>NC_135628.1:27095000-29595000 GCF_053574225.1 Canis aureus | reverse complement strand
TAGGATTCATTAGCTACGGGTTGATCACCATGATGGCTAACTCTGGTCTGGAACTTGACTTTTCATATAAATAAGACAGCATCCAATTTGTAGTTTATTATTTTATTTTATTTTTTTTTTAAGATTTTATTTATTTATTGATGAGAGTCTCAGAGAGAAAGGCAGAGACAGAGGGAGAGGTGGGCTCCCTGCAGGGAGCCTGATGCGGGACTCAATCCCAGGACCCGGGATCACAACCTGAGCCAAAGACAGACACTCAACCACTGAGACACCCAGGTGCCCCTAATTTGCAGTTTAAAATGATAGTCTCCATTTTTTGAGATCTCTCTCTTCTCTCTTTTTTTATAGCTGAATCTCTGGAGCATGTAGTAGGGTAACTTTTAGGATGTGTAGTCATTAGGAGATCTGTGAGTATAAATGCATTTCACTTTATTTTAGCCTTGTGTTTTGCCTCATCCAGTCTTAAAAATAAGTGTTGCTTCATATACCACAGAACTAGAAGAAATTAGAGTAGTGTCAATAAAAATAGATTTTGAGACAATATATTTGAATATACTTTGTTTTCTCTAAATTCTGTTTGATTTCCACTGGAAGCTCCTCTAAGATCTAATAAACTTGAGGCAAATAAACTCCTGTGTGTGTGTATGTGTGTGTATGTATTGAATATGGTGAAAATGAAAATACAAATGGCAGATAATATGAATGTGAACACTGCAAATAGGATAAACTCCTAACAACTTTAGAAGAAAAGGACTTCTCACAAGATATAAATCTTGTATCTTGAAAGGATGTGTTGTTGTATCTTTCTCGTAAAGATACTTTCAATGACCTTTGATACTGGATGAAATATAAATGGTCAAGTTTACTTTTTATACCCCTTAAGCGAGGCTGCCATTTGGCAAGCAGAAGACGGAAGTAGGAAGAAACAGTAGGTAAAATTATTCTGGGTGAAGGTAGGAGTCTGGGGACCAGATGAAATGGTTCAATATCCTAAAAAGTCACTTATCATGTGGCAATCCTGCTATAATCTCCCTAATTCAGCAAATTATCTCCTTTTAAGGATTTGTTTTTAATCTAATAAGTCTGAATTACGAAGGAGAATGAGATCATGTTTTGGTTAACCTTGATGTTAACCACGATAAAGCTATTTGTTGCTTATTTTATATTTGGAAAATATGATTACTTAAAAAAAAACTACCTTCCTTTTTTACAAGTCAGTGTTATTATTATTTTTCTTATGGTTAACCTAAAGCCCATTCTTTTTTTTTTAAACCTAAAGTCCATTCTATTTCATAAAACCTATCCCAACCAATTATGATACATCTTTTTTTTTTTTTCAAATTCACATAGCTAGTATTAACCAGTGATGTATTTGACTGGACACCACCTTGTTAGTTCTTGATTTATATTAACTACTTAATTTTGTCATCATTTAGTTTGTAAGTTTCTTGAATGCATCATTCTTATATTCTTTTTCTTTGATATTGTTTCATCTTTTTGTTGTTCACTGTTGAGAGTAGATGCTTGATAAATACTTGATAATGGTTGTCTTGAAATCAATTGAAAGTATTTAAAACTGGATATATCCTTGTCTTCCCTTCTCCCCACCATCACTATAGTCCCCTTAAAAGTCTGGAAAAATAAGACAGGAAATAATTGCTTGTGAAGGGTCACACAAGAAGTTAGGTATAAAACTGAAAAACTGGACGTCAGAGTTTCAAACTCATAATCCTGAACTCTAATCAAAGGCCACCCAAACTCCATCAATCAATATAAGGAAAGCTTTTGGAAAAGTAAAGCTGCTATTGTCTTGAAGTTAAGTTTGTGACTGTGTATTCGTTGTAGGAAGTAAAGACTATGGATTTCATTAAAATGTCTCTGTCCCCAGCATGTGGAAGACACTAGCAGTGTAAACATTCTTGAAGGGGAACATATACTTTGGGAGAGAAATCCCGTCTGGTCTACCCTTAGATGGAAGGCTGACTACTCTGGAGTGGTCGGTTGTTTTGTTGTATCTGGACAGCTGAGAGTCATTTCCTCATCTTTATTCCAAATGAAGCTGGATACTCCCTTTTCATTTCTGAAAAGTTATCTGTGTTACAAGGGAGCTAGCATGTTTACCCAGTGGGCTCGGAGCCAGCCCAGTGCCGCCTCCTTCTCTTGGTCCTTCCCTCTCTGTTTCCCAATCTCCCTGTTCTGAGATGGGCAGATATGAAAAGTTGCCAATCAGGATGCCAGAGCTTCAAAGGGATCCATCATGAGTGTGCACAAAGGCTCGTTTGTTTAGCACTTGGAAGGAGATGCCAGCGGCTTCCAGGCAGACAGAGAATCGGGGGTTTGTCTTCATTTGACTTCTTGCTTGAACCATCTGGCTGATGAAGTCTTTCTTTTCATCTTGCGGCTTCAGTAAAGTAAGAATGACTAAATAGAAATATCTTTCGGACTTCACTTAACTCCATTTTTAAAGGGACAAATAAGGTCACCTCTGCTTCTGGAACGACAAGATTTCTAAAAAAAAATAGTATTTGCTATTGATAAACCTAATATATTAGACTACAGACTTCAGAGATAAACATGGCAGGTGACTGGCAATATAGGGCAGTCTGATTTGTATATTTCGTGAAGGCTTTGGTGGTGTTTTTCACAAACAGAAATCCTTCCACAGCCCCTATAAAGGGTAAAATTCAAGCTAGAATACTTGACATTCTACTTTTAGTGTTCATGCCTTTGCCAAAAGATTACCTTTAAAATTCCAACAGTTTGGGGGTGCCTGAGTGGCTCAGTTGGTTAAGCATCCATTCTTGATTTAGGCTCAGATCCTGATCTCAGGGTGGTGAGGTTGAGCCCTGCAAAGGGCTCTGAGCTGGGTGTAGAGCCTGTTGAGGATTCTCTCTCTCCCTCTTCCTTGCCCACCCACCCCCAACTCCACGCATGCTCTCTCTTTCTCTCCCTCTCTAAAAAAATAAAATAAAATAAAATAAAATAAAATAAAATAAAATAAAATAAAACAATAAAATTCCAACAGTTTTGGGAGGATCATGTTAAGCTTCAGCAGTTGTTTGATGCTAGTGTGAATATATTTCAGATCTGTTTCAGAGTATAGGTTTCAATGACAATTAATGGGATCAGAAAGAGTAAGTGTATGTATGAGAGAAAATGAGTCAGAAAAGAAAGGCAGTGGATTTGGACACTTCTAAGCAGGGCTTAGATGAAAATGAGGCAAAAGAGGCTCCCAGGGCATAGTATATATATACATATTTTCCCCCCTCTAAGTGCACTTCTAATTATGAAAACTATAAACAATATTAATGAAAGTTATGTTTACATATTTTCCAAAAATAAAACTTACCTATCTGTATACTCACTTTATGGGAGAGTGCCAGGTATAAGTTCTGGGGACATTAAGAAGTTAATTTTGAAAAAAACATGTTTGGAGTCATAAATTGGTATGTGAAAATACAAATGGTTTAAATTCTTATTAAAATGACTTCAAATTTTTCTAAATTTATTTTTGGCAGAAGGATGAATTGCTGGTCAATATATAATAAATAAATAATTGGTTTGTATTTCCAAATATTAAAACTTCTGGGTAGAAAAGTTAGAAAAATCTATTATTTAAAAAAACACTATTAAATGACCTTTTGTCACTTAAAATCAAGATCCTTTGTCAGTAACTACTTGGCTCTGGCAGGGAAGTCTGAACTGTTCATGGAAAATGGAATCTCTTTCATTTTATATATAGCTGCCCAAGTGATCTTTTTTTGAGAACTGAAAAAATATTAGCTATCTTTTGTGATTCAAGCTCTAGGATAGGCTCTCTCTAAAAAGAAACATAGAGGGCAGCCCCGGTGGCTCAGTGGTTTAGCACCGCCTGCAGCCCGGGGTGTGATCCTGGAGACCCTGGATTGAGTCCCACGTCGGGCTCCCCCGCGTGAAGCCTGCTTCTCCCTCTGCCTGTGTGTATTCTCTCTCTCCTCTCTGTGTATTCTCATGAATAAATAAATAAAATCTTAAAAAAAAATAAAATAAAAAGAAACATACGTACACTTAACATCATACCTAATCCTCTTAACAGATTTTTGATGTACAACACAGAATTGTTAACTACTGGCTCAGTTCTGTACAACATATCTCTAGAACTTACCCATCTGGCATTGCTGAAATTTTCTATCCATTGAACAGCACCTCTTTTCCCAGCCCTGGCAACCTCTTTTCTCTGCTTCCATGCATTTCACTATTTCAGACACCTCATGCAAAGGGAAGCATGCAGTATTTGTCCTTCTGTGATGGGCCCATTATGTGCAATATAATGTCTCAGAACAGAATATTTAAAGAGGCATCATTCTCAGCCTCATGCAAGTGTAGGTCGCACACCCAAGAGTGAGCATCTCCTTAAATTTTGAACCTGGGGAAGCAGACTTGCATCATCCTAGTCCTTTCCCTGCTTATGAGACAAACAGCCACTTTCTATAACTTGCACTGAGACCCTTCCTAGTTCCATAGGAGCAGCTGTAGGTGCAGTAATTCATGCTGGATGAGAAGTGAGAAGAAGTGCACTCTGTTCTCGCTGTGTGCTTTTGAGGTGAGTCTGATTACTTCCCTGAGTATTGTTTTCACCCAGGAAACAGAATTAATATTTACTGTCTATTTTATCTTTCAAGAATTGTGAAGAGTCTGAGATTTTGCTCTAATTGCAAGCTAACAAATTAAGCTGTCACAGTTTCTTGGTTGATGGCAGAAGACATGTGACTCTCAGGTCAACAACAGGAGGCTTTATTACTGGTGGTAACAGCAGTAACCAGATCATCAGCATTTGTATTGGTTCCTTGAACTGCAATCCCTATAGGGCAGCAAGAAGCAGATCAGATGACACAGGTACCAGCAGTGGGTTGCTTTACAGGAGATGAACCCTAAAGTTAAGGAACCAAAGTATTTTATAATGGGCAATAAGAATGCTTGACCTTTGCTCAGGAGAGAAAGATTATCTTTAATTAACTGGATAGTTATGTTTGCTCTTTCCTCCAGCAGAATATGTAGCATATTTGCCTCCCTATCTTGGTTAAGATTCTGATAGATTGGTTTTTATTTTGCTGTTTATCCACAGCCAAACTGAATCTTAATTAATATAGAATTTGATATCTTAGATATCTATATTTAATTAATATAGATATTTGATATCTGGAGGTAGAATGCAATAGCGGAAATTGAGAACATGACCTGGCTTAGCAGTAAGATAGTGAGGGCTCAGATATTTAGGTAGCGAGAGCTCAGGTATTGCAGGCAGACAATTAGTAACTTTCATTATGGAATAAGAAACTGCCACATTGTCACCTATTGTCCTTTGGGAGACAAACCATATATGAATTTGGGGAATGGTATAAAAAATTCAGAATGCACTAGGGAATGGTATGAAAAATTCAGAATGTTGGTGTGTGCTTGGTACTTCTTGTCAGTTTAGCAAAGTCTTATAGGAATGAGAAATGAGATCCAAGAAAGGCCAGAGAGAGGGGGAAATGCCTCTTCTCTTAGAGTTTCCATAACCAACCTATAGTACACATTGCCTATGAGATATTGAAGGTGTGAGAAAACTCCTTCCATAACTCAAAGCATTTTTAAGCGATCATTACAAAGTGGCACTATTAGTGGGAGATAATACTATATCACCAAACTTTATAGCAAGAGCTCTCTACAGATAATGAGAACTAGACTGACTTAAAACCTTCAGTTTCTCAATTTCCCATCCAAGCTTATTTTTTAAGTAGTGTCCAAGTTTCTCTCACTCATTTAAGAGAGAGGGCAATAAATAAAGAGGATAGTAAATAAAAGATGAGAGTTGCCAAGCTGAAAAACTAAGTGTAGATAAAATCTTGATTTTTTTTGTATGTGAAACTAACTGTAAACAAGTATATCAGACGCCTACTAAATTGGCAAAGATATTCCAAAGTTAGTCTACAGTATGTGGTTGCAAACCCTTAAGTGAACCTGGTGCTCTGTTGGAGTGGGCTGTGAAAGCTGTACAGGCCCCAAGAAGGTCATATCCTCCAGAACCTACGTCAGTGTGTCAAGAGATGATAGTGGACATGGGTAGCTCTCTCAGGCGGAAAAACCAAGCGTCACAGAAAATGGATGGGAGTATTTCCTCAGAAAGAAGAATCAGAGGTTCCAGAGAAGCTAACCCAGGAACATACTCCACTGTCAGAGTCTTATATCTTTTCAGTTCTTCCCAAATGGGCTTTATAATCGTTTGGACCTATGTGGGTGTTAGGTTTGCTATTCTTCCAATTTCCAAAAGGAAGGTTTTGTTGTGACTATGCAGTCCCTTTTCTGCCATGGTATTTCAAGTTTGTTGGAGGCAGAATTTTTCTTTGTTCTAGGACACCAAACTATGGGGAATACCAACTTACCTGACAGAGAGAACTGTGCATCACCCAGAGTCCTAGACTTTGAGCTTAATGCAGTAACTGGGGAAGACTTTGTGTTGTCTCCACTGGAGAAGGGAGTGTATTCTTGTAGGGAAGGAGTACACATAGATGGAGTCAAGTATCTAAAAACATAGACAGTAATAAAGACCACTAACTAGCTCTTAAACATCTATTTTCCGCTCCTTTTAATTATGAAATCTTAAATTCATTTTGAGGATCTATTCACTCAACTAAAGGATGATATTTCCCAGCTTTTCATATAGCCTTATGCAGACCTGTGACAAGGTTCTGGCAAATGAGATATAAGAGGTAGTACTTAGTACTTATTAAAAGGGATGACACAGGGGCACCTGGGTGGCTTAGTTGGTTGAGCCTCCGACTCTTGATCTCAGGTCAGGTCTTGAGCTCAGGGTCATGAGTTCAAGTCCTGAATTGAACTCCATGCAGGGTGTGGATGCACTCTACTTAAAAATGAATGAATGAACAAATGAATGAATGGATGAAAAACGGTGGATGACACAAGCTTTCTTTTTTCCCCTCCATCCTACTTTCCAGAACATGGATGTAATAGCTCACACTCTAGCTGGCTTTTTGCATGGGTAATGCTCCTCACTCTAGGAGTTTGGGAATGAAAGATTGTATAATGTAAGGCTCTAATGAAAAATGAAATGAGAAATCATCCTTGGACTACTGGCCTCCATACCTCTTTTATGTAACAGAATAACACCTTTTGTGTTTAAGCCACTGTGAATTTGGGTTGCAGATCATATTTAGCTAAATCTACTTTGATAAATGTAAAATTCTACACAAATATGAGGATATTGTGACCATTAGGAGTCCAGAAATTTGTCAGAAAAAAATGGGTGCAAAAATCTTTCCAACTAAAAAAAGTAATATTATTTTATTAGTTTTTTAAAAATAATCTTGACAGTGGGATTAGAGTATTCTTATTCTGATATGAACTATCCTATCATATCTTGGTTATTCTACAATTCTAAAATCTTAAGTCCTAGAGCACAGTACTTTGCCATATTCACAGGGACCTCTAATGGAAATACTAGAACAAGGATGTAGCTGAAGGGATAGTGGTAGGCTGAATAATTTGTACCATATGATGATTCCACCTACTATAACACACTTAATTGGACCAAAGTTGGGAAACTAACCAATACAGTCAATACATAGGCAGATTAGTGACCTTTGATTGACATGTTCTGGAATGAAAAATGGATCTGGGTCAATCAGCATCTCTCTGTCAGCAATTTGAATTGGAAAAACAAGATTGGTATCAGCAGTTGAAGCTAAAGCTAAAGCTAAAGTCAGCAGGAATGGTCAGAGTCAGACTAGGGTGGTTATATGTAAGCTAGGAATTTAGGATGGCATAGACCAAGAATGAGCAGAAACTTGGGTGAATAAAGGATATAGGGTAGAAGATGAGGATGCTGCTAAAAATAGTTTAAGAAGAGGCACACCAAAAAGGGAGATGGAGAGGGTAACAGAAAGTCTTGCCCATGGCAGGGACGTTTGACCTTCTGCAGCTGAGGAATTTTCTGCTGTTGAGTTCTTGCTTCTATAGGGCAAGGTAAGACTGAGCTCTTGGGTTTTCTGCCTTCTTTATTTCTTGCCCTTGCAAAAAATACCTTCTCATAATAGTCCATTACCCAAATCTGTTTCACCTATCTGAAGGTCCTACTTAGAACAATTGGGGTAGAGATGAATATTTACCATATTTCATTCCCCAAACCATAATGTTTTCTGGCCATTAGGAACTAATGTACCTAATTATAAATAATTTGAATCATATTTAATTTTGAAAAAGATTAATTTGAGGAAATTTATCATATTAAAAACAATGTAGTGAAGACAGTTAAGATGAGCTTACATGGAAGAGAGTTACAGCAAGAACCTGAGAGGAAACAAAAATTTTAATAATGAAAATAGTAAACTTTATTGAGCACTTTCAGGCCGATGGTAAGCACTTTATATGCATCATTATCATCACCATCATCATTATATTTACTAGCTTTATCAGGTAGAAGTTCTGATTACCCCCACTTTTAGATGAGAATGTTGAGGCTCATAATGTTAAATATATGCCAAGCTATTGAATGGCAGAGCCTGGGATTTGGCTGTCTGCCTCTAAATCTATAATGCATGTGTTGTAGTGACTATTTAGCTTGGAACTTTCTAGTCCCTATCCCCAACTTATAAGTAGCTCCAAGCTACTTATGGCAAAGTAAATATGGATAGCAGTCTACAATGATGTTATTATGAGGCTGGGAGCCCTAGAGCCATATTTTAGGGGAACCTGGAAAATGCCTTGACCTAGGAGGCCAATTAAGGGAATTCTTAGGAAATTTGGTAGGAGAGAGACAATGGGCTTATACAGAGACATAATGAGAAATTTCTCACTGGACATTCTCTTAGCACCTAGGAACATAAGGTAGAGTTGAAACCATCTTTAACACGAGTTGTTAGTGCTGTGGTTAGGGATATGGACTGTCTACTGAGGCTATGCCACTTACTGTAAGTGTGCCTGTAGGCAAGTTACTTAAGCTGTATGTCTCTGTTTCTTCATCTGTAAAAGTGGATTTCCATTGCATTTTATAAGGTTGTTGTGAGAATTAATGATTTAATGCAAGTAAGCCCTTGAAATAGTACCTAGCAGAGAAAGAGAGAGCTCAATAAATATTGGTTATTATTATAATTATCTTCTTTTTCAATGCCTCTAGCTATTAGGTCGGTAGACAAGAGGTTTTCTTGCATGCTGGACAGGAGGTTTTCTATAACGTGGGTGCCCAGGAGCACTGTGCTTCATCTTTGTTCTTTGGCACATGCATCGTTGCTGCTATTTTTTTTTTAATTTTTATTTATTTATGATAGTCACAGAGAGAGAGAGAGAGGCAGAGACATAGGCAGAGGGAGAAGCAGCCTCCATGCACCGGGAGCCTGATGTGGGATTCGATCCTGGGTCTCCAGGATCGCGCCCTGGGCCAAAGGCAGGCGCCAAACCGCTGCGCCACCCAGGGATCCCCGTTGCTGCTATTAATAAAGCATACCTATGCCACGCAGTCTTAAATTCTTCATGCTGGTATTTAGTAACAGCAGCAGCTAACATCTGAATGTTTAGTAAATGCAGAGCACTTTATATAAATCTTATCTTTACAACAACATAAGTAGGTGCTAGGGTACCCCAATGGCACAAGGTAAGAAAAATTAGAACTGTTATAAAGTTATTGAATTGAAAAAAAGGCATTTATTATAATGTGTCAGAATTGCTGTGAAACCTCTCAAAATTCTTCCCTGCCCTCTGCCCACTTTAACAAATTATCTGAGAAGAGAGCTAGCAATACAGATTGGTGGTGCCACAAGCATATCATAGAATAAAAACATGAATGAAAGTATACGCATTGGAACACAACAGCTAATTAGCATGGAAACTTTAGAATCCACTAGGTTAACATGGACCTTTTCTTCCTTCTTCACTGTTTGTTTCATTTGGGTCTTTATTTAACTACACAGCCATAACAGTAAACTTAAGAGATAGGAGGATTCCTAGAAGTAAATGTGACCAAATTTGGCAAATACAAATGCATCAAGTATTCTTTACACCTTACTAGAGATGAAGTATGTCTGGTCATCATGCTTGCATTACACATATTTTATAGTTGAGAACCAGTGCTGCATTATTTTTTAGATGCTGTGTAAGTCATCTATTGTTACGATAATGCTCCATAACAAATGATCCCAAGAGTGGCTTAAAGCAGGAAGTACTGATTTAGTTCTAGTGTGTGTGTGTGTATCAATTTAGGCTAGTTTTGGCTTTGCTCGCTTACATTTCTGGAGATTGGCTATCAAGTGATCTGGACTAGCTTTTGCTGGGGTGACTGGGGAGACTTTCCCTTTGCATCTCTAATCCTAACACGCTAGCCTGAGCATAGTTCCTATGCTATCATAGAGGTGCAAGAGAGAGAGGCCAAGCCCAGTCATACAAGCACTTGTCAAGACTTGGCTTTTGAAGCACCTGCTAACATTCTTTTGGCTAAGATGAGTCATATGCCCAGCTTATATTCGAGGGGTGGGTAATTGGATTTGAACTTTTTTAGTGAGAGAACTGTTTGAATACAGAGAAGAGTAATGAATTAGAGTCATTATTGCAATCTCCAGAGGTGAATTTATTTTTTTAAAGGAAGCTATAGTCTCAATTTTTAAAAATTAGTTTTAATTTTAAATAATTAAAATTTATGTATGTATTTATGTACCTAAAAGGGTCAAAGTGTTCTGTAAGACTTATGTAGACCCCTAACAATTTCAGATCTTTCAGCTGTTTTTTATTATTATTGTTATTATTAACCTCCATACCTCTTAAAAATGCTTGCATTGCTACTTCTTGGCTTCCATTTTAGGCATTGCCCATTGACTCCCTACTCAGGAAAATAAAAATTTACCTGTCTTTCGCTGGCTTCTCTCACCTGTTACTAGACACATGCACACTTCCCATGCTCCTATATTTTCAATATTGTTTTATAATTTTGTTTAGATTCTTTCTCAGTATTAGATTATTTAGATTATTGAGACTTTGTTAACAGTGCTTGTAGCTGATCCATACAGTAAACTATGGTTACTTTTCCACTGGTGCACACTATTTATTGTCTCTGAAGTTAATTATTGTCTTGTTTTTCTTTGCTTCCCTATTATTTATCATTAATTCAGCCTCAAATCTTACTTGGTTGTATAAATCACCTTTCAGTTTGTTCAAAGACACTTTGGCATTCTGTTTTATTTACAGAGAGCTATCTCTCCCCAGAGATATGACATGCTCCAACCTCTGTGATTCTCTGCCCTGTATTGTTATGTTGTCTTCTTTTCACCATCCTTCTGAAGATAGTATTTCCTGGACCCATATCTTCCTAATGCTTTAATTATTCCTTCAGTTGATGGAATGCATACTTTGTTAGCTTTCTGAAAGAAGTTAGGTAAGAATTATATAAATATATATATTTTAAGAGGAGGTTATTTTATCTTATTTTATTTCATTATTTTTTTAAGTAAGCTCTATGCCCAGCATGGGACTTGAATTCATAACCCTGAGATCAAGAGTCACATGGTCTACCCACTGAGCCAGCCGGGCACCCTTAGAGTTATGTTTTTACTCTGAATATTTTACTATATACCACTATTATTATATAAAAGATATTAACCTTGTAATATGAACTCAAATTCAAAGAGACAGCTGTGGAAAATTGACAAAAGTAGAAATTTGTAAACTACTGCTTTCTTGTTAAATGGCTAAGCTTTTATTCAGATTGAGCTGTCCTTTGACTTATTACTGATATTTTTTTTCTCAGTATTTTATTGTTAAATTGTTCAAATATAGAAAATTTGGAGATGGTAAAATGAATAGTCACATACATTTACCTAGGTTTTCAGTAGATGGTGAATATATGAATATAACATATACCCCCGTATATATCCATGCCTTTTTTTTTCTGTACCATTTAAAGGTAAGTGGTTGACCCTATGAAATTTACAGCTAAAAAATTAGTATGCATTTCTTAAGTATGAGAATAATTTACAACAAAACCACTATACTCTCACCCACCTAAGAAAATCCAGTGTTAGGTTCATATTCACATGTTCAAAACTATCACAAGAATGTCTTTTTATACTTACTTTTCAAAAAGAAAAACAACAGCAATAGTGTCCAATCCAGGTTCAGGCATTGCAATGGATAGTTAAGTATTTTTACATGGTTTTAACCTATAACAATTTCCCTATTAAAAATAGTTTTTAATTTACCGACAGCCAAATTTACTTTCTGGTTTGTAGTTCTTTAAGTTTTAACACAGGTTTAACACATGTAATCAGCACTACCATCAGGATAGAGAACAGTTTCATCATTTCAAAATATCTCCTCTTATTGCTTCTTTGTAGTCAATTCCTTTCTTTGCTTATGATCCCTGGTAACCATTCATCCTAGTACCTCTGTTACCTGTATTTAACTCTTTTCTACAGCTGCCTTTTCCCAAATGTCTTCTAAATGAATCATATAATATGTAACTTTTGAAACTGACTTCTTTGACTTAGCATAATGCATTGTGCTTCATCCATGTTTTTGTGGGTATTAATAGTTCATTCCTTTTTATTATTGACTTTTATTCCATTATATGGATATACTACAATATTTTTTATCCATTGTTGTTTCAATTTCTGATAATCACAAGTAATGCCACTATAAATATTTGTGTACAGGGTGTGTGTGTCTGTGAGAGTAAGTTTTCATTTCTCTAGGGCAAATACTTATATGAGGCTTGTTAGGACATGTGGTAAGTTTATGTTGTTTTTGTTTTTGTTATCCTGCAAAAAACTGCAGGTTATTGTTGCCATTGGATTCACAGCTTGGGAGAGGGCTCCAGGTTGCTTAGAAAGCTGTCTAGTTGTTGCAAGGAGTGGCTCAGAAAGATAATCTGACACCAGAGAGATGCAGCCAGAGACCTCTGGGCTTGGGAGAGTTCTAGCAGTGTTTTGAGATGAGCGTTTTGAAAAAACACTTGCCCAGCCCAGCTTGTAGGTGGCCAACCTGTGGAGTTAGTCAAGTGGTTGCCCATCTTGTTGAGGAGTTCCAAGTGTTCATCTAGTTAGTTAGTGCCCCTTTAGGAAGTCAGAGATGGGCATCTGTGTAGGCAGAATCCAAAGCATGCAGATGCCAATGGGCCTGGGTCAGCTTCTTCTTTGGGGCCATGTGGCTTCAGTGGCAACCCAGATTTCATCCTGCTCATCTTGGGAGGTTCTGCATGTTCTGGAAGAGGGCACAGCCACAACACCAGTTTTGTACAATCTAGAGATGCTAGATGCCCTTGTGAAAAATGTGCCCACATAGCCACTGTCAAAATAGAAACCCAAAGGGAAGTAGGTTTAGGATGCCCACAGATACAGGTTGACCAGGAGGTTGACTATGACCTTCTCCTCAGTAGAACAATTCTGATTAATCTGTGAGCTCATGGTTGGCAACAAGGGGCTAACCACAAAATGGTATTGGCTGGTCCTGGAGGTAGAGAACTGCCAAAAATATGGTCCTAGTGGTTATAGCTGAAGAGGAGGTTGAAGGGTGGTTGGAGGCTTAGAAGAAGGGCCTGTTTTGTCTAACCACTATTGGAGCAAGAGATAGAGCTGCAGAACCACTGAGGTACTGCTTGTGTATGTTTAATTTTTAAGGAACTTGGAAACCATTTGTCAAAGTGGTTGTACAACTTAGGATCCCACCAGAAATACATGGGAGTTTCAGTTACTCACTACTTGTCTTTAATTTCATTTCCCTAATAACTAATGATATTCGATATCTTTTCATGGGCTTCTTTCACATCTGTATTTCTTTGACAAAGTGCTTATTGCCTGTATTTTAACTGGATTATTTTTCATATTACTGAGTTTTGAGAGTTCTTTCTATATTTTAGATAAAAGTTCTTTATCATACATATGATTTGTAAATATTTTCTCTCTGTTGCTTATTTTTTCATTTTCCTACAGAATCTTTCAATTGAAGTCCAATTTATCAATTATTTATTTTTTGAATTATAGTTTTGGTGTCTAACAACATTTTAACTAAATTCATGAAATTTTCTCTTGTACTTTCTTTTTCACTTAACCTTTTATTACCTGGTTTTTCAGTTGTTGTTGTGTTAAATATTTTATTTATTTACTTGTGAGAGAGAGAGAGAGAGAGAGAGAGAGCGCGAGCATGAGCCAGATAGAAAGGAAGAAGCAGCCTCCCCACTGAGCAGGGAACAGGTTGTGGGCCTCCATCCCAGGACTCTGAGACTGTGACCTGAGCTGAAGGCAGATGCTTAACCAACTGAGCCACCCAGCCACCCCATGGTTTTTTAGTTTTTAATGACATCTTTGACTTCCTCTTTTACTTGTACAGTAATAAATGACTATATTCTGCTTTTCTTCCTCTTTTTCTACATATTCTCAAGATGCATTCTTTCTACTATGTTAGAACATGTAGCATTTCTATACTCTTTTTCCACCTGTCTTGCCAACTCTATTTTAGTCATGGCTCTTTAGTTCAACATATTAAATGCTCATTATAACTGCTTCTTCCTGATATTTCTCCTGTTATTTCTGGGTTGGATGAAGCTCATTCTCTGGAAGATTTCTTATAAAAGGCATATAGGTACAGTGTTTCCTGAGTTCTTGTTTGTTTGTTTATTATTTATTTATTTATTTATTTGTTTGTTTTATTGTACTTTTTTTTAATGATAAATTTATTTTTTATTGGTGTTCAATTTGCCAACATACAGAATAACATCCAGTGCTCATCCCGTCAAGTGCCCCCCTCAGTGCCCATCACCCATTCACCCCCACCCCCGCCCTCCTCCCCTTCCACCACCCCTAGTTCGTTTCCCAGAGTTAGGAGTCTTTATGTTCTGTCTCCCTTTCTGATATTTCCTTCCTGATATTTAAAACTGTTTTGTGACAGCCCTGATACTTGAAATTCAGCTCAGCTGGATATAAAGTCTTTGGATTACACTTTTTTTTTGATTTCTTAAAAATACTGCTCCACTGTTCTCTTTCTTTGTGTATTGCTATTGAGAGTCTCAATCACCTGTAGAAGGAATAGAATAGAAAACATGAGCGGCAAGAGGGATGAGATTTAATGTATATATATATGTGTGTATATATATATATATACCACACTTTATATATACTTTATATACACTATATGTATATATATGTATACATATATATACGTATATACATATATATATAATGACTGGCATTTTTTTGTGAACTACATTAAGTTCTTTAGCATATTTAGTATCTATAGGGTAGGATCAGAGAGGATGGGCAGAGGGACTACTGTGGAGACACCTGATGTCCGATAGATCAACTTCTACTTCTGGGAGCATGATCTCAGAGAAGTGACCCAAAACAAGTGTCCCGAAACTAAAAAAAGGGAAAAAATACTTCTCCAAAATTATGCCAAAGAAAATTATTTCATAATCCAGATGTCAGATGTCAGAGTGACTAGGGTAACCAAATAGGAATAGAAGTAACATGTGCTCTGTTCTAGCACTGTCAAAATTAGGTCAGAGTCTGGGATAAGATCTTTAACAACAGATCTCAATTTTTCACATGGTAACCACTTTGGGGGCTTAAAAGAGTGTAAAAACTGGTTACCTTACAACTTTGACCAGACCCTCTCCCTCTTCCCCATTCCGGTATTTTGATGACCCCTTGACCACCTGAAAACAGAAGGAGAGTTCAAAAAAGGAAATGGAACGTAAGAATAGGAGGTGAGGGGATGTAACTAAGAAAAACACTTGAAACCGCAGTCTTATTAAACTCCAACACTTGACAGTATCTAAGAGATACATTGCAAGGGTACTTAAATTGTGTCTATTAAAAACACCTTCACTTTTCTAAAGTGAATATTCTACAAAGAGCAGTTACTGAATTTTGGATAATTTCATTCTCCACAATGGAAATGCTGAAAACCATCCTGATATGTAATAAAGATAATTACTTTTATTTGCTTTATTTTAAACTTTTCTCATAAATATTTTTTCCACTTTCTTTAAAATTTTTACTTGGTCAGGAGAAAAATCAGTGCAATTGAGACTCGGGAAAAAAATAAATTGCAACTTCCATCGCGGTTTGCCTTTGCAAGCAAAAAAGCCACTGTTTTTTTCTCCTTTGAATAGGGAAATGACTGGCTAAGGATGGGAAGATTTGTTGGTGGGGGAGGGAAAGGGCAAAAGGAACAGTTTTTACTTCATTTTTGGTGATGGAAATATGTAAGGTTCACCAGCATTATCAGTAATACGGTTTCCTGGGTTTTGAGTACTGACATCAAGACCACTGTACATGGGTGTGAAACAGAGCTACATCACACTTCTTATCTTCTGGTCTACTCATTTGCCGAGAGAAGGAAAAGTGACAAATTTCTCCTTTCTAGAAACTTGGTGCCTCCACCCTCGTTTTTTTGTCTCCTATGTCCCTTAATCCCTCTGTTACAAGGGCAGAAGATTGCTTTGAAAGCTAAATAGGATCTTACCATATGCACAAGAATGGAGAGATGAATGATATGTGGATATGGAAGGGTAGAAAAACAGGTTTGCATGGAGAGGCCACTAGTAGATCAGGTCTGGTAAAATGGGATTTGCAAGAGAATAAAGGATGGATTACATTTATCAACTGCAATCATAGAAAACATTTTGTAAGTTGTAAGTACTTTTAGAAATTTTTCTTGTCAAAAATCTCTCAGCATTGTCCTAGGGATCATGTCTACATCCAACTACATTTGTAGTTGCTTCACGTAGTGCAAAAGCTTTAATGAAATGTCATTATTATGAGATATTTTGGTGTTTACAAGATTGTATAACATCATGGAAACATGGTAAAATATACGCTGATTTCTCTTGAACTGTATACTTTTTGGACTGTTTATAAAGTCAGATTTATTTACTTCTTAAAATTTCCTTTTTTTCAGATTTCTATATTATAATGCATTTCAGTATTTATAAAAAATGTAGCAACTTTGGTTACCATTCATTAGTTCACCATAGTGCACATTAAAAATCTTGGGGTCACTTTTTGTTGTTGTTGCCTATGTATCCTTCCAATTACTACTATTTTTTTCTGATTGTTTTTTAAAAAAGCATTTATTTATTTATTTTAGAGAAAGAGTGCACAAGCATGTGGGTGGAGGAGAGAATCCTCTGGCAAACTCCCCACTGTGTGTGGAGCCCCACTCAGTGCTTGATCTCATGACCAAAACCAAGTTGGACGTTTTATTGACTGAGCCACCCAGGTGCCCCCAACTATTGTTTTTAATCTGAAGTTTTCTACAGATATTCCTTTCTCTTTATATATATATTTTTTGGTGATCATCTTCTTTCATACATCATTGTATTATGCTTAAACTGCTATGATAGTTCAATTGCTTTATCTTTAACATTTTGTCCTCAAATCTGTGTATCTCAAACCTGCTCAAAAAGCCTAGCACTTTATTATTCAAATTAAGTGTAAAAGGATCTGTTTTGCAGCTGACGTGTCTTTTTGATAGAATAAAGCAACATTCTCTTCAAATGAATATATAATATGTTTGGTCACTCAAAATTTAAGTGAAGAATTAAGAAAGTTAGTAAGAATTTGTTAGAGAAGTCAGATACAAAATGGATATGCGAAAATTCATGATTTCCTTGTATTCACAGCCTAGGACAGAACAGGTGCTGCTCATGTGAACAGTGGTAATGGTCTTATCAAATGAGAGTTGGGAATCTCACCAACTCCCTCATGGAATCCAGGCCAAGAGGCTGGGCATACACCTGACAGCTGGTCGTTGTTCTTATCCTTTTCTTAACTAAGCACATTTTCTTCAAATATAACGTGCTCTGCAGAGGTACAATTCTGTTTTCAACATCATCAACACTAGCTTCATAGTCAAGCAATTTTAACCTCTTGGGGCTGACATCCAAAGCCTCACCATTTATGGGGAGGGTCTTCGTATAACTAAAAAAGCCCATTAGAGCAGTTTTCCAGAACAAAGGAATAAGCCATCCAAAGAATTAGTAAAGCATGTTTCACTTCTGTAACAGGAAAGAGTGAAAAATATTTCAGTTTAGGATTCACCTTCTCAGTCAGTTGGCCATGAGGAAATAACCTTGCTTGGCAATGGGGCATTTGCAAAGGATAAAAATTAAATCTCAAGAGTCCGAAAAATGAGATCCTCGGCATCAGAACTAAAAGTCACAATTCCTCAAAGGGTCAGCACCTTTTTGCTTTAGCTCACTGACCTGTCTGCTAAAGATGAGGTGTATTAGATTCTTCATCTGGTATCTGTGAAAGTGTAAATGTTATAAAGTAAGAATTGAAAAAGAGTTGTGAAGTCTCTGATTCCACCTCTCTTGTTTGTTCAGTGAAATCCACGTGTGTGATGATACTTAAACGTACTTAGGGGTGTTTTCAAGATTATCTGAGGGATCTTATCATCACAAGTGTAGCAGATAGGGTTTTCTCCTCTTTTCATTCTTGCTGCCGTTCGGGAAAGTAATGCTTACCCATCCCTATCCTGAGTCTTTGCCCACCTATCAGGAAAGATACTCTGGTAAAATGGAGACATTATGAAGTGACTGTATCATGACTCACTGGAATTATGCTGGAGGAGGTTGTCAGACTTATGGAGGGAGCAATTTGCTGGTCTTAATGCTATGACTTTCTGAGGCCAGATCAGCAAGAGCTGTTTTCTTTCACCCTTGAGAAGTAAAAGGACATTAAACCTCCAGGGGAAAGTGAGTGGATGATTAACTATGGGCTTGAGCTAGTGCCTGAGAGAAAGATCACAGAGGAGGAGGAAGATGATGAGGGAGCAGGGAGGAATACCACCATCTGATTCATCTTAGATGGGTGCTGATAAGCATTACTGAGAATAGAGCAGTGTTTTTTGATCATGTTGCAGTAAATTTTTCCTTTGGTAATGGGTCATATTTTGTTCATACTTCTCTGGTTTTCCACTAATAGGGACACAAAATTAAGGGAATTCATTTGCAATTTGGGCTTTAGCCCTACTTTTCACTTTCCCCTACTTTACTGTTAAGCTCCTTGATGTCGGCAGAATGGAACCCTTTTAATTTTGTAAGCCTAGTAGGCAGGAGGAGAGAATTTTTCTACCCTGGAGCAGTTGATTCTTGTCACTTACCTCCTGCACAGCGAATGACAGTTGGGCCCTTGGGTGGTGTGGTGTGAGGGGGCAAAGTGATTGCGCTGAATAATCATGAAAGAGCAGAATCCATTCTGAGACTGCCCAGGCCAGCCTAGCATAATCTGAGGACAGTGTAATCTGATTCCCTTAAACCCACTCAGACTCATGACCAAAGGAGATGAGAAGAGTGTAAGAGGCAATTAGTATCATGGTGGCCTGGAGTGCTTTCTCAAAGTTGTACTTGAAGAAAGGAAATTTCACTCTTCACAGTTAAGAGTCTATGTCATTTTTCAAAAGCACCTAAGAAAACATCAAGATTTCATGAGATGCCCTTGGAAAGACTATGAGCCCCTTTTCTCACTGCCATGTGTTTGGGAAGGAATGGGAACGATCCAGTATTCATCCAAAGTGTCTATTCTTCGGACAGAATGCATCACTCACATTGTGAATCCTGAACAAACCTTTAAGTGACAGTTAAATACTGAAATAATCAAAAACACTTCCAAAGTGTAAAGAATTGTATCACTAGATTCGCACGTTATATATCTGATCCATAGTCTACAGATCTACAGATTTGACTAAGGTCATAGCTTGAGATGGATTTGGGAAATGGTCAATCATTGCCAGATTTATGAATTGATTTTCTTAGAGTAAAATTTCTATAAATCTTAATTTTGCCAACTCTGCTAAACATAAGAACTGAATTAACATAAAGAGCTCTTATCTTATTGGGTAAATGGTAAAAGGTAAATTTTTTTCACTAGAAGATTTCTAATAAAATAAATTTTGATACATTTAAATTAAAAGAAAAAACTCATCTAACCCAATGATAATATGATGGCAGCTTCTCTCAAAATGCCAATAAATGCATGATATATACATACATATATATATAATAATACATATATATATATTTTAATGCTGTAGTGAAGATATGGGACAAATGTAAGGCTATAAGGGTGATAGAGCTAATAGTTTTGTAAACAGTATCCACCTAGAGAGTTGGAGAGTTCCTGTGGTTGAAAAACCCAGTAAATTTTATTGCTTTTTGTTCCTATTATTTAGAAAAATGCTACAAATTTAGCATGGGCTTGACCTAGATCTTTGACTATTGATGTTGAGATACGTTCATATTTTAGTTTTGGTGCGTTAATTTACAACAACTTAGAGATGTCAATATTGCCTTGGTTCTTCTGAGAATTCTTTTCTCTTTGTTTACATGTCAGTTACATAAAAAAAAAAAAAAAAGCAATATAGCGCTAATCAGCCCTAATAAGTGGTAGTGGAGTCATGCTGTCTGGCAAAAATAAAAAAAGAGCGACGTCTCAGAAAATGACTTTGTATGGTTTAGGCTGACTTTTAAGTTTCACCGGAAGTTAATTAAAATGAACTTTTTTTTTTGGCTTTTTAAGTTTATTTTATCGTCTTTGAGTTTACTCACTTAGTGGCAGATGCCAGAAAATTCCTCAATTTATGGTACTAATTGAAAAACAAATCTAAATCTGGGCACAGAGATCAGACATTCCAAATATCTCTTTTTAGTTGGATTAAAGGGTTTGCAATCTAAATATCTTGATTTGGAAGAAATGTGAGGAATTTCAAGGTTTCCAATCCTAAAACCATGAACGAGAGTGTTGGCCATGCTAAGCTTATTTCTTTACATTCTTTTGGAGCTCAAAGGGTGTGGTCTAGACCAGGAGGCCTGTGGGGCCATATCCAAGGGTTATATATGCATAAGCTGAGTGTATCCTCATTTTAAAAACATGTATATTGGTTCATATCCTGATTCCTTTAGGGAACTTGAGTTTGCTTTGATCAGTAAGTCTCAGGGTCTCTGATATTTTTCCTGGCTAGCCCTGCAAGCACGTAAACTTCTGCCCTTCAAACAGCACACTCCTGGTGGTGATGACTATCTCTGGGTTGGGGTAGATTACCAGCAGTAATTTCACACTGTGCACCTGAGAGTTTGTTTTGATGTGGCTGCAGACAGTATTTACAGTTGTAATTCTCTTCTCATGGTGAGCCTGCACTTTTCTCAAAACAGAATAGCCTCTGTGTTGTAGTAATTGACCCCCTGCCTACAAGCGCAGCAAGTTTGAGATGTCCCTAATGTGCCTTTGAAGGTGTTTCTTTCTCCTTTCCATCTCATATCTAAGTAGTTTGTGTCATACCACAGGATGTGTGATGAGATAATAAAATTGATGACACTCTGGAAATGCCTTTGACAATGGCTTAATTTTGTAATACACCAGTTCTTTCCCTCATAAGGGACAGCCGGACTGTCCCTAAAACTGAATTTTAGTTTCATGCCAGTGGCTTAGCCTGGCAGATTAGGATAGCGTGAAAGGGCAGAGGCTGGGACTGTCGGGAACGTGCTATGTCAGAAAATGAACTGAGCCAGACAACAAGGTAGGCACGTTTGCAAGGGAGATCAGAGTAAACACACACTGGTCTAACTTTGACAACTACGGGAAAGCATTTCAAGCAGAGGATGGTCAAGCCAAACTGTATTGCTTAAGAAAATTATGAAAATGGTTGTAATGTGGAGCCTGATCCCAGAATAAAAATCATTTTGTGAACACTCAATTGGGATTTCTAAATTTAATCATTTTCAGCTGCAGCAACAAATGTTCAAACCACATAAGAAGCTTTGGCTTCACATATTTCACAGGTTTTTTTTTTTTTTCTTTTTTCTACATATTAGTTTTATTTATTTATTTTCATCTCATGGTGCATCATAACCACATGTCTCTAAATTCACCTTCTATTCAACTGTGAGTATAACTGTGGATTACAGCTGACTGAAGGAAAGAGTTTGGACTTCAGATTAATACCTGAGTTCCAATCCCTGCTTTTGCAACTACTTGCGTGACCCCAGACAGATTGTTATCAATTCCCTGAGACTCAGTTTCCTCATCTGGAAAATGGGATATTTATAAAGCACCTACTCCATGTTTCCTGCATCATAGGGGGTACTAGAAAAAAAGTAGTTGTTTTTATCACCATGATTACTGTTTTGAAGGTGAGGCTAAACTGAAAGAAAAAAATAGATTTTCTAATAGATTAAAAAGGATGAAATAAATTTAGCAATCAATATAGAGCAAATTTTAAGATTTTATTTATTTATTCATTCATGAGAGACACAGAGAGAGAGAGAGAGAGAGAGAGAGAGAAAGAGAGAAGCAGAGATACAGGCAGAGGGATAAGCAGGCTCCCTGCAAGGAGCCTGATGCGGGACTTGATCCTGGAACTCCAGACTCTCAACCACTGAGCCACCTAGGCATCCCCATATATCTTCATTCTTAATTTCATCTGTATTCTAGTGAATGAAGTAATGAATCTCTTCATAGTGTAAAGCTTTCCAGAAGTTATTTATCTAAAAGTAAGTAATATAAAAATAAATAATGTGTTCTACTCTTTTATTATCTAAGCTCTGTATGGCCTCTTGGTTTTCTTTTGGTTTCTGTGGGATATTTGTGTGTATATGCAGGAGGGTAGTATAGGGTTGGCGGGGATGGGGGTGTGTGCTCGTGCACGCATACCTGCATGTTTGGTGCCCACACACATATATGTGCACATGCATACCTGCTAACCTGGTACCTAGTGGTAATGGGGAGGGAGAAAAAATGGTTCTTTTGCATTAATTTATACTAAGATATTAATTAGGAGGCATGTATAGTTTTAACATGCTTTAAAAGTATATCACCACTTGGAGATATATCATTTTATTTCTTTGGAAAATTCTTAACTTATTTACATTTGTGTTAACCAATCATTTTGTAGTTAAAGACATCAGACCTACGTATTTTATTCTTTGAAATTGTTTCGAAATAAGCATACACTTGCTGACACATGTTTCTGCCACATTCTTTGCTTCCCCCAATAGGCAAGTTCAGACTTAGGAGGCAAAAGTCCAGTGGAAAGTACCGGAACTGAGGGAAGAATATTTGCCTAACCACCCACGCCACAAAATGCTTTCTTGGAATCTGCTGTGTGTATAAGATGGTATCCTACCCCCACACATGTAACCTTTGTCTTTCTGAAAATCAAATCTGATTCTACAAGGAAATTAGAAAACAAAAATATTGTTTTCTCAAGTTATACCAGATTTGTTTACAAAAAGGAAAAAAAAAAGGTTAGTTTAAGAAACTGTAAACTGTCCCACATCATGTATCTAACCTCTCATGGAAGTTGGCTTTTCAATCTTGAGTTTTAAGTAAAGGTAGTGGAAGCTTTATGTGTGGGAAAAAGCAGTGTAAGTATAATTAAGAGCTGTGGAAATTAAACTAATTTTTTGTTTTGTTTTGTTTTGTTTTAATGCATGTGTAACTTTTCTTCTTTTCAGTCTTCAGTAACTATCCTGACCATCCTGAACTGAAATTTAGTTTGCTAAAGTTGTCTTTGACCTCTGACTGCCCCAACCATGGACTCTCCAGTACACATCGCTTGATCCGTCTATGACATTTAACCTAATCAGCTATTGTCTCCATGGAAATCGCTGCCATTGGCTCCCATGATACTGTGCCAATGGTGTCAGGGACACCATTCTTGTGTCTCTCTTCCAGTCTTTTTGGCTACTTTCCCCCAGTCTTCTTTAGTTTCTCTTTTTTACTTTACTTATTTTGTAATTCCTGGTTTTCCCCTGGGGTTCCATTCTTGACCCTGTTGTCAACATACATGCCCTGCGTAACTTCACAGAGCCATGAATCAAAGTATCCCATGGACACAGCTGAGTCCAAAGTGTCATCCTCCAGTTCTGTCTACCTGCCCTGCCCAATGCTTTGCAGACATTTTAAACTTCCCAAGTACAAAATTGTTTTTTACTTTCTTCCCCTACTGCCCTTGGGCCTACTGCTCTTCCTGTGTTTCTGCCTTACAACATCACCATCTGTCATGGAGCCCAGATGAAAATCTTTTTAGAGTGAGGCCATGCTAGACCTCCTTCCCTCCAGGACCTTGCCTGTGTTCATTCTCAGATGTTCCCCTCCCTTAGTTAACTCCTTAGGATATTACACTTTTTGTACTAATTCCTCATTGATACTCTCTCCGCTTTATTTTTCATAAGCTATTTCAAAACTGACTTTGCCTTCTTAGAAGTTCTTATGTCCTAAAGCAAAAAGAACACTTGAGTGATCATTAAATAAAGGCATATGTTTTCACTTCCCCACTGTTTTGCAGGATCACAGGGGTGTTATTCTGATCCACCATCACATCAAGCAACATCATTGGCACATAGGACTACTTGTAATAAATCCTCTTGGATCTAGAATGAGTAAGTGACTTCTTGCCACCTCCTCATATCCTTCCGCTTCAATCAGTTGCCATATCCTTTTGCTTCTATCAAATCATGTATCTTTCATATCTGCTCTTTCATTATCATCCCCAGCCCAGTCCTTGGAGGAGGTCCTTAGCATCCCTTGCATACCATCAGCCTCAGCTCCATCCACCAAACCATTAGTATTGTTACTTTTTAGACCAAATATGATTCTCTCAGTTTGGAATCTTCAATGACTCCCCAATTTCTCTAGGAACAAATTTAAATTCGTAATCCTGGTCTACGAGATTCATGACAACCTGACTTGACTCTCCTTTTCCAATATCATCCTACTGCCAATTCACTGTATGTTTCAACCATTGCAGGAGTCTTTTTTATGTGCCTTGAACACATTGGTTTTGTTTTTGTTTTTAATTTTCTGTATTGGTTCTCTCTGCTGTTTTGAACTTCTTATTCTGTGTCTTGAACTTGAATATTGACATTAATCTCACAATTTTAAATTATGAAATTCTTATTTTGGCAGGCTATTAACCACTTACATACTTGTATAAAGCACATTTCCTAATACTATATTAGTGATCGGGTATAATGAATCAATAAAGGCATAAAATGATGGTAAGATCTTTAGATTCCACCTTCTGTTTGGCTAAAGGGACTCTGGTTCCGGCCCCAGCATACTCTTATCTTGTCTCCCTCTCATTTTTTGACATCACTTTTTCTGTCAGCTGCATTCAGGTCACATTTCCTGTATCACCGATTTGGCAAGTAGCAATTCTCTGTTGTCCTCCAACTGTGGTTATGCAGAGATTGGTGGTAAGTATTGTCTTATCACGTGTTGATCTTACTTGTGAGTCAAAAACCAGAGTGACCCCATTTTCTTCCCTACTGTACATCTAGCGATGGAGTGCATTTCTTGATTCATTTTAAATATATCTCCCCATTCTTGAGGATCTTGGCACAAATCTTTGAGGGCCTGGGCTAGAAGACAACTTCAGCAGCCATCTTCCACAACCAAGATCAACTCTTTTCCTTGCCTCCCCACCAAGGTTCCCGGTCCAGATTTGTTATTCTGAAAATCTCACCAGGGGACTGAGGCTGTGGGGACCAGCTGAATATTCCCTCTCTTCCATGCATCATTTTCCTATGGCTTACTTGGTCTTCAGGCAAAAATAGTTTTCCCACAAGACTTGTTAACTACCTAGCTTATTAAAATGAGTCATGGACTGAAACCAAGACACAAAGTTGAAATAGAAAAGATAACTAAAACAAATAAAGAAAACTCAAAATTAATGCATAAATTATTAGCTTTTGAAGTACTAAACATGGATTACTTGTTAGTACCAGAAGTCTCAAAATTATTTTTCCAATATGTCTGCTGATATTTGATAAAAAGTTCATGTTTTTCAGTATCCTACAATAGATGATTTATGAGGAGGTACATGTGAGCTTAATTAATTTGACAGTTAATATATGTGGCTACTAGTAAAACAGATCCTGGATTTCTAGCATAACCAGAGGAAGAAAAAGAGGATTTTACATATTCAATGAAGATATTTCTATAATTAGTAGTTTGGAGTGGATCACCTTTTAAGAATTAAGCTGGGTAGAAATTGAATTTACTCAAATATGGTAGGAAAGGGTGAAATATTTTGACTGCCATTTATTGAGATATTAGTCTATCATTTTATTTAGCCTTTTTTCTGCTCTTCTTTCAAAAAGAAAAGAGGAAAATATCTATGTTTAGATTCATGGTGATCATAAAATAAAACCTTTTGTTCATGAGAAGCAGAGCTTTTCATTATGCTTAAGTCTGAGGGAAACATTTTCTTCGTATCTTTATTATGAAAAGATAGGGTGTAATATAGTGGAGCTCTATAGTATACATACGGAGTGTGTAATCTCCAACTTTCCTTTAATGGGTACAACTGTAGTAATAGTCATATGCCTGTTCTTATAGAGTCCTTAAAGTAGTCTGTGGAATTCAATTCAGTAAAAGAAATTCTCTAAGGCATCATAAGTACAGCCTACATGTATGGTTATGATAATCTAGCAAGATGCATGATATTTAAAATTTTTTCACAGAAAAGGGGAGAAATTACCAAGTAATTAGAAAGTACATTTATAGAAAAGTATGCAGAAAACACAGGTGCTTTGAGGATTAAATGTTTTTTTAAGCAATTTCAACAAAATGGCATAGGTAATTGCACAGTGATTCATGGATACGATGAAAATTTGTAAAGATATCATGCTATCACAAAAAAGGGGGTCTGTAGGTGATCTACGCTAATACATTAACCTTATGTAGAATTTTTATCCTGCATCATGTTCACTCATTGTCTATATTAGGTTGATTATCAATAACAAGGAAGTTAAACAAAGTGGCTAAGTTTGTCTTTGTTAGACCTTTTTAGATCCTAACTACCTTTCAAGATCCAACTCTAATTCTACTATCTCTTAAATATTTCTCCTTTTTATTTGCCTCTGTGCTCTCTATTGTGAACCACACCTCACTATGTGGTTTTATGCTTGAATTGTTTGTATCACATGCATAGTTTTATTATAGTTGCCAATTATCCTAGTACAGTAAAATTCAATAATATAGGACTTAATAACAATTGCTTTATATAGTTAAAGATGGAACTTAAGGCCAAGACTCATGTACTTTATTTACAGACTTAGTATTTTTTTTCATAAGTGCATAATGAATATTTAGGTGGCATAGATTAATTCAAAACTGAGTCTTAGAAGATCAAGACAAATTTTGAGGTAAAATTTTGAAAGAGTAAATGCTTTTGTTTCAGCCCTTCTCGAAAAGGGCTCTGCTTGAGCATGTATATCTATGTCTCAGTGCAAAATCATGTTCATTGATGTTTTTCACTGTTGTAGGGATATAGTTTTGTTTTTTGTTTTTTGTTTTTTGTTTTTTTGTTTTTTTTTAATTTAGAGAGAGAGAAAGAATGAGCATGCAAGTGGGAGGAGGGAGCCCCTGAGATTATGATCAGGCTGAAACCAAGAGTTGAACACTTAACCAACTGTGCCACCAGGTGCCCTGGGGTTATGGGTTTTATTGAATACCATTCTGTTATTGCTTTTCACTACAATGCATGAATAAAATATCATTTTGTTACACTTATGTTTTTTACTAGTCTACATTTTATGTAACTCATGAGTTACTCAAAATATCTTACTATATTTTTGTGGCAATACTTCTTACTTCCTGTATCTTAAATTCCACACACAGATATTTCAACAGGACATCACTGCCTCCATTAAGATTCTTCATCTCTGTCCTGGAATTTAGCCCATGATTGAAATTACAATTACGTATAATGAACTAGCTAACTGTTCTATCATGGAAACATGAAACCTTATTTGTGATAATGGAATTTGACTTGTCTTCTTCCTCTCACTTTTAATAATATCATAATCTTGATGCATCTGAATGCAATTAGCATAAGCAGTCTTAAGAAATGCTTTACTGTACCAGAAAACCTGGATTAGAATTTCAATTATTATTGTTTTTCCAGACATAGACTTTTGGGGCCAGGCCAAATGGATTTCTGGTTTGTAGACTGTGCTAATCAATATAACTGTGAGTGTATGTTTTCAAGATTAATTTTATGACCAGATTTTCTTGTCTTAATGACAAGAATATTTTTCCTCTGTAGTGTCCTTTGGAATGGACTGACTTATATTTAGAGAACACTAGAAGGTTAAATGAGAAGGCAGTAAGGAAAAAAATTCCTTTTTCCCTGTTTTATTCTTTCTCCTACATGAAGATAGGGGAAATTGAGCTAATAATAAATATTTCACCTTCCCTTCCCACTGATGAAGTATTCATGTAAAGTGAAAAGGCAAGAAACATATAATACAGGAGATTGATCTCCGAAGATATACTAATTCAAAAGTAGTTTGGCTAAAAGATCTTAAATAGCCAGTAATTAACATGTATTTAACTGCAGCTGTATCGTAAACAAAAAATACAAATGGACAGGATTTTTACATGGAGGTGCTCTGATAATTACTTAAGGCACAACCTTATTTGAGAGGACCTGGACCTCATGCTGCAGTGCCTCAGGAAGCCTTTGAGATAAATATATTACAACTATGTCTTGACTCTGATCTTATGCTCAGTGAATTAACTGGCAATACCCATACCTCCTCCTTCTGTATACATGAATGAAATATCTCTTGTCATGGGGAAGAAGGTAAATCTGATGCCTATGGATTAGTGTAAATGTCTGCAGTTACATCTTGAGGTTTATGACCTACTATTTAGATAGCAGAGAACTTTATCTTCAAATGTATTAGAATTCTGGGTGCTTCCTGAATTTTTAGAGAGTGTTTAACTGGACGGGTAGTTGTTCCATCTCAAACACAACATAAAGCATTGTCCAGAAATTATTACCATATCTTCTCTGTGTGTGTGTAATCTCATTAATGTGTAATAAATACTTCATTATACATTTGTTTTGAGTGTAGAAAAGTTTGAATAACTGTGTGTATGTTTGAGTCTGTGTATGTATGTTTGGAGTGTCCATGAGTATCCTTACGGCAAAGACAGAAGAAAGAAAAAGAGAGAAAGAAAGAAAGAAAGAAAGAAAGAAAGAAAGAAAGAAAGAAAGAAAGAGAGTCTGGAAGGGAGGAAGGATGGAAGAAGGAAGATGGAATGCTATGATCTTGAAAAGAAATTAAGTTAAAGGAATAAAAAATGATTTAGAGTATATAGTAATTGTATTCTGAGTTTTAACTTGTTGAATAAACTGGGATAGCATATTCATAAAATAGGCGTATCAATAACATATGTTGATTTTTAAATTTATACTAACAATCCTCCATTAGATACATCCTTTAAGTTAGTCATCTATTACATATTGGATTTTTGTTATAGTATAAGATTCACAGTTATTTGTAATTTACTCATATGTATAAAATATTGGAATTGGCATGTTGTAGATAGATCAGATCTTAGAAACCATGTAATGTCAGCCTTGTAAGTTGTTTTACAGTCTTGTACCAATACTGATGAAATAGTAGTGGTTGCATGGAGCACTTCTTGAGAATTCTGGGGATGCATTTAGATTAAGAAAAAAAAAGAGTTCTGTCATTACTCATGTCTGCATTGATCAGCATAGAGAATATCTGCAGGTATGTTATGTGTTTTGACACCTCTAATCTAGTTAAACATGCTAAATTTACAGGGGGAAAAACCTCCAGACATTTATATACTGACTCTATTGCTATATGACACTTTAGAGATTGTTCAATGTGTTCACATACACTGAGACAGTTAACTTGTACAACAGACCTGTAAAGTTTGTAATATTTGAACCCCAACTGCAGATTAAGAAAAACTGATGTTGTTTAAGTCCACAAAGTGAGTTAGTGGCACAGCTAAGATGAAAAACAAAGTCTTCTGTTTTCCAATCAGGAATCCTTTCCACAATAAAACAAAAGCGTATGTTGCATCAATAAGGAATGTCTTTGTAACAGAAGATCTGTTTAATGAATGACAGAGTGTCATAAATTGCATTTGTTTTCTATTGCTGCTGTAACAAATTACCAAAAATTCAGAGGCTTAAAACAAATTTAGTATCTTACAGTTCCAGTGGTCAGAAAATTAGCTTCACTGAAATTAGATTCACGGAGCTAAAAATAAGGTGTCAGGAGGACTGTGTTGATTCCAAAGCCTGGGAGTAGAATCTTTTCCCTGTATTCTCCAGCTTCTAGAGGCAGCCTATGCTCCTTGGCTCATGGCTCCTTCCTCCACCTTCAAAGCTAGCAGTGTAGTATCTAGTTTCCTCTCTGACCTCTGTTTCCATCCTTACATTTTTTTCTTTCTGACTCTGATCCTCCTGTCACCTCTGTGGTTATATTGAGCCTACCTGAGTAATCCAAGCTCATCTTTCTATCTCAAAATCCTTAACATAATCATACCTGCGGAGTTCCTTGTAAACAATATGTTGGCAGTTTCTGGATTCGAGTGTGGACTTTTGGGGGGTTGCAATTCAGCCTACTACATATAAGATCAGTGTAGAGATGTCAGAGACAGTACAGTAACTCATGAGTATATTCATTCATGCTACCATCTATGACCCAGCTTTTTTCCTTCTTTCCACTGTGCCATCTTTAATGTGTTGGCCTATTATTTCATGGCTGCAAGATGGCTACCATGGCAGGAGGTATAACATTTCTCTTTAAGGTAGGAACAAGAGGAAAGTGTGAAGACAAGTCCTTTTCTTTTTAATCAGGAAGTGAAAGCCTCCCCTTCTGTCTCTTAAGCCAGTCCTACACAACAGGGATACCCCTAGCTGCAAATAACAGTAGAAATTTATATATTTCCCTTTAGTGTCTTTTTTTGAGGATTGCAAGGAAAAGAGGAGGTTCAGAATGGGTGCTCAGTGAACCAACCTTCCATTGGTCAGGATTCCTAGTTCTAAGCAACAAATTTGTAGTATTTAAGCATAGAAATTTATTTATACTTAAAGATTACAGACTATCCAAAAGGGGTATAGGACTAAGACTAATGTTATAGCTAGGACCATACCAATACACTGTGAGATTTTTCTAGCCAAAACATCACAGCTTCTACTGTCCCAGGATGGCAGTGGTCATTCATAGATCTTGGATCTGGATTCTAGAAGATCTATGATATTACTCCCCTCAAAGCATGTGCAAGAAGATGTCCCCACCAGTGGCCACTCACTCAAATTGCTTTTATCTGCATACAGATCTCAAGTGTACCTGACTAATGAACCTGGACATATGCCCATTCATAGCTGCAAGGAGCATGGGAAATGTAGGTCTTATAGGCCACGTCCACCAGAAGATAGAACCTAAGACAAGGATTCATATGCTGACATGGTATTTGAGAGGTACAAATTCAGGACTGAGAGTGAGGAAAAAGTGGTGACAAAACAAGTTGCTCTAGTGTGTTACTGTGGCTGCTTTTAGGCATGTGTATTGGCATACTGTTCTGCACAGCAACTGAAAAGGGGAATTGATTCAAGGTAATTCTCAGAAGAGAAAAAGAAGGAACAATTTATCTGGTGCTTTTTACAGGTATTTCCTATTGGCTAAGGTCAGCCTTACTGTGGGCCAGTTTCCTCATGCATCTAAATTGTATAATTCAGCCCACTGGTGACCATTCAGGAAGCCAGATTCCCCTCCTGGTACTGTGGCATTTCACCTAAGTAAGTGGAGGGGAAGTTGAGGGTGGATAGTTTTACATCTGAGTGATGTTGACCATGTGGGTCGGAGTTTCATCTCATGGCAGTGACACATCCCAGAAATGGTCAGTATCTTTGAAGGTAGGAGGCAGTTGAGAAAAATCTAAGTTGTATTGTGGGGCATCCTGATCAGATGGGAGCCAGCAGCACAGTCATTGAAAGAATTCACATGTCAGAATAAGGGAGATAAAAGTTCATTGAATATGCTGCAAGGGAGCAGTGGGCAGGTTGGCAAGACAGATTGTCTACCTTGAGTGGTGGAGAGGAGCCATAGATATAGGGTGGCGTGAGGGAATGTGGGGAATGTATGGGATTTTCCCTTTCTCAGTAACCTTAGGAACTGTGCCTGGTTGTAAGTAGCCCAATGTTGGTTAAGACCTATGGCTTCCTGAGCCTGTTTGCATTCAGCTCAGTGGTACACTGTGAGCCTTTTGCCTTGCTTGGGTTTCTATTGCTCAAGCCTCTTGCCTACAAGTGGTCTCTACATGCATAATAGGTTTCTGTCCTATACCATAGGGTTTTTGGTTTCCACCTTAAGAAGGCTGTTTTTAACAATGTAGAAACTATCATAATATAAGAAAGATGTTGACAACATAGTGGGCAGCCCCTAGTGACAGATGTCCATTGCCACCAGCAACACCTGATCCCTCAACTAAAAAGTATGTCTCCCAGGTTAATTCCTCTTTAACTCCCTAGCTTTTTGTGTTTTGTGTATTTGTTTTTGCTAGAATTTAGCACAATTTAAGCTCCATGATGGCATTATTACCTCTGCTTTGATAACTATTGCATACCCATGAACTATGTCAATGCCCAGCATACTATAAATTTGAATACATATTTGTCAATTGGATGAATTAGTGAGTGAATGAATAAATATAATAAGATAAGCTAATGATAACATGATAATAAATGATAAGCTAAGCAGCAAATGGCCATGATGGGAATTAAAATAAATAAAGCAATCTTAGAATGAGAAGTTTTTACCAAAAGAAAGGTGAGATCTCAGTTAGGCAGTAGCATATGGTTTTATCCAGAAAGCAAAGAGAGTAGGAAAGTCATGCACAAAGATACATATGTGGAAATGTTGTTAGTATGTTTATAAGATGGTACAGAAACCAATGCTCTATCAAATTTCTTGCAAATACATTTTCATATATTTATGGATTTCTGTTCATCTCTAATTAATTTCCTGACCTAGAGGTCTACAAAACACTGTACTGGAGAGAATCAAACCTTAATTCTATCATGTCCAAATCTCTCCTGAGAGACATTTTCCTTCAGTGACCTGGGAAGCTGAACTTTCTTAATTGGATTAGTGGCATTTCTCTGTTTCAAACTGAAACAAGATCCACAGGCCTATACTAGCTAGTGCTTCATAATCTACATCTATTTTGTGGTCATTGCCAAAGTATAAGAGCTAGCCCGGGGAGACAGGAAGTGGCATTAGAATTCTTTCTGTTTAGCCTTGCTTAAAGATGTAGTCCAAGATAATAAAACAGTGCCTTTTTTTTTTTTTTTTTTAATATCAGACTATATCTTCTCTGTAGAGCTGAGGTCTGCAAAGAAAAGCCAAAACATACTTTTCATACATTCAGGGTTGTTATTTTTTTGTTATTTCCTGGACATTTGGTATTTCACGGGAACCTCAAATTCAACCCCTTTGCTTTCAGCTATTTTCTTGTTAATGAGGGAGTAAATCCTACAAATCTTAATCCCCTTTACCAAAATACAAAGCAATCTGCACCTTGTATCAAATAATTATGTCTGAGGTAAGCTTAGGGAATTTAGTCATTTATAGAGGGTTGTTTTTCCCATAACAAAGTCTCTAAATAGAATTATCAAGTCTATCAAATGTTAATTTGTCAAGAAAAACAGAATAGCTAATAAGGAAAATTAGATTTCTATTGTAAATAGAGTATTATCTTGAAGGCTTCCATGTCTCCAAAAGGAAATATGACTGATATATGACTGAAGGAAAGTCTTAATCAAGCAAACCATAGAGTTGTTTTTTCCTCAGTGTACTACGGAATCACTCTGGGTAGTGTTTGGGAGAACACCACCCCTGCCTTTTAGGTTTTCTTTGGGACAGACAATGAGAGGGATAGCCCTGATTTTGGGATCCTGGTGGTTAAGAAACAAAATTCAACTGAGTAAATTTTAAAGAGCTTGTTGTCTTTATAAAATGATTTGTGAATGATTCAGGCAGCATCCAATCTAGCAGAGGAAAAGGAGCTCTGAGGAGCCATACAAAATGGAAGACTTTTAGGCAGAAGGGAGCAGGAATAAGGAAGTTATACTAGGCAAAACAATTGGTTATTACAAGGTCATTTTCCTTTAGGGCATGGTAGGGGTCTATCAGGCAGTCTAACTCGTGCTGATTAGACAATTCCTGATTCACTGGTTTAAAAATGCCATTTCGGAGGTGCCTGGGTGGCATAGTCAGTTCAGCATGAGACTCTTGATTTCAGCTCAGGTCATGATCTCAGGATCATGAGATTGATCCCCATTTCTGCACTCACAGGTATTCTCTCTCTAAAAAAAAAAAGAAAGAAGAAAGAAAAGAAAGAAAGAAAAAAAGAAAGAAAGAAAGAAAGAAAGAAAGAAAGAAAGAAAGAAAGAAAGAAAGAAAAGAAAGAAAAAAGAAAAGAAAGAAAAGAAAAGAAAAGAAAAGAAAAGAAAAGAAAAGAAAAAGAAAAAGAAAAAGCGGCCATTTCTGGGAGAACCAAAACTATAATTGAGCTAAATCTTGATTTGGAGCTTAGCATATATAAATACATTTTGGGCCCATTTTCTTCTTTTCAACATGGTGTTCAGCTGTGGCTTGTCTCCTGAGAACATACTCCATTCCTGTAACAGATGAGGGAAGTTGGCTGCCTAGTTCTCTTGGCTACTTGAAGAAAGAGGGAAATGAGAACACACTTCTGACCCTGCACAAAGGCAGGTACCAGCCTGTAGCAGGATTTCCAAGGATTCCAGGCTTTCCAATAGATGAGGCTTCAAACGTGTGAATTTTTCCTTAGAGAGTAGACATTGATCACATTATAGTAGATGCTCAAGAGTACCTAATGGATTTCTCTGGATTTCTAGAAATTGGAGGACATTTGCTCCACACCTATGTTCTGTCCCACTCTCCCATCTTCTTTCCATTCTCTTCTACTTCCACTGTTTTTCTTCTCTAATATTAGCCAGGTGAATTACAATTTTGAGAAGTGGGCCTCAGGTATCACTTTAAATTGATTTTGTGAAAACTAACATCTAGTATTTACATTGTTGCTAAATTATTTAAAGTTTTGGGCCAAGGACTGCAAATGTTTCCTTGCATCTCAAAGGGGACAGAAAGAGACCAGGTATTTGCTAAAAGAATGAAATTAGAGGGATAGCTGCTGGCACTAAGTCTTTTTCTAAGGAAGAATCAGGAAACTTCCCTCGCTCCCTTCTTGGCCCCTACCTGACGTGACTAGCCGTGGGAAGAGCACTTTGTCAGCCACTTCCCTTTCTTCCATTTTCAATGGAAATGACCCAGAAATTGAAAGAGGTTTACAGTGTGGCAGCTGCCCAATCTCAATCAAATGGCCTTGCAGATATGCAAGTTAATTGGTTGGAATCTTGGTTATTGGAAGAACAATTCAAGATAAACATCTTCCCATTCAGATCTACTGGTCTAACATTACCCATATTCTCACTGTTCACATCACTGTCTGATGCCCATCCCATACTTTATGTTAGCCTCCTTTCTCTTCCATATTCTCTTTTTAGCAACTGGTTTTATAGGTATTTTAAGAACAATATTTTAAAATTTAAAAGGTTATATATATATGCACATATATGTATAAAAATTTTATATTATACATAAATATGTATGTATTATATATATACACATATATATACATTTCCGAAACTATAAAGCAGAATACCCATAATCCTACTGTGCAGAGATAAGTATCTTTGACATTTCATTGATATTTGCTGTGTGTTTGTGTGTATAAATACTTAAGTTTGGGGCACCTGGGTGGCTCAGTGGTTGAGTGTCTGCCTTCGGCCCAGGGCATGATCCTGGAGTCCCGGGATCGAGTCCCATATCGGGTTCCCTGCATGGAACCTGCTTCTCCCTCTGCCTATGTCTCTGCCTCTCTCTCTCTCTGTGTGTCTCTTGTGAATAAGTAAATAAAATCTTTAAAAAAAATACTTAAGTTTGCAAAATTCAAATTTTTATGTTATGTTCTGTAATGTGTTATAAATGTTTCTCAGGTAAGTAAAAACTATAGTGTCTTTTGGTATGATTATATGGTCTTCCTTTGTATGAAAATCTCATTCATTACTTGTTTAACTAGCCCTATAGTTCTGGATATTATGATGTTTTAAGATCTTTTGCTGCCATAAATAATGCTGTAATGAATGTTTTTAAAATAAAAAATTTTGCACAAATCTCTGAGAATTTTCTTAGGATACTTCCCTTAAGGGGGAGTTTTTGAATCAGAGTGTAGATATTTTTAAGGCTTTCATTGCCAAATGTCTCCAGAAAGGTATTATTTAATGGATTTATACTTTGGGTACATGAGTTTATTTAGAAACACTATTGATAGACAATATTATCTTTTTTAATCTTACTCATTTGCTAAGATAAAAGATACAGCATTGGGCTTTTCTTTGACTAGTTTGAATTATTATTCAAATTATTATTCAAATACTATCAAATACTATTTGAATACTATTTTATTCATTGGCCATATATTATATATATATGTAAAATGTTTGGAAACGCCTTTCCCACTAAAAGCAGACAAATACTTACTTATATTTTCTTCTAGTTTCCTATAGTTTTCTTTTTTATGCTGTATTACTTAATTTACTTGGAAATTATTTTGCAGAATAGGATAGTTGATATTTATTTCCCAAAGAGATAATGACTCTTACAAGTTGATTTTTTTTAATTTATTTTTTATTGGTGTTCAATTTACTAACATGCAGAATAACCCCCAGTGCCCGTCACCCATTCACTCCCACCCCCTGCCCTCCTCCCCTTCCACCACCCCTAGTTCATTTCCCAGAGTTAGCAGTCTCTCATGTTCTGTCTCCCTTTCTGATATTTCCCACACATTTCTTCTCCCTTCCCTTATATTCCCTTTCACTATTATTTATATTCCCCAAATGAATGAGAACATATAATGTTTGTCCTTCTCCGACTGACTTACTTCACTCAGCATAATACCCTCCAGTTCCATCCACGTTGAAGCAAATGGTGGGTATTTGTCAGTTCTAATAGCTGAGTAATATTCAGCAATGGCCACGATAACCAAACTGTGGTACAAGTTGATTTTTTTCTATCATATTGTATCATACTATCACACTCTCTTGATGTACTAAATAATTCATTAATTCTAGTGTCATCTTGTATCCTTATTTTTTTTAAGATTTAATTACTTATTCATGAAAGATAGACACACAGAGAGAGAGAGAGAAGCAGAGCATAGGCAGAGGGAGAATCAGGCTCATTTCAGGGAGCCCAATGTGGGACTCAATCCCGGATCCTGGGATCACATCCTGAGCCGAAGGCAGATGCTCAACTGCTGAGCCACCCAGGTGTCCCTGTATCCTTACTTTTTTTTAGAGAAAGAGAGGGAGCACATGCATGTGCTCAAGAAGCTGGCAGGGGCTGGGGAAAAGAGAGAGAATCTTAAGCAGGCTCCATGCTCAGTGCAGAGCCCAACTCCGAGCTCTATCTCACAACCCTGAGATCATGACCTGAGCTGAAATCAACAGTCAGACGCTTAACCAACTGAACCACCCAAGAGCCCTAATGAATCCTATTTTCTGAGAAGGAATTGGCTAAAGAGCCTCAAAATACTAGTGACAATGGTAGAGTTTGGAAGATACTTGCTGTAGTTGCTTCTGACCCTGCCAGCACTGTTGTAAAATTGCAGAAAGAGCTATGGAATCAGGTTTGGACAGGTAAATACATGGATGGTTGAACCAATACTGGATGGTTGAACCATCTAGTTCCATTAGGGCCCAAGAGAAAGGAGCTGTCATAATGATCGCTGTTATTCTACTATTTAACACTCTAATGCTATCACATCCACCACTTGAAATCCACTGAGGTCTTATTTTGTTTGTGATTGTGCTAAGTACTTTACGTACAATACATACATTAAATACATTTAATTTTCATCCCCCATCCTAACTTTATAGGATTCAAAGTGTGTCTTAGAGAAATTAAATAAGTTATCCAAAGCTTAAAACCTGAATTCATTATCCTTGTTCTATGCTCCATCCTTATAATCAAGAATCCATTTGGGTGCATCTGGGTGGTACAGTTGGTTAAACATGGGACTCTTGGTTTGGGCTCAGGTCGTGATCTCAGGGATATGAGATCAAGCCTCAGACCCACTGAGCTCAGAGTCTGCTTGAGACTCTTTCTCCCTCTCTCTTTGCCTCTCCCTCCACCCTCACTATCTCTCTTCTCAAATAAATGAAAAAGAGAGAATTTGAAATATTACACTTATTTTTTTTTAAAAGCCACATGTGAGGAAATGCTTTTGAAAATAAAATGCTATAGAAAATATGAGGAACTTAACTCACTAAGATGTTACCAAGAGGGGAGCTGTTTGTTTTTAGTGTTCAAATCTGGTTTACTCCTAGTAGAGAAGACATTAAGATAAGGTTTGGTCTTCTGAGAAACATCCAGAAAAATTATGGAAATTAAATTTGAGTCCAATATACATAAAATGAGGGGGTTGTAGTCCTTTTTAACTTAATCAAGACTACTCTTAGATTAGCAGAAAGTATGCTCATTTCATAGCATAAACAATTATTATTCTAAAATTTATATTAGGATAATGATCTTATAAAAAGAATGATTTAATAACTCATTTAATGACCAAAGTTCTGGAGAAAAGAGAATGATAAATACATAGTGGAGGAAAAATTGCTTGCTAATATATTTTAATGTAAAATATATTAACACAAACTTATAGTGCTTTCCAAGAAGGAAATATTTCCATACATATAATTTTATAATAAAATGGTCCTAGATAAATGGAATATTTTGATTACTTACTATCAGCGTAATCCCATTTCTCCTATATAGTGGCAAACAAATATGCTGGTGCTATAATGACACATAATTCATACTTTTAATGTTAGCAATAGAATTATAGTTACACTATTTCTGGAAGAAATATTGATTTTCATAGGAAACTCAAATTTTTATCCTCAAGATTTTGGATTTAAAATCACCCAAAGTATGGAACGATAACTTTGAAATTAACCATGTTACTATGTATGTTGCACATCATTAAATTTTGTCTATGTTGCATGTTCTTTTAATGTTTTTGTCTTAGTAAGCTTTTTTCTAAATAAGTTGTTTTGGCAGTATGAGGCCGCAAAGCTGAATAATGAAAATTCAGGCTTAATTTTTTTTCACTTTCATTCTGTATTGATTGCATGCATGTCTATTTCTCTGCCTGTTATTTCAGCATACTCCTTTTCTGTAAGCTAAGTATTTCTATAAAGAATTCACTGCTGATTGTTGTGGTTGCATAGATTGGGTCATATTCACCATTCATTAGTAAAAAAGTGGCAGTGTATGGTCAGTCATTTTATTTCAGAACAGTTATTTCCACTTTTCTTTATTCTCCCTTCTAGTAATTTCAAACCTGATTATGATACCTTCAAAACCTTCCACTCAGATTTAGGATTTGTATTGGTCACATGTCTTATTACTGTTCTCAGTGAGATAAAGATTCATTGACTTAGAAATAAGAAAAGATGCACTGATGCATGGTTTTTGGAAAGAGAAATGTGGAGGAAAGGAAAAGAATTAATATTTGCTGAGAGCCTATTATAGGACACTGGTCTAGGCTGTCTCGTTTAGAATGGCTGCATGCCTTGTGACATAGGGGATATCCCTCCACTTATTAGATGCGACAAGAGAGTTCCAAGTTACCACCTTGCCTTGAGTTGATCACTAGTGAGTCACAAACTTAGACTTCAGACTCTACCTTTTGTGCCTGTACTGTATTGTATTTTTTTATATGCTATTCTTAGGATCTTTTGGTCAAGTTTAAGTCCTGGTTTTAGGTGGCCCCCAAAAATAAGGCCATTTCTTTTTCTTTTTTAAGATTTTCTTTATTTATTCATGAGAGACACAGAGAGAGAGAGAGAGAGGCAGAGACACAGGCAGAGGGAGAAGCAGGCTCCCTGAGAGGAGCCTGTTGCAGGACTCAATCCGGGACCCTGGGATCATGCCCTGAGCTGAAGGCAAATGCTCAACCACTGAGCCACCCAGGTGTCCCAATAAGACCATTTCTTGTACCTCTTTTCTTAAATGCTAGTCTAACTTATATATTAGTGAGCATAAAAGCAGTTAAACAGTGAAATTTGAAGGGTATTATTAAATATACATTCATGATGTGTGGAAATACTTTGGGAACTTCCCTTTCCCCATGACAGCCAAAATAGGAAAATATTTTTCTCACAGATACATCTTGAGGTATTTCAGAAAGATAGAATTGGGAGTTTTCAATGCTCTGTGAATAAAAAATTGTCATTCTTAAAGTACAATAGGCAGCAAGTATTTTTTTTAAAATGTCATCAAAGAAGAGCAATCTCTTTAGGAATAGTGTTGAGCAACACCCTGTAATTTTTTTTTTTTTTTAGCATAACAGATGGAAACATTTCTCTGGAGTTATTATCAGGAGGCTAGCATCAAGGAAGCAATCATCCTGCTATGGTCGCACAGAGGAATGTAACCCCATGGAATGTGGCAGTTAGGGTGAGGGCAGACTTAGAAAGCGAGGACACAGAGATAACAGAAAGGACCAAATGAGAGACTTGCTTCAGTGACACTAGTTTCACTGATTGCGTTAAGGAGGGGAGTTTAGGTGTTAACAGGACGACTGCGCTCTAAAATCACTTTCCACATTTTAGTTTTTGTACGCATATTTGTATCAAAGTTAACAATAGAGGAAAAACTATAAGTCTCATCTTCTGTTGTGTCTCCTGCCATTTTGTTGCCTTTATATATGGCTCTACATTAAAGAACTCCCTTCAAACACTCTCAGATGTCTGGGTCAGGAGGTCCTCTTCATTGTTATGGGCAAAGTTTAGCTGTCCCCAGAGACCAGGTAAAAAGCCATGCTATTTATGCAGTGCTCCTGAAGAGGACCTGGTCTGCTTTGCTCAGCTTCCTGGACACTCCACTAGGGCTAGCCAAGTCCGGAGAACACTTGGCTTATTAACACTTATGAGCCTCTGAGTCACTCAACTTTAGTTTAGAATAAGTGGGGTGTCTGGAATCTCTCTGTCCGAGGACACTCCCTGACCAGAGAGTATGGTAGATCCAAGAGGTGAAGGCCTGAGATGTGAAGGTATTAAAACTGTAGTAGTGACCCTCAACTAATACGGGAAGAGAGCTGGTGGATATGTATCCAGTTTTCTTGTTATGGAGACAGTTCTGAGGAATGTTTTGCACAGCTTTTTAGAGGATCTTTTCGGACTGGCCTGGGTCACATCTCAGTAATCTGCTCATTCACATACCCTTTACTGGCTTCTTTCCTTCTTTGTTTCACTTCCCTATTCCTTCACTGTTCTTTCTGGAAGTGCTTCCCAAATGAACCGCTTGCACTCAGATTCTTTTGTCTATCTGCTAACCCAAACTTAGAAAACCACCTGCTTTTCTTCTACCTAGCATACAAAAAAACCCTAAAAAACCAAAAAACCAAAAAACAAAAAACAAAAAAACAAAAAATAAACAAACCCCACCAAAACACAAAATCTCTTCCAAGTTAAAGTAGATTTTTAAGAGATTGAGTTTTAAAAGATCTCATTAATTTTTTGTCACCAGTGAGATTAGTGATTTGAGGAATGTAATGGAATTGGGGAAGAGACTTGGGAAGGATGGTGGTGAATAGAAGCTGGTGGCCATGAACCAGAAGAGTCCAGTTTCTGATAACACTCTCAACTGGGCCTTCCTGTGGCACTTTCTGCTTACTGGTGCTGTATTTAAGACTGTATTCTCTCTGTATGTAAAATTGTGTGTGCGCATGTTATTATGATGCACCGCATCAGTACAAAGCTGTGCTTGTACAAAGCTGGTTTGGGTACCAAAAACTTGGAGGAAAGCTTAGCACAGTGATGCCAGCAAAGTTACATTAAGCAACTCATAATGAAAAATGCTCATGCTTTTATTACACACAATAATCATTGAGATCATACTTTAAAGCTCACATTGAAATTAGGCTAGACTATTTGACACAGAAATCTATAAAACCTTCCTCTTCTATGATGTATGCCCTGAAATTTGTTTTATGTGTTTGTTACCAAAAGAGACCCTATGGTTTCACCTAAAATAAGTACCAATTTAACCTAAGAATTAGGTTAACCAGCGGTTCATGGACTTTTAGGAATGGCTTAACATTTTTTTAAATTGTAAATCTGGTTTAGAAATGTGTTTTTTGTTTTGTTTTGTCACATTGTCTTTTCTGCTTTAGAAATGTTTGTTTATGTTAATGTATTTGGGTGGTCTGAAAACCTTCTGAAAATAAATACTCTTACAGGTAACTACCATGTTTCCAAGCACACTGTCTTGAAGCTTTGGCTATTGACCAGAAAGAGAGGTAAGGCATCCCTGGTTTATTCTAGCTCCTCTGTTTTTTGGAATTTCAAAACTCATTTCTTTTCACTCTACTCCAGGAAGTAGAATGATATTTTTAAACCATCAGTAATCTAAATGACCACAGAAAGTCCTATTTTTAAAAGTTCAACTCCTTTCTCTAAACTAAGGAATCTACTTATTTCTTCTTTGTAAATTTTGCTTGTTCTTTCTGACCTCTCTGGTAAAGAAGTAGGAAGTTTGTACAATTTCATTACGAAGTAGGTGCAAATTAAACTCAACAACAGTAACCTAAAAAGAAATTATTTTTCCTAGCTACATAAACAATTGGATTTATATTCTTCCATGGTGTTGATCATAAAAGATAAGACTTAAAAAAACTGAAAAGAATGGGAACAAAGGGTTTGATTAGGGATGACAGTTGTTTGGGAGTTTATTTTTGTAGGACAAAGGCAAGTTTTTAATTGTTTATTTTAAGGTTAGAGAGTTTATATTATGGAGGTATTCATATCTACATTTCTTTCGTTTTGCTGTGACACATTTCCTGGCTATTTCAAGCCACTCTGTTTTGCAGACTATTTTACATTCTGAAGAGGTTTCCTGCCTAATTTAGTTCCATCAACTGATTGCCATGGAAACTCTTGATATATTTTTTTTTTCTCTTCCTGGAATGAGATACTGGCTCTGTTTCAAATAGATTTTTTTTTTGCACAGAAAATATAGTAAGTTTCATCAAGTAAAATGTGTTTGCCAATGAGGGAGTACCCTCCAGGGTGAACCACTGGGTGGAGAGAAGCCACAAACAAACACGGAACTGCCAGAGTAGATAGGTAATTTAACGATTAGAAACGGGTAACTGCTTAGTCCACATCAAATTGACATGATGCCTGACTGATTTTTTTATTATTATTATTTTATTGAGAAGAAAGAAGTCAGCCCTTTGTTCTATACCAGCCCAGCAAAGTTAAAACAAAACAAGCAATGATACAGTAACTCTAAAATTTTGTGAGGTTGAGTCAATATGAGTTTCTCAAGGGCTTCTCAAAGCAGATTAATTTGGAGAATGTGGACAGCTGGGATAGACAAATAGTTTGTGTAATGAACTGTAACACAAAAAGAGCCACTCATTTTTACTATGGATTTTATTTTAAAGGTATAGTTTTGGAGGAAGAAAGAGTATATTAGATGCATTGTGTCATTTCATTAAGACCTATGCAGTGAGACCAGAATCACATTCTGGGGTTTTCACTCATATTTGGCATTTTTAAAACAAAATTCAGGAAGTATAGCTACTTCTAACCATGAAGAAGAGAGGACAGATTGTGTGTACTATGTTTGCTCCTTTTCTCTGTGTATGTACAGGTGAGAGAAAGCTTTAATCACATGACTCTTTATACATACATGACTATTATAAGTGACTGTTTATGTGTCTGTATATTATATACAGACGTGGTTGTCAGAAAAACAGATTTGATAAGAAAAAAGTGTGGTTAATGTTGGGAGAAAGAAGAAAGTCTTTTTGATGATTCTCTGTAAATTCAGATACATAGTTTCTGTAATTTGTGTAATATTGTTTCTTACAATATTCAGATTTGGTATTTCTTTTGTAAAAAATGAAAGAATCACAGTCAGACATCTCCACCTCAACTGATAGTGAGCTCTGTTTTCTTAAGACATCAGAATGACAGGAGCCAACATTTTGGTTCTTTGCAAACCTTGGATTTACTGGCAGACACTAATGATTTCTTTTGATGGCATGAAGTTTGTCTATATAAAATATTTAGTCATGTAGTTGTTTTTTTATTCCCCTGTCTGGAGTGGTAGGCACACTTTGTTTTCTTTCCCTGCAATCTTATTTACATGTCTAGAAAGTGCATTACTCCAAAAAGTTTATTTAAAATAAAAATTGCACATGTGTGGGGAGCGCTGACCAAAAGAAATGAATATTTACTGAATATAGAAAGAATAATAAATAATGTTATAGATGTGAAACATTTCGGGAAAGAGATTTCAAAGCCTAGTTTATTTTTATTATTTGACTCCATTTTGACTCTCCATATTAGAAAAGTGTATTGGTACTTTCAAATTAATTCTGGCCTTAGCTACTCTGTTGAAAGTCACAGCAACTCTGTTTTAATATCTTATAGTGACAAAGCAGTAAATAGCTCTGCTATCACGGTATGTGTTCACTTGCATTGTGATTTACTCTTAGCCATCCTGCATGTAAAAAAAGTGTAGTTTCCAATGTTGGCTTCTTTTGTTAGAACAAATGCCTGAGTGTACATTACATTCATGCCTCTTCCTGGAATAGTTTCTCCAAATGCACTTTCCTACATCCTGCGCTGACAATATGAGTGCATGCTGAAGAGGGCATGATAGAAATCTCTGACCTGATTTTGCAGGCATGAGAGGTTTGGAGAACAGCGATTAAGATACAAACACTGACCTGATGTTGGAGTGAAGAATTTCAACCTTATGAGCCCCTTAACCAAAATTATGTTGTTTGCGTTTACTTTCTTTTTTAGATCTTTGCATACACTAACCTATTGCTATGTTTTTGTAACCTAACTCTTCACCTACTACGTGAGTTCAAAGGAGGTGAGGAGCTTTCCTGTGACCCATTTTTGTCCTCTGAGCCTTGCTCAGCGACTTGTGCACATTACTGTCTCTATTTGTAAGATGCATAAACATTATCACCACTTAAAAAGCAGATACATACTGATGAAGCAATCCTTGCTCTAGTCAGAAAGTACTTGCCTAAAATGAATATATCCTGATGTGGAAATTAAACTTCTGGTTCTGGAAAGGGCACATAGGACACGTGCAAGTGCAAAGTGTATGAATGTAGATTTTTGCTCCATCTGAGAAAGAGCTCAGCAATAACTAGCTGCTGAATTCCTGCTTCATGATGGAGAAGGTTTCCTGATCTTTGGATTTTAGGGGAGTCAAAGAAGAGAGTATTTTATTGCTAGAGGTCTTTCTTCTTTTCTGTTTTCTCTGTCATCTATTTTTCTTTTTTTCCTTCTTATTTCCCTTCTCCCCTCTTCACAGTCGTTCATCATACATGTATTGAATTCCTATGTTGTGTCAGATGATTTGTTTCTTTTTTTTTTTTTTATTGGTGTTCAATTTACTAACATACAGAATAACCCCCAGTGCCCGTCACACATTCACTCCCACCCCCTGCCCTCCTCCCCTTCCAACACCCCTAGTTCGTTTCCCAGAGTTAGCAGTCTTTACGTTCTGTCTCCCTTTCTGATATTTCTCACACATTTCTTCCCCCTTCCCTTATATTCCCTTTCACTATTATTTATATTCCCCAAATGAATGAGAACATATAATGTTTGTCCTTCTCCGACTGGCTTACTTCACTCAGCATAATACCCTCCAGTTCTATCCACATTGAAGCAAATGGTGGGTATTTGTCATTTCTAATAGCTGAGTAATATTCCATTGTATACATAAACCACATCTTCTTTATCCATTCATCTTTCGTTGGACACCGAGGCTCCTTCCACAGTTTCTTAATCTAAAAGTCTATAATTGAGAAATAACAGTAAATTATGAGGAAAGAAATGCTCAGTGCTCCAGGCTTCTATTTCTTTCACCCACTTGAGAATTTTAGAACATATAAAACCTGATAAAACTAGTGATGCTGCTTCAAAAAGTAATTTTTAAAAGAAAATGAAGTCTTTTTTCCATTAACTATACATCTTAATATGTTGCTAGAAGTAATAAGGCACTCCCACAAACAACAGAATGTGGACAATCAAGTTGGGGAAAGCATTCAAATATGGGCACCCATGTCCAGTTGTCCCTTCCATTCCCATCTTCCAAAAGGAAGGAAAGGTAATAGAACATAAATGTGGAGTAGACAACAGTTTGTTTGCATTGGGGACAACTTGTAAGATAAGAATGGAAAGATGTGAAGTTACACCTTCACCCTCCTTAGGTAAAAGATCTCTGAAGCACAAACTACAGTTTCCCCTCCACAATAATTCATCTTTCCTTTGGCCATAGTGACAAATTTCAGCCTAGCATATGACCATTCAAACTAAAGACTACATACCCCAGGCTTCCTTGCAGCAAAATGGCATTTGCTAGGTTTCAGCCAATAAGATGTAAGCTGACTATCCTATGGCTCTTTTGTGGAACCTTCTTTAAGAGTCCCCTAATGTACCCCTTTTGCCCCTCTTCTGTCTGACTCTCCTCTCTGGAATCCAGATGCTGCTGTCTTGGACTTTGTGGACAACTGTCATACACCAGCTGTGGGAGAATGGTGGCTGCAAAGAGCCTGGGTGCCTGATGAGATCATAAAACTGAGCTCTTATAGCATGCTAGATTGCCTCCTTTTAGGCCATTTGATAGGAGAGGAGACTCAAAGTCTGTCCTTAAGTGATATTAGTTTTTTTAAAAAAATCATTAGTAGTATGCATAATCCCACCAATATTGTCACTTTATAGGAGGGCTAACGGCAAATTACATCTATTTCTAACTCTTAAATTTTTCATCTGTTCCTCATAGGAAGCAAGAAACAGCTTTTCATCATGTTCTATAAATTACACATTATAGATATTTTATATTTATGTTCTTGTACTTAATCTTCACAGACGGTACAAAGCTTGTGCTATGGATGAGAATACTCAAACTCAGAGATAATATAGAAATTAAATGTCAAGACTGAAGTTTAAACACAAACCTACTTGACTCCAAACTTAAAGTTACTCGAATATTTTATATTGCCTCCCTGATATTCCGGTTTAGTGCTCCTCCTCAATTGCATGTCTTTATGACTAATAGTATACTTTCAGAGAGAACTCAATATTTTGTTTAGATTACATTATTAAAAACTATTAATCAGCTGCTAATCTTTGAAAGAACAAATATTTTACATAAAAATCTGGATTTCTGGCTTCATTTGAAAAATCGGAAGATTACTAGTAACAACTAGGCTGACCTTCCCACATGACAACAATTAGCCAAAACTGTGTATGACTGCCTTTTTTTATTGTTGGGTTTGCAATCTCTCGTTTGCCATAGTTCCTCCTTAAGCCTGCTCTGCTCACTTACGTAACTAACCTTTTCTTGTTAGGCATTTGTTTATGACCTTTGTGTAGATGCTTTCCCTTGAACATGATTAAACATAGAACAGATTGCCATCTTACAACGTGATAAAGACATTTTTTAAATTGCATATAGTTTTCCATAATTATGTCTTTTCTAAAAGGGATATAAAATAGGGAGTAGTACAGAAATCTAGATAGAGCTGTGTATAAGATGTGAAGAAAAAATAAAATGATTATTCTTAATGTGTTCTGGAGAGTACATCATTATTCCCTTGAAAGTCCAGAGGGGGAAAAAAAAAAAATGAAAGTCCAGAGGGAAAACTTCAGTAAATATTGATAATAATGACCATGAACTACACATTCTCTGGAATAGTCAATTAACTGCAATATAATTAGAACAAAGCTTAAAGTTGTTAAAGGCATCCAGCCAGCCCTTTTAAATGACTTTGTGGGCAGAGGTTTCTGGGTAGGTGAGGTCCAAGGATTTATTAGCTCTCTGTGCTCTATGCCTGTAATAAACATTAGTCGATTGGCCCTCACTTGATGAACAGGTAATGTTATGAACTTGCAAGTCTTTTTTTTTAATAATAAATTTTTTTTATTGGTGTTCAATTTGCCAACATACAGAATTGCTCATTCTGTCAAGTGCCCACCTCAGTGCCCGCCACCCAGTCACCCCCACCCCCTGCCCTCCTCCCCTGAACTTGCAAGTCTATCAATGATGATAATCAGGACCAATAGTCCCATGCACTTTGGTTGTCTTTTACTACTGCCAAAGTCATGGTAATGTGAAACCCAAAAATGGCACCTTTTATACATTTTGAGTTCAGTTAGATTTTAGTCAGTTAAATGGCCTTTTTTTCATACCATTTTCACATTCCAGATGCTTTCTATCATTGTATTAAGACAACCATTTTCGAACCATGCTGTTCACATTTCTCCAAGCTCTGGTTTTATGCATGAAGTTAGTCTTCTTTTTAATAGACACCGGCTGCCTCCAAGACCCATGAACATGTCATGGACCTCGCCTCAGAAATTTTTCTCTCCTCTGAATGGAATCTTTGCTTAGTGCTTGACCCGAGATCTCCTTGACCCACTTCTCAGATTGGCACCAATGTGGATGACCTGAGCCACATAAGAAGATAGGTGGCTCGTATGTAGTGGTCAAGTGCTTTGTCTTTGAAGTTGAACTTCCTAGATTAAAATCCGATTTCCGTCAGTTGTCAGCTATATTTGGTAAGTTAAACAATCAATCTTAACTTCAGATTTTCCTTGACAAAATACAAATAATATCTATTCATAGGTTTCTGGGGAAGATTAAATATGATAGTAAATGCAAAGAACCAAACATTCTATCAAGCCTTTAATAAATGTTAACTGGTATCATTGAAGAGCCTATAATTTAATACTGTTCTATCAGTTAAAGTTGTTGATTACAATCAACAGAAACAGATTCTAGCTAATTTATGCGGAACTATATTGGGTAGCTCACAGAATCATCAGCATATCTTGATAGCGAGGCTGAAATATATAGGTTAAAAGCAAAAGATACTAGACAGTAGGACTCATAGGCAGGCTCTTATAGGACAGTTGGGTTAGAATATCATGGCTGGACACTGTTGTATCTGGACATTGTATGCTATCACCATTAGTGAATTCTCAATCTCTCATAATCTCTCTCTCATTCTGTCTCAGTCTCCCTCTCTCTCTCACACACACACACACACACGCACGCACACACATACATCAGATGTTCAATGTCAAAGTTTTGGGTGAAAATATCCAATGAGTATCCAAGTATAGCTGCCTGTCAGAGTCTAAGGAGAGAGATCTGATCTCGTTGCCTCCTGCCAAGACTCAAAGAAAAAAAGGGAGTTTCTCCTCAAATAGAACAGATATTGGATAGTACTCTAAGCTAGTATTCGAAGATACAATGATATCCTTTGTTTTCTATAACTGTTTTTCAAATTAGAGAATATAAACTCTAGGAAAACTGAACCAAAGTTTATCTCACAGATCTCATCATATAATAGGTTTCTAACAAATGCATGTCAACTCATAGTTTCAAGTTTGACAAATGCGTTTTCAAGATTTATTCCTTTTTATGCTCTAGTTAGAGTTTACCAAATCAATGAATTGTGAGAATTTCATTGTGGTATCAGACTTAAGTACAGTTGCCAAAAGGTGATTACATAATGATGAGAGAAAGCTAGATTATCTTTTAAAGATAAATAAAGCATCTGTATTGAAATTAATCCCTATAAGCATAGACAGTCAAAATAGAGTTGTAGCTTGTGGGAGAATTAAATCTTGCATTGTGTAAAAGATTTTCAGTGAAAATCATGGTAGTAAATGGGAGTAGCAGAGAAGTAAGACTTATTGTTTAAAAAAATTCTTATCATGAGAGTAATATATGATTACTACAGGAAAAATTTAAAGTATAGCAAAACAAAAGAAAAATCTTTCTCGGACGCCTGGCTTAGAGCTTGCCTTCAGCCAAGGGCATGGATCCTGGAGTCCTGGGATCGAGTCCCATGTCGCGCTCCCTGCATGGAGCCTGCTTCTCCCTCTGCCTGTGTCTCTGCCTCTCTCTCTCTCTCTCTCTCTCTCTGTCTCTCATGCATAAATAAATAAAAAAATATTAAAAAATAAGAAAAAATAAGAAATATCTTTCCTACTATTAGCACAATTATTTAAAACATGTTTGTGGGGATCCCTGGGTGGCTCAGCGGTTTAGCGCCGCCTTCAGCCCAGGGCCTAATCCTGGAGACCCGGATCGAGTCCCACGCCGGGCTCCCTGCATGGAGTCTGCTTCTCCCTCTGCCTGTGTCTGCCTCTCTCTCCCTCTCTCTCTCTCTCTCTCTCTGTCTGTCTCTCTCTCTGTGTGTCTAACGAATGAATAAATAAAATCTTTAAAAAATAAATAAATAAAACATGTTTGTATATTCTTGTGTTTGTGTGTGGTATGTATGTGTGTGTGTGTGTGTAGTACCTGTGTTGTTAGTACCAGAAATTTATAACAAACATACTTTTAAATACTGTTACAAAATTGTGCTCTTATGCACAATGTTTATTAACGTGCTGGATGTTTATTTCCTTAAAAACAGAGATTCTTATTATAGAATAAATGCTTATTTACAAAAAATAAGAAATACAATAAAAAAGAGTGTAAAATATGCAAAATCTCAGTACCCCAGAAATAACCATTGTTAATATCTTGCTGTATGATCTTTAAAACATTTTTTGTATATTTGCAAATAAATATTTTTGGAAAATAGATTATGTATCTTATAGGATTTTTTTATGTACTTTTAAAGAGTATAATATAATATAATATAATATAATATAATATAATATAATAATCCCTACATCAATAGGTATAGTTCTGCACCATCATAGTTGCTAGCTTTATAAAATTATCTTGTGGATATACACGATTGATTTTCAGAAATACCACATTGTTGGACATTACTTACTTGGCCTTTTTGTTTTTATAAGCAATAGTTCAATGAACGTTCTAACAGTTTAATTTTCAAACAAATCCTTAATTACTTCCTTAAGACAAATTCTCAGAAGCATAGTTAATCCATGCAAAGATTATGTATATTTTTATGTCTTTGAATAACAAATTGCTTTCTAGGATATTATACCAATTTGAAACGACAAAACAGGATATGTGTGTGTATTCTCATAAAATGAAATATTCTTTAAATGAGATAAATAAATGTAGAGTTAATTACTTTGGCTTATAAAGAGTGTAAAATTTTCCCATGTTATTAAACATTTCATTGGCATAGTTTAAAAGGCCTGAGTGTGTCTCATCTTATGAGGCAACCTAATGACAAGCAGCACATTAGTAAATCTCTGCATGCGTTTGAGAATATCTTCTCAAGAAAATGTCTAAGTAGTGACATATGTGGGAAGAATATACATTATTATCATGTAGCACAATGACTTTGGTTAATTTGTAGTAAAGAAATAGTACCACAATATGAAGAGTTCAAAGAGTATATAACCGTGTGTCCTTTTGTGGATCAAGAATTTGTTTGATCTCTTTAGTTTTAGTTTTATCAAATTATAAATGGTCTATCATTATACATAAAATAACTATACATTTACTGTTATTACCTATAAGCTTCTATGTGATGTGGTCACTACTTGCCTCTCTGATTGCAGCCTTAAAATCTTCCAGTCTTCCTTTTTTTTGGGGGTGGGGGATTTATTTATCATTTGAGAGAGAAAGAGAGAGCATGCATGAGCAAGGGGAGGGGTAAAGAGAGAGGGAAGAGACAATCTCAAGCAGACTCCCCACTGCAGGGAGCCTGATGTGGGGCTCGATCTCATAACCCTGAGATTATGACCTGAGCCAAAACCAAGAGTCAGATGCTCAGCTGATTGAACCACCTGGCGTCCCTCTTCCAATCTTCTTAATTGTGCTGATTAGCTGTGCTCCAGCCTCAGCATCCTTGTTCTCTTTTCCTTCAGCACACCAAATGTGTTTCCTCCTGAAACTTTGCACTTACTCTTTGCTGATCTACTTATGACTCGCTTCTCATCATTTAGATCTTCATTTAAATACCATTACTTCAGAGAAGCATTCTTCCATAAGGCTAATTAAAATAGACTGTGATAAGCATTATTGCCTTTAACTGATATTCCTAGTTCTCCTTCTGCCAGGCATGCAGTAGGATTGCACTTCCCTACCTCCAGCCTCTAGAAGCTGGGATATAATTTGCCACATGTGTCCTTACCCCTGTCACTGTTATTGGTGGCAGTCAAGTAAGCTTCCTTCATCCTGCATCCCTGAGAGAGGACATGGAACTGAGCCCCTCACTGAACCATAGTAGAAGTGTACTGTGAAAGAAAAAGAATTTTTTCCACACTATTAAGACTTTGAGGTTGTTTATTAGTACAGAAAATCCTGCCCACCTTGAATAATATATAGGTTCTTCCTCCTTTTACATAATCTTAATATTTTCTTATTTTACTCTTATTTATTGTATCTAATCATGGTATAAAATCTTTTTCATTTATGAGCTTTCCTCCCTCCACTGAAATGTTAGCCCCTTGAGAACAGAGTCTGTCTGGTTCATTGTTTTATTCGCAGTGACTAGAATAACACCCAGTGCATAGTAGGTCCTTCTTCAATACTTCTTGAATAAGTGAAAGAGAGGAGCAGAAGATTTCACCTGTGCCTGTGGCATCTAGACAGAACTTTCCTCCTTTTAAAAAGAGTTCTTCCCAGATTCCAAAATAAGTCTTTGATATACTTAAAAAAGAGAGAGAGAGAGAGAGAGAAAACACAGGTCTGATGGCCAAGAGAGGTTAAATATCTTTTCATCAAAATGTAAGAACTCTTAAATACTTTAATCCTTTGGTCTTTTTTTTTTTTCTTCCCTAGCAGCATAAACATTTTTTTTTTCTCTTTGTGGAGGAAAACAAGCACGATTGCAATTTTTTTAATATTTATTTTTGAGAGAGAGGAGCATGAGTAGAGCAGGGACAGAAGGAGACGGAGAAGCAGGCTTCTTGCTCAACAGAGAGCCAGACGCAGGACTTGATCCCAGGACCCCCGGATCACAACCCCAGCCAAAGGCAGACACTCAACTGACTGAATCACCCAGGACCCTGTAATTAATTTTTATATTCTGTTATCACTAGAGATTTTTTAAAAATGAAAAACACTTTAGCTAAGACTTACATATATATTTGGTGAATAGAGAAGTGTATTTTCCCTGGCCATCCAAAGGACAAGAGATGCATTATATTAATAATGTCCAGATTCATAAGGTATACTCTTTCATTTTGGCACTTGACCATTCTTTCTTTATAACCATTATGTCTTGGCTACCTTATGGTTTGCAGATGCGTATCAATTACAAAAACATTTTCAGTTAATGACTCCTAAAAGCCTTCAAACAACTGGGTAGATATGTTTGTTATTGGGTCGTGGTCAACAGTATTTCCCAGCAAGAGGTAATAGACTTACAACTCATTTCCTCATCTGAAAGGGTCTCAGCCCTTGAGCCAGATGACAATTTCTATTCTTTGGTCCTAACACACGCTAATTAGAGTAACTATTTACAGCTGTATCTGTTGGTATCTTCTCAATCAGCATATGCCTCCTCTTGACCAAAAATAGAAAAGCACAGATGGCATTGCTACACATTTCTATCTCCCATTTGGCTTTAAAGCTACTGCTTGTCTTTTCACATGCCAGGCAAAGGGAAAGGATGGAGGAAAGCTCTTCTGCTGGACTGCAATGTGGCCATTTGTTTGCTTGGTAACTAGAAACATTTCAGCATGGATCTGCCCTTAGCTGGTCCATATGTTGGATTTGCCATCACAGGGCCAAGTTTATCAGAGCTCATTTCTTACAATAAAAAAGAAGTACCTGGCCCCTTTGTGTTTTGTTTTGTTTTGTTTTGTTTATAACATTTTAGAATTCTTTACCCTTAAATGAACTCTTTCTGATCTTCTCAAACATGTTTGATGTTTCCGTCTTTTACACTATTGCACTTTTAACTTACCTTGGCTCTTTGTTTTTAGATGTTGTACTATGCATCAGGAATGTTCCATGTTTGCTTGACTGCTAAATGGAAACAGGGTAACCATTGCATTTTTAGTGTGAAATCATTTTGTCCCATCTTTAAACTGCTTTGGCATCCAAAATAGTTCAAGTACTTTCAAGAGCATTATAAATCAGATAAATGTGTTCAAATGCACAGTAATGCTTTTTTTATTTCTGATGTGAGCTGTAAGGAGGACTATGTAAGTCTTTGGAGTCAGTCCTGGATGTAAGTACCAGCATATTTCCTGACCATGGCTTTAAGTATGTTACTTAATCTTTCCTCAGATGTTACATTGGGAAACAATATTTCCTATCTCACAGCATTGAGGTGAGGATTAAATCAGATAATGCACCTTAAATCCAAGGCCTGGTTTATAGTGAATACTAAAGAAATGGCAATTGTCTTATCGAGAGTAATAGCACATATCTAAATGATAAATATCCCAAAGACTGTGCTTTCACCAGTGTTATAATTAAAGCTATTTATTTATTATAAGTGCTATTTTAGTTAGATTCCAATATACAGTTAAATTAAATGCATTCTAAAGAAATTAGGAATAGTGCCAATAGATATTTATTATGAAAATAATAATAATAATCTTTATTTGTTACTTCATAGTTAATGAAACATTTGTAGTTGCATATACTTAATGTCACCCTCATAAGTCATACATTCATTTAGAGGAAGAACATTCCAGGCAGAGGGAGTAATGAGTATAATGGTCCTGAGGAATACTGTGCCTAGAATGTTCAGCAGATAGCCAGGAGGTGCATGTAGCCAGAACAAAGTGACTGAAGGGAAGAAAGGAGGAGACAGTGGTGAGAGAGGAAATCAAAGGTCAGTTGTGTAGGTCATGATTTGGTTCTTGGGCTTTGCTTTGAGTAAAATGGAGAGTCACCGCAGGGAGTGAGGCATAACAGATCTTACTTAGGTTTTATAGAGTGGCAAGGGTCACTCTGGCTATGGATTTCAGAGCAGACTGTGAGGGAAGCAGGATAGAAGCAAGACCACGTAAGAGCCAAAAAACGACCCAGATCTAAGAATGCTCAAATTGTGGGCCTATTTTGAAGGTAAAGGCCACAGAATTTCCTGATAGACTGGATGTGAAACTCTGATGAAAACCAAGAGTCAGGGCAACCATAAGGTTTTTGGCCTGAGCAACTGAAAGATGGAGTTGTCACTCTTTAGGCAAGTTGGAGCAGGTCTCAGACAAAACATCAGAAATTAAGTGACTATTAAGTGGAGTTTAAAAGTTCTATCAGACATCCAAGAGTATGGCTTTGTGAATATTCAAAATGAAAGAATGGAAGTTTAGCAAGTTGACTTACCTTAGAAAACAGATAAGTACAACCCCAGGAGCAAATATTATCGCCTGAAGATGACCACTTTCAAAAGATCACACATTAGTACTGAGTGATTCATATTCTAGAAAAATTAACAAAAAAGAGAGAACTGTTCACTTATCCTTCAACTTCACTGTCAGTTATAGAACCAAATATATTCTTAGGCAAAGAGGGCACTCTTTCTATCATTCAACAGCAAAGAAATAAATGTCCAAAACTCCTATCACTGTGCATGCTGATTCAAAAGGGTTCATACATATGCCTACAAGAAATTGAAAAATTGGCTTTTAGAATAAGCACAGATAGAAGAAATATATGGTCTTGAGTAAAACAGTCCATAGTTTTCCCACATAACAGAACACCTTCCAGTTGACCAAAACTTCTGATTAAAAGTTTTAACTGATAATAAAGTGATTGACTCTCTGCTTTTGAGCCGGGGGAAGAGAAGGGTGATGCCCATTCACATGTATAAGCAAATGTTCTGTTTGAATGAGTCACCATTACCTAAAAGCTGTGTCTTCACATAAAGTAAATCTGGATTTGTCTGATTGTAAATACTTATATGCTATTTATCATTTATAGCCAATAGTTTATAGCCACGAAGATAAAATCAAAATACTTAAATAACTAGTACTATAACTAAATTTGTGTTTTATCATTTTGAGAAAAATAAAGAATCTCAGATTACCCATTCATCTACTGCATGGCACATTCAACCTGAGAGAAAGGCAGTGTGACCAGCTCAGGTTTTTATAGGGCAGTGATGTGCACAAAGGCAAGGTAGGATGACTAGATTTTAGAAGGTTAAATGCCATATTAAAAAGTTTGGATTTTATTCTGTAGATAATGGGAGCTATAGAAGCCTTTCTAGGAGAGATTGAGAATTGATAGGATTCATTTCAAGATCTTAGGAAAGTATTTTCCCCCCCAAGGAATATTTTGGCAAAATTAGGAACTACTTAATAAGCATGTAATTACAGTGATTTTTATAAATTGTCACAATGTCTGTTAAAAAGATTATTTATGTAGATACTGTTAAAAAGAAAAGCTAAAATTAACGGCTTCACTATCTATCTCCAAAAATCCAGATTCATATCCTTAGATATTTATTACTTAAATGTTTTATTTCCCTCAAATATCTGAAACCAAATTTATGATTTTTTTCTACAAACATGTATTTTTTTTTCTAGCCTCCATTTCTTTTTATAGTGTGCCATCCCTGTACCAACAAGATTGGCTAGCAAGTAGAAACAATCTTTATATTATCACTATTTCTTCATTGCTCTTTCCTTTCCTATTGATTTAGATACTAAATCTTTCTTAAAAATTGTTTTCCATAAATAATCATATATGTGAGCATTCTTTGTCTGCTCTTCATAATTTTACTAAAGCTTTAGCACATCACATGCAGAGAACTTCCACAGCCTTCCCTGAAATATCCTTTATCCTTCCTGATGCTCCTACCACTGAATCTTTATGTTTTTGGAAGTAATAGGATACTGCTATTGAAAGAATACAGACTTAGGATTGGAAAGACCAGTGAAATCTTAGTTCTTCCATTTACTAGCCATGGGATCTCTTAGGTATATCCCCCAACTTTTCTGATCCTTTATTTGTTAAGATCTAATGTTTCAGTCATAGTGATGTGGGAAACAAAGGCAGAAGAAAAATTGTTAAATTTCTTTACTATCTACAGCCCACTGACAAATTCTGAAACAGGCAGAACAATCTTCCTCTAGAGACTCACCTGCCTCAATGTTGACACGTTGCTAAGGGCAAAAGGCAATCTTGGCCCAACCTCCAGGATCCTGTAAGTCTAAGTTAACATACAAAAATTCCTTTGGAACTTTCTTTATCTCTACCCTCCAACCCCCACCCCCCCACCCCCCAAGATACATGTTGGCAATCATTCCCCAAGCAAATGACCCAATGATACATATCTGAAGGGTCTCATGACTGAGTTTTTACTAAACAGTAACAGATGACCTTTCCTAACAATAGCTAGCCCCATCAGGATCCTGGAAAACTTGTTTCCAAAATACCTGGGAGGATTAGGCTATCCTTAACCCCCTCCCAACTTGAAAGTCTATAATGGGCCACTCCTCATGACTCTAGTGCAGCAATTTTTGCTCACAGATCCTGTCTCAGTGCTTTAATAAAACCACCTTTTTTTTTTTTTTTCACCCAAGACGTCTCAAGAATTCTTTCTTGGCTGTCAGCTTCGAACCATAACACCTTTTCCTACATCAATAGGATATATATATTTTTAATATTTTATTTATTTATTCTTAAGAGACACAGAGAGAGAGGCAGAGACATAGGCAGAGGGAGAACGGCAGGCTCCTTGTGGGGAGTCTCATGTGGGACTTGATCCTAGGACCCTGGGATCAAGACCTGAGCCAACGGCAGATGCTAAACCGGTAAGCCACACAGGTGCCTCATCAACAGGATTATTCTGAGGGTTAAATAAGAGGAGATGTTAGTGTCTGAGGCATTTAACAGCCCGCTGGTGGAATGGTGGCTGTACATGGTTTCATACTCTTCTTGCTAAGTTCTGGATGGCTCCCTTTTGTCTGTCACATGTAACCTAAATTCTTCTCTAGTTTTCACCCACAATTCTTCTCTTCGTGCACATCAGAGGACGATACTATTAGTCCTCTTCTAGTTAGCAAGACCCATTGGTTGTGTCACTTTTGAGCAATAGTGTTTAATTGTCAGGATGGGGCTCTCCAGTACTCTCTTCTGGTGAGAGAATTATTGAAGAGTCCTCTTGTTAGGATGGTAGGGCTGCAAGTACAAAGCAGATCAGACCACTGAGTCACTGCATAGAGGGTTGCCCTGGGCTATCTCCAACACCTGCAGCACATTTTATATGAGCAATAAGAAAACTTTTGTTGTGTTAAGCCACTGGAATTTCAGAATCTTTTTTACTGTAGCATAACTTTATCTTTTTAAAATCTTGGATTCTCTCCATTTTTAGCTTCACTGGAGCTATCTAATCTGCTTTGCTATTGGACTTGATGCCATCTGTCTTCTTTACATGTGATTTCATTTGTTTATGCCTTTGTGTGTTTGCTTATGTTTTTCTTTCTTTCCTATGTCTACCTAGACTAAATATCGCCAATGTAGTAGAGCCCAAGTTTCCAGACCTCATAGTTATAGATCAAATAATTCTGCTGTTAAGTTTAAATAACTTAAAACATTTAAGTTCCAATTGCCTTGTCTTATTTAATAAGCCTTTAACAGTTCCATCCCAGCAGCCTCTGCATCTTCTGCCTTTTTCTAACCCTATGTGCTGGTTTTCCTGTCTCAGATGTTTCTTCCTCCTAATTAGGACTCTAGTATTCTAGGGTGTATCTCTTGAAAGCATCCTTTGATCATAGATCTTCCCAGTTTAGAACTTGTCCATAGTACTCCTATAGCCAAAGAATATAGGGTTAAGATATTTTAACTTGACTTTAGGACCTGTCCCAGATTTTTCTTCCACTATTTTTCTATGGAAGCATAACTTGAGCTTTCCTAGTTCCCTGATTGTGTCTATGCCATTTAACCAAGCTGAATGCCTTCATTGCAGGCTATAGAAATCTATGTTTCCAAAAACTTTAACCAGAATAGAAATGATTGGTAAAAAGACTACATTAAAATTAAGACCATCTCATTATCAAAAGACTGCATTAAGGGAGTGAAAAGGCAATCCATAGGTCCTGAAAACATATCTGCAGTATGTATATCCAAAACATGTTTAATTTGATTAAAGAACTACAAATAAATAAGAAAAAAATGATGGGCAACTCAAACAAATACAGACAAAATATCCGAACAACTGTTTCACAAAGAAAAGAATCCAAATGCCCTTTAAATATATGAAAAAGTATTTTATTAGCAGTCAGGGAAATACAAACGAAAACCACAATGAGAAACCATTACATACTCACCAGATTGTTTAAAATTAAAGAATCTGGCAATACTGAACATCAAAAAGGAGGTAGAACCATAGAAAAGTTTACCCAGCAGGTAAGAAAGAACATTATTAGAGCTACTTGCTAAAAAAAAAAAAAAAAAAAAAAAAAAAGAAAATTGGCATTATCTTGTAAGGTTAACCATGCACATAAATGATGACCTAGCAATTAAATACTTAAGTGTGATTATATGGGCCAGGATTCAAACACAAAAATGTTCAAAGTAGCATTGTTCATAAAAGCCAGAAATCTGGAAACCACTCAAAAGCACATCAAAGAAAGAATGGATTAACTAATAATCATACAATGTAATACAGCACTGAAAGTAAATGAGGAAGTTCCATAGATCTCAAGAGTGAATATTAAAACCACAATGTTGAGCAAATGAAGTCAGATTTAGAAGAATGTATACTGCCAGTTTCCAATTTTATGAAATTCAAAAATAGGCAAAACTAAACTATAATGTTTAGGGATTCATACTTAAATAACAAAACTATAAAACAAAGCAAGGATATGGTTACCATCATATTTAATAAAGAAGTTTCCTCTAAGGGCTGAAGGAATAAACAGAAGTTAATTCTGAGATGGGTAGGATGATGTTTACATGGTATTTGTTTTATAATTTTTAACTGTGCATTTTTATGTTTCTGCGTTCTATTTCACAGCAAGAAAAAAATCCTATACCTATTTCAAGTCCTATTTCTCCATGGAATTCATTTTGATCTCCCTACTTTGTGAGTTTTTTTTCTCTTCTGAATATGAAGAGTCATTAAAGGCATAAGTCAATTAGGCATTGCATGATGACATTGCTTCAATGGCTATCTTATTTTTTTTTTAAGATTTTATTTGTTTATTTATGAGACATACAGAGAGAGAGAGAGGCAGAGACACAGGCAGAGGGAGAAACAGGCTCCATGTAGGGAGCCTGATATGGGACTTGATCCCAGGTCTCCAGGATCAGGCCCTGGGCTGAAGGCGGCACTAAACCACTAGGCAACCCGGGATGCCCACTTCAATGGTTATCTTGAAGTATTAGGCACCTACTTTATAGGGACTCAAACAGTATTTTATTTTAGATCCTTAAGCCCTCTTGCAATGATTTGCACATACAAGATACCAATTATTTGTTTACAATAATAATAACTCTATATTTGGTATTTAATAAAAAAAATTATAGATGATAGATCTAGGGGAATACCCTATTCAAGTACTTTAAAAAAATTATTTATTTGAGAGAGAGAGAAAGTGAGCACAAGCACAGGGAGGCATAAAGTGAGGGGGAGGGAGAAGCAGGCTCCTTGCTCAGTGGGAAGCCCAATGCGGGGCTCAATCCCAGGATCCCAGGATCATGACCTGAGTGGAAGGCAGATGCTTAACTGACTGACCCACTCAGGCACCCCTCAAGTACTTACTTCTGAAAAGTTCAACTGGCATTGTATCATGGCAATACTCTGACCTGCAAAGAGTATATATGAGGTATAAGGAAGTCTGAGTTCTAGCTGTTCCTGTGCTAGATACTGGCTTAACTAAGCCACTTAAATTTTCTAGGTATTGAGTTCTTCATGTGTGTGGTATTTGAGCTGAATTCTGCTGTCTAGTTCTAATATTCCATGAATTTCTCAAATATATTATAAAAAGACCCCAGAAAAATGTTCAGAATCTCTTCAGCAAATCATGTCCAAAAAAAAAAAAAAAAAATTAAAAATCCACAGGTTATTAGGGAGAATTTTTGAAGAACAAGAGACCTGATATTCTTGATCAGGTTAAGAAATCACTTTTTAATTAAATGAAAGCTTAGTATGTTTAAAATAAAAAGGCCTATAGAAAATAGAGAAGAAAAATTTATGGTACACAACAAACCACTTTTGCTTTTTCAAGAAGAATGAGAAGATGAGTCACCAACTGACTCTGTGACCAAAACATCACAGAGGAAATTCAGAAACAGAAGCTGGCTTGGCGGAACTCAACAGTCATCAAAGAGATAAAGATACACATGCTTATTTTTCACAGACTAGGACCTTATGTATTCAGTTGCCTCGATTTTGCTGTTTTGTTTTACAAATTTGCTTGGAAGAAAACAGTATATTCAAATTTAGGTGGTAATTATTAGAGATTATCGGTAAATTGAATGGTCATGAAATGATAGTATCTCAAGAGATAGAAACTTTGAAAAAAAAAAGAAACTTTGAAGTTCATTTATTCCCTACATCCAGCTATTCAATATGTTTTTTAAATTTTATTTTATTAAGGTTCTTATTTATTTATTTATTCAGAGAGAGAGAGAGAGAGAGAGAGAGAGAGAGAGAGAGGCAGAGACACAGGCAGAGGGAGAAGCAAGCTCCACGCAGGGAGCCCGACGTGGGACTTGATCCCAGGTTTCCAGGATCACACCCCAGGCTGCAGGTGGCGCTGAACCGCTGCACCACTGGGGCTGCCCTATTCAATATGTTTGAATAAGTTTTTTTAAATATCTGCTGAGTAGTTATCTAGAATATTCTTGAATATCTCCAGTGACATTCTAATATGTATTAGAACTGAGATCTTAGTACCTTCTCTTGTTGCAAGAGTCATTTCAAAGACTATTGTCATTGTCACTTTATATGGAGAGATTGTTTCACAGCTCGCCCACAAATGGTATCACTTTTGTTTGTTTTACATCATAATATATATGTTTGACTCTTCCATTTTTTAAATTTTTACCAGGGACACTTATAAGGAGCTGTACTTTCTGAGGGTGGTGTTGCATGCTTATATTTCAGATATTAGCATGAATTCATGATTTTGAGTACCAAAGTTCTATAAGCTCTATGTGGTGAGCTGAATAAAAAAAACAAAAACAAAAAACAATTCTTATCCATCTGTCATAAGATAATTCTATTTCATTTTCAATGACTGAATGCAGTATGACCAAGTGTGGTAAATTTACTTGATGGTTGGCTCCCCAAACATATGGACCCTTTTGTATTCAAGGCTGAAATGAAGTTACCTAGAGACAAAATTAAAGTGTGTTTTTTTTTAAAGTAAAACCCATCTAAATATCACACAGCAGACAGAGCTTTTTTTTTTTTTTTTAAGATTTTATTTATTTATTCATGAGAGAGAGAGAGAGAGGCAGAGACACAAGCAGAGGGAGAAGCAGGCTCAATGCAGGGAGCCCGATGTGGGACAAGATCCCAGGTCTCCAGGATCAAGCCCTGGGCTGAAGGCAGCGCTAAACTGCTGAGATACCTGGGCTGCCCAGACAGAGCTTTTAAAAATTACTTCCTCTTTCTCTTTTTTTTTTCTTCTTTGTTATAGAGAGTTTCTCTATAAAGTTAGAAATTAATATCCCAGAAAACACGTTACAATCTTAAGTGTTTTGCTATAGAAGTAATATAAATCAGATAAAATTATCATTTGTAAATAGACTTGTAATATATACTTGTAAATAACTTGTAAATAAATTTGTAAGTAACAGGTATTTGAAAAAATAGATATGAATTAGATGGTTTCTTAAACAGAATAGCTAAATGCAAGCAAGTACTAGACAATTCTATTATACTTATAGAAGTGTATAGCCAAAAGTGTAAGCGTGAATGCATTATGTGCTTTCAGATTCTGTTGAATAGACACTCCAATCCTGACACTATCAGTGAAGTCCATGCATTAAGGCATTAAGGATGTCCCTGCATTCAATGCCTCTATGTATTTTACTAAAAAGTGCCAAAGTGACACATTTTTTACTTTTCTTTGAGCTCTCAGTCAAGAGGCCAGTGGATTCTTTTCTAAGGTTCTCATGATTTGTACATTCCTTACTGCAATAACTTTTCTCTGTGAGAAATAATACTTTATGTTATCTCTAGATTCAGGCTTTTGACTGTGATGTCCCTTTGTGTAATAGGGCAATTTATCCTGTATCATGGGTAGAAAGCTTATGATTTTTATCTTTCAGTTACATCAAACATAAACCTGTATACAATTAATGATTGTTATTATGGCCACAAATGAGGACTACTCTTTTTGGAGAGGCTGTTTGATAGTTTCCCACACAGAGATAGATTTTAATTTGACTATAGGCTGGACTCCTCTGTTCTAGGGGGTGATGTCAGCACATCTGTGAAAACACAACTATCACATTTTCCTTGCCCAAGAAAGTCCTCAAATCTTGGCCTTCTACATATTTTGTTAACTTATATGCCTTTATCTTATTTCCTCAGTATGTAAGTCAATGAATAGAAAAGTACTCTATGTTTCAAGCAGGAAATCCTCAGGACACAGTATACCATGTAGAAATTTGTTACTATCTGATTTATTTGAGGAGCCTGTTACATAAATCACAGTGCTGATAAAACACAAATGTTACTGGCTTTGTATTGCAAAAAACTAGCTAATTTAATATGTTGGAAATATTCCTTATTTTATATTAATTATATTTATATTGATATGTTGGAAATATTCTTAATTACCACTTAATTGTTTTGTTTGCTAAATTTGTGGTATATCTATAGCTTCCTAACAAAGAGAAATCACCTATCTAACTGCAGCTTTTAGTAAATAAATAGGATAAATCAGTAAATTATATAGGTGATAGATGCCATGGGAAAAGGCAAATAGACAAGAGACATAGCACTCAAGAGGCATCATGGAACAGTCTGAAGGTGCTTCTAAAGAAAGGAAGACATCATTGTAAAAGGAGTGAATATCTAAGTACTCCAAATAAAATCCTAATTGTGTGTTTCCATGCAATTTCTTTCACTTACAGACTCTAGTCAGAAGCATATAAAGGCTACTGAGAGAGCCTTGACTCTTGACTGAGAGAGCACTCAATATTTCCTTAAAAGAGAACTTTGACATAATTTTCAATTATCTATGGAAGTTAAAAATTTAAATTCATAGCCATCAATCACTTTCATTCTAGCCATTATGGGAATTAAATCAGAAATATTACATTTGGCATAATGATCTAATTTCATTTTATCATTTTTGTGGCAACTACTTTTCTTCTTTTGTAGAGGTCAATAGTAAGGTAAAATATATAGAAATCAATTAACAGAAGAAGGTTAAGGAAGTAAATAATCATCACTAGGTACTGAAAGTTTTACAACTAAGCTGCATTATTTAACGTTAATAGTTTCTTTAAAATTCAGCCTTTTAAAATCCAAATTCAATTTCTTACTTGTGTATTTGAGCAAATATTTCATTGTGCTGTTTTATTTTCTAGAAGACATTTTTATAAACCTCATTTTCACATCTGCTATCAACTAAAAAAAAGCTAGAAGATTACCCAACTGAGTTTAAACCAATAAAATATTTCAACACATCACTTTTCACATCCATAAGAGTACTAATTTTTTAAAATTTATCTTGGCCACTCGAACTCTTGAAAAGCCAACAAAAATGGACAGTTTATGTAAGTAAAAAGGCAACTCATCTTTGTAACATGAACATATTACACACATTTTGAAATTTAAGTGGACATTCTTGGAATAGATTTAGTTCACAAATGGATTTATTTAGGTCATTGCCACTTAAACTCTTTCCAAAAGCATCCAGAGAGATGGATGTAGATATAAAAACTCACCTTGTTCACTTTTAGTTGCTGAATGATGTTCCTTAATCAGCATACACATGAAGTGATCCTGTTCACTTTATTTGAATGTAGGTCTATTTTCCCTTTCTCTTTGTTTATCTTTAAGGACAGTATTATTTGAAATTGTTTTAAAACCTTTAGTCTAAGAAAACTCACATCAGTAGTGCATGGAAGCACAGATCTGACCATGTGACACACATAGTTATTTGCTCACCTGCTGTCTACCCTTTCAAAATTTCTTCTTTGCCAGTGGAATACCACATTGATTCAAATACTAACCCCTTGAGAACGTGATCCTTTTCTCCATTTTAGGGAGAAATTCTGGTTCTCTAATATTTAAAGAAATATTTGAAATAGTTGCTTTTTCCTTAACACTCATTAAAGTCATCAAGTTTGCTCTGTGAGCGATGAGGATATCTGCTGACAGCCTTCTGTGAATATTTTCCTGCTTTTAAAAGGGGCCACTTATTATCTCCTCTAAACCACTGAGGAGCATTATGGGAGTTCATGAAAATATTGTTATAATTTTTGATAATAGAAAACCAAGGGAAAGACATTTTTACTTTGGGAGTAAGCCAATATTGAGGATGGCACACCAGAGAGATGGAAGAGACCTGTGTTTTGATAATATTCTTTAGCTACTGACTTAAACAAGACTGTATCTGACACCCTTCTGGACTTGTTCCTTCATTCATCAGATATTCATTCATGAGGGCCTCCTAGGCACTAGGAATTGTTCTAAGTGCTGGGGATATAGCTTTGAAAAAAACATTTAAAATCTCAATGCAATGAAGCTAACATTCAAGTAGGGGAAGCTAGACATTAAACACAATGATTTAGTAACTTAAATGTGTAAGAAAGTTGTCTTAGCACAAGCTGCTATAAAAAGTACCATACACTGAGTTTATTATAATCAATAGAAATTTGTTTCTTACAGTTTTGGAAGCTGGAAGTTCAAGTACAAGGTATCAGTATGATTGGATTCCAGTGAGAGCCCTCTTTCAGGTGACAGACTGCCAACTTCTTGTATCTTTATATGTCCTAGGGCAGAGAGGAAGCAAGCTCTCTCCTGACTCTTATAAGGGCACCAACACTATGTGTAAGGGATCTACCCTCATGACCTCATCTAATCTTAATTATTTCTCAGAGGCCTTATCTCATAATACCATTATATCAGGGGGCAGGGTTTCAAGATGGACAATTTGAGGGGGCATTTGGCCTATAGCAAAGGTGATGAGTAACCGTGAAGAAACTAAATCAATAAGGGGATAAGCCATGCTAAGTGGGTTGTACACAGAGTCATTAGAGAGGGCCAGAGTGAGAAGGTAGCATTATAGCAAAAATAGTAAGGAAATAGGAGAGAATAAAATTCCCTGGTGATTTTTTCCCTGTGTTATTTGTAGAAGCATGCCTATTAATATTCAGATCATGGTTATTTTTTTTCACTCAGGTTTTATAAGAACTCATAACGTCCTGCCTCTCAAAATGTATGTATTTGCATTTTCTCAAATCTGGTATCATGATCAATTTAAATGACTTCTGTGAATGTGTTCTCTGCCTGATTGTCTGCTGAGACAAACTCTCTGCTTTCTCTATTTCTGAATCAATTTCTTGCTATTTCTGGCTATTCAGGTTCTAGTAAGGTGGAGAAAAAAGAATTTGGAGGTAGACATTGAAATGTGTGATTTTATGTGATCTCTACCACTTTCACCTAATATTGGCTAATTGGCTAATAATCTAGCCAATATATATTAGGAACTTGCCATACTCCGGGTAATACTCTAAATTCTTTGCATTTATTATCTCCTTTAATCTACTCACTAGTCCAATGGACATTTCTATTTGTATTATAATTTCTCACTTTAAAAACCAAGAGCAAAAAAGCTTGACTTTGCAAAAAGTAACAGAGTAAATGGGAGAAGATTGACTCACCATAAGGGATTGAAGTCCAGAGCCCAAGCAATCAGATATAAGGTAAAAATTGTTATTTTCAGGTGAATATTGATAAGTATTAAAGAGCTTATGAGAGAATGAGTGATTTGTTCTCTAATGGGCTGAAGAGTCAATGTAAATAATGAGAACCCATGGTAAAAGCATATAATGATAAAATTGCTTACTAGTTTCTTTTCTTACAAATTTAGGTGAAATGATAGTTAAGAAGAACTACCAATATTGATTTAATTTGCAGCTAAATTATATTAAAATGCACTATGTATCTTGTTATAACCTATTATAAAGAGGAAAACAGTGAAGCAGAATACATTTCATTAACATTGTACCTTCAGTTACTTACATTCTTGAACTTGTGAATAAGATAGTCATCCACAGTGAATGTATGCAGGAGAGAGTCAATGGTTAGGTTATATCTGATATTGACTCTGGGGAAAGGAAGGAAAGGATAAGAAAAAACTTCAGGTAGGAGAGAGGGTAAGGAGAATGGAGCTTCCATTCTGGTTCATGGGGTTCTAGGAATGGATGTGTGGATGAACTCTAGAGTATGGTGGAGGATTTTCCAAAGTATTGCAAAATGTTAGTCTACAGGATGATAATAGGGCTTTGGTTAATAACCAGATAAAATATTAGGTAAGAAAACAATTTTGTGAATACCCAAAGGAACAGATCTTTAATTTGCCAATTTGTCTTACCAAGTTTGAAATATGAGGGAACGTTATATGCTATATTTCCGAAAATTATTTATCCAAGGAGAAATTACTCCTTTCTTCCCTTCTTCTTTTTTTTTTAAAGATTTTTTAAAACTTATTTTCATAGAGACAGAGAGAGAGAGAGACAGAGACACAGGCAGAAGGAGAAGCAGGTTCCATGCAGGGAGCCTGACATGGGACTTGATCCCAACCCTCCGGGATCATGCCCTGGACTGAAGGTGGCGCTAAACCGCTGAGCCACCGGGCTGCCCTCTTGCCTTCTTTAGCAGGGAATTTTATAGGACTTAAATTCCATGATAGACATTCTGGGAAATATTGAAGAGTGATAGATATGTTTGAGTATATCTGGGAATTTTACTGAGTGTCCCAAAGAGTTCTCTAGGAACCAGGGGAAAAATGACTGCTAAGGTAAGGGAAGGGTAGGGGCTGAGCCATTCCCGTGCATGAGCCTACCATTGGTACTGGAACTTTTTTCACAAGACTGAGTCCCATTAGAAAGTCTGCCATTGGACAAGGTGGTTGGAGTCATATACAGTTGTCAAGTGTTGGTTGAATACCTGGCAGCCTGATGATTGAAATTTTTGTACAGAAACATAGTCGAGATTATTCCAAATATACATATGCCCAATAATTTCTAATTAAATATCATATTATTATATTCATGACTTGTCTGTCCATGAGTGCCCTCATGCCCTGTCTGCTCTAAGTAGTACTTTGCCAGTTAACATTTTGGCTATGAAACTTGAGCCTCTCTGGCACATGGGTGGAGTTCTCCCCACGTGTCAGATGTTGGGTTAATGCTAGCCCATCAGGCAGGTGACCTAAAACTGAGTATGTATGGCTGTACACTTGCGTCAGTATTTTCCTTTATGTAGATTTCATCTTTTTTATGCATTGCAGTTCTTTTTTAAGATAAGAACTATTTGGCCACATTCTTTAAAAAAAAAGTCTTGACTACATAAATGATATTTCATAGTACTGTTACTGCAATTTTTTAAAAGATTTTATTTATTTTTTCATGAGACACAGAAAGAGAGAGGCAGAGACACAGGCAGAGGGAGAAGCAGGCTCCCCACAGGGAGCCCACTGTGGGACTCCATCCCAGGATCTCAGGATCACACCCTGAGCCAAAGTCAGATGGTCAACCACTGAGCCACCCAGGCATCCCATTACTGCAAATTCTTAAAAATGGTCAATATTTTGCTTCAGTTTTTGAGCTCTATGTTATTATGGAAGTACATTTTATTGTCATTGTAAATAATAGTATATCAGTGGATCAATAGTTTTTCAGATAAAATGTTGGCTCATTAAGAAATAAACTTGATATTTTAAATATATATATTTTTTCATTTGGAAAGGAAATATATATATATTTAGAAGGCATATGAGATTCTGAACTACAGAAAATGTGTAAAGCACCTCACATAATTAGAGGTAAAACATGTATTTTCTCTCAATACATTTTACTTGGTGTGTGTACATATGCAGATTTTATGCAAATATTTTTATCAAGCCAGCAAGTAGAGTCACTGATGTCACCATAGTTCCCATGTCAATACATTGGAGATTATTAGTCCAGATGATGATTCTTCCTAAAGCCACTTAGGGCAAAGGACTTCTTCAGATATTTGTTCAGGGGTTCTTAAACTATAGTCCAGACCAAGGGAATTGTATTGAAAATTTGTGGGTGTGTGTTTATGCAGTTTTAAGTTGGGATGTCCAGAGCTCTGGTGAGATTTTCATTGCCAGTCAGTTACCCAGAAGAAGCTAAGAATCCCTGCTTTAGCACTCAGCCCACAAGGCAGGGCTGAACTGTGGTGCCTTCAGTATGTCCTTAGCACACTCAGTGCACTGGATTGGTGATTTGGAAAAAACTTCGATGATTTATCCCTAGTGTTATTTCAAGCTTTACATATTCTTTTTTTTTTTTTAAGATTTTATTTATTTATTCATGAGATACACAGAGAGAGAGGCAGAGACATAGGCAGAGGAAGAAGCAGGCCCCCCACAGGGACCCCAATGCAGGACGTGATCCCCTGACTGGGATCACAGCCTGAGTTGAAGGCAGACGCTCAACTTCTGAGCCACTCAGTCTTCCCGCTTTATATAATCTTTTAAATGAAAGTGATGCAAACATTTATTATAATTCATTACATTCAACTCTGTACTTCATCCATTATTCTTGGATTATTTCCTACCTGGCTGGTGTGGGTGTGGGTGTGGGTGTGTATGTATGTACCGCAATAACACTCTCAACAGACATTTTGGCGGAGTGTCACAAACCAGAATTAGAAGAGAAGTCCTAAAACTCTCAGTTTTGGAGAAAAATACTCCTGTTCATGCAAGCTTAAGCATTTACGAACTAGAGTTTGTTTTTCTTTAAGAAATCAATTGAAAGTTTAAGTTCGTAGTTTTAATATTATTTGAAGGAGGTATGTCAAAAGGTGTCAGGCTACTTTTAGGTTGTCAATCCTCCACTATCACTGGTTCTCAAATTAAAGATGATTTTCTTGCAATAGCATTTCGACAAACATGTATACACACAATTGTAAATAAAATAGTTTGCTGCATTTGCTCTTCTTAAACATCTACTAACTATTGGACAAATTTATTACAGGAATAGAGACCATGACTCATGCTTGAATCATAATAGACTTCTTTGATTGCTAAAATGAGGAACTATAAAATCTCCTTTATTCAGACTCAAGGAGAAAATGATTGTATTGTCCTGTGAAGTCTTCATTAGGCATTTTGTAGTGTGGAGAGAATCAAAGCAATGGATATAGCTAATTCAGTTTTCTAACAATAAATATTCTCAAACAGGGAGTTGTTTTCTCCAGTGATTGTCTTTCCATGGTTAGCCTAGGGGAGAGGAACATTAAATGCAAAACTCCTAATATCAATACAGTGTGTTGGGCTTTTACATCCTCTTGGCTGCTCATCTGGCTTTTTTCATTGAACAAACATTGCCTAAACTTTTTACTGGCTCATCACAGAGGGAGAGGTAGAAAACAAAGCAGCACTCATGAGGCTGAAATGGACTAGTTTCCTTTGGTTTGGCTAAAACAGCACATATTCTCATATTCTACCCTCATTGTATTAGTCTTCTCAAAACGTAGCATGTTGAGAATTTCTGAGGACTCTTTAATATAGTTTAGTTTGCTTGAAATTAAGCACTAAGGGTTTGCACTTAAAAGTATATGGGAAAAATAATATAGCTTTGATCACATAAAGTCTCACAAATTTTCATGGGACAGACTTAGGAATTGTATAATCACAGTTTGTTGAATTTATACTTTACTTTTAAAACAGTTTAATTCTATGAGACAGGATGACCTAATATATAACCCCCCGTCACCTATGGTAAACTCTGCTAGCATGCTAAAGACCAAAGAGGATCATCAAGACATATCATCCTCTAGTAGCACTTAATCTGACTCTGGAATTCATAATATTACAGTTACGGAGTATTGAGAATTTGTCTGTCAAAGAGAAATTGTTATAATAAAAATATTTATTAATAAGGCACTATGGAAAGTGAACTATTCACTCTATGCATCATTTATCGAGCACATACCTGACATACCTGTGTGCTGTAGGAGCTCACCTACTCTTTTTTTATTTTTTTTTATTTATTTATTTTTTTAATTTTTATTTACTTATGATAGTCACAGAGAGAGAGAGAGAGAGAGGCAGAGACACAGGCAGAGGGAGAAGCAGGCTCCATGCACCGGGAGCCCGACGTGGGATTCGATCCCGGATCTCCAGGATCGCGCCCTGGGCCAAAGGCAGGCGCCAAACCGCTGCGCCACCCAGGGATCCCAGGAGCTCACCTACTCTTTAGCAGCCTCTGATCACTGCACCTGTACAGAAGGCAGAAGAGAATCGTGCTGGCACATACATAAGTGCTCAAGCATCTAACACAGATCTGTGTCCAGTATGGCATGGGGCAGCTATTTTCATTATGTAGGGATATGATCATTGGTCATGGAAAATACGGTTAGTGGGGAGGGAAGTCATGGAGGAGTTTCCTTATTTACATTTGGGATAAAATCTCTAATCCCTGCAGACACCCACACAGGTCCCACAGTTTATAAAAGGGATAGTTGAGGTTGGGCAAAGGGAAGCAACCATGTAATACTGCATTTATTCCTTTATCACATATTTATTCTGCATCCACTATATTCCAGGTATTGTTCTGTGTATTGGGGATATAAGCATGACCACTAAATTCTCATGGGGCTTATATTCTAGTGGCTACTCCTGTAAACACTTCACATAACCACTTAATTTCCATAAAAGTCCATATGAAAGATGCTACAACCCCCATTTTGTAGATGAGGAAACAGGTCTTGAAAATTGGCATAACTTACAGAAACAGCATATGTACCCATGCAATGCTTTCTTAATCATTTTGCTATCCTGCCTGTGGATACTTGGAATGGAAATGTATGTTTGCAAGAAAAGAGAGGCAGGGAATTGAGAAGGTGGAAAAGAATTCACATTGCCTGCCAAATGTGCCAGCCACTGGGCCAGACACCACACTCAGCTTATCTCATTTTGTCTTGCAACATTTTATTTTATGAGGGTAAACAGTGTGCTAAGGGTTGCAACCAGTTACGTGGAAGGATCAGGAATTATCAGATTCGAAGGGTTCATGATTTTCCTTTATACCACACCATGTCAGAAAAGAATAGAATGAGGAAACAAACATAGAAGAACTTATTTTTCAAATTTGCTTCAGAAGTCTTGGGACAATTTATTTTAGCTTGTTCATTTGTTTGTAATCAAAGTCATAATCATGTAGCATCTTGGACATCGTATCAGATTTAGTTAATGAAACAAATAGGTATTTCTGCTTTTAAAAAGAAGTTTGTATGATTCCCCCAACATGTGTTAGGGGAAGGTTTCTCACATCCTTTTTTATTTTTGAGAAAAAGAAGAAAAACTGTGTGGCAATATTGTTTGAAAATTTTCACATCCTATTTCCACAGAAGTTTTTGGTCTTTAGGAGTCCAGAGCATGATTTTTTTTTTAATTAAAAATTGGCTGATCATATGACAGGCAAGACAGGCAATATGGTTTTATATTCTGAGTTTCTCTCCATGCCACATTGGCACATCACATACATGGAATCTACTTGCCCTTTTTCCTGCTCGCTGGTAGAAGACCTCAGCCCTCTGCTTACAGGTCCTCTGGTTTTCCAGGGAACTTCCCTTTTTCCAGATTGCCCAACACACGGTGATAAGCAGGTCTGCTTCCCAACCCTGGCCCAGCACTTTCAGGGTGCCTCAATGTCTATCACACCCCTTCAGTACCCCAGGGCAGTTGGGATACTAAAGCCCTTGAGGTACTAAAGCTGCTCAGGTTTCTGCTTAAAATGAGAAAACACTTCTTGGTGGCCATCAAGGAAGTGCTATTTCTCTTTCTCTGTCTTGACTAGGATCTTAGTAAAAATACTCCTTTGACTTTTTTTTTTTTCTTCTTCTACGTGTCCCAAATGAGAGAGCAGCAAAGCTGGTGCAAGGAAGAGGCATTATATTACTCAGAATCTCCTCTCATCACAAGTTACCAAGGCTTTCTGTTAAGCTCTTCACTCTGGGGTACCTTTTCCATCAGAACGATGACTCTGCTGGGAGTTGCCCAGTCCTATTGCAAAAAGGCTTCTGGAGGGTCCACCCTGCCATGCCCAGATCAGTTGAAGGTACTTTAAGATGTAGGTTGGGATGCCCCACAGCATGTCACAATACTAGAAATGAAACACCACAAACATTGCTGTGTTTTATCTTTACAACAACTCCATAAGGAATGAATATTATTTCCATGAGTCAGTTAAGGCTTAATGTGATGGAGTAACTTGTCTGAGGATATGGAGAGTAAATGTCAGAGATGAAACATTCATGACTTCTGAATCCAAGTTCAAGACTTTCCACTATACCACAGTGTCTTCCGGTGAAGAAGAAGAAAGCCAACAAACAAACTTTAGTTTTTTCAAAAACATGAGAACCAGAAATTCTCAACCTTATGTGTCATAGAATGATACCTATAACAAATACGTATTTCCACAACCCAGAGATCTGGAATTCAGGCAGAGTAGTACTTGACCATGTTGTTAAGACCAATTGTTCTCATCTTCAATTTTGGATGATCAGTGGTCACATGTGGTAAACAAGACATCAGATTTGAAAGAAAGCATTGATTTGATTGATTCCAACTGTAAATCTGGAATGCATTTTTCAATTTACAAAGTCATAGTTATTCTTCTAGGCCTCTGGATTAGATAGTACAATTCCTATGCAAAACAGATTATTTACTGACAGATTTTTAAACGACAGATCTTAAAGAGTAGAAAGAATTTGAATATATTTCCACTTCCTTCTCAGTGACCAATTGAAAACAAATTTGTACGGTAGGGTTATTGAAGTCTATGAGCGCTTACATCTGAGTGAATTAAAAATCCATAGCACATTACTGTTAAAAAGACAAAGCCAAGGAAACACAGTACCTGTCTCCAATTACATGTTGTATATGATGCTGAATGTACGTCTTTGAGGGCTCACATACATATGCACACCACGTGGGTTGTCAGACAAATGATTCGTGTGGGTGGTCTCAGACAACATAACATAAACCACTTATTCAAATAAACCCGTTGGTTCCTTTTCTCCATCCGTGCTGCGTGGAAAAGCTCATAGCTAGCTGTCTTAGGAGTTTTTTCTTTCCTGATGCTTATCCCCCAAACAATAAGCTAAATAGCTTGAAATACTTGAAATGATTTGAGGGTGGGAGACACTGTTGTAAAAATGTAAAAACTTTTGCTAAAATGAGGTCAAGATCATAAACCTGATTTCAAAAATGAGAAAAAGCATGTTATGGATTAAAAGTCTGCAAAATATACTTAAACACATATAAACACACATATAGTAAATATATGTTCTAGATTTAATAGCAAAACTGCAAACCTACCTCCTTTTGCCTTTTACTTCTATGCTACTTAGCGACAGGCAGAAAATAGCTGGAGCTTCTCTGCTTAGCATTTCCATTATTTCCTGCTCTCCTCAGTTTCCAGAAATTTATCCTTGACAATTCCACTCCATAGAGCGGGTCTGCAGTAAAAACAACCTAATAGGTGTCTTCTGTCAGAAGCTAGAGATTTTTGTATAAATTTTTTCTTCTTTTATTTGAAGATAATCTACTCAAGTTCCTGGTGTTAACATTTGTGTAAACTACCTTAGAGACTGAGGTTCTAATTATGTAATAAAATATGTAACATGAATTCTAGGATCCTCTATCATAACAGTTATAAAGGTGAAAATAAAAACTTCATAAGGAGTTTTAAAGTTTAAAAGAGGTTCACATATATTTTCATATTAATAAAATTAATACATATTAATCTATGACATTTAATGCACATCATGTTAGTTGTTATGAACTTCTTGTCATATGCTTTATTAGTCTTATTTAATGAAAGAGCACCATCCTACTATTATTTCAAGATCACAGATGGGAAGAGTGTATGCATATGTATGTATATATGTATGTTCGTATATGAACATATAAATATATGTGTCATATATATAAGATATAAAATAATTTGCTATGAACAAACATTCACAATTGTATTGTAGTATAGTTTACCTTTTTTTGTTTCATAAAATTATTTCAGCCCAGGTCAGGGGTGGTTTAATAAATGTTCAACTCGATAATTTCATTTTACAGAAATGAAATTAATTCTGAGGGAGTACAAGTAATTTTCTCATTTTTGCACACAAAGTTAAACAGTGCAATTCAGGTTGCATTCATATGCCAAGTAAATGTGTTTACCTAATCTCTTGACTACAGACATACAACATAAAATGATATAAAAATGATTAATTATGTGTAATAGAACAAAGGCAAGCAGATTATATGTCCTTTCATGGTTACCTAGAGATGGCAGCTAGCCAGGGTATTGAGTAGGAGTTGAGAAGTAGCTGCTGAGCGAGGCATTACAGCCTTATAGCTCCCTTTATATTTGCATCGAATGTGCAAATAGGTCTCGCCAGTGGAATGCCAGTGGAAACAAAGTCAAAGTGTTTTCTCTGAGCTTTCTTCCCCTATGCCAACTCTGACAGAGGAAAATGAGGCCCAAGAGATAGAAGAGTCATAAACAAGAAGTTCCCTGAGTCTTTTTTTCTTTTTCTTTTTTGAAAGTCGTCTGAGTCTCTGAATCATCATGTAAAGGAACACAACCTGCTGGGTACAACCAGGTCAGACAGGTGTTCAACTGAGAGAGAAATTTCTGCTGCAGTCCCTAAAATTTTGGAGTTTATGATAACAGCTAGTGTTATCTACCTAATATAGAATTGAACATACATTTTAATAAGGAATTGATATCATTATGTGATAGCTAAAAGTAAGCTCTAAATATATTTTAAATTAAGAAATTTAAGAAGTAAATTATCTAAAAAGCTATAAATTCTGCGTAAACTAAATGCGTATTTCCCTTTTTGTTTTAAAGACAATGTATAAAAGGTTACTTTTTACTGACATAATTTATAACGAACTCTGTAATTAGTTACACAGATATCTCACTTTTTAAGGAAATAATAGATAACAAGGATAAATTGTTTTTTTTAGAGAGAGAGAGAAAGGTGGGGCACAGAGGGAAAGAGAGAGAGAAAATCTGAATCAGACTGTGCTGAGCATGGAGCCTGGTGAGTGGCTCAGCTCACAACTGTGAGTTCATGACCTGAGCCAAAATCAAGAGTCATTTGCTTAACCAACTGGGACACCCGGGATACTCTTCTGATAGCTGATATAATTTACACATGTAACTTTCTAATTACATATACAAGTACCATATCACTTTGTAGAAAACAAACCATACAAGCAGCATATGGCCAGCACAACCAGAACAAACTGGAATTTGGAGAAATCTCTATCACATTTAAGCAGTGATCTCAGCCTATCTCTGTGTGCAGATTTGTGTCACATGCATCTACGTGCACATTCTTGATCATGGTGGCCTGAAGCCAGGATCCAGAGGTGGAGGTCTGTTGAACCACTTCCTGTCTGTGAGACTTAAGCAATTAACTTTACCTCCCGAAGTCTTACTTTTCCCCCTTTGTAATATGAGAACAATAATATCTAGGCTATAGGATTTTTATGAAAGTAAAACAGGATAATACGAGTGGAAGTATCCATTTATTTGAAAATTTAAAAAGTTCCTATGTTATTGGTTGTTATTATTTATTGGACCTTATAACAAAAAAAAAAAAGATAAAAACTCATAGGAAAGCTTGACTTAAATTCAGCAGACATTCACTTTTTGGAATAGAGTCTTAATATGTGTATATTTAAAAATGTTTCTGTTTTTCTCTGCCCTTTTTGTTCCCTTGTAATGGGTTTTTTAAAAAAAAAGACAAATTAGTCATCTGAGACAACCCATACAATCCACTCTTGTAGGTCAAAATGGAGACATGTTAATGGAGAAAAGATATCATTTATTTACAAACACTTTAGTTAACTGAAGTGACTCTGTGTATTCAACTGAACTTAGAGCTTCTAGGGGTCACTGTGTATAGGAAAAAAATCAAGTAGTCATCAGAATTAATCATGCTGACGCCTGTTTGTCTGATATTTTTTAGAATATTGTGGGAAGCTAACAGCAGTGAAATTTGGCAAACAATTTGGAATGTGTGTGTGTTTTATAAAATGTGGCTTTTAGATTTGTAGTTAAGCTGTGACCCAAACCCCATTCTCTGGAGTTCTGGGCAAACCAAGTTTTCAAATACAAGTGATGCTGAACATCAAATTGCAAAAGGTATAATAAATTTAATGTTCACAGATGTGAAATTTCAGAAAATTGTCAATTAAAGGATTACTGTGCTAGATATTTCATAAAAGGTGGGATTCAATACCAGAATTTAGATGGAAGAGAGGTACTTTTACATGCTCTCAGTAAATCTATAATGTGATTTGACTTAATAATTGAACATTCCTTTAAGTCTCATCTATAAGAATGTTTCTGGTGGGACAGTACACGTGTCTTCAGAAAGTGGCACATAAAATTAAGATTATAAACCATAGACAGCAATATAAAATTCCTGTATTTAGTAAGATGAAAAGTATAGTCTCTTGGGAATAAGAACAAAAGATATTAGACCTATACAGCCAGCAATGGAAAACACAAAGATTGTGGTACAGTGAGTTTTCATTTGAACAGATATTTAAGATTAAATGTGAATCTGTTGTATGTCAATTAAATAAGAAAGCAAAGAAGTCTCAAAAATTCCATGAATTGGGACAGTTGCATGGCATCAGTCTGTGTAAGGGCTCTACAGGGAAGGATTGAAGTCCAATATTGCACAGAGACAACCTCTTAGAAGAAAATTTTGAAAAAAAAATTTTGGATAATAAGTGTTAAGAATCTCACAATAACATTTGTGTATTTCATAGCACTTACCAGATCCTTATTTAAAAGGTCTGTCATTTTTAAGTGATTTTTGTTGCCTTCTTTTATGAAAATGCAGAGAACAGGATTTACTGCTCTTGTTCCTAACCACAGCAGGGTAACCCAAGACTTGGGTAGAAAGCAATTAGGGAACAACTGCTCAGCCATCTTGGGTAATTTGAAGTTCATTAAACCCTAACTTGTCTCCTTTTTTCTAAATGTTTCTTTTATCCTTATTATTAGATCCCATTTTTCAGTCTTTTAATCATTATTTTGGCCGTGGTCTAAATCTGCTTCATATTCTCTAATTTTCTTATAAATTGTGCAGCCTACAACTGAACAGAAATTTCTATCAGTCCCCTTGATTAAAGTTTATTTTTGTTTTTATTTTGTTTTGTTAATAGTTATGTAGGTGCCCAAATAACTTGAATATGATTTTTTAAAGTTTTCATTGAAAGCAGGAAGTTATGGCATTCTAAGAACAACCCAAGGTCATTATGTGGGACTTCAGTATAATTTTCTCTTCTGGACACAGTAATGAAATATCATCTTCTTCCAATTGTATTAAGCAAGTGACAGCTTAATTTGGATAGTAACTTATTCAGATGTACTCAAAGACTATTTACTGGCCTTTTTTTTTGCTGTTGTTGCTAAGAAATTTCCTTTTCTAAAAAGGTTTTAGTATATTTCGATTGAACAATTTGTTAAGAAGTAAAAACAGAATTTACTGGTAGAAACAATAGCATAGTTGTCATCTCTCATTCACTTTTTTTTTTTTAAGATTTTATTATTTATTCATGAGAAACACAGAGAGAAAGAGAGAGGCAGAGACACAGGCAGAGGGAGAAGCAGGCTCTATGCAGGGAGCCCTACCTGGGAGTCAATCCCAAGTCCCCAGGATCACGCCCTGGGTTGAAGGCGGCGCTGAACCGCTGGGCCACCCGGGCTGCCCCTCTCATTTAGTTTGAATCACTGATTTCTATTGATGATGTTCTTGTGAACAGTGATGCATCCTGCTGGTTCATAGAAATAAGCAACTCAGTTCTTTGGGGCTTATTTTTCAGAGCTCAAAAGTATTCAGTTTCTAAATTACATTACATTTCTATCATATAGACAAAAATTTATCCTTGACTCTAAAGCATGACATTTTAAGTCCTGTATGAAATGCTACTGCCTTGAGGAAAAAAGAGAATGGAAAGGAGAGACAAAGGGTTAAATTTTAGACTTATTCTTATAATTATTTGCCATGCCTTGTTACTATAAAGCATTATTCATTTCCAGGAAAAACAGATATTTCTAAAAGAAGATGCTTCTACATCTTGCAATGATGAATACTTAAAATACACTCTAACTCTTTTAAAGAAAAACACAACGGTATATTCTTTTTTTTTTTTTTAAGATTTCATTTATTTATTCATGAGAGACAAAGGGAGAAGCAGGCTCTCTGCAAGAAGCCTGATGTGGGACTTGATCCCAGGGACTCCACGATCACAACCTGAGCCAAGGTCAGTTGCTCAACCACTGCGCCACCAGGTGCCCCATAACTGCATATTCTAATTAAAGAACTTTAGATTCCAAAGATTTCCCTATGTCTACTATACATAAATAATTCTAGAGAATAGGAAATTAATTTTCATAACTATTCACTGGTTAGGCAGCAATTATAAGTACAAGAATTAAGTTTGATTTTTTTTTCATAAACTTCAGATGACTATGCGGCATTCTTTGTATCAGATGCGTTTGAAAGGTCTGAACATTGTGAATTATCCCTTATATTTCAAAGTTTTTTAAGATGTGGTTTAAAAGAGAACACCTGTGGTTGGGATGCCTGAGGAATAATATTTGGTGAGATCTGTTAAGGCTATCAGAGTTCCTGAGGACCAATTTAGATTTCCACTTGGGCTCACTTTTTAAAAAATAGTTTTGTCACCTTGAAATGTGTATTTCAAATCACATTTATGTTTAACAGCTCTTATGTGAATCTGTTTCAAGCATGTATCTGTTAGGTCCAGTTCTTACTAGAACATTGTCTAACAATTGCTTAGAAACTATATGGAAAGAACTTTAAAAAAGAAAAAAGGAATTTGTTCACATAGTCATTCATTCACCAAGGATATTGTTTAGTGCTGAGAAGGCCATATACATATTCATGATTAGGCATTCCATCGGTGCCAAGAGAAGATGACATTAGTTTTTTTCATAATTGTAGAAAATTTGAGTTGATGACACTGATTCAATGTGTTTTTTATGAAGATAAATTTTTTTATCTGTCCAACAGTTGTCAGGTTGGCAAAGTCAGGATTAAAAATCCAGTGCTTCGCTGTTAGGCTATATTGAATGCTTTTATGAGGGTTTCAAAAAAAATAGGATTTAAAAAATGGTGACAGTTACCAATTTTTGGACAAAATAACTTTTCCTTCTTTTTTGAATTAGATAAGGCTAATAGATATAAGGGCAAAAAGAATATCAACTAGAAGTTTTGTTATAAAAAAGGAAAGGAGTGCCTGAGTGGTTCAGTGGGTTAAGTGACTGCTTTTTGCTCAAGTCAGGATCCTGGGGTCCTAGGATTGGGCTCCCTGCTCAGCGGGGAGTCTGCTTTCCTTCTGCTTCTGCCCCTCCCCCAGCTTGTGCGCTCCCCCCCTTCTCTATCTTGCTCTCTCAAATAAATAAATAAATAAAATCTTTTAAAAAATAAAAAGGAAAAACAGATTTCTGTATCTACTTGTCTTCAAGTCCTGTTTTCTCTCTTTCTTTGAAACATCACTTGAATGGGTATAGAATGTTCTAGTTTTGCTCCTAGATTTGGACTTAATTTCTTGTCCAATCTTTCAGGGCGATGTTCTGACTATTCTCTCTCCTTTAATCTCTAGCCAATCATCTGGCCAATCACTTTATTCAAGATTTCTTTCTTTCTCCCTTTCTTTTCCTTCTCCTCCTCCTTCTCCTTCTCTTTCTCCTCCTCCTCCTCCTCCTTCTTCTCTTTTTCCCATTTGAAATCACTGTTCTTTATTTCACCCATCTATTCTCTGTTTCTGTAATTTTGTCATTTCAGTAATGTTATAAAAATGGAATCATAGAGCATGTAACTTTTTGGATTTTTTCATTCATAATTCTCTGGAGATTTATCCAAGTTGTTGCGTATATTCATAATTTATTCCTATTACTGATGAGTAGCATTTCATACAGTTTGTTTAATCATTCACCCATTGAAGGATATCTGGGTTGTTTCCAGCTTGGAACTATTACAAAGCATGCTACTCTGGACATTTGTGTACAGGTTTCTATGTGAACAGGTCTTTGCTTCTCTGGGATAAGTGCCCAGAAGGGCTATGTCATATGGTAGCTGCATATTTATTTATTTATTTTTTAAGAAACTGTGAAACTGTTTTCCAGAATGTCTGAACTATTTTACATTCCTACCAGAAACATGTAAGTGTTCCAGTTTCTCTGTATCCTCATCAGTATTTAATGTTGTCAGTACATTTTTAAATTTTATTCATTCTGCTGGTATATAGTGATATCTCACTGTGGTTCTAATTTATACTTGCCTGATGGCTAATGATGTTGATCACTTTTTAATGTGATTTCTTGCCATCTCTACATTCCCTTTGGTGAAATATCCATTTCTTTTGTCAATTTTTTAATTGGATTTTTGGGGGGCTTTTATTGTTTTGAGAGTTCTTTACATATGCAGGATACTAGTCCTCCTGTTGACATAAAGTTTGCAAATATTATCCCTCAGCCTCTACTTGATCTTTTCATTTTCCTAACAAGATCTTACGCAAAATGAAAGTTTTTAATGTCAATGAAGTTCAATTTTTTTCTTTTTTTCTTTTCTGGATCATGCTTTGGTTTCAAGCCTAAAAACTCCCTAGGACTAGATCCCAAAGATTGCCTGTGTGTTTTCTAAACTTTTCATAACTTTTCAGTTTTACATTTAAGTCTATGACCCCTTTTAAATTAATTTCTACATAAAGTTTAAGGTTTTAGTTCAAAGTTCATTTATTTGCCAGTCTCATGTATGCCAGCTAGCTCCAATGCTATTTTTTGGAAAAGTTATCCTGTCATTCAATTGCTTTTGCACCTTTGTCATAAGGTTTAGTGCATTAGAGTAAGTTCTTAGGTACTATTGAGTTGGGTAAGTCATTGGGTCTATCTGAGTAAGTTTCTTTGATTTCTTTCATTAGCAGTTGGTAGTAATTTACAACATGGAAGTTGTGTACATATTTTGATAAAATAACCCTGAACTATTTTATTTTCTCAACTGATTATAAATGATGTTATATTGTATATTTCTGTTTCTCTGTGTTCATTGCAAGTGTCTAGAAATGCAATTGGTTTTTTTCTGTTTACTTTATATTTGGTGATCTTGTGACCTTCCTGAACTCACTTTTTAGTTCTAGGAGCTTCTTGTTTGTCTGCTTATTTTTGTTTTTTGCATATTCCTTGGGGTTGTCTGTATAAATAATTATATCATTTGCATGTGGTACAGTTTTAATCCTTTCTTTCCAGTCTCTATGATTTTACTTCCTTTTCTTGCTTTATCGTACTGCTCGAACTTTTAGCGCTATGTTAAATAAGAGTGGTGAGAGCAGATGTTCTTGTTGTGTTACCAATCTGATTCAGTCTTTCACCCTTAAGTATAATTTTAGCTGCCATTTTTTTTTATGTGCTACTTATCAAGTTGAGGACGTTTCCCGTAATTCTTATTTTTTTGAGAAGTTATATTATCATGAGTGGATGTTGAATTTATTCAAATTCTTTTTCTTCATAGATTCATATGATCATGTAATTTTTCTTTTTTAGGTTGTTAGTATAGTAGATCATAACCATTGGTTTTCAAATATTGAACCAAGCTTAAAATTCAATTAGTCATGGTATATAATTTGTTTTATACATTGTTGAATTCTCTTTGCTAATATTCATTAAAGGTTTTGCATCTATATTCATGGTCTGAGGGTTTTGTTTTGTTGTTTGGTACTCTTTGTCCTTAGTATTAGAATAATACTAGCTTCATAAAATGAATTCTGAAGTGTTTTTTCTTTTTCTGTTTTCTGTAAGGATTGTATAAAATTAGTGTTAATTTTTCTTTGAAAGTTTGGTAGAATTCTACAGAGAAACTGATCCAAAGGTTACTTTTTTTGGAGAGCTTTTAATTATGAATTCAGTTTACTTAACTACTATAGGTCTGTTCACATTATTTATTTAATATTGGATAAATTATGATAGTTTTATGTTTTTGAGGAAACATGAGTTGTCAAATTTAGCTATGTTGTCAAATTTAAGCAATCTTTCTTATGCAAGATTTATGCAATCTTGCTTGTCATATTAATTTGTCCTTTTGATGTCCACAAGGTCAATCTCATTCCTGATACTGGACATTTGAATTGCCTGTTTCTTTCTTTACAGTCTTTCTGAAGGTTAATCAATTTTATTGATCTGTTAAAGAAGTGATTCTTTGTTTCATTGATTTTTTTTCATTGTTTTCCATTTTCAATTGCAATGTTTTCTGCTCTTATCTTTATTAGTTTCTTCCTTATACTTGTTTTGGGTTATCTTTGTTTTTCTTTTTTCTAGGTTCTTGAAATGGGAGTTGAATTATTAATTTGAAACATTTCCTCTTTTCTTATCTAAGTACTATAAATTTAGTGATATAATTTTCCTCTGACCCTTGCTTTACCTAGTCCCCCAAATTTTGATATGATATATTTTCATTTTCATTCAGGTAAATACATTATTCTTTTCTCCCTTCGACCAATGATTTATTTAAAATATATTGTTCAGTTACTAAGTATTAAGGATTTTTTTTGTTTTCTTTGTGGTCATTTGCTCTGAACCCTACTTTATCTGATATATATATATATATATATATATATATATATATATATATATATTTACTTTATCTGATATTAATATAACTACTGAAGTCTCTTATTTTTTAAGATTTATTTATTTATTTATTTATTTATTTATTTATTTATTTATTTAGAAAGAGATGCAAATGGAGAGAGGGGCAGACGGAGAGGATCCCTAGCAGACTCCCACTGAGCACAGAGACCAACATGAAGTTCAATCCCATGACCCTAATATCATGACAAAAACTGAAATCAAGTCGGCTGCTTAGCTGACTGAGCCAACCAGGTACCCACGCAACTTTCTTTTGATTAATATACCTTATCCAACGTTTTCATTCAATCTGCCTATATAATTGTATTTGAAAAGTTTCTTGTAGAAAGCATATTGGGTCATGATTGTAAATCTATTTTGCTAGGGTTTATCTTCTGATGCGTGTATTTAGACTACTTTAGTTTAATGTAGTTTCAAAATGCTAGGGCTTGAGTCAGTCATGTTATTTTGGTTTTCTCTTTGTTTTATTTGTTCTCATTTTTTTGTTTCCATTTTCCTGTGGGTTATTGAAACATTTTCTATATCTACATTTTGATTTATCATCATATTTTTAAGGTAACCTCATTGTAAGTTTCTTTAAAAATGATTGCTCTAGGGCAGCGCCTGTGGCTCAGCAGTTTAGTGCTGCCTTCAGTCTGGGGCCTGATCCTGGAGACCTGGGATCAAGTCCTATGTGGGGCTGCCTGCATGGAGCCTGCTTCTCCCTCTGCCTGTGTCTCTGCCTCTGTGTGTGTGTGTGTGTGTGTGTCTCATGAATAAATAAACAAAATCTTTAAAAAAAAGATTGCTCTAATATTACATTATATATAGAACACTTATTACCTGCTAATGGTGTTGTTATTTTACTAGTTTGAAGTTTGAAACCTTACTTTCTTTACATTTCTTTACTATTCTCCGTTTATAATATAATTGTCTTAAACATTTCCTCTACATATCTGTAGAGCCACATGAAGGCGATATATTTTGCTTCGTTTATCAAATATAATTTAGTATTTTGTCTATCTTTTTTGTACACCATGTTCCATGTCCCTGATGTTCCAGGATTCTTTCTTATGTTTTCTCTCTCTCTCTTTCTCTCTCTCTCTCTTTAGAAGATTTCTGATAGCCATTGCCAGGAACAAAGTGTTTTAGCATTCCTTTGTCTCAGAATATCTTGATTTCCTTTCTATTTCTGAAACATTATTTTTTTAATTGGATATTGGAATCTAGCTTCATGTTTTCTTTCAGTACTTGAAAACTATAGTGCTACTTTCTTCTGGCCTCCATGGTTTCTGATGAGAAATTTGTTATTATCAAATATTTTGCCTCTGTGTGTGATGTGTTACTTTTCTCTTGCCCCCTTAAAGTTTTTGTTTGTTTGTTTGTTCTTTAGTCTTTCAAATTTTGACTATGGTATGTTTCATCATGAATTTTTATGGATTTACCCTGTTTTCAGTTCACTCAGCTTCATTCTGTATGTTTATGCCTTTTGCCGAATTAGGGAAGTTTTCAGCTTTATTTGATTTGGTATTCCTCAATTATTTTTCAGTTCTCTCTTTTTTTTCCTCCTAATTTCAAGGATTCCACTGGAATGAATGTTAAATATTTTGTTATAGGCCAACAGGTCTCTGGGCCTTTATTAATTTTTTCATAAGTCTATGTTTTCTCTGCTGTTTCCAGCCAGGTAATTTTTATTGTTCCATTTTCTTGTTCATCAATTCTTTCTCCTATCACTTTCATTCTGCTGTTGAATCCATTCATTGAGTTTTAAAATATTTAATTATTGTATTTTTTTACTCTTAAATTTCCATTTGGCTTTTCTTTTACTTTCTATTTCTTGACTGAGATTTTCTATTTCTTTTGACACTTTCTATTTTTTTTTATGTTTCAAATGTGTTTGTAATTGCCTGTTGAATAATTTTGATGATAGCATCTTTATAATTTTTGTCAGATACTTATATTGCTGTCATTTCAGTGCTCCTATCTATTGATGATCGCTTTTCAATCAGTTTGAGATCTTCCCGGTTCTTGGTATGATGAATGACTTTCTACTGAGACCTGAAAATTTGGGGCACTTCTCTGGAACAAACTAAGATCTCCTTTCATCTTTGTTATCACAAAAACTTCCAAATTTGCCTCCTTCCATTCCTTTCTATACTCTGTGCTCAGATTTATATTTAAACTACGCATATGCACACAAATGCTCTCAGGCTAAAGATCACAGTAGGTCCTTTTGTAAACGTATGCTGTAAAGGCTCTGTTAAGTCTGCTGCCTATTTCGCCAACATCATCTCACATCTATTGCTCTTTCACTTATCACTTGCCCCACTGGCCTTCTTCCAGCCCTTTCTTCTGGGTTAGTCCACTCCACTCGGACTGATTACCTGTAATATATCTTGTAAGATAAGTCACATATCAGGGAAATCTGTAGTTTACCAGATTAGAATTCCCCTCTTCTGTTATTCAAATGAACGTGTATCTCTCCTGGTATTTATCCCAGCTGCAATTTTATATTTATATGTGATCATTTGATTGTTTGGTTATCCCTCCAGGACAGAAAAGACCTTTCTGCTTTTGGTCACCACTGTTTTCCCAGAGCCTGGCATTGTGTTTACTCTTTGGTTGACATTCAGGAAATTTTGAATGACTTAATCAATGGCTGATTGCAAATTAATGGATCTCCAATGTCGGAGTGGCCCACACTGCAATTGTGCACCTATGTCAGATGGTACTCTGCTCATATGTCTAGCAACTGTATTTATTACCCTTCCCATGCACTGCAGGAACAGATACTGTAGTGTCTGCCACTGCCCAAGGAGCAGCTAACTTTAAAAAGCAGACCAATTTCTGCTCTTTTATCTGCTGCCAGAATAGATCAAAGTTTAGTCCACCATGCTGAGTGAATTCCCAAGTGTTAAAGCACAGTATAAATTTTCCCATACCAAAAATTGAACAAATTGATGGTCAGCTTTCACAATGGTATTATTTCTATGGTCTATCAGGCTAAATTATGAATTTACAATAATTTATAGCAACTTTTTTTGGAAAAATAATATCTGGTTTCTAAAACAACTTGAGAAAAAAACGCTTATAAACACATGTATTTGTTTTTTAGGGATTCAATATACAAGCAGAAATTGGTTTGTTTGTTTTCCCCCCAAACTCTCCAGAGTTCAAGTACTTTTCATTATCCTATAACCTGCCTTTCTGTCTCTAAAATTTGAAAGAGAAGCTAAACTTGAATTAAAACATCAGAAGCACACATTAAAAATTACATGGGATGATTTTTTGATCTATGGCATTTCTTCCTTTGGTAATTCTTAAAGCATAAGGACTACTGAAAATGTTGCTTAATTTGTGATGTTAGAAGAAATTCTGCATGGCAAATAAGGTAAAAATAACTTTCTAAACAGTTTTTTTAAAGATTTTATTTATTGATTCATGAGAGACACAGAAAGAGAGACAGAGACATAGGCAGAGGGAGAAGCAGGCTCCCTGCAGGAAGCCTCATGAGGGACTTGATCCCAGGACCCCGCGATCACGACCTTAGCTGAAGGTGGATGCTCAACCACTGAGCCACCCAGGAGTCCCTTAAACAGTTTTAAACTCTAAAACAAACAGAACTCTTTTCTGTTTTTAAGGGCCTCAGAGATCTGTTTCTACTTTTGCTCTGAGGTAAATAGCCTGTCTCAGCCAACTGAATGTTTTCCTCCTTAGATTGTAGGATTCAAATGATAAATTTTATAGATAGGAGTTAACTAAGGGATAACTCCCCTCCCCCCAACCCAGGCCAAATCAGGTGCAGCAAAGAACACTAAGCAAACTCCTCAAAGTCTCAAATCAGGGGATATTTTTATTTTCAAATTTTGTAAAAAGATTTAATTTATTTATTTGACAGAGAAAGCAATAGAGCACAAGCAGAGGGGGCAGCAGAGGGAGAGGGGGAAACTCTGATGTGGAGCTCCATCCCAGGACCCCGGGGTTAATGACTTGAGCCAAAGGCAGAAGCTTAACCAACTGAGCCACCCAGACACCCCTCAAGGGATATTTTTTAAATGTGGTTAGCATAGAGGACATTATGCATGTTTTGCAAAAATCCTCAAATAATCATCATCTATACCATCAATATAGTATATAAAGGTATAATCTTTGAGCAACTGGGTGACTTAGTCAGTTAAGTAGCCCACTCGATCTCAGCTGAGGTCTTGATTTAAGTGTCATGAGTTCAAGCCCTGCACTGGGCTCTGTGTTGGGCTCCACACTGGATTCCATGCTGGATGGGGAGCCTACTTAAACAAAAAAAAAATTATAATTTTTTAGTGTAAAATTTAATTAAACTTACAATTTCATTTTATAAGTTGCAATGAATAGTATATTTGCGAATAAACAGTATAGGTATGTGTGTATATGAATGTATATCTTTCTATATGTCTATATTTATACATACACGTGTATATGTGTGAACATGTGTGTATATGTAAATGTATACACACATGTATATTTATATATATTGTATATAAATGTGTGTGTATACACACACACACATATCCACCCACAAACCTATCAAGAGAAATATAATTTTATTCACTTCATAATAACATTGTTGAGTAAATTTTACCCTTTATTTTCCTAATAACAAGACAGTTTTCAAAGACTTATTAAGGACAGAAATCTGACTGTGTCTTCGCATGAAGTGTTCTGCATATGGCATGTCATTATGTCTTTAAGAGGAAGTTACTAATAATACTAGAACACCTTTCTTGGGCTCTCCCAATATTTGTATGATTATTTGTGTCATAGTTTTTCTTTGAATTGAATTTCTTGTATCTAATGGTAACACAATATATTTCAGAGCAATGTGCTATTTTAAGGTTTAAAGCCTTTATAAGGAGAAATATTTCATTTATCTCAATTAAGGAATCATACTTGAATTCTTTATTGCATTTTAACTGTATTCTTTACTGAATAACCAACATATAAGTGTAAAATTAATTAAACAAGAAGACCATTAGACTGAGGTGGCTTTCATGCCTTAGAGCCTACATAAGCAAATGGAAACCTAAGCCTGTATGTCTTATCCTCAAGGATAATAAATTAAACGCTGAGGACAACTAATTAAAAACCACCTATTATGCTTTCCCAAATAATACAGCTGCTTAAGCTGTACCAATCAAGTAGTTTCCTGACTTTGTTTCCACCTCTTCTGTATAAAAGTCTTTCCCTGAGGTCCTATCTTTGGAGTGCTTTGGGTTTGGAGTGCTTCTGATTCAAATAGGTTTTGCTCACATAAACTCTTAAAATGTTTCATATGCCTCAGTTTATGATTTAACATAAGAAATTCCAAACATTTCCAGATAATACATCTAATGAATATCTTAAGTCTTATATTTAAGTTATTATAATTATAAAGTCAGATGTTTTGTAAATAGCAAATTTCAAGCTGAGCCCTAGCATGTTTATTAAAGAAACATAAATTAAAGAATAACTGAAAGAAATGAGGCTATGGAATGATAAATCATTCCAATCTGAAACTATGATGTCTGGAGACTGCTGGTCACCTAGCTAAAGGTCATCATCCCTGATTTTTCTAGATAACTGAGCATTTCAGGTATTAGGTGATCTTGTGTTTTAAGGAAGGCAAGGCTTATTGGAAGCATCAAGGCATGAGCCATGAGTCTTGATTCTTCTAAGTAAAACATGATAATTCTGTCATCTTCTTAGTGATTTTTTTAGGAATGAATGTGTGAGGTGATGACAGGTAGTCTGCTGGAATGCTTGGGAGATTTTCTTGAGAAAAAAAAAAAAAAGGAAAGAGCTTTCTCCTTTCAGACTATTTTATGTAGCTGCTATTCTAACAACAAAGGCCAACAACAGCTGACCATGGCAGACTAACATGATCTAAAGCACATTTGTCCATAATGAAGGGACTGATTTGCTCAGTAGACTGACTGTGGAGGTACTCACTTCTGGACTTCCCATCTTGTGAGCTACTAAATTACTTTATTGTTGGTGCTATCGCAAATTGAATTTTCTCTTGCTTGCAGCCTAAATGGCTTAACTGATATAAGTAGTTTCTGCCAAACCGGTTGTGTAAAAAAATACACCTTAAGGATGACGATGGTAAATGATGAATATTTTTCTACGAAAACTCCAGTTTCCTTTTTCCACTGGAAGCAAATTTAATTATTTAAATGCAATTCTACCTTCTATTTTAAACATTAACCATCTTTGAGAATGTGATACAAACATGTAAAAATACTAAATCTGAACAATGAGTGAGTAGTATGTGGGAATGAGACTAGAATAACTTGAGGTTTAGCTGACATTCTTTGGTAGTTCTTTCAAAACATAAGAACAAATCTTCTATTTTTTCCCTCTTATTTTTAAAGATTTTATTTATTCATTTTAGAGAGAGGGAGAGAGCGAGCAAGAGAGAGAGCACAAGCAGGGAGGAAAGGGAGTGCAGAGCAGGCTCCCTGTGAGCACACAAGGCTCTATCCCAGGACTCTGGGATTGTGACCTGAGCTGAAGCAGACATTTAACCAACTGAGCCATGAGGTACCCCAACCTTATATCTTAAAAGCCACTGGGTAAATATTACTTGAATGTCTAGGTTATCAAAGTATATATTATAGTCAAAAGAAGTTAGGTTTTTAGTTATGTGCTATTATATGATTCCCCAAAAAGCCAAATGAAATAATATCAAAATCACACAAAGAGGGATTAGCACATTGATGTAGGACAGAATCCAATAGGCCAGAAGTATTCAGTGTGTCATTTTAATAAAAAAAAAATATAGATCTTAGGCACAGGGACTATAGATTAGAAGAGGCCAGATCTCACAACAGTTAGGAATTTAATTTTCCCAGAGTATATCCAAGTTTATCTAAACTCAGTCAGTATGCTTCAGTCTGGAAATAACCTGAAAAACCTGTATCCACAAAATCATTTTAAATTTATAGTCTCACTACTGATCAGACTAGGTGGACTCTAAAGAATGCTCTTTTTCTTAAGTAGGTTAATGTTCCTAAACTGGGATGAAATTTTAATATAATGGTAATCTAAAAGGTTATAAAAGAAGGCTTTCTTATTTCTGAACATGAAAGTTGTCTTTGATGAAAAGTATTGGTATTGGTGTAATATTGACTATCATATCTGTCTACTACTTATCTTACCTCCAGAAAACGATAATGACCCTCTCCAAGTTTATGGTCATAAAATGAAGTTACTGGCCAAGATGTTAAAAAATCTCTATGAGTTAGTCAGAAAAGAAGAATTTCTTTTCTGTGAGAGATATAAAGCTTTAGGGATGTATCTTCAAAAACTAGCTCTAGCCAAGGTTTTAGAAAATCTCCCCTTAATATATGATCTGTGCAATAGTGAACATGTTAACACGATACCATAAGGAAAGGTTCTTTTCATATAATAGCTGTAGCTTTCCATGGCAAACTTCTTTTTATATAAAAAAATTCTCTAATAAACATGTAATATTAATATGTATTAATGAAACTTGATTTAGTAGGTGATTCACATTGAAAATATTATATAATCTGATAACCCTATTGGGTCAATTGTGAGGCAATCAATTTGATAGTTTTTCAATAAATCCTCACATAACGGGCAGCTTGGGTGGCTCAGCGGTTTAGCGCCACCGTCAGTCCAGGGTGTGATCCTGGAGCCCCGGGTCGAGTCCCATGTCGGGCTCCCTGCATGGAGCCTGTTCCCTCTGCCTGTGTCTCTGCGTCTCTCCCTCTCTCTGTGTCTCTCGCGAATAAATAAATAAAATCTTAAAAAAAAAAATCTTCACATACCTCTATTGCTGGTGATAGAGTATCACAATTTGATTGTAGAACCAAGTAGTGGCAGAGTCTGGTTAGAACCCTGACCTTGTCTAAATATATTTTCCCATATCTACCATTTGAGTTATTGGACTCATATTGTTGTATCAAATACTTTAATCTACTACCTATCACTAAAATAAAAAATAATAGTTCTTTGTACTATTTTGTATATATTTTCACTGTGGAGGATTTTTCAGATTTTATGAAAATATTTTAAAAATTTGATAGTAATAGCTACTTTGATGTCATCCCCCTTACACAATTTTAAGCTTTATATACTTCATTCTCAAAGAGGAAATCTATAACCAGATCAGGAATCTCATTTAAAAATATGTAGATATTCTTGAAACTTTGACATAAATTTCAGCAATTGGCAGCATACTCAAGCACTTGGCTAAAATTCAGATGACTTGTGCTCTAATTTACCAGCTGGAAACCTTGGATGAGTGACTTAAGCTTTGTAGTCTTATTTTCTCATCTTATACCTACTTCAAGTAATTTAAGAAATATATTTTAAGGATTAAAATGACAAATGAGGAAAGCATGTTAAAAGCTTTGTAAAAAAGTGTATAGTTTTTGGAAAGAGCAATGTTAACATGGCAATTTGGACTCAACTGAGAATTTTGATTATTTAGCTGTAGTCCTTTTAATGGTGTATTGATAAGGGTAGATTTAGCTGATTCAGATTGGAAAAAAATAACTCTAAATAATAATGGCATAAATTATTTCTTTTTCTCTCTCAAAAACATTTCAGAAGTAGCAATGTAGGGCTGGTCTGATGGCCCCATAAGGCCATGGGTAGGCCAGACTCCTGTATCTCGTCTTTGTTATCTTTACATGGCTTTAGTCCTTAACATTATCTATGAAAGTTAGAGCCATTGCATCTGTATTTTCTTGAAAAAGAGAGGGGGAAGGTAAACAGCTTAGTGCTCCTCTCCCAGCTGAATCAACCTACTGCAAAGGCATTCCTGAGAAATACACAAAGACTTCTGCTTCTCCCAAGGGAAATCCATTATTTTAGCTGAAGTCATTAGTTTTCTGTGGTCTACAAAACAAAACATCAAACTTCTGCTTTTTTGTTACCAAAAAGAAAAACATAATAATTGTGTAAGACAACTTTGTATCCCTTTCTTGACACTTACCCCATCTCTAAACCTTTCATGTTCCCATCTCCCACATCATCAATAGCTTGGGATGGAATAAAGCTAAGAAATGGGGCAGTGTTTGTTCATGGATGGAATCAGAAACGGGCTGATGTTCAAAGATATTTCAGGCATACGTGCTGGGAATTTATAAAAACCACACATACACAAACATATTTTTAAATTGTAATGTGTTAGCCTTGACAATTTGACAATTAAATGAACATTGAATGTTCATTTGTTCATTAATTTTTTAGCAAATATTTATTGAGCACCTTTTATGTGGTGAATATAACAGAAAATGTTCTTGCTGACTTGGAATGACAGACAACAAGCAAGTAGACAAAAAAAAATACAGAAAGTTACTTCAAAATCTAAGTGATATGGAGATAATAAAATAGGGTAAACCAAGAGCAAAACTGGATTGAGCAGAGGAGGAGGAGTTAGAACAGATTGTGGAGCCAGGCTCCTTATAAAGAGGAAGAATTTGGGCTGAGATCAAGTATCAGTTTTGTAAGAGATTAAAAAATAGTATTTGTGCTATTCATTAATGCTGATTTGCAATCTTTAACACTCAGTGAATGCAATTGTATGTGAGGTGTGGCCCTCTCTTCCTATTATTTTTCTATCCACGAGACACCTTATGGAATGAAAAAAGAATTTCTACTGGTGGGTCATGCAGGCAAAAAAGAATGATGAGAACCAGGCCCACATAGACATTTCCTCCTTTAGTCTATTAATTTCTAACCCCCTGAACTGATTATCACTTCATGTGATAATCTGATGTGATTAACTCATACTAAAACATCGTTGCTAACATCCCATGAGAAACTTAATAACACAATAAATTTATGCAGTAAAGGAGAATGTCAAGTATAATCATCTTGTTCTAAATTATGCATGAGTTCAGTTATAATTTTATTCACCGGCAACCATTTGCCTTTTCTAAAGCTGATAATTCTTTTTTTTTTTTTCCTAGTATGAGGATTTTGGACTCCCTTTAAGTCTTGTTAACTGTAATGATATAATTGTTCATCCAACAACAGTTATTGGGCATCTGAGAATATGCCACATATGTATAACAATATACCTTGATGTAATGGCTCCTTTTACATGAGAAGATTCTGGTACATTCACTTTAGATAATTACCGGTTGTTGTGGAATCAACTTGCACCCATCTTGGTCTACAGTCTATGCCAAGAAGAGGCAGTTTGTTACTTGCCTTCGGGGTTCTTGATTCATCCCCTCATGTGAGTAGCCTGCCAGCCTGCTCCATATTGAGAGGAAGCTCCTTGGACTGGAGTCCATGTGGTTTGGCAGGGCCTGGTGTGAACATGTAAGTGCCAGTAACCAGTGCTGGGTTCCAGGGCTACATGCTTATTGTAATGACAGCCTGATCATTATCACAGCTATGGCAGGGTCTGCTTCAAAGGAGCCTTGCTTGTGATTTGAGGGAAAGAAGCCAATAGAAAACACATCTAGAAAAATTAGTTGGCATTGCTTTGTGTGATTCAGCCTTGCGTTATTCCTATAAAGGAAGAGAAGGGAGAGGAAAATGGTCTTGGACATTGCAATATCATTACTGTTGAAGGATACTGGGAAATTTCTGCCTCAGATAACATTTTATATGAATGGTGTACATTTATGGCATTATTACTGTGTACAAAACACCATGGGCGATCATAAAGATGTAAAAGACAAACAACTTAACCTTTGATAAGCTGCAGTTTCATTGAGGAGACAAGATAAATATACATGAAAAAGGAAAAGAAGCTATGAGATAGTTTATGATGAAGAGCTAAATAACTAATGTGGCTTGTACTATAATCACTGTGACAGCTCAGGCAAGGTTTTCGTTTTCTGTCTTTTACAAGTTCACCGTGTCATTGTTTCACCTTCTTGGTCATAGAGGAAGCACCCCTGAATGTTTACACATGTAAGTAAAAGTCAGTGTGGCATGTTCATTCAACACATACTTGTTGATGAATGAATGACTTGATATCCACTCAGAGACAGATTCCACTGAGGTAGAACCTGTGATGTCATCTAGTGTGATGGATATTACATTATTTCTGTCAAGGTTTCATTTTGCAAATTAAAATTCTTGTGAGGCCAGATGGATTGAAGCACTGAAAGGCGAGGTCTTGCTGGATGGTGAGGATGGGTGAACAAGCCCTCACTAAAGAGGCAGCCTCTGAGCAGCCCTAGTCCATTGTCTTCAAGGATGGGTGCAGGCTTAGTGGTGTGGGGTCTTCAGAATTTTTTCAAGAGAAGCCAGAAATAGGAATTTTGAGGTGAATTCCACTAATAGATAAAGCACTCTTCTGAGACTGGATCTAAGTTGTGGCTGTACTTTGCAACCCCATGCTGGGGGCCACGTACCTGCTCTTACCCTGAGCCGTAGATATGTGGCATTCTTGGCAGCAGTGCTTTCTGCCCAGCTTCTGAGTATCAATGATGAAGTCATGTAGTCTAAGAAAGCACTACACTATAAAAATGCTACTTGATAGTTAAAGTACTCGGTCGTGGGTGCCTGAGTGGCTCAGTTGGTTAAGTATCTGCTTTTGGCTCAGGTCATGATCCCAGGCTCCTGGGATCAAGTCCACATCAGGCTCCCTGATCAGCGGGGAGTTTGCTTCTCCCTCCTCCCTTCCCCCCTGCTCATGATTTCTCTGTCCAAAATAAAGAGATAAAATCTTGAAAAAAATATAAAGTACCCAGTTCCTCATACTAGATATATAATAAGAGAGAGCGTTTGGAGTAATTATTGGTTCAAATGTATTTAAATGCAAAACAGAAATAATTATCCTTCTAAACATCATCCCTAATATTTTCTTCAATTTGAGTAAGAGACAAGAGCTGCATTTTTAAAATGCATATTACTTTGTTTATTAAGATACAATGTATATTAATTGCCACTTATGTTCATAAAACATAATGATATTTTCATTTACACCAAAAAATTAAACAAATATAAAAAAGTGTTTGAAACCCCAAAATCCAGTGTCAGAGGCTAAGTGCACCAATGTGGTCAATAAATAGTTATTCCCTTTCTATCCTCTTATTTTCTCATATAATCTTAAAAATGATTTTGATCTTTAAGCTGCAGACCTACACTAACCTCTGGGAAACACAGCATAGGAGACAGCCTTCCCCCACCCCCTTCTCTCTCTCTCTCTGTACTTGACTTTATAACTATACACAAATGCATTCTCAGACACAATAAAATTAAATATAACAAGAAAGCTGATCTCTTAAAAAAACTAAATTCTAAAATTAAGAATTTGATATGCTTCCAAATTATGTTCATACAAAAACGTTTGTTTGTTTGTTTTGTAATTTTGTTTTGCTTCTAGGTAAGAAAAGTTTGAGATATTTATTAAATATTAGATGAAACTCTTATTCATTTGTGAATCCAGGAATGCTAGATTGAAGCATTTGGTGAGACTCATTAACCTGATTTGCCAAATCTTCACTAGTTTGTCCTAGGTGATATTTAAGTGAAGAAACCCTGCAGCTATGATGGGATGATCTTTTAAGTTTGGTAAAAATAAAATGAGATGATTTTTTTCCCTTGTAGGCTGGCTGAGTTCCCTTGATACCTAGCTGCAATGCTTTGCTTCTGGGCTATGGTTTCCAGGTAATAACTCTTTTAAAAAAATTTTTTAAATTCAGTTAATTAACATATATTATTAGTTTCAATGATTTATCAGTCTTATATAATACCCAGTGCTCATTGCATCATGTGCCTCCTTAATGCCCATCACCGAGTTACCCCATCCCCACCTCCTCTCCTCTCCAGTGACCCTCAGTTTGTTTCCTATAGTTAGGAGTCTCTTGTGCTTTGTCTCCCTCTCTGATGTCCTCTTGTTTTAATTTTTTCTCTCTTCCCATATGCTCATCTGTTTTCTTACTTAAATTCCACATATGAATGAGATCATACAACGATTGTTTTCTCTGATTGCCTTATTTTGCTAAGCATAATACCCTCTAGTTCCATCCATGTCATTACAAATGGCAGGATTTCATTTTTTTGATGGCTGAGTAGTAGTCCAGTATATATATGTATATATGGCCATTGTGAACATTGCTGCTATAAACATTGGGGTGCAAGTGCCCCTTTGAATCACTACATTTGTATCTTTGGGGTAAACGCCCAGCAGTGCAATTGCTGAATCATAGAGTAGCTCTATTTTCAACTTTTTGAGGAACCTTCATACTGTTTTCCAGAGTGGCTGCACCAGCTTGCATTCTCACTAACAGTGTAAGAGGCTTCCTCTTTCTCCATGTCCTTGCCAATATCTGTCATTTTCTGACTTGTTCATTTTAGCCATTCTGACTGGTGTGGGGTGGTATCTCATTGTGGTTTGGATTTGTATTTCCCTGATGCCAAGTGATGTTGAGCATTTTTTTCGTGTATCTGTTGGCCACATCTATATCTTCTTTGGAGAAATGTCTGCTCATGTCTTCTGCTCATTTCTTGATTGACTTATTTGTTCTGTGGGTGTTGAGTTTGATGAGTTCTTTATAGATTTTGGATACTAGCCCTTTATCTGATAAGTTTTTGCAAATAGCTTCTGTCGATTGTCCTTTGGTTTTGTCAACTATTTCCTTTGCTGTGTAAAAGCTTTTTACCTTGAAGAAGTCCCAGTAGTTCATTTTTTTACCTTCGTTTCCCTCGTCTTTGAAGATATGTCTAGCAAGAAGTTGCTGAGGTTGAGGTCACAGACTTGGCTGCCTGTGTTCTCTAGGATTTTGATGGATTCCTGTCTCACATGTAGGTCTTTCATCCATTTTGAGTTTATTTTTGTGTATGGTAAAAGGAAATTGTCCAGTTTCATCCTCTGTATGTGGCTGCCCAGTTTTCCCAACACCATTTGTTGAAGAGACTTTTTACCATTGGATATTCTTTCCTGCTTTGTTGAAGAGTAGTTGATCATAGAATTGAGGGTCCATTTCTGGGTTCTCTATTCTGTTCCATTGATCTATGTGTCTGTTTTTGTGCTAGTACCATACTGCCTTGATGATTACAAGTAGCTGTGTTTTTCTTGTTAGAAGTGTTACCAGAGTGTCCCTTTGGTCTTCACTGACTATAAGACTAAGCTTTGTAATTTGCATGAAGCTTCTGGATGTCAGGAATGCAAGCAGGCTTTCAGTTCTGTGAACTGTTGAACAGTTGTAACTATTGAGTAACAAAACTGTATCACATCTTTCCTCTGCCTCTGCCTTGAATGGGAGAACCCAGGAGGCTTAAGATACAGACTTCCTTACTCTTCTCCTTTCATTTTTCATGCACCAAAGGAGAGTGAAAGGGGATGCTTGGGAGTGCATGCCATGACAACTCTGGCCACTCTTCTTTGCTTCTCCCTATTCTAGGAAGGACAGTTGAGTAAACTCAGAGTCTGTGTCCACATACTGGCATATTAAATACTGATTTCTCTCAAAACTCTGATGTATTACTTGCTGACCAAGTGCCAGGTTAGCTGACTACTCTCATTACTCTTCTCTATTTATCTCTCATAAGTAAATAACATGCAAACTTTTAAAAACGCACATTTTGGGTAAATTAATAGTACATTCACATTCTCCATAGATCTTTCAGCTCATTTTTCGTTTCTGATGATCTTTATCATTTTACCCATGTATGTGTGTGTTGTGAAATGGTATGTGACCTTTCACTGAAAGAAAAAGCTTTTATAGTTATTTTTTAATGTGTCTAAACAGCTTATCAAAAATTATTTTAAAATCACTGTTTCTCCTTTGCCAGACTCCTGAAATATTCCAGCTTGTTGTTTCATCTCTTTCTTGTTTTAACTTTCACTTGTTCAAAATGTACTTTTTTTTTTTTCCCGTGTCATCCCTAAAATGTGTTTCACTTAGACCTTATGCCATACTGAATTTTCCTGACCACAGCAGTGGGTCTTCTGTTAGACTTGGAAAGGCCTCGGTAGAAGCCTATTATTAACCAGTCTTGACTGCTGTTGATCATTGAAAGCCAGCTTTAACTCACCATTGAAAAGGATTATAGATGATTTATCAAATAAGTCACTGTACCTGGTGACCCTTTTTAAAGCTAAATTGTGTTTAGTTCAGGATTCAGATATGGGATATGACCGTGGGACAAGCCTAACTAAGATATATTTACCTAAGAGATTAAGGAGATACCAGGAGAAAAAGTAATCACATAAGGGATTTGAAGCACAGATGTTTGGCCCAAATACAATGTCCCAGCATTAGCTAGGGGGTGATTCTGGATACAGTTCAATACTTGTCTACAGTATATAACACTACGTTGTTGTTGGTTTTCTTCCCTTTTACATTTTGTCCTGAACATGTGTGTTTGTTATCTCTATCAAAGGCCTCCTAGTCTACTGTTTATCAAGTGAATTTTGAAAGCACTTTATAAGTTTCATCTGCTATTTGCAAGTGAGAAATAACATACCAAAGACCAAGGTCTGAATTGTTTTTCCCAAATTGATATCATTAATTTAAAAAAGAAAACTTGCTGCGAATCTAATTAAAATAACATTAAATTGATACATTAGTTTGGAAAAACTGGAATCTTGAATGACATTAAACTTTCCATTCACAAATGTAGTGTGATTTTCAATTTATTCTCATCTTGTTTTATGTATTTCAGTAAAATTCTAAAAATACAATATGTTGTTCTTATGGATTATGTTTTATTTTAAATTATCCTTGACATATACACCTTATTTCATATACATGCATCATATTAACTTCTTCATATAATTCTTCATAAGAGGATATTTCTAGTAGGTAAAAAGTCAGGAAGGAAGGTCATCGTGAAATTTACTAGTACAATCCATAAGCTTGACAGGGCCTATGTACTTCATATAGAGAGTACACATTTATTTTTGAAGATTTTATTTATTTATTCCTGAGAGATACAGAGAGAAGCAGATGATACATAGAGGGAGAAGCAGGCCTCTCACAGGGAGCCCTTTATGGGACTCAATCCCTGGGTGGGATCACACCCTAAGCCAAAGACAGGTGTTCAACCGCTGAGCCACCAAGGCGTCCCTATGCATTTTTTTAAATGTACATTAAACATGTATGTATAAACCTGATCTTAGATTTGTCACATATAAAACATAAATAAAAATGAACAAATAGGGCAGCCCCGGTGGTGCAGCGGTTTAGCGCCGCCTGCAGCCTGGGGTGTGATCCTGGAGACCTGGGATCGAGTCTCACGTCTGGCTCCCTGCATGGAGCCTGCTTCTCCCTCTGCCCCTCTCTCTCTGTCTCTATGAATAAATAAAATCTTTAAAAAATGAACAAATACTAATGATTAATATTATTTTATATGATGATTCAGTAAAGCTACTTAAATAAAACAGAAACTAGACAGGGATTGCCCATATCACTCGTATACATACAAGAATATGGCTAATATAGTAGGTGAAGAAAATACAAAATCTGGCATAAATGCTGGCAAAGAAGATATAAAAGAATTTTAAAATAAAACTCTTTAAAATTATGATATTATTGTATAGATAGGTCATTCAGGAAACTCTAGATTGTATTTTTTAAAGTAATCAAAATCAATGATATAAGGTCTATACATCACCTTTTTTTTTACATTGCCTTTCTTCCCATGCATAACTCCAGAGAATGCTTGATTATTCCAAGGAGCAACCTTAGTTACTATTACAGCGAGGAAAATACAGGAAAGTGATTTTTCTGACCAAACTCCCCAACCCCCACTTTTTTGACTGAGGTTATGCTAGTGCTAAAGAGGGCACCACTGTTAGGCACTCACTGTCTAATGTTCCCTGTTTCAGCTCTGGTCACATTGGTCATCTTGCCACCTGGGACCATCCAGGTTCACCAGTAAGAGCTCACATTGCCACTGCAATCCAAAGCCCCATAATGAGATGTGAACTTAGTCCACAGAAGGGGCTAATTTGGTGACAATCACTGCCATCCCGGACATTGGGTGGTTCTCTAAGATGAGACAAATAGGCAGAGAGGACTCTTCCCCCTGATGTTACCATAGGTGACAGCCACTCCATAGTCAACAAGACTCTCTCTCTTTTTTTTTTTTTTTAACAATACTCTTCTCCATTCAAATCCCCCACTTTATTAAAAGAAAATTTAAATAAAAAGTTTGATTTAGGGGAGAGACTAAAATTATAAATTAATTTTATATTTATTCAATGATTTATATATAACCTTTGGCTTACAGGAATGCCTATTAAAATGTATACATATCATCAGTATTTTTCTAGTAGCACAGGTTTTGCATTTAGCTATTTTATGAGGAAGTTTTACACATAGTTCTTCCTTTGGAATGGCTTCTGGAAAGAATAATGCTTAAAATAAGGTTGATTAAACAATTATGCAGTGAGTTCATTTTTTTCAGTTCAGATTTCTGATGAGGATATAGTTCTTCCCAGCTACATTTCCAGCTAACTCTCTAAATTATTAGAACCAGGGGAATTGCATTTTTATTTCTAGGACCAATATTAAGGGTAACTTATATTAGCTAGATTTTGCTCTTAGAATAATTTTAATTTGCAGGGAATCTTTAAATTATATATATTTCTTAATAGAAAATACTAAGAAGTCTACCTACTGTCATTCTATATTGCCCTCAGCTGAAAGTCCCCTAACCACACTGGATGGGTAAAGCAATACCAACCCAGAGGAGCGTGTTTAGCCTCAACCAGGATTCAGAGAAATGAAGGGCTGGGGAAGACACAAGAGGAGTAACCCCTACTCACTCCACCTCAATCCCAGCAACTCCATCCATTTACATTAAAATGTACTGGGATCCCAGACCTGTATTGCAACCTCAGTGATTCTGAATCTGGCCAGATTAATCGGAGATGTTTTGTTTAGCTGTTTTTTGTAGCTGAAATGTTTTGAAAATGAGTTTTTGAGACCACACAGCTGGATAATAAAGGTGGTACAGAATTCCTTGGTTGTGGCTGTGGTAAACCAAGAAACATGTTCACGGGACCTGGATCATGTTAAGGGCACAGAATGTACCCTTGGTTTCTTTTCTTAGTGTTTCCAATAGCTGTTATTGTCCTTGTTTTAAAATGTAATTTCTAAACAAATTCATGCAGAATGGGTATATCAAGGTTGTTCTAGGTTGTTCAGATTCTCTCTTATGTCCTAAAGGAGAAGAAAAGCAAATTTTATCAAAGAAAGTGCCAAATTGATAGAATATCTCATGCCTTCTAAAAAGTACAATAATGCTGAGTGAAGTAAGTCAGTCGGAGAAGGACAAACATTATATGTTCTCATTCATGTGGGGAATATAAATAATAGTGAAAGGGAATGTAAGGGAAGGGAGAAGAAATGTGTGGGAAATATCAGAAAGGGAGACAGAACGTAAAGACTGCTAACTCTGGGAAACGAACTAGGGGTGGTAGAAGGGGAGGAGGGCGGGGGGTGGGAGTGATTGGGTGACAGGCACTGGGGGTTATTCTGTATGTTGGTAAATTGAACACCAATAAAAAAATGAAAAAAAAAAAAACAATGCTATATATACATCATTAAAAAAATGAAAAAAAAAAAGGACATTTAACATTTATTAGTTTATGAGATCTGGTTATCTTTTAATATATTCTTTAGTTATCTTTTAATATATTCTTTGAGTCTCCTCCCGAGGGACATGAGAGCTTAGGAGAGAGAGGTATTTTCCCCAAATTTTTAGATAATCTCTTGTCATTTGTCCCCTCCCAAACACATCTAGTCATAGATACTAGGAGAGCGTCACTCACCTAGTAAAAGAGGGAAAAAATACTGAGGGAGGAGAACCATTCTACTATACCTGGAACAGAGATGTATTTGTTGGAGGCTAAGATAGGGTGAAACACAGTTATCAGATAAAGCAAAAACCTGATCTTATATTGGGTTTGGGGGAAGCACAGAGTCCAGAGATTGGCCGAGTTTTAAAAATGTGAGTATATAGGTACTGGCTAACTTTCAGTGTGTTTAGTGATTGGCTGGCTTTCAGAAACATGGATACAAGTGCAAGGCTGCTGATTGTTTAGGAAGGGTGTACAATCAGTTTTGTGGTTCCTTGCTGACAACTTGGTACTAGAACCAAACAATTGCTTCTTGTACTTCCTTTCATGAACTTGAAGAACAGGAACACCTCAGTCTCAATCAGAACAGTGACTGTTTCAATCTATTATAGAATTTCTGACAAGTAATACTTTCCTATTACATTTTATAAGAAAATATGTTGTCTTAAGAAATTAATTTTTACCTCATTAATAAACACTAATTAGTATTTACTAATAGGATAATCCATTGTATTTTTGCAATTAATCATCAAATCTCTCATGTCTCAAATATGTGATTAAATCTAGCTTTAAACCTGAGAGAATAAGCCTGATCTGAATAACCAAAGCTAAAAATGTTAAAACATGGACTATTGCATTATTGCATGTGATAGCTTGAGGACTTTTGTCCGGTATTTATCTACACCAAAAATTGGAAATTTGTGAATCAGCTGGATCTGTTCAAAATCTGTCATTTACTAGATGTGTAGCTACAGAAAAATTAGTCACATTTTATTCACTAAAAATAAAGATAGTAATAACTTTCAATGTTGTGAGAAGTATATATAGAAGAGATGTCTGCATTCACATACAATACATTGTTGAAATTATAACCAGAAATGGAATGTGAGAAAAGTAAATGATAATGTTCCATGTCACTGCATCTATAAGAGTTGTTGTTAAATAATGATGAGGATGTTAATAATAAAATTATGTAAATCCCCCCAAAAAAATAAAAAATAAAAAAAATAAAAAATAAAAAGTACAATAATATCATCCAGGAAAAATAGAATCTCTCATACATGTATGAAGAAGAAACATGAAATAAAACAAATTTTAAGCAAACATACATGATGAATTTGTTTAATTTCACTTAATGTTATAAAACTGCCTTAAAAAAAAAAAACAGATCAAATTGCTCTTTTAAATTAGTTATTAGCTATTACCTTTGTTTTTTTGTTTGCTATCAAAGCCTGTCTCTTACATTCAATAAATATGCTGAAGGAATGCAAAAGACTAAGACATTTATCTAAAACTAATTTATGTTCAGTCTGCATGAAGCCAGGAAATTTCTAGTGTAGTTTTTTAAAGATATTTTGAATGTGTTTATTTTTTAATTCAGGCATTGTTTTACTGGACATTTTTAAACTTATTTTTTTATATTTTATATTCATTCAACAAATATTGCTAAGTTCCTTCATGTACTAGGTTGTCAGCTATTGGGGGTACAGAGCAATTTCTGCCCTCAAAAAGCTTCTATTCTAATTGAGGGAATGGTAACAAACAGTAAAAGATCATTTGTTAGCCTCTGTTAATTGCCTTGGAGAAAAAAAAATGAAGCATAGAACCGCAGGTGCCCAAGGGGTAGGTAGTGCGGCATATGGTTTGCAGTTTTAAAGTGGGTGTCCAAAAAAAAAATAAAGTGGGTGTCCAAGGAAGGCCTCCCTGAAAAAGTAACACTGAAAGGATTAAAAGAAGTCACACAATATATAGAAAAACATTTAGTTTTCATCTTCTTTTCAAGATGAATTAATTTCTAAGCATTTAAAAATGGCAGTATTAGAGTTATTTGTTGCATTGTCATTACATGAGAAGGGTGTGTAACGCCAACTATGGACCTCTGATCATTCTCAGAAGAAGGCCTGGCGTAATCTGCAAGATCATGACGACTTCCATTCTATTGAAGGCAATTTTAGGGTTCAGGATATCTTTGTTTCTTCTTTTTGAAACTTGGAAATCTGATTGTTTTATGGACCTGGCTTTGACTGTTTCATGTCTTTTCTTTATTAAACAAGATCATCCCATTCTCTGACCAGGATGATAACTTATGAAGTGTGTGGAGAGCCCTGGCCCTGAAGTAGAATGAGAGTCAAAGACCAAGAACTAAGTAAGACCTGTGAGTCCACACAACACATCTACTTTCTTGGCCCCTCAGTTTTCTCACATGCTAAGCCATAAGTCTGCATGCCATGGTTTTATAAGTTTTTTGTACATTGCAAATGGTTTTCCTTTCCAAAAGTCTGTGATTTCATCACACATACCTATGCCTCTTACTAGAATAGAGGACAACAGGAGAATAACTGTTTTGTGGGAAATTCTGCAGATGACTCAACAGATGAAAGTAGGAATGATGAACACGCCTTTTTACCAGTGCCCATGAGAATCCTTTTCTCAAAGTTTCAGCTGTAGTCACTTCTTGCAGAACTTGTTAGTGTCCTTGCCAAAGTCCTTACCCTGTTGCTCAATACACATGCCAAGCTGCTTCATCTCCTGCTATTGTTTTCCATAAGTTGCAGCTGCCCTACATTGCTGGAAGCAGTGCTTTGAAGTGCCCCTCTGCCTGCGGTTGTCTTGTTTTATCTCACTATACCCACATTCCTGGAATCCTAAAGTAATCTTTTTTTCACATGACTTCATGTGAAAATGGGCTGCAGTGTTTCTTATAGAAGAAAGATAGGAAGATCTGTGCTATTCTGGCCCTGGGATGGCCCTATCATCTATCTATCTATCTATCTATCTATCTATCTATCTATCTATCTATCTATCTACTTACCTACCTACCTACCTACTGATCTCTTTATTTATTTTGGAGGGAGAGGATAATTACTGTATATGAAAGCTCCAAAGTTTAAAGTCCAATTTAATATTCAGTTTTATTCCTTCCTGCTTCTACAAAGATTACTGAGTACTTCAAGTCACATTAATCTCTTCTCCCTTCTTGTCTGGGAGGAAGATTCAGATTGTGGTTTAGCACAAAGAACACATGTATATTTGGGAAATAAACTGGATTTGAAATCCAACTCTACATTTTACTTGGCTGGGTATTTGAAAAAGTACTACAGCTGCAACTACTGTGTATTGATTGTAATGATTATATATATATTTATATATAATATATATAATCATATAATCACTACTCATTACTACCTTGACTTCATTTAAAAATGTCAGTTGTAATAATCAGATTATACAATTTGCATGAAAATAAAAATAATGTAAATATTCAATCAATAAAGTATCCAGCATTTGAAACATATTAAACTTCTCCCTTTGAACTCTTATTCAGTATCTCTAAGTTGAACATGATTATTTTATAATTCTTTCATATGTATAAATTTTGTCCTATTACTCTTATAAACTTTCTGATAAAAAGATGATGCCACATATTTCTTTAGTGCTCCCAATGCACTGTCTGAACTATTTGAGGGCTTCAGGGAGTTAGTAATTTTAGACCTACCATTTAGCATCTGTGCCAGCACATGATAATTGCTCAGTAAGTATTTTATGAATAAGTGGGCTTCTTAAATTATTTGCTGCTCCTGAATTTGTTTCCTTCCAGTCAAAATTCTACATGGTAAAAGCAACAGAGATTGGGTAGATCTACCGTAATTTATTTCAGAATACTTCTAATGGAAGCCTCCTTGTCCCACATTTCTGGGATAATAGGTACTATCCAAGGGATTCAAAGAAGCCACTATCCAAGGGATTCAAAGAAGCTACATTCAATGATTTGTTTTAAATGTAGGTAATAGTATGTGAAGGTCCAAATAGACATATGAGAGGTATGTCTAGGCTTCAGCTGATTCTATCCTCTGCAGTTAAAGTCAACATTGTCCAAAATATAACTGGCCAATATCCAGGAGGATTATCTGTGTTCTTCAGATTGCCTATTCTAGTTTTAGTAAATAATAACTAGTAAATAAATAACAAAATCTTTTGAAGGAAAGCTTTTACTAGAATTTTGCTTGTATATCCAAGAGTCAGAATGTGGATAATGATTGTTAAATGGTTTGCCATGTGGGGATCTTTAAATAATATTTGTATTGGGCAGCCCCGGTGGTGCAGCGGTTTGGCGCCGACTGTAGCCTGGGGTGTGGTCCTGGAGACCCGGGATCGAGTCCCACATCAGGCTCCCTGCATGGAGCCTGCTTCTCCATCTGTCTGTGTCTCTGCCCCCTCTCTCCCTGTGTCTGTGATTAAATAAATAAATTCTTTAAAAAAAAAATGTTTAACATTTGTATTCCCTGCCCCAGAAAAGAAGAGGTAGACTGAGGGGGTCAGTAACCTCAACAAATGCAGTAATTTAAATTTAAGTGTTTTGAGTAACTATCAAAAAATATTTAGTGGAGGCAGCGGTCTCAAGTTTTAACTTTGAATAAGAATCACTTGAGCAATTGGTTAAATTACCAATTTGGTCTGGTAAATTACCAAATGGTAATTACCAGTTGGTTGGGGGTAGAAATCAGGAATCTGTGTTTTAATAGGCAGCCCAGGTGATTCTGACACTAGTCATCTATTGGTCTTGGTAAGAGAAATGCTTTCCTAGGCTCCACAATATGTCTCTACTTAGAAAAGAGCATGTGTGTGTGTGTATATATTTAAAGATTTATTTACTTGAGAGAGAGCGAGAGAGGGCGGGGGAAAGAAAGGAGAGAAAGGGAGAGAACGCTCAAGTAGACTCCATGCTCAGCACAGAGCCGGATGTGGGACTTGATCCCAGGACCCCTGGGATCATGACCTCAGCTGAAATTTGGAGTCAGCCACTCATCAACTGAGCTGCCCAGGTGCCCCAAACATGTGGTTTTTATAGCCAAAGAGAACTCAGTTCAAATCCAAGATCTGACATTTGCTATCTTAGTAAGGTAAATTAATAGAATCTCTCTGCACCCCAGTTTCCATCTGTAAAGCTGAACAATTCTTATCATGTTGGTAAGATAAAATGAAGTGTTATACATCAGCATTTTGCACATCAAAAAGTTATCACAGAATAGGATTTATATATTTATTCATTTACAGTATGTGTGTTTCCCTAGCTTCTGTGCCCTTCTAAATATAAGAGCTATTAATTCTAATAGAGAAATAGATCATGAATGCATTGATATAATGTCCTGATATAATGAGCTAAATTTATCTATGGTTACTCAGAGATGAAAGCCTTGAGAGCTACGAGCTAGTGGGGACATTGCATGTCAATGTGCCATTCACTTTTGAATTAGATCAAAGGGTTTCTTGAATGTTGTGCTAGACAAAAGTTGTGAAGGAAAGATGTAATTTAGTATACTCCAATGCCCTGAATTTTAATATGAGAAAAAAATCCTCATCTATTTCTGGCTCTGTAAACCCCTTTGAATCACACTGTAATTTCCCATAAGAGTGAACTGAGGTAATCACTCAGGCACATAATACCTGTAAATTAATCTGCTTGGAGGACTGCTGGAATGTCTGCTGCAGATACAGGTAGAGGCCAGAGGTTTAATAAGCAAGCTGTTCTGGGGACCAGCCTGAAGGTCTGAGTGCACTTCATTGTGCTCGGAAAGCCCCCAAGGAGAATCTTGGGGGGAACTCAAGTCCCAGGTAAAACTCCCTGAGATTTCGATCACTTGGAGTGACACTGTGAGATTTCCTGATATCCCAGAGATTACGTTTCTCACTGCACTTTATGTCTGCATATCCACCGCCTTGTGTTAATGTGCCATACTTCATTATTTGCATATCTGTCTCCCCCTGAGGGAATAGATTGTAGTTGACTCATTTTTTATTTCTGTATAGAGGAAACGCTCAGGTGTTGAATGACTATCCTTAGTTATATACCCACTTCATGGACTGAGTAATTCTGTCCATGGGAAGTTTCTTTATGGAACTGTACAAATATTTTGCATAAATGAAGGCCAAATTGGTTCCCTTTGTACATGTAGTTCCTTTAAAGTTAATGAAATATTTCATATACACATAGTGCTGAAGTGTTATAGAGAAGAGAAGAATTGCCTTTATGATTTGCTAAAGTAAACAGATACAAAGAGATACTTTATGATTTTTCTGCTTTGCAATGAAGTGCCTCAGAAATAGATTTAGCAGGTGTATCTTTAAAAATAGCTTTCAAATCACAAAAGACCAAGGAAACATTTCATAATTTCAGATTTACTCACATAGGATTTAAGGTTAATGGATCCCAAAACTACCACAAAAAAACCCCAAACTTTAGTGCCTTTTACTAAACCAATTATACCCAAAATATGTAGAGAAGAGCTATTGTAATATTGGAGTCTTTTTTATAAACTATGTAGCATGTTGGAACATTTTTTTTAATGTTTATCCTGGGATTTATCTACTTTGTAAAGATGTTACAAGATGCTGAAAAACCCACTCTGAATTCAACTTGGAGCCAAGTAATGAAATGCAAAAAGAAAATTTCATCTTTCTAGAGAAGATTCTTGCTCATTCTGAGTTAGTTGTGCTTAGACACTATGCTTCAAGTAGAGTCAGGTGGGACTTCCCCCTAGGCTAGCAAGGGGCTCCAAACATAACTACTTGCCTTAATGTCTTCCTTTCTGTCCTTCAAAAGGCTTAGTCAATTTAAAAATGCAATTTCAGTGGTAGGTATAATTAACAATTAACAAGAACTTTGATCGCTCCTCTTAAGAGAATATTGGCTACACCCCCCATTATACCCTTTTCAATTAAATAAGATTTAAAAACAACTAACTGTACTTTTAAGCCTCCAGATAATAAATATACTAATAAGATAAAGGAACAAGGCATATTTATATCAATTCTAAGACAGTAAGGAATTGTATTAGTAAGCATTGAAAAACCATCCATGGAGAGAGCTAGGCAAGAACATAAAACTCTCAGAGCAGCTGGGATAGTAAAGAATGATCGCTCTCCAAGGACGTTGGTCATTGTAAATCAACAGTGCTGAGTATGCTCCAGGCACGCATGTGCACTTATAAATTTCCATTTAGGAAATGGTAAAGCAAAAGTCAACATTGAGACCTTCAGATAAAAAAATTATATTCTGGAACTTCACAGTGCCTCCAGTCCATTGTCACTCCAGTATATTGAATTCACATGTGGACTGGCATTCCATTTTCATTCTGGAATACTTGACCAGAAAGAATACTTGCAGCAGGAAGTTTCTGTTCCTCATTGAAAAGCGAGGATATTTCCAAAAGAAATCTTTAATTCTGAATCATTGTGAATATCAGTGTTCAGAATCGCTCAAATATGGATCTTTGGAAAAAAACTTTGAAGTTAACTTTTTTTTTTGAAGTTAACTTTGTATTGGACTATAAAATGCATACAGGAAAATGCCCAGATCATATGTACAGCTTGATTTTTTTTTCACAAAATATGATTTCTATGTGGAACCTTCACCCAGGTGAGGAAACAAACCATTATTTGCATCCAGGAGATTTCTTCTTTCTCCCTTCTAACCATTAGCTTCCAGGGATAACCACTATCCGATTTTTTTTTTTTTTAAACTTGATGTAAGTGGAATCATGCAGCAAGGATTGTTTAGCATCTGGTTCTTCAAATATGCCTGTGAGATCCATCCATGTTATGGCTTTAGTTATCCTTTTATTCTCATCACTGTGTAGTAATCTGTTGTGTCAATATGCCATAATTTATTTTTCTATTCTACTGTTACAGACATTTGATATTCCCAGTTGGGAGCTATGGCAAATAGCATAGCCTTGAACACTGTCATTGTCATTTGGTGAACACTTGTGTGCCCTTCTGTTGGGTACATGTCTAAGAATGGAATTGCAGAATATTTGCATATGTGTCTTCAGTTTCTCTAGCAATTTCTGCCAAGCGATAAGAATATCATTTGATTATTGTCCTCTCCAACATTTGGCATTACCTCTCTTTTTAAGCTTTATTATATTGGTAAGTGTGCAGTATATCTCTTTTCAGTTTTAACAAGTATTTATATGATAACTACTAAAGTTCCTTCTTCTATGGTTAGAAGAAATGTTTAACTCTGAATCATTGTGAATATTTGTATTCAGAATCACTCAAATATGGAACTTTGAAAAAACTTTGAACTTTTTATTGGACTATAGAATGCATACAGGAAAATGCACAGATCATATGTTTCTTTTCTGATGTTTTCTTTTGCCTATTGTGGTGTTTATATTTTCTTACTGGTTTGTAGGCGTTACTTATATTTTCTATATATATATTCTTAGTAAAAAATAAATAAATTTTTATACATGCTATATAGTTTAGCCTTTTAATCCTTAAAGATTTTTTTCTTTTGAAGAACAGGAATTGTTTGTTTTACCATGCTCCAATTTTATTATTTTTTTCCATTTTCTTTAACCTTTTTAGAATCTTATTTAAGATTCTTGCCTACCGTCGGTCATGAAGAAATTTTCTTATGAAAGTTTTCATGTTTTGCATTTCATATTTAGATCTATGATCCAACTGAGTTTGATTGTTGGGTATGGTGTGAGCCTGAGATCAAAATTTTTTTTTCATTTTTTTTTTAAAGATTATTTATTTATTCATGAGAGACACAGAGAGAGAGGCAGAGACGTAGGAAGCGGGGGAAGCAGGCTACCTGTGGGGAGCCTGATGTAGGACTTGATCCCAGGACCCTGGGATCATGTCCTGAGCTGAAGGCAGACTCTCAACCACTGAGCCACCCAGGCATCCCCCCAAGATTTTTTTCTATTGTTTTCGAATTGATCCAGAACCCATATTGAAAAGGCCTTTCTTTCCAGAAAACTCTTTCTTCTCCACCATGCTCTAGGATGTCATTTTGTCATTCAGATGACTAGATAGATAGATAGATAGATAGATAGATAGATAGAGATAGATGGATATAGATAAATAGATATAGATAAATAAATGATGTTCATAGATAGAAAATCTGGAAGCAGATCCATAGATAGATTAATAGATTGACCAATCAATTGATCTATGAAAATCTATATATCTGTTTTCAGATTTTCAATTCTGTTCCACTGGTCTATTTGTCCTTGTCCCAAAACTATAGTATTTCATTGCTATAACTTTTTAATGTCTAGCAATATGTTAGTGTAATTTTTCCAGCTCTGTTCTTCTTTCAGTTTGTCTTGGCCATTTGCAGCTTTTTTCATTTTTGTGTGAATTTTAGGATAAACTTTTCAACTTACACCAAAAAACCTACTGAAATTTGTATTGTGTTTCTGGATCACTTTGGAGAGAATTTACATTCTTATACTATTGAGGTTTACAATTCATGACCATGGTCTGTCCCTTTGATTTCTTTGACATCTACTTTGATTCCTTTCAGTTATGCTTGTACTTCCATATGTATATATTTTTAGATTTATACCTGATGACGTTGTTTCTTAGGTGTCATTATAATTGATTTTGTTTTAAAATTTTTATGTTCCAATTTTCATTTTGGAAGATAAAATGCAGTTGGTTTTATACATTTAATTTGTATCTAGAGTTTGTTTTTTTATTTTTATTTTTTTATTTTTTATTTTTTTAGAGTTTGCTTTTTAATTCAAATTATTTGAGTGCAGATTGCTTTTGTTTGGTTTGGTCTTGTGTGTGTATTACCAAGTCATCTGAAAATAATGAGTCTTACGTCTGAAATTTTAATTATTTTGCTTTTATTTTTAATGCCTTATATTGGTAATGCCTAGTGGGGTACTGAGTAAAAGCAGCAATAGCAGATAAGTAATAAGAACAGTCTTAAAAAAAAAAGTCTTATTACTGGTCTCATGGAAAATTTTTCATCACTTCACTATAAAGTGTGCAATTTGTTATAAAAATCTCATAAATACTTTATCCAATTAAGACAGATCCATTCTTTTACCAAGTTTGTTATGAGTTTTTATTGTAAATTGATGTTGAACTACTTGAAATATTTTCTTTGCATATATCAAGATGACCATGTAGTTTTTATTCTTTACTTCTGTTGATATATATCAACACTTATTGATTTTTTTCAGTTAAAACACTTCTGCATTCCTAGAATAAATCTCGTTGTTGGTGATATATTATCTTTTTTAAAAAAAGTTTTTATTTATTTATTCATGAGAGACTGGGAGAGAGAGAAAGAGAGAGAGGCAGAGACACAGGCAGAGGGAGAAGCAGGCTCCATGCAGGGAACCCAACATGGGACCTGATCCCGGGTCTCCAGGATCAGGCCCTGGGCTGAAGGCAATGCTAAACCACTGAGCCACCGGGCTGCCCATATTATCTTTTTATCAATTACACTTTTATGTAGCAATTTACTCATGAGCTTGAGAGACACTGGATCAGGTGTTTTTACCTCCGTTTTTAAAATAGATTGAATTTTTTTGACATCTTGGTTCTTTCATTATTTTTGATATCATAAGTCTTATAAGAAGTAAAATATTACAGTATCCTTTATCTGCTTATTGTCGTAGCAGACATGCCCATAGAGGTAATACCTTAGAATGATTGGGTTCCAAGCACACTATCTCCTATCATGTAGATAAATCAGACTCTTGTGTTGTCACACTTTGGGTAAAAGGGCTTTCCCCAACTTTTCCAGACTTTTAGTAATAGTCTAGATCATCCTCTATCTACAAAATGCAGCCTTTAATGAGATTTTCCTCTAAGAATACATTTTAGTTAGAAAATTTTATCTTACTGGTTTTCCACACATTTTCTTAAAGAGTACCATTCCACAATAAAGTTTGTCCTTTACTTTTGAATAACCAAAAGTCCCATTTAAATGTCTTTTTTAAATATCAGAAAGGGAGACAGAACGTAAAGACTGCTAACTCTGGGAAACGAACTAGGGGTGGTAGAAGGGGAGGAGGGCGGGGGGTGGGAGTGAATGGGTGACGGGCACTGGGGGTTATTCTGTATGTTAGTAAATTGAACACCAATAAAAAATAAATTAAAAAAAAATAAATTAGAAATGTAATTTGTCTTCAAAAGTAATCTAAACTCCTACTTTGTAGAAAATTTAAAAATAATAAAATCTGGAGCATTTTATTATTATACTTGTCTCTTCCAGTTAATTGCTATGTGTATTATATATATATTATATGTATTATATATATTGCTATATATTACTGCTTTCTTCTTATGTTATTTAAGGTTTTTTACATTAAAATATTTCATTTACATTTAAAAACTAGGGTACAATTGACAGAAACTTCAAGTAAAATTGGGAAAAGTATATGAGTCATTAAACATGAAATTTGCTTTGAGTAATGACATTACAACAAAATAATGGATATAGGATAACTATAATCTAGAATCTTCTGAAAAGGTATGGTAATTATATTTCATGGATGTACATTTATTTCTACTTTGTGTCCTTCCTTCCTCCCTTCCTTCCTTCCTTCCTTCCTTCCTTCCTTCCTTCCTTCTTTCCTTCTTCCCTCCCTCCCTCTCTCTTTCTCTCTGTTGTGATCTAGTTATGGATTGTATAGTTGCAAGAAACCTGAATTCACTCCAGGAAGTGGAGAGAGGAGCAAGTTATGGTAAGGGTATATTAGGAAAATTTAATCATCAAAAAACAAAATAAAGCAGGCCACAGTAGAACTAGAAACTAGATATTCAAAATTGAGTTTGCTATTTCTAACTTGAAAAGGTTTCTTTCTGTTTTTTTCAATCCCACGTCTGTTTGACTTTATAGATTTTCACATGGCCTAGCATGGCTACCTCTCCTTCAGAAGTTTCCATGCATTTAGGATTTTTGTGTTCATTGTTATTCAAATATTAAGGGGGAAAGATGATGCTGTCCTTCATTTCCTATGTTTCCACCTGAACACCTCCAGCTAAAATAACTCTTCTGTCTTCTTTCACTCCTTACTGACTCCATATCTTGGAATGAGTAGGGATCATTTGGGTTGGTGAGTTTAAGAGAGGTTGTTGAGCATGCTTTGCTAAGTGACTTCTTCACTACTCTCTTTGGATCTTCCTGCTTATAGAGAGGCTACTTTCTTATCTGTTCTCATTCACCTAGATCTTTTTTTTTTTTTTTTTTTTTTTTAAGATTTTATTTATTCATGAGAGACAGAGAAACAGGCAGAGGGAGAAGCAGGCTCCATGCAGGGAGCCTGATGTGGGAATCGATCCCAGGACTCCAGGATCATGTGCTGGGCTGAAGGCAGGCAAAATCGCTGAGCCACCCAGGGATCCCCTCATTCACCTAGATCTGCTGCAGAAGTACGAGGCCAGCAGAGTTGCGTCTGGGCCTATGGCTGGGTAAATCACTGTTTTAACTTGTTTAGGCTTTACCAAAATACCCTAAGCTAAGTGGCTTGTAAACAACAGAAATTTGTTTTCTCATAGTTCTGGAGTCTGGAAAGTCCAAGATGAAGGCACCTGCAGGTTTGGTGTCTGGTGAGAATATGCTTCTTGGTTCATAGACAGTTGTGCTTTCACTGTGCTCAGATGGTAGAAGGAGCCAGGTTTCTCTCTTTTAAAAGTGTACTAAACCTATTTATGAAGGCTCACCCTTATGACATAATCAACTTCCAAAGTCCCAACATCCATAATGCCATCGTGTTAACACATAAATTTTAACACATGAATTTTGGAGGGACACAAATATCCAGAACATAGCAGTAACTATATCCAATTTAGGAGTAAATTATTAACAAGTCTATCTGGCTTCAGAGCTAAAATCATAATCTCCTATCAGCTTTTTTTCTGGGTTCCATTTGTCTGACTCTTGTTTCTATTTCTCAATTGGTTCCAAAAGAACCGAGAGACCTATTATTTAGTGATCTCTATGAAGCCCACATTGAAAATATGGTCTGTATTTCACATTATATAAAAATAAATTTAAAGTGCTTAGATCTAAATGAGAAAAACACTGAGTATGCAGGTGAAAATATAGGACAATATTCTTTTGGACTTAAATATGGAAGGATCTTGTAAGCAAGCAAGTAAAATAGCACAAATATAAAAACTGGCTTCATATCTGATCCTATTAAAATGAAAATACCTGGGTCTCCAAAATGCATGATAAATAAAATACAAAAGTAAACCTCACACTGAAGTAGTTATTTGTAGCACATATACTTGACAAGAAATCAAAAAGAAAAAACTACTCACTAGGAAAATGACAAAGGAAAATGAAACTAGAGCCACCAGGAAATATTAGTTTCACAGTGAAAGACTAAAGGCATCGAGTGTAATAACATCAAGTATTGGAAAGAAAGAGCGGCAGTAAGAATACTTATGCACTGATGGCAGGGGTCAAAATTGGTACATTTTATTTTATTTTATTTATTTTATTATTATTTTTAAATTGGCATGTTTTAGATGGCAATTTGGCAATATTAAGTAAAGCTGTAAATATGCATATGACCCACAATTCATTTCTATACCTCTCTCCCAGATATATACAAAGAAACATGTATAAGTGTATTTATAGTGGTAGCATTTGTAATGATGAAACTGGAAATAAACCAAATATATGTTAATAGGAGAAAAATAAAGTGCAGTATGACAATACAGCAAAACCCAGTGAAACTGGATGCCTTTGAAGGATCAACATCACAGATATAATATTAAATAAAGCAAAGTACAGAAGAATACCTCCAGGTGATTGTATTTATATGTATTCTATGTAGTAAAATATGTAGTAAAAATATGGGGAAAATAAAGGATGGATTGATAAATGCTGGATTCAGGAGAGAAGTTATATCTAACAGGATGGGTAAATCTTGCTATCATTGAGGAGGGAGGTAAGCTTTCTCAGCTGAACCAATAATGACAGTGAAAGTTTGGACAAGAGGAAGACTTTCTTTGCTCTGCATCTCAGTGTATGCTACCTCTTTGGGGGGAAATCTAGTGTCTTTATTCTGCTCACATTTTCCAATGGCTTATTGTGATTTCTCTAGATGCAGAGACTGTGTTAGGGCTTCCGCTCCATGAAGAATAAAACAAAGAGAGGGAATGGGATAACAAGATGGAGCTAAACAAGGACATATAGCCTCAGTTAGAATGTAGCTTTAGCCTGATCCCCCTCCCCCACACATGGAGGTCTGATGTGCAATCAACACCAGGGTTGATGCCACCTTGAGGCAAGTAATCCAAACTTTTTTTTAAGGTTTTATTTATTTATTTGTGAAAGAGAAAGCATGAGCTGAGAGAGAGGCAGATGGAGAGGGAGAAGCAGGTTCTCTGCTTAGTAGAGAGCCTGATGGAGGGCTTGATCCCAGGATGCCAGGATCATGACCTGAGCTGAAGGCAGATGCTTAACAAACTGAGTGACCCAGGAACCCCATAATCCAAACTTTTATGTACTCAGGTCAGTCAGTGTTGACAGCAGTCTGTCTTTAAGAAGGGTGCCATCTCTTGGCTAGAGGCAGCTCTCTTTATAAGAGCCAGCTTCAAACTTTGAGCAGCTAATACACCCAGCGTCTGGGAGCTGGTTCTTGCCCGTGAAGGTGGTTCTGAGCAAGACACTACCCAAAACTCTGCTCAGTTACCATATAATAAGTATACATTCTTCCCACTCTTCTCTTTTGACTTCATTCCTTATCATGTTGTTGTATCTCTCATATGCTGGGTACTGCTTTTGCTGGGCACTGCCACTTTCAAAGTAATCCTCTTCCTCAAGGCACTGCTGTGTCTCCTGGTCACTGGCAGTGCAGCCTGGCACTATGGCCACTTCTACTAAATATCACCATTTATTGCCAGGCAGTGCCAACTCCTGCTGATTCTGCAGCTTTCTTCCTGCCAATTTCTGTGCAGGGTCAAAGCTAGTGAAAGATCCCTTGCATTGTGTTACACTGTATTTGTTAAATGGGACTCAGAGCAGAGAAAATTGTGGCCATGTCTTTAAGAGTTAATAGTAGACCAATTCTTTGATTTGCTCTAAAATAGAGCATCACTCAACCAACACTACTTGGGCTTCTCTCTTCTCCAGTCCCTAATGCTGTTTTTGAAACACTGTGATCTTCTCAACTCTCTGCTTCCTTAGGGTGGGTCCTCCCCTCACTAATCTCTCAATTGCTCTTGCAAATGGACTTTTAGCAGGCCTGTGCCACCAAAGTTCTAGGCTTCCTAGACATATCTGAGTTCAAATAGTGACACAACCATACCCCAACTACATATGTAAGACCAAAATTAATACTAAATTATTTGGTTAGTTGAAATTGAAGTTAATTTAGTATGCAGTGACTATTATGGGGAGATCATTGCATTGGGTTCTGTTCAGAATCCCATGATAAGCATCTTTCTAGTGTTTTCACCAGTGCCTGGATCTCCTATCCTTCTAGGCAAATGAAAAACAGCCCTATGAGGTGGGAGCGGAATGACTTACAGGCTGAGGCACTGAGTTGCCAGTGTCATTTCTGGGCTGACGCATCTAATCACACGTATGAGATCCACTTGTGTTCTCATCCTCCTGCTGCAGCAAGTATGGAGGGGGCTTGGTGGAGAGACGGTATACTGGTGGTTGAAGTAGTCTTGGTTCCCAAAATGGAACCCCTACATGGAGGACAGAGAAAGACCAGAAGAGGAGGCTGATCAGTCCAGTTTGGTAGATGGTAGCTGAATAAGGAAAGGAACATACATGTGGGGTTAACTTGGGCAGTCACAAGAGGAGTACCTGTACCTATACTGGTACCTGCCCACCAGAATTTTAAAAGTTTCTTGACAGGGTTTGGTCATATATACCAGCCAGATGGGCTCAACAACACCCTACTCTCATTTCTGTCCTTGGAATAGCTTCCACTGTGGGAGCAGTAGGCAAAATGTATGTTCTAAGGACAGGGAAAAAGATAAGGAGGCTCTCATTGCGCAAGTCCAGCTCAAGGATCAAGCAGCAGTCATGTCCTCTCTATTACCTCCTACAACAAGCAGTGTGCATCATCAGACTCACAGTGGATGTTGCATAATTGAGAAAAATAAGCAATAGCCTTATCTTGAGTTAAGCCACAGAGATTTGGGTATTGTTTGTTAGTACAGCATAAATTTAGCCTATCCTCACTAATAAAAACAGCTCCTTTCATTCCCTGCTATTCCCCATTCAACTAAAAAATGTGGTCTCCATAATGAAACAGAATAGTGTGAAGACTATAAGTTAGAAAATTTTAAATTAATAATTTTTTTCAACTCCTTTTTTTCCTTTTCCTGCCCTCTTTGTCTTTGTTGTATCATCTGGTATGTTAAGTCTTTGTGTTTGTGTAGAATGGTTTTGTAAAACAACAACAACAAGAACAACAACAACAACAAAAAAAAAAACGAAGTAGATGTAAGTAGATATAAGTAGATTACAGGTCAATTATCTGCCACAGTTGTTAAAATAAGTGAAATATCTGAGTTACAAAATGATTGGTTCACATAACTTAAGAAGTCAGTAATCAAATCAATTGCATGGTACTAGAAAGCCAAACCATTCAGCCATTCAAATTCTGTATTGTTCTTTTTTTTTGGATGAAGTTGATCAGAAGTGTGTTTTCAATCAACATGTCCATTTTGGGAAAGTTTAATAACTGTTACTAATAATTATACAAATAGATGGTAAACAATTTTCACTGGAATCCCCCCAAATAAATAAACTTCAAAAATACCTTTATTTACACCCTGTAATTTGTGAACAGTATTGGAATAAAAAAGAACAATGGAATTAGACATATTCACATCACAACATAAATCTTTGCTTGTGAAATATTATTAGTGGCCAAATAATTGAATATTTTGATGTATAATATTCTGAAAGCATTGAAGGGTAATGTGGCATTTATTTATTTATTTATTTATTCATTCATTCATTTATTTATTTTTAAAGATGTTGTTTATTTATTCATGAGAGACATAGAGACATAGGCAGAGTCATAGGCAGAGGGAGAAACAGGCTCCCTGCTGGGAGCCTGATGTGGAACTCAATCCTAGGACCCCAGGATCAAGCCCTGAGCCGAAGGCAGGTGCTCAACCACTGAGCCACAAAGATGTCCTGGGTAATATGGCACTTAATATTTGTCTGAACACATATATTATTTAGAAAATACTTAAATAGTAAAATTCTCTTCTTTCAAATGGCTAAAATCTGCATTTATTTTGTGTGCAGGGATCATGCCCCCATGTTCCACTCTTTTACACTTTAGAAAACAAACCTGGAGGCCTATTTTTCAGAATTTTTAATTCCTTTGTTATTTTTAAGAAATATTCTCATCAAGGGATCCCTGGGTGGCGCAGCGGTTTGGTGCCTGCCTTTGGCCCAGGGCGCGATCCTGGAGACCCGGGATCGAATCCCACGTCAGGCTCCCGGTGCATGGAGCCTGCTTCTCCCTCCTCCTGTGTCTCTGCCTCTTTCTCTCTCTCTATGTCTATCATGAATAAATAAATAAATCTTTAAAAAAAAAAAAAAGAAATATTCTCATCAAAACATGCTCTGCTTTTAGAATCAGCAACTACAGGTTGTAGCCTGTGTCTTCTTATAAGCTTTATTTACTCATAACAATTATCTATAGTAAAAATAGCTACTATAGGTGAATTAATCTGTTCTGATTTTTTAATGTGAAAAATTTAAACCATGAGACACATCTAATGGTTTATATGATAAAGGACAGCTGATAAAAGAGTTACCAGAAAGACGTGTGAGATCCCAGAGTCAAACAGAGCATACATTGATGGCTAAGAGTATTAACAATTCTTTTGAGTATTTTTTCCCTTTTGGAACTTTATGATGTCACATTGAAAATTGGCATTTTTGTTACAGAGAGAGAAGATTCTCTGTACAGTCTTCCCATAGATAGATATTTCATTGTAGTGGTAAACACGTCTATTTGTTTAACATTGGTATTTAGACCATCTGGCAGATAAAAAAAAAAAAAAAAACTTAAAAAATGAAACATTCATTTTCTTCTTTTTTTTTAAACATTTTATTTATTTATTTTAGAGAAAGGGAACACACGAATGGCGAGGAGCAGAGGGAGAGGGACAAGCAGACTCAGTGCTCAGTGTGGAGCCCGATGCAGGGCTTAATCCCACAACTCTGCAATAATGATCTGAGTTGAAATCAGGAGTCAGACACTTAACCAACTGAGCCACCCAGGTGCCCCAAAACATTCATTTTCATTACCACTTATAATTATAGGATAATGGTAATTAATCCAATATTTTTCAAAAATATATATAACAACAGCCTAATATTCACAGAATATAAATTACGTGTTAGGCATTGTGTTCTACATGGATTATTTCATTTAATCCTCAAAACAGTCTTTTGAATTAGATATAATTATTATTTCTATTTTATAATGCAGAAGGCACACATAGTTTAAGTCACTTACTTAAGGTCATAAATGTAGTCATTTATTATACATAAATTGAGCAAACATTTGTCTGGTACTAGGATTACAGACATCAATAAACATGGGTCCAGGCCTGAGGAACTCTGTGGGAGAGATAGACACAGAAATAGCTATTCAGTATGATGTGAAAATAACTATATGCTTAAAACAGAAACCATGATTTGATACAGAGAAAATAGCATTTGAGCTGAGAGTAGGATTTCGTCAGAAGGAAAAGGAAGATCATTCTAGCCATCATAAGCTGTATGTGTAGGGATAGGCATGAAGGGCCGAGTGCCTTGGGAAATGCTGATGGCTTGGTGCAGCTAGAATAGAATGTTGAGAGAGGAGAAAGAGCATCTCTTGCTGCTCACTTGAAAGAGCTAGATAATTTGCTTAGTCTTTGATTTCAACACTTTTGCCATTGACTTCCTTCTTTTTTCATTGCCTTTCTTCTTGACTCTTCATATACTTTTTCACAAAATCTTTACAGTGACTTCATTTAAAAAAAAACATAAAATATGATCACTGAGATTTAAAAAATATGACCAAATGCCTTACAGTAGATTCAAGGACTTGACAAGGCAAGAAGAAAAAGAGATATTCTATTAATTAGGCCAAAAGTCATTTCTAAAATCAAGTGTCAAATAAAGCCTTGAATATCCTAGATGATCTAGAAAAAAATATGTTAAGTGCCACGCATAATTAAAAATTTTAATTTCTGAGTGTCAAACCCACTCACGAGGTTGGAAAATCCCTACAGTTATCTAGGGCATTTGAATATACCACAACCCATGGGGAAACCCCTAAGGAACAGCAAATTAATTTTAGAAGAACAAGGGTTTTCTGAGTTGATGTTTAAAGATGCTAATGTAATTTGTTTTAGGTTGAAAGGCTGGCAATTTATTTCAGAAGGCAGTGTGCTGATATGTAAAATCTAAAATAAAATACAAAGGAAAATTCTAAGATTGTCCAGAACATGCTGGGCAACTTGGGAAGTCATGCATGCGCTTACTAAAAATAGAAGTATAAAATCTAAAGCCATGAGATATGTTTTCTACCAAAGGATAGCAAAATAATAATGGAACAAATATTAATTTTATCTAGCTCTAACAAGAGCAGAACCTACTACAGAAGTAAAAAGGCTAAATCATGAAAGGTAATCATGTCTGGCACAACAGGTCAAGGCCTGTAGGAATACAGCAAGTAAATGCTTGTGTCACTTGTTTATCATTCAAGAGCAAAACCATTTAGGGAAATAAATTTGACATAATAGTATGTGGTGGATAAGGCTGATAAAAATACTATTTTACACATGGAAATAATAATAATAATGAAAGATAGCATGAGTTAGAAGTTAGACCTGACATATAGATTTTTACAGAGGCCCAAATGCCTAATGATTTCAGGGAACATAATGGAGATGGAGAGAAGAGTGGGGGAGTGGGGAAGAAGGCCAGAGAGTTAGAGCAGATGTTATTCTTCCCTCCAAATGGCTACAACATTGAGAAATGAGGTCTTTGTTTCTTCTGTTACAATCTGGGGGGCCTGTGTCTATAGTGGAAGTGCTTTAATCTGGGTGGGCCAATGACCATGGTAAAAGGAATGCCATGTGGCTTCTGAGAGTAGGTCATAAAAATGGTGCGGTTTCCACCTGGTTGTCTTGGGACAATCTGCAGTGAGACTCTGAGCCTCCAGAGAGGATGCTTGAGGCCACCATGCTGTGGGGAAGCCCAGGCCACATGAAGATGCTACATGCGGATTATCTAAGGAGCTCCAGCTGAGTTTCCTGACAACAGCCAGCATCAACTGTCAGGCATGTAAATAAAGATGTTTCCAGATGATTTCCACTCCCAGGTTTCAAGTCCTTCCAGCTGAGGCCTCATCATGGAGCCCATACAGCTGTCCCTGCCATTCCATTTCTAAGTCATGGACCCACAAAATCCACAATTGTAATAAACTGGCTATTTTTAGGCACTAAGTTTTGGAATAAATCTGTTATGAATTAATACATAACAAAAACAAGAGAAAATAGAAAATAACATTTATATTAAAAATATTTGAGCTTGAACCTTCCTGTACTCAGGTCCTTGGCAACCTATATCTAGAAGTGGTCTTGATAGATCATGAGATCTAAGTATCTTGAATTCAATTAATTATTTTGCCAAGCTCCCTCCAGCAATGTATGAGTTACCACCAATACTTGGATTTATCATAATAGTAAATTTTATGAAAATGGTTAATTTGGGGAAATATCTCAATGTCACTATAATTTGTACAACAATATTTAATGAAGTATCTTTTAATACAGTAAAATCTAAATGTCCCTATGGGAACAGATGGATAATATGCTGTTTGTTCATATAAGCAGATACTACATAGCAGTTAAGATGAATGAACTAGATCTACACACATCAATATGATTGATCCCAGAAACATAATGTTGGAAGAAAGCAAACTGCAAGAGAATACATAATGTGATAATATTGATTTGTATTTAAAAATAGGAACAACACAACACCTCTATAGTTTAATCATTCCAAAAATCTTTACGGTGCCTGCTAGGCTCTTTTCAGGGAACTGAGGATGCAATATTGGAAAGAAAACATAAATACATAGATCTCAGTCCCCCAGAGTGTGCATGGTTGGTAGATATAGCAAAAAAAAAAAAAAAAAAAAAAAGTGTGTAGTGATGATACCAGCTTCAGATTAGTGGTTCCTTCTGAGGAGGGAGGAATAAAGAAGGGATAGGTAGAGGCTACCATCTTTATGGAAGAGCTTAACTTTGTTTCATTACTTTAAAGATTTTGAAACAAAGAAAATGTCCACATCTGTGAAATTTTGGTAGCAGTTATATGTTATCTTTTGTGCTCTTCTGTTTGAAATGTAACATAATTTAACATGCAAATTTAAATCTATTGATAGAGTATAACAGAGCAGCTGCTCTTCAGGGATGGGGAAATACCTATCTTAATATGTCGCCTACATGGATACACACTTAAAGTTTAAAAGTATCAGTGTAGTTAGGTCTTGAACTAAAAGAAAGCAGTCTGATATATTAGAAAGAATTTATGTAGGCTTTGGATCCAGGTAAACCTTAATGAAAAGTCTATTTTCTCTACTTCCTAACGTCAGTGGGTAAAATATTTGACCGTCTAGGAACTGTTTCCTGCATCTCAAGATAGCTGCAATAAAATTTAAACTTACCTCAGTAGGTTGTTGTTTGAATCAGAGATAAAATCGACAAGAAGCTAACATTTATTGAATGCTGGTATGTGGCAGGCACTGTTCTACTTGCTTTATAAGACTTAGCTCTGTGACTCCCAAACTGTGTACCAGTGGATCATTGTAGAAACTCACAGAGGCTCTGAGGAATTTCAAATGTTTAAGAGACATAGTGTGGGACCTGAAAACTGTTGGACACTGTGGTAACTTCTAGCTCAGGCTGTTTCAAATTCAACCTTAGATTATATATATTCCTGGCAATCATATTTTATCTTTGCAGTACTGTTTAAAAAATATATATATATATGTTCTATACTTTCCAGTGGCTATTCCTATAAGTTGTTAGGACACAAATACTTACTGGTTGTTTGGAAATAGTTACTTAAAACTTTTTTTTTTTAAGATTGTATTTATTTACTCATCACACACACACATACACACAGACAGAAAAAGAGAGAGAGAGAGAGAGAGAGGCAGAGATACAGGCAGAGGGAGAAGCAGGCTCCATGCAGGGAGCCTGATGTGGGACTCGATCTCAGGACTCCAAGATCATGACCTGGGCTGAAGGGCAGCACTCAACCGCTGAGCGTCCTGGGCTGCCTTGGAAATAGTTACTTAAGAGATAAGACTATTTGATATTTCATTTGGTTTAGGGACACAGGAAAAGGAATTATGGAGACACTTAGCTTAGGGATCTGTGAACAAAGAAGGTTTGGGACCCTCTGCATATTTAATCTTCATATCAACCAAACGACATAAGTCCTATTATAACCACTTTACAGAAACTAAGACACAAAAAGAGATTTACTACTTTGCCCACAGAGCTAAAAAGAATATTTTGCAGGATTTGAACTGAGTCAGTCTGACTTCAGATCTCACCCCGGAAACCAGAGCACTCTACGGTTTCTATGTATATAACTATGTAAATACCGTGACAGTGTCGAATACATTACACTGTAGAGACATGTTCCGAGAGGAATTAAAATTTTGAACAGAATATTGGAAGTATGTGTTTCAAGCTGGAGCTGGAAAGGACTTCATAAATTTTTGTACAAGGAGAAAACTAAAGCCCTGATGAGTCTCCAAGACAAACACACCTTGTCATTGGGAGCAGCAGAATAAAAACCTAGTTTTTATTCCCAGTTGTGATACACCTGTGTAAAACTGATGACATTGCATTCAAGAGTGGCCATCAAAATTAGGATACGCTTATCATGCCACAAGAAGACACAGAAAAATAATCACCCCAATTTGGAGGGCAGTGGCATGGCAGGTATCTTTGTAGCTGATAAGAATCGATAGATAAAAGTCAGGTCTTTTTCCACTGAACTCAGGGGATTTACAATGTTTATTTCAAGCACTTACTAGAGCAACTGTTCCCATTGGACAGTCAAGTAACTCTCCCTACCAGGCTGTAATCTGAGCTCTGTGCTTCCACAATCTATGAAATACTTCCTTCCTTTGTGTTCCACAGCAGACAGTGTAATACTCATTTGTTTTCTTGTTGTCTGGTTTCCTTGGCAGCTGAGGGCTCTCAAGGGCAGACACTGTGCCTTTTGCCTCAGTCAGGATTTCCAGTGTCAGTCAAGCACAGTGCCTGGTATACAGTAGATCCTGAAAAGATGTTTGCTGAGTGAATTTGTAAGAAATATACATTGGCAGAAAGTTGTACATGAGCTATGGCATCATCTATTCAATCAATCCAAACACAAATTTGTCTCCAATCACAGACACTTGGTTTGGACTTCATATAAGTAAGAAATGTTTATTATATTAAACTACTAAGATTATGGAGCTTCTTTATTACACAGGCATCTGTTAGCCTAATACATCTCTTCATTAGCCTGAAATAATCATCTGTTATCTCTAAAACAAAATTTTATCAAGAGGTGGGCCTCTCCTTATATATTCAAGAACACTTGATTTTTGTTTATTTTTGAGAGAGAGAGAGTACATGAATACAAGTAATGGGAGGGAAGAGCAGAGGAAGAGAGAGAATCCCAAGCAGGCTCCTCACCCAGCTCAGAGCCCTATTTCATGACTGTCAGATCATGACCTGAGTCAAAATCAAGAGCTGGATACTTAACTGACTGAGCCAACCAGGTGCCTTTATCCAGGCTCACCTGTAACTCTTAGGTAGATTCCCTCTGCTTTGGCCACTGGTGACATACACACATTATATTAGCACTTTGAGAACTCACCATTGTATTTTCATGTCTTTGCCTTTATTCACTATATTCACGTTGCTTGGAATATTTGTTCTTTTTACCTATCTGAATCCTCTCTTTTCCTCATTATTTAGTTTAGGCTTATCTCTTTTGCTATGCCTTTTCTAATAGTTCTAGACTCCATTGATGCTCTTCCTTTGAACCTTAACAGCATGGCAACTCTGGAATGTACCATCTGGCTCATGACTAGACTGTCTTACCTTATTCTTATGTGTTAGTCTAGTCTCCCTAGATAGATTCCAAGATCTCTGAGTATAGGCTCAGTCATTGCAGCATCACAAGATCTAGCAGGTTCCTAAGCAAATGGTAGTCATTCATTATTTCATGATTCATTTGCTCCCTGATTGCCTCATATATTGCTTAATTTCATTTTACTCAACAGACTCCCAATCTGATCAGATAGTAGTATTTCATGAAGTACTAAGCACAAGCAAAAGTTAGTGATATCAAAGAGGAAGGGAGGAATCATTTCTTGGGTACCAGGATTTAGATCATGCGTCAAAACAGACGAAGAAAAGAAATTCAAGTGGGTGGAAGTTCAGTCATAGTTCACAGTCAAGTATGGGAAGGTCAGTAGTTTTAAGGAAGTATAAGAGCCAAAATACCAGACCAAAAGGAGCTGAAGCTTGGAGTGAATTGAACAAAACTGCTCATGAACCACTGATGCCCATTTGAATACTTTCAGGCTCTTTTTTTTCCCCCCAGTTCCAGTATTAGAGCAGTATATGGTAGTGGTTGCTTTTATGGTATATCTTTCCATACACATGTTATAGTTGCACTCTTGGCATTAATGAAATATCTGCAGTGACAGTGATGGTTGGAATCTCCCTGAGATTATGAGATATGTATGGGTGTGATATTGTAGTATGGCAGTGACATACTGTTTCCTAACATCCTAGAATCTATTACCCTGATGCAATTGTTGATTTATTGTAGTTTACAAGGCTAAATAAGGCATAAATATCAGGAAACATTTTGAATATCTTCCATGGAATACCAAGGAACCATTTTACGAGAATATGTCTTTCTCCCCAAATAAAGAGAATTAAAGAACTGTCCTTTCTTTCTCATAGAGGAAATCTAAATTGTCTAGAAAGAATCAGCATTAATATGTCTTGGAAAGTATGAAGGGTGATATTTATTGTGTTGTATTTTTGGGTACAGCATTTTCATTGTATTGTGAGAAGAGATCATTGGATTAAGGACACATTATAGAAAATAGGATTTGTAATTGTAATCTATTTTTAACTTTTTTTCTTTTCTTGATTTGTTCCCCTATGGGATGAAAGAGATGTTTCCTATGGTGCTTAGCCTTTTGCTTCACCATAGGCTTAAACTCCACCTTCCACCCCCACCCCAAGATAATACATGTTTATCTACATGGTGGGTTGTGTTAGTCTTCCCCCAAATAGGAGAATTATGCCTATTTGATGGAAACAATGAATTATTGAACTTTTTCTTGGGGAACTAACACTTTTATTTTTCTGTGATAGGTCTCATAATTTTATATTAAACACTTATGATAACATCAGTAATTTCATTCAATCAATTGAACAAAAGGAATATTGAGAGAACAATTTGTCCTCTCTTTGCCTTCAAGTACACTTAAGCCACGCAGTTTTCACATTCTTATGTAAAAGTTTAGGCCATTTTCACTTGCTCCATTCTCAAGGGCAGTGTAGCAACATGTTTGTCCTTGTTTGAATAAAAACCAACTCATCTTAATGAGTGCTATAGAAGCCTTTTAGGTAAAAGACTTGAGCAATAGAAATTTCCACAAGGCAAAAGGGGCCTCAGTGACCCTTGACCTGAATACAAACAGGCTCATTAAGTGTCTTACCTCAAAATGCCATAAGCTGTAACTAACCAATGGACTACTTACAACCAGGCAGAGTTACCAAAAAAGGGAAAATTGCACACATCCCCATACTTCCTCACTCCACCCTGTAACTAGAGCCCCTCACCACCACCTCATGGTGGACAGTCTCTCCCTTGCTATCCTGCCCATGCTGCTGGCCCCCACCCAATTGGAATGCACCATAGAAGCAAATCTCAAAGAGGGAAAATGTCAGAGCTGTGAATGAGGATGGTGACTAGAAACGAATGTTACAGTTGTTCTCTTCAATGCAGCCCTTAGAGGGATGCACATCATAAAAATAGAGATTTATGTGAGTAAAGGATACAGATAGATATCTTAAAATGACTTTATTATTGCAGTTATATTAAAGATTTTTCTTAGGTCTTCAGAGAAATATAGATCATTAAAAAAACTCATTCAAAGGAGGTGTCTCATTCAAATAATAGTTACATGTGTGAAAAATATTGACACTGTAGAGATTTTTTTTTTAATTCATGAGAGACAGAGAGAGGAAGAGACATAGGCAGAGGGAGACCCAATCCCAGGACCCCGAGATCATGACCTGAGCCAAAGGCAGATGCTCAACCACTGAGCCACCCAGGTGCCCAAATATTGACATTGTAAAGCACCTTCAATACTATCAGTATTGATGATTTTGTTGTCACTTCCCGACCACTGCAGCTGAAGCACAAGAGAGCAAGAACACCTGTCTCCGGGGGTCCCAAACAGATAAGGTTTGGCCACCTGCCACTAACAAAATCCAAAAGTAGAAAAACCAGTGGTGGTGAAACCAGAAAGAAATTTATTTCACTGAGGTCAACACCAGGAAGACAATGGATTAACTTCTCAAAGGCTGTCTCCAAAGTGCCAAAAATACTTCCAGGTTTATATAAGGAAAACGTGCGACAAAAGCCAGTGGGTACATCAAGTGGGGAGTGAAGGTCAAATTGATTATTGTCTCAGGGTCAGTCACATGGGGTCTTGCTGGGTCAGGGCAGTCTTACGCTTAAGGGGGTAGTTTCAGTTCCCATTAGGAGGTGCTTTGCCCTCATGGTCTTTTGCCTGCGTTAAGAGAAAAGCTGGAAAGAAGAACTTAATCAATTAGAAAGTACAGACTGAGGTCAAAATGGAAGCAGTTGAAGTCCTCTTTCACCACCTCTGAATATTCCAGTTATTTTATATCTTTAAGTTTTTAATGATTAATTTCAAAAATAGGTGTCTTTCCCAGTTTGGTTCATGAGGTTAAGCTCCATCTAGAAGTCATTAAGCTTCTAGAACATGCCTAAACTATGAAACTTTGAACATCTAAAAGAAATTGAGAGTCTATTACATATTTTGCCAAATGATGGTTTCAAGGTGTCTAGTCTGGGAAGAATGATGGCAAAAGTGGCAAAAACGATTACAGTGAAAAAAAAATGAATGAGAGGAAAAGTAGCTACTTCTGTTTGTGGACAATGGCTATTATGGGACTGCAGATGTTTAAGGGCAGCCAGGAGAATATGTCTGGAACATGTTAAGAGTTAGGAGTGGAGATGCCAATTTCACAGGCATCTGTGTTCTGTCAAAGGTTTGTAGTGGGTAAGTTTACTGTGATTTTTGTTTTTCAATCTCTAACTCACTGCTCAGCTCTGCCCAACTGATTTCATCTTTTGACATTTGAATTTTTTTCTTTCTAGTAAGCTACATTACACTTGTCATGGGCTGAGGTCACATGAAGCATTGGGATTAGGGAGAGAGAAAAGGAAAAAGCTTTTGTCTGTTTCCAGTACTCCTCTAGGAATAAGAGACAACGGGGAGAAAAGGATGCCCGATGAGGTACTTGTATGACAAAGCCACTGATGAATTGTCATGCACACAGAAACATTGGGGAGACATGAGCCAAGTCTCCTTATTAAATCGTGCCTGATGTTGGATACCCTCTGTTGCTACTGTGTTATCACAGCTAGTTCAACATTCAGGAATCCTTTAGGAAATATTTGAGAATCCACTAAAAGCATTCTCTGATGATGCAGTCAGCTCGGGGAAAGACATCTGAGCTTTAATCAAGAAATGCATGTGGGGGAAAATTTCTGGTATCTTGTTGAACAGACAAGGGTAACATATCCTCCTTTCAAATACGTTTTCGATGACATCAAGTAGATTTAAAGAGATTTATAACAATGGGATTGGCATGACAGTAGACTTCCTTAACCCATTCTTTTATGGAGATCTTTATGTAATAAAATGCCTGTTTATGGGCTCAGCGCAATCATTTTTTGGAACATGTTCCTGTATTTCAGAGCACTGCATCATTTAGAAAAGTATTTGTTTTAATCCTTCCTGATACAAACTTAATTCACTTTGGTGCTCAAGGGTGAAAGTAAGTATAGTTACATGCTCCTTTGTGCTTGCCTCACCAAACTTCCATCTGAAACCAACCAACCAAGATTTCTTGAATCTTAATGGTAAGCAGAGAAGTTCAAATGAAGTGTATGAACATCTTCCCACAAATGCACATCTGTACTGGATTTGTTTATCTCTGAGTAGTGTGATGACAACAGTATGTCATTGTGGGGTTTCCTGGGTAGAGGATTGTAAGTTTGCACAAACAAGGAGTGCACTGTGCCTTGGGGAGATTTTACCTTGTTGCACTGCTGTTTATATAGCTTTGATTATGGCATCTTCCTCTTCAAAGTGTCAGGAGGTCCTTCTTGTCTAAAAGAACTGTGGTCAGTTTGAAAATAAAGCAGGTCTTAATTCATTTGCCTTTCATTTCTTTTACTCCTAATCTATACTACAAACCAATCAATCTTCTCACAAAAAATTTCAACATCTCAAATTCAATGTCTCCTAAGCTTCAATCCATAACTCCTTAGAGAGTTCCTAAGCTTGCCACAAAACTACAAAAACATATATCACCAACAGTACAAGCCAGTATGCCTCAAACTTTAAAAGCTGATGACAATTTACTCTAGGAGACTATGCTGAAATAAGAATTGTAGGATGTGTAGAAGTCTTCATGTTTGATTTTTGTGTTGATGCTAGGATGATACATGGACAAAGAGGATAATCCAAATCAGAGATCTGCAAACACACTACAGACATTTGATAACAGCGGCTACTTTTCTGTGTCCACTTGACTGAGCTAAGGGATGCTCAGAGAACTGGTAAAATGCTATTTCTGGTTGTATCTGTGTGTGTGTCTGGAAGAAATTAGCATTTGAATTAGTAGCCTGAATAAAGAAGATCCACTGTCACCAATGTAGGTAGGCATCATCTAACCCTTGAAGGGCCTGAATAGATTAAAAAAAAAAGTGTTGGAAGGATGAATTTGCTCTTTGCTTAAAGTAGGACATCCATCTTCTCCTATCCTCAGACTTTAGTGCTCCAATTTCTTGGGCCTTCAGACTTAGATCGGGATTTATGTCACTGGCTCCTCTGGTTCTCAAGACTTTGGGTTTGGACTGGAACTACACCATTCGTTGTCCCTGGGTCCCCAGCTTGCTGACAGCATGTTGTGGGATGACTCAACCTACATAATTGTGTAAGCCAATCCCTCATACTAAATCTCCATAACATATCCTATTGGTTTTATTTCTCTAGAGAATCCTAATTCAGTTATTACTTACTAAAATAATACTTTAAGATCCTATAGCCATATGAGCTCCTATAAGAATTATTAATCAATTGGCCATTTATTTAACTTTTATATCATTTATATGCATTTTTATATGCATTTAACTAGGTGCATATTACTATTAGAAGTCAAATAGAGACCTATGTAGAATATTGAAAGACACAGTTTCTCTCTTTGAATTCAAGACTCCATTTTGGATCAAAAGTTGAGTAGTAAAATGTCTCATTGGTATGTCTCTTGAAAGTTTTCTCTCCACTCTTGTTTCTAGTTGGATAAAATGAATGTACTAATGATCAATACAGTACTTAATGTGTGGCAGCTAAGAAAGGACTCTCAGCATAGCATATGGAATTGTTGAATCACTAGATTGTACACCTGAAACTAATGTAACATTATGTATAAATTCTACTTCAACAACAAAAAAAGGGGGCCCTTAGTACACAATGTATATAGTGGCAGGAAGAATTATGTCCCTCTCTCCTCAAAGATGCCTGCCTCCTAAGGCCTGGAACTTTTGATTCTGCTGCTTTACATGGCTTAAGGAACTTTATAGAGGTGGAATTAATTTGAAGGAAACCTGAACCAAGGAGAGAAATCTGGATTATCCAGATGGAAACAATCTAATCAGTTGTGTCTTTCTCTCAAAGCAGAGAAACTTTCCCAGCTCTGGTCAGAGATGTGTCCATGAAAGGAGAGTCAGAGAGTCCTAGGGTGAGGATCCTATCTGCTGTTCCAGACTTTGGAGACAAAAAGAAGTCAGAGCTGAGGAATGTGGAGACTATAGAACCTGGAAATGGAACAGAGTATTGGTGAGTTGAAATTGGTTCAATAATTTCGTAAATTTAATGTGTACAACAACTCATGGGCTACTTGTTTAAAATACATCTCACAGGCCTGACCTTAGCCATTCTGATTCATTATATCTAGTGTGGGATTCTTTATATCTAGTCCGAAAGTTAACTCCGTTTGGACAACGATTTATCAAGATGAATTCAAAAAGCCATTTTAGCTTGATTTTATTAAGAGTAAGTTGCCATATTTAACAAAGAATTTCACAGTCTTCTTTCCCATATTTATATTATAGAATCAAGCAAAAGTGACATATCCATAAAGGTATTAAATTTTACTGCAGTTAAGTTAGTCAGCTTGTGCTCCCTTTGGCAGCACATGTATTAAAATTGGAACAATACAGAGAAGATTAGCATGGTCCCTGCACAAGGAGGACACACAAATTCACGATATTAACTTGATAGCATCTTTCTAGAAAATTCACAAATTTTTAACTTCAGTTTTTGAAAACTTCACCATGGGTCCTGATTAGAAGGATCAGGAATGTCTTCTTCCAGGGCATTTATTATTCATGTTTATTATACATGTTTATTTATTTATATATGTGTGTTTTCCAGGCTTTTCTGTAAATTTCATTAAGGTGGGCAACATGGGTACCTTATTCACATCAACTAGCAAAAGGCCAGACCCCATTAATTAAGAAGCACTTTCTTTTCAGGTAAATGACAAATGCACAAGTGTAGTTAATGGTAGCAGAGGTGCAGGGCACGGATAGATTGAAGAAATATTGGAATTAAAATGAGCAGATTTACCAATCTGATAAAGGATTGCAGGAAAATGTTTTTCAGCTTCAAGCTTAAGTTGTTGGTTGGACATATCCCCATCAAGGAAGAAACACATTTGGTGGAAGATGAATTTAGTTTTGAAGAACATGTGTTTGAAATGTCTGTGGGAGCTAATAATCTAGTGAATAACTACAGATACATATGAATTGACAATGCTCAGGTGTGCCAAAGTGCCCCCCTCCATGTCTGTGTTCTCATTCTTAGAACTGATGAGTGTTATTTTATATGTCAAAGGGACTTTGCACAGATGATGGAAGTTAATCTTAAGAATGGTTGGGATGGGTATTCTGCGTTTTCTAGGTGGGCCCAATCTAATCACATGCGTTCTTCTTTTTTTTTTTAAAGATTTTATTTATTTACTCATGAGAGACCCAGAGAGAGAGGCAGAGACACAGGCAGAGGGAGAAGCAGGCTCCATGCAGGGAGCCCGAGTGGGACTCGATCCCGGGTCTCCAGGATTAGGCCCTGGGCTGAAGGCAGGTGCTAAACAGCTGAGCCACCCGGGCTGCCCCTCACATGCGTTCTTTAAAGCAAAGAGCTTTCTGCAGCTGCAGAGAGTCAGAGAGGGCAACATGAGAACGACTCAGCCTGTTGTTTCAGGTTATGATGGAGAAGGGCAGCCTTGAACCAGAAATGCTGATAGCCTCTAGAGGATAGAGAAGAAAACACATGTGTCCCAGAGCCTCTAGAAAGAACTCAGGCCTGCCAACATCTTGTTTGTAGCTCATTGAAACTGATTTTGGACTTCTGACCTCCAAAAATATAAGAGCATAAATCCATGTTGTTGTAAGCTGCCCCATCTCTGTTAATTTTTACAACAGCAATAGAAAATGAATAAAGCAACTATCTCATTTCCCCAAACAAAACAAATAAGTTTATGAAACTTGATAACGCAACCCTCTGAGGCCACATTCTCTGGAGCCAACCAAGGAGCAAATTCTCCCCCTCAGTTCCCTTCATTTTGAGAGACATTTGCTTAGTTGTTGACTTCTGATCTGGGTTTCCCCTGACATTCTTTTGATGCTTCTGAGGACACTGTGGGGTGGAGGGGAGGGCATGCTGTGGCCCACAACAGAAAATAGGAGGCTGACTCTCTGCCAGTCACAGGGTCAAAGCCAAACTTTGAGACAGAAAATTTTCACACTCTGGCTCAGTACTTATTCTCAATATCTCTCAGTTTGGATTTATTCCACCACTACTGAAACTCATCTGAAGATTTCCTGAGAAGCCTTGGGTGAGCTGTATTTGGGGACTGGAGTCTGGACCTGATGAATATCTGAGCATGGCTACATTTGGAAGCAACAACACAAATTGTGCATTTGTCTCTTCCATTATCTCTGTTCCTTCTTGTTTAATGGTATGGCAAAAGGCAGGAGAATCCCTTGATCACCTGGCTAGACTGTATTGGTCAGTTCTCTCCACTGTAAAATTCTTTTCTTTTTTTCCATACTCTAGTCTTTGGAAGAAACCTATAATATGCAACCCATACATAAAGAGTGGGGAGTTAGGTTCTACCTTCTTGAATATGGAATATCTGTGTAAATTATTTGGAATTATGTACAGATTGTTCTCTATTTTTTGAGTAAATGATTTATAGCAGTATGGACTCATGACTCATACTTTGGTTTATAATGCAACACTACTTTATTTTGTTGATAACTTGTTCTGCCTAAGCCACTGGGAGTTCTTTAAGTTTGTTCCTATGTCCTGTTGACCTACTCACATTACTGTGGTTTTGTTTTATTTTCCTTTTTTGTTTGTTTGTTTATTTTGTTTTCAGTGTTGCCTTACTTTCTGACAATTCAGGATGCTCCAGTTTCCTCTTGTAGTTTTTCTGACCCTAGAATCAGTCCCAGAATCAGTTGTCTTCCCCCCCCCCCCCAGAAGCTCTGGTTATTTGTATTGGTGAACGATAATATAAACCAAGATCTGAATGTCAGGTGGGCTCATTGCTACCAGGGAGCCATTGCTTTTAGGCCTCTTCAGGTGGCATAAGAAGGAAATATATATGTAAACACTAACTTGTGTACATATACATACCTATAAATTTTTATATGGGACAATATTTATTGATACTGAGCTGAAAATGAGTTCATGTGGAGGTCTCCAACATTCATCCATCACTACATGGATCATTCTAGTCTCTTCCCCTTGCTTATCTGTAATCTCCTACTCCAATTGTGAGAAAACTTGCTCCCACTATCCATTTCAGTTTAATTGTTTGATTTCAGTGTACATGTACAGTGACCTCAGAATCGTTAATACCTATCCCTGGAGAAACAACTAGATTTTTATTAATAATAATAAGGTTTTTATAAATACATAGTGCCATATATCCACTATTCCTTTTTTATATAGAGTGGTTTAATCTATATTAAAAACTTTTGTGCTATACCAATTTAACATCCCCCTAACCGCTAGCAATGTGTTCATTATCTTTACAGTTTTGCCTTTTCTAGAATGTCTTATAAATGAAATTATGGAGTTTGCAGCTTTTGCAAACTGCTTTTTTTCATTTATCAAAATGCATTTCAGATTCACGTTTCTGCATGGTTTGATAGTTCATTACTTTTTATTAGCAAAGACTATTGAATGGATGTACAACTTTTTTCCCCCATTCACCTATTAAAGGACATTTTGGTTGCTTCCTATTTTTGGCAATTAAGAATAAGGCTGCTATAATGATTAATGTGAAAGTGTTTGTGTGGCCATGAGTTTTCAACTAAGTTTTCAAGTCCTTGCCCATTTTTTATCGGATTTTTTTTTTCTATGGAGTTGTGGAAGTTCCTTATATATTTTGGAAGTTAATTCCTTATCAGATAGTTTTCAGATATTTTCACCCATTCTGTAGTTGACCTTTTCATGCCAGTGACTGTTTCCTTTGCTACTGGAAGTTTTTAAATTTGTACTAGCTCTTGTCTATTTTGTCTTCTGCACTATTAGCATTCGACTCACAAAAAAATCATTTATAAGACCAATGTCAAGAAGTTTTTCTCCTATGTGGTGTTGTAGGAGTTCTACAATTTCAGGTCTTATGTTGAAATCTTTAATCCATTTTGAGTTGACTTTTGTGTATGGCATAAGGTGGGGCCTAATTTCATTTCTTTCTTTTCTTTTCTCTTGGCATATGGATAACCAATTTTCCCAGTACTATTTGTTGAAGAGATTATCCTTTCCCCATTCTATGTCCTTGGCATCCTCGTCAAAGATGAGTTGATATACATGTGTGGGGTTATTTATGGGCTCTGGTTCTATCTCACTGGTCTGTAAGTCTGTTTTTATGCCCGTGACATAGTACTGTAGCTGTACTGTATACCTACTTTACTATATGTTTTAAAATTAAGAAGTGTGATGCCTCCAGCTTTGGTGTGTTTTTCAAAAGGGCTTTCACTATTTGTGGGCTTTTATGGTTTCCTACAAATTTTGGATTTGTTTTTTCTATTTCTATAAAACTGCCAATGGGATTTTGATGGGAATAGTATTAAATCTATAGATCCCTTTAGACAGTATGGACATTTTAACAATATTAAATCTTCCATTCTATGCGCACAGGATGTCTTCTTATTTTTGTCTTTTATTTCTGTCATCAATGTTTTGTAGATATTAGCTACAAGTCTTTCACCTTCTTGGTTAAGTTTAATACTAAGTATTATATTATTTTTGATGCTGTTGTAAATATAATTGTTTCCCTTTTTTTCCTTTCCACATGGTTTGTTGTTAGTTTATAGAAACACAACTGGTTTTTGTATGTTGCTGTCAGTTTTTTTTTTTTTAAGATTTTATTTATTTATTCATGAGAGACAGAGAGAGAGGCAGAGACACAGGCAAAGGGAGAAGCAGGCTCCATGCAGGGAGCCTGATATGGGACTCAAACCCGGGTCTCCAGGATTCACACCCTGGGCTGAAGGCAGCGCTAAACCATTGAGCCACCCACGGATCCCCCCCACCCTTTTTTTAATCCTGTAACCTCACTGAATTTGTTGATGAGCTCTAACAGATTTTGGTGGAGACTTATAGTATTCTACTTATAAGATCATCTAATCTGCCAATAGATAATTTTACCTGATTATTTCTTATTTGGGTACTTTTTATTTCTTTTGTAATTGCTCGGACTGTAAGTACTATGTTGGCTAGAAGTGGTAAGAATGGACACATTGTCTTGTCCTTGATGTTTGAGGAAAAGATTTCAACGTTGCACCATTGATTATGATGTTAGCTGTGGCTTGTTATATGTGGCCCTTATTATGTTGAGTTCTTTGTATTTCTTGTTGATTGAGTGTTCTTATTATAAAAGAGTGCTGAACTTGTCAAATGTTTTTTCTACATCTATTGTTCTGATCATGTTATTTTTATCCTTCATTCTGTTAATGTGCTGTTATCACCTTGATTTGCATATACTGAAGTATCTTTGCATTCTAGGGATAAATCCAGCTTGCTCATGGGTGTATAATCCTTTTAATGTGGTCTTGAATTTGCTTTGCTAGTATTTTGATGAGAATTTTTGCATCTATTTTCATCAGACATATTGGCCTGCAATTTCTTTTTTCTTGTTTGGCTTTGGTATCAGGGTGATACTGACCTCATAAAATGGATTTGGGAAAAAAATGGATTTGGGATTTTTTCTCTTAATGTTTTGGAAACAGTTTGACAAAGATTTGTGTTAATCAACAGGATGAACAGGCAATGTATGGAATGAGAGAAAATACTTACAAACCATATATCTGATAAAGCATTAGTTTCCAAAGTATGTAAGGGATTCTTAAAGCTTAATAGTGAAAAAAAAATAAATCTTATTTTTAAAAAAATGGGCAAAGGACTTACTTGAAAACTTCCATACACAGAAACACTTACATGGGGATCATTATGGCAGCTTTATTAATAATGGCCCCAAATAGGAAGCAACCAAGATGTTTTCCAATAAGTGAATGGTTAATAGGTATATGAAAAGATATTCAACATCATTAACTATCAGGTACATTCAAATCAAAACCATAATGAGATATCCGTTCATGTCTGTTGGGATTATTATCTAAATAAATGTTAAGGCTGTGGAGGAATTGCAATTCTTGTGCACTGTTGGTGGGCACATAAAATGGTATGGCAGCTATAGAAAAAATACACAGATGCCTTAAAACATTAAAAGTACAAATACCATATGATTCAGCAGTCTCACGTCTGAGTATTTGCTCAATTAAATTATTAAATTGAAATCAGAATCTCAAAGAGACATTCCTATGTTTACTCCTATGTTCATTGCAGAAGGAATAACAGTAGCCAAATAGGGAAATAACCAGTATCCATTGACAGATGAGTGGTAAAGTATGGTATATAAATAAAATGAAGTATTCTTCAGCCTTAAAAATAAGGAAATCCTACCATCTGTGATAACATGGATGAACCTGGAGAACATTATGCTGGATGAAGTAAGCCAGTCACACAGAAGGACAAATGCTCTGTGCTTAAGCTGATTTGAGGTACCCAGGGTAGTCAAAATCACAGAAATAGATAATACAATAGTGTTTGCCAGGGGTTGGGGGTGGAGGAAATGGTAAGTTGTTATGCAAGAGTATAAAGTTTTAGTTATGCTAGATGAATAAATTTTAGGGATCTGTTGTATAACATAGTGCCTGTAGTTACCAATACAATATTATGTGCTTCACAGTTTGGTGAGAGGGTAAATATACATTAAATGTTATCACACACACATGAAAAAACCCACAAATAGAAGAAAACTCTGGGAGGTGTTGAATAAGTCTCTAACCTCAATTGTGGTGATGGGGGTGTTTGCCTATGTCCAGACTCCTCAGATTAAACATATTTGATATGTGCAGTTCTTTTTTTTATCAATTATACTTTCAATAAAACTGTTTAAAAAAGAAAAATAAGAGCAGTGCATGGATACAACCTATGGAAAAAAAGTAAGTTAGGTAAATACCAAAAGAGCATGATTCTACATAAATGGATTGATGATTCTACATAAATGGATTTTATACTGAAACAATATTGAAATTTGTAAGAATCCACCAAATTATCTTTCAGATTATTTGGCCATTTTATATTCTCACTAACAGTGACAAAACGTTCCTGTTGCTCTGCCTCCTTGCTAGCAATTGGTATCATCGGTATATCTTGATTTTACTTGAGTGAGACCTATACTGGACTTCCCATCTAAAGAACTGATCTATAGAACCATAAGACAATAAATGTATGCTATTTTAAAACAGTACATTCCTGCAAATTTGTTAGAGAAGCAGTAGAAAACTAACATGTCTATGCAGTGTTTATGTTAGGAGGAATACATATATTTTTGGATGAGTCTATCCCCTAGTTCACATCTGAATGGTAAAGAAAGTATGGTATATAAATATAATGGAGTATTCTTCAGCCTTTAAAAATAAGGAAATCCTACCATCTGTGACAGCATGGCTGACTACCAGAATATGCATGACTTGGAAACCTTCATGAGTTGGAGAGAAATTATTATAATTCTTCTCTCCAATTAAAAAAAAGAAAAGGAAAAACACCTTTACCAATGGCAATGTGGGACATTATTCTCCAAAGTCCCTAGTTCTCTACTCTTCATGTAAAACAAATGTTAATAAATAGGATTTTAAAAGTACACTTTGAAGCTTAATTTTATCTGAAAGTATGTTTCTTGTTTTTATATGTCTCTCTACTTTTTCTTTTAATAAAACTTTGCTTGAAGCTTTCAGTTCTTCAAACTGAATCTCATGATTAATATTTTAGGTTTACTTGAATGGTAGGAAAAATGCAGAGTATTTAAGACTTGAAAGTACAGTTTTTGAGATAGTCTTATGACTAATATTTCAGTGTATGGTACAGAACAAAAATTTTCATTTATAGACATTTACACTGGTCTGTTCTTCCAGGTAACTTACATTTCAGGCCTTTTCAGTTCTCTCCGAATACATGTGTTCTTCCTTTATCATCCGTAATTTCTTCCACATAAGGTTTTCTTCCACATAAGGCCACCTTTTCATTCTGTCACCTCTATTTCTTACATCCCAAAAAGCCACTCACAAAGTGCTTATACAACATTTATACAAAAGGATATTTTGGGGGCATCTGGGTGGCTCAGTCAGTTAAATGTGTGCCTTCAGCTTAGGTCATGAACTCCAGGTCCTGGAATTGAGCCCCATATTGGGTTCCCTCCTCAGTAGAGAGTCTGCTTCTCCCCTTTTCTCTTTCTCAAAATAAATAAAATGTTTTAAAAAATGTTTTAAGATATTTTTAATTCTAATTCATTAGAAAAAAAACTAGTTACATACTTTAAAAAAAATGTAGGTTTTCAACCTGTATTAAGAAACATGCTATCAACAAAGTGTCTAAAGATTTATCAGCTCAATTTTTTTTCTTTTTAACACTCTTATTCTTATCCTCCCTCCTTTCACATATCTGTTTTTAGCAAGATTCATAGTATCACATATATAAGAATAAAGGTAGAAATCAGTACTAGAGTCTACCTACCAATATTTAAATTTATCAGAAAATAATAGGTATGCAAACATCCCCAAATGGTAACTAATGATGAGGTGATGGGAGTAAAAATAATAATAATAAATTTCTAAGCAAAACTTACACTCAAGATAGATCCACCTGAAATGTAGAACAGTTGATACATGTTTAGTCCTTAATTTCAGTGGAACATAGATGACTTTCTGCTAAGGTCAAGGACTAATAGAGCATGAGTTATTTCATATTTGAGGTGAACAAATGCTGAGTATCAACCGCACTAAGACAATTTTTTACCTTGAAGATTTTACAATCGAGAGGGAGAAATATAGATACAGATGTAACTAATAATTTACATTATTTTAATATCTTAATATAAGGTAAGTGATCACCATATAAACCTAAATGTAGAGATTTGAGGAGTTCAAAAGAAGACTGTGCCTAACTAGGAAAGACAGATTAAGCTTTAAGGAGGAGGGAGCATTTGGCATACTTGAAGGACTGATAAGAATTTAACAATTGGGAGCAGAATGGGCAATGCTAGAGGTGGAAAAGGATGGTAAATATTTAAGAAACATGAAATAATCCTCCATATATTTTGGGGAGGTTAAGAGTGAATAATAAGTTAGAAATTGAACAAGGTTTACTTACATTTTTGGAAATCCCTAAAAGTCCAGCAGAATTATATTTAATTCACTAGACAATAAGACACCATTGAAGGTTTTCAAGACCATTATTTTAGCAACGATACTTAAGGTAAATTAGATGAAATAATAAAAAAGCAAATGGGAATCAAGGAGTCATCACAATTGTTCTCTAGGTCTGGATTTCAAACATCAGTGTGCATGAGAATAGTCTGTAGAGTGAACTAAAAAGCAGGTGACTGGGCTCATGTCCTGTGAGTATGATTGAGTGTGTAAGTGGTGGGGCTCGGGAACCTTCACAAGTTCCCCCAGGTGGTTCTATGCATATTAAAGTCAGAGTATTTCTATGTCAGATGAGAACCTGACTTGGAGTGTGGCAGAAGAAATGGCTCATAGGGTACAGATGAGACAGATGTGACACCCTGACTGCAAACCCTGAATTTTTATAAATGACTCCGTTTCAGATGGAGGCTCACTTAACCAAAGCATCAAAAGCAATGAATCTTTCTTAAATTCTATAGCGCTAATTCTCAGAATTGCTTTCTGACGGTGACTGTAAAACTGAGCACTGTCTTATCACACTTGATTTCTGATTGGCTCTGGCAGGTTGAGACTAAATAGACTAATAGAGCAGTGTCATCACTACTTCTCCACTTTGTTCAAAGCAAGGTGGGGCAGCTGAGAGAGATTATGGAACACAGGGAGAGGAGATTGAGCTCTTCCAGGCCAGACATAAAAACTCCTACATCTGTCAAGGAAGGGTCAGTGTGAGTGAGATGAATGAGTGAATAAAGGGGAACCTGGGTGGCTTCAAACAGCATCAAGAAAAAGAAGAGTGATAATGTCCTCATAATGATTTTTAAGAATGTTAAAGAATTGTTTCAGGTAGTCTCTATGACTTTCTACTGCCACTAGGGACAGGTGAGCCAAAAGCTAAAACCAATTAGTCTTTCTGTGGAGTCTTTCCCTCTTATTCCCAGAAACAGTTGCGCTAGAGTTTTCTACACAGTAACAGTCAACAGCAGAGAGGTATTTCAGATGAGGACACTCCTGATGGAAGATCTATTTGAGTGTCTGGAGCAGTACACATTTCTGGTACCAGATTCTCCTCCTTATCTTTAGAAAATTGAGTGAAGAATAACATAAAGCACAGAAGAGAGCCTCAAAGAAAAGATTGGTCCTACACAGCAAACTTGATTTGCTCTATAGAAATGGAATTGTGAATAAACTGTGTGAACAGTATTTATAAATAATCCTCTCCTTTTTTTTGAAGATTTTATTTTTATTTATTCATGAGAGACACAGAGAGAGGCAGAGACATAGGCAGAGGGAGAAGCAGGCTCCTCACAGGAAGCCCAATATGAGATTTGAACCCCCAGACCTGGGATCACACCCTGAGCTGAAGGCAGACACTCAACTGCTGAGCCACCCAGGCGTCCCTACTCCTCTACTTAATAGAAAAAATTCTTGAGCGATGGTAACACTGTCTGCCAGAACAGGGTGTTAAATTCTGGAAAACAACTATTTTCTAGACCATTTAATAGAGCATAATTATTTAAAATTACCATAATTAAAAACAAAATCAAAACTATTATAATTAATCATGGAACGTTTTTGTAGCAGTGAGCATTTCTTCAGTTTAATAGCTACTGAAATAATCCTTTTTAGAGAAAGGACAAAAGACCAGTAATAAAGAATATTATTTTAAACTGATATCCATATAATCATTAACATGATTATAGTATTATTTTAATATGTTTGGTCCTTGAGCTCTCTTAAGCTTTGTCACTTGGGAGATAAATTTTTTTTTTTGAAATAAATTTATCCCATATGAGTTTAACTAGGTGATGCTTCAGTTTCAAAAATATCATGTATGGTACAGTGTTTCAAGTTGAAAAAAATAGAAATTCAGTAGGTGCTTGATTTATTGGCAAAGTCCTATGATTACTTTTATTTTTACTACAGAATATTAACATGACTCAGGTGACTTGAAGTAGGTCCTGTTTATTTCTTTTGACTTTTCCTAGATTTATAAAAATGACAGTAATCTGCTAGAGAAGAGATTTGCCTTCTCTTATAGAACAGAGGTTCTTCCAGCCACTAGGTATCATGGCATATATTTCATCCCACATGATAAACAGCTGTTTCATGGAAACAGGTCACTGGCAGAGACAAAGAAGCTATTCTCTGTGGGCCCCTGAGTCATTCTCATGTCATAGAAAGTATAACTACTGACTTCAGTCATAACCATATGGCTTTTTAGAAATCTTCCTATCTAACTACAATATACAGAAATGTGTAATTGTTCATAAACTTAGACCTAAATTTCACATTGACATCATTATCAAATTTTCCTTCTGTAATAATGAAATAGCAGATAAGGAACTACATACATAGAGCCTTCCTTATGAAATTAGGCAGCTTTTTAAAATTAATAATTAAAAGATTTTATTTTTTCATTCATGAGAGAGACACAGAGAGGCAGAGACATAGGCAGAGGGAGAAGCAGGCTCCCTTGGGGAGACCAATGCAGGACTTTATCCCAGGATCCCACCACTGTGACCTGAGCCAAAGGCGATGCTCAACCACTGAGCCACCCAGATGCCCGAATTAGGCAGCTTTTAGAATTAGTCATCATATATCATTTTAATAGCATTCAATGGCCATCATTAATTCCATTGAAGAGTAATTTTAAATGGAAAAGTATTTTAGATTGAGCTATTGTTTCCTTCTAGATACAATATTGATAATACATTCTTCGACTAGATCTTTAATTAAAATGTGCAAGAGTCTCCCTTGAAAATCAATAATTGCCAATGATGTGTTTGTGAGATAACTGCATTTACTATATGTTTATTATCCAAGTATACAGTAAACCATTGTGTGTGTGCAATTAATATTTAACAATAAGAACAGAATCTAAATGTATTTCTTTATTGGATTTGTTTAGAAATGTATTCAGAATTTACTGAAATTTTGAAGATAGGCAAAATGAATATAAAAATAAAATTGAGGGGCACCTGGGTGCCTTAATAAGTTAACTGACTCTTTATTTCAGCTCAGGTCATGATTTAATGGGTCATAGGATTGAGCCCCATATAGGGCTCCATGATCAGCAGGGAGTCTGTTTGAGATTCTCTCTCCTTCTGCCCCTCCCCCCACACATGCTCTTTCTTCTCTCAAAAAAAAAAAAAACCCTAAAAATCAGAAATAAAACCAACAACAAAAATGAAAACCATAAAATTAAGTAGTGTCTAATTCTAGGCCCCAGTCCTGTTAACTAAAGCTAAGAAGACAGCACTCCTAATCAGGAAATGATATGTTGGTCTGGTAGGGGGATACAAGGATAACATTTAAACAAAAAATTTAAAACCCAGGCATCCTGGGTGGCTCAGTGGTTTAGTGCCACCTTCAGCCCAGGGCCTGATCCTGGAGACCCAGGATTGAGTCCCACGTCAGGCTCCCTGCATGGATCCTGCTCCTCCCTCTGCCTATGTCTCTGCCTCTCTCTGTGTGTCTCTCATGAATAAATAAAATCTTAAGAAAAAAAAATTCTATTAATCAAATTTGGAATAAGGTAAAAGAAATGGACCTAGAAGAATAACATGATGTATAGATGGCCATAGAGCATTAGCAACTCTCTAGACACAGTGTGACATTAAAATCTGTTACTGAGAGTTTAGAAGGCTGAAAAAGTAGTGATCTCAGAGACAGTGTAATCCTACTTTGAAGACATTTGTAGTGATTACAGTATTATAGGACAAGAAAAATTACCCAAAAGAATATACATCATACAGACACATGATCATACATATCTCCAAGAACATATCTTTTCTTAAAAGATTTTATTTATTTTTTAGAGAGAGAGCAAGTGAGTACACAAGCAAGGTGAGGCAGGGAGAGGGAGAGGGAAAAGCAGGCTCCCCAAAGAGCAGGGAGACCAATGCGGGATCCCAGGACCCTGAGATCACAACCTGAGCAGAAGGCAGATGCTTAACTGGCTGAGTCACCCAGACACCCAAGAACATTTATGATGAATAGAATTATTGTGTTTTTTTTTATTGAATAATTTAAAATTGATTTTTTTTTTTTTTTTTTAGAGAGAGTGCATGAGTGGACAAGTCAGTCAGGAAGGGCAGAGGGAAAAAATTTTTAAAAAATAAAATAAATAAAAAAGGTAGGGCAGAGGGAAAGGCAGAGAGATAATCTTAAGCAGGCACCATGCTCAGTGCAGAGCCCAATGTGGGACTCAATCTCACAACACTGAGATCATGACCTGAGCTGAAATCAAGGGTTGGACACTCAACTGACTGAGCCACCCAGACTCCCCTCCTTCATTTTTATTCATCAAACATTATCTTAGATCTATCATGAGACAGGCACTCCTCTAAAGTATTTAAATAGACAAAATATCCCCCAAACTCTGCCCTACAGAACTTATATTCTGAGAGAAAACACAGAAAATAAATAGTACACAAAATAAGTAAATTCTGTATGTTAAAGGCAGAAAGTGCTGTGGAAAAACAGATAAAGGAGATCAAGGCCTGAAGCAGGAATAGTGTTTTGAGAAACAGCAAGGAGGCTAAAGTGGCTGGAGTGGAGTAAGTGATGGGACAGTGATAAGGTCAAGTGGTAGAGAGAAAAAGCTAGCGCTCTTAGGACTTTGTGGGCCATTACTGGCCTTTTGGCTGTTACTTTAAGGAATACCAGGAGCCACCATAGACTTCAGAGAAGACAAAGTCCATAGAGTGACTTCCATTTCATCATTATTACTCTGGCTGTGGGCTGAAAATAGACAAAAAGATTACAAAGGCCATAGATAAAAGCTGAAAGACCACTGGTTCAGGCAAAAGCATTAGTGGAGGTGCTAGAGAAGAAACTCATTTCTGAATACAACTTGAATATAGAGCCTAAAGGATGTTCTGATTGAAAGTAGGGTGTAAAAGAAACCAAGAAGTGAAGAAGTTTAACTCCAGAGCTTTGGATTTGTAACTGGAAAGATTAAGTTGCCATCAACTGGGGTTTGGAGCAGATATTAGAAAAAAGAACAGAGTTTGGTTTTAAATCTTTTCAGTTTGGTAGGTTGTGTGAACATCTAAGTGGAGATAAAGGAGAGAATTAGGTAGATGCATCTAGAAGTTTTTTTGTTTGTTTTGTCAATGGCCTTTTGTAAAGGGCCAGGTAGTCAATATTTTATTAGACTTTGTGGGCCAAATGTTCTCTATCACAACTACTCTGCCATTGAGCAGCTACAGACAATATACAAAAGAAGGGGAGTGGTTGTTTCAATGAAATCTTATTTGCAAAACTAGCCAAATTTGGCCTAAGGGCCATAGTTTGCCAACTCACATATAGAGTTTGAGAGAGAGGTCTGAATGAGAGAAATATGTTTGGGAATTATCCATATATAAATATTTCCAAGATCATGCTAATTTGATGTAATAACATTCATTCTGCTCTATAAAAGCTTTAGGACAAAAGAATGATGTGTTGCTAATGATAAAGAAGGAGGTAGTTGAGTCAACAGGATGTTGAACAATCAGAGATAAGATAGTCTTTCTTAATGACTTAGCAAAGAGAAAAGTACTACTAAAAACATTCTTGTAGGTACAGGCAAAATCATCAAATCTTGGTAACTGATATGAAAACAGTGACACAGAAACAGTATTTGGAAAACTAAGAGAAGGCTAATAGGTTTCCTTCTGGTTTAGGTTTTGAGTTGTAACAATGTATGTGCTGGGATAGGGACTGTTTCTACAGATTAAGTCATTTTAGAAGAGAAGAGCAGTGTATTCCAACTGTTTTAGTATTACCATCATTTCCACTATGAAGTTTTTTTAGAATTTTTTTCTTCCTCATTTCAGCCCCCTATGAAAGTTAATACCTAAGACATACTATACATCTTTATCTCTAGATACACAGTCCATGTATTATTTGGAGAGCCTCAAGCCATTTTAGTGTCTAAGATTTTATGCACCCTCCCCAAGAACCAACGCTCTCCTCAACTCACTGGGAATGCTATTGCCCCTTTGAGAATGGCTGCTTTAAAGGATGGGCTCCTCATTCCAAATTTACATGCTTCTAAGCTTTTTCTGAAATGCCTTGGTTGGTGGAAGTAGATTGTAGAAAGATATTGGAAGGCAGTATTGAGGGAACATAGCTAAGGAAACAAAAGATTATTTTCCCTTGTTTTTGTTATACTTGTTTCTCCCCTTGTCATTGCTCTGCTGAAATCTAATTTGACTGTGAAGCCTAGAAATGTGTTAAAAAATAAATAAAAAGAGAAAACACTTTGAATTTAGTATCTCATTTTTAGAGAAATATAAATGGGGAAAAAAGCATAGCAGATACAAAAGGAAAATTTTAGCAGAATTATTTTAATATAATTGATATACTTAATATCACATCTAAAGATCAAGTTAAATGTTACTTCCACTTTATAAAACTTAGTCATTTACCAAGATCTGTTAGTAGCAAAGTCTGAGGTATAAAATTGGTCTCATTCCAGTTCCATGACATAGTTTGATGGTCTTAATATCTCAGTTTCCAGGTTTGGAACCAAGTGTAAATTACGATTTTGACACAGAAAACCCACTACAAGAAACTGCTATGAAAACGGTGTTTTAGTATAATTATAAATTGTAAATTCAGTATAATTATAAATTATAATTTTCAAGCATTCTGTCTATAGAAAAAAGAGTCGTTCTGAAAGTAATTTTAAGGGAACTTCACAGCTTCTCAACGGGGGCCCTCCTCCAACCTTTCCACGTTGGCTTTGGGGAAGACACAGAGACAAACAAGGCAGGACTATTTCCCAGGGCTGAAGGTGGTAAACAGAACTCTTAAGATGTGCGCAAACCCTGTGAGTGAATTCTGGGGAAGAGAAATGAGTAACACTCAGATTTTGTTTCTATGCAAATAAATCGTTGCCATCACTACGGAAAATTCTGATTAATTCTATACCCCATTTACATCCTATGGCCAGCTCCAATTTTTATGTGTGCTCTGTAATATTTAGTGTTACATGATCAAACTGGTATATATAAGAAAGTTAGTTTTAATGAAAAAAAAAGTAATTGGGCCTCTGATTTTTATTCCACCAACTCCTTCAACACTCAAATTATCCTTAAAGTGTACATGTACAAAGATAAAGCTACATGTCCTGTTTTGTTTTGTTTTGTTTTTTTTACCCAGAGATGGTTATTGCAAAATGGTAACAGCAACATGTTAATGGGGCATAAGGAAACTGGAAGAAATTCATAATGGTAATGAAGAGGGAGATATCTCCCATTACCCATGAGCCACACTTCTTGTATAGCAACTTCCTTATAACTCTTATATAATACTGCTGTACATCCAAATGATATTTATTGTTTTTTGAAAATGTGAACAACTGATAACAATTGCGAATTATAGTTTTGAACCAAGCCTCAGGATTCCAAGGTCAATGCTAAGAAAATTTCAAAATTCCCAGGATAGAAAGAGGTTTAGAGCAACATTTCCATAATAAATTTTCAATTTACCAGTTAATTCACCCTAGCATCCATTCAATCCCCATTCATCCATCCATCCCTATAAAGGACATTTTCCCATTGCCTACAAGAGAAAATCTAAGCTACTCCTTGGCAAGAAAGAAAAAATACTTTCCAACCTGAAAGCTCTTTAGCCTTAAAAACTAAAGGCTAACTAAAGGCTAATGGGAAACCCCATTAGATCAATAGCTGTACCCAGTGCCATCTTGTCTGCACATATGGGGTACCCTGGTAAGAAAGCTGCTGGGAATCAATGCTCTTGTTTTGTCCAGATGTCTCAGAGGGATTGTGTTCCAAAAGAAGGGTCTGTTAGGCAAATCTTTGACAATATCTCAATTTTGCATCTTTGTCTTGTTCGCAACCTGAATTTACTTCCAAATACTTGAAGAGAGGAGGATGCAAGTAAAAATGGCCGGACTTATGTGTGTTGGTAAGTTGTAGAGCCCTAAGCCACAAGAAAGCACTGTACGGATTTCTATTAGGTCAAAGAATGAAGATGCTCTGTGAATATCTTAGGGGTAGCACATATTTAATACATTTTAGTAAAAAATGAATTAATGATGAAATGAATACATGAATTCCAGAAAATATATGCATAAAATCTATGATGTAAATGTGTCTTCAAATGCTAATAGCTCTTTAAAAAGTTGTCCACCCATAAAATTTAGTGTAATAATTACACTCAACCACTGAGCCCCCCCCCAGGCGTCCCGATTAATAGAATTTCTAAGTGATTAATAGAATGTTCCTATATTTTGATCCTATCCACATTGTGATGATATATCTCCCACCAAAACTTCTTGTTTTAACTTAGGTTCTACAGAAAGCAGAGCCTAAGGCAAAGATCATAATGCTTTTTACTGACAAGGTACAAACTTAGGGAAATGATTCAGTGGGAAAATGATACTGAGAAGAGAGTGCTGCAAAGCTGCGAAATACAGGGCTATTGCCCTAGCTTCTCTTCTTGACCAGCTGCAGAAGGACACAGACCATACTCAGTAAGTATGTTCTTCTGACATGCAGGAATTTTTTGCAAGGATTATAAAGAAAGACCATAATTTGAAATATTAACCAAAAAGACAAAGAAAGGGAAATATATCTACCTGGCACCTTTACACTCTCACTTCCCATTGGTCACGGTTTCCGTAAAGAGTTGACTTTCCTTCACTTTTATGTTGCCTTGTCTGGCTGTGCAGGAAACCACGAGTGTGGTATTTTATTGAATCCAGAAATGACTTGACAAAGATGAGGTCAGCATGTGGGACATGAGGGCAACTTAGGCCCAGTATTTTTAAATGTGACTCAAGCCTCTTGAGAGGTAGACAAGAACACCAGTTAAGTGACCAGCGGCCTACAAAGAAGTATAGATTCTTTAAAAATAGGCCATTTTTAGGGGTGTACAAAACCACAACTCCAGTTACCATCAATTTGACTCATCTTTTGGCCATCCTCAGAGAAAAACCCCTTTTGAATCTTACTTAACTCTTCGAAGTTCTCTATCATTGGTCACAAGCTTGCCAGTGTTTGCTCTCTCACTTCCAGTCCACGTGTTCCTAACCTTGTCCCTAATCTCTAGCATTTAGTACCTTTATGATCTCACCTGCATCATCTCCTTTTTGTTCTTTCTTTCTCGGTCATCCATAGCCAGTAAATCCAGAGTCACTTTTCTGTGTAACTCTAGTCTACCACTCAGGAGAATCTCCAATCCTTAACTTCTTTGTTTTTTTCTACTTCTGGGTTGTCATGTAATATTGGATGATGTTGGTACAAAAATAAAGCATGTAAATATCAGACAAATTCCTGCTGTTTTAGTTTGTTCTGCCGAAGTGAGCACAAATTCATACTGTTTGAAACTTAGCCATTTCTTCACCAATGTTTTTCATTTTTTTATTCATCTCAAATGGACTATAGCATTTTCACCACCATCTATTGAAATGTTCTTTTTTTTTAAAAAAAATTAATTTATTCATGAGAGACACAGAGAGAGGCAGAGGGAGAAGCAGGCTCCCTTTGGGGAGCCTGATATGGGACTCCATCCCAGGATCCTGGGATCATGACCTGAGCCAAAGGCAGACACTCAACTGCTGAGCCACCCAGGTGTCCCTATTGAATGTTCTATTGCCCATTTCCTAAATTAATTTTTCAACTCACTTCTCATAGATTATTAAAGTTACTAGTTTATTAGTTCAAGAACATTCAAAATTGGCTTATCTCCATGTGAAAATCTTCTCCAAGGTCCTCCTGAGGTTAATGCTTTTACTGACTGATGCTGTGATTCCACCCTAAATTACTTCCTCTAGAACCTTACTTTAATAGTTAGCTACATTTTCATCTTCATTCTGTCCCACCCTTCTTTTTTTTAAGATATTATTTATTCATGAAAGACACAGAGTGAGAGGCAGAGACCCAGGCAGAGGGAGAAGCAGGCTCCCTGCAGGGAGCCCGATGTGGGACTTGATCCCAGGAATCCAGAATCATGCCCAGAGCCAAAGGCAGATGCCAAACCACTGAGCCACCCAGGTGTCCCCCACCTTTTTTTATATACATACATCTTTTCAAGTCTCTAACTAGGGTCTCTTCTATCCTGAAATGGACACACATAAGAGAGAAGTGAAATAAAGCAACTAGTTATTCTTTAATTTCATTTTTTTCCAGCTACAGCTTAATACAGATTGAATTATATGGCAAAGACAATACATTCAGCAATATCATCTGTTTTTTTAAATATCATCTGTTTTTAGAGATATTTAGATAACCTATAATTGAAAGTAAAAATATATAAATAGGGAAGTACTAACTTCAGCTTTTACTGTATGAAGCCATTCACATGGCTAAACCCAGAGTGGCACATTCAGATGTTAGCAGTAAAGATGATTTGAATAAGTGTCTAGAAGCTGACCAGGAACCATAATTCTGGTAAACTAGTTCATGCTCCTTTAGGCAAAACTAGGTTAGTCAAGATGAAATCTTAGTTGTATAAATTTGCAGTATTCCTTTTCTTACGCTTGATTTATTACTATTTGTCTTAGTAACTTAAAAATAACCCTAGTTCCTGGCTAATAATTAGTGCTATAAAAATAATCATGGAAGCACTTTAGGAATACTGCCATGAGGAACTCTGTGGTCCCATTCCCCAAAGAAACAATTATAATTGGTGGATATTGTGAAAAATAACCACTGAAAGTGTCTGGAAATTTTTCTAGGGCATAGATGTAGCTAAAGTGCTTAGAGAAGAATTTATAAATGCTTTTCTTTAAAATGAACAAAGATAACAACTCTATACCTTAGAAACTTATGGCGGGGGGGGGGAGCAAACTATATCTACAGCAAACAGAAATAAAGAAAAAATAAAGAACAGATTTTAAGTAAAATGGAAAACAAAAAAAATCAATGAAACAAAGTTTTTTTTTCAAAAAGTTCAAAAAATTTAGTAAATCATTACTTAGCCTAATGCAGAAAAAAAGAATAACCAAATTGCTAACATCAGGAAGAAAACAGGGCCTATCATTATCACTTCATAAAAATAAAAAAATACATATATTATATATGTAGTTACAGGAATACTGTGAACAGTTGTACACCAATAAATGAAATAACATAGAATGTTAAGTTCGTTGAAAGATACAAACAATAAAAACTGGCTCAAAAAGAATATCTAAATACACTAGGTTCTAATAGGTAAAAAGATTGAGTTGGTAAATTAAAAATTATAGACAAAGGAAAGCCTAGGCCTAAATGGCTTTCAGGTCAATTCTACCAAACGTTTAAAGGAATTAATGCAAAGGCCCCACAAACTCTTCCAAAAATTGGAAGAGGAAGACATATTTTCAAACTTGGTCTGTAAGGCCAGTATTAACCTAATGCTAAAACCAAACAAGGTAGCATTAGAAAAGGAAACAACAGATCAATATTTCCTCTAAAGATATGAAATCCTCAACAAAATACTATCAAATGGAATCCAGCAATATATACAGAAAAGCAGTCTACATCAAGGCCAAGCACACAGCAAACTCAAAGAACAGAGCTTCTTTAAACTTAGAAAAGACCTCTGTGAAAGATCCCATAGCTAACACCATACCTAATGGTAAAAGGTGGAAGACTGTCCTCCTAGGATGAGGAAAAGACAAGGATCTATACTCTTCACTTATATCCAACACTGTACAGGATATTTTATCCAAGGCAAGAAAAATAATAAAAGGCAATGAGGTAGGAAAAGGAAAAACCTATCTTTATAAACAGATGACATGATTTTGTATATAAACAATCAAGGAATTAAAACATCTCTAAGAACCAATAAACAAGTTCAGCAAGTTTGTAGGATATAAGATCAATATACTGAAACGGTTATATTTATATATGCCATAAACAATCTGAAAATTTTAAAAAAATTGAATTCACAGTAACATCAAAAAGAATATGCCTACAATTAACTTTAACAAAGAAACGCAAGACTTGTAAAGTGAAAACTATTATAGAGCATTGTTCAACTTGAAGATAAATGAGAAGACATTCCATATTTATTAATAGGAAAAACATACTGTTAAGATCGTGATTCTCTTTGGCTTAGTATTCAATGGCTGACAAAACAAATTACCACAAACTTGGTGGCTTAAAACTAAAGAAATTTATTTTCTCAAAATTTTAGGGGCCAGCAGTCTAAAATCAAAGTATTGACAGGGTAGTAGTTTCTTTGAATTCTGTAGAGGACAATATTTCCTTGCCTCTTCTAGCTTCTGGTTATCTCCAGACCATCTTTGGCTTGTGGGTGTATAACTTCATTGTCTCTCCCCATCTTCATAGGACCTTCCCTTTTGAATGACTGTCTTCTTTTTTTCTGGGTCTTATAAGAATCCTTGTAATTGCATTAAGGGCCCACTGGGATGGCCCAGGGTGATCTTATCTCATGATCCTTAATTACATCTGCAAAGATTATCTTTGCAAGTAAGGTCTTATTCACAGATTCTGGAGTTAGATTGTGGACCTGTTTTTTAGGAATCATCATTTATCTACTATAGTCTCCAAATGGATTTACAGATGGAACATAGTCCACATCCAGCTGGATTTTGTGTTGCTGTTTTTCAGGATTTACAAAATCATCCTAAACTTCATATAGAAAACAAGGACTTCTGACTAGCCCAATATTAAAATAGAATAAAGTTGGAAGACCCGTGCTTCCTGATTCCAAACTTTATTGTAAAGCTAGTAATTAAGATAGCATGTTACTGGCATAAAGACAGCCATACAGATTATTTTATTTCAAAAAAATTTTGAGCATAGTTGACATATAGCGTTACCTTAGTTTTAGGTGTACAAGTTAATGACCCAGCATCTCTATACATTACTGTGCTCACCACAAGTGTAGTTACCATCTGTCATCACATAACACGATTACAATAACATTGACTGTATTTCCTCTGCTGTACCTTTTATTTCCATCACTTATTCATTTCATAACTAGAAACCTATACCTCCCACTCCTCTTCACTTATTTTGCCTGCTCCCATCCTCTTTCTTGTGGGAACCATCAGTTTGTTCTTTGTATTTATAGGTCTGATTCTGCTTTTTGTTTATTTTTTAAATTCCACATTTGAGTGAAATCATCCTGGATTTAAAAAATCTAGCTATTTATTGTTCTATTTATTGGAGGTAACTAAAGCCTTGCGCCACAAAAATGTGGTACGTAAAAACAACAGATGACATGGCAAAGATAAAGAAGACCATCTTATTGTTATAATGACATCAGGAAAAAATAGTCTTTCAAAAAAACAAGATAAAGTGGATCACAACAAAATGATAATAGGCTTAATTTTATCAGGAAAATGTAATCATTCTAAATTCATATAAAACTAGTAACGAGGTTTCTAAATATATAAAGCAAAAGTTGATAGAAATACTAAAAGAAATTGACAAACCGTCATCATGATGGAGATAAACTTTTCCCAGTGCCTGATAGATCAAACAAACAAAAATATCAGAAAATACTAGGTCATAAAACAAGTCCCAACAAAGTTCAGGGAAACAGGATTATAAAACTACATGTCTTACTGATTGTACAAAATAGATAATAATCAAAACAGAAAGAAGTTATGTTTAAACTAAATTTCTATCTGGTGGAGGATCTTGGTTTGTTCTTTTAGAGCTTATTTTTATAACGTTCATATATTGGAAAGGGAATATATGCCTGGTGCATACCTAATTATTTTACTTTAAATACCCAGAAAAGCCTTATGAGAATAATTATTTTCATCATTTGCAAATGAGGAAACAGATACTCCAGAAAGCTAAGTGATTTTCCTAAGTTCTGGTAAGTGATGGAATTCATATGTAGATTTAGATTTGTCTGGTCTCAGAGTCCTGCACTAAGCGTATCAGAACTGAGATTGTTTCTTGACAATATGCCCTACTGCTCCCTTGAAACTAGGCAGTAAATTTTAGAATGGATGAGTGTATGTAGTCCTACTCTATAAGCAATTCACATTAAGTTCCTTTTTCTTTCCTTTCTCTTTCTATTTATATAAACCCTGAATAATTGCCCCTCAAATGAAGAGTTGACACCATACCAACTGATACAAATTATTTGCTGCAGCTTTAGGCCAGAAGGAAATGAAAGCTCATTTTACTGATACTATGTGAACGACAAGATGCTGTGCTTCAATGTGGAGATGATCTCATTTTTATCAAGGGATGCTGTGCTAAAGGAGGAGAAAATAGGAAGGGCAAGTTCTAAGGGAGCGAGTTTAGCTTTCTTAGAAAGAAAATGGATATGCCTTAGAGATGAAGTACAACATTTATTTAGCCAAGCTGTGGGATTTAAATGTGATTTTATTTATGTATTTCATCAACTCTATGAAAAAGGTAAACTTTTATTTTACATTCTATAAATGAGAAAACTGAGACTCAGAGAAGTTAGGTAACTTCACCTGGTATTTTACTGATAATAAGTAGTAGAGCAGGAAAAGACACCAAAAGTCCATGTTGATACCACATACACTCTAAGGCCTCAAAGGTATGTGAATGTTTTCTAATAATGAAAACATTTCTTGTTTGATGAAAGCAAATCTTCAATCTATATTTTAGTTATTTTTTACTTCTGGTCCAAATTCCTGTTTTCATTTCAGCCAACTTTAAACTTCAGCATTTTTCTTTTTGGCAAGTGACTATGACCAAGATATGTATAAAAGTTAATAATTGTCTTGTTTTTTATCCTTTTAGTGTAGGGTCCACAGATACAGGATTAAGGAAGAACTGTCCAAATGAAGGAATTTAGGAAGAGCTAGAAAGCCAATCAGAAGGCCAAAGTTGAGGAAGACTGAGGTCTAGAAAGACAAAGGCATATATCCTGAGGTAAAAAGTTAGAACATAGGAAAGGAGGGATTTAGACCTAAGCCAAGAGGTTGAGTATTGACCATCACTGAATTTATTCTTTATGGAGAATAAAATTTATCATAGAGAATGAATGGAAGGATTTTGATCTCACTTGTGTCTGAATGCTTCCTGTCTCTATCTTGCCAAATTTCAAGAAGTAAAAGGCAAGTACATTGAGCTGTAGGGCAAGTATGAAAGAAACAGGCCTGTGAAAAGTGTCCATTATGTTTGGACTATGTTCTATATGATTTTTAGCCACAAATGTAGGACACAGAGAGCTTCCTATTGGGCACCCATGGCCCAATTTATTTCCAGACTCTTTACCCATGGATTACATTTACTATAGGAATACTAGCTATGAAAGATTGCAAGTTTTCCCTTGTTTTTTTATTTGAGATAAAACAAGATACAGATTTTATATGCAATGTAAAAGGCTTCTGCCATTTCAAATATTTAGCCTGACAAGCCAATAATGGTTTCTCAAACAATAATGGCGTAATTACAGTATAATGTATGGGATTAAAAATCCAAAGGACTCAGACAAATGCTCATTAAATCAAAAAGGGTTTCATTTTATTCTTGTATCTTTTACAACAAAAAATGCAAACAAAATTTTTGAATTATTTTTTGGCACCAATTTTGATTTTTATATTCACTATTTACTAAAAATTAAAAAGTACTACATTATGTTAAATGGAGAATCTAAATAACTCTTTAAAAAATATCCTATCAGGGGGCCACCTGGGTGGCTCAGTTGGTTAAGCATCTGCCTTCAGCTCAGGTTGTGATCCCAGGGTCCTGGGATGGAGCCCTGCATTAGGCTCCCTGCTCAGTGGGGAGCCTGCTTCTCCCTTACATCACCACTCATGCTCTCTCTTGCTCTCTTTCTCTCTTCCTCTCCCTCAAATGAATAAATAAGTATTTTAATAAAAAAAATCCTATCAGTAGCAAGTGAAAGAAATAATACTAAAAAGAGACTTGGAAGCTTCTACTTTATCTGTGTTTGTTGATATTTTCCACAATGTCCAGAATAATGAATTGTACATAGTTCATGCTCATAAAATAGTTGCTTTTTTATGGAGATTTTATTTCCACTTCCTTCACAAACCTTAGTGAGTTCAAGTTCAGTGTGTCTTGAGGGTTGCTGGGTACTTGTGTGTTGATGCCAGTAAAAACCATGTACATCATTATTAATGATGTGGCTACATCTACTTATAAATTGTTAATAATTTTTGTAAAGAAGTGTCTCAGATACTTTCATGTTTTACCAAGCAAGACGTGGGGACAGTTTCTGTTTTATTCTAGAGAGAGCAGTCTTTCTCACTTTGTTTCACAATGACTTTGCAGACGGAGAGAGTGAAAGGCATTTTACTCTTATTATCAACTCTCAAGTTTGCAGTAAGTCACGTGGTTTCTTTCTTAGAAACATAGAAATTATGAGCTGGAAAGAACCTTAGAAATCAGTCCTGTGACTTTACAGACTGGAAAACTGTAACACAGAAAGTTTAAGTGCCTTTCCAAGGTAACAGATTCAGTTGGTGCCTGAGCCTCCTTCTGTTTGCAGTATTTTTCCACTACACACATCCTATTTTGCATCATGTCAAAGTAACTAATCAATACACACAGAATAGTAAAATCTAGTTGGGCATTTGACCTATTAGCCTGTGATGAGGGTTGCAAAGTTCTCCATTTTGTGTATTGCACAGATGATAATTGTTAGTTGCTATGTTACATGGTGCCCACTTGATGAAGACAAGTGAGGAAAACATGACCTCCTAGTCTTTGTATCAGAATATACTGTGTTTTATTCTTAAAATGGGATTCTCTACTGGGAACACTGAATTCTGCAATGGATCAGTTTTTCCTTTTCTAACGGCCTGCACAAAAGCTGAGAGTAAATGTGTGGCTTATTTTATTAGCGGAGAGGGCAATGTATTGAACCATTCTGTTATCTTTAGTTCTGGCTCTATTTTATACCATTACTCTTGATTTTTGTTTTCTTTTACACCTATTTCTATACTCTGTTATACTGTTTTTTTTTTTTTTTTTTTTGGTTGTTGAAACTTAAATACTTTTAGTGGCAAGACAAATATAAATAAGCAAACATATGAGGTTGAATTCACAATGCAACTCTTTTATCATAGATCAAGTTTCAGAATTTATCCCATAGCTGATTTTGAATATATTTAGAAAGTCTTTTATAACTCAATTTGATTGGTTGATTCTCTTTGACCTTGGCCTAGTCTCATTTTGATAAATTTACATCATGGAGATGACATGAGGAAATTAAATTATTTTGTTACTTGTTTACCTAATTTGATTTGCCTGAACTACATCTGAACCTGAATTTAAATTTACAGAAGATAAAGAGCTGATTTGCTATAAAAAGTACCTCATATAAATATGAGGAGTTTAATTATCAGTACTTAAAAAAATATTTTAGCCAGGTAAAATGTCTGTTGTACCAGGGCTTTCCATGGAGTTGAAAAGCTTTTGTGTAGCATATAAATTTCTGACAGAAGATCAGTGATACTGGCTTAAACTTGGAAGGATGCTCTTTTCTGAGTATTTCACAGTATTAGCAGTGAGGAATCTTGAAAGGGGGAGAGCTACATGGGGGATTACAGAGTAGCTCAAAATTCTAACAATTCTAATTCATGTTTGCAATTTGTTCAGGGCCCCATAATCTGGTTTTGCTTGAAAGTTGTTTTACTTTATAAAGGAACGTTTACCATGTCTAATCATATTGTTCACAAGAACTACATGACCTCAAAAACAAAACACTTCACTGGTCTTTTCTGAGCTTCTTCCCCCAGCTTTTCTGAGTATTCAGCTCTGCTAGTCCTTACTTGTCTGCTACATGCGGCGGACGCCGGGACACCTGCACCCCGATGTTTATAGCAGCAATGGCCACGATAGCCAAACTGTGGAAGGAGCCTTGGTGTCCAACGAAAGATGAATGGATAAAGAAGATGTGGTTTATGTATACAATGGAATATTACTCAGCTATTAGAAATGACAAATACCCACCATTTGCTTCAATGTGGATGGAACTGGAGGGTATTATGCTGAGTGAAGTAAGTCAGTCGGAGAAGGACAAACATTATATGTTCTCATTCATTTGGGGAATATAAATAATAGTGAAAGGGAATATAAGGGAAGGGGGAAGAAATGTGTGGGAAATATCAGAAAGGGAGACAGAACGTAAAGACTCCTAACTCTGGGAAACGAACTAGGGGTGGTGGAAGGGGAGGAGGGCGGGGGGTGGGAGTGAATGGGTGACGGGCACTGGGTGTTATTCTGTATGTTAGTAAATTGAACACCAATTAAAAAAAAATAAATAAAGCAAAGACATCACTAAAAAAAAAAAAAAAAAAAAAAATCAGCATAATGCTTTGAGGGAAATAGTAGCACAAGATTCCAAGACCACTTCTCTGTGGTTCTTTGGCTCCTTGAACTTGGCTTCTCACATTCTGGCTGTCGTAATTGTTCTCTGTTAACTTCAGAGAGCTAATAATGTTCGTAGTTTATCCAGTTTACATACTCAGTCTCTTCATGAAGATGAATCCAATACAAGTTGCATTACTACAGCACATCACAGAATTTCTGTTGTAAAACAATACTTGTATTTCCTATTTCGTCGACAATAAATGCCCCCTCCTCTTCTTCCTTAATTTAGGACTAGCTAGTACAATCTGGTAGCTAGTAACTGTTGATTTCTCTAAGCTTGGGAAATCAAAGTTGTAAAATTTAAACTCTACTGCCCTCTCAGTGACCTTTGCCCCGTGCAAATTGTCTTCAGGTCAACTGACTGGATGCTTCCAGTTTACCACTGCACCTCTCAGGCTCCACCCTCTGCCTGAGGTCTTTTTAAGCGGTCTTTTCCTTCTTCAGAAGTCAGTGGTCTGCATCCTATATGCTCAACTCTAATAATTTCTTATTCTATCCTCTGGAAGTTTACAGTGCCTCACCCTGTTAAAGCAGGGTCAGCCATTTAATATCCTCCTGCCTCTAAATTCTAGTCTTTTTCTGCTTCTTTGTTTTCAATGCTTTGAGTAACTTTCTGAAATTTAGGCCTCATGATGTCACTTCATTTCTCGATACCTCTCAGGTTTTCCTTATTACCTCTCGGAAAAAGCTGAAAGTCCTTGGCATGGAATCTAAGGCCCTTTGTGTGCCGATCGCAGCTTACTTTTCCAGCTCTATTTTTAACTTCACTTCTACATGCATCCAAAGGTCCATTTTTTCCAGATTTTTTCATGAAAATGAAGACAATTTTTTTACTAGAATATGTCTTATTATCTGTCGTGCCTTTCTGTTTCGGTTATGGCTATACTTTCTTCCTTACATGTTCTTCCTTCTTCCTTTCCCAGAAGAAATTCTCCTAACTCCTCATAGTCCACTGAAGTATCATCTCCGTTGTGAGACCATTCTCCCAATGACCTTCAGAGGCCCCATAACACTGTGATGTTTTCCAATATTGCTCTTTCTACATTGTAAGAAATTAAAAATATTGTTAATTGTTCTGATGTTTTTCTCCAGCTGGTCTATTAGCTCCTCAGGCTCCTTTCTCTTTAGCACCTGCTTGAGGAGTAGTAACTGTTTTACAAATATTGGTTACCTAGAACTGAATTGCAATGAATAATAGGGTTTGGTTTGGGCTTTGGCCTATTCTTTTGACAGAGGGCTGTTTCAAGTCCTGCATGGAAGGTCCAGGGAAGGCTTTTTATGGTGGGTGGGGGGTGGTCTTTCAGACTTACCAGCTCATAGCATAAAAGAAACTGCAAGCTTTCCCTTACATCTTGGTCCAACCCTGGATAGATATTATTATAAAGGATATTGTCATTTTTAAGCACATTTTTTTTAAACTCTTCAAAGAAACTAAAGTTTTATATAGTTGGGAGTAGAAAAAAGACTGTATAGAATACTAATACCTTATAATTTGAGCCAGAAGTTGCATCTGTATCTATAAATTTAGTTTTGAATTGTCATCAAGATATAACACCAAGTGGCTCCATGATTTCTTAATAAGTTGGTTGGCTCTTATCCGGGGGTGAATTCTAGTTGGCAAATGAGTTCAGAGGGATTTGGATTGCTTTTTAGATTCAAGTTATTTTGGGGCTTATGCTCTGATGGACTAAACTATAATGTAAACTTAAAATGCAAAACAGGCATCTGCTTGTGCCCGAAGCATTGGAAAAATGAGGTCTTAGGGCCCTTTGTATAAAGTTTCCCAAATGCATACTGTGCTATAAAATTGAAGAAATCAAAGAGGGAAAATAAAGTAAGTGGAAATGCAGACATGCACACCCTACGGTAAGTTCATAAGGTCAGAATGGGGAAAAAAAAAAGAAAGAATAATTGCAGTTATATCTGGAAGAATCATAGAAAAGAAAAACATATTTGAGGTCTCCCTGAAAAGCTGACAGGTTTGATGTTACCTGCATTTGGAACAAGAACAGTGTTTGCACTCTGGTGATGTATGCAGAGGAGGGAAGAGAACACGTGTTAGGGCATAGAAATTTGAAGAGGAGTGTACATCCATTAGGGAAGTCACTGAGATGGGCTATTCAGCTCCAAATCAGAAAGGAAGCTGGGACTTGCTAGAGGAGTGATCCACTCTTGGGTGTGGGCAAATTGGTGGTCTTAAGGTTCTCTTTCTATCTGGTAACAATGGGGAAAGCAACAGAGAATCTCTCCCAATCACTACCTTACTCATAAGGACAAAAAGGAAGCTGATCATATTTGGCCTACTTTAGATTCTAGCAGAGAATTATTGGGGCTGGCTGTACCTTTGCTCACCATGGAGCTGCAATTACTGCCTTCTGTGTGAAAAGTGGGAAATTGGATAGATTGATGAATTCTGGGTTCCCACAGTTCAACAGTAGGAGCACAAATTGCTGTGGGACTGTAAAATGGGAAAAGTTGAGGATGCCTGGGTGGCTCAGTCAGTTAAGGCTTTGGCTCAGGTCATGATCCTGGGGTCCCGAGATCAAACCCTGTGTCAGGCAGGACATCTTGCTTGGTGGGGAATCTGCTTCTCCCTCTCTGTCTGCCCCTCCCCCCAACTTGTGCATGCACTCACTCTCATACACACACTCTCTCAAATAAGTAAATAAAATCTTTAAAAAAAAGAAGAATAGAAAAGGCTTTAAATGACTGTGAAAGCAACATTTGTACATTGTAACATAAAAGCCACTGACAGCAAACATATTCCAAAGGGAAAAGGACAGGATGCAGAAGATGTTAACTGGACTTGGGATGGGGTGATTGGGAGCATTCAGAGTCTTCGAAAGGAAATTTTCTTTGAACAACTAGTATCTGATTTCACACCTTCATACCAAGAAATCAAGATTACTCTTTTTGGGAAACTAGAAGCACCTGTTCCTACTTTCCATTGAGGTTCACTGTTGTTATTTCTAATAATGTCCAAATTCAGTGAATGCCTGAATTACTTTCTGTTGAGGCATGTCACACAGAAATTATGTGAAATATCATGCACAGGGTTATATTATACTATCAGGATGTTTTCACAATATTGCACAAAGGATGCTCAAACATACCAGTCTGAACTTTGCACTCTGAAATTAATGCTACACAGCCAAGCACTGACCACTGCCCTTTTGTCTCTTTGGTTCTCTTGGAGCCTCTCTTGGAACTTGAGGTTTGCTGAACTTAAATGTCTGACAAAGTGGCGGCACATCTGCAGTTTTCAATTTTAGAAAGAGGACATATTTCACTATTGATAAGCAACATCTCTTATCTCAGATGCCAGCTGGTATGCTATCTGTCTAACCATCAATACCAAGTAAGCTAGAAATGTACGATAAATGCTTAAAGTTTTTCTACCCTGCTGGAGACTTGGAGAACTTTGGTAGGGAAGAGGGGAAAGAATGCTAGCTCTTGGCTTGTGCTTTGGGTTGTAAAAGATACTCTTCTAAATGATCATACTTCTCTAAATGGTCTCCACTTATTATTTGGTTTTTGAAAAGTACACAGTAGATGAGAAAGACTTTCAGAGCCTTATCTGGGTCACTATTGATAGCTGTCAAGGTAGAAACTTTATCCTGGAAAATAGATTTAGTTATTTCATACAAACAGTCACAGAAAGAAAATCTAAGTCATCAGGTGCTAAGTCTCCCACCCCAACAAACTTTATCCTTACAAATAATTTATTCCCTAGACCACTAACATAATCTATTTCATCACTATTTATTATACGGAGATAAATATATATGTATTTTTAAAAACCTTTAAACTTCACCCTGGTCTTGAAGAAAGCAGACTTTTTGGAGATGCTTAATTTAATGCAAACATTCCTCACTGGCTGATTAAATGAAAAGCAACATGAAATAACACTAACTCTAGCACATTTTTCATTCATTGCACAGAGCTGGCCTGAGGCTTGTATAAAAAAGTACCAGATGTTTTTTGGATTTATTTTTCGAGAAATAAATTTGTCTTTGTATGATGACAGATTCCCTTTGAAATTACAAAGTATGTAATAGCGTAGTTTCCTATTTGAAATCAAATTTTATCCTCAAATCATGTCTGAAGGACGAAGTTCCCTGTAAGGTTCTCTATTATGATCACATTACAGTCTTGCCACTTTGAGTTTTGTACCCCAGCCAGGAGGACTCATTCATTCTAAAGAGCAGAAAGTTCACTTAAAGAACCATTTCCTGGTTTGATGAGGGTATTAAGTGATATTAACATAATTTATTGATATATGCCATAGTCCAAGGTTTAAGCCATTTTTTTTTCACTGTTCCTCATAACAGAGGATAACACTGAGGAGAGTGTGGCAAAATTTTCACTTTACAGATATAAGGCAAGTTAAAATGCCTAAGAGGGGTAAGTCTCTATGCTGCTGCACACTTACTGCACTCCTGAGAGGATTTTCTGATCACGGTGATTACAAAAGTGAATAAGTAGAGCCATAAAGTTATAAAATATCCTACCCTTGTTGACATAGATAAAGAAAAATTAATAGTACGGTCAATGAGTTTGTTTGGAAATTGGCATTCTTACACTTGGTTAGTAGGAATATAAGTGGTGACAAACTTCAGATGGGATAATTTGATAATAAAGCTATGAAAAATAGGTTTGAGCCGGAAATTCTACTTCTAGGAATTTATCATGCAAATGTATTTGCAAAGACATAAATAATTATCACAATCCTATTGTAATAGAAAAAGTGACATAAATATCTAGCCAATATGGGACTGGTAAAATTAATATCTACCGAGTAGTAAAATTATATAAGATTATGGATCTTGTGCTACCACTTGAGTAAAAATGGGAGTGTGTGTGTGTGTGTGTGTGTGTCTGTGTAAACTAAGAGGCATACAGACATACATATGCACTTTCACACAAAGTCATTTATATTGTTTTCTATGCAATATATTCATGACACACTCTGGAAGAGTAGACAACAAACTGTTAAGCTGTTTCTTCCTGGAAGAGAAACTGAGACCCAGAATGGGGAAATAAAATACTTTTTATTGCACTTATTATTACTTTATATTGTCAGAAAGTTTCTTTGTGTCCATGAGTTATTTTTTTGCAGTTAAATGAATAAATATTTTAAGAAAAAAATTTTTTAAGAAAAGTTTATTTTGGAGTTAATCCTCTTTTCTTTCTGTCTTATATATTACCAAGGATAAAATCTCCCAATAGACCAACTGGGAAAAAAAATTAAGATTGTAGCCAGTTTTTATTGTAAGATAGGTCATGCTATTAAGAATATTCATGCTACACTTTTAAGCCTTTTCTTCTTGGTATGATAGATGAGTAAAAGCATTGGGGTTTGACTGACCTGCATTTATGTTGTCATATATCAGCTGCCTAGCACCTTCGTTTCTTCCAGAAATATTACCATCTTTCTTCGGAAGTTTCTCATTCCTCCCTCCAATGTCATGTGTCCATAAGAATTGTTTGTGTTCGTTTGGTTTGGTTTTTACCAGACTATGCCTCATTGGCCAGCATTCCCAGGAGGACACTACTTTTAAGCCTGGCCAATCACGTGCTGCCCTGAGAGCTTCTAATCAAGTTAACCTGAAGTTAATGCAAATGTGCACATACACATTCTCACATGTTTAAAGAACAGTTTTCAAATTTGAATATTAGAAATAAGGTTATTTTGAAAATTAAGTGTGTGTTAAACACACTATACACAGCACAAGGTGCCAAACTCTGAAAGTTGAATTTAGTGAGGCAAAAATTTGACATTTCTGTTGGAAATTTTATTTAAAATTTCCAGACTTCTTTGTGAGAAATTTTTCCTTTCAGGATTGCAGAGATGCCAAAATAAAAGCTATTATGATAACCACATTGGAATAATATTAAAATGACAAAACTGTAAAAAAAAAAAAAGCTATGGGAGTCAATGTTACATATTTGTTTTTTCTTTTTATTAAAGATGGCATGTTTCATATTATAACATGCCCTCTTCCTGGGACTTTCTATAAGAACTCACCAAATCCTATTTGACAGTTTATTATTTGTTTTCACATTACATGAATTCATTACATGAAAGAACAATCATAGAAATTTTGGGGTATCCATAAAATATGATAGGACTAAATATTTTTATTCACCAGGACTGCTGATCTTACCTCCCCATGTAAGAAATTTTCCTTTCCGATTGAAAAATTTCTTTTAAAAAGAAAAATCCACCATGATCCACCACATCCAAATTTGTTATAATAGCGTTAATTAAGGTAACATGAAAATGAAAGAATATCCAACAGTAAGGAGTTGTTTTAAAGGTAGAGGAGGGGATAAGTAATTTCTGGATAGTTCTCTCGAGAAGAGAACAGGCCTAGAAATGTTGGTAGGATCTAAGTAGACATGGGAAAAGGCAGGTTCAGATGTGCTGATCAAAACCTGGGCTCTGAAGTTTTGCCCAAACAGAGACCCATTGGAGGGTGAGTGAGGAGACAGACGAGCTAGACTGGAACAGATGGTCCCAGCTGCAAAGTCATGAGAGATGCTTTTGGAACTGTATGTTTGGACCAAATTTGTAAGAAGCCATCAGTGACATGATGATGATAGCAGTATTTAAGCATAAAATATCTAATGACTTGGTGAAAAATTGAACTAGGGAGAAAGCTGTTTTATATAACCCAGCCTGAGAGATGACAAGGGCATATAAATGGGGACAATGACAGAAATTCATGACCAATTAGCTAATGCAATAACAACTAATACTTTTATTAAGTATTTACTCTGAGTAGGAGCATTTCTAATTCAGATTCAGAGCAAAATGCATTATTTAATTTCCACAGTCACCACGAGAAAGCTCTTAGTTACCCCCGCTTTATATAGGTAGATACAGAGGTTCAGAGAATTTAAGCAACTGTTCCAAGATGCTCAGCTGGTAAACAGCAATGGCTCCCTCATGCTGTGCCACCTAATAGGATTTCGTGGCTTGACCCTCTCCTCTCTGAGCCATCTCCTACTACTTTGCTTCTTGTTATCTCTTCTGTAAATAGGCTGCTTCTTTGCTGTTCCTGAACAAATACTTTCCTAACTTACCTTTTGCTGCTCTTACTCCTTCTGGCAAAGATGCCCTTCCTTCAGAGAGCCACATGGCTTTTCCTTCACTTTGTTCAGGAACATGCTGGAGCATCTCATCAGTGAGCTTTTTTTTTTTTTTTTTTTTTTTCACTTTCCCATGCAAGATAACTTCCTCACTCTGCTCACACCTTTATCCTGTTTTAGTTTCACTGGAATTTATCCAACATGACAAACTATTCAATTATATGTTGACTGTCTTCCCTAACCCCATCAGAACATAAGGCCCTGAAGAGTAACACATAGTCTTTTTTTCACCTTAGTGCTTATGTGAATATTAGATGCGAAGTAGACATTTAGGAAATATTTGTTCAGTGGATGAACAAGGGGCACAGATAAAACTTTATTTTGGAAATCTGATTTAAGGACATGTCTAAACCCAGCAGATGTCTCCACTAGACCATCAATTCCATGATGGCATCAGTCACATCTCTTGAATTTCTTATCTCTAGTGCCTGATACAGTAACACAGTAGAATTAAAATGAGTTGTCCTTGGCATAAGAAATATACTGCAGTAGACATGTATGTAAGCTTTGCCTCCACCTACCTTAGATGATCTCTTCCTCACAGCTTTCCTTCTCCTGTCTGCTCACACTTTTTAGTTTGATCATCCAACCAATTGACTCTTTAAGATCCTGCTTCATTCATTTATGGTTTTTTGTTTGTTTGTTTGTTTTTATTTTGGATGAATTTTCTTCTTGTCTCTCTCCTCAGGGTGGTTTTTGCACCATTTATTGGTGTGCCTTTATTATTATTTTATCTTTAACTTTTTGGTGCATTCATATCATTTCTGTCTACCATGATATGTTCATGATTTATACCACTCTCATTTTTCTTTTTATCACTTCCAAGAGTATGCACATGAGTGAAAAGAAAATAAATACATTCAGAGGTGAAAACACTCTTACAACAGGGAGGGAAAGTGAAGATAACACATCTGTGTTTCTAGTAGAAAGAGTGAGCCACCTGAAAATTTAATTAACTGAAATGAGAGTCATTTAATAGACCACTCACTGCAAACTCCAAAAGCCCTTTGTACTAGAGGGGGTTTGAAATGTATAACATCTTCTGAATGAAGAAAGTGAGTAAGGGAATTCCCATAAGATTTTCCAGATGTAACTTTGGTTATTCTTATTTGACTAGCTTTCACTGGAGAAAAAAATTTTAGGCCAAATATCTCAAATATAAAATCACATAGGATGCTGCATAAACATTACTTATTAATGTGCACACTTTTTTTTACAGTTTCTAAATATGTAATGCATTAATATAGAATATAAATCCATACAACTAAAAATAATTGCTGACAACATCCTTCTGAGCATTAAACAACACCACCAGTTTTGTTTTATATGTTTTCTTTCTTCTCAAGTACTCAAAGAAATGCAATAGACATTATCTTAATTTTCAAATTTTTCATGAGTATATTAGGATATTACCTTTTTTTTTCACAAATCAGAAAACAAGGAACTACCATTATCTTTGCATAATTTCAATAATAGAGCCAAAATAACAATTCTAGCTAATCTCATCTGGGATCTTAATTAGTACTACTTTTGATAGCAGTTCCTTTTTGTGTCTTTCAAATTACGTATTTGCTATTCTGTTTCAGGATATATGATACCAAGGAGTAGGAACCCTATTTATAATATTTAATTGCCTTAAGAAATGCTTCCCCGGGTCTCAGAAATATGGATCTCCCATAGATGTTCTGTAGGAGGGAATAACTGTAGACATTGAGAAGTCCAGGAAAGGAGGCTTCAGGCAAAGAGGAGATACTGTCTTTTGCTGGTGGGAAAAGAGATACAGCTGCGGGCCTGTCTGGAGCTTGAACTGGTGCGTATGAAGTGTAACTCTTTTGAGAGATGACATGCTGCCTCTTAAAAGCTACAAAGGTCTTTTAAAAATGCTCAGTAAATCACAAACATAATGCATGTGACAAACTAGATGAACGCAAGCAGTTCACCAAAGATGAATGATTCGGTATGTTAACCTAATTGCTCACAGTCCAATCAGTTGGAACAGCTTCCTACCTAGAAAGAGTGCCAGATCCGATCTGAAAGGGATCTGAGCAGACCTTTCAAGCAAACACTTCATGTCAAAACAGAAGTGTGTGTCACATGTTCAAAGTTCACTTTCTGACTCCTATAAATTTATTTCGTTCTCTCCTGATAGATCTTGGCCCACCATGTCAAACTCTGGCAACTTGGGGTCACTATATCATTTATCTCTGAAGAGAAAAGCTCACCCATTGCAGACATCTGTTTGCTCTTAGGATTATCATTTCTTTCTGGGCTTGCCAACTTTGTCAGTTTAAATGTGGCATTTAAACTATTCCTTCACTATGACAACCTAAGTTGGTGAGTGATAAAATACAATAATTGAAGATTGAATAAAGCTGAGAAAAAAAAATAGAAAGAAAAGGCTTGATAGTAATAAAGCAGGTCAAAATGATATGGATATACATGTCACACTCAGAAAGAAATGGGATCTGTGAGTGCTTGCAGTTGTGTTCAATAAAGTCTTTGTGACAGGACCAATGTAGGTTAATAAAAATGTATTAAAGAGGAAATCCCTATACTAAAAAAAAGAATATACTGCTTGTTGATTTAATGTAATTCATTATTAAAATAAGAGTCTCTGAAGATATAACAGAAAGCAAACACTAGTGAATTTTTAAAGGTGAACTGAGAAGATAAATTAGCATATGATATATTAAAATTGTGAAAATTTACACTTCCTAGATTCACTGAGCCACCCAGGCGCCCCTGAATTTTCTTTTTTTAAATAATCTTTCTAACAATATAAAATCAGTCTTTTTGATGAACAGAGATAATAAACATCTATACTTAATTGGTGCCCCAAAGATAGTTCAGAACAAAGTTTCTCTGTTAAGCCCCTAGAACTTGTATCAGAAATGCCATGTTGTCCTTGCTGTGGAGATGTGCACTCCATGGTTTGGTAAATACTTTCATGAAAATATGGACTCAAAGAGGGAACGTTTGGAAGTCTCATGGTGGCTGCTTATTTTTCAAATACTCTGAAACATAAATTGATGTTTACTTTGAAATTATTTTTTGGTTTAAGAATGTCAAACCTCAAACTACCTAATCAGGAACCTGTGTGTGTGTGTGTGTCTGTGTGTGTGTGTGTGTGTGTGTGTGTGTATAGGAGGGAATGTAAAGTAACAAATGAACTCTTCCTCGCTTTCTAGAGTAACACAGCTGTCAAACATTGAAAACTTCTTTGCACCACTTTTAGGCATGGCTTAAAACGAGAAAGAAAACTAGTGGGAACTAAACCTGAATTCACAAGGAGAGCATGGGTCTGTGTAAGTGAAAAGTCCTTATTTAGGAAGGAAAAAAGGAAAGACGTAGAATGGATTGTTTATTTCCTTTGTGCATGGAAAAGAACTGAGATTCAGATTCCAAATATAATCGGAAATGACTACCTTTAGAGTACCCATACATGGAGAAAAGGTCTGAATATGTAAAAATGAAATTCCATTGTCAAATGCATAACAATAAACAATGAGAAAATTAAAAATAACTATAATTTTCTAACTGCTGAATCTTTACCATGAACAATAAATTAGATTACTCACTTTTAAACTACAATTGTCTAATGCTGCAGGAACTGACCAGTGAATACATCACTTATAACAGAGCAGCAGTGTCCTCTGGACTAGATTATTTGTCTGACGTTCATGCTTCCTGAATAGATATGATAATTTCAGCATTACCATATTTTTTGGAGTTCTTTAGTATTTTGTTGTTGGTGGGGTTTTTTTTTTTTGTTTGTTTTGTTTTGTTTTTAAAACCATTTCCATGGCTCTTTCCATGCCTTTAGTTTTTGGGAAATATGTATATAGCACCTTATGCAGTCTCCTGGTCACTTGAGAGCTGTCTTTGAGAAAGCATACCTTCTAACCTTCTCTTACTAATTTGTAGCCTTCTTTAAAACACTGGTCAGATTCTCAATGAGGGCAAGGCTACTAGAATGTTAATGCACCAGTTTGATGCCACTGACATTGTCCCACCTCCAACCACCTTTTTTTCAATCGCTACTGACTCACACTGTTCTTCGCACTTCCTCTTTTTAAGAGGAAAATTCATATCTTTGAAGAATTAGAAATGGATGGCCTATTTAAAAAGAAGCCACTTTGGAGGAAACAATGTTAAGAAAAAACTTCAGATTGCAATCTGCTCTTCAACCAAAAATATAAATAGGCTTTTAAAATCTCATTCTGTTTTAGGGGCAAAATCAGGAACAAGGGAATTTTAAATTACTGTACTAGAGAGAAGAGATCACTGCATAAATGGGAGACCAGGAAGACAAACTTTCTAAACTTCACAGTGAACTCGGGTTACTGGCCTTCTAATAAAATGGGAAAAAAATAGAAAAGATCACCGATACGATTCTGCCCTGAATCTATAAAATCGGACAAGATGGATGTGGTTTTTTTGGTGGTGGTAGTGTTTTAAGGAGTTATATTTCTAAAGAAAGGTAATCTGTAAAAAAAAAAGATAATTTTTTTTTTAAAAGGCTCCATTCCTCAGACATGGCATTCAAATGTTATCACTGTATTTGGCTTACCTGTTTCTTTCCTCATCCTCTAAACCCAGGAGTCATTCCTACTAAGCCCTCATGGGTCTGCTCAGGCCTTGCCTGAATATTCTGTCTCAGGGTGACCTGGTTTGGGGAGACTGCGAAGGAGGGTCTATGGGACCCTCCTATTCAGTATTTCTCATAGCAGCTTTCCAGTATTCTTTCTTTGGGTCCTGCTGCAGTCCTATTGAGCCTCATTTCCCCAGGCCTGCATCCCTGCTCTGATCCAACTTTTGTCATTGTCTGGTTCTTGGTCCTGTGCATAGTCCCTGACTTCACAGCTCTGCACCCATTCCTGAAAACTGCTCTCTTGTCCTTTAGACACCATTGTCTGCTCATCTAGATTTTGTTTTATCTCATGTTCTAACCATGAATAACTTTGTATTTGAAACTCAGATAGGCTTACAAGAATCTCTCTATCTTGGATATGCTTTCTGGATGCTTTAGTTCCATAGATCCTTCTACTTTGCCTTTTCTTTGTCTGTTTATCTTTCAATTTTCATCAGATTCTGGGGCCTCCCCTGTCTAGGACCACACTGCCATCATATAGGAATTTTTGACACCTTGTTTTATTCAGGAAAAATGTAAGCCAATGGGTTTGTTAAATAGTTGATTGTTGAACTTCTATTATGTACATATGCTAGAGTTGGCCATAAGTCAGTAAGTCGTAAGTCTTCAACAAAGATGGTAGAAAAGTCAAGTTGTAATGATGGAACAGTATCATTTTGCAGAGTTTGGACCTAACATGTTTATATATGTTTAATGTGTTTTCAATTCAGCTCTAAGTCTTTGGCTTTAGCCATGTTTTCTGACTGGAGAAAAGGGATCTCTCACTTATTACTCAGTATGTTCACATTGTCACCAAATAAAAGTTGGCTAATTAGCTCTTACTAAATAAATCATAGGGTCTGATTAGGAGCACCCTGCCTGCAATTATGTGAAGTGGGAGAGGGGAACTGAGCCAAACACTGCACAAGTTGTAAACATTTGTCTCAGTGAAGATCTAGACACAGAGCCAAAGGAAAAGGAAAGAATTGCTATATAGCAAAAAAACCATGGACTGTGAAAATGGTGTTGGAGGAGGGGAGATGGGTATTTTTAAACAATTAGTAGAAAAAGTAATTCATAATACTAAAGGAATTGGTCAATAATTATTTGCCAGAAAATATATTAAATTATGGTTTTAAATAGCTTGTATATCCCTCTAAGTAGTATGATTGTGGACTGGAGAATCTTCTGAATACGAGAATATTAATTGACCTCAGTATGAAGCAACACTGGGGATTTTCACATCTTCACAACAATCTCCCGAAGTTAAATAAACTCAAAGATTCTTGATTATAAGTCAAAATTATAATGAATCAAAACTTGGAAGATAATCACATCAATGTCCTTGTGTAATTGAATGTCTAATAAACAAAACCCTAAGGTTTTATAACTTGGATAGCATATTTACATACTTAAAAAAATTTCAGACATGAAGATCAACAATTATGTTCTTCCAGTAAAATAACATGAGTCATAGAATGAGGAAGTACATTATATTGGGGTTTCATTTTTGTTTAGCTAAGTTTATACTGATTGGTTATCAAGATCTACATTTGTTAACACAGAATTTAGGCTACAAATTAAAATGCTTAGCAAAAAAATTCTGTTTATTTATAGTCCAGCTGATTTCTATCTGACGCTATATTGAAAAATTTGGTAATAAAAATTACTTTCTTAAGCTCTAATTTTTAACATTCAGAACAAGAAAGAATAGGCAAAAAATAGAATGGAATATTGAGAACCACCGTATGAACATCTTTTCTTCCTAGTTCTATACCTATATTAAGTTTCACCAAACTTTTCCATCAAGGAAAATCCTAGCTCTTTAAAATTTATTTATACTTTTTTGGGAAAATAAAAGGATTTATTCATTTTGGGAAAGTGCTTTATTTTTTTAAAGATTTTATTTATTTATTCATGAGCGACACAGAGGGAGAGAGGCAGGTTCCATACAGGGAGCCCAATGTGGGACTTGATCTTGGGACTCCAGGGTCAAGCCCTGAGTTGAAGGCAGATGCCCAACCACTGAGCCACCCAGGCGTCCCAAGGGAAAATATGTTTTAATGAAGAGTGAGTTACTGACAAACTACTGAACTTCCAGTTGATGCCAGGAAATCCTCACTGTGAAGGTAACCGGTATTTATATGAACACTACAGAACAAAATAATTCGGCAATTAGCACCCTTCATCTTCACCAAGAGACATAAAGGGCAAACATAGGACAATCCAAATATACTATTTTCCTTCAATGAATCTATGTCAAATTGGAAATTAAGTCTCTTCTCCTGATTTTAAAGCCCTTGGAAACATGAGTATTCCAGTTTTTAAGAGTTTTTGTTATTTAGTAGAAAGAACTTTATTATTTTAGAATATAGAATGTCTGTACATGTTCACATTTTCTACTTCCTTAAGATTCTACAACATTTTAACCAGTATATGTGACCTGGGTCGTCTTTATTTTAAATCTCTAAAAATTTAACAAATTACTTTTCTAGTTGATAATTTTTTAAAGGTTATGATTGAATTCATGTTTCTTGGTCAGTAGGGCAATCTGGTCGCAAAATTTATTACCTGGTGATTGTCAGCATCTTGTCAGCTTATCTAGCTGATCAGGCAGCTATCTCTGAGACTTAATTTAAATTCAGTCCAACTAGGAGTTGATAGATAATAAATGGTAAAACATAATATAGAAGGGATTTTAAATATTGAGTTGTACTGCATTATTGGGCCATTAACAAGAATAAATGCATTGTATGTAAGGGTTATTTTTTTCATTTTTGGATATATACAGCATCAACCTTTAGATCTGAATATATATTTTAAAATATATTTTAGGGGTACCTGGGTGGCCCGTTGGTTAAGCTTCTGACTCTTGATTTCAGCTCAGGCAGGTCATGATCTCAGGGTCATGAGATAGAGCTCCACATTAGGGTCTGTGCTCAGCACAGTCTACCTGTCCCTCTCTCTCTTCTCCTCCCCGCACATTTTTTCTCTTTCTTTCTTTCTTTCTTTCTTTCTTTCTTTCTTTCTTTCTTTCTTTCTTTCTTTCTTTCTTCTTTCTCTTTCTTTCTTTCTTTCTTTCTTTCTTCTTTCTTTCTCTTTCTCTCGTAAGTAAATAAATAAAATCTTTTTAGAAAATAAATTTAGTTGCTGAAATATGAATATGTGATTTAAATACGTGTTTAAAATCATATTTTTTAAAGATTTTATTTATTCATGAGAGACACAGAGAGAGAGAGAGAGAGAGAGAGAGAGGCAGAGACACAGGCAGAGGGAAAAGCAGGCTCCACGCAGGGAGCCTGACCGTGGGACTTGATCCTGGGTCTCCAGGATCACGCCCTGGGCTGAAGGTGGCGCTAAACCACTGAGCCACCCGGGCTGCCCTAAAATCAGCATATTTTAAAAATTAATATCTAAAGAAAGAACTGGAACGTGTGTGTTGGATTCAGAAAATATATGATCCAGTCCTTGCCCTTGAGCATTTAATACTAATGTAGTAAACACACAGCTAGACCTTGCATACATTATCTCAGAGATCTATGAGGCAAGAACTATGTATGCTTTGTAATTTCCATGACTTTGCACAGAGCAGGTCATTAAATATTTGTTGATCTAGTTAAGGAATGATGAGGGAGAGCTTTATTTAGCAGAGGATTTTAAATGCCAGCATAGGTTTGGATTTGGTATTTTGAGCAATGGTAGCCATTTGATCTGGAGAGCTTTAATATAAATAGTATTTAAAGAATATTTAAAATGAGTTTCATCTCTCTTACTGCTTTGTTTAATCCTGTTGGTTCTACCTCCAGAATTCTCAATTCTATTTGATTTTTTCAGTTATTGTTCTGTTTCTAGTTTCTGCCAATATCACCTTTAGGCAGAATAATAGAGACTGTGTTAAAACCAGATTGCTTGGTTTTTAGTTCTGATTTTATCACAAATTGCTATATGACCTTATCTCCATTTTCTCATCTGTGAAAGGGGACAGTGAGGATTAAATGTGTTAAATGCAAAGCCCTTGGAGGGTTTCTGGCTTTTAGTAAGCTATATTAAATGACAGTGAAGATTTCTATTATGTTTATTACTCCTACTAATACTATTACTCCTACTCCTACTATTACTATTATTCATTAGCCGTCTAACTAGTCTAGCAGCCCCTAGTTTTGTCCCATTCTAATTTAGTAATCTTTCTAAAATGCCTTACCTCAAACCTTTTAAGGGCTCCCATTTGCCCTCAGAATAAAGTGTAAACTCCTAAACATTGTTGCTAGCCTTTCATGCAGGCAGCCTCCAGCCCCTGCTGCCTAGCCCAGGCCCTCAAACTTACACCCTGCTCCCAGTCATAATGAAATTCTTTCTGTTACTCAATGAGACAAGTGCTGTGTTACCTAATGGCTATGAAGAGACAGTTTCCCCTGACTGCACTATTTTTTCCCACTCTGTCTCCTGTGGACTTTGCATGTCTAACTCCAATTCACCCGCCTCATATTGAATGCCATTACTCCAAGCAGTGTGCCTTGACCCCTTAGCCTGTTGGGATTCCTGATCCCTCACATTATTATCATTTCTTGTTTAATAATGGGTCACCTCCATTGGATTGTACCCTATCTTGCTCAGTATTATCCCTACAGGATCTCTCTCAGAGACTGACACATAAAAATGTACAAGGATATTTTTGTGTGAATGAGTGTATGCATGACCAAATGACTGAATAATTTGATGATGTTTCAAGGTATCAAAAGTTCATTCTTAATCTAAGTTGTAAGTACCTCTGTAGCCTGAGCTTCTGGAGCTCTCTCCATTTTGCTTTATCCCCTAAAAATAGGAAACTACTTGTATTTCCCTAAATATAGTATGCTCTTTCATGTCTTTACAAATGGATTCATGCTGTTTCTTCTGTCTAGAATGTTCTTCATTTAGCGCTTTGGTAAGGTACTATGCATCCCTTAATGAGCAGCCCCAAAGCCAGCTCTTCTGAGGAACAAACATTGCAATTTCTCTCCATAGAGTTACCTATCCTCATCTCTGAGCTGTATTTTGACTTTATGCATACTTCTGTGATTTCATGGTATAACACACTTTTATATATACATCCTGCTTAAATTGGGTAAATCTTAAGGGAAGGATTCAAGCCTTCTTATTGTTTGTTTCCCAGAGCACACAGAGCATCCAGGAGTCATTGAAATCAGGTTTCAACAAGTAGAAGCTGAATTGGAAGTCGAATGTCATTAGTAGCCAATAGAGGTGAGGATTAAGGAGGAGATGTTATTGAGTAGTTCCAGATGTGATGAAATAATCCAGAGATGCAGGAGTTCATATGAAGAGTTGTATCATTTAGGAAAAAAAATATTGCTCTGATCTCAGATGTAGGGCAATTAAGAGAGAAGAAACCATATGATAAGCAAGTAGAAGACTGATAACAAAGTCATTTCTATTAAACATAGAACATCTGCCCCATAGTAAGAATTGCTTTATTGTTAGTAACAAGTCTGATATGTGAATATCTAATAACACATATATATTGTATGAGGACATTTTCTCTCTCCAGGCTCCTACCCTTATTTGAAAACTCTCATTAGCATTGTTTTGAATATTGACATGTGAGGATTGTGATCCATAATTTTAATTTGTCCTGATCACCATAAAATTTAATCACTTTCTCAAATACTGTGGATTTGATCCTATAACATGTCTCTTATGGAAGACAGTCCTTAAAACCAAACTTCTTGAAAAACTCTGCTTATCTCATGAAAGAATGGCATCAAGCAGACATGACAGTTTAACATGTCAGTCACTATTTGTAATTCGAAAAAAATGAGCATGCAGTTTTAGTACCCTTCTCCTAACATCCAACTGACACATGTTTGGCAAATGTGCCAGACTCAAAACCTTGAATCCAAGCACTTTGCAAAAGCATATGTACATGCTTTCTTAAAAACCACTTACAGATGTGTTGGACAAGCTCTAAAATTGAATCTGTAAACAGAATAAGCGTCAGAGCAACATGGTGGGTGGATACATGGTTAAGATTGTGGACTCTGGTGTCAAGCTTTTTGAGTTCAAATCTCTTTCTACCCCTATTCCTGTAGGACTTTGAGCAAGTTACATAATCTGTTCTCTCATCTGTACAGCTGGAGAAAAAAAAAAAAACAATTCCAAACTTAAAGAGTAATTGTTAGGTTCATAAGATAAGACTTCAAATTGGTGTCTAGCACACTGTAAGGGCTCAATAAATATTTGCTGTTGTTAATATTATTAGTTCTGTGCAAAGGAACATTAATAGCAATATAGTCAAGTCATAAAATGCAAAGAAAATTTGTTAAGATGATGATTATTAAATAGAATGGTTGTATTTGTGACCCATTTTGTGCTAAATGCTTAACCTGATGCTTTGTGTGAACACTATGATTTAGTTTCACAATGATACTATGTATGAACATTAGGAAATGTATTTTATAAAAGAGGAGAGTAAGACTTGGGAAAGTTGTAAAATATGCTCAAATTCACATAGCTGTTCAGTATACAACCAGATTACAAACCCAGGTGTTAGACTCTGAAGTCGACACTCTTTGTGTACTTATCTGGGCTGCAATTCAGAGTCCAACACAAGGGAAGTTGAAGAAATGCTCTTTTACCAAGAGCTTGTTAATTTCAGGAATGTAGGCTTTCTCTTAATCTACGATGCTTCTCAACTTTTAATCAAGCTAATTTCTTGGGCCAGAATTGAGAAAAAAAAAAAAAAAAAAAAAACCTACCATTCATGGTTTTTCTCCAAGCTGGCTCTGAGTTCCCAAAAGGAACAGCTGATCTTTATGCAAAAGTTGAAAATATGGACTCAGTTCATGGTTAGGTGTCTTGATGAGAGTCTGAGGCCCAAGATCTTTGAACAACAAGCTGCTGTTCCATGAGACTGTGAATGATATAAAATTAAGGAGGAGGAAAGATGAATGTAAACTAAAATGAGAGGTAAGGCAATATCCAGCAATTTAAGAAATAGGATGAAGAAATTTCTGCGAGGCCAGAGGTCATAGAAGAGCCTATTAGATGCTAATCTACTTATAAGTTGATATTATCTCAAGGAAGCATGGAGCCAAGTGCTAAATTGAAGTTCTATGTTGAACATACTCTGCTGCTAACAACAAACAAATACATCACGGTCCTATCGGGGTCACTGTGCAGTGGCCCTACCCATACCCGGCAGTGTCAGGACTTTTAATGGCTGTTCAACTCAAATATAATGTCTCTGGTTTTGGAAACTAATATCTGACCCTCTCCCCTCACCTCCTATGAGAAATAGCTCCTTTGTTCCCACTCCATTCCTCTTCTCTGTTCTGAATTTGTTTTGGTAGTTTCCAATGTTTGGCAAGATGGACCCACCAGTGTGTTCATTTATATGTTTGTATTCACTGGCTTTCCATCTTCTCTATGGGTCACAACACCCCTACCTCCTCTGGCTGAGTACAAAACCTGGAAGGCTGTAGGAAAAAAAATAGCTTTAAGTCCTTGGAAAAATATGGAGCTTGTTCCATGCATCAGACAGGCAGGTGATGGACTGATCTAAATAATAATCAATATAAATTGTAGGAGTGATAAGAGCCTAAAAAACCAATCCTGTGCAAAATACTTTATATTGATTATCTCCTTTAATCTATACATTGTTTGAAATTGTTTCCCAATTTTCCTTTAGAAGAAACTGGGGCTTAGGAAGGCTAAGAACAGGGTCAAAGAATCTATGGTGTTTGGTGTTGTTACCTTGTAGAGCAGTGCTCTTGAAAAGAGTGGCATGTGGATATCTGCGGGAGGAGGCTAGCTAGGTCTTCTTTCTGATCTGGGTGTGGGTACATAGCAGTCAGTGTTCACTCTATGAGATTTCATCAAGGGCTACAGGCCTTATGTGCATATTATACTTCACTAAATATTGAAGTTTTATAAACTCAAGGAACAATTTTTAAAATAACTTGTTCAAGGTCTCATTGGAAGAGCTGAAACAGAATGCACATCTTCCTGTCTCCAGCACCCGAAATTTTCAATGGAACACTGCCTTCTATTTGACAGCCTCTGGGTATGCTAGATAATGTAGAGAATATGGGCCTGAATTCCCTGAATAGCTGGGGGTTTTGCTGTCTGAATAATCTCCTCAGGGAAATCGACTGCTCCCTGCAACAGTGGGAAAAAGTTAGGCAAACAATCACTGCAGGAAAAATATTATTATGGATTTGGGAAAAGGGGATGTCGAAGATGAACTAGTCTCCGTTGTTGCTGCAGGAGGAACCGGGACTTGGTTTCCAGGGGCTTCAACACTGTTGAAGGGTAATGACTTGGCACCCAAAGTCAAGTTCAGATTTTCTTCTCTCCTAAATCCGGTTCCAATGTACTCGATTGGACTATAATTCTATTACCCTGGCCTGGACAGTAGACTAGAAATGAGGCTGACCTTCGGTTCTGAGTTAAGTTGTCCTTCCCCAGTGCTCCTCCCCGCTGAGAGTGAGAGAGAGAGAAAGGAAATAATATTTAAGACAAAGCTACATTAGGGAAAAAAATAGATCAGAGAAGCTTCAAACCAAAAGTGCTAGTCAGAGAGGTGAAAACTTACATAGAGTACAGTAGACTTGAAACTACAGAAAACAAAAGAAATTGTAAAAGGCTCTTGTTTTTTATTAGAGGCAACGTTGGGTGAGATTTTTGAGGTGCTATGATTTTACCCGTGGGTGACAGCTGACTGTATAGGTCATCAGTTGGTCTGGGCTCCTTGAAGAGCATCTCATGTGAGACCTCTCTCCTCTAAGCATTTAGCAATCATGTAAGTGCTGCTTGTCTTACAAGGAAAAAATAGGTCCTGAAAATTACAGTTTTTGTTTCCTAAAATTCCTAATGAAATGTCTTAACAAATTCTTTATGTCCAACTACAGTGACGTAAAGCGCACTGGTTCCACTGAAGCCTTTGACAAAGTGTCTGACACCTGCACACAGCTCTGTTTTCACCTTGGACAAATACAGGAAAATAGGGGCCCTCCCCTGATCCCTTTCCCATAAATGTTTTCCAAGTTTCATAGACAAATAACCTCCATATTTTGTCTGCTGAAATATTTATTTCAGTGTCCCTCTGAGTTTGGCAGATCTTAGCTCAACCAGGTCATGTTTTCCTTCCCTTCTGCAGAAGTTGCATAAAACCTCAGGTCAGAGAAGGCCACTGCACTGGGAGAAGCACTCCCTTCTACTTTGGTGGCCTGAAATACTCCATGGCAGACTCTACAGAGCTCATTTTCTTTCTGTTGCTTTAGATACACAGAAAGTGCTAACATCACTTCATTTTTCTACCTAAAGGGAGAGGCCCCATCACTTAGGGATGACCTTTTGAGACTCCGTCTAGGAAGTTAACATAAACCACATGTTAGTAACTGAAACTTTCAAATTCATGCTGAAGAAATTTTTTTAAAAAGGGAATCCAGGGATCCCTGGGTGGCGCAGCGGTTTGGCGCCTGCCTTTGGCCCAGGGCGCGATCCTGGAGACCCGGGATCGAATCCCACGTCGGGCTTCCGGTGCATGGAGCCTGCTTCTCCCTCTGCCTGTGTCTCTGCCTCTCTCTCTCTCTCTCTCTCTGGGTCTCAAATGAATAAATAAATTTTATAAAAAAAAAAAAAAAAAAAAAAAGGGAATCCATAAAGCAAAATTACGGTTGATTTCCAAATGCAATCAGAACAAAGAGCGATAAAAAGGGATTGCCAAATGGTAGCTAAATCTAAAAATTGGTGTTGTAAAACGAGAGATTATGAATGTGCTCAAATGGTGACAATGATCTGTCCCATCAAGTGCTGTCATAAAGTTGAGAAAAATTATATGTAAAACACCCAGTGAGTATTCATATGTGCCAGACAAAGGTTCTAAGTATGTTTCTTAGATTATGTACTTCTTTTCTCTTTTAATCCTCACAACCACTTCTAGGGTAGAGACTCAACCCCTCTTTATAGACAAGGAAATTGAAGTGAAGGGAGGTTAAAATTTCTTGCCCACAGTAAGAGAGCTCTTCATTCTACATCAGGACTAGAGCCCAGGCATTCTAGCACTAGGAGTAAAATGCTAACCACTACTTCTCATAATTAACCTTGCTGTACACGGAGTTCCAAACAAGATCGTAACTAGTGGGATTTGACCATGTGGGGGCAGCAGGAGATGTTCAGTGCTTGGGCCAGTGTGATCTCTGTAACGTGCAACTCTTCTTACTTTTTTCTCCTGCTTAAAACCCAGTTAAGAGTCAAGCCCAAACTTCCTTGAAAATGTCATAAAGCCCTTCATGATGTGGTGGTCTCTGCATGTATCTCTGACTCATGCTGTTGTTTTGTTTCCTTTGCTGTTGTTTGATTTTTATTTTTTTTGTTTCCCTAATACATTGTATTTGATTTTGTCATACTCTGTTGTAGCTGCTTATATACACATCTGTCAGTCAGAAAGGCTAGAAGCCTAGGAGGGGAAGGTCCATGTTTGTTTTCTCTGTCATATTCCCAGTGGTAGGGAGTAATATTCAAAATATTAAATTAACAGAAGGCCTGGGCATCAGTCATCAGAATAGACACCTCAAATAAACAGCCAGGTCATTGCATAGCCATTTAGCTGATTACCAGACTGATGATAGGTGGATACTATCTGTGAATGAATGAGTGAGTGAATGAATGAATGAATGATAGTAAGAACTCTTAACAATTGGCTTTTTTTTCATTCTTTTTCTTTTTTCTTTTTTTTTTTTCTTTTTTTTTTTTCATTCTTTTTCTTGACTCCAGTTTATGCCTTTTTTCTTCTTCATTTCTAAATTATATATATTAATATATATTTTATGTATCCTTAAAAATGGACTTACATATCTCCTATGATAAGGATGGAAATAAATTAGTATGTAAAACCATTGGTGGATATTAACTATCATTCAGAATGATCACTCCAAGGAGCATCACAATCAGAGCTGATCTGAAGGACAGGCTGTATAATTCTGCCTTTCTCCAAATACCAACACTTCTGGCTGCTTTGGTCCCTAAAAGTCTATTGAAGAGATATATTTCTTAGGATCAGAAGTTTGCCCTTTACAGATTAACTACTATAATGCAAATTATCCCAGAAGGAGTAAATATTAGAGAAGTTAATTACTATTAGGATCTCAGCATTGGTTAGTTTTATTGAGTTTCTCTCTGCTTGACACTTTGAAAATGAACAAATAAAATAAAACAAATTAAAAAGCTACCCAATGCAAATGCTGCATTTTCACTGGAGTGAAGAGGGAGAGATTACTCTTAAGCTATGTTCTAAGTGTCTGGTACAAGACTTGTGTACATTTGTACACAAAATGTACATGGACATGTAGTTTACACCTGTATTCCATGCCCAGATATTCACTTTATAATAAGTTTCCAATTTATTTCAATGTACAGCAGCTAGATTTGGGAACCATTAGTGAAGAATGGGCTCCGGTAGTAAAGTTACATCTGGAGAGGGGATCCCAGGGCGTCATCTGTATATTGAGTTCCAGGGATGAGAAGGCATGTTAAACAAGACATAGAAGAACATTAAAAGGACATGAAAAGGCACAAAAATTAAGTTTCTAGGTTCAGAAATAAGGAAATGACTTGTTGATATATAGCATAGTCTTTTAAAGGCCAAAAAGTGCCCTAGCTTCCTGAAGAAAATCTTTTCACCATGAAGAGTTGAAGCAAACGGTATTTTTGGTCAAAAAGTTAATTAACCAAAATACTCTAATTTTAAGGCCTTCCAGTTGATAGTTTGTGGCACAAATATATAAGACATTTTCAGGCCTGAAGTTTTCTTGTGTTTATCCTATCCTCCTCAGCATACTATAAATAATGTTGATTATTTGATGTTGATTAGTGCCAAAGTAATACATCCTTTACATTAAAATTTTTCCTCATACCAAGTTAATGCTAACTCATGTCACATTCTTAGCAAGATTTGGAACTTTTCTAGCCTTTGCTTTCTTAATCAAGAGAGAGAAAGAAAGAGAGAGGGAGAGAGAGAAGTGGGGAGGCAGGAAGGGAGGGAGAGAAAGAAAAAGGAGAAGGAAAATTAATGTTTTCAAATTTTCTTCTAACACTAATATTTTAGGATTTTTTTGTTGTTGTTGTTGCATTAGTTACAGGTACAAAGTTTGGCAAGCCAAATTTGGGGGATATGCTCCAGTGGAAATACTTTTCTTTAGAATTAAAGACAAACATTTTGTTGACCTTAAATGAACTTAGGCTAAGTTGTTAAATTCCATCTTGGGCTCAACAGCTATGCATGTCAATGTTGATTTGCAGCTATAAGGTTGGCCTTTTTGCAACTATTCTCCCAAACAAGTTTCCCAATTATGTAGCATATGGGTTTAGTTGATATTAATCAGGGATGATTGAAGAAATAATTCTTCAGTACATATTTCTTTCATCTGAGTATGTTTAAGTATGTGTGTGTACAAGGACAAGGCATAAAGCCCTTTGTGGAGTTATACTTAAAATTCCAATTTCACTGTAAGTAGGTTTATAGCAGACATTTTACCATGAAGGTGGAAGATTTTCTTTCTTTCTTTTTTAAATAAATTTATTTATTTGAGAAAGAAAGAGAGAACACAAAGGGGAAGGGAGAAGCAGACTCTCTGAGTGGGGAGCCCTATGTGCGTCTTGATCCCAGGACCCTGGATCATGACTGAGCCGAAAGTAGATGCTTAACTGATGAGCCCCCAGAAGCTCTGAAGTTGAAAGATTTTCAAAGTCCTCTCTCTTAAGAGTGTGAGAGTAGGTGTAAGAAATTTCCCCAGTCTTTAAAACTGGCAAGGAAGTCTATCTTGCAACTTCTGGTTTCCATATTGCCGTGTAAATATTCATCAGTCTTTCATGGTGATGTCTCCACAGGTTCTTTCTGTCATAACTGTTCATTAGCCAATGTAATTCACTTCACTGGCATATCCAAAAAAAAGAGGTCAATTCGGGCTTTTATTCTTTCACCTATTTTTACTGTGCTGCTAAGAAATAGCATCCATATTTGAACTCTCTTAAATAAAATGTCTTTTTTAATAACTGAGTTTTCTGAGTATTCCAAATTTCATTTTATGCCTGACTTTTGAAACTGATTTAGGGGTTCCTGGGTGGCTCAGTCAGCTAAGCATCTGCCTTCAGCTCAGGTCATGAACTTGGGGTTCTGGGATCAAGCCCTAAGTCAGATTCCCTACTCAGTGGGAGTCAGCTTCTCCCTCTGTCTCTATCCCTCCACTCCCACTTGTGTGCTCTCCCTCTTTCTCTCTCTCAAAAAATAAAGTCTTTAAAAAAATTAGCTGATTTAAAAATTAGTTGTTCACTTGTTTAGCTTAACAAGTACAATGTAAGGAATAACCCATTTCAGCTATTAATGTTTAAGGTTAGAAGAATGTTATTGAATCTTTCTCTGATCACTGAGAATTTTCTCTGGATTTAGAGTAATCATTATAAATATCAATCCTAATTTTTCATGGCTATAGATAGAGAAGATAGAAAATACTGGAGAAAATCCAAAACTGCTTTGAACATACTACTTTCATTTCTGATCCTCCTAAAATGGCCTCCCAACAACAGCTGGCCATCAGGGGTGCTGGGGTCCTGTTTTACAAGTGACCAGATCTTCCTACCCCTACAATGACACCAGAGCTCAGTTACATAGAAGGATCAACAGCTACCAGGTACTGTATCTGCCTTCTCTTATGCTCTGCCACATTATTCTACATTGTTCCCATTCCCAACATCTTCCCATTCCATGACGCTTTAAGCCCTTATTTCATTGGAAATAAACTTTTTTGTGCTGCCTACCTCTCTACTGAATGCTCCGTCCAGCTAATTGCTTTCTCTGAAGTCTGATTCTCCCTAGAGGCTAGTGCTTTCTTTTTTTTTTTTTTTTTTTTTTAATTTAATTTTATTTATTTATTTATTTTTTTAGGCTAGTGCTTTCTTTGTAGCTCTCTGGAGATTAGGCTTCTCTTCAAAAATCCTTTAGGAATCACATTCTCCTAGCTCCAGAGCACTGATTCTAGGCTCTGCTCTTTCAGCTCTTCTGTATCACCCACACCCTTCGATACACTACTCAACCAGTTCATTTATTGTGAATCAGATTCTTCACTGGGCCCCACTGACTCCTTATCATTCTGAGCAATTTATCAAGCATTCTGACACCTGGATCATAACCTGCAGTCATCATTTTAGAGGAGGCCTAAACATCCCTGAGGGTGTTTCCTGTCTGTAACCTCATAGTTCCTTTGTATGATCTGTTGTATGTAGTGTTACTTTCACCTCAGCTGTAACTCTCAGGGTCATTTGTTGGAATATATAAATAGCTGGAACAGCTCCATCTCCAAAATCGATGACTACAAGAACTGATAATCTGACCACAGCATCCTTTGTTTCCTGTGCTCTCACACAGCCTACTCCCACGGCACTTCCTCTGTCTGTTCACATCTTGTTCGCCAGTCCTTGTCTACAACTTCTCTTCTTATATGCCCAAAGGTTCCCACCGACTGTGCTCAGGAGCATCATTTCCTCAATACCTCAATCCTCAACTCTCTGGGATTGTGTCTTCCACACACTGAGTCCCTCAATGAGAATCTCAGTACTCTATCTCATCTTCTAAGCTGCTAAGCCTTTCTGGAAACAACTATACCACTGTGGAGTTGGTATTAACAGAGTGGGTAACCTCCAAGCTTAGATACTTGCAATAGCCCTCAACAGTTCTGCTATTTTTTTTTTTTTTTTTGGCCTGGCCAGTCTAGTATCCCGCTCCCCTCAGTATTCTGAACGTGTACAACCATTTTTAATCTCCCCATTTTGTCTTCTTGCTCTCACTTTCAGCACACAAACTTCCATACAACTTTATGGACAAAACAGAAGCTTTCCTAATGAATTCTCTTGATTTTCCTCCTTCATACCACACATGTTATTAAATGCATGTGCCTTTGATCCAGTCTCGGAATATGAAGTGTCCCATTTCATAATCAGCCAATTTTTTCTTTACATTTGGGCCTCAGACATTCCCATTTTATCCCAAGGTCTGGATTCAGATCTCAAAGTATCTTCTCAAGACTTTCAATGACTGGCTGTCCTAGTGCATAAGTATGTTTAAGGTTCTTCTATCTTAAAACAAAATCTCTCTGTTCTGAGTCTTCCATCTATTTTTCTCTTTTGAATCATAACCGAATTTCTGGGAGGAAAATAGATATTTTCCCAACTGCTAATCTATTTTCAACCTGCTCAATTGGCTCCTATCGCCATGTCACTGATATTGCCCTTGCCAAGGCATTCCTGCTTGCCAAATCCCAAGAGCAATCTCCAGTCCATACTCCACCATCTTCCTTCACCATTCCTTACTAATTTTCATCCTGTACCTGTCTAGTGCACATATTTAGTCGTCTTCACAAGTTCTGTCATTTTTAAATGACATTATTGTTCAGCATTTTGCTCTTGTTCACCTTCACTTCTTGCTTCCAACTCTTTCTGGGTGATCTTTGCTCAGCATCCATTAACTCTTACCTACACACTGATGACTCTACCAAATTTATATTGCTCGCCCAGAGAGGACTGCCACAATGCAAGCACACATATTCAGCCTTCTGCTGCATATTTTTAATGGAATATTCCATGAACATCAGGTATGATAGCTGAAAAATGAGCTCATTGTTTTTTTTTTCCTCCCCACTAACCTATGCAAATCCATCTTCTGTTCTCTTTCTGGGTGTTAAGAACCTTATCAGGGCTACCTACACTACCCCAAATAAACATTTGTGGGAATTAAAGGAGTATGCTGCTACTACTTTTATCTCTCAGAAAGAAGTCTTAATATGCATATTTTTAAAAAATAAGAGACTTTATTACTGTTTGTCAGGCATTTTTCTTAATAAGTTACATGTCTATGATGCCTGAGATTGGAAGGTAGTAGCTCTTTGTGGTTGTGCAGAGCCAAACTTTTCAGCCATAAGCAGTGACCTGACTACTACTCACCTGATATTCTGTGCCAAGTATCTGGTAGTATTCCTAGACTCGTTAATCATTCCTAAATATTCCTTTAATTATTAAGTTTTGCCAACATTATCATCTAAACATATGCACACTCTATCTTCTCCATAATTAGATCCATGGCCCCACTGCAAACCCTTATCCTAGTACCTCAGCCTCTTAGCAGCAGCCTGGCTTCTTTCTAATTCACTGTCAACTTTCCTCCAGAGTAATATTTTGTGGGATGCACATATGATAATGACACTTTAAAATAAACTAATTTAGTAGAATATGTATTCCAAAAGGTAAAACAAAATAAATCCAAATGTGCAGCTTCGTTTTTAACAAAGTAAATACAAGTAGCCATTACCCAAGTCAAGAGATAATAGAGCATTACTCTTTCCCAAATCATCCTAATTCTCCTGCCCAGTCATTATCTCCCTCCAAAAATTACCACTAAACTGGCTCTTGGCACCATAAAACTGTTTTCACCTGGTTTGTGATTTTGTGTAAGGGTAATCATTTGGTATGCACTCTTTAGTGCCTTGCTTCTTTAACTGAATGCTTTTTCTAAGTAGAGTTGCCAGATTTAGGAAATAAAAATACGGGCTACCCAGTTAAATTTGAATTTTTTTAGTATAGCCATGTCTCATGCAATGTTTAACTGGATGTGTTTTGTGGCATTTTATATTGAACAGTATTTATATCAACAATATTTGTGTTTTATATGGCAATACTATTTTTTTTAAAAGATTTTATCTATTCATTCATGAGAGACACAGAGAGACAGAAGCAGAGACAGGCAGAGAGAGAAGCAGGCTCCATGCAGGGAGCCTGATGTGGAACTCGATCCTGGGACAATGAGATCATGCCTTGAGCCAAAGGCACAGGTACTCAACCCCTGAGCCACCCAGGCATCCCAGCAATATTATTTTTAAGAACTATCCATAGCATATAGCATCATTATAATGCCACCTGATCTTCCATTGTGAAATATATAAATTTATGTTTCTATTGTGCTCTTGATTGGACATTAATATTGTTTTCAGTTTTTAGTGTCATGAATACTGCTCGAGACCATTCTTGTGTATGTCTTTGCCCATATTCTCTCACTCTTTCTCAAATAAATAAATAAAATCTTAAAAAAATAAAAATAAAAGAAGGGCACTTGGGTGGCTCAGTCAGTTCGTTAAATGTCTGCCTTTGGCTCAGGTCATGATCTTAGGGTCCTGGTTTCAAACTCTGCATCAGGCTCCCCACTCAGGGGAGTCTGCTTCTCTCTCTGCTTTCCCCTACCCCTCATGCTCTCTGTCATTCTCTCTCTCTCTCAAATAAGTAAAATCTTAAAATATTTATAAAATATTTCTATTAGTGTATTTCCCCAATTTCTTATTCAAAAGGGTATGCCACTATTAAGCTTCAGTAGATATTGGCAAAAAAGTTTTCAAATATTTGTGCCAATTATACTCCCACCCAACCATGTGTGTAGCTCTCTTTGCCAACCCTCTTCTCCAACATTTGATATTATAATCTGTCCTTTTGCTATCTTAAACATTCTCTTGAGTGTATGGTGGTATCTTATTATTGTTTTAATTTGTGTTTCCCTGATGACAAATGTCCCTTATGGCATCTTTTACACTCCCATTATAAGAAGTATCACATCCTACTATACCAGCTGATTTGTCCCCTCCACTATACTACTTAACTATAATCAAAGAAACGGTGCAAGAGTGTAGATTCTCATAAAATATGTGGTAAATAGAAGAGTTAATTTAATAAATATTTTAATTTAATTAATAAATCATTAAATATTATCTACCGTGTTCAGGCATTGTTCCAATTATACTGCCTTAGAGCTTCAAATTGTCAAAGCAAAGTACATGTGGCTGAAATTGCTGTACCATAACTGTTTCAGGCACTAAACTTCTAAAATCCTAAGAAAAAAGGTGTTCTCTTAAACTCACTCATTCCCGCATACACATCTACAACAAATAATGTATCATTAATTCTGATAGGGTATTCTTAGGAAACTCAACACAAGAATTGCAGTAAGCCAAAAATAATAAACAGTATACAAAGTTTTAGACATTATGTCAGGAAAATATTGACTGGTGTGCCTTGTCAATACAAAGATGTATTACAGGGAAATTTTTTAACATTAAAAAATACAAATTAATTGGAAATAATATAAATTCTCAATAACTCTGAACTGGTTGAGTAAATAATAGCATATTCATATGACAAAATACCATATAACCTTTAAAACAGTGTTATAGGAGGATATTGGATGTTAAAGTAATAGCCATGGTACACTGGCACATGAAAATGAACTGACCTAGAAAGGGCATTATGGTATCTTTAGAAAAGACGTATTTTGAAAAAATATAAGGAAAGAAAAAACCTGGAAGGACACAAAAATCATAAAAGATGCTTATTCTACATGATGCAATTACATAATCCTGTTTTTCTATTTTGTGTTTTTCTGTGTTCCAACTTTTTGTGAATAACACAGAAAATTGAACAGTACATGTTATATTTTAAAGGATTTGGGAATTTTACTAATTGCAAGAGCCTGAGTAGTTCTGACATTCAGGTAATCATTAAGATATTTTTCAAGAGGGGCAGTAGTGTCCCTCCCTCCATCTGCCAAGGCCCATTGAGTGGAACTTCTTTTGGCATCAGAATTCTGGTCTGAATCAATCACTGATCTGATGCAATAATGAAATATTCTGTTATTTTTTCTACTTATTGGAATATAAAAATACAATCAGAAAAGGTAAGATAAAGTTCCACACTTTATTCAACTTGATCCATGTGCTTAAGAGCTTATGCAAATATAGAGCTTCTTGGAAGTTCTTGTGTGAATGCTACACAGTGAATAACAAAGGGAAAACAGACCATTGATGAAAAATACAAGTTACATTCATGTCTAACAAACTAGAAAAATATCTGTAGCTATCTCTTACCTGTTAATTATGCAAAATAAGTCATTAAAAATTATAAAACAGCACTCATTGACTGATCTAACCTAATTCAGTCTACAAATGTCAACTTGATTACATCATTTCCCATGCTTCTCTGGTTATCTCATGCAGCCATCATTTAAGCATTCTGTCAAAGAAGCTTTATTGCACATTTCTTAAGGAGAAAATACTGTTTGGAAAGAGTTTCAGCCTTAATCCAAAATAAATTTTTCTGTCCTTTGGGAGAAAAAGTTGTTAAGGAAGCATAGTGTAGTGAAAGGATGGGAGCTTTTTTGAGACATAGAAATCAGAATTTGACTCTCAGCTTAGTGACCTGGGGCAGGTAACTCAATGCCTCTGAACTTGTGCTTTGGAATCCTCATACTTACCTCACAGGGTGTTGTGAGAACTAGAAAAAATATACAAACAGTACCTAGAGTGCCTACAGCACAGTGGATTCCTTCTGTTTACCTCCACTTCTGCCAGAATCTCTCCATTCTGTGGAACTTGAGAACAAGAAGTAGGGACCAACAGGTGGAGTCATAAATTTGTGCCTTTATTCTGCAAATATGTGTTGGGCTCTTTTTTTTTTTTTTTTTTTTTTTTATGTTCCAGGTATTATGGTAGGTACTGGGTATACAAGACAGTGAACAAGACACAGCATAGGAACTCTTGGCTTCTTTACTTCTAGAAGTCTACAGAGATAAGAATATAAGAAAAAACAGAGAAAGGCAATCTGGGAGCAGAGATGAAAGAGTAGCTAACTCAGGGACAGACATCACAGAGGAGAATGCCTGAGCTGAGCCTGAGGAGCATGGAAGTGTGAAGACAGGCTGAGATGAAATTGATAGCAGGCTATAAGGATGTTGCATTTCCCAGGGTGCTGTGGGAGGGAATCTGCATGGCAAGGAAACTAAACATTACATCAAGTGCACAGATTTCTTATAGCTATTTGATATGATTCATGTTTATAGGAATAACTAGATTACTTATGAAGGAATGCAAAAGCATTAAAAAGACATGATAACATTTATACTTTAGAAAGTTCATGGTGGTAAGGAAGTAGAGAGGACTATATAGGGTGAAAAGGCTTGAAGTTGAGGAAGAGTTAGGAGGGGGTTTGAGATAGTTTAGGCAAGAAATAATAAAAGGCTTAGAAACAGGAAAGATCAGTCATGGGCTGAAGATGAAAGGGCTGATAGAGAACTATTTAGAAGGTGTCTAGGTAAGGGACCCACTGGAAATAATAATACCCACCTTGACTGGTGGGTAGGTAAGGCGAAGGAAGGGTCCCAGGCTTGAGTAGCTGGGCAGAGATGTTGCTCTGAAGCTGAGAGGATTACTGGGGATGGAGAGAAAATATACAGTCATGAAACAAGAGCTGCAGCCAGGGACAAGCCATGGATAATACAGAATTAAGTTTCAGAAAGGATGATCAGGTTAGCATGGCTAAGCTGTTTTTCCTCTATATTAGAAGATGCAGCTGCCTTTGGAGACTGCATCTTGGAACTCCAACTCATACCTTTCCTTCTCTTAAAATTTTATGGCTCTCATAGAATCAATGTGTATCACAAGTTCCAACAAATTCAGTGTATAAAGAATATTGCAAGTATATGATCTAATCGCACCCACGTTTTAAGTGGTCCTAACAATAGTAAGTTTGAATATGTTGCTTTTTAAGTAGTAACAAATCCAAAAGTATTTCAGTATCAAAATTTGTGATGTGAACGTGGCATAATGCACACAGTTGTCTATGCAAAGCAGTTCTACTCATATCCATAATCAGTTACAGAAGCCATCACATAAATAAAGTTATCAGCTAAATGAGATCACAATCACAAATTCAAACTTGGGAAATCAAGAACTGTATCCCTAAAGCCTATTCTTGTGAAAGATTTTTTTAAAACAGGCAATAAGACAAATATCCCTAGAATATTTTCTCAAAAATCATGAAATGATTGTACGTGGTACAAAAAGAAGTCTCAAGAAATCTGTCATGAATCTCTAATCACTAATGATCATAAACATACAGAAGATATATCCAACTGATTACTATACTCTGCTGGTAATATACATGACGATTAAAAAATACATAGTATGGAGATACCATTTGCCATTTTTTGAACTTGGTCAGTAATATAAGCCCTTATTAATATTTTCTCTGGGAAAATGAGGTTCCATCGAGATCATTTTCCTTTTTTATATTGCATGGTGGCTTTTCAATTTTCTGCTTTTGAGACTTGCCTGTGCCTTCATAGGATGAAAAGGTGTGGAACTTTCTTTTTTTTTTTTTTTTGGTGTGGAACTTTCTAACTCTGCTGATAGCTACTTACAAACCTATATTCCTCATGTGATTTTTGAAGCATGTGTTTGTTGGAAATAAAAAGAAACAAAACCTGTTCTGTCTTTGGCATCTGGTTTCCCAGACGTGTTCACCTATATAGAGCTGGTAGGTAATTAGGAGAATGAGGGCCGAGAAATTATGGTGGCATCTTTCTCCATATTCATCAGCCACATAGTCACAGCAACATCCTCAAACCAGAAGTTCCTTCAAGGGAATTTTATTAAAATTTACTCTCATTCTTACTGTCTGAATAAAACAAAATCTTAAGAGAATCCTGTATTAGAGAGTTTTGGGTTGCATTTGAATTCTGATTAGACTTTTTTTTATCATATAGTATTTTAATACTCTTTTATTGTTTATATAGGAAGTGTCATTTGTGTGATTTTTTCAATATTAGCATGTTTAGTGCTTTCTTAAATCAGCCACAAAGTGTGAAACAACTAGATACTTAAACACAAAGATAGTAAGATAGGTGTTCAGACTATGAAATATCATATTTTAAATTCCTTACATATGTGAACAGTAGAGATCAATGTGATGACACTTTAAAGTACTTAAGACACAGTACGCTATTTTCTCAGCAAAAGAAGAGATTTCCTAGTCTTATCTGTTAACTCCTTCTTCAGTTCTTCTCCCTTTCACAACAGCCAAGAAGAGTCTACAATTGATGATCCTTTAAAATCCTACCTGAAGAATGACTGTTTGCTGATCATGAAGTTTCCACAGCTAAAATTCTGTCTATAAAGCTATCATTGTGTTTTTAAAATAATAGTTAAAACTTAAAAACAATGGAATCACTTGCAGGGAATGATTTTCTATTTGTTTGATTTATTCCACAGACCAATGAAAAAGCTAGAACCTCCCTATTCTTTTTTTTCTTTTCTTTTCAAGGAACATTTTCTTTCATGAGGATAGAAGTGTTTTATTATTTACTTAAATTCAACTTAGTAAACATATACTGTATTATTAGTTTCAGGGGTAGAATTTTGTGATTCATTTTTGCATATAACACCCAGTGCTCATTATATCAAGTGCCTTCATTAATGTACATTACCCAATTGCCCCTTCCCCCCACCCACAGGACCTCCCTATTCTTAATGAAGGTTCATCTCAAATGGTTCCTCTGGTGGAGGAAGGGGACTACAGTGCTTCACAACATGGCCTCTGGATTGTTCTGGCCTAAACTGAAATTTCTGCTCCATCATTTTCTAGGCACATAATCTAGGGCACTTCACTTCATTTTGCTAAATCTCACTTTACTCTTTTACAAATATGGGACACTTCAGTTATCCTACTTCTCAGGTTGCTGAGGGTATTGAATGAAATGGAGTACGTCAAACATTTAACATGTGCCTCATAGATGGTAATTAACCATTGTATAATATATAATAGTTATTACAATTATTACCATATATGGTTACCATTACTGTTACTATTATTATTGCTACTGCTACTATTTGTCCACCTTGAAAAAATAAATGTCTACTCCACTTACTATGAGCACTTCCCCTGCTGAAAAAATCAGTAGAACTTATCACAACGACACTAGGATCAGATAAGAAGCCAGTGAACATAGTCTTTGGATGCCGCTGAGCTCTCTTGAGCAGGCTGGGCACAGCATAATTCTACAAAGCAGAGCTGATAAAATGCCAATTTGTGGCCAAAATACCCAAGACAGAATCAAACCAAAGCCCCCCATAACATTGTTGATAGAGACAAATCTTTAAATGTTGACTTGTCAACATGTTGCCACTGTTGGTCTTTGTATTTGGAAAAGTGATACTTTTAACTTTTAACTTTTAACTTTTTGGAGAAAAAAACATCAGAATTGCCAGATGGAGCACCATTCAATATCATTTTTAGTTTTAGTGTATGAGGAACTCTGAGACTCTGTCAGCAGATGAGGTGTCCTCTTCTAACACATAGATGTCATAAGCAATAGAAGGATGGGCAAAGAATTCATTGAATTGTCCATGGAAGGTAAATAATTGAATAAAGTTACCTGGACATTAATGATTTAACATTCAGATGAACTTTCTATGCTTAACCTAGGTCTTTTTGCCTACCCTACCTTGCATTCCCCAATCCTAATACATGCTTGCTCATGGCTTTTGTACCACTGTAGTAACTGGAGCAGCCCAACCCCAGTCCTTATCTGCAGGAAGGAAGCCGAGGATAAAACAGAATGACAGTCAGCTCCACAGATAAGTCCAGGGCCAAGCCACATACACAGGATTGGCTGCATATTATGTGAGGCCCAGGGCAAAATGAAAATGTTGAAGCTTGGTCAAAAAATGGCTAAGAATTTCAATGCAGTGACAGCCAAGCATTAAACCAAGTACCAGGCCCTTTTCAGCATGGAGCTCCATGCAGCTGTTCAAGCTGCATGCCATGGGGCCAGCCCTGCACATATGTCTTTCCTTCTCTCCATAACACCAGCCCTATTCCTATAGGAATTGTCTCTGGTGGCCCAGCCTTTAGCATGTCCATGGAAGTTTACTTTAATCTAAAACCAAGTAAACACTCAGGCTTTAATTCCAGATACATGATCCAGCTAATGGTTTAGGATTAAATGATCCTTCTTTTCTAAAGCCTCAAAGACAAGACCCTTTAATCAACTGTCATCCTCCCATTGTCTGAAAACGAGGCATAGTTTATAACATATGTGAATGTATATGAATGAATAACCCTCAGGAGTTACTTAATCCTCAGCATGCAATGGAAAAATATAAATGGAAACATCATCTGTAAAGAGGCCAAAAGTTCAACAAGGAAAACCATGAACCTCACATATAATATTTTAATTTGATTCAATTATTTTCAAGACCCTCAGAGTAACTATGCATTATTCTTTTAAAGGGTACAGAGCAGTGAGTTACACAGATAAAATTGACAAACCTCTTAACACTCCTAATATTTTTTTGGGTCACATATCCATCTGACAACCTGATGAAAGCCATAGCTCATCCAAGATAAAGACAGTTCCATGAATACGTGCATGTGTGCCCACACACACATTTCTAAAGCATCCTGAAGTCCACTCAAGAACTTAAAAATATTCTTGGTCTGAAATAAAATTTTCTCATAGGTTGAATAAAATAAGTTTACTTATCCTGAAAGACTCAAAGAGAGCTATTTTTTAAATCATAGTAAAGATACAGGTGATATTTATTATTTCACCATATGACTGGATGAAATTAGAAAAGTAAGCTGGAGTCAGATCAGAAAGGATCATGCTAAAACTCTCTTTAAGAAAATAATATTTTTATACAGAAGTATTTTAAAAGAATTCTAGATATCACAGTATGCCCCTAATAATTTCAGTATTCAGCTCTTAAAAATATTTTTTCCTACATAGCCACAATATCTATTTTTATAACTAGCAAAATTAAACATTTCTTAATTTCATTTTATACCCAACCATAATCAAATATCTCTAATTTTCCCCTGCTTTGTCCAAAATCAAGATCCAGTCTAAAACTATGCATTACAATGGTATCTTACCCTACAAGCCTCAGTTAGTCCAGAACAATTTAGATTGTTTTCATGTCATTCCTTGAAGATAATGGATCTCTGGATTTATCTCATAGCTTCTTCTTAGCGTGTTTTAAATCTAACTTTACATTTTTTATTAATTGGAAATTCAGTCCAAATGTTGATGATATTTAAACTGGCCATTTGGGCTGGAATGCATTGAGCTTGATGTTGTGTTGAATTACATTACAGTGAGAACAAAGCCTATATCCTAAGACTTGGTTTAATATCTAACTCAAATGACAACAAATATATTTTTCTGGTCTTTCCCTTTTCTTAGTGTAATTGTACAATGAAGTTTTTTTAAAAAATTAATTTTAAATCAACCAAAAAATTATTCTTTTTGATGTCCAATATTGAGACATTGCTAATGGGAACACTTTCAAGCTTTTCTCTGCTTTTAAAGTGACTCCATTAAATAAAACTGTCTTAGTTTCAAAACATTTAACTAGATTTTTCCTAGTTTTATTGAGATATAATTGACAAATACCATTGTGTAAGTTTAAGGTACACAGCATGATGATTTGATAAATATATTTTAAATGATTACTATAGCAAGGTTAGTTAGCATATCCACCACCTCACATAGTTACCTTGTGTGTGTTTGTGTGTTATGAGAACACTTAAGATCTATATTCTTAGCAAATTTTAAGTATACAATTTGTATTAACTGTATATTAATACAGTTGCCATGCTGTATATTAAATCTCCAGAACTTACTCATCTTTCAGTTGAAAGGTTTCCTTTTTAAAAGATCTGTTTATTTATTTGAGAGAGAGGGTGAGCCAGCATGGGTGCACACATGTACAGTGAACACAGAGCATGACAGAAGGCTCGATCTCACAACCCTAGCACCCTGATCTGATCTGAAACCGAAAGTCAGACTCTTAACCAACTGTACTACCCAGGCGACCCTACAATTGAAAGTTTATGGTCTTTGACTAATATCCTCCCATTTACCCTATCCCTAAGCCCCTGGCAACCACCATTCTATTCTTTACTTCTGTGAGTTCAGTTTTTTTAGATTCCGCATCTATGTGAGATTGTACAGTATTTGTCTTTTTTTTGTCTGAGTTATTTCATTTTGCATTAATGCCCTGAAGGTCCATCTAAGTTGTCCCAAATGGAAGATTTTCCTTTCTTCAATGGCTGAATAATGCTCCATTATTTGTGTGTGTGTGTGTGTGTGTGTGTTTATGTGGATGAAGATATACCTATCTATCTCCATACTTTCTTTTTCCATTCATTAGTCTTTGGATATTTAGGTTGTTTTCATGTCTTGGCTATTAGGAATAATGAATAATTTCCTTCAGATAGATAGATATATGTAGAAGTGGGATTCCTTGATTATAAGGTAGGTCTATTTTTAATATTTTGAGGAACTTTAATATTTTGAGGAGCTTTCCATAGTATCTGTACCAGTTTATATTTCTACCCAGAGTACACAAAGGTTCCTTTTCCCCATATCTTGAGCTCGAAATATCCCAGGCTTAGTATATAGCTTCTGTGTTCCAGATTAAGAATGAGCCACTTCTCTAAAGAGCTCTGATTCCTTTTACTGAGGAACGATATTAAAAACAAAATATCAGTCTAAGTGAGTTCATTGATATTAGAGTGAAATTATATTAAGTCCATTTTGATGGATGAAGTGAGAAAATAATTTTTTAGATCATGGGTTTATATTCAGATTTTGAATCTAATACTAACGATTCATCAATTTTACATAATTTCTTTGATTTCATAATTATACTTATTTTTCCCTAATGCTGAAAATCTTGATTTTTATTTTTTTTTGAAAATCTTGATTTTTAATAAAATTAATATTTATTAGCTTCTGTGACTGTCCCTTAGCCTGTTTGCCCTCAGATCTATTTCATACTCTTTCCATACTCCATGACCTTTGTAGGCTCCCATGCCATCAGTAGTACTCACTGGTGGGAGATTGGGGATGAGGTGCTAATCAAAAGGGTAAACCCAGAGTATTTCTACCTTTTCCTCCCTGTCTTGGGAGATGTCTGAATGTAACTGCTTCTCTGTGGTTCCAGGCCCCTAGGAAGGGCCATGTTGGTGATAACTGCCGAAAGGTGACCTAGTCCTCTGGACTCTAGAACTCCATCTTTTCTTTTTTGTCCATCTAGTCTAAGGTTGGAGTGGCTTCCTGCTGTGTTTAAAATCTGGATTGCTTTATCACTTCCTCTCTGTGGATTCTCTGTTCCTCCATTACCTTTTACAGTTTGTTCTTTCGTTTATATTCCCTTAAAAAAATGATTTCCCCTGCATTGGTGGGACTTTAATGATAGAACTTTTTAATAGTTTATAAATAGAGTAGTTACCAAAACACTACAAACAATAAAACTACTAAAGGAAGTTTAAAATGTCTTTGTGGTTCTTTTCTCTTCCCTACGGAACACATTCCTGAAGATGTACAGTTAAAGATCTATGTTCTAAAGTAACTTTGAAAAGCCTTTCTTTGTGATTATGTTACCAGTTTATATGGAATTATATGTAATTATCTAAGTTTGTTTCTAGTTTTAAGGATTTCTCTTTCACTTTTATCTCCTTAAAAACAGGAAGATCAATGCATTTACATGGTATGAAAGTCAAAAGTATGCCAAAAAAATATATGCCTAGATGCCTCTCCTGGCCTTTCTCTTTAACTTAGCCCTCTCTGCTCTCTGTAATTATTTTTATAGCTTTTGCTCATCCTTCCAGTATTATTTTTGACACATATATATTTTCCCATTTCATATAGAAAAGATATTAAACTATATATGCTATTACATCCCAAAGATCTCTCCTTATCAGTACATAGATAGTTCTCATTGCTTTTTATTGTTGCATATTACTCTATTGTAGGGATATACTACAATTCAAGCAACCCCATATTGTTAATACTTGAGTTATTTCTAATTTTTGCTATACAAATAATATGCAAATGAAAAACTTTTTTCATCTGTCATTTTGGACATGTATGGGTATGTTTATAAGTTAAATTCCAAAAAGTGAGATTGGTTCAAAGTATAAATGCATCTGTACATCTGTACTTTGATTAAATTTGTCAAATTCTTTTCCACAGGGTTGTACCACGTTTTAATCCTACCAGCATTATATGAGAGTACCTATTTTCCTACAATCTCACCAACAGAGTTTGTTGTTTTACTTTTGGTTTTGCCAGTACCATGGTCGAGAGATGATACCTCTGTGCATTTCTTTTGTTACATTGAAATCAAACATCCTTTCACATGCACGAGGGCCATTTGTATAATTTTCTCTGACCTACACGTTCACACATTTTTATAACATTCTTGGAAAAATAAGAGGAAAAACACTGGCCTAGAAGTTGGAGTCTCAAGCACTATCATGACTTTTCAATTAACTAGTCTTGATTCTCAAGCAAAGCATAAAGTTTACCTGAGCCTCAGTTTCACTCTACCACCCCATGTTTAAGAATGAAATAAATATAATAAAGGGACATGACCTGAGGATCTGTAATACCTTATCCACTTTCCCCATCACTCAATAGTCTGCTTCACATACAACTCCATATTTTTTTCTCTCATAACATTTAGACTCTCTACCCTACCTTATAGTCATCATAGCATTTAGAATGAAAGCTTTGGTGACTTTTGCATGTTCAGCTTCTCAGACAACTAGTGTCTACTGATGACCATTTAAATTGGATAAAAGTCCACTACTTTAACCAGCAATAACCAGAACTTCCTTTTACTTTTAAATGTTTCACCTTTTTAGTTATTTAGATAAAAATCGAGGTTTGCCTTTCAAAGACTGGAGCATGTTTACTAGACTTCTAAAACCCAAAGACTGGTGTAGAGATGGTAGAGGAAAATAATGCATAAGAATTCTAACCTTGATTAGATACTAAAACAAACAAAAATTAGAAAAAATATTGAACTGACTTTTCCTTAAATTTCCATGAGTTTGAGCAGAGGCTACAGTGCATTTTGTTGCCAAACTTCCTCAAAGTACACATTCCTTTGGATTGTTCTTTCAGGAATTCTACCTGGATAAAAAATGTTTTTTTAAAAACTAGGTAAATGGGAAAATGCAGTTTTCTTTTAGGAGATGAGATTTTCTGATAACTGGTAAATAGCAAAATTCCTTGTTGAAGAAGAAATGACAGCTGTTTATATGAACAGATTCCATTCATTGTAATTATTGCTTTGGCAAGGTTCAAAGAGTTCAATCTTTCCTAAATCCCACTGTAATGTTTGCTGTCCAAAAGATTCATATACCCTGGACAAGATCTTCATCAGCTACTTGCTATGTACTGATGGCTAGCTGAAAGAGTAATTAAGTTAATAACCAAAGAAATATGAGATGCATGGAAATCCAACTCTTCAACGGAGCCTCCAAACAAATATGTACATCGTTGACTTTATTTTTATTTCCTGATGTAGTTCAAGTATTTCATTTGGCCTCTTCAGATCTAGAAGAATTAAAATATAATAAAGAGATTGATTAAGATTTCAGGTCTTTTCTATGCATACGTGTTATTTTCCTGTATTTGTATTTGCATACATAATTTTATAGAATTTCACCCTTGCATATTTTCAAATTAAAAAAAGTTACATAAAAATGAAAGCCATTGTTTCACATTTGACAGTCATCCAGTTCAAATAATGAAAGAAGAGCCTTAATTTCTCAAACTTCTTTCCAAATTTTTTCCATTATTTTGTTAAACTCTTATGTGGAGCTTTGTTTTCTTTCCTCAGAAACATCTCCACTAAATTCAGTGTTCTGAAAGACATATATGATGTTTCTTGCAAGATTAATAAGATGAAGGAAAAGGACAGGAAAAATCCAAGAGTCTATTATACAATTTGCATTTTTAGAGACTTGCTTGCAAAGCTTAACTAAAAAATGAGTCTTAGATTAGATTAACTTAATATTCATTTAATGGAGGAAAACCAGAACTTTTTTTTATGTTTCATGTTTGTAGGTCAGGCAGAAATGTGTTTTTTTTCCTTTATCTGCTTCTCAAATTCTCAAAGCTTACAGTCTAAACTTAGTATCTAGAAGAAATGTATTTGCAATGAACAAAGAGACAATGTTTTACAATTAGTTTCTTTTATTCCAGACTGATATCCGTAGGGGGGTTGTTTGGCTTAATGTAATTGAATAATTTGTTAAAAAAAAAAACTATGTAATTGGCTATATAATTAGTGGGCACACAAGAGATTATAGAATAAGAATATAATTAATTGTATACAAGATGCTTAGATAAGAATGTATATGAAAGAAGTTGACTCCATGTCTTGAATGGATTTTGAAGATTAAATGTTTTGTAAAGGAATTCCCACAACAGCAAATATTACCAACATTGTAATATATTTGAACATAATGATTTAGAAATGACTCTTAATAGAATATTAATTTGCATTGTTTTTCAAGTATTAGTTAACTATTTAAGCATTTCCAAATATTAATTGAAACATTAATGTAAGATCAAATTTACAACTTTTATATCTATAACCTCTTGGCTTAGTTCCTTTACCCGTTTGATATCTTTAATTCCTTTGATCAAACAACCAACCAGTGAAGTGCTTATTAAGTGCCTACTACAAACTCAGTACTCTGCCAGGTATTGAGGGTGGGGCATGCATAACACATGGTCCCTCAACTCAAGGAACTTACAATTCCATTATAAGTGCAATGAGAAACAAAGTGAATAAGTGGACATGAAAAGTTAGAGATCAAAAGCAATGTAGATAACAAGGATGCTAGGATAATTCAATGAGGAAAAAAATAGTTTTTTTCAAAAATTGGTGCTAGCACAACTGTCTACGCACATACAAAAGAACGAGTTGGACCTCCATCTAACACTCTATGCAAAAATTAACTCAAAATGGACCAAACACCTAAATGTAAGACCTAAAACTCCTAAAAGAAAATGAAGGGGTAAAACTTCATGCCTTTGAATTAGGCAACAAAAACCAGGATATGACACCAAAAACGTGAGAAACAAAATTAAAAAAATACATAAAGTAGACATCATAATGAAATGCTTTTGTCTCTCAAAGGACACTGTCAAGAAAGTGAAAAGACAACCTACAGAATGGAGAAAGGTTTTGCACATCATATCTTTTAAGAGACTTGTCTCTGGAATATGTAAAGAGTTGCTTCATATTCAATAATAAAGACAGGTCAAGAAATAGGCAAAAGAATTGAATGGAAATTTCTCCAAAGAAGGTATGTAAATGTTAGATAAGCACATGAAAAGATGCACAATATTTTTAGCTATAAAGGACATGCAAATCAAAACTGCAACGAGATGCCACTTTATACCCACTAGAGTGGCTATAATCAAAAAGTGATGAATGGTGGAAAGATGTGAAGAAAATGGAACTCTCCAACTATTGGTGAGAATGTAAAATAGTAAAGCTGTTCTAGAAAATATTCTGGCAGGTTCTCAAGATGCTAAACAGAGTTACCACATGACTGAGCATTTCTCATAGATATGTACTCAACAGAAATAAAAACCTAGGCTCACACGAAATGTGTTCACTAATGCTTTTAGCAGCAATATTCATAAAAGCCAAAAAATGGAAACAACACAACTATCCATCAACTGATGAATGGATAAACAGAATGTGGGATACTCATATAATGAAATATCATTCAACATAAAAAGGAGAAAGTACTGATTTAGGTTACGGCATGGCTGAAACTTGAAGATGTTATACTAAGTGAAAAAAAAGGTAGTCACAAGAGTCCATATATTGTATGATTCCATTTGCATGAAATTTTCAAAATTGGCAAACTCATAGAGACAGAAAATAGATCATGGTTGCCTAGAGCTAGGTTTCAAATACGGGCTGGAGGGGGAATTGGTTTCTTCGAATGATAAAAATGTTCCTAATGGCTCAGCGGTTTAGCGCCGCCTTCAGCCCAGGGGGTGATCCTGGAGACCCAGGATCTAGTCCCACGTCGGGCTCCTTGCAGGGAGCCTGCTTCTCCCTCTGCCTGTGTCTTTGCTTCTTTCTCTCTGTGTCTCTCGTGAATAAATAAATAAAACATTAAAAAAATATGTTCCTAATGGATTGTTGTGATGCTTGCACAACTCTATGAATATACTAAAAACCACCGAATTGTGTACTTTATATGAATTATATCTCAATGCAGTTAATTTTTAAAGTAGTATGAATATAACTGAGAGGTTTAAATGACATCTTCAGTCCTTATTGATTCTGTGAACAGAGGAATAGTCTTTATCTTAAAAAAGGGAGGGGGGAGAGATAGGAAGCAAAAGAAAAGAGCATTTTAGACTTAGAGAGGAATTTAGAAAACATGTAGTCTAATTCCCAAACGGCCTCCATTTTTCAAATGAGGAACTTAATAGTTAAACCCATGGCTATTCTGGAGGCAAACCGCAGTCTCTATCAATGACTCAGTCCTGCAGGACAAGGCCTATGAACTCTGGGCCTCCATGTTACCATCTACAAAAAAAGGGGGATATGAAATATGATCTAAAGATATTATATGATTAAATGAGAACACACACATATGCTAGCACAAGCCTGAAATAGAGTGCTCAATGAAAGTTAGCTATTTTTATTATAGTGTGCTCATTCCCCCAAGTCATCTAGTATGTGTAGTGGAGCTAGGATACTAAACATTTTCTGACTTTTCTTCCTATGTTCTCTCCATTATACCAAAGATTGGAAATTACTAGATCCTTTTACCAGAAAAGAATTTCCAATATCCAAAACCAAATTGTTTGAGAGCAATTGATTTCCTATAATTTTGACTTTACAGTCAGAACAAACCTTGTACAGGCCTTGTAATTAATCTGTCACAACTAGACATAAAGTTTTGCCAAGACAGTTCTTATATCTTGACCTCGGGGATCATTTTTCTACCCTCTGAATTCTCACTCTTTCCCAACATTCAATCTATTACATGTGTTAATCTGATGGGATGACTCATTACATCTTCATGTCTTAGGTAATCAAATTTGAAAACAACTTTACAAAGCAACTAGCTTTTAATCTTTATCCAGAGTTTATCATTCAGGAAAAATAGGGAATAGCTGCAGATCTTTCTTAGAGTTTTGATAGCATCCTGTCTGCATGGTTAATATGAATGGGCTCCTCTTGTGCAGGTGTTTTTGAGGTTATATGATTATTTTGATTTTTGATCTCTGCAGATGTCATCACAGTGGCATTTTGATTAGCAAAGAGGTTCTTTCTACAAACATACTATATGAGATTATCTAGATGATAATGCAAAGAATTTAGGTATTTATAAGTGTATCCTTATGCATTAGCTTTTGAGAGTCTTTCTTGACACAACCATTTTGGGGAAGATTTTGGCAAAATGTCTCAAGAGACTTTACTCTTTGATCCAGCATTTCTATTGCCAGGAATTTACTCAATAGGAATCACGAAACATGTCCAAATATTCATTTATTAAAAATTGATCAAAAGATTATAGATAGTCATGAAATCTTAAAAACAAATGTACAATTAATAATGGCTAAAAGTTAAATGCATTCGTAGTTTGTATTTTTAAAATTCATGATTTAAAAAGATGGTCACTTATAGTATCTTATGTGAAGATAACAGACTTCAAAGTAGCATGCACAGCAGGGTTATAGTATTATAAAAATGATTTTGTATGTATATACATGGGTTAAGCTTTTTTTAAATCTAAATTCAATTAGCCAACATATAGTACCTCCTTAGTTTAAGGTGTAGGGTTCAGTAATTCATCAGTTGTGTATAACACCCCGTGCTTATCATGCATTAAGCTTTATCATTTAGACTTGATTAACAAAGCATCATTTGTATACTTATTTATTCTAGTAATTCCTTCAGGCTCATGAACTTTGCAAATCTGCAGATTTCTCAGCTGAATACCTTTCTTCAGAAACTGCTGCTATCAGAATATTAACTGTGAAGACAAATGGGAAAACTTTAGTGTAGTTATTTTTTGTCTTATTAGTGTTACTACTGAATTGTATTAAATTCACCCTCAGTATTTGAATTGTGAAAAATGCAGATGCCATGGCAGAGTTTCTGTAAAAGTTTTTATGAGTATTTTCGTTGGGACCTATTATTTGTGTTCATTCTTTTTCATTATATTTAATCCTTGTAAAATATAACAGTTTTAAACTAAAGTAGACAAAGCGGAAAGTTTTGTCTGCCTGATGTGCTGTAGTATATTTGAAAGAGATCCAGATGTCATCAGGGCTGTTTTCCTACTAACTCTTCCAACTTGTCATCTACTCTAGGCTTTGTGGCTTTGCAGCTTTGTGGCTTTGCAGCTTTGCAATCTTTTTGTGTCACATAGTATTGTAGGATATGTATCAGCCCAAACATGTAGTAGACATGACAGGGAACAGTCATTTTCTAAGTCTTGTATTTCTTCTATGTTCCTACTTTCAGTAAAGTCTTTTGTGCTCCAGGATTGCTTATTTCATGCAGGTAAATTAAGAAGGAAATTTACCCTTTGGATCTAGTCATTTTAGCCAGCTCTGTTCTTTCTCAAAAAAAAAAAAAAAAAAAAAAAAAAGGCTGAACTAATATGTGAACATGTAACACAAAAAAAATGAGGGAAGTGATTATACTAAGAAATAGAGAAGATAAAATAATTAAGATTCAGGCTGTCCCTTTTTTTCCTCCCACTGGCAGATCCCTTGGGTGAGGTGCTTTATGTTACTCTGCTCTTGCACCATCAAAACGGTGGAAGTGATCAGAGATGCACACTCATTGAACTGATGGCATATATTCCAAGAATCTATTCCTCTGAGTATTATCCTAAGCCTACCTCCCTGGGAGCCACTTTCCCCCAACCTCCAGGTCAAAATAATCTCTAGCAGGCTGTTTCACAGAAAGGGTTGCCACATGTGTTTAATAAATAACTACATTATATATATGTGTGTGTGTGTATTTATATTTAAATATTTCTATAGCTGTATCTATCTTTCCTCTCCCCCTCCAGGAAGAGAGTTGTGTCCAGCAATTGAATGGATATTTTGTTTTCCAAGAATTTTGAGTGATTATTTGAAACATCTTTAACATTCACAGTGAGTATCCTGAAAGTCAAGAGGTGTTTTATTTTGATAGAAAAAGTAATGATCACCTGCCCCACATTGGACATGATGTATAATTCAAAACTCTTCACAGCACTTTTTTCATAGGACTCTTGCATAGACTCACACAGGCTCCTGGGTCAAGTTAGCCCCATGCAGATTCCAAGACTTGCCATTTCTATCAAGATAGACAAGCTGCCTTCCTCCCCATACTCAGCGCTGTAGACTCTATGTAAGAGGGAGAGGAAGAGTGGGTCCAGTGAACTAATGTGAAGACTGAGAAACCCAGGGAGATAGAGGGCAGGGTGGCTTTGTATGAAGCTAACAGGCAGCCTGGAGTACTGCTGTGGGAAAGAGGCTGGCAGAGGAGCTTCTGAATTCTTTTTTTTCTCTTTTGAAGGCAGCAGCCTCTAAAGCCATGCATTGTCCAAGGGATAGCATCGCTACATTACTACAAAGTAAAGAGGTGATAGAAGTAAGAAAGGCTGGTGAACCCTGAAGTATCCCCACTTCTTCTCTTTGGGCAATTTTTCTATTATTATTGAACACTTACTATGTTCAATTTGTCCATTACTTTATATAGTTTATATCTAATTCTTTAAAAAAATAGATTCAGAGAGGCTAAATAATTTGTTCAGTATCACATAGCCAGTAGAGGTAGTACTGGGATCTGAACTCAGTTCTGCAACATCACAAGGCCTTCTCTCCCTTCTCTAAGGATAGTACTAATCATCCAAGAGAAAGGTAAGGTCATCTACAAAGAGATTTGTAAAGAATGGTGTATGATTAAAAATAATTTTAAGAACTTCAGTGTTCTTGTGTATTTAGGATCACATGTTTCATTTATTCACTAAACATTTTTTTAGGAGTGTTTACCATTTGTCAGACATTTACTGAGAGAGATTTACTACTTAAAAGGTTTAAATTTGTAATATTTGGGATTCAAATTTCACAAACAGCTGCCTTCAGATATTAGAAATGAATCTCCCCAGGACTCATTTTAAAATTATGCTAAAATGGAAATGTCCTCTGAAACTGGAAAATCCCCCTAAGTGAAATAACATTTGGTTATTAGTATTCTTCAGCTATTAGCAGGCTGCATAGTGGAGTAATGAAAACAGTGAAAACATGAAAGAATAAAGGGAAAACAGAAGGGTTATAAATGAAAACATCAAAGTAAGTGTGTCTTCTACCTTTTATTGATGCAATGTGATGTACTAGTCAGAGTACACTTTGCACTCTTTAAAAACCTTCTCTATGTGAAAACCTCAGAGACTTTATCTTTCCCAGTAAACACTGATGATTATAGGCCAGGATAAGAGACAAAACTGTTTATCAAAGACTAGTCCTTTTATGGAGAAAGAACAAATAAGAGGTTTCCCTGCATTGAACTTAATCAAACAAAGTAGCTTAAATGTAGAGTTCCAACCGAAATAAATACTTAAAGAGCTTGATTAGGAGTATAAATTCACATAGTCTCTGACCATTTCAAACATATACTGTTTCAAAGAAAAAGAAACATCTTACTTAAAAATATTATGTGTAAAATAAGGCAAATATCTTCTTAATTCAAGTACTGAGTGTTTGCTTAAGTACTTGGTCGGAGCAATATCATGTGATAGTATATTAACCTGTCTTAACTAGTCCAGACATTAAATATTTTTAAACTTAGTTGATCTTGGATTAAGATAAAACAATATTTATAGTTGGACATTTTAATGTTCTCATAATGTGTGAAAAATTATATTTGATAGCCATATGCCATGTTATTTTTTCTAATTTATTCATTTATCTTTGAATTTATGTTTTCACTTCAAAATAATTTAATTGTAATATGAACTAGTTTATGCCTATCCTTCATTATATGGCCATTCTTACTTATACTTGATAAGGGATTATTATTCTTTGGTCATATTTCAAAGTACTTTTAACAAGAGATGGAACATGCAAATAAAAGATTGTAATAAATGGACACGTTATGACTGGACATAGACATCCATGAACCAAAAAGTGATTCATATGAGAAATATTTTGATCTTTGAGAATCGTGTTTCCCTTTGAAATTCAAAGCTAAATAGTTTGATGGAAAATACAAATATACGGCACTTTACATTGACCTTTGTATGAAGAATGTGCTCAAAAATATTGAACAACTGACTGAGATATAATTACATTTGACATACTAAAACCTCTCTAGGAATTTTTCTGATGATCTTTCCTTTGGGCAAATTGAACAAATCTGACCTTTGATACACTTGAGTCTGAATCTTATGTCATAACACATTATTTCAGAGCAAACTGAAAGTACAGTAGAAGTATCTCTTTCAGTGACATGAAATGACATAGAATAGTTAAATAAGCTATCCATAGATAAGCATTTCAGCTTTCCACCACCAAAGTTATGATTGAAAATCTTGTTTGGAATAATTATTTGTGTGTTGGACTTTCAGTTGTCATCTGGCTCTGGCCCTTCAAGCAAGGCTACAAAGCAGCTCAAGCCAGCAGCAACACTTAGAGCCATTGTTTGGGGTACCTTACCCACCATTCCATTTCATCTCCAGCTGCTTTAGCCCTCTGGTTGATCTTTCTTGACTTGACATACCAACATGCAAATAATAGTATTTCCCCATTTTGCTTTGGTTGGTTGTAACCAAATTTAGCTGAACTTTTTCTTTATTTCCTCAAGCATCTTTCTGGGCAAGATGCCTTTGCTAGTGCTTAAATAAGATCTTGCTAACATTCTTGGGTATCTTCCTGTCAATTCTGACTGCTCAATAAGTAACAGATGTGAATTTAAAATGTTTTGAGAATCAAATTCACTTCACCTAGTACAAGCTGAATTGAGGGGTTAGGGCAGATCCACTCAAGGTAATGTTTCCGAACTTGAAAGGCAATTTGGATCATCAGCTGTGCTTTCAGTTTCCCTTCAAAACAGTTGACCTCAATAAGACCATCTCTCCTGAAACTAGATGTAGACTTACAGATAGTTAAACCAGGAAATTCTTACAAAAAGATGGCTTGTTCCCCAGTATTGCAGATGCTAATTTTGATAATAACAAGTTAGGTTGGGTTGGGTAATCCCAGAACAAGGCATGAATAAACGTTATTTTTGTTTCTCAGAATACTATAATCTGACCTTTCATGAAGAGTTTAATTTACTAAGTCAGACTGGGAAAGTGGGAGGTGGATAAAATACTGATGATAGCTGAGGAAATTTAAGAGCCACTACATATCCTTGTTTGTCCTGGGCCTATTCCAGTTCATAACGGTTAGTGCCATATGTAATATTTATGATGAATTGAAACACAACCAGAAATACGGAAGTTGGCCTGGAAATGGTACTAGTGAGCTCGCTTGGGTCTTTTCTATAACTCCTAATTCTTTGTTTTCCTTTTTTTAAAAATTCCATCTTTTCATATATATATTATATTGATATATATAATATAATTATATATAATACATCACAACTTCTTCATTCCTTTATTCATTAGGTTGTTTCCCTGTCTTGGCTATTATGAATAATGTTACTATGAACACAGGGGTCCAGATAACTCTTCAACAGTGTTTTCATTTCCTTTGGATATATACCCAGAAGTGGGACTGTTGGATCATATGTTAGTTCTATTTTTTTAATTTTTTGAGGAAACTCCATACTTTTCCACAGTGGTGACCAATTTACATTCCCACCAATGTGTTCATAAGTTCTCTTTTCTCCACATCCTTGTTAGTGTTTACTGTCTCAGCTTTTTAATAATAGCCATTGTGAGAGCTGATATCTCATTGTGGTTTTGATTTGTATTTCCCTGATGATTAGTGATGTTGAGTACCTTTTAATGTACCTGTTGGTCCTTCGTATGTCTTCTTTAGAAAAATGCCTTTTCAGGTCCTTTAACAATTTTTAAATTGTTTTAAAAAATTTTTTATTATATTATTATTTATTTTGCTGTTGAATTGTATGAGTTCTTTATATATTTTGGATATTAATCCCTTATCAGATATATCATTTGTAAATATTTTTTTCCCATTCCATAGGTTGCCATAACTTCTATTTCCTTGCTAAGATTTTCTATTTTTTTCATTTATTTCAAGATGATTTGTAATTGGTTTTTAAAGCTGCTTTAACGTCCTTGTCAGACATTACACCATATAATTTATCTCATTATGGACATCAGTTAATTGTCTTTTCTCATTCATATTATGGTTTTCCTGGTTCTTGGTATGTTGAATGATTTTCTATTATATCCTGGACATTCTGGTTATTATGTTAGGAGACTGATCCTATTTATACCTTCTGTTTCAGAAGGCAGTTGCCCTGTTTAGGTTGTGCTTATATGTTTTGGCCTACTCTTGTGCTTTTTTTTTTTTTTTTTTCTAATGACAGTTTGGCTTTCTGAGCCATTGTGGTATTATTCTGGTCAACTTCATTCCTTTGATGCTATTAGGGTTATTGCTCAGTTCCTTCTGATGCCATTTGTGAGGACAGAAGACATTTATTTCCTTGGGCTACCTACTGTTCCTGGGTGATCTTCTGGAGGTGGGAAGAGTAGGGAAAAGTGAGTGTATGCCATCTTGTTCCAGAATTGGAAGCCAACTCAGGTCTTTAAGTATCCCTCCTGAGAGTTTGTGAGAGTCTTGACTGCTAAATTCACAGGGGTGTTGTTCAGAAAATATCTAGGTATAGAGGAACATGCAGATGACAATATCCAATAAAAGAATATACCCTGGTGGAGGATAAAAGTCCATTCATTGATGTTAGGGGCCAAGGGAAATACTGAGAATGTCAAACATTTTCATGTATTCAAATTGCCTGATGTATTTCTTGAAATCTGGCTTCCATTTCTCATTCTCACTTTGGGCTTTTAGTTTTGTGAAAACCTAAACTCTATGGGGTTGGTCTAGGAGTCCCACTATCAGGGAAGTAGGCAGTAATTCCAAATAGTAACTCCACTGAGGGGTTAGAAACCCAGGCACAGATAAATTCTCTACTCTTTCTTCTTTCTGAAGAAAATTTTCACTCCTATAGGGGAAGTAGAGAGCGTTTTCCAATTATTTACCAACTACTTTACACCAAGGTTATCTGCCTACAGAAAGGCTCATTGGTATTTAGATGCTTGTTTAAAGATGCCTATGCTTCTCAAATACAACCTGGTTTCTCTTCATTTCCTGATCCTACTCTAGCATTTGGCCCAATTATACTGTTTCTATTGTAGCTTTTTCAGCATGGCCTAACTTCTCTCCTTTTAGTGGATGTGACTCTGACTTTAGCCCTAGGAACCTCAACACCATACTACAGCAGCTTTTGCCAGACAGGGTCCCAATTACTGATGAAAAGCCAGAGTACCCAGTACTTATTTTAGTTTCCTTTGTAATAAGCCATGCACTACAGCTACCTTAGATCTTCCAGAAGTACAATATGAGTCTTGTTTTAAAATAAGGCTATTCGGGCAGCCGCCCCAGTGGCTCAGTGGTTTTGCACCACCTTCATCCCAGGGTGTGATCCTGGAGACCCGGGATCGAGTCCCATGTTGGGCTTCCTGCATGGAGCCTGCTTCTGTCTCTGTCTCTCTCTCAATAAATAAATAAATAAATAAATAAATAAATAAATAAATAAATAAAATATTTTTTAAAAATAAGGCCCTTCTCCTACATCCATCCTTGTCAATTCACATGGATTTTTCAGTATCAGGGTTGGGGACTTCTCAGATACTTGGGCCCATGGCATGTGACTACTCTGCAAAAAAAAAAAAAAAAGAGAGAGAGCCCACTAGATTTAGATATGACAGGATGAGCCCTCCCTTCTTCACAGTTGTTTTTTTTTTTTTTTAATTTTTTATTTATTTATGATAGGCACACAGTGAGAGAGAGAGAGGCAGAGACACAGGCAGAGGGAGAAGCAGGCTCCATGCACCGGGAGCCTGACGTGGGATTCGATCCCGGGTCTCCAGGATCGCGCCCTGGGCCAAAGGCAGGCGCCAAACCGCTGCGCCACCCAGGGATCCCCTTCTTCACAGTTGTTGATTGATGCAACTGTTGCAAATCTTCCACTTGAATCAGGTATTAAGATAAATGTTCATATTAGTTCCATTCAGAGTCCTTGGAACAATCAGAAAAATTACATCTTTGGTTTTCCACCAACTAGTCCCAAGATCAGAGATGAGGAGGGCCTCATTGTTACTGTTCTTTGTTGAACAAATATCTAATTTATTTTTTTTTATTTTTTATTTTTTTTTAAATATCTAATTTATATCCACCTGACTTCGATACTTTGACCTTTTCTTTGTTCATTCAAAAAGGAGTTTTGGACACAATTCTCTTCTCCAAGGCATTCTAAGGCACAGACATGCAAGTTTTTTAATGTATCAATAATATTTTCTAGTGATACATTTATTTTAAATAAATTTTCCTTTAATCAAATGGAAAAAGATTTCAACAAAAGTGACAACTTAATGTATGCTGAGCACCATGCAAAGTGCTAGAAATAAAAAGATCAAAAAAATAATAATATGGGTCTGGCTCCCAAGAATTGTGCAGTGTAATGAAGAAAAAGTATATGTACACATAAAAAAATAGTTACATATAGTATAATGAGTGCAATACTACAAATATGGACAATGGAGTACATAAGAATTGCATTTGATGGCAGTTGAATCAGGACTCAGCAGAGCAATTGATATTTGAATTGTGATGAGAATAAATGGGAACTAATCCTTTAGGAAGAGAGGGAAGACATGCCAGGCTTAGCAAGGTCCATGTGCCAAGTGACAGAGGTGTGGTGCAGTAATGGGAATTGGGAGGTATAAGTAGTTCTGTGTTTTTTAAGTGCCAGAGGATGTCAGATGAGACCATGAAGGGCTTTGCATCCCATGAAAAAATAACTTGGATTTCAATTGTATTGCCCCTTCAAAGAGCAAGAGAGCTCTAATAGTGTATATGTTTAAGCATAAAAAACCCACTTATGTGTCCCATACCTTTTAGGTAGGCCTCATACAAGAATAGTTGGGAGCTTCTCTCATGAAAATGTAGAGAGAAAATGTGTCCATCTGAAAAGAGGATATTTCATTTCTTTACAAATTTTACCTTTGATTCAGTGGTAATGCACGAGTGGTACGAGGAGACAGATGCTCGACACCAGATGCTGGGCATCACCATACTGGAAAGCAATAACACCGTGTCCATGCAAGACGAGGCCTTCCCCACCTGCAAGGTGGAGTTCTAGCTCCATCCCTGGTGCCCACCCCTCAGCCCAGAATCTGCCACTGTCCCAAGATTCCCCTGCATCAGAAATAAACCGAGTATTCCCCTTGAAAAAAATTATTATTCCTGGGATGCCTTCAATTTTCTTGTCCTACCAGCCCTTCCTAATGGATGGGAGACCCTGCCCTCTATAAGCATAGAGTGTGTTCTGCATGTCTCCCTGACAACTATGCATAAAGTTGGCCTTCATTCCCTATTTCCAGATGAGAATTGAACTCAAAGTACACATTAAAGGGAAAAATGTAGCTTATATGTTCAGTAGAATGTATCCACCCATCACTGGTCTTCTCTTATTAATATTTGACTGTAATGATATTTTTATGTTGCTTGATAACAGCGATTGTTAGAGAAAGATCAATGGATGTGGCTACAAGGTGTACAGGACCCAGAGGTGGAAGTCACCTCCCTCCTTCTCCCTGTCTCAGTCTTTCTCTTGCCCTCATGACACAGAGAAGCAGTCAGGCTGACAGTAGGACCATGGGTTCTGACTCTGGCTAAGGTTGACACCGATTTCACAGACCATAGCTAATATTAAAAAAGCACATCAGCCTGGATTTTATGGGGAAAAATACAATTTCCATTGGCATCATTAATTCTTTATAGAAAGTACCCTGCATGAAGAAAATGGCAAAACAAAAGCAGTTGACAAATAGAATAATTACACAGCATCTCACTGCCTCATGAATATGACCTCCATAGATAAAAATGCAAATCTCCTTTGTGTAACTGACATTTAGTCTGTTAGCCATTTTTAATAAAAGAGTAGAGAAGTTTCTCCCTTGCGGCTTTTGCTGATACTTTTTATAGCCGTGATGTGGTAGGAAGTAGGCCCCAAGTTCCCTTGGCAACAAGTAGGGTAGAAGCGATACACAGAAATCTGAATCATCAGTGAATCATCTGAGGATTTCTGTTTCCAATCCTTGGAAATAATTTACTGATTGTTTTTAACTATGTGATGCTTTCTGACTCCAAGTGAACATGCAGAGTGCAAAAGAGTTTACTTTGGTCAATCATTTAAGAAACATTCTGAATGCTCCAAGTGGACCTTGATATCCGAAAAAACACTGTTTGTTTTTGTTTTGTTTTAATTACGGCCACACTCACATTTGAGGGGAACAGGTCGGCACATCAAGGCATCAGCAGTGGGGAAGTTTCCCTTCTACAAACAAAACCCATGTCCCCAGGAAGATGTTTCAGGACACTGTTGCAAGTAAACTAAATTTTTCTTTGTATCAAAGAAAGGTGATCGATATATAGCTTGATGTTTGTCATAGAGAAGATTTTCAGACTCTTGAAAAGAGCGCTGAATGTCTCACACCTGAAACAGGTGTGCACACACACATGTGCACACACAAAAACTGAGACTTCTGGATGTCACTGAGTTTCTCCTGCTATTTTTCCCCGCTAATACATCTCCTATGTATTTTTTTCTATAATACATCTCTGTTTTTGTTACTATGACCTTATTTCAGTTACAACTTTGTCTTCTTGGCTCAGGTTGTCCTTTACTTGATTCTTGGCACAGAGAGAAAAATAACCTCCTCTAAAATGCTTTTTCCCATGTCAGCATCCAATCAAAACTCATTATTGTTCAGTGGCTTCTTGAGGACCATGGCTTATTTATCATTGCATTTGCAGCTTATATGGTGGCACCTGACCCATAGAAGATGTTCAATAAATGTTCATTAAGTGATTTATAATTATTGTGGCATTTTTGCTTGGATGCCTCCCACATTAGACTTAAATCTACTTGTGAGTGGAGGTCTGATGTGCTATCTTTGTAACCCTGGCTCCTAGCATGGTCTCCATGTTCAACCAACATTTATTGAAACAGTGAATGAAATTCAAATCCTGGAAATCTTGAATTTTTGTCTCCCCTATCTAGATAATCTCATTTCCCTACTTTACTGTAAGGTGAGTGTTTGTACCAGTCAAGCTCCCCTGATTGTCTCCTACCATTTCCCTCAGATAAGATACCACCACCATTCTCACCACCTGCTCATGTTCTAGCCTATTTCCAGGCCCAGCTTGCCTCATTGTACTCACAAGGGGAGAGACTTCTTGATTCTTCCAGCCCTCCCAGATCTCACATTCTTCAAACTCCTCATGTCTATGGCCTTTATTCAAATGTTGTCCCTAATGTTTCCTGTTTTCTAATCCTTGCCATTTCCGACATGTTGATGACACTAACATCCTTGATCTCTAGCTCTAATATCTCCTCAGAGCATCAAACTTTATGTTTTATAAACTCCTAGTCTCAAAAATGTTCTGAAGTTGGTTGGTATTGTTAAATTTTGTAGGTGTGTTAATTATATTGTTTTGTTGTTGTTGTTGTTGTTGTTAAATGAGTCCTTTTGCCCTTAGAGATATATATTAAAATACGTATGGATAAAATAATGCGTGGTTTCAAATTGATTTCCAAATAACCCAGGAGGCAATAAAAAGAAGGAGTTATACTATTTTATGTACTATGTATTTGACATGTTTTATAATACAAACTCCTTAAAACTTAATTCATTGTTTTCCTCTCTTATCCCCTTCAGCCGCTTTGAATCTGCTCCTTCTTTGCTTAAAAGCCTCTTTTTCCCCCTCTATTCCAGCCCCAACGTTCTGGGAGAGTCTCTGGGGGCGGGGGGGTGGGGGAGAGCAGAGACTGACATGTGAAACTAAGCCAGTTTAACTGCTGATGTGCTCAAATAGAAGATCCTGGTGTCAAGCCAAGTAGTTAAAAACATTTTTTTAAAGATTTTATTTATTTATTCATGAGAAACAGAGAGAGAGGCAGAGACACAGACAGAGGGAGAAGCAGACTCCCTGCAGGGAGCCCGAAGTGGGACTTGATCCCAGGACCCCGGGATCACAACCTGAGCCAAAGGCAGATGCTCAACCTTTGAGCCACCCAGATGCCCCTAATTTTTCTTTTAAAGTGAAAGGAGAGACCAGCTATGTTCTGCAAGAAAACAGGAGAACTGAGAGTTTACCCCTCTGCCCCACCATGTCCCCAGTTCTGTGATTCTCTAAAAACACGACCAGAGAAATATCCAAAATCAATGGTCATATTGTGTCTTTTGCTTGAACTCTCTTTCCCTTCCTTTCTTATCTACTTGGCAATTACTATCTAAGTTTCATTTGAGACTGCTCAACTATCCCTTTTTTGTAGTTGTCCCTGGACCCTGTCTCCCACAGGCAGAATTAAATGCTTCCTCATCAGTATTCACAAACGACATTATACCCACTTCCTATTTTTTTTTTTACTCCACCTTTGTGGAGTATAGTTATTAGTTATGGGTGTCCTTCTGGCTTTGCATGGCTCTGGAGAGGGAATTCAGACCACCTCCACCAGACTCTAAGCTCTCTCTTCTTCTCCTTGATTCCACCATCAGCACAGCACCTTGAAAAGAGCAGATGTCTGATGGAAGGTGAAAATTGATTCAGAGAGAACTTTCTTTTCCTGTATATGTTACTCCTCTTTTCTGCTAATATTCATATACCAGAAGTCTTCTTTTTCTAATCTCCTCACCCAAAAGTGCTCCTTCCTCCTCTTAACTTCCTGAACTTTTTCCCTCTCTCATAGCATGTATCATGATCTGCTTTGGTTTTCGTTTTACCTCCTTTGCTGTCCATGACTTATGAGAACAATGACCATATCCTTTCCTTTGCTACTCTCTACAGAGCATGCTCTGGGTTTGGTTCCTGAGCACACTTGAAAGATTTGTTGAGTTAAATACCTAAGTGTAAAAGACACAGGAAGAGTCTCTGTCTCCCACTTGAGATCAGCCCTACTGCCTATTTCATGCCCCTAATTTGCTTAAATAATTTCATGAGCTCCTTTATTAATAGAACAAAGAGGTCTATAAACAGGTAGCCATAATTCACAGAGTACTCAAATCATTCTTTAAGGCTTCCAGACTATGCAGCATACATCAACCATTTCATCAGCTGCTGATCACAAAAACACAACAGTGGAGGGTTTGCATCTCCACTTCAGAGCTGAGGAAATTAGGGCTACATGAATAACAGGTTCAGGAACAGAGCTCAGAATTTCATCACAAGATTTCAAAATCCCACTCCCATGTCCCTTCCACCTATATCACAGGTTGCTGTGTGTGTAAATGATAGCAGACTGAGCTCCTCTGATACATCTCCTCCATTACAGGTCTTTAGAGCAGCATTATGAGAGAGAGAAAGAGAGAGAGAGAGAGCAACAGGCAAAGCTCTAATGTTTAATTCCTGGCTCTGCTGAGCCGTGTGACCCCAGGCCAGCCAACAGTCACTCTGGAGAGGGAAAAAAAATTGCCTTATAAAGTGAAGCACCACACCTGATGAAGGAAACTCAGATGGGCTGCTGTGGAGGCTTCTTGCCACCTAATATGCTTACTCTGTGCCTCAGTTTCCAAGTCAGTAAACTGAAGATGATAATGACCCCTATCTGATACGGTTGTGTGGAAGATTACAGGAGCTAATAATATACACAAAGCATTTACAATAGTACCTGATACTTAGAAGGCACTATATGAATGGTTGGTTTTGTCACTACTTTGATCATTTATTTTGAAATAGAGCATGTGCAACACATTTTGTGCAGTATGAAGGGCAGAAATACTAAGTGACTTTTTGGGGTCAATTTTTGAGGCTAGGCCCAAGATATTTGTGGCATTAGCATTTAAAATCTCTTTCATACTCTCCACGTTTCCAAACATACTTAGTTTGCAAAATCAGATTGGACATTGTACAGGAATAGCTTTTCTCATAATATTTCAGTACTTTTAGTTCCATTCCAGCTGGAACTGGAAATAGCATTGCATGCAGAAATGTAAAATTATGTGAAAATAATGTGATCCAAAAATTGTTTTTTATTCATTTTTGAGAAAAGTGATGGTTCACATGTGAAATAAAAGCAAAGTTGATAGTTATTTGATCTCACTGGAGTATGAATTAATCACCTCATCATCATGTTGGGAGTTATCCTGATGACCAATTACAAAATAAAAATTAGTAGAACTTTAAAAATGCTATATAATTTATTTAATCACTACTATATAATTTATTTAATCACTGAGTCTGTAAATATCAGTTGAGTACTCTCTTACATAAGGCAGTTTTCTAGTAAAAGGAGACACAGCCTGTGTGCTCCACAAGAAGCCTACTTACAGGTGTAAGGAGACAAAAAATAAGCAAGTAAACAAAATAAATACAGATTTTATGATGGGAGTCATGGAAAAAATGTACAGGGTGATTACTAAGTTAGTAGGAAAATGGAGGGAAGTGTTAGGGTAATTTGGGAAGGTTTGAGCCCAAACCTGAAAGACCAGAAGGCACAGAATTTGGTGACATTATATTATGAAAAACGGAGTACAGAAATATCAACCATAGAGAGAGAGGTGAATTACCAATAGTATTTTTTTCTCATCTTACATACATATGTTTTTCCTATCAGTAAATTTAATTTCATTCAAATGTAGCTAAAATAACTTAGACAAATATCAGCTAAGATCCACAATGGATATATCTGTTTCTCTTTTTCCTTTTAGTATATAAGTAAGACTCATTATAAAAATTTTTAAAAAATAAAGATTTCAAATAACATTTGCTCACAATTCAAAAACTTAAATGTAAATGTTACTCATACGTTGGTGTATTCCTAAAGCAGATTTTTTTTTTAAGTTCTGTTTGTGGTTATCTAACCTTTGTGAAATTAGGTTAAATAAAGTAGGTAGCTAACTCCGCATAGAAAAAAGAGAAGCAGAAATAGAGGTCATGCTGATATTCACAGTTCGCATGGTAATCAGCATATTTTGGTTTAAAAGTTAGAATTGATCACAAAAAAAATGTTGTAGAGGTCAGAATAATAGGAACAGAGAAATGCTTTGATTTCAAAAATTGCCAAATCTTACCTCTCTAAGCAAGTGATTAAAAAAAAAAGATACAGGCCCACCCCACTTTGGAAGTGGTAGCCTTGAAGGAGAGGGACCATGGAGAAGCTAGCCTCATTCTCACAAACAGAAGCTGGAGTGGGTGGAGACGGTGGTGGCTATGAAATTGGTGGTGAGCCATCTGGCCCTGACCTAGTCCCAGCTGAGCCCAGTCAATGACAAGAGCACAACAGTGAGTATCTTTGTCATTCACATCATTCGAGACCCAGTTTCTTCTTAACTACCAACATATTTTCTTCCTTCTCCTCTCTCCACCTTTCAGACTGAGGAGCCAAGAGGTTACAATCTGCTTTTCAGGGTGATACTGATCTCACAGATTTCAGTACCACCTTCTGTGGGACAGTGTCAGGTTGTGCTTTAGGGGCTCAGAATATACACACTTTCTTCAACCTTAAGAATAAGTCAAAGAAATGGAAAATTACAGTGCAGCAGCAGTCAAGTCTTTGAGCAAGAGGAGCCCATGCATATGCACTCAAGGAAGAATAAGCTGATTTTAAGAATCTTCCACTGGGACCCAGGGAAATTAGAGGAGAAATGATTGGACTATAGTTAATTGTTCTCTTATTTTTCACTTTACACAATAAAGAGATTTTTCACTTTTGTGGTACGTATTGTCAAAGAATCAAATTAGGTTGAAGCATCGATATAGGGTAGGGAAAGTGAAAGTAGATTTTTTTTACTATCTCAGGAACCACCTGACAATTATTTCTTTCCTCTCAAAGTTTAGAAGAGAAGTAGATAGTAGGAAGATAGATATAGGTGTATGTGTGCTCATTCCTTATTATAAATAGAATCCTATCTCTTGTCTTTTTCACTAAATATAAGCATCTTCCCATGTTATGAATTAATCTTCAAAAACATCTTATTGAATAGATAATAATCTATTATCATACAGATGTATCATACAGTTTGTTTAACCAGAAGTACTCTATTGCTTGGTCCTATTGCTGGAATTTTAGTGTATCTATGATGTTGTAAATGATGGTATAATGTGTATCATAAGATATTAATTTTTTTCCATCTGCTATTATTTTAAGATAAATCCTAAGAAAAGATCCTCTATAATCAATTATTTGAATATCTGTCAAAGTTCTTGACCCACACTGTTAAATTACTCTCTAGCAGTGTCTAAAAAGACCGTTCTCACTAACCCAGCAGGATTAGCTATCTTCCAGAAAATCTTTACTGGCATTAATTTTAATTAAGTTTAAGCTCCAAGTCACCACCACTTTTTATTTTCCTTTCTATTTTTTCTTATTTCTTTCTTTTTCAGCATGAACAGATCAAAATAGGATTCCTGGTAGAGCTAAAACATCCACAAAATGATCAGCAACAGTGGAAAAAAAAAAGCATTTAGTTCTAAAAATATGCAGAAGATTGGTCTATGTGTTTACTTTTAGGAAAGTTGTTTTCTTAGGGCCATTTCAGTGACCTCGGGTTAATACTGCTTTTAAATCCCACATAGTCAACATTAGCTAATTTTGAGTAGAGAAATTCCTAGAACTTATTTAGGCACTAAATACACTTAAAATAATATGGACCCCAGGTTAACATATGCATTTAAGCTACAAAGAAGAACATTTGGATAAAAGTTTGCCTCCCATGATAACACAAAAATAACATGGTTTAAATGTTTTAATTTGCACTATAAATTATGCTTATTTCACTTATTTTGAAATGAAATAATTTATACTTTGAAATATTTTGGAAACATTTTATTTTACTAAAACATAGAATAAATTAAAACTGCTTGAGTCTGTTGGATTTCAACTGAATTGGTAAAGCAAACTCATTCTTCCCCAGAGTTGTCAAATTGGACAGCTGTTCTATTTCTAATATTTGATCTTCATACTTGTCATTCCCTTTGTAGAAATTATAAAACAGATTGATTAACCTTTCCTTACAATGCTTTTTTTTGTTTTGTTTTTTGTTTTTAAGATTTTATTCATTTATTTGAGAGACATTGTGAGAGGGAGAGCACAAGAGCAGGGGCAGAGGAGAGGGAGATGCAGACTCCCCACTTAGCAGGGAGCCCAATGTGGGACTTCACCCAGGACTCTGGGATCATGACCTGAGAAGAAGGCAGACTCTTAACCCACTGAGCCACACAGGTGCCCCCCACACACACATAATGATTTTTTTTTTTAAATTTATCTATCTACCTATAATTTATCCATTGTTTTACATCCTTAATTAAAATTCAAGTATTATTTACAAGGCTAATGTACCTGTAACAGTAATCCTAAATTCTTATTCCCCTTTACATAGCCAACCATTGCCATCAGATTAAGATAGGGGTAGTCTAGACTTTATGAATATGAGATATGAGTTAACTTCACCTTTGTAAATGAGTAAATAAACCTCCCAGGAACTCATTGAAAAATGTACCCCTGGGGGACCTGGATGGCTCGGTCCAATAACCAACCAACTCTAGATTTGGGCTCACCTCATGGTCTCATGTGTTGGGATCAAGCCCTATGTAGGGCTCCACCCTCAGCAGGGAGTCTGCTTGAAGATTCTCTCCCTCTGCCCCTCTTGCCACAAGTGCATGCATGGTCTCACTTTCTCTCTAAAATAAATAAATCTTTTTAAAAAAATGTACTCCTTACCCCATTTATTTAAAACGCCACTGTTATCATGTCTTAAATAAGCATATGCTTTTATCTGTTTTTTAGACTCCTGTCCCACTGATCTAGTTATCAATTCCTATCCTACTAAAATAATGTTTTTATTACTATAATTCTATAACATGTTTCATATGTAGTAGGCAAGGCCATCCCTTCATTTTCTATTATATATTTATCATTGTTAATTTTGCACAGAGAGAAAAAAAATTTTGCACAGAGGCCATGCTCATCCTCTCTTTATCATTCTAATTTTAGTATGTGCTATCCAAATGAGTACTTATTTACAAGTATTTATATTTAGATATTTGGTTGTCTTTGTGGATTTTAGAACAGGTTTTAAATTTCAAAAAAAATTTTTTTTCACTAGTATTGTATTAAACTCATAGATTATTTTGGAGAGAACAGATATTGTTAAGATATTAAACCTTTTCATTCATGAACAAAGTATTTTTTCTCCATTTATTTAGGTTTCCTCTTATGCCTTCCAGTGAAGTCTTGTTATAATTATTTCTAAGTATTTGATACAATTACTATAATAGACCTCTCATTCTATTTTTATTTTCTAATTGACTTATTGATATGAATAAAAGCTACAGGTTATTATATGGTGAGCTTGTATTTGGCCATCTTGATTAAATTTCCTTATTTACCCCATAGAGGTGTTCATACAAATTTTTATATTATCTGCATGTTGTCACAGTTTTATAACTTCCTTTCTATTATTTTCCTTGTTTTATTACATTGGCTGGGCCTCAAGTTAAAGGTTGAACAGTTTTCTTCTTGTTCATATAGGCCTACTTCTCATAGTTTATCATCAAGGGTAATGCTCAAGCATTTTTTTTTTTTAAATCCAAGTGCTTTTTATTTATTTATTTATTTATTTTTTAATTTTTATTTATTTATGATAGTCACAGGGAGAGAGAGAGGCAGAGACACAGGCAGAGGGAGAAGCAGGCTCCATGCACCGGGAGCCCGACGTGGGACTCGATCCCGGGTCTCCAGGATCGCGCCCTGAGCCAAAGGCAGGCGCTAAACCGCTGTGCCACCCAGGGATCCCTCCAAGTGCTTTTTAAAGAAAGAATGTGCTTTTGCTTTCTTTTGTTAAGAAAAAAATAGGGGGTGCCTGGGTGTCTCACAGTTGAGATAATGCCTTTGGCTCAGGTCATGATCCCGGGGTCATGGGATGGAATCTCAGGTCAAGCTTCCCGCAGAGAGCCTGCTTTTCCCTCTGCCTATGTCTCTGTCTCTCATGAGTAAATAAATAAAATCTTTTTAAAAATTAAAATAAAAAAAACACACACAAAAAAAACAAACTGAGTGGAACTCAGTTCTTTATCACTATTGTGTCCATTTGCCCAAGAGATGTCCATATTTGAGATAATAACTTAAATATTCTCAAAGTGGAGGTAGTCTCTCTCCTCCTAGTGGGATGGCTTCTTGGCTCCTTTCCCTAACTTGGCATTGAGATTGAGACCCAAGAACACAAGCATGGTGCCTGTCCATTGTATGGGGCTAATAGGGTTGGCAAAGACAATCACAGAGGCCAAAATAGTGAAGAATTTTCGAGTTTTGGTGATGATGGAGCAGGTCAGGGGGCCAAAATCAATTCAGGACTTTGGTGGATAATTTTATAAAGTCAAGGAAATTACTTGACATGTTTTTTTTTTTTTTTACCAAAAGTTTTCAAAAATTATTATAAACATTTTGAATTCATACAGAATGCTTTTTCAAAATCACGTGAGATGATCAACTATATAATTTAAGACATTAATACAGTGCATTCCATTGAAAGATTTATAATGTGAAGCCATTTTTTGCATTCCTAAGATAAAGCCCTACTTGGTCATGTATTTTTTTTTTTTTTTTACAGTACATTGTTGGATTCAATGTGTTACCATTTTATTATTTGTGTCCATAATCTGCCTTTTTAAAACAGGAACTTCCTGTTTTGAGAAGATTTGTTAATACTTGCCCATAAAAAATACTTGGGTCTGGAGCTATTAGTGAGGACTAGTAGGGAGCAAGTCATTATTTTATTACCACTTCAATGTCTGTTACATTCTTATTTCTTTTTTTTTTTTTTTTTTCTGGTTTTCTTAGGTTTTCCGGGTCTTCTTTTGCCAATTTTAGTAATTTTTAAATCTTGTATAGATATGATTTTATGTAGTCTTATTTTAAAAATCTGTGCCTTATTTTTCTTGTAATTTTTAAAGCCTTATGCATTTTATAAACCTTTAACTGTTCAATGAAGTATTTTTTGATTTTTGAATCATGTCAAGTAATCAATTATTTTAATTTGCTTTATTCATTGTTTTACTTACCTTACTTGATTCTTCTCTTGGATTTATTTTTGTTCTTGTTTTAGATTGTTGGATTGATTGCTTAGTTTTTTTATTTTAAATCTAATTCTCTAATAAATACATTTAAGGTGACATATTTTCCTCTGAATACAGTTTTGTCTGTGTATCACAGGTTTTGATATGTTATGCTCTTATTTTAAATCAATTCTAAATATACTTTTTTCAGTCTCTGCTAATATTATAACTTTCATTTTCTTCACTTATTTAATATGCTACGGATTAGTTACCTTTTTTATTCCTTTGATACTCAGGAGAGGTAGAATATTTATTCCCTGAAAATAGAAAAGCTTTGTAAACTAGAGCAATCACACAATGACTAGAGATTGAATAATACACAGTGTTTATGAATATGAACCCTTAACTTGTTACCTGGAGCAAGTAGTATACATTTAATGGTCTCTATTCTTCCAAAAAGGCTTAACACTCCTTTGAGAAAGAGGGAAAAAAGGGTCTCTTGAGACTGGAATTGAGGGGCACCTGGGTGGCTCAGTGGTTGAGGTCTACCTTCAGTTAAAGGTCCTGGGATCAAGTCCCAATCAGAGAGCAGAGAGCCTGCTCCTCCCTCTGCCTCTGCCTCTGCCTCTGCCTCTGCCTCTGCCTCTCTCTGTGTGTCTCTCATGAATAAATAAATAAATAAACTCTTTTAAAAAAGAGAGACTGGAATTGATTCAAAGGGGGTGGCACTAAAGGTATTTTTATTATTATTATTATTATTATTATTATTATTACTACTTTCATATGTAGGCTTTAGAAAAAGGCTGTTTCTAAGCATGCTCAAAGACCTGTACCATCCATTTCACTATTTTTTTTTTTTTATTAATGGTTCCCTCCCATTTCCCTGAATGAATACAAAGCCCTAAATCAGTAAGAAAATCTATTGGACTGATAGGAAATATTTCTCAGTGCCTGGGAAAGGAAGAATTGGTTAGATGGTGTGAAATTCAACTGTGGGATTCATGTCTCTGGTAGGTTATGCTGTTTCTAACAAAACCATTGTGCACACTCATATCCTCTCTTACACCACCTTACTACAGGATTTTGCTAATGTAACTGACTAAGGTAAGTGTTTCACACAAAACCCAGTTTTGCAGACATTTTATTTTTTGATGTTTTGATTATCACCTTTCAGCTCACAAGGTTTTAGAGAGCTAGAAACCCTTTTTTTTTTGCAATGGACAGACTTTCTGTTTCCCTTACTCTTCATACACATTTTTGAAGATGATTGGCTATGAATCTAATCTTGTTAGCAACATGACCTTTTCACCACCAAGTTTTAAGAACTACCTGTTAGACTACTGTATAATACCATTAGGAAGTAAAAAGCATGGGATATATGAAGTTATCAGACAGAACAGTATTTGTTCCTTATTGATACATATCTAAGAAAGCATTAAATAGAATACTTTCTACCTGCTTTAAACGATTTGGATTAATTCATCTTTCCATTTAAGATAAATAATATTTACACTTCAATTAAAATTTAACTAACTTTGGCAAGCTGAGGAAGTTCAGAAGTTTGTGAAAGTCTAGAAACCTTATATTTTTACTTGGACACTCACTTTTTAATCTTAGCCATAAAGCTACATTGGTCTGGTTATTTCCCACTTAGAATTTACTAATCTTTGTGCATTATAAAGGAATTGATAAAGTAAATGTGACACTGGAGTTGTTGATATGACACTGTCCCCAAATAAAGAAAGAGAAAGAGAATACTTCGCAGGTAATTCACCAGGCCTATAAAGAATGTTTTGGGTCCCTGGTGGTATAAGTAGATTGTCACTACAGTTACTGATTTAGCTAGAAAATTACTCAGCTCTCCACGTAACTTTTTTTTTTTTTAAAGAATTTATTTATTTATTCATGAGAGACAGAGAGAGAGAGAGAGAGAGAGAGGGAGGCAGAGACACAGGCAGAGGGAGAAGCAGGCTCCATGCAGGGAGCCCAAAGTGGGACTGGATCCAAGGTCTCCAGGATCACATCCTGGGCTGCAGGTGGCGCTAAACCAATGGGCCACCAGGGCTGCCCTCTACTTAACTCTTGACTTTATGGTTGTGTGTTGGCTTATAAGAATTAAGCAGGTTTAATTTGTAAGCTTTAATAGTCATTAAAAACTAAAAAAAAAAAAAAGAAAAAAAGTAAATTCTGGTTAAGAAGTAATAGCTATCATCTGGCAAATAAAGTCCTGACAATAAAATATTAAGAATTCTAATATAAGAATTTTTACTAAAAGTTATATATTTGTCTTTACTGTTATTCTTTTATAAGAAAAAACAAACTTCCATCTCTGATTCTTAATTAGCAAATATTATGGAATACTAAGTTAAAGAGGTTTTCTTATTTCCACTTACATAAAACATTTTACTCACTTAAATTAGAGTCAAGGCAATGACTGAAGATCAAAATCCAAATACAGTTTTCGTCATCATTTGGCCCAAGTCAGAGTACTTGATCTTCTTTATCTTCAGGGGAATTTTCAGTGTAAAAGCAAATTATCTTAAGCACAATCATGTTCTCTTATCATGGTAAAATTAACCTTAGTTTGAGGAGAGAGGTTGCTATGGCATCTCAGGAAACTTCTATGCATGGATTAAAAAGTCTTAACTTCTTAATTTAAATACTTCCTCATATTTTTCTATCGTCAACTTACTAATATAGTATTTTTCAAAAAATGGCTTTATAATTAAAATTTAATTATAATTTAAAAAATTTAGCCCATCCCACCTTTCCTCAACATGTTAGTTTTATAATAGATATAATTTTTTTAAACCCACCATGGAAAATAAAATGTGCAAAAAAACCTATACTTCTTTCCCTGGCATAATGAAATTGGGTTTACGTAGGGAAAGTAGTTCAATTACTTTGGTTTAAAAAATGTTTGGGTCCCTCCAGAAGCTAGTTCCATGTCAGTTGAAAAGGTGGTACTGTTGATGATGGATATCATCTACACAGGCAGGTGTCACAGGAAAGATAAATGTGGTCATGACATCCCTTTCTATGTTCTTTGTGCATGTAGATTGTCCTTTAATTGTTGTGGTTCTTATTCACAGTGCCTATAGCTACTTATAACCCGGTTCTGGAAATGCTTAATGGCCCCAATCTTGGCTCTTTTCCTATGGTTACCTGCCAGCTGGTATGTAGGCTGCAGTGGTTTCTCTGTTATTTACACTTCTTGTACAAGTTTGCCCCAGATCATTAAAAAAAGTGTATTTTTTCTACCTCCATACTTAAGGCTATTCCTCTTGAGTTCACTAACCAACTGTCTGGACAGCCTGTTGGAATGCATTTATTGCATATAGCCATTCTATCAAGAGGGGTGAAGTAGTTAGCATTCTTTTATTGATAAATCTATCTTCACAGCACATAAATCACGTAATAGATCACCAATTAATGACAAGCCCCATTCACTCCCATGACTTTAAAATTATTCAGTTATCATTTCTGCTCTATGTTCTTTTTGGATTTAAGTTACTATCTGTGAGAAATTCTGAGTGACCAAACTCACTCAGAGTTGCCAAAATCCAGGCAATTTAGGTTATATTTTTCTTCCTCCTCCCTTTTTTTCTTTTTTTTTCTTTTATTTTAGAGTAAATCACAAATAATTTGTGTTCCATTTACATGGTTCCATCTGTATCTTTGTAAATACATCAACATCAATTCTAAAAGAAAACCTAGTATTAATTGCATGTGCTAATTGCTTCATATGCACTCATTCATGGCAACTCTATGAGGAATGAATGCTACTATTATGAGTCCTATTTTTGCTGATAGGCATGAAGAAGTTAATTAACTACCCAAGCTCATACAAATAGTAAAACCAGCCTTTGAACCTACTTGTCTAACCCAAAAGCTTCAGCACTTTCTCTCTCTCTCTCTTTCTTTCTCTAATTCTCTGTGAGGGTGTGTGTGTGTGTATCTATACCTATATCTATATCATCTATATCTATATTTAATGAATTTAACTATCTGCTAGCAACCCTTCTAATGCTCCATATGCATTAACACATTTAATCTTCATAACTTTTAAAGTGAGCACAAATATTATATGTTCTATATAGATAAGAAAACTGAGGCCTAGAGAGGTTAACTTGCTCATGTCAACACAATTGGTAGGGAGACAAACAGGAAGCCTAAGCATTTAGTTCCAGAATCTGTGTTCTCAACTTCTGTATTATATTCTCTTTCAACTGAGAAAAATGCTCATATTAAAAATGCAATTTTTAGTAACAAAATATACTGCTATGAAGATATACTTGCAGAAATAGAATATAAGTTATTTTATTCAAATGTATCTTTATTTTCCATTTCTATTGCCAATATCTTTTTAATTATCAATTTCCTAAGTGGCAAAACCTATGAATATTCTACATATGTTTAAGATTCATCCCAGTAAATCATGATTAGTGTTTTCCAAGTCCTTTGATTTATATTTCGCTTACTCATTTTAAAAAGGAATCAGGGATCCCTGGGTGGCGCAGAGGTTTGGCGCCTGCCTTTGGCCCAGGGCGTGATCCTGGAGACCCAGGATCGAATCCCACATCGGGCTCCCGGTGCATTGAGCCTGCTTCTCCCTCTGCCTGTGTCTCTGCGCCTCTCTCTCTCTCTCTGTGACTATCATAAATAAATAAAAATTTAAAAAAAAAAATTAAAAAGGAATCAAAGAAAAAGAGGGGAGATATTTAGGTATGAGAATGGCATTAAGGTGGATGCCAACTTCAGTTTGGGGAAAGATAAAGAAATCTGCTAGAAACATAAAGATGAGTTAAAACACTCAGGGTCTATCCATACCCAGGGTCACATTTATAGTATGAGGTACTAAATGATACAAACAAGCCACTGTTCACACTCAGGGCAAAGATTTATTCCCAACATAGTCCTCATAATGCTATGATTCATAATACCTTATAATAGTAGGATCAATAATAAACTTGTCATTCAGCGGAAAGAAACATCATAGTTTCACCCATTGTGACTTTGGTTAATTCTTGTCATCTCCTCCAGCCTATTAATTCTGTAATTTCAAATACTGGGCCTGTTTTAAATCACTAGTGTATAACCATCCTCAGTATGTGCCTAATGCTGAGCACAGAGAAAAGCTTTCAGCAACTACTGAAGGAGTGAATGATTGAATGCAGATATAATAATAACTGAAGTTAAAGCCTGAATTCAACTGCTTGTATACCCAACACAAAGCCTACGGCACCAAGTGTAAGTTTATCTGACTAGGTAATGGGCCAGTGATGCCACTGTACCTCCTACCTTAGTGCAATGGCTGAGCCATGACTAGGACAGAAACTGCCTAGAGCTGGTAGAGTCTGGGGACATCTGTCCCTGTTTACTCCTTGATTCAAACTAAAATAATTACTCTCCTTTATTAAAAAAAAAAAAAAGACTTTATTTATTCATGAGAGACGTAGAGAGAAAGGCAGAGATGTAGGTAGAGGGAGAACCAGGCTCCCCCCTGGGAAGCCAGATGCAGGACTCGATCCCAGGACCCCGGGATCACGCCTTGATCCAGACATAGACACTCAACCACTTAGCCACCCAGGTGTCCCAACTGCCTCTTCCTTCTTGACACCATTTCTTTATTTCGTTTCCAGGACACTCTTCTGAGTTTCTTAGTGCATTAGCCATTTGTTTGCAGAGTCCTTTGCTGATTCCTTCTCTTCTCAGCTTCTCATAGTTTTGCCTTTTTAAAATAGTGTTTGTCTTTAGAGAGTAGACTTAGAATTTTTATCAGATCCAATTGGTCAATTTTCTTTTAGAGAATATGTGTTTAGTGTCTCATCCAAGAAATCTTTGCCTAATGTGAGATCACACACATTTTCTCTAGTGTTGTCTTCAAGATGTTTATAGTTTCAATTTAGCAATTAGGTCTATGATGTCTTTTGAGTCAACTTTTGTGTATAGGGTGAAATAGGAATCCAGGTTTGTTTATACATATGGATGTCCATTTATTCCAAGATGATTAGTTGAGAAGATTGTTTTTTCACTACTACATTGCCTTTGAATCTTTGTCACAAATCAGTTATCTAAGAGAATGAAAGGACAAGCTCCCAACTGAGAGAAAATATTTGAAAATTACATATTTGACAAGGACTCACCCCAGAATAAAAAAAAAAAGAACTCTCAAAATACCACAGTAAGAAAACAACCCAATTAAAACATGGTAAAACAAAACAAAATAAAACAAACAAACAAACAAACAAAAACCCTACCAGACACTTCAGCAGAGAGAATATTTGGAAGGCAAAGAAACATGTGAAAAAAAAATGTTTGACATCATTAACCTTTGGGAAATGCAAATTAAAACCGTGGTGAGTTACTACTACACACGAATTAAAATAAAAATTACTGATAATATTAAATGCTAGTGAGGATGTTGAATAACCCATACATTGCTGGTGGGAATGCAAAGATAAGAATGTTGAGGCCATGTTAAATTTTCTGCCTTTATTTCTTATGACAACAGATAAATCATTTTTCAAAACAACTTTAACTTTATAGCATGTATTGCCTTATATGCAGTATTAGGTTATAAAGATACTCTCTTCTAAGTAGGAAGATATAGTACATATCAAGATCTACATAAAAACAATCTCATATTTTGGATGTGATGTAAAATAATTGTAAGGAGAGATGTTTAGAAAAAAATGAGGTTGATGGATTTTTTCTTTGTGCCTTATTTACTGGAATTATTTCAGAATAAGTAGTTCTTTAGAACTAGCAGGACAAACAAGATCCTCCTCACTGCCAAATCTGTGAGCTTCTCAAGTTCAAAAGGACCGTTCAGCTATTGCCTGGAGCCATTTTCCTCATTGTTGATGACAGCACTTGAGTGGTTCATTTTCTCTTTTACAGTGTTATGCCCTTTAGCTAATTCTGAATAAAACTGCTACACTTGTTCGGTGAGAATTTTTTCAACATTCCATGCTGAACATATCCACTGTTCACACCCAGACCATATTAAGTTCAGAGCCTAATGACAGCTTTCAAAACATGAATGCAAAAGAAAATGAAAATATAATGATGTGAGAGCTTAACATTAATTTACCAATCTGTCCTGAATTGTTTATGAATCCAAACTTCCCTTTCCAGTGCCAGCTTAGGCTCTGTAATGAGACATTTAAGGATGAAGATTCTGAACAATTCACTTGTTTCACAGGCCAAAGGTCAACTCATAGTTTAAAATTTATACTTGAGACCTTAAAGAATTAAGTAATGCTTTTTCACAGGTCACAACATTGACTGGTGTGTTATTCACAATCTGGTAAACATTTGCCTAATGTGTGAAAAAAAAAGGTATATAAAACATAAAACAGTCATGATGTGTTCAACACTGTGAGCATAAATAGTCGACAGTCACCATTTTGCCTGATTGTATTTGGTGCTGTTTCTGTTAATCAAAATACTTTCCAGACATAAAGCTCTGCTACTTAAAATTCAGGCATTAAAACATTTTCCTGAGACTGATTTATATCTAAACTTTCTACCAATGTCCATGTGTCAGTGCCTGACCGTGACTTTAGTTTATTGTCAACACACAGATAGGAAAACTCATGCATAGACCATATTTATTGAATTATTTCCTATCATAGCCTCATTGAAATGCAAAATGGTTACTGCTTAGAAAAACATATAAATCAATTACCCTAATCTGGAACTTGCAGGCAGGATATCAAATGAAATTTTAAGGTCTTATTTTATCTGTATATGAAATTGATAGCTGAGAAATATGAGTTTATCAAGGACATTTTTAGTTTGTTATAGAAACAATGCATGCTTGTGACAAAAAATATATTTTTTTTACATAAAGTAACTTTTATTGACTGTCTCGTCTTTAGCTCATTTACAGTAACTCCTAATTCCTGACTTGGAGAGTAAGATGGGAAAGAAGATGTGAGAAAACAGGAGGGTAGTTCAGAGTTGGAGTGTGAGGGCCATTGGGAACTTTAACTAGAGATCCTTAGGAAGACTTGAGCCTGTGGATATGGTGGTATTGGGGAGAAATCCAAGCTAAAAATGCAGATTTGTGTCAAAAGCATATTTGTACTACAAGAAGCTACATAAGTAGGGAAGAAAACCCACTATGTGTAAGAGTAAGGACTTCTGAGGAAAGCAACCTTGGGCACACCAACATTTATGGGATGGATAGAAAAAAAAGTCCATGAACAGAAGGGAAAATAGAGGACAAGAACAAGACATGGTGTCAAAAAAACAAAAACAAACAAACAAAAAAAAAAACAAAAAAGGAAAGACTTCAAGAAGGAATGATTTGCCTATAGTATCATCAGATGATGCTGAGACATCAGGTAAGATAAGCATTCCAAAGTTTTCATTCATTTTAGAAATTGAGAGATCATAGGCAAAGATGGGGTAAGGGACAGCTTGGAAATATTCCCTTCAGATCTTCTTCGTCAGGGTAGAAACAGCATCCAGTTGCGATGGCAATGAGAAGCCCAAGAATAGGTAGAAACTCCACAAACTAAACTTTATAAACAGCTGAGCTTCTCTGGATACAAGGCATTATTTCTTCTGCAATTTTTACCACTGCCATCACCAACAAAAAAATACTTTCATCTAACTTATATTTGTCAACTGGATTTGGGCTCAACATACCACCTTTCCCACAAGCTCTAAAGGAAAAAAAAACACGTAAAGTTAATTTAAAATAGACCCTCATTAAAAAAAAGTATCCCTGACAGGTAATTTGTGTACCTGTAATATGACACATTATTTGATAATATCCATGCTATAAATAAAAATCAATGACAAAAATAATTCTTCCTTTGTAGCTGTAATGTAAACATAATGTTTAAAGGACTGCTTTATCTTATTGTATGTCCTCAGTTTCTTTTTTTTTTTTTTTTTTAAAAGATTTTTATTTATTTATTCATGATAGTCACAGAGAGAGAGAGAGAGAGGCAGAGACACAGGCTCCATGCACCGGGGGCCTGATGTGGGATTCGATCCCGGGTCTCCAGGATCGCGCCCTGGGCCAAAGGCAGGCGCCAAACCGCTGCGCCACCCAGGGATCCCCTGTCCTCAGTTTCTTAAATTACTGATAGATGTCTTCTAAATTAGTTATTTCTCCAGTTGTCCAGTTACATGTAAGTGCCCAAATTTACAATATGGTTTTTTAGACTATTTGTATTCCAGTAACCATTATCCAATAGAAATAGAAGTCACTAAGATAACATATGGAATGTGTCCAATACATAAATATTTGTTGGGGCTTTTGTTTTTTAAAACCGGAAAGAGCTTAGTTCTCTCCTCAAGAGTGGTGCACATTCAGAATAATTTTCTGTCATTGGAAGATGCTGTGAGGAATGTCCTTTTGTTTTCAATCGTTTTTGTTACAATCATTCATTTCTTTTCACACTGACAAAGAAAGATAAAGCAGGTTAGGGTGTGCTGATCTCTTGCTCATGAGGACTATTTTTTTTTTTTTTTTTATGATAGTCACAGAGAGAGAGAGAGAGAGAGAGAGAGAGAGGCAGAGACAGAAGCAGGCTCCATGCACCGGGAGCCCGATGTGGGATTCGATCCCGGGTCTCCAGGATCGCGCCCTGGGCCAAAGGCAGGCGCCAAACCGCTGCGCCACCCAGGGATCCCATCATGAGGACTATTTTAAAACAGGAGGTCCCTAGATGATCCCTGGGTGGCTCAGTGGTTTAGTGCCTGCCTTTGGCCCAGGGCCTGATCCTGGAGACCCAAGATTGAGTCCTGTGTCGAACTCCCTGCATGGAGCCTGCTCTTCCCTCTGCCTGTGTTTCTGCCTCTGTGTGTGTCTCTCATGAATGAATAAATGAAATCTTTAAAAACAAAAAAAACAGGAGGTCCCAATGAATGGAAGGCTTAACCCTCATAAACGAAGCTAGCATTTTTGACGTGATGTGTTAACCCTCATCACAAAGATAACATGTACCTGATGATTAGATAAATTTCATAGATTTTTCCGTGCTTGGAATGATCTGGAGCTATAAGTATAACCATGAAGATAATGTCTGTAGCACACTAAAGACATTTACCCTACTCTTTTCTCATGGCAATAGGCCTGTTTATTTATTCAATGCTTCTTAGTGTGGTAACTTATCTCTGATCATATAAATAAGCTTTTCTTTTTTATTATTTTTTAAAATATTATATTTATTTATTTATGAGAGACACAGAGAGAGGCAGAGGCAAAGGCAGACGGAGAAGCAGGCTCACCTGTGGGAAGCCTGATGTAGGGACTTTATCCCAGGACCCCAGGATCACACCCTGAACTGAAGGCAGATGCTCAACCACTGAACCACCCTGTCATCCCATAACTTTTATTTTCTAAATTGTGGTAAAATATAAATAACATAGAATTTGCCATTTCAACCATTTTTATATGTACAATTCATTGGAATTAAGAAATTCATACTATTGTACAACCATCACCATCACATAGCTATAGAATTTTTTATCTTCCCAAACTGAAACTCTATACCCTTTAACAAAAACTACCCCCACTCCCCATCCCAGACCCTGGCAACCACCCTTCTACTTTTTATTTCTATGGATTTTACTGCTCTACCTCCTAGAAATGGATTCAGACAATATTCATGCTTTTGTGACTGGCTTATTTCACTTAGTATAATATCCTCAAGGTTTTTCCATGTTATAGCAGGTGTCAGAAGTCCTTTCCTTTTAAGGCTGAATGATATTCCATTATATGTATATGTCACAAATAATGTGTACCTTATATAACCTAAGCTATATGGACATAATATCTTTAAAAATATTAAAAACTGAAAACTGAATGGCATCTGTGTGGCTCAGTTGGTTAAGCATCCTACTCTTGGTTTCAGCTCAGGTCACGATCTTAGGGTTGAGAGATGGAGCTCTGTGTAAGGTTTTATGCTCAGTGGGAAGTCTACTTGAATAATCTCTCCCTCTGCCCCTCTTCCCACTTACGCATGTGCACATGCATGTGCTCCCTCATAAACAAACAAATAAATAAATAAAATCTTAAAAAGCCAAAAAAACTGAAAATTGAGGTGTTGAATTGTGTGAAACAATTTGAAGGCATGGAGTCCTAAGAATACAGATTTACCTTAGATACAAATGCTAATTTAATTTCTAGCAAAATTGGAACTTTCTTTAGCATGGACCAATTATTAGGAGAGACAGACTGATAATGAGTTTAAACTTCATAAGTATACGATCATTCAGATAGTTTTAATCTTTCCTATTGTGGCTTTGAAATGAGAAAGAAAGCTGATGATTGCACAGCACTGTGAATGTACTGTGTGCCACTAAATGGTATATTCTTCAGAGTGGTCAATTATATGTTAATTTACCTCAATAAATAAAATAATATAATGATGGAAACTTTCTTTAACTTTGTACTGGGGTTGTATTTTTCCTATAAATATACATGTGTTGGTAGACAGGGTTGATACATTATTATTATAATTAACTATTACTTTAATGTTCTTTTTTTTAAAAAAGATTTTATTTTTTTAAAATTTTTATTTATTTATGATAGTCACAGAGAGAGAGAGAGAGAGAGGCAGAGACACAGGCAGAGGGAGAAGCAGGCTCCATGCACCAGGAGCCCGACGTGGGATTCGATCCGGGGTCTCCAGGATCGCGCCCTGGGCCAAAGGCAGGCGCTAAACCGCTGCGCCACCCAGGGATCCCAATGTTCTTAATTATTATTCATAAAAGCAAAGAAGCAGGAAAGAAGTTTGTGGAAATACCTTTGCACATCTGATTCTCTCTGCTCAGAATATTTCTCAAGGTCTGCCCATCTGCAGAGTCCAACTCTTTGGCCATTTTCTTATAGGAACATTCCCCATTGAATACAAATAAAAGCTGTCCCTTTTGTGTACTTCTATAGTCTTAGGTTCTGCATAGGTCCCTGTGCTAAACTTAAAGTTCTTTGAGGGCAGGATCATGCTTTCTTCCTCTGTGTTTATCAATCATATAGTATATACCCAGTCAGTGCTGGTTATGTTGAAACTCTTCAAGGTGAATTAATTAAAATTGATTTTCTTGCTCACTACAGTTTGCAGGCCATTGTTTCACTGTAATTTTTTCCTCAAATACTTCATTCATTTGAGTGGAAGAAAATGGACATAGAAACTTAAAATTGGACCTGGCTATTTCATGAGGTCATATGCAACTTGTGTGGAGACATATATTTATTGCATATTCTCTTTAAAAAGCATGCATTTATTACTTTACCTTGAAATTAGTTGCTAGCCATTTGTTTTGTTTCTTTTTATTTTAAAACAAAAATGTTTCTTGACTTCTCTTATATGTCTCCTTGGTCTACCCACCATAACCAAAGAAGTTCAGTTTTCTAACAAATGTCTGTGATGTATAAAGCATTGCATAATATCCTGTTGATGACAGTAGCTCTTGTTGAAAGACTGAGATATAGTCAGTATAGATCAATCATATACACATGAGCTCCTTTAAAGGCAATGTGAAACAATTATCCAATATAAAATTATAGATGATAGAAGAAATTGGTCCTAGCACAATTATTTATTTATTTATTTTTATAATAAATTTATTTTTTATTGGTGTTCAATTTGCCAACATACAGAATAACACCCAGTGCTCATCCTGTCAAGTGTCCCCCTCAGTGCCCATCACCCATTCACCTCCACTCCCCGCCCTCCTCCCCTTCCACCACCCCTAGTTCGTTTCCCAGAGTTAGGAGTCTTTATGTTCTGTCTCCCTTTCTGATATTTCCCACACACTTCTTCTCCCTTCCCTTATATTCCCTTTCACTATTATTTATATTCCCCAAATGAATGAGACCATATAATGTTTGTCCTTCTCCGATTGACTTACTTCACTCAGCATAATACCCTTCAGTTCCATCCACGTCGAAGCAAATGGTGGGTATTTGTCATTTCTAATGGCTGAGTAATATTCCATTGTATACATAAACCACATCTTCTTGATCCATTCATCTTTCGATGGACACCAAGGCTCCTTCCACAGTTTGGCTATTGTGGACATTGCCTAGCACAATTATTTATAAAATACTTTCCTCCATGCTATATATGAAACCATTTCCTATGGAAAAAAACATCAGACAGAATGAATCAATATGTGGCACTGAAACATAAGCAGTGGAAGTAGCTAAGTTTAAAGATCTGCAGATAAAGGCAAGTGAAGACATCCTGGACGGCATAGGAAAAGACAAAGAAGGTCAATGTCATGGGAGCCAAGGAAGGAGATTCTTCTGTGAAAAATGGACAAGAATAATCTAGGTCTCCAGGAAAAGAGTAGAAAGCTCTGAAGAAGTATGTAATCATAAGGTAGTCGTAATAGAGTTACAAATTTACTCACATCCTCAGATTTAAAAAGAAATCATAGCCGCCTCAGTTTTTGGTAACAATCAGATCTTCTCCATCATAGGCATCCACATGATGGGAAGAACTAAAAGAAAAAGAAACAGTTTAGTTTCATCCCATAGCTAAATTCACTATAATAGGAATCTCTTGTAAGAAGAACAGTTTCTTAGATCAGGCTCTCTCCTGAGCTTTTCCTAACAGCGTTTCTGAAGCTTGGGAGCGTACGGTTTACTTGATCATTGTAGGGGCTGTTGGAAAGTGTCACTTCTGGAATCTCTCTGGCTTCTGATGCGCAGTAGCTGGTTTGGTTTGCTGCCTCAGCCAGGTGGCAGTGGAAGGGCTCCCAGAGCATCTGAGGAGTGTTCAGGCATCTGCTATGGAAATGTGAGCTAGTGAAACTCGGTCCTGAACACCCTGGATTGGGTCCGGGCACAGTCACCTTCCTGCTGACTCAGCCTCACTGTGATCTTCACAGGCAATTGATTACTCAGCTACTGAGCCTTGACTTGTGAGGTCCCTGGTGCAGCCCCCAGCCTAACTCTCATCTTACTTGCACATCATGTCCTCCTCAGGGAGCACAGACACTGTAGATTCTATCTGCGACACAGAAGAAGCAGATGTAAGAGGAAGCCAGACTCATGTCATCTCCCTGCCACCAAGTTCACCTGCTACATCCAGTTCAGATTAATTAGACTTTGGGGGCATCTCCTCTCATGTCACACAATTTTCCCTGTAGGACTGGAACCTGGAAAGGTTCTAGACACACATCTAGCCATGTGTGTCTCTGCCTTCCTCCACATGCCCCTCCTGTTCTCTTCCCACCAACCCTGGGAACCAAAAGGATAAAACTTTCTTTCTTCCTCTTTCTGTCTGGAGCTTTTTTATTTCAAAACTGTATGTTCCATCTTGCTAAGCCAGCTTCTAGAAATCTTAAAGGGAGAAGTGAAATTTCTAGAAATTTCAAGGGAGAAATGAAGAAATTTAGAAAATTCTCTCAAAGTCAGGCTTTCAAGACTACTGTCTGTCTGCATACTTCATTTGGGAAGTTCTTGCTCTTTCTTGGCCTCTCTGAGGCATCCCTCATCATCTCCCCCAAGTTCCCGTCTGTCTAAGAAAGCAACTATTCACAAGGAAATGCAAAGATATAAGCGTATTACATATCTCAAAATATTGTATTTGTTATCTTTACTTTCTTGTGACACTCTTCCTTCTCTAACAGAAAAATACGTAGATGATACTTCTCTGCTCTATGAAATTTCCCTGAAGAGAAAACTGAAGTTTGTTTCATTTCTGAACTTCTAATGATTATTTTCTTTTTTAAAAAGGCTTTATTTTTAAAGCAGCTTTAGCTTTACACACACAAAATAAAGGGAAGTACAGAAATTTTCCAAATGCTCCCTGCTCCCATGCACACACAGTCTCCCAAATTATCAGCATTACTCAGCAGAATGGTGCATTTTCTCCCACGGATAACCCCCTATAGCCACATCACAGTTCCTGGTGTCCATTTTTTAGCTGAGGATTCAGTCTTGGTGTCATACGTCCTAAGGCTTTGACAAATGTATAACAACCTATATCATCATTGGTAACATCACAGAGTAATTTCAATGCTTTAAAATGCCCTTTTTAACAATTACTTTTCCGTGTTTCTGTATATTTTTTCTTTCTTGATAACTATTGTTACCTTCCCTAGTTTTGTAATGTTCTAAAGCCACATTGTTTAAATTTACTTATTGGTTTGTTCACATTAATTTCTGCATCTTAAAGATAAAACCAAGTTGAGTTTGTGTAAGTTGTAAACGAAATGCGCTCACACTGTCATCCGCCCTACCTCCCCCCAGAACACTGCTTAGTGTTGTCTGCACTTTTCAGAAAGATTCTTCTTCTTTTCCTGATAGTGTGTGATTTTGTTTACCTGTTAAGTTTTTCAGGGTGAGACAGACCCCGTGAATGTGTATAGTAATGTATGTTTAATTTTTCTACACTTTTCATAGAGTTGGTAGTTCTAGTAGTTTTTAAACACTTGAACTATAGATGCCTTTTTGGCAACAAGATTAAATTTGAGGTTGTACACTGCCAGCTTCACCGTAAGGGAACCAAAAATTCAGAGGTATGATTTAATCATTGAAAAATTAGCAGACTCTATTTCAACCACAAGTACCAGTCATATCAGTGGGAAAGGACTAAAAGGGTACAGACATAAACTCATTTTCATTTCTGTGCATCTTCCTTGAGTAATTTATCAGATTACCACGTATAGCAACTTGCCATTCTGTGGTTACTCACTTCTAACATTGTAAATGTCGAGAAATGCCAGACTATCACCTTGGACTTTAAAGTGTGATTGTTTTGTGTGCATGTGGTTTTGTACCCAAGTGAGTCATTCTGCCAAGAACCTTGAGAATATCAGTCTAGTCTAGACATTTCACTTTAATGATTGATATACCAGCTTTCACATGATACGTATCGTTAGAAAGAGGATGTAGGTGTAAAATGATTCTGTGTAAATACAAATATTATATACTCAAACCCACAAAATCTTGACTAGTCATTTCCTCCGCTAAACCTTTCCATTCCCGCCATTTCCATTTATTATCATTTGTCTCAACAACTGTTCATCAGGAAACCTCATATCTCTAGAATAATCTCTTCCTGTCCTATTTGTATCTCTAGCTGCTTTAGTAGCTTCAGTAAAAAACCTACTAAATCAGTAAAAGCCTATTAAATGAATGAACCCTGACTTCAAGGGACTTACAGGAAAGCCATTGCAAAACACGTACTTCTGATACATGTATCCAACTCTTTTCCACCTAAGTCTTTTCCCTAAGGATTTCTTAACAGCTTCTAGAATTCTTCACTGATTTTCAGTGTTCTCCTATTTTACCAACTAGCAGATATGACTATAGCTATGAATGATCACATAAATGTTACTGTTAACAGATTTTTAATTTTAGAGGAAAATCAAGTTTAATTGCAAGATATTACTTGGAAGAGTATCTTTTGGAATATCAGTCACTTTAGCGTGAATAAATCTGCTTGTTATGGTCAAAGCAATTAAAATGGAGGTTTGGGAAACTGTATGTTAATTTTATCACACACTATTCCTTTAGGCCCCAATCTTTAAGAGGTTTTAAAATGTTGGAATCAACTGGTAAATATATTGTGAGTCCTATAAACCTCTTATGAAATGTTTTGATAAGCATGATATAGGAGGATTTATAATGAAGGGGTAGCCTACCAAAAATTATTTGAATATTTTTTTTCTTTAATGAGAAAAAGGGACAATTCTTCTTGGCATAAAAACAGAATATTCTTTTAGAATTACCAAGAGTAGAATGCTTTAGAAGGATAAATATGATGAGAAGTTCCTATTTGCCTAGGGAGAAGGTTGAGAATTGGATTTTGAGAATTGAAAAAAATACTATCCAGTGCTTTGGTTGAACCCAAAACAGGGCTACTATTCATATGCGCATATCAGTTGTTAAATTATAAATATTTCTGTACTGTTTGGTTTATAGCTTCCTCCATGATTTATTTGCCTTATCCCTTCCCAGAAATAGTAGTCCTCCTTACAACCAAGCCTGATGAATGATCTCTAGGATCTTTCTTGGGTGCTATGGCCTGCTTCAGCCCTCATTCACCTGAGTTCATACAGCATCACTTGCTGGGTCATTTTGAGTTTTGGCCTGCTAAACATGATGCATTGGAATCCCCTTCATGGAAAACCTGAATGAGTGGCAAGCAACACCCAATAAAACAGACAGAGCAGAGGACCCGTACCAGTCACTATGCCAAGGTCCACACCTGAGCTACATCTTCACCTCTCATAACTTAAGTGCTCCACTAGAGGGATTCCACTGCTACTCAGTTATTCAGCCATAACTGCCATCATGCTTTGGAGCTACTTACCCCCAGAAAGAAGCACCTTATGCCCATGGCATTAGTCTACCACATACAAATTTCATGGCTTATGTTCTATTTTTCACATCCATGAAGCAACAGTGAGTAGAAAAATCTTCTGAATGGTTGTGGAGACCTTAGGACATGTTCAGCATGCATAATGCTAGAGGGATATCTACCCCAGCAAAGAGTAAGCAGTGCCTATAACCTGGCCCACAATTTGCTAAGGCCAACCTTTAGTTTTCCACCAAAGGATCTCTTTACCAGACAAGAAATTGAGACAGGAACAAGCTCTTCTGGACTGCCCCATGAAATACACAAAAGTGCTAGGAACTGTGGACAATTAAGGCACCTTATTTTTTCCTGAACTGTACTTAAATAAAATACTGAAAAATAAACATACTCTCATTTGGGAGAAATGTCTTACCCTCACCTCTTTAACATCCTCTCCACTTTCCTTTTGATTAATGGTCTCTAGAACCTATTGCATTTTTGTGGGTTTGTGTTGTTGTTGTTGTTGTTGTTGTTGTTGTTTTGGTCCAGTTTTCACTATAATGCCTATGACTTCCTGATTCTTAGCTCCTTGTCTTTAACCAACCATAGTAGACAGAACAGTGACCTCCCAAAGAGGTCCTAGTCCTAATTTCTAGAAGTTTTGAATATTTGTTACAAGAAAAGATAATTAAGGTTGCAGATGGAATTAAGGTCACTTCTCAGCTGATTTTAAAATGCGGAGATGATTCTGGATTCTGGGCCCAAACTCCCCATCCTTAGCAGAGAAACTTTCTTGGCTATAAGTCAGGAAGAGAGAAATGATGATGGAAGAAGCACTAGAAAGATTGTATTTCTAAAGGTTTTGACCTGCCATTGCTGGCTTTTATGATGAAGAGGGCCATGAAGTAAAGAATGTTAGCAGCCTCCAAAAGCTCCAGAAATGAATGCAGCCCTGTTGATGTCTTAATTTTTAGTCCAATGAAACTTAGGTTGACTTTTAACCTATAGAACTATAAGATAAAACACTGGTATTGCTTAAGCTATTGAGGTTATGGTAATTTGATGCAGCAGCAGAAGACTAGTACACCAACACCCCCTCACACACACACACACACACACATACACACACACAAAAGATACAAAACTAAGCAAGAGAAGTTCATGACAATGACTCAACTGTCTTGGGCTACATTCCCAGAGCCAAGAAGGGAGAAAATTCCTCCTCAATTTCCTTTCAATTTGACAGACTTTTGCTTAGTTATTGGTCTCTGTCTGGGCTTTTGCTGACAAAGTTACTAAGAGAACTGTCAGAGTGAGGCATGCTTTGGCACATAACAGAAAACTGGGAGACCCTTTGATGCTCTTCTAATCATAGGGTGAAAGCCAAACTTCTTGAAAGTTACATTCACACTCTGTCCCTGCTCCTATTATCAACATCTGTCAGTTTGGATTTGTCCCAATCATTAGTGAAATTCATCTGAGGACTTCCTAGAAGCAGGGTGAGCTCCATCTGTAGAGGAGTCTGGATCTGATGGATATCTGAGCCAGGCTATGTTTAGAGACAACAGTTATAAAATATACATTTTTTCTGTCCTATCATCTCTGATCCCTTTTGTTCAACATTACAGTCTAGTGTCCGTGTAGACAATCAGAAGAGGGCCAGTCTGACCATCTTCACAGAAAACCAAAGGCGAGTAACATCCAAGACCAGAGTGATCAGTAAAGTACAATTTCACTGGGAGAAAGGTCAAGGTGGGGGAGATGGAAGATCTATTTTTTTTTCTTAGCACATATAAATGTATCCTTAGGAATTGCAGGAATACTTGGGACTGGGGCATCAGGGTTGAGGGGCTGATTTCCTGCATTCAACCTATGGAAATTTAAGCAATTCTAATTCAGATATTTAAGGAAAATCTAAATTTATTTTGTGGTCTACAAGGTAGTAAGGTTTAGATATTGGTTATAGTGTTGAAGACACAAGAGGGTTACTATGCCTAGTGCAGTGTGCATCCTTATTACAAACTCCAGAATGGAATATATTTATTTGTTTAGGGAGAGAGAAAGAGAAAGCATGCACGGGAGTGGGAGTGGGAGTGGGCTGAAAGGCAGAGGGCGTGGAAGAGAGAGAATCTTAAACAGGCTCCGCACCTAGTACAGAGCTTGATGTAAGGCTCTATCTCACAACCCTGAGCAGAAATCAAGAGTTGGATGCTTAACTGACTGAACTACTCAACCTCCCTGGAACATTATTTATTTGGGATGGAAGATTTTTTGGAATGTTGTACTGATATGGATAGAGGACATCAAGTGGATGTGGATTCTCTCTCTTTTTTTATAATAAATTTATTTTTTTATTGGTGTTCAATTTGCCAACATACAGAATAACACCCAGTGCTCATCCTGTCAAGTGTCCCTCTCAGTGCCCGTCACCCATTCACTCCCACCCCCCGCCCTCCTCCCCTTCCACCACCCCTAGTTCGTTTCCCAGAGTTAGCAGTCTTTATGTTCTGTCTCCCTTTCTGATATTTCCCACACATTTCTTCTCCCTTCCCTTATATTCCCTTTCACTATTATTTATATTCCCCAAATGAATGAGACCATACAATGTTTGTCCTTCTCCGATTGACTTACTTCACTCAGCATAATACCCTCCAGTTCCATCCACATTGAAGCAAATGGTGGGTATTTGTCATTTCTAATGGCTGAGTAATATTCCACTGTATACATAAACCACATCTTCTTTATCCATTCATCTTTCAATGGACACCGAGGCCACACTTTGGCTATTGTGGACATTGCTGCTATAAACATCGGGGTGCAGGTGTCCTGGCGTTTCATTGCAGATGTGGATTCTCAAATACCAATTCTATTTTGAAGGACTCATAAACTGTGATGAGACTGAAATGATAGAAATCAAACCCAAAAGCCAGTTTCATACCCTGACCTGGTATAGAGAGAGTTTAGGAAGATTGTCAGGAAGAAAAAATTAGGAATACAGCCTTACTTAAGCTGGATGACCAAGTGAATTACTTGAAATCATTAGGTAGATGCTGGTAACAGAAAGTGATCTATAAATCCCCTACTTTGTACAGTAAATAGTTTGAGAGATTAAATATTTTTTTTTAGAGACTGGAAAGTGGTACTGTGACATGTGGCCTGAACCTAAGCCTGCTAACATCCTTCTAAATCCCAAGTTGCATATATCTCATGTGACAGAAACCATGTGTAAAATCAATACCCTCCTTCTCAGTTCCACTTCCTCTAAGCAGGTCAGTGGGCTGCCTGTCCCCCTCCTGGATCAAGTGGTCAGAGCTGCCTTCCACGTTTCCATGTTCTTGTGCCCCTCAGGAGCCTACCTGTGGCCATCAGGCTCTTTTCCTCAACACAGATCTGACCTTGTCTTTCCACTACTCAAAAGACTTCAATTAGCTCCCAATACAAAAATAATAACACCTAGCTTCTTAGGATTGAGATGTCAACTCCTCTAATATGTGGTTCCTAGTGAACTTTCAGGCATGATCTCCTGCAGTAATGCTCCTCTGCTGCTATACCCCCAAAACAACTAGTCTAAGTGTCCAAACATTTCTTACATCCAGCTGCTTCCATATGTAGGAGAGAGTTCGATATTTGAAAGGGAAGATTCCAGTTTCAGTTCAGAACCCACTAATATCATTGATTTGGGATAAGTCCCTTTGCCTTTCTTTTCCTTAATGCCGTAATATGTAAGGTAGGAAACTAAGTTGGACGCTTACCTTCCAGGGTGGCTGTCAGGTGCAAATGAGAATGATGATGAGAGCACATTTTTAAAGGGGCGCCTGGGTACCTCAGTTGGTTAAGGGTCTGCCTTCAGCTCAGGTCATGATCTCTGGGTCCTGGGATAGAACCCAACATGGGGCTCCCTGCTCAGTGGGGAGTCTGCTTCTCCCTCTCCTTCTGCTGTTCCTCTTGCTTAGGCTCTCTCACTCTCTCTCTCTCAAATAAAGACTCAAAAAAAAAAAAAAAAAAAAAGAAAGCACATGTTAAGCTATATGTTGGTATCTGAATGCAAGTTTTAAATAGGGCCATTCTTTCCCATTAGATACTTAGCTCCTATAGATAGCTACCCAACTTCATTTTGATATCTCCGAAATCTCTCACAGTGATAGGCTTTTAATAAATGTGTTGTAAATTGAAACATTGCATATTTTAGGCTCCAACATTTACAATATGCATCCTTAAAAGTCTGCACAATATAAGGATGGGAGGCAGTAGAATTCTCCTATTCTTCCAAGTTAAACCTGAATGTCAGAAACGTACAGAGGAGAAAATCAATTTTAATGATACATACTTGGTTTGCAAAATGTAATTATGTCAAAGAAATTAACATCATCATGGCAAGTTTTATTATTACAATTTTTCTGACATTATGGCTGATAGTAATAATACTTATAAGAATCCTAGGAACCAGGATATATAAAATGTGTAAAAAGTTGACCACTTTGTAGTAATGTTCATATCTTTTAGCATTCATAAGATCCATAATGCATGAAGCTTTCAAGATGCATTTTTTTAAGTCAAAGGGGGCACACTTTGATAAGGTTGAAGAGATAAGATAAGAAAGAAGAGAAAAAGAGGGAAGCTCCCTGTGTTCATTCTTCATTATGTCTTGGCATTTTGTATTATGGATACCCTTTTTCTGTTTACAGGTAATGGTGTCTGAGAAGGAAAAGAATCAAAGAATATAGATTTTGAAAGCTAAAGAGTTTTTATTATTATTTTTTTATAGATCATCAACTCCAAACTCCTTTCACAGGTGAAAAAATTGAGATGTGAAGATGATACAGCAGGAGTCCAGCGGTTTAAAATCTGATCTTGGTGCATTAATTGTGAAAGATTTTGACAGTTATCTGAAAATTTATCTTTCTTCTAGTAAGGCAGACACTGCTCCTTCTGTTTCTTATAATGGTATCTTTATTTCCTGGGGAGTCTCTCCAATGTGACAGGAAGTGCTTTTCCTAAAGCTATGAATAATAACCTCTCCGCTTTGTCAGGCGCTGCAATACAATGCAGCGAACAATACCCTGGTGCCCTCACAGAGTTAATGAGCCTCCCAAGGCTACTAATTTACTTTGAGGGAGTAGCTCAGAATTCAGGAAGATTAGATTCATCTTTATTACATCAGTGTCCTTTTATTTTGTTAACCTAATGCCCCTAACATTTCCCACCATTATACTTCTTTCCTTCCTTTTATACTCAAAGCCCTTACAGGAGTAGTGTGTGGGTACCATCTCCCTTTACCTCTCACCCCTTCATTTGTTTTTTGGCTGCTTTCCATAAACCAATAAATATTCTGTGTTTTAGGGACTTTGCTTCTAGACAAATTCAGATGTCCTTTCTTAATCTTCTCCTTCTTGATTCCTTTGTCATATTAAACAAGTTTGACTATTGCCCATCTTAAAATTCTTTCATCACTTGAACTCCATAATCCTAAAACAACAAAATTCCTGACCACCCCTGACCATCCCTCTAATTATACTTCATCTTTAGGTCCATTTTCTGTGGGTATTCCTGAAGTTCACTGGTATTCTTACTTTCCTCTTGAGACCAATTTACCTAATGGATGGCCTTATGGCATCCAGGCAATGACCCTCAAATCTTGGTCTTCTCTTATATTTTGCCCCATCCTAATTTAACGTATCTAAAACCTAGCCTCATTCCCCTAACTAAATTGTGGCTCTTTCCATACACCATTAAAAACAAAACAAACAAAACAAAACAAAACAAACAAAAAAAAACAAAAACAAAAACTAAAACAGTCTAAGCTTTTGTGCTTCAGAAATGGTTATTTTTGCTCCCACTTTAAAGACATATTTGAAGAATTATGAAATTGCCTTGATTATTTCTTGTGTTTCTTAGTGACTGCTTGTGTATCTCTGCCTGCTGCCATTATCTGAATTCATCCATCCACCTCCCCACCATCATCCCCTGGTTAATCTTCTTCCAGACAAACCTTACTTTTAAATTGTACAAACAAAACAAAACAAAACAAAAAACCACCTCAGCGCCAGTTTTGACTGAATTATGTGTATTTGGTGTTTCTGAGTATGTTAAGCAGTTCTACTTGGTGGAACTGCTAGTCTTCACTTGCCTCTAACCTGGTTTCTTTCTAATTTAAACTCCATGCAATTAACTTCTCTATTACAAAAAAGGGGAGGATCAGTACAGCAGAAATCAGCCTATTTGTTCTTATTTGGGTTGGAAACAACTCCAGTGGAATAGAGAAGGTGGAGAAAAACATCCCCTCACAATGATAGTTTATTTAATAATGTCCTGATGCCAAGGTCATCCTCACTTGTAAGAACTATTAATTCATTATCTTGAGTTATCATTTTGAGATATTGCCAGTTACTTCTCTTCATGCTGCACTACTTTGAACAACACAGACTTGGCTGCTCTGCTCAGCAAGGCCAGCTTCTGTGCCATATATATGTATTACTCTATGGATTTCCCCCCTGTGATCTTTCTTAAAAGCTGAGTGTAGGAAACCATCTCAGGGAATAGACATCTACATTGTAACCTTTGAAGAATGTTAGTAATCTATGATTTTTCTCTATAATTTTTAAGTCCTATTGTTCCATGAGTCTGTTGATTCTTCAACTACGGTTTCATTTATTTGACAAATATTATTGAGCCACTACTACTGGGCTCCTGGTACTTTGGTTCTGAGAATAAAATGTTAAGTATGATAGACCACACTCTGCCTTCCTCGAGTGGGGAAGACAGAGATACTACATAGGCAGTTGTGTAGAAATGTGAGGAGCATCATGATAAGGGAAGTTCAGAGTTCTGTGGAAGCATGTGGTATTAATATTACCACTGAAGTTCCACTACCTGTTGGTAGTGAGATCAAAATAATGTTAGTTAAGCTCTCAAAGGCTTGTTTCCTCATAGGTAAAATTGTGGCCAATAATAACAGCTGCTTCACAGATTTGTTATGAGGATTAAATTTTTTAAAAAGTACTTAGTACAGTGTTTGGCACCTAGTAAGCAGCCAATAAATGTTAACTACAATAATACAATAACATTAATTTTATGTTACAACATGATCTTACTATGTTCAGTTTTGTTTTGACAACTTAAAATTCTTCATTTTCTCCTTAATTCTCAGCAGCCGTATTTTTCATTTCTAACTCAAAGTGTTTCTTCAACATGCATTTATTGGGTGCCCAGTCTGAACCAGACTCTGTGCTAGACACTGATAATAATGAACTGAGCACTGCCAATAGGATCTTTTCCCTGAGGGAGCTTACAATCTCCTCGACAGATTGGTGACCAGCAGACCACCCCTTGAAGAAGTACAGGATGGCAAGCTGTCTCAGTATGTGCATTAATACATATAAAGATAAAGGATAATTAGTTTTTATCTGATTAAAAACAAACAAGTTTCGGGACGCCTGGGTGGCTCAGTGGTTGAGCGTCTGCCTTTGTCCCAGTGCATGATCCCGGGGATCATCCCGATGAGTCCCCCATCACGCTTCCTGCATGGAGCCTGCTTCTCCCTCTGCCTGTGTCTCTGCCTCTCTCTGTGTGTCTCTTGTATAATAAAATCTTTTTTTTTTTTTTTAAAGCAAACAAGTTTGAAGCTATGAAATTAGAACAAACTAGTCCCAATATCATGGAAATGATGCTTCCTTCTAGAGCTCTCAATCCTAAAATAAGCAAAGATTCATGTTCCAATATCCTTCTGTTTCCTTGCTCTATGAGATAGCTGGCAAAAACACTATTTATTACAATTTAAAAACGGGCCATGTTATACAAATAATGAAAATTTTCTTTAGAATGTTACCAGTGCTAAATACTCTGTTAGCCTTAGAAATGCACATTCTATTTCAGTCTAATAGTGCAAGCCACAGTGTACATGTTTGTTTCACCAGTGAAAAAAATAGGCATACTAAGGAATATACTGTTGTGTTATTTGTTTCTAGGCTCTAGGAATACTTAAAGATGTGAGTACTGGAATCTATCTTAGTTGGGAGACCTTGACCACTACCTTAAATCCTCAATATGTGAACTGATGATGGAAGTAGTGATGAATCCAGGATCATGATGAATCTAATTTGGGGAACCTAGGATTCTTGAATTTTAGTTCTTAAATTCTGATTGGTCAACAGTGCTTCAAAGTTTTCTGTATCCCACAGTAGAAAGCCAGAGAGTAAGGAATGGTTCCTCAAGTATATCTGAACTGGTTACAAGGGAGGACAGCTTTTTAGTCTGGTTATGTACCTGGTCCTCTAATTCTACTTCTTAAAGTAGGTTCTAAAGGTCAGAATTTAGCATCTGTGCTTCAGTGGGTGCTTAAATAACAGTAACTTCAGCTGAGGAGAGTTGAAATCCAGAGAAGGACCACAGGTCTGATCCTTAAGCATGTGCTCGAGGAGCAGCATGAAAGTAGAAAGAGGATAAGGAACAATGCTAAAATAACTGCCTGAATTCTGATATTCTGCTTTTTTTTTCCTTATTTTTTTTTTCTTATCTTCCTATGGACAGTCTACATATTATCTAAATGTCCTGCTCATCCTGTAAACCTTGAACGTCTTAATATGGTGTCTAGCAAATGTTAGGTTCTCAAAAAAATAGTTGAATTGAATTTTCATTAAGGCTGGCGAGATTTTTTTTTTCTCTCCTCTCAAATCAGTACTTACTGTAAATTTACAGAGAACTGGAAAGTTCCAGAGTTAGCTGTCATACAGATGAATTTTCAGGTTGGCTTTTATTTGTTCTAATATCACTTAGGAGACCTTAACAAACCTAGCTTTGGGACATGACATTGCCAATTTCCTGAGCCCATGCTTCACTGCCAATTGTTACAATGTTGATATGGAAAAGGTAGCTACTGTATTTAGCAACTGTTGTACTAAATCATTCTCCAGCTGTCAGGGAGTCACAATCCATAATCTTAAATAGGTTTATCTGTTGTTAGTTTTATGAGCTTCAGGTTATATGAGTCATCTGTTGGTTTTGAGTATAGTAAGTGGTGTGGGCAAATGTTTTCCTCAAAATGTATTTTTAAAAAATACACACAATCACCAATTTATTTTTGTCCCACATATACAGAATTCACAAACAATCGTGTATTTTAACTATATAATCTATCACATTATTTTATTTTCATTTTGGATATCAGAGTCCAACTGAGACTATTGGAGATGTATAGAGGTCTGTATGCCCTAAATCCTGACCTAGTTACCTCCTAGCATGTGCTTTGTAGAAACTTGCTATGGAGGATAAAAAAGTCTCTGTTAAAGAAACTAATTCAGTCAATTTCCTTCAAGTTGAGGTAATAAATAACCAGATTAATGTATATACAATCAATCTAATGGATTTGAGGTATTTTAACTCTAACCACAGACAAACTAATTGAAATAATTACAGAAAAACAAACGAGAGAGGATAGAGGCCTTCCACAGAGCTCAGCATTCCTACTGATCCAAGACTTGCTAAAGAGAAAAGCAAGGGAAACCAAGTTGTTGACCCTAGATTTAGGATTATCCTAAGGCAAGACATGAGAAAATCTTCTGAGTCTACCCCACTGGATCTCAGACTTGCATGGGATCCCAGGAGATTAAGAGGGAATGGAAGCATTCATGTAGGATCTTTTGTTGGTGGAACAAAGTTTGATTCACATCATGCAAATGCTCGCCCTGTCAAACACAAAAGAGGAGATGATGATGATGAAGATACAGAAAGAGAATTGAGAGAGAAAGCTTTCTTAATACCTTTGGATTCTTCCCCTGGCATAATGCTCCAGGATCCAAGGTCACAGCTAAGGCAGTTCAGTCACATTAAAATGGATATTATCCTAACCAAACCCAACTTTGCAAAACACATCGTGTGGGCTCCAGAAGACTTACTTCCAGTCCCTTTACCTAAACCTGACCCAGTATCTTCAATCAATTTACCTCTGCCCCCTCTTATAGCTGACCAGAGGCTCAACAGGTTATAGAATACTAAAAGTGATCTTCATCTAAACACAGTGCCTGTTGATTTGAAATCAGCAGCCAAAGCCAAAGTGAATACAACAAACAGAGAAGGCTACCTAGAACAATTTGGAGACTAACATAGTTTAGGAAGTAAATTAGGAGATCCTAGGCTGCAAAAAAATTTTGATCCTAGACTTCATAGACTGCACAGTACAGAGTCTCACCTAGCGGTTATGAAGGACTCACATACATTAAAAGGCACCCCTCATTTAGCTAGGTCAAACCCTGCTTCATCACAGCCCGCAGGGGCAGGGACTAGCAGTTCTGGGCTGGGGGCTTTGCCTCTATATGCCCCTAAACTCTCCTCCAGCTGGCCTTCCCCTGGGAACTCCAAGTTCAGTTCTTAGTGGCAGTGATCAAGAGATCAAGAGATCTCATACTAGGAAATGTATGTAAAAAGCCACAAACCTTGGTTCCAAGCTTCTCACTTCATAAGGGAAAAAAGGAAACATGATGATTATTTCACTTTCACTGTTTATAACAATGACTATCAAATTAGTACTCCCCAAGGAAGGTTAAGGACAAGTAGTCAGAACCTGGGTTTTTTAACTGTGAGTCAATGAGAGCAGCTCCATGTTCACCTGCTTTCCATATTGGGCTAAGGCACAGGTTTTCGCTTGACTACAGTCTGTATAACTTTTTTTTTTTAATTTAATGTGATAAATGATTCTTATAACTTGAATCATATTGTTCAAAAGGAGGAAATTTTTTTTTAAGATTTTATTTATTTATCCATGAGAGACACGAGGAAAGAGAGAGAGAGAGGCAGGCAGAGAGGCAGAGACACAGGCAGAGGGAGAAGCAGGCTTCCCACAAGGAGCCTGATGCCGGACTCGATCCGGGATCCCAGGATCATGCCCTAAGCCAAAGGCAGACGTTCAACCTCTGAGCCACCCAGGAATCCTGGAGAATTTTTTTTTTCTGGTTCAGAGTTCTGGGGGTAAATTTCAAGCTATGGACTATTGAAAAAATACCAGTTCCTCAGAAAAATGCAGAGTCATTAAACAGAATGTATTTAGTTCTAAAATTGCTTCCCAGGAAAAGTCCAAGGTATAACAAGTAAAGTGTGGTCCCATAAGACAATTCCAAATGTGGCTGGACTGATATGATATAGATACGTAGTTTCTAGTAAGCAAACAAAACTTGTAGACTTAGAAGATTAATAATAATAAAGTTTTGTTTTATATTATTTTTTATTAGTTTGAGGGTTTAGTCTCTTAACGTAGTTTTGAAAAGATAATGTGAGATGCAAACTCCAGAATTTTCAAAAGGATACTGAAAATAAGTCTCTCTCTCCACACTGTTCTTAGCCTTTCTTGACATGGCCATTTTAATAATTACTCATGTGTTCTTCTAGAGGCATGAGCGGAAACATTGGATCCATTTCTACTTAAGGGATAAGGTGCATGCATGCATGAATAAAATAGTATATCACGAGTGCGAGGTGAGTGATTCAAAGTAAATGCTTTAATAGTTGAACAGGAAGGAAAGATTTGGCTGGTTTGCCTACGGAAGTCTTCACACTGAGGAAGTGATATTTGAGAAGTCTCAAATTATGTAAAATTTGTTGGGCTTTCAGGGGGTTATTTAAAATTTTTAATTCTTTCCTTCCTGTGTTTAGAACTAACTAAGAAGGAAGATGCAGAAGACAAATATATATCTAAATGTCAGTTACGTGCTTGATAAATCAATTGAGGAACATAACTTTACAACCTCAGCAAAACAGCTTGCCAACTCTCTTCCCTCCAACCTTCCCTAGCTTGGTTTTGGGACAGCCCAAGAAGCTCATGTTTAGGTATAAAGAACAGATTGTCCCAGAAATGTTTCCTCTCATTGGTCCAGGGCAGAGAGAGGAAAAAAGAAGGAAGTTTCCTAGTACTTTGCCTCTTTGTGAAACATGGGTCAATATATGTTATGTTGTCATATAACTCATTTTCCATCTTTTACTAAGAGTGAAAAAGAGGCAGAGCATATCATATGATTTCACTCATACATGGAATTTAAGTAAGAAAGCAGAGGAGCATAGGTGAAGAGAGGGAAAAGTAAAATAAGATGAAATCAGAGAGAGAGAGACAAACCGTAAGACTCTTAACTATAGGAAACAAACTGAGGGTCACCAGAGGGGAGGGGGATGAGGAGGAGGGGCAACTGGGTAATGGACATTAAGGAGGGCACTTGATGTAATAAGCACTGGGTGTTATATAAGACCGCTAAATCACTGACCTCCACCTCTGAGACTAAAAATATATTATATGTTAATTAATTGAATTTAAATAATTAAAAAAAAAAAGCAGAGCAGGAATCCAGGAGAGTTGCTCAGATGATGCTCCTTGTTCATAGAAACAGTAGATGAGAAGAAAAAATAGTTTCTGCATACTCAATCAAAAAAGAAAAAAGATGAGAGAAATCTGCAGAACTCACTCAATAAAAGAATTTCTCCTTAGTCACAAGCAGAAAGAGTAAGACATCACTGGAATCCACCTGGTGGTAGTACTACCGAAGGGGGGGAAAAATGAATCTAGAGAAAGGATATGGTCAGTCATGGGTGCAGAAGTAAGCATTTGCTACTTTGTCCTATATTTCTAGAACCAAAAAGTGGTGGGGTGGGGAAAGACAGAAAGAGAGAGAGAAGTCAGGGAGAGAGATTAGAGGTCTCTGGGGGAAGGAGAGCTCTAATTTGTAATGCTTGCTTATTTCTATGATATAAATACACCCACTGTGGCTGATTTCAAGCTATCAATATGACATAACTGAACACAAAATTGGGAAGTGGTGTATAACCAGCTCACAGAGGTTGGTCCAAGGCAGTCCTAGTGCACCCCTGGAGGAGGAAATAGTGAAGTGTGAAGACCTGAGCCCTTCAATGGCAGTAGGGTGAGAATGGTGTACTTCCAGATAGGTCATTATTTCCAAAAGATGCTCTAGTAAAAACCAAATGTTTACAGAAGACCACTTGTTAGCCACATTGGGCAGTCAGGTTTAAATCAGCCAGAGCAGCTCCATTTTTATCCCTCTGACACTTTGTCTAAAAATGTTCTGAGAACCACGGGTTCTTATTTTTGTTGTTTCACATTCTAAGAACCTTCCTAGAATGTCGTGCTCATTGTTCAATTTATAAAAACAAAACAAAACAAAACTACTTGCTCATCATCCTGAATCCAGGTTTGGTAGAGCTGGCATCTCTATCCCACAATGCTGAGTTTGCAACTGGCAGACTGTCCAATGTATATGCATGAATAAAGTATGGACATATTGCCAGAAAAGGAAAGAAAAATTGTAGTACTTGGGACAAGCCCAGAAGCTGCCCTGGCCTCTCCAGATCATGTTTACAGCGTTCATGTGTGTCGAAAGTAGACCTTCCTAGAAAAGATATTTACTTCTAAATACCTTAGAGCTGCTGTACAGGTGAGGTATGGGCCCTGGGAGCCAAAGTCTAGCATGGACCCTTGAGAAAGGGAGCGAGCACTAGGGGCCCAGTCTCAGGCCATCCTGAAGGTCTCCTGTAGGAAGAGGAAGTTGTATATTTACCCAATACTGTTTCTCCAATGCACTATCTACACACTTTACCATGGAAAACTCCAGGATTTGATAGCAGCCTCCACCCAGGCTCTCCCAAGCTGTGTTGTCTACTCACACACAGCCCAGTTGTCTGTGCCAAGGCACCACATGCAGTCCCAGGATCTTCCAGATTCTCTTCCCTCTATCCTCCTATTCATTTTGCAGAGTACAATGACATGCATCGTGTTTTCAGTGGGTGTGGGAGGGTGAAGGGGTTGATTCATGAGACTGAGGGACTGTCACTGAATTTTCCTATTCAGTGTGACCAAGTCCTACCCAAAAAGGGAATTTAAAACTGGCATCAGAAGACACTGTTCCTAAACATACTGTAGGATGAACTGATGCCTCCTTCCCACACACATACACAAATCCCATAACCTTCCCATGTTGAATTTGTGGCAACCTTGCCAAAACCACCCACACCGCTAAAAGCCTGACACTGTGACCCTAGCCTTAACTGGGACAGGACCAAAACCTTACCAGGCCCCTCTGCATCCTAAAACATCAAATGCTTTTATAGGGTTTAAAGACAAAGCCAACTCCAAATTATAGACCTAGGATATCTCCAAGAATCTGGGCTCTGTTGGTGTTCATTCATTCCCTGAGCTAGGATTTCCCTAGTCATTCCCAACCTGTGTATAGTCAGTACAAAAGGCATCATCTCTGAAAATACTGTAGGTAAATCATCCAGCCAAATTTATTTCTCCAAAGTATTTAGCTTTTTCTCTGTGATGTGAATTGAAATAACATGCTCAACTTATAAATAAGTCATTTTGAAGATTAGAAAAGTATTTTTTTTCTAAAAAATCACAAGCTTATAATGGAGTCTTTAATAGGGAAAATACTCCTTGAAGATAGGATGCAATTATATCATTTATGTAAATTATTTCTTCTTGGGAGTCTTAAAAACTGTGAAGCAATAACAAATTTTCTAGTTGTCCATAGTTAAAAATAAAAAAAGTGATCTGTGACGGTGAATGCAAAGTAAAACCAATCTATAAATCTTTGTCTGAGTGACCAGTTGACTTCTTTAGTGGACCTCTCCTGCAAAATATGATAGCTATAGTCTATTGACCCAATTATGTATCTCTGGCATATTCCTCTTTCCTTAGCCTTCAGAAACATTTTCTAATTCCCTATAAGATATCTTTATTTTTATGTCCAGCCTGCAATTTTTATTCAGGATGTCCAACATCAAATTCATCTGCCTCCCACTCTTTAATTCCCCATATCATTAATGGCATCACTACCTGTCCAATTACTAAGAAGGAAACATGGAAGTTATCCTAGAAAACTTATCTCTCCACATCTGTCAAGTATCAAATACTATTTACCTATGAAAAATGCTTGTCAAATCCATCCTGTTTTTTCCTTTCTCTTAGGTCAGGCCTTCATTTTTGCATTATAATAACTTCCTAACTGGTCTTATTTTCTTCCTGTTCATTTTCAAATTGCTACCAGTTATTTTCCAAATAAAGTTTGTACAATATCATATTCATTAATATGAATTACTTAGTGAAAAAGTTTATGGTCCTGTGAACTAAAACTGCTCTAAAAAAATAGCCTTATTATAAGAAAATCCATGGACCTCTTAGGCACAGAAAAGCTTTGCTATAGTTTGTAAGGCTCTTATGCTCTGCTCTGTCAATTTTTCCACTTTCATTTGCCAATGGTTTCCCCAGACTAAGTAAAGATTTTTTATAAGAAAGACTTCCCTATCTAGATCATAAGCTGAAGCTCAAACATCACAAATTAATCACAGCAAACTTTCATATGATCAAGATACAGCTTCAGAAAGCTGATTAATCAATTCTGGCTTTCAAGCAACTGCTTACAAACTCATGGGAATTTTTTCATAAGATGCAGGATATTTGACAGCCCATTTATCCTCTCTACCACTTTTTACATTGTAACATCAGTGAACTCCTTGTAATTCAAGAAACACATTATGCTTATTTATGCCACCCTGCGTTTGAACATGCTGTCCTCTTTACCTGGAATGTTTTTCCCCTTTCATACCTTTCAGGTAAATTCATATTTCATCCGTGGAATATTTTCTCAGAGTCACCTTTTCTTTGTGATTTCCATGGCATGATCCCAACCCTCCCAAATCCAGGGAAGCTAAATTCATTCTCCTCTGTGAATTATAATTATGTATATGTTGACTCTTCAATTAGATGAAGATTGAGCTTTGGAAGAAAGGAAAAGTCTTGTGTTTATCTTTGTTTTCTTAGTACCTAACATATTTCCTCAGATACAGTAGGTTTTTAATAAATGATTGCATAATTATTGAAATACTCAAGAAAACACCTACTGCCTCTAGCCTGCCCTTCTACCCTCAGCCTTGCTTCCTAGATTAATTAGTTTTAGTTGTTTATAAAGCATAGAACAAAAATCAGGTCTCATGATTAATCCTCATGATTACTACCAGTTAAAATAAGATGAATAATTCCCACAATGGATTAAACTTATTAACTACCAAAGCATTCTGGTTCAAAGTGATGACAAGAATTCAATGAATCAATAAGAATAAACTCACTTTATCAATAGGACCTAGTTAGAAATATAATTCTAGGAGCTTTCAACTTTTATTTCCTTTTTATAAAAGAGATAAAGAGATTGATACTACAAAACATGGAAAATGTGTTTAAATTAGAAAAAAACCAAACACATAATTTAAGGAAGATTTTTCCTACCACTATATCTATATCTACCACTATGTCTAAATACTATTTTCCCATAAACATGAGAATTAGAAAACAACATCATTCTCTGGGAATTCTACGGGCTTGCCTATTTTTTTCTTGGCGGGGGGGCTTGCCATTTTGGTGGTGATGAGAAACATGCATTTGAAAACAATATGGATACAATATACTTTGTCTGATGTCTACTCTTCAGTATTGACTAATGTACTTGAAGGAAATCCATAAAATGTTTAACCATAAAATTGTCACTTACAAGAGGCTTTTCCTTGCCCAATTTAAGATTGCCAGATACTTGGTTTGAACTTGGTTATATGGATGAATAAGGATCTGATCCCAATGCTGAACAATGATTGTTCTTGATTTCCTAGACCATTTCACCATCAAAGGTCCTAGGTTTGTAACCATAAAAACAGTCTAAGTTTTATATATTCTATTCGGGATTTTTTCTTTATCTTTTTTCAAGTCTTATATTTTTATTTTTTAATATTTCCATATTCTTAAATCAGGGGTTCTTGGAATGAGCTTATGGTGTCCATGAACCCCTAAAACTCCATACAAAATATTCTATGTATGTGCATATCCTCCTTGGAAAAGAGCAGAGTTTTCTTTCCTTGTTTTTTTTTTTTTTAAGAGCAGAGTTTTCTTAATTGTATGAAGGTTGCATACTCCTAAACTATGAAAATATTGGGATGCCTGGGTGGCTCAGTGGTTTAGAGCCTGCGTTTGGCTCAGGTTGTGAGCCTGGAGTCCTGGGATCAAGTCCCACATCAGGCTCCCTGCATGGAGCCTGCTTCTCCCTCTGCCTGTGTGTCTGCCTCTCTCTCTCTCTCTCTCTCTCTCTCTCTTAAAAAAAAAAACTATGAAAATATTCTCTATTTTTTTCTCTCTCTTTCGAAGCTCTACAACTAGCAGAGCTTCATACCCTATTTCTGTTTGGGTGATAGCCTGATTTCTAGTCAATAACAGTCATGCCCAAACTCACTCTTACACTCTAGACTTGTATTTCCAAATGCTACTGGACTAAACCCTTAAACTCATTATGTCATCCTAGAATTTTGATTAATGACCTACTAACTGCATTGTCATTGGAAAGGCAAGACAGACTTCAAAGACATTTTTATATGACTATCATTTACTGAGCATGTCATATGTTCCAGGAGCTGTGCTAAATAACTTACCTGTATTATTTAATTCTCCCAACAAATCTGTGAGGTTTACAGAAAAGGACACAGGGTTTCATTGAGATTACGTGACCTACTTAAAACTGCATAAACTGTACAGTTGAGAAGAGTCAATTTAAATTGGCAGTTCTGTCCCTGGGGTCCAAATTTTTGACTACTGCATTATATTGTCTCTCTTATAGTATAATAGAAGGTTAGTGTTGGAAGAAGCTCACTACAATAACATATAAACTGTGATAAAAACTAGACCATCTCCTACTTAAAACCTCTCATGATTTCCAATGGCCTAGAGGATCAAGTCCCCATTGGGGAACCCAAGTTTATAATTTGACCACAATCTGTCGGTCCTCCGTTGCCAGCATATTTCCCAGATACATTCTAGCATCTAGTCATACAAAACTACTGGTCCTTGTCTCCATACCTCATGTTCCTCTCTCATATGTCTCTGCTTTGAATATGTCATCCAGTAGGCTGGAAATCATTTGCCTTTTCCTCTTTCTAGAAGAGTTTATTTACAAGATCTATTCAATTTGTGTCATCTAAGTCAGGGAGTCCTGACACAAAATTAGTTGTTCCTTGTTCTCCTATAACAACACACCCCTACCATAAGGCTTCGATGTGTTATCAGGTGGTTACTGATCTTTCTCCATTCCTAGATAAATCCTAGATGAGAAAAGCTTTAGTTTTCCTGGTATCAGTGATAATGGCCGGTATTCACTCATGAATTACATTCAATCAGTCTGATGGCAAGTATTCAAAAAATGTTTCTATAATGAATGGTATATAGTCTTTTATCAGCCTTTGAGGTTGAACATCTCTATTAGAGAGGAAACCTCAACAGAATATAACTTTGATATGGCCATTTTCCCTATACACATTATAATTTAAATGATTTTAAATATTAATGTAAATGCTCCAAAATGTATTTATTTTGTAAAATTCGTGTTGCATTTCTTCTTGACGTTTGTCTTTAACTTTTGACAAGCTGTGACAAATCTGAAGAGAAAATTATTATAAGAAGATATGAATAAGGTGATATTTTCTAGCTTAATTACTTGACATAAGAATCATTTTGTGGGACTGCTCCGGTGGCGCAGTGGTATAGCGCTGCCTGCAGCCTGGGGTGTGATCCTGGAGACCAGGGATCCAGTCCCATGTTGGGCTCCCTGCATGGAGCCTGCTTCTCCCTCTGCCTGTCTCTGCCTGTCTCTCTCTCTCTCTCTGAATAAATAAATAAATAAATAAATAAATAAATAAATAAACAAACAAATAAAATCTTTAAAAAAAAGAAAAGAATCATTTTGTGCAAGAAATGAGATTTCAAAAATGCAAAATAAAATATAAAGGAAGGGGCACCTGGGTCCCCTGTCTCAGTTGGTTAAGTGACAGACCCTTGATTTTGGCTCAGGTCATGATTTTAGGGTCGTGAGATGGAGCCCCACATCAGGCTCTGCACTGAGTATGGAGTTTGCTTAAGATTCTCTCTCTCCCACTCCCTCTGCCTCTCCCCCTCTAAAAAAATAAATAAGAGATGACTTGGGAGTTATATAAAAAAGCCTATGAAAGTCTGTTTAAAAAGAAGATAATGATTAGTATTTGAGGGAAAGTGCTCACACAATCAATAGGAGAAAAGAACAGTCTTTGTCTTTCTTTCTTTCTTTCTTTCTTCTTTCTTTCTTTCTTTCTTTCTTTCTTTCTTTCTTTCTTTCTTTCCTTCTTCCCTCCTTTCCTCCCACCCTTCCTCCCTTCCTGCCTTCCTTCCTTCCTGCCTTCCTTCCTTCCTTCTTTCTTTTTAGAGAGAGAGAAAGAGAAGAGGAGTGGGGGATGGGGAGAAGGAGAGAGAATCCGAAGCTGGCTCCACAACCAGTGTGGATCCTGCCATGGGGCTCAATCTCAGGACCCAGAGTCCATGCCCTGAGCTGAAATCAAGAATTAGCTGTTTAAGTGACTGAGCCACCCAGGTGCCCCTAGTTTTTTCAACAAAAGTGCTAGGATACCTGGATATATAGATGTAAAAGAATGAAGCTGGACTCTACCTCATATTGTGTACAAAAATTAACTTAAAGTCAATCAAATTTCAAATGTAATAACTAACACTATAAAACTCTCCAAAGAAAATGTACAGACAAATCTTTCCGACCTCAGATCTGGTTATGATTTCTTAGATGTGACACCAAAAGCACAAGCAGCAAAAAGAAAACAGAGACTAATAGGACTTCATCAAAATTAGAAACTTTGTGCATCAAAAGTCACTGTCAAGAAAAACGATAACATACAGAATGGAAGAGAATATATACAACTCATATACCTGATAAGAATCTAGAAGTCACAATATATAAATAACTCTTACAACACATTAAAACAACCTAACGAGAAATGAATGGATTTCAATAGGTATTTCTCCAAAGAAAATCTATAGATACCCAATAAACATATGAAAAGATGCACAAATCATTAGTTATTACAGAAATGAAAACCAAAACCATAATCAAGTGGCTACTAAGATGACTTATAAAAAAGAAGAACAAGTATGACATGATATGGAGATAGTGAAAGCCTCAGACCTTGCTGGTGACAATGCAACATGTTGCAGCCACTGGGGAAGAGTCTGGCAGTTCCTCAAAGAGCCCAATATAAAGTCACCATATGTCCCAGCAATTGTACTTCTAGATGTATACCCAAGAGAAATGAAAACATGTCCACACAAACACTTGGACATGAATGTTCATCGTAGCATCATTCAAGATAGTCAGAAGTGGAAACAACCCAATTGTCCATCGACTGATGAATGGGTAGACAAAATGTGATCTGTCAATACAGCGATATGTCATTCAGCTATAATAAAGAAAGAAATACCGATAAATACTGCCACATAGGTGAACCTTGAAAACATTACAGGAAGTGAAAGTAATCCAAAAGAACGTATATTGTATGATTTCATTTATATGAGATGTCCAGAACAAACAAAGCTCTAGAAACAGAAAGTAGATTAGTGGTTTTTCTAAGGGCTGGTGAGAGAGCAATAGACAGTGACAGTGAATGACTACAGGGTTTTTTTGGGGTGGTGGTGGTGGTGGTAGGGTGATGAAAATGTTCTGGAATTAGATAATATTGATGGTTTCATAACTTCATGAATACACTGAAAAACAGTTACACACCCTAAAATGGTGACTTTTATGGCATGTGAATTTTAGTTCATTTTTTTTAAAGCACCTGATTCATAGGATTATTGTAAGATAAAGTGGAAGAAAGCATATAAAATGCACAGGGCCTATATTTGGTAAACACTAATTTTCTTAAAAAAAAAAAAGAACTGAATGGAAAAGGTAGACATTATTCATTTTGAGGATTGAAAATTTACATAAATAATATACAGTTTATGCAAGCTATATGGAGAGTGAATGCAAATGTGTTAAAACTTTATCAAAATACTTCTTATAGAGCTTATGTATCAAAAGGAAGACAATGCAGTTTGTATTAATATAAATGTAACACCACAATAACAAGGCCTAGGGTTAGGCACAGCACCCCATCCAACAACTAAGTAAACCAATTACTGAATTGCCCTTGTCATTAATATTTTGGTTGCTACATAAAAAACTACACAACAGATATTTAAAAACTACAGTGCAATCGCCATTATGTCAGAGTTTCATATAACCATCAACAAAAGCACTATCTAGAGGCAAAACCAGTCTTAAATTATGAGAACTAAATTATGTTGGTATATAATCTTTTCCTAGGTGCAGTACATAGTGATGAGCATTTAATGTTAAAGAGTAGCACTGCACATCATGAAAGTCACCTTATGTCATAAGAAGTATATGCAACTAATTGTTTATGGTTCTACATCTCTGAAAGTTGGGCATGCTGCTCTAAATGTTTAATGTGTCCTTGACCAAAAAATAATGCAATATTAATTTTGTTTTGATGACAAGTTGACTTCATACAAAAATAGATAAATAACTTAGCTAAGTACAACAGTTTTAGGAAATCCTTGCTTTCTAGGTTGTGAGGTCTCTAAAGGACTTCTTTCTCAGGAATGTCATTTCAAAGTACATTATTTAGACTCTCCAAAGTTTAACGACAAAGAAATAAAATTAATGTTATTCTATTTATTGGGCCATACTTTGGAAGTGAATGCCAAAGATTAAAATCCAGAGAAGACTACAAAGTGAACCAAAAATGGTTCACAAAGTTTTAAGTGAATTAATAGTGAAAAACAAAAAGCAACAAAAATAAGCACACTCAGTTTCCTGAAATAATTTGTTTCTTCTGAGTTCCAAGTTGAGCTGTAGTTATCCTGTGATGGGCAGTTCACAACACTGGGAAAAGAAAGAAAAAAAGGGAGGAAGGGTAGAAGGAAGGGAGAGAGAAAAAGATGGCAAGAGAGGGAGGGAGAGAGAGAAAAATAAAAGAAAAAAGAGAGACGGGAATGAAAAAAAAAAGCGGAAATAGAACAAATATGAAAAAGAAAGAAAAATCATAGGAAGAAAAACCAAAAGAAACTGAGGCTTTGCCTAAAACAAAACAAAACAATAAAACAACATCATAATGTGACTATTATTTTCCAAACTAATGGCAAACGTCTGTTGGTGCAGTTTTCTAGTATATAATAAAACTTCAAAGAAATGGCTGCAATCTCACTAAAACCAAATTCATTATGTCACACGGATGTGTCATAGGCTACATGGATAGTATGTAACTTCTTTATTCTCTAAGTTACTTACTTTTCTAAAAATCAACAAAGCCAATTAAGTTTCACAATACTTGAAACTATAGTAGACAATTGAACAAGTATTTTTTCTTTGGAATTTAAAATCCCTAAAATGGAGTAACTATGGTTTAGAAGGTCCTGTTAGTTCCCTGCCCAAATTCTCTTTACCACATTCTGCACCCACCTGCACCCATTCCCCAGATGCTGTGCATCTTGGCTAACGAGGCTCACAGCTTCCCCATTTTCCATAAGATTTCTCTCTGCTCTGTGGAAGTCTCTGTATCCTGCATCCATGAGGTTATCCTTCCTTCCCTCTTCCCTAACACAAGCCAGACCTCTTGCCTCAAGGTCCCACCAGCTCTGGATGCAATTCATGCTCCAGAGTTGCCCTTGGACCAAGCTAAAGCTGGGCTCCAGCTGTTTCACATGCCTACTTAGCTCCTATCTTCTCCCACTTCTCACATTTCCTTCTCCTGAGAACACTCCCTCTGCAAAAGCTCTTTAGAAATGTGACCTGACACCAAAGGAAAAGAACTTTCCCCTTGCTAATGTTTTATGAATAATAATTGTTTATGCAATATTATTTTTAAAATGTTTATTCCCAGCATGTTCTTTTGGTTTGAGGTAATTTTGTTAGTTTTAAGAAATGACTTAGATCATAGGAAATCTGAATCAGAACTAAATATACCAGCAGAAAAGTTTCATTAAGTGATTTTCCCTAAATCTTTAAACTTCCCATGTCAACCAAGAATTTCTTTCTTTCTGCACCTTTAGACCCTGGCCTGGGTTTCCTCTGATTTCCTCAAGGCCTGTCTGCTGGGATAATGCCTACTCTTCAGGGTTGACCTTGTCATTTCAGAATGCCTGAGGTTAGATGTGCTTTTCTGCGCTTTCAGAGTACATTGCACTTACCATAATCTTCAAGTTCATCACACTCCATGGTACATCCTGTTCACTCTGCTCACCCTGCATGCCCAGGACATGTTCTGAAAGCAAGACAAGGATTATGTCTTATTCTTTATACTATCTCCATTGCTTGGCACATTGCAGATTCCTGAATATTTGTTGAAGGAATGCATCCTTTATAACTATTGAATGAATATTATACTGTACAATTAATGAAATTATCTGTCTTCAGCATATAAACTACCTCTAGATCATCTTGAATTATAAGTAATATACCAAACTTATTACTGACACCTGAAAAAAAGAGGCACTGTAGAAGAGAAAACTAGCAAGTGACTACACTAAGATAAAAAAAATGACTATAATTATTAGGATGTTTAATGTCAATAAAATGTCCAGGCTAGGGATGCTTGGGTGGCTCAATCTGTTAACCATTAGACTCCTGGTTTCAGCTCAGGTGGTGATCTCACATGTGTGGGATGGAGCCCCATGTCAAGCTCCATACTAAGGACTAAGTCAGCTTCAGATTCTCTGTCCCTCTACCCCTCCTCTGCTCTCTCTCTCTCTAAAATAAATTAATAAAATCTTAAAAACTAATGTCCAGGCTATATTATATTAAGTATATAAATTCAACTCAATTAAATACATATTGATTAAGCACTTAACATTTCACCAGCACGTTCTTCAATTGCATGAAATATGGCTTACTAATAACAAAAATCATAAATAATACAAGATCCAATATAAGTTAATGTGAAGAACACATGGCACAAGCCAGTACTTTATGAAATTAGTGGGTTCAGTTTTAGTATGTGGAGAGTAGGTTTTCCAACTAAACATGATGCTGAAGAGAGAAGTATAAATTTGTCATATTCAGGAAATCATTAAACAATTGGTCTGATTGAAGTGGAGGGCATGTATTAGGGAATGGGGAAGATATAATTAGATAAGAAAGTAAAGTTAGATTAGTTGATGAGGCTTCTTAGGATGGCTATTTAAAATTGATTTGATGGAAAAGGAGAAATTATAGGCTCTTGAGAAAGGAAGTGGAGTACATATTCAGAACAAACTATTTTCAGAATGAAGTTCATGGTAGTATTTAAGAGGAGATGCTGATTTCTTAGATAAATCTAAAACTTAGGAACTAATTAAGGGTAAAATTAGAAACTAATTAAGGTCAGAATTGCTATTAAAGGAATGATTTAATCATGAATATAGGGTTATATGATGGAATTTTATAGACGTGGAAATAAATAGGCTTTTATTCACAGAGCACTAGAAAATTCAATGTAGTTTATTCTGTCCAATATTTAAAATTATATAAGAAAGTAATGAGTATTCAGTGTAATTCTCTTGTTTTTTTAATTCACCTATTGAGGAGAACTAGAGGATCTTTATCATGATGAGATCCAAATGGATTAAAGTCCTGAGGGGACCAACACCGATTAAGGCCAATATAATAAGACTCTCTATGTATCATGATATATATGATGTATATCTTCTCTTTATTTTATTTTATTTATTTATTCATGAGAGACAGAGAGAGAGAGAGAGAGAGAGAGAGAGGCAGAGACATAGGCAGAGGATGAAGCAGGCTCCGCACAAGGAGCCTAACGTGGGACTTGATCCTGGATCACGCTGTGAGCTAAAGGCAGATGCTCAATGGCTGAGCCACACAGGCATCCCTATGATGTATATATTCTAAGAAAGTCTCAGGAAAAAAAAAAAAGCCAATGGAATAAGACCTTTTGGAAAAGGCAAAATAAAAAACTCATTGTAAGTCTAAAGTGTACAGAAAAAGATACAAATAGAAATGGAGTCAAGAGTCGGGAACCAGGCTGAAACTGGACAGCAGAGAAGTAAAGTCAAGAAATTGATTTGAAGAGAATTGGTGCCTTAATGGTGGCTGGGCACATGAACTGGTTTAAAGGTAAACTATGTCTTGGCTCCGTATACACAACAAATGTTTCTGAAAAAAAAAATGCTAAAAAAGAATTTTATTCATTTGTATTTTATTTTATTCCTTTAAAAGTATGAGAACACAGAGCAGAGCTTTTTCAAATCTGCTCAAAATCTTGACAGACTTGGAGTTATGTCTATCAGTACATTTCCATTTTTGGAATTAGCCATAGTGCTTCTAATTATTACCATCATAAAAATGTAACATTAACAGGAAAATATAAAATTAAAGTCAAAATATTAATTTTCAGTTATAAGAAAGCCACCATTCAAACTCATGGACAGTCTTAGGAACTAGAAATTTATAATATTAGCTACTTACTAAGTAGACAATTTTTTTTTTCTGTCATTTGCCGAACAGGACCAATACTTCAAAAAATGTGTTTAGACCAATATTACCCAAGTAAAATTAATGACAGGGAAATACCATGAGAAAATTTTAACAGCTATTGTCATATCATGACTACCCATCTTTCAAAAAGAGGAAATAGCTATAAATAGACTTAGGTGGTACGGTTTGGTCTTCTCAACCACCCACATGGTATGAATGAAATTTGTTTATGTATTTATCAAGTAGGGTTCAGTTCAGGAAACAGATTAAGGTCCAGGTACTTAAAGTAGACAGAAATTTAATGGAGGAAATTAAAAGCTTACAAAATAATTGGAAAGGCTAGAGATAGAGGCTCTAGGCTGGACATCGAGGAACGTTTCCAGAACACTGCAGACGTCACCTATTAGGGGGGCTACTAGTCCTTCTTCAATCAGAAAGGTAAAGAATCCAGACGTCACCTCAGAATTTATTGAGTTCAGAAACACACCACTGTAGCTACAAGTAGGGAATCAAGAAACCCCCACTGTGGCCACCGCAACAGCCTCTTGAATCCCATGAAACAAGAACTTGGATGCAGGAAGCTATCACACAAAGATCATGCCTTCACAATCTCGCTTATTGGCAGAAAACAAAGCAAGCAGCAGGAAAATGACCTTCACTTGACTTCTGCCTTCCAAATCTCAACAAGTGCATCTAATTGGCTGAACCTAATTTGCATCTGCAACTTCAATTGCACAGAAATCTGGGGACTCTGCAGTACAGAAAGAAATGCACACTATGACAAAGTGGAGAACAGTTGCCAGTTGGCGGCATCCACAATACTGTGTTTCAAAGATTTTAGAAATTTCTCATCCAAGGTCACAGAACTAGCGAGTGTTAGAGTAACAGACTTGAATTCAAAGATTTTGGCGACTTGCCCAGTGCTCTTTCCACTACATCAGTCTACAGCACTGATTACTCTCTGAAGACATTTGCCAAAGGAGACATATTTTCAAATCTTGTGCTAATTATATTTTTCACTGAAGCATTAATTTAGGCATCTGTGAATATTGTTACCTTTTAGTCTTATGTCAAATCTCGTTCTTCTTCCAAACTCAGACTTAATCTTATTTTACAGTACTTACAGTTAAACCAACACTGCAAGGGTTTAATGCGTTTGAGTATTTTTCTCAGCAGGCTTGCTGCTTAATCCATTTAATGTCAGAACAACACAAACCTTCTTATTAAAATGGAGGAAAGGACATTATTAGAGACCACATTAGCGGCTTTCTTTCTGCGGGATAAAACCCGCCAGTAAGGCAATATTCGTACCTTATCTTTATTTTAATTTGTGTTTTCTGCTAACCATCTAAGAAAAGGGTTTTAAAAGAAAAGATTTGGGATATCAAATCCTCTTGAATTTTAATCATACATAAAAGAAAAAAGAATGAAAATCCTCTTAAGGAAATCCTCCTAAGTTTGTACTTCAATATTAAAATTAATAATACAGAATATGTAAATAAAATATTTGGATAAACAGAAAATTTATAATGCATCAGTAATATCACATTAATATCACTTAAGTCATAACTTTCATTCCAAATGCTTTTTAAAGGAACTTTGGAAACATCTTTAATTGCACATTTAATGATCTAAGTATAGACATTCCTTACGTATACATTAAAAGAATATAAATTACTAGACTAAAATAATATAAATTACTAGATATATGTCCATTTAGATCTAACAATACCATGTTAAAATGAAAAGAAGGGGTTAAATTTATGTTACTACATAAAAAATTCAGTTCTTGCAAAGTTAACATGTAACTCCGATTCAAGAATAACTAAAAAGTCAAAGTTTGCATTTTTTATCCTTCGTCTACTTTCTGTATACAGTGAAAGCACTTTAGCAGGATTCAGATTACTGTTTTTACTAACATAGGTGTGTGTTGACTTTTTTTTTCTGGTGATGGTGGTGGTGATTTGTTTCAAAGAATCACGTGAAAAGTTGGCAGAAATCTGAGCACTCATGCAATCTTAGTTTAAATAAAACGGAAAAAACAATATGTAACAAATATTTGAAAATCTTGGTTTCTGAAGAGTTTAGATAAAGATTATTTACATTATAAAATAATCTGGTTGGCATTTCTTTAAATACTAACGAATTCCAAAATAATTGTTTGATCTCCATGTTCTTTTTTAGAAATGCATTTGCTTTACGTAATTCTTTTTTTTTTTTTTTTTTTTTTTTTTATCAACCCAGATAACCAAAAATAATTCAACCCAAAGCAGGGACTGAAAGACTTTGATAGATTTGCTCAAAACTGGGAATCAACTGAATCCTTCCAATCCATTTCCTTCAGGACTCCTTGCCTCTGTAAAGGCATATGGGAAGTCAATCTGTGTTCAGGCAGGAAAGAAACTCAACTAACGCCTAAAATTTTACAAGGGAAATTCTTCTACCCTGCTTTAGGAGGGAAGGGTGGAGAACCTGATGTTATACAGGACACTCCACCCGCAGCTACATCCCTTTGATTAATTATGTAACCAGATCTCCTTTATCATTATCAATTTACCAATCAGGTAATGGCAGATTTTTTACTATGCTTGGTACAGGGTTTGACTGAGAAGGGTCCTAACCTTTACATATCATACTTGTTCTGCTAGCACTAATGTGAAAAGATTTAATTTGGTGTGCAAGTTAACATTTTTTACCTAAAAATTTTTTAAAAACTGATTATTTTAGCATGTAAGCCTAACACATAAATCCTGACTATTGATGCATTATAAAGTCTTATGCAATTCAGGGAGTTTATGCAAGAAAATGGATAAAGAAAAAATTTCTAATTTACAGCATAAGAACAAGTAAAAAAATATTTGGGAGGTATTAGAAATTTAGACTAGAGTAGAAATAAAATAGAAATGAAACTATTTGCATTTTAGTGTGTATAACTAACAAATGAATACAGTAAAATGATTTGTAGTTAGCATAAACCAGCTAAATTCCTGAAATGCCCAACTAGTAACACATATAGTCCTCAGCTCACAGATGCTGCAAAATGGTGATTTTAGGCTTTTAGGTTCGTTCTCACACTGAAGAGCAGAAATTTCATGTGAGTCTTTTTTTTTCACTTATCTTTCATCTGTTTCCTAGAATATTAAGGGTTAGAGCAAGATCTAAAGCTTTATCTTAGCAAGAGCTGGGTGATTAATACATTAGTCCTGGCTTTGTCTCTCACTGAAACAGTTATTAGGCTCCAAATAATTATTTTGTTTCTGAATTCTAAACTTGAGGGTCAAAGGTTGTTTTTATTCTTTCTTTTTATTGCGAAAATTTTCAACATACAGAAAAGGTGAAAGAATAATACAACAAATACCTTTATACCCTTCACAGTGTATATGTGTATGTGTAAATATGTATATCTATCTATATGTATGTGTGTTTGTTTATTTTAATTTTTCTTTGCTAGGCCCTTCTTAGATAAGTTACAGACACGGGGATATTTCACACTTAAATGTTACAGCATGCATTTCCTGAGAATAAGGGTCTTCTCCTATGTAACCACAATACAATTCTTATCCCTAAAAATCTTGATGCCCAGTCCATTACCTACATCATTAAACTAAAATCTTTGTAAAGAAACCCTAGACAAAAAAAAAAAAAAAAAAAAAAAAAAGAAACCCTAGACATCAGTATTTTTTAAAGCTTCCAGGTGATTTCAATGTACAATGAAAGTGAAGAACCACTGTCTACATACAGATTAAATCCAAGTTAAACATTTTCAAGAAAGAAAACATTGTTTTTTCTTTTTCTTTTATTTTCTTTAAAGATTTTTACTTATTTATTTGAGAGAGAGAGAGTGAGAACACAAGCAGAGGGTGGGGAAAAGGGCAGAGAGAAAGGGAGAAGCAGAGTCCTTGCTCAGCAAGGAGCTGGACAACATGGGACTTGATCCTTGGACTCCAGGATCATGACCTGAGCCAAAGGCAGATGCTTAACCGACTGAGCCACCTAAGCACCCCTGCTTTTGCTTTTTAATATGCATAAGAATGTGCTAGTCTTTAACGTTTAGCAGATCTAAATGATAGATTTTAGGTTAGAATGTCATAATAACTTACATTTCCTTAAAATTTTCCTTAGCATGTTTGATATAATTTATAAAATATCTAATATAAATGTTTTTAATCTTCATTTCAATTTCTCCTATATGATAATTTAAAATACATAAAACATGTATCATTATAGGAATCCCAAATATACTTATCTGTAAAGTTAAATGGCATTAAACAGAAAATATTTACACATTTGTATGTTTTTAAATAAATGTTTAATAAATCAGATATGAAATTTAGCATGTGAAACATAAAACTTCTTCATAACCTATCCTGTAATCAAATTTCACATTTATAAAAGTTCCAGCAAGCAAAAGCCAAGATCCAAATGGAATACATGCTAAAACAAACAATAAATAAATAAAATACATGTTAATATTTTAAGAATGTTCTTTCGTGTGTTAAAACTCTTGATGTTTCTTACAATAAAATATTATCCCTAAGTAAAAAAAAAATAATCTTGACTAATTTCAAATTATTCCTACATTTTATTGTAGCGTTAGTGTTAGTGTTAAGATTAGCACTGACCCAAAAGGTATTTCCAAAGTTCTTCACTACCTGTTAATTACTTTTGCTTTTGGCTTCTACCTATGACGGTGTTGTGGGATATCCAAACAGGGAGAGAAAGCATTAAGCATTAAGAAATAGCCATTAGATATTTATGTCTGCTCTTTAGTGTCAAAGCAAGTGATGTATAAACTGATTATTTGTAAGAAATGAATCAACCAGTTCACAGTGAGATAAATACTTTTTATTGGAATAGAAGTCATAAGACCTACAGTCTAGGTAGGCTATGAGAAGCTAGCCACTTTCTCTCTCTGGCCCCAAGGTTTCTCCTCTGTTAAGGGAAGGGTTTAGCAATGTTACAGATTCCCAGACTTCCCCAGTTCATGGTATTGTTAGTGTGTTAATAACTTTTTCACAATAACACAGGGTAAAAGAAATACTTCACAATTCCATTTATCAAGTAGTTAAGTCTAAAGTTATTAGTTGGTATTTAAAAAAAATAATGCACCTTGCATTTTTAAAAATATTTATGTCGTTCTTAAAGAGATGTACACATCTATTGGGCACTTTACAAATTCTCAAAGCTTGGAATTGGATTGGAAACCACTACCCTCATTTTCTATTTCATAGTCAATTTCTCATGGTCCTTGTGTTTTATAACTACAACTTACAGGGATGCCTGGATGGCTCAGTGGTTGAGCGTCTGCCTTTGTCTCAGGCCGGGATCCCGGGGTCCTGGAATCGAGTCCCACGTCAGGTTCCCCACAGGGAGCCTGCTTCTCCCTCCACCTATGTCTCTCCCTCTCTGTGTGTGTCTTTAATGAATAAATAAAACCTTTTTAAAAAATTACTACAACTTACAAAAACCCAGCATCACAAAGATATGATGTCATCAAAAGGAAGAAGTACAATTTCATGTTGAAGTTCTGAACTACATGGAGCTAGTGGTTTGCATGGTGTTCAACTGATGTCATTGTGTTGGCTAAATGAAATGAATACATGTACTGTGACAGAATAGGGTTAGTGTTCAATTTAGTTATTTTCCTTTATTCTAAAACAGCTGCTATCTTTAGCAGCATTCCTAAAACTTAATTCTTTTTTTTCTCATAATACTTAGCAGGAAATAGGAACCAATAGACCTATAGCTGCATCTGAAACATCAGAGAGTAATCTCACATAACTTAAATAAAAGCCTAACATTGCTTTGGATAAAGGAGTAAAATATTCACAAACTCTTTTAGGCTAATTATTTGTTATAAGAAAGAAATTATATTGTTACATAAAAATTGATCACAGGAAATTTTAAAATCTGACTGATAGCCGCAAACTACACTTTGAGAACCATATTCAACAGCAGACATATTAGAAGTAGAAAGTTATAGCTTCCAGAAAATGGCAACTCTTTTTTTTTAATGGAATTAGAAGTATAATGGAATTATTTTTTTAATGGAATGTAGTATAATGGAATTATACTACAAAGACTAATTTCATTGACATACTAAGCAAAAATTGTCAAGTGCATGGTGTTACTATTAAAGTGAAATTCTGAAAAGTGTATTAGTCTTATGATCTATTATACAAAGATCGATTACTAAAAGAAGACTGTAATATAGTATAGCATCATAGGATTTCTGGATAATGAAAATAGTCCTGAAGTCAAGCAGAAGATTAGGGTATGGAAGTAGGACAAAATAAGATAATGATTATATCAAGTCACTAGCAACTTTAAAAAGGGTGGACATTTTGTAATAACACTAAAATAGGATTGGTTTATGTGACTTAGTACATTGCATTTATCTCATTTCTAAAAGGAGCTTTAAGCTACACAATCAATAAATTATATTTTGATATGCATTTCTCACTCCTGAAGTTCCTATGCTAGGAGGAAATTATTTGTACACTTTATACATTTTAGATAGAATGGCAATGAATAAGAAGAATACAGAGATGAAGAAATAAAAGAGAAGGTAAGACATAGACAGCAAAGTCCTCTGCATGCGGTGTCACTTTTGGGAATTTGTTCCCTCTTTAGCCTTAAACTGAAAGCTTGCTGTCCCTGAGACTATCATCTCCCAAATGGTGCCTAATTATTTTCTCTCATCACACACCCAGGATATAGGGGTGATGTCTACCTAGTTCCCTATTGCCATTTCCAAGATCACTTCTACTTCATTGATGTGTAAAATGGAAACAAAACCCATCAACCACAAAAAACACCTGGTTTCTTTGTAGGTCGTGCTAGAATATGTGCCTCATCACATCTCCCTCATCTTTCTGAACAAAAATCACCAGCCTACCAGGTCTCACCCACTGTTCTTCTTTCCCCCAGCTTCTGTGGGGTAGTGCACCTCAAACTTTATGTACACTTGAACTATCTGAGAGCTCTTGTTAAGGTCAGACTCTGGCTCAGCAAGGACACTCAGAGCATCTGCATTTCTTATAACTCCCTAACAAGCTGTGGACCACTATGAAAAATAAAGCACTAGAGGAGCTATTTCTACTATTACCTCATCTACTATACTCCTAATTCCCCTGTTCTGCTGGGCCACTCATTCCTTTCTGTCTTTACTATTTTTAATATCTATTGTTCCTTATCTTTTTTACATAGTCAATATCCATTTCTCCTCTCTCTCTCAACTGCACAAGTTCATTCATTAAAATACACACACACATAAAATCCCAATCTAACCCTTTACTCTCCTTCTAGCTACCTTCCCAAGCCTCTCCCTTTTACAGCCAAACTTTAAAAAATTGTCTGTATTTATGTCATTTCTTTATTTCCAACCCAATTCATTATCCACCAACATAAGCTCAGTAAAGTCACCAATGAGTCCATGTTGAGAAGCCAACAGTTTCAGTTCTCATCTTATGTAAACCCATCAACAGCATTCAATACTGTGAACCACTCCCAACAGTTCTCCACTTTGTTCTCTATGACATAATGATCTGCATATTTTCCAGTTAACATTTTAGTGACTCTTTTTAAATTGTTGTTTTTTAAGTCCATCATCTTCTATTCGGCTATTAGATATTATATATTGAAATCGTTTGGGGCCCAGTCCTTCTTTTCTAGTATATATTTGTACCCTAAAATCTCCATGCTCTGTCAACTAAATGCAAATGACTTCTAAATTTATGTCTCTAGCTTATACAGCTTCTTTGAGTTACAAACTTGTGTACTCTTATTGCCTGATATCTTCCCTTAGATGTCTTAAAGGTATCTCAAACATAAGAGATCCATGCTAAATTAATGATTTCCCAGAAGTACTTGCCACATCACATAGCCAGGTACACAGTACAGAAAACTATTAAGTTGTTGACACATCCTCTTCCCTTGCTGTCATATATCCACTCTATCCTCCAAGAACTCCCACCTATCTATGGAATGTATTCAATTTTCTTCATCTCTACCATTACCTCTACCCTAGTATCAATAATTGCCATCTCTGGGGTAGTCTACAGCAAATGGTTTCCCTAGGTGTATTACTCTAATCCTCCCTCTTTAATCTGTTCTACACTCTGCAGATATGATATTTTTTAAACACAAATTTCACCATTGATGCTCCAAGCTTGTTTTTGTCCTTCATATCTGCCAGGCTCCTTCCCAATAAAGAGATGTTGCTTATACTGTTTCACTGGCTTGGAATGCTTCTCTCCTCTTTTCTCCTAGCTAATGCCATTTATCCTTCAGACCTTAACTGAGTTACTATTTTTTTTGGGGGGGGGGAACCTATCTTTGCCTTAATGACCAGGTCAAATTTACCTAATAGATTACAGTATTACAATATTCCTTGACAACACGGTACGTTTCTGCTTTTATTCACCATTATCTCCCCAGTTCTAGCACAGTTCCTGGCACATAGGTGTTACCCTTTACAAAATATCTCTTGATGAATTAATGTATGGAGAGGATGATACCAGTTTAAGAATCCCAAATAGTATGCCATTTGAGTTGGGTACTCTCCCTCTGTAATTATTGAAGAATAAGGTGGAGAGAAATAAATTCAGGATATTGCAAAGAACAAAATGTATTAGCATTTGCTGTAATAATTAAATAGAATTGGAAGGGGACTTGAAGATGTTTCATACGGGACCTGGAGAATGGTAGAGTCGATGATAAAGCAGTTTCAGCTAAACTAAACAATAAGCTCCATTTATTGATGCACTGAATTTGAAGTTACAAGCTCACCAGTTGGAAAGGGCTTGAAGGCCTATCAAAATGTAGGAATGTAGGATACGGTGAGAGATATCATCCAGACATCTTAGCCTGGATGCCCTTCTGTTCCCAGCAAGGAAACAGAACTTCTCTGTCTGTGTTCAATATCCTGGTTACCAGCACAGAAAGAGTCAGAAATCTTGGAGCCATTTGAGATCGAGGTCTTCCCATCCCCTGACCCCTCTCCATCATCATGTTTGTTCTTTCTTCTCTGTCCTACTGCCACTTTCCTGGACTTTCACCTGGACTATTTCAACAACTCTCTAATACTCCCCCTGCATGCAGGCTTGCCCTCCTGTAATCCAGTTTGCACTTTCCTCCCAGAGTGACTTTTCTGAGAACCGCAATGGCACTTTTCCTGCTGAATATCTTTTAAAGGCTTCCACTGGGGCAGCCCCGGTGGCGCAGCGGTTTAGCGCCGCCTGCGGCCCAGGGCATGATCCTGGAGTCCTGGGATCGAGTCCCACATCGGGCTCCCTGCATGGAGCCTGCTTCTCCCTCTGCCTATGTCTCTGCCTCTCTCTCTCTCTCTGCATCTCTATGAATAAATAAAGACTTAAAAAATATATTTTTTAAAAAAAAAAGGCTTCCACTGACTACAGGATAAACTCTAGACTCTTCATCAAGGCTCTGTGATCTGATTCTAGAATTCCTGAACTTCACTTTCAGCTCCTCTCTCCAATCCTAACAGATTTATTATCTCCAAATGCTCCGTGATTTCCTTCTTCCTTGCTCCCTTTCCATCCCATGGACTATAAAATAACCAAGTTATTCTGGCTGGGGAAAAAGATATTATATTGTTTAGCGCGGAGACAAAAAAAAAAAAAAAAAAAAGGCCAAGCAAACTCTTAGGCTTCAAGTTCAACTCATACGGAGCCTCCGGAACGAAGCCTTCCCCTCTAGGAAAATATGTAGAGTCCCACTGGTTATCGGCCAGCTCACTGTAATTCTTAGTCAAAGTTCGCTGAGTCACCCTCACAGAGGTGAAGTTACGCTCAGCACTTGGCAAGTCTGTCCTTGAGCTACTCTAGCTACAGAGTTCGGCTCCTACGTAATCAGTTGTCACACCTCTTTTCTGGACTGGAAAGGTTTCCACAGAATCCTCCCCTTGACCTCAAGAAGATGGCTACGGGGGTGGTGGGGGGGGCGTCGTTGCGCCTTACGTCACCACGTACAAGGAGGGTGGGGCCCTCGAGGGACTGGGGTGGAGGGGCGGGGCCAAGCGGGACAGGGCGGGGCTACGGCAAGCTGGGCGGAGCCGGAGACGGGTCGGGGGCGCTGCTGCCGTGGAGCCGGTGTGCGCCGCGGCGAGAGGTAGCGCGGGGAGAGTCCGCTCGACGCCCGGTCCCGAGAACGTGGCCGGGACCACTGGCTCAGAGCGGGGGCAGCCGCGTAGCCGAGCGGAAGCTTGTGGCCCCGGACCGCGGCCGGAGTCCGCGTTCCGCAGGCGGGAAGCACCGGGATAGGGACAGGGGAAGCCCCAGGAGCAGCGCGGCGGCGCCTCCCTTCCCCAGGGGGCCGCGGCGACGGTCGCGGGGCGCGGCGCCGCAGCTCGCGACCCGGGCCAGGATTCCAAGCAGGCGGCCCAGGCTCCTCCCCCGGCCGGGCCGCCTCACCTGCGGACAGCGCCGCGCCGCCTCCGCCTCCGCCGATGTAGAAGGCACCTGCGCCTCTGGGCCCGCGGGTCTCCGCCCCTCGCCCCTCGCCCCTCGCCCCTCGCCCCTCGCCCCTCGGCAGCGGGCCCGCGCAGCGCACCTGGACGCGCGGGGCTTCCGGGGCCCGGCGCCTTCGCCACCGCCCGGGGGGACGCAGGTGGAGCGGGCGGCACTGCGTGGAGCCCGGCGCCGGCCGCGGCAGGCGCCCCGGTTCCTGCCCGCTCCCGCGGAGGAGCCGCCGCCCGCCGGGCACCATGAACAGCAGCGGCGCCCACATCACCTACGCCAGCCGCAAGCGGCGGAAGCCGGTGCAGAAAACGTGAGTGTCCGGCGCGCGTCCCCGGCCCGGGTGCGGGAGGCGGCCCCACCCCGCCCCCGATCTTCGCCGTCCAGAGCTCAGGCTCGTCCCCGACGCCGTCTCTGGAACCGAGACTTGGAGGCGGGTGGAGACACCCAGGCCTTTGGCTTTTCCGTTTTTAATCATTGCATTTTAAAAATTGCGCCCCCCACCCGCAATCCGTGGCGCGCGCACACCCTCTCGCACCCCCACCCATCTGCACCTCTGTTCTGTGTTTTTTTTTTTTTTTTTCTCTTTTTTTTCTGCTCCTAATTTGTTGACAGGTCTAGCCTGCCCTGTGGGGCTCGTGGATTAGTTAACATAAAACCGCCTTGAAATCCCCTTCCCCTTTTAATATCCTCATGGGTTAGGTTAAAGGACGGTTATTATCCTCATTCCTGGTAGGGCCAGATGTTTTAAAGAGCTGAGCACGTGCCGTCTGCAAGAAAGGCTCTCAGTTCCTGTGAAGGTACTTTTTGGTCCTTGCAACCGGCTTTTTGGTGCGCTCTTATTTACTTATTTGGCAGTAATTTTGTAGCGCTCAACGTGATCATATCCGTAAAACACATAGAGGTGGTAGCAGAGATGAGTGAATGTCGTGGACAGGAGACAACGGAGGATTTGCATGTTCAGCCACCCCGTCGGGGGGAACTTTCTTACACTTTTGAGACGGTTTTAGGGTCTGGAAATTGAAAGATTTAGAGGTGGAATTATTGAAACAGACGTTTGCATTCTTAGTATCTTTCTCTAATTACCTCCCCCCCCCCCCCCCCCTTCAAAGTTTCATCAGTTCTAATAGTGATTAGAAACTTAGGTATTTTGTTTTGGTGAGGTATTTGTGTGAGATGGTAAATAAAATAATGTTTCAAGAAAAAAAAAATCTGTGCTTGACACAGATTGACTGCTGCGTGTTGGCTGTATTCATGTGTTTATTACTAATGATGATGTTTGAGTTACTTGACGTTTTTCAAATTTTCATAAACCATTTTAAGAACACAAACGTTTACTCAACGCAAGTCAGAAGTGTGCATTTTGCTTAAGACTTTAATTTAGGTCATTAATGCAGGTCAGAAAAATAAGTTTAAAATTTGTGTTTGGAGCCAGTAACTGGATTTTTCGTTATTTTCGTTATGTTTCATTATTCTGGAGTTTTAATTTCCTTTTAGAATTTCCGTTATTATAGTTCTTCGGATTTAGACTTGGCATTAACAGAGAATGTTAACCTCTAAATACACTGATTAAAATTTGGAAGTCTTATCCTACAGTGTGGCTGACATTAGGCATAATGCCTAGTCAGCAGTTTTCTGTCTTGGCAGTTCTGTGATACATATTTTGTAGAGTGGCATCTTACATAAAAATGTATTTGCCTAACTTACCCTCATCCTTATTTAAAATTGAGAGGCATCCCAAATGCCTCTTCATGTATTTATTAATATCCTAATACACCTAATATAATATAAAATAGAGATATCATGGGTTTTATCTGTATGGTTAGAAAACTTGAACATATCCCTGATGAATTTTTAGGTTTTAGTCATTGTTGTAACAAAGGCTGATTTAAAAAACAAAATCAAAAGCCTTAATACTGTATTCATTATAAAGTGTAGCAACTTTGGTTCTAATTAACATTTTATTAAAGATCTTCCCTTTAAACGTATTTTTTTAATGTAAGATGTACCTTTCATTATTTCATCTTAGTGTTTTAATATACTTCTAAAACTTTTTAATATACTTGTATTTAATAATCTCATAATACAGTATAATTAAAGCATTTTCCACTTTCACCTTAGTCTTTGTTGAGCACCATGCCTTACTGCTAGTCATATAAATACCTTAAAATGTCACTACATTGCTCCCTAAGAAAAGCCTAGTACTGGCATTCACATACAGAATCATATAAAATCGATTATAAGTTATTTTTGCCTGAATGAAAAAAATGGTTTACTTTATAATGCAGTTAATCAAAGTTCATTTTAGGAATGTGGCTGTTAAACCCAATGTTAAATTTAAGTTGAATTTTTGGTTACTATTTCTTAGCTAATGAGGTCTAAAATATGACAGTGTTGTCAGAAAAATACATCTAGTCTGAGCTGAAAATGCTATTGAGATCTATTTAACTTTGATCCCTTAAGTGAGAGTCATTTTATTTTAAAGAAAAAATATGTTGTAATTATAGGATTGTTACTAAGACAGTCATTTTAATACACAATTCCACAGCATCTTGGAACCAAGTAGGTGATAACTTTAACCTGAAGCTCTTCCAGTCCATCTTCAATTGAATTTATTACACTCCCCCTAGTGGCAAGTCTAACATTGAAAATTACCTAATTGGTAGGATATACAACTTTAATGTGTTAAATTTAATCCCACTAAAGTATCTTGTACATAGTAGATGCTCAGTAAATGTTTCATTTATTTTTGGAGTAATTAGGATAGGAAATATAAAGATCCAAAACAACCTTGCACCAGACCTATGTTCCTAAAGGAGTTTTCAAAAGATACACTTAACAGTGGATTCTTTTGTAACTTTCCTTAAGGCGTTGCTCTATATGTAATAACCCTGCTTGGAAGACAAACAATTTTTTTTTTTGCTTACATTCTGTTTCTGTTTTCTTTGGAGATGAAAGTATTTTTCTTCATTTGCTTTGTTTTCTTATGAAGATAGGTGAGAAGCACACTATTGAATTAAACAATCTTTTTTTTTTCCTAGTGATAACTTTGTATATATTTTTATAGTTTTTAAAGTTTTATTACTACAGGGAAAATTTTATTGCTACTTCAATTTACTGTATTTCTAGAAAATAATTACTGATTGTTGGTAAATAATAGGTGTTGAATAAATAATATCTACACTTAAAAATGATTATCACCATAGTGATGGTCAAGATAGCCATCATGAAATGTCAGAACCAGTAATAACTTCTCAGTTTTAGATGATCCTGTTTCCTTTGTTAACATAGTAATATTGTTAACGAATATAAAAGCGGGCAGCCCAGGTGGCTTAGTGGTTTAGCGCCGCCTTCAGCCCGGAGGTGTGATCCTGGAGACTCGGGATCGAGTCCCACCTCAGGTTCCCTGCATGGAGCCTGCTTCTCCCTCTGCCTGTGTCTCTGCCTCTCTCTCTGCCTCTGTGTCTCTCATGAATAGATAAATAAAATCTTAAAAAAAAAAAGAATATAAAAGCGTGCTCTTTCTTGCTATATTTGCTAAGTTGCTGTTCCATTTAAGCCTCATGAACCTCATTTATATAAATAGTAGAATAAAATTATGTATTGCTTTGCTGAAAATGCTTTTTATAAATGTACTATAATACCATTCTAAATAGCTTTTGAAATAAAAGGATAGGTCTTTTCAATTATAATTATTGCTTCGCCATCATTTTTCTTTCAGATGGTTTTACTTAGTTTGTACATAGTGACTCTAGAGACTTACATATTGAAACTATTAGATAAGTGAAAGTGTATAGTTATCAATATTTGTGAAAAATAAATGACAAAAATAAGAAAAAGTGAGAAATAAATTGAAATAACATTAGATCTAAACTAAGACATGAGGTCTAGTTTCCTTGCTTTTGTAGATCTGAGCAAGTGACTGACCAATAGAGCAGGACGGTCCATACCTACAATGCCAGTTTCACAACTGAAATGAACAAAACAAAAGCTTTTTATAAACTGTAAAGGTTGTTAACATATAAATGAAACAGAAACATAAATTCTATTCTTTAAATAATTCTAGCTCATATTATCACAGAACAATCAATTCTCCTGCAAGAGGCAGTGTATGATTATGTTCTCAGTTATGGTTAAAACTGAAATGGACTACTCCACTGACAAATAAACTTACATAGTATGTGCTTAGCATTGTATATAATTAGGATAATTACTTAGGAATAAATACCATGCAGATATCTAACAGTAGTAACTTTCTACTTCCATACTTCTTTTAAAATGTATTTTTTGTACAGTGGTTTAATTCTTAAAAAGCTGCTGTTTATTAGTATTTACTATGTTGCAGGTGTGCACAGTGTTTTATATACATCATATTTTATTTATATAATGATAGTATGAAAGGTATTATTATTTGTTTTATAGATGGGTGTCTGAGGTTCAGGTTCAGAATTGTCAGGTAGTACATGAAAAATCTTGAGTTTGAATATCATGTTTCAGATCTTATGGCTCCAGAGCTTATGTTATTATCAACTGTACTGCTCAGGTGGTAAGTGTAGTGATACATTCAGTCCACCAATATACTAGGGATTTCCTGAATATCCACTGTTTCTCCTTAAATAATTAGTGTTCTGAAATAAATGATTTACCATTTCCTAGACTTGTGAACTCCACACTTGCACTCACACTCTTTCCTCTTAGTCTTTTCCTACAATCCTCTTGATTTACTACCCACCTCTTGTCCTTTACAATATTGTTTTCAGTGGCTGACTAGTACTCCTTTATGTGAATATTCCATGATTTATTTAACTGCTTTTCTTTTGGGGGTAAATTCTCTTATTTCCAACCTTTTAGTACTTTACTATTTCAGAAAATAACCTTGAGATACGTGAGTTTCTATGCAAATTCTTAGTTGTTAACTAAGGAAAGATTCCTATAAATGAAATTTGAAAGTTCAAAGGCATGTATGTATACTTTCAAGGTGGAGCCAGATATGCTCTGAAACATAATGTCAAATTACTCTACAAAAATTCAGTTCCTATTGGTAATATGTGAGAGTGCCTGTGTCCTTGCATTTTTGCTTTAAAATGTGAATTGCCAATTTTGTAAGCAAAAAAGAGAGGTGGGGTAGGTAATCGAACATAAAGGTTGGGATTGTGAGTGTACATGTGTGTGTATGTATTTGAAGTTGTAGTACTAGTAGTAGTAATAGTGTGTCTGCAGATTTTTCTTCTTGAGATGTCCTTTACATGCTATTTTTCTTTGTCTTATATTTTTCAATTAATTTTTAGTTTGCTTTTTCCCTTTTATTGATAGAATTTTTTTTTGGGGGGGGGTGAAAAGTATTCCTATTAAATACATATTGCAGGGTTAAGAAAGTCCATAATATGTGTATAAATGCTATCTTCTTTTTAGCATACAGGTATGATCTGTTTTATTGTGATAGTTAAGGTTATTAGTGTTCTTTCATCTCTCCTTCACCCCCCTTTTTCACCCTCTCAGTATAACTATCACTACGTCAGTTTAAATACACTTATATGTTCCATTAGTTTTTAACAGTAAATATTGTTTGCTGCTGAGCCAAGTAATATGCTATGATTACATTTTCCTTCCCTTCCTCCTGTTCTGTTTATCATTTATTTTGTTTCTACCTATTTTTCATCTTCATATTATTATCTGGGTTTAACTCTCTCTTAGGTGTATTTGAGACAGGCTGTTTCTGTCTGTGGTTTTCCTTGTCTAGGATGACTTATTCAAAGAGAAGGGTCTTTGTAGATAGTTATGTTTTCTGCTGTCATGAAACTGGAGGTGACCTCCCTGACTTTTAAGATCTCACATCTTCATGAAACCTTCTCTCATTAGTCTACCTGCTTTTACTTTCCTGAACTCTTGGGCGTCACTTTTTTATGGCAACTGTATTATTGTAGGATACATTGTGTTTGATTTTGCCTTGTTATAATGCATCCCCTCCTGGTAGGAAAGATAAATTGTTTAAGGTTAGGTTAGTCTTTTGTCTTTGTAACAACGAGAGCATCCTAGTATCATGCACGTGGGTAGTTGAGCTTTATTTACTAACTTAACAATTGACCACTTAAAATTTTCATTTCGGTGATTTTGGTATCGTAGATATATTTTATGTGGGTCCCAAGAGAAATAATTTAAAAAAAAAGAAAAGAAGACAAAAGAAAAAAAAAAAGGTACATTGATATAAGAAGAGGTAAAGGGGAATATTTTTAATGAGTTTCTTCGGGATTTTGGAAGTAACCATGATTTCCAGGGCATATTTCATGTTCTGGTTTTCACTGGTAAAGTCCTAGAGACTGTAAACTGTTTGTATGTATTGCCTCTTCTTTTGTATAGCAAAAAAAAGGGAGAAGGAAGGACGTATTACTGTAGAGTAACATCAGGAGAGTGACTGAAGAATTCTGACTCATTAAAAGTGACTTCCAGTTAGATTCTCTGAAGTTTTTATAGATTTTTTTTCTCATCTAAGAAAGTAAAATATTCACCTGTATTCAGCCTGCCAATGAAATTTGACTCATCTGTGTTACAGATCAGTCTCTAACATTACATTAATCATATAATGTATGACTTTAAACATTTCAGCATTTACATTCAAAGATAAATAAGTACACACTGAAACCATGAGGTGGAAATGATGAATGAATGGCTTGAGTATAGTCACTATGGTACAGAGATTTATTGAAGAATATGTCAATTTCCTAGCTGTTGGCTAGAGTGAAGAGCCATTACCATGTCCCATGGAGAGAGGGGGATGCCCGAGGTCTGGAAAATATGAATGAGAGGACATTCAGGTATAGGGGCTAGAAGTAAAGATAAACAACTTACGAGTAAGTAGACTGAAGCGGTTGAGAGTAGATTAAATCACTGAGAGGAAAATGCTGATAGAGCAGACTCAGTACTGTGATAGGTAATCTTTGTTAGAAAATGCTGCTTTAATCTCATAGGATTACTGAAATTGTATCTTTGCATGTCATTTGAGGTTTTACGATAAATGTCATATAAAAACAAACATTTACAGTTAAGGTAATTTATGACTAAACTGGGTTAAAATTTTAATTTTGCTTTTAACAGTGGGCACAAGTGATGTGTCTAAGACATTCTACACTGGGATATGAAAAAAGCTTGAAAGATAGCACTTATACTGGCATTAGTTGTGCTGCTGGGCTTATTAACGACAGTACTTAGAGCATGCAGGGCTTCTAAAACAGAAGCACGGTTTGCAGTCCGCTGGAGTGTTGATTTCACAATTCTGATTTGCAGGTTGGGGCAAGGTTTTTGAGGTAAGGCTTAAAAAATAATAAATTGCTCCTTGGCTTTATCAACATCAGTGGTCTCTCTGTTTCAGGAGATATCATAACTTCAGATCTCCCAAATGTAATCTTACAGGGATTTTGTTTGTATTTCAGATGTAGCTTTTCATTTAAATAGATGGTTGGCAGTATATTTTGGCATAGATTTAAAGGCTTTACAAAAGTAAAAGTACTAGCATAACCCAAGTTGAGTATAATTGATGTAAGTTTACTCTCTATATTTATTATGTGCATCTTTAAAATGTGTAAATAAAGGTGAAATATTTTCACAAAATAGTTATGAGTATCTCTCACAAAATCCGTGAAAAAGCATGTCATGTCTGTTACTTTAGCTTTAACAACAGTGGATTTGAAATGCAATGCCAAGTAGATACTTCTCAGCTCTGACCTTGCTTAATTTTTCTGTGTATTTGATTTTATTCTGTAACCTTGAAAGTATTCTGCTCTAGCTCTTTTCCTGTCTTATTATAATTCCCTCTCTGTTGTCTTTGCCTGTGCTTTTTCCTCAGCCTTAACCTCGATGTTGGTATCATCAAGGTCTGTCTTCAAGTCTCTTTCTGTTTGTTGTACCTTCTGTTTAGGAAATATAGTTGTTACCCCAAGCTGCAAATTCCAGTCATTGGCAACCTCACCCTCACTCAATTTTCTCCTCTTCCATACTTCTTGTGCCCTGTTAGCAAGCATTTGAGTCTTGCTATATAGCAAGCTTTGTGATAGGCACAAAGTGTCATTTTTTAAACGTCTCCCATGACACCTTACAGTCCCTGTTATCACTGCCTTTGGTCAGGCTCTGATAATTTTTTTGGGGGGGACACTTCTGATTGGCAAACACTAATTTAAAGTCCACTCTATGTGAAATGCTATGCTGAGCAACGGAGATACAAAAGTGATCAAATTTACATAGTAATAGGAGCAACTAACAGGTATATGTAATACCGGTTATGTAACTTGGGAAATTTGATCTCATGCTATGTATTCCATAATGTGCATAGTAACACATTAGAGCTGTGGGCAGTTTTACATGGCACAAAGAAATAGTTTGATCTAGTGCAGGGTGGAGTACTGCTGGGTGCCAGCACAAGATAGGCAGCAGTACCACATGGAGGGATATCCGTTTTTTTTTAAAGATTTTATTTATTTATTTATTTATTATTCATAGACACAGAGAGAGAGAAAGAGAGAGAGAGAGAGAGAGAGAGAGAGAGGCAGAGACACAGGCAGAGGGAGAAGCAGGCTCTGTGCAGAAAGCCAAATGCGGGACTTGATCCACTCCGGAGCCTAAGGCAGGTGCTAAACCGCTGAGCCACCCAGGGATCCCTACGGAGGAATATCTTGAGTGCTATTTTTCTCTTTTACCATGATTGTTATTTCTCTGTGTCCTATCCGTTTGTCTTGCTTCAGTGTTTGTGTCTTCTTTTTGATGTTTTATAATCATTACTGGAAAGCTACTTGAGTGCAAAATTGCATTTTCAACTTACTGAAAATGCTATTTGCAGAGGATATTCCTTAATGGAATGGTTGTAGAAGACGTTTGCACAATATACATAAGGCACAGAAGTACTATAGGAGGAATCTATTGTGAGTAGGTCAGGGAGGACTTCACAAAAGTGATCTAATTGAGCAGGGCTTTGAAGCTGATGGGACAGAACAAGAAGATTCTGGAGAGTGACACGTATGAAGCCATCAAAGTATATGTTAGTAGTGAAGTAATTTCTTCCCCCTGGAGTATAATGGACAAGGGAGGCTTTGGTTGGAGGAATGAGACCAGAGAAATAGTTAGGGGGCTATAAAAGATCCAGAAGGATTTTGCTTGCTAGGCTAAGGAACATGGACTGTGCAGAGCTACTGAAAGCTTTGAATCAGAGGAGTGACGTAGATTTGTATTTTAGAGAGAAGCGCCAGCTTCAGTGAGAGCTGCCCTACATTTCATCCTCTCTGTAGCAAGAGTCAGCTTTGTAAAAAACAAGACTGGTCATGTAAATCCCAACTGAAAGCTTAAGATGACTCTTAAGATCTCAAAGTCTGATTTTATGCCATTTCTGTGAGGAAATTTACTGTTTGCTCTATCTTGAACACTTTTTCATCAGACACCCACATGGCTCACTCTTTCATTGTATTTATGTCAGTGCTGCAATGTAACATCAAAGACCCTTCCTGGCTATCAAAACGAGCACCCTTGTCACTCCCCAGTTCCTTATCTTGCTTTATTTTTCTTCTTAACACTTACCAGCCCCCCAAATCAATCAATCTCTTCTCTTTTCTTTTCTTTTCTTTTCTTTTCTTTTCTTTTCTTTTCTTTTCTTTCCTTTTCCTTTTCTTTTCTTTTCTTTTCTTTTCTTCTTTCTCATTCATTCATTCATTCATTCATTCATTCATGTGTCTTCCGACTGAAATGTAAGCTTCATGAGAACAGGAAACTTGAGTATGTATTGTTCACTGCCAAATCTTCTGTGATTGGCCCATGGTAGGTGGTCACTGTTGCAAGAATGTGCCTAACCAGCTTTCTCCTTCTCTTTTCCCTTGTTCTCTGTGCTTTACACTCCACATAGGGAAGATCAGTTTTTCAGGCCTGCCTCCTCCTAAAATCCTGTTCATCTTTAAAGGCCCATCTCAGATACCACCTTGTCTATGAAAATCTTTGTTCAAGCCTTTGCTCACATACTTTGCTCCTGTTACACTTTTTGAATGTGCAGAAGAAGAATGTTTTCCTAGACTACCCAGGACATGATAAGTGAAAGTAAATATTTGTGTTAACAAGTAATTAACCAGTAGAGAATTACTCAGTGAGGTAGACACGCGTAATAGGTAAAATTTGAAATTTAGTTGATTAATTGAAGAAATTTAAGGTGACTTAAATTTGATTATAAATGGAGTATAATTAGGGGAAAATAGAGAAACAGTCACCAGTTTCTGTTAAGTAGGCAATTATACAGACAGTCTGGAGAAAGTACTTGATTTATTTTGTATATCATATACTTTACCAATTTATTAACTCTTATTTTTTTAAAGATTTTATTTATTCATGAGCGACACAGAGAGAGAGAGGCAGAGACATAGGCAGAGGGAGAAGCAGGTTCCATGTAGGGAGTCCAATGTGGGACTCCATCCCGGGACTCCAGGATCACGCCCTGAGCCGAAGGCAGTTGCCCAACCGCTGAGCCACCCGGGCATCCCTAACTCTTATTTTTGTAGAAATAACATGAACTGTAATAAAAATAGAAATATACAAGTTCTAGAAATTATTTGTTAGGAACAATATAAAAACATTAGCCTTTTATATTGACTTTTTAATTAATTTTTTATATAAAGTATGATTTCACATATGCCGTTGAAAACAAAGTAGAAATATTTTGTTTTTTGCTTTTTGTTTTGTTTTGTTTTTAAAGATTTTATTTACTCATGAGAGATACAGAGAGGCAGAGACATGTGCAGAGGGAGAAGCAGCCTTTCTGTGGGAAACCTGATGCAGGACCCCGAAGGCAGATGCTCAACCATTGAGCCACCCAGGCATCCCTTAGAAATATATTTATTAAATCAAATTAATAGCACTACACTCAGGTCAGTTTCTGCTTTTTTTAAGACACTGTAATTTGAAATGTTGAAAATGTCTTTGTCTTCTCAATAAAACTGGGAGGGGGAGAGTCTTTGATGTAAGAATACTCTGTACAAGTCTTAATTTTTCTGGCAAATGGAAAGGTACAGAAGATGATCTATTTTGCTTTTTAATATCCTCTCTATATTTCATTATGGGTATCTGATGATCTATAAATTCCCTTTAAATAATGAATTTCTGCTGTGAAACCCTGGCTAAAGCCTTTGTGAAGTTACTTAGTTTCTCATTTCTAAACTCAAGTTCTACTCCTTTTTTTTTTTTTTTAATTTTTATTTATTTATGATAGTCACAGAGAGAGAGAGAGAGAGGCAGAGACATAGGCAGAGGGAGAAGCAGGCTCCATGCACCGGGAGCCTGACGTGGGATTCGATCCCGGGTCTCCAGGATCGCGCCCTGGGCCAAAGGCAGGCGCCAAACCGCTGCGCCACCCAGGGATCCCTCAAGTTCTACTCCTAATCATAAATATCTTTTTTTTCAGATGAGAATCATGTTAAATGTTGGGGTTTCATTGAATTTTCTAATTGAGACATTAACTATGAAAGCTAATAATTAAGTAGAATTATTGACCAGTCCTAACAGCAAAATTTGCCAGTAATCACAGTTAACCTCTGATATCTGTCAATCAAGTATAAATAACCAAAGTCATTTTTTTTTTTTTTTTAAATATCAGAAGACCCCATTAGATGGCTGGGCAACCATCTGGAAGTACCTGAAGCCCTTTGAATACTTGTCACTGACAGGATGAAAGTGTTAAATATAGGAAGCTAAGGGTGATAAAGATAAGCTTTTTATTTGGGGTAGCTCTTAACTATCTGCAGCACAAATGATGCCAAGATGCTTCTTGTAGAAGATAGCAAAGGAAGCATAATTTTCACATAATTTATTGCAGATACCTTTTTTTTTTCTTTTTGTAACAATGGCTGGGTTTGAAGAAGACTCCTAGTGGACTCATTATTGGGAATCATTATACAACAAATCAATGAAGTAAAGGAAGTATGACGCATATAAGATATATGCAGCATTTTCTCAAGATGGGATCATAAGCTTTTAATAAAACATGAAGAATTTTACCCACTCCCTTGTTTTTCTTAATCAAGATACAAAGGAGCATTTTGAAAGAATTTATATTAACTTGAAGTAGATTTTAGATGTTTGTTTTATTAGAGAAATATTTGAGGAGCTATAATGCAATAGAAATGTTTGCCTCATGTATTTTATTTTGTGATATTTTGTTTATTTTTCAGTGTCAAGCCAATCCCAGCTGAAGGAATCAAGTCAAATCCTTCCAAGCGACATAGAGACCGACTTAATACAGAGTTGGACCGTTTGGCTAGTCTGCTGCCTTTTCCACAAGATGTTATTAATAAGCTGGACAAACTTTCAGTGCTTAGGCTCAGTGTCAGTTACCTAAGGGCCAAGAGCTTCTTTGATGGTAAGAAGAAGTTTTGCTTATTGCTGTATAGTAACATTTAAGTGTTCCAGATTCATTCATCAAAAAGATGGTGCCACTTAAATGACATGTGGTATCATTCTTTGAAAATCATATGCTTAAATGTTAGGCCCATATTAAGTATGTCAGTTTTTAGTTCCACTTCTCCTTCCAATTCAGTTTTTGAAAGTTTTTCTCTTTTTTTTGATGGAATAAAACACTTATACTATGACATATTTTTGCTGATTCCCTTCAATATGTTTGTATAGATATTTCATTCTTTAAAAATTATGTACACTTCTACTATTTTATGGTTACTGTGTATTTACTCCAGGAGAATAAAATCAAATTATTTTTCCAACCAAAAGAATATTTTAGTATAGGAATCAGTAGAATTGGATTTCAGTCTCCATTGTGCCATGACAAACTCTTTGTTTTTAACCCAACCAGTTAGCATCCTTGTACCTTGCTTTACTCAGCCATGAAGTTAGGGAGTTGAGCTAGCTCATGTTACCTTTCATTATTTCATAGTTGTAAAGTATTTTAAATGGAAGTTTTGCTTTGAAAATAACATTTCAGTGTATCTTCTCTTGTAAAATAATTCCTCAAATTCTCTTTTTATCTCTTTATATGTCAGAAGTAGATTTTTTTTTCCAGGAAATGTTTAGTCTTTTAAATATATCATGTTATTTTACAAACAGTGGTAAAGAATTGTTGATAAAATCTCAATGGCCTATATCAGTGCTTCTCAAACTTGAAGGTATTTACAGATCATAAAGGGATCTTGTTAAGATGAAGGTTCTTATTCAGTAGGTTTGGGTGTAGGCGGAGATTTTGCATTTCTAACAAGCTTTCAGATGATGCTGATACTGCTCCCCTAGACACATATAAAGATACACATTTATAATTTGTTTCTAGAATATTGCAAAAACAGTTATTTCCTCTTAGTTTTGTATTTAAATGGTTTGATTGTTTAGTCTGGGAATTTTTTTCTTTGCTATCCGCGTATGTTCTTTATTTTCCATAAAAGCTGTATCATTTAACAGTTGTAATTTGGGCAATATACGTTGATATAAGGATAATTATTTCAGGGCAGATTATATGTTTAAAGGTTCATAATGACACTTAAATTTTTTCTGGCCTATCAAGTCTTCGAATTTTCAATTTTCATCTACACCAGATCCTTCATCTTCAAGATGAGCAATGTGATATTCAGTGACGTGTGTGTACGTTTATCAACTGAATAGTCATTTTGTGATAGAGCTGAAACTAGAACCCCAGTTTCTAGATATCCTATGTTGTTTTTCCCTAACTATATCTCAGTTACTTCTCTTTTTTTTTAGAAATCATTTATTTAGCATAGTCCTAAAGACTTTACTCTGAACTGTGATTCTCAAAATGTAGTCTCCAAACAAGCAGCAATAGTATCTCACCTGGGAACTTGTTAGAAATGCCAGATCTTGGTCCCTACCCTAGACCTGCAGAATCAAACTCTGGCAGAGTGGTGGGGTTAGATGCATATGGAAGTTTAGAGTCCCTATCATAGACTCTAACCTTGAGGCTACTCCTGGCTTTCTGAAATGCTTATCCTTATCCTCAGCATTTGTTCATATGCAGTGCTTACTGCTTGACCTTGGCGGGGGGGGGGGGGGGGGGGGGTCCGTAACACATAGGATGTGGTCTCTGCCCTTGGAGAGTTTATAGTCTAGAAGACAGAGATGTTATTCCTTGATTCTGGCAAAGATGAATTTATGGCAGTCATTTTGTCTTTTCATTTCCTGCTCCTCTACAATGAAAAATCAAACTATAAATGTTAAAAAAGAAAAGAATGTATAGATTATGCTCTATTTAGAAGTAATGAATCGAGATTGAAGCAACTTAGTATGTAGTTAACTGCCATTTAAGTATTAACATAATTACTGTTTTCTAGGCAGTATGTGTATATGTATGCTAATTAAGGTAATGTATGTATGTTTAATGTATAAATTTATATATAAGTGTGTATATATATATATATATATATTTTTAAATCATGATTAGACATATGTGTCCTGTTCAGTACCTCAAGTAAAGAAGATTTTTAAGCCTACTTTATAAAGAATGCTGTAGGTTAGCAGGGCTCGTTATGGAGTTCTTATTAAAAATTATTTCCTTAACTCTTCATTAATGAGTTTATTTTTTTTATTTTGGTTTACTATATTTAACAGAGGATCTTATTACCCTACTTGCTTCATTCCTTCATCAATTATACTACCTTTAATCTTAGGTCCTTTGCATTACTGCTTTTAAACTTCATTGTATATCAGAATAACCTGGAAAGCCTATTAAAATTTAGCACATTCTAGGGCATGCTCCTCTTAGGCTGATTCTGTGTAGTTTCTATGTAGAACCAAGGAATCTATATTTTTCCTATGCATCCTAGATGAGTCTGCGGCAATGATTTAACTTGGCTTCAATTATGCTTGAATTAGTTAAATTTTTTTTATTTGCCTTCAGAAAGACAAATCCCAATGTACAAAATTTTAGAAAGACTATAAATGTGTTTGCTTAGTTTTCAGTGGAGTGCATACCCTAAGTATTTTCTTAGGTTGTTCAATACAGGAACAGAATTAGATGGAAGGTGAAGGAAATAATCAGTAGAAAAGATCCCATAGTCTTCTCCAGACCTCTAGTGATCTAGGAAGGCAATGCAATATTTTGAAAGGACAGAGACAGTAAATTTTTCATGGTAATTCTTAAGACCTGAACAAATACTAAATGCTGCAAATGAGGAGACTTGGAGCATGCTGACTGATGAGAATTTTTCTGTGCAGTTAAAACCACTCTCCCACTATTAGGGAAATAGTATAGTGAAGTGAAGGGAAGCTCTAAGTGAATAACAGGATGCAAACAGGGGGTGTGTGAATTCCTGCGGAAAGAACAATATAAACGAGTAATCATACAATCTTGTTAGAAAGGAAACTCAGGTTTTACTGTAACAATAGATATTTTTCCAAGAAAATACATCTATTTATTGCAAGTTTAAATAATCCAGCTTGGGTGGATCTTCTTAAACTTTGGAACCATGACTCTACTTCTATGACTGACTGAAAAGCAGCAGCGCTTAAGATTTAAGGACACAAATATTTACCCATTTCTAATTAATCCAAACATTCTGAAATATAACTATGAAGTACTTGAACAAGACTTAGTTATTTTTAATTTATGGTAAAGTTAGAAGCAGTTTCTTCTACACTACTCAATTAAAATTATTTATAATAAATTTTGTAATTCAAGATTGCACTTTATTCTAAACACTGTGCAGGTGCTGAATTCACAAAAAGGAAAAAGAGGGAGAAAAAGATTTCTGCTAATAGCTCTAATAGTGTCTCAGCAACTGTGACAAATATAGTATATGAAATCCTTTAAAGATGGACCTATTCAATATTATTAATGCAGTATTTAGCATTTTCAAGGGAAGTAAGAAGATTAGGAGTTTGTTTTGGTTTGAACTGAAGAAATAATGGAGAGAATCTTTGAATGTTTAACCCTTGAAAACTCTTGAACTGTATATATTCTAGACAATACGGAGAATCGTCAGAGAATTATTTTTCCACTTTATACTCTGTTTACACTACAGATGAAGTAATCATAAAATTTTTCACTTTTATATTACAATACCTTGATTTTTCTGGTGCACTTAAAAGTACTATATATATTGCCTGTTTCACTAATTAGAATGGAAACTCCTTGAGGATATTATGTGTACTGCTGTATTTTAAGCAGTGACTTAAAACAATGTCTGATTCATAGTAGGTATTCAATAAATATTAATTTCACTAACTTATATCTGAAAAACAATGTAAAATTCATGTTGAAATTCTAGATTATTTATTTTAAAATACAGTTCTAGAGCTTAGTTTAAGATGTAAAAATTTTGAGCAGCCTGGGTGGCTTAGCAGTTTAATGCTGCCTTCAGCCCAGGGTGTGATCCTGGAAACCCAGGATCGAATCCCATGTCGGGCTTCCAGCATGGAGTTTGCTTCTCCCTCTGCCTGTGTCTCTGCCCCTCTCTCTCCACACCCCCGTCTCTCATGAATAAATAAAATCTTTTTAAAAAATGTTAAAATTTTGCTTTTCCCAGACAATCTGCTAGTAGCCAATTACAGTTATTGGTTCTATTAATAATCTTATCTTCTATCTATAAACAAAAGATGTGAGAAATATTTTATGGAATTATAGCCATAAAATTTCTTACATGGCCTCTGATTGGCTGGCTTATATAAAAACGTGTACAAGTACTTAAGAATGCAAATGTCAAAGCTACATACATCTTTTTAGGACAAATTAGTATCAACTGTACCGTTCGCAAATCAGTCCTGCCCTTTGCATTCGTTAGCTATCTCTTTGCTCCTTTGCCTTGTCTTTACGGGTATTATCTTGTTCGTGGTTCACTGGTTTCCTTCTTTGTTGGATGCTCCTTTTGTACCTCCCAGCAGTCTGGCAATCTTGGTACTTTTAAAATTTTTGTTAGCATAGATGGAATGTGCAAATAGAACTGAGCATTTTTTAAAAAATCACTCCCTCTGTAAATTTGAAAGATTAAAAATTCCAGAAGAAGGTGATACTTTATTATTAACTTCTACACAGTGGACATATGTAGACATGTTTTAAGAATTAAAAACAGCAATATATTAATAATGAGACTAATTAAAATAGTAAAAAGCTATTTAAGTTGTATTCAGTTTCCATAGTAACATTGCTCTTCTGTGTTATCTTTTATTTTCCCCTGAAGACTTCTCAAAATTATAGATCTTTGAAGTCTCTCTGTAGAATCTTCTGTGTTTTCAGAAAATAAATACCCCAAATCCAAAATTGACGATTTCTGATGTTGGTGATTAAGCATGATAAAGTGCCACTTTTGCCTCTCAAGACGAATTAAATCAGTCCAGACTTGAGGACTGTTAAATGATCAAATGGAGCTGTGATCTGACAAGTCAGTGTGGAATTAGGTCCTGGAAATACAGTCTGAAAGGCTAAAATCTTTAACATTACATTCAAACTTTTTCACCAAATTCTAGAGTGTTAAGATTAAACCTTATTTGCTAATTAAGAAGTGGAGCATTAAAGGAAGTCACAAAATAAGTATTTGTTGTTGCACAAAATGGGTATTAAACTCAAATACCATGTACCTCTAGAGGGAAAAATATCTAATATGTTTAAATAACTTAATGACTACGATCAATAATAATTTATTCAGGGAGACTAGGATATGCATGTTCACAACCCAGCATTTGAAATTGGTTGATACTAAGGGAACAGCCTTTTTCCTCCCGTGTTGTGTCCCTTAGTACCAGTTCAAATAGTGGACATTGGCCTTGTTGACCAATTGGAATCAGGATGGTAATGTTTTATTCTTAGAGTAATTACAGCATATAAAAAATTTTGAGTTAGATTTCATTATCACTTTATCATCATTATGTAAGTTTTAATTGTTGTTTAAATTATTATTACTTTTGGAGAGCATCCCCAAAATTTAAAATATGGAAATGACTCTTTCATATCTCTGCTGAGACACAAGTATCTCATGAGGTAGAAAAGGCAGAAAAGTTTTCTTTCAGTGAGGCAATAGTAGGGGTCAGTGGCATGTAATAGTTGTTATTTCAATGAAATAATCATAGTACATATTACATCACTAAAATATAATTATTAACTGTGAGATCTTTTACATCTTTCATTATTATATGTAAGTCCTGGGTTATTCTTTGTGACATCTTTATAATTGGGGTAAATAAATTTAATCTGTGGAAAGGAAAACTTAGAAATAAGGAGATGATTTTTGTCTAGGTTTCAGGAAGCCTGACAAAAGTGAGTTTGGGGATCTGAGTTTCTAATTCCGAACTCCTGCATTATAAAGCTGTCACAGGGAACAGTTTCTGGTTAGTTTAAAAACTAAGGAACGGGGTAGCCCCAGTGGCCCAGCGGTTTAGCGCCACCTTCAGCCTGGGGTATGATCCTGGAGATCCAGGATCCAGTCCCACATCGGGCTCCCAGCATGGAGCCTGCTTCTCCCTCTGCCTGTGTCTCTCTCTCTTTCTCTCTTTCTGTCTGTCATGAATAAATAAATAAAATTAAAAAAAAAAAACTAAGGAACGTAGTTCTTGAACCATTTACACTCACTTAAAATAATCACCATTTTATAAAGTGTAGTAATATTTACATATTGGGATGTTCTAAATTCACAAAGGCTAAAAATGCTCTGAGAGGAGAGGATGACAACAGTTAATTTACATGATGGGAAGATCTAACATTTATTCGACCTCAGTGTTTACCATAGATCTTTGTTGACTTTATTTTAAATTTAAAAAATATCCACGCTCTTTTCTTGATCTTCCTTTTTTAGTTATTTAACAGCTCCCTTCCAGTTCATTAGGTTTTCAAAAGAGAGCTATTGTGTTTATTCATCTTCAGTTTGTGTGTTTCTCTAGATTTCGATCCTGTTTTGGTATCCGTGTAACACAGAACACTATCTTGAGAAGCATATATGCAAAGAATGAGCTTGAACAAGCAGAGAAATGAATTAAATAAAAAGCCCTTTTGAGCATTTAAGTTTTATAAAGTTTAATAGGTTTATATGTGTGCTTTTCATTCATGGAATTTGTATGCTTAATTTCATCTGCATTGCTATAATTTTTAAGTTACTGAACACTAAGTAGTTTATAAACTTTCAGTATAACTCTATCACAGCAAATGTGATTTCTTAATTCTAGACATGTCTATAGTAGGTTTATTTGCCCAAAATATGAACACATTTGAAATCATCATATGTATTGAGTTTCTTTTCTCTGTGGTATTATCTACTTTATTGTAATTGAGCCATATTTTCCAGAATTCACATTCTAAAACAAAACTCATTATAACATTCATGATAGCTTCCATAACTAAAACTATAAAATTTAATGATTCTTTTAATTAAAAAAAAAGATTTTATTTATTCATGAGAGACACAGAGAGAGGCAGAGACATAGGCAGAGGGAGAAGTAAGCTCCCTGAGTGGAGCCTGATATGGGACTCAATCCAGGACCCCGGGATCATGTTCTGAGCCAAAGGTAGATGCTCAACTACTGAGCTGCCCAGGGACCCCAACATTTTTCTGTTTTAAACTAAGATTGACCATGAACAGGTTCAGATGATCATAAATTGATACCTTTAGTTGTCTTTTTTTTTTTTAAAGGAGGATTACCATTGAGGTAATATTAAAGCCGGCTAACTTACAGCATTTTTTCCCCTTTTCCACCCCAAGTAAGGATTTTAAATGTCTATAGTTAATTTGATTTTTTTGTGTGGCTTTGTTATCTGGTTAATGGAAATCTACAACATCTTCCTGTTACAGAATTTTAAAAAGTGTATTCACATAGAGTAGAGAATTAATCACTTTAAAGCCTGTAATGAAATGCAGTTATATTACCACTAATCATTTTATTTAATAATCAGGTTTATATGTTATTTTTAAATCATGCTCTTACAGCTTTTCTACTTTCGGACCAACCATTTTTAGTCAGTAGTTCAAATTCATTTATTTGTTCATAGCTGGAGATTTAGATTTTGGAGTCATTATAATATAGTGGGAATAATATTCTAAATCATAAAGTGAATAAAATATTCCAGAGACCACATAGAATAAGAGGAGAAATACCAGAGATGAGATGTTTTAAGGATGAGCAGAGGTGGAAGAAAGCAAATCTGTATATATATGGAATATAGAACTCTTCTGAGGTGACAGTTTGCTTAAGGATGCCTTCATTTGGTGTTTCAAGTTCTTGAATTAGAGGGTCAAAAGAAGATTGCACATGAAAATATAAACTAAAATGAAATTAAAGTCCATACAGAAAAATCATAGTATTACAGGAGTAATATTACGGTCCTTGATTGTCCTTAGAGGCCAGGAAACCATTCAGGTGTTTGCAGTGGGAGGTTGAGAAAGGAAACAAGCAGTCACATTGAGTCAATTTAGCCTAAAATTGTATTTAATTATTCTGGTTTCTTCTAGCCTTAAATTTTCTCATATGGTGTGAGGTGCCTTTTATGGTCAGTTTTACAGATATTCTTTTGTCAGCTGGATTCTTGATAGTATCCAGTGTTATGTGTCTGGTCTCTATGTTAGGGAGGTTCCTTCTCTGTATCTTAGGATGGTGGAGGGAGATTGTCATCTAACAAAAGCACTGGTAGACAGGAGACAGAGAGACTAATCCTGTGGCCTTTGATATGACCTTTAACCTCACTGTTGCTCAGGGTCTTTATCTTCTCAGCATGGACAGTAAGAATGCTTGCTTGCCCCAGGTTTTAAGTTTGTGGTAGATTTACCCTAAAAATATGAGATGTGTGAAGTCAATTTTATAATTAAAATTGTTACATAAATTATAATTATTTCTTGTGGAATAGTGATATTTTACTTATTTTCATGGATGATTTTGTGGTCATTGTTCAATATGCATAGAGGCCTTTCAGACCATTCATATCATATCATCTGACAATCTCTTGAATTCATTTTGTATTTTGATTTAGAGATGGAAATTTGCTAATAAATTTTTTAGCTTTATAGCATAATATGTAATAATTTATATCCCCATATTTCATTTTTCAGAAGTGGCACACACTCAAATCTAGAAAATCTGTTCAGGGAAAGGTGACATGGCTTGCTTTGGTGAAGATATAAACAGGGCAGTGTGCTACTTGTTCTATTTGTATACATACAGTATTTTTGTTATTTTTTGTTTCATTCTTGAATTATGTGCTTCTTTTTTATCTTTATAAAATTGGCATTGAGTTATTTCCTGAAGACATTCATATTAAGAGCACTCTTTAAGTAGAGGAATGATAATTTTAGAAAATAATAAGGGAATGAGATCTGGAACATTTATAAGTTATTTCCAAAATTATGAATTTCCAATAGTGCAAACTGTAAGCCCCCATCCTAAACCTCCTAAATCAGAAATTTTAGAGGGTGAAGTCCAGCAACAGGTATTAATAGCCATAGCTTTCCTGGCGATTCTAATGTCTGAAATTTTGAGAATCACTGCTCTACTTGATTAAATTCTGCTACAGAATGCAATTTGAATTCCACTCTTGTATGTGTGGAAAGCTCAGTGCAACTCATTCCCCACTGAAAAGGTAAACTAAGCTGCTGTTGGTTTTGCTAATTCAGAGACCTAATATAGTTACAATAGAATTGTGTATAAATGTAAAACTGGGAAAATGTTAAGCAGATATAGGTCTAACTTTTAAGGACTTACTCAGCTTTAAAATGATGTTTTTCAGATTTGCTAAAAAGAGAGTAAACTACCAGTTATGCAACCTACATTCATTCATAAAGATACAGACTAACATTTGCATGTTTAAAAACTGAATTTACTTTTATTCTGCCTTAGTGATTAGTAATTTCTAGGTAGAAAAAAAAAATCTGTCAGTATCATCAGAAACTACTGCGTAAACTGTGTAAACCTAATCTTTGTGTCCTGGAAATTGAGAATATAGTACAGTTTTCTTTAATTTCAGTTTCTTCCTTCTTCTCCCCAAAGGAACACTTCATTTACAAACACCAAAATCTTTGTGTTGAAATCTCTCTCTCTCTCTCTCACCCCCAAGTATTTAGAAGAACTCTCATTAGGTACACTTAATATATTATTTGGAAATTATTTGTAAATACTGATTATACTAGACTAATCTAGGGGTGTTTTCCTTATATTCAAGAAATACTGCATTACCTAACCCTTTGTAACTTATAGAAGTTTATGTGGTTGAATTTTATAGTGATAGCTGTGCTCTCTTGTATGCTTATATCAATGTGAGAATGGAATTTAACTTTTTCTGCCAGAAGTAATAAAGGGGATGATAAATGTTATTATAAAATAAATTGAATTTATATCAACACAAGAGGATTTAAAAGTCTTATGCTTTTTCCTGGCAAGATATTTACCATGTCATCTTTCTGTTTAATTGCAAATTGCAGTAACATACAAAATATAGTTTACTACATGCCAATATTTCTTCTTAGTGAATTTTTCTGTTGAACAATTTGGAGCATGTTTTTCAAAGAGGAAATATTTGGCTTGTAGGGAGAAGTGGAAATCCAAGCTTAGATGTCTAAGGAAGGAAAGTGTCATATAGGAAACAGTTATGGTTAAATACTTGAGGGAGTAAGACTTGAATCACTTGGTAAAATGACTATTTGATAATATTCTGGTAATATTTATACTCTGGTTTCCTTCATCAATTAGATTAAATGCTTGTGTAATTCCTTCATTGATCTCAATGAGGAAATAGTTGAAATATTTCAGTGCTTTATTATCTTAATATTCCACAGACTGTTTAAACTCAGGTCTTTATATTTTGGAAGGTGTAGTGTTCTTGCAGGTGGGGAGGATTTTAATAAATGTCTGTTTATTACAGCAAATGCTTCTCAAGTAGCAGAATTGGTTGTGACTTACTTTCTGATATTACATTTTGTTTCTATGAAGTGTCATATATTTAACTCCAGTGATGTAATGTTTCAAGTATTCGTGCATCTGATTATGTGTATAATTTTTATAACTTACAGCTGTGAAGTACTTTCAAATTTTTGTTGTATAGGCATCATAGCAGTCCTGATACTCATTTTTTCGTGTCATCTTTTCATAATGATTTGAGGGTATATCAACTCAGCTGTCCTGGGCTGTAAATTATGTATTCCATTTGTTACTCAGGTACCCTGCCTCTTATTTTAGCCCTAAAAAGAATTTGTCTGCAGAAGTATCATTGTCCTCAAGTACAGATGAAGTCCAACAGGTGGTTAATAATAACTTGAACACATAGGGTCAGGCTATCTGGGTTTGATCTAGGCTCCACTACTTCAAACTCTGACCTGGAGACAGTTTCTTCATCTGAGTCTCAGTTTCATTGAAAGGACAAAATAATACCAGTCTGATAGGATATTATTATAAAGATTAATAAGATCTAATATATAGAAACTTCTTGGTATATGGAATGTGTTCAGTAAGTATCACATATTATTATTAAGGAAGTTATTTAAGGCCACTTAAGTGGTAGGAAGTACACTGGTAATAGTACTCCACATTCATATTACTCTTCTGTTGCTGTCTAACCGAGGCTAGAAATATATACGTGGAAGTGACTAGTATTAAGGTAGCTCTAGCAATTTTAAGAAGGGAGAGGTAGTGGGTATGAGGTCAGATAGAGGATAAACTTCGTGGAAGGGCAGAAATTGCCTAGTATGGGTCAAGAGGCTCAGACATAGATAAGATTTCTAAAAAGTCACAGTAGTATATTTTTAAAAAGAATGTGAAGGGAATTCATCTTTCCTAGACTCATCTTTGCACAGTATTTACTTAAATCCTTTACTAATTATTAACTTTAAACATAAGAGCAACAGAAATATTTTTAGAAGAACTCTCCATTGATCTTTCTTTAAAATGTGCCTGTTGCTTTTCCCTTACACATATTAAATATTTACCTCCCAACATTTACAGTTGTAAGCATTGGTGTTGAAAAAGAGTTTCTTCTCTTTATTTTTTCTTTCAAGTTCCTGTAATACTTTAATTAAATCCCATTCAGCTACTTAATGTTTCTGACATTCTTCTCTAGTCATTTATTTTCCATAATTTATATTCCCAACTAAAGGCAGAGTCTGTTTGATGTCCATTTATGTTGGCCAGTATCCCTAATACAGGGTCAGAAACAAATCATAGATTATTCTGAGATGAATGATCTTGGTGGTCCAGTAACTCTAGCTGGAACTGACATCAATTCTATTAATTAGAAATTCATTTTAAAAGATTCCTAATATGATAATTTAGACATTTCAAAATTTGATACTAGTAACATCTACCCATTTTTACAATTACTTTGCTGCTTTTTACAATGTGAGGGTTTTGTTGTTTTCTTTTTAATGGTGCATCTTACTGACATATGGTAACCCTTAAATGGTGCCTCATACTGGAGCTTTTAAAAAGTAAGAGAGTGTAGATAACCCTGACATTGTGAGCTTTTAATGCATTTAAACAAATTTGGCCGTTAGAAAGCAAGCAGCAGCAGAATAGGAAGGGAGAAGAGACCTTTTTTCTCTTGTCTCTTTCAATGAAGATGAAAGCATTTCCTTTGGTCCTGATTAACTGTTAGATCAATTTATGTACCTCAATTTTTTTTTTTTTTTGCCCTAAGGAAATATGTTCTCTGGCCTTTTGAAATTGTTACAGAGGCCAAACTTTTGGCCTCTTTAAAAGAAGTATGTTTCAGGTTCTGCAAAGGCAAGAACTTGGCATAAGATTGCGGTGTGACACATGCACTGATTTACCAGAAAATATATTTCAGCATGAAAATGTGTTATGTGTGAAGCTTTACTCAAACTGAGAGAAAATCTGGTTATTAGTAAATCTAGTTTTCCACTGAACCAGATTATCTTTGGCACAATAGAAATCTAATGAAATGAGTCTTAAAAAGAATATTAAAGTCTGTGCTTTTTTTCTTTTTTTTTTTTTTAAGATTTTACTTATTTATTCGTGAGAGACACAGAGAGAGAGAGAGAGAGAGAGAGAGAGAGAAAGAGAGGGGCAGAGACACAGGCAGAGGGATAAGGAGGCTCCATGCAGGGAGCCCCACGTGGGACTCGATCCCGGGTCTCCAGGATCAGGCCCTAAACCACTAAGCCACTGGGGCTGCCCTCAAAGTCAATGTTATTTAATGATTTCTCGTATTTAAATATTGATGTTTAAAAACAGATCAGGAAATGGAAATACATTGTGATTTTATAAAAAAAGGCTATACTTTTTAACAAACTAGCCTATAGGATCTGGGAAACACTGCTAATAAAGTTACCATTTATTGAACTTCTGAGCTGCCATATGCCAGGAACTTCACATATATTCTCATTATTCTTCAGAATAACTGAGCAACATGGTTTTTTTGGGTTTTGTTTTCAATTACCAGTTCACGTTTTGGGACATAGGCTCAGAAAGCCTACACATTTAGTAAATGGCAAAGCTAAGATTTGAACTTCATTCTGTCACTTACCAATATTAAATGAAATGATATTTGAGAGTGCTTGGAAAAATTCTAAGTAAGTACACAATAGCTCTTACTACTCTTCAGTTGTGTTGCCTCCCAGACTATACAAGACACACGCACACACACACACACACACACACACACACACGAGATAAAGAAGAGAGATGACAGAGAAGGAGAGAGAGTGTTATAACCTGCTACCTCCAGGAGTAAGCATCCTGCCATGGCATCAGACTTCCCCTTATATATATAATCCACAAGCAGTTAGAAGATAATAATGGAGAAGCCACTTTAAGAAACGGAATATGTAGAAATAAACATAAAAGTTAATATGCAAATCTTTTTTGTGAACAATTTCAAAATACTCTAGTGGGACAAAAAATACAGATTTAAACAAAAGGAAGAACATGTTCTTGGATAGAATGATTCAAAATCATAAAGATGTTAATTCTTCGTGTATTGATTTACAAATTTAACAAGACTCTAGTAACAATACTACTTGCTTTTTACTCTAAAGCTAGACAGAAGGATTCTAACCTTAATGGAAATATATTTCTTAATAAGGCTGATGGTTGATTCTTCCTCCTCACCACTATATGTTCACTGTTTAGATATGTATATATTGATAGTAAAATCATTTTTACAGGTCATGTTCTGAGGAACCTTATAAGTAAATGAGTAAGAGTGGGGAGAGTTTTTATAGCAGCACCATGCAGTTCTTTAAAACTCTTAAGTTACATGCCAAAAATCCTATTGAGCTCATCACAAATTATTTTTAATACTTTATTGTTTTTTAATAAATTATTTATTGGTAATTATTTTTAGCAATCTGTCCACTGATTTGGAAACCACTTATTGACAAAGGATTATACTTAGTCATTATAGTACTAGTGGACAGTATTTCACATTGTGTCTCTGTTAAGTATATGGAGATTTTCCATTACAGCCCTTTGAAGTCACTTACTTGAAAAACTACTTACTATATCATTGCTTTTCCCTTTTCTGCATAGTTGCATTACAGTCCTCCCCAACTGACAGAAATGAAGTCCAGGAAAACTGTAGAACAAAATTCAGAGAAGGTCTGCATCTGCAAGAAGGAGAATTCTTATTACAGGTAAATTTTAGTAAATGTAGTTTCTCATAATAAAGACATGGTAAATGAAAGATTAATGAATCAGTCTTTTAGTTACTCCAGTTTATTTAGAACTCACCCAGTATTTCATGTCACTTCATCTGAACTGCAATAGTGGTGTTGTGTCGCTAGTATGTGAAAAAATGTAATTGTATCAAGTAGATTAGAAGTCTACTTAGCGATTTCCCTGTTGTATTTCTTTAACTAGAAAGAACTCCTAGATTATTTCAAAGGTTCTCATTTAAGACATTGAATTTACATACGCTTTTTCAGGAGTACCACTTTATTAAAACAGTTAATTACATTTACTTAATAGTTCAATATTGCTCCTAAACTAAATTTCATTTTTCATTATGTTCTTATAACTGTATTGTCTCTTAGCTACGTCATGTCGTATCAACATGCTAAAGTTTTTTCTCAACAACTAGAAGCCCTAATTTTTGCTTTAGAACTCGGAGAGTTTTTAGATTTGTTTGTAAAACTATTTTATTTTTTTTTCACTCTATTTTTTGGAACTGATACGATGTTTAATTCTCATCTAAAATTCTCAGGTATTTATTTTGCTGAAAAAAAAAGGATAGAATGAAGATGTGTGCTGTGCTATGTGCTATTACTATTATGTGATCATTTTCAATTCCATCCAGTGAACAGAGTAAAGAACTTAGTTTCCTTTTGTGACAGAAAGTAGCTGCAACTTTTACTAACTCCTTTAATTCATTCTGAAAATGTTTATGTGTAACTCAATAATTTTAACATTTTTTATTATTTTTGTAATTGTGAAAATTAACTTTTGCTCCCATTAGGTTAAACAAATTAAATGTATTCAAGCATGAGTCCTCTTCCTGGCCCTGGCTGAGGATCTTTATTTATATAATAGCTTCAAACGTAAAGACTCCTTATTCAGGTCATAGGAAAACATTTTTATAATTGCTGCTTTATATGATTAAACACACACCTCGGGTTCTGGAGTAAAGTAATAAGGAAGTCCTACACTTCAAGAGAAAATAAACAAATATGGAATGCTTAACATTTGATAAAGCAGTTTAAATTATGGGCCAATGATTTTTTCCCTCCTAGAATATTTAGGCAAATTGTATGCATATACTATGTCAAGGACAGAGAATAAAAATGATATTAATGCAAGACTAGTATTAGTTTTTAATTTTCTGAAAATTGGAAACATTTAGGTATTTAAAATAAATGCATCTGTTACAAATTATGTTGGATATCACTTGTAAATTAGTTTCCAATAGGAAGCATTGCATATTATATGATTTGCTAGGACCCAGTTGGCTGGATCTCGTCTGAAACAGATGATCAAGAACATTGTAGACATATGAAAAATGGTGTATTTCATTACATACAGTTGCCATAATGACATCTAACTATACTTTCAACATGTGGTTATCAACCAAGTATCCCTAAGGCATAGAGAATGTTTCCAGAGATACAATATACTACTTGCCGTGACATTTTTAATGAGAAATCATTTCCTTTAGTTTTAACAAAGGAGATAAAGAAAATGTTACATCGTGTTTTATTGCGAAAAATTTAAAATACTTTCAAGCTTAGCTTAAATTCATTAGTATTATATAAGGTTTAAAAATAAAAATGACTTTCTCGGGCAGCCCAGGTGGCTCAGTGGTTTAGTGCTGCCTTCAGGCCAGGGTGTGATCCTGGAGTCCCGGGATCGAGTCCCACGTGGGGCTCCCTGCATGGAGCCTGCTTCTCCCTCTGCCTGTGTCTCTGCATCTCTTTCTCTCTCTGTGTGTGTTTCTCATGTATAATAAACAAAATCTTTTAAAAAAAATGACTTTCTCTTTTCATTATCCATCATTTATTTCAGTCATTTTCATTTGTTTAATCATCTTCTGCCTGCTGCTATTTACTATCATGCCTATCAGAATCTACAGCTTCATTTTTGAGTTAGCAGAAGTTGAAACCATAAATAACACTATCAGTTGCAACTTATTTCTCTCATATTAAATAGTAAGTGAACCTCATCATGATTTTCAGATAAGTAGTGCAAATCTTTGTGACTAATACTAAAGAATAATAATCTCTTTCATTAATATGTAATTAACATATTCTGTTTGTTCACTAATAATTCAATATAAGTAATAACCTTCTTCCAAATAGTATTTAAGATCTTTTGAGAGATACATAAAATTGGCATGCATATATTCTTTTTAAAGGCTTTTTTGTTTTATTTTTGACAATTAACATTTGTCTAAAAGCTTGTGATACTGTATCTTAAATTATCTTTGTGCTTTCTGGCATAAGGAGTTTATTGGAAAGTACTAAATTCATTTCACTGTTTGAACAATCATGACTCTCCACAAAAGAAAATGCATATCATCAATGGATACTCTTCTCTATAAAAAAAGATATTTCAGAAGGAAAAAAATACAAAATTGGGTGTAACTGCTAACTGAAATTTAAGACTATTTAATTTTGAAGGTGTTATTAAACATTTCAGTTCCCGGTGGGTGCCACCACCATTCATTTGAGGGCATTCACCAGTACTATAGCTATGATCTCTGAACACCCAAAGCATGAGGAAAAAGAAACCAGTTTTTTATTGAAGTTACTGTGATTGAACATTAAGTTTAGCTGTCAGCTTTTCCTTACCTAAATCAAAAGGTATAAATAGATTCTTTTCATTCCACAGTATATGGTATATCTGTGTTTATGAGATGTTATCATTTTAGCCATTTTAAAGAGAGATTTTTCAGCAATAAAAGTGATAACCGTAACTGAAGTCAGTTTATGAGTGGCAATATTGTTATTTAGTCACATTACTAATTTTATAATCTTTTTCCTTGTAGGCTCTGAATGGCTTTGTGCTGGTTGTCACCACAGATGCTTTGGTCTTTTATGCTTCTTCTACCATACAAGATTACCTAGGGTTTCAGCAGGTAAGTATATTTTTCTCAAGCCATGCAAAAAAAATTTTTTTTGGAGAATTAACTCTACTTTTTATGTATTGTATGTTTTAGGGACATAAAAGATAATTTGTATATATAAAATATCAATCAAAATATGCTTTAAAGTAAAAATATATTTTTAGCTAAAATTTTTATACTATTAATTTACTACAAGAAAATTTACAATTTTCTTAAATATTTATGAGATTCATACATATTGTGTTTCATCTTACACTTATTAAAGACTCTTATATATAAGAAACATTCAGGTTAGGGGCAGATACACTTTGGATGGGGGGCAGACAAGGGAATATTTGCCATCCCATTAGTTATGGATACCGGAGGGCATACGGCAACTGTGAAGTGAATGAAGTGATATGTAAAGGTACAGGCAAAGTATCATAGCTTAAACCTTTAATTCTGTCTTAAGCTGATAATGGAAACTTTCCTGAAGGAAATGGTATTTAAGCTAACCTAAAGAAAGCATAAGATTCAGGTGGGTGGGCAGTTGTAGAGAGAACACAGGAAAGAAAAGGTAGAACTATGTTAAGCAGTAGTAGACCAGAAGTACTTTAAGAGATGAACATGTTTGGTTTGTTTAGTGTTATTGAATAAATGGTGCATAAATGGAGTGGTGATTGTCATATTTGAGGGACAAAAATATTTGGTATAATTTGAGAACAGTTTGTAAATACCCTTGAATGTTAGCTATTCTTATGTGCCAGCATTTTTAAATTCTAATATGTGTAGGACTCACTTAAACTTCATGTAAAACTCGAAAATCTTTGGGCCTTACTTCCAGATAATCTGATTCAGTTTGGGTCAGAGTGGGGCCTGTCAGTTTGCATTTCTCACAAGCTCACAGGTGATGCCAAGGGTGCTGGTTGGAATAGCAGCGTCTACAGTGTTATATAGACTGAAATTTAAACTATGTTGTATACACAATAGAAACCACCAAGAGTCTTTAGTTTTTGTTAAGGGACTGTGTATGCTGCAGTCTGTGTTTTAGATGAGAACTCTGGCAATTGGAGAATAGATGGCATTAAGATGGTTTAATGCTAGATTAAGTACACAGGGAGGTTTAGATAGCTAAACTCGATAGATAGTGGAATCTGGCCCTGCCACAAAGCCTGACTTACTGAGAGGCAAGAGGTAGAAGAAGGAATCTAAGCTGGTAAAAGCATGATCCTTTACTCTTCTGGAGTAAGCTAGAAGTAAAAGTTTAAAGAAAATCATTAGAGGACAGTGAAAGAAATACATAATACTTTTAAGCGTTAGAGAAGTCTAAGGTGCTAGATTTTCAGACAAGGTTTTGTGAAAGAAGTAGGATTTAAAAGATCAATAAATTTAAAATGAGCAGAACTGAATGTGTTGCAATTAAGGAATGAGAAGATGACTTAGTTGGCTGAAAAGCATTCAAGTAGGGAAGTGATGGTAGTTAACTTTTGGCTGACCGGTTACAGTGTTCTGCTCGCTCTAGCTTTTCCTATCTTGGATGACTAGAGAGTTTTGCGACCATCTGACATACATTTGTCACTGCTGACAAGCACTCAGTAATCTAGCTACGTTTTGATATTAATTTAGTAAACCACGTTTTTTAAATCAGTACTTTAAAAAAGTCTCCTTGTATCTTTTTTCTTTAGTCTGATGTCATACATCAGAGCGTATATGAACTTATTCATACTGAAGACCGAGGTGAATTTCAGCGTCAGCTACACTGGACATTAAACCCTTCACAGTGTACAGACTCTGGACAAGGAGTTGATGGTAAGAATGTTTGCCAAAAGACAGTATGGTGATTTCTTGATAACAGTTCTCTGAAAGGAGGCCAGAACCTCTGGGAGATGTATAACTCTATGGTGAAGGTTGGAAAGAAGTAGGAAGACATTAGTCTGTGGTTGTAGGCTCCAGCCAGATAACAAAGAGCTTAGTGACCTAAGGAATATTTTGACAAATTATTGATGAATTTCAAGCAAGAAAGTGTTACCATACTCAGTAATATATTTTAATTTTTTTTAAAAAAATTATTTATTATTTATTTGATTGATTGTGCACAGGTGGGGGAAGTGACTGAGGGAGAGAGAGAGAAGCTGATTCCTTGCTGAGGAATATTTAGGGCTTGGTCCCACACCCTGAGACCACGACCTGAACCACAATAAGAACTGGATGCTTAACTGAGCCACCCAGACGCCCCTCTCAGTAATATATTTTATAAAAATCACATATAATATTTTGAGAGACTGGAAGGAATGTGTAAGGTTGATACTCAAGTATGTATAAATTGTTCTGTCTATCGAATGGACCAAATAAAAAAGCAAAATAGAATATGCAAGTATAAAAAAACTTTTCGTAATCCCTGGGTAGCTCAGCAGTTTAGCACCTGCCTTCAGCCTGGAGCGCGATTTTGGAGTCACGGGATTGAGTCCCACATCGGGCTCCCTGTGTGGAGCCTGCTTCTCCCTCTGCCTGTGTCTCGGCGCCTCTCTCTCTCTCTGTCTCTCATGAATAAATACATAAAATCTTAAAAAAAAAAAACCTTTTCCCTCTGCAGTGCTTTTAGAAGTCTAGGAAAGTGGGCAGCCCGGGTGGCTCAGCGGTTTAGCGCTGCCCACAGCCCGGGGCGTGATCCTGGAGACCTGGGATCGAGTCCCACGTCAGGCTCCCTGCCTGGAGCCTGCTTCTCCCTCTGCCTGTGTCTCTGCCTCTCTCTCTCTCTCTCTGTGTCTCTCATGGATAAATAAATAAAATCTTAAAAAAAAGTCTATGAAAAGTGTTAAGAAGATAAAAGGCATTGGAAAATATAGATATTTTTGACAATAGAAATAAAAACAAAACTGAGTAAAGTTCTATGTAGTAAAAGTGATATTCTGTGCATTTTAGTTTCTTTTCATTAGCTACTCTTCTGAAAATGAATCTTTTTTGTATCAGAACAGAATCCAATTTAGAAATTAATGCAAATTTCAGCTCTCCAAACACTTGATTGTACGGCAAAATGCGTAAATTTGTGTTGCTATTATTTCTACAGACGCTAATGGGCTGCCACAGCCAGTAGTCTGTTATAACCCAGACCAGCTTCCTCCAGAAAACTCTTCCTTAATGGAAAGGAGCTTCGTGTGCCGACTAAGGTGTCTGTTGGATAATTCGTCCGGTTTTCTGGTAAGGTGCAAAGTCTTATGATATTGGCAATTTCTATTAAGTTTCAGAAAGCAAAAAAAAAAAAAGAAAACTGAAACTACTTTCTTTGGTTAGATTTGAGTTTGATATTTAAAACTCCTTTAAGAAATAATTTCATGAAGGAAAGTAACTTAAAAATTACTTTTTTCAGATTTTAGTATCTTCCATAACTCAAAATCTTAATCTTTTAGGATGTAGTAACAAAGACTGAGTGAAATATCATAGAACCTTGATCCTGCCTATTTTCAGGATTTCATAATATGTAAGACAGAGAACTTTGTAGCCCTTTTTTAGGAGCAAAATGCTTACCCTCTTTGGATTTAATCCTTGCCAGTCAGAAATATTATCATAGCTTTTTCTACACAGCTACAGTAATTGCTATCTAAAAATGATTGTATATTCGTGATTGCAGAATTGTCATGTGGTATGAGCTGCCATTGTGTAGCTTGAACACCTGAACAAGATAATCAGGGAGCAAGCAGGTTTAGCAGGATACTCAGAGTGGAAGGAGTCTTTGTCCTTAAGATAGTGCACTCCAATGGGTACAGAAGAGAATATAAAGCATGATACATATTACTTTTGTGAATTATCAGGACTTTGAAATAGATAATAAAATCTTAAATATTAGCAGTTATTTTTGTTGATGTGTTTATTTGTGAAGGTAATTTTGCTGACCCACAGTTAGAATTGTGCTTTGAGGTAGTTTTCTTAGTACTGATGATCAATTAATATGTATTTCTGAGATAGAATTTGTATACTTGGGTCTTTTCTTCCTTGTGTTGCTGTCATATACTGAGGTCAGAATCATTGCTCAGCCTGGTTAATACACTTCTAAGCAACTAAATTGATCATTTTCACATTTAAGTTTCTTTGTTTCCTGTCTTCTAAAAGTGCCCTATATTGTTAGTAGAGTTCTACATTCTTTACATGATTTGATTATTCATTCTAGCATCTTAATAAAATTGCATTTTATCTCTATATGAAAGATTACCATAGGTTATGAAATAGACAGTGAGCTATGGACTATAGCTTATCTGTATTTGAAAATTAGTATGTACTTGATGACTTTATCACTATTCATTCATTGAGGAAATATGTACTGAATGCCATCGTGAGGGGAAGGAAGGTATTAATAACAGGGCAATTGTGAGCTCAGAGAAAGATACAGATAATTTTGTTGTGACAGCTCCCTTGTCAGCCCTTTTAGGATAGTGTTTGTACTACCTGTGGGGATAGTTGTTAATGGGCTTCCTGTGAAGAAAAGAATGAAAATAGCATTAGTCAGCCTCACGAACTTTTATGGAATTATCAAGACTACTGGAAATGGCCATGATTGAGCCTTTTGAAATGAACAATTTTTAAGCATTAATTTTAATGAACTGGTTTCGGTTTTCTAAGGCAATGAATTTCCAAGGGAGGTTAAAGTATCTTCATGGACAGAACAAGAAAGGGAAAGATGGTTCAATACTGCCACCTCAGTTGGCTTTGTTTGCAATAGCTACTCCACTTCAACCACCATCCATCCTTGAGATCCGAACCAAAAATTTCATCTTTAGAACCAAACACAAACTAGACTTTACACCTACTGCTTGTGATGCCAAGTAAGTAAAACTTTTTCAGTTTTGTTTCATTAAATATATATTTTGTTGCAGTAAATCTCTTAGCATATGAAACATAGAGTATACCTTGTAATGTTTATTATTATATGAGCGATTATTTCATACTCTTTCACTATAGCCTCTTAAAGTAATTTCATCAGGCTCACAGATCATCTTAAAATTTTTTACAATACTTATCACAATTTCTGTATCATAAAGATGACTTGCTTATTTTAGTAATAAGATTCAGTATTCTGATGACATTTATTGTTGGTTTATTTTACATTTTTAACACATACAAACTTTGATTTTTAGTTTTAGAAGTTTAGTAACTTCCAGAAAATTATGAAGTGGATTTGATATTAGCATTCTTATCATATCAAAATGTAAAATTGTTTTTCTTGTAACTATGGGATTGCAGACCGGTTTGAAAAACTTTGTCCCTCAAAATGGAGCATTCTAACATTTTTATTACAGATTCTTTTTTATGTATGTAACTCTGTTAGATTCATCTTCCACGCTAATTTTCATGTTCTTTGTTCAAGAGATGAAAATCATCTAAAACTTAAATTAACAGTCATAAAAAGAAGAAAGCAGTTACATGAATTGATTGTTTCTACCTGCTACTGTTAAATTCTGAATGTCAAGGAAGACACAATGCAGAAAAGAGCATATAACTAATTTCTTATTTTACCTTTTTTTTAAACAGAGGAAAACTTGTTTTAGGCTATACTGAAGCAGAGTTGTGCATGAGGGGATCAGGATACCAATTTATTCATGCTGCTGATATGCTTTATTGTGCTGAGTACCATATCCGGAGTAAGTTGTATTTCCTTGTATGCATGCCTGAAAAGTGGCATACATTCTGGTACATATTTCAGATTATTACATAATGTATTTAAGGTAACTATTTGAATAAACTTACACTTAGTGTCATACCATTATGATAGCCCTGGATTACACTCTATTCTAAAGTGCTCTATAGCTGCCACACAAGAATATAACAGTTTAATTACTAGGAAAATGACCATTTGTCCAACATTTTATTTAATTTTTAATAGCATTTTAAATGGTATCATTAATTTATAAATCTATTAATATATATTAACATTTTATTACACAATTTTTAAACATAAATGATAGAAATGTTCCCCTTTTAAAATGAAAATAATTTTTATCTTTTTGTTTTCCCCAAAATGTATACTCTGTAGTTTCATGTATTACCAGGATTTTCTGACCTATCTTCCCTTTAACCTACTAAATAATAAGTTTAGGCTGAAATAGAAAAAAACAACTTTGAACAACTGTTTCTATGCATTTTAATAAACTGTGCTTAAAAGTTGTCAAGACATTTATCATATTTGATGATCAGTACATCGAAAAATATGTTAGAGGGGCTTTGTTTCAGAGATTTTCTTTAGTATGTTGATTTTGGGTTTGATAATTTTTGTATTTTATTTTAGTGATTAAGACAGGAGAGAGTGGCATGATAGTATTCAGGCTCCTTACCAAAGACAATCGATGGACCTGGGTTCAGTCTAATGCACGTTTAGTGTATAAAAATGGAAGACCAGATTATATCATTGCAACTCAGAGACCTCTAACGTAAGTACAAAGACAAAAATGTCTCATATTTTAATTTTTTTAAATGATACTGCTTATAAATCCTCTTACATGAAAACTTCCAAATAAATCCTATGAGAGTTTTCTCTGGAAATAAAAGTTGAAAAGATAATATGTATAGAAAGAAGGCATAAGTGAAGGACATTGAGAAGATAGAATTAACAAACTTTATTGAACAACCAAACTTATAGAACTACAGAAGAGAATTAACAATGAAAACTCCAGGGTTTTATTGTGGTATATGAAGATGAAAAGTAATACCATCTGTAAAATAAAATAAATCTAGAAGAATGCTGTGTTTAGTATACTTTCTAAGCAGGCAGTGGTTTTTAGGTTTCTTACATATTCTATAAATGAGTATTTTGTCAAATACTGTATTGCAAATATTTTCTCCACTCTAGAGAGTTGATATTTCTGTGTGCTTTTTATTAAGGATCAATGTCTATATTCCTTTATGTGTATATCCAAGTGACCAGTAACATTTATTGAAAAGGCCATCTTATCCCCCCTGCACTGAATTTTAATTAGGGGATTTGCCCCCTATCTCTTATTATTGCTAGACTGAATTCCATGAGTCTAGTTGTCTATTTTCACACCAACCACACATTGTCCATTGCTCAATCTTTATAATAAATCTTGATCTCTGAGTGTATGCTCTCCATCATGTCTGTTGAGTTTTTTTGTTGTTTTCCTTTAAGACTGTCCTCTGTTCTTTATATTTCCATATATATTTTAGAAATCAGTTGTCAATTTCCACCAGAGTATCTGTTGGGATTTTGAATGGAATTACATTGAAACTATAGCTTATTTTGGGAGAATTAACGTCTTCATAATATTGTTCCAACCCGTGAACATGGTGAATAAATGTATGTACATGGGCATATGGGTACATGGGTATATATACCTGTCTTTGTTTGAATAATGGGTTGTATTTTTCTTACCCAAGTCTTATATTTTTTTCTCAATTTTATTTCTAGATACTTGAACCTTTGCAATGGTATTCTAAATGGTGTATGTATAGCAATTTATTTTTTTTAAGATTTTATTTATTCATGAAAGACACAGAGAAAGAGAGGCAGAGACCTCTCTCAGGTCTCTGAGAGGCAGAGGAGGAAGCAGGCTCTGTGTGGGAAGCCTGATGTGGGACTTGATCCCAGAATCCTGGGATCACCCCCCAAGCCAAAGGCAGATGCTCAACCACTGAGCCACCCAGGTGTCCCTGTATAGCAATTTCTAATTGTTGGTTATTTTTATTTTATTTTATTTTATTTTATTTTATTTTATTTTATTTTATTTTATTTTATTTTATTTTATTTTATTTTATTATTTTATTTTTATTTTTATTTATTTTATTTTATTTTATTTTAATTTTTATTTTATTTTATTTATTTTATTTATTTTATTTATTTCATTTCATTTCATTTCATTGTTTTTTTTAATACTGTCTTGTATTCAATGACCTTACTATAATCCACTTTTTCTCAAAAGTTGTCTGGATTATTCAATATTTTCTAATATATACCATGTATGTAATTTTTTTCTTTTTAATCTTTAGATATTTATTTTAAAAAAATTCCTTTATTGCACTGGTTAGGTCCTCCATAAAATGTGAAAGAAATAATGATACTGCGACGCCTGGGTGGCTCAGAAGTTGAGTGTCTGCCTCTGGCTTGGGGCGTGATCCCAGGATCCAGGATCTAGTCCCACATCGGGCTCCCTGTGAGGAGTCAGCTTCTCCTTCTGCCTATGTCTCTGCCTCTCTCTCTATGTCTCTCATGAATGAATAAATAAATCTTTAAAAACAAAAAGATAATGATATCAGGTTTCATTTTTGTCTTCTTTCCAGTCTAAGGGGGAAACTCTTTAGTATTTTACTGTAGAGTATGATGTTTGTGGTAGTGTTTTCTTTTGCTATTTATATATACATATATACTTTTTTTTAATTTATAAGCTTCTTTTCTCTCTAGTTTACTAAATATTATCATCATGAATGACATTGAATTTTATTAAATACTTCCTCTGGATTCATAGACATGATGATGATTTTTCTCTTTTATGCTCTATTGTCTTTTTTTCATTGTAAGATCTATAGTGATTAAGAAACATTTCCTGATATTAGAAATTTGTTCCCTGTCTCTTATTATTGCTAGAAGGCCATTAGTTTTGTTTTTTTTTTTCATTAGTTTTTTAGTCTTTTCAAGGATCCAACTTTTGTTGATTTTCCCTATTGTATATTTGTTTTCTATTTCACTTTGTCTGCTTATTATTTTCTTCCTTCTACTTTCTTTGGGTATAATTTGATATTTTTCCAACCTTTTCTTTAAGCTATTAGTTTCCTTTTAAGTACAACTTCAACTACAGTACTAATGTTTTGACAGGTTTTGTTTTTTCTATTCATGATTTCTTTAGAAATATAGTGGAATGTACTTTTTACATTGGGGATTGTGTAGTCTTTTTGTTACTGAATTTTAGGACAATTTTACTGAAGTTAGAAGACATTTTCTGAGTGATTTCAGTTCTTTGAAATTTGTGGTAGCTTATTTATGATCTAACATATGGTCAATGTTAGTAAAATATCCCATGTGCTCTCAAGAATATATGTTCTGTTGTATGTATGATATTCTTCATATGTCAGTAATATAGTTTCTGCTGTTCATATTTTCATTATATGAGTTTCATGTTTGCTTGTTTTGTAAGTTATTAAGAGGTTTGTTGCATTTTCTCATTACTAATGAGTCAGGACATCTTTTTAAATCTTTCTAGGGCATTTTCCTTCTGTGAATTGTCAGTTCATATCTTCTGTTGTGTTGTTTGATTCTCTCTTGGTCCTCACTGAAACTCTTTATTTGGGGCACCTGGGTGACTCAGTGGTTGAGCATCTGCCTTTGGCTCAGGTCATGCATGATCCTGGGGTCCTGGGATCGAGTCCCACATCAGGCTCCCTGCAGGGAGCCTGCTTCTCCCTCTGCCTGTGTCTGCCTCTCTCTCTGTGTCTTTCATGAATAAATAAATAAAATCTTAAAAAAAAAAAAACCTCTTTACTTAGCATGGATATTAAATTGTATATATTTATATACACATATACTATATAGAGTATATATATATGAAATCATAAATATGACCTATTTTTGTCTATGCTTTAACTTGATTTGTTCTTTTGCCATGCAAGATTTTTAATTTTTATATCAGTTATGCCACTATTTTCCTTTAGAGATTCTGGGTTTTATTTAGATATGACTCTTCCTACTCAGATTTCTAAATTTTTTAAAAGTATAATTAACATACAATGTTATATTGGTTTCAGGTGTACAACATAGTGATTCAACAATGATATACATTGCAATGCTCACTGTAAGTGTAGTTACCACCTGTCAGCATACAAAGTTATTACAATATTATTGACTGTATTCCCTATGTTGTACTTTTCATCACCATGATTTATTATACCTGGAAGTTTAAACCTCATAATCTCCTTCATTTGTTTTACCCATCCTTCCACCCCCTTCCCTCTGGCGACCACCAGTTTATTCTCTGTATTTGAGACTGTATCTGTGTGTGTATGTCTTTTTGTTCATTTTTTTCCTCTGGACTCCATGTAAGTGATATAATATATTTATCTTTCTCTGACTAATTTCATTAGGTATGCTATACCTTCGGGGTCCATCCATGTTTTTAAAAATGGCAGGATTTCATTATTTTTTTACGGCTGAGCAATATACCGTACCTTCCTTATCCTTTCATCTATTGATGGACACTTAGATTGCTTCCATATTTTGGCTATTATAAATAATGCTGCAGTAAACAGAGGGGTGCATTTATCTTCTCAAATTAGTATTTTCATTTTCTTTGGGTAAGTACCCAGCAGTGGAATTACTGAGTTGCATAGTATTTCTATTTTTAATTTTTTAGGGAACCTCCATACTGTTTTCCACAGTGACTGTACCAATTTACAGTCCCATCAGTAGACACAAGGGATGTGTACTTTTTTGATGCCCTTTTCCCCATATTCTCAGACTTATTATTTCTGGTGTTGTTGATTTTTGCCATTCTGACAGGTGTGAGGTGATATAGGTCACTGTGGTTTTATTTTGCATTTCCCCGATGATAGTGATATTGGTAATCTTTTCATGTGTCTGTTAGCCATCTGTATATTTTCCTTAGAAAACTATCTATTCAGGTCCTCTTTTTTTTACATTTTTATTTATTTATGATAGTCACACAGAGAGAGAGAGAGAGAGGCAGAGACATAGGCAGAGGGAGAAGCAGGCTCCATTCACCAGGGGCCTGACATGGGATTCGATCCCGGGTCTCCAGGGTCACGCCCTGGGCCAAAGGCAGGCGCTAAACCACTGCGCCACCCAGGGATCCCTTAGGTCCTCTTTTTAATCAGATTTTGTTTGTTGTTGAGTTGTATGAATTCTTTATATATTTTGGGTATTATCCCTTTATTGGATATATCATTTGCAGATATTTTCCTGAATTCAGTAGGCTTCCTTTTCCTTTTGTTGGTGGTTTTCTTCATGGTGCAAAAGTTTTTTGTTTTCAATGTAGTCTCAATAATTTATTTCACTTTTGTTTTCTAATTTGTCGGCATCTAATTTTTCTTACTAGTTCCTTATATGTATTTCTGTAGTGTTGATTATTACTTTTATTTCTGATTTTATTTATTTGTGTCTTCAATTTTTCTTCTTCCTGGCTAAAAGTTTATTAACTTTATCTTTTCAAAGAACCATCTCTCGGTGTCATTGATCCTTTATATTGTTTTTATAGTCTCTATTTCATTTGTGTCTCTCTGATCTTTATTAATTTTCTTCCTTCTACTAACTTGGGGTTTTTGTTCTTTTTCTAGTTGCTTTAGGTGAAAAGTTAGATTGAGATTTTTATTTCTTGAGATAGGCCTATATTGGCATAAGCTTCTTAGAACTACTTTTGCTGTGTCCCAAAGATTTTAGACCATTGTGTTTCCATTTTCATTTGTCTCCAGGTATTTTCTGATTTCCTTTTTGATTTCTTTGTTGACCCACTGGTTGTTTAGCCAGTAGCATGTTGTTTAGCCTCCATGTGTTTGTGATTTTTTTCCTAGTGTTTTTCCTTATAGTTGATTTCTAGATTCATACAGAAAAAAATGCTTGATTTCGGTCTTAAATTTATTGAGACTTGTTTTGTGACCTAACATGATCTTGCTTTATGTGTGTGTTCTTCTTTTTTGTTTGTTTGGTTTTGTTTTGTTTTGGTGTTCTTCTTTTGGATGGAATGCTGTGTGTGTATATAGTAGGCCCATCTGGTCTAAGGTATCCTAGAAAGCCAAAGTTTCTTTATTGATTTTCTGCCTGGATAATCTATCCAGTGATGTAAATGCAGTGCTAAAGTCCTGCTACTATTGTATTACTGACAATTTCTCCTTTTATGTCTATTAATATTTTGCTTTATATATTTTAGTCCTCCTATGCTAGGTATATAGGTATTTACAATTATTATATCCTTTTGTTGGATTGATCCCTTTATCATTCTGTAATGCCCTTCCTTATCTCTTGTTATAGTCTTTGTTTTAAAATCTATTTTCTCTGTTAATAAATAAAATAAGCTGGGGTGATACTAATTTATTTATTTTACTTTCATTTGCATGGAGTATTTTTTTTTCCATCCCTTCATCTTCAATCTGAATTTGTCTTTAGGTCTGAAGTTTTATTCTTGTAGGCAGCATATCGATGTCTATTTTTTTAATCCCTTCACTCACCCTGTATCCTTTGATTAGAGCATTTAGGCCATTCAGTAGGGATGTACTTACTCCATTTGGTTCATTGTTTTCTGGTTGTTATTATGGTTATTCCCTGTTCCTTATTTTCTTGCTCTCTTGCCTTGTGATCGATATCTTTACTTAATGTTATGGTTGGATTCCTTTTTCTTTATTTTTTTTTTTCTGTATCTATTAGATTTTTAGTTTGTGGTGACCTGCAGGTTCCTATATAACATCCCAAGTATATAGCAGTCTATATCAAGTTAATGGTCGCTTATGTTTGAACAGATTGTAAAAGCACTGTTTTTTTACTACCCCTCTCATCTTGTATGCATCTGATGTCAAATGTTACATCTTTGTGATTCCCTAATTTTCTAGATAACTGATTTTACCGCTTTTGTCTTTTAACCATCATAAGGTTAAATCAATCATTTGCAAATGATTGCTCTACCTGTACTATAGGTTTCCTGGTGAAATTTTTTTCTTTCATAATTCTCTTTACCTTGGGAAACTCTTCCTCTCTTCTTCAATTCTGAGTTATAACCTGGCTGGGTGGAATATTCTTGGTTGTAGGTTTTTTCCTTTAAGCATTTGAATAGCTCATGACACTCCCCTCTGGCCTGCAAAGCTTATGCTGCAAAAGTAGCTGACAACCTTTATGGAGTTTCCTTTGCATTTAAACAGCTCTTTTCTCTTACTGTTTTTAACTTTGATGTATCTTGGTGTGGGACCTCCTTGGGTTCATCATGTTTGCAGCTCTCTTTAATGCTTGTTTCCTTCCCCAGTTAAGGGAATTTTTCAGCTATTATTTCTTCTCATATGTTTTCTGCCTTTCCTCCCCATCGCTCCTCCTGCTAGGATACCTATAAGGTGAAATTTGTGTACTTGATGTGGTCACAGAGGTCCCTTAACTGATCTTTTTTTTTTTTTTTTGTGGTTCCACTTGGGTGTTTTCCATTGCCCTGTCTTCCAGATCACAGATCTGTTCTTCTGTCTCTTCTAACCTGTTGCAGATCTCTAGTGTATTTTTCATTTTAGTTATTAACTTTTTCTTTCTCTTTTTTGAAGTTCTGAGTTCATCCATTCTTCTCCCAAGTCCAGTGAACATTACTTTGAACTCTTTTATCAGGTAGATTGTTTCCTTTGTTTCTGAAGTTTTGCCTTACTCTTTCATTTGGAGCATATCCCTCTGTCTTCTCATTTTTCACTTTCTAATTAAGTGAAACAACTACCTCTCCCAGTCATGAAGGAGTGACCTTGTGTAGGAACATCTCCTGTGTAGATTGCATGTATGCCACTGGCACCTTTGGCTGGCTGGCTGCTGCTGTCCTGGGCACATGGAATCCTGGGTTGCTCTGCACAGGGGGTACCCTGGCCAGGATGATTAATTCCTAAATTCTTACAATTTATTTTTATATTTGGATCCTTATTCTACTCAGAATTTATTTTTTCTTCAGGATGTCATGGATGTAAACTAAGTGTGGAAATAATATTTTTCTAAAAACTTTTATAGCACTTGTCATCAGAGAAATCTTTGTCAAAATTAAGTTCATGCTCCCTGCTCTCAAACTCAATTACAATGAACTTTGCTGGGTTTTTTAATTTTTTTTTATTTTAAAATATTTATGATACAACTCTTCGTAATATATGCCAAATTTTTTGCACCCAATTTTAGAGATGAAGAAGGAACAGAACATTTACGAAAACGAAGTATGAAGTTGCCTTTTATGTTTACTACTGGAGAAGCTGTGTTGTATGAGATAACAAATCCCTTTCCTCCCATGATGGATCCCTTACCACTAAGGACTAAAAATGGTGCAAGTGGAAGAGATTCTGCTACCAAATCAACTCTAAATAAGGATTCTCTCAATCCCAATTCCCTCCTGGCTGCCATGATGCAACAAAATGAGTCTATTTATCTCTATCCTTCCTCAAGTAGTACACCATTTGAAAGAAATCTTTTTAATGACTCTATGAATGAATGCAGTAATTGGCAAGACAATATCACACCCATGGGAAGTGATAGTATCCTAAAACATGAGCAAATAGGTCATTCTCAGGAAATGAATCCAACACTCTCTGGAGTTCAACCAGGGCTCCTTCCTGACAATAGAAATAGTGACTTGTATAGCATTATGAAACACCTAGGTATTGATTTTGAAGATATCAAACACATGCAACAGAATGAGGAATTTTTCAGAACTGACTTTTCTGGTGAGGATGACTTCAGAGATATTGATATAACAGATGAAATCCTGACATACGTCCAAGATTCTTTAAGTAAGCCTGCCTTCGGGTGTTCAGATTACCAGCAGCAACAGCCCATGGCTCTGAACTCCAGCTGTATGGTACAGGAGCACCTGCAGTTAGAACAGCAGCAGCAGCAGCAGCAGCAGCAGCAGCAGCTCCTCCAACACCACCAAAATCACATAGCAGTGGAGCAGCAGCAGCAACTGTGTCAGAAAATGAAGCATATGCAAGTCAATGGCATGTTTGCCAATTGGAACTCTAACCAGTCTGTGCCTTTTAGTTGTCCTCAGCAAGATCTACAACAGTATAGTGTCTTTTCAGACTTACCTGGGACCAGTCAGGAGTTTCCCTACAAATCTGAGATTGATGCTATGCCATGTACACAGAACTTTATTCCCTGTAATCAGTCTGTGTTACCACAGCATTCCAAGGGGACACAGTTAGACTTTCCCATAGGAAATTTTGAACCATCCCCCTACCATACTACTAATTTGGAAGACTTTGTCACATGTTTACAAGTCCCTGAAAACCAAACACATGGACTAAATCCAGAGTCAACCATAGTAACTCCTCAGTCCTGTTATGCCGGGGCTGTGTCCATGTACCAGTGCCAGCCGGAACCTCAGCACAGCCATGTGGCTCAGATGCCATACAATCCAACCATGCCAGGTCCACAGGCATTTTTAAACAAGGTAAGGGTTTTATCAGACTGAAGAAACCCTTTCAGTGATCCTTCTTACATTATAAATACACATGAGTTGTAAACATTTTATGTCTGTGACTACTTTTATGTTAGCCAGTACTTTTCTGGTATTAGTATGTTAATATGAATAGGTCTTTTTTGCTTGAATTGTAGAGGAAAAAGAAGTCAAGGGCTAAGGCAACCTAATATGTCCTTTAGTTACCAAGTGAAATTATTACAAAATATATTGTTTAGAATAGATTCTTGAGTTTATCTCTCTTCTTTATATGATCCTTTAAAAATTCAGAAATCTATTTGCATTTTTTAAAAGATTTTATTTATTTATTTGACAGAGAGATAGAGCACAAACAGAAGGAGAAGCAGGTTCCCTGCTGAACAGGGAGCCTGACATGGGGCTCAATCCCAGGATGCTGGAATTGTGACCTGAGCTGAAGGCTGACACTTAACTGACTGAACCATTTACGTGCCCCTGTATTTGCAAAGTGTTTTCTTTAGGTCCACCTGGGTGGTTCAGTTGGTTAAGTGCCCAGCTCTTGACTTCTGCTCAGATCATGATCTCAGGGCCATAGATAGAGCCCAGCATGGAGCCTGCATAAGATTCTTTCTCTCCCTCTCCCTCCCCCTCTTAAAAAATTTAAAGCTCAGTCTTTTTTATATGAGTTAAAGCCAATATAGCTGTGCTTTCTTCAAATGCCTTTGTCCTGGGTGACCCCTGAATTCAGCCACAGTACCTTCAAGTTATCTGCCAGATGCTCATTTTATCTTTAAAAGTGGAATATTTTCTTCTGGAATTTTAAAAAATTTTCTCTCATGTTGTCAAGCTTGACACTGTATTTTCATTTTATTTTTAAAAATTTTACTTATTTAAGAGTCATATACTTTACTGTAAGCACCCCTGCATTTTGATTTTTTTTTAATGTGTCATCAGGATTCTTCTAACAGCCACCACAGTTTAAATCTAAAAGTAATCGTTGAAAAAAAAACATTAATGATGGTAGCTGCTTTCTCTTTCTATCTCTCTGGCCTCCTGGGAATATATTTTGTTTGCATTCATGCTTTTCCATTAAAAAATATTTAGTGCACTTTAAAGAATAATTCAGTAGGCTTTTGAAGAAAATCCTGATCAAAATTAAGTTCATTGATCTCTATTTACTGTGTATTAAAGTGTTGGAATAGCAGAAGAGATTCAAGTTCATGACATTTTTCACACATTTGGTTTGCCTATAGATGAGGTTTTTAGTAGAAAACGGCAGTGGAAGTTTTTCCTCTGATATATATCCAACGTCCCTCCCGACATCCTTCAGTTACCTCAAAATTTAGTTTTCAGTTCAAGTCTATCTCACAACATCGCCATAACGTGGCAGAGGTAGGCAACCTGAGTAAACTGCTGACACGTCCCTCATTTACAGGGTTTACAATTGTATTACTCAAGTTGTTCAGTTTTGTTTTTTACTCCCCAGTTTAGGTTTTTTTATTACTTTATGAGTAAGAAGATAATAGGAAGTGAGTAGCCCTATGGATTCCCCCAGGAAATTATTTAAAATTAAAATTACCTATGTGGCTCACATTGTATTTCTATTAGACAGCACTGCTTTTGACAATATATTTAAAGAGAATTGCTGACATGCATCATGCTTTGACTAATGAGTCATTTATTCAAAGACTACCATTCTCTGATAATACCAACATCTGTTTGAAGACTCCATGTAGATGCCATTCATTAAAGACCTAGATTATGTGACTTTTTACTATATATTTAATGTTTTGGAGGATCTTTTAAGTCTAATGTTAACATGTGACATAGGATTTACTTGAAGCAATTAGAGTTATGAGTTCAAGCTATTTGAAAGTTGCCACAACTTTCACTAACTATATACTAAAATACAAAGGTTCCATATAAATCCCTACAGAATTGTGTATCTGCCTCTTTTTTTTCAGTAGCAGTTATAGACTAATTTTATTGTAAAGAAGATGAGAGCATTTTATTTGGTAACTTAATCTGTAATTGGGACCATTTTTAATAGTACTTCTCAAAAGCATATAACAGATAAAAAATTGGTTTAGGAAATCCTATCTATGCTATATTTTAGGAATATTAAGACATCTCTATCAGAACTGACCTTTTATGGAAAAGTCCTAGGTCTGCAGTCCAATGTATTAATTTTGAATGCAGTCAATCCATTGGTACCCAGAACTTGACTAAAATGGAATCTGGTCAAAGCAAACCTATTTATGACAGATATATTATGTAACTGTGAATCATAGCTGATACTCTCTGATCTGTCAGTTTCTATCCAAACCAAAGACAACTTGTTCATCAGATACTCTTCTAATGTATGGAATGCCAAATCTGAGCTCAGACTGATATATCACACATTTGTACCATCTAATGGAGAAACCAGGAAGTTATAAATGCAACACATAGTATGTGCTCAGTAGGTCTTTGCTGAATGATTGAAATTTTAGCAACAGTAAAGAACTGAAGTTTAACAATATGCAAGGCAAATGTTTTAAAAATGCAGTTTAATATATCATTTAGTGGCTTAAGATACTTGAAAGATCTAGTCTGATTAATCGCATTGCTATTTTTGTTTGCAGTTTCAGAATGGAGGAGTTTTAAATGAAACCTATCCCGCTGAATTAAGTAATATAAATAACACTCAGACTCCCACACATCTTCAGCCCCTTCATCACCCACCAGAAGCCAGACCTTTCCCTGATTTGACATCCAGTGGATTCCTGTAATTCCAAGCCCCTTTTGCACCTTGGTTTTTGGATGAGTTTGCAGAAGATTACAGAATAATAATACTGTCAGTGTTGGTCATCAGCAAGTTTACATGGAGGCATTGATGTGTGTTGTTTGTGCTATTTTTCCAAACCAAACTTCAGTGTTTTTAAGAGTTAAGAAAATTACCAGAAATACATATAGTCATTAAACTATAAATTGTGCTGCCACAGGGAGTGAGATTCCATCTCTATTTCACATGATTCTGAGTACCAGAGAATATACAAAACTTATTTAGGGGAACTGTAGGACACTTTTAAATAAAAATTTGTCAGAAAAAAATACTTTTGAATTTTCAGCTTCTAGATTATTATTAATATACCAAATACAAAATTAAACTCCTTTTGTTTAGCTTTGGCTTTTATCTCAGATATTAAAGTAAGTGATTTGGTGCTTTTATAAAAGATAATCTCAGTGCTTTCCTCCTTCATTGTTAATGTAAGTGCCTCACAATTTTTTATACCTATAACACTGTAGGATGTATATTTGATAGAAAATATACTTTTTTTAATAACATTCTGTGCACAAATATCATTTGTATTTCTTAAATTCAGTCATTTTTATTATTCCAAGCATGTTTTAAACTGCACTACTCACCCACTTTCTTCAGGAAAAGGGCAAATAATGATTGAAAAGATATTTATTATATAATCTAGTCGCTCCTAGACTTTAAATGTTGCTCTGTGCCTTATGTTGAAAATTTTTCGAAGTAAATTGTGTTTCCAAATTATTTTTTGATTATCCTATAAATATTAAGACCACAGCACTAAAATTCGAACAGTGTTTTCAGAAGAAAGAGATATACTACCATTTACTAAAATCTCCATGATAGTTGAATGTTGCAATGTGGAAAAATCTGCTTGAATGCAACCTTGTTTATTAACTTGCAATGAGAGGTAGCTTTATTTCTAGCTCTTTAATCAATCACCCATTTCAATGTGTATAAATTCCTTAAAAACTATTTTAGATCTAGAATGAGCTTTAAGGTATAGTATGTTGACTTTATAAATTTCACTTCTTAGTACGGTGGAAACTTTGTTTTTCTCATATTTGAGGAGTGTTCAGATTGAATATAGCAATGTTTGATGCAAAATATTGTTATGAGTGAAATGAATGGTGCATTTATAGTTTATAATGAACAAAATTATTTGTAAAATATTTTCAATCTTTCATTTAAAAAAGTCTATACCTTATATATGCATATAATTTGGGTCTTAGATATTTTATCTGTGTGTCTTTGTAAGAAATCATATAATGAATCCAACTGTTTTTACCTTGGTATTGAGACAACCATGCAGTTCTCTTAACTTCAAGCATTATGTTGTTTCTATGATAAAATGACCTTTATTATTAATCACCCTACTAACTTGACCGTCCCTCAGGTGATTTTTTAAAAAATACCCTTTTATTTAAATGTGACATCTGAAGGGCAGACACATTGCATGTATTGCATAAAAATATGATGGAGTAACAAACTGAGATGTAGTATTAAAATATAACATTTTTCACTTTTTTTAGTAAATGTATATAAAAGTGGCTTCAGATAAAATGTCAGTTCTATGCATTTTTAGTCAAAATTTTGAATCTGTAAAATCTATTTAAATTCTGAAAAAAACAGATTTTAAAACATTTCATAATTTGTTTCCAGCACCAAGTATCACAGAAGAATTAGAGTAGGGTCTGCATTAATATTCCATTTTTTACACATAAGCCTTTCATCAAAAGTCTTCATGTAACCGTTTTTGTTAGTCTTTCCCAACATGTTACTGGGTGAGTTAATTAGCAGAAAAATAGGCTTATTTAAAATTGTGAATAGGATGACAGTTATGCACTTGTACAATTACAAAATTTTAAAGCAATATTGTATATTTTTATCTATATAAAATAACTAAAATGTATCTAAGAATAATAAAATCACATTAAACCAAATAACCATTTGTCTATATTGCTAAGTGCCAAACAAAGAATGCTCTATGTGTACTGCTCTAACAAGGGATTCCTTTTTACATGAAGCGCACTTCTGAGGATGTGGATATGTCTAATTCGAACTCTTCCTATACCAGGTTGTTCTTACAGTATCTGAAGATTTACCAGTGTTCTGGTGTATTAGGAAACTGTTAATCATTACTATGCACCAAATAGTGTTTCTCAGTATTACCAAATTTTAGGCACATGTTTTCATGGCTTTTCTCTTTTCTTCAAAATGTTACTGTTTACCTATGCCATGCATACATTTTTGTTCAAAATATGATTTATAACATCCTTATCAAGCAAAATTGTATACAGTAATATATGGTAATAAAATAATCACTAAGTATAAATAATATGTTTTGATGTAAATTCTTTCTGATCCATATAGAAGAAATGAGCATGTTTAATTAAGCATTATAGTATTATATTAATGAAGGCAATCTACAATATTTAAGGATATGTTAAATAATTTATAAACTTCTTATAAAGTTCTAAGAAGAACTTTATTGGATAAATAAATTATCCTGGATAATTGTAGCCTTTACCTGAATTTATATATATATATATATATTTTTTTTTATAAATACACTCTTCAAGTAACTTCATAGATTAAAGTGCTGCTGAAATGGAATTTTTTTTTAGACTTTGTATTAGTATTTAGATGTGGTGGTGTTAGGATCTCAGATTACATTTTTAAATTCCATTTTCATATTTTAAGAATATTCAACACATTTTTAGAACAACTCATTGTATTTTGTGTTTAGATTAGAACGAGAATGACTACTCTCCTCCTTCACGTCTGGCAGCAGGCTTAGTTCTGACCATTTGTGATTCTCTTTCTCAATATACTGTACCTTTGGAAGCACACCCATTCTGCAACTCTTTATGAATTGCTTCAAAATCAGTTATCTCCCCTCTGTAAAGGGGTAAAATAAAAAGACACCTCAATCCTGATTGACATTTGTGGGACATCTGAGAATGTAGCAAAGCTAAGCATGCATGCCCTGGAGTCAGTTTCCTGGCCTTCCACAGATATGACAGGGATCTCTGGAAAGGTTTGTTACTCTGAGAGTTTCTGCAAAGTAAGGATCACCTTAATACCTGCCTCACTGGACTGTTGGAAGGATTCAATAAATAGTTTATATAAAAATATTTAGTTCCCAATGGCCAAAACTGGAACAATTTGAGCAACAAAATAAATAATAGCATATGATTAAAACGCAAAGAATAAATATCCATGAGTGCCTCCTCATATATAGAAGTGATTAAATAAAGGAGCAAAAAGGGGCAAACCTTCCTCACGGAAGAAGCCCGAGTATTTAGAGATACTACACTTTCCAATCAATGGAGTTTAATACCTCCTCCTTCTCAGAATGGGCTAAACTGAGAACAGAGCAGAAAAGGGGGAAAAAATTACATTCTAGAAACCTGGCAACTGCTTTAACCTAGAGATCGAGGTTGATGTCACCAATGTTAAGTCAGGCTAGCATGTTCTTCCTAAATGATACTGTGACAAGCACACTTCAGCTCTATGGTATCCTCAGAAACACATAATCCCAGTCCACTTGTGAGAGAATATCAAACAAATGCAAATTGAGAAACATTCACAAGTCTCCTTAAAAATGTACAAGTCAGTAAAAGCGAGACAGAAACACTGTCACAGACCAAAGGATACTGAGGGGGGCACAGTGATTAAACATGGTATGGCACCTTGGACTACATCCTGCTACAGCGAAAGGACACAGCTGCAACCAAGGGTCCAACTGCACAAGAAAAGCAACGAATGTAGAAATCCTAATAAAACTGAACAGTGAGGGGTACAAGATGACGAACTCATTTCCTAGTTTCACCCATGTCCTGGAACTGCAGGAGACATTAGTGTTGGAGGAACCTGAATGAAGGGAATAAAGGAACTCCCGATTTGCATATCTAATGTTAATCCAAAATTATTCCAAAATAGTTTATTTAAAAATCATTTTCCTACTTAAAAAAGTTTGTTGATTGCTACATAGCAAGTACTCAGTAAATACCTGCCATTCCTCTTCCCTGTGATACTTAAACTCTTCTCAAGTGGAGGTAAAATTGCATGACACCAATCCTTCTCATCCTGTTTACTCTTGGTTTTTAGTCTCCAGTTCAGTGTTCCTTTTCTCTTTTACTTCCTACTACCATCCTTATCAATGATCCTTCTAGTCTTATTTCTGTAACTCCTACACATCAACTGTAAGAGTCTATATTTCCATTCCAGCTGAGTACGACCCCAAGTCAGACTTGGCACGTGTGTAAATGCTTTATCCTGTGAATTTGAAAATTTCTTCTTTAATCACATTATCTTCTCCCCTTTCCCAATCCTGCCTTCGTTTAGCCCCTCACCTTCTAATAATCTCCAGTCCCTAGATGGCATATTATTCTTTTTCAGTCCATCAGCCTGGACCTCAGTATCAGGATTTCAGTATTTTTTCCTTGTATCCTGTAATTGCTCACTTCCTAAATTGGTAACTGCTACTCTAATCCATAGTCCTGGCCAAAACACCTTCTTTCCCTAATAAGCTGGAAAAAGTGACAAAACTGAAAGAATTGGCCTCACCACAAACTTTTAACATGTCTATGGCAGAGACTGACAATTACCTACACTAATAGCACCCCCTACCTTCTTAGTAAGAGAACTCTGACTTTCCTCTGGTCACACTAAGGGAAAAGGACTACATTTTCCAGACTCCTTCATGATTAGGTGTAGCTAGTGTGAGTTTTGGCAAAATATGAAACCAAATCGTGTCTGATACTGCCCGAAAGGCTGCTTAAAGAGACCTAATGCAGCAGCAAGGAACCTACTCTGCCTTTTTCCTCTGTTAGCCAGCACATGGCATGTGACAAAGATAGAGCTAGCAGCTCTCTCCAACTGGGAAAACAGGAGCTGGAAACTAGACAAGTGAAGCAAAAATAGCACTCTGCACTTTCCCTCCTTCCATCCTTTCTTCCCTTCTCTCTCTCTCTCTTTCTCTCTCTCTCTCTCTCCCTTCTTTTATTCCTTCCTTTTCCTTTCTTTTTTCTTTCAGAGGAGCACATGGGCTTGTGTGGGATGAAGGAATGGGCAGAGGGAGAGAGAGAATCTTAAGCAGGCCCGGTGCTGGGTGGGCTCAATCCCACCACTCTGAGATCCTGACCTGAATGGAAATTAAGAGTTGGATGCTTAACCAACTGAGCCACCCAGATGCCCTGGACCTGTTTTATATAAAACCTCGATAGACTTCTGTCTCAGTTAACCCATCTTTCTTTCTTTCTTTTTTTTTTTTTTCTGATAGTCACACAGAGAGAGAGAGAGAGGCAGAGACACAGGCAGAGGGAGAAGCAGGCTCCATGCACCGGGAGCCCGATGTGGGATTCGATCCCGGGTCTCCAGGATCGCGCCCTGGGCCAAAGGCAGGCGCTAAACCGCTGCGCCACCCAGGGATCCCCAAACCCATCTTTCTAATATCTACTGCACCCCTACTCAATAGCATTCTCATCTTCTCTCTAGCTACAGTATCTCTAGTTTGCCTGAAAATAGTCTCATGGAAACTTCAGTATTCTACTCTTTGACTTCTACTTTTCCTTCAACCATCCTCCCAGATCTCCCTTATTCTATTTTCTCACATCTTCGGTGCACTTGTTTCTTCAGCATACAAGCATAATCCACTTTCTCCTAAGAAAAAGAAATCAAACTACTATCTCATTGTTTTGTTTTCATTACATCTGAATAGAGCAGCTAGATATAGCTTGCTTCCTTTACTTCATTATAGACCTCTTATTAAATCTTTACACTCTGAATTTTACTAATTCCAATTTTATGTGTACAAATGTGCTATTAAGTCTCAAAGTTTATCTTCCCTGATACTTTCTTTCCTTGGCTTCTCTAAGATTGTGCTAGATTTTCTTGACTTCTGCTTACTCTTGGTCCCTCTCTTCCACTTTCTATTACTCTACAGATAGATATTTTTATAAAGTTCATTCTGTCCATTTTCCTCATCTCTCTATACCTATCTCTCTTTATAATTTCAATCATGTGTATGACTCATGTGTATGACTCAATGTATATGACTCAATGTGTAGCTTAGACCTCTCTTCTGAGTTCCTGCCCCAACTTTTCCATCATATATTCTGTACAATAAATAGTTTTAAAATATCCCACCAGCACTTTAACTTGTCTTTGAACAAAACTGAATGAACCATTTTCTACAACTCTAGTGATTCTCCCATCATTTTTCTGTGTACCTCCATTTCTATGCTTCTAGTAGCCTAAACTCAAATCCTCACATCTCTCCCTCTCCATCACCATAGTAGTCAGTTCCACTGGACAATGGAATCTTTTGCTTCTATACTTAAAAGATCTTAGACACTTTTGATTGAAATCATAATTAATAACTCAGCTAGAATGATGTGCTGACCCACAGCAAGAAAAGGCAGACTAGGGGAGAAAAATCTACATGAGATAGGAAAGGAGTGTGTAGGAGAGAACCAGTTATAGAGATTGAAAGAAGTTTTAAAATTAAAAACATGTTTTTAAGAAGGATTTGAGAGTGATTAGAGAGGGGGAGCAAGGAATCATTCATTCAACAAGCATTTATCTAAGTGGTGTTATAGGGAGAAGTTCTAGGTTGAAGCTAAAGCATCCGTCTTAAGAGTTTCTATTTGACTCCCTCCTGGTGGAACCCATAGGTGTCCCTCACTTATGGTCTATGTCCTTAAGGACTTGGTGTCTCTGATTTCAAAAGAACCAGTAATAGTGTATTTTACAGGGTATTCATGGGCCATCTTTGCATCTATATCATAAGGGGAATGCTATAAAAATTAGATTTCTGAAGACACTCCATGCTCACTCTATTAACAAGCATCTCTGATGATTTACATGTACATTAACATGTCAAAAAAAACCCCATAGTCTTATGATGTAATTATTAGAGTATGGAGGCTGCCCAGGCTACATGGAGGCTGCCCAGGCTACATGGTCTTAGGGATCCTGATTGACCCTCTGACTCCCACCTGAGAAGCAAAATCACCTCATTAGGTGAACTGCTCTTCTCTCATAATATGTGAACTTTAGGATATCAACACTTGCTTGGATAAAATTTATGTCTGCCTATTTAGCTTTGCTGTGCTGTTGAGATTAAACTTTTAAAACTCGCTAGGCAGAACCAGTTTTGGATTCCTTCTTCCACCTCTAATCCCACTACTACCATCTTAGGCAGGATCCACAGCCCCTAAGGATCGGTTTCTGACACCATGCCCTCTACCTCCAGTGAAATTTTTCAGGAGGGAAGATAGAATTCTATTTGTAGTGTCTGACATATATAGTCTTGCATAAAACAGCTGACATTTTAAGACCAACTAAAACTGTGAAGGAACACAAATTCACATCCAGAAGAAATAGGAATCAGGGATTAAGACATTGGAAAATAAAAGAATGGTCTGAGATATGACTGCCTACTTCAAATAACTAATATACTAACATGGGAGAAAAAAAAAACATACTTTTGTTGTCTATAGTACAAAAGTTAATTGATGATCAATGATAAAAGTTACAAGTTCATAGATTTTACCTTAATATAAAGAAGGCCATTATTTAAAGATGCCTGGGGTTACCTGGGTAGCTCTGTCAATTAAGTGTCTGACTCTTGATTTTGGCTCAGGTCATGATCTAAGGCTTTTGAGATTGAGTCCATGTTGGGGGCTCTGCACTAAGCCTAAGATTCTCTCTCTCCCTCTCTAAAAAAAAAAAAAAAAAAAAAAAAGGAGAAAGAAAGAAAGAAAGAAGAAAAGAAAAGAAAAGAAAAGAAAAGAAAAGAAAAGAAAAGAAAAGATAGATAGATAGATAGGTAGATGGATGCTTGGAGATAAAATAGTTGAGTTGGAAATCTTATGATCTTCCTGTCTCTAGAAATGATCATTTCGAATTTATGCTGAGAAAATAATTCAAAATTCTCATGTATCATATACCCTATCGCTACTAAATTTCCTTCTGAGAGTCTGTGATTGCATAACTTCTATGTTAATCTTTGAGATGATGTATTTCTTGCCCCCTGTTTGAGGTTTCAAAAAAACAAAGGCCCAGAGACTATTCTGTACAAGTCTCATAGTTGGTGATAAAATGACCTCACATATCTAGAGTTCTGGTCCAGTATTCTTTACCCAACACAAGAAGTTGGTTTTACCTCCACCCAGGAAAATCAGAATATTCAAAAACGCTTTTTAGCCTTGATATATGAAAATTTTTGTTTTCTTTTATTCAGAATTATAGTTTCGGGTAATGCTAAATATCCCAATGTTTGAAAAATGTCTCTGAATTTATTCTCAACTCCATTCTCTTAAGATGTTATATCTTTAAAATGTTTTAAACTACCTATTTGTTGACACTTTAGTGTATTGAAGTCTAATTTGGGGACTTTGGCATGAAGATTTAGAACTGATACTGAAGGGCAGCCCGGGTGGCTCAGCGGTTTAGCTCTGCCTTCAGCCCAGGGCCGGATCCCGGAGACCTGGGATCGAGTCCCACATTGGGCTCCCTGCGTGGACCCTGCTTCTCCCTCTGTCTGTGTCTCTGTCTCTCTCTCTCTGGTCTCTCATGAAAAAAAAAAAAAAAAAAGAACTGATACTGAAATCTGTGCTGTAGAATTAGGTTAACATAATTAGAATTTACCATGAATTCTAAGTGAGTATCTGTTTTTTGTAGGTATTAATTTCTATTGCCTTTTAAGCCACTTCCCTTCCTTCTTAATGCATCAACTGATGTAAAAAAAAAAAAAATCCAGACTAGCTGTCTTTGAATACTGATGGAGTCATTGTCCTTAGAAGCAGGACGTTTACTTTATTGTCAAGAACTGTGAGTAGTCTGAGAGTTGACCCTACATTCAAGCTAACAAGTGAGCCAGCCAGTTTTATCACTGCTAGCAGAAGGACATGGCATACCTGTGCCAGAGGCCAAGGACAGTTTATTACTTACAATAGCAGCAGCTATTCTGTCTGCTGGTTCTCCACAAGAGCAGCAAACCTCTTCACAGGCACTAACAGGAAAGAAACCCTGAATGGAGGCAATCCAAATCTTCTTTAATGGTGTTAGAGATACCTGACTCTTTGCTCTACAGGAAGACGTTACCTGTATCTTCAAAGGCTGCTCACTATACAAACATCTTGAAAAGATTGTTCGAACAAAAGCAGTCAGTGCCTTCTGTAAGATGTGAAGAAACACAAGAGACCCACAGAAAATGGTCTCCATCACTTATGACTGGTTCTGATTGTTCTTTCAAGCATAACACCTTCCTTGCTTGACCGCCTCCCCATTCTTAACTGCAGAGACAACTGTTTTTTGAGAGGGATAACATGGTAGACCAGAAATATTCTCTATCCTCAAAATACATTAGTCTAAAGCTCCTTGGAAATTGTTTGGAAACCCTGACTTTAACACTCTATCCCAAGTCCCTGTCCTAATGTACTATTCCAGGGCACATTATATTTAAACTCTGGCTCTGCTCCCCTGTTGGATGTGTGATATAAAGAGCTCATTTAAATTTTCTCTGCCTTTACTTCCCTTCTCTGTAAAAAGAAGGATATACAAAGAATGACTTCACCTTATAGGATCTTTAGGAGAACTAATGAAATAATACACATAAAGTGCTCAGCATAGTCACTGGCTTATGATAATAAGTGTTAAAGAACCGTTAGCTCTTATTATTTTTGGAATCTGTATTAGCTATGTTAAAGATGAAGCAGTTCTAACAAAAATACCAAAAATGGTAAAAAATAGACAATGGTCTAATATAAGTAGGCTTGCTCCACAAAGCCACAGATGGGTGGGGCAACCCTTCCATCCTCAATATACTCTAGCCACTACCTCTTCCAACCAGGAAGAAGAAAAGGAAGGAACTTGTCCAGGCCAAGGACCTTTGAGAAAGTAAGTCAGAAATTACACACATCAATTCATCCCACATTCTGTATCCATAATCATAGTTATGTGGTCACACCTGGTAGCAACCATCTGCCCAGCTACAATTCTATTTCTATGCAAAAAAACCAAAACAAAACAAAACAAAAACAAAAAAACCCCAGAGTTTGATAGACTAAAGTATTTAAAGTATTAGGAAAAAATAAATAGCACCTTTTCCATTCAAATTTTGAAGCTATTGAAAAATAAGAAAAAAATATCAACAGAGAAAAGACTTGTCATCATTAAGCACAAGAGTCAAGCATGGATCACCCACTGTATTCCCCAGTCTCCAATCTCGGCCTTAGAACAGACTATTGTGGGATAATTTGAGTATCCAGTCCATGTCCACTTTTCCATGTCACTGCCTCTTATAGTTCCATAAAGAGAAAAAAGGGAAACGATCAAATCCCTCATGCCCAGGAATATTGACAGATTTGTTTCACATATTGGAAGAATGTGGACAGTGGCTGTCACCCATTTGGCCTTTCTGCTACAGAGAGAATCAAGGGATAAGGCAAAATAAAATGTTGCCCAATAAAACTTAGGAGCACTTACAGCAGATAAACTGGCTCAGCATAGAAGTAATGCCTTAAGATAAAGTGATGATGACTATGGATAAGGGCTTCAATCCTGTCTGCCTTTCTAGAGGCTCTGATATTTTCTTCATGATCATTTTCTTTAATACTGCTAATATGAAATTACTTGTATTGTCCATGAAATTTTTTGGTTTTGGCCTCTCTAATATTCTCAATCATAGTTGTCTTATATATGCTACTGTTTCCTATCCTACAGATTTATCTGTTTTCTTTGCTGGACCACTGCACAGTGGGAAGACTTGAGAGCTGATGTGTGGAGACATGAGAACATTGCCTTAATACTCCTATAAATAAATGGGTGGCACTGTGAGCCCATTCTTACAGGTGGATGAAAAAACCCAATTACACAGAGATGAGGAAACTGATAGGAAGGAGTGTCTGTTCAGGTCACACAGGCAGTAGGGGCTCAAGCATATGGGCTTTACACTTTTAAATTAAGGGGACTTTCAAAGTGTAGCATTTTCTAACAGCCATCTTTCAAGGGCTTTGCTGCATTGCTTAATCCAGGTTTTCTCAATGACTCTCTATATTCCATGAGGCAAACATAATTGTTCCTATTTACACATGATGTAAGTATTTTATTTTTAAAATATTTTATTTATTTATTCATGAGACACACACACACACACACACACAGAGAGAGAGAGAGAGGCAGAGACACAGGCAGAGAGAGAAGCAGGCTCCATGCAGGGAGCCTGACATGGGACTCGATCTCGGGTCTCCAGGAACACACCCTGGACTGAAGGCAGACGCTCAACCACTGAGCCACCTGAGCTGCCCAATAAAAGCATTTTAAAAAGCAATCAAAATGACCAAGATGGTTCTAGTAGACAGAATAATGCTGCCCTCCTCCCTGCACCCTATTGAATATGTTCATATTCGAATCCCCAAGCTAGATGGCAAAAATGTCTTCCCAGATGTTATTAAGATCAGGACCTGGGGAAAGGATTATCTCAGTAGAGCCAGTATCATCATGAATTTCTGTAAGAGGGAGTTGGGAATGTCAGAGTCAGAGAAAGAGATGTGATAACAGAAGCAGAGGTGAATGAGAGAGAAAGGAGAAAGGGAGAGAGTGTGTGATTTGAAGATCCTCTGCTGCTTGCCTTGAAGATGGAGGTCCACAAGTCAAGGAATAAAGGCAGCTTCTAGAACCTGGAAAAGGCAAGGAAACCAATTCCCCCCCTGGTGTCTTCAGATGGAAGTCAACTCTACTGACACCTTGATTTTAGGACTTCTGACTTCCAATACTGCGAGATAATACATTTGTGCTGTTTTAAGCCAAGAGAAAACTAATATGGTGATTAAAAATTTTCAGAAGACAAGAGAGGCAGTGGAAAGAAAATACTGACTTCTCCATTAAAATCATATTTAGAGAAGAATAGAAAAGCTGCTCTTCCTATCTCTCCCTGGACTTTGCGGGGGGTGCGGATCAGGAAAATCTGGCAGTGTTCTCCATCCTTCCTCTCCACCCTCAGATACATCTGGGCCTACAAAAGGACCTCCACTTTATGAGGATGTTAGTGGTGCCTGATGGGCTCCAGCCTTGTGCTGGCATTGCAAGGAAATGTGTAAGAACACAGCCAACTCACAGTTTCATTATAGCTTTGGCTTTTCCAGATGTTTTGCTCATGTCAGAAGCCAGGAAATACATTGCTTACAGTCCTGCATGTGCTTCTAAAGAAGGGTCCTGATAAATGTGTCTGGTCTTTCCAAACAACCCTAAAAGTTGGCCTAATTCCTAGGAGGAAAATGGCTTTACTTCAGTAAGTTAGACATTACTCAAGTAGAGTCAGATATACGTCCTTACGTGTTTGTTCTGCATTTAAAATTAACACAACTATTTTGAACATGCCTTTTACAGGTATGAATCTTAAATGCTTATGTGTGAAAAACAATTTTTTTACTTGTACCTAAACCTTTCAAGTCATACAGTCTAAAAAAATATCATTTTAAGAGAATAAGTGGTAAGATAACATATATTCAAGTAAAGAAATAGAATTTAAAAAAAAAATAGAGTAAGCAACCCAAAACTGTCAGTAAAGCTCTTTTTTTCTGAACACAGTGCAGCATACATTTGTTCAATGCTTTATTTGCATAGCAATTTCACACCCATTTTCAAAATTGATTCTGACTACTATACTATAAGGTGAGTTTTTAAGGGAAAGATAGAATCCAAACAAGATTTTCAGCACACACAGCTACTAACTGGTAGCATCAAAGACTCTGGCTCAAGTCATTTGTCTTCCAACTTCAAACTTTTTTTTTTCATAAATTGAAACTTTAAAAATATATATATTTTAGGGTGGCCTCTGATAGGATACCATAAGAGTTGAATTACTGGTTTGACTACATGAACCAAGCAGCTACAAGTTCCCTTGAAGGTCAGGTGCTAAACTGGGTTAATTCTCAGATAACAACACAGGATTACTGCTTTGGAACCTATTTAAGAATTATCATTGAAGGACTATTATTCCTATAGTTGGGGAAACTGAGGTTAGAATAGGTGATAATTAATGCTTGGTCTGCTTAAAGTGTCTTGCAAGTAACACCAGATTTAAGAATGATTTGACCATTTGACTCATCCATCATTCAGGAGGTTTCACACCTTTACTCAAATGAGATATGAACTATAACGTCTCCCACTGAACATTCATATCAGCTAGGAAGTTCAAGATGGCTCTTCACTCTTGATGGAATTTAATCATTCCTGGAAAATTAATGTAGGCCTCTGCACCAAGGCTATTTACAAAATTTATTCTTATATTTGTGTATGTATCAAAGTCCTTAACTGCAAACTGGACACTGAAAAAGTTATGAGAACATTTCAGTTTAAAACAAAAGTATGAAGGACACCTGCGTGGCTTAGCAGTTGGGCACCTCTCTTTGGCTCAGGGCATGATCCTGGAGTCCCAGGATCGAGTCCCACATCAGGCTCCCTGCATGGAGCCTGCTTCTCCCTCTCCCTATGACTCTGCCTCTCTCTCTCCCTCTGTGTCTCATGAAAAAATAAATAAAATCTTTAAAAAATGAAACAAAATTATGAGAACATTTAGATAGTAGATTCCCATGCTTCCCTTGAATTTACAAATGACAGCATTTAAACATTCATTTAAAAAATCAACTTACCAAACAGATTTTTTTTTATTTTTTTATTGGAGTTCAATTTGCCTACATATAGCATAACACCCAGTGCTCATCCTGCCAAGTGCCCCCCTCAGTGCCCATCACCCAGTCACCCCAACCCCCGCCCACCTCCCCTACTACTACCACTCATTCATTTCCCAGAGTTAGGTGTCTCTCATGTTTTGTCACCCTCACTGATATTTTCATTCATTTTCTCTCCTTTCCCTTTATTCTCTTTCACTAATTTTTATATTCCCCAAATGAATGAGACCATATAATGACCAGATTTAATAGTATAGAAAGGAACTCTGACTTCTGGTTTTCTACCATGTTCTAGATACTCAATATACAATTTTTCACTAGCTTTTTGGTATTTTGAGGAAGCCATACTTGCATCGTATACTTGTTTGAAGTAGATTTACCAGAATCCTATTCTGGCTGTGGGTGTGCAGGAGCTTTGAGTTAATGTCTATTGTTTCATTTCCTAGAACATTCTTCACAATGACATTTTTAAAGCTATTTTACTCTTAATAGCACACTGAGTCAATGTCTTCTGAAACTACAAGATTTTTTTGACATGCATTTTATAGCATATTAGTCACACAAGATGTTAATATGTGGATTTGATGACCAAATAAGTTGGAGACATTAGGCAAAGAAAAGTTAATCAGATTTCTGGATTACAGGTCTCTAATGTATTACTGTACATCTTAATTATCTAAGACTTGGAACTGCTGTGTATTATTTTCCAAACTTATTTGACAATAGCACCGTTTTCAGAGTTCATCACATGATGCTAGCTATTCCAAGGAAAATATTTTGAGAAAAATCTGAGCTGTGGTAAAAGATCCCAGGTTCTTCTCTTGGACTGGTCCTGTGGCTCAGAGTCCTTATTTTATGTATATGATTAGAATACCTATATTGTACTCATTTACATTAAACTTATCTTCCATTTCTCTGCACAGAGATTCCCCAATCCAGCTTTTCCCTAGTGGGAGAGTTTAATGTTATTTTTGCACCTGAATTACTCATTGTATGGGCTCTTATCTGTATCACATATAAACATATTCTAAATTTTTCTTTTGGTCAAGACTGACCATCAAAAAACTCTTTGTAGTTTAGCCCTATTATTTCGACCATCTGCTGAGAGAATCTAACTGAGTTTTCTTTTGGTGTTTTTGATCTTAGTTTTTGTTGAGGGGTACTAGGGAAAGCAGTTTTAAGAAATATATTATGGCATTTACTGTAGGGGATGTATTTAAGTTCCTTAAAAAGGATCCATATGCTTTCTTTAGTGTTAGAACTAGGAAAACAGCATGTTTTCTCCTCATCAAACTGTAATTGACTTTCTTTTTATTTTGAACACCAGGAAACTTAAAACCAAATCAGAGAACAATAAGGCCAATGATTTATGCCTTTATAGCCTGCACATTTGTGTTACATTTTTACCTCTCCCTAACTTACATTAACCTCCTTCTCTGATTTATATTTTTACTGCTGTTATTTACTTTACTGCTATTATTTATTTTTCTTTTCATGCTATACTATTTTATATGTTCCTATCCTAATCAAATTAATTTTTACTTGTTGGAATGATTGCTTTTAAAAAGAGTGTGAAAAAATAAAGAAAAACAATTCTGACTGACTTAATCACTACATGCTGTGGTACCAGATATAAGTGATACTGGGAGATCATTTAACATTCGTAGTTCAATTTGTAATGATATTTCAATGATGTTCATGACAGATGATTTTTTTCTTGTTTTTATAATGGTGCCAGTGTATGCATTTAAAGTATTCAATTCCTTTAATATTCTTTAATTGCTTTGGTTAAAAATCCATGAGTGTCTAAGGGTTTGACATAAACCATCAAGATATTTATGAATGGAGAGGTCATTCAAGCTGGCAGGAGGCTCCTGAATTCTCCCCACCCCTCCTCTCCCCCCACCCCAGACACATCAAATCTCCAGTGATGGAGGAATTACCTACAAAAGAAACCTAGAAATGAATGAACTCCTACACATCAGGCAAATGAGAAAATCTCAACATCAAAATGGGTAGGAAAGGTTGAGATACACTCTTGCCATACACTCCACCCCTGACACAACATCACACATTTGGGAGCGAACTCCAAATCCCTACCTTCTCCCTGAGGAGCACAGGGCTTGGACCCAACATTTAGTACTCAACTTTTAAGACTCCCAACTGAGGGGCAGGCCCCGAAACATGTAGCTCTAAAAGCCAACAATGATTGTGTCCATAAGACAACAGAAAAGAAAGGAGCAGTTGTTAACAGTGTGCAAGCACTTGCTGTAGGGCACTCCCTCTAGGATTCAATGCAGAGAGAGCAGGAAAAATTGCCCATCTCCTAGTATTTCTCTAAAATGGTCCATCTGCAAACTTTGAAAGCTGCTGCCTAAGAGTTAGGCTTCTAATATAGCACACACATAGGGGCTGGCTGTATTCATCCATAAAGACCAGGGAAACTCTGGTCTCCAGACACCTCTCCTACTACCTGTAGCCTGCTCTAAGTCACCAGTATCTCCCTAGAAGGAGCATGTACACATGTCTGAACACATGTCTGTACTCCAGCTTCTGACTAAGGGATGAGTCCCTGGTATACCTTCTCTAATAGCTAATGGGGCTTCCATTTACAAGTCCAGGTCCAAGTCAGGATCACCTTCCTGTGGCTATATACCTGAGTCCAGAACACAGACAGCAGGATAAAACACCCACCTCCAGGTTTTTCCCTGAAAAAGACTTAACTATGTACATCTTCAGCTGCTGCTTGAGGTTCCAGCTTCCATTTAATCTATATCTGGGCACTGAAGGCAATCATTTCCTTTGGACATTGATGAGTCTTGGCATACCTTCAACAACTGGGAATCACTAAGAACAAAAGAAAGGTACCTTGGACAATCACAAAGCTTAAAAGAAAACTGAGAACTTGGGCCAAGCTGCCAAATGAAGTTCATTTCCTACTTCAGACCACTCTGTCCAGACCTGGAAGGTGGCTATTTTATCTAATGCACAGAAACCTATGGAGAGTCAAGCAACATTAAAAAAACAAAAGTATGTTTTAAATAAATGAACAGGATCAATCTCCAGAAACAGATTTTTAATGAAACAGATATAAGTAATTTACTTGATATGAGAGTGAATTCAAAATAACAGTCATAAAGACGTTCGCCAAGGTCAAAAGAGCAATGCATGAGCAAAGGATTTCTTTTTTTTTTTTTTTTTTTATGTTTATTTTTTTTTTATTTTTTTTTTTTGGGTTTTTAAATTTTTTTTTTTTTTTTTGGTGTTCAATTTACTAACATACAGAATAACACCCAGTGCCCGTCACCCATTCACTCCCACCCCCCGCCCTCCTCCCCTTCTACCACCCCTAGTTCGTTTCCCAGAGTTAGCAGTCTTTACGTTCTGTCTCCCTTTCTGATATTTCCCACACATTTCTTCTCCCTTCCCTTATTTTCCCTTTCACTATTATTTATATTCCCCAAATGAATGAGAACATATAATGTTTGTCCTTCTCCGACTGACTTACTTCACTCAGCATAATACCCTCCAGTTCCATCCATGTTGAAGCAAATGGTGGGTATTTGTCATTTCTAATAGCTGAGTAATATTCCATTGTATACATAAACCACATCTTCTTTATCCATTCATCTTTCGTTGGGCACCGAGGCTCCTTCCACAGTTTGGCTATCGTGGCCATTGCTGCTAGAAACATCGGGGTGCAGGTGTCCCGGCGTTTCATTGCATTTGTATCTTTGGGGTAAATCCCCAACAGTGCAATTGCTGGGTCGTAGGGCAGGTCTATTTTTAACTGTTTGAGGAACCTCCACACAGTTTTCCAGAGTGGCTGCACCAGTTCACATTCCCACCAACAGTGTAAGAGGGTTCCCTTTTCTCCGCATCCTCTCCAACATTTGTTGTTTCCTGCCTTGTTAATTTTCCCCATTCTCACTGGTGTGAGGTGGTATCTCATTGTAGTTTTGATTTGTATTTCCCTGATGGCAAGTGATGCAGAACATTTTCTCATATGCATGTTGGCCATGTCTATGTCTTCCTCTGTGAGATTTCTGTTCATGTCTTTTGCCCATTTCATGATTGGATTGTTTGTTTCTTTGGTGTTGAGTTTAATAAGTTCTTTATAGATCTTGGAAACTAGCCCTTTATCTGATATGTCATTTGCAAATATCTTCTCCCATTCTGTAGGTTGTCTTTGAGTTTTGTTGACTGTATCCTTTGCTGTGCAAAAGCTTCTTATCTTGATGAAGTCCCAATAGTTCATTTTTGCTTTTGTTTCTTTTGCCTTCGTGGATGTATCTTGCAAGAAGTTACTATGGCCGAGTTCAAAAAGGGTGTTGCCTGTGTTCTTCTCTAGGATTTTGATGGAATCTTGTCTCACATTTAGATCTTTCATCCATTTTGAGTTTATCTTGGTGTATGGTGAAAGAGAGTGGTCTAGTTTCATTCTTCTGCATGTGGATGTCCAATTTTCCCAGCACCATTTATTGAAGAGACTGTCTTTCTTCCAATGGATAGTCTTTCCTCCTTTATCGAATATTAGTTGCCCATAAAGTTCAGGGTCCACTTCTGGATTCTCTATTCTGTTCCACTGATCTATGTGTCTGTTTTTGTGCCAGTACCACACTGTCTTGATGACCACAGCTTTGTAGTACAACCTGAAATCTGGCATTGTGATGCCCCCAGATATGGTTTTCTTTTTTAAAATTCCCCTGGCTATTCGGGGTCTTTTCTGATTCCACACAAATCTTAAAATAATTTGTTCTAACTCTCTGAAGAAAGTCCATGGTATTTTGATAGGGATTGCATTAAACGTGTATATTGCCCTGGGTAACATTGACATTTTCACAATATTAATTCTGCCAATCCATGAGCATGGAATATTTTTCCATCTCTTTGTGTCTTCCTCAATTTCTTTCAGAAGTGTTCTATAGTTTTGAGGGTATAGATCCTTTACATCTTTGGTGAGGTTTATTCCTAGGTATCTTATGCTTTTGGGTGCAATTGTAAATGGGATTGACTCCTTAATTTCTCTTTCTTCAGTCTCATTGTTAGTGTATAGAAATGCCACTGACTTCTGGGCATTGATTTTGTATCCTGCCACGCTACCGAATTGCTGTATGAGTTCTAGCAATCTTGGGGTGGAGACTTTTGGGTTTTCTATGTAGAGTATCATGTCATCGGCGAAGAGGGAGAGTTTGACTTCTTCTTTGCCAATTTGAATGCCTTTAATGTCTTTTTGTTGTCTGATTGCTGAGGCTAGGACTTCCAGTACTATGTTGAATAGCAGTGGTGAGAGTGGACATCCCTGTCTTGTTCCTGATCTTAGGGGAAAGGCTCCCAGTGCTTCCCCATTGAGAATGATATTTGCTGTGGGCTTTTCATAGATGGCTTTTAAGATGTCGAGGAATGTTCCCTCTATCCCTACACTCTGAAGAGTTTTGATCAGGAATGGATGCTGTATTTTGTCAAATGCTTTCTCTGCATCCAATGAGAGGATCATATGGTTCTTGGTTTTTCTCTTGCTGATATGATGAATCACATTGATTGTTTTACGGGTGTTGAACCAGCCTTGTGTCCCAGGGATAAATCCTACTTGGTCATGGTGAATAATTTTCTTAATGTACTGTTGGATCCTATTGGCCAGTATCTTGTTGAGAATTTTTGCATCCATGTTCATCAGGGATATTGGTCTGTAATTCTCCTTTTTGGCGGGGTCTTTGTCTGGCTTTGGAATTAAGGTGATGCTGGCTTCATAGAACGAATTTGGAAGTACTCCATCTCTTTCTATCTTTCCAAACAGCTTTAGGAGAATAGGTATGATTTCTTCTTTAAACGTTTGATAAAATTCTCCTGGGAAGCCATCTGGCCCTGGACTCTTGTGTCTTGGGAGGTTTTTGATGACTGCTTCAATTTCCTCCCTGGTTATTGGCCTGTTCAGGTTTTCTATTTCTTCCTGTTCCAGTTTTGGTAGTTTGTGGCTTTCCAGGAATGCGTCCATTTCTTCTAGATTGCCTAATTTATTGGTGTATAGCTGTTCATAATATGTTTTTAAAATCGTTTGTATTTCCTTGGTGTTGGTAGTGATCTCTCCTTTCTCATTCATGATTTTATTAATTTGAGTCTTCTCTCTCTTCTTTTTAATAAGGCTGGCTAATGGTTTATCTATCTTATTAATTCTTTCAAAGAACCAACTCCTGGTTCTGTTGATCTGTTCCACAGTTCTTCTGGTCTCGATTTCGTTGAGTTCTGCTCGAATCTTTATTAACTCCCTTCTTCTCTTGGGTGTAGGATCTATTTGCTGTTTTCTCTCTAGCTCCTTTATGTGTAAGGTTAGCTTTTGTATTTGAGTTCTTTCCAGTTTTTGAATGGATGCTTGTATTGCGATGTATTTCCCCCTTAGGACTGCTTTTGCTGCATCCCAAAGATTTTGAACGGTTGTATCTTCATTCTCATTAGTTTCCATGAATCTTTTTAATTCTTCCTTAATTTCCTGGTTGACCCTTTTATCTTTTAGCAGGATGGTCCTTAACCTCCATGTGTTTGAGGTCCTTCCAAACTTCTTGTTGTGATTTAGTTCTAATTTCAAGGCATTATGGTCCGAGAATATGCAGGGGACAATCCCAATCTTTTGGTATCGGTTCAGACCCGATTTGTGACCCAATATGTGGTCTATTCTGGAGAAAGTTCCATGTGCGCTTGAGAAGAATGTGTATTCAGTTGAGTTTGGATGTAAAGTTCTGTAGATATCTGTGAAATCCATCTGGTCCAGTGTATCATTTAAAGCTCTCGTTTCTTTGGAGATGTTTTGCTTAGAAGACCTATCGAGTATAGAAAGAGCTAGATTGAAGTCACCAAGTATAAGTGTATTATTATCTAAGTATTTCTTCACTTTGGTTAATAATTGATTTATATATTTGGCAGCTCCCACATTCGGAGCATATATATTGAGGATTGTTAAGTCCTCTTGTTGAATAGATCCTTTAAGTATGATATAGTGTCCCTCTTCATCTCTCACTACAGTCTTTGGGGTAAATTTTAGTTTATCTGATATAAGGATGGCTACCCCTGCTTTCTTTTGAGGACCATTCGAATGGTAAATGGTTCTCCAACCTTTTATTTTCAGGCTGTAGGTGTCCTTCTGTCTAAAATGAGTCTCTTGTAGACAGCAAATAGATGGGTCCTGCTTTTTTATCCAGTCTGAAACCCTGCGCCTTTTGATGGGGTCATTAAGCCCGTTCACATTCAGAGTTACTATTGAGAGATATGAGTTTAGTGTCATCATGATATCTATTCAGTCTTTGTTTTTGTGGACTGTTCCACTGAACTTCTTCTTAAAGGGGAATTTTAAGAGGCCCCCTTAAAATTTCTTGCAGAGCTGGTTTGGAGGTCACATATTCTTTTAGTTGCTGCCTGTCTTGGAAGCTCTTTATCTCTCCTTCCATTTTGAATGAGAGCCTTGCTGGATAAAGTATTCTTGGTTGCATGTTCTTCTCATTTAGGACCCTGAATATATCCTGCCAGCCCTTTCTGGCCTGCCAGGTCTCTGTGGAGAGGTCTGCTGTTACCCTAATACTCCTCCCCATAAAAGTCAGGGATTTCTTGTCTCTTGCTGCTTTAAGGATCTTCTCTTTATCTTTGGAATTTGCAAGCTTCACAATTAAATGTCGAGGTGTTGAACGGTTTTTATTGATTTTAGGGGGGGATCTCTCTATTTCCTGGATCTGAATGCCTGTTTCCCTTCCCAGATTAGGAAAGTTTTCAGCTAGAATTTGTTCAAATACATATTCTGGCCCTCTGTCCCTTTCGGCGCCCTCGGGAACCCCAATTAAACGTAGGTTTTTCTTCCTCAGGCTGTCGTTTATTTCCCTTAATCTATCTTCATGGTCTTTTAATTGTTTGTCTCTTTTTTCCTCAGTTTCCCTCTTTGCTATCAACTTGTCTTCTATGTCACTCACTCGTTCTTCCACCTCGTTAACCCTCGTCGTTAGGACTTCTAGTTTGGATTGCATCTCATTCAATTGATTTTTAATTTCTGCCTGATTAGCTCTAAATTCTGCAGTCATGAAGTCTCTTGAGTCCTTTATACTTTTTTCTAGAGCCACCAGTAGCTGTATAATAGTGCTTCTGAATTGGCTTTCTGACATTGAATTGTAATCCAGATTTTGTAACTCTGTGGGAGAGAGGACTGTTTCTGATTCTTTCTTTTGAGGTGAGGTTTTCCTTCTAGTCATTTTGCTCAGTGCAGAGTGGCCAAAAGCAAGTTGTATTGGGAAAAAGAGAAAAAGAGAGGAGAGAAAGAAGGAAAGAAAAGAGAAAGAGAAAAAAAAGGGAAGAAAAAGAAAAAAAACGAAAAAAAAAAAAAAGAAGAAAAAGAGAAAGAAAAAGAAAGGAGAAAAAAAGGGGGTGGGGGAAGGAAACAAATCAAAAAGCAAAACAAAACAAAAACAAAAACAAAAACAAAAACAAACAAACAAAAAAAAAAGAACCACCGGGGAGTATCTTCTGATTCTGTGTACTTTAAGTCCCTTGGCTTCTCCTGGAAGTTGTCAGTCTAGCTGGTGTTCTGGGGGAGGGGCCTGTTGTGCTGATTTTCAGGTGTTAGCAGTTGGGGGAGCTGCTGTGCCCCTGCCTGGTGCAGGGCTCAGTGGGGGTTGTTTACCCCGTGAGGCCGCAGGAGGAACAGCCCCAGTGGCGGGGCAGCTCTGGAAACCTGGATTCAGCTCCAGGAACTCCGTCTGCAGGGCCTGGAGGCTCCGGGGCGGGGCCGCTGATGTGCTCAGCTGGGGCAGGAGCGTCCTCGCTGTCCTGGGCCCTCCCGGCCTCTGCCTGTCCCGGGGGAGGCCGGATCCTGGGCTGTGTCCCGGCGCCCTGTGCTCCGGGGCCTGCGCTGTTGGATTCGCGCTCCCGCCCCGCAGCCCCCTCCGCGGAGCCGCCGCCCGAGCCCCTTCAGCTGCTCCGGGTCCCGCCGTGCGCGCTGCAGCCCTTAGGGAGCTCGGCGCACTCTCCTGGGCGCGCAGTTGCTGTTACTGTCCCCGGTAGCCCGAGGGCATCCTCGCCCTCCTGGGTCCTGCTCCACCTCCCTGGAGCCCCTTTCCCCCGGGAAGGTCGGTGCAGCTCCTGCGTCTCCGGGACGGGGCTCTCCTGTCCTGGGGACACTCGCCCCGGCCTCAGCCCGGCTCCTCGCGGGGCCCCTCCCCCTTGGAGGCCTTTGTTTCTTTATTTCTTTTTCCCCGTCTTCCTACCTTGATAGATGCGCGAACTCTTCTCACTGTAGCATTCCAGCTGGTCTCTCTTTAAATCTCAGGCCGAATTCATAGATTTTCAGGGTAATTTGAAGGTTTTCTAGGTAGTTTGGTGGAGACAGGTGATTTGGAGACCCTACTCTTCCGCCATCTTGCTCCGAGCAAAGGATTTCAACAAAGAAACAGAAAATATTAAAAATTACCAAACAGAAACCATTAAGCTGAAGAATATAATAAATGAACTAAAAATTACAATAGAGTGGTTCAAAAACAGACTAGATCAAATGAAAGAAAGGCTCAGTAACTTGAAGATAGAGCAGTAGAATTCATCCAGAGGAGCAAAAAGAAAAATCCATGAGAAACAGTAAAGATAGCTGACAGAACTTATAGGACACAATCCAGTGGATCAACATTCATGTAATAGAGTTTCTACAAAGAAAAGAGAAAGAGGCAAAAAGCTTACTCAAAGTAGTGACTAAAAACTTCCCTAATCTAAGGAAAGAAGCAGACATGCAGATCCAGGAATCCCACAGAGTTCTAAATAAAAACAATCTAAAGAGACCTGCACCAGGATACATTATAATTAAATGGTCAAAAGTTAAACAGAAGGAAATAATCTTAAAAACAGAAGTAAAAAAAAGCAACTTTTTCATACAACAGAACCCTCATAAGACTATCAGCAGATTTTTCAGCAGAAACTTTGCAGGCCAGAAGGGAGTAACAAGATATATTCAAAATGCTGAAAGGAAAAACAAAATGCCAACATGAATATTCAACCTTGCAAAGCTGTCCTTCAGAACTGAAAGACAAATCCTTTCCCAAACAAACAAAATCTGAAAGTATTCATCACCACTAGACTGGCCTTACAAGAAAGGTTTAAGGACAATTCTTCAAGCTGAAGCAAAAGAATGCCAATTAGTAGGAGGAAAACATATGATCGTATAAAACTCGCTGGTAAATGTAAATATATAATTAAGTTCAAAATACTCTAGTGTTATAAAAGTGGTAGGTAAATCACTTATAACTCTAGCGTAAAGTAAAAACATATTAAAATAACTAAAACTATAATCATTTGTTAATGGATACACATGGTAAACATGTATAAGTTGTGACATCAAAACATAAAACATACAAAGGGAGAATTAAAATCCAGAGCCTTCGTATACACTCAAAGTTAAGTTGTTATCAACTTAAAATAGACTACCATAAATACGAGATGTTTCATGTAAGCCCTAGGATGACCACAAAGCAAAAACCTAAAGTAAATATACAAAAGATAAAGGAAATTAAGCATACCACTATAAAAAAAATCACCAAATCACAAAGAGAGCAAGAAAGGAAGAAAGGAATGAATGGTCTATAAAACAACCAGAAAACAGTTAACGAAATGCCAACAGTAAGACCATACCATCAATAATTACTTCATATAAAGAGAGAGAGTGGCAGAATGGATATAAAAATAAGACCCAACTATATGCTGTCTACAAGAGATACACTTTAGCTTTAAGTACACACATAAGTTTAAACTAAAGGGAGAAAGAAGATACCCCCATGCAAATAGAAGCCAAAAAAAAGCAGGAGTATCTATAATTAATATCAGACAAAAAAGACTTTAATCCAAAGACTGTAACAAGAGACAACAAAGATCATTATACAATGATTAAGTGGTCTATTCATCTGGAGGATATATCATTATTAAAGGTTTATGCACTCAACATAGGAGAACCTAAATGTACAAAGCAAATATTAACACATCTGAAGGGAGAAATTAATAATAATATAATAATAGTGAGGCACTTTAATATCTTTCAATAATGGATAGAAAATAAAGATTCGGGCAACTGGGTGGCTCAGTCAATCAAGCATCTGACTCTTGATTCAGCTCAGATCATGATCTCATGGTCCTGAGATCAAGTCCCATGTCAGCTTCCATCCTTGGAGAGTGTCTGCTCAGGGATCTCTCTTGATTCTCTCTCTTTGCCTGTGTTCCTCACCCTGGCTCACTCTCCCCATCTCTCTAAAATAGACAAATAAATAGAAAGAAAGAGAGAAAGAAAAAGAAGAAAGAAAGAAAGAAAGAAAGAAAGAAAGAAAGAAAGAAAGAAACTCTATACACTAAAATAGATCTAATAGATATTTATAGAAAATTCAATTCAAAAGCAAGAGAACACATTCTTGTCAAATGTACATAGAACATTTTCCAGGATAGATCTTATGTGAGGCCATAAAACAAGTCTTAATAAATTTAAGGATATTGACATATATCAATCATTTTTTTCCAATCACAATTTTAAGAAACTAGAAATCAATTACAAGAAGAAAACTGAAGGGGCACCTGGTTGGTTCAGTCGACTCTTGGTTTTGGCTTAGGCCATGACCTCACGGTTGTGGGATTGAGTCCTGTATCAGACTCCAAACTCAGGGCAGAGTTTGCTGGAGACTCATTTCCTCTCCCTCCCCCTCTGCCCTTCCTCCTGCTCATACATCTCTCTCTCTCTCTCTCTCTCTCTCTCAAAAAAAAAAAATCTTAAAAAGTTAAAAAATAAAAGATGAAAACGCAAAAATTTACAAATACTTAGAAATTAAACAACAGGCTCCTAGAAGCCAGTGGGTCAAAAAATAAATCAAAGTGCAATAAGAAATATCTTGAAACAAGTTAAAATGGAGACACAGTATACCAAATTTATGCAATGTAACAAAATCAATTCTAAGAAAGCTCATAGAGACAAACATCTACACTACAAAACAAAACAAAAAAAGATCTCAAATAAACAACCTAAACTTTACAGTTCAAGGAATTAGAAAAAGAAGGAACAAACTATGCCCAAAGTTGTAAAAGGAAAAAATAATGATCAGAGTGGAAATAAATAAAATAGAGACTAAAGGGACAATAGAAAAGATCAATGACCCTAGGAGCTGGGTTATGAGGAGACAAACAATATAGACCAATCTTTACCCAGACCCAACAAAAAGAGAGAGAAAGAGGATTCAAGTAAATACAACTAGAAATGAAAAGGGGAGACATTGCAATGGATCCTATAGAAATACAAGAAACTCTTAAGAGACTACTATGAACATGCCAATAAACTGGACAACCTAGAAGAAATGGATAAATTCCTAGAAATATATAACCTACTAAGACTAAATCATGAAGAAATAGAAAATCTGAATAGACCAATTATTACCAAGGAAATTAAATCAATAATTAAAAACTTTTCAACAAATAAAAGTCCATGACCAGATGGCTTCCCTGGTGAGTTCTATTAAACATTCGAAGAAAAATTACTATCAATCCTTCTCAAACTCTTCCAAAAACCAAAGGAGAAAATTTCCAAACTCCTTTTATGAAGAGGGCAATACCTTGATTCTAAAGCCAGATAAAGAGACTCTAAGTACATTTAAGCCAATATCCCTGACAAACATATATATGCAAAAATCCTCAATAAAATATTACCAAACTAAAAAATAAAATAAAATAAAATAAAATAAAATAAAATATTACCAAATTGAATTCAACAATACATTAACAGGATCAGACATCATGATCAAGAGGCATTTATTCTAGGGATGCAAAAACTATTTAACATTCATAAATCGGTGTGAAACACCACATTAACAAGATTAAAAATAAAAATCATATGATCATTTCAATAGATGCAGAAAAAGCATTTTATGAAATACAACATCCTTTCATGATACAGTCATTCAATAATCTGAGTATACACAGAACATATCTCAACATAATAAAGACCATATATGACATGCTCACAACCAACATCATCCTCAATGATGAAAAGCTAAAACTTTTCCCAGAAGATCAAGAATAAGACAAGGATGCCCACTCTTGGTACTTTTATCCAATATAGCACTGAAAGTCCTAGACAGAACAATCAGGCAAGAAAAATAAATAAAAGCTATCCAAATTAGAAAATCTGAAGTAAAATTTGTAGAAGACAAGGTATACATATAGAAAACCCTAAAGATTCCACCCCATAATTGTTCGAATAAACAAATTTAGTAAAGTTGTAGGTTATAAAAATCAGTTGCATTTCTATATACTAACAATGAATTATCAAAAAAAAGTTAAGAAAGAAGTTAAGAAAACAATAAAATTTAAAAAAAGAAGTTAAGAAAACAATAAAATTTATAATTGCATCAAAATGAATGAAATACTTAGGAATAATCTTAACCAATCAGGTGAAATATCTTAACAATGAAAACTATAAGATATTAATGAAATAAATTAAAGATGACACAAATAAATGTAAAGATATATGTTCATAGATTAAAAGAATTAATATTTTTAAATGTCCATACCACCCAATGTAATCTACAGATTCAATGCAATCTCCATCAAGATCCAAATGGCATTGTTCACAGAAATATATATTAAAAACCTAAAATGTTTATGGAATCACAATAGATTCTGAAGAGCCAAGAAATCTTAAGAAAGAAAAGAAACCTGGAGTATCATGCTCCCTGACTTCAACCTACATTAAAACCTATAGTCAAAAGAAAAAAAAAAATCTATAGTCATCAAAATAGTATGGCGTTGGTAAAAAAACAGACAATAGATCCAGTAGATGAATGGACCAGAATAGAGAGCCCAGAAATAAACCCTTGCATAAATGGCCAACTAATATTTGATGAGGGTTCTAAGAATACTCAATGGGTAAAGGATAGTGCCTTTAATAAATGGTGCTGGAAAATTCTATATCCACATGCAAATGAATGAAACTGGACCCCTATCTTACACCATACATAAAAATCAACTAAAATGGATTAAAGATGAAAAGCCCTGAAACCTTAAATCTCCTAGCAGAAAACATAGGGAGTAAGTTCAACTCCAGTCTTGACATGATTTTTTGGATTTGACATCAAAAGCAAAGGCAGCAAGAGCCCAAATGGCTATTAACAGATGAATGTGGTACATATATACATTGGAATATTATCCAGACATCAAAAAGGATGAAATCTTACCATTCACAACCATGTGGATGGAACTGGAGGGTATTATGCTGGGCAAATTAGGGCAATCAGAAAAAGATAATAATCATATGATTTTACTCATCTGGAATTTAAGAAACAAAATAGAGGATCATAAAGGGAAGGAGGGAGAAATAAAATAAGATGAAATCAGAGAGGGAGACAAACCATTAGAGACTCTTAACTACAGGAAGCAAACTGAGGGTTACTAGAAGTGAGATGGGTGGGGGGATAGGGTAACTGGGTGATGGATACTAAGGAAGGCATGTGATGCAATGAGCACTGTGTGTTATATTTAACTGATGAGCTACTGAACTCCACATCTAAAACTGATACACTATATGGTAACTAATTGAATTTAAATAAAATAAGTTTTTAAAAAAGAAAAAAAGCAAAGGCAATAAAAGCAAAATAAACAAGTGAGACTATATTACACTGAGAAGCTTCTTCTCAGCAAAGGAAACAATCAACAAAATTCAAAGGCAACCTACAGAATGGGAGAAAATATTTGCAAATCCCATATCCAGTAAGGGGCTAATATCCAAACTACATAATAGCAAAAAAGGCAAAAAGCTTAATTAAAAAATGGAAAAGGACATGAACAGACATTTTTCCAAAGAAGACACATAGTTGGCCAAGAGGCACAGATAAAGATGTTCAACATCACTAATCATTAGAGAAATGCAAATCAAAAGCATAATGATATCACCTTATATCTGTTAGGATGGTTATTATCAAAAAGACAATAGATAACAAATACAGGCAAAAATGTAGAAAAAAGGAAACCTTTATACACTGTGGGAATGGAAATTGGTACAGTCAGTATGGAAAATAATATGGAGGTTCTTCAAGAAAAAAATAGAAATATCATATGATTCAAAAATCCCACTTCTGAGTATATATCCTAAAGATATGAAAACATTATCTTGAAGTCTTGAAGAGATATCTATACTCCCTTGTTCATTGTAGAAGGGATCACAATAGCTAAGGTATGGAAACAATCTGTTTGTTGAAGGATGAATGGATCAAGAAAATATGTTCTATTAATACAATGCCATATTATTCAAACTTAAAAAAGGAATCTTGTCCTTTGCAACAACATAGATGACCTGAAGAGCATTATGCTAAGGGAAAAAAAAAAAAAACAGACAAAGAAGGATAAATACTGCAATATGTTTCATTTAAAAAAGTCAATCTCAAAAACAAAGAGTAGAAAAGTGGTTGCTAGGGGCTAGAGTGTATGAGAAATAGGGAGAGGTTAATAAAGGGGTCTAAACTTTCAGCTATAGGATAAATAAGTTCTGAGGATCTAATGTATGACATGCTGACTAAACCTGATCACAATGTATTCTATAATTGAAATTTGCTAATAAAGTAGAATTTAAGTGTTCTCATAAAAAAGGGGGGATCAGGGTAAACACATGAGGTCATGGATGCATTAATTAGCTTAATAGGAGAATCTTTTCATAATCCATATATACATCAAATCCTAACACTGTATACTTTAAATATCTTATAATTTTATTGGTAAATTACATCTCAATAATCCTGGGGTGGGGAGATAGTTATCAATGGTAGAAGCTGGCTTTTATGAGGCTAACATAGAGTTTCCCCAACAGCTTAAAATGAATGCCCCTTTTGTCTTGATGTGCAGCAAGTTTTCTCACTTATGGCATTATTGACTTTCGGGGACAGATATTTCTTCCTTGTGGGGACAGCTGGTCTGTGTACTCTATGATGCCTAGCAGCATCCTGGTCTCTAGATAGTAGATGCCAATAACAGCCTCACCTCCAAATAGGACAACCAAAAATTTCTCCAGATATAGTCCCCCGAGGGGTTGGGAGGGGGGTGGTGTTGGGCAATTGCCCTTAAAACCACTAGTAGAAGTAGGAGATTTTCAGAAGGGCACAATGTTGGAGATGGTCCAGAAAATGGAATTAAATTGTAGAATTGTCTGAGAAGTCCAACCTAAATCCTGTCTCTGTCTCTTTTCCAACAGGCCACATAAAATTAGTAAAAAACTCTTCGCTCTGCTCTGTCGATCTTGGCTAGAATAAATCACCTGGCAAAGAGAATGAGTTCAAAGGGAGACAATTACTCATAAAGATACCAAGAAGGGAGGCCATGGGGCAATAAATTATTCACAATGATAATGTTCATTATAAAACAGTAGGATTAGTAATATAATCAGAATTGTTCTTCAGTATTTGCTTTAGCTTACAAAATATATGTGCAATATAAAACGCCAAACATTAATCATGTTTGTAAAAGTTGTACCTGCTATTGAAATCAGTGAGGGTAACAAAACATGAGAGACACCTAACTCTGGGAAATGAACAAGGGGTAGTGGAAGGGGGTGGTTGGGGTGACTGGGTGATGGTCACTGAGGGGGGCACTTGGTGGGATGAGCACTGGGTGTTATGCTATATGTTGGCAAATTGAACTCCAATAAAAAATATATCAAAAAAAGAAAAAGATTCAGAGTAAAGGACTGCATGAAACATAAGGTAAAAGTATCTTCCTCCCTAACCACTCTTCTAAGAATTCTTTTTATTCATAAGCAATCATTTCCACGTACTGTGCGTGTATGTGTGAAGCTTTTTCACTTAACGCATTGTCAACTGCATGATTGTACATATAATTCAATTTTTCCTTTCTAGGAATTTGAGTAGTGATTTATGTTATGCATATGCCACAAATTATCCAATCTGTCCCCTATTAGTGGGAATTTAGGTTTATAATTTTTACTATTTTACTGACAATGTGGAAATAATCATCTTTATGTGTACATCTCTGTATGCTTTTGGAGACATTACTGTTTGATCAATTCTTCATATTGAAATACCAGCATCGGAGGATATGTAAAGTATTGAAAGATATTTGCCAAATTGTTCTCAAAGATTGTAGCAATGCAAATCCTACTACAGTGCTTAAAAATGTACCAAGCATTAATAATTACTGTCTATAAATTTTACCATTATGATAGAAGACAGACTGGGATATGTGGGGTTTTTTTCCCATAACACATGGTACATACTTAAAAACAAAACAAAAACAGCCTCAGAGATGTAGAGTTATGTGCCTGATTTTATAGGGATAGTAAGTGGCAGAGACACTTGGGTAGTTGGTTTTTTAATTCATGCTTTCTTCCTCCTGTGGGGATTTCCAAGCCAAGCTAAGCACCTGAAACACCCACAGATCTTAAAAAAAAATACAGGAAGGGAGACAGAACATAAAGACTCCTAACTCTGGGAAACAAACTAGGGGTGGTGGAAGGCGAGGAGGGCGGGGGGTGGGGGTGACTGGGTGACGGGCACTGAGGGGGGCACTTGACGGGATGAGCACTGGGTGTTATTCTGTATGTTGGTAAATTGAACACCAATAAAAAATAAATTTATTTAAAAAATACAGATTTGCTCCCCTATGGATGCATCTATGTTTTTTAAATTCCCTGTTTGATTCAAGAACAGCTGTTTCTCTGCTTACAGAGTGGGAGAATGTTCTGAAATTCACATTCTAAGCCAGGCAGTTGGCCCTCCTGGGTACGTAACCTGCATTTTTATCTTTCCTGCATGTGTCCTGTTCACAGAAGGGCATGAGGAGTTGGCTACTGGGTCATGTTAGCAAGGAATAAAAGATAAACTTTCTCCTTCTTGGAGGATAGAAGGGCTAGTTTTTTCAAAGGTCCAACCTCTTCCTTATAGGACAGTAAGAGTAGACTAACCAATCTGTGGAAAGCCCCACAGGCCCAAGAAGGAAGCTGGATGCATCTGGGCTTCAAGGCCAGCCACAATGTGTGTGAGCAGAGCCTGACCTGAGGAACAGCTCCAGGCCTGCAGGAGCCACCCAGCCTGGATGCCAGCCCGGGTCTACATCACCACCTGCCACAGAAGACACAAGCCCCCTGAGTTCTTGAACCATCTGTGGACAGGATTTAAAACTTGAGGCACCCAGCAGCTGGGCTGAGTTCTCTGTCGATTTGGGAAGTGAAGAAATGTGATATTATTTCCATCTCCAGATCACAGAGCAGTATGTACCTGGCTACCTGCACAATCAACTTTTTTTTTTTTTTTTTGGTATGAACTAGTTTATAGTCAAAATACATTTTTTTCTGCTTTAATTAATTCATCTTTTCTAGAGAAAAAAGTAACTTTGAGAATCCCCCCTGCCAGTACTTCACAGGAATGGAGATGTGGTGGTGGCTGTGATTTGGCTCATGGCTGTGATCTTGCAGTCTCTTGAACTGTGCACACAAAAAAGCAAAATTCCACCTTCTCAAATTACTCTTCAGAGGTAGCTCTGGAAAGAAGCTGAATTGCAGAACTTTTCATTGTTGTAAGTTGCGCTGAAAGATATTCCTACATCTGTATCCATTCTTTCTGCTCTCAAATGATACTGGCTAGATAAAAGGAACTGGGCCATTTCTGCTTTGGGACTCAAGTGAGGCAACCAGGAACAAGTAGGCATCGCTGACGAGCTCCCCCAGGCAGAGCCTGCTTCTGTGGACAAGGGTGGTACTTGGTAATGGATTAATTTATCCACAATGTTCATGCAACCAAGGAGGCAAAGAATCTAGAAAGAATCTAGAAAAAGTAGGCCTAAGTGCCAACTAAGGGGCGCACCACCACCCCACTTCAGTAGGCTCAGTTTCAAGGCTAGAGGTGGAATATTTTGCATAAGAATTCAGTGGCTGTTAATTAACATGGGTCTGTGCATGCATGGCCAGAAACCTTCTTCTTCTCAAGCTTACACTCACCAGGACAACTCAGTTATAAATTACATTTACAATGGAGGAAATGTGTTTCCTACAATGTCAGAAGTGGAAAAGAACTTACAGACCCTCTCATCCTCCCTCCTTCTTCTTATAAATGAGAACACTACAGCTTAAAAGGTAAACCAGCTTGCCTAATATAACTTGTCATAAACAAATGCCCACATATTTTGATAAGAGTCAAATCCATTTTGCTCACATTCTAAAAAAATAGGGCTTCATTAGCACAAAATGAAGATTGTCTAGCAGTGCTTCTTGATCTTTATGTGTGCAGCAATAACTCCCCACTCCTAGATCTTGTCACAATGCAGATTCTGATTTGGTAGGTCCTGGCTGGGCCTGAGATTCCACATTTCTAACAAGCTCCCAGGTGGCACCCAAGTTGCTGGCCTATGCTTTTGACTATCAAGTGTTTATAGGCAACAGCCTGGCCTGTTGTGCATGGACCTGAGGTTCTAGCAGAAAGGTCTGCAATACTTTCCCATAGAGAATTATTATCTCCTGATATGGTAAGAAGTTCCCATGAGAGAGTTCTTTAGCTATGGCTAAGGGGAAGAAAATTTCTTGTGAGTGCTCTTTTCAGAGAAAAAGTGAAACTAAGAGGATGGATCACTTAAATGTCTTCTATTTGTGTAAGTACATGAATTGGACTCCTGTGTGTCCTTGGCAGAGGAACCTTCTCAAAATTAAGACAGTTCACATCTGCATCTCCCACTCAGTCTGAGCATGCTTTGCTTCCTCTTGAGCAAAAATCAACATTGCAAAACTGCAACTAGGCAACTAGCAAAATGCTGCCAGGAAGTACAAGTGCTAGCTCTCTCTCACAACAAGTTTCTTTCCCCAAGCCACATCATTCTCTCCTACATGCATTCCCTTACAGGTTTCTCAACCTCAGCACTGTTGACTTTCTGGGACCCATCATTTGTTGTGGGGAGCTGCTCTATGCATTATAGGATGTTTGGCAACATCTCTGGGCTCTAGCCGTGTCTGAGTTTAGGGTGCTATTCCCTAGTATTATAGATTGGATGACTTAAACACAGCATATTTATTTGTCACAGTTCTAGAGGCCAAAAGGCCATGACCAGGGTGCTCCATGACTGAATTTTTGGTAGAAGCCTTCTTCTTGGTTTAAAGACTAATATCTTCTCATTGTGTCCTCACAAGGCAGAAAGAGAATAGGAGCTAGCTCGATTTCTCTTCCTGTAAGGATATTAATCCCATTAGAGGGGTTTCATGACCTTATTACCTCCCACAGATGCATCCCCAAACACCATCAATCTAATGTGAATGAATGAGGTATGTGAACGTATGAATCTTGACAGGACACAGATATGCAGTCCGTGACAACCCACTATATGCCTACGGTACCATATCACCAGTTGTGACAATCATAGATGTCTCCAGATATTGATAAATGTCCCCTAGGAGGCAAAATCACCCCCAGTTGAAAACCACTGCCTTGGGCAGCCCCGGTGGCGCAGCGGTTTGGCGCCTCCTGCAGCCTGGGGTGTGATCCTGGAGACCCGGGATTGAGTCCCACATCGGGCTCCCTGCATGGAGCCTGCTTCTCCCTCTGCCTGTGTCTCTGCCTTTCTCTCTCTCTCTCTCTCTCTGAATAAATAAATAAATCTTTAAAAAAAAATTAAAGAAAACCACTGCCTTAAAAAATAACTCTACATTGGAAAAAACTAACTTAAAACATGGAGTTATGTGATTTTTAGATCTGAAAGGGTTTTAGATCTGAAAGGCTCTTCTGCATTTTGGGGTCACACACTGGCTTTAGGTTAGAAAGACCATTGTTACCCTTAGGCACAATTGTTTCTGGTCAAATGGTGAATTCAAGGTATTTCATTTTTCACTGGCACAAACATCAGCTAAGTAAAATCTCAGATTCCTTATCTAGGTGAGTCTTTGCCGCTGTGGTGGGGTGTGGGAAGAAATCAATACTTTTCTCCATTGTCATCAGTACACATTTAGAAAAGGGGAGATGAGAGCTGTGTGGAGGCTCCAACAGGTCCGTAGATCCGGGACCATCCAGCTGGGTTGTGAAACATCTTCAGCTGTATGTCAAGTGCACATGCACAAGCATCACCTCAGGATAAATTCCCCTTCCCCTACTCCAGGCTCCTCAGCCATCTGGCTAGCTAAATTCCAGTGACAGTAGGTCAGCTTATGATATGCTCCACATGATTTTGAGAGAGGCTTTCTCACTGCAGTATTAATGAAAATGTTTTACTAATACTCTATTGACAAAAGGGAGAGAGAAAGAGAGCACATGGCAGAGTGAGGGCAATTTATCAGGTATATGCCTTTTGGCAAATGCTCAACAACAATAATTTACCAAAGTAACCACTTGTTATTAGATTTGTCATCTCACTGTTAAAAGACCTCTGAGGTAAAACACATATTAAGTACTTAAAAACTCATTTCATGTTCATAGATTCTCTAACATTATTAAAACGTGATGGCCTAGAAGTATATGTCAACCCAAGTTATTTATGGTAGCTAATACTACTAGCTTGAGGCCCTGGCACAGAGCCAGAGTAAAAGGGGCCCCCTTACCCCTTCTCTTCTACTGGGGAAAGAGGGAAAGCCTGTCTCTCAGACCTCTATGCTGGGGATGACATCCATCGCCTCCCACTGAATACCATCTGCTGCCCCACAGCTGCCACCACCTCTAATCATACTCAGCTAATATTTCCTGTACACCTACCATGTGCCAGATACTGATTCAGTCACTTCTATATGATTTATCTTAACTTTTGTAATATATTTGGACACTGCAGAATATAAGGAAAAGCACTGAGGTTAATAAGGCCAAACCTATTTTAGAGTTCTTTGAGCTCAAAAAATAAAATTATTTTAATTTTCCAATTTTTGATCTTATTTATTTTTTTAATCATTTCCCCCCTTCCTTGATTTCTTCATGTAATAAATGTACTCCCAACATTTGGAAGCAACTAACAGTTTTCTAAGTTGACTCACTTTTGAAATGTTTAGTATGGCTTACTATTTAAGGCTTGTGAAGTAAATCTGTCCCTGATAAACAAAACATGCCTTGATAATATGACTAGCTACCTTTTATCTTATTTCTAATTTTGAATCTTTAATTAAAGATTGGTACATAGCATAATGGTACATAACAGAAAACCAGAAAAGTCTTCAACATTGGCTAAAAATTAATGCAACAGAATGATGAAGGAAACTTTGTGTTAATCAGGAATTGTGACTAATGAAGGAAACTTTGTGTTAATCAGGAATTGTGACTAATGCCATAAAGCTAAAAAAGTGAAATGGTATAAGTTTATCAATTCTAATGATAGCTGCCAAAAATCAGGACAGGCTAAGCAGCCGCAGAACCCCTAGTGTATCTGAGGCCAGGACTGAGAGGTGGGTTGGGGAGGAGGGAGGAAGAGTGGGATGAAGGCTTTGAAGCAAGCAGCTTTCCCCTCCCTCCCTCCCTCCCTCCCCCCTCCTTCCCTTCTCTCCTCCCCAAGAGTCTTCCCCAGTGAATGGAAGTAGATGAAAGGTGGTTCTAAGAGTCATTCCTAGATCTTAGCAATGCCAACCAAAAAGGAAAATATAAGACTGGAACAACTTCACTTGTTTTAGCTTACTCACTCATCTGTATTTTGGGGGTTTTTTTTGTGTGTTTGTTTTTTAAAAGATTTTATTTATTTATTCATGAGAGACACACAGAGACAGTCAGAGACACAGGCAGAGGGAGAAGCAGGCTCTCTGTGGTGAACCCCATCCCAGAACCCCAGGATCACAACCTGAGCCAAAGGCAGAACTCATCTGTACTTTGGTGGCAAGGGAAGAGGAATGAAGAGGGGAGGATTAGGTCACATCCTGCAATGCAGCCCAGAAGATGAAGATAACGATGCTTATTTGGCAAAGTGTCATTTATCACTAAGAACAGTGTTTGCTTCACCTCCATAGGTCCTCAACCTAAAGTGATTTGAAAACATACTTGATGCCAAGTCCCTTCCCAAACTGAAATCAGGATCTCTGGGGGTAAAGCCAAAAAGTAGTTTTTAAAACCACCCAGGTGATTCTAATACGCCAGCAGGTTTGGTTATAATTGCAAGCAAAAGCAGCTGAGGGACACTGTACAAGGACAGGGCTCAGTGGTATGGATTTTTGGGCTTGGCTGGGAGGGGATCTGGCATCCTGGAGCTGGTCTTCTGCTTGCTAGTCCTACAACCATGGCCTCTGGGCCTCCCACTTTTGTCTTTAAGAAGACATTCGTGGTAACACTTACCCCCTATGATTGCTGGGAAGAAGATAATCCATGTAAGCCATGAACTGCTCCTGGTAGTGTTTAAGTGATCCAGGATGAGCTGCTATTAGTATGAGGTTATCTTGGAGATTGACACTGCCGTGCATAAAGTTCTTTTGGGTTTTCATGCACTTTGTAAATGTATTTTATATCAACTGTATTGCAGTATCCGAACAACCATTCCAGATTGGCCTGCTGTTTATCAGATCTTTCTCAATGTCAGAAAAAGCTGTGCTTTGCCGAGCAACTAATGTGTTTCCATTTTTCTTTTAATTTGGATACTATGAATCTTGCAGTCAATTTCTCTCTTTGCTTTAGCAGTTAGAAAGCTAATGTGACCCATATCTCAGAACTAAATAAAACTGGCTTTACTACTATCTCCCTTTTTCTCCTTCCTTGAAATTTGAGCTTTGACTTTATACTTTTACCTAACGTCTATGTACAACTTAAATATATAACGTTATACATGTTTTTACAACATCTGTCTTTGTAAGTTGACTCAAGTGCTTTGTGCACATGAAACCAGCTTAAGTTAATTACATTAGAAGCACTCTTCTATAATGAGAGCCAGACTAATAGGTAATTGGTTAACTGAAAAATGCAGTGAAATGCAGAAAGTCATGAAAACATAATGTATATATAGCTTGTTTTTTTTAAACATAAAACATATAAATGTGCATCTTTTAATTGATCTTTTGATATGGAGCCAAGCCCTTGTCTTTGGACATAGAAATTTACCTTCTCAAAAGATGGCACTTGTCACTTTCTTGTAACTATTATATCAACAATTAGTTACTAGACCTATATTTTTTAAAAAGATTTATTTATCTGAGAAAGACACACACAGAGAGAAAGCAGGAAGAGGTGGGAGGAGCAGAGAGTCTTAAGGAGACTCCTTGCTGAGCATGGAGCCCAAGGCGGGGATTGATCTCACAACCAGAGATCATGACTAGAGCAGAAACCAAGAGTTGGAACCTTAACCAACTGAGCCACCCAGGTGTCCCAAACCCATTTTTTTAATGGAATGAGAACTCAGAGACACCTTCAAAGAAAGCACAGTGCAGAATCTCTCTAGAAATGTTACTGCTTTCCTCCCTGATCACTAACAACTTTCTTGCTCACCCTCATTCAGAAGTATTTTTTAAATTATTTTTTTAAGAGTTTGAATTATTTAAGAGAGAGCGAGCGAGTGTGGGGAGGAACAGAGGGAGAAGGACAAGCAGAATCTGTGCTGAGCACAGAGCCCCATATGGGGCTCAATTCCACAACCCAGAGACCATAACCTGTGCTGAAACCTAGAGTCAGAGGCCTAACCAACTGAGCCACCCGGGCACCACCAAAGTATTTTTTAATGACTCCCTTTATCAAAGCATTTTAAAAGATTTTTAAACATTATTTGAGAAAGAGAGTCGGTGAGAAAGAGAGCACCAGCGGTGGGGGGGGGGGGGGGCGGGTAAGGGGGGGGCAAAGGAAGAGGGAGAAGCAGACTTCTGCTGAGCAGGGCTGGATCCCAAGACCCCAAGATCATGACTTGAGCCACCTAGGTGCCCCAAAAAGTTTAACCAAATTTTCATATGCCCAGTAAATTTTCTTCCTTACTGTATTAATTTGATTTGTAATGTTTGTAATTACAGGTTTAGGACAAATAGAATCAATCTCAGTCAAGACACAACTGGAAGAATAAAAGTGCATATGGCCTATTAATCGTGAGTGGTCTGTGTTCTAGAGCTTCGGTCTGTATATTTTTGACAGAATGAAGAATCTTGTATAAATTGTTGACATAGAGAAATAGCTAAATGAATAGTCCTATACAAAGTATATAGCTAAATTTGGCTAAATGGAGAACATTTAGAAGTATGTGAATATACACACATGCGGAGGAATATGAGTGAGTTATGACGCTTTGTGTGTATAGATGCCTCTGTGTGTGTGTGATGTGCCTTGGTTTTGCCTTCCTTCTCTCCCCCTCATAGCATTGTTCTTACAAGGATATGGCAATACTTTTCATTTGGTTGTCATTTCCAGAATTGATGCAACTTCAGTTTTTATTATTTTTTCTATTTGCCATATAGTTCACAAGGTGTTTCTTAAGCTGATATTTGCTGCTGTTTAATACTTCTGGGAATATTTTAGATTTTTTCTCCAAAGTTAAAAAAATTGAACAAGACATACTTGGTAGAGCACATTCTTTTCTCTTCATGGCTCTCTAAATTTCTTGATCATTGTGCCTCAAATTATAAAATAAATAATTATCCACTTAGGGGATTAACTTCATAAAATAATGGAGCTCTTTAAACTAGCAGGTAGATTTAACTTTGAGCAATGAAAACTACTAAATATTAAGAATTAAAGTTTGAATTCTTTTGTAGCCAAGCATTACCTGAAGCAACATGTCATCTAAAACTTTCCATGACTCTTATATGAAAGGAAATCCATGGGAAGGTGGGAGAAATGGTCCTGGTGACAGGGCTGTGAATTCAAGTGAATTCACAAATGAAAATTGCCCTTACTTTTAAATGCTTTTTACTTAGGATTGTATCTAATGGCCGTTAAACCAGTTGAATTACATCTATAGAAATGTATAATGTTTTAGGTTTAAATATTATGGAATTTTCCAACTGTCAAGTTTATTTATTTATTTTTTTAACTATCAAGTTTAAAAAGGTAATTTGGAAGAAAGTTATGCAAGGTGTCAGATATTGAAGCATTCTTACATTCTCTCTACCAAACATTAGCACATAGGCTCTCTTATCTCTATCTACATCCACCACTTCCTGTCTTAATGATTAACATGACAAAGTGAAAAGGAAATTAGTGGAAATATAATTTATTAACCACTTTTATTTAACCATGATTAACCATTGTTTAGCCATATTTAACCATATTAAGTTCAATCATAAAGTTCAACTAAATGAACGTCAGTCTCTTGGCCCCAACCATGTAGTCACACTGAGTACTCTAGGGTTCTGAGAACCACTGGGAAGCGTATCTGTGTTTTGCTCTTTTTGAATCACATAGCTCTTAGTTTAGAGGTTTTATGATAGGTAAATCCTAAGAATTATTGCAAAGCACTTTCTTCCAATGCTTCTTTCAATATGCTAATACTCCATGGGTAGTGTATTTCTATTAATAATGTCTATTAATATACATTAGTATATATACCCCAAATACTTCCAATATGGGGAGAAATGTGAAGGGTTTAGGCAAACTACATAGGAAATAGCCAAGCATTTTAGTTTTCTTTCCTAGAGACAAAAGGACGAATGTTAAGTATTCATATTAAGGCAGAGTTGATCATTATTCACAGAAGCCATGTCAACCAGATGAATAATTAACATTATTTGCATCAGAGCCTCATAAATCAGTCATGGACTGAAGAGTTGGAATGACTTGATCTTAGATCTTAGAATTTTAAAGGAAGAAAACACCTGAAGAGCATTAGTCAAATACTGTTCTCTCCCAGGTAATGCACCAAAGGATCCAATGTGTTACAGAAAGTTAATACCGGATCTTAAATTTAAGTTTTTATATGAATAGAGAACAACCTACACTTTACTAATAGTTGGTCCACTGTTTGACACTGATACCATGGTTCTTAGTGCATTTCTGAAGTCATGAGGCGTGGGTTGCTTGTGAGTGTTTTAGGGGAGGGGAGGGCTCTCCACAGCCCAAACACATTCTTAGTCATTTACTGCCTTTTTTTTTTTTTAACATTTTTAAAATTTAAACTCAATTTGCCAACATATAGTATAATACCCAGTGCTCATCCCATCAAGTGGCCTTTTCAGTCCTGCCACCCAGTTACCCCGTCTCCCAACCCATCTCCCTTTCCGAAAGAAACCCTTTGTTTCCCAGAGTTAGGTCACTGCCTTTTACAACTTAGAAACATACTGAAGTTTACCTAAGAAAATTTTTGTTGCAATATTCTTCTAGATGTCAAAATAGTTTGTCTCAATTTTACTAATCATTGCTTCTGTTTATTATAATAATGTTATCTACATTTCCCCTTAGTTCTTTAATAAACCTGAAGAAGACAAATTAGGATAGTTCAAAAGAGGAGTATGTAGTTTCCCATTTATTTTATTGAAAGGTTCCAAAAATATTTTCAACTTGTAGTTTAAAACTGTGGATTTGGGCTTTATTAGTTTTCAAAAAAAATTATATCTTGTTCAAGTTTGAAGTTCTCTTATGTATTTAAACATGTTCTTAAAAGTTCTCATTACAAAAAAAAATGATTGCAACAATGTGTGGTGTTGGATGTTAACTAGACTTTCTGTGATCATCTTACAACATGTACAAATATTGAATCACTATTGTATACCTGAGACAAATGCTATGTTTGGAGGTGGTTTTTTCACGTGTGAGATTTAGAGAATGAACCTGCTCACAGACAGATTCTGTGTATTTATTAATTTATTTTAAAGAATGTTGTCTATATGTTTTGGTACAATTACACTATCAAAAGACTAATCATGAATGCAGTTAGTCCTTCAATGCATAATACAATTGTCCAGAGCTGCTCTGCTGAGTGACTATCAGTGACTTTTCACTGATAGAAGGTCTTCAGTTGGGGGTGGTGTGGGAAAAGAATTATAAATCACTCATAGGATTGTCTGTTTTAATAGAAACACACAAAAATCACCAATTCATCAGTGATTTCACATCTAGGGCAGAATCTGCAATAATGGACTCTTATTCGATGTTTAATTTATTCCATTTACTACTTTATTTTGCTCACGTTTTCGAACTATTTTGATTGATTCTTTTAAATTTTTTGGATAATTTACAGTTGTTTTTTGAATAGTGACTTTTCCCTGGTAACTTTTGTAAAAATAGATCCAAATAATCAATTTGTTTAAGGATCCTATGATTGCAATGTCCACTATTTGAAGAACACCGTATCTTTATCATGCCCTCTGAAGGGCAAATCTTTTCCATTTATAATGTATTAACAGCAATGACCCTCTCTGGCACTTCAAAGTCATACTAAATACTTGGTTTCTTTTGTTATTCAGGATGTTAGTCTGATGTATTTTAACTTGATTTACATGTAATCCAAACTAACAGTTTTCCTTATTACTGTCCTACCCAGACTTTGTGAGGTCCTTTGGTCTACAGAAAAAGCACACAGGTCTGTTTTATAAGCTGCTTTAAACCACAGACTCATAATATCTCCTGAGAAGTTAAAAAACTTTTTTTTTTTTAACAGCAGATGCATCTGAAAGAAAACCAAGTGGACTGACATGTTTAATATAAATGTTCTTACAATCCTTCAATTTTAATTAAAGTTCCTTCCAAGTGAGCCCCTTAGGACTCTAAGTCTATCCTGCTTTTCATTAAAAGGTAAAGTCTGATAGAACTTCAGAGGATCGGATAAATCCTAAAAATCCCTTAGGCAGAGACAAACTAAAGGAAAATTTGCAGAGAGTGATTTCTCCCTCCCTGGTCTTCCTCCAAAACATCATTCTCTCCTTCTACCATATCCCCAAAGGTGTACTTAATCTGAATCCCACACACACTTCATTTTAATTTTGGGGTGCAACTGCTCATAAAAATTTAGCCCTGTAGAGGTCAAAGCCTCTTCCTTCTTTTGCCAAAGAAAGTTTGCAATGTTGACTTTAAATTATTTGCAGAGAAATAGCTTCTTTTTCCATAGACCTTCTGCATCTTTAGTAAATTAACCAGCTGTGTGGCTCTAATCACATTTCTCTCTGCTGCCACAGCAAACAACCAATGTTTAGAGGTTAAATCAAATTGATCGAAATAAAAAGAAACAGAATAACTATATAGTGTGATTTCAAATGTGTATCTTCCCTTGGATTATTTATTAACCTCTTATCAGAAAATGGACCAAAGACCAAAGTGCTTATTTCACTAGGAAGAAATGTGATGATTCAGTGAGTTGCTCCCTACACAATCAATAGAAAGCAGATGTCCTATTTTTTTCTTCCTGGCAATTGGTGCTATATGTAAGATCATGTATAGCATGATTAAATGCAGATTCGTGTTATTAGAAGTCATGTGTGAAGGATTGTTGCCCCCATATCTATTTGATTTTAACACTAGGTAAGTGGGATGCTTTTCATTTATCCTAACTTTGAGCCAAAATATATTTGTCCTAGTCTGTGCAGTGCCATCATGAGTGTCTAGATTTAGTTTCTTTAGTAAGTGTGCAACTTTAAATTATCATTATGCTTCCATAGAATACTTACCTAGGTTAAATGAATTCTTTCCAAAAAAACACCCAGCAGGCCAAGGTAAGAAGGATCTATAAAATTGGCTGTTTTAATCATATAGTTGACAAAGCATGTCCCAATTGTTTTTTAGATTAAGACCTTACCTTTGTTACTACAAACAACCATCTTGGAAAACTGCCACCTAATACATGCAGATGAAAGTGGTATTTTATTACGTTACCTTTTATTATTTCTTATTAAAGATTAATCCATGTCAATTATGTATTAATATTACAGGTAAGGTAAATACAATAAAAACAAATCTGTAATTCCAACGATAGGAAATAAACATTATTAGCTAACTTATGCTCTACATATTTCTAGAGGTTAGAAGCTCATTCTGTCCTAAGGCCTTTGTGCTGCTGTTACTTCTGTTTAGAATGTTCTTCCCCAGATCTACATGAGCCCACCTCACTCAGGATTCCATTCAAATGTCACCTCTGTGGCTAAGCCTGCCTTGACTGGTCTACACAAAGTGGCCCCTCCCCAGGCTTCCAGTCACAATCACATCACCCTGCTTTACCTTCTCTATAGTCCTTAACAATAGCCCCAAGTTTATTTGTGGTTGTATTATGTCTCTCAACACTTTTATATCAGCTGATACATTTGAAGTCTATAAACAATGTCAGGCACATTTCTGTCTTTTAGGAAGAATTTGTTGGTGTGTTCATTGGAACTGACCATACCATGAACATTGTTGAGTGTCAAAAAGTATTTTCCCAGATTATTATGTGATATAATATGATATAGCCATATCCAGGAGCTATGTGTTTCTAGGTATATACATGTCATAAATTATTTTTAATCATTCTAAGGTTGCAGGACATTTTGGTCTTGTCCAGTTTTTTACTGTGTTAACCATGCAGTGATAAGCATCTTATAGCTACACTGGTGTGAACATCCAGGATTATTTCCTTAGAAAAAATTCCTAGAAGTTGAATGGCTATATTAAAGGATATGCTTGTTCTGAAGCCTCTGGCAATACGTAATTAATTATGCTGCAGAAATATGGAACCAATCAACATTCCCACTAATGATGTAGGGAAGTGCTCATTTGCTATATCCTTGCCAATCTCTGAGTATTGTCATTTAAAAATCCTTGCTCATGCTATTTGTAATGTAAAAATTGACTTAAAATTACAAATATTTCATGTGCATATCTGTATCAAGCCAGCATTGAGGGAAAGTGATCAGCAGTAAGCCTCACTATTGTTCTGGGGCATTCATTATGACATGCATTTAATTATCTTCCCACTGTCAAGTGGATCTCTCTTGTTAGTTTTATGTATCTTTCTTTATTAGTTACAAAACTGAGGATGAATTTAATTGTCTCCAAATGGGTTGCTCTAATTTGCAAATATGCATTTAAGTTCAGTTATATTCTAAATATAGATCTCATTTTACATCTAGAGATTATACAAGGAAAAAAAAATCCTCTGAGTCTAGAAACCAAATTGGTTTGGCTATAGTGTTTGGAAAGTATTACTAAATATCTGAAACTCTTCAATAGGAATTGCAGAAACACTAATATCATCTGAAAATTTTAAGTGTTCAATGAGAAAATTAAGTCTATTTCCTGACAGACCTGAGCAGAAACAGAATCAGATAGATTGAGTTCTTCTCATATATCCAGTGTTGCTTAGTAATCCACCGACTTGATAAAAAAAAAAAAGCACTTAAAAGGATATGTTGAGCACTGACTGAGTGTAAAAGATTATGCATGGAGAACACCAAGAAGCATCATAGTTTTGTTTTTTTTTTTTTGAAGCATCATAATTTAATCTTGAACACAAACATGGGGTTAACTACTAAAAATAATTTCCCAACAAGAATATTGAGTGATCTCAAGGCAGTATAACAGGCAGAATTTGGGGCACCTGGGTGGCTCAGTGGTTGACCATCTGCCTTTGGCTCAGGTCATGATCCCAGAGTCCTGGGATCAAGTTCTGCATCCGGTTCCTCGTGAGGAGCCTGGTTCTCCCTCTGCCTGTATCTCTGCCTATCTCTCTGTGTCTCTCATGAATAGATAAAATCTTAAAAAAAAAAAAAAAAACAGGCAGAATTTCTAGGTCTTAAAGAAAGCAAGCATAATTATGGAGGACTGCTCTGACAAAGGTGGAACCAGAAAATGTGCTGGGTAAAATCAGCATTACACTCAAAAAGACAAGTGGTAGGTCCAAGGAGTTTCTTGACCAAAGCTGGACAAGTGGGAAGGAATATTTATTCATGAGACAGAGGAGAGACCACCATATGTGGGTACACACAGAGAGGGTTGGGGGAGCTGGATGCTGGCAGACCCCAGAGGATGTTGGCTGCTTGTGTGACCAAGTTCACCAGAGAAGCCTACTCATTGTGAATTATCAAGGGGGGACAGTAATATTTTTTTTTATTTTATGGTTAAATATCTTTAGGTAGCAGTTGTTATTTCAACCAGAGTTAAAACCTCATCTATCCTTCTCTAGGTGAAGAAAATTAAATACACTGAATTGTCTTCCAACGTAGTCCCACCTTTTAGCTCATCATTTAGAACTTCTACCATGGATTCTAGATAGCCTTTGCATTCTCATCCCTTCAAATATCTTATGTTTCAACCAATCAGAGTCACTTGTCAGCAGTTCTTCCTTTCACATTCCTATTTTTGCTTCATTGTTTTCTCATTCTGAAAACTAGATCTTCGCATGTACTAAAACTTAATTCATCTAGGCCTTAGTGAAAGACTACCTTCCCTGTAGGTATCTCTTCCATCCTTGCTGGCTCAGTTCCCTATGGTCTTTTTCCTAGTATTAATTTCAGCCCTAAATGATGACTCCTTTTATTCTTTACCACAGTCCTCTGTTGAATTCCTAACTTCATGAAGGCAAATACAATGCCCTTCTTTCTTAAATCAAATATTTCAATAGTTTCGCCTCTTTTAAAAAACACACAGTGTTAGAAATATCATGTCTACAATGTTAGAAATATAAAGTCAAAGATCACTTATTGTTCTACCAACCAAAGACATCTATTTACAGTGTTTGATGTTTACTTACTTTCAGCCTCTTTTCCAGGATTTTTTTTTATCATGACCTGGCTAAAATATAAACTTTTATATATTTTAAGTGTACTAATAGCTAATATTTTTTAAGTGCTTGCTATGAACCAAGTACTGCTTTAATTGTATTCATGTATTAAAGGTCTTCACAAGAAACATATGAGGCAGTCAGCATTTTCCTCCTCATTTACTGATGAAGAAAATGGCTCAGAAAAAAAGTTATGTCATTTCGCCTAAGGACAAACCACTAACAAGTGTGGATTTGAAAAAGGCAAGCTGCAGATAACTGTGCTCTCTAAAACACTCACAGATCTTTTAATATGTGAAGCAAACTGTTCCATCATGTTGATTCACCATGATTTACTTAACCATCTTCAGACATTGACATTTAAGTTACTTTTCTCTTCGTCATTGAAAATAGCACTGTGATGATCATTTGGTGCCCAGCAATTTTTAAAGAGATAAAGTATCAATCCAAGTGAATTGCTGGGTCAAAAGACATGATCATTTGAGGGTCTACAATGCATATTTCCTAATTGTTTTCCAAAAGAGTTTTAAAAACTATGGTTCCTGGAGCAGTCACTGAGAAGTACTCTTGTGACTACATATGACTAAGTCTGAATTCTTTTTTTTTTTCTTTTTCTTTTTAGCTTTTATTGGTTAATTTCATGGGTAAATATTATCGTGGGTAAACAGCTTAAATGAACAGCTCCAGAACGGATTATAATATATCCGTCGGAATTGCTACATGCCATGTCTGTGTTCGATAGTTTAGCAATCTATTTCAGTTATTTCCAGAAATATACAAGTTCTTTTAAAGTTTATAAAATTTTAAACTTTTGTTTTTTCCATTGTGATTTCTTCTACACCTTTTAAATCTATGAGTCCTTGTTTCTTCAGTTATCACATATTTCTATTTCTTTTTTAAAATAAGTATATTTAGTTGTTTTAATATTTCTTATTCTACCTCTACTCAATTTACCAATTTGATATTATAATTGAGAAATCATCATTTGAGAAAAAATGTATTTTCTCTAGATATTTAACCAATTAACACCATGACCTCTTAGTCATATATGTGCATTGTGGGGGAGCTCACGAGCCTTACAGAATCCAGACATAATATAAAAGCTTATTATTCTTGGCCTGGGACGTCTGTTTTCTGCCACTGGCTGTGATTCGATGAACCAAACTAAAGTCACAGTTACCAAGAGTTGTTGCTGCTGGAGCAGGGTCCTATTGAATGTCACATATTTGGCTTTGACTTAAGAGAAAATGGAACATTTCTTTCAAGAGACGAAATACCTGAGGAAATATATTTTTTTTAAGAAAAATAATATGTAATGCAGTGGGCAAGAGTTTTGTTGTCATTCTTTGAGTTTCCTTTTATTATCTCATGCTGTAGCAAATAAATGTTTAGGTTACAGCACTGTTCAGTCACAGTGGCTTCAACATGCATGCTAAACTAGGACAAACTTTTACAAGATAAAAGCCACATGACTAATACTGGAACACCGACTTCAGGATTTTAAGAAATATTTAGGTTAAAGTTTAATAATATTCTATTTGGAGTACAGAGGATTTTAAACTCAGCAATGTGTCTAGTTCAAATGTGAGCATTATAAACATTTGTGGACAATATGTAATTTTTACTAATATGGCATATTTTATTAGGTGTGACTATAAAGCAATAGATCATATTTAAATATTTTGAGATGATAGCATCATCTTCTAGTGATTATTTTGAAGGTACAATACTCCCTTGAGTGTAAGTTCTAAAATCTTTGTTACGAAGTTATTTTATACAAAATCACATCACATATACAAAAGAAACTTCCGATAATTAATTTTAGCCCTTAATTATTCCTACCAGTTCTCCAAATATTTTACCCACATTCTTTTATTGGAAGAAGCCATGCAAGGCAAAATATTTTGCCAAAAGTGGATTAACAATTCTGGGTAAGCAAACGAAGGAAAAACCTCATTCCTCATCAACAACAAAACAAAACAAAAAACCTATAATATTTTGAGTCTGAAATCAAAATGATACATACACTCCTAAGAATGGAGGAGAAAATAGATTTCTTATGACCCAGTAAAGTTAGAATTTTATATTAGAATTTTATATTAGATAAAATTAAATCATAATTTCATATTTAGATACCTAGACAGAGCAGATTATTTTTAATCATGGTGTAAATAATTATGAAAATACTCCCACATAAAACACATGCCCAAATGCATACCTGTAATGCCCACATAAATACATAAAGACTATGTACTTAGAGAGACAATGGATGAAAGATCAATTTAGTTCTGACATTTGTTGAATGATTTGTAGTCAGCAGTCTTTCTCAAAGAAAGTGCTCTTTAATGGCAGAAAAATTCTATCAGCAATTTGTTGGCAGAACTTTTCATTTGAAGTATAAGGTACCAAAATTCATTCTCACAGTACAAAGTATGACTCATTCTCCTTGTGTGCATTTGTGCTCTATATTTGTAAGACATTCATTTCCAGAGAAATTTATGATTTAAAATGATATGAATTCTTTCTCCATCTTGTTTCCCCTAAAATCTTGCTCTGACTTCCAAGTTGAGTTGATTTAGGGCTGGAATCCCTTTGAGCAATATAGTGGGGCCTGTTGTTTTCTGCTCCCATAGTATATTTACAAGCTTTTTTTTTTTATGTATCCTGCAATGATACCATCATCTTTCCATAATCTTTCTGAAAAATTAATCTTTTGCTGCCATCTTGTGAAGCTTACATTCTATCCTAGAGTTTTACATTCATGTTTTATCCAAATTAATTTTCCTTCAAAGGTCTCATGATTTCAAATTAACCTGTGTCTTTGTTTACTGTATCATCTGCTCTATAAAGCAGAAAACACATTCCAATGCTTGACTAATAAACATTTATTCAGTAAATGAAGAAAAAAATACCTTTATTCCAATGATGTAGCATTTTCAAAGCACTGTATATGGATTGTTCTATTCCCATTACCCATTCTTCTCTTAACCATTATCAGAACTCCACTTGGGCTGCCTGAATATGGTGCTTCTTTCCTCAATCCCAGCCCTTCTTTACCATAGACAAGCAATGCGTAAGTAGGATCAGGGCCCCTGGCAAGTTCCTGAGATACTTTTCAGTAGGTTCATTATGTCAAACTATTTTCATAATACTAAGATGTTATTTACCTTTTTCATTTGTTTTCTCACAAGTGCAAAATGGAGTTTTCCAGAGGCTCCATGACATGTGATAATGTCATTCCTCTGATGTCTAATGAAATATGTGCTTGTATAATTCTTTGTTATAAAAATACTATTTAGTATATTAAATATTAATAACTACAACCCACATTAACAGGGCTTTGAGTCCTTCCCCAGACCTCAGGCATGATGGGTATACGTGATTTTAGTGAATACCTTATTTATGCTCCAAATAAGCAACTCATAAGTGGATCACAGAAATACCATTCATAAACGCTTGATCTCCTGTTTATGTATGGAAAAGTAGTTAAATCAGACTTTGTTGTCAAAATTCAGCAGAGATCCCTAAAACCCATTAAATGCCAAGAAACCCGAGACCTTAAATGGAGAGGCATGACCATCTATACAGCACATGCTAAATTGAACAAATGATCATCTATATCCAGATACAGAGAATGAATCCTTGAATGAAGAAGGCAATGATTAATAACTTTGAATCAAGTAGTAAATGTGTTATTTATTTCTCCCATGGGGGAGAAGAAAGGAATCCTTCCTATTCATCTTAAATCAAGTGAAGTGAACTTTTGTAGAACCACTTGGAGAATCTGTAGTGTTTTTCTTGGAGTGTGGGGCTGGGACACCTCTGTCTGGGGACAAGGACAAGCCTATTTTTGGGACCAGCTTAAGAATAGCCCAGAGCAAAAATTTGGCAGTATTTTGAGAAGGCAAAGAGAGACCAATAATTAATCAACCAATAATTAATAAAAGACACATATTTTCTATGAGCTAGATAGGTGGCTGGCTGTAAGCTCTCTTGAAAAGGAAGAGGTCTTTTGGCTGCAAATACAACAAATATCCACTACAGAAACTGAGGACGTGTGTAAGCCCAGAGGGCTCCAGATAAAGGTAGTACAAAGTCTAAGAGATGAGAGATACAGGGTTCAAGGGACTCTGGTCTCTCATGGAAAAGTCAGCTTTTGTATCTGCCATAACTAGAGGGTATCAGTACTCTACTATGTACTCTCCATCAATTGTACTTCCCTTCATTTTCATCTTCTTTCCCCTGCCCTCCTTTGGCCACTGGCAAATGCAGCTAGAAAGAGGTGTTTCACAAGACAGGAACAGTCAACTGTTCCCTTCCCCCCCTGCAAGATTTCCAGCCTATGGGAGATTTGGAGGGTGGTGGCCAAAAGATAAAAATTTCCAGTTATAAGACAAGTAAGTGCTGGGGATGTAATGCACACCATGAAGGCTAGAGTTAACACTGATTGATGTGTGATACATTTGCAACTTGCTAAGTCAAAAGATCCTAAGAGTTCTCATCACAAAAACTATCTGTATGAGATGATGGATGTTAACTTACAGTAGAAATCATTTTGTAATATATATAAGTCAAATCACTATGCTCCACACCTTAAACTTACACAGTGCTGTGTGTCAGTTCTGTTTCAATAAAATTGAAAAAAAACAAAACAAAACAAAAAAGCACAAACACCTTTCCTGGAGAAGAAAGTCAGGTATATTTGACCCCAGTGGTGAGTTCTACCAAACAGTTAAGGAAGAAGGTAAACTCTTCCAGAAAATAGAAGAGGAGGACTCCCTCCTCAAATTATTTTTTAAGTTCAGCATTTCCTTTTTGCCAAAACTAGACAAAAACATGATAAGAAAAATAACTTCTAACACTACCTTAAACATATTCATTATATTTTCTAAAATTGAAAATTCTTACACACTGCTGATAGGAATACCAAATGGTAAAGCCACTTTGAAAAATATTTTGGCATTTTCTTACAAAAGTTAAGTATATGCTTTTATGACCCAGCAATTCCACTCTTAGGTATTAAACCAAGAGAACTGAAAACATATTTCTACAAAACACCTAGAGGCAAATGTTCATAGCAGCTTTGTTTTATAATAGCCAAAAACTAGAAACAACTCAAATGTTCATCAACTGGTAAATGCATTAACAAGCTGAAGTACATCATACAGTGGCATACTACTCAGCAATGAGAAGAATGTACTGGTATATACAATAAGTTGGATTCATATCCAAAGCATTAATCTAGAGGAAAAAGTCCAACCAAAAAAAATATATATGAATACATATATATACTCTATAATTTCATTTATAGAACATTGTAGACAAGGCAAAACTATCAAGAGAGGAATCTTATCAGGGGTTGAAAGAGACAGAGAGGGGAAAGACCACAAAGGAGCAAGAAAAAGCTCTTTGTTACAGAGGAAATGTCCTATAAATTTATAATGATGGTTGTTAAAAATCAATGAATTGTATATTTAAGCACAGTAAAATTGATTTTATGTATACATCAATGACCCTGAAATAAAAATAACCCTGGATGAAAATAAGTATATATTAAAAATTGAAAAAAATTCCCCACCCAGTAAAGACAGAACTTATAAACTGGATGACAGGTAGAAATGTTGGAGACATGCTAACTCCTGACATATTTGTCCCAACTTTCTAGTCTTAGCTTTCAAAATGACCCTAACCTCTTTTTCCATCATTATCTCTTTTGAAACATTCCCCTCCCCCCAATTCTACTACCCCTACCCCCAACCTGCCCCATTCTTCTGTATACCTGTATATGATTTCCTCCTTCTAGAATATTTTCCTATTTTTACCATTTGAAATCTTTTGTGACTTTCAAGGTTAACTTCAAAAGCTCTTTCATAAAGCACCTAAGGAGAAACAGCTGGGATGCCTAATCCTAAAATCGTTTATGAGCTGCTATTGGCATATGACACAATCTTTGCGTGATTTCTGAAGGTTGTTTTCATGGGATTCACTTCAAAAAAAACAACAAAAAAATTAGGTTTCTGATTTCCAGATATGGATTAATAACAAATCTTGAGCTCTCTTGTGCTCTCCACACAGAGTGGGGAGATTTGTGTGGGATCCCACCAACAGCCCCCAACCCTTTATTCTAATACCAAGAGTAAGAGTTACCTCCACTTCCAAAATATCCTATCATAGCTGCTGCTTCAGAACACTGGACACTCCCATAAAGATCACGTCTGTGATAGGAGATGGAAGAGAGCACACAAAAAGATTTAAACTCTTCCATCCTCCCATAGAATGAATGGATGCTCCACTCATTATTATATGATCTTAAGTAAACATGTTTGAGGAATTTGTTTTCTGTCCCATACTCATTGTCATATTATTTTTCTGTCTTTGGAGAAGGCGGTTTTATTGATTAATTTGTGTTTTGGTGGTGCTTATGAGCATGGGAATAGTTAGCTCTTCCCTGCAGATTACAGAGTGATACTAACAAAGCCTTTTCCTGACCACTACCTGAAAGAGGAATATTCTACTTCTCCTATAAAACTCATTTTGCCTATAGAATTGTTATGGCCACTTGCCTTCATGGGAGGCCATGAGGACATAAATTCTACTAAAGCAGGGTCTGTCTTTTCTACTAATACTTGCATCCTCTGTAGACACCAGAACATAGGAAGTATTCACTAAATATTTATCAATGTTAAAATAATTAAAATATTGCTATATTGCAATCTCTCTTGAATATAACTTAAAATATGACTTTCTTGAACTACATTAAGAGGTTGATTTATTCATGTTTCTAGGGACCTTTCTCTATAAAATAATCTCCCTTTAAGACTCTCTTAATATAAGGCCCTTAAAAGGTTATTGTAGGATTCAGTGTAGTAAGTTGCTTATCACCTCATTACGTACAGCACTTAGAAAGTCTGTTATCCATTGTAAAAGTTCTTGTGAAAGTACATAGGCCAGTTTCATTCTACAACTCTTTTGCCAAGTTCAAAACCACAATATCTTAGCAGCTTTTATTTTTCTTCCAAACACCGTAAGTTATTACACTATATGATGCATTGCATACTTGCCAAAGCATTTCAGCCAGATTTTTTTTGTTACATAAGCACAAAAGCATCCAACACTAATAAACTATTTTTCTTTCTACTTTCCTATAAATTCAAAGAACCAGTGCATGTTTCTATACCCTTGGATAGGAAAAAAAAAAAAGCAATCACTAACATTTGAAAAGCATTCTGCCAAACTAAAATTGTGAAACATGTTCCTTAACTGACATAATTTTCTTCCTAAGTATAATTTACCTATAAGTTCACAAGTTTCATAATAATTAATAATTTGTTGCTTACACAATGACTATTGTTTTGTTGCTGTTTGTTTTCCAAAATGTAGTACGCTTCATTCAGTCAGTATCTTGCCTTTTGTTTTGTTTGCCCTGCTACAAATTTAATAAACCTATGTGTCTGGCTTTAAGAAACTGAAATACACACTCACTAATGTAAACAATCATTTGGGAGTCTTCTCAACCATCTAAGATGATGAAAATTTTCTGTTAACAAATGTAGCTTCACAAACTATGCTGTGCTCCAGATTCTGCCTAAAGATTCTGCTTAAGGTTCTACTAGGTTTTTTTGTTTTGTTTTAACTTGCACCATTATCTGGAGAAGTAGACTTACCACAAGAGAATAATCAATGACTAAGGAACTAGTAATGGTGGGAGACCTGGCAATAGCACAAGCTACAAACTGAGGAAGAGCTAGAAGATGGTGTTTGGAAAGAGAAGCCATTCAAAGAATGGATCTGCAGTATATCAAGAGTTGGGGTTTTTTGTTTTGTTTTCCAAAGGCTCACTCAAAAATGTTCACAATGAGCAAGGAATGTTATTTGTGAATTAATATGGCAAATGAAACATGTAAAGTGATCTAACTCACATTTTTCAATGAAGCGATGCAAATATTCTCTACCATTCTTCAGAGCTATATTAAGCTTAAGCAATAGATATTTTCTGGGCCTTAATAAATAGCAGCCGTCACCGTGAACATCTTGAAACATGACATTTTAAAAGTTACTTTGTCAAGTATCTAAAGCTAAAGAAAGGCAGGATCAATAGGACACCAAAATAATTAGCAAAGAGTGAGGAATTTGGCAAACTTGCATCCTGATCTGCACAATACAAACCAACAAATGGACTGATTTCATTTTCTACTTGTGCATTACCAGACTGAGTTGGGGAGCCAATGTAGGTGCCAGTTATGGACAAAATGGTCATCATGGTATAATAAAATGAGAGTTTTAAGATTTGGACTGATCCTGCCAACCATATCTCAGAAAATCATAATGATGATACTGACCAAAATTTAGAGTTAGAATTCTGAAAAATTGCATTTCTAGTGATGTTTCCTTAGCTTACTGGTTTTTTTTTTTTTTTGGTCTTTTTTTAAAATAATAAATTTATTTTTATTAGTGTTCAATTTGCCAACATACAGTACAACACCCAGTGCTCATCCCGTCAAGTGGCCCCCCCCCAAGTGCCTGTCACCCACTCACCCCCACCCCCCGCCCTCCTCCCCTTCCACCACCCCTAGTTCATTTTCCAGAGTTAGGAGTCTTTATGTTCTGTCTCCCCTTCTGATATTTCCTACCCATTTCTTCTCCCTTCCCTTCTATTCCCTTTCACTATTATTTATATTCCCCAAATGAATGAGACCATATAATGTTTGTCCTTCTCCGATTGACTTATTTCACTCAGTATAATACCCTCCAGTTCCATCCACGTTGAAGCAAATGGTGGGTATTTTTCATTTCTAATGGCTGAGTAATATTCCATTGTATACATAAACCACATCTTCTTTATCCATTCATCTCGGTGTCCATCTTTCGATAAAGATGAATTTTTTTTGGTCTTATAGGGACCAAAAATGTTGCCTCACTTCATTATAAAATTCACTGTAACTTCAAAGATTCTTGTGAGATATCTGGAGGTAATTGGAGGTAAAATGGAGAATTAGAAGCCAAAACAATTTTTATTTGAAAAAAAAGTAAGTAGCATTACTGTACACACAAATATTCTGCTATCAAATGCAGTGACAGGTTCTGAATATACAATAGAAAATAAAGCAGATATTGATCCTGACTTCTTTCAATTGATTTCTAGCAGAAATACATACTTAATTATTATAAACTAAGAAAACAAGGTATCAGGAAAGAACAGTAGTGAGTAGTTCACTTTCAGTTGAAGGATTAGGGATAGCCTTTCTGAAGAAGTAACTAGGAAAAATGTAGAGTCATCCATAAAGAGAGATTTCAGGCTGACAAATGGCTCAAAGGCAGTAACCAGCATGGCCTATGGGAAAAACAGCTAGGAAACCAGAGTGGTAAAAGATCACCAGCAAAGAGTTGGGTGAAACAACATGAGCTAGAGATAAACAGAGCCAGATAAGACCAGACCTCAAAAGTCATAGAGAAGGATTGGTCTTTGATGCAGAGTATAACTGGAAAGCAAAGAGGGCACAGAATAGGCAAGATACAACTTCTATTTAAGGAATTATTCTGGCTATTGAGTGGTATATGGTGGAAGCAGAGGACAAGGTCAAAGCAGGAAGATGTAAAAGTGTGCATGTACACATGTCAACATAGATGTGACATGTACTTTCTGCAATCAGGATGTTAAAATGCTTCACATGTCTTTAAAATATTTCTGTGTTGGAACACTTCAAATGGCAAATAAAATGCCAAAAAGTAATTAAAAGAGAGGAAAGCTAGACAAAAGAATTTTAGGGGGTAGTTTGCAGGAATTTCTCCCTTTATAAAGAACTATAATTTTCTCAAAGTCAGGGTAGGCTGGCTTTCATGCATTATTTGTATTTGTGTGTCATGCACTTGTATGGCCAATTTTAGGTGCAATTATTCATTTCTTCTCAGTATACTTTTCATAAAGGAATTCTCCCTGCATGTATGTGAATTTTATGGTCTTCTCTCTTGGCTTGTTCCTTGGGGCAACATTTCCCCATTCTTGTTTTTCTAAGGTTAATCAGGTAACATTACTATTTCTTTTCATTACATGTTGTTAGGTAATCCCTGTCATAACATGTGTGGGAATATTTTCTGAGAAGCAGTTGTTCAAAGCATAGTTTTTACCATGTTGTGGCTTCCATTGAGGGGCTTTCCAGATTTCCACATTCTTTGACTACCAGAAATGTTAGAAGTCTATAATTTGGAAGTCATCTTTACTGCTGCTTACCACTTTTGAATGTTAAAAAGAACAGTGACTTCAACACAGAAAAATTAAATGTTTTATAAGTGTTTGTGTATATGTATGTGTGATATATATCATGGAGAGTCAATAGAAGCTGGAACATGTGCGTGCAGGCATATGAGTGTATGAAAAGATAGTCATTGCTATTTCATTATCTAAGGAAAAGGAAAGTCCCTTTTTCTTTCATATAATCATTCATTTCTTAGCCACCTCAAAGAACATGATATTGTTTTCAAAGTCCACTTACAGAGATATACAAAAGCTAAGTTTTGAAACTATGGATTAAGAAACTAGAAATAGAACTCCCTTGTGTCTCTGGCCCCAAGTCATTTTATCTTGAGGGTAATGATCACATTTCATGACACATCATTTTCAAAGATGTTGAATGACAAGGAGCCTATTCTGGTATCAGATCCTGTTTGGTTGTCTCCAAAATCCTTTTTAGTTGAGAAGAGAAGGAAATAAGTGAATATCACAACATAAAACCTTCCCATTTAATTAGAAGAGTGTATGGAATAGCCTTAGGGAAAAAGGAAACATTTTTCAACTTCAAATCCCTTTCTGGACACATGTCTTTAGGAGGAAGCTCTAGTGACAGAATCAAAGTATCATCCCCCCCGCCCCCCACCAAATGACAGTAAATATAACTTTCCCAGAGGAAAATTAGTCCAGTCAATTAAAAGGCAAGGCTTTAGGATATACTGTCCATTACTGTACTTTTATAATAAGTATAGGTTTTTAAATTCTAAATACAAAATTGTCTCTATGGTTCCATTTTAAGTTTAATACATGTAAATCAAACAGATCCTTTGAGGCAGAGCTTAAAATCTCAGGTTTAGGGGTCAGGCAACTTCTATTTAAATCATGGCTTAACCACTTATTTGCTGAATGACTGGGCAAATCGTTAAATATCTCAGTGTCTTCAACCTTTAAATGGAGAAAAAAATAGAACTGACCTCAGCGGTCCTAGAGGGATTAATCAAACTATCTCACACATGACATGAAGCACAACTTCATATATCTTATAATCACCTAACAAGAAATATTAGTATACTAACAACTAAAGTGACAAATTATTATGTTCAAAAGAATTATTTCACTCTGTACCGGCATGGCCTAAAAAGTGGATATAATTTCCAAGTATTTTAAATTATTCTTGAGACTGTAATTCTTGTAGTAGATCAGATCAGATACCAGAACTTTTTGCTTCTTCCTTACAGCCCATCTCAGTATCCCATAGCAATCAAAGGGGCACCCAGTCCAACATCTACAGACTGCAACTGAAAAGCTGGTTAATTTATGGAAGCATCTTGAAAAATGTCTGTCTCTGTCTCTCTCTCTCACACACACACACACACACACATATATACATACCTATTGTTCAACATCTACACAATACAACACTAGACATAGAAATAAGACCTAGTAACCTGGATGCCAAAGTTAAAATCCATCTCATTAGATAGGATAAATAGTGAGACTACAATGACTTTTTTTTTTTTTTTTTGCCTTGAAGCACATTTATTACTATTTACTTCTTGGGTCATTTTCTCCCAAGGCAGACCTTAAACAAAACATAGATATGAAAGAAGTATCATCATTTTGTTATTTTGTTCTCATATGAAATTTTAAAAAGCTACATGGAAGGTCACTGAATTCTGCCTATCTGCAAAAAAGGGAAATGATAAGCTGTCCTCAAACGCACATCCAGCTTCCTTCCAAAGGGTGCCGCTAAAAGGGCTGCATACACCCTTCCTGTTGCCCCAGGTGCTGAAGATGAAAATATCTGAACACTTGGCAATGAAGATATTCTCTGAGGTGGCTATAAAAAGGCTGGTCTTGGCTTTTGCCATTACAGTGGCACACATTTGTATTTTATTTCATTTTACCATGAGGAAGTTTCTGGAGTTTCCTCACCCCCATGATACCTCAACTTCTCTTTTCTTATCTGTGTAAATATTTTCTACTTCTGTCTCTCAGGAATAGATTTTTCAGTGGTTCAGTTATTTCCCATGCTGAATGTGGGCAACCTCAGTAACAGAGGCTCCTGGAAACATCCTTTACCTATTTTTCTCAGAAGATAGAACTGTCAATTGGACTTAGGAGAGGAAGTGGTTGGTTGGGGGAATTGCCAAAATAGTGATGGAAATTTCTTTATTGATTTAAAAATAACAACAACTCATATTTATCTTTTGACCATGACAACCTAAAGACTGACATCCCTTTGCTTTCTTTTACCTCAAATAGGAAGTAAGAGAGATGTCGGTTTCTAGGTTCTGGGAAGCCCATAGTTTGGGGTCCTATTTCTTGTTGCCTCTGTCTACATTAGTTATAGATTTAATAATGACTTTCATCTTTATCATCAGATCTTTTTTCTCAAATGTAGCAATTCTAGTGAGATAATTTCTTTTTATATATACATTAATGTTTCTTTATAATAAGGCATTTAGCAATATTCCATTGTGAGGAGCTTTGCTCTAAACTCAGAATTGAGAGTAAAACCTCAGGGTAAAGAGGAATTTAGAAAATACAAACATTTTTAACTTCTTTACTCAGATGTGAAGGAAACATCTCTCATGTCAGAAAATATTGAAGTTGTGTGGGAAATTACAACTAATGACACAGGATTAGTTAAGTCTTGGCCATTTTTAGGCTTTCCTTAATGTTATGGAGCAGTTTGAAAGAAGTTAGCTAGTAAGAGATTTTACTAAGTGCTGGTGTAAAGAGAATGGACAGCTAACAGGTAGGGAGAGAGTTCACTTTCAGCCATGTTGAATATTAGGTGCTTTTTACAGGACATAACCTAGAACAATTTGAAATTGTACCTTAAACTCAGATGAGTATCGAAGTTAATAATACACCTGTAGGAGTCCACCAGGGCAAATCTGGTAATTAATGTCAAGATCTCCTCATAAGGTGATCAGATGGTATGAAGAGAGATCATTACTGAACACCTACTGGAGAAGAGTAATATTTAGAGGACAGGAACCAGTGAAGGAGCCTGGATGCAAGGAGTTGGAGAGGAAGGGGAAACAGTATATCTGCTTCTGGTGCAGAGGGGGCTTTCCTCAGCACAGGCCTCACACCAGGTTCTTGCCAAAGGCTAAGGCAGTAAGTACAGATCCTAGTACTTATTCTGATGTTCACTGACAGTCTTTCTCTGTGTTTGTGGAAATAAAGGTAACATTTCCAAACAAGTATCATTTAAACATTATCTATAAAATTCTTCTTTTTTAATTGTCTATAAAATTCTAATTAAAAGGAAATTTTACTACAAAATGTGGAGGGGCAAGTCTCATAGGGATGTTCAGATTGACACAAAGCTATCCTCTTTACTAGTTATTGCTCTATAGTCACCGATGAGCCTGCATCTTGTCTCAGTGATGTGGCTAAAAAGTAGACCTCAACTTTTGGTCTTCTAGTGGTGAAGTCATTTATAACTCTAGAACCTTCTAGCCTAGTTATTCCAATAGCAGTTTTATTCAAGTTGACATTTATAGCTTCTATAGAATTGGAAAGTTGCCATAAAAAATGGCAGATAGCCATTTATCCACGAGTAATTTGAAGCAAATCAATCAACTGTGAAGCAGAAGTACAATAAAATCAGCAAGTAATAGGATTTTAAGCAAGAGGCAAATTCTAAGATGGGCTGGTGCATTTTTAGAATAATAACAGAGCAGTCTTGAGAGACACATGGTTCTTTAAAAAATAATAAGAAATAGAGATGTTGAGATATATGTCCAATACCCACTGGACAGAAAAAGGATTGGGAAATTTTCCCTGCTTTGGTAATATTTCTTGGTAGACTTTATTAGGATAGCAAGCAGTATGGAAAAGAAAATCCGGGATCCCTGGGTGGCACAGCGGTTTAGCGCCTGCCTTTGGCCCAGGGCGCGATCCTGGAGACCCGGGATCGAATCCCACATCGGGCTCCCGGTGCATGGAGCCTGCTTCTCCCTCTGCCTGTGTCTCTGCCTCTCTCTCTCTCTGTGACTATCATAAATAAATAAAAATTAAAAAAAAAATAAAAAATAAAAAATAAAAACAAAACCAGAGGATCCCTGGATGGCTCCACGGTTTGGTGCCTGCCTTCCGCCCAGGGCATGATCCTGGGGAGCCGGGATCGAATCCCACATCGGGCTCCCGGTGCATGGAGCCTGCTTCTCCCTCTGCCTGTCTCTCTCTCTCTCTCTCTCTCTGTCTCTCTCTATGACTATCATAAAAAAAAAACTCTAAAGAAAAAGAAAAGAAAAGAAAATCCTATGGGTTGATAATGGCAAATGCTGAGTTAGTGTGTGTTTGTGTGTCTGCATGTCTGTGTGTATATGCCTATGTAATAAGAAGGAGCTTCTGATAATATAAGGAAGAATAATGATTAATGGAGAAAGTGGACAATAGTTTCAAAGGCTACAAGGTGAGAAAAAACCTGATAGGAATTTACTTTATTTAGGAATTATGATGTCACTGGTGACCCGAGCAAGGGTAGATTCTACAAAATGCTAAGGGCAAACCCTGGTTACAGGAAGGTGAAGAGTAGACAGAGACTTCCTTTTCCAACAATATTGGCAGAGTAAATATCCTGAAAAACGATCCTGCTGCAAAGCTCCTAAATGTTTGAGTTGGAGGGAGTATGAGAAACTAGCAGTCATCAGAGGCCAAAAGTTGTGGGAAAAACCAACTCAAAGAGTTGTAAGCAATGAAATCATCTGTTAGTGCCAGTAACTTAGAGCTTTGGTTTTGACCTTGACAAACTCAGGTCTGCACTGGTGGGAGAGTTGGATTCCAGTTGTAAGACCTATAAAGAACTGAATCTCCAGTAAAAGTGTGATTTAGAAAAAAAAGAAAAAGCAGACAAAATAAAATATGCCTCGAATAAAGAAATAAACAAAATGTCCTTTGAGAATTCATAAGCCAGAGCTAATCCTCATACAGGTCAGGGTTCCACATCTCGCTGCCTGCACAGTCTGAAAGACTCAGCAGTCCCAGGCTTGAAGCTTCCCCAAGTGCCCGTCAGGAGAAATAATTTTCTCTAGATGAATCAACCTTCAAACCAAGCCTCGAAGAATTTCCTCATACAAAGCCCTTAAATCATCTCAGAATTTAAATGTACAAAACAAAAAAGGAAACAATGAAGGAGTAAATGTCATCAAAAACAAACATCAAATATAGCAACAGTTCGGATATTTCAGATATTCCAACTGTACATTCAGAAGATCAGTGTGCTTAAAGTAAACATATAGATATAAATATAGATATATACAATATATATAAATAAGGAAGAAGTGACTATAAAGATAACTGGGCAGTTGAAATAAAAATAGAAAATAACTTGTACATATATAAATGAAGATACAATAGTTAAAATAAGAATTCAGTAGGTGTGCTTTAGCCTCAGACATGACAGAGGAGAGAATAAGTAAGCTGGAATATGGATCTGAAGCACCTGGCCCCAAGAGAGGGCAGAGAAACAACATAAAAACAGTTGAAGGATAAAATGTTAAGATGTAACATAAGTCAAATCAGAATTCTAAAAAGAAATAGTAAAGAAACAGAAAAGATAATTTGAAACAAAATCATCTCAGTCTTAACCAAACTGCAGAATGTAAATGAAAAGATATTTTTTAAAAATCCAGAGAAATGGATGCCTGAGTGGCTCAGTGGTTGGACATCTGCCTTTGGCTCAGGTTGTGAGCCCAGGGTACTGGGACTGAGTTCCACATCAGGCTCCCCACAGGGAGCCTGGTTCTCCATCTGCCTATCTCTCTGCCTCTCTCTGTATGTCTCTCATGAATAAATAAAGTCTTTTTAAAAAATAAAAAATCCAGAGAGAAAAACACATTACCCCCCCCCCAAAAAAAAAACAACTGGAATGATAACTGAATTCTAATCAATGGAGACCAGAAACTGTGATACCATGTCAAAAGTTAAAAAAAAAAAAAATATATATATATATATATATAGCTATGTACCTAGAATTGTACATTATAACATCATTTCAAGAAAACAAAATTAAGAGATTCTGAAATACATACTACATATTTCAAGAGTAAGAAAAAATTTTAGAAAAACTGAGTTCAAGAGAAGATTAACAAATAAAGTGATAAATGTGAGTGAAATTAAACAAATATTAATGTTGTAAGACAATAACAAAGTGTAAATTTAGAGCATAATAGTTTTCTGTTGCTGTGTAACAAAGTACCACAAATTTACTGACTTAAAACAACAAACAAGGCTCATCCCTGAGTTTCTAAGGACCATGAGGGTGGGCATAGTTTGGTTGGGTTATCTGACCTGGGGTCTCACAGGGTTCAATCAAGGCACAAATAGGCTATGTTCTCATATGGAGGATCCACTTCAAGTTCCTTCACATTATTAGCAGAATTATTTTTCTTAAGGCTCTACAACTAAGGACTGAGACCTTTTACTGGTTGTTACCTGGAGGCCATCCCATTTCATAGGCCCTCTCACAATGTGGCAACTAAGTTCTTCAAGTTATTAAAGAAAATCCCTTCAGTCTGTGTAACACAATAACTGATATGTTATCCCATAACCTTTGCCATATAATGTAATCTAATCAAGGGAGTGACATCCCACTACTCTTGCAATATTCTATCGGTTGGAAGCAAGTCAAGCTCTACCTACACTCAAGGGGAGAGAATTATGAAAGGACATGACACAAGTTTGGGTGTTTTCATCAGGAGAGTTTGGGGAAAAAATAACCAAAACAGAACTAAAATAGCAAGTAAGTCAGAAAGAGCACGATCAGAGTTAAAACATGCTAATGTCCTTGTATGAAGTACAGAAAGGCACAGATTAATTTTAAACTGTGTCAAACATAAATAGAAACCATAAAATAAGAGAGTGGAAATACATCTAAAATATACATTTTCCAGTGAAAGAGTAAATAAAAGTTAATATGCCTATATTAATAGCAGATAAAATAGATCTTAAGATAAAAACTCTCAGAGGGTCATTACCTAATGATAAAGAAATCCCATGCACCAGATTTCACAATTCATAATGCTTACAATAAAAATTAGCAGAGAGGGATTGATAAATTATAGTGGTGATTTTGAGGCATATTACTTAGCAATTGATAGATCAAATAGCATCCCCCTCCTGTAAAAAATCAGTAAGTTGTAAAAGACTCTGGGAATACAAACAGGCTTTAACTAATTGTATTATGTAGAATAAAATACAAAACAATTAGAGACAATACATTATTTTCAAGCACTCATGACACTTGCCTATGGAAAGAAACTATGAAATAGCTTTAAAACTAATTTTAACAAATATGAAACATTTACTATAAATAACATTCTATAACTACAATAAAATTAAGTTTGAAGCCATTGATAAAAAGATTATAAAAATATTTTAGAAACACTTCTAAATAACAAAAATCAGATAAATATTAGAAGATTTTATAATCATGAAAAATTCTATCAAAACATGTAGGATACAGATAAAATACTTTATAGTGAGAAATTTATAGCCTTATGTAATAAGGCTTTTATATTAGAAAATCAAGCAGCCATCTCAATTTAGAAGAATATTGACAAAATAAACCCAGAAAGTAGGAGGTGATATAGAACCAGAAATTAAGTAGAAAATAAAGATATAATAAGGAGAACAACAAAAACAAATCTGATATTATAAAAACATATACAGATATTTCAGACAAAATTGATCAAGAAAAAAGGGGGATACAAACAATATTAGCAAAGCTTCAGAAGAAATAAAAGCTAGAATGATCATAAAATGTTGTAGACAATACTAAATTTGATTACTTATATGAAATTGGTCCATTTCTGGAAAATTATCTCTTACATAAATGAATTTATGAACGAACTAGAAGATCTGTGGAATTTTATAAGCATTGAAAAAAATTAAAACTGTTGTCTTTTCACAAAAAAAGCCCATGTCTACAGTGTGGCAACAAATTCTACTAGTTAGGCAAGGAGCAAATAATTCCAGTATCAAATAACCTCTTCCAGAAAATAAAAAAAAATGACACACCTTTTTACTTGTTTTATGAGATTATTATAATCTTGATTCCAAAACCCAATAAGGAAAGTTTCAAAAGAAAAATTATAGGTTCATTCTCTATTATAAATATAGATACAAAAATCCTTAAAATATTGGGAAACTAAATCCAGCAATATATTAAAACACAAATATGGGCAGCCCGGGTGGCTCAGCGATTTAGCGCCGCCTTCAGCCCAGGGTGTGATCCTGGAGACCTCGGATCGAGTCCCACGTCGGGCTCCCGGCATGGAGCCCGCTTCTCTCTCTGCCTGTGTCTGTTCCTCTCTCTCTTTGTGTCTCTCATGAATAAATAAATAAAACCTTTAAAAAATAAATAAAACACAAATACAACTTACTAAGTTGGCTTTATCAAAAAAAGAGTCTAGTTAACATTTTTAAATTATTAATATAAATGAACAATGAAACAGTAAAAACTCATAAAATCAACTTACTTATTTGCAAATAAGATAGACACAATATTCATTCATATTAGAAATTCTCAGCAAGCTTGAAGTTCAAAGAAACTCAAGACAAAGAGTATCTACAAACTTTTCGTAGGAAACATCATACTCATTGGTAAAATGGAAAAATCATTCTCTTTCAAGAGGGGAATAAAAGAAAGATGCCCACTTTTACCATTCTCAACATTGAAATAAGGAGCCAAAAATCACATGAAAATAAGAAAATGAAATAAAATATGTAAGAATAGAAAAGAATAGAAAAAAATGTCATTTGCACAAGACATGATTACCTTCTCAAAAGAAAGCTACAAATCATCAAAATTAATAAGAGCTTACTTAGTTCACTGACTACTTAAAATCAATACACAAAAGTTAAACAGAAAACACAATTTGTAGAATCAAACATAGGTAATTAGAAATTAACAAAAGATGGTCAATCCTTTTACGGAGACATCTATATTTTTAAAAATGTATTTTGAAATACCCAAGTTGAGAAATATACATATTCATAAATAACAAGACCGAGTATTTTAAATATGTTAGTTATCCCAAAATTAGTGTCCATTAAATTTCTTTCAAATTCTAAACTGGATTTTCCTTGAAATTTAAAAGACTGATTTGAAATTTAAGTAGAAGGGTTAGAGTCAAGAAGATACAAATGAAGTGTAGAGACTTACCCTAATGTATATCATGTCTTCTTTGGTGCAGAAATAGACAAATAGACCAGTAGAAGTGAAGAGCAGCCCCTGTATTAAACCAAAGCTTGTAAGAAAACATGATACAGAACAGATTCAACATTGAGATGTGTCAGAAAAGATGAACTACTCAATAGGTAGTGCCCTGAAAATTGGTATCTATGTCTTCTAAAAGTGGATTCCTACTTCATATCATATTCAAAAGTCAGTTCTAAGTGGATTTAAAAATTGCCGAAGTCCAAACTTAAAAATTGTTACATAGCAAAACAGAAATATATCTTCCTGACTGTGGAGCAGGAAAGGATTTCTTTAACAATAACAACAAAAGCTACAGAAAACGATTGGTCAGTTGGACTCCATTAACATCAAGAACGCTATGGTGTTCATCAAAAGACACCCTAAAAATTGAAGAAAAAATATGCCACAACTGGAAAGATATTTTGTAAACTACATCACTGAAAACAATTTAGCATCCAAAGCTTATAGATAATCCTTACTAAACAATTTTTAAGTAGAAAAATGGGACTATTAATATACAGCCAATTCAAATGTGAAAAGTATGCAACCTCATTACAGATCAGGAAAACAAAAAACCAGAACAAGTAAAGCCAATTCTGCCCATATAAAGCTTGAACAATGCCACTCAATCCTAATAACAGATAAAAAACTGATAAGAATGGAAAATCAACAGTCTTTCTTGGATCAGTAAAAGAGGACGAGGGAGACTATTGCACCCAAGATGAAAGAAGTAGGAAAATAAAAGGTGTAGCTACTTATGATAGTAGAGATTCACTAGTGGAAACCACCATGGGAACCAGGGACAGGGTAGTAAAGCCTGAGCTATAACTGATGAGTTGCTAGAGATTTAGGGTAGACAACTCTGAGTTAAAAACTCCAAGAAACCCAGTCATGGGGAGGGCCAAAATACTATAACACTTACTTCTCAATGCTCGACCTGGTTCCTACAATAAATATCAGAGAAAAATCGTGCTCTGGCAGCAGGGAGGAGAAAAGGAACCATTTAAAAATAAACCAGTTCAAAAAAATAAATAAATAAAAATAAAAATAAACCAGTTCATCTGTGTGCTTCTTAACAAGGCCTAACCTCAGGAGAAATTAGTTAACCAAAGCCTAACCTGCTGAGATTGTATCAGAACCCAAGGGACCTGGGGGGGGGGGGGTGGTAAATTCCAAGTCCAGTCTTCTGTAGTCATCCTGTATCACTTAAGTGTGGGAGAAAAAAACAGACACATTGTGAATTTTACCGTCCAGAGACATAAGACATGAAAACTCTGAGACCTAATCATAATAAGAAAATAAACAACCCCACTTAAAATGGGCCAAAGGTGTTTTTTTTTAAAGATTTTATTTATTTATTCATAAGAGATACAGAGAAAGAGGCAGAGACACAGGCAGAGGGAGAAGCAGGCTCCCCGCAGGAAGCCTAATGGAAGACTGAATCCCAGGACCCCGGGATCACCACCTGGGCCAAAGGGAGTCGCTCAATCACTGAGCCAGCCAGGTGCCCTGGCCAAAGGTTTTAATAGACTTCTCACCAAAGAAGATATACAGAGATCAAATAAGCATATAAAAAGATGCTTCACGTCATATGCCATCAGGGAAATGCGGAGGAAAACAATGAGATACCACCACCACGCACCTATGAGGATGGCCAAAGTCTGGAACACTGAAAACCCGAATGCTGGCAAGAATGTGCAGAAATTCTCATCCATTGCTCATTGTAATGCAAAATGGTACAGCCACTTTGGAAGGTATTTTGGCAGTTTCCTAGAAAACTAAACATATTTCTACTGTACATCCCAGCAATCACACTCCTTGGCATTTATCCAAATAAGCTGAAAGCTTATTTCCAAACAAAAACCTGCAGGCAGGTGTTTATAGCAGCTTTATTCATAATTGCCCAAACTTGAAAGCAACCAAAGTGTCCTTCAGTGGGTAAATGGACAAACTGAGGTACATCCAGACAGTAGAATATTAACACTAAAAAGAAATGATCTATTGAGCCATAAAAAAATGGAGGAGCCTTAACTGCATATTACTAAATAAAAAACACCAATCTGAAAAGGTGTAGGATCCCAACTATATGACATTCTGGAAAAGGCAAAACTATGGAGACAGTAAAAAGATCGGTGCTTGCCAGGGGCTGGAAAAAGAAGGGACAAATAGGTAGAGAACAGTGGGGTTTTCAGGACAGTGAAAACACTTTGCATGTGTTTCATAATGATGGATACATGTCATTATGCATTTGCCAGGACCCACAGCATATAAAACACCAAGAGCGAAACAAAATATAAACTATAGACTTTGAGTGACTATGGTGTGTCAATGTAGGTTCACTACTTACAACAAATGTACCACTCTGAGGGACAGTGTTAATAATGGGGGAGGGTATCCAAGTGTGGAGATATGGAGTATATGGAAAATCTCTATACCTTCCTCTCAGTTCGTTGTGAACCTAAAACTGCTGTCAAAAAGTAAAGTCTAAAAAAAAAAAAAAAAAAAAAAGTAAAGTCTAGGGGCACGTGGGTGTTTCAGTCGGTTAAGTACCCACCTTTGGCTCAGTGATGAACCTCTCAGGTCCTGGATCCAGCCCGGAGTTGGGAACCTGCTTTCCCCTCTACCCCTCTCTGTCCCATGCATGCTCTCTCTCTCTAAGTAAATAGAATATTTTTTAAGTCTTCATAAAAACTTTTTTAAAACAATGAACTATAATTTTATACCTAATAGATTTGCAATATTTTCCTGTTATACCATGTGATGTTAAGAATGTGAAACAATAGGGCAATTTAGGCACTGATGGTACTGATACTAACTGGAAAATAAATCTGAAAAATAATTTGACATTATGTAGTAAATATAAAGATGCTTATGCAGCTGGAGATATGAATTCCACATTTACCCTGGCCTAGAAAAACTCTCACGCATGGCCTAGGAAGACATGTACAAGAATGTTTGCAGCAGAACTTTTTGTGTAGGATAAACCACAACAAATACTGAAAATCAAAATTTTTTAAACTACAAAAACTATAATTTCATGTGGTTCAATGTAATAATAGCTACAACTGGAAATAACATCTCTTTACAGTAAATTCCCATGATATAACACATTATGAACCACAGCTGCTCTGTTTATCAAAATAGATGAAGTGCGCAAAAGTAATGTGGAAAAATAAATAGCAAACAAGGCAACTCATAGAGAAATACTAACAGGAAGTATTGTAGATTTTATATAAAATCCAAACATATAAAATCAATCATACATTATGGAGATATATGCAAATCATAGAGAAACAAATGAAAAACAGCAAAAATTTATGATTCTAGTGGTATAGGATGGATTGAAAAGGGAAATGCAAGCTAATTTTAAAGGCATCAGTAATATGGTATTTCCTAAGCTGAGCTGTGGATACATTTTAATTATCCTTCATATCTTATACATACATATCATTTTATACATATAAAATATTTTAAAATAAAAACTGATAAAGGAGAGGTGAGGAAGTGGAAGTTAAGAGTGCATGTCGCTCTTTTTTGGTGGACACTTAGGTGTGAAAGGAGAAGGGGGAGAAATAGGGTAGAGCAGGAACCATAATCAGAAAGGGGTTTGGTTCTTTACCTGAGAGAAACTTGACTATGTTAATATACTAAAAATGAGAGGCTACAGGAAGAGAGAAGGTGATTGATGAAGGTGCCTGAGGATATAGGCAGAAATGAGACCCAGCTGACGGCAGAGGGAACAGCTTTGGCCAGAGGTGGGTATGTCTCTTCCCACAGAAATGGAAGGGGACAGCTAATGATACATGAAGATGTTGGCTGAAGGACACCAAGAAGTCAAAGCAGTGCTGGTCTGATGGTCACTGTTTACTTATGAATTTGAATTTCAGCCATTTGTTGAAACTAATAAATGAAATAGCAAGTCAGGGCATTGAGAAAACTGGCTGGTAGAAGTTTAAAGTGATTTCTGTGAGGCCGAGAAAGAGAAAGCTTAGCTTTGGGTTTTCCTCAGCAGGTGCTGCGAGAGGCACACATGGGCTCAAGGGAAGAATTAAGAAGTCTTTGGGGTTTAGGCAGACACAAGTCAAGAAAAGAAGAAAGGCTGGAAGGATAGAAAGAAAGTGGAGAGTCAAGTGTCGGTGGTCTTGATGTAGTCAAATTACTAGAGGGGTGAAAATAAGGGACCGAGAAATCTGAAGCTAAGGAAGGAATTGCCAAGAGTTTAAGAATCCAGAACAAGAAACAGGACAGAGCTGACCGATTCAGGTGGGAGGGCTCCGCAGTACTCCTCCCTGGAATTGAAGAGTTGGGGGAACCATGCAGAGTTTGTCTACATTGACTTTGAAATTGGTTGGGAAAATGGAGGCAAGAAAGAAAGTGGCCAGAGTGTTAAGGTCCCTGATAAGTGTGGAAGTGTGACAAGGGTACTGGTGAACAGCAGCAAGGAGGACTCTGGAAGGTGGTAACCAGATAGCAAGACTCCCAAAGTTAAGGGAGGTTTTTGTTTTGTTTTTTTTTCTTTCTGAGGAATGGGAATAAATGGTTTGAATCTGAGGAATGAGAATGAATGAGTTGTACAGCTAGAAGGCTCTAATAATCACCTGTGTATGGGTGCACGCACTGTAGGAGAATAAACTGACTTCCCTTGAGGATAAAGAAAATCCTTGGTCCCAGCTCTATATGTGGTAGCAAAAGCTCCCTGCCTTCACTCTTATTTTCTATTAAAAAAGTGTTTTCCTAGCTATCCTTCCAGTGCTGATTTACATCTGCACTCTGCACTTAACCTCACTTCTAGCACCTAATCCTGATTCGTTGTAATACTTAGTATACATCTGTCTTAGCCATTAGACTGCACTTTGCTTAAAGGAAAAGCATGTAATATTTATTTTCACTATATTTATGTGCCCAATATAAGGTGCTTGATAAATGTTTACTGAATAAACAAATGGAAGAAATAGAGTAATATTAACAAAATGAAAGGATTGTGAAGTGATGGAATGACACCTGTGTGTTTGTATTTATGGATGAGTGTGTGTGTGTGTGTGTGTGTGTTTCTTGCAAGAGTAGTTAAAGATAAAATAAAGACGCCCCAGAGAGCAATTATGAAGTCTAATCACCTCAGAGGGTTGGAGGTGAGAAATATGTTAGAGTGAAACTCAGAAATAGGGGAAAAATAATAAAGCATTAGAGAAGTAATAAAACCATTATAATAACTTTCGTGTAGAAATGAAGGGGGAAATGCTAAGAGAGTCCCTGTTGGTATATTCTGAAATTAATAATGATTCAAATACCTCCTATGAAATTTTTCATTAAAAACACACTTCCATAATCTAAGTACTGTAGACTTTAAATTCAACAAAAGAAGCCTTGTTTTACAGTGTTGGAAATTAGTTCTATGAAATCAAGTTGATCTTTAGAAGTCGGTTTTAAGAAACCTGAAAGGACCTTTAATGGTAAAGTAAATATGGAACAGATGTTGCCTCAAGGAGGTCCTGGATAAATTTGTATTTTGATACGAAGCTAATGAAAAAGTATGGTGTTAATGGTATGATTTTTGCAAAATTTATACATTTCTTTCTAATCCGCAAGGTGTAACTTCCTTTTAATTTCATGAATAGCTGAACACTTTTAATAATGTTAAGTGTGCTTAGATTTTAGATTTAATAGGCCATATATTTTACAAATATTTTAGAAGTACAAATCTTCCTCTTTGTTCAAAGGAAGCATTTCTCGTGAAACAATTTGTTCTAGTCCTTACAGTTAGGTCTGGCAGAAGATATGCCTAGAAAGATAATAAATAATAATCTAATAACATGTGATATGTAAGTTTGTAAACTGTAGGGTATCCCACGATGTCATGAAAACATTGGTGTGCTATCTGCCCTGTAAAGATTTAAAGAAAAATAAGGGTATATTAATAGAATATACCCTATTCTCTAATACTTAGGAGATTTATTGAATTGTAGAAATAAACAAAACCTTATAGATACTTTATTTCAAAATCCTAGCTTTTTATATGAGAAAACAAAGGGAGACTAATGATTGATGGCAGAATTGGGACAAAGGTCAGATCTTCTGCATTTCAGGACTATATTTTCTCCCCTTCTCTTTTGCTTTGTACAATAGACCTCCTAATCTTTGGTTTCACTCTTTGAGGTTTCAGTTACTCACAGTCGACTGCGCCCTAAAAACAGATGACTTCTAATGACACACCTCAGCTTAATGTTAAGTCACAATGCCTACACCATTCACCTCACTGTACCTCACCATATAGGCATTTTTATCATCCCACATCCTCACAAAAAGAAGGGTTAGTACAGGATAATCAGGTACTTAGGAGACCACATTCACATAACTTTTATTACAGTAAATTGTTATAATTGTTCTATCTTATCATGAACTATTGTTGTTACTCTCTCACCCTAACTAATTTACAAATCCAATTTTGTCATAAATATGGATGTATAAGAAAAAACAGTATATATAGGATTCAGCACTATCCATAGTTCAGGCATCAACTGGGGGTCTTGGAACATATCTCCAGCATATCGAGGGGGACTACTGCATTTAAAAACTGTTTCACTCTACTTAAATTTGATATCTATACTACAATGCTTTGGCTTTTACACACAAGCAAAGTGATTTTTTTAAATTAAATGTTAAACTTTATTATAGAGGTATGGACTTTAATAGAACTAACAAGTAAAGAATGAAGGAAAGAAAGTTTCAGGTGGAAAATTGTTTCATTAGAGAAATAGGATCCAGAACCAGAAATCCTATCAGCAAAAACATAAAATGAAAATAATTGATATTCATAAAGGTTCTCCAATAAAATATTTAATTGATCTGCGTTTTTTCCAAAAACAAAAACAAAATTTTCATAATAAAGGATTCAGATGTGCAGTTATATTCCACTTCTATAAATTATTTAAAATGTTGAATGCTAACCCATTTGGCCCAAAGTTATACAGGACCAGAATTGACTACTTGGGTTGGGAAAGCTGGATATTTAAAAAGAACATGGCTAAAATATATCTATTCTGACTTCCCCTAATGGTCACATACAGCCAGAAACTTCTTTCTCCCTTCTTCCCCAGATTAAAGACCTTCTAGGGTTGAAAGCAGAATTTAGAATGTCAAACCCACAAAAATGTTACAGTTTGAGAGTATTTAATCTTGGTAAACCGTTAAAAAGATCTGAGTAGGTATTTGGTTTTATTTGGGACTAACAGTAGACTCCAAGCCAGAAAAACTCATCAAGACACTTAACAACCACTTCAAATAAATTTTGGCTTAAAAAATTTAAAAGCCAGACTTAGAAAAATATGTCAGATGATAAAGCATTATATATATGCATATATATATATAAGATTATAATATAATATATATATAATTACTTTCTACCACTGAAATTTTGGAAAACTGAAGAAAGTATCCAATTTCTTCTTTCCTCCTAGAAAGAAGATAAAATTTTGTCACTTCTCAGATGGTACCCACACTTGTGGCAAACTTAGTATAATGTATACCCTTGTGAAACAACTAGAGTGAACACATGAAACTAAGGCAAACATTGTGTGTCAATTGTACTTCAACAAAAAATAAAATGAATAGGAATACCAGAGGATATACTATGGTAGAGCACACAAACATCGGAAACAACAATAAAGAAATGACTAGATAAATTAGGAATCAGCTAACATTAAAAAAATACTCTTTAGTCAATTCAGCAAAAGAAAACTTCCAGTCTAATGCTTGCTCCTCGATCTCCTTCCTGGTGCCAGAATAATAATTAACCTGTTCTAAGTAAAGTTATATTGCTTTCCTCTCTACCTCCTACTTGACATAATTTGTAATAATTTGGCTTAAAGAAAATGATCTCCAGGCTCTTATCCAATAAGAATCACTAAGCCATTTATTATGTACTCAGTGCCTTAACTGTAGGGCAGAGTGTATTTTATAGCTAGAAAAGTATATAAAATACAGGCAGAAATCTTGATGTCAGAACTATTTTCTATAGGGTTTCATATCAATTGGCTCATCAACCTCCTGTAGGTGAAGTAATGGGCAAAACTTCAGAGGAAATTTCACTGGAATGTTGAGTTCTCTGAGATGATAGCGTACTCTTGCTTTATTCCAACTGTAAGGAGCCAGCCACAGAGTTGTGCTCAGTAAATAGGAGTGTGGGAGGAATGAAGCCTTCCTGATTATGAATCTGTGATATCATCTTCAGATGACTGCTCCTATTTAGGACAGGCTCACGAACATCATTCGGTGTTCCTTTCTTTTATTTTCCTTACAGTAGTGGACGACATAATGAAGAAGGTTGGCAGATACTAAATTTGCTATTAGTAACTAGGTTATTGATCTTAACATGATTTTTTTTTTCCTGCAAGGAAAATTACAGGCTGGCTCCTTTTCTCCCCCCACCCTCTTGTTTTTAAGAATACAAGTTCTGCATTCACTGTCTACTTTTCAGCATAGTATGCTTTGTAGTTAATATCATAACCTTTGGCCACCCTGTCAATGCCACTGTTATTTACTTCACCCAGGAGGAAGTATATGCCTACCTCGATTTTTCCTGAGGGTTGTCAGTTTCTAATTTTTCTTCCACTGAGAAAGAGCCATTATTACTCAAAAGCCAGACACTTGGACTGGCTGATCCAATGTGTTTTTCAAATCCATTTCTCCCCTGCCTGTCACTACCACAGGACAGTAAGACTTAAAACTCAATTTCCCAGCCTTTCTTTTGGCTTTGAGCGGTCATGCAACCTGGCTCTGGCCAATGAGATGCAAAACTCGTTGAGGCTAGCGCTTTCTGTGTCCTTGCCTTGCCCTCCCTGCCTGGAGCAAGGATGGTAGAGTGGCCGTCCTGCAAACATGGAGATTAAAATCTTACACTAAGTTGGCAAAGCAGAAAGCTGTAGCAAGCCCAGAATATTGACCACATTGTGGAACCACTGTCCCAGCCTTGGAAGACCTATTTGAACTTCTTTTTACGTAAGAAACATTAACGTCTTTCATTGTAATTTTGGTTTTATACTGCTAAACATAATCCTGACTGATACACTGAAATAATGTCTTTTGGGTGTGGAGGTCAACAACGAAAGGATGATTTCCAAAAAATAAATTTTTACAAATGATTTATTTCTCTCTGATAGGTAAGACAACAGAGAAAATGCCTCATGAAGATAATTTTGTTAGAAAAGGCAGTTTCTCTTGTTGAATATAGGTACCAGAAAATTGTTAGTAATTCTCACTCATCTGAACAACACCTGAGGGGCTTCTAAACTCACAGCTTTGTAAACCCAATCAGGGGTTTATGTGAATAACTTAATTGAGTTATCGTACCTGCTTTAGCACTTAATCTGTTGTGATATGTTATTTTTGTTGAACCATCTAAAGAAAATCCACCTTATATTCAAATGTGGCTGAAAAGGGGAGTATTTCAATAATAGCTTTTTAAAAGTTAATTGCCGTATAGAATCTGAAACTGTCAGTAAACTCTTTCTACTTCATTAGATCAAAGACCATTGGTCTCTGTTGCACTTTGAATGGATCTTTTGCCATGCATAACTTTGTAACATGATGTACTGGTCATTTGGAAAATGTTGGTTCAGTGAGTTATGTTGCTTTTCTAAATGTTGACCCATTTCATCATATAACACAGAAAAATCTCATTCAGTGATATTAAATTGATTATATCAGGAAAGTCTTTAAGTATTGGGAAGCTGTTAAGCTTATAGTGATGGATGCCAGTTTCCCAAAACTCTTCCACTGGAAAGCTCAGATTTTATCACTGACTAAAATACTGCCATTCGTTTTCCTTGAAGTAACAGGCTCACTTTGATCATTTTCAAGGGAATGTCTGTCAAATATACAGCTCTGAATAATCATAGCCCTTTGTCAGTCACCCTTTCAAGTAAAAATGGTGTCCCATGACAAAAGTGACAATTCAGCTTAGAATTCAATCAATAGCACAAGTGCTTGTCCTTAAGGCAGTCATCATACTTGGTATGCTTTAGGTTTATTTCCTTTTGTGTTGCAGACAATATTAAAAACACATGCACTCAAGGACTGATATTTAGTAAAGTAATTTTTACTGCTTCCTCAAGGACATTCTAAGGTAAATATTTTTGTCTTCTTTTTCTTTTTTATAGTGAGTATATGGTAGCAAAGAAAACAGAAACAACTGGTACAGTTTGGGGTCACTTCCTTGATTCCCACTAAAGCACCAGGAGTTTTTTCCACTATTGTTTTTGTATCATCAGTGCAAATGTCAATACAATGGAAAAAAACAAATAATATCTTAGTATTATTATGAAAATACTTTTGAATCCAGGAACTGCCAGGGATACACATCACATTTTGAGTACCCCTGCAATATAAAATATTAAACGGATCAATAATTAAACCAAAAATACAAAATATTCAAGAAAAGCTATTGCCTCAGAATTCCAAGTTATTTGCAAATCAAAAGAAAGTGTCACTGATTCATAATGAATTCTTTAGCTGAAGTAATTGTACTTGTATTCTAGAAACAAGTTATATTAAAATATGCTTTTTTTCTAATATAAGTAATATATACTAACATTTGGAAAAACATGAAAAAAAAAAAAGATTAGCTGTCTGCTACCACCACCACAGATTAACCGTTGTTGCCATTTGACATATTTTCTCAATATTATATTGTAAGCTTTTAACCTATCATTTAAAATTCCCTCAAAACAGGGCATTAAGGAGGGTGCATGATGCAATGAGCACGGGGTGTTACATGCACCTTTTGAATTACTGAACTCTACATCTGCAACTAATGATACACAATATGCTAACTGAATTTAAGCAAAATAAGTTAAAAAAATAAAAAAATTAATAAAAATAAAGTTCTCTTAAGACATAACTGCCACTAGCAGTAAAATGCCCTGTTTTGAAGTGATATAATAATTTTCCAAAAATTCCTATAGGGCTAGATAGATAATTCCCAATTTTCTTCTATTATCAGCGTTGCTGCCATCATTAAACATAGAGACACATTTGGCCATTATTAGGTGTTGTCAAACATTTTAATTGAGTCATGTTCTCATACTGCATTGTGGCTTTAATTTGCATTTCCTTGGTAAATAATGACACAGCAAATTTTTCATGTATCCACTTACCACTCATATATCCTCTTTTGTATATATTTTAACATTTTTGTTACACTTTTGTATTTTTATAGTACAAGTTTTCTGAAAAGTTTGATTCTGTTGCATATGCCACTTTGTGTCACAGTTCTTTTTCTTTAGAAAATGTGTTGTGACTTACATAACTAAGAAATATTGCTCATGGGAAATAGAGAAAAGAATGAAGAAAACATAAAAGTGCCTCATAATCTGACCACTAAGAGATAACCACTGCCAGCCCCTTAGTTTATTTTTCCAGTCTTTGCCTTAAATAGTTTTCTATAATTGAATCAATATTGTATATTCATTTTAGAATCCCATTTCTTTGTCATTTCAATACCTTATCTTGAACATTTTTGTGCACCTTTAAGTATTCTTTCCACATCACTCTCTCTTCCTACACCACCCACAGGAAATTAAAGTTTACCTAGGGCAAATCCATGCAATGTAATAAATAATATAGGGAACTCCATTTTATAAGGTAGGTATTGGGGAATAGGGCAAAGTTGATATGAGTGTTAGGGAAGGTCTCTGAGAGCTGGACCCATAAGGAAAGGGCAGGGAAGATGAAAGATAAGTTAGGCTTTGAGGGGATGGCAGGTGTGTGAACCAGGAAAAGAGCAAAGATGCAGAAGCAGGAGGGAGCAGGGCTGCATTGTGTTAGGGCCAAGTGAGTCTGGGCAAGGACTCAGTGAAGAGAGCAGTAGGACTGATCTGCTTTAAAAGATATGGGAGTGAAAAAAAAAATTAAAAAATAAAGATATGGGAGTGGCCACATTTCAGAGATCCTTTGGAGGCTGGCTCTCTATAGAACTGAAATGTGGTTGGAATTATATCAAATTTCATGATCTGTTATGGGAGAAAGACCAACTTAACAACAAGACACTTGTTTATGATCACATGACAAGCAAATACCATGTACACACTGCCACTCTCGGAAAAGAATGGTAACACTGTGCTGTTGCTAGAAATTGTATAAGCCTCCTTTGGTGAATGGCTTGTACATTTTGTAATTTTATGCTAATGACAAATATATGGGATGGGTGTTGTTTTTATTGCTGGTACAACTATGATCATAGCAGTCTGTAAAGTGAGTAAACTTAGTCCACATAGATTGAGCTTCAATCTGTGGGTCTCTGGGCACCTGGGTGGCTCAGTTGGTTAAGCGTCTGACTCCGGGTCGGGTCGTGATCTGGGGTCATGGGATTGAGCCCCACCTCAGGCTAGCTGCTCAGCTGGGAGCCTGCTTCTTTATCTCCCTCTACCCTTCTTCACTGACCGTCCCCCCCCACCTCTGCCCCCCAACTTGTCTCTCTCTCTCTCTCTTTCTGTCTCTCACTCATGTACATGCATGTTCTCAAATAAATCATAAAATATTAAAAAAAATAAAAGGATGGGTCTCAACCCTGGCTATACATGAAAATCAAATATGGAGCTTTTATTTTATTTTTTTTTAATTTTTATTTATTTATGATAGTCACAGATAGAGAAAGAGAGAGAGGCAGAGACACAGGCAGAGGGAGAAGTAGGCTCCATGCACCGGAAGCCCGATGTGGGACTCGATCCCGGGTCTCCAGGATCGCGCCCTGGGCCAAAGGCAGGCGCCAAACCGCTGCGCCACCCAGGGATCCCAATATGGAGCTTTTAAAACTTGCAGTGTCCACTTCTACAACTCCTGCTCTGATTTCCTGATTTAGTTAATCTGAAATGAGACTTAATCACTGGTGGTTTCAGATGTCCCCCCATAATGCTCATGCTTTAGAGAACCACACTGCTTCACCACCACAGTATTCTTTGGATGATTATGGAAAGCATCAAGACACTTTCTCCAGGACATGTTTACATTTGAATTCTTAATTTGATTACTTTCTTATATACATGTTGAATTTCTCCACGAAATTTATTTTCAAGAAATAAATGTGATGTGTACACATGTGATGTTTTCTGCATCATTCGTATGTGAGAATGTCCTTTTTATTTCACACAATAAGGATAATTTAGGTAAATGTAGACTTCGGTGGACCAATATTTACTAAAATTTTATAGATATTTCTCTGCTCTCTCTTCTGGCATTTATAGCTGCAGAAGGCAAATCTGATACAATCATTTTTTATCTCTTTAATTAATTTAGATTGCTTGTTTATTCTCGAAACTTGATCCTTTCAAATATCATCTCTTCATTTTTTATTTCTCATTCTTTGATTTTCCTAATAAGTTCTGAGACAACATCGCATATTTAAATTCTGATTCAACATTATACATATTTAATTCCTTCAGTGACTCCAATAAAAATTCAGCTACTCCTATTGTATTTAATTCTAAAATCCCCAAGTTTCTTTATCTGACATAGCTTCTTAGTGCTTCTTAGTGCAGCCTCTTAACTTCTGGCTCTCGTTTCATGGACTTCATATTCTTTTGCTACTATTGATTATGTCAAGCAGTATAAAAAATAATTTCTTAAGTTCTTGGGATAGTAGTCACTTTCCATGTTCCAAAATACATTTTCCCTTGTTTTGTTTTCCTTTCTTTACTCTTAATGAAATAAGCTGTGGTCAGACTTAATGTTACCTGATAGGCATATGGATTTTCTTGCATGACATTCAGTGTCTGCTGGAAACTAGCTATAAATCAGCTAGAAGGCAGGTCGATAAATGTTCCTTCTAGCCCAGTTCTTAGTTTCTAAGAGGTAGTCTTTAATGTAGTGATTCTGTCTGTATTGGGCTGTCTGGGATATTATCCTTCCTGGGTGATGATATTCCAGACAGGTTTAATAAATGTAAATTTATAACATCCAGTTAGAATTGTTACAAGGGCTTCTTGTGTCTTTACCCCAACTTACACCACTTGTATTTATGGGATCATTATCTCCATAATGCAATGAGATAATGCTATTTTCTCTTCCCTCCCTTTCTTCAGTTGACAGATTAAGTACAAGATGCCCAGTTAAGTTTGAATTTCAGGTAAACAACAAATAATTTTTAAGCATAAATATGTGCCACCAGTGTTTAGGATGTACTTACACTAAAAAAATAAAATTATTTGTAGTCCCTGCTTGCTCTTAGGGACACAGTTATATTAAAATGCTGTTTGTAGTTTATGCAAAATTCAAATTTAACTGGCCATCCTGTTAGTATTGGCTAAATTTGGCAAACCTCCCTTCTCTCAACTTGTTTTCTAGGAGCATCAGTCTCTGATCTGTATAGGAAGAGCTGTGTTCATGGTAGTGAGTATACCTGAGGCATGGAAGGTTCTCTGAACATTATGTCAAGCAGTACACCCATGCAGGAAACAGCTGCTCACTTTTTTCACTGGTGTAGTTCTAGTGTTTTTGAGCCAAAAGACAAATGGTATGTAGACTTCTTTACTTTCTTCAGGCCGGGCAGCATGCTTTGTTGCAAAGACCTGGCATCAGTGGCTTCCAATTACATTACTCAGTCCCATTCTATCCATCTTGAAATTGAAGAGCTCCCAGATTCAAAACATTCAAGTTTTTGATAGCTTTTGTTGGTTTTTATCTTTTTGTGTGACAAATCAGGAGAGGCTGACTCTGGGAATATTAGCCAAACATTACTGGAAATCAGACTCCTGGCACTATTTAGTGTGTGTGTATGTTTGCATGCTTGGACTACAGCTTCAGAAGAATTTTTAGAGGCCCAAGATGAAGGAGGCAATTATTTTTGGCTTAATGAACCCTGCCAAAATGGGTTCAATTGTGATATCTAAATTTCTCTCCACAATAGCAAGGCAGCCCTTTCTGGAAAAGCCTATAGTATTGCCGGATACAAGATTATGTTGCCTAACGTATGTATTCCAGGTAGTGGTTCGATTTTTGAGCTTTTACACCTGTTAGTGTCCACAGATATGTATTGTAGCCGTTCAGAGCTGTTTGGCCCAGTATTGTTTTTGTCCTAATAAGGAACAGCCTGTCAAAAAGGTCTTTTGCCTGTCTTAGAGCTACCCAACACAACACAGGCATTTTTTTTTACAAGAATTTCTTCTGGTTTTTCTTGGGAAATAGTCAATCATGCCATCCCTGACATAATTTAAAATCACACCTAGATGAAGGACCATCTGCCACTGGCTGTTTGGCAATCCTCGGAGCTCATAAAAACAGGAGGAGCATATGAAAATGTCTTCAGAATTGGTCTTGACACTCTTAGTTCAACCAGTTCCTGGCTACCAGGTCTTCTTAAATAAGTCATGCATTTAGCTCAGTTCAAAGCCAGACAGAGGTTACAGATCTCACTTTTGTGTAAATGTGCAATGCCTCATGTTGTTTCATCCTTCCCAACCACAGGCTGACCCACCTGCTTTGCCTATTTGATTTCCTCCAGCTGGCTTCCCATTTGTCTTGATTTACTCTCAAAGTCTTTGTCTAATTGACTTAGAGAAAAGACCTACTCATTTATTTCCTAAAGCTTATCTTTTCATGGCTGTGTTATTTGGTCAGGAGAACACAAATTTGGTAATAATTATATTCATTTGTAGAACAAGATGATGGATTTCTTTTGTAAGAAAAAAATACACTCCTTAAAAGGCAGAGACTGATGAGAACTCATGCGGAAAGAATCCTTTCTTTCACTAGTGTTTGTCAGAGGTGTTGAGATGAGCCGGGGTGATGCCACATAACCTGCAACCCTGCAAGCCCTTTTTGGAACGTCTCACGAGGACAGGCTGTTTGAGAAAGCAGACCTCTTCAATAGAGCTGTGAAACAGAAGGGTGCTCAATTGCGATTCAGAGGTGGAGAGATTAGAGAGTTTTGAGTGGATCCTGTAGGGGCTGGGCCCAGTTGGTTCTGTTCTGCCCCTATTTTAATGGGACTCCTTGTTGTCAGTGGGAATATGCTCTGCTGAACAAGAAGCAGAAGCTGGAAAAATCCTGACATGAGTGACTTGCCCCTGGGAACTTCACTTTTCTTGATCTGTATAATGAAGCCAATAATTATTTATTAGCTGAGATAAGGGCTAAGCATCGGAAAGGAGAGATATCCAAATATAAAGCTTTTAAAATTACTAAACCTTTTAAAAAGGTTAAACTAAAGTGATGCCTGGATGGCTCAGTAGTTGAGCATCTGCCTTCGCTCAGGGCATGATCCTGGGATCTGGGATCAAGTCCCATATCAGGCTTCTTGCAGGGAGCCTGCTTTTCCCTCTGCCTGTGTCTCTGCCTCTCTTTCTCTGTGTCTCTCATTAAATAAATAAATAAATAAATAAATAAATAAATAAATAAATAATAGGTTAAATTGGAGGTTTGTTTCCCTGCTTTTCATGTAAATGTTTTAAGGTGAGCGTTGGAAACTGAGTGGGCAGTTTTGCTCCTCACAGCCATTAAGGAGCATGGATACCTTCCATCTTGTTGCTGGATTATTCCGTAGGATATATTCCACAATCATAAGGACAAAGCTGGGTCTCAGTATATCCAGGCAGCCTGCATAGAGGGAGAGAAAGAGGAAGTCCAGGATGAGCAATTTTCTTTAAGAAAGTCTGGCATGCAGAGGTTTGACTGCTACCTTCACAGCCCATTGGTCATGTGACTAAGTTTTCAGCAATGGGACCCAAAGGTAAAAGCATGGAATACTGAGAAATGTAATCTCAAATAGGAAGGTCATATGCTGAGGAAAAAGAGGATGGGATTTTGAGGACAAATAGCTACTAACCAGAAATACAAATATCAAGAGCTAAATGTAAAGGATAAACATTTAGGATAATGTTCTTAGAATGCTAAGCACATGAAATACAGAGTTTTACCAAGAGCTTAATGCTCAACTAATAAAAACTTTGGTAATTATTTTTTCAAGATTTTATTTATTCATTCATGAGAGACACAGAGAGGGAGAGAGAGACAGAGAGACAGAGGCAGAGACACAGGCAGAGGGAGAAGCAGGCTTCATGCAGGGAGCCCGATGTGGGACTCGATCCCAGGTCTCCAGGATCACGCCCTGGGCCAAAGGCGGCGCCAAACCACTGAGCCACCCGGGCTGCCCAACTTTGGTAATTATTAGTAAAAAAGAAGGGGATTGGAAATTATATATAGCTCTAAATACAGACAGGAGGAGAATGGGAAGAACTGGGGACACCTGAAATTTAAATAACTCTCATTCTGGAATGGTTTAATTAACTGAGTGTCACAATGGAGGTTGAGTATGGAATAATTCTCCTTAGGGACTTCTCTAAAATTATAATAAGATGAGGAGTCATTCCTTTTTGGTTTTAGGGATGATGTCTGATACTGTTTGTTTCTAACACACTTCTTTGGACATTCTAGGTGGTATATAATTGCTAGTTTATTAGTTGCTGTTCAACCATACTCAGCATTGAAAGTCCTAAGGTAATAAGCTTAAGAACAGAATGGACTCTGACTGGGAACTTGTCAGTTGAACAGTTTATGTATGAATTTCTGAGTAAGGCATTCCCCAGGTTTCTCTTTCTGTAACTTTGGAATAATCCAAGGGTTGGGATGGTATAAGCTTGATAATACATGTGAAATGTTTGAATAATATAAAATCCATTTATTGTAAAGTATTACTGTGCCTAAAGATAGAAAAATTGAACATTTGTGTAGTTGTTTGCTTCTCGCAGTTTGTGAGAAGCAAAATCCACAATAGATTTCTGCTTGTGTAACTGTGCTAAGTTAACATCTCTATTCCATTTGTTATAATTTACACAATTTTAATTCTTATTTCAACAAAATATGTTTACATATTTATATGACTGTAAGGATACGTGTTGAAAATTAAACACAGGTTATTCTGGTAGATGAAGATCTGGAGGGTTGTTATGTTCTTTACTTTTCTCCAGTATTTTCTATCATCAAGAAGGAGATAATTAATGGGGGGAACTGGAGGGTGGAAAGAATAAGGCCTGAGACAATCATACCTTTTAATAGATCTTCTGACTGCAAATGTTCCAAAAGGCTTTTTAGGTTGTCTGTAATCAAAACAATCCAGTATCCCCATTAGGTGACTAGGGGAAGTGGGTACAATGTTGATTGTTTTTTCAAGTGTAATATTAAAGTGTAGAGTTATTATGTATAGTCCCCAAGACAGTGGTGGGAACAGGACTGGAACCTGTAACATGTCCATTCAAGGCCCCAAAACTTATGAAATGTATTGTTCATAGAAACATTATGAGTGCAAAAGACTGACATTTCCTCTGCCATTGTTTCTTTCCTTAATGCTCCCTGGTGCCCCATACTCTTCCAGGAAACAGCTCCCCACTCCTTCCGCTTAGTGAACATCAAAAGGCTTAGAAGCCATTTGTGTATCCATATGTGTTCATTGTGGAGACTGAAACCAAACCAAAGTTTTAAGTTCTCAATTCCAGCAAGTGTAGCAAGGCTACTCTGGGGTATGAAGGGAAGGCTCTTGTATTCATTTTCCATATCTAGCAAAATCTAATGTAATCAATATCCAATAAGAGATTTAAATTTGACTCTTTGTTTCCAGAATAGATTTCATTGTTTTTATGGTTTCTTCAAACACCCTCATACTATAGATTGAAACATCTGGCAATGAATTTTTAATACAAGTAACTGAGTAGAGGTGGGGGGGGGAGTAGAAATTTCTGGTTGTAAATGAAAAGTAGTTATTTAGGAAGTCATACTACAGAATAGTGTTGCTGTTCTGGCCTAGAGTTCTGGTCTCACTCTTTAGCATTTGCTCTTACCCAAACGTTATTTTCTCATTTTTTATTAATTGGTAACAGCAGTAATTTTATAATACAGAACCATAAAAGCGGTCATATTGGTTCACAAAAAGAGGAAGTGTTATATTTTTGTCCTATATACATATCTGTGATTTAATTTACCTATTATGGAGGGCAGGGGGAGTGGAGTATAGGAAATACTAAGAAACATACAGCTTATCCTGACAGTTTGAGAAGTTTTTGTTTTATTTGTCTTTAAAACCTTAGGTGAAATATGTTTAATTTCCTATTTCTATTACTTGTCTGTAACTCAGCAATGTGGTAAGACAGGGGGCAATGTATGACTGAAATATCCTCTAGTAAGGTGAATGTATAGTCCTAATCTCCGTTGTTTAGGGCCCATTTGAATCAATATTTATGAGGGTTCTTCAGTCACAAAAAGTTTACTCTTAATAATGAAATCAAATCTGGGTTAAGAAATCTCAATACTTTCAGTCGAAATATATTTAGTAAACTTATATTTTTTTTCAAAGTATACTTCATGAAACACCTGTTCTGAGGCATTAACAGGTATTATACAAAAACTAGCCAATCTCAAGTTTACAGATGTAAATACACACACACACACACACACACATACACACATACTTGTGAACATAGTTCAGCAAATGAAGCATAAATCCAAGAACAGAGCTATGGACATAAGAAATCAGGTTGAGCAAGGACCAGGAAAACCAATACCTGCCTAAGTAACTGTTGAACGTAAGGCTGCGCAGCTAAATGCCTAAGTTAAAGGATTCTTTTAAAAGAAGGATACATGAGGGGTACCTGGCTGTCTCAGTTGGAAGATCATGCAAATCTTGATCTCAGGGTTATGAGTTCAAGCCCCACGTTGGGTATAGAGATTACTTAAATAAATAAAACTGAAAAAAAGAAGAGGGGTACATGGGAACTTATTTCAGAACAAGCTATAATTAGCCTCTATCTACCTTCCTGGTATCTTCAGATTTAAGTAGGAAAATAATATCATGGTGCATCTTACCTAGAAGAAAAATGAGACCAGGAATCTGGGAACCAAGCCCAAAGTTGGAAGTGAGAGGTTGCTGCTAGGTCAATAAGGAGTCATCTATGAATTGTGAGTATGCAAAAACCATACAGAGTAAACTTGGACAATCTAAAGTCATTGTATGTCTTATCTATAACATAAAGAATTATTTGTTTATTTTCTTGAAAGGGGTTATTACTTTGTAGGGGGGAAATAATCATTTCTTTTCTGGGGAAATGCAGACAGATTGTAGAACATTGCTGTGAATTTTCTAGACCATGCAATAGTCCCAGGGAATGACAAGAATAGTACATGTTATGATCTTGGCAGCCTAATAAAAAAGTTTAGTTGAAGCTTATCACCCTTCTCCATTCCCCAAAACACACAAACAGCTGTGTAGGATATATACAGAATTATTGTCTTTGGATAGTGACTTGGTTTCCTCTTTCTTTATACTCTTCTATAGTTAGAAAATTTAGGTTTACAGTTATTCATTTTTTACTTGTGGAAAGGTGAAAATAATGTTTGACTTTGTATTTTAATAAGGAATCATGAAATACTTACACATATGCTTTGAAAAATATTTTCTAAAAAAAAAAGAAAAATATTTTCTACCAATATATGGGAAAGAGACGAGAAAGTACACACTAGAAATATTTGAATTGAAACATTTGAAATGTAGACTGAAAAAATTTAGCTGATTTTCTAGTTGTAGCTTTGATAAGACAGGCTTAGGCATGGTTAAGACATGTTAAGATACCTTAAGAAAAGTATTTTTACAAAAAAAACTTTTTCTATTTAATATTACCTACAGTTTTATGCTTCATGGCCTCTTTCTATACCTATGATATTTAAGTAGAAGCTGCTCACTCAAGAATCTGTGTAACCAAAACTATTATCTCTAAATATTTAAGGTGTTCCCTAAATTCAAATGTCTATCTTTTTCTCTCAAAATATGTACAAGGGCATCGTGAATGCCCTGAAATCCTTTTGGTGTGTCATGAAAAAAAAGAAAAAGAAAAACTTATTGCAAGATTGATGCTAAAAATTCATAATGTTGAATAACCTCCTATGATCCCTGTATGCTTGAGAGAAAATAAGAAGCCAGACAATGACTTTCTCCCCATCAAACACCTTTACACACAGGCAGCTTTACAAGTTTAATATTAATAAATGTTAAAACAAGCAATTATAAAGAATATACATACCTTAAACCTTAAAATCTCAAATCTTTAAAGAGCCTTGCCCTTCTCACATCATGACTAAAGGGTAAGGATGAACTCTGTTTGAGGAGTTTGGAACATCATGCCTCCAACCCTGAGATGTTGATGAGATGTTTCTTTTCCATACCTGTGGGAACCCTATCTCTGGCGTGACCTCAGTTATATATCCTTCCCTTCATTCCTTCGAAATTATGAGCTCACACAGACCCCTATAGACTTCCAAGGAAAAGAAACATCTTTCTACATAGCCAATTGTTTATCCATTCACCCTAAGCTTGCCTTCTCTCACCTCCTTGTGTTCTAGCAATATCATCATCATACACTGAACATCTATGAAAATACTGAGCACTGGGCTTGGTGCCCACATTAGATCTCTCTGTTTTCCATGCTGACATCTTAAATTCTCTTATTTAGCCCTCCTCTCCTAAGAGTACTGCCTTTGGTTTCTGTGTCTTAAGAAAATGTTCCCTCTCTCTTATCAAACTACAAAAACCTTCTTGGGTAAGATGGAGGTGACAGAAAATATGACATGGTAGAAACAGCATGAGCTCTGCATTAAGGAGACTTATACTTAGGCTTAAAAATTGGCTCCTCTATATACTAGACATGTGAACTTAGATGAACTGCTCTCTGTAAACCTCAGTTTCCCTACCTGTTAGTATACCTGCTTCACAGAGCAGTTAGAGAAATTCAATGATAATATTACATATAATATATACAGTCTTTCACAGTGCCTAGAGCAGGGGAAACAATAACTTGTAGAAATTCTAATGCTAAGATAGAGTTTCCACTTCAGTTGATATTGGCATGTTCAGAATGGTCAAGTGACACTTTGCGTTCTTTTATAGGCACATGCATTATGTAGAGAGCCTACTCAACAAATACTGTTACAGTGAGTAAATAAATGAAGCGCAGTCTACACTAGTGTTTCTCTTCATTGTTTTAAGTGTTAAGAAAGATCTCTCTTTTCCTCTTCTTCTGGTATATAAATTAATTGCTGTTTTGTATCCTCCCAATCCTTTTGTTTGATCTTCTCTGTATATTCTTAAATTGAAAAATGCCAATAAATTTAGATTAGCCATAACTAAATCATGGTTTTCCTTTTGTCATTTCCTTCTTTTTCATCTTCTTGTAATTTAAACTTTCCGCATCCTAGAGTGAGAAATAGGAGTTCACAGTTTTTCCATAGCCTCAGTAAGTGGGCTGGAAAATGTTTTAATGGACTGCATGAACCAATGAATTTTAATGGTTTCCCCATATCCTCCTGAAGAGTTTCACATTTAGCTCTTCTCTTTCTCTAACATCCCAACCCTGAGTTGTAATGAGTTGAGCTGTGGCAGCAATATTAGAAGAGCTATTCCTTAGTTTAAATGGTAGCAATGACACTTTGCAGCTAAAAATAATTTTGCATTATTATTTTCACATAGTTCTCTCTCATTCTCCCTTTGTTTCTTGCTTGCTTGTTTTGAAATGAAAACTCCTAAAATATTTCTCTCTTTACTTTTAGTGATATCCAGATGTGACAAGGGATCTAGAATGAATTGTTAACTTGCCTGGGGACCCAGTGGGTACCCAGTTTTAAAGATGTCTGTCCCATAACTAAAGCTTACCCAAAATCTTACTCAAACTCTTCTAGAAAAGTTGCACTCTGGACATGTCATGTTTTTGCCAAAGTGTTTAAGCTTTGTTTTTATCATGTCAGGGATATGACTTGTGAGTTTTCCTTTATCTGTGAGAGAAAGTTGACCTTTTGTGCTAATTCCACTTCCTGGTGAGTCAGCCTTCTTTCTTTTGGGCTTGTCTCTTTGCTCAGTGCCAATAATGTCTCACATTCCACTGATTCAGCATCTACCTCTCCTTATCCAGGTTCTTCTTTAAACCTATTATATCAGCCCTATTCTTGATGCAGTGACTTCTTTGTGTGGTCAGTTACTTAATTTTCCAAAACCTCAATTTCCACTTATGAAAAAGTAGAATGAAAATAAAAATAACATATCACTGATCATTCTACTAGAGCATAATAAGTGGGAAAAAACACAAATGAAAGTTACTAGCAATGGCAATCTTCTCCAGGAAGGAGGTAATGGTAAAATAATGAGAATTCATTTTATCACAAAAATTCAACTTCCAGGCAGTGACAAATAAGGAGTAATTTCTTTTACACTATCTTTTTCCTCTAGGAATTTGGCCTATAATTATCCAGGTTCCAGTTTTCTTTAGGTATTTCCAGTTCAAAAAAGTAGAATGGAAAGAAGTAAAATATAAATTTTCTTAAGACTTTCAAAAATTACTTATGGATTTAGAGTGTAGGGGGCGGGGGGGAGCAGTACCAGGTACTGATTAATTTATTAAGCAAATACTCCCTGAGTGCCATCTCAGTGCTATGTCACTGCTTCTATATGGAAAGGAAGTATTCCTCTGAGACATTCCTTCACCTGGTAGAGGTCAGTTGTTCAAGTTGCAGATTACATTTGTTGCCACAACTAGAGGAAAAGGATACACCAGGGACCCTACATCTCCGTTCACTGATTCTAAGTGCTGAGCTGAACCCTTTTGTAAATAGCAATGGGAAATAATTAGATTATGATTTCAGTAGGAATATTCATTGATTTCACAATCTCCCTTACTATGGTGTATTTTTAATAGGGTCTGTCTTTGAATTAGGTTTGAGCATCAGTGCTAATCATTTTTTTAATGATTTTTACTTCCTTGTAGCCTAGACGTATCTGAGTTTTTTTCTTTTCATGATTGCAAAGTCTTTGAATGAAACATCTAGTATATCAAGATTTTAGAGTAATACATGTATCCCTACCTATTAATTTTTTAATAGGAAGATACTTAGAATTAAGTTTTCATGCAGTCTAATTAGGTCTCTTTGCAATCCTTACAGAAGAATGGCATCATATAAATCATTAGAAGAGGTCATTATATTCATCTAGAATCCCACATCCGTCAAAAATGAGTTTTCCCTTAAGTGAGCACCATCTTTTTAAACTCAGTGTATTTTCCAGCACTTAATACTTTACCTAAGGTGACTGCAATTCATTTGACCTATGGATCATGATATTTATCTTTTACACGTATTTTTACCTCTTTTAAAGAAGAGCTTTAAGGTAAAATTAAATTAATGGAATATACGTGCAGATTTTTACAATTGCAAATTATAATACTATTTTGAAAATATACATAATTTATACTTAAAGAATATGGGGTGGTTTCACATGAAAAGTACTGGATAAAGTTAGGAGACCTGAATTCTACATCCTGTTCTTTGCCACTCACTAGTGGTATGAACTTGGAAAAGTAAATTCAATTTCATTTAAATTCAGTTCTTTATCATAAAGCGATAAGGCTGGATCCTTTCAGTGTTAAGATTCTAAAATAATAAGACAGGCATCTTTCCTTTTCCAAGTCAAACTAACCAACTATCCAAATACATTGAGTGATGACTGGGCGCCTGAGTGGCTCAGTCGGTTAGGTGTCTAACTCTTGGTTTCCACTCAGGTCATGATCTTAGGTTCCTGGGATGAAGCCCATGTCAGACTTCATGCTCAGCTTAGCACGGAGTGTGCTTGTGATTCTCTCTCTTTCTCTTCCCTCCGCCCCTGCCATTTGTGCTCTCTCTCTCTCAAATAAATGAATAAATCTTTAAAATAAATAAATAAATAAATACATTGAGCAATGAAACTTTGTAAGAGAATCACAGAAGCACTTAGCATTTTTAAATAATATTTCTGTTTGAGATAGGAAAATGTATAAAAACAATAAGTTCACTGCTCAGATAATCACTTACAAAAGATACATGCACAGAGTTTAAAAAGAAATCCAAGCATTGGAGGAAATGAATAAAATGAAAAATCAAAGTTTTCATCTCCCCACAATAGCCCCCATTCCACTTCCTTGGAGATGAATATTGCTAATATTTTGCTCTGGCTCTTTTAAAATCATGGCACACTGGGAAATATATGTATGTATTACTTAAATATTTCCTAATATACACAGATCCTACTATAAAATTGCATGCATATAATATTTTTAAAAGAGAAATCATTGGTTTAGGGAACATTTCATAATATCAGGGAGTGGCTAAAGAATTTTGACTGAAATTTCTTTAAAAAGCCTAAATATGATTGTGAATAGTGTTTTCCTGTTTTATGTACAAAGTAAGGACAAAGGCATGTTTGGAAACAGGCCCACGGGTATCCTCTGATAAAATTCCCTCTTAAATGAGTATAGCACCTGTGGGATTGGGATTTTTTTTTAAGCAGGTTTGAATATTATATTCAATTTATTAGTCCAAATAACTCGGGATGTGATTCTTTTTCTTTAGCAAGTAATTATTTTCTTTAAAGTTTAAATGTAACATATAAAGGACAACCCAAATAGCCAGAACTGGAACAAGTTTAGTGGTCTCAACATACCACCACCAATTTAACAGTTCAGACAGTTCTCTTGGAAAGATCCCAGATGTTCTCTGAAAAGGCAGTGTAGTTTCCAAAAGCCCCACAGGAAGACCTTAATGGTAACAATAGAACCATCTGTTCTGAAAACAGACTCTGAAATGAATTATACTTGGGATGAGAAGATCAAGCCCTCTTCTATATTTGTGGGTAACCCAAGATATACATCATAGCTGCTGGGAGCAGATTGCTAGGGCTCCTGGAGGTTATATTTGTGATTGGTGATGGCAAGATGAACTCAATATTTAATCTAAAGGAAGTTAGATTTACCAATATTTAGCAAGCACAGGATTCACATTCTCAAATCAAAAGAAAATGAAACTTTCCTTAATGTAAGAGAGCAATGAAGAGTATACCAGTAAAGGTAATATGATACTGAGTCATTTCTCTAGTCAAACCAGCATCAGTACTCAAATATAAGAAAAATCATCTTTAAACACAAAGAAAGCTTCTGCTTGTGTTTATTGAAGACCACTGATAACAAGACACCTTCTATATAAGGGCCAGTCTATCCCTATACTAATAAATATATGGCAGTGTGCCTTAGGAGCATAGACTCTAGGGCTAGACTTCCTGTGTTCAAGCCCCAGTTCTGAACCTCACTTGCTGTTTTATTTTGGCAAGTCTTTAGCCTGTCTGTCCTCAAATTCTTCATCTAAAAAATGGGGATGGCTCATTAGTACCTGGCTGATGATGATAGTACCTGGCTCATTAGGTTCTTATGAAGATTAAATATGTTAATACATCTAAAACACCTGCCTGGCACGCAGTAAGTGCTATGTGATAACAGTTATTTTCTTTCTTATTCAGTGGATCTATACCAAGATCATAGTAAAGGTTCAAGGAAAAACAACAAACATATCTTTAAGTTGAAAAATAATTCATCCAGAACAATGTCATCGTTAACACACAAAAATGAAAATTTTAGGGGAAGGGAAGGAAAAATGAAATAAGATAAAAACAGAGAGGCAAGCCATAAGAGATTCTTAGCTATAGGAAACAAACTGAGGGTTGCTGGAGGGGAGGTGGGTGGGGGGATGAGGTAGCTGGGTGATGGGCATTAAGGAGGACACCTGATGTAATGAGCACTGGTGTTGTATACAACTGATGAATCACTAACTAAATTGTGTTAACTAAATTGAATTTAAATTTTAAAAAATTTTAAGAAAAAATTTAAAATTACAAAGCCTAATATTCTGCATTTAGATTATGAATGGATGTGCAGGACATTTAAATATATTGCACAGAGGCTTATGTCTCTGAGATTTAAAAATCCCTCAGCTGTGAATCCATTTTCTGCACAAGAAGTGTGTGCATACAAATAGAAGGGTAATTGTTGAATTAATTTTAAAAATAAATTTTATAGCTTCTCCTAAGAATCCCTTAATGAAAAGGAAGCAAGAAGATAATGAGGAGGGACCAAACAGATGTTGGTTTCCCCTAAAATCTGCCAGACTTTTACAACATCGTTATGATAGATTTCCATTTAGGTCTCCACAAGTTTAAAAATAAGTGGGACATTTGGATCTAGAAGAGAGCAGAGAGATGATTAAAGCGTTGGAAACCCAAACTTAAGGGGAAGGGATCACGGAAACGATGTAGGTTGGCCAAAAAAGAAGAGAAGGCTGTGGGTGACTTCACTGCAATCTTATTGTACATAATATGCCTTATAAAGGGGTTGGGGAGCAGATGTTGTTCCCCAATGAAAATAGTACAAGACAGAATGGGAGCATTTTGGGTCTGACTTGATAAATATCTTTTAAAAGAGTTAACAAAAATTTTCTTGTAAAGAGTTGTCAGACAACTAAATCATTGTTCACTTGACCAATATTTATTCAGTTCCTTAGACCCTGTATTAAGTGCTAAGGATTAATTGATAGACAATAATTCACGTGTAGACAGAGATATTGAGTGGAAATTTCCCTTTATCCCAGAATTGTTTTTGTAGCTGACTTGGTGATCTATGTGTACTAGAGAATGAGAAAAAATGGACATCCAGGTGGGGAAGGCAGGAGTGGAACATTTCCCATTCTTCCTTCTGTTGCACAAGAAGGGGTGAGTTTCCTGAAAACACCATAGGGAGAAGGCACCTAATGGGTGCATTGTTCATATCTCACCCAAAGGGGCAGCCCTGAGAGTAAGAGAAATTAGCAGCAAGATCCCTTGTAATGTATCACAGGAACTGAGAGAGCTTTGGGCCAAAGAGGGAAGCAGAAGGTATGACCCAGGTCTGGGAATTACTCAGCGGGCAGGCTTCCTTTGTCAACCCACCTACCTACCCAAGAGACTTTCTGTCTCAGAAGGCCCATGAGAGAGCCATCATCTAAATGTCTGCCTCCCAGAGACACCAGTAACCAGCCTTGGATTAGCCAGAGAAACAATAGCAACCAAAAAACAAACAATGACACAGAGACCAGTGCAGTGATATTATTAGAATGTAATCCTGTAAGACAAAGCAGTCATCTATTATCTGTCAGTCAGCACCTTATTAATCTGCACCGCTGTGCTTCTCCTTGCTAAGAAATCTGTTAAGGCTGTCTACATTTTGCATTATTTCTTCTTCCATCTGAGTCAACTGGGAAAAAATTAAATTATCATTCACATAGCTTTGGCTTTACGTATATTTGTTGTATTGTAATGATTTGAAACTTGATCATCAAACTACTTTGTCTACTACCACTCAGCATATCTGCCTAACAAAATACTGTGTTCTCTTGCACAGCAGTTTCACACACTGAGCAACATGCATACTTACTGGTGATTGTGGTGGATGCTGCCATGTGTCATCCAGTCCACCAACTAGGGGCAGAGGCTACTGGCTGTTTGGCTCAGAGCCAGCCCTCTATAGGAATTTCCCTGAGTTGGAGGGAACCAGTAAGGTTATGCACCCTCACAGGTGCATCAGCATCTAGCAACTGATTGATACAGGGTGGAAGAACAACCTCCCCTTTGGCCTCAATTAAAAATACCTCTGAAGGACCATCAGCTCCAGAGCTCCTCATGACACTGAGGTCTTTGTTAAACCTCTGCACTGCAGTTCAGCCTTCGTGGCTCCCTGCACTCCCTGGTGGTCCTGTTTCCAAACTACAACCCATACAGACCTCTGTCTCTGAGTCTCTGAGTCCCTGTCCTGGGTAATTTGACCTAAAACAAATGAAATATCTATCTATCTATATATATATATATATATATAGACATTTATATATGTAGGAAGTAAGCAACAATTGATGATCAATGAAAGGTAATATTTTGTATTTTCAAAAATAAATGATACAAGTTTCTAAAATGAAAGCTGATCTCCATCTTGCCTCAATTCTATTATTGTTAGAATTATTTGATCTAAATGAGGAGGGTAGCAAAGAAATCAATTTCTTTGCCAGCAAACAAATCTGCTGCTGCTCTCTACCACTAGCTCCCAGCTAGGGGGAAATGTGGTCAAGTTACCATTCAACTAATGGCATCAGAAACTAACAAATACAGGAACCACCACCACCACATCTCCTTCTCTCCCACAATTTGCCCAGATGTGTCTGTGAAGCAACTGATATTCATCAGAATCAGGAGAGGTGGAAAGGCATTGCACACTAAGTCATGAAAGGTGCCTAGAAAAAGTTACACCTTTTATTATGTAACAAGATATAGAAATTCTTGTAATAAGCATATTTCATTTAATTTGAAAAACCTTTCTTTAGAAAAAAGGTGTTTGTTTTATTATACAGTCAACTGATATCTATGAAAAATGTGATTCTGCTCAACTGCTCTGGCTTGGAAAACTCTTGAAGAAGTTTTCTGAAATGGCATTTGGGCACATTTTCCCATGTAACTATTTGCATTGTAAGGAACATGCAAATGTGTAATTTGGAGATGGCTGGAAGTATTTTTAGAAAGCTTAATTGAGGCAGCATTTAAGTTGGATTCCCCACTAAAATCAGACTCTGAGATAATGAGTCTGTAGTTTGAGAAGTGAACTTACGAAGCCCTGGTAGGAGAGGGGAAGAAAGGAAGCCAGTAGAGAATATATTAATGAATAGGTTACCATTCTAGACAACTAGAGCTCAATCCCTCTGGGTAAAACATGACTCCAGAATGTTACAGCTGAGACAGGAGGAAGCTGGAGTATTTCTCTACCAGTTCCCATCACTGGGTTGTTCGGGGCTGCTTCCAGGGATGTTCGCTACCCAGATCCTACAGACTTCTCCACACATGTATGAGCTGAGCCTGTTCTTCCGACCAGAGAAAGCTCATAGGCAGAGGGTTGCAAAGGTTTACAGTAAGAAGCTAACTATATGGGCACTTAGAGGAAAAGAGTAGGGTACCAACAGTATCTGCTAAAGAAGTCATGCAGTAACATGTCCTAAAGCCTTTAGAAAGAAATAGGCCTCAGACAAGAATACTTTAAATACATTTCTTTTGGGAAATAGAGAGGTGATTGTCATATTTATGATTTAAAGATTCCAGGCCTCCAGAAAAATTCTAGTGCCATTGATAAATAAAAGCAAGTCATTATTTGGTTACAAAGAAAAAATTTTATCAGGAACATTTAATATTTATAAAAAGTATTATAAAGAATTAATATTATTAACATATCCACACTACCCAAAGCCAACTGCAGATCCAACGCAATCCCTATAAAAATTTAAATGGTATTTTTACAGAAGTAGAAACAAAATCCTAAACTTCAGTTGGAACCACAAAAGACCATGAATAGGTAAAGCAATCCTGAGAAAGAAGAACAAAACTGGAGGCATCACACTTCCTGATTTCAAACTATACTACAAAGTTACAGTAATCAAAATAGTATGGTACTGGCATAAAAACAAACACAGACCAAAGGGACAGACTTGAGATCCCAGAAATAAACCCATGCATATACCAATATTTGACAAAGGAGCCAAGAATACTCATTAGAGAAAAGGTAGTCTCAATAAATGGTGTTGGGAAAATTGGATATTTACATGCAAAATAATGAAACTAGAACCCCATTTTATACCACTCACAAAAATTAACTCAAAATGGGTTAAAGGTCTAAATGTAAATCCTAAGACCATAAAAGTCCTAGAAAGAAACAGAAAAAAAGCTTCTTGACATTGATCTTGAAATGATTTTTTAGGTAAAATACCTAAAACACAAGCAACAAAAACAAAAATAAACAAAGACTACATCAAACTGAAAAGCTTCTGTGCAGCATAAAGAAATGATCATTAAAATGAAAAAGCAACCCTAAAGAATTGGAGAAAGTAGTTGTGAACCATATATCTGATAAAAAGTATCCTAATTATGTAAAGAGCTCACATAACTCAACAGCAAAGGACAAATGATCTAATTTAAAACTGGGCAAAGGACCTGACTAGACATTTCTCCCAAGAATACATTCAAATGGACAACTGGTCCATGAAAATGTGCTCAACATCATCAGGGAAATGCAAATCAAAACCATAATGACATAAAACTTCACACATGTTAAAATGGCTATTATCAAAAAGATAAGAGGTAACAAATGTTAGTAAAGATATGCAATAAAAGGATACTTTGTACATTGTTGGTAAGAAAGTAAACTAGTGCAGCCACTATAGAAACAGCATGGAGGGTCCTCAAAAAATTAAAAATAAGACTACCATATGATCCAGCAATTCCACGTTTGGATATATATTTGAAGGAAATAAAATCATTATCTCAAGTACCCCCATGTTCATTGCAGCATTATTTATAATAGTTAAGACATGGAAATGTTTGAAATGTTCATCATGGATAAATGGATAAAGAAAATGTTACACACACACACGCACACACACACACACACACACACAGAAGAATAGTATTCAAATATAAAAAAGAAGGAAGTCCTGTCATTTATGACAACATGTATGAAACTTGAGAACATCATGTTAAGTGAAATCAGTCAGACTGAGAAAAACAAATACTGTGTGATCCCACTTTTATGTGGAATCTAAAAAAACAAAAAGCTCATAGAAACAGAAACAAACTAGTGGTTGTCAATGGGGGTTACAGAGTGGAGAGAATGGATGAAGGTGGTCAAAGGGTATGAACTTCTAGTTATAAGATGAACAAGTTGTGAGGATGTAAAATTTAGCATCTGGGCCACGGTTAGCAATACCATATTGCACATTTGAAAGTTGTTAAAAGAGTAGGTCTCAAAAGCTCTCATCACAAGAAAAAAACTATAACTATGTGAGATGATAGATGTTAACTAACCTTATTGTGGTAATAATTTTGAAACATATACATATATCATATTGTAGATCTTAAACTTATGTAATGTTACATGTCAATTATATCTCAATACAGCTGGGGAAAAAGTGTATTGTAAATTATAAATATTACAAGAAATGTATACTCGAAATTGAAGGTAGAAAATGTTCATTTTTGAAATGGGATGATAAAACAAGCTGGGGTCTGGGACACCTGGGTGGCTCAGCAGTTGAGCATCTGCCTTTGGCTCAGGGTGTAAGTCCAGAGTCCTGGGATCAAGTCCCACATCAGGCTTCCTGCATGAAGCCTGCTTCTCCCTCTGCCTGTGTCTCTGCCTCACTCTCTCTCTCTGTCTGTGTGTGTGTATGTTTCTCATGAATGAGTGAATGAATGAATGAATACATACATACATACATACATAAGATCTTAAAACAAGCCTGGGTCTATTCCATGAATAATTGAATGTAATTATTTAGAAGCTTAACACAAATGTGAATTTATTTGTCCATTGTTTTTATAATTCCATCTTAGAAATCAGTCTCAGTAATACATTTGGAATTCCCTTTGTGATATACATATACGCTTTTCTTTCCTTGCCTCATGTAAAGCCCCCAATTTTCCTAGCTGTGTAAGTGATGAAATCAAGTTCACCCCCAGAAGAGCATATGCTGTTCTTATCTCTCATGGTGGCTTCCTCCCCAAGTCACATTTCATACAGAGGGCTACAGACTGAGAAGCCTGGAAGGAGCCAGGGTAAGCCAAGAAGTCTTTGATTGGCCTGCATTTGTCTGGCACCAAGTCACCAGCAAGCCAAAAGCCTCCTCAGGAGAGAATGTCTGCACTGCCAAATGGCCATCCTTCTGCTGATCCAGTACTCTGGGCCTGCTCAGCCTATACAGAGTCAGCAGCACAGTTTGCACAAAACCTTTATTCAGACAGTGTCTTGTGGTTTACAAAGTTCTTTTACATACGCTAATTCATTTAATCCTCAAGACATACAGAGCATGAATTATTACGTTTCTTTGACTGGTGTGGAAACCACAATTTAATGGAGATTAAAATAAATTCCCCATTTGGTAACCAAATAGTAAGTGACAAAGCTAGTGCACCAACTCACTTCTTAGAGGGAGAATCTTAGCTCTCTTTTCACAGCTGGGTCTTCTTTTCTTCAAAGTCCTAGGGCACTATATACATCATTGTGCATTTAAGGCAACAAATCGCTGAACAGCAACATCTGAACTTTGACCTAGCTCTACCTTAAAAGTAAGCTAAGAATTGCAAAATATACATTTATTATCAGAAATCTGATGGCAAGTTCCTTTGTTTTCCAAACCTGAGTCCTCAACTCTTTTCTCCTAAGACCTCCACTCAGATAAAATTTGAAGGACATTTACTAAGTATATTAATCATCGATTGCTGCCTAATACATTAGCTCTAAATTTAGGAGCTTAAAATAATAATCCATGTCTCACAGGAGATCATCACTATCTTACTATGCGTTAAGGATCCAGGAGCCTCTGAGCTAGGTGGTTCTGACTCAGAGTTTCTCTTGAGGTTGCAGTTAAGCTGTTGGGCAGGTTTGCAGTCACGTGGGGCTGGCCAACCCACTCCTGGGATCACTCGTGTCTCTGGCTATTGTCTGGGCATCTTTGTTCCTTGCTACAACGTACCTCTCCATGTGCTGTGCAGGTGTTCTCGTGGTTCTCATGAAATGGCAGCTGCTTTCCCCGGAGCAAGTGATTAAAAAAGAGAGAGAGAGAGAGAGAGAGCAAGCTCCAGGTGGTGATCACAGTCACCTACAACCTAATCTTGGAATGACATAGCACTTTTTCTGTATTCTGTTGGTCACATGGACTATAATCCTGGTACGATGTTGGGGGAGACCATATGTGGGTGTGAACACCAGGAGTGAGGGGCCACTAGGGACCACTTGGATCCTAGCTATCACACTGAGGAACATACACACAGAGGGGGACATTAGTCTCTTGATTGCTCCTCAGAGGCAGGTCAGGGTATATACACATAAAGCAAAATTCTGTCCTATTATTTGTTATGTCATCTCCATGAGACTGAACTCAAAATAGATACGAATACAGAATTAATAAGACATTACGATTCCACCACTACACTCAAAGAACCCAGCCTAATAGAGAAAATATGCCATATAACATAAGTCAAGAGAAAGTCAATAACGACGAAGCAAGTGGGGTTCAAATAATGATGGAAGTCTGAGACAGCAATGATTTGTTATAGAAGCAGCTATCTGGGAAGCCACTTGCCAGAAGGGCTGGAAGAAAGAAAAAAAATGTCAAGATAGACTTGACTTCCTGCTTGAATTTCTTCAGTGGCTCCTATTTGGCACCAGGCCAACTCCTTAGCACAGTTTACAAGACCCCTTAGCAAACAGCCCGCACCCCGGGGGCCGCACTGGCAACCACACTGCCTCAGTCACCCCTTGCAGGGCCCACTAGCAGTGCTCCAGCAGCCTTGTCTCCCTGCCTGTTTATCGCCCCAGGGCACGCCTGGCTGTGTCCCAGCTAGACAGCCACGCTTTTTCATTCATTCTATTTCTTGCGTGGAATATCTTTCACATCTTTTGTCTGCATTACTACCTACTCACCTTTACAAGTTCCATTCCGAGGTCAAAGAGTTTTGGATTCTCTTCTTTGTGAATCCTCATCTCAGCCCTAATATCATCACTGTAAATGCTTTTACACATAGCATGGCACTTATTTCATTTAATTGATTCTAATACAGATGATCCTTGACTTAATAATAGTCCAACTTAACAATTTTTCAACATTGCAATGGTACAAATGTGGTATGCATTTAGTAGAAACTGTATTTCAAATTTTGAATTTTGATTTTTTTCCCCCCAGGCTAGCAGTCTCTGGCATGATCCCCTCTTGTGGGGGATCCACAGCCACAGTGAGCCACAGCTTCCATTCAGCCACACCACCATAGTGGTAAATAATTGATACATTTACAGCCATTCTGTTTTTCACTTTAGGTATCGTATTCAATAAAATATATAAGGTATTCAACACTTCATTACACAAAGGCTTTGTGTTAGATGATTTTGCTCAACTATAGGCTAATGTAAGTGTTTGGAGCACATTTAAGGTAGACTAGACTAAGCTGTTTGGTAGGTTAGGTGTACTAAATGCATTTTCAATCTATGATATTTTCAACTTACGATGTGTTTATTGGAATATAACCCCATAGAAATAAAGGAGGATCTCTATGCACATTAGAATCTTAAAATAGAATGACAGAGTTTATCTGACATCTTATTTTCCTCAGTGATAGATAAAATAATAATACATCCAAAAAACAATTGTTTCTTAAATTTTATGAAATTTATTTGCATTTATTTGCATGTTTATTCCTTCCCTGAGACTAAAAAGACCCTGAAGTCTGAGATAATTTCTCATTTATTTTATATCCCCATTGCCTGTCACATTGCCCTATATAAGAGGTTTCCCATAGGTGTTTAAGTACATAAATGTAGAGGACAGATCTTTAGATAGCCAATAAGTAAAGTAAGCTAGTCCCAGGAAAGATGACCCTGATTAGCCTTCTCATCACATTTAAAAGGGTCAGCTTAATGTAAATGAATAAAGATTTCATAATCTGTTGATCCTGTGACATCATTCAAATTACTACAACTCTCTTTTTTTTATATCATATATACCTAAGCCTTCTTGGAATTGATGTTGAAAACCCCACATCTCTTGGCAGGACATCATGGTTTCCAATGATGGATTTAGAATGGTAAATATATACAGTTAGTGAAATGTCTGATCAACGGAATCAGATAAACCTGAATTGAAGTTCAGTTTTCAGTATTTATTAGTATGTGACCTTGTTTACCACCAAGTACCTTGGCTTTATCCTCTGTAGAACAGGGATAATATAACTAACTTCTTAGGGTAGTTGTAGGGTTAATTACATTAACAAATATATAAGGCCTGGCACAGGGAGATATTCAGTTAATTTTCAGACCATCGTTAGGTCCCCAGCACCTGGCATGTAACAGAGTGAAACAAAAATAATGAATGAGAATACTTCACATGGTCAGGTGAGAAACATGGACCTAGAAACCCTTGCAAAATCATATGAATCAGGCTGAGGCAATCGTCCAAATTAGTGATATTAAAACACAATGAACCTCAATTCCTGTAGAGGATTTATTCTGCTTTCCACCCATTTATCTTCATGTATGTTTGGGTCATTTTAAATTTGGATCTGGTTTTACCTCTTGTATTCCTATTCACCAAAACATGTTTTACCATGACAACACAGAACTTATGACAATTAGACTGTATTTTCCCACATACCGTCATTTTAGGGACTAGTCTGCTGGTTTTACTTACATGATATTATAATTCAACAATGTACTGTATAATAATCTTTAGCTCCCATTGGCTCTGTCTCAGTAAAACTACTTTATTTTCTCTAAAGCATTCCCACTGGCTTTGCAACTTTCTTTTGAATTTTCTCCAGTCCCTAAATTGCTTGTCTGTATTTCCCTTTCTCTTCTATCATGTATTTCTCTATGTTGAGAAGTCTTTAGGGAAGCAGGGAGTCCTTGTGCCAACTGACAACTAGGAGAGGCATGAAAAATGATCAGGCCTTTAAAAAAAAAAAAAAAGAACTATGAGAGCAGGGCAGGTAGCTAGGAGAGATGATGAAAGAGGGAGAAAGGAACTGAGGAGTGGTTAAGCTAAATTGGAGAACAAAAGAGTGGAAAGAGCAATAATTGTGATGATTAGTTGCCGAACAAAGACAAAGAGATTAAGATCAGGAGAGAGGAGTTATGGCTGATTTCCATTTCAAGAGGATGAAAGGGGGTTACAGATAGAGATTCAGTTTACACAGAGACGTTTAACTAAGAGCCTGACATAAAATACTGAACCTTCACCAGATAAATCCTGCCACCTTAGCTGGGAAATAAGTTCTAGATATCAGTGCAAAAAGGGATAAAAACCCCTTTATCTCACAGTAATCTAGAAACATAATCCCAGAACAATAAAATAAACAATAAATACTATTTTTGATCTTTTGACTCCTTTTGCCCATTTCATAAACTCAGCTGTTCTGTTGGGGGCTAACCCTAGCCCAGCAGTCGATGTGGTTGGATGGCTGCCTGGACTAAGTGCTCAGATCAAGTCAGTCTTTTCAACTCTTCTTATAAGCACAACTTTCAAAGATACTCTCTCTAAAAGCCAAGAGCTTTGATTAACAGGTTTAAGTGCTATAATCACCAGGCATTTGAATGCAGATTAACTCATAGACCCAGATAATGAATCCTGTTCTGTCATGTTGTTTTTAGCCAAAAGTTGAAAGAGAAAGCTTTGAAGAATGTGGAGAAACTCAACTATGAAATTTTGATAGCCTTGGGGCAGAGAAACTTAACACAAAGAAATAATCGTCATTCATTCAAAGAGTATTCTTGGCCATGGTGGAAAGATTAATGCCAAAATTCTGTGATTAATTACAGTTATTGAAGAAGCTAAAAAAAAAAAAAAAAAAGCACCATGAGTTCTTAGGTTAATCAAAGACAGAGCAATTCAAATAAACTGTCCTAGTGTCAGCAGTGAGTTCTTGGTCAAATGCTCATGAGCTTCATTATTATTTTAAATCATAGGACTTCACCTCCAAACAGATTTCACCTTCATCCTGGAAAACAAGGCCTGACTGAACATTACTGATTTGATAGAGAAGATGTCAATGATTTTCCTGCAAAGAAGTGACTAATGAAATCTGAGTTATGATAGGTTTTCTTGCCTGAGAAATTTCATTTCACAGCATCTTCCTGAAAAAGTAAGGACTATATATTGTGATTAGTAATTTTTCTAGAAAAGAAATCAAGAACAAGGATAACATAATTGAAAGGAAGGACCACCTAACTCTACCAATAGACCATCTCTGCTTTGGTAATCCAGACAAAGCTGGTCTGGGATGGATTTGCTCCCTGGAGACCTACCAGGAGCCCTGACAGAGAGGGACTGGATACTTGATGACATTTTATCCGAGCAGAGGCAGCTAGCTAGGTTTAGAAAGAACTGCAACTTTTCTTCCTTACATTTCTAGGTAGCCTTTTGGAAGACAGGACTAATATTTCATGAATTGAAAAATCAATTCCTTATTATTAGGCTTCAAGAGGGAACTTGCATTGAATAGTTGTGGCCATGGCTTCCTGTGTGGGGCATGGGAAAAAGATATGCCTTATGTCAAGATTCCTTAGAGTTTGGATTAAATTGAAAGTCAACTCTACAGAATGTTAACTACTAAGTTTGAACTTGCTACCATTCTTGAAATCATCTGTTTCTAACATATTGCCTGTAATGTGTAAAGGAATTAAAACAGTGAACTTTACACATTTAAAACCAATAGTTTCCAGACTTCCTATCACTTAAAGAATGAAAATATCCCTGCTATGTTTCAGTTGCTTTTCTAGCAACATAGCTAAAATGATTTGTATGTTATCCTAATTCTTCTTACTTTTCTGAATAATCAAAATGAAGGAAATATATGTATGTATGTAGATATAACTTGTGAAGCCTTAAAAGGCTGACATACTAGAAGAGACATGCAGTTTCCATTCTAGTAAAACAAACCATATGACTAATTAAATATTTAGGTTTTCTATTGCTCTCTTCACTAATTGCTGAAAATATATGCTATATGACTAGTCATATAGTATAGCAATTAGTTTGGAGTCACTCTCACCTGACATCTTATATACTACATCTTTTTTCACCTGTTAATGAGATTCACTAATAATTTTAAGCTTTTATTTGTAGACTTGAGCTTTTTGTACTTTTTAGACTTACAGATCCATCAAACAAATAAAAAAGTACCTATACAAAAACACTAAATGTTGTGAAAGTGGTCCTGCAAATATACTATATTCTCCTTTGTTATGTCAGAACAAAGTAGAAAAACTCAAGGCTATATGTCTATTTCTGGAGGAACTGTACATAAAACTGAGATTCTTTCTCACTATGTACTGAGTTCCCACACTGCCAAGCCAAGCCCTGCTCTCCCTCCTAATCATTTCTTCATTCTTTCCTCCATAAAATTCTCCTCCCAAAAGTGCCCATCATCTCAGACACTGTAACTCTCCTCCTAAAAAAAGGAAGGAAACATGTGGAGGCACAAAGGGTGACCTAGATCTACTTCATCTAGCACTCTTAGAATAGAACTTTCTGAGAAAAGCAAGAGATTATTTCTACACTTTGTATAATTATAAATACAATTTGGTACAGAATGAACATTCAATAAATAAATTAGCAAGTTCACTCATTATCAACCAAATGTTGAAACTGAATGTTGGCATATGATTTAGGACAAAGTCAAAAATGAAAGAAGGATACTTGGGCCAAATTTCATTCAACCCCATTTTTGAGTACAGTAATACTATGATCTGACAAAAGAAAAAAATGCTTTCAAAAATAGATGGAAGTTTTACATGAAGACTTAGCAAGAGCTTAAGGTAAACAAATATAAATCCTAGGTTTGTTATTGTTGAGATTATAAAAGCTCAATAACCTCTGCTTGCTTCCAGCCTCTCTTTTAAAAGTAATAATGATTTTATTATAAGGTCTGGTTTGGCTGCAGGCAGAGTTGAACACTTGGAGCAAAGAAGGGTGATGTGTTGGCTCTCGTCACTTTCTCATAACTCATGAATATTAACTTTTTCCAAAAGATCACCGCCCTTGGGAATTTCAGTTCTTGTTTTCCAAATCTATTGTTACACATATTGTTTTGCCTCTCCTTAAAGGAAGGCAATTGAGACTGTTCAAATAAACTCAGGGTTTTAAAAAAAGATGGTAAGAAAAAAGAAAAAAACATTTCCAAGTTTTTCAACCTCACTGAATGTATGCAAGCTTCAACTAAAACAAAACCACTCTTAAATCCAGTATTAACGGCATGACATTATTTTGATAGATTCCAGTAATTGCTTCTAGTGTGTCGTTAATTCTCTTCTTAAAAGATCTTCTAATTTAAGCAGGTTATATTTGTCTCTGTTATCTTCACAGCTGGCATACGCTAAAAACTAATTCCTTTGCTCCGGTGCAAAGACCAGTCAGTGGTTTCTCCACACCTGAAGTTGGACATTATCTGAAACATCAGGTCATTGTCAAAGGGGACCTGAAGGCCCCTCTGTAACTTCTGTATTAATGTTGCTTTCCTGGCAAGCAGACAACTTCATCAGAGAAGTCGGCCAAGGAGAATCTTTAAAAGGGAAGTTCTGCACATGAGGAGCAAATGCATTAAAAAGTTGCTGACGGGCATGAAATGCTTTGATCTGAAGATGGAAAACTCCAAAGCAGGAAGGATTTGGGGCATTTTGAGTCTGATTGACTCTGTGGTTTCTCTATGCAGTTATTCCATGGGCTACAATAAATGCAGAAATGATATTTTGAGACCACAGCTGTGAGGGGAGCATGGTGAATTTCAATAAAAAATCCAGTTGAATCTTTAAGTTTAGATTTTAAAAAAGCAAGGGATCTGAAAGAAGTAATATTGTTTCCTGAAATTTCACTGTTTTTTATTTAAGAGGTTAAAAAAAGGAGAAAATCCCATTTATTTATTTTTAGGAAAAACGTTGAATTTTTATTGCCTAGAACCATATGGTAGATGTTCTCAATTCCCCCCAAAAGAGGATCTTATTTCTTTTATAATTAAAATGTTGGAAAGAGACAATTTAATAAGTAACCTGATTGAGGTAAAGTTCAGACAGGCAAGCACACATGAGTAATGATTTCTTACATTATTATCTTCTCAAATGAGGTTCTTTCAGTGGCCAATTAATGGCAAATCAATTTCATAGCTTGTTTCAGTGAGCAATGATTTTATATCAATATGGTAGTTATTGATCCTCCTTGATTTATTTTTTTAATTTAATTTATTTATTTATGATAGTCACACACAGAGAGAGAGAGAGAGAGAGAGAGAGAGAGGCAGAGACATAGGCAGAGGGAGAAGCAGGCTCCATGCACCAGGAGCCCGACGTGGGATTCGATCCCAGGTCTCCAGGATCGCGCCCTGGGCCAAAGGCAGAGGCTAAACCGCTGCACCACCCAGGGATCCCGATCCTCCTTGATTTATGATGGGGTTACATCCCGATAAACCCATCATAAATTGAAAATGCATTTAACACACATAACCTACCAAACATCATAGCTTAGCCTACCATACCTTAAATATGCTTAGAACACTTAGCCTACAATTAGGCAAAAATCATTTCACATTAAGCCAATGTTATACTAAAGTGTTGAATACCTCATGTAAGTTATTGAATACTATACTAAAAGTGAAAAACGGAATAGTTGTTAAGTGTACCTTTGTTTATCCTTACGATCACATGACTGGGAGCTATAGCTACCCAGCATCATGACAGAGGATCATACAGTGTATCACTAGCCCAGGAAATTCAAAATCAAATGTATGATTTCTGCTAAATGCATATCACTTCCACAACATCATAAAGTTGAAAAATCGTAAGTCGAGGACCACCTGTACTTTTACCGCCATATGCACAAAAAAGAATAAAACTTAAGAAAACTGAAGCAGAACTTTAAACATAGTGTTTTCTATAAAGAATAATGGTAGGATGTACTGAGGTTAAATGAAATTAGATATGTAATGAGACCTCAAAAATGTAACATGGTTAATTATGCAAATATTCATTTGAAATACAGTGTTAAGGCTTGGAACTAAATGGAATGATAAATAGAACAGCATAGTTAAGAATGCGGCCTCCTGAATCTAAGTACCTCGGTTTTGAACTCCAGCTCTGCAGAAGTTACAGTTGTATGACTTTGGACAAGATAGTTCATAGTTCAGTATTCTGGGCTTTGGCTTTCTCAGCTGTAAAATGGAGATTTTAATAGAACTTTCTTCATAGGCTTAGTATGATGATTAAATTAATGAATATAAGTAAAGTTCTTGGAATAGTACCTGGCACCTAGTAAGCACTCAATAAATGCTAGTTTTTATTAGTGGTGGTGTGGGATAGTAAAACAAACAAACACCCCAGCAAACTGCTAGTCAGGCATCTGGCTCTGTGTCTGCAACTAGTTAAATTCCCCAGACCCCATTTAAGCCATCTATAAAATGAAAGAGTTGAGTTAGATCATCTCTCAAGTTCCAACTTTAAAAACCCATTGCTTTCAAACACGTTGTTTTGTGAAGTAGGCTATAGTCTGCCAAGTTTTTAAGTGGAAGGTGATACTATTTTAACAGACCATATTCTAAACCGCTTACTTTCACAAAGATGTGTTTCTCAGATTCTACTTCCTCATCTTGTATTTTCTCTCTGACCAAATAGTGTGGAAGTTCATTTGCTGCTTCCCCAGGGAAATGGCTCTTCCAAGGTCATGGTGATTTTCACAATGCTAAGACCAATGGTCACATCTTTGACCTCGTTGTACTCCCAGCTGGATTTTTCCCTTTTCTCCATTCACTGGCCAAATTGTCTTAATAGACAAACATATTCTTCCACTGCCTTGCATAAAATCCTGAAATGGCTTTCCATGTCATGTATAACAAATTAAAAACCTTCTCCCTTGAGTTCCATCATCCTTCATGATCCAAACACATCCAATCTTAATTTCTACCCTAGTCTCCTTGCTCATTACATCCTCTCCAGCCACACTACCTCCATTCTGAACTTTGAACACCCTGAACTGATCTTACATGAGCTGGTGCCCCTGCTTGGAATTCTCTCGCCACAGATCATGGCTGGCTCTTTCTTGAGAGTCAGTGTTCAGCTTAAATGTTTCCTCCTCAGAGAGACCTTCCTTAATAATTAGTACCTAGATCTCTCAGTCTACCTTGTCCTATTTCATATTTTTAAATGAAACCTATTATTATCTGAAACTATTTTTATATTTACCATATCTATCTCCTTCAAAGAAAGTTAACTCTATGAAAGCAGGTGCATTGTCTAGCTGAATGCCAAAATTAAAAAAGGTTCTCAATAAATATTTGCTGAATGAAAGATAATCTATTTTCTCTTATGTCATGACCAAAGTGTTTCTTTGGACACTAATCATCCTTCATGTCAGTTCCACTTATTTGATATCTGTCACAAATTATTCTGTATTATTCTGGATTTTTTTTCTACATGTATGTCTTATTTCTCCAATTATAAAGTGAGATGAGACTGTGTCAGACAACGTGTCTCCTAGGAACTAATTGGCCTTTTTGACACTATCCCACCAAATATTTGTTAACATATTAATTTTAAAGGAAGACAAATTGACTGTTAATTTATACAAACTGGGGATCCCTGGGTGGCGCAGTGGTTTGGCGCCTGTCTTTGGCCCAGGGCGCGATCCTGGAAACCCGGGATCGAATCCCACATCGGGCTCCCGGTGCATGGAGCCTGCTTCTCCCTCTGCCTGTGTCTCTGCCTCTCTCTCTCTCTCTCTCTGTGTAACTATCATAAATAAAGAAAAAAAATTAAAAAAAAATTTATACAAACTGAGTTACTCATAGCCAAAAGCAGAAAAACAATACAAAGCAAAAAAGTGCTTAAATGTCCAAAACTGATTCATTTTTTTAAGCAGTGGGAAGGAGGGAGAGATGAACTTCAGTTTTGTTAAAGCCCAATGCAAATTATTTTGATTCTTTGAAAAACTGATTTGTTACTTAAGAACCGATCCATAGTCTAAATATTGAACAATCTAAGGGAATTCTAGTCTTGGTTGAATGTATTTTACTTTACATTTTACATATCTTATGGTAGCTGGTACTTATGGGCAAAGTCTCCATTGTCTTCATTAACAGAGTCATATTTCTAAATAATAACTATTATTTTGTCTCTTCTTAGCTTGACATTCTGTGTTGATCCCTCACCACTGTACACAGCCGTTCAAATTTCTTAGAATGTCTTCATAAGACTTTTCAGGATTAAGCCTCTATTTAAAACTCAGTCTCACCTCTTACCATTCCTTTGCCCCTCTTTTGAACTCTCTTTTGTCCAATCCCCCAACAAACACACAGTTAGCTCTAGACAATAAAGAATGCAGGTCTCTCAGTGAACTCTACCACTTCCCACTTGACACTGCTTTCTCTGGCAGAAACACCCCGACCTTTTACCCACCCATTAGTTAGCCTGATTCACTCCAACCATCTGTTGGAGAGCAACCCCTCCAACAGGCCTTCCTTGCCCTTGACCATCTCCTGTCCAGGTAGAATTAGGCCTCTCTGTGTGATTTCATAATGTCTTGTGTTTACCCCCATAGAGCACACATCCCACACTATCAAATATCTCTTTTTACCAGGCTGTCTCCTGCAGTCAAGGACAAGTTCTCCCCCTTATATCCTCAGTACTTTACATATAGTGGGTGCTTAAGAAGTAGTCTTAAAGAAATGAATAAATGGATGGATGAGATTTTTGTCATCAACATGGCTTATTAAAATGAGGATTAAATAATGTATTACTTTCACATGTAATTTGCTTGTATGGAAAAAAGAATCATAGTAATAGTGTGCCAACTGATTGGAAATTTTACATTCATATCAGTAATTCACTATCTTTGGAATAAGAATAAATAGTCATAGTTCTTTCCTCAAAACTACCTTCTTCGAAATGCCTAAATAGTTCCAACACAATCTTTTAAACAAATACCCTTACAAACATATTACAAACATCCCAGGATTGCCAAATAAACACTGAGATTTCTCTCATTTAGCCAGCTTACCTCTATAGATCTTTAATAAACAATAAGAGACAAAACTAGGCTAGCAGAAATAGAGTAAAAAGCCCTTTTTAGGTCTCTTTTGAGAGCATAGCTATTTGATAAATACTACCTAAGAACATCTTTGAAATAACTACTACAGTTTTTTCTTAAATTTTAAATGCATGCTGTGTCCTTCTCCAAGGACACAAAACTTGGGAATGGTTCACAGAAACTATATCTAATATGTCACCTTACTGTTAATTGTACTCTGAGTATTTTAAAGAATAAGTGCCTTTGAAGGTAGAAATAATTGCTTTATTTTTCCAGTTTTATTGAGAATTGACATATAATATTGTATTAGTTTAAGGTGTACAATATAATGATTTATGTATAAGAAATGATTACCACAAGTTTAGTTAACATCTACCACTAAATCATTAATATAATCAATTATTAATCTTAATCAACAACAGATTAACAATTTAATCAATTATTAAAATAATTGCCTTATTTTTAATGCAATTACTTCAGGGGAGATAATATACAGATGCCCCAATATTTGAGTCACACTAATTTATCGGTCTTTGTGATTGTGATGCTCATCGTTAACAAATCTGTTATCTTTGGGCCTGTCTAACTGGCAGGGTGCATAGAAGAGAAACAACAAAGGGCCCCAGGAAAAGGAAAAATGAAAATCAGAATGAAAGAAAAAAACATCTGACTGTGAAGATGGGAAGATAAAGTCTTTTTTGGTAGACTTGTAAATCAGATAAAGCAGTAGTTTTAGGCACAATAGAAATCACCTACCACCACCACCACCCCATAACAATTTTCCCTCCTTTTCTTGTCCAGAGTTCTTGTTTACCTTGCTAGTAAAACTCTATGCAGTTGAGGGTCTCCAGTCCTACCATGAGATTTCCTCTTGGAAAAAGGCAGTCATGTGAAGGGAAGAAAGTTCTCTTGGGCAGCCTGGGTGGCTCAGTGGTTTAGTGCCGACTTCGACCCAGGGCGTGATCCTGGAGACCCGGGATCGAGTCCCATGTCGGGCTCCCTGCATGGAGCCTGCTTCTCCCTCTGCCTGTGTCTCTGCCTCTCTCTGTTTTCTGTGTCTCTTATGAATAAATAAATAAAATATTTTTTTTAAAAGAAAGTTTCTCTCCATTCTCCATAGATAGTGAGAAGCCCTGGAGAATCAGTGGATCTGAGAGATCAACAGCAGCTGACTCGGGAGGGTGCAGAGAAAGGTGAGGTTGACCTAGAGACAGGAGACCAGCTTTAATGCTGAGAGCAATAAGGATCACAGGCAGAGGCATGGTGAGTGCAGCGCAGACCAGTGAGTGCTAAGGACCTAGCAAGACCTCTTCCTCCTCTGCCCGTCCCATGCACAAACATCAGACCCCTGGAAAGAGAGCTCCAGAAGAAAGCCTGGACTTCCTCCTGATCAAGGGCATACAGCTGAGACACTGAGATACTGGGAATTGCTCTGAAGTGGTCTCACTATTTAGGAGCACTTCATATGTCCTGCAGGAGGCAGGGCAGGTCTCCTCCTGTGACTCTGCTGTAGCCCACCTTTCTCACCTGTGCCCTGACTCCCTCTCTCCCTCTTTCCAGCAGGTGCTCTCTGGGCAACTAACTCCATCATCTGATTGCCACAAGGCAAATTCCTAGCTGCTGTCCAAAGTGAAAACACATCTGACTTTCAGTGAAAACTTGGAATCCTTATCATTTTGAGTTTACAGGTAGCATGATAATTAATAAAAAGAAAAATATGTATCTGATCACTAATGATCATTTTTATATAAGATAAACAATGCCTATTTTTGTTAGAAGTTATATTCACATAGTTTTTACTAAATTTAAATATAAGAAGTATTACTAGCTTATCTAATATAGTATAAATAACACATAGGCAATGACAAAGAGAACAGAAATATATTAATCACATTGAAATAATTATTAATCTAATTTCTTTGTTAAGAGTAACCAAACAAGTGTAAAAATAAGACAACGGTTCCAAAATGGAGTCACTTATGCTAAGCCTCACATCACCAAACTGAGGGCTAACTTAATTAAAGTTTCAGCCCTCCCAGAAATGGAGTCTTAAACCAATCAGGAATCTCCCTGAGACACCTCTACTGTCCCCTCAAAAGGGTAACCTTGCAACAATAAATTTACTTTCCTATATAGCTTTAAAAAATTCTACTGAGGACGTAATATTTTAGGAAGTATTTGAGTAATAGAATAGAGAATGCTTTTCATATTGGAAGACCAAAGAAAGACATGAAGAAAAAAATTGTTATCAGCACAGATAAAGCCTGAGAAAAGTATCTGAAGATGGAGTTGGAATTATCAGGCAAAAAACCATAAATAAATTTACCTAAAGCAAGTAGACTTTGCAGGTGAATAGGCATAAGGAGTTGTGTTGGTTAAAACACTCCAAAACTCCTTATATTTTGAATAGGAATTCCATTCCTTTTAGGTTTAACATAGCATTGAAAAGCTGGAATGCAAAGAGACATTTGAATTCATTTAACTATCATGAAATGAGGTTTGTAGTGCTTCTAAAATAAAGACAAGTTTTATAGTATATAAAAGACAGAAAACAAACTCCACAAATAGAAGCATGAAATCCATTTGGAATGGCTAAACCAACCAGAATGTGTGGGTATGTGAATTTGTAACTTGAAATACACTCAATCATTTTGTCAAGCACATATTCTTTTTTTTAGATGGATATTTGGAGAAAGATGTAATCCATATGTTTTTCATTCATTTTCACTTGTATTAAAATGGGGTTCAAATTATGTATTCATGCACCATGAGCCAGTTATTCCTGTTGAAAATGGATCTTTTCTTGATTAAAAAAATTTCACACTAAATTAGAGTCCAAAGTTGTCAATTCATATCATCAACTCCTAGTCTAGAATACAGATATTCTTTTGACATATGAGAAGATGTTCTAAGTTTTACAACCATCTGGCACAATTAAAGGTCAAGTTCTTGCCTTTTCTGTCACCATTAATGCCACTATTCGCCATGACAAAATAATCATATAATAACAATAATTTCTATTTGGCATCCTATTTCAAGGTTCAGTACATTTCATTATATCTACCTTGGGGGGATTCCAGATTTAGAAGTTCTTCTTTTATACCTCATTTAATTTTTATAAAGTAATTTCTATTTTCATCAAACACAGGGAACTTTATCATATATCCCCTAAAAAAGTCAAACAAAATACAAAACAAAACAACATAAAACAAAAACACGCAAAGTTTTACTTTTCATGAGCATAAGATTTCACTTTACATTCAATGGTATCCCTTGGTTTCCAGATCAGCTTCTCTTCTCCATTAACTGATTTATTTCCATTAGTAATGTTTTATGTCATTTCCCCCCTCAATGGACGTCTTCATTGCTGCTTTTTTATGGGGGAAAAGACAAAGAAAAAAAGAAGAAAGATCACATCTAAGCACTGGAAGCCAGATGTCACAGCCTTTGCTCTCACCAGGCAGAGGTCCCAGAGACAAAGTGGCACATTGTCTATGAGAGCCTAGATGCAAGGGGCTCCTGTGACCCTACGAGGGGAAGCTTCTGCTGTGGCTGGTTCTATGGTAGCTTTTTAATTCATCCTCCACCATACCCATACCAAATGCCACTTTTGGCGGTAGCCTACTGGTGTTGACACTTGTTTTTGTATGCCATAGTTCAAAAGACCACACTATGAAATAGCTCTAGAATGTGCCTTGTAACGTTTATGAACAATAAGGACATTTACATCTTTTTTTTTTTTTTTGCATGTGAGAACATTTAAGTTCTTCTCTCTTAGCCAATTTCAATTATATAATACAGTGTTATTAGCTATAGACACCATGTTATACATTAGATCTTCAGACCTTATTCATCTTATAACTAAAAGTTTATACCCTTTTGCCAATCTCCTTGTCTTTTCCCCACCTCCCAGTCCTGGCAACCACTTTTCTACTCCTTTTCTGAGTTCAACTTTTCTTTTTTTTAATTTTCTTTTTCTTTTTCAGGATTCCATATGTAAGCAACACCATGAGTATTTGTTTTCCTTGTATGGCTTATTTCAGTTAGCATAATGCCCTCCAGGTTCATTCATGTTATTGCAAAGGATAGGATTTCCTTCCTTTTTCTTTTTTTTTTTTTTCCTTCCTTTTTCTTAAGGCTGACATTCCATTATATAGATATACCACATTTTCTCCATTCATTCATTTATCAGCACTTAGCCTGTTTCTGTATGTTGAGTATTGTGTGTAATGCTTCTATAAACATGGAAATACAGATATATCTTCAAGATCAATGGCTTCATTTCATCTGGATATATACCCAAAAGTGAGATTTTTGTATCATTGGGTAGTTTTATTTTTAATTTCTTGTGGACCCTCCATACTGTTTTCCATGGTAGCTTACATTCCCACCACAGTACACCGGGTTCCCTTTTCTTCACATTCTCCCCAGTGTTTGTTCTCTCTTGGCTTTTTGAGATTAGCCATCTTAACTGGTATGAGGGAGTAGCTCACTGTGGTTTTGATTTGCATTTCTCTGATGATTACTGCTGTTCAGCACTTTTTTTTTTTTACCTATCGGCTATTTGAAGATATTCTTTGGAAAAAATGTCTATTTAGATCCTTGCCCATTTTTTAATTGTGGCGGGGGGTGTTTGTTTTGCTATTGAATTATAGGAATTCCTTGTATGTTTTGGATATTTACTCCTAATCAGATATGTATTTGCAAATATTTTTTCCCATTTCATAGGTTGCCTTTTCATTGAGTTGATGTTTTCCTGTGCTGTGCAGAAGCTTTTTAGTTTATTGTAGATCCACTCGTTTGTATTTATTTATTTTGAGATGCAACATTGCAGAGGGCTCAGGATATGTTCTTGGTCCTTAGAAGAGAAGACTTATTCTTTAAAAAAAAAAAAAAGATTGTATGTATTCATGAGAGACAGAGAGAGAGAGAGAGAGAGAGAGGGGAGGAGACACAGGCAGAGGGAGAAGCAGGCTCCATGTAGGGAGCCAGATGCAGGACTCAATCCCAGGACCCCAGGATCACGCCCTGAGCCGAAGGCAGACTCTTAACCGCTGAGCCACCCAGATAACCCGAGAATTGTGGCCATTGCTGCTATAAACATCGGGGTGCATGTACTTGTACTCTACAGTTCAGTGAGTTTAATTAAGGTTATCATTTTCTGAGCTGTTTCATAAACTGTGTAAGCCCACTGCCTTCTTTTTGACCATATATTCAATCAGGAGAATATGATGACACGGAAGTGAATTTTCCTGAACCATGTGCCAAAAGTATAACATCTTCTTAATAAGAATAATATAAATAAATAATCAGGTGTTATAGATTGTTGTATCACCTCAAAGATATAGTCAAGTCCTAATCCTTGGTACCCATGAATGAGATCTTATTTGGAAACAGAGTCTTTGCAAATGTAATGAGATGAGATGAGATGAGATGAGATGAGATGAGATGAGATGAGATGAGATGATGAGATGAGATGAGAACATACTAAATTTAGGTGGGCTTTCATAAAATATGACTGGTGTCTTTATAAAAGGAGAAAAATAGGACACAAATATAGAAACAGAGACACAGAGAGGAGATTACCGTGTGGAGACAGAAACAGAGATTGTAATTATACTGTCGCAAGCCAAAGAATGCCTAGGGCTCCCCAAGCTGCAAGAAACAAAAAAGGATCCTTTGCTAGAGGCTTTAGTGGGACCATGCCCTTTCAATACCTCCCCTCCCCAACACCTTGATTTTGTACTTTCAGCTTATAGAACTATGAGAGAACAAATTTCCATTGTTTAAGCCACTCAGTTTGTAACACTTTGTGGCACTCCAAGAATTTGGAGATAGAAGTCTTTTAATCATAAAGGGGAGTTCTGGTGGCAAATCACAGTGTACCAGTGTCCACTTCAATGCATTATATTTGTACTCATACAACCAAACCTATGTTTTAAAAGAACATGGTTTCTGATGAGCTAAAATTTGCATGCATTATACAGAAGATATCTAGTCAGAGGTGAAGATAGGTCTACCCAAACTCAGTGTTGCAAAGAACCCTCCTCCAGGAATATCCTTCCAGGAAAGGCCATCTCTCAAGTTAGCTGTTTATTATATGCTTCACCAGAAGGAAGATACATTATCTGTAGCCCATTGAATTTGAAGATCCTGTGCAAATACCTGGTGTCTATGGACTTGGGGTTAGTGCTTTTTAGGCATGATTTTATAATATGAGCAATGTTGTAACTACTTAGATTAAATAACAAGTTGCTTTGGGTTTGGCTACTTGAGGGCACATATCATTTTAGATGAAGCTCAGTATCCCAATGGTCTGGTACAGTATCTGCCAAATAGTGAGTGCCAAAAAAGGTTGATGAAGTAATAAGTAAACATTAGGAATATGTAAATGCTTGGTTATACACAAAAAGAGCTGCACTTTAATTAATTAATTAATTAATTTTTTATTTTTTATAAATTTATTTTTTATTGCTGTTCAACTTGCCAACATATAGAATAACACCCAGTGCTCATCCCATCAAGTGCCCCCCTCAGTGCCCGTCACCCAGTCACCCCCACCACCCTGCCCACCTCCCCTTCCACCACCCCTAGTTCGTTTCCTAGAGTTAGGAGTCTCTCATGTTCTGTCTCCCTTTCTGATATTTCCCACTCATTTTTTCTCTTTCCTCTTTATTCCCTTTCACTATTTTTTATATTCCCCAAATGAATGAGACCATATAATGTTTGTCCTTCTCCGATTGACTTATTTTACTCAACATAATACCCTCCAGTTCCATCCACGTCGAAGCAAATGGTGGGCATTTGTCGTTTCTAATGGCTGAATAATATTCCATTGTATACATAGACCACATCTTCTTTATCCATTCATCTTTCGATGGACACCGAGGCTCCTTCCACAGTTTGGCTATTGTGGCCATTGCTGCTATAAACATCGGGGTGCATGTGTCCTGACATCTCACTGCCTCTGTGTCTTTGGGGTAAATCCCCAGCAGTGCAATTGCTGGGTCGTAGGGCAGCTCTATTTTTAACTCTTTGAGGAACCTCCACACAGTTTTCCAGAGTGGTTGCACCAGTTCACATTCCCACCAACAGTGCAGGAGGGTTCCCCTTTCTCCACATCCTCTCCAATTTTCCCCATTCTCATTGATGTGAGGTGGTAAGTAGATAAGCTTTAAATAAAAACTGAGTAAAAGTGTTAATATTTTACCTTTTTGAAAATATTATAGTACACAAGGGTATTCATACATATTATAGAACTTAATTTTCAATACAACTCTATCAAATAGATATCATTCTCCTTGTTTTATGGACAGGAAATGAAAGCTCAGTAACATGCTTAAGATCACACAGCTAGTGAGTGGTATAAAAATGGTATGAGTTATTCATAGTCCAAATCTTGGTGCCAAATTGTATTCTTTGTCTCTTATACCTTAATTGCCTTTTGAGGAAATGCCTGCACAGGTCTTGAGACTACAGACTTCACTGTAAATTGTTGCATGCCTGGAAACTATTCACTTTAACTCTTTCCATCACAATTTGTCCCCTTTCGGTGGGATTAAAAAAACATCTAAAACGGGTGCCTGACTAGCTCAGTTAGAGCATGTGACTCTTGATCCCAGGGTCATGAGTTTGAGCCCCATGTTGGTTGTAGAGATTACTTAAAATTTTTTTTAAAAATTTGGGTCAGTTAGACTTAAAAAAAAATCTGAAACCCTCTTCTCATTTGAACAATATGAGAGTACATGTGTTAATGCTTAACTCACACCAGCAACTGTCAAAGAACAGTCCCTGTTTAAATCCAAGGAATTAGTTTTATAATTGTACAACAAAGATTTTAGCCAGATGTAGTCTCAAATGAATTATGTTAATTAACCCTCTTCTGTCTTCTAAAGATTATAGAAATTTTATGCTAATTTTATATACACTATAATATTCTAGACATTTGTAGGTAAAATACCAACTATCTTAACTCAATATTTTATTTATCATAATCTAATATATAAAGCACACTATATTAGACTGGATTCTTTAACTGCCCAGAATCACTTTGCATGAAGGAACAGATCCTGAACTTTGCCTCCACCAGCACATCATTCAAAATGATTGCCATGGACTCAGAATTGGAACCATGTAACTAACTGTCTTTTGAACCCAAGCTTGGTGAATCTCAGTCCTATTCTAGAAATCTGAGATTTGGATTTGAGTGTCAGAGAGAGACTGCAGGAATCATTAAAGCTGAATTACATAACTGAAACGCTCTAGGAAGGAGGTACAGGATCCCCAGTAACCAAGAGTAAGCCTGATATGAAAACAGTTGTAAGGGATTCTGAAAGACCAGCCAGATATAAATCAATCAAAAACTAATTGTGAAATCATAAGCCTGATCAAAATAGAATTTAACCATCTTCTTACAGATGAAATCATGAACCACTTAAACATTTTATAATCACACTCATCCTCCACCACACAATGGTATAGAAGACAAAAAAAGCAAGTCACATGTAACACTGTTTAACTGTACATTTATAAACAGTTAATACGGTAAATTTTATGTTATGTGGGTTTTTTTTTACCCATACCAGTCACACAGAAGTCAACTTGCTAGTTAAGAATGTCTTATTTATCCAGTTGAGTCTCTGTTTCCAATAGATAAGAACTTGGCTAACTTTCTAGGCCAGTACAAAGAGACCAAGCACTTACTATATCCCTGAATAATGGTAACATTTAGCGTTGAAGACATTCATAGACATTATCAGTGTGTGCTGGTGAATGTTTAACGATCAGCTCTCAAACAACAGAACATAACTGATCTGTAGAACTGGTCAGTTTCCACACTATAATTGCTTCCATGGCCATTTCAAACCACCAAGGTGACTTCCATAAATACAGAGCTAGGGAGACATGGATACAATCAACTCTCGTGAGCACCAGGACAACTAGACAGAGGGGCAAGAGAGAACAGAGCCACCCCCAAATGCCTCTTGTGCCTTCATTTCATCTGTTTCAAATTCAAAATGGAGTGATGTAGGAACAAATATTGATGAAGTGGCTATTGTGTGCTAAACCCAATTTAAATTGCCTCATTTTAAAATGTTATGTACACCACTAAATTGTACCCTGAAAAGGGTGACTTTGTGGTATGTGAATTATATCACAATTTTTAAAAGGCGTTAGGTATAACACCTTATAGATTTGACTAAGTTTCCAGATAGATTTTTTTTTCCTCTTATAAAGGAATCCTTTTAAGTTCTTTCAGATGAAAGATTACATGCAATGAAAAGTCATTATCTTTATCATAATCAAGCTGTTGTTTATCTGAATACTTCTCTAAAATGAATGCTATACCAGCTTACAGTGTTTTCTTTCAGAGCACATGGGACAAATGGGCAAATTGGAAGTTTCTACTGGCAGCCTAGTGTGGAAGTATGGTCTTTGTACTTATAGGCTCTTCTGTCTCTCACCAAAAACTGATGTTGGTATTTATAGATTATTGGTCCCAAGATTGATGGTAAGGAAAAAAAAGTGATGGTAGACAAGTGTGCCAGTTATGTATCAACAGTACCAAAGGTGTTATGGAACATGAGACCTCTACATTTCTATCTGCAGGCCAATTTTAATGTATTCAATACCTCTTTTAGAGAATTATATCCTTATTGTTAAAGTAATCACCTAAGTTAAAATACCAAAATCATGGAATTCTGGAATGGGGACTGCTTATGGATTTCTTGTGATTTACTCCTTTTACGGGTGAGGAGAGAAGAATTTAGTCATAATAATGTTCTTTTCAAAAGAGAAGTCAGTTTACTGATTCCTAAAGGAGTACTTTCATTTTACTGTGCAGCCATGTGACACTAAAATTCTAAATATTTGTTTTACAGAATTCCCACCCTAGTATCTAGTTCCAGAAATAGCAGCTCTCCTCAAAAGAATTTCCACTATTTTAAAAAATTTTAGGGACCCCTGAGTGTCTCAGTGGTTGAGCATCTGCCTTTGGCTCAGGGCGAGATCCTGGGACCTGGGATTGAGTCCCACATCAGGCTCCCTGTGGGGAGCCTGTTCTCCCTCTGCCTGTGTCTCTGCCTCTCTCTCTCTCTCTCTCTCTCTCTGTGTCTCTCATGAATAAATAAAAAATCTTTAAAAAAATAAATAAAATTTTGGGATCCCTGGGTGGCGCAGTGGTTTGGCGCCTGCCTTTGGCCCAGGGCGCGATCCTGGAGACCCGAGATCGAATCCCACGTCGGGCTCCCGGTGCATGGAGCCTGCTTCTCCCTCTGCCTATGTCTCTGCCTCTCTCTCTCTCTCTGTGACTATCATAAATAAATAAAAATTAAAATAAATAAATAAATAAATAAAATTTTTAAAAAATTTAGTACATCCAGGTATTTGAAACAGTACCTGAACTATAGTAGATTATCTTTCAACTATTCGTCTCCTACATGGGTGAAACTTAAAAACTGTTATGAGGAATCTAGTGTCTCCAGTTTCATGTTTGATTTTATATTGCACATTATATTATTTATAATATATTCATTATATTATTTTATATTATATTAACTATATAACTCTATTATTTATATTATATATATTATGATACTTATAATATTTATGATATATAGAGAGTAAATGCATTTCCCCAGTCAGTTCTTTTTGCACTGGTTCTGCCTTTCACAGAAATGTAATTGCCTGTTAAGTTATAACAAAGCCAACACTGACTCATGTTGGTGTCAGGAAAAGGAACGCTTTCATATTCCAACCACACCATCACCAGCAGGGGTATTGACAATCATATAGCTAAAGTTAATTGAGCACTGTATGATGTGCCCTAAATGAGTTATGACTTAATTATCATTTTCAAAAGTAGCAGCTATTATTAATCCATCCAGTTTATTGCTAAAGAAAGGGGCTGAAAAGCTACTACTCAGTGTCTCAGATAGGATCTCAAGAGCCTTCAGCAGGTCACTAGGCTACTGCCCTCCATTAGTGACATCTAATGGGTCCCTCCCAAGCCATTATAGCCTCTTGAATTGCTTACTCCTTCCTGCAGGAAAAGGAAGTGCTCTGGGAGAAGAGCAGAGACTCCTACCTTGTCTTCTTTACCTCCTCTTTCTTACTCTCCAGGGATGGCATTAATATCTATCTGTACCACCCATGCACTGAGATCATTTCCTGAAATTACAATGTTAAGGCTCACTATTTTAAAACCCACCTTTACTGGGACACCTGAGTGTCTCCATTGGTTAAGTGTCAGCCTTCAGCTCAGGTCACGATCTCAGGGTCCTAGGATCGAGCCCCACAATGAGACTTACGTTGGGCTTTCTGCTCAGTGGGGAGCCTGCTTCTCCCTCTCCCAACCCAGGCTATCTGTAGCTATCTCTTTCTCTCTCAAATAAATAAAATCTTAAAAAAAAAAAACCAAAAAAACAAAAAAAACCTACCTTTACCTTATACTGGACAGTTAGTTTGTATTAAATATTTTTAATGGTTTGCTTAATACATTTTAAAATAAATTTAAGAATGTTAAAAACAGAGTTTAAGAAGATTGAGTTTTCTACAAATTAGTGAAAGTGAATTATGAATCCCTTCTTTTAGTATCTACTGAAATCAGCCTTTTGTGTTAGGCATAGCACTTTTTGTTAGCACAGCACTAAGAAGTACAGAAAATATTTGTAGTGCAGACTATTAAAATATTATATTAATGTAATGGAGAATATTTTTGTTCTAGTCATTTTTTCTTCCAGGAAATTGATCATGGCCCACTTGCATCCTGCTCATCACATCCTTCGGGCATGGCAGAGGGTTATGTGTCCTCTCTCCATTTCTTTCCTTGTCTCTAACTTGAGCCTGATTATCAATTGCTCAATATTACTCAAGCCCTAAAAAAGACTTTCAAGGCAGTCTGGAAGACAGCCACTTGAATTCTGACCCATGAGCCACTTTGAAAGCTGGGTCATCTCAGCAATTATCCAGTCTCTCCAAGTCTTCACATCTTCAACTATTTACGACAATAACAACACTCATCTCATCTAGAAGCTGTGTGGGTTAAATGAGGAAACAAGGCACAGAACCTACCGAGTGGCAGAACCTCCCCTACATGTACCCTTCCCCTTCTAGGTTGAAAGCCTGGAGCAAAGGTTCCTCAGTGACCCTTACCATTTTTAAGTAAAGACCCTTTGGGAATCTGAGGAGGTCTATGGACTGCTGTGCAGACAGCAAAAAGACAGACAAAAGCAGGTCCATCCTCACAAATTCGGCATATTATTTCATGGTTTCAAGGACCCCAGGGAAGACTATCCACGGCTTGCCTAGGGCTTCACAGACCAACAGGTAGAAACCCCTAGAACAGTATAGCATCATGAGTGAGTAACAGTAACTTCAATGGGGAAAAAAAAAGCAAAAATAAAGAGAGCAGGAAGTAGATGATCAAAGGAGTTTAAAAATAACTAAAAGAAAAGAAAAAAATGTGAAAAAGGGAAACTTGGTTCGGCAGAGAGAATATGTAAGAAATATAGGTCTATTTGTAGCCACTGTCCACAGCCTAAATCGATAAACTTGTTAGCTGAGGATTTAAGTAATTTGCGGAGTGTTTAAATAGTTAATCATGGCCTTAGAAACATTTGACAACAAAGTGTACACTAATCCAAAATATAATCAAATTTCAAAAGCCAAATGGACCTTCCAGATGTCAAGGATGAATAATTCAGGTCAGTCCTATCCCAGCCCCTCATCTGGCACATTACACTGATGAGGCTTCGCCTTTGTGCCTAGCTTCGCTGCTTTAGAATGATGGGATCAGGTTTTCTGGAGGCTTCTTTGAACCAGTCACAAATAAATAAGCTTAATTATTTACTGCTTCACCAACTCAGATGAAATGATTATGTTAAAAAACACACACACACACACACACACACACAAAAAAAAAAAAAAAAAAAAAAAAGAAAAAAAAACGTGACTCCCAGAGAAGAGCAGAAAATCTCAAGCCAAGGGAGAGCACTCCTCTGGTGTTTCTGCTACTCTTTCTTGCTCTGTGTCAGCCCTGATTCAAAGGCAGATTCTGACATATGATACTTCCCTGCTCTTCTCCTTTCCCTAAGACTAGGCTTCCAATTAAAAGACGGAGCCTAGTACTTACTTCATCATGCACTCTCAGGGCTGGAGTCAAGCAGGCCTGAACACACTGGAGAGCCCCCTCCAGCTCTCATTTGGTCTTGTTTCCTATTGCATATATTCCTATTCCTATTCCTATTCCTTAAGTTTTAGGAAAAATTCTCTATCAGCAAATCCACCAGGATGGGCTTCTACCAAGGTTTATATTTCAACCCAGTGGTTCTTCACCAGGTCCAATTTTGCCACCAAGAGTCATCTGGCAATGTCTGGAAACATTTTTAGTAGTCACAACTGGTAGGGAATTGGGGGAGGGGAGTCTATAACTAGATAGAGCCCAGGGATGATGCTAAATATCCTACAGTGCACCGGTTAGCCTCCACAACAACAAATTAGCAGGCCCTAGATGTCTAGTTGAAAAACCCTAAGTGTAACCCGAAAGTTAGAAGATTGGTCTGAAAGGGCAGTTTCCAACTGTGATTCTCTTTATTCACACCACCACAGTATTTGTCTGTGTGTATTTTTCCTCAACTACACACTCACTTTTCTTATGGATTCAGAAAACAACCTGAGTGGGTTATCTAGTAGGAAAGAGGAAAAACATAGAATATTCCCACTATCCCTCCTGAGTCTGGTGCCCAGGAGAAACATGGCTTGCCTTCTGAGCCTCAGTTTTCTCAGCTGAAAATAGGAAGGAAAACATATACTTCTTCCATTAGCAGGTGCTCTCAATTAGGTGATTGGTTTGGTCATTCTGGGATTAGCCTCTTTTCTATGTGACAGACAATACCTATCTATTCTTCCCTTCTTGCCTTTTTTAGAAAAATATTTTATTTATTTATTTATTTATTTATTTATTTATTTATTTATTTATTTAATTTATTTATTTATTTGAGAGAGAGTTTGAGCAAGGAGGAGGGGCAGAAGGAGAGGAAGAGAGAGAGGCAGACTCTTCACTGAGCAGGGAACCTAACGTAGGGCTTGATCCTAGGACCCTGAGGTCATGACCTGAGCCAGAAGCAGATGCTTCATTGATTGAGCCACCCAGGTGCCCCCCCACTTCTTGCTGTCTAACAGAATCTCATCATTTGGCAGGGGGCAGCAAATGTACCCAGGTAAAGAGCAACATTCCTCACTCCTGCAGTTAGGAGTAGCTGTGTGACAACACAGTTCTGGTCAATAAGACTCAAGATGAATTTGTTAAAGATTTCTAGGAAAGTATAGCTTCTCTTTCTTCCTTTTCCTTCCTCTGCACTTTTTCTCCTCCCTTCCTTCTCTCCTCCTAGGAATACTCTTTCTACTAACTGGGATGTGTTTGTGACCTGTAGGTGGAGGTTTGTGAGTGGAGGTGGACTGCTTGTTTTCATGAAGATGAAGGTCTGGGCTAAGGATGGTGCAATTGGAAGCTTGGATTTGATGGCATCTTTAAAGCAGCTTCACCAGTCTTAGACTGCCCACCTCTGGACTTGATGCTACATGATGAAAATTAGCCTTCTATATTTGGGGCACCTGGGTGGCTAAGTCAGTTAAGTGTCTGCCTTGGGGTCAGGTCATGATGGTCCTGTAACATCAGGGCTCCCTGCTCAGCAGGGAGTCTACTTTTTCCTTTTCCTCTGCCCCTTCCTCTGCTTGTGAGCACACACACACTCTTTCTGTCAATAAAGAAAAAAATAAATAAAATCTTAAAAAAAGAAGCTTTTTGTATGCTAGACCACTGTTATTAGAGTTTTGCTCTATACACATAATTCTTACCCAAACCAGAAGTGCTTCATCCCAACCAGGAGCTCACTGACAATAGCAAGATTCAGACGTTCCAGGTTAAACTTCTTGATTTTGTAGCTCCACACTTTGCTTGAACCTAACGTGAATTTGCCCTCTGGGATAATCTGCTCCAAAATATAGCCTGTTGGGTGATCTGACCTACCATTATTCCTAAAATCTTTGCTCCATTTTCCTGTCTTCAATTTTTTTTTTTCCTGGTGTCACTTACCTTCCTAGTTCTGATAACTTTCTTCCATGTTTTCATCCCCTAATGAAATTCCTCTGGCCCTCAGGGCTGGGACTAGGACATGTAGTGACATGCAATAGTGCAACATTTTAGGTGGCTCATACAATTCATGTAGGCAAAGGGTCAGTATGTTAGGACAAATACCTCCGTAATACTTGCCTCAGTGGCCCCATTCCATGGCCCTACTCCCACACTTTCCCAGCCCTACCCCCACTACCAGCTTCTGGGATTGATCTGACCTTCAATTTTAGTGTTTATCAAACTGCAACTTATGACCACTATCTTGTAATAGATATGACATTTTCAAAGGTGATATGAAACAGAATAGAAAACACTGAAAAGAATCTTTTACCTTTCAAAGCATATCTTACATTGTATTAAGCATAGTTACTCCTTTTTCAGCTATAAATATAAATATGTGTATCTGTATGCGTAATACTGGGTCATGAGATAAAATGTAATACTGTGGATTGTGGTGCAATAATTTTGGGAAAAATGTTTTGTTCTTTGCTCCAGGTTTATTATCCCTCTCCATCCAAGTTTCTCACCTTCTACCTACCCACTAGCTAGCTACTAAATTTCACCTGCAAGTTTAACTTATATAAGCTTATAGAATATCTATCTATATTAACTACAACCAGTCAATGTATGTGCTATATAATGATTCCCAAAGTCTAAATTCGTTCAAAATGAGTCACAGGGATACGATCCAACTTCTCAGGAGTACATAAAAGCTTACCTTTATCCTTTATATTATAAAGCATTGTTTACTTTCTTAAGACAATATTCCTACAGGTGTTCCTATGAAGGAATTGATTTGATCATTTTTAGGGTTTTTGTGATCATAGAGTAGGGCCAGCCTGTATTTTTGTCCTAGGAGCTGGGGAATATCAATCTAATTTTCCTATTTCTAAAAGGGCCATGTCTCAACTTTTCTAACACTTGAGGTTTTTCAGAGCACTTGTAAAACATAAAAAATATCTGTGATCCTTAGAGTGACTCATAGCAACAGCAACCTCTAGTACTGCTAATGTTTATATCAGCACTCAATCATTTGCAAGTGTTCATTAGAGTTTATGTGATCTCTTCCACTTAAGAAGTTAAGCGTCATAGAAAGCCAACACAGATTAATGAGACATCTGCTGTAATTCCATATAATGCATGAAACAAACTTAAATACAATTATTTAACATAAAGTCCTTAAGACTACAACCAAAACAAGGAAGAAAAATAAAGTATATGTAATTGCAAATACAACAAATATATCAGAATTATCCAAAGAATGGATAGAAGGTAAACTACATTATTGTCTTGCTTGCATGATGATGACTAATTGAGCTAACATCACTCTAGCATGTTGGCATGCAATAGCAGTCATGCCCACACAAAGTAGAGGGACAAGAAGATACAAAGAATTAAGAGAACATTTTTTTTTTAATTTGAATGTCAGTGCTTTGAAGCCCATTGTGTCAGCTCCTAAATAATAAGTGCTTACTGCCTTGACACACCATTGGTTCTCAATGAATGTGTGCAGAAGCAATGAATGACTGTTTGACCGAGGATATGCAAATTTAGACACATTTTTGATCTTTTACAGAGCAGGCTACTTATAAAACTGAAGTCATAAAAAAATGGAAAGATATTAATGAAAGGTCTCTTTTCCCATTCATTTTGAATCAAATGGGAATTCAGAAGACTCAGGCTCATATACTTCATATTCACTAATATTAATCCATTAAACTGTTACTGGTCACTAATTGTTCTGTAGAGATTGGCTGCAGTTGAGGTCATTTGAAAAATAAGGCTTTTATCTTTCAAACAAGAAGTTTGATTTTGGCAAGAGTAAAACTTGAGCCCAAACACATTGCAAACATACTTTCTTTTAATGACATTTCAAATGTGATTCCTTTGCTTGTGATATTTCTATTTTCTATATTTGTATGTATGTTGTACCTTATGGAATAAGGCAGAGGTGAGATAAATTTTTCCCTATCCTGTTTATTGTTTCCTTTCTTTGCTTCATGTTAGAGAATTTATGATCATAGATGTTGCAAAAATCACTACCATATGCTAAGTGGCCTGGCATGACTACAACCCTCAATTTTAATTTCACAAACATTTATTCAGCAAATGCTAAATGCTTCAAACAGTAATTAAGAACTGATAGTATTCTAGGTGTTCACAATAAAAATTTCTAAGTTGCTTCCTATTGGTCAGAGTTCAAAATATTGAGACACTGTGCCTATCTTCACAAAGTTCATACTAATTAATCTACCACCAATATGACCTTTGAAACAAAGTGGTTAAATCTTGCACTACTTCTGGTATGTTTCTATGCTTCCAATTAAATATTAAATAGGTTGGAAGATATTTCATCTTTAGAAACATATTCCATTTGTCTCCAGATTGGATGGTTTGCATTGTCTTCAAAATGTTTTTGAGTTATGATCACGCGAGCCATACCAAGAAATGAGTTTTTCAGCATTGTCAACATAAAAGACAAGTGATTCTGTATTCAGTTTCAATGTGTGAAACCTCAACTGTAAATTTTCTAGTTCCCTAAGTTTCGGTTTCCACCTGTGAAAATGAGGTTAGACATGATGATCACTTTTCAAATAGAGCTTGTTTGCTCACTGGACATATAAGACTCTACAAAACAAGTTTGCTGGAATCAAATTTTTAAAAAGTCACTGTCCTACAACATGCTGTCATGCCTGGAGGAAATAGGTATTCTTTTCTGATCATGAAAAAATTAATGTATTCTCCTTCTTGTCCTCCCCAGTTCACATGCTCTCTGATGACAGTTAAACTATAAAAGCTATCAAAGGATTCCCAGGGAAATATGTCGAGTTGAACAGGGACTATGTAAGAGGCTTAAATCCCATATGTGTGTGGGGTTATGTTAATATCTATTTTTCCATGTACATATATGTCTATATGTACGTCCCTATGCACAGCTCTAGGCCTTTATGCTCATATGTATATGTAATTTATTATATGCTAAGTGTCAGGGCTGAATTAAATGTTCTATGTACATTTTTACATATAATCCTCATAGCAAACCTACAAGGCACACATTGCTGGGCCCATTTTCTAGATTTGAAAAATAGTGTTTAGAAATAGAACATAATTTGTCCAAAGTCAACAGTAAGTAAGTGAACAGAGTTAGAATTGAAACTCCAGTTTGTTCAACTCTGAAGGAAGGACATCCATTTAAATACATAGAAAGAGAGATGTAATGTGACCTACAAATTGCTGGAAACTGAGTTGTCAAAAATGATTGTAGGAATATTTGTCTCAGTAAGAAAATATGCCAAACCTGGAGGCATAAATTTTCCCCCAAAATATTGCAGTGAAACTCTACCATCCTTATGCTGATAGAGAAGTCATCTCTATTAAGGCAAGACTAACCAGAATCAGAATACATTCATTAGAAAACAACATAAAATATATTGCTCACCCATTAAATTTTTTTCTCCCTAGTAGTAAGAATGTTTTAACTAGCAAAATAACTGTGGTGTAATGGAAAACTCACATCTAGACAAGTATTAACCACAACCTTCTTATGAGAGTTCACCCATCCTGTACTTTAGTTAAAATAAGAACAATTTACACTTTACATGTTCAAATGCCAATACATGAAATAATAGCAAAATCTAGGTCTTATGTGAAGTAGAATACATACATTGCTTCTTGGTTATTCTGAAATATATTTATGAAATATATACATACATATATTTGAAATTAGTGGATTACTTTAGGTAATTTGTCTTGTTCATTTCATTTAACTTGGTATCCCCCAAGAATCTAGAGATCCAAACAATGCCATTTAATTAACAATAAGCAGATTTGAATTCCTCTACGTAATATTTTATTGACAACCTAGGACTTCCATACTACCCTGCTCAGATAAGAATGGGTATTTATTGTGGGGTCGGAGATTTCAATGCATTGTTGATGTTAGTTTAACCTACATGTAATATATTCCACGGAATATCTATCTAATGTATTTAATTTTCTATGCAAGTGTATGGGCTATTGACAGAGATTTACCTAGCCATACACATTGTATTAGAACATAAGTCTTTTTTTAAAGTTGAATGCTTTACTTTACAATTTTTTTTTTTTTACTTTCCAAATTACTGAACTACTTTTCAAAGGATTTTGCCTTTCAAAAGGATAAAATATTATAAAGGTACATATCAATTTTTTAATTAAATATAATTTTTTTACCTTTTGAAGTTTTAATTTAAAATCCAGTTAGTTAACATCAGTGTATCACTCAACGCTTCCATACATCACCTGGTGCTTATTGCAAGTGCACTCCTTAACTCCCATCACCTATTTCACCCATCCCCTGCCCATCTCCCTCCTGGTAACCACCAGTTTGTTCTCTATAGTTAAGAATCTGTTTCTTGGTTTGTCTCTCTCTCTCTCTTTTTTTTCTCTTTTGCCCTTTTATTTTTTCTTAAATTCCACATATGAGTGAAATCATATGGTATTTATCCTCCTCTAACTTATTTCACTTGGCATTATATTCTCCAGCACCATTCATGTTGTTGCGAATGGCAATATTTCATTCTTTTTTGTGGCTGAGTTATATATATCTATCTAAAGACTGAGCACACTGCCAGTAGTCATCTAACAGAATAGCTGGTAGAGGTAGTCCCATATATATAATATAATATAATATAATATAATATAATATAATATAATATAATATAAATGCACATCTTTTTTTATCCATTCATCAATCGATGAACATTTGGGCTGTTTCCATAATTTGGCTATTATAGATGCTGCTGTTATAAATGTCAGGGTGTATGTATCCCTTCAAATTAGTATTTTTGTATTCTTTGGGTAAATACTAGTCCTGTGATTGCTGGACCCTAGGGTAGTTCTATTTTTAACTCTTTGAGGAAACTCCATTCTGTTTTCCACAGTGGCTGCACCAGTTTGCATGCCCACCATTAGTGCAAGAGGGTTCCTTTTTCTCCACTTCCTTGCCAACCCCTGTTGTTTCTTGTATTGCTGATTTTAGCCCTTCTATAGATGTATCTCATTATACTTTTGATTTGTATTTTCCTAATTATAAGTGATATTGAGCATGTTTTCATGTGTCTATTGACCATCTGTATGTTTTCTTTGGAAAGATGTTTATTCATGACTTCTGCCCATTTTTCAATTGGACTATTCGGTTTTTTGGGTGTTAAGTATTATAAGTTCTTTATATATTTTGTACACTAACCTTTTTGTACACTAACCTTTTATCAGATATGTTATTTGCAAATATCTTCTCCCATTCCGTAGGTTGCCTTTTGGTTTTGTTATTTCCTTCACTGTGCAGAAACTCCCAATAGTTAATTTTTGGTTCATTTCCCTTGCCTCAGGAGACATATCTAGAAAGAAGTTGCTGTGGCTGATGTCAAAGAAGTTATTGCCTGTGTTCTCTTCTGGGATTTTTATGGATTCAGGTCTCACATTTATATCTTTAATCCATTTTGCATTTATTTCATCCCTTTGCAAGTTGCTGTTCAGTTTTTCCCAACACCATTTATTGAGGAGACATTCTTTTTCCCATTGGATATTTTTCCTGTTTTTTCAAAGACTAGTTGACAATTTACTTGTGGGTTCATTTCTGGGTTTTCTATTCTGTTCTGTTGATCTGTGTGTTTATTTTTGTGCCAGTACCATCTTGTTTTTATTACTACAGCTTTGTAATGTAACTTGAAGTCCAGAATTGTGAGGCTTCCAGCTTTGTTTTTCTTTTTCAAGGTTGCTTTGGTTATTCAGGAGCTTTTGTGACTCTATACAAATTTTAAGATTTTTTGTTCTAGGACTGTGAAAAATTCTGTTGGTGTTTTGATAAGGATTGCATTAAATATATAGATTGCTTTGGGTAGTATAGACATTTTAACAATATTTGTTCTTCCAATCCATGAGATTTGTTCTTCAAATCCATGAATGTCTTTACATTTCTTGGTGCCCTCTTCAATTTCTTTCATCATTAAATGTACACGAAAAAATTTTAATATAAAGTCTAGTTTACCAGAGGGTGGTGTTTGTTTCCAATTAGAAAAGGGCTGCCCCTACTAGCTATTCTGTTAGATGACTACTGGCAGTATGCTCAGTCTTTAGATCATCTTCTCAATGAGCAGTAGAGATGTGAGTAGAAATCTGTCAAATTGCTCTCCATTCCTTCCCAAACATTTAGGATTTTATGGCTAGAGAGAACAGGGCATATATATTTAAGAAGACATATTGAATATTACAATAGATTTTTAAAAACAAAAAATTCTTGCAGTGAAATTACAGATTGCAAAAATGGACAAAAGCTTGACTCAGGTAAATATTCACAGATAGACTTTGTAGTTTCAACTAGGGGGTAGAAGATGTAACATTTCTAGAGATCATCCCATTTCCATTTAGTTTTCCTAGCTATGAACAGACATAGATTTAGCAAGAAGAAACATTTTTTGAGAAACATGGTTTGAGATGATTTTCAAATCAGTCTTAAACATTCTTAGTACTGTGACTTACGGTTTATTTAGGCTTTGCACCTTAACTCCTGAATATGCTTTTGGATGCCAACTGTACTGCTTTTTTTTTTTTTCCCTCAGAATTTTGCAGGAATTCTAGGAATACTGGCCAGATGGGAAAATACACTTTACTGGAGATTCCTAAGATGATTCTAAAACCTTCCTGAAATAAACAGCAGTACAGCAGTAAATTTTGAAGATAACATCTGCCAGGGAAAATATATCTTTGAGATACCTGTGAGTAGTCAGTCTCTGTGTTATTTGAAAGTGAAAGGAAAATTAGATTTGGAAGCCCAAAAAATCACAAATATTTTGGTGGCTGGTATATAGTGGTATACTGAGCCTGGGCCTGTTCATAGCAACTTGCAATAGTCTATTGTGAACTTCTCTCCCCAATAGCTTGAGATCAGCCATGATGGGAGTCATTATTGGGCAGAAATAACAAATGCTACAAACCAATGCCTGACCCCAACATGATTGTTACACATTTACTAACATTTATGGAGGAGGCAGGGAGTATTGCCTAAGAAGCTTTATTTTTGAGTCTTCCATGTAGTAAGAGTGCCATGGTTTATTGTTCTATTAAGGTTTCTCCATAATGTGTATGGTGGGGATTTTGCTTTCAATCTATCAAAATGATGTCCCTGTAATGTTTCGTGAATGGATTAAGATGGATCTTGGATGTGTGTTTTTATGCCTGGCAGAGAAAGGTCTTAGGAGATATGAGGTAAGAGTGTTTAACCAGGTATTTACCAGCTGGTTCTAGGCTCTCAGCTTTGAATAATGGCAGAGTTTCCCCGGCAGGGGTTTCGTATTCACTGAAATGTGATGGCAATACTCATGCACCCAATCTCCCTCCACCTCTTGATCCTTTCTCTCAGAGATTCATTGTATCTCTTCTCTCACCCTTAGCCTCAAAGCCATGCATCAGAATTTATATATATATATATTTTTTTTTTTAATAGCCTTATTGAGATATAATTGACATATGAAGAAAAGCAATCCCACTTCAGGATATCTGACCAAAAGAATAGAAATTAGGCTCTTGAAGAGATATCTGCACTCCCATGTTCATGCAGCATTATTCACAGTAAACAAGATATGAAAACAACCCAAGTATTCACCAATGGATGAATGGGCTTTAAAAATGTGGTATATAAGGCAGCCCCAGTGGCTCAGCGGTTTAGCGTCACCTTCAGCAGGGGGGCGTGATCCAGGAGACCGGGATAGAGTCCCACGTCGGGGTCCCTGCATGGAGCCTGCTTCTCCCTCAGCCTGTGTCTCTGCCTCTCTCTCTCTCTGTGTGTGTCTCATGAATAAATAAATAAAATCTTTAAAAAAATGTGCTATATACACAGAATGGAATATTAATCTACCTCTAAAAAGAAGGAAATTCTACCATTTGTGATACGGATGAACTTGGAGGAAGGTAGGCTAAATGAAATAAGCCAGTCACAGAAAGACAGATATTGCATGATTCTACCTACATGAAGAATCTAAAATACTCAACTTCATAGAAGCAGAAAATATAGTAGTGGTTTCCAGGGGTGGGGAGTTGGGGAAAATGGGGAATTTTTGTTCAATGGTTATAAAGTTTCCGTTATGCTACATGAATATGTTCTAGAGATCTGCTCCAAAACATAGTACCTATGGGTGATGAAAGGGTATTGTGGACTCATCCATCTCTTACACAACCATTCAACTTCATTCTCCTCCTTGGTAAACTGTGACTGTGTCCTATCAGCCATGGGAAAAGGACCATATGGTTACTACTTGGTTAATTTGACTGATCTAAGTAATAGAATTAGGGAAGAATAATCCCTTTTGTCTTTACAGGGTGATGACACAGGACTCTCAGCGACAGCTAGGAAAGGGACCTGGGAGGAATCAATTTGTTTCTGAAATATCCAAAATGCACAACAGAGTAAACCCATGAAAACAAGACCCTATACAAAAGTCAGTACAATCCTGGGTACATTAAAAAAGATGTGAGGAACCAATAAGAAGACCATCTCCTGGCCTCAGTCAAAACCATCTCTGGAACTGTGTGTAGCTATGCTGCTGCCCTCAGGAAAGCACAGGAGGGAGCGCATCCTGACAAGGGCGATCCACATGATGGAGATAGGGGAGGTGTTGCGAGAGGCCTCCTTTGTGGACAAGAATCAAGAAGACAGGAAAGGGATGAAGAACAACAAATTCCTGCCTCACTAGGGTAAGGAAATGGAAAAGTGAGAAGAATTCTACTTCAGATGATAGGTAGCAAATTTACGGGAATTTTTAGTATGAGAGATGACAGAAGTTGAATCAAAAAGCTTTAAATAAATTAAAACGTTGACAAAGATACAAAGGAGGAAAACTCTCAAACATATTCCTCATTTCTGAGGAGAAATTCAAAATAAATTTCATTCTCCTCATAAACTATGCTTCTCTTTTCAGAACAGATCAGATCATGGCCCTTATGCATACAGAAATCCCCATGATACGTACATAGAAATGGACTTCACCCTTTCCTGGAATATAAAATTAAGAAACATCATCCAGAACTAAAAGCAATCTTTATTACCGTTGGACATAACAAATCTAGCACTTCTTCGTAGGTGAGTAATGCATGAATTTCTTCCAAAATCAACAATCAACCACAAACCTTTGGCTGGCCTAGAAAAGGTTTAAAGGCTTGAGAATATTAGGACAGACTTATAATAGCAAGTGTTGCAGCTCACATGCCTTGCACAAGACCACACGATGCTTTTAGGGAAAATGACCTATATATGGATAGCGTTTTATTCTACTTAATCTGTCACACAAATCATCTCTTGTGTCTGTTAAATTATGTGCTGTTTATCTCTCTAAAGTAGCTTAATCTGCATCTTGGTGTACTCTATCCATGCAGGAGCTCTTTCTGTTCCATTAAAATCCAAACAGAGAAGAGAATACAACAGTTTTGAATGAAAGTAGGGACACAACAACCTAAATGCCAGAGGGTTATATTTCAAAGGTCTTAGCCCAGAGGAGACAGAATAAAAGATTAGTTAGCTTCTGTTTGCATATGAGAAAGCTAGAGAAAAGTGAGCCAGGCAACAGAGCCACAATGTGTATGTCGGTTCCTAAAATCCAAGGTAGCAAAGCAACTTAATGCCCTGACCCCAAATGTTTCCCGTTCACCCAGTGGCTGATGCCACATTGTCTGGCAGGATAGCAATAGGGAAATGGAATGGAACACTTGAATGCTTCATGTGTTTGATGTCTACCTTTCCGTTCTCTGGTGTCATCTACGGTGTGGTTCTCCAATTTGACTGCACATTGGAATCCCTTGGGGAATTTTAGAAACTGATGATGTCTTGGTCCCACTGACAGAGATTCTGAGGGAATTATTCTGAGGTTGGGCCTAGGCATCAGGATTTTTAAAAGCTCCACAGTTTGTTATAACAGGTGGCTAAAGTTGAGAGTCACTGACTTACAGGAACTAAGAGACAGTCTAGGTAGTACTGCTCAAATCTTAACGTGTGAATCGCCTGTGGGTCTTGTTAAAATGTGGGGTTTTGTTTAGTAGGTCCAGAGTGGGGCCTCACATTCTGCATTTCTAACAAGCTTCCCAGGGATGTTGAGGTTCTTGTGGTCTGGGAAGCAGATTTGGTTTAACAGGGCCCCAGAGTGTGATCACTAAATTCCTGTGGCAGCATCCACTTCACCTGGGAACTTGCTTAGAAATGCAAAACCTCATGCCCAACCCCAGACCTGTTGAATCAGAAACAGCAGGGCGGGGTAGGGCTGAGCAGCAATAGGCACTTTTAACAAGCCCTCCAGGTGGTTTTCAGGGGAGCTAAAATTTGAAACCACTGGTCAGAACTTGCCATTCAAAGTGTGGTTATCAGACCAGCAGCATCAGAATGCGCATCACCAAGGACTTTGTAAGGTGAAGGCAGGATTTCAGACTTACTGAATCAGAGTCTACATTTTTTTGAAGATTAACTTATTTATTATTTATATATAGAGAGAGTATGAGCAGGAGGGGCAGAGGCAGAGGGAGACAGAAACTCAAGTGTTTTCCACACTGAGCACACGGAGCACATGGAGCTCGATCTCAAGTCCTTGAGATCACAACCTGAGCCGAAACCAAGAATCAGATGCTCAACCAACTGTGCCACTCAGGCGCCCCCAGAAGCTGCATTTTAATAACACGTCAGATGATTTCTATGCATATTAAAGTATAAGAAGCACAAGAGCCTTGGCAAATTTCCTCCTCAAGACCCTTGCCCAGAACTATGATAAAATATTCATTTGAAAAAAAAATTAACAGTATTGATTATAATTGTGATAGTATGTGGCAGGTTTCTTTTTAATTATAAAGAGAATCTTGTTTATAAGGACAGTTTTAAAATCTGGCAAAGCCTAATCAAACAAATGGAAACCACACATGATCCTACCATGTGGAGAAAACTATTAAACACTGTTTATTCTTCCATCAAATAACAGTGTTTCTAAAGAGAGAATAAAAATAAATTATTGTAAGAGATCATTTTATCCTGCTCAAACAGAAACTTGGCGATGGTTTAACGCAACTTAGACCCAGCAGATCCTGCCCAATGTGGTAAAAATATGAAGCTCTTGTTTAGGATAATGTTGGTTACTAAAGAGGATAACATCACATCCGGTTCCTCTGGTCATCTTGGGAATATGAAACCTCCTTGCCACGATTCAGAATGTTGAAACCAAGCTATTCTGTTCTGCTTCTACATTAGAAGTTCAGAACTTACAGACTTAAAAATACCAGCTTGTAATGAAAAACAGGGCAGCCTCATTTAAGTTACCAGCAGTGAATAATTCCCAGAAAGTTGAAACACTGATGTGTCCTGGTGACCTTTAAATATATAATGAGTAAATAGTTTGGAAAAACAGTAATTCACATGGGTCTCAAATGTATTCTCTTTCAATCTATAACAGATCAGTTTGTTTTGTGTCAGAGAAGGCAGACTTAAATTTTTTTTTTTTTTTTAGACTTAAAATTTTAACAGACTGGGCCACCTAGAACTGCTACAGCTAAGAGCTATCAAATCAGAAGCCTACCAAAAGAAATGGGGACTTTCACATAGAAACCAATGTCCCCAGCTCTTTCATACTAAGCCAGACCAGGGAAAGCTAAGAACATAAACATTTTTTAGTGGCATTTTCTCTAGAAGTGATTATGGCATCAAACTCTCTTATAGTATCATTGCTGTTATGGTATCAAATCCCAGTGTGAAAAAGAAACTACCCTCTCTACCAGCAGTGGAAGAAGCAGCTGGAGCAACAAATCTATTGCTTCTGTGCAAAGAGAAAAACCAAAAGTTGGTGGAAAGTAAGAGAGGTTGAAAACTAAAAGATGAAGAATTTTGGAGAGTCAAGATTGGGCATGATAGTAAGAAGGACATGTCACAGGCAATGCCTCTCAAAGAGAGACAGTTATTCTGGTGCCTTTGGAAAATATGTGAGACTGTGTTTATTTTTTAGTGAAATAGTGGCTGGCTGTGCATTTACATACTGGTATATGTATGGTTTTGCTATAAGGCACTTTTCTTATATTTCATGTTTCTTTATATTGTGGTAATCTGTATTAGTTTAAATCAATGTATATTAAATCTGCATTAGTTTAAATTATATGTGTGTATATGTATGTGTATATATAGATATAGATTTGTAGGTTCTATAAATTTCATTTCAGAAAAGTTAAAGATTACAAAGTAGTTTTAGAGAAAGGTCATTGGGTTTGTTAGAACCTGTGAAACTGATTAATTATCTTATAATCATTATAATTACTTGCATAGCAACTTCATTGTCATTACCTCAATACAACAACAATCTTAGTTTTATCCCAAATTTAGAAAATACGTTTGAGATACTCTAATTGAAAACTAGTTCATGTGACATGTATAACACTGTTGGAAACCAAAACTGAGACAGCACCAGAAGTTTGGAGACAGCCAAATAGTAAAGAAGTGACATTAATATAAAATGTTATGAGCCAAAAAAACCCCACAAAGAACCACAACATGATTTCAGTACAACTCCAACTTGAAAGTTGCAAGGGTAGATTTGACATACAACTGAGCCCCATCTCACATGGGTAACTTTATCCAGAGAGCTTTAAAGTTAGGATTCTTATTTATTCATTATAGTTAATATGGAGGTTAGCTAGTGTAAAATTAGAGTAGTGTAAAGGAGTATATTTTGCAAATGGAACAGAAATATTACTCTAGGGTAGTTTCAGAATAGGGAAAAATTTAGCAAGCCCCTTAAGTAATTTTGTCACATTATCCATTTTTCTTTTCATCACTCATATAATTAGGTACCTTAATCATGCAAAATAATAATATACAAAACAACAGCAAACTGTGCTCAAGGTCTAAAGGATTTCTTTTTTTTTTTTTATTTTAGAGAGAGAGAGCGCACACAAGCATGGTGAAGGGCAGAGGGAGAGAATCTTCGAGCAGACTCCCTGTTAAGGGCAGAGCTCAATACCATGAACCATGAGATCATGACCTGAGCAGAAACCAAGAGTCAGATGCTCGCTCAGCTGACTGAGCCACCTAGATGCACCTAAAAGAAATTTAAAAAGGGTATGTCACAGCACTGCTTTGCTGACTTCGAGTACATGCAAAATATCAATGTGTGTCCCTGCTAATGGCTAAGCAGCAGAACGTGAGGGACTCTGACCCAACATATCAGTTGACTTGGTCTTCACTCACTTTCTCCCACACCTTGGCTCTGTTAGGACAGGAGAATTCTAGAATCCAAGTAGGAGCTCCTCAGGTAGGGAATTGTTAAGGGTCAAAAGAAGAAATGGAATCACCCACTACTTTGGAGATTCCCAACACAGTAGCCCAGCACATTAGCTTTGAGACATAAGAGCAGAAGCAGAGATTCATAAGAAGACCAGAGCAATAGATGAGACTTCCAAGGGCTCCAACCAGCTAACAATGTCATTCACCACATTTTCTTGCCCAGTGGTTCTTAGCTGTACATTAGAATCACCCAGAGAGCTTTCAAAATAAAATCTGATGCCCATCTTGTATCCCCAACCAATAGAATAAAAATTTCTGTGATTGGAACCCAGACGTATTTTCAAAGCCCCCTAGATGATTACAGTGTTCACCCAAGGTTGAAAACTATTGCCTTAGCCATATCCCAAGGATGAAACTCAACACAAAGAATTGTAATAAGCTTCACAAATCATGTGTAGTAATTGTTATCACTATCATCTAGGGCTATCCAATACTGCCCTTAAATTAAGTTCAGAATTGGCTGGCTTGGCCATTGGATCAGATGGGAAAAATCAGCTAAACAAAACACAATTCTTTGATGGAAATTTAGCTTTTTGCCAACCGCATGTTTGAGTATTTGTGGCCCAACTTCAAATGAAAACAGAAGTGGTTTTTTTCTAACTGAATCATGATATTCACAATATAGACCTTGACTGACAGTGCTTGTGGGCAACTGAACAACTTTGGAGATTCCTTTTTGCTTGAAAGTACACTGCGGACATTTATTTTATTCATTTCCAGAACAGGACTCTGAAAGCTGGGCTTGATTCTTGCTTTAAACAATCTGTGGGATTTGGAGCACAACCCAAAACTATCTAGATTTTAAGTTTGTTGACTCTAACTAAAATAAGTTTGGATTGAATGATCTCAAAGATTTTTTCCATCTCTTAATGTTCCGATTCAATAATATATAGTTTTCTCTCCCTTCCCAAGGCATGTGCCCTCAAATCACTTAGATTCATATGGTGATACCATTTATTTTCACTACTTAGGCCACATCTTAATGCAGTGAGTTACACAATAACTTGATCATTTTGCACAGTATACAAAAAGTACCCAAAGTACTAAGCTTTTCACAAAAGACAGCACAAAGTTTAAGTGTCGTCCATCCATTAAGTGTGAAAAGACATCTCCAGTAGAGACCAAGAGAATATCTGCTTTCTAATATAAACATCACTTTTCTGAAAAAAAAAATATTGTTTTAGGAGGCACTCATTGAAGGGAAATTACTGGCCCTGGAGGCAAAGATGTGATAAGATAATTATTTCTATTCTTTCATTATGGCCAAATGGTAAATAAGTCACAAATGAAATAACTTTGGCACTATTAATTCTCAAAAGCAGATTTAGGCAGAAACTTCAATAAAGCCTGAAATCAGCACTTAATTTTTCATTTTCTCTTTTCTGGGAGCCTTCAATGGAACAGTTTCAATTCTCAATTTAAGATAGGTTGCCAAAAACTGATTGAAAAAACATGGTGCATGAGAAGATGTTTAGGTAAGTTAAAAAAAAAAAAAAACCTGGATACAACCATTGCTTGAAAGTAAAATGACTTTTGCACCATACTTTATCCTTTTAATAGAAAAAGATTTCTTTCTTTAGACTTTGGAACAAATTGATACCTAAAAATATATATATTCTGCTGTTGATTAGATATTTTGAGAAGTGTAGGTCAAAGCTTGGAAGTTTAAGAACTACATTTCACATGGAAATAGTTTGCATAGTTTCCACATTCTCTTTTCTTTTCCCATTTCCCTTAATAATATTGGATTTTAAAGTTATGCTGCTTTTTGTCTTCATATTCTCAGACATGGATGATTTTACCTTTAAATTGAGAAATCCAAAGAAATAAGGTTGGAAGAGGTATATATTTTCTAATCTATATTTCTCTAAGATTTCAGATCACCTTTTCCTAATTGAGTGATCAAGCTATTTCATCTGGTGTTTCATGAAATGAAATTACTATCTTAGGCTCAAAATTGATTTTTTAACTATGATAAACTTTTGAGTAAATAATTTTCATAACTACAAGGTCTTAAGGTGCCAAAAGAAGAAAACATTCCTCTCTGATTTATTCCTATTACATATTAAACAGGCTACTTGACCAGAACTGAAACCAGATGAAGAGGAAATGGATCTCCAATTTGAAGTGTGATAGTTGCTTAAAAGGTAAGTTTTAATTATTCTAATCTGATTGAATCCTTTTGAATGTGGTTTGTTAAATTTAGAACTGGGTTGAATTAATTTATGTTGGATTGAACCGTTTTGACCTATTTTCTCACAGTCTTGCCTTGTTCAGTGCCTGCCTGTCAAATAAGACAATGCACTGTCTGCAAGAGTGGCACACAGGCATGGAAATATAGACATGATATCAAAAAGAGGGAGAAGGTCAATATTAACTATCATTTTGTAGAGAGATTATGTGAAATGTAAGGGATGACCAGAATTTGGGGACGAAAAGTTAAGTCAGGAAACCAGAGATTGCATGGACCTTTTCTAAACCCTTGACACAATCCAGGTTCATTGAGCAAAGCAGGGAAGTTACAGGTGACACCTGTAACACTTGTAATTCCAGAGGAAGGCTCTGTTCTGCTTCAGGGTATAGAAAACTCTTCCAAGTACTTCCTCTGAAATAAAGACATGAAAAGGAGCCCAGGGTTCAAACAACAGTTTTGAGTATGCTGTACAGCTAAATGCTTCCCATGGGAAGTGTGCTGTTTTGTCTGAGTTCAATAATGTCCTAATAAAGAGTAAGCTGGACCATCATGGTCAGTCTACCACCAGTGTCAAGAACTTGCAATGGAAGGGAATCGGAAATAAATGTTAACAATACCATTCCCCAAAGCACGTAGGAATCAGAAATGCATGTGGTTTCTTAAGCATGCTTGATTCAGAAGCATCTGAGATCCGTGTTAACCTGGTTTAGCAAAGTGAGTAGGGACATAGAAGAATGCCAATGTCCAGCATGGGTGGCAGCATGGGTGACCCTTCACTATATATTTGAGTTCTGCAGCTCTTTCCAGTAGCTCCAGAGCTCTGCTGGGCAGCTTTGGCAGGGAGTCTATATGGTAGCACCACCATCCCTATTGTTTCCTCAGTTTCACAAAGGTCCACCACTTAGAACAAAGACCTCAAGGGGTACCTGGGTGGTGCAGTCCATTAAGCATCAGGCTTTTGGTTTCCACTCAGATCTGATCTCAGGATCTTGAGATGAAGTTCCGAGTGGCCCTCTGTGCTCAACAGGGAGTCTGCTTGGTTTTCTCTTTGCCTCTCTCTCTGCCCCTCCCCACTGTGTTCTTTCTTACATGTGCATGTGCGCTCTCTCTCTCTGTCTTTCTCTCTCTCTCTTTGGAAGAAATAAATAAATCTTAAAAAAAAAAAAAGAACAAAGACCTCAAAACCTGTTTAAGTCAGTTAGGACTATTTTGAGATAAGCTCATCCAAGGTTTGAAATGTTGAACTGAAATATTAACTATAGCTATTTCTTAAAAGACAATCCTAAATTTGTTGTTCTTAAATAAATAACTACTTCTGGGGAGGTATTATAGATTATATTGCTGAAATCTTATCTCAAAGAAGGTAATCATTAATTCAGAAATTAAGAATTGGAGATAATATTAAATGCATAATTCAAATAGCTGCATTTCTGGCCTTCTCCTACTGAACAACAGGACTTATCAAATTTGTTCAAATTTCAAGATCTTTCTAAACCACATTTGTTCTTGTATGTCGCTTTCAATATGATGTTTACCATCTGTTGCCTGTTTATAGGAAATACATGCATGTGGCACTGCTTATGTCCAACACGTAGGCTTACTAAAACAGGTTTCATCAAATGAGAATCAAGTCAAGGTGAAATTTTATTCAAGGACGTTTGTTCATTTCCAGTCATATTGCTTGTGACATAATCATAGCAGGTTGATCAAATAAAATGATCTCAAGCTATTCCAAGCAGGAAAAAGCTTGGCCATTGTTCATATCTCAGTAATATCAATTCCACTTGAGAAAAGTTCAAGGTTTCTTGCTTAAAGAACTAAAACAAAACCACTGACTTCAAGGCTTAAAATTAGTCATAGATTTTTGAGACCCAAATCAGTGTGTGCCACTTGTGTTACATAGTAGAGACTGGGAGAGAAATCAGATTTTTAAGAACTTCACATATGTGAAATAAACAGCATAACTTTGTAAAATGAACTGGTAATGGCACAGAGGTAATTTAAATCTAGTGTACAAATTGGGAGGGTCTATTATGTAGAATGATTTCTCTTTTGAAAATGGGAGTAAGAGCTAATTGTAAACTTTAGGGGTTTTTTCTAAACTGAAGTTTCATTGTCTTCTTTCCCTTTGCCCAAAGAAACTAGTGCTAAGTACAAAGAAACTAGCAAATATTTGAGTATGTGTTAAAATAAAGGTTGCATCAGCCATATGTTTGGGAAATTATTGGGTTCACCTTTGCCTGGCTGGAAGTGTCAACTGGGGTCATGATCGGCAGAAAACAGAAGGGAGCTTGATGGCCAAAAACTCAGGTCTCTGCTCTCCTGAAACTATCCATCTGGGAGTCTCAAAGCCCAGAAATCCCACCAACACACTCCCAGCCTAACGAGAAGAAGGTAGCCAGGAGCTCAGGGAATGTATGAAGCAGCCTCAGCCTGAAGGGTCCCAGTTAATCCCTGGGTTCTGTCCTCGTATATTATTCTAACCCTTCTTACTATATTCTCTAATCTAATTCATATATTCTATATTATGAATTTAGTTTGTTCCTGTACTACATTATTTTCTTTTAAATGCAAAGTTTTATTTTCTTTTAGCTTTTTGTTTCAAATCTTTATTGTCTCATCTCTTTCACCATATTTTTTTAACCCTGATTTTTATTTTTGCCCCTTTATAGTGCTTACTTCATACCACTTTATCTTACTGTTTCATTTGATTATGTTATCTTGGTTATTTTTATCATCTACTTTAAGATATCATTCTTGTTTTCTTTTAAATATTACCCAACTTTTGTAAGTGGCAAGCAGAAATACTGGCTAAAAGGCTGCAACTAGGAGGTCAATCTAGGCCCCTAAGTAAGGAATGTTGACAGATATTTTTCCCTCTTAGGGGTTTTATAATATCTCTTCCAGATCACCATGATTAATTCCTGAATTCCCACCCAATATAAATCTTCTGATTGTGAAATCAGTCTGAAAAGAGAGTTTGACTACCATCATGAGCCCTCTATGCTAAGCAACCCAACCAGCATACAAGCCAAAAAATATCCCCTCAGCATCAGGATAATATGCCCCTGTGGACAGTACACATGAAAAACCGAATTACAGTGGTCATCTTCTCTCACAAATTAGCCAATCCATTTGAGGAAACTGAGAAAACTTCATGATTTATATAAAACAGTTGGACTCTGAGTAAATTCTGGGGAAAAACCACAATTTACCATGGAAAAAATGCTGCAGGACTTGAGACCAGAAGGCAGTCAGGCAGTTCCATTCAAGGAAAGAAGCTGGCTCACATTCTTCGGCCTTCATCCCATTTTTCCTCTATAAGTAGAATGGCTTCATTGTTTTTCTCTTGCTGCTTCAATAACAGGATCATTTAGAAAAATCCAAATGAGATAAAGTTCTAAGCAAGAAAGTGAAAGTCACTTGGTATCCCACCACACTGAAATAATCACCATTAACATTTAGTGTCCATCTTTTCATGGGTCTCCTTATGCACAAATACCCATGGACTTACGTCATTTTAGATAAATGATATTATATCTTACATGCTTTTTAAACATGACGTCTGTTTTCTTAGTATTTCCTTCTTTTATTTTTTGGTCCGTCTTATCCTTTCCCATTTCATTCTATTCTCCCAACTTCTATACACATTCCTGACCAGCAACCCATGTTAAAAACTCTTTTAAAACTTATATGTTTATATGATCATAAACATATATACACACACGTGTGCATACACATAGACAAACATATATCTCAGGAAAGGCTAGGTTGTGCTGCTGTAACAAATGACCCCAAAATATAAACAGCAATGATTTATTTCTTGATTGTGATATATTTCCATTTTAAATCAGCTGCATTCCTACTCGCAGTTATCTTTACTTCTAGATCCTGGCTGATGAAGGAGGTTTTGCAGTTGTGGTGGCAGAAAGAAAAATAATATGGTGATGCCACTGAGCTAAGACATAGGCAAGAGGTACCCTGCCCTCGTCCATGCTCTTTAAGAAGCACTGACCTGGCCCTTGCTGACATGTGCCTTCTAATGGGGCAAGCAGTCTGAAGGGCCAAAGGGCCAGGCCCCCTCTACATTCCTCTGCCTTCCCCCACACCAATCTGGACTGTGCTACAGGCACTAGGATCCCAGAATTCCTGCCCAAATGGGCTCCATGATGGTCTCTTCCCTGAATTCATCCCTCTGAGGGCAGATAAGATTGCAGGGGGATGTACCTCTTGCCCAGGACATAGCCAAGGATTAGATGTTTGTGAGGAATGAGGGAGCTTGAAAATATGGACTGGAGTATTTACAGAAATGAACTCAAGTGTGGTATGAAACAGATGGAAATTAAGAGCCCTACTTTATTCTATTTCAAGAGGATAGTCAGTGTGCAGTCCAACTTAATAAATAAACCATATAGTTTTCTCTGAGTTAAAATATACTTTTTTACATGTAATGGGGATCACTTCTTGATTCTCTATTCTATTGATCTGTTTTTCTATGCGTATGCCAAAACCACAGTAATTTCATAGGTTGTTCTATTCTGTATTCTAATAAGTAGTATGGTAACTCCCTTATCATTAATAATTTTTCCTTTTTCCAAAATATAATTAGCTATTCTTGGGTATTAATTTTTCCACATATTTTTTAAAAATCACTTTATGCAATCTGTTACAAAAAAATCTGTTGGGATTCTAGTAGGAATTACATTATATCTATATACTTGTATAACACTGATGTTTTTATGTTATCAGGAAGGCCTTCCAAGAATAAGTATGCCTTCTACTAAGATTAATTTTTATTCTGAATTTTAATAAAATTCTTTACAACTGGCTCTGAATCTTTCTAGTTAAAGTTACCACTAAGTATTTTTGTATTTTTCATTACTACTTTGAATGAAATGTTTTCCACTTTATTTCCACATTTTTATTGCTAACATAAAGGAAACTTTTTTTTTTTAACATTTTCTTGTGTGTGTGTGTGTGTGTGTGTGTGTGTTTATATTTATTAGGGCCATCAATACAATGGCAATAGTGGTCAACCTAGTCTCTGACTTTAATTGAAAAATATTTTAGAAAATCACCATATAGAAAGATATTAGTTCTTGGTTTCTGGTGAATGATCTTTATTTCACTCAAATTATTTTTTATTCTTTCTCTATTTTTTAACAGTTGCTGAATTATAGTCCCTTCCAGTTCTATAAGTCCCTTCCAGTATTATATAAGGTCAAGTTCACCTCTGAGGAGCAGATAACCAAAAGTAGTAGTCACCTAAAACATGAAGTTTATTTTTCTGTGTTGTATAAATATATTAAGTCAAGGACTGATATGAAAAACTCACAATCATTGGGACTTACTTCTATCCTATTATTCTGCACCTCGACACGTGGTGCTACGTTGCCTTAGGGTCAAGCACCATGTTTTAACTCCAGCCATTAGGAAGATAAAGATTCAAAGGGCAAGCTTCCTTCTTTTGATAAGCCTTCTCCAATTTTTTGCTTGCATTACGCTAGTCAGAACTTCATCAGAAGGGCATACCTAAATGCTAGGAGGCTGGAAAATATAGTCTTCCACTCTGTTTTTCCTGCCTTTTGTGGTTTTAAATGAATATTTTATAGGATTCCATTTTCTCTCCTTTCTTAGCATATCATTTTTTTTTCTTTTTACTTTTCTTTACTTTTTTTGGTGGTGGCCCTGCAGTTTGTAACATACATTTAGAACTAACCCAAGTCTACTTTCAAATAGCACAATACCACTTTGCAGGTAATGTGAATCCTTATGATTACAAAATAACCCTAATTCTTGCTGTCTGTTCCTTGTATCATTGCTATTATTCTTTTCACTTACATATAGGACTACAGAAGCATATAAAGATATATACACACACAGAAGATATCTACACTAACATACACAATGAAATACATCACTGATATCATTATTTTGAACAAACTTATTTGTTAGAGCCATTAAAAATAAAAGGTTTCATTTTACCTCCATGTATTTCTTCTTCAATGCTCATCCTTTATGTAGATATGAGTTTCTGACTTTTATTATTCTTTCTCTAAAAAACTTCTTTTAACATTTCTTGAAAGGTGGGTCTACAGGCAACAAACTCCCTCAATTTTTATTTGAGAAAGTCTCTATTTATTCTTCACTTGTGAATGATAATTTCACAGAATTCTAGGTTGGTGGGGTTTTTTTGTTTTATTTTGTTTTCCTCTCTCAACATCTTAAATTTTTCACTTACTCTCTTCTTGTTTGTATTTCTTGTTTCTGAGAAGAAATTGGATATTATTATCTTTGTTCCTCCATAGATAAGGTATCTTGTTTTTCCCTCTCTAGCTTCTTTGGGGATTTTTCTTTCTCTGATTTTCTGTAGGTTGCAACTAGAGTGCAAAATAGGTGTAGTTTTTGGCATTTCCTACTTGATGTTCTCTAAGCTTCCTGGATCTGTGGTTTGGTCCCTGGCATTCATTTAAGGACAATCTTAGTCATTATTATATCATATATTTCTTCTGTCTCTTTTTCTCTTCTCCTCTGGTATTCCCATTATGTTACACCTTTTGTAATTGTTCCACAGTTCTTGCCTATTCTGTTCTGTTTCTCAGTCTTTCTTCTCTTTGCTTTCCTATTAACATAACCTCAAGCACAGGAATTCCATCCTCAGCTGTGTCCAGTCTATTAATAAGCCTGTTAAAGGCATTCTTCATTTCGGTGAGTGTTGTTTTTTCTTTTAAATCCTGGACTTCTCTTTTTTTTAAGATTTATTTATTTATTCATGAGAGACACAGAGAGAGAGGCAGAGACACAGCCAGAGAGAGAAGTAGGCTCCTTGCAGGGAGCCCAGTGTGGGACCCGATCCTGGATCCCAGGATCACTCCCTGAGCCGAGGGCAGATGCTCAACCACTGAGCCACCCAGGCGTCCTTCGATTAGTGTTTTTTTTTAATCTTTACAATTTTTGTATTTTCTTACAGTTTCCAGCTCTCTGCTTACACTGTTCATCTGTTCTTACATGCTACTTGTCCAATAGAACCCTTAGCACATTAATCATAATTATTTAAAATTCCAAGCCTGATTTCAACATACGTATCTGCCATGTCTGGTTTTGATGCTTGCTTTGTCTTTTCTAATTACAGGCAGTTTTTGTGTTTGTTTGTTTGCCTTTTGGAATGCCTTATAATTTTTTTCTTGAGCCAGATATACTGAGTAAAAGGAATAAGGTAAGGGGGTAGTGTTCTACAATTCTGTGATTAGGTCTCGGCTACTGTGCCTCTGGGCTGTGAACTTCACAAGTGTATCTTAGTTTTTTTCTCCTGCTTAGGTGTGTCAGGATGGCCTTAGTGGGCAGGAGTTGGATTTTTCCTCTCTTCCAGATCTGGTAGGCTCTGGTTAACTAGTTTCCTGTGAGTGGAGCCCTTGTTAAGAACAGCGTGCTCTGAGCCACCTGGGTGGCTCAATCGGTTGGGCATCTGACTCTTGGTTTCATGCTATGATCTCATGGGAGGGAGCCCCCCATCAGGTTCTGAGCTCAGTGAGGAGTCTGCTTGAAGGATTCTCTCCCTTTGTGCCTACATCGAGGGCCTTCTCTCTCTCTCTCTCAAATAAGTAAACAAATCTTTAAAAAACTTTTAAAAAAAGAGTGCTCTGGCCAATTTCAAAATGGTTCCTTTGCTCTTCCCCCTGCCAAAAGCATACGGGAATTTTTCTCTGATATTTACTCTAGGAACCTGGCAAAGCTCCTAGAAGTAAATCTCACAACATTGCCAATGGTGGGGTGGAGGAGCTATAATTCAGTTAACCTGGAGTTTTTTACTCTCAGATTTGTCCTCACTGAACCTCTAGCAGTTCTACTATAGCTCAGCACTGGTTCCTGCAGCCAGCTCTACTCGTGAGTCTGCTCAGATAAGTGGCAGCATCCTTATTCACCTGCCTTTCCAATCTCAGGGACTGCCGTGTGCCCTGTGACCTCCCATCTCTTATGGATCCAAGTATAGTTGTTAATCTTTTAGCCTGCTACTTGTCAGGATAGAGTAGCAACCATCAAGTTCCTTACGTGCGGAACCAGCCATTGGAAGTCTGAAATACATTCTTTATTCTGAGAAACCACATACTCAGCTAAAATTGAGATTTTTTTTATCACCATTAAACTTGTGAAGAACAGGTATTAAGGTACAAATGACAGCTACTTTCACAGTTATTTACTCCATGGCATTTGGATTTCTGGTCTTTAAATTGCTCAATGTAATGAACTATACTGAGACATTTCCTGATATGAAAATTATTAGGATAAAAGTTATTTAGTCATATATTATTTTCAATATATCTCCCTAAAATATAAGTACAAAATTGAACCCAAGAGTATAAAGTATGAATATGCCATTCCCCAAAAAGGTGTTGCAATATTTGTTTAAGTTCCTTTATTAAAAAGATACCAGGATGAGTTGGTTTTATGATTTAGTTCCATCTATACTTCAAAATATAAAAGCAAACATGTGGCACCTGGGTAGCTCAGTTGGTTGAGTTTGCAGCTCTTGGTTTCAGCTCAGGGTCATGAGACCAAGGGTCATGAGACTGAGGGTCATGAGACCAAACCCTGAGTCAGGCTCATCTCTCCCTCCCACTTTGTCCCTTCTCCCACTCTCCCCTACATGTTCTCTCTAAAATAAATAGATATATAAATAAAATCTTTAGAGATTTTAAAAATTAAAAAATAAGAAACAGACAATTCAATGTCTATATGTGTTTATATCACTACAGATCATAAAAAATGAAATATTCCCAAATCATTTGATAAAGATATTATTTTAATACTAAAGAAAAGCCTGTTAGAAATTAATAAAAACTGTAGCACTATCTCACTTATAAATTTATATGCAAAACTTTTAAGTAAAATAATTATAATATCCATAAGAAAGGTGTTGGTTTAGGAAACATAAGGTGCTCCCACTAGGAAATTGTCAGGTGTAACTTACCATGATTCTTAGAAAACCAGATCTCCTGAAGGCTGGAGTGAATATGGAGTAATTTATGCCATAGCTCCCACTATAGAGCTCCCATTTCTCTAAAAACTTTGGAAAGTGGACCCTACTCCTCAACTTTTAATCATATTACTTAACTGCTGTAAGCCTCAATTTCTCCACTTATAAAATTGGAATAATAATCATATTCTTTGAACAATTTGCTAAGATCATTTATGTAAGGTATCTATTATATGTTTGGTTATGATGAGTGATCACTAGTCTCACATGGCATTTTCCATTGTCTATACCATAGAGAAATTTGTTTTTTTTTTTTTTTTTTTTTTTTTTTTTTTTTTTTTTTTTTTTTTTTTTTTTTTTTTTTATTGGTGTTCAATTTACTAACATACAGAATAACACCCAGTGCCCGTCACCCATTCACTCCCACCCCCCGCCCTCCTACCCTTCTACCACCCCTAGTTCGTTTCCCAGAGTTAGCAGTCTTTACGTTCTGTCTCCCTTTCTGATATTTCCCACACATTTCTTCCCCCTTCCCTTCTTTTCCCTTTCACTATTATTTATATTCCCCAAATGAATGAGAACATATAATGTTTGTCCTTCTCCGACTGACTTACTTCACTCAGCATAATACCCTCCAGTTCCATCCACGTTGAAGCAAATGGTGGGTATTTGTCATTTCTAATAGCTGAGTAATATTCCATTGTATACATAAACCACATCTTCTTTATCCATTCATCTTTCGTTGGACACCGAGGCTCCTTCCACAGTTTGGCTATCGTGGCCATTGCTGCTAGAAACATCGGGGTGCAGGTGTCCCGGCGTTTCATTGCATTTGTATCTTTGGGGTAAATCCCCAACAGTGCAATTGCTGGGTCGTAGGGCAGGTATATTTTTAACTGTTTGAGGAACCTCCACACAGTTTTCCAGAGTGGCTGCACCAGTTCACATTCCCACCAACAGTGTAAGAGGGTTCCCTTTTCTCCGCATCCTCTCCAACATTTGTTGTTTCCTGCCTTGTTAATTTTCCCCATTCTCACTGGTGTGAGGTGGTATCTCATTGTAGTTTTGATTTGTATTTCCCTGATGGCAAGTGATGCAGAGCATTTTCTCATATGCATGTTGGCCATGTCTATGTCTTCCTCTGTGAGATTTCTGTTCATGTCTTTTGCCCATTTCATGATTGGATTGTTTGTTTCTTTGGTGTTGAGTTTAATAAGTTCTTTATAGATCTTGGAAACTAGCCCTTTATCTGATATGTCATTTGCAAATATCTTCTCCCATTCTGTAGGTTGTCTTTGAGTTTTGTTGACTGTATCCTTTGCTGTGCAAAAGCTTCTTATCTTGATGAAGTCCCAATAGTTCATTTTTGCTTTTGTTTCTTTTGCCTTCGTGGATGTATCTTGCAAGAAGTTACTATGGCCGAGTTCAAAAAGGGTGTTGCCTGTGTTCTTCTCTAGGATTTTGATGGAATCTTGTCTCACATTTAGATCTTTCATCCATTTTGAGTTTATCTTTGTGTATGGTGCAAGAGAGTGGTCTAGTTTCATTCTTCTGCATGTGGATGTCCAATTTTCCCAGCACCATTTATTGAAGAGACTGTCTTTCTTCCAATGGATAGTCTTTCCTCCTTTATCGAATATTAGTTGCCCATAAAGTTCAGGGTCCACTTCTGGATTCTCTATTCTGTTCCACTGATCTATGTGTCTGTTTTTGTGCCAGTACCACACTGTCTTGATGACCACAGCTTTGTAATACAACCTGAAATCTGGCATTGTGATGCCCCCAGATATGGTTTTCTTTTTTAAAATTCCCCTGGCTTCGGGGTCTTTTCTGATTCCACACAAATCTTAAAATAATTTGTTCTAACTCTCTGAAGAAAGTCCATGGTATTTTGATAGGGATTGCATTAAACGTGTATATTGCCCTGGGTAACATTGACATTTTCACAATATTAATTCTGCCAATCCATGAGCATGGAATATTTTTCCATCTCTTTGTGTCTTCCTCAATTTCTTTCAGAAGTGTTCTATAGTTTTGAGGGTATAGATCCTTTACATCTTTGGTGAGGTTTATTCCTAGGTATCTTATGCTTTTGGGTGCAATTGTAAATGGGATTGACTCCTTAATTTCTCTTTCTTCAGTCTCATTGTTAGTGTATAGAAATGCCACTGACTTCTGGGCATTGATTTTGTATCCTGCCACGCTACCGAATTGCTGTATGAGTTCTAGCAATCTTGGGGTGGAGACTTTTGGGTTTTCTATGTAGAGTATCATGTCATTGGCGAAGAGGGAGAGTTTGACTTCTTCTTTGCCAATTTGAATGCCTTTAATGTCTTTTTGTTGTCTGATTGCTGAGGCTAGGACTTCCAGCACTATGTTGAATAGCAGTGGTGAGAGTGGACATCCCTGTCTTGTTCCTGATCTTAGGGGAAAGGCTCCCAGTGCTTCCCCAATGAGAATGATATTTGCTGTGGGCTTTTCATAGATGGCTTTTAAGATGTCGAGGAATGTTCCCTCTATCCCTACACTCTGAAGAGTTTTGATCAGGAATGGATGCTGTATTTTGTCAAATGCTTTCTCTGCATCTAATGAGAGGATCATATGGTTCTTGGTTTTTCTCTTGCTGATATGATGAATCACATTGATTGTTTTACGGGTGTTGAACCAGCCTTGTGTCCCAGGGATAAATCCTACTTGGTCATGGTGAATAATTTTCTTAATGTATTGTTGGATCCTATTGGCCAGTATCTTGTTGAGAATTTTTGCATCCATGTTCATCAGGGATATTGGTCTGTAATTCTCCTTTTTGGCGGGGTCTTTGTCTGGCTTTGGAATTAAGGTGATGCTGGCTTCATAGAACGAATTTGGAAGTACTCCATCTCTTTCTATCTTTCCAAACAGCTTTAGGAGAATAGGTATGATTTCTTCTTTAAACGTTTGATAAAATTCTCCTGGGAAGCCATCTGGCCCTGGACTCTTGTGTCTTGGGAGGTTTTTGATGACTGCTTCAATTTCCTCCCTGGTTATTGGCCTGTTCAGGTTTTCTATTTCTTCCTGTTCCAGTTTTGGTAGTTTGTGGCTTTCCAGGAATGCGTCCATTTCTTCTAGATTGCCTAATTTATTGGCGTATAGCTGTTCATAATATGTTTTTAAAATCGTTTGTATTTCCTTGGTGTTGGTAGTGATCTCTCCTTTCTCATTCATGATTTTATTAATTTGAGTCTTCTCTCTCTTCTTTTTAATAAGGCTGGCTAATGGTTTATCTATCTTATTAATTCTTTCAAAGAACCAACTCCTGGTTCTGTTGATCTGTTCCACAGTTCTTCTGGTCTCGATTTCGTTGAGTTCTGCTCGAATCTTTATTAACTCCCTTCTTCTCTTGGGTGTAGGATCTATTTGCTGTTTTTTCTCTAGCTCCTTTATGTGTAAGGTTAGCTTTTGTATTTGAGTTCTTTCCAGTTTTTGGATGGATGCTTGTATTGCGATGTATTTCCCCCTTAGGACTGCTTTTGCTGCATCCCAAAGATTTTGAACGGTTGTATCTTCATTCTCATTAGTTTCCATGAATCTTTTTAATTCTTCCTTAATTTCCTGGTTGACCCTTTTATCTTTTAGCAGGATGGTCCTTAACCTCCATGTGTTTGAGGTCCTTCCAAACTTCTTGTTGTGATTTAGTTCTAATTTCAAGGCATTATGGTCCGAGAATATGCAGGGGACAATCCCAATCTTTTGGTATCGGTTCAGACCCGATTTGTGACCCAATATGTGGTCTATTCTGGAGAAAGTTCCATGTGCGCTTGAGAAGAATGTGTATTCAGTTGAATTTGGATGTAAAGTTCTGTAGATATCTGTGAAATCCATCTGGTCCAGTGTATCATTTAAAGCTTTCGTTTCTTTGGAGATGTTTTGCTTAGAAGACCTATCGAGTATAGAAAGAGCTAGATTGAAGTCACCAAGTATAAGTGTATTATTATCTAAGTATTTCTTCACTTTGGTTAATAATTGATTTATATATTTGGCAGCTCCCACATTCGGAGCATATATATTGAGGATTGTTAAGTCCTCTTGTTGAATAGATCCTTTAAGTATGATATAGTGTCCCTCTTCATCTCTCACTACAGTCTTTGGGGTAAATTTTAGTTTATCTGATATAAGGATGGCTACCCCTGCTTTCTTTTGAGGACCATTCGAATGGTAAATGGTTCTCCAACCTTTTATTTTCAGGCTGTAGGTGTCCTTCTGTCTAAAATGAGTCTCTTGTAGACAGCAAATAGATGGGTCCTGCTTTTTTATCCAGTCTGAAACCCTGCGCCTTTTGATGGGGTCATTAAGCCCGTTCACATTCAGAGTTACTATTGAGAGATATGAGTTTAGTGTCATCATGATATCTATTCAGTCTTTGTTTTTGTGGACTGTTCCACTGAACTTCTTCTTAAAGGGGAATTTTAAGAGGCCCCCTTAAAATTTCTTGCAGAGCTGGTTTGGAGTTCACATATTCTTTTAGTTGCTGCCTGTCTTGGAAGCTCTTTATCTCTCCTTCCATTTTGAATGAGAGCCTTGCTGGATAAAGGATTCTTGGTTGCATGTTCTTCTCATTTAGGACCCTGAATATATCCTGCCAGCCCTTTCTGGCCTGCCAGGTCTCTGTGGAGAGGTCTGCTGTTACCCTAATACTCCTCCCCATAAAAGTCAGGGATTTCTTGTCTCTTGCTGCTTTAAGGATCTTCTCTTTATCTTTGGAATTTGCAAGCTTCACAATTAAATGTCGAGGTGTTGAACGGTTTTTATTGATTTTAGGGGGGGATCTCTCTATTTCCTGGATCTGAATGCCTGTTTCCCTTCCCAGATTAGGAAAGTTTTCAGCTAGAATTTGTTCAAATACATATTCTGGCCCTCTGTCCCTTTCGGCGCCCTCGGGAACCCCAATTAAACGTAGGTTTTTCTTTCTCAGGGTGTCGTTTATTTCCCTTAATCTATCTTCATGGTCTTTTAATTGTTTGTCTCTTTTTTCCTCAGTTTCCCTCTTTGCTATCAACTTGTCTTCTAGGTCACTCACTCGTTCTTTCACTTCGTTAACCCTCGTCGTTAGGACTTCTAGTTTGGATTGCATCTCATTCAATTGATTTTTAATTTCTGCCTGATTAGCTCTAAATTCTGCAGTCATGAAGTCTCTTGAGTCCTTTATACTTTTTTCTAGAGCCACCAGTAGCTGTATAATAGTGCTTCTGAATTGGCTTTCTGACATTGAATTGTAATCCAGATTTTGTAACTCTGTGGGAGAGAGGACTGTTTCTGATTCTTTCTTTTGAGGTGAGGTTTTCCTTCTAGTCATTTTGCTCAGTGCAGAGTGGCCAAAAGCAAGTTGTATTGGGAAAAAGAGAAAAAGAGAGGAGAGAAAGAAGGAAAGAAAAGAGAAAGAGAAAAAAAAGGGAAGAAAAAGAAAAAAAAACGAAAAACAAAAAAAGGGAAGAAAAAGAGAAAGAAAAAGAAAGGAGAAAAAAAGGGGGTGGGGGAAGGATACAAATCAAAAAGCAAAATAAAACAAAAACAAAAACAAACAAACAAAAAAAGAACCACCGGGGAGTATCTTCTGATTCTGTGTACTTTAAGTCCCTTGGCTTCTCCTGGAAGTTGTCCGTCTAGCTGGTGTTCTGGGGGAGGGGCCTGTTGTGCTGATTTTCAGGTGTTAGCAGTTGGGGGAGCTGCTGTGCCCCCTCCTGGTGCAGGGCTCAGTGGGGGTTGTTTACCCCGTGAGGCCGCAGGAGGAACAGCCCCAGTGGCGGGGCAGCTCTGGAAACCTGGATTCAGCCCCCGCAGGAACTCTGGAGCTCTCCGTCTGCAGGGCCTGGAGGCTCCGGGGCGGGGCCGCTGATCTGCTCAGCTCGGGGCAGGAGCGTCCTTGCTGTCCTGGGCCCTCCCGGCCTCTGCCTGTCCCGGGGGAGGCCGGATCCTGGGCTGTGTCCCGGCGCCCTGTGCTCCGGAGCCTGCGCTGGTGGATTCGCGCTCCCGGGCCGCGCAGCCCCCTCCGCGGAGCTGCCGCCCAAGCCCCTCCGAGCTGCTCCTGGAACCGCGCAGCCCCCTCCGCACGGAGCCTCTTCCTCTGCCCGAGCCCCTCCGAGCTGCTTCCGGGGCCGCGCAGCCCCCTCCGCGGAGCCGCCGCCCGAGCCCCCCGAGCTGCTCCGGGTCCCGCCGGGTCCCGCCGTGCGCGCTGCAGCCCTTAGGGAGCTCGGCGCACTCTCCTGGGGCGCAGTTGCTGTTACTGTCCCAGGGAGCCGGAGGGCATCCTCGCCCTCCTGGTTCCTGCTCCCACTCCCCACGAGCCCCTTTCCGCCCGGGAAGGTCGGTGCAGCTCCTGCTCCTCCGGGATGGGGCTCTCCTGTCCTGGGGACATTCGCCCCGGCCTCAGCCTGGCTCCTCGCGGGGCCCCTCCCCCTTGGAGGCCTTTGTTCCTTTATTTCTTTTTCCCCGTCTTCCTACCTTGATAGAAGCGCGAATTCTTCTCACTGTAGCATTCCAGCTGGTCTCTCTTTAAATCTCAGGCCGAATTCATAGATTTTCAGGATAATTTGAAGGTTTTCTAGGTAGTTTGGTGGAGACAGGTGATTTGGAGACCCTACTCTTCCGCCATCTTGCTCCTCCCCTAGAGAAATTTGTAATGCAAAGGCCTATCATATTAACCTATCTAAAACCATTTGCCAATAGCAAATTAATTCTTCTATATTTCAGTTTTGAGTTTCTTTACTTTTCTGGTTTTATGAGTGAAACACTTGGCAAATTGGGATACCTATTTTTAAAATGTTTTTTTACTTCACTTAGGAATTTCTTACCTTTTCCCCAAAATTTCAGGCAGCTTATAAGAGTGTATGAAATGCAATAGCAAAAAAAGTATACATAGAAGTTTTTTAAATAAAAAAGTGACATTAAAAGGATAAAATAGGGATGCCTGGGTGGCTCAGCGGTTGAGCGTCTACCTTTGACTCAGGGCATGGTCCTGGAGTTCCGGGATTAAGTCCTGCATCAGGCTCCCTGCACGAAGCCTGCTTTTCCTTTTGCCTATGTCTCTGCCTCTCTCTCTCTGTCTCTCATGAATAAATAAATAAAATCTTTTTTAAAAACAAGGTAATGGGGATCCCTGGATGGCTCAACAGGTTAGTGCCTGCCTTTGGCCCAGGGCCTGGTCCTGGAGTCCTGGGATCAGATCCCACATCGGGCTCCCTGCGTGGAGCCTGCTTCTCTCTCTGCCTGTGTCTCTGCCTCTCTCTCTCTTTGTCTCTCATGAATAAATAAATAAAATCTTTAAAAAAATAAAATAAAAAAGGATAAAATAAAATCATGAATCATTAAAAATAAAAAGACTGCATACCATAGAGTCCTATGAGCTTGTTGTAGTTGGGCCATGTACTTTGCTACAAAATGTCTTGCAAAAAGTTCTGCATGATATTAAGCTTCCGTTCATTTTGAAACTGGATTTTCTACTTCAGTTCCTATTTTTTTTATCTTTGTGGGTCCTCAGTCATACATCTCTTATAAAGTATATGATTATGTTGATGTCTGATATCAATTCAAAGGTCTTATAAATTCTGTATATATTCGGTTCCAACCTAATTGTGACTTCTTTTAAATAATCAGAATAGAATTATTAATGACATTTTCCCAAACTACACAAATGATTGGGATTTAGAGGGTTGTTCTATTGTGGACCATTTTCCTAGGGGTAACTGTGAGTTAACTAGAAAAACATTTAACGACTTAGAATTATAGCAATTTGAATGGTAACTAATAGAAACCTTATTTATATTTTCAACTAAGACAAATGGGTCACAGAAGGTTTAATAGTGAACTTGTCTTTGCTTACTCTCCCCCTTGATATGTATGTTTCTCAGGCATGTTAAAGTGACTATTGCTCACTCAGTCTGAACTTCACTAAAGCCACCTCCAAGTCTAAGAACATAACTAGAATGCCTAGATTTTTAAGGATTGGGATGTCTCTGATGGGTCAAGGGACCCTCAACAAACCACCTTTGGATGTTGGGTGGATTCCCTGGTGACTTCCTGAGAGAGGTTTCTGCCTTCATCAGTGTTTTACATTAGGATTCACCAAGTTTTAGGTGCAATTCTCCTATATCTATACTCTTAACCATAAGAACCCTGCCAAGAGCCTCATAAGACTGCTTTCAGCTTTCACTTAACCAACTTTAGCCTTAATTATGGAAACAGAATTTGAATATGGAGTAAGAGAGCTTAATGTAAGATCCAACTCTTTTTTTTTTAAGATTTTTTATTTATTTATTCATGAGAGATGCAGGGAGAGAGAGAGAGAGAAAGAGAGAGAGAGAGAGAGGCAGAGACACAGGCAGAGGGAGAAGCAGGCTCCATGCAGGGAGCCCCACGGGGAACTCGATCCCACGTCTCCAGGATCACACCCCGGGCTGCAGGCGGCGCTAAACCGCTGTGCCACCAGAGCTGCCCAGAGCCAACTCTTAATGCAGCTGCAAAATTTGTGTTTAAAACCAATGGAAGAATGGCTCAGGCAGAAATGGAATCCAGACATCAAATTTTAAAGATAACTTTGCGTTCACTTTCCTCTTCACCTTATAACTTAAAGAACTAACACTCTAATGTTGTTTTGAAGCAGAAGTTGGCAAAATTTTTTTCTGTAAAGGGATACATAATATTTTAGGTTTTGCAGACAATACTGTCTCTGTTGCAACTACTCAGCTTTACCATTGCAACATGAAAGCAGCCGTAGACAATACCTAGATGAGTGGGCATGGCTGTGTTCCAGTAGAATTTTATTATCAGTTTGGAAGACCAGATTGGACTTGCCAGCAGTAGTTTGTACATCCCGACTTTGGAAAAACTGTGTCTTTACCTTCCAGTCACAAAAATGATTTGTATGTTTTTAATAAGACAGATTTGTCATTCAGAAATATTAGGTGGCTTGCAATTATTTGTCACCAACATATTAAATTGTTTAAAATATTAACTCTGAATTCTCTAGACTCCCTAGGCTAGCATGATTACCATTTAATGATATCTGAAACACACTGCAAATTTCATAAGAAAGAAATTATATCAGATAATGTTGAAAAAAGAGGCCTAACCTTTCATACTATAATTTAAAGACACAGAAATTCTTCTAATGTAATGTATAGAATGTTTTTTGCACTTCAAGTTCAGGAGAGTAGTTAAAGAGTAGTTCAAAACAGTAGTTAAGTACAGCTACAAAATCCAGGTATGGCTGAATTGACACTGAATGATGGGGGCTTCTTCTTTAACCTAACTGCTCAGGATAGAATATCTAATGGAGCTTGTAACCAACATTGGCTGTTACTGTGACATAATTGTGGTAAGGACAAAACAGTGTATAGGTAGACACATGTAAGATCTCACCATACCAGCTCATTTGCTTGCTCCATGCTTTTTTGAGACAAGCAATCTCAGGGGAGAAAAGACAGAGAGCATTACCTAGTTATGAAGCATCTTCAAATGTCACTGTCCCCTTCCATAAACATCTCTAGAAGCACTAGAACCGTATTTCCAAAAAGTTTTTTTCTGTTCATAAGGAATATTTTGTGATTAGGTGCCCAATTAATCTATTACAGTATAGCTTTGTGAGGCTCAAATGTCTTTCACTTTGCTGTTACACCTCTGAGTAGGCCAGAGCTTTTTAATATTTAAAGAGTAAGAAGAGACTTGGGATGTACACAGAGGAAACACTATATTCTTTCATATATTGTTGTTGCATGTCAAGTCAAAATGATTAAGACATGATATTCATGAAACAACTTTTCTTCTAAATTCTTGAGTAACATTTTCATTTGCCTTAAATTTATGGCTCTGCTTCAAGTTGTGCAATTTTTTTCATGTTTTATGTTAAAGATTGCCTTTTCATGACATGTGTACCCTTTGAATATTTATAAACTGCTACTATACTCTCAATTCTTCACCTTTAAGCTGGATTCATATTTTTATGGTATGTATCCTACAATAGAATAGGAACAATTAAATGACATAGCACTAACCTGACTCATTTTTTGTTGCTAGGTTCTAAAATCCTTCATCTCATTCCAATAAGAAAGCTTTTAACTTTCTACCAATTCCTATCCATTAACTCTCTCCTTTAGTTCTTGATCCCCTCAAATACTGACGATTCATGTATTCTGAGGCAGCTTGGAAGAATTACAATATATAAATACTGGAAGAATCAGATTCTATGCCAATAGTTGTAAACTATAGATGCACAGTGATTATTTTCAGAAATAGATGTAGGGAATGTCCACAGATGTTTAGAGTTTGGTCTCTTTGCAAATGTCAGATTTGAGTTATGTTGGAAATAAACAAATATCAGTGCAACCAAGCAATTAAGACATTTTTCTGTTGGTTATGTTAATACCATGCGATTGTCTCCAAACTGTGTGTTTGAAATGCATTATTAACTTCAAGATGGGATATTGGCCAAAATAGTAAGCACAAATTCACTTAGTGAAAAATAATACCAATATGTTGATTGTTAGGTATAAGATAATGCTTATGCTACATTTCAAAAAGCAAGAAAATGATAGCTTTCATTATTAGAAGATAATACTATCTGCAATGAATAATGTCTCTTTTGCATTCTCCCTCAAAATATAAATATAAAATAACAACCAGGTCTGAGATTAGAAGAATTACATGGACTCAATTTCATAAATCCAAAGTGTACTTATCTCATTTACCAATTTAATGCTTTGCTTCTCTTTTGTGGACTATTTTGATCTTTTACATGTAGAGTGGATTTTAACATTTTTAAATAGTGTTGTCAGTTGAAATCTCTTTCTTTATAAGTACTCAAATTATTATTCTTTCATAAATATAGTCACTAAACACATGAGAGATGCAATTATTCATACCTTATTTCCTTTTAACTTATTTCTTGACCTCTACTAGATGACATTGACTATGTCAAAGTGAAAATACAGATATATGTAAAAGGAAAAAAAGTTTTGAAGAAGGTAGAAAAGAAGCAAATTTAATCTAGGAAGTTCATTTTTAGCATTAAAATACTGAATAGCCTACTAGGAAAAAAAGTGTCTTTTTTTTCCTTTATGGTACATAATTCAATATTTTAAAGCAACTTAACTTTGTTGGACTGTGCATAAGAGCACTTGAGCTTTCCAGCTCATCAATTCCTAATTTTTGTAAGTGTGAAGATACTGATGTTACACAGTACATATCCAGATGTAGGCACTGTTTCCTATTGTTAACATGGACAACTGATTTATAGTTATTTATTGCCATTAATTTGCTACTCAAAGATTTTGTCATTCTAATTGATGACTCAAGATATCTGAACTAAGCTTTTCCCAAGAAAACTGTCTCCTAATTCCTAATGCTTTGACCTCAAGAATAGTTAAGAAAAAGGCTGCTGTGAAGTATGCAGGGGATTTACAAGTCTGTTAGATGTCTTCTTCAAAGGGAAGAACTGTCAAAACACAAACCAAAACATAAACATAGGAAATAACAGGAGATTTTTCTGCAATCCAAATGTCTGCTGCACAATGCCCCATTAATTTGATTTACCACTTCACTCCAAACAGATCCATGTATTTTGGAAATAAAAAAGTCCTACCTATATTCTCAAAAAATTTAATGAGCCATGGGGAGAGAGGATGGAGAGCTTCATTTTGTAGATCTAAAATTCTGCTTTTACACCTGCTATTTCTCTTTAGTCCCAACACAAACTTGAAGTACACCTTTTTTGATTTCTACAAAACAAAAGTAAATAATCCAACACAATAAAAATTTGAAGGCATAATAACCTGCTAAATGATTTCTGAAATAGAGAGCAGAAAAGGATATATGTTCCAGCCATAAAATCAATTTAAAATTAAGTAAGTGTCACCTGCATTAAAATTCCCTTTGATTATATCTTCACTAGGGATGGCAGTGACTTTTTACTTCATGTAATCTCAGTTCTCTTCAATTTGTTGAATTCTCTCCATCCTTCATTGTATATATTCTCTTTCCTTCTCCGAACAAGTAACAAAATCTTTCTTGCTCTCCCTTCCATATAGTCATTGTCTGTTTTTTCCCATGAACCTTGGTGCAAAGAAATTTCCCTGAACAAAGTCTTGGGATCTAACTTCCTATTCAAAGAGCATTGAAATAATATTGCTAGTTGTCTAAGAATTCCTGGGACACGCATTATGTTGATGTTAGGAGACACAGATATACAGAGAAATATATGTATCCATCATAAATTATATATAATAGATATAATTCAGAAAATTTAAAAGAGTAAGAGTTCACAAGAGCATATTAGAGATTTACTATATAATATGCTACAAAACACATCCTGATAGTTAAGGCAGTGTCAGGATACATTCAGCATGACATGAAGTTTGACCCATAGGTTAAGTCTTGATCTAGAAGGTAGAACTTGAAGGTATGTGTGTAGCTCGTGTGTTGAACTAGCATAATTCATGATTTAATTGAAATAGAAATTTTTTATTCCCACAATCATCCTCTAAACTTTATTCAGTACAGGTGATTTCCTCTAGCACCAGATGAGAACTCATGTGCTTACTCTTAGATAATAAACAGTCCTATGGTCACTATAACACAAATAAAAATTGAATTTAGTAATTAGAATGTCTAGTCCAAGATGGTAATCAAAATTTTGAAGTGGATTTAATAAGTCTTCCTTCCTCCACCAGTGTGGGCCTGCTTCCCCCAGGTCACTGGTCTGTTTTTGCTTCTTTCAGTAGTTGGTGGTGAGGAAAGAGAACAGGTAAGATTATACTGGACCATCTTGTTGTTATCAGGCTTCACATCATCTGGACCTGCAAATTTTTAAAGCTGACTCTCTCAAAGAGCATTTTTGATGAAGTTTCTGAAGAGTCTCTGAATAGCTGCCTCAACTGTCATTTTTTTTGCTCTGAGAGGGTATACCATTACTCCAACTGGTTGTGAATTCTCCATCTTACTGACGGAGTTCAACCCCGCTCCCCTACCTCTCTCTCTTTCTCTTCAGTGGGTATGCTGGAGAGCCAGCTCCTATAAGTTTACAAGAGCAGATTGTGCTCATTTCCTTCCAACTCCATGTTCAATGACGTCATGTGGTTAGCTTGAAATTGGTCATAATAGTGATATTTACACCACAGAAGTAGACAAATGTTACAAATGGGGAGTCATAGGAGCATTCCTTTTATTTTTGTTTTTGTTTCTGGAGAATCACTTGGCAGCACAGTACTGGGTCCATGGCAAACACTTAAAATCCTTAATTACTTAAATCCCTTGCCCAGGAAACTATAAATGTACAGGAAAATCCCAACATTACTTCTTCTATTTGCTCCCTCACCAGCACAGCAGGTAGTATGGTTTTGCCCTCTGAATATACCTGCTGGGAGCCAGACCACACAAAGCCCCAATGTAGGAGTCAAATATCAAGCTTCATATGTATCCTTGGAAGTCTCCTCACCATCAGGTTTGATGAAGGGGAGCAGACACTCTGCCTCTAAGTGAGTATGACTCACAGCACAGCTTTCTTCAAAGATACCTTCTGCCCTAAATTCACACTCTTCTAAAGTACACTCAGTTCTTTATCATCCAACTGGTAGTGGGCCCAAGAGTTGTGGAAGTGGTCAATTCTGCATTTATGATCTATCTTTTATAATCCACGTTTATTTTTATTTTATTATTGTCTTGGTGTCTTCTTCAAAACTCAATTTTAGCATCCTGTTTCAAGAAGCAAGCACAAATCACAAAAAAGAAGAGGGAATCACATATATTCAGTATAAAAGAATTAGCAGAAATAAGGTCAAATTATAGAATATACAATCCTGTATTTTGTGATTATAGTTGTTGTTAAATGTAGGAGAGGAGGCAAGTTCATGTGTAAAATTCATTTAATTTGAATGGAAGAAAACTACATTAATAGAGCACAATCCCATGCATGGTCTATGCTAGACTGGGCAGTGTTTTTATACTTAATGTACAAAGGAGCTTTCTGGGAGGCCTTGTTAAAATGCAGATTCTGATTCAGTGAGTCTAGGTGGGACTGGTATTTTGTATTTCTAACCCAGATCCAGGTAATGCAGACAGCAATGATCGAGAACTTCTCTGAACACCAAAGGACCAGAAAAACACACAAACATACTCATGAAATAAAACAATTTTATGAGATGGTTATTATCCCTGTTTTATCTATGAGAAAACTAAAGTTGAGTGAGTTTAACTTGTCCAACTACATTGATAAGTGGCAGATATTTGTTGTCTTCTCTTACTCTTTCCATTGGATGACAAAGTATCTCTGAACTTGTTATTATTGTTCTTTTCAACCTATAAACTTTAATCCGATAAAAAACAAATAACAGTGTTGAATTTCTTTTCCTCGTGATATGATTAACTTCCCATTTTTTAAAGTAATTGTTCAGGCTCATAACTATTTCATAGCCCCAGAGTCATAATGGGTTTAATCGATATCATGTTCAATGCCAGCTACTAATATTTAGTTTACCTATGGAATGAATGTCTTCTAGATAATTTGGTCCATGTAGAATGGCACAAATGTCTGTATTAAAGAGTTGTATTTTGCACTCTATAGAAATATATGGAGTCTTCAGATTATCCCAGGTATACAGTCTAGGGAAGAGACTTTTTAAAACCTATTTTGTCTCTCATTGACTTATACTGAATGTGCATAGAATGCTAACCAAAGGGACACAAATCTGATCCATGAGAAAAATGTGATTAATTTGGGCTGCCCTTAGAAAGGTGCTATTAACCTCAGCCTACAAATTTCATTTTAAGAGATTACAATCTTTAAGTCCCTGTTTACAAAATACTTTGGTTACATATAATACATTTGTACAAAAAAACCCCAAAATTATTAGCTAAATGATTCTTTTATTATCAAAGTTTGTACATTTATTTTTTAATTATCATTGCTGCATAAACAATCCCTTGAACTTTCCTTTTAAGCTTGTTTAAAACCAAATGAAGGAAGGAAGATAGAAGGACGTGAGTCACATGCTAACAAAAATAACAAAACAGCCCTGGCCACAGATAATTTCCTGAAACCAATATGAGAAGGAATAGCTATGTGAAAGAAAAACATTAGCAAGTCATTTTGTAAAACAGTAAAATTTTCAAATATAATTGAAAAGAGAAAAATCTTTCCAAACTAAATATCCATTTCTGAGCCTGAGGCAATAAATAAATAAAGGGGAAAGCTCAGTCTTAATATTAAAAAAGAATAAAACTGTTTGTTTTCTAGATTTATAATATGATTGAGGGGCTGTTTAATAAAAGTGAAAAACATTTAGGTAAAATTCACTTTAAAAAATATGTAACATTATGCTCTTTATTCAAGAAATTTAATAAATTGTTATGTATTCTGGGATTCATTGAGTTTTGACTTTCCAAACATCCCTTTGAATAAATGAAGTTTGATAACTGGGAATGGTTTCATGTGACATATCCTATCATAAGACCCAAGACAAACACACAAAATGTTTGATTATCTCAAAACAGCTGTTAAAAGTCCTTTTTGTAGAAGTCAGCCCCATTCTTGTTTTTCAATCTTTTTTAAAAACTGGGGTTAAAGACATTTTTTTATGTGCAAAAATATCAACCTACTTAAAATCAACAGCCATTTCTTTAATAGATAAATGCTATTAGGAGTCTTCATATATTAAAATCCAGAATAGACAAAGGATGCTCACAATTTCCAGTAACATTTAGAATTTTCCTAGGTATTTCAGATAATAACATAGAATATGTAGAAGAACTAGAAGTTTCCAGTATGGAAAAGAGAGACAATTCTCTACCCAGGAAATCCAAGGTAATCTATTGAAAAGTTACTGGATTTCATAAGAAAGTTCAGTAACTCAGATGGACACAAGATAAAATATGAAAAGCAATCACTCCTTGGCAAATCAGCAGGAGATCATTAGAAAATAAGATGGAGAAACCACAATAACAAAAGAACACAAAATATATGAAAATAGCCTTTAAATACATGTACATCTCTTCTGGGTTATTCATATAAACAGATAGCTAGTGAAATATCCCATGTTCATAGATGACAAAATAAATTATTAAAATGTTAGTTCTTTTAAAATCAATTTATACATATGAAGCAATCATATCAAAATTTCAAGAGAAGCTTCTTTTGGAACTAAAAAAATATTTTTAGATTTAATATACAAGAGATGAATGATTAAAGAGTTAAAATTTTGAAAAAAGAAGAGTAAAGAGTAATGAGTGAAGGGACTTTAAACCTATCAAATATTAAAACATTATATAATAAAGTTTAAATAATGTGAAGAGCATGGTAGCATCAAACATGTAAGAATTAAATATGTAATAAATAAGGCATTCAACATGAATAAAGTGGAAGATTTGTTTGATAAATAGTTCTTAAACAATTCTAGAATGATGAAAGTCAAATGCAAGAAAAAGAAGAAAAAACTTGATAATAAATTACATCATAAAAAATAATAAAACTTATGTAAGCAAATTGTCTGATTATGGGATCACCTCCCCTTGAATGGAGTGCCTCTCATGATCCTTGATGAGGAGAGGGAACTTGAAAAGCTGTTGCACCTGGGCCCCCCTTCACCCCTGAAGATGTCTTCTTTATCCTGGGAGTCTAATCTGTTGCAGTCTCTCAGCGTTCTGTCGACCTTGGATGTTGAATTGCCACCTGTTTGCTATGACTTAGATATTATAATTTCTTAGCACTTAATAGTTTGCGTATTTTGTATTAATAAAGCAATTCTTTAACAGACTCTTAAAAACAAACCAAAAAAAGCCTAAGCTCAAAAACAAAGGAACAGTTTGCTAGATTTAAAGATCTAAAATGCTCAAAATTCTGCCAATCAAAAAGACAAACAAACCCAGAAACCTTAATAGTAAAAAACAACTAGGTAAAATATTTGTAAGATAAATCAACAAAGAACATGAACTTTGCATTGGCAAACGTGGAAATACACATGGATAACACTTAAAAATAATGTTCTCCCTTAACAATAAAGTAAAAAAATGTTTAAGAAAACAATTTTTTATTTTTCAAAATAATAGACATTTTAAATGATAGGAAGAGCCAATACAGAATATTATGTTTTCTGAAGTCAGTCTGGAAGTTAACCATTTAGCAAAGTGATCTACTAGGTTACAATGAAAGCACGTCTCCTAAAACATTTTTTCATATTTACAATTATTAAGCAAAATTCATTAACAAGCAGACAACAAAAAACAAAAACAAAAACAGCTGTACTGTAGTTCCACTAAAATGCCACTTCTGTACTTTTTAACTGGTCAGACCACCACATATGTGAAACATTAAGTGAAGGAAGATCTGACAACCTCCAGGAAGCAGGACCTAGTATCCTAGTAGTCAAGTGCAGATAACCTGAAATCTTTAACCAGTGATTGGCCAAAGGACCATTGAGGATGAAGCGTTAGGCATTATTTTATGGATAAAGAGTATAGGCCTTGCTGGTTTCTTACTCTACATTCATAGAATTGTGCAGAGTGTCCCCAAAACTAAATCATTTTTTGAAAACCTTTAATTTCACTAAGCAGTTAATAATTATCAATTATTTAATTATTAAATAATTAATTTAATTATTAATAAGCTGCCAATTTCACCAATAAAAGCTAATTTCTGACAATTATTATATTAATTCCCTTTTGGTTGTTAACTGAGACATAAAAACAGAAACACCTAGGGGCACCTGGGTAGCTCAGTGGTTGAGGATCTGCCTTCAGCTCAGGTCGTGATCCTGGGGCCCTGGGATTGAGTCTCGTATCAGGCTCCCCACAGGGAGACTGCTTCTCTCTCTGCGTATGTCTCTGCCTTTCTCTCTGTGTCTCTCATGAATACATAAATGAAAAATGTAATAATAAAAAAAACCACCTGTATTAGCCACTGGTGGAGTGTGGACTTCCTAATCAGCTGGCTTTCTTTGGACTTTTGCACTGTTGATAAGCACCTGGATTATTACTTAACCTAACAAGACCTGCTCCCCACCGACCTGATATAAATTATAGACATTTAACACTACATTAAATGTCTCTTTCCATATGACCCCTCCTCTTATTATTGTGTCTTCTATGTGTCCTGTATTCTTAATCTCTGGAGATGATTGGAACTACTACATACTTCAGATTATATTCAGCTTGGGTCCATCAACACAGATTCTGGTAAATCACTATCAATGTCAAATTCTTCAAGCCAAAAGGAAATCTGCAGTTTGTACAGAATGACAACCATTTCTCCCTTTAAAAATTTCTTGCATACTCTGCAAAGAAGGACCATCTTAAGTATCTGATTGTAGCCTAATCTTTCACAACCTCGAACTTACTTCAATAGCCTCACCATCACTCTGGGAGCCCAACAGAGTCAACATATAGTGTTTGGCAAGGTAAACCTGCACTGTTTATGATGCCACAGCTATTTAGCAGTGATGCCTGCCCATCCCCCAACCATTCTCAGACAGCCTGGATCTCTGCCAGCAGCCATCAGTGGAGAGAGGAACTAGTACTTCAAAGGTCTCAGTCCAGCTAATAAAAGTTCAGGAGGAGTGACCCGGCCAAGATGAAGATTGTATATTTGGCAGTTATGTTTGGTTATGATGATGAGATAATCCATAGAAACACAGGATTAACTGAGAGGAAGTCTGGATTTAAAAGTCCCAGAGCGGGCTAAAAATAAATGTAAAAGAGAACTGACAATCCCTGGGGGGAGGGGAGTGACTTAGTATCTCACACCTATCATAGGAAAAAAAAAGGGGGGGGGGAGACAAAGCAAACAGTACCATTCAAAAGGTACCACTCAGGATTCAAAGTGTTGACCATATATGACAATAACATTAAATAGCCAGAAAATAAAAATGAAGAAATGAGGAAGAAAAATGAAATACTCAAAAGATGTGGTCAGTTAGGTGGTGGAAATTTACTGGAAGAACCTAAGGCACTGCAAAATTGTGGGGACAGTGAATACTGAGAGAAACCCTGAAGGAAACCTTAATTCCAAGAAACTAGAAACCAGAAATCAGCTGGAGTCTCAGGACAAGTTTCAAGCCATTTCAAAGAAGAGGGCAAAATTGGATATGGGTTCAAATTACAATTAAACATCCAAAGTCCACTGCCAATCCAACTTGGAACTAACCTCTTTGACACCCTTTGGAGGAGTCTTTTGTAATTTTACACCTGATGAGAAGCTTTTTGAATTCCTGGACGTGAAAGTCTGATTCCAGTAGCCAGAACCTGGCTATGGTGAGAGAGAAAGCCATTATCAGATTTTGTGTTTAAATCCACCTTGTTCCAAAAACAATATAAAAAATCATAATAGAAATAGAAACATTGCAACATGACAGTAAAAATTATAAGAAAGAATCCTGACAAAAAGGAAAACAAGGCAAAACTTATTAAACAAAACCAAAAAAGAGCAACACACAAATACATCTTTACAAGAAATCTGGTAAGAATGGTTCCCAACCATTTTTAGGGTGAGATTGGCTTTTCTAAAATTAGAAATTTTCATATATTTAAACTACAATCCACCTCCCTTACGACCATGATAACAGTAATTACACAAGTATCCATTGATAAATTATACAACAATGAACTACAGTGAATTCAGTTAAGTGAAATTCTATTTCATGAGTCAGAAATTCTCCATGTGGAAAGTAGTAATACCTAAATGTGTAAGATATCATTTAATCTCATGAAAATATTTGGTACTCAAATCAATTCATGGACCCTTCTGAAAATCTATTTATTCTCTAAAGACCTTTGCATTCCATGTCTACCCAGATACAATGAGGTTTCATTTTTTAATTTTTTCTTGTTCTTTTAATTTTTATCTAAACTCCAATTAGTTCACATACAGTGTAATATTTGCTTCTATAGAATATAGTGATTCAGCATTCACATACAACACTCATTGCTCATCACAAGCAAGTGCCCTCCTTAAGCCTCATCTCCCATTTAACTTGTCCCTGCTGACCTCCCCTCTGGTAACCATCAGTTTGTTCTCTGTACCTAAGAGTCTGTTTCTTGCTTTGCCTCTTTCTTCCCCCCTACCCTATGATCATTTGTTTTGTTTCTTAAACTCCAAATATGAGTGAAACCATATGCTATTTGTCTTTCTCTAACTGACATTTCATTTAGCATTATATTCTCTACCTCCATCCATGTCATTGCAAATGGCAAGATTTCACTCTTGTTTATGGCTGAGTAATATTCTGTTGTGTGTGTGTGTGTGTATATATATATACACACACATACGCCATAGAGCATATATACCTTTGAATTAGAATTTTTGTCCAAATACAATAGAAGGTTTAAAGGAAATGTAATGGGTAATAAACTATGGCCATTAAGGCCTATAAGGATTTTTCTTTTGGGTTTGTGGAAAGGCTCTCTATAGTCCCCAATTATCTGTTCTCCATTCTTCCTTCAAAAATAGCTTCCCTCAGCCTCCCCAAATATTAGCAGGTATACCCCCACCAATTGCCCTTAGGTATAGTCATGTGACCAAATTTTAGTCAGTAAGATACAATTGAGGGGGAGCAATCCCCACCAAGGAAGGACTATGCACTTCACCTCTATTTTTATCCCTCTTGCCTGGTGAAATAGACACGGTCCTGGCAAGGGGCATATCCTCCCTCAATAGAGCACAGGAAAAGGCTATATGGAGTCTTGAGCTTTGATGAATTCATGGAAATTCTTTAGTAGGACTCTAAGTACTGTACTTGGTTTGTAGAAGAAAACAAAATATCTTTCTAAGCCACTGTTAATTTTGGATTTTTGCGGTCACATGCTTTCAAGTGTAATTCTTACTAACACATACCTTTACCTGTCAACAATTTTCATTTCTTATATTTATTTTTTTTCATTTCTTATATTTAGCCTGCATTTAGTCATAGAAAACCTGCACAATCTGAATAAATTTTAACTTCTCTCCTTCAACTCTGCAGCCTTGTTTTTTGCTGTTGTCTTTGGTTCTTTCTGTACCTTTCCTCTCACCCTAGGCATTTAACTCTGGTTAACAGGCTTGCCAGTCTTTGTTATGATTCTGCCTGACAGCACCTGGGACCAATAGCTTTTTAGATTGTCCATATAATTGATGTACTAGGATTTATTTTCAAATTATGCCTGGTTAGTTCTTCATTCCACTCCTAACCCCCACCCCTGCCCTCACCCCCACGTGGTGTTTTTCCTTTGCTTAGTTGTCACTTTTGTTTTGCTGGAGCAAATCTTCCAAGTAACCTCCATAGAATTTATAAAAGTTTATAAATTTGGCAAGGTTCAAAAGTAACCTCCTTAGAAGTTTCTGAAAGTCTGAAAATAGCTCTATTTTACCATCACACTCAATTGCCATTGTGACTAAGCCTAGAATTTTTCCTCAGAGCTCCAGATTCATTGTTTCACTGTGTCTAGGACCAAGTGGTGGTGCGATGTCTGACGTCAACGTGATTCATTTTCATGAATCATAAATATGACATGTCCCCTGCATCCCAACTTTTAAGTTCTTTTTTTAATTACTTGTGTTCTGAAAATTTAGGTATGGATTTTTTTTGGTATCATTCTGGAAATTCATTGGGTATTTATAATCTAAAGAATTCTTGTGCTTAAACATTGGAAAGTTCTCTTTGATTTTTTTTTTTTCATCGTCAACCCTCCCCTCCATTTTTCTCCATGTCCTCTTCTCCCCTCAGATATCCTACTGGGTCAATGTCAGGCTTCCTGCATTGATCCTCCATGTTCTTTTTTTTTTATTATTCTTACCATTTTTAAGATCTTCTATTTTTATGATTTTCTTAATTTCATCTTCATAACTGTTGAATTTTTGCAGACATATCTTCAATAAAAAAATTCCTTTTTTGTTTTCCATTATTCCTTGTTTTATAGCTTCTTTTTCTTATTTCTACAGGCAATAGCCTCTGATGTTTTCTAGGATGAGAAATAGCTTATTGTGAAGTTCTCTTCTTTTCCCCTAATAATTTGTGTTTCTTCTAAAGCAAATGTTCTTGTTTGAGTTGTTCTTTCATGCTTCTGGTTTTATTCATAATTTGTTATGATCTCTGGCTGATGTTTTATAAAGAACAGGGGAGGGTTGAATTTCTAAGAAAAACTATGAGTTTTTTGTATTTGCATAAGTTATTGTTTGTACATTTTAATTTTATGGGTAGGTCTCCCACACAGTGATAATGCCTGGCTCAAAGCTCAGTGCATATAGGCAGAACTAGTCTACTAACAGGCTTCATATTAGGATGGGCTATAACAGAGAAAGCATTTAGGCTGGGATGAGGATAGCGCTTCCAAATGCCAGCATGAAGAGGGTTTTAATGTTATACTTGCAGTTCATTTGATTTCTTTAGAGAAATGACTTTAGGGTTGCTTTGTTGTTACTGTTTTGTGTCTCTTTATTTTTTTTTCCTTCAAGATATATATTAGGCTGCTTAGAAATGCCTGAGCTCCACCCAGTTAAGGGCGAGAAAGGGCAGGCAGGAAGGAATGTTGCAATCCTACTCTTTATTCAATGGTCAGACTTTCAATTAATCTCCCAGTCTGGTTTTCCATCTCATTTGTGTTTTTATCCCTCCTGCTCAGGGATCCTCTCTGTAGTTCCACTTTACAGTTCAGCCTTCTCTTTATTATGGCATTGCCTCCTGTGTATTCTGGGATGCAATGATTTACTTTTTAAAAATCTATCAATAGAGTTTTATCTCTCTTGAATCTTCTAGAAATTTACTGGAATCTTTTTCAATAATTTTCTCCTCTCATTCTTTCCATTTTATAAGTTGATTCCTTTGCTATCACATATTGGGATTTCAAGAGGGAAGGGAATAGACATGCTTGTGCTAAGTCTACCATCTTAAACCAGAAGTATTGTTCGGTGTTAAATAAAAGAAGAAAAAAATTTTGGATGTCTGGCAAAAATCTATCAAAATCATTATTGGATCAAAAACCTAATATTTCTTTTTTATTTCCTTTCTTTGTATTTGCATATATATGCATTTATGTATTTATTGTTTATGCCTTTATTTGTTGTATGACTTCTATTTTATCTTTTGATGTTAGCACAGTAAAATAAGTTGTAGCTACTTTAAATCCTTGGGCAACAAAAGGGATAACTCAGTTAATATTTTTAAGGAGTTTTGGCACAACTAATTTTGTAAAAATTTTGTTCTTGAATTTATTATTTTGCTCCTGAAGGAGAAAAAAATGCTTGAGTGCCTTTCAAGTGTATTTTTAAAAAGTAGTAAGGATGACGTGAAAGAAACATGAAAATAAGTATCATCACAGATATAGTTACTAATTCATCTACTCCCGATACCTAAAAGCAAAATCATGTGACTCTATCCAGTGCTGGAGGAGCAACAGCACATGGTAAAACCCAGAGGAAGTCCCAGGTCAATAAGAAAATACTTTAGGACATCAGTCTAGATTGAACATCATGTGTTATAGTTAGGAGCATATTTTAGGCTTTGCTACCTTACAAAAACCCATTAGATTTTCAGAAGCACATTGTTCCCCAGAGCCACTAGAGTACAATATGGAGTGATAGGATTGTCTTGACCTGAATGTAACTTCTTCAAATTGTTTGGAAAGAAGAGTTTACTGCACAAGTCATTTTAACTTGTTTTATTACTATGTTATTGTCCTTAAACTACTTGTAGTTTTTAAGAGTGATTTATCAAGACTTTTTGGGCTATATTGTATTCTTCCCAACAAACACAAACACAGAAACAATTATTTCATTGGTTTCCCATATAATTTCCATGCATATACATACAAACCCTGGGAGTTGTGTTACTGTTTAGTTAAGAGTCCACTGTCTATTTTGGGATTCCCTCTATCCCCCAAATTCAATGTGACTCTTTTCTACTTTGGGCAGTGACTCACTTGTAGTCACTGATCAGCCTTCACTGAGAAACATGGTCCTTCTCAGAGTGACTAATGAAAGACTACATTCCTCTTTTTACCCAAATATATTGCATGTCTCCCAGACATTTTCTCTACCCTTGTAAGAAAAAATAAGGAGAGAAGGAGAATCTTATCAATGACCGTTTTACTCATGAATTGAGCAAATGAGAAACTTTCCCTTCCTAGGTGCATTAATAAAGGAACCTCAAACTGATTCCATGATGCCCACCAAACAATCCATCTCTCGCTCTTTCTTTCTCTGTCTCAAATGGAGATATAATTCACACACCATAAAGTTTACCCTGCTGACGTATACAATTCAGTGGATTTTTAAATAAATTTGTAATGTTGTGCAGTTATCACTAATTCTAGAACATTTCATTATCCCCAAATGTAGCCCCCATTTCCATAACCAGTTACTTCCTAAACACCCCCATATTTCTTCCCACCCCCAACCCTGGCAACTACTAATTTGCTTTCTATCTTTATAGACCTCCCTATTATGAATATTTCATCTAAATGGAATCATTCAATACTTTTTGAATGGTTTCACTCATTATAATGGTTCCAAGGTTCATCCATATTATAGCAGGCATGAGTACTATATTCCTTTATATTACCAAATAATATTTCATTGTATGGATATACCACATTTTATCCATGACCAACTGATGGACATTTGTGTTGTTTCTAGTTTTTGATTATTATGAATAATGCTGCTATAAACAGCCATGTATAAGTTTTTATGTAGATATATGATTTCTTGGATATATACCTAGCAGTAGACTTGAGGGCCATGTGATAATTATATGTTTAACTTTTGGAGAAACTTCTAACAAATACTTTTCTAATTTCACTATATTGGATAATTTGGAATAATTTTTTGTAGTAATATCACCAAAAAGAAAATAATTATAAGCATAAATCTCATTAAGACAGAATTTTGCAAACAGTAATGTTTCTTTATTTTTCTCCAGTCTGGACACGAGAATCATGATGAGGCTATGCCAATAGGGTCCATTCTCTTCAAATATCTTGAAGTAATTATACCAGAAAGAGTTCTTTAGCATAGGACTTTCTTTTCTTTTCTTAAGATTTTATTATTTATTCATGGGATAAACAGAGAGAGAGGCAGAGACATAGGCAGAGGGAGAAGCAGGCTCCCTGCAGTGAGCCTGTGGCAGGACTCCATCCCAGGACCCCAGGATCACCACCTGAGCCAAGGGCAGACGCTCAACTACCGAGCCACCCAGGCGTCTCAACATAGGACTTTGTGAAGACAGAAATTGAATCAGTAAAAAATGCTTAAATCCTTATTTAGAATTAGAATCTGAATATATTATCTGGAAATATATTCATCACAAAGTATAAGAAATATACAATTTTCAATGTTCAATTCTTCCCCTCATGGAATGGGTAATAATACTTATTATAGAATAACGCAAGAGTAATCTCTCTTACTCCTAACTCTGGGAAACGAACTAGGGGTGGTAGAAAGGGAGGTGGGCAGGGGGTGGGGGTGACTGGGTGACGGGCACTGAGAGAGGCACTTGATGGAATGAGCACTGGGTGTTATTCTATATGTTGGCAAATTGAACACCAATAAAAAATAAATATATAAAAAAATAAAAATAAAAATTAGTTTTAGAAAACAAAAAACAAAACAAAAAGAGTAGTCTCTCTTCTGTCTGGACTTTTTTTTCTTCTAGAATCGACAGATAACTTTCACTATTTTGTGTCTCTTCTTCCCTGAATTATTTTTCATTAACACACAACTTATTTTCAGCAGACTTATTCTCCATGTCTGCTTTTATACTTGCTTGGATTTCTTTTTAAGTACAATAATTTTCTAAAGAGGATTCTTTTTCCAGAGAGGCCTACAAAATTCTTGCTAACATAAGAAAGACTGTTCACACTCTACTAACATGGCCCCAAAGCTCTGTCTATTTCTCTTCTTTGAGCTTTCTTCTTTCAGTAGGTCTCATCCTTGGCCATCCTGTGATGAAATTTGTAGCCTCTTGATGAGAAGAATGACATACGGAATATGGTCCCAGCTGAAAGCATACTCTCCACTCTTATGAAAATACAGGTGCCACATGCTTCCTGGGTAATGTTATTAAATCATGTTATGAAATCCTCTCCCTGGCTATGAAAGTTCAAAGATGGAGTTCCTCATTTATCACTTTGCACTGGGTTTCTTTGGCTAAAAGGAGAGGGATCAAAATTTCTACATGACTTAAATTTATAGTTGTCTTTAAAAACAGTGCAGGGGGAAAAATTAATGCTTTTAAAACTGAATGCTGCCCCGGGCACATTTTAAAATGTTTTCTCCACCTTTGTTCTTTCAGAGTCAATGCCTCTGCAATTTTTTTTTCTTTCATAAGGCATCAATATTCTTAGCTTGAGGACACTGTCTCTAATGGTGAAGGAGAAAGGATGTGTCTCTAGCCCTGAAAGAGGTGTCTGTGGGGGAAGAGAGAATGGAGGAGGGCATTTTCCTTCCCTGCTATAAACTAAAGACTATTGTTGAGTATATTTTCATAGTTTAAAATAAATCACAGCTGTAAAATGGAAGGAAAATTTGCAAACTTCCTGTGACTGTAGTGGTATTTTGCTATGTTGTATGATGCTATTAATGTAACAGCATAGATAGTCTTTACAAAAATAGCATTTTTTACTGTTTTTGTGGGCGTTTTGCACCCCACTATCAAATCAAGGATAAAAGAATCATTTGCTTTAGTGACATCTACAGGCCCTTTCAGAGAAAAACATTCTCAACTCTTGAAACTGAAATACTTGCATTGACCTAATCAGGAACCCCTGTATAGATTCAGACTGATAATCAGGAATCTTCATTGTAGGCATGTATAGAAGACAGACCTTATTGTAGTTTCAGTTGAGGCTTAAGTGCATCCATTTGTCTTCAAAACTAATCTTCATCAAATGTTTAGTCATCTTGATTTTGCACACTCCCATCCCATCCATATTTGTCCAACGAAAACTTATTTAATGTTACATTTTGGGCTTAATATTGTACTAAAACAATGTAAATGTCTCCAATTTGTTTGTGTATGCTTTGTTCCACTCATATAAATTGTACCTTTTATGGGATTTGACTGGATATGGGCGACTGCTGAGCTCTCATACATATACCCCTGCTACCCTTCTATTTCCTAGCCTGGAGAAACTTGTGCCCCTATTTCAAGATACTAATAGATAAAGTTTTTAGAGGAGGGAGACTGGATTACCAGAGTTTGAAGCCTATAGGAGGCCACTGGGTTGAATAACCTTGAGGAGCTTTACCCAAGATAACCTGTCACTTGCCACATTTGAGTCACCCCAGTACAAGTAAAGCTGTGGAATGGAGGGTACCAGTAGATGAGGCAAATAGAACAAGATGAAATGGGTTAGCCAGAGAGAACATGTCTCACAAGAAGAGTCTTTACAGTGTCAGGGATGGGGGAAGGGTAGGATACTGATGATAAAAACACCGTACACACAATGGTGCCCTATTAAAGTAAGAGCCAGCGTTAGGAGGCTGCCATGCCACAGAGGAAGTGACGGCTGAGTAAGATCGCCAAGCAGCAACAGCTAAATAAAGAAGGCTCTTTTTTTGCCCCATAAGTCTTACTCTTCTGTCCCATACAACCCTGAAGGATCCAGAGGCAAGGGATGGTAAGTTGGGAAGATATGAATCAAAACAGAGAAGAGTCAACACGTCCCTTCCCAACCTTCTGGGTCAGGACGAAGGGGAAAGGAAAAGCTCTAAGATATAAGGATATGAGAAGATATGAGAAGTTCAATTTAGGTCAGACTGCTCCTTTAATACCTGAAAAATGAAACTGAAAGTGACCAGAAAATACCATGTAGATGTGAGGAAGGAATATCTGACAGAGAAGTTTTCAAAACTGGTAGAAGAAAAATTAAGCTATTTTCTTATCTCATATTACTGCGTCCTGACCATTTAGTTGATCCAGTTGGAGTTTTATTTCTATTTTATTTACTTTTTAGCTAATGAGTTTGAATAAAAATGGGGGATATTTTTGTCCATGTTCAAAACTCAGAGAAACATCCCAAAGGTTCTAGTTATTTTAAGGTATATTTTGCGTATTTATAGTTATAAATTTCATAACCTTCATTTAAATTTTTCCTCCTTTTCCTTTTAGATAGTAATACTTTCTAAAGAGTTTTGCTTCTGTCCTATAAGAACAGGAGAGTAAACTTCAGGGACTTCTCTTCGGGACTCTTGTTTGGCTGGACTTAAGCCAGGCTTTTGATCCCCCAACTCTCACTCTCAAAAGTGAGGCTTTTATTGTCTGATCTCAGTCAAGTTTACTATCAGTGTCTGAAACTCTCTGCCTTCTTTGAAAGTTCTATTATCTTTGCTGAAGATTCTTTTGAGTTCCCTACCCCCCACCTCCATAGGGAAGTTCCCATGGCCAGAAAGTGCTACTGTGTCTCCAGATGGCTTTCTTAGGAGACAGTCTTGCAGACTGACTTACACTGATCAGACCTGAGGATTTTGAAACTTCGCAAATATTTATCAGAAGGATTTACAGATGCTTGGTTTTTATAACTGCCTGTTGATACAAATGCCACATCAGCTGCCTCAAAAATAAAATGGATTACTCATCAGACAGGAACATAGATAATGAAACACAAAAGATCCACTAGTAATTATATAAACCCTCTGTGGACCATGGGACAATGAAGGTAAGGGTCCAAGGAAAAGTTTTCTGGAATTCTTTTTTCATTCCAGACCGGATAGATTACGTTATTCAGGTGAGGGTACTGAAGCAGAGAAATAGGGGAGGGAGTCCTTTCAAGAACCAATTTACTGATAAAAAACCAGGAAGTAGTGGTGTGTTTTGCAGGAATATACATTTCCTTGTTCCTTGCTGCATGGGAGGTCCAGCCACACCACTGAGTCATCAAGCAGCAGCCATACTCCTATCTCTCACAACCTCCCATCTTTTCAGCTTCTTCCATTAGAACTCAGACTTGAGACTCAAGGACACAGTACAGAGGGCAGAGAGGTATTTTTGTGTGTCTTTTCTCTGTCCTCCTTTTCTCCAGGCAGATTATTGCCCTACCTAACATCACCTCGGGTCAAGAAAGCAGGAGCCAAACCTGTTCCTGCTGGATAAGTGGCGGAATCTGATTAGGCACCACTAGCTTGCCTACCAAGTAAAGGACTAACAACATGAATAAGCAAATCTCTCCACGCTTAAGCCTTTCCTCCTCCAATTCTCCCACTTTGGCCTCCTCCACATCCCAGGGGCCTTCCTAAAAGAAAACTCTCCTAGAGAAAAATAACAACCACTACCACCCCACCAACTAAACTCATCAAGAGGATCTCCTCACACATCACTGTCTAAGGTAGCTAATGTGCTCAGGGAAATATGAACTCAGAAAGAAGAGCAATGTTACATCTTAGGAGCATAATCATTATAAGAAAACTTATGTCTAACATCTATGAGAGCAGAATTAATAGACTAAACACAAGATTTGACAGTAAGCATATAATATACCCTCAAAGAGACAGAGAAGATAATGGAAACAAGACATGGGGTAGGAGAGTGTTGAGGGGAAAGAGTAGGAGAGGAAGTCGTAAAAAAGTAGAGATGCTACCATGAAAAAGAAAAGATTTTCTAAAAATAATTTAATAGATTTGTTGACCATTATGAAAGATACAGCTGCAGAGCTAGAAGATTAAATAGAGGAACTTGCCCTAATCACAGTTGGTACAGTACATTCCTCACAGTATTGCTTAATCCGTTTTAAATAATCCTCTGTGCATGGCAACCCAACAGTATCTTCTTTTTTCAGAAGAACATTTCTTCTCCCTATTCAAGTCATAGTTAAACTACCTTCACCTCCACTCATATTGCTAAATTGAAACCATAACATACCAGGCCCCAGTATCTGTATTCAGACAGAATATTTCAGTTTTATTTAAGATCTGGTGGTGGTGAGGGATCCCTGGGTGGCTTAGAGGTTTAGCCCCACCTTCGGCCCAGGGTGTGATCCTGGCGTCCCGGGATCGAGTCCCACATCAGGTTCCCTGCATGGAGCCTGCTTCTCCCTCTGCCTGTGTCTCTGCCTCTCTCTCTCTCTGTGTGTCTCTCATGAATAAATAAAATAAAATCTTTAAAAAAGAAAAGATCTGGTGGTGGTGGTGGATGCCTGACTACATTTGTGTAAATGAGGTGTCAATCTTGGTGACTGTTTCTAACCCAAGATCGTTTGGCCTCTGGGCTTTCATTTTTAGGAGCTGAAATTGCTAGTGACCAACATCTGTATCCTGCCTTTCCCCACCCCCACCAAAAAGATAGCAAATATATTGCTAAGTGGATAAAAAGAGAAATAAATCCCTTTTCACTGGGTACCCTAGTTATATAGAATAAGATTTTCCATGCTTAAACATTTATGCTGCCATGTAAGGATCATTCATTCAAAAATGATACAAAATGAACAACTTTAAGAATCTGAAATATTTTATTCCTTTTTATATCAGGTGCATGAATTAATTTAAACATATATTAAATGGACATATTCCTTTGGTCTGGGGAAAAGAATTTGAACTAGGACTACATCCAACTTCTACACAGAGCCTCAGTACTAGTTTTGGGATGCCATAACAGGCAGAGTCCCCCAGACCTCAACCCCCTATCTACTACTACAAGTATTGCGAAGAATAACTATACGTTGCAAAATATTTTTCCTGAAATCACAGATTTTGAAATTATGCCTCCAAAATTTATGACATTGGGTAAGATATGTAACATGAATTCCCAGGTCAAAAATGGGACATTTATTTTATTCACACTACAAAAAAATTAGGTTATTTGGAAGAAAGATCTTACTAGAAGAAAATCACTTGCGTTAGTTGTTTTAAAATCACAACTACAATATATGACAGCATTGGCTTTCAATGTATAAATTTAGTAGTCCCTAATCCACAGATAATGATAGCACCTTAAATATAGAAATGTTTTCATCTAGAAGAAAGCATGAAATGTACTGGAAAAGTACTAAAATACATGTCTTATGTAAAGCAATTAATAGGAAATGCTGTGAATTTAACTTAGCTTTAATGCTGTCCTTCTGCTTCTTTTTACTGTAAAATGTAATTTACAATCCATGTATAAAATACTGCTTTTGTTATATATGGGCAAGTGGGTGGAAGAAACCACTTGGTCATATGATGTCCCTAACCATAAGGCCTATAAAATATTTATATACTATATTTAAATGGTTTATATAATTTTGGAAAGAGAAGAAAAGACAAAGAAGATAAGGATTTAATTAGCTTGTGGGTTGAGTAACATCCAAGGGCTAATACCTCTCCTTGCAGAAAGAGATGATTTTCTGATGACATCATCCATTACAACATGCAGGATATAAAGAGGACATTGCAGTCATTAGCCATGCCCTATAAAGTAGAGAGACAAGTGTCTGCTTCATTAGCTCATCATCAAGTTTTGGCCTTTAGTTAAAGATGTCCAATACTGGCTATTTAAGGCATTTACCAGTACATACTTGGCCTCAAACCCCTTCAGTTGGCCTAACATCTTAAATATCTTCTTTCTGTTAACTAAAAACATTAAATAAGAAATGCAAAAGTTAAAAAGTTCATATAAGGCAAAATTTTGGTACAATGTTAGCTTTCCTAGATTTACATAACATGAAAATGACAAAAGAAGTCACAAAAAAATTCATTTCTGATAGGGGTAATATCATTTCCCTATGCAGTTATCTGTCTCTACCACTTGAGTGAATTATAAATCAAATTTGCCAAAAACAAACAAAAGCAAACACACTCTGAATCAATACATTTATAGTCAGACCTCAAAGAATTCACTAAAATCAAGGATCATGATTTTAAAATAAAAAAATCACCATGCATATGAAGAAATGGAGCATGAGTGAGAGTTACCAGAAACAATAGATAGCAAAAACTGTGAAAAATTTCAGACATTGGAATTATCTGACACCAAATATAAAGTAAGTGTATAAAAATAATGTACAAATAAGAAAATAAAAATAGTGTATAATTAAGTAAATAACCAGGCAGTTCTGAAAAAGAAATATATAATATTTCTACCAATGAAAAATATATATTTGGATATAAAAACTCAACTTATAGGTTTATTTTTAAAATTTTAAAGATTATTTATTTATTCATGAGAGACACAGAGAGAGAGAAAGAGAGGCAGAGACACAGGCAGAGGGAGAAGCAGGCCCCATGCAGGGAGCCCGATGCGGGACTCCATCCTGGGACTCCTGGATCATGCCCTGGGCCGAAGACAGGCACTAAACATCTGAGCCACCCAGGGATCCCCAATGTATAAGTTTAAAAACACATTAAAACTGGAATATGAGACACAACTGAATTCACAGAAAAATCTAAAGAAATTGTCCAGAAAATAGAATGAGATAGAAAATATGGTGAGAAGTTAAAGGATGTGAGGAATAAAATAAGAAGTCTTAGTATTAATACATATCAGAGTTCCAGTTAATACAAAAAAGAGGGAATAGGGTGGAAGTCAGTATTCAAAAAGGTGATGACCGAGAATTTTGTAGAAGTTGGAGAATTTTAGATTTACAAATCCCACTGAACCTCAAGCATGATAAATAATACTATCATAGTACATTGAGCAAAGAGGAGATCTTAAACAGTCAGAAACAGAATAATATTCAGCAATGAAAAGAGGCAACTTGGTACAAAATGGATAAATGTCAAAAAGTTATGCTGAGTTAAATGTAGATATCATTAGTTACATAAAAGTCTAGAAGTTTTATATCTACTTAATGATTTCAATTTATTATTATTATATCAGATCTATTTCTGGTAATGTTTTATATTTAAAATCTATGTTATCTTTTATTACTTTAGCTAATCTACCTTACTTTTGGCTTATGTTTGGCTGATAAATCTACCATTTGCAATTAATATCTGCTGCACCTCCAGGCACAATTTATCTGTGTCTTCCTTGTACAGATTTGCTTTATAGACGTTTTATATAAATGCAATCATATACTATACAGCTTTTTACATCTGGTTTCTTTTATAAATCAATCAAAATACATCAAGAATCTATAGAACTACAAAATGATATTTAATAAATCTATAACCACAGTGGGAGATTTTTAAAATGTCCTTAGTAATTATTAGATAAAACAGATAAAAGTATCTAGCTATAGAAGATTTGAACAACATATTTACTTATTTTAATCCAAAGGACAAACAAAATCCATTATACCTAATAAATATTTCATGTATAAAGATAAATCTATAAAACATAAGCCTCAAAAAAAATTTTAAAGGATTTATATCATGCAGACCTGACTTCAACACAATAATTCATAAGCAATTAGAAAGCCATTATATATTGGGAAATTTAAAACCTACTTCCAATAAATTTTAAAAAATCATGATAGAAATTAAAATATTTAGAGCTAAAAGATAATAAAATACTGTAGTAGCACAAATCAAATCTTGTGGAACATAGCTAAAGTAGTACTTAGACACTGATTGCCTTAAGAAATTTTATAATAGGGGCACCTGGGTGGCTCAGTGGTTGAGTGTCTGCCCTTGGCTCAGGTCATGATCCTGGGTACCTGGGATCAAGTCCCACATCGGGCTCCCCACAGGGAGTCAGCTTCTCCCTCTGACTATGTCTCTGCTTCTCTCTAGGTCTCTCATGAATAAGTAAATTAAATATTTTTAAGAAAAAAAGAAATTTATTAGAAAGGGAGACAGAACATGAGAGACTCCTAACTCTGGGAAACGAACAAGGGGTGGTGGAAAGGGAGGTGGGCACGGGGTGGGGGTGACTGGGTGACGGGCACTGAGGGGGGCACTTGATGGGATGAGCACTGGGTGTTATGCTATATTTTGGCAAATTGAACTCCAATAAAAAAATTAAAAAAGAAAAAGAAAAAAAAGAAATTTTATAATATAAAATTTGAAAATTAATAAACTAAGCAACAATATAACATAACAGACAAACCCCCAAAAAAGTAGTAAAAAGAAACTAATGACAGAAATGTATTCATTTAAATAGAAAAGATATGATAATCAAATGTCTAGAGATTTTTTTAATAAATGACTAATAAATGGAAAACACTGAGAAGATTCATCAAGAAAACAAAGGGAAATTCATAAATATTGGAAATGGAAAGGGGGCAGAATGACAGAGATTAAAAGACAAATACCCACCATTTGCTTCAACGTGGATGGAACTGCAGGGTATTATGCTGAGTGAAGTAGGTCAATCGGAGAAGGACAAACATTATATGTTCTCATTCATTTGGGGAATATGAATAATAGTGAAAGGGAATATAAGGGAAGGGAGAGGAGGTGTGTGGGAAATGTCAGAAAGGGAGACAGAACATAAAGACTCCTAACTCTGAGAATGAACTGGGGGTGGTAGAAGGGGAGGAGGGCGGGGGGTAGGGGTGAATGGGTGATGCGCACTGGTGGGGGCACTTGGCGGGATGAGCACTGGGTGTTGTTCTGTATGTTGTTAAATTGAACACCAATAAAAAATAAATGTATTAAAAAATAAAAAAATAAAAAAATAAAATGAATAAATTTTTAAAAATAATTCAATACAATCAATTCAAAGAGAAATATTAAAACACTAAAATTAAAAGTAAGTAACCAGTAGTTTATAGTCATCCCACAAGGAAAACAGCAAGACCAAATGATGTGACAGGCAAGGTCAACCAATTATTTTACAGCCCCTATATATGAATTCAACAAACAGTAGTCCAGAAAACAGAAAAACAAAGAATATTACTCTCCTAATCTCTGACACTGGTAAAAAATTGAGATAAAAATAAGTCTCTTAGTGAAAGGAAAATTGGAGGCCAAATTGACTCTTGAACATAGATACACCTAAATAAAATACTAGCAAACCAAATCCAGCAATGAAGATAGAAGTCTGAATATCATGACTAATTTGGACTGAAATGGAAGGTTAGCATAATATAAGAAAATCAATAATTCAATACACTAACAGATTATAGGAGATAAATCATTTAATCATTCCAATAGGTGCAGAAAAAGCATTACATGATATTTAGTGGAATCCATGACTTTGAAAAATTATAAGCACATTGGACTAGAAAGGAACCTGACAAAGGGTACCTATGGAAGCAATGGCCAGTATGGTGCTTGATGGCAAAACATGAATGCATTCCTTTCATAAGGGCACCAATAGGACAAGTACACAGGCTACCATCCTAAAGAGACTAACAATTGCACAATGTTTGTCTTGCACCAAGCAGGGTTTCTACATACTTAATAGTTAGGCAGTGGATAGAGAATATACTGGGGTTCAAAGGCCCCAATGTTAATATACTTTATCAGAGATGCAAATGGCAACTGAAAAATCTTCCAGTGACATGCAAATACTAATAATATCCCTTAATAAAGCTACTTTAAGGGAACAACACCCTTCCAACAATCTCAGCCATGCAAAGTAAACCTTGTTTATTGTGCAAGGTTAGCAAAGCAATATTTCTGATAATAGTTTAAACTGTTGGAATTGGCTGGCTCAATATTCTAAAAGGAATGACAAGAATCTACAGTGGAACACTGAGGGAAAAAATGGCCTGTGTGTGTGGTCAGTGCTTCCTCATCCTCTAAGGAAAAATAGCATATGTACATTGAAATATTTAACAGGTATCTAATTGTACCAGTGGATATTGTACCAGATATTTAACAGTATCTTTAAAAGGATATTGGAGATCAAGTGTAAACACAGCTGGTTAAATTTAAAACAACCAAAGAATCAGTTATTGTGAATTTTTACTACATTCCACTAACTAACCCCAGAAATGTAGCAATGTTTTTTTTGTTTTTTTTTTTAGGAGGTAGGTAGAAGGAAGGAAGGAAGGAAGGAAGGAAGGAAGGAAGGAAGGAAGGAAGGTAGGAAGGAAGAAGTAAGGAAGGAGGTGGGGAGGGAGGGAGGAAATAGAAAGATTGATTCAATGACCTAAGGAAAATTAAACTATTTTTCTCCAATTTATTTAAACTTTTATAAGGTGTGATATTAGAGATGCTGAGGAATTTATCATATTTGGTTTGTTTCAATAAACATTTTGAGCACTTAAGATACTTCAGGTAAAGTGCTGGGCACTGGGTATAGAGATAAAAAGGCAAGAACCATTCTCTGAAGGGGTTTTGAATTTAGTGGAAACTGGAAGCATATTGCCCTCTAGGCAACTTTTAAAAAGGCATTTTACAGACATCTGAGTACAGGCCAAGAGACACTTTGAAAAATACTATGAATACTATATGTAAAAAAGTTTAATACCAAAATGAATTTTCAGTCAATATTAATATAATACACCTATGCCTGGTTCCTAATGAAGATAAACATAAAGAAAAACAATTAGAGTACAATGCAAATTAATGATTTGAAGAAATAATTTTTAAATGATGAATCTGTAGTAGGAAAACATATCTGTATTCACTTAGTTTTTTGTAAATATATGATGCGCTGTCATAGGAGAAAGTTTTTTGAAAAGCTGATCCACATTTTTCAAGCTCAGAAACATATATCAGTGATTTGAGTCTGAGCTTAGCAATGAAGCCTCCAAGGCCTAAAAGTATAATCAATTACCAAGAAAATAATCAAAAAATAAAATAATCAATAATGACCAAGGAAGTAAGGAAGTTTGGTATGAACTTGCTGTAGGACTTATAGAGAAAATTTTGATAAGTTAGAGGACTTTATTGTTCTAAGCCTTAAATAGTAATAAGAGACAAAATGTACTGAGCACTTACTATGTTTCAAGCTCTATGTTGAGCTCTTGATATATGTCAGTCTATTTTAATCTGATGATTTATTTTTTTATTGGAATTCTATTTGCCAACATATAGCATATCACCCAGTGCTCATCCCGTCCAGTGCCCCCTTCAGTGCCCATCACACAGTCACCCCATCCCCCCACCCACCTCCCCTTTCACCACCCCTTGTTTGTTTTCTAGAGTTAGGTGTCTCTCGTGTTCTGTCACTCTCGCTGATATTTTCCACTCATTTTTTCTCCTTTCCCCTTTATTCTCTTTCACTATGTTTTATATTCCCCAAATGAATGAGACCATATAATGTTTGTCCTTCTCTGGTTGACTTACTTCACTCAGCATAATACCCTTCAGTTCCATCCACCTCGAAGCAAATGGTGGGTATTTGTCATTTCTAATGGCTGAGTAATATTCCATTGTATACATATACCCCTAATCTGATTATTTAGATTTTGGTTTAATAAATGCCTGTATGTAAATTCCGGTCAAAACATTTTGCTTCCTGCCCATTGACCATAGCAAAGTCTAGACATTCAAGCCTTTGAGTCAAAAGGTGGATTTGAAATTAATGAGATTCTCACAAACCTCTACATATGCCTTCTTTGTTCCCCACATCTCTCCGTGAGTGGACAGACAGTGAAGCCACAGCCTCAGAGATGCTACTTGACTTTTCCTGTCCTGCTCTGATGGATCTTGTAAGAATGGAGCAAAAGCCAAAAAGTCACTTCAAATAAACTAGGACACAATCTAAGATGGTGCACTCTACTAACAAAAGAGGCATAAAGAAGGGGATATCATACTAGTGGGACTAATAATTAGAATCATCTTTCCACAAAAAAAAAAATTGAAAACAGTAGTTAAAGGTACAAAGAATACATTTCCTTTGATCTACCAATTTTCATGTCAAAGAGTTTTTTCTAGTTCCATCTAAACAGAAGTATACACAAATATGTGTGACCGATAATATTCAACAGATTGTTTATAACAGTAAAAAAATGTGGAAACAGTCAAAATTTCCAATAATGGAACAATGAGTAATTCTATCTTAGGATAGAATAATAGGTAGCTACTTTAAATAATATTATAAATAAGGGTTTCTAAGTCTCAGAATTACTGACATTTTGGACTGCATAATTCTTTGTTGTGAGAGCTGTCCTGTGCACTGTGGTACATTCAACGGCATCCCTAGCTTCTACCCAGTGAATGCCAGAAGCAAAAATTGTTTTCAGCTGTTACCAAATGTCCTCGGGGGGTAAAAACTGCCTGGTTGGGAATCACTGTTATAGAGCAATATTTATGGTCATGGGAAAATGTCCATAATGAGCTAAAGATGAAAGAAGGAGGCTACAAAGCACTGTGACAAATATTTCTCTTTACATACACAACACACACACACACACACACATGCATGCACGCAGAGAAAGACAAGAAGAAAAAGAGAGACTTTTTTTTTTTTTTTTTAAAGAAAACTGCAGGGACAGTCACCAAAGTATTAATAAAAATTATTTCTGGCTAGAGAGATTGTAGTCTGTCTCTCTTTCCATTCTTCAGTGTTATCTAAATTTTTGGAGTTGAAGTTTTACTCCTTTTTATAATAAGGAACAAAATGAGTAGCCTTTATAAGCATCATTATAAAGTCCTTTATTATCAACATGACAGTGTATCTGCTTCTGAAACAAAGGATTGTCACTGACTAAGGAATGCAATGTAATTAGACATTTTCCAGAAGATCCTCAGCTGCAGGGATTAAGGAAGGTCTAGAGACAACAAGAATGGGTCTTCCTTGGTGGGCATGTCCTCCTCACCAAACCAAGCCCTCAGTCTACTTCCTCAATGTTGTTTGAAATTTTAAGATTCCAGGGGCAATTAGCCCCTGGTCAATTTGCAATAAGTAAACAGAAAACTAACATTCCTGTGATGCTGTGCTTAACAAATTTACTCTCCATGAGTGTTTGTGTGTGAAGAATATGAAAAGGAAAGAAGCCATAGTTACCTATGAAACATCTGGGTGTGAAGATCACAGGCACCAGTCCATTTCCTCACATTTTCCAGGCTTCAATTTTCTCATCTGTATGCACAAACACACACACAAACAGTTCCAGAGAAATCTTTAGTTAGTAATAAAGCCACTTATTACCAGAGGTGGAAGAGGTGGGTCTGAATAATAAAGGTCCAGACTCTGACTTGAAGAGGGGCCATGGCACCCACAGTTATGCTGACAGGATTGTGCTATCCTTCATCTTATCTCTGGCACTTCAATGTGAAGTTCTTAGATTACTGTTGAGGTGACAATGTGCTACTAATAAAGAGAAGCAAAAGTATGCACAAAGATGCAGTCACGGACAAGACCAAACCACATATTTTCCCATTCTACCCTGCCTGGAGCAAAAACCGACATACAGCTGGTCCTGCTGTAAATAAGTCTTTCTCAGAAAGGTTCTCCAGAAAGCAACCACTGCATGCAGAAAATCTATCTAAATGTAAAGCTTCAAAGTAATTTCCACAAAACAAATATTTACTCTAAAATACCTAAGTTTCTATTGAAATAAGTTATACTAGACTGTGATGATTCTTCTCTGAGAAACTTTTAAAACCAGTATGTAGACAAAAGGGAACTCTTGTATACTATCAGTGAGAATATACATCAGTTCAGCCACTATGGAAAACTGTATGGAGATTCCTTAAAAAACTAAAAATAGGACTACCATACAATCCAGCAATTCTACTTCTGAGTAAATATGCAAAGTATTAAAATCAGACTCTTGAAGAGAAATTTGCATTCCCATGTTCACTAAAGCATTAATCACAATGGCCAAAACATGGAAGCAACTTAAATGTCCAACATAAAAACACACACACAAAAAAAAAAAGATGGTACATATATACAATATATATGTTTATCCAGCATTAAGAAGAAAGAAGTTCCACCATTTGTGACAACACAGATGAACTTGAGGACATTAGGCTAAGTGAAATAAGCCAGGCAGAAGGACAATTGCTACATGACACCACTTATATGAGACATCTAAAATAGTCAAACTCACAGAAGCAGTGAGTAGAATGGTAGTTGCCAGGGCCTGAAGAAAAGGACAAATGAGCAGTATTAATAAAAGTATAAAGTTTCAGTTATACAAGATGATACAAGATGCTATATAGACCTACTGTACAGCATAATGCCTATAGTTATCAATGCTGTATTGTATGCTTAAAATTTTGATGAGTGTAGATCTTATGTTAAGTGTTATTATTACAAAATAATATAAACAAATAACTAAAGTGGGAGAAAAAGAAACAACCCAGGATTCTTAGACAATATGACCGAACATTTTTCAATGTTGTCAGTTTTTTCCTTTTTAAGGACAAACTTTCTCTGGATCTCTAATTGCAAAAAACTATTTTTACTTATTTATATAAAGGTAAAAATATGTTTTACCCATGAGGACAATATATGTGTTTTATATCCCATGTAATTTTTAGAAAACATGCTAGAAGACTATCTTAACTACTAGATTTCTCTTGGAAGACAAATCTTGATAAACTTTAAAGATTGCTCTATAATATTCTTAGGGCAGATTTGAGAATTACGGACTCCTTGAGGCTAGTTCCAAATAAAGCACCTAGGAAGCTTGCCGGGGGTTCTTGTAGATAATGCTAAGTGGTACAGGAAGGGGAGAATTGTGTCCCTAGGTCCACTGACCCAGCGTGAAGTGTTTTTATCTATGAGGGATATATGTTTGGGTCCATTTTGCAGAAGAGAGAAAGTTCAAAGTAGGATGAAGAAAGACCAAAGCTGAGGAGACATAGTAGAAAGAATAGATTTTTCTTATAATACTGTTAGAAGTGAGGCCAAATGTTTCTCAGGGGAGCCAATTCATTAGTCTGTCCATTCTTGATGAATTCAGTATGAAGAGGAACACAGAATGTTCTCCACATTTGCCAAGAGAGACAAAATATTTCCCCTGCTAAGTTTGAAGGGCAGAATTAAACTCATTAAGCATTTCTAAGATCTCACTCTATCTCATTTTGACTTTGCTTCCTTCCCTGGATAGAATGACCTTCTTGAAAGCTTCTATGTACATTGGACAAAGAGTCTGAAGGGAAGCCTAGTTTTATTCTATGGAAAATGAAGTAACCTGTTAAGAGAGAGGTTGGGAGTGGTGACTAGAACCAAGTATACCAGGAAGGCTGTAACTTTGTAGGGCTATCTGCTCCTTCTTAATTTGTTCAGAGCCTCACAACTCCTTGGGACCAGCAAGGTAAAACTGTATAGGGTGCTGGTGGCTTAGATCATGGCACACAGGATTTAAAGAAAAAAAAAAAACTACATACACAGAAACATATGCACCCACTAAGCAAAAGTGTAACTAACCAAGAAAACCATGTAAATATCGAAACTTTGCAAACCACAACGTGGCAGATCACATGTTGAAAGCCAATCATAGTCAAAGACTCAAAAGTCCTAAACAGGTTTTTACTTTCTTCTCTAGCATATTCTACTAGCATTCTCAGGAATGTTGCCATATGGCCAACAACATACAGCTTGCCAAATCATTCTTGAAGCAAAATAACAAAGAATTCATTAACAATAAAGTGACAAATATTGAATATGAAGATTACCCAGGACTGTAAATTCTCACAAAATTCACATATTTCACTTATGCCTACTTTCCCCATGGCCTCACAAAAAAAAAAAAAAAAAAAGAGAGAGAGAGGGAGAAATTAATGTCCTATAAACCAGATGTCCCAGAAACCAGGTCATCTATGCCACCAAGTATTGACCTCTGCTGAGTTTCTATCTACTACTGAAGCCTGCCTTCATGTTAGTCCATATATATTCCCCATCCTCTGCCCCGGTAGAATGCTCATCTTAAAAATCCCTTCACTTATTTTTAGCTGCTCTCATCTTTCTTCTGCTATGACATGATATTGATCTCTATGCTTTTTTTTCAGTATAAAAAATAACTTTAATTCTGCTATTTACAAGATTTAATGTTTATACTTGGCAAGACTCTCCAATCTTGGCACTTCTTAGTTCTCACTCTCAAAATCACCCTCCCTACTAAGTGATGGTAGCCGTGGCCAGCTCTGTGCATCAGTGCTGCTTCTGTGGGAATCTGCCTAAATATGGCCCACCGCCAATGTGTTTGTTTCAATAGAAAGAACTCAATTAGAAAGTTTGAAACATTGGACTTTCTAGTTAACTTTCTGAGTAACTCTACTTGAATCCTTTAAATGTATTTTAAAAAATACTACATTCTGGCTACGGTTTGGAGGTAATTAATTTGCCTAGTTTCCTTTATAAGTGATAAAAATGTAGCAAGAATCTAAACAGATAGATGTTGATCTTTAGGAGTTGATTAGTCTTTAACTAAATTGGTCTGCTTCTCTGTACATGAAGATAATCAGTTTTGTGAGAACTAAATGAGATGTATCTAATGCTCCTAGCACAGGGTATGATTTCTAGCAGGCACTCAAGAATATTAACTTACATTATCTTAGTTCTTCTTCTGTATCAATTCTAATTTCTTTTCTATCTTCTCTTTTTAAGGTTTAGTCAGCTCCATTTACAGACTGTGATTCTTATCTAGAGGAGGCGTGGGCTGTCTTCTATCTTATCCTCCATGTGGTTTAGTTTTTATTATGGAATCTTTTTAATGTCAGATGTTGCTAGGCGATTTTTTCTGGTTTGATTAATTTAGTTCTAGCACAAACAAAAATATGTCCAAATGGTTTGGTCTTCACTGATGTTGCTTTTCTTCCAAAATAAATAGGTTCTACTTTTGTGTCAAAAGACTTCTGATGTGGTTCCAGACTTTTACAGAGATGTGGCTGATCACAAACTTAGTGGTTTAAGAACTTGATCACTTATTGTTAGTGTAAATACATTGAGAATGAATAACAGTAAGTGATGAAGTACTGTAAAAAAAATAGGAAAGAAAGAAAGACCTCTAAATTAATTAGAAGGGGAAATATATGGGTTGCAAAAAGCAGACAAAAGTGTGGCTTCTTTTTAGAATTCTTTCTCTATCTATATAGTCCATGGAAAATATGACCCTCCATCTTTAGGGAGAAACTCAGGCTATCATGTAGGCAAAGATGGAAAGAGATTATTGAAATTAACCATTCTGATAAATAATCTCCTGAGGTTTGACAAATCCACATGATTCTGGACTAAAAATGAGCAAAGCAAAGTATGAACTGCTTTATATTACATACAAAACTGCTGGATTAAGAATACTGGCTTTAGAAGATCTTTTAATATTTAATTTTGAAATGTTTTCTGATTTCCTGATTCCAGTTACCTGAGTTTATTTACATAGGCTGTGGGAAATTGCCAGGATAATAATTTTTGGTAGGAAGGGAACACTATTCAAAGTAATAGAATTTAGAACAATTTTCTTTTATCCAAGGTTAGTTTTTTAGGTAGCTTTCTATAAGTTTCCACCCTATTTTACATTCACATGAAAACGTCAATGGACTTTATGGATTTTCCAATGATGCCAAAGATACAGAAATACCCACCATGGTGGGAAGAAGGGACACAGCAGTGTTATTAATAGGAATATATAAGAGGGGAATTCAGTGAAAATGGCTGGCATCCAAGTATACAGCTAATCTTTTCTTCAGTTTAAGTTGTGGATTCTAATCAGTAGCTCAGAAGGAATGAGGTTGGTGAATCTCACAGAAGAGTTTTTGAGAAACTTTTATTACACAAAAAGCTTTTGAATAAGGAAGTAGGCCTTTAAAGGGACGGCCTCTCTCAGATATTTTACTCATTTCCAGTAAGTCCTTCTCAAAAATGAACGCTGCTTCTAACTGAACAATCACAGTATTTCAACACACCCAAAGCAAACTGGGTAGGGAGAGCTGAATTGTGATGAAAGCCTGTACTATTATGACCTTTCTCATGACCATAATTGATGGATGTGCCCCTGAAACACTTTGCAAGGCTGTTGATATATTTAGAAATGTGCCTGTGACTCATTATGCCCATAATTTGGCAGTAAATAGGGGCAGATTACCCCAGTGGCTATGGAGACAGCTCATTGCCCAATGATGTGGTTCTTTCATATGTAATCACCTTTTGTAGAATGTACAGTTGTCCCCTTTTTGAAACTGTATAGGCTGGGCTCAGAGTTTCATAAGCTAAACTCTGTTTTTTTTATCAATATAAATATCAAAATAATCAAGATAAGAATATTTCAACATCTATTCTGGTTATGAATGCAAATGAAAATACTAAGAAAAATCTTTTACCTAAAAGCTTATACTGACCTTTGGCTTCTCCGGGATATAGAAATGTGAAAAGAGTGTCACTTCTAGTCTATCAACTAGAAGAAGCTGGATAAACTATAAATCTTGACTTTTCTTGAGCCTAGAGAAGTAAGTTCACATGGTATCTAGCTAGCCTAAAGCCTAAAAAGAGATGGGCATCTTTAAAGAGAGAGGGAATAGAAGCATGGGCTTACTAGTGAGAACAGAAGAAAGCCAGGCCTGCCATACAAGTGGGTGAGAAACATCCAGTTAAATTTTGTAATGAATTCCTAAAATCCAAGAGTAGGCCAAATGAAAATATGGAACTCCTGTAAACTACAGATGCAAGGAGAATTTAATTCCATTTCAGTTATTCTTCTCCATGACTCTATGATTCTCCATGAATAAAACAAAGAACACATTTCTTGCCAAGGGTAGCAAGAACAAAATAAAAAGCAACAGCAGTGTACCACTTTGGGAGTGTCAAGAACGAAGAGGAACCCTCTCTGAAGTGCCAGTACACAGAGAAGGTCAATTGCTAAGGGTGGAACATTAACATTAAGAACAACGAACCCGCAAATGGGACCCCACCCTAAACACAAGGTAATGCAAGAGGAAGTTGTAGGCAGGGATACAGTGAATGAATGCATAGCAGCAACCAAACTTAAACCCAGCTCACTTCTGAGTAGATTGACCTACCACCCCACAATAATAACCTAGGAGAACATAGATAAACCCATTTCCAAGCATAAATACTAATTATTTCACTCTCTACTATTCTATACATGATATACACGATTCAATGTAAACTTATAAGACATAGAAAAAGCAAGGACAAAACAACCCACTGATATGAGGAAAAGCAATCAACAGAACCAGAGATGACCCATATGTTGGGCCATAATATAGTGAATTAATTTAAAATCACTATAATAAACATATTAAAGACTCTATCAGGAAAGGTGGTCAACATGCATTAACAAATATTGAATTTCAGTGGGTATATGAAAACTATAAGAAGGATCAAATGGAAATGCTAGAAAGAGATTCACAGAAAGACAAATAAAAGCCCTCAATGGTTACTTATATAGACATCTTGCAGCTAAAGAAAAAACACGGCAAATGTTAAGATAATTCAATAAAAATTAAACTGAGAAGACTAAGAGAGTGAATAAAACCAATGAGAGTATCCCAGAGCTACAAGATGATATAAAATGGTCTAACAGAATTCTTGGCAAGATGGCGGAAGAGCAGGGTCTCCAAATCACCTGTCTCCACCAAACTACCTAGAAAACCTTCAAATTATCCTGAAAATCTATGAATTCGGCCTGAGATTTAAAGAGAGACCAGCTGGAATGCAACAGTGAGGAGAGTTCGCGCTTCTATCAAGGTAGGAAGACGGGGAAAAAGAAATAAAGGAACAAAGGCCTCCAAGGGGGAGGGGCCCCGCGAGGAGCCGGGCTGAGGCCGGGGCGAGTGTCCCCAGGACAGGAGAGCCCCGTCCCGGAGGAGCAGGAGCTGCACCGACCTTCCCGGGCGGAAAGGGGCTCCAGGGAGGTGGAGCAGGACCCAGGAGGGCGGGGATGCCCTCGGGCTCCCGGGGACAGTAACAGAGCAACTGCGCGCCCAGGAGAGTGCGCCGAGCTCCCTAAGGGCTGCAGCGCGCACGGCGGGACCCGGAGCAGCTCGGGGGGCTCGGGCGGCGGCTCCGCGGAGGGGGCTGCGCGGCCCCGGGAGCAGCTCGGAGGGGCTCGGGCAGAGGAAGAGGCTCCGTGCGGAGGGGGCTGCGCGGTTCCAGGAGCAGCTCGGAGGGGCTCGGGCGGCGGCTCCGCGGAGGGGGCTGCGCGGCCCTGGGAGCGCGAATCCACCAGCGCAGGCTCCGGAGCACAGGGCGCCGGGACACAGCCCGGGATCCCGCCTCCCCCGGGACAGGCAGAGGCCGGGAGGGCCCAGGACAGCGAGGACGCTCCTGCCCCAGCTGAGCAGATCAGCGGCCCCGCCCCGGAGCCTCCAGGCCCTGCAGACGGAGTTCCTGCCGGAGCTGAATCCAGGTTTCCAGAGCTGCCCCGCCACTGGGGCTGTTCCTCCTGCGGCCTCACGGGGTAAACAACCCCCACTGAGCCCTGCACCAGGAGGGGGCACAGCAGCTCCCCCAACTGCTAACACCTGAAAATCAGCACAACAGGCCCCTCCCCCAGAACACCAGCTAGACGGACAACTTCCAGGAGAAGCCAAGGGACTTAAAGTACACAGAATCAGAAGATACTCCCCGGTGGTTCTTTTTTTGTTTGTTTGTTTTTGTTTTTGTTTTATTTTGCTTTTTGATTTGTATCCTTCCCCCACCCCCTTTTTTTCTCCTTTCTTTTTCTTTCTCTTTTTCTTCCCTTTTTTTGTTTTTCGTTTTTTTTTCTTTTTCTTCCCTTTTTTTTCTCTTTCTCTTTTCTTTCCTTCTTTCTCTCCTCTCTTTTTCTCTTTTTCCCCAATACAATTTGCTTTTGGCCACTCTGCACTGAGCAAAATGACTAGAAGGAAAACCTCACCTCAAAAGAAAGAATCAGAAACAGTCCTCTCTCCCACAGAGTTACAAAATCTGGATTACAATTCAATGTCAGAAAGCCAATTCAGAAGCACTATTATACAGCTACTGGTGGCTCTAGAAAAAAGTATAAAGGACTCAAGAGACTTCATGACTGCAGAATTTAGAGCTAATCAGGCAGAAATTAAAAATCAATTGAATGAGATGCAATCCAAACTAGAAGTCCTAACGACGAGGGTTAACGAGGTGGAAGAACGAGTGAGTGACCTAGAAGACAAGTTGATAGCAAAGAGGGAAACTGAGGAAAAAAGAGACAAACAATTAAAAGACCATGAAGATAGATTAAGGGAAATAAACGACAGCCTGAGGAAGAAAAACCTACGTTTAATTGGGGTTCCCGAGGGCGCCGAAAGGGACAGAGGGCCAGAATATGTATTTGAACAAATTCTAGCTGAAAACTTTCCTAATCTGGGAAGGGAAACAGGCATTCAGATCCAGGAAATAGAGAGATCCCCCCCTAAAATCAATAAAAACCGTTCAACACCTCGACATTTAATTGTGAAGCTTGCAAATTCCAAAGATAAAGAGAAGATCCTTAAAGCAGCAAGAGACAAGAAATCCCTGACTTTTATGGGGAGGAGTATTAGGGTAACAGCAGACCTCTCCACAGAGACCTGGCAGGCCAGAAAGGGCTGGCAGGATATATTCAGGGTCCTAAATGAGAAGAACATGCAACCAAGAATACTTTATCCAGCAAGGCTCTCATTCAAAATGGAAGGAGAGATAAAGAGCTTCCAAGACAGGCAGCAACTAAAAGAATATGTGACCTCCAAACCAGCTCTGCAAGAAATTTTAAGGGGGCCTCTTAAAATTCCCCTTTAAGAAGAAGTTCAGTGGAACAGTCCACAAAAACAAAGACTGAATAGATATCATGATGACACTAAACTCATATCTCTCAATAGTAACTCTGAATGTGAACGGGCTTAATGACCCCATCAAAAGGCGCAGGGTTTCAGACTGGATAAAAAAGCAGGACCCATCTATTTGCTGTCTACAAGAGACTCATTTTAGACAGAAGGACACCTACAGCCTGAAAATAAAAGGTTGGAGAACCATTTACCATTCGAATGGTCCTCAAAAGAAAGCAGGGGTAGCCATCCTTATATCAGATAAACTAAAATTTACCCCAAAGACTGTAGTGAGAGATGAAGAGGGACACTATATCATACTTAAAGGATCTATTCAACAAGAGGACTTAACAATCCTCAATATATATGCTCCGAATGTGGGAGCTGCCAAATATATAAATCAATTATTAACCAAAGTGAAGAAATACTTAGATAATAATACACTTATACTTGGTGACTTCAATCTAGCTCTTTCTATACTCGATAGGTCTTCTAAGCAAAACATCTCCAAAGAAACGAGAGCTTTAAATGATACACTGGACCAGATGGATTTCACAGATATCTACAGAACTTTACATCCAAACTCAACTGAATACACATTCTTCTCAAGCGCACATGGAACTTTCTCCAGAATAGACCACATATTGGGTCACAAATCGGGTCTGAACCGATACCAAAAGATTGGGATTGTCCCCTGCATATTCTCGGACCATAATGCCTTGAAATTAGAACTAAATCACAACAAGAAGTTTGGAAGGACCTCAAACACATGGAGGTTAAGGACCATCCTGCTAAAAGATAAAAGGGTCAACCAGGAAATTAAGGAAGAATTAAAAAGATTCATGGAAACTAATGAGAATGAAGATACAACCGTTCAAAATCTTTGGGATGCAGCAAAAGCAGTCCTAAGGGGGAAATACATCGCAATACAAGCATCCATTCAAAAACTGGAAAGAACTCAAATACAAAAGCTAACCTTACACATAAAGGAGCTAGAGAAAAAACAGCAAATAGATCCTACACCCAAGAGAAGAAGGGAGTTAATAAAGATTCGAGCAGAACTCAACGAAATCGAGACCAGAAGAACTGTGGAACAGATCAACAGAACCAGGAGTTGGTTCTTTGAAAGAATTAATAAGATAGATAAACCATTAGCCAGCCTTATTAAAAAGAAGAGAGAGAAGACTCAAATTAATAAAATCATGAATGAGAAAGGAGAGATCACTACCAACACCAAGGAAATACAAACGATTTTAAAAACATATTATGAACAGCTATACGCCAATAAATTAGGCAATCTAGAAGAAATGGACGCATTCCTGGAAAGCCACAAACTACCAAAACTGGAACAGGAAGAAATAGAAAACCTGAACAGGCCAATAACCAGGGAGGAAATTGAAGCAGTCATCAAAAACCTCCCAAGACACAAGAGCCCAGGGCCAGATGGCTTCCCAGGAGAATTTTATCAAACGTTTAAAGAAGAAATCATACCTATTCTCCTAAAGCTGTTTGGAAAGATAGAAAGAGATGGAGTACTTCCAAATTCGTTCTATGAAGCCAGCATCACCTTAATTCCAAAGCCAGACAAAGACCCCGCCAAAAAGGAGAATTACAGACCAATATCCCTGATGAACATGGATGCAAAAATTCTCAACAAGATACTGGCCAATAGGATCCAACAGTACATTAAGAAAATTATTCACCATGACCAAGTAGGATTTATCCCTGGGACACAAGGCTGGTTCAACACCCGTAAAACAATCAATGTGATTCATCATATCAGCAAGAGAAAAACCAAGAACCATATGATCCTCTCATTGGATGCAGAGAAAGCATTTGACAAAATACAGCATCCATTCCTGATCAAAACTCTTCAGAGTGTAGGGATAGAGGGAACATTCCTCGACATCTTAAAAGCCATCTATGAAAAGCCCACAGCAAATATCATTCTCAATGGGGAAGCACTGGGAGCCTTTCCCCTAAGATCAGGAACAAGACAGGGATGTCCACTCTCACCACTGCTATTCAACATAGTACTGGAAGTCCTAGCCTCAGCAATCAGACAACAAAAAGACATTAAAGGCATTCAAATTGGCAAAGAAGAAGTCAAACTCTCCCTCTTCGCCGATGACATGATACTCTACATAGAAAACCCAAAAGTCTCCACCCCAAGATTGCTAGAACTCATACAGCAATTCGGTAGCGTGGCAGGATACAAAATCAATGCCCAGAAGTCAGTGGCATTTCTATACACTAACAATGAGACTGAAGAAAGAGAAATTAAGGAGTCAATCCCATTTACAATTGCACCCAAAAGCATAAGATACCTAGGAATAAACCTCACCAAAGATGTAAAGGATCTATACCCTCAAAACTATAGAACACTTCTGAAAGAAATTGAGGAAGACACAAAGAGATGGAAAAATATTCCATGCTCATGGATTGGCAGAATTAATATTGTGAAAATGTCAATGTTACCCAGGGCAATATACACGTTTAATGCAATCCCTATCAAAATACCATGGACTTTCTTCAGAGAGTTAGAACAAATTATTTTAAGATTTGTGTGGAATCAGAAAAGACCCCGAATAACCAGGGGAATTTTAAAAAAGAAAACCATATCTGGGGGCATCACAATGCCAGATTTCAGGTTGTACTACAAAGCTGTGGTCATCAAGACAGTGTGGTACTGGCACAAAAACAGACACATAGATCAGTGGAACAGAATAGAGAATCCAGAAGTGGACCCTGAACTTTATGGGCAACTAATATTCGATAAAGGAGGAAAGACTATCCATTGGAAGAAAGACAGTCTCTTCAATAAATGGTGCTGGGAAAATTGGACATCCACATGCAGAAGAATGAAACTAGACCACTCTCTTTCACCATACACAAAGATAAACTCAAAATGGATGAAAGATCTAAATGTGAGACAAGATTCCATCAAAATCCTAGAGAAGAACACAGGCAACACCCTTTTTGAACTCGGCCACAGTAACTTCTTGCAAGATACATCCACGAAGGCAAAAGAAACAAAAGCAAAAATGAACTATTGGGACTTCATCAAGATAAGAAGCTTTTGCACAGCAAAGGATACAGTCAACAAAACTCAAAGACAACCTACAGAATGGGAGAAGATATTTGCAAATGACATATCAGATAAAGGGCTAGTTTCCAAGATCTATAAAGAACTTATTAAACTCAACACCAAAGAAACAAACAATCCAATCATGAAATGGGCAAAAGACATGAACAGAAATCTCACAGAGGAAGACATAGACATGGCCAACATGCATATGAGAAAATGCTCTGCATCACTTGCCATCAGGGAAATACAAATCAAAACTACAATGAGATACTACCTCACACCAGTGAGAATGGGGAAAATTAACAAGGCAGGAAACAACAAATGTTGGAGAGGATGCGGAGAAAAGGGAACCCTCTTACACTGTTGGTGGGAATGTGAACTGGTGCAGCCACTCTGGAAAACTGTGTGGAGGTTCCTCAAACAGTTAAAAATATACCTGCCCTACGACCCAGCAATTGCACTGTTGGGGATTTACCCCAAAGATACAAATGCAATGAAACGCCGGGACACCTGCACCCCGATGTTTCTAGCAGCAATGGCCACTATAGCCAAACTGTGGAAGGAGCCTCGGTGTCCAACGAAAGATGAATGGATAAAGAAGATGTGGTTTATGTATACAATGGAATATTACTCAGCTATTAGAAATGACAAATACCCACCATTTGCTTCAACGTGGATGGAACTGGAGGGTATTATGCTGAGTGAAGTAAGTCAGTCGGAGAAGGACAAACATTATATGTTCTCATTCATTTGGGGAATATAAATAATAGTGAAAGGGAATATAAGGGAAGGGAGAAGAAATGTGTGGGAAATATCAGAAAGGGAGACAGAACGTAAAGACTGCTAACTCTGGGAAACGAACTAGGGGTGGTAGAAGGGGAGGAGGGCGGGGGGTGGGAGTGAATGGGTGACGGGCACTGGGTGTTATTCTGTATGTTAGTAAATTGAACACCAATAAAAAAAAAATAATTCTTTTAATAATGCAGAATTAAAAAAAAAAAATAAAATAAAATAAAATGGTCTAACATACACCAGTTGAAATCCCAAGAGAAGACACAAGAGACTGGGACAGAATAAATATTTGAAGAAATGATTGTCAAGAATTTTCTAAAAATAATGAAGGATATCTAATGTGCAGATCCCAGAGGCTCTGAGGTTTCCAAGCAGAATAAATACAATTTTTAAAAATAGACATATGTACAAGGTGTTAAAAAACAAAAAGAAAAAGAAAATCATGTAATAAGAAAGAAAAGACCACATTACATATAGAAGAACAAAGGTAAAACTGCCAACTGATTTCTCATCTGAAAGTATGAGAACAAGAAGACATGTTGAAAAGAAAATTGCAACTGAAAATTCTATATACAATGAAAGTATCCTTCAAAAATGAAGCCAAACTAAACAGTTTTTCAGATGAAGATGAGCAAATTAATTACCAGTACACAAAGCATTATCAAATGTAAAAAGTTTTTTAGGCAGAAAGACTATTAAGACAGAAATTTAGATTTATACCAAGAACTAAAGATCTCTGAAAATGGTTAAAATGAAAGTAAACACAAAATATTTTTCTCCTTTTTAATATCACTAAAAGAAAATTGTCTAAAGAAAAATAGTACAAATTTATCATGTGTATATAAAATATATAACAGTAAAAAGCTATAGCAACAAAAACTCAAAGGCCAGGAGGATGGAAGTCAAAGTGTAATGCTGTTGATAAGGTTCTCAAACCTACACATTAAGAGGTATAACATTATATGAATATAGACTGTAATTAATTAGAGATGTATATTGCCAAAGCTATAGCACGAGATAAAAAACATTTTTAAATGTAGTAAAAATGCAATTCAATAATGGTGGATATATATATAAAATGGAGATTTTAAAAACATTCAGGGTCATGACATCGAGTCCAGCTCAGGCTCCATACCTGCATGGAGCCTGCTTAAGATTCTCTCTCTTTCTCCCTCTGCCCTTCTGTGCAATACCACCCACCCCCCACTGCCCTGCTTGTATGCAGGCACACTTTCTCTCTGTTTTGGAAAAAAAAAAAAAATACTCCATCCAAAAACATGCAGGAAAAGAAGAAAAATGAAACAATGAAAAAATGAAATATAAAATAGCAAGCAAGATGACAGATTTTAATTCAACTACATGAATGATTATATTAAAGGAAAACAATCAAAACAAACTAAATAAACATCAGATTCTTAGATTAGAAGAGAAAAAAAAAGCAAGATGTAAATATATATTGATTACAATAAAAACCACTTTAAATTTAAAGATTCAAATAAGTTAAAGCAAAAGTATAGGGGATCCTGGGTGGTTCAGTGGTTTAGCGCCTGCCTTAGGCCCGGGCATGATCCTGGAGTCCTGGGATCGAGTCCCACATCAGGCTCCTGGCATGGAACCTGCTCCTGCCTCTGCCTATGTCTCTGCCTCTCTCTCTCTCTCTGTCTCTCTCTCTCTGTCTCTCATGAATAAAAAAATAGTCTTTAATAAAAACATTTTAAAAAGCAAAAGTATGGGGGATGCTGGGTAGCTCAGCAGTTGAGCATTTGCCTTTGGCTCAGGGCATGATCCCGGAGTCCCAGGACCGAGTCCCACATCGGGCTTTCTATGTGGAGCCTGCTTCTCCTTCTGACTCTCTCTCTGTCCCTTATGAATAAATAAATAAAATTTTGAAAAAAAAAAAAGCAAAAGTATGGGAAAGTTATGCCATACAAACACTAAGCAAAAGAAAGATGTAGTGACTCTATTAATGTCAGACAAAATGAATTTCAGAACAAGAATATTTTTAGGGTCAAAGAGTAACATTACAATCCTAAAAGTTTATGTGCCTAACAACAAAGATTCAAAATGCAAGTGCAAAAATGTATAGACCTGAGAGTAGAAATGGACAGATCCACAATTAGAGCAGGAAATTTAAATATTCCTCTGTCTCTGTAATTGATAAAATGAGTAGCAAGAAAATCAGTGAGAATATGGAACCTGAACAAAACTAGCAACCAACCTGAGTAATTAGAATTTACAAAACAAAGCATCTAACAGCAGCATAATACCTATTCTTCTCAATTTCACAAGGAACATTCAACAAAATAGACCATATTTGGGCTCAGGAAACAATTATCAACCAATTAATAATAATTAAAATCACATGAAGTCTGTCCTATACTAAAGTAATCTAGAAAATAGTAACAAAATTGAAAATTCCCATACATTTGGAAATTAAATAGATATTATAAATAACTCATGGGTCAAAAAGAATGGCATAAGAGAATTTAAAGCATTAAATATTTGTATAAGAAAAGAAAAACGGGCTCAAATCAGTTATCTGGCTACTACCTTAAGAAACTAGAAAGAGTGTAAATTAAACCCAAAGCAAGTAGAAGAAAATTATAAAACTGAGAAGAGAAAAATCAGTTAAATTTTGAAAGGAAAATAATGGAAAGTATCCATGAAACCAAAAGCTGGATTTTTTAAAAGATGAATCAAATTAATAAATTGTAAGCAAACTGACCGAAAAAGGGAGAGAGGAAGTGATAGAAAGACAAGGAGGAGATATAAATATCAGTAATTCAACAACTCAAAAGGAAGGGACAAACTCCTTGAAAGACTAACTGCCAACATTTACTCGAACAGACAATTTGATTATTTTTTTAAAGATTTTATTTATTTATTCATGAGAGACACAGAGAGAGGCAGAGACACAGGCAGAGGGAGAAGCAGGCTCCATTCAGGGAGCCTGACGTGGGACTCGATCCCAGAACACCAGGATCACGCTCTGGACCGAAGAGAGGCACTCAACCACTGAGCCACCCAGGTGTCTCCAGACAATTTAATTATTATACATTTTACAGAAATTAAATTTGTAGTTAGAAGTTTTCAACAAGAAAAACTCTAGGACCAGATGAACTGATTGGGAAGTTCTGCCAAATACTTAGGGAAGAAATAATATGAATTATACCCCAAATCTCCCGAACACTAGAGAAGAAGAACATTCTAACTTGTTATGAGGTTTTGATACCAAAACCAGATGAAGAAATTGAAATGAATAGAAAACAACAAACCAGTATCTTTCATCAACATAAATGGAAAAGCCCTCAACAAAACTTTAGCAAATAAAATCCAGCCCTATATACAAACTATGATAATGTATCATGACCAAGTGAGGTGATTCTAGGACTACAGAGCTGGTCCAACATTAGAAAATCAGTCAGAAAAAAAATAAATAAATAAAAAAATAAAAATAAATAAAAATAAAAATAAAAAAAATAAATAAAATAAAAAATAAAAAATAAAAAATAAAAAAAAAGAAAATCAGTCAGTGTGATTCATTATATGAACAGACTTAAGAAAACCATACGACTATCTCAACAGATGCAGAAAAATAATTTGGTAAAATCATCCATTAATCATGAAAATTCTCAGACATCTAGAAATAAAAGACAATTTCCTCAGTTTGACAAAGTACACCTACGAAAAGAGTACAGCTAAATGATACTTAATGTAGAAAGACTGAATGTTTTCCCTCTAAGATCATGAAAAAGTCAAAGATAACTACTCTTACCAATTCTATTTAACACCATACTGGAAGTTGTATTTAGTGAGATAAGGAAAAATAAATAAATAAAAGGTATAAGAACTGAAACAAAAATAAATAAAGCTACTATTTACAGATAACAAAGAAAATCCTAAAAGAGTCCACAAAAACTATAGCACAGACCCAGGCCAATATATAAATTCAATTTCATTTTGATGTATTTATAATAAACAACTGGAAATTAAATTACTGTAGTAAAATTTTTCTAAAGTATATTTAGAATAGCACCAAAAAGCATTAAATTATGATATATAAATCTAATAAAAGCCGATCAACATCCAAATGCTAAAAATTACAAGATCTGATGAAGGAAATGAAATGAGATCTAAATAAATGGAGATATATACCATATTCAGGTAATGGAAAACCAAATACTGTTGGAGTGCTCACACTGCCTGAGTTTAGAACTTTCTTTAAAGCAGTAGTAATCAAAAAAGTATGGTATTAATTATACCAAAGGAATAAAATAAAGCCCATAATTTTACCTACACAAATATGGCCAACTAATTTTTTACTAAAGGTACAAAAGGAATTCGAATGAGAAAGATCGGTCTTGGGATCCCTGGGTGGCGCAGAGGTTTAGCACCTGCCTTTGGCCCAGGGCGCGATCCTGGAGACCCGGGATAGAGTCCCACATCGGGCTCCCTGCGTGGAGCCTGCTTCTCCCTCTGCTTATGTCTCTGCCTCTCTCTCTCTCTCTCTCTCTGTGTGACTATCATAAATAAATAAAAATTTAAAAAAATTAAAAAAAAAGAAAGATCTGTCTTTTCCACAGATGATGCCGGAAAAAGTGGATATCAATATACAAAAAAATAGTAATCCGTGACCCTTATCTTAACACTATACACAAAAATTAGCTTAAAATGGATTACAGAATTCAGTGTAAAACTGCAAACAATAAAATACCTAGAGGAAAACAGGAAAGGATCTGTGACTTGGGGTAGGCAGTGATCTGCCACATATAAAACCAGTCATACTATTAAAAAAATGAATTGATAGCGCAGCTCCGGTGGCTCAGTGGTTTAGCGCCGCCTTCAGCACAGGGTGTGATCCTGTAGATCCAGGCTCGGGTCCCATGTCGGGCTCCCTGCATGGAGCCTGCTTCTCCCTCTGCCTGTGTCTCTGCCTCTCTCTCCCTGTGTCTCTCATGAATAAATAAATAAATAAATAAATAAATAAAATATTTTTTAAAAAGAAATTGATAAATTGAAATTTATCTATAATATAAATTTTTGCTCCTCAAAATACAGTGTTAAGAAAATGAAAATAAAACTCAATAAAATATTTTTGAAAGACATGTTAGGTAAAGAACTTGTATCTAGAATATGTAAAGAACTCTCAAAAGTCCATAATAATAAAAAAAAGCAGTTTTTAAAAGTAAGTTAAATATCTGAACAAAGAAGATACGAAAATAAATGGCAAATAAGCACATGAAAATATGCTCAACATCACTGCTCATTAGGAAAGTGCATATTAAAACAATGTGATAATACTACACACCCTTGTGATAGATTAAAACATAAAAATAATTTTTTTTTAAAAACCCACAAAACTGACAATACCGACACTGACAAGAATGAGAAGAAAATGAAGTTTCTCATGCATTGCTGGTAGAGTGCAAAATGATACAGTCACTTTGCAAAATGGTTTTGCAGTTTCTTTTGAGTTAAATATATATTTACCACATGATCCAACAATCTTTTTGATTTTTTACCCAAGGGATATAAAAACTCATACTCCCACAAAAATGTATATATAAATATTTATAGTGGCTTTATTCATAATCACCAAAAACAGAGAAAATACCCCAAATGTTGTTCCCCTGGTAAATTCACAAATAAACTGTGTTAAACCCATATAATGGAATAACACTCAAAAAGAAAAAGGAACTACTCATATGTATAACAAGAATGACTTTAAGCACAAAGGAATTTGGAACCCATTAGAACTGTTCTAGATCTTCATTTGGTAGTACACACATTTGTCAAAGCTCATAAAATACTGTACTAAAAAGGGAGAATGTCAGTTGTTACTGTATGTATAATTCCATAAAACTGACCAAACATATGCACGCACATACACAGAGGAATAACTAAAAGGCCTCTGAGACTATTTCAAGCCCAGCCAATCAATGTTAATAAAACATGTTCCAGAAGATAGACCCTACACTAACAGAACAAATCTAATATAGGATGTATCCAAAGGGATAAGCACTGAACCAGTCTGATGATGATGAAGATAAAGCTAAGTTTTATTGCCTTTAGAGGCCCCCCTAAAAATATATATTCATAAGAACATTCTTATTCTTCTATTTTTTCTATTAGAATATTCTAATAGAATTTTCTAATAGAATTTTCTAATAGAATATCTATTTTCTAATATAAATTTTCTATTAAATCTATTTTCTAATTTTCTAATAGAATATCTTCTATTTTTATTCTTTTAAAATAAAATACCCAGGTCATATAAATACAGAGAACAAAGTGATGGTTGGCAGAGGAGAGGGGTGTGGGGAGATGGGCAAAATGGGTGAAGGGGAGTAGGAGATACAGGCTACCAGTTAAGTCATTAGAATAAAGGCCACAGCATAGGGAATATAGGCAATGGTACTGTAATAGCCTTATATGATGACAGATGGTAGCTACACTTATGAGCGGACATAAGGTGTAGAGATGTGGAATCACTATGCTGTACACTAGAAACTAATGTTAACATTGTACGCCAACTATACTCAAATTCTAAAAATCACAAATGAAATGAAATCCCCAGGTCATCCATCATTATTCGGATTGTCATTTCCATACGGCTTTGTTTTTCCCCTAATTTGCCCCACTTTTGTAGCTCACACTTAACTTCCTTGATCTTCTCTGTTCTCGGGCACTCCCTATCTGTCATCAGCAAAATTCCCATGTATCCTCAACATCCTAAGTGAATGTTCTCTGCACCTTCTTGCTGCATCTGAAATCTGGAAGCCCTTGAGGGCACTGTTCTCACCCTGCTGCTGTTTTATCTTCCAAACCTTTGTGCCACCAGACCAGGAAGTGCAATAGTTGTGGTCACTGCTTTTAGTGTTGCTTCCGGATCATTGTTCTTTCCATCTCTAGAAAAAGCTTTCAGCAATCTAAGTCATGCCTGCGATTATAGCACTCAGTTATTTCTTCTTGTTGCAATCAACTAAAGAGATCCTCCAGACTGTTCTTCATTTGTTAAAGAGTTTAGCTTGTGCCTCACTATCTCTCTCCACTGTTGGTCTTTTCACAGTTCTTGTGACCTTCATATCCCTGCAGAAATCTTTGTTACCACAGCTTTGCAGTTCCTTGACCCACCTCACCGCCAATGATCTTGTTCTCTCTGCCACTCCCTTCCCCGGTCCTACTTCCCATGACCCTTCCCCCTCTCACCATCAGCTGATGACCTTGTTTCCTATTTCACTAAAATTAGAAACAATGAGAAAAGAACTTCCTTATTCTCCATCCACTGGTCTACCCACCTAATTCCATCTTTGCCTATGTTACTCTCCCTTCCCTGGTGTTTTTCCAGATAATCTACTATTCTAAGCCACCCTTCCAGTTAAAACTAGCTCAGCTAGTTTTTAGCACAGTGCATGGGAACTAGTTTTTAACATGTGCTGAGGGACATCATTCTTGCAACTGACTACTATCATTGTTGGAATTAATCAACATTTCATGAACCATCTGAACATAATCAATTTTCAATTTCCTCTGCATAGATTACACACTTTATGCATTCCTTCTTTTCATTTGGACTATCTCCTTCCCCATGGTCTGCACTCCCCATGGCCTGCCAATTGAAGTAATTTTAGTGTTTCGGTGATCAGGATTAATTGCACCTGTAGATATTTAACTTTCTGGCTGCAGGGTGTACGTTGGCATCCATCCCTATGGGCCGTAACAAAGCAGTAGAATATAAACAGATTCTGCGCTGGGATCATTATTTAACCCTATTTACGAAGCAGGCACTTAACAACTCTCTGACCTCAGAGACTCTGTGCCCTACCCATCTCCATGGATTCCAGAAACGTCCACACTCACTCTGCTTTAGCCAACAGTGCCCTGGCTTGACACACTGCTGTTATTCATCCTTGGCTGGACTCCTGCCAGATCAGTGATAACTCTGTGACAGCTAAGTAGAGTGTGTCCACTTTTCAAAACAAATTAATGAGCATTATGTCACATGAAGAAAGATTAAAATTGGAAAAACAAAAAGCATTTAACAAGTGATCTCTTCCCCTTCCAAGAACCTGCCTATCTAACGCCTTCTGTTTCTCTCAGTTTTATAGAAATTTGTGCAGCCTTGGCAGAAAGAAAAGGCCATCCCAAGAATATTTTGCAGCATACTTCCCAACTATGATTCAGGTCCCACAGACCCGAGATCTGAGACTCCCAACTTGGCATAGGGCAATGTTCTGTACCAACCACCTGTCCTCTCGCCTAGAGTATAAGCCTACTCTTCCAGATACACAAAGATGAGTTCTGTCCTGAGACAGATGGTTCTGGCAAATAGAATCGGGATGGCCCATTTATTATCAGACCACACACACTGGCATGGGAATCTGGACCCCAATGCTGGGCTATCACGGGCTCTTTTAGCAGCCTGCCTTCAGAGTCCTCTCCCAGGTGAGTCATCCCATCTCAGTTCTAAGCTACAGTTGTCACAATCAGTATTGCACTTTTCCTCATAAACAGTATTTTCTAGACTTATCTCCACTTCTTTATTTCCTTTTTACTGCTGTCATTTCCCTTACTTTCCTCATGTATAAAGTGAGAACTCCAGAAAAACTTACTCAGCTTGCCAACTATTTTAAATATGAGATTTTTATTCTTATAAGTCAGGACTCTGAGATTCAAGTAATATAAGTATCAAAATGTCACAAAAGCACAGACCAGTGCTCAAAAATGCACTTGGAACTCTTGCCTTGAAGTCCTCCTATTTTCATTAGACTATGCTGTTGTCAGTACGGGTGATAAAGGAAGGATTCGGTGTATTATAGTGTATGAGGTCATGGGCACTAAGATTTATAGAATTGCACTTGGCACATAGTAGATGCTCATGCTAAAAAAAATTGAATTACTCTATACATTATTCTTTGATTTCCAGATTTAATCGTCTTCATTAAACATATTGCCACAATCCCTAAGTTCTTGCTTCCCATCCTTGGCAAGTATGGTCTGCTGTCACATGGTAACTGCTCACATGGTCTAACCGCTCTTGACCAGGGTCTGGTTTTTGTAGGTTTCAGCACACAAAGGTCAGCCAAACCCTGTAGGAAAAATGAGATGGTGATCAAGGGATAAGCACCTCTAAGGACATTGGAGACAGCTGAGTGTGGCTTTGACATTTACAAGAGGTGGAAATATCTCTATTTAGAAAATTTCGATAAAGATACCAAAAGCTATCTATAAAGATAGCTAAAATCTTAAATTCTCACAAAGAAATGAGATTACTACAATATCCGCATAACTTAAAGGATTCAGAGAGAAAAAAATCTGCCTTTAATTTTTTTAAACTCTGTCTTTAAATTTAGTTTATTATTAATTGAAAAGTACCAGATGTTTTGTTTTCCTATAGAAAACCACACAATACATTGTCTTGATTAGGTAACTTGTTTGAAGCCTTCCATTAGCGACATGAGTCAGCTGTTAGTCAGCTCTTCAGATCTCAAGGAGGTTAAGAAAAGTATTTCTAGCATTGCTGATTCATAGTTAGCAAAATAAATAACACGACTGCAGATCATGTGTATTATATTCATCCTGGCTCTTCGGGTTTGGTTCCAACAGTTCAAGTGTGGCCATCTCTGAGGTGTAAGGGTTTAGGTTCAATTCCATGCAGCAAGGATGGACCAGGAGCTCTCTAGAAGGCAGGCTCCATGCTTTTCTCTCCTTTCCTTGCAACAGCCAGAGCCATTAGAACATATCCCACAGCCCAATTCAAATCCACTGGGTCCAAAGCCCTATGGAAGGATGCTGATTTCAGAGAGGAACCACAAATGCACAAGGCTTCTTACTCTAAATCCAGTGATATCTGTGAGAGATGAAGAGATCACTTATTGCCTGTACATTTCAACTTAGTTTCAAATGTGGCACTTAAACAAAAACTGATGTTTATCTGGTTCAAGTTCAGAGCCAAGTTATAGTGTCACGAGAGAGTCTTAATTTCTCAGAATATCTTTGGCCCTAGTGTGTGATTTATCAATTAGTGTATCACATTTGATGAATGCGTTTGCTCTAAGTAGGGAACAGGCCATTAAGCATTACGCATCCTGAACCTTCCGGAGAGGAAAATAACTTTGATTTCTCTGCTCTTTCATAATCAAGATGAATCACAACTGATAAATAAATTTTCTGTATTGCTTAATACATCCCAGATATCAGTATTAAGAACTTGGCAAGGCAGGTAAAAAGATTTCCATGAGCAAGAAGCAAATGAGAAAGACTTCCTCTCTGGAATGAAATCTTGGTAATTCCTGTGGGAAGCTTTCTTTTGTCCAAACATCCTTCCTCTTCCTTTGCCTTGGCCTATTCTCCATGTTTTTAAATACACCAAATATGGCTTTCTACTAAAAGCTGGTAAATGGAGTTAGGGGAAAAGCCATAGCATACCCCCTCTATTGTAGCCATGTAAATAAAAAGCAAGATATATTGCATAGCCACAGAGGGACACCAAATCTTCCTTCCTCCTAACACGACTTACACAGTCATTAAAAGTGATTAAAGTCTTGGAGACCTAAACACAGTCATATCTATTTTGGTACCACTGGCTTGGTCTATCCCTGCAGCTAGAAGGGAATCACCCTCTTTGTGTAAATGTTTGCTTTGTTGGAGATTGTTAAGCAGAAATTAATAGTATACATGCTTCAGGAGTATTAAATCATCCATGATAAACAATTCCTAGGCAATGTTTAGACAAGCCAAAAGTCACCCTAAGAATTGTGCACATGGATAGAACAACCCATTTGCCATCTATATAGGAGGACCACCTATAACACAAAAAGCAAAGTAGACATCTGTCAATTAACCCATTAATCTAATTAATGTGTTCTATCAGTGTAAGTGGATAACAAATTAATGACTAGGCAAGCACTAAATCTCTACTTTGTTTTATTTGGTGTACATACAGTTAATAAATCATGAATATGTGACAATCTTTGCCAGCAGTTCTAGAACATACTTGGAACTTCTCTGGAAATCTGCTTTGATCTTTTGTTTGAAAGCATGTGCCAATATTCTGGACCCCTGTGATATCAATTATCACCACCTCCAGGCTACTAAAGAGCTGAAACTAATCAGGTAGAAATGACACCAAGAAAAGTTTCAATATAACACAGTCATGTGTTTAGGGAACCTTTGTCTAGGTGTTCAGGAGCTCAATAAGGCAGAAAATATTTTTTGAAAATGTATACCAACACACACACAGATAAATACATATATACACATTATAGACAGAGAAAAAGAAACAAAAAAAGACATAGTTTTCCTTAGTCCAAATCAGGATTAAAGCATTAGAGTATTCTCAGTAAAAACTGGATATTATATTTCTTTATGGGAATCAACAAAATGAAGCAAACTTACCTGAGGGTCCTTCGAGGTTATGTCACTTTCCCCATTGTTCTGACCCAGAAACTTGGAGGATACACAATTACAAAAACAAACAAACAAACCAATTCCATGGGGCAAAAATCTTATTTTGAATAATACCTTATTTCTGACGTTGAGCTAAAAGAAAAATGTGGCTCTGGGCTGGGGTGGGGGGATGTGGGGAAAGAAAGGGGGGAGGAATTTATTCCATTTCTGTTGTCTGATTCACAAGTGTTGTTAAATATTTACCAGAAATCTGACAGCAGTTTCTTAACATTTGTTAATCATAGATAACATCATCCCATTAACAACTCAATAAACTTCTTTTAGGTTGTGCAAGGTAGGTCTCACTACCTTAACACTGCTAACCCATCCTTGTAGAATAAATATTTGTTTTCTATTTCTCTATGCCAAGTTTTATGGGATCCTGTAATCTAAATCTCCCTTTGTAAATAAGGTATGCCCTCGAGAGGATGAGAATGCAGAATCTAAAGCCTTGTCTGCATTCTCTCCACAGGTCCTTGAATAAAGGGTTTCATGTCTCCAGAAAAATAGACGTAGGGCACTTCTGACAAGTGCCCCAGCAGAAATGTCTTTGAGAAATATTTCAATGACAGTTTAAGACTTCTTTGCACACATTTTCTCACGTCTTCCAGCCTGTGTTGTTATATCTATCAGGGCACCCAATGGCTAAAGATATTATTTTCCATTTTTCTGATTATCATTATTTCTTTGTAACAATCTTTATAGAAGTCCACTCTAATTTCTTTCCCAGAGTCTGCATCTTATAGATCCTTATTTTCATGATTAATCTTTCCCTGAGTTAGCTGGGAAAGAACTTTGTTGATTGGTCATCCTGTGATGATTATTTTCTGCTGCCTATACAAACACATCACTGAATGGGACTTGGGGTACAACTTCCATATACAGAGTAGAAAGCTGCAAGCATGGAGTGACTTCTCCAACCAACCACACACACAAATAACCTTTCCCCACTTATTGGCATTAAATTTCTATATAGAGGATAAGTCATTTCACAAAAAACTCTCATAGCAAAGTATATGTAATAAGCATTGTGACTATTATTATTACTATTATTAGAAATCTACTTCTATACAATACTCTAGGAAAAGAAAAAAATTCTCACTTACATATAAATGAATGGTATCAGGTTCTTCCTGTAAATATATTTTGATAGAGGGAAGGGGAAAGAAGAGAAGATGAATTATATTTATTAAGGAAATACCATGCCACAGACTTTGTACTAGGTGCTTTACATAAATTGTCTCATTTTAATTCCTGCAGCCATGGTAAGCTATAGATAACATCACCTTTATTTTAGAGATGAATGAACTCAGTCTCAGAGGAATTAAGAAGTTTGTCCAAAGTCCCATGCCTGATAAATAGTGAGTTTGGTATTCAAATAAGTCATTTTAGAAAAACAACATTGCTCTAGGCAGGGGAGGAGAGTGTGATGTCAATTTTAAAAACACATACTCACACATAAAATCTTAACCACTGAGGACCAGAGGTGATGAATCAAAGACCATGAAAAGCAATCTACCTAAAATTTGAGTAAAGACAGCCTGGAAATGACCATAATATTTGGACAATTTATCCTAAGTCAGACTATACCTAACAGAATTAATCTCTGCCCTTTTCCTCCATTTTATCTAAAATTAAGAATGTGTCTGTGAGTGTGTGTGAGAAAGAGAGAGAAAGAGACAGAGACAGAGAGAGACAGAAAGATGGAGGAGAGAAAGAGAAAGAACATTAGACTCTTAGTTCCTTTAAAAAGAATGAGTTGAACTCTTTTTCAAGTCTTCACACTTAATGTTAAATATTCCAGGAAACAAAGATTCAGAATTAGAAAAGCCTTAAGTGCAATAATTGTCATTTCCAGCATTTAAATCAAGACTAATCACATAGATCTCAGTGTTAGTCCATGTTCCTTCCACCTAGTTTTCCTCTCTTCTTGCCAATAGCCACTTTTTAATCTATTTCACAAAGGAGGGCACTATGGACATGAAAATTAACTTTAAAATACTTCCTGAAGCATTACCAGAAATGATATTTTCAATGTCTAAATGACTTGCATTGTTCTAAGTTTCCAAGCCATGCCCACGACCACAAAGATAAATGGGGCATTTGGACAGCCGTGTGAAGGACCATGTTGCAACATGAAATAAGTATACTGTTCAGCCTGAGTCATTTGAAAATAGAAGAAGAATGGCTAGAAAAGATAATGCTTCATGACAACAATACTTCAAATAAGACACAGGAACTTGCCTATATTCACATTCAAGTCAGGAAATATCCCATGACTGAATGTTTGAGAACCAGCTGACTATGGATCACCCTAACTCAACAACTCAATTAATACTATCTTCAGCTCTACAGCATAATTTGTGGTTCTCATCTTTAGCTGCAAAACATTATCACCTGAAGAGGGTTTTTTTGTTTGTTTTTAAACAATAATGATGGCTGGGCTCCAAAACCATATATTTGGATTAATTGAAATATGGTGGGGGCCAGGCTCTAATATGTTTTTAAAGCTTCCTAGGTGACACATTGTGAGCCAAGGTTAAGCACTACTATACTAATTATACAAAATTAATTTAGAAAGTTTACCCACTGCCTTAGGATTGCCAGAAGTCCCATCATGAATCCATTACCTGTGAGGAGTTGGACAAGTGACTGACCTGAGACTCAGTTTCAACATCTCTAAAATGGATATGAGAAGAGCTTTGAGGCCTGTGCTTTATCATGGAGTTCAGATCATCATATTTTCAAAATAAATGCTTATGAGCCTAGATATTTTATTTTTCTTCACTCATATGCCTCTAGAATGAACAGAGAATATAACTGGTATGTGAACATACCTTTTAAATGTAACAACATTATTTCTTTTGCCTATGTAACTTAAACTATGCCTTTAGAATACCCAAACAATTGGCTTGAAAGTAGGAAAATACTATCACCTAATATTTGTTCTATCTCTTTATTCCCAAATTAGAAAAAACAGTGTTTTTGGTGTGATGTCCATTAATTTTATTTATTTTGTTTAAAATGGACTGGCTAGCCCTATACCTATTTCTTCATATCAAATCTGGTAGTCTTTGGTAACAAAGACTCCAACTTACTGTTTAGATTTTGACTACTCTGTACCCTATATTACTAAGAAATTCATGTCATTTTGTTGTAAGGTTGAAGGATTTAATTTGTATCTCTTATTTCCATTGTACTACCACAGTTCCTGAAACAAAGTGGATGTTTAGTATATATCCGTTCAATTTATTTCCAAATATTTACTTCAGAATCCTGATGATTAAATGATGTAATACACACATATGACACCAAATCTTGGTATCTGCTCACTGTTAAAGATTTTAGAATTAAGCAAGTGAAAGCACCAATATTTCCTGTACAACTACTGTGCAGATTAAATTTCAGAGTGTTTTTGGCTTTCATGAAAGTTTTATGAAAATTTATATTTATATATTTTGAAGGGTAGGTTTTATTTCCCTTTATTTTGGATCTGCAATCAAATATTTGACAAATCAGTTAGATTTTCCTCCATGAATGTAAAAGAAACAGAAATTCAATAAATAAAGATACTTCACAGAGGCATTTTGCCATTTGTAAAGAATTTTAAAGTACAGGGTAATTCTTTCCCTCCTTTAAAAAAAAAAAAAAGATTTTATTTTTTTACTTCAGAGAGTGCAAGAGCAAACAAAAGAGAGAACACACAGGGAGAGGGAGAAGCAGACTCCCCGCTGAGTAGAGTCTGATGTGGGGCTCAATTCTAGGACCCTGATCATGAACTGAGCTGAAGGCAGATGCTTAACTGACTGAGCCACCCAGGTACCCCCAGTGTATTTCTTTCTTAGTCAATAAATAGACCTCTGTGTTAAATAGAAGAGCACTCCTTACATCATAGTAATAAAGGATGAAAGCATGTCCCTGTGTGACAGACACTGTCAGTTGCTGCCCAATATTTAGCTCCTACACTTTATTCCTTAGGGTAGAAATGTGCTCAGACTCAGGTGATGGATTATGATTAGACTGAGTCAATCATAACAGTTTTGTTCCTTCATTTCCCAGCCTTCCTTGCAACTAGAGATAGTCACATGATCTAGTGCTGGCCATGAGATGTAGTCTGCCAATAGGCTTCTGACATTTTTGTGTACCTGTTAAAAAGGAACAGACACAGAGGCATGGCTCTTTCCTTCAGCTTCTTGACTTGAATAAGGTATCCTTAGTTGATGGAAGCTTCAGAAGCCATCTTGTGACCATAAGGCAGCAATCCTACGGGCAAAAGATAACAAAATAAGAACAATGGAGCTGAACGATAAAAAGATCCTGGATCTTTGATAGGATCATCAAGGAGCTGAATCAATGCCAGCAAACACCTACTTCAGACTTTTATTGTGAAAATTTACTAAGAAGAAAACCATAATTTCCATGTATGAAATATTATAAAACATCTTCTTCCCATAAAGTTCATAAGATGGCAATATTTCATCTATGAGTGAAAAATAGTTTTTCATAACAAATCAATCATTATGAAGTATATTTTAAGCCCAATTTCACTGTTGCCCTCATTTTCTTTCCAGATTCCTGGCATTAAAAACAAACTATTACTTCAGACCACTACAATCCCTACTGCCATATAAACAGCTTGTCTCTCTGTCTTTCTCAAATATATATGTGTTTATATACACACATAATATATATTCAACTTCCTTGAATAATTCCTTTCTCTTTAAAACATAGTTTGAGTAAGTGATGAATAATGTCAGCAATAGGGCTTTTTGACTGCACAGGATGTATTTCTAACACACTTAATTCCCATGACTAGCCCAATGCCATTGCATTTTTTTTTTTTTAAGGAATAGTGAACTGACCACTTAAATCAATTGTGACTAAATTAAGGAGTTGTGAGTAACCTTGGTTTCAATTTAACCAAATGATACACCCAGAGAAATAGCACAGGAGAGTAAAGATCTCTTAAACATAGCTTTTCACCCATGTGACTCCTCAGAAATCAGGATTGAGAGAATGAATTTACCTGGAAAACCCAAAGGTTATTGTCTAATCTGATTACTTTTATAGACTTGGAAAATTACCTAAATTCGTAATTCCCTAGATACCAAATTTATAGAATAGTAGTTCTTCCTATTTACAACATAAAATGTTAAGGAAATTACCAATATCTCATAAGATGTTGAGGAAATTTCCAATAAATTTTAAAGTATTCCACATAACAGTGCTATGAAAATGTTTCTTTCTAGGTCACCTAAGAGTCAGTTAAGCTTCCAATTCTTGATTTTGGCTCAGGTCATGATCTCAGGGTCTTGAGGTCAAGTCCTGTGTCAGGCTTTATGCCCAGTATGGAGTCCACTTAAGATTTTCTCTCTCTCTCTCTCTCTCTCTGCCCTCCTGCATTCTCTCTCTATTTTTCTCTGAAATAAGTAAATAAATCTTTTTTAAAAATAATGAGTAATGCAGGAAATAATATAGAGAGACAGAGGAATGTGGTGAAAATGGTAGGGAGGAAGGAAGAGAGAGAGGGAGAGAGAGAGAGAAACACAAACTACCAAAACAATATGAGTAGGGATATAACCTAGAGACATTAAAAGGATTATAAGGAAAGATTATAAACAACTTTATGGAAATAATTTTGACAACTTTGATGAAATGGTTAAATTCTTGGAAAAATGGTCTACCAAAATTCACTAAAAAAGAGACAACCTAAATAGTCCTATATCATGGAAGATGAATTTATAGTTTCAAAAATTCCTGTAAATGTCCAGACCTAGATAGTTTTACTTATTAATTCTACCAAATACTTAAGAAAAAAATGCTATGTATACAAATTCTTCTGGAAAAAAAAATAAAGTGTGTGTGTGGGGGGGGGGGTGAGGGCATTGTAGATACATCCCCACTCATTCTATGAGGGCACCATTAACCCAACATCAAAACTAGATAAAGACATTCCATTTAAAAAAGTAAAGACCAATATATTTCATGAATATAGACACAAAATTCTTGAACAAAACTTTTAGTAAAATTTAATCCAACTATATATAAAAAGAACAAAACATTATATATTTGTTTTACTCCAGAAACACAGGGCTGCTTTAACATTCAAAAATCCATCAATGTAATTCATTAATCTTAAAGCCTACAAAAGGAAAAACCATATAATTAATTCAATAGATACGGAAAATGGCCTTGACCAAATTTAACATCCTTTCAATTATAAAAACTGTCAGCAAACTGAGAAGAAAACATCTTGAAGCTAAGAAAGAACATCTATGAAAAACTTACTGCTAATATCACACTAAATACTGACAGAGTGCATTCTTCCTAAATTCAGGAACAAGACAAGGATGTTTACTCTCACTATTTCCATTCAACACCATTGTAGAGATCTATCCAGTACAATAAAGTGAAAAAAAAAATAAATCAAATGTATACAAAATCTGGGGAAATTATACTTCTTTTTAGTCCCAGAAAATATGATAGTCTATATAGAAAAACTGGTGGGATCTACTCATAAAGAAATGTTATTAAAATCAGTGAGTTTACCCAGATTGCAAGATATAAGGTCAACCTATAAAAATCCATTGTATTTCTTTATGCTAGCAATAAACAACTGGGAATTAAAATTTAAAGCAAAGAATTACCACTTACCAAAGCACCAGAAAATATTAAATGTTTAGGAATAAACAAATATTTACAAAATGTGTAACTGGCAAATATGAAAGATTCCTGAGAGAAATTAAAGAAGACCTAAAGAAATTAAGAAATACATTGTGTTTGGGGCACCTGGGTGGCTCAGTGGTTGAGTGTCTTTGGCTCAGGTCATGATCCAGGGGTCCTGGAATCAAGTCCTCCATCAGACTCCCTGCAGGGAATCTGCTTCTCCCTCTGCCTGTGTGTCTGCTTCTCTGTGTCTCATGAATAAATAAAATCTAATAGATAAATAAATATTTGAAAAAAAATGTGTTAATAAAGCAAAAGATTCAGTATTGTGAACATGTCATTTCTTTTCAAGTAGATTTAAAGATTCAGCACAATCCCAATAAAAATCCCAGAAACCTTTTTTCTATAGAAACTTCCAAGCTGATTCTCAAATTTCTATAGAAATGCAAATGATCTAGAATATATAGTTTTCCAAAAGACAATCAAAATTGTAGAACTTATACTACCTGATTTCAAGACTTTATTATAAAGCTTAGAATAATCAAGATAGCATATGTTGAATATATACATACAGATTAATGGGACAGAACAGAAAATATGTAAATATAAGTAGATCATTTTTATCAATTCATTTTTTTATAAAGATGTCAGAGAAATTCAATAGAGTGGGGATAATCTTTTCAACAAATGGTACTGAACAAAATGAATATCCTTATGCAAAAATAATAATAAATTTCACAGCACACGTAAAAATTAACTTAAAGTTTAACTCGTAGGCCTATATGTAAAGTCTAAGGTTATAAAACTTCTAGAAGAAAATATAGGGAAAAGTTCTTTCTGTCCTTGAGTTAGACAAAGATTTATTCCTAAGGGCACAGGAAGCAAGAACTATAATAGAAAAAAATAATGATTAGATTCCATCCAAATTTAAATATTTAAAAGCCACTATGAAGAACATGTAAATGCAAGCCAATAGACAGAAAAATGTTTGGAAAACATGTATCTATCAAGAGCTATGAAGGTCTGAGATTTTATACTCCTGGCCAACTGATCCATTAGCTTGCCACAGTTTCATGGATTCTACCAGAAGACCTGAGACTCCTGCATCACAAAGGACTTTATTTCTCACAGCAGAGGAAACACTTATGGGAGTGACATGCAGCTGAGCCCCAGTGGATGCTGCACATGGAGAAGATTTGCATCAAACCTCAGTAACTCCAAGCTTAGAAAAGCCCATTTCTAAAATTTTATTTATTTTTTTAAAGATTGTATTTATTTATTCATGAGACACACAGAGAGAGAGGGGCAGAGACACAGATAAAGGGAGAAGCAGGCTCCATGCAGGGAGCCTGATGTGGGACATGATCCCAGAATTCTGGGATCACACCCTGAGCCAAAGGCTCAACCACTGAGCCACCCAGGTGTCCCCAAAAAAGTCCTTTCTTTTTTTTAAAGAGCAGCAAGCGAACCTGAGAGATACTCTTTGCTACTTTAGCAAATTTTCCCTTGTCTAAAAGGAGACACTATCTCAATTGTCTAAGTCTTTTTTGTTATACAATCCACTTTTAAAAAGATAGTCAGGAATAATAGGAGTCAGTTTCTCTGCTAATAAAATCTGCAGAAACATGAGAATTTCAAAGAGAATTATCTCCCAACAATATCCAATGAGGAAAGTGTGTCCAGAGCATATGAAGAATTCTCAAAACTCCGTGATATGACCAACAACTCACAATTTTTCTTAAAGATTCTATTCATTTATTCATGACAGATACAGAGAGAGAGAGAGAGAGAGAGAGGCAGAGACACAGGCAGAGGGAGAAGCAGGCTCCATGCAGGGAGCCTGACGTGGGACTCGATCCGGGTCTCCAGGATCACACCCCGGGCCGAAGGCGGCACTAAACCACTGGGCCACCGGGGCTGCCCACAACTCACAATTTTAACAAAATAATTGAACGGATACTTCATCCAAAAGAGATATAGATGGAAAAAAGCATATGAAAAATTTTCAACATCATTAGTCATCAGAAAAGAATACATTAAAACTCATAATGCAAAACCCCAACCCACCTTCTAGAAGAGCTAAAGGTTTTAACTAGCAGTTGCTGGTGAGGATGTGGGGCAATGGGAAATCTCAAACACTGCTGTGAGCAATGCAAAATAATACTTTGGAAAATAACCTGGCATTTTCTTATAAAGCCAAACACATCCCAACCACTCAATTCAATTCCACTCCCAGCTATTTCACCAAGATAAATACAAACACATGTCCACACAAAATGTGTGTGCTAATGTCCACGGTAGCTTTATTCACAGTAGACAAAACCAGGATGTTGAGCACTAAAATTCCCCTTGAATCTCCTGTGTTCTTGTGAATAGAGGAGGCAGTGGCTGCCTTTGTTTCCAATGATCTCTAGAACATATAGAACAAACATCTAGAACACATATAGTAGACTCATAAAGAACAAACAGCCTTGAAAGATTTAGTTTCCCCCTCTAAGGAAAGGATGGGTATATTTTGCTATACAATGAATATCATAAATATAGATAAATAATATAAATATAATATTAATAATAATAGGTAAAGATGTCTGCCTCTTGATCAAAATATAGGCTTATAGGCTTACTGCCCATAAAATAAGAGATCTGAATTATCTAAGCTCAGGATTTCCCTATTATAAAGCAACCATTGCCTGGCCCTCTACATGTCAACCTGTGGGAATAGTGGCTGAGGAAACAGGCAAAAATGCTAAGATTCTGGCTTGTGCTGTTACAGTGAGTAACAAATTGTCCTTGCTCTGTGGCCCAGGAATTTCATGTCTTTATTATAAATAAAGGATCCATGAAACAGTGACAGACTAATCAGTTAGCTTGCAAGTAGGGTAAACCATTCACAACTCTTGGTCTTAGAAACAACCCGCATGGCTACTACCAAAATGTGGTATATCCACGAAATGTAATCTTAGTCAACAAAATAGAGCAAACTGATACAGGTACCAATGTGGATGAATTTTTTTTTTTTAAAGATTTTATTTATTTATTTATTCATAAGCGACAGAGAGGCAAAGACATAGGCAGAGGGAGAAGCAGGCTCCCTGCAGGGGCCCAGAATCATGACCTGAGCCAAAGGCAGATGCTCAACCACTGAGCCACCCAGGTACAAACAAGGGGGATGAATTTTAAAAGTATATATGCTAAGTGACAAGAAACCAAAACAGAATGCATATTATGTAATTCTATCTAGGTGAATTCACACAAGGTACTCCAGTGAGGAAAAGCAGAAGAGTGGTCACCAGGAGGACTGACTGCCATGGGGCACAAGAGTTTGTGTATCACCATTATGGTAGCTGTTGCATGACCATATACTTTAGTCAAAGCTCATCAAATCATACATATCCTTGTACTAGTGATTCTAATTGTACATCAATTGCACCTTAATAAAACTTAAAAAAGGATTTTAATGCTCAGCAAACACTTAACAGGCACACTTATTCTTTTCTAGACACGCTTCGTGTGTGCGTGTGTGTGTGTGGGGGGGTGAATAGTAATTTTTTATTCCTTTATTAAAGAAGCAGGTAGATATTTACTGAGTGTCTACTATGAGCAAATCACTGGGGGAGGTAGTACCCTGTGTTCATCTTACCACCTTATCAGGTACAAGGTCCCAAATATCCCTCTGCAATTTTCTCCAGCCTTACGATTTTTCTCTGACCTGCAGAAATCATGGGAATGGTCTGTTTTAGGAAAGAGAAGTTTCTCTGGTATCCCTGATCCCTTTGAACTTCTAAGAAAAAAACAAGCAGCACTGAGCAGATAAACTCCTTGTTCTTATGGAATTCATGTTCTAGAAGAGGAGTGGGAGACAAGCAGATCATAAATAAATAAATAAGAAAATGTCAGGTAGTGGTAAGTGTCATAATAAAAATAAAATAATGTGTTCTGAAGAGAGAGTGACTTGGGGAAGCACTTTCAGTCAGGTAGCCAGAAAATCCTCTGATTTAAATCGAGACCTGAGGCATCAGTAACAGCACTTGTGTGCTGAGATGGGAGAAGGTACAAGGTGGGGCTGGGAGATTAGGTATAAGGGACAACCCAGGAGGGAAACAGATTTACACTTCATTGTATATCCTTTATGTAGTGTTTAAATATTTTCCATATGTTTAGATAAATTTTTCTTTTAACAAGGCAAGTTAAGGGACACCTGGGTGGTACAGTTGGTTAGGTAGCTGACTCGGTTTTGGCTCAGGTGATGATCTTAGGGTTGTGAGACTAAACCCTGGATTGGGGGGGGTCTAGGCTCAGCATGGGGTCCTCTTAGGACTCTCTCTGTCCCTCTCCCCACCATCCTCCTAACGCGTGCTCTCTCTCTCTCTCTGGAATAAATAAATATTTTTTTAATTTTAAAGCAAGTTAAATTAAGAAATACATATTAAATCTGGGCATTCTGGAAAACATAACAGAATCCAGAGGGTTTGTCAAGCTATTGAGCTCAGGGTCCTAAAACCATCTTCACAACGATGAATTACAGAGAAAAAGAAAATAACTATTTATTGTTCCTGGGCAGATAAATGATTCTTCACAGCCAGAAACTGAATCTTCACACCTAAGATTGGAACTATTTGGAGAATCAATGTTATAGAATTTTCTCCCTGCTTCCCCATGGATCTATAAGAAACTCAGTAGCAGAAAAAAAATGGTTTATGCTTTTTTTCAGAATCTCCAAAAAGTTTGTGCTGTCTACATTCATTCTCCCTTGCAATAGAATTCTATTGATTAAAAAAAGTTTCATCCTGGTGTCTATGACTAATAAGACAAAAAATAACTTTTTGCATGATTCAACTGACATCACTTTGGCATACTAGAAAAATTGGATCAAATTACAAAACCAATGTGGTTAATTCTTTTTTTAAGGACAGAATTTTTTTTTTGTAAACAAGAAATTTGCTACAACTTCACCCCAAGCACAAATATATCTTCCAATTTGTAAGGAAAATGAGAGGGAAAAAGTATGTAAAAATCATACTCTACCTGATATCATTAAAATATGTATAATATACATATACCACATGGGTATTATATCTTGCTGAGTATATTATTCAATTTACTTCAAACTAGTTGAACTATTTGCAAAAACTATGTACTGTTACAGAACCTGCAGCCAAATAATTTTGAATAGTTTGAAGTACCTAGTTATAAAGCAGGAATCCCATCATCAGTAGAAGGGGAGCATCTTGATTATCAAGAAAAAAACTCACTAAGTACTACTTAATGTTTAGGGTAAAAAGTAAGTTGAAAGAACACAAATTGTTCTTCCCCAATTTTTTTCATTAAAGTCCATTTGTTATGATGTGGTAAACTGTTCCATGCAGCTCTACAACCTGCCAATCTCCACAAGAGAAGTCGATACATGTTACAGAAGGGGTCCAGAAAGGGTAGCTGTCATTTCCAACTTAAGAAATCAAGGAAACTGTGACAAAGCAGACATGTGAGCTGATCAGTGAAGGAGAGTCCTCTCTCTGCAGTGCTGTTAGAGACAAAGAGCATTCCAGGCAGTAAGAGCAATGGGAGCAAAGTCATGAGGCCAGATGTCATGAGTTGATGGTTAGACTGTGGACAACACGGTACAGACTTGTCCTCATCAGCACCCAATTCTATAATTTCATGGTCTATCCATTATAATAAACGGTATATGACTCAAGAACCAATCTTTCTGAATAGCAAATCAGTTTTATTTAATAATTATCATAATACTTTTTAAATAAATCAAAGTTCTGGTATATTATTATTAATAATAATATTATTACTGCCCTATTTAGTTTCAAAGCTATTTCTGGATGTTAATGGTTGTCTGAGTCTGGACTGCTATGACAAAGTAACCTAGAGAGTGAGTGGCTTATAAAAAAAAATGTTTCTCACAGTTCTGGAGACTAAAAGTTTGAGATCAGAGGCCAGGATCCTCTAGCGATACCCTCCTCTAGGTTGTAAACTGCTGACTTCTCGCTATGTTCTCACACTGCAGAAAGAGGACCAAGGAGCACTCTGGAGTCTCTTTACACAGCACTGATTCCATTCATGAGGCTCCTTTGTGACCTAAGTACCTCCCAAAGGCCCCACCTCCTACTACTGTCATTGGGGGGGACAGAATTTCAACATATGAATTTTGAGGGGACACAAATATTTAATCCATTGCAACTACGTTTTTTAAAAAAACGTTGGAGGGGCACCTGCGTGACTCAGTTGGTTGGCCAACCAACTCTTGCTTTTGGTTCAGGTCATGATCTCAGGGTTGTAAAATCGAGCCCCATGTTGGGCTCCACTCTCAGCACAGAGTCTGCTTGTCCTTCTCCCTTTGCTCCTCCTGCCACTCTCCCTTCCCCCACCAATAAATAAATAAAACCTTTAAAAATAAAGAAATAAATAACCTAGGAAAGTGAAAAGCACCAAACCTGTGTAAGATCATTGGATTATATCAGAAAGAGGGAACTCAGAGACATTCACCTTTACATTTTAGAGATAAGGAACTTGGAAGGTCCAATGAGTTGCACCAATTAAATTATTATTTTTTGCTTAACAGCCACTTACATAGAATCTTTTAGAATATTCATTCATTTAATCCTCCTAACAATCTTGATGTAGGTGCCACTGTGATCTCCATTTTGCAGATGTGGAAACTGAGGTACAGAGAAGTTCAGAAACTTCTCATTTTGGGTGGGAAAGCCTAAAATTAGTGTCGAGGCCGGCTCATGTAGACTTTACGTGTTAGGTTACAAACCATTATCTCTCTAAAACAAGCAGCAGGGTCAAGACCAGAACACAGTATTCTTGACTCTAAAATCCCATTTTCTTTCCACTTTAAAATTTCTATTCCTACACAGCCAGGAGAGGTTTTCCCAATCTCTGTCACTGAGGTTCTTTTGCTTTCTCTGTATCAAAGTATTTTCTTTTCTCCACAAACTTTAGAGTTGATTGTGTTTCTCATTTTCACAGAAGGAATTTCCCCTCTGCTCAAGCCACACTCACTCTGCCTCTCACTACAAGCAAACCATGCTTAGTGAAGCCACAACAAAAGAGCCCCAGCATTGTGCATTCCTTAAACAAACAAACAGGGAGGGAGAGCAAAAATAGCCACATGCAGTGTCTGCTTTCATTTGTCCTGGAAATGAAGGAGTAGAAAGCAAGCTGCCTGCACCAGTCCTGCACCCCTCCGGAGCACTCAGAGCACAAATACTCGGCGCCCCTTAATTTTATGGTCCCCTCCCTTACAGGGGCCACAGCCAAGGAAAGGAATGAGGCCCTTTTCCATTTCACTTTGAGTACTCAAGGACATCATTTCATGCTGCACAACAAGAAGCTGAGGGGATTTTTTTTTCCAGAGTGGTGTGCTAGGTTCCACAGCTGGAAACAGGACACTAGTATCCACATTCTAAAAAGACCATCGACACCTCCAGACACCTGTAACAGCTGCATCTCTTGCCAGGTCTTATGAAGAGGTGGCAAAACCAGGCTGACCTGTTCATGCTCACTCCTACGTCTAGTCTATGCACAGTGGTGCTCAATGTTGGCTACACATTAGAATCACCTGGAAGCTTGTGAATCTGATGCCCGGATGCCTCCCAGAGACACAATGATTTAATTGGGCTGTGGCACCAACCTAGCCAGTTGGCTTTTTTTTTTTTTTTTTTTTTTTTAGTTGCCTGCATGGTTCTAATTGTAGGCAAGGTTGGAATGACTGCTACACAAGAACCAAAGGCAGAGGTGAAGACACTGGCCTTGAACCCAAAGTGAGAAGGAACCCACCCCCTCTTCCAAATGTGGGGGAAGTGCTTTTCTTCTTTAAAGGCTAAGAAGGTGGTGAGGAACTCCAAGAGGGCTTTCTTATAAGAAGGGATTGCTCTTTGTAGGTAAGCTTAGCCTCTGCCTATTTGAGCAAAGGAAAGAAATGGGAATGGCATTATAGTGGAAGGAGGATGCCATTGAAGTGAAAAAGATACTTGATTTCTTCAGTGCCAAAAGGACCATGCAGATATTAGCTGTGCTCCAGCTGTCTTTCATGGAAGCTTCCAAGAAAGCTGTTTACCAAGTGCTGGCTAAGGCTGAATTTTGGCAGCAGGTGCTGATGGGGGTGCAAAGAGGTTTTGGAAATATGGGATTCCAACATCAGAGAATGAGGTAGCAGGGAGACCACACACTTGTGCCCCAAGAAAAGGCTGCCCTGTGAGATGCTGCTCCAAAGGGGCACCAAAGGCCAAGAGAGAAACATCATCAACCAAGTGGGAGAAATCTAATGTAGGGTCTCTCCCTTCCCCATTCCAGAACACTGGGGGTCCTCTGGCCTTAGAGATGGAGCAAAAAAAAATGTAAGAGTTTGGATTAGATGTGAGCTGGAAAACTGGAAAACTGAAAAGTGGGCTGAGTTAGAGTAATCAAAACTGACTAGAAGTATATAGAATCCACCCAAGGTGTTGCCTGGAAGTCTGAAGTCTTCCAATCAACAAAGTTGAAGGCAGGACTCGGTGGGGGGGGGGGGGGGGGGGGAAGGGAGTCATATGAACTTCTTAATTGAATTTCAACTCCTAACTACACCTGTTGGATTTGCAAGTTCATGCCCACGTTTCCAGGGGCAGTGTATTTCTGTGCAAGCAAATGCCTATGTTCACCAAATGATAATCAGTTGATGTTACCTAGTTGCTGTAGCAACAGCATTAGTATGCCATCAATGCCATCATAGCACCTTTCATGGACAGATGCCCTGAATCTGGCTCCTTTATGGTCTGTGGTTTAAGTCACAATACCATGGACTAGCAAGCCACACAGATGTGACTTAGCTGAGTGAGAGAGGAAATGCGCACCAAGCAGTGATCCTGATCTCCAGCAAAGTATGAAGTCCTCCATCCTCAACTTTCTCATGTAAGATGTCTGATTGACATCCACCCGCAGTGGCTGGAACATGACCAACCTAATGGAAGTTCATAGACCGTCAGTCCTGATCAAACACTCTCCTAGAATAAAATTCTACTCAAGAACCCCCATTTAAGTGGACATAAGTACCAAAAGGACTTGAGTGAGAGACTGTTTCACAGAGAGCCATCCATATGGCACAGATGTGAGGAATACCCAGTGTTGTACCTCCCTGCAGATGAATGCTTGTGGTTTCCTGAGAAATTTTTAAGCAGAGTTCCTACTAATAACAGCCACATATCCTCTACATAATCTTGTTTAAAAACAGCTTTGTTTGATGAATCTTAAGCGTTCAGATTTAAAAATGTGTGTAGCCCATTTAAAGAAGACAGTTAAATAAACTGAATGGGGCCCTGAATGAGGGAATTAGTAATAAGCCTAGGTCCAAAGCTACCACTTTTCTTTTTAAAAAGCAATTCAGAGCTGGAGAGGGAGAGAGAGAGAGAGAGAGAGAGAACAAATCCAAGAGCTTAGCAGCCAGGCAGCAGGCAACAGCAAGAATGATTAAGAGTTACAGAGCAATGGGGAGCCCTCAGGAGAAAAATCACACCTTTTCTTTGACTAGAAGTTAGGACTAGTTGGAAAGGCACTGTGAAGCCACAAAAGTCTCCAGTAACTGAACACAAATATTAAAGATCTTCTTTTAAAATAAAATAATAACTCCTAAATTCTCAGAGCTTGTATCAGTTACCACTTACAAAGTATATCCTATGCTCTACACTTAGGAATGTGCATTTGTCTGATTCTAACTTGGGTATTCTAAGAAAGTGAAAGAAGTTCATCAATATACCTATAATTTATTCATAAATAACTACAGAGAAATAGCAAAGTCAAGTGCTTTTTGCTTTCTATCTTTGGTTCCAGTTTTCCTCATCTGAAGAAAACCTATTCTTGCACACCAAGGCTCCAAACCAATGACTTTTACTGAAAATGTACAACATAATCAGCTGGGAACTTTTCCACACAAATTTCATGTTTGTTTCCCAATTCAAACTATATGAATTAGAGACTTTGAGGGTGGGTAAGGGCCCAGGAATGTGTACTATAATATGGTAAGTCCCCCAGGATACTGATATGCACCTGCCATTCAACTGGTGCAGCTATTCAAACTGTAGGCACCATCCACCAACGAAGAATTAATCCAATAGTACATCTCTTCTCTTGATAAAGCAGAGAGCTTTCCATTGTTTCACCTACTAATCTCTTGCAAATTAGCTCAATGTTAACCCACATTAGTTAAAATTAAGTAGTCTAAGTGAATCTGAATTGTTTCAAAAATAATAGAATTTGCTCAATAAGGATTTGTTATGAATTAATCAAGGCTAGATTCTAGTCTTCCAGTCACTAGCACTTCTTTACAAATGGCCTACAGCATCTGTACTTTCTGGGAGATCCAGCCACAGCAGATGACAAAATTGGTCTCTTCCTTTTAGGACATTTCTCTGACCCTTAGGATGAGTCAATCAATGACCAGTAATTGAGCACCAGTTATAACAGGGTCCTCTCCAGGTGCTTCGAATGCAACCTAGTCTGTGTTTTTAAGAAACTTAAATGCAATTTGAGGAGCGAACATATGAGCAAATAGTCATGAGGAACAAAAGGCAAGATATAAGAGTCTGAAGTCAAACTTCAACTTCCAGCAGGGAAGCTATTGGCTGAGCTTACTGAAGAATTTGTGGAGGAAGACTGCAGTGGATTCTAGGGATGGCAATAATGATGTGAGTAAAAAGAAGTTGAAGAGAGCTTTCAAACTCAATTTTCAGTTCAGGAAATATTTGTTGTAGGCCTACTACTTGATCAGTGCTGAGGTTATCAATAACAAACATAACTGGCTCCAGGCCTGTCTGTGAAAGGCTCACATTGCATCACACCAGAGCCCAGGTCTTCCTCATTTACACTAAAAGCTGTCAGGAGAACAAGACAGACTTCATGGATGCAGTGGCTTTTTGAGATAAGATTTATATAATATAAAGACATTCAATAGGAAGAATTTGAGTAAAAGGGCTTTTGAAAGAAAGGCAGCAGACCCTATATGCGGAAAAACAAGTAATCTAATCGACAGCATAAAAAACTAAAGCGTCTTATCTAATGTCTTAAAAAGTTTAAATCATATTTTAGAGAATTCAGAACATCAGTTTGTTACATTCCTATTTAACTTAATAGTGTGGAGTCATGTAAATTTATGCTGTAAAGAATTACATAATCAAAGTTGTAATTTAGAAGGAAAATTCCGGCAGCAGCCTGTAGTTTCACTGGGAACAAGGTGAGGAGCACCAGGAAAATCAGAGGCTCATGTAGGAGCCCAAGCAAAAAGTAGTGAGGTGTAACCCAGGCATAGCCTCCCCCGCAGCCACACCCACCTTCGTCCTCCACTCTCAAGATCCTTTTGAGTAAAAAGACATCATGAGACTCTTCCTACTTTAATAAGAAAAAGGATGCTCTTTTTCAAAAGAGTAATAAGGATAAAACTAAAGTAGGACAAATGATTACTACTCTAATAATATTTAGTAAAAATTATGCCAATGCATTTGTTAGATTATATTGCATATATTTATATATTGAATATATGATTCTGAAAAGAAAAATATTCTCATTTTTTATTCCGACAGGTAATAGTTATGCCTCATAAGCAAATACCCCCCATGTTCATTCACGTCACTCCCTATCTGCCCCCATGTTCCTCCAAAGAGGGATACAAGCATGGAATGAACAGGATAAGTGACTCACTTGCCTTCAATTCTGTGTCTCAAACATATGCAATTCTGACTCAAAATCTTGTGCTTATCCAGTTGAACATGCATGCAAAACATGCATTAATAGCAGCATAAAATAAAGGCCCTGGGAAGTAGGAAACATGACCCATGTTTGCTTGTAATTCAGGGAGTGCATGGCAGAGGCAGCATTCGCCTCAAAGTCAGGTAAGGCCACCATCAGCATTGAAGAAGAAAGGTTTGGTGAACTACAAGAATCATAGCGCTTACTGCTACTTAACTGTGTCCCATCTTTCAAGAGGTTTGTATAATTTTATATCCTTTTATATTCTGAACAACTCCTTGTGATTCCCATTATGTAGAAAAGAAAATCAAGGCAAGGCAAGCTCATCATCTCACAACTAGCTAAACCAGATCTCAGGCTCTAATTTCTAGTTAACTACTCCTTCGATTAAACTTGAGTGGCTCTTTATTCAGGGTTTACTGTGACCTTCCACTCTCATATTTGAGCCAAATCCACATCTTCACCAGTGCGTCTCTGCCCTTGAAAACATGCCTAATGTCTCCTGAAGTCAGAAGGGATCGTCAAGCATATAAGAAAAAATAATCACAAGGTTTGATGGATGCTAAATTGCTCTTATAAAATAACATCTTTGATATGAGTTAATTGCAAATTAATGAAAAACATGAATTTGAATATATTCAAATAAAACTCATTGGTCAAAGAAAGAAAGAAAGAAAGAAAGAAAGAAAGAAAGAAAGAAAGTCTGCTTAGCAGAAAGCACTCTGTCAACTCCCAGATACTTAAGCAATAAATCATGATAGCACAACACATGCTGGACTGGTCTATCTCTGTATTTAAAGAAGGCATTTCCATGAGTGCTCACCAACCAAGCTCCTGAAAACCAGATAAAGATTTGGAAACTATACCCTAGTGCTCCATTATTGCTCTAAAGAAGTCCAGGGAATAGCAAAATTCTCCAAAAGAGCTACCTGAACCCCCTGGGAAGTGTACTTGTAAAGACAGTAAACTCTGGCCTTTATCAAATTCGTCTATTTTCTTGTCTGCAACAGCTTGAAATAGAAAAACTTCCAGTTTTTTCTGAAAGCCCCATCCTCCCCAAGGAAAGTCGTGCAGATTGAGCTCCTATGAGTCCAAAATTTAGATTTAGATTCAGCCCAGATGTCATGAATGATGGTAATCACCTCCTACTAGACAACATCAAGAATTCACTCTCAGAGACTAACCTATTACAGTCTTCAAAATGGATTAGGGTGTTCGATGTTCTAATTATTCCTAGGTTGTGTCCTAGATCATTCAGTGTTTTGAAAGTCTGGAAGCTCACCAATAATATTCTTTCTGTCTTTAAAATTTAACCACAGAAATATAGACTCAATACGGAAGGGAATAGGGCCATAGAAGTTTTGGTGAAAAGAAAGGATATTCAGAAACTAGCATTTAAAATATATTTTCCAGGGCCCCTGGGTGGCTCAGTGAATTAAGTGTCTGCCTTCAGCTCAGTTCATGATCCCAGGGCGCCCTACATTGGGCTCCCTCCTCAGTGGGGAGTCTGCTTCTCCCTGTCCCTCTGCTCCTCTCCTTCTACTCATGTTCCCGCTCACTCCACTCACTCTCTTTCAAATAAATAAATAATCTTAAAAAAAATTTTTTTCCAGTACCAGTTCACAGCTGAAATGACAGGTAAGAGGTAGGAGTTAGGAAGGACACCTGAGTTAGGACCTATTTTCATTTAAGTGTTCTCATTTAAGTGACAGAGACACAACTCTAAGCAAAAAAGGAAATTGTTGATGTTCACCAGGGCAGGCTCAAGATTGAAGAAAAACAGCACACCAATGATTCTTTGTCTCCTGGATTCTCTCTCCATTCATCTCTCATATCTGCTCATTACTATTTCTCCTCATATGCTGGCTTCACTCTCTTTTTCTGGAAGTTGGCTTTTTATGTTGGCAGGAGGTGTGACTGGTAGTAGCCCTAGCTTCACATGCCCATGGACAACAAGGCAGGATGCTCATGGACTTTCCTTGTTTCACACATTCTACTGAGACTGGCGATAAGCTGGGGTAGCAGAAGTGACCACAGCTGGCTTACATACTCTGGTAGCTAGAGACAAGACAGCAGGAGAGCTTGCTAGGCAGACCAAGAACAGGAACAGCGACACGAACAGCAACAATGACAATAATAATGATGACCTCACCAATCTTACAATTGTCCACTGGGGCCTGATAGACTGTGGAGGTTTTTAGATGTGTGCCTGTGCTGGAGGACAGTTGTAGAAATGTCCTTCCCTCCTCAGTGCCAATCCAAAAAGCACCCTTCCTCTAAAGCCAGATGGATAGCTCACTACCTACCCTCATGACCATCATACTGCCTTTCCTCTTCGCTACTCTAAAATTTCTAGTCTGTTTTAAGTTAGTTAACATTGAGTTGGTTTTCTAAGATTTTGCTTTATTTCTGAAAATAAACAAAATACATAAAACATACAAATTTTAAAATCTGGAAGTTTCCTTATTTTTATCATTATGATGGGTGTTATTTTATCTTTTAAATCTACAGTAAGTTCAGCTCTCTTATGTTCTTTCCACAATAGAAGCAGCTAATTGAGTGACTGTATTCTGTATTAAAACATACATTATTAGGGAAATCTCCCCAATTAAGTAATCCCACAATTCCCTTTTATAAAAGCAAATGTGATCCTTAAAAACTATAGCCCTTAACATATCTAAATATTTGTGTAGTGAAGAGTATACTGGATAGAGACTTAGGATGACTTTATACTACCTTGATTTGATTTTTTTCTTTCTCCACAATAACACTCACTTAATTTAGCTTGAACTGATTTTTTTTGCTTACAATATGTTCAACTGATTTGGCTTCTTCGCCTGTTTCTCACCTACTTCTGCATACTGATCGCCCAGGCAGTCAACATGTTTTGGTTATGAAACTGGCTGAAATTATTGGATCATCTCTCCTTGAATTTAATTATTGCTCTTACATTAACCTAGCCTGAGTAAATATAGGGAACTCGTTGTATTGTCCAGGATCCCTTGGATCCAATATGTAACATAGAAATAATAATATTTGTTCTGTGAGTACTTCAAAGTGACTTTATAACATTAGTGAACTGATAACAGAATTTGATTTATTTATGGTACTCAGGAAAACAATAGTTTTGTATGAAATTATATCCTGAATAAATAGATAGCTAACATAAGTTATGACTACTGTTACTGTCACTGTCACAAAACTCATGTAAAGCATCCTCTCCTCATAGCTGTTTATCAAAAGGAAAATAAATATGACTGATTCTACTTAGATTAAAATCAGGGTCGATGTACATTAAAGCAACTGCTGTTAAAACATAAAAGGGATGTGAAAGATAGGATGCTTACTCTAACAGAAAACTTCTGGTTATTGTGTGCTGGATTTCCCAAGCTAAGATGGAAATTTTAAATATTTACCTTGACTCACACTTATCTAAAACATCTGTGCTATTCAAATACTACAAGTCTCCTTTGCCTCTCTGACCATGTGTGTACACATGCACACATGCATACACACACATACACACATGCACACCCGCATATACACATGCACAGACACAAACGGACTGGCCACATTGTATTTTTAGCTACAATTAGCGAGTGTGGTTTTCCTTTTCCAATGAAATTCAATGGAGTGAGGAAATCATTATGTACTAAACTTGAAATATAATAAAGCCCCAAAATACACAGCCTCGGATTCCCAACCCTCAACTATATAACAAATGTTAATCTTCTTTCTTAATTAAAACAACTCCAGTTTTTAATTTGTTATTTGGACCTGATCATAATTTTTAAAATTTAATTATATGCCTTGCAGGAAGGAACAGGAGGTCTTTAACACATTTTTACTAAATTTGAGTCAATTAAAACCATTCTTTAAAATATAATATTGCAGTAACTTCTAATCTTTTCACCATCACCACTAAAGATAAAATATTAACTGAAAAGTTTCTATTTCACTCAGAAATGACTGAAGTGATGGGTCTCAAATTGTGGTCCCCAGACCAGAGCATCAACATCATCTGGGGACTTGTTTGAAAAACAAATTCAGGGCAGCCCAGGTGGCTGGGCAGTTTAGCGCTGCCTTCAGCCTAGGGCCTGATCCTGGTGACCTGGGATGGAGTCCCACGTTGGGCTCCCTGCGTGGAGCCTGCTCCTCCCTCTGCCTGTGTCTCTACCCGAATCTGTGTCTCTTATGAATAAATAAATAAAATCTTAAAAAAAAAAAAACAAATTCAGGGATTCTATCTACATGTACTGAATCAAAATCCCTGAAGATGGAGGCTGGTGCTCCCATGCTCTATGTTTTGAAGTCCCTCGAGGGGATTTGAGGACTCCTACATAAAGAATCCTAACAACAGGGCTGATCCCTGAGAAGAAGGCAAATTTTGCTCCTGCCCCATCAGTGCACCCTCTCTGAGCATCCCATTTTTCCTCCAGGAGCCTACACACTCGGAGTTTATGGGGGGCAGCCTGCCCAGGAAATACATCAGGCCTCAAATCTCCCTTCTTCCGTAAAATGTTCTGATTCTATCACATTTGGTAGGGAACTCAAATTTCCACTGCTATGTTAAAGATTGTTAACAGTTTACCACGTCATGCTCTCAGGCAGATTTGCACTACACACTTAGATCTAATCACTGCACATGTCTGGGTTGGGAGATAGAGTGCCTGCAACGATATCCGAGGCAGGATATCACTTTCCAAGGTCCCCTCAGGCGTTGACAAAGACACACAGTGGTGATGTCATCACTCCATTCTCTACTCCCACAGAGTTTCACATCTACCTCTTTTTGTTAGTTTTTTTTTTCACTCATGCAGCAAATACTTATTGAACATTGCTATGTACCTGGCCTGGTCTAACCGTAGGTGCACTTTTTCATCTTTGTAATAAATTTCTGTAGCAAGAAAAAACTACAAAAGGTAGAAGAGGGATAAGTGAAGATCTCTTTAACTTTCCCTAAAATGCATCTCACACTGATACTGCTTCTCCCTGTTTTTCACTGCTAGCCTAAATCAGATGATTTTTTGCATTCCACATTTACAAGGTTGTATTTTTTTTATTTCCCCATTCTAAGGAGTAAATATGACTAAATGCTACTGTGAAGCCCACAGGTAACTGGCCTGAAATTAATACACATCTAGCCATGAGGCCATTGGCTGTACATTCCTATCCTACCATTTGGCTCTCTTATCCTACCATTTCGTTAATGTGGAAATAGTAAAATTCTACACATTATGCAATTAAGTTTTAGGACTCTCTTACAGGATTATGGTAGGGTTTTACTTTATAACTCAAATGAAAGGAAAAACCTGGCCTCATTGCTAATAAACAATGAAAGCACATATCTCCTCCCTGGATTCATGAAATATGGCTAAATGGCTTCTGATAGCAGCAGCGACTTCCAGCTTTAGAACAGTATATATACTGAGTGAATCCTTGTTTTTTTTTACCCTAGGCAAATCACTTTTCCTTAAATTATGTCCAATTCTCTTTCACCTGTGTTTTGATAAAAAGTTAGAAATCCTCTAATGAAGCAGTTCTCCAAAAGTAATCAAACATCACTTACCAATATTACCTGGAAATGCCAGTGGTTGGGCCCCACCTAAGACCTACTAAATGAGAGATTCTGAGGGTGTGGCCCAGCAATCTGTTTTAACAAGCCTTTCAGGTGATAGCAAACACTAAATTTTCAGAACCACTTTTCTAATGCATTAATCACTAAAACCAGCACAATCCAATGGAAGTGGAAAATATGAGGAAATTTTCTCTTTCCCCCAAAAAAAGGAGGAAAGAGGAACATTGAAATATCTGATTAGTCAAGGAATACCCAAAATGACCACCTGAACATCAGGATATTTTGTCAACAGGATCCAAGTGTCAGGACAAGGTAAAGCAAGGTCATAAAACAGGGCCGGGGCTAGATGAATTATGATATTTTCTTATAAACTGAGGAGTGTGGCTCATTACATCAATCCAATTCTGTGCCCCAGAAAGAAAGAGAGAGAAGGTAAAATGCAGTGGGTGAAGAAAAGGGATGAGGAGAAGAAGAACAAGGAAGAGAAGGACCAATAGCAGAAGTTTGAATACGGCTTTGGCTGGTTTTGTCCATTATATTGCAATGTAATTCAGAAGTTAAGCAGTAGTAATAATGATATTAGCTAGCATATTTAAGAATAAAGGTGAAGATATGGTAAATGACAGCAAAAACAAGGTAAACTATAACATAAAAAAATGTAATGGCATAAAGGTCAAAAGAAGAAAAGAATACATTAATATCTAGCAATTAACACTACTAGGTGTTTAGCCAAAGGATACAAAAATACAGATTTGAAGGGGTACATGCACCCCCATGTTTAAAGTAGTATTTTCAACAACAGCCAAACTATGGAGAGAGCCCAAATGTCCGTTGACAGATGAATAGAGAGAGAAGATGACTTTGACACACTAACCATTCACTGGGAGAGAAGTGTGCAGCCCAATTCCATATTTTTCAATTGTTAGAGCACCTAAAATATACATATAATGGAATATTATTCAGCCATAAAAAAGAATTAAATCCTACCATTTGCAATGGTGTGGATGGAACTAGAGGGTATTATGCTAAGCAAAATTAGACAGTCAGAGAAAGACAAATACCTAATGATTTCACTCATATGTGGAATTGGAACAAAACAATTGAACATGGGGGAAAAAAGAGGCAAACCAAGGAACAGACCTAATGATAGAGAACAGACTGAGGGTTATTGGAGGGGAGAGAGATGAAGGTGGGAGAAATAGGTGATGGGGATTAAGGAGGACACTTGTGATGAGCACCAGGTGTTGTATGTAAGTGATCAATCACTGAATTCTACACCTAAAATGATTATTACACTGTGTTAACTACTTGAATTTAAATAAACTTGGGAAAAAAAGACAGAGGGATATAAAGTTCCATTTATCTTATAATCATTAGTATTTTTTTAAATAGTAGCATGTGAACAAGAACTGGAAGATATGATAAAATAGCACTGTAAACTACAATGGGGTGTTTTTTCTTTTTCTTAAGAAAAATCCATTCTCATGCTGATGGATTTTCTTTTGAAGTTATGCTGACTAAAGTTTTATTGCCAGGGGCTACTCCCATTCTGAGTTCCTCTGTATTACTTCCTATGGTTGGTCCTGCAGGATCTAGTGGTGCCAGGAGGCTGCTCACGTTGTTACTGCTTGTGTTGTATAAATTTGAAATATGTTCTCACCCAGCTGGTCAGGTGTCACATTAGATCAGTGAATCTGGCTGATGTGCACACATTCTAAAAGCCTTGTAGTATTTCTGAGAAAGAGCCGGATTGCACATCTCTATTTTTGAAAAATTTTGTTCTGCAGGAAATATAACACCTCGAATCATTTGAAACTTCAAAGTCGCATTTACATTGTCAGTGATGCGGTCAGCTTAGATAAGGAAATTGGTATTAGGGAAAATGTGTAGCAGAGACATGTGGAAAGGATAAATAAAAAGGCTCAAATAAGAAACCCCTTTGCACTTTCATCACTAGAGTCTCATCAGAAGATGTTACTGGGAATGGAACAGCATTAGGAAACACAAGGAAATATGCAGAATGTGAACAATTAAGAAAATGTCAAGTACAAAGGGCCAAATCTTATAAAGAATAAATAATTGGTGAAGCATTTATGTCTTCAGCACCCAAGGGGAAAATAAATAGAAATGAAAGAAATAGAAAGGAACTTGCTCAAAAGTGGCTTGGCAATCTAAAGAACAGCTGGATTTAATTCAGCTTTCCCAAGAAAAAGAGAGGAAAGATTTGGAGCTAACTCAACTTGTCTGTCCAGATTAATTCAGTATTCATACATTCATTCATTCATCAACAAACCTCTACCAGGAAGCCACCTTATAGAAGGTAGGGAATGTGCCAGGCCCTGGGAAGCAAGTCCCCATTCCCATCATGGGCCTCTTCCCTGATTCTTGCCCTCTCCCATCCCCCTCCTCACTTTGACACACTAACCATTCACTGGGAGAGAAGTGTGCAGCCCAATTCCATATTTTTCGATTGTTAGAGCACCTAGAATATTATTTAGAAGTAGAACCTAAAATTCCAATTTGTAATGCATCAATTGTGTTAAAGTAACTTTCTGGACCCAAAATGAGCCACTCTTGCCTAGAAGGCCACATCAGCTAACCAAAACTTATACAACTTTTGTGTCCCTGTAAATGCTCTGCTTGACCAGAAATGCAGAATATCCTTTCAACCAATACCCAAACACCAAGCTAACTCTGAGCTCTATACTTATTTTTTTGTTCCCACTCAACCCAAACAGGGTTGACTATATGGCCCCAGACAACCAGATATTTGCTGTTTTTCTCTTCTTTGTTCTTTATTCTTTATCCTTTAAAAGCTTCTTGCCTTCCACTCCATTTTGTAGTTCTCTGAATGGAGACTATTCACTTCTTGAAGTGTTAAATACAGACAGCCCGGGTGGCTCAACAGTTTAGCGCTGCCTTCAGTCCAGGGCATGATCCTGGAGACCCGGGATCAAGTCCCACATCGGTCTCCCTGCGTGGAGCCTGCTTCTCTCTCTGCCTGTCTCTCTGCCTCTGTGTGTGTCTCTCTCTCATAAATAAAAACCTTTTTAAAAAATTATTGAAGTGTTAAATAAAGTTTATTTGTATTACCTCAATTGTTGTCCTTAATCATTTTTTTAACAGTTGGAAATAGGGATCTCTGGGTGGTGCAGCGGTTTGGTGCCTGCCTTTGAGCCAGGGCGCGATCCTGGAGACCCGGGATCGAATCCCACGTCGGGCTCCCGGTGCATGGAGCCTGCTTCTCCCTATGTCTCTGCCCCTCCCTGTGTGTGTGACTGTCATAAATAAATAAAAAATTAAATAAATCTTTAAAGAAAAAACAGTTGGAAATAAACCCTATTTTTGAAAAGATTTTATTTATTTATTTATTCATGAGAGACAGAGAGAGAGGCAGAGACACAGGCAGAGAGAGAAGCAGGCTCCACGCAGGGACCCCGATCTGGGACTCGATCCCGGGTCTCCAGGATCACGCCTTGGGCTGAAGGCGGCACTAAACCGCTAAGTCACCAGAGCTGCACAATAAATCCTATTTCTTAATCAAAAAGTGTGTCTCAAGAGTTTAGTTACTTTACACCTACTGTTGGAGAAGAGCTTTAAGATACAAAAGTAGTTAACCTCGTCCCTGCCATTGAAATGCTTCCAGGCTATAGTCTAAACAACTCGGGAACAATAGGAGATTATTTATAATTATGGAAACAAACTGGTGGCCTAGTAAAAGAATTAGAAGAAATCCCAAATTCAGTCATTTTTCTCCATTTTTTTTCCAGTAAGTTTGAGATTGTCAAGGACTAAAAGAGAAAGCTCCTAACATATTTTGGTTACCAATCTTATACACCAAAAGAAATCCTTGGCAATGATTATCTACTATTCTAGTATTCATGTATATCTACCAGGATGTTGGGCACTTCTATATCAGGTATCTTCTTTCTGTGCCATAGGATCAGGATGTCTGTGTGTCTGTCATTTCAAATCCAGGATCAGAATGGGAGTGGAGTGTTGGTAAATTACAGTATCCTGGCCTTTCTGAATGAGTGACTTTCATACTGGCAGTTTCAGGGTATAAAGAGCTGCTCCTAGCACCCATTCCCTAGACTCTAGATAACTGCCCTCCCCTATTCATATTCATGCCTTTAACTTTGAGCAAATATCCACATAAACATAACAGTAAAAATGAAGCATCAAATCTGGTAGGGAGACCCCAGCCTGATTCAAAGAGTTGGGTGGCAGCCAGTTAATAATTCCTGATGCTTGAGATAGAAAAATCCCTCTTGTATATCTCTTTTGTGCCAAGCTAGAAACAAACTGGAAAAAAAAAAAATCCCTGACTTCATGCAAAAGTACACATACCCTACCCAACTTTTGGCCAGGATTTGATAACCTTTTTTATGATAAAGCTACATATAGAAGAAAAATATACTATGATCTATGAAAAAATGCATACTTAGAGCCAAATTTTAGAGTAACAGTTAAGCTGATCTCAGAGGGATTAATTTAGAATACAGATGGAAATGTCTGATTGCCCATGTTTGGGGCTGGTCCTGACACCCAGTCCCACGATGAAGTCAAGAAGCTTCACCTATTCTCAGATGAGAACATTGCACTGTGAGTAATTCCAGACTCAGTGTTCTGAAGACAAGATCATAAAAGCATGAATGGTAAGAGTTGGAAGGACACTCAAGTTTCTCGGTTCCAATCCTCTACTTAATGTATCAGTTCTCTCTACAATATTCTAGAAAACGGATGCTTGGGTGGCTCAGTGGTTGAGCATCTGCCTTTGGCTCAGGGCATGATCCTGGAGTCCTGGGATCGAGTCCCGCATCTCCCTCTGTCTCTCTTTGTACCTCTCATGAATAAATAAATAAAATATTTTTTAAAAAATTCTAGAAAAAATGGTCATCAGCATTGTTTGAACAGTCAAATGATTATCTCACAACACAATGTTTTAAGTGACAATGATATTACTAGGTGCCTCAAATGATGTGTATCCTCTTGGATTTTTTTCTCATGCTAATGGAAAATAATAATTTTTTGTTTAAATTTATAGATTCTATATCCCTAGATGCCAAGAATTTTGAAGCTTTCTTACCCTGCCTTTTATGAGATGATATGAGTTAGTAAACCCTTTGTTTGCTCAGCTTATCCATTCATACCAAGTAAGGAGAACATTTACAGGAAGAAGATCGCAAGTATTAAATTAATGTTCACTTTCTACTTCAAAAGTAAATAAGGAATCCATCTATGTTAAGTTGGAACCATTCATACTGATTGTATATCACCTTGAATATACGTTATTCTCCTTTGTTCACACCTCCGCTGAAAAGAATTATAAACTGTATATGATTGAAGAACTGGAAGATTCCTTAGAAACCATTTACTCGGGGATCCCTGGGTGGCACAGCGGTTTGGTACCTGCCTTTGGCCCAGAGCGCGATTCTGGAGACCCGGGATCGAATCCCACGTCGGGCTCCCGGTGCATGGAGCCTGCTTCTCCCTCTGCCTATGTCTCTGCCTCTCTCTCTCTCTCTCTCTCTCTCTCTCTGTGACTATCATAAATAAATAAAAATTTTAAAAAAATTTTTTAAAAAAGAAACCATTTACTCTAGTTTCTGCAGAAGTAAATAGGGTGATCTAAAAAAAATGTGGAAAATATTTTGGAAGAAAGAAATGGAAATAAAAAGTGGCTATGTTAGATAAATGTTGGCTTACTATAGAAATGTGAGCCCAGAAAACTGGTAAGTTCTACATTTGCAAATCAGCTACTGTAAACTGAAGGATACAATTAACACCAAAAGAGCTAGTAATCATTTGACAAGCACTAGACTGTCTTTCATAAGTATTAATTCATTTAATCCTCAAAATAATCCTATGAGCTAGGCTCCAAAACTACCTCATTTTAGTGATGAGAAAACTATAACTTAGAGAAATATAACTTCAGAATTTATGACTTAAACTCTATCCATGACCATCCATATATACTGTGGTGCAGTACAAAATTTCATTCTTAGGGCAGCCCCAGTGGCTCAGTGGTTTAGCGCGGCCTTCAGCCCAGGGCGTGATCCTGGAGACCCGGAATCAAGTCTCACGTCAGCCTCCCTGCATGGAGCCTGCTTCTCCCTCTGCCTGTGTCTCTGCCTCTCTCTCTCTCTCTCTCTCTCTCTCTCTCTCTCAGGAATAAATAAAATCCTTTTTAAAAATTTCATTCTTAGATCCTGACATCCAATACACACATACACAAAAAAGGCAAAAAACAATGTTTGCTTTAACAGTTTGATTATCCAACAAATTAAATAAGTTATTTCTTTGAAAGACAAAAACTTCTGACAGCAAAATTCAGAACAAGTAAATCCTGCAGGGCCTTATATAAGAAATAAGGGACATCATAATGGTTAATAGATACTGTACAGCATTTTTTCATAGCTACAATTCTTGTATAAGCCTTCAACCAAAGTTGAGGACACAGTGTTGATCTGGAAGCCAGTAAGATATTCCACAAGTGAAAAGGGCACAAATAGTGAAGAGACGAGCACAAGTGTCCTGCTTCTGAAAGAGATTTTTCGTGTCTCATCCAGCTCAGTTGAACTTCAGGAGCAAGTCCAATAGGACAGAGATGGTGCAACTGAAGAAAACATTCTTTGTGCTATCTCCTGTGATACAGTGAGAAGAAACTCTGTGATACAACAACCTGTTGAGGTAGCAACATACAAATTAAACCAAAAATCCTTCCTTGAGTGGCATTCAGTTGCATCTTCATCTGGGATTAGTCCCCTCTTCCTTGCTTCTCTACCCTGTTGCAGTGTCCAGGGCTCTCCCACTTTGGCCTCCACACTTCTTTTCTGCATCGTGTGTGTTGCCGAGCCATCAGCCTTCAACAGTTTGTCACATCCAATCATACCTTCTCCCCCTGGCTTTCTGTTTCAGTGGAAAAAGTTCTCCTGCCAAAGCCCAATTCCCCAAATTTGCATTCTGAATTCTTTCCCCTCCCCTCTCTCAGAAACCCGGTTCATCTACCAGCCCATCTCTGTCACAATCTTCAAGCTCTTCTCTACAGGATCAGGCCCTCAAAGATGCAAACATCATTTTAAAGTCCTGTCTTCACCCTCTCTTCTTCCAGTTACCCATTTAAGTCTCATCTTCCTGTCCTACCCAAGTTTCTTAAAGAGGTATGTACACACTTTCTTATACAGTTTTTAACTCAAATCTAAATTACTCTTGCTAAAATCACTGATTGTGGTTGTTATTTTCCAAGGATGGCCCAAATCTGCCAGTTCTTATGCAAGCATGCTGCTCCTCCAGTCAGAAGGAGAGTTTATTAACTCTGATATGGGCTTATAAAATGCTTTGATCAATGTAACACAGTGGAACAGATGAGTGACACCTTCCCCTGGCAGCTTCTGCTTCTGCCTTTTTCTCTTGGAACATTCCCTTGGAGCACTCTATCTCAGAAACTAGTCACCATGCTACATGGAGAGGCCACCTGCAGGTGCTCACCTACCTCAGGGCCTCCACTTCATCTGCTCACTTTTCTGAGAGGTTTCATTTATTTCCCTGCTCCACCCCTAGCTAACTAGTAAGTAGGCTCTAACATGGCCTCAGATGATTCCCTAACCCCTGGTATTTACACTTTGGTGTAATACTGTCCCTTTAAGTATGGGATAGACCTAATGACTCACTTTAATCAACAAATATGGCCAAAATGATGGAATATCACTTCCATAATTAGGTTGTAAAGACTGATTTGTGTCTTCTTAGCCAATTCTAATATATTGGTTTCTCAAGTTATAAGCTTTGATGAAGCAAGCTGCCATGTTGGAAAGACCAAATGGCATGGAACTGGGGGCAACCCCTGGCCAACAGCTACTGAGGAAAAAAACCCTGCCAATAACTATGTATGGGTTTAGAAGCAAATTTTTCCTCAGTTAAGCCTTGGGGAACACCTTGATTGCAACTTGTTACGTAGAATACCCATCTAAGTATACTCTGATTCCTGCCCCCACAGAAACTGAAATCATAATTATCTTATAAAATGCCCATTGGCTATTCAAGGTGGAAGAATTATTTGCTTACAGCTGAAGCTGGTAATTTTGGTCAATAAAATGGTCAAATTCACATATCTTGGCTGTAAATCTCATACCACAAATCATGACAAGTGACAGACTCTTCTGCATGATTTCCTTAACTAGACAGTAAATAGTATCAAGTACTTATAATATCTACAGTGTACAGTGGATTAAGGGATACATATTTCATGTCAACCACAGAACCCAAATGGACAGAGAGAGTCCATTACATATCCATTGATTAATTTCATAGAGTTTGCTAACATGCTGAAAATGTTTTGGGCAGCCCAGGTGGCTCAGCAGTTTAGCACTGCCTTCAGCCCAAGGGCCTGATCCTGGAGACCTGGGATCAAGTCCCATGTTGTGCTCCCTGCATGGAGCCTGCTTCTCCCTCTTCCTGTGTCTCTGCCTCTCTCTCTCTCTCTCTCCCTGTGTCTCTCATGAATATTTATTTTATAAATAAAATCTTAAAAAAAAGAAAATGTTTTAGTAGCCCCCCAAATATTAATGTTCTTAGTTTGCAGAGTAATGGAGACATTATTTATTCATTCATTTAATATTTAGAGCATCTAAACCAAGCGCTAACTCTAACCCTCACTTAGCTGAGTGATCTTTGGCCATCACTTAATCTTTCTGCCTCAGTTCCCTCATGTGTAAAATTGAGAAAATAATAGCACTTACCTCTTTAGTTGTTGTGATTGTTAAATGAATGAATATATATGAAGTGCTTAGAACGCTGTCTCAAACATTATCGATACTAATACTCACTACTTTGGGTTGTAGGAGACATAATGACTATATTGCTGCATACCAAACGATCCTGAAATGTAGAGGCTTAAAACAACACATGTTTATTATCTCACATTTTATAGGATACCTCCTGGTCACCCACTATATGTCCTGCTGTGTAATGCCAACTCCTTCCAGTTTCACACTTGCAAGCTGGGTCATGTGATTCATGCCAGATAATTTCTTTGCTGTGACTTAGGTGTGGTTTCCAAATAAAACAGTTCCAGAATATGGCTTGACTCCAAAGACAAGGACCAGTCTGTTCACACATCTTTACCTTATGCTTATTTGAAGCAAAAATGAATTCCCAACAGTGATCATTTCAAAAGTTTGATTTGAATAAAATAGAAATGCGTAGGACTATATTCTTAAACATTAATCCTATTTTATCTCCTGAGGTTCTGTGGGTGTTCAGGCAGTAATGTAATAACAAATACGCTGATATGTGTCTAAAAGGAATGTTACATGACCATGAGTCATTATGCCCATCACTTCAAAGCTGTTTGGGTAGCTGGCAGGAAATAGTGTGTGTCTCTAGAGCGTAAAATTGGCCTCAAAGTAGGTGGGGCCTATGAAAATCTTGATGTAATATAAACATTGTATTTCTTAACTATTTACAAGGTCACCCCACCCTACATTAGAGGTCAAATCTACCTCTGAGAGGTTCCACATGGATTTCTAGAATATTCTTTCGGTTTCAGCACTTTTGCCATTCAATTGATTTCTGAAGTGTGTGGGAAAGGCAAGATAAAGTCATCAAAAGAGCACTTAGCTTAGAGTTCATCTGTGGGACTTTCATTCAAGTCAGCTCACTGAGCTTTAGTTTATTCTAAAATAGGAATAATCTTAGGCCTATTTTCTTTTAGTTAGCCTCCTTTCCATAGTTTGATGGAATTCCCAGTGGTGAAGAAAACAGTCCTTTCAAGGATCTCTGGGGCAATATCACTCTCAGGGACAACATCAGAATTATCACCCCTACACTCACTCCAGCTTTCTCAGAGATTTTTCTCTATCCACACCTCCCCTCACATTTACATCCTGGTAACTTCAAACCTTTTGGAAAATAAAATATAACTTCTCTGCTCCAAAAGTTAAAGGACTATTGCTGTTAATAACAAAGACTAGAGAGAAGGATTATCAATTCTTTAAGTATAAATCAGCCCTATCCCTCACCTCTTACGCTACTACTAGGAAAATAGGTTTATTCTTCCTTACAGTGAGGATGATTTAAACTAAGAACTGCCTATAATGGCAACTAATATTTATTAAACAATAGTTTTATCTTCACAATAAACCTTTATGTACCCCACTTATCAGATGGGGATTCTGAGACCTAGAGAAGATAAGTCATTTTTTCGAAGGCCATATAACTCATATTAACAGAGTGAATATTTGAGAACTAAAAACAATAGTGCAGAAGTGAGTACAAAAACCTCACCACGTTGAAACAAAGCATCTATAGTTCTTCCCCTCTCCTTTCTGTCTGTTCTGTTACTGCATGAACACTCACTGAGCTTCTATTTTGTGCTAGACACTGCTCTAGGCATGAGGAGATTGATGGATGAAGGTCCTCCAGAGAGCTTCTATTCTAGTGGTGAGATAAACATATAAACAAATGGAGGAATAACATAAATTCAGATAGTGATAAATGCTATGGAAAAAATGCCACAATGGGATAGTTACCAGGGAAAGCTGTTATGAGTTGAATTTTGTCCCCCAAGAACTTAATATTGAAGTCTTAGCCCCTAGTTTGACAGAATATGATAAGATTTGGAGATAGGATATTTAAAGAGATAGTTAAAATGAGATCCCTATGGTGTGTCCTAACCCAATATGATTGGTATCTTTATAAGAAGAGGAAATCTGGACACAGACACACAGAGAGAAGACCATGTATAGCCCAAGGAAGAAGTCACCCATTTAAGACCCAAAGAGGGAAGCTTCAGAGGAAACCAACCCTACCAATACCTTGATCTCAGACTTCTAGCCTCTAGGACTGTGAGAAAATAAATTTCTGTTCTTTTTTTTTTAAAGATATTATTTATTTATTCATGAGAGACACAGAGAGAATGAGAGGCAGAGACACAGGCAGACAGAGAAGCAGTCACCATGCAGGGAGCCCAACATGGGACTTGATCTCGGATCTCCAGGATCACACCCTAGACCAAAGGTGGTGCTAAACCACTGAGCCACCTGGGCTGCCCTAAACTTCTGTTCTTTAAGCTACTCAGTCTGTGGCTCTTCATTATGGCAGTCCTAGCAAATTGATACAGAAGCCTATTTCAGGTACTATGATCAAGGAAGGCTTCTCTGAGGAGGTAACAGATAATATCTGGGCTGAAATCTAAAAGAATACTATCCCTAATAGAGAAAAGGACATATATAAGAGACTTGAGACAGAAATGTCAAAAGACAGAAAGCCAATGTATCTGTGGCACAATGAATGGGAGTATGTGTGATAAATACTGTCTCCTGGAGAGCACAGACATGCTTTCTCCAATTTCTCAGGGATGGTATAGGAGTACAAACAATAATAGGACCAGGAGTAGGGAGTGTTGTCCTTAGACAGGAACTGAGGACAATTCTCCCATCATAAAAGGAGGGAAGGTAAAATATGTGTGAGCAGACACACGTCAGTTTTATCTCTCCTTTTTAAAATAAATTATGAAACAAGGTCATCATCACCTGAAGAAGTTAAAAGAGAAACAATGTCACCTCAGTGGGAGAGAGGAGGTGTTAGAGAAGTGGGTTGCTGGCTGCCCATTTGAGATAAGTGGTTACAATTTTAAAGGAAGAATGTCATCACAGTTGCTTGATTTTCTCCAACACTGCTAAGCTATTAGATCAGGTTGAAAGTAGGCAGAGTTTAGTTGACTCAGGCTTCTTATGTGCACATGAGTATGACTGGGGGCAAGAGAGTTAAGGGTGTTAAGAGAGTTGTGTTAATATCAGGCCAAGGAATCTACACATCTCCCTTCTTTCTTCCTATGAGGGTTTGTCCTGCTAAGAGTTCCAGTAGCTGTATAGGATGAGGCCAAATTATTAAAAGTTTAGATGCTCAGAATGGGTAATAGACTTGATCTTGGAGAAAATGAGCATTCATTCATGATATTTTGAACAAAAATTTAAAAAATCTAACGTGATTCATAAAAAAGAGAAAGTAGGAAAAGATCTCTCCCCTCTTGAGATGTCAGGATTTGTAGCGGTTTATTTACACCTGAGTTTATGCAATAGGACAGCAATGCTATCATTAAAAAACATCTTAGTAAATCCATCTTATCCACTGTGTGAAGTTTTAAGAAAAATCAGTGAAATGTGATTCCCAAATTCTAGGGACTTTTCTTATAAACATTATGACCAGCAATGATGAATTTTCCCAGAAAATTTCAAATTTAAGTATTCTTCCATTGTCCTGAATGATACCCTGTACTTGTTAAACCACATGCCTTCATTGTTGTCTCAAAAAAAAATATGATTACCATAACAACTCGACCAAACACACTGACATTAACAGAACAAAGACAAAATCCAGATTAAAACCTTATGTTAAAGAGATCACAGAATGTGGTTATAGGCAGTTGACTTGTTAAAAAATCCACCATTTCAGAATTCTGAGGTCCCTTCAAAAGAAGGACAATTGACTTGATATGGCCAGACTAACAATTACCCCAAGATTGATTCTGTCTAAAAAGTTAAGAAAGAAAATCATTGCTGAATTGTACAGGGTATTACTGAGGAAGAGTCAAGGTACACAAGCTCAATTTGGGGGACACTGGCTGGCAGTTGAAAGGGAACTATGATTCTAATTACATCCATTAGATCACTATACATCTTTTAGGATATAAGCCAAGGTGCTTTATAAAAGATCCCCAATATCAAGTGCCTCAAACAAAATAGAGATATATCTTCTTTCTTATACCAGTCTGGAAGCAGACAGCTGTGTTCTAATGTTTCAGGTTCAGTCCATCATGAGGCTCAGGGGTTCTCAAATGTTTTGGTTTCAGAATCCCTTTACACTGAAAAATTATTGAAGACTCCAGATAGATTTGTTTATATCATTAATATCAAATAATAACTACTGTATTTGAAATTAGAACTAAAAAAATTATTAAGGCATTTATTAACTCCTTTTTAAAAACCATAATAAACTCATTACGTGCTAACATAACTAACTTATGTTATAAAAAAATCACCATCTTGGTCGGGAGAGAAACCCCTGCCACCACCAACATGGAGACCTTGTACCGCGTCCCGTTCTTAGGGCTCGAATACCCCAACCTGAAGCTGAAGCAGCCGCCCTGCGTGCACATGCCGTGGGCCATGAAGGTGTATGCTCTGGTGGTGGTGTCTTACTTCCTCATCACCGGAGGAATAATTTATGATGTTATTGTTGAACCTCCAAGTGTTGGTTCTATGACTGATGAACATGGACATCAGAGACCAGTAGCTTTCTTGGCCTACAGAGTAAATGGACAATATTATGGAAGGACTTGCATCCAGCTTCCTGTTTACAATGAGAGGTTTAGGTTTCATAATCCTGGACGGATTGAATGCACCAAACATTCCAAAACTCAATAGATTTCTCCTTCTATTCATTGGATTCGTCTGTGTCCTATTGAGTTTTTTCATGGCTAGAGTATTCATGAGAATGAAACTGCTGGGCTACCTGATGGTTTTAAAAAATGCCTTTTGACAAGAAATCCGTGGATATTGGATTTGCTCCTGTTAATGAAGTTTTAAAGGCTGTACCAATCCTCTGATGTGAAATATGGAAAAAGAGTGAAGCAGCAGAAAAGAAGCATCTCGTGAGAAATAGGAATCATATTAAAGCTTGAACTAGAATGTCTTCTTGGTATCAAAGAGACAAACTTCTCACAGTATTCCTCCTGCTGGCCTGTACTGACACACCAGTGAGGTTTAGTGGCATTTTCTTCTTAGTTTTTCATTTCTTAAAGAAAATATACTCCCATTTCCACAACTATAATATTGAATAAAGTGATTATTTCTTACAGCCCCTTAACATTTTGTGGAGATGACATTTCTGACTTTCAAAAATTAATATAAAATCAGGAAGCAAGATCCCATAAGCTGAGAACTCTGATCAGCTTTACCTATGGTGCTTTGCCTTTAAACAGTGTGACAGTACATTATTCAGATATGTGTGAGACTGTTTCTGCACAATAAGATGTACGAAAGGAGCAGAAATAAATAATTTTTCTAATTAAAAAAAATCACCATCTTCAAAAAAGTAGTAAAAAAGCAGCATTATTTGTTATGTTTGAAAGTCTCTTCAATGACTCGCTTTATAAGGAGATAGGATGATGATGATGATGATGATGATGATGATACTCTATATTCAATCTAGTGCGAGAGGTTGTTTCAGTTCAAGTACATGAAGAGAATCTAGCTTCAAACAACTATATAGATGAGAAAGAGAGTATTTTAATAGCCTTTTCAGATCACTGTGAATATTGTTCTTTGATACTACACCAAAACTCAAGTAGTAGCTTCTAAAGTTGCAATACGACATCCGAAACATCTGTAAACTTTTCATACTCGGTTACATAAAATCAAATCCACTAGTGTTGTGGTAATTATATGACTGAATACATTTACCTAAATTTATCAAACAAGCAAGATTTCTTGTTTAACATATCCCGTGGGTCTTTTACCCATGCATGATTTTGTAACATCATACATTGGCCCTTTAGAAATTATTGGTTCATGAGTTATAAAGAAGTTCCAAATGCTGACATATTTTATTACACAATATTAGAAAATCATGTTCACTGATATCACCACTGATCTCATCAGAAAAGTTTTTAAAAATTGAGACACTCTTAAGTTCATGGCAGCAGATATCTATTTTCCCAAATTCAAATTATCGCTTGAAAACTCAAACTTTGTAATTGGTAATAAATACTGTCTGTTTTTTTATTCCTTGAAGTGACAAGATGATTTTCAAGGAAATATATGCCAAATGCCTGGATAGACAAAGTTTGTCAATCATTATTTCAAGTAAAAATGGTGTTTAGTTCAACTTGAAACTCAATCCACACAAGTGCTTTCCCTTGAGATGACATATTTTCATATGCATGAGAAGTATTTATGCATACTTCCTATTTTGTTACAAAGAATATTAAAAAGACATGTACTCAAGAGGGATGATTAAAGTGATTATTTGTAATGCTTCTTCAAGGACATTCTTGACTGAAACTGCCATTTTTTTTTTTTTTTTTGGTTTTGTTTGTTGCAACTGCAAGTCTGTGAAGAATGTGATGATTCTTGGTACAGTTGGCCTCAGTGCCTTGATTCATGCTAGGATACCAGTGGTTTCACATGCCAGTACATTTCCACCATGAATGCAAATGCAAAACAATAAAAGAGACAGCACTCTAATATTATGAAAATAGTTTTGACTTCCCGGACTTCCTACAAGGGCCTCAGGACTCTCCAGGTGCCTGGAGGACACACTTTGAGTAGTATTGCACTAGAGTTCTCATCACTGTGGATAACATTCCCTAGAGGAAAGGAGGAAAGCTAATGCTCAAGGTAAACACTTTCCTTTCAGGTAAGTAACCAAATACTGGAGCTCTTACATTCCATTGGTGAGAGCTTAGTTCCATGGCCTTAGCTAGCTACAGGGTAGACAAAGAAAAAGTAGTCTCTAAGTAGGCAGTCATAGTATATGGAAGAGTAAAAGAACAGATTTGGGCATGTAACAGTCACTACACTTGCCCCATTCATCTATGAGCAGGTCAAGTGAAAGGGTAGTCATGCTAGAGGGGCTGCAGTCAATTGATGATAAATATTCCTCTGCTTCATGCCTGGCCACTGGGTGTAACACTCATCAGTGGGCCCATGGAGATCATGGAACAGGAGCAGAGGAGTGGCTACAACCACAATGCCAGTCCTGTGGCCAGGCAGACAGAGTGCCAGAAAAACTGTCCTCAAAAGGGCTCCCAAGAATACGAGTCAGGGGAGGATCACTGGAAAATAGAGAAAAGGAAGCAGCAGTGAGATCAGCAGGACCCCCGAAGCAAAAACAGACATATCATCTGTGGGCTTTGGTGAGCAGATTGTGGGCAAGCCAGCAACCCCTGCAACTAGGAAAAGCCCTGGCTTACAGCACTATCCCTAATTGTGCTGGGCCAGAAATTGGCTGCTCTGTGATTTTTATTGTGACCTCATTTTTGTCCCCAGGCTGGAGAGGTGGGAGAGTCTAGGTAGTTTTATGCTGTTTTTAGAGCTTTACTTGATAGAAACCTATTCCTATTTGAAAGCTGAGTCCAAATGTTTTATTTGTTCTTCTCAACAGCAATAAGAACAGCAGGGACGAGCCAATTCTGCAGAAATATGCCTTGCTACAGAAAACTGACATGAACTTAGTACACAAAGGTAAAGAAAATAGAGGTAAAGGTAGCTCTGGTCACTGAGAACAAAATCGTAATCCCAGCAAGCATACTAGAAGCCAAGACTAAACTGACCTGACAAAGCTTGATAAACGGGAAATATGGGGCCGAAAAAGCTTTTAACTGTTATGCCTCATCTGATATGCCGGCAAATGTACACAAAGACAGAAGGAAAGTACTGGAAGGCATTCATTTTGAGATCAGATCCAGGTCAACCAAGAGATCATAGGTCCTTGAACTTCACTACATCAGCAGCAAAACAGTCTATCGATACCTGGTAGAAGAGGTTTATGACAACACAGTTGTCCAACACAGTTGTCCATTGACTACCACCCTCAATGCTTCTATTTTTTGTCCCATACTGGCAATTTCTGCCCTACAAAAGAAAGCAGTTTTAAACACTTTATTTTGGCATATGAGCTCAAGTTACAGGACATAGAATGAAAAAAAAAACAAAAAGAATAGAAATGAAAGGTATATCAGAACCAAGCAGACAAGAAGGAAAATATTTGCCAACTTCAAGGGTTTATGCATTCCCTGTGACTGGACATGAATTTTGAGTCCAAGACTTTTGGCAGGCTGTGCAAAAAGACAAACATGATTATTCACATAGCCCTCATTGTTGGAAAAGAGGAAGCAAAATTGTTGTTGGCTCTAAATTCTCAAATTTCTCCTGTGAGTCCTTTAGTGAGAGTCACTGAATTACAAAATGGACCTTCTCGTCAGTACCAGTTCTGTGGTCGATGCAGATCGATGCTCATTTAAACATAAGCCCTTGACTTCTGTTACTGACATTTGTGCAGATTTTCCAAGAACCTATAAAAGCATAACAAATTTCACATAAAATGAACTATATGTAGCTTTTAAATTCTTCCAGTTGACCTAAAGGAAGTCTAACCTGGGAATACCCGGCAATGCTGGAAGGACCCAGCTACTTCAGTCAGGAAATGCTACCTCAGAATGAATCAAAAGGTCCAATGACATCACTAGGGTTCTGAGCACCACCACCAGCCTCTGTGACAGATACTTGACTTTTCATGGTAGGCTTTGCCATAAAGTTCTGACTCTGCCAGCAGTAACAGTGCTATTTGGAGCATGTTGCTTAACCTCTTGGTACTGCAATGCCCTCATTTTTAAATGAGTCATAAGGTAACTATCATTTTTTGAGGCCCTCCTCTGTGCCATCCACTATTTAATATCTGTTTTCCCAGTCAGATTAGAAATCCCATGAGGGCAAAGAGAGTATTTCTCTTGCTCACTATTGAATTTCCATTGTCTAACACAGGTCTGGCACATAGTAGAGGCTTAATAAAAATAAAAATAAAAATAAAAATAAAAATAAAAATAAAAAAAAGCTTTTAACTGACCAAATTCCCAATGTCCTAACAACCTGCAAAGCAAGCATAATTCCTATTTTATAATTGAAGAACATGAGGCTCAGAAAGTTTAAGTGACCTTCAAAAAGTCACAGAGCTGGTTAAACAGTAGCCTGTCCAGCCCCAGAGCCCGGTTTAGTCCCACAAGGCTGCAGCAGCGCAAACAGACCAGAGCACGTTCCAAGGCTAGTCCGGATCTATAATGTAATGGTTCCTCACAACTAGTGGGTGGCCAGTACCCATTAGCACAGGGGTGCCTGTTGCTGAAAGAACTCTTGCTAAATGAAATTCCTCAACAATTTTCACTACATCAAACCCTGTGGGCATGGGGGAGGGATAAGAAGAGGCTTTACTCCTCTATCCATGCCATGAGCTTTCTTGTTCCCCCACCAGCCCTCTCTCCTACCAGCCACCAGACACTTGCATGCAGCCCAAACAGAGAAACTGGGCTGTCTGCCGTGGCCTCTGCTATTCTCCACAGGCTCAAGGCACTAGATCCAATACTGAACAGAGGTAGAAAAAGAAAGAACATTGGAGGAAGAAAGAGCAGTAAATACAGAGGCAAAGGCAGCAGAGGGATGGGAGGCAGATACAGAGAGAGAAATGAGGTAGGAAACATCAGACCATGCCAGCATCAAGACTCTTCTGGTAATAATAATCGTAATAATAATGATAACAACAAGAATATTTATTGAATATTTACTACATACTAGTACTTTGCTAGATGCTACTTTGCATGTGTTATTGTTCATTTACTCACTCACAAATATTTGAGAGACAAAAGCCCTGCCCTCCTGACGCTGACAGTATGATAAGTTCGTAAAATATTTAGTTGGTTAGAAGGCAAGTGGCATATTGGCAAATTGAATTTAAATAAAATATTAAATAGATAAATAATAAAAAAAGAAAACAGAAAGCAAATGGCAAGGATGAAAATGAAGCAAGGGAGAAGAGTGGTGCTTGTCGGGTGGGAGGAAAGCGCAGTTGCTTTAGCTCAGTGTCCAGAAAAGGCTTGTTGAGAAGGGAACATTCAAGAAAAACTTCAAAGAGAACAGCATCCACTTTGCTCACTCTCGGGCATTTCTGGAACATTTTGAGTTCCCCCAAAATATTTATTTTGTTTTTTGAGCCAGGCATGTCTTTTCTCACTTATTTTCTGTTCTCTTCTCTTACCATATCTCGTCTATCATTTCTAGGCATTTGAGGCAGACAGGATTATCAAAGTGTGAGCCGCCAGCATCATTTTGGCGGTGGTCTTCTCTGTACCAAATATAAAAGGATGAAAGGCTTATCCAAGAAGAGCAAACCTACCTGAAATTTGAAAATCCTGTCCTGAAAAGGAAAGACCAGCGGGTGGTAGTATTCTTCTAGATTTCATCCTGCTGATGTTAAACAACTTAATACAGGGAGCTTCAGGACATGACAGGAAAAACAGAAGATACTGCATCAGAAAGTTAACCCTATTTCATTATGTCATTAAAAGATCATTTGAATCACCTTACTTGCACCTGGAATCCTGTTCAAATGGTTGGAAGGCCTTGCATAAAATTGTGGGCTGGTATCACATTAGCATAGTTTTGCCCCTTCTGCAAAAAAATCACAGACACTGCAGCCTGTCCTCACCAACAGGAACAGTTTGCACAGGGAAATCTGTGAGGACAGAGTGGGAAAGAAAGTTGAAACTGATTGACTTATGCTTCAGTTGATTTTATTACCAAGTTCACTACTCAGGAAGCTGAGGAGAGCCAGTTGGACAGACAAGGCTAGAGACCCTTGAAAACAGTAGGAATACATGGTAGGCTCACACCAAAAGCCAGAGCCTAAGACAAACAGAAAAGAAAAATCAATTTACATATGTAAATATAAATATTCTACCATAAATTTATATGTGTATATAAGCACATTCATTCAGGCACAAGTAAGCCCTAAAACAAAATCCTTCTCTTTCAAGGGCATTCGAACTCATAAGTAAAAGAGTTGATAGAGCAATAACTGGAAAACTCAGCAAGGAAGTACTGCAAGAGGAAGCTTTTCATTGCCTTCTCACTGGCCGATATTGTCAGAAGTGAGCCCACACAACTGTACTATTTTATTCAAGGACAGAAGGGGTGAAGCTGGCTCAGACCAGCTCTCGAGAGCTGATTGTACACATCTCTTCCCAACCCCACATTCAGTGGTGTCAGGGTGGTAGCTTCACATAGGCCATGAGGAGAGTATTTACACTATGGAAATCATCAAATGCTACCAATCAGTGTCAGGGCATTGGCTTTTTTTTTCCATGGAGAGCCTATTATTAAGCCTTCACCAGCACAGCACTATAGGAGGGAGAGGCTTTCTGGCTAAACTAGCTGATCTATGTTACCACTCAGAGGCAAGAAGGAGAGAAGTCATTTCTTCATGCATGAAAATATGCAAAAAGTATAAAATAAATATGTTGATGATAAAGGTGTTCTATGGAATGGAATGCCAAAATATTTTAAGGAAAGAGCAAGAGCATCCCATTCTGGTAAAGGAGATTCCAAAAATCTTTTAAACCAGGATTACCTTGATTTCGTTAAACAGAATGAGGATCAAGCAAGCCAGCTCTAGCAGCCTCCCAAAACAAATGGCTGGCTTAATTCTAAGACTTGCATCATGAAGTCAAGGTCAATTTTTCAGTTTAAACTCAGTTTTAAAGTACGCTTTAATTCCTGAAGGTAGGAAAAGTGGAAAAAAAAATATATGGGAAATCAGGTTAACCCAACAGTTTAGCCATATACATATCACTGCCTAGATCGCCAATAAAACCCACAAACATTGCCTAATTAGCCTAACTATTCTCTCTAATCAAAGATCAAAGCTTTTATCAAGACTGAAAGACTTAAACTGAACAAGGTGGAGCAACAGGACAAAAAAACCACAAGAAAACAAATGTCTGTTATCAAGTCTCCATGTTCCCAGCTTCGAAATTTGCCAGCTGGCAGAATTTTTGTAAGTCCTGCATATATATTAAACCTGACATCATTCACTCCAGAAATTGTAAACTTTCTAATCAGTAACTTGGAGCAGGAGGAGACATTTTGTTTATTTGCCTCCTTTATGCAGAACCTAAGAGGCCTTGCCTGCGGTCTCCCAGGCTCCTTCAACAAAATTTCTCTCCTGAACTCCTGTAACCAGGATAGTAACAAACTGACACCAAGTAGGGAAAAGTGATAGTTCTTCACTGAGGTAGAGATCTCATTGGTGATATCTGCATTGGTCTCTTCTATAGGCGTGAATTTCCTTGAGTTGTAGTCAACATGCATTATTACAATACAGAGTGATGGTTAAAAAGAAAGTTTCTGGAGACAGCCAGATCTAGTTTTTTTCTGCTCTGCTACTTGCTGGCGTGGTGACTTTGGACCAGGTAGTTAGAGGAGGTATTTTTCCCCATTGTATTAATGGGGATAACAATACCTAACCTTCATAGTCGCAGTTAAAATGAAATGAGAGACTGTATGTTAAGTGATTAATTCAGGGTGTGGCCCAGAACAAACCCTCCATAAATGTCAGTTACTATAACTCTCTTACTGCATCTCCTCTTAATCATATCACCAGATTAACTCACACATGGATACTGAGCACTTAGAGCTACTACACCCACCTCTGCTACCCGGGCACACTTCTCCTAACCTGTCTTGTCACTTGTTTATGCTCTCAGAACTGTAAATTCTAATCACACTGGTTATTTTAATCAAGTATGATCAATTAAATTTTATGTAAACCCATGAAATATGAGTGGGAAAAGACAGTTGTGTAATAGTGCTATGAAAACTAAAATGCGGGCAGCCCAGGTGCAGCCCGGGTGGCTCAGTGGTTTAGCACCACCTTCAGCCCAGGGCCTGATCCTGGAGACCCAAGGATCAAGTCCCACATTGGGCTTCCAGAATGGAGCCTGCTTCTCCCTCTGCCTGTGTCTCTACCTCTGTGTGTGTGTGTGTGTGTATGTGTGTGTGTGTGTGTGTCTCATGAATAAATAAAATCTTTAAAAAAAACTAAAATGGTAGCTTTCAAAATACTCAAAAGTGCATGCTACTAGAAAAAGTACTGCTAATATATAAGGTATGGATGAGTTGACTAGGAGTATTGGGGAATTTTTTTTTAATGCTTCAAAGACATATCCATAAGGTTGCTTCAAAAGTATCCCTAATTATCCACCCACATAAAAATAAGTAACTAGAAATATACAATAGGGAAAAAGTCTCCTCAACAAATAGTATTGAGAAAACTGGACAGCTACATGCAAAAGAATGAAACTGGACCCCTTTCTTTCACCACACAAAAAAATAAACTCAAAATGGATGAAAGACCTAAATGTGAGACCTGAAACTATAAAAATCCTAAGAGACTGGCATCTTCGACATCAGCCATAGCAACTTTTTTTTCAATGACTCCTGAGGTAAGGGAAATCAAAAATAAACTATTGGAATTACATCAAAATAAAGTTTCTGCACAGCAAAGGAAACATAAACAAAACTAAAAGGCAACTTTCAGAATGGGAGAATTTACTACAAGTGACATATCTGATAAAAGGTTAGTACCCAAAATACACAAAGAACTGATACAATTCAATACCCTCCCCAAAACTCCAAATAATCCAATTTAAAAATGGGCAGAAGACATGAATAGGCATTTCTCCAAAGAAGACCTCCAAATGGCCAACAGATACATGAAAAGATGCTCAACATCACTCATTATTAGGGAAATGCAAATCAAAACCACAATGAGATATCACTTCACGCCTGTCAGAATGGCTAAAATCAACAACACAAGAAACAACAAGTATGGGCAAGGATGTGGAGAAAAAGGAACCTTTTTGCGCTGCTGGTGGGAATGTAAACTGATGTAGCCACTCTGGAAAACAGTATGGAGGTTCCTAAAAAAAAAATTGAAAATAGAACTACCCTGTGACCCAGTAGTTGCACTACTGGATATTTACTAAAAAAAAAATGCAAAAATACTGGGATGCCTGATTAGCTTAGTTGATTAATTTTTTGCTTTCTGCTTAGGTCATGATCTCAGGGTTCTAGGAACCAGGCCTGTATTGGGCTTCCTGCAGAGTGGGGAGTCTGCTTGTCCCTTTCCCTCTACCTTTCCCCCCTGTTCATTCTCTCTCTCTCTTTCTCAATCTCTCTCTCTCTCTCTCTCATAAATAAAATCTTTTAAAAATAATAAAATAAGTTTATAAAAATATAAGAACAGTAATTCAAAGGGATACTTGTACCCCTATGTTTATTGCAGCCAAAAGCCAGTCCAGGTGCCGATCAATAGATGAATAGATAAAGAAGATATAGTATAAACAATGGAATATTATTCAGCCATAAAAAGAATGAAATCTTGCCATTTGCAATGACATGTATGGAGCTAGAAAGTATAATGCTAAGTAAAATAAGTCACTCAGAGAAAAACAATGATCTCACTCATATATGGAATTTAAGAAACAAAACAAATGAGCAAAGGAAAAAATAGGAAGAGAGGGAGAGAGAGTGAGAGAGAGAGAGAGAGAGGCAAACCAAGACCCACACTCTTAACTCTAGAAAATAAACTAATAATTACCAGAGGGGAGGTGGGAGAGGGGGCAGATTAAATAGGTGATGAGGATTAAGGAGTATATTTATTATGATAAAAAGATAATAAGATAAAATAAGTATCACTAAATTATCCCTCCACTTATAAATGAATAACTAGAAATAGTAGAGGATACACTGAATGTGTGTATGTGTGCATACACAGGTTGAATAAATTAATAAGGTGGAAGAATTTGATCAAGGTTTAGGGGAGAGAAACTAATGAGCAAATGGAGGAGACATGGTATAACTCTCTTCCATGCTCTAGTTCAAGGTCTTTAGGCAAGCCATAGCCTAAAACAGGGATAAAAAAAAAAAAAAAAAAACAAGCTTAAAAGGCATGGATTTAAATCAGACTCTTTTAGGGATCTTTCTAATTCAATTACTCTTGGTAGCATAGATTTTCAGAAAAAGTAATGATGGGTGCAAAAAAAAAAAAAAAAAAAAGAGAAGCTTGGTGTCCTATGCAGATAAACTACTGATCAGAGAACAGATATTCACAATAAGCTCCTTGATTTGCTGATATGAGTGCAACAAACACCCAGAGGATGCTGGTCCCTGAGTGGGAATGAATAGGACAAGGCCAGAGCTCTGACTTAAACCCTTAAACCTGCTATGGGGTCACAACATGGCCACGCTGCCTCACCTGTCTTGCACTTCCCATGCCATTATGGTGAATTTAAGCAGCTCAAAACTATCTAGACTTTTTATTCTGATCTAATTTACATGTTCAGCAAAAGCATTTATAATCTCATCATGAGGCAACAAATCCCAGATATGGTAGCAAAACTTGGTAGATTTCTTCTCTGTGCAATCAAAAATTAAAGTTAAAAATTTGTGAAAATCGCCCTAAGAGCCCACCTTTTTCTGTCTTTACATCAGTAGAATTAACAGAAAGGAGAGAGGATTTTTCCAATGTTAGGTTACTGCCATTTGGTAGAGATTATCGTCTGGGCCCATTAGCCAAAGCCTCAAGGCACTGGGCAACCTGCCAAAAGAATGAGATGCAATGCATTAAGATCAATTTGTTAATTTTTAATGAGGCTTCAAAATGCCCTAGTAAATTACTTAATCATTTTAAGCATGTATTGTTGCTTCTTCACTATTCCTACCTCCTGTGCATGGAAAAGCTAACTTACTTTTAATCATTTCCATTCTTCCTTTCATCCCCTTGAAGGGTACAATAATTCCCTGTTATTACCATCACTAACCAAAGCAGCCCATAAAACTGAAGATCAAATATACTGAAAGAGCATTAAATAGCATGGCAGGATTTTCAAAGCAACTGGATTCTTTGAGTCTGTTTACCAAAAAAAAAAAAAAGTTAATTCACTGTTTTAACGTAGGGAGTTAATACATGTCTTCCTCTTTGGAAGTAATGCTTTAAATTGTACAGAATGTTGCACACTATAATAGTTCAAATGAGTTAGATTATATTACAAAACTTTAATTAATTTTTTTCATAATCAACTAAATCTTAGAGTGAAGTTAAACATTTAACAAAATGAGGGGGAAAGAGTTTTAAAGTAGCCTGCTGAAAAAGTGCTCTTAATCCATGAGGATACCAGTCCTTGGGTGATTTGTTCACTGGGTTGGCCCCATGGCTTTGCCCAGGGCTAGCCAGGCACATAAGAGGTACTCAATGGATAACATTTTTTAATAAATGCTTTAAAGGAGATTTATTCTTTCCTAACAGTTGAAAAGATACTCAGGAAGTATAATGGAGGTAGAACACAGAACAGCACAGTTGAAGGCGATACCAAACACACAACTACTAGAGATGAAACTACTAGGCACAAAACCACAGGTCTCCTGGAATAAAGGCAAGGCTTACAGATCTGATGAGAGCAGACATGACCTACAGAATAAGAGTCAGACTTGTTCTTGTTCATAGCAGCACCATCTTTCCAAGCAGAGAAATATGCATTCCTAGTAAAGAAAGGTCTGTAATTTAAAAGTGAGATGTAGTATTTTCATTAGCTATTGAATACTAAATATTGGAGAACAGAATCTCTTTCTAAAACTCAAAAAAAAAAAAGGAAGGGGAAAAAACCCTAAAACTAAACCTATTTCCATGGTAGTAAACTAAAGATTTATAAAAGCATTTTCACCAAAAAAAAGTCATTTTAGGAAGCAACGTGGGGTTTGTGACAATAGTCCTCAAAATCCTCCCTGCTAGGATGTGAGCTCACAAAGGCAGACACAGCACCTATCCATTTGCTTCTTAGCACCTAGAGTGACAGAATAAGCAGTGGAATTAAATCAGTAGAAGTGGATTCAAATCACAGCACTACCTCTTTCCAAATATACAATGAATGTCTGAGCCTCAGTTTCCTCTCAATAAAAATAAAAACAATCCTTCCTTCATGGGGTGTTGTGATGACTCAGGCCCAGGAACCTGCAGTTCATACAAGCAGGTGAAATGATTCTCACCCAGATTGTCTACGTAGATACTATGTAGACAGAAACACTGCCTTTATCCCAAACTTCTTGTCCAAATGAGTAAAATGAGCCCCAGGTAGGATGAAATGACTTACTGAAAGACCTTCAATTACTTTGAGGAAGCCTTGGGAGTGGGGGTAGGGTTTACAGAGAGCAGAAGGACGAGTGCCAATGGCAGGCAAACAGAAGCATTCTTTTTGTTTCCTATAGATACTGTAGTCAGATTTTCATAGAATCAACATACCACTGCACTTACTAATCTATACATATGATTATTTTTAAGTAAATTTTAGCACTGGAATTGCTAGATCACAGAATATTCATTTTTTAAGGCTTTTTGATGCATGTTTACCAAAATTTTATTCTACAAGACTTATACCAATTTATTCTCCCACCAGCACAGTAAGAGAGATGGGGGGGTTCACTTCCACATTCTATCAAACAATGGCCTAGGACATAATAGAGTGCTATCTGGAACTCCACCTAGACCTTCAGGGTTCTGCAGTTTTGGAATGTTTTTTTAGGCACAGCACTTTGCATTTGCAATTGCATCTGGAGCTAACCATATATTTTTTTGTCAGTTGGTCATATCTTTAATCCTTGCCTTTGATTTGGGCTGAAACTAGATTACTTCATAAAAATTGTGGTTTCATATAAGATGAAACCACCAAATCTTGTTTCCATGAGGAGCAAATTAAAAATGTTGATGTGGATGATGAGCCTTAGTGAGTTTCACCACTTGAGCCGGAAGAGAGCCCAAATTCAACATAAAAAGCAATGGAAATGGGAAAATAACCAATTCTAAAGGCTAAATTGAATGAGTCAAATACCAGAATTTAGCCATTTTACATATTTATACCCAATGCTTGCCAAAGAGGGAAATGTTGTGTTTATTCAGTCTGCTGTGATTTTTTTTTCCAATATCCATCACCCAAAATACAGCAATTCAGCATTTTCTGCAACTTCTCTGTATAGGAAGGACTTTATATAGAACCATCTAAATCAGTGTTACTCAACATCTGACATACACACAAATCACCTAGTTATCTAGTTAAAATATAAATACTGATTCAATATGTCTGGGGTGGGGCCTGACATTGTGCATTTCCAACAAAGCTCTAGGTCATGCTGATGTTGCTGGTCCCTGGATCATACCCTGAGTAGCAAGAATCGACACTAAGTGTACTAAGGAAATATGAAAGACATCATCCACTTATCTCTTAAGCCAATGGTAGTTGACAATAGCATCACAGTGCACTAGTATGACTCTATCCATGAAAAGGAAAGTGATACTGTAAGAACAAGCATCTGGCCTTGAAACAACCCATGTGAACCATAGCCAGTATTATCAATAACTCCACAATTAGTTACTGATGAAGTTACGTTCCCCATAAGAACTTGTGAATGGGTGTATGGGGGCATGAAAAAAAAGTAAGAATCAGTGCCCTATTTGTCTGCTGCAACATGAGAAATCTACTCATCTCTGCAGCCCTCAAGTCCAGTCCAGAGGGGAAGCCCATCAAGTTGGTATAAACACACATCGGCAGAGCCAGTCACCATTTAAGTGGGATGGGGCACAAGACGAGATTGTGGATATTTTAACCATACCCTCCTCCATATTGACATTTATGTACAAAATAGAGGGTACCTGGCTTTTTTAAGCACCACAGGGATATGCGGTCAGAAAGAAGCAATTTTCTAGTTAATGCTATTGATAACTTAGACATCCAAAGTGAGTTTAAATGAACAGTTCTAGAACTATTTTCAATGATCCAAGGAGTAACACCATACTCCCAAAACAAAATGAATTTTTAAAATAGATAAATTTCAATCAGGTTTTAGAAGAAAAGAGAGTGTCACAAAATTGCCACAAGAAATGACAACAATTTTAAAAAAACATTATTATAGGTATAGTTATTCAGTAACTTCCCAGAAGCATTGAATATTAACTAGATTATAGGCACAAACAGGCCAAGTGACATTGACTATTTCTACACAGTTTCACTGAAGGATTCAATTTGCAAAGTGGCATTAAATTTTACCTATGCAAGGACAAAGTTCTATTTCCAATAATAAAAAAAATTCTTGAAGCAGTAAATTTTACTAGATAACTTATAATAATCAGATATAGTATATTTTCAAAGTGATATTTATAAAAGGTGTATCTTACCTTATACATGAGCTATGAACACTGTAATTAAGAGAATGACCACAGACAGCCCGTGTTGCTATCATATGGTTGTATTTGAGAACAGTTCCTTATCTCAAGGTTTGACCTCAGATAGACTCCTTTCCAAAGTGCCCCTTTAGAGTTCCTTTCTGAGCCTGCTGCATATTTTTTGGATTTCTTTAATGGAATGGAATCCTTTGAGAATGGTTTGCAATTTTGAAAATAGCCAAAAGTCATTTGAAACCAAAGATAATGAACAAGGCAAGACAACAAATACTGTTTGGAGAAAACAAAAGTAACTGGGACTGCTTTTCTTTTGTGGCCAATAAATGGGTTCTGAGGACGTTGCAAAGCTGGAATCCAGAAATGTCTGGAGCCACAGAAATGTCATTCGAATAGCATCACATTGTGATGACTTGGAAAGTGAACACACAGTTAAAGGTTATTTTGTTGAAAATTGGCTCACTGTTCATAATGTGGTGTCAACACATCCACGGGGGTCCATAGATGAGTTTCAGTGGGTCATAAAATTCCTGCAATCGCATGTAAAATGTGATGTATATGTGCCTTTGTGCTTTTTTTTTTTTTATCAGAGGGAAGAACTTCATGCTCTTAACAGATCTTCAAAGATTTTCCTAACTGGCAAAATGATACATTGGGATGACAGACAGATGTGTGGGCTCAGGCTATCTCCTTACCTTGAACAAGTTATTTACTCTGTCTCAGCCTCAGTTTACTCCCCTGTAAAATGGTGATAATACCAACCAGAATGATTGCCATGGAAATTAAAGTAGCACAGTGTGGGACACACAATAATAACCTAAAAAATGGTCATCTTATTGATACATAATTATATAGCAATAATGTGACGATTTCTCAAGTGTCCTGATACTAAAGAATGGCCTTGACTCTATTTGTGCCATTTCTTCCTTCTCTCAAGGCTCAGAGGAAGATGGTATCATTTTCCACACTAAGCTCCCAATCTCTCCATATCGTTCCGTCATCTCTCTTCTTGCATTTTATTCCCTGTTGCTTCCTCTAGCACCTTGCATTTCCCTGCCTCCACTGCTGCCCTCTCTCCATTCCAACTTGCCATTTTCACAAAACCCTCTCTTAATCTTTCAGCTATAATTTTACACATCTTTTTCCTTTTCCTCTTTCTTTTTGACTTGTGGTCTGCTCCAGTGGTCCCAGTTCTTAACACTCGAATAGCTGAATATTACTTCTGCACATGAATGAAAACGAGCTCATCAAAGTCACCAGTTACATCCCCAGGAGCTGACTTCTGTGCCAACAGCAAGTTGTGAAAAGATGATGGTGAGCTGATGGAATAAGATTCAATGGACATTGTCCTGGATGCAGAGACAGAGATCTATTACGGATATCCCTGATAAAATATTCTCAACTCCCCGGTTTTATTTGTAGAATCAAAACCAACTCTTATCTTAACTAGACTGTGTGATTTTTTTGCCAATAATACAGCATGACATGCACACCAGAAATGAACAAATATCCAGAAAGAGATGGCTTCAAACAGCTTTAAATGACTTCACACTGCCTTTTCTCAGTCCTCAGCCTCTGTGATCTCTCATGGCATTTGGTGGCATCAGCTACCTGTTTACTTCCATAATATTATTATCTCCCCTGTCTTCTGGATACATCCACTTGAATACAGTATCAACTAAGATTCACAATTTCAATAGCTAAATTTTGTTCCCCCCCAAATTGGTTCTTCCATCCCACCTTCTTGGGTTTTCATTTTGTGTCAGTGTTACTACCCATCAAGTTCCCTACTATAAAAACAATCTGACCCTAGGGAGGAGTTGCACAACATAGAAGAGACATTCCAATAAGGAGTGACCAGCAGCACATCCCTGCCCCCAGTTGTCCCAAAGCACTTCATCCTCTCTCTTCAGCTTAATCCAAAATTGGCCCAGAGAAGTGACATTCCTGGTACATGGAATTGCAATCTCCTTTCTTGGGGATTGAGTCTTGCCCTGAAGATACCCAGGTATCTTGAGGCCAGAAGTAAATAAACTTAGAAAAGTTCCAACTATGATGAGGGGGAAATCTCTAATATAATTCAAATCAAGGTTTTAATAGTGCTATGCATAAGTATTCTAATAATGCTATCCATGTTCATAAGCAAACTAGAGCTTCAAAAGGCCATTTTATCTCATTCAGAATCATGTATCTATATATGTTATATATATTCATATGTGTGAATACATATGAATACATATATTATCTACATTTATCTATATGCGGTTATTTATTAGTCAAAGATTTATTGACCAACACCTACACTCAAGTTATGTTTCCAGGCAAATGGAATTCTATAAATGACTAAGACACAATCTCTGTCCTGGCAAAGTTCATTACTAAAGGAGACAAATGTATAGACAAATACTTGTGGCAATGTCAGCTGCAGTGGCTAACGCTTGAGCAATTCCTGTTTGCTAGACACTGTCCTAAGTGCTTTGCATGGATATTTTTACTTAGTCACTCACAATAATACTATAGGTAGATACTATTATAGATGAAGACAGAGGCGTTCAGGACACTGAGTGCCTAATCTAAACCTGTAAGTCAGCAAAGGGTTCAAACCTAAGTCTGTCTAATCTGGAATGCAAACTCTAAACTAGCACATTTTCTTGCATCCAAACTCTTATAGGAGCAGAGAGACAAGGAGAATGTCATGCATCAGGGAAGAAGCAGGGATGGTCTTATCCCATAGCCAGGCATGGCTTACAGAGAAAAGGGAAATTGATCCAGTCCATAGAGCCTAAGGAATAAACAGAAGCAGGGAACTTTCACTTATAAAATAAATAAGTTATTGGGATGAAAAGTACAGCAAAGGGAATGTAGTCAATAATATTCTGAAAACTTTGTATGCTGACAGATGGTAACTACACTTATGGTGGTATTTCATAATGTATATAATTGTCAAATCATTATGTTGTACACTGAAAATTAATATTGTATATCAACTATAATTTAGTTTAAAAAAAAAAAGAAGAAAGAAGTGGGTATCAGGGATCCTGCCAAAGTCAGAGCCATGGGTTCTGGGAACTACTCAACACTAGGCCCATGGTGACTCCCCTGCCACTCTTTGTAGTTCTCAGTTAGGTTCACCAATAGATTAGGTATTTTTGATCTGGGTTGTCATTTCTATTTGTCACTACAATGTGAGTCATTGTTTCCCTACACTGCTCCTTTGAAAAGGCAATGTGCGCCACACCCATTTCACCCTAGTCAGCAGCCCTGGAAGGGAACAACAATCAAGGCTAGTTATGTAACCAAATTCTACTCCCTGATATCTGCCTTATAAAACTGTTCTTAGAGAAAATATAATTATCAGATATTTTGAGCTCCTTCAAAAGGGCCTGATGAATACTTAGTAACATTGGTGTACTTCTTATAAACACTTTTTACCAAATGATTTCTTATAAAAGATATTCCAAGTTCTTTATCCATTTAGTCTTTCAAAAGATGTTTCCTGAAGGCCTACCATGTGCCTGGCACTGCTTTAGGTAACTGGGGTATAGCTATGAACACACACACACACACACACACACACACACACTATTTGACCTCAGAAAGTTTACATACTTGCAAATATAGTTGGATAAAACTTACAGGTTTAGCTTGGTAAGGAACTAGTCCTACAACAAATTACATGGTATAGTAAAAAGAAAAAAGACATATTTTTCCTACAAGTAGAACTTCAAAATGAATTAGGGAATGGATGAAATTATTTTTAAGTTTTGACTTTGTTTTTTATAAAAATAATAGTCTTTGTACTTAAAGAAAGTCAAGCAATACAGAAAATCACAGAGTAAGAAAGCAATAAATCACCCCTATCTCTCTTCCCAAATTAGCCCATGTTATTTTCAGTGAACACAATTCCAGATACCTCCGGACAGCTTTAGAGATACAATACTGTATGATTAGGATCACACAATATGCATGATTTAAAAATATATAATTTTAAAAATTATAATGGAACTAAAAGAAGAAATGGCAATTGGAATAAAAGATAATGGAACTATTGCAAGCAAGTGTTCTTTTGTTTGTGTTTAAGATATATTTATTGGGATCCCTGGGTGGCACAGCGGTTTGGCGACTGCCTTTGGCCCAGGGCGCGATCCTGGAGACCCGGGATCGAGTCCCACATCAGGCTCCCGGTGCATGGAGCCTGCTTCTCCCTCTGCCTGTGTCTCTGCCTCTCTCTCTTTCTCTCTCTGTGACTATCATAAATAAATAAAAATTAAAAAAAAAAAGATTTATTTATTTATTTTAGAGAGAGAGTGCATGGAGGGAGGGGCAAGGGAGAGAGAGAGAGAGAATCTTCAGCAGACGCCCCCATGAGTGCAGAGCCCACCACAGGGCTCCATCTAACAACTGTGAGACCATGACCTGAGCTGAAACCAAGAGTCAGACGCTTGACGAACTGAGCCACCCAGGCCCCCGCAAGTAAGCATTCTTTACATACAGTAACACGAAAACATTCATGGAAGGGAAGGCTGAAAAACACAAAAGTGTTAGGGAGGCCACTAGGTGGAGGGGGAATGACTGAGGGAGGGAAATCAAGAACACAAGTCCATTGTCAGGCGGCAGCCAATTCTTAGGTCTGGGCAGGCTTGAACTGGAGTTCAGTATTTTCAGAACTTGTAATCACTCAAGAAGGTCCAGAAACATGGCTTTTTGTTTGTTTGTTTGTTTGTTTGTTTGTTTGTTTGTTTTTGTGTGTGTGTGTGTGTAAAACTTGGGGTTTTTTAAAGGTCATATTAAAAAATGGTTATTCACTACCTCACACTTCTGATTCTCTAACCTTAGTGCAAAAACTAAGCACTTTTAATGCCTATATTTTCCATGTACTTTGTTTACACACTTCTAAGAATGGCATGTCTGCTATTTCTTGATTTATCAATTTTAAGCGTAATCTATCCAATTCTCATTATGAAAGAAAACTACTAGCATCCTTACCTGCTGCCTTCATTTTTGTTTAAATTACCATGACTGTTTAAACTGTTCACTGTTATCCCAAATGGTGGGCTGTAATTATTTCCTTCATGTACCACTTTTATTTTTCCAGAAAGTAACACTTAAGAAAAATTTGTTTTTCAAGGAAAAATAGCTTTCTATGTAACTATATCCAATTCTTGCCTCACTCTCATACAACCTCTCAAAACAATCTTCCAAGTGGTTACATGTACCAAATAGTTTATCTGACCCCATGTTTCCCACCTGGAAATTTCCATCCTGAAGCACCCTATCAGATATTTTGCTACAGTGTGTGCTGTGTTTTCTAGACATGTTTCTTAAAGCCCCAATAATGCCTCAGTAAGCCTTTTGGGATAGAAGGAAAGAGAAAGTTATGCTTTCTCAAGAATTATTATTTAAATACATATTTTAAATATTGGTTGTCTTTGTTCTGCTAGAGTTAGGTGAGGCATTTTTGCTGTTTTTCGTTGTTTGTGCACTTTTGCTGAAACAGTTCTAACTGACCCTTCATCACTCTTGACACATGGATCTATGAGGCAGCCCAAAACCAATCCTCCTCAGTTGCAGTAAGAAATAATCCTTTCGTTTCAATATTTTTCTTGAAGGTGGCTTATTTTAGGGATTCAGTTTCTTAAAAGAAAGAAGCAACTGCTTGGTATTTATTTTATTTTCCAATATTAGTTTTGCTTCATGTGTGTAGGTATTCTTGATGCCTGAGGCTTTTTACAGCAGAGTTTTGCTCTCTGAAGTTCAATTTAAACATACTGCAAAGGTTGCTGTGTGTGTGTGTGTGTGTGTGTGTGTGTGTGTGTGTGTGTATCTTTTGAGGAGCAGGCCCATGGTTTTCATCAGATTTTTAAAGCAGTTCTTGATGCCAAAAGGCTAAAACCTCTGCTTTGTAGAATAGTCGTGCTTGCAATTTAGAGAATAAAAATAATAAAGTTAGAAGGGACCAGAAGAAACCATCTGGCAGTTAAGCAATTAAACCATCCAAAAGATAGAGTGAATTATCGTTTTCTGGAAGTGGCTCATCCATGACTAAAGGGCACAGCTTTTCACCTGTCAGAACCACTAGGCTTCAAGTCTGCTCCCAGACTACGGAGCACAGTTAGGCTTTCTGGTGGAGAAGACTCTATTGTTCCTTATCACACTGCTTATGAGGCCTCCTTACAGCTTAAGGCTTTTGAAAATGATTATGGGGAAACTGAACAGGGCCTGAAAATGTGCCTGGTACAATTTACCACAGTTGATCTTAACAAATGAAATCCACCAAATAGGTTCTTCTGTCAACCAACTCGGTGAGCATCCCCCATGACGCAGGTCACACAAGTTACAACATGCACAGACAGGCATCTCTTACTGCACGCAAAGCTGGGTTTCTCAGAAGTGTGTGAGATTATGAAAAATGCATTAAACAGGACTGAATATTTGGATTCAGTCTTGTTCTGCTTTAAACTCACCATGTCCCTCACATGTGACATAAGGTAACTTAAGGGTAAGGAACCAGCAATCTCTTTGAGTACTCAGCATGAGTCCGGAAATTAGACATAGATACAGGTATATAGATATGTTCAGTTAATCTTCTCAATATTGGTATGGAATCTATTATTATCTTCATTTTACAGAATAAACACCAAAAACTCAGAGATAAAATAACTCATTTAAGATCACACAAATATCAAGTCACAGAATTGAAATTCTAATAAGGCAATTTCTTATTTTTAAAATTAATAAACTGTATATGAGAAGTCTCCGGTTCACACCAATATTGAGTGGGAAGTACAGAGTTCCCATCTACTCCCAGTCCCCACAATCAACATGTCAACCCTGTTTCATAAACACAAAAGCCAGACATTCATTTCCCGCCCTCCAAACGTAATTCTGAGATTCTAAATCCATTCCAAATCATTGTGCCGAATATGTTAGAGGAACATCACATTCAAGAGGCCCATTATTAATCTTTTTAAGCAGATGTTTTGTAAAGTGAATAATTAATAACCACTTCATCGTTTTTTGTTTGAATAAATATAGAGTCTCCTATATAGGATTTTCTTAGAATAGGATAAACTCTTTTAAAATCTAGTCCATATGACAAAATGGACCCTTCTGATACTTAAAATCATTTACTGGGTCACATTAAATCGTATATTTTGAAGAATTACTTGCAACATACTATTTCTCAACTGTCTTCATCAGTATAAGTTCCATGAAAACTAGGAAATGAAAGTACTTGATCTCATTTCCTAGCTGGAGCCATTCAATGGCAAATACCTCAGCCGAAAAAAGGGAAAGGGAATTTATAGGCAAGAGATATAGAATTCAATAGAATGTTTGGCTCAAAAACAAAATAGTCCAATTTTTAAAAGGGCAGAACAAATTAAGAAGCATTTATCTAAATAAGACATACAAATGGCCAACAAACACATGAAAAGATGCTCAACATCACTCATCATCAGAGAAATGCAAATAGAAACCACATTGAGATATCACCTCACACCAGCTAATATCAAAAGCAAAAGAAATGACAAGTGTTGGTGAGGATGTAGAGAAAAAGGAACCCTCTTGCACTGTTTGGTGGGAATGCAAACTGGTGTGGCCACTGTAGAAAACAGAGGTTTCTCAAATAATTAAATATAGAACTACCCTAGAACCCAGCAATCACACTAGTGGGTATTCATCCAAAGAATACAAAAAACACCAATTCAAAGGGATGCATGCACCCCTATGTTTACTGCAGTATTAGTTACAATAACCAAATTATGGAAGCAGCCCAAGTGTCCATGGATAGGTGAAAAGATAGAGAAGATGTGGTGTGTGTACACACACACAGATACTATGGAACTTATTCAGCCATAGAAAAGAATGCAATCTTGCCATTTGTAACAACATGGATACATCTAGAAAGTATTATGCTAGGGAAATAAGGCAGAGAAAGACAAATACTGTATGATCTCACTTGTGTGGAATTTAATAAACAAAATAAACACGCAAAGGAAAAAAGTGAGAGGCAGACCAAGAAATAAGACTATTGACTATGGAGAACAAACTGATGGTCACCAGAGGGGAGATGGGTGGCGGAAATGGACAAATTCAGTGATGGGGATTAAATAATACACTTATGATAAAATAATAATAATAATAAAAAGAATGCTTGGTAAATGTAGACTTAAAATTTTAAAAAAGAGGGGCATGTGGGTGGCTCAGTCGGCTGAGCATCTAACCCTTGGTTTCAGCCTGGATCATGATATTGGGGTCATGAGATTGAGCCTTGTGTCAGGCTCCTTGCTTGATGTGGAGTCTGCTTAGGATTCTCTCTCCCTCTCCCTCTGTCCCTCCCACTCATGCCTTCTCTCTCTCCCTCTTCCTATCTCAAGTAAATAAATAAATCTTTTTTAAAAAACCTCAAAAGTATAAAATAATTGGTAACCTTAGAAGATTTTAAACAAGGTAATTAATCTCTCAAGCTTCAGTTTCCTCATCTGTAAAGCATGGCTAATAATAAGACCTCCTCACCAGGAGCCTATGAGAATTAAAGACAAGGTATGTGGACTACAGAGCTTAGTGAGCCTGGTGAGCTTGGTCATCAGGTACCTACAGGGTTCTAGGGGTGTTAGACACTATCATCGCTATTATTATGTCTGCAGCAGCAGACAGAAAGTCAGACTTTTCTCCTTTTTAAACTGCATGTAGTAGTTGTATTGGTGGAAGGTGGTACCAAAATGCCTGTAATCCTTCAGGTAAAAAAAGAAAAAGAAAATGAAAAAGAAACATAGGTAGATTCATCTTGACTTTTATTACATTTTGCCCAGAGAATTTACTATTCATTTCTTGGAATAACAGTATTTTAAGTTAAAAAGAAAATCTAGGGGCACCTGGGTGGCTCAGTGGTTGAGCATCTGCCTTTGACTCAGGTTGTGATCCCAGAGTCCTAGGATCGAGGCCCACATCAGGCTCCCTGCAGGAAGCCTGCTTCTCCCTCTGCCTATGTCTCTGCCTCTGTGTGTCTCCCATGAATAAATAAATAAACAAAATCTAAAAAAAAAAAAAAAAAAAGGGAAAAAAATCTATATGAGGCTTCTTTGAAATGCAGAGTGGCCTGGTCAGCAACAGCTTTGTATCTGGAGCCAGTGCTTCATTTATCAGAGTCTCATCTTTTCAAACACATTAAAATCACATGGCAAAAATTCTTTGCAATCTAAATGGGGAATCTCTTAGGAGGAGATTAAAAAAATAACATAAACAAAACTTCAACTACTTGAGGCTCTATTATCACTTCAAGTCCTGATTGTGGTCTAGAAATTCAGCCCATCTTTGCCCTGTTTTCTTCAATGACAAAGCAGATTGCCAGTATACGTATTAGAATCAAGGTCTCTAAAATGTAACACATAAACTGGATTTTAGATGTCACTCAGTTTGACTTTTTTCCCCCAAAACAAGCTTCAAAAACCCTAGAAGGGATTCCTGAAGAAGAAAATGCAACTAAGGTTTAGCTTTTCTCCAAAAAGTTTTTAAAAGTTCTGTCCGCATTTCTAAGCCTAGAAGAAGGAGGCCTCAACTTGAATTGTGGGAGCCAAGATCACCCAATGAAGCAGAACTAGGTTAAGAACCAAACTTTCCTAACACCCAGCTCAGCACCCTTTCCAGCATGTTGAGCTGACTGACTTGCAAAATAGTTTTTAGAAGCTAGCACTCATTCTCCCCACCCCAGACTGTCTAGGATCATTATGTTTGAGGCTGGAACAAAGTCCAGGAATACCAACAATCCAGCTCCAGCAACTCACCCAGAAGCAGAAAATGAGGGGCTCTCTGCCAAGATTATGTAAGATCTCACCCCAAAGCGGTATCTCACTGACAGGGAAAGGCGGCAGTTAGAACCTTGGCATGTGGCCATGAAGCTCAAAGACCAATCCCATCTTCAAATATGCCTTAAGTTGCTCAGGGAATTCTCCCCAGATGCTTAAATTCAGCAATGGAAAAAGTCTTTAAGATATATGGAAGTAATTACTCTTATCCTCTTAGAAAATGCTGCCTTCTTTGATACATGAATTACACATACCCACTATCTTTAATTTCTCTGATGGACAATGAATGGTAATTGGAATTTGGTTTTCCACTTACTCTGTTTATCACAGGATATATTTATTCTGATGAGTGTCCCTTCAAATCGTCATTCTCAAGTTGATTGCATCATTTTCCTTTATAAGACCAGATGCTTGAGAGGGAGAAAGTTTTAATTAAAAATGGCTATGAAGGAGCGGCACCTAGGTGGCTCAGTTAGTTGAGCATCTGACTCTCGGTTTTGGCTCAGGTCATAATCTCAGGGTTTTAGGATGGAGGTCCCCCCTCATCACCGTCAGGCTCTGCGCTCAGTGGGGAGTCCACTTGAAGATTCTCTCCCTCTGCTCCACCTCCTGCAAGTGCACACCCTCACACTCTCTAATAAATAAATCTTTTTAAATGATGGCTAGATAGGATTTGTATAGATCTAAACTTTAAATCATCAGCACTTATTATTATTCTATTTTATTTAACTAGCAATGCAAATGAGCAAATATCTTCCCAGTAGAGTCCTAAAGAAATCTAAGTGCAATGCACTACATTCCAAGAAGTGCTATTTCAACTTGTAAGCAAGCTATTTACTTTTCTCCCCTTTCTCTTGCTCTTCCCATCTTCTTTTCTTCATTTCCATTGCCACCTCCACCACTGTCACCTCAAAACCTCAAAAGGAATTTTATCCTTTGAGGATAGTTCCTTCCTATCTTAGGATTTTTTAAACCAGGAACAACTCTAGAATTAAATTTGATGGAAGCAAACCAAGGAAATATAATGTTATCACCTCATCACTAATTTTCATAATTTTACTAATTTGTAAGGTTAGAATTACACATGTACCTATTTTTAATATCTTCAATGATTTCGGAAGCTAAGTTAAATTCTGTAACATAGCTTTAAAAAGTAGACTTCCCCTCTTCGAGTTCAGAAAACACCATGAATCTGTATATTTTAAATCAGAAGACCAGACATATACCAAAAATTCCATCCAACAACACCACCATAATATATGTTCTTCTTAAGTATACATGGAACATTCTCCAGGATAGTTCATATATATACTAGATCACAAAACAAGTCTTAACAAATTGGTTGAAATCATATCAAGTATCTTTTCTTACCACAATGATATGAAACTAAACATCAATAATACCAGGAAAGCTGGAAAATTCACAAGCACGTTGAAGTCAAACAACACACACCTGAACAACCAACGAGTCAAAGGAGAAATCAAAAGAAAAATTTTTTAAATCTTGAAATGGGCAGCCCAGGTGGCTCAGTGGTTTAATGCTGCCTTCAGCCCAGGGCATGATCCTAGAGACCCAGGATCAAGTCCCACGTTGGGCGCCCTGCATGGGGCCTGCTTCTCCTTCTGCCTGTGTCTCTGCCTCTCTCTCTCTCTCTCTCCTGTGTATTCTCATGAATACATAAATAAAATCTTTTTTAAAAATCTTGAAATAAATGAAAATAAAAACATAACATACCAAAATATATGGAATGTAGCAAAAGCATTTCTGAAAAAAAGTCTGTAGTGATAAACACATTAAGAAAAAAGATCTCAGATAAACAACTTAACCTTATACTTCAATGAACTAAAAATGAGGAATAAATTAATTTCAAAATCAGCAGAAAGAAGGAAATAGCAAAGATCAGATCAGAGATAAGAGAAATTAAGACCAGAGGGGCACCTGGTGGCTCAGTCAGTTAAGCCTCCAATTCTTGACTTCAGCTCCGGTCATGATCTTAAGGTAGTGAGATAGAGCCCTGCATCAGGCTTCATGCTCAGCAGGGAGTCTGATGTAAATTCTCTCTCTCCCTCTCCCTCTGCCTCTCCTCTCTCTCTCTCTTTCTCTAAAATAAATAAATAAATCTTTTTAAAAAAAAATCTATTCAAAAAAAAAAAAAAAAAAGACCAGAAAAACAACAGAAAAGATCAGCAAAACTAAGAGATGCTTTAAAAAAAAAAAAATCAAAATTAACAAACCCTTCTCTAGACTCAGGAAAAGGGAGAAAGGGTTTAAATAAATAAGAAATGAAAGAGTTGACACTACAAACAATAACACAAAAACACATCATTAAGAAAGGCCTATGAACAATTATATGCCAAGAAACTGGACAACCTAAAACAAATGTATAACCTCCTAGAAGCAAAGACCTATGGAATGGAAAATATATTTGTAAACCACCTACCAATAGGTATTAATATCAGAATATATAAGGAACTTATACAACTCAAAAGCAAAAAACAACCAGATTAACAAATAGGCAAAGGACCTGAATACACATCTTCTCAAAGACATACAAGTGGCCAAGTACATGAAAAGAAGCTCGACATCATTATTAGGGAAATGCAAATCAAAACCACAATAAGATATCACCTCATACTTGTTAGGATGGCTATTATCAAAACAACAAGAGATAATAAATGCTAATGAGGATGTGAAGAGAGGGGAGGGGAACCCTTGTACACTCTTGGAGAGATCTATACTCCTATGTTCATTGCAACATTATTAATAATAGCCAAAACATGGAAACAACCTACGTGTATGTTGATGGATAAATGGATAAAGAAAATGTAGTGTGTGTGTGAGTGTGTGTGTGTACACACACACACACTCACACAATAGAATATTATTCAGCTATAAAAAGATGGAAATCCTGCCATTTGCAGCAACACGAATGAACCTGCAAGGAATTAAGGCACGTGACATAAACCAGAAGCTAAACAGAGAAAGACAAATCCTGTTCAGTATCACTTAAAGTCTAAAACATTTTTTAAAAGTTGAACTCACAGAAACAAAGAGTAAAACAGTATGTCAGGGTTGGGGGTGGGAAGAACAGAGATATCGATCAACAGATCAAACTTTCAGTTATACGATAAATCAAGTTCTGGGGTTTAATGCATAGCCTGGGGACTACAGTTAATAATACTGTATTGTATACTCAAAATTTGCGGAGAGTAAATAAACATCCTCACTATAAACAACAACAAAAGAAGTGACTATGTAAGGTCATGGATATGTCAACTAAATCATGGTAACCATTTCACAATGTTATGTTGTACACTTTAAATACATACCATTTTGCCAATTATACCTCAATAAAGCTGGAAAAACATTATTACTATATATCTAAGGTGGAAACTAATGAGAATTTAGACTCACATTTATTCACATTATAGCAGATAAGTCACTATGTCTGGGCCTCCCTTTGTGAAAACTTCTCCACCTGCATTTAAGAGTCATGAAATAAGTCAAGCAGTTCACTCTTGCCTTTTTTTTTTTTTTTTCAATAAGAACCAGCATGTTCTCTCTTTTTTTGCTCATCTGTATTTTCCCTTTGGGGGTCTAGAATCAGTGAGGCTGCTTCATCTTAAATCCCAACCCCCTTGATTCCTACCTATGTGCTTTAGCAACTGTTTCCTCCCCTGCTGCCCTTTTGTACCACAAAGAGCACAGCCATGTTCGTGCTGAGCTGGGCAGCCCAGGAAAGGTTTGGGTGCAAGGCTGTGGCTCTTTGTTCTCTAATTTATACCAAAGGAAAACAATTCTCCCACATTATGGAAAGGCAGGCAAGAATCCCAGGAGTCTCTTTATATTTTTATAAGAACCCCACCCTGGTGAGACTAGAATGAAGTGAATCCAGTACCCAATACACATATCATTGCTACACGCAACAATTCTACTTGCTCTTTTTCAAAAGTCTTGCTAAACAAATCTGACTTACAATGACATCTGCTGGGAGTTTTTGGCACTGGAAGGGGAAAAAAAAGCCAAATATCTGATATTAACAGTACTGCCCAGGGAAAAAGGAGCTTTAACAGTGTCAAAAGTCAATGTCTTAAATGATCTTTCAAACTGGGAACTGTATTGTGAAAAATAATAATAAAATAAGCCTCAGGTGAACCCATAATAAATACCAGATGTTGCACTATGAAACTAAACCCAAAATGTGAATTTCCCTTCTAATACAGTATTATCCAGTTTTTAAACATCCTTCCAGAAAGAGAAGGATAAAACATATGAAACTTCTGCTAGATGCGCTTATGGTTTGGGGAGTTTCTCAGAGCAGAAACTTCAACTGCTTAACCTTCGTTTTCTTTCAAAAATATCAAACTATTAATTTAGCTTGATTATTTAAGGGAAAGTTGCTATAAGTTTAGGTCAGACATCCTTAAAGGAAGAGCATCTCTCTCCTAACCTCAGGCTTGAATTCCAGTTAAGCGTGTAGCCAAGGTATAGAGTAGAAAGACCACCATGATAATGAATCTTCCAGCAAACCACTTATATATCCAGTGAATTTATTTTCTAGGAGAGACAATGATGCATAGATCAGGAAGAAACAAATGTTTCCCTGCCAAAATAACCTAAGCTTTAAAGGAGCACGCTGCTGGGATTGAATCTCCTACCATTCTCTTCCCCATGGAGGAGCAAATACCTGAGTGAAGGAGGAATTGAAAGAGTTCACAGATGAATCAGGAAGACAAAAGGCATTATTACATGGACAAGTTATAATTCTATTTAACTGCCGCCACATTAGATACATTAACATTAGATTCAATTAATCTAAGTATGAGTGTAAAGTCTAATCTCCAGCTGTTACTCAGTCAAGAGTCTCACAACCAGATAGAAGCTTTCATGGTTCATTAAGGAAAATTCAAATTGGTCTTATTGTATTTGAAATTATTTTTCCTGTTTTGTTCATAATAACTGAAGCCATTTTTGACATTTTGATTAAAATGACTGCAGTGAGACTTAAACTAAGTGATTGGAGAGAGATTTAAAATAAGAAATTTCTGAACTTAATAACACTGCACTCTTGGGATTTCCGAAGAGAATTTCAAAAATTACAAGTGAAATTGGACAGTTATTCTGAGAAAAAGCCCCTGAGCCATTAGAAAATCCCATCCTATAGTTTTTATTCAAGTTTTAAAGGTGGCATTTGTATCTGCGATGCTCAGATATATCTACCTTTCAATTTCATTTTCATATTTAAAGACATGAAGAAACAGTATTGAATCTAATAAAGTCGGAACGCTTTGCTTCTAGCAAGATTCAAGTTATTCCCACATGACTGGTATAGGGTCAAAAACATAACGGATTGGTATAGATTCTAAACTTGCTTTTTTTTTTTTTTTTTCATAAAATGACCTCATTTTGAGGCAAGTCTCTGTAAGGGCGAAGACTATTCTAGCTTCATTCAGTGGTATATTTCCGAAATCTGCCTATGAATGTTTGTGGAAATGCACAAGAAGTCTATTTGTATGAAGTAGCTACTTTCATACTTTCCAATCACTTTGTACACTTGGGACCTGACAAGTGTGCATCTGAAAGCAAATTTTTCCAAGGCTGTTCTGACTCTCGTTGCTTCTCTATTCTGCTCCAAGATATCCAGATTCTAGGGTTCCACCCCAGCCAGTCTAAGTCTCCTTACGTCACTCTGGTAGCAGAAGGAGTCCTCTGATTTTTACATAGCCCATCTGCTGCCTTGAGCCAAAGGCCTATGCTGACTGAGTCCTTCAGTGTCAGGACTCTGGGAGTGAGAGAACAGGAGTGAGGAGCAACTGGAGCCATTAATTTGGAGGAGAAGCAAATGAAGGAGCATCCATGGAAAGATTCACCCACAAGGTAATTTTTGAAATGGCTCCTTAAAGACAAGTAGGGGCAGGATGTGAGGAAGCCAGGAAATGCCAGGATCTTTGTGTTTTGAATCTGTGTCAAATACTACTCCGTGTGTATAGAATCATTAAATGTTTGCAAACATTATGCATAATGGAAAAAAAAGACTAGTCAAAGAGATTTACAGTTGGGTACATGGGTGTCTCATCAGATGAGCGTCCAACTCCTGATTTCTTCTCAGGTCATGATCTCAGGGTCATGAGATCAAACCCCATATCAGGCTCCATGCTCAGCAGGGAGTCTGCTTGAGATCCTCCCTTTACCTCTGCATCTCACCATTGCTCACATGCACTCTCTTTCTCTCTTTCAAATAAATAAATATTTTTTTCAAAGAGCTTAAAGTTAATTATACTTGTTTTTCTTACCTGCTTATTCACAATATATTCAAATATCTAAATGGTTGTCTGCTTGCTATACAAACAACAAACTAGTGTGACTATACACTCACTAAATCGAAAAAATTTTGCCCATGGACATAATCAAAAATCTCATTAATGCTACATCTAGATGTCTTTGCCAACCATTTAAACAAGCAGTCAATTTAATCAAAGTTATTTTGCAATTGTAAGAGTTATTGGATGCTTTCTGCATGATATGACCTTTCCTTAAACAGAAAATGTCCAAATAAGCTGCAAAGGAAATAGCTTTCTTTTGGCTACTTCTATATGTCTACCAAATCAGTCCTCCTATTCCTCAGCCACTACCCTAGATCAAGCTCCTTCTTCTCACTTTGTATTATGCCACAGCCCTGCCTTGCCAACTTCTGAACACCCTCCCAAAATAAAATGCTAGCACTTTATTCCTGTGTACACACAAAAATATTTCAATGGTTCCTAAGCTTCTGAAACTTCAAGCTACTTCCCAGACCCAATTCATTCTGTGCAATTTTACATTCCACTATTTTCCATCATATATGCTTTGCTCGATTAACACACTGTCCCTGAGCATGGAATTCTATTCTTTATCCCAGTCACTTCATTCATTCATTCAGCTCACCCGGAATTCTCTGCACCTAACTCCACTGCCTATTCAGATTCTACCCATACTTGAAGAGTCTCCTTAAACTGTATGTGAAAGCTTTTACATACTTTGAATGTTAAGGATCTCTCCTGCCCTTCTCACTAGGATATAAGACTATTATAAATATCTACTAATTAAATGCTAATTAGAAGCTAATCATAAAACAGGGAAATTAACAATTTAATCATATTAATCAAATTAATATGATTTCTGTTTAGGCAATTCAGCTTCAATTAGTACTCAAAACCAGGCAATCAGCACTTCTCCCTGTTAGTATAACTCAGATTCTCAAAATTAATTGCTTTTCAGAATTGACTATAAGACTTACATAAGAATGGAGGTCTGGACGTCTCCCTAAGATCATGATTCTGGTCTGGAGAAAACATATTTTCAAGTAGCTCCACAGGTGTTTCTGTTATTCAACCAGGTTCAGGACATTGTTTTTCCAAGAAAGATCTCAGCTGATCACCTGTCAATTGACACATGAATGACTCCACAAGTAATCAAAGAAGCCATAAAAACAATGGGAGATGTGGGGCTGATCTATAGATTAAACAAAGAAAAAAAGAGCTTTGCCTTTACATGACAAATTCAGCAGACCCTACATAGGTAATCCAACAATTCAGAATAATTTCTTTGCTGCCACAGTTACACAAACTGGCAGCTGGGGCCAGAGGTTCTCTATCATGATTATGCCTAGAATAATCTGGAAACAAATTAGATCATACAGGGGCATCCGGGTGGCTTTTATCTCAGCTCAGGTCTTGATCTCAGGTTTATGAGTTCAAATCCCAGGTTGGGCTTCACACTGGGTATGGAGCCTATTTAAAAAAAAAAAAAATGTAGGTATCTACTGACCCATTGAAAAAGGAACTCTGGGAATGGGACCTAGGGATCTACACTTTCTTAAATCTCCAGGTGATTCTTTTGAGCAAAAGGTTTTGGGATACTCTTAGGCCATCCCAAATTAATATCTATATTTTCTTGAAACTAGTCAGATCTTGCCTTAAAAGAGCTGTCTGGTGAGTAAGTCTCATCTCATTCCACCAGAGCTTCCGGATATGAGTTCTTCCCAACAGCATTCCAAAAATCCATATTTGGAGCATTAACAACATAAGGAAGTGATAAAGGATTGCTGTAGAAAAAGACGAAAATTTGGTTTTGATTAGCTGATATTCTTTCATCTTTACATTGGCCATTACAATAATTGCTAAACTAAGTCATTGGTATGGCATGATTTTTTTTTTAAGATTTTATTTATTTATTCATGAGAGACACAGAGAGAAAGAGGCAGAGACACAGGCAGAAGGAGAAGCAGGCTCCATGCAGGGAGCCCAATGTGGGGCTCGATCCCGGGACTCCTCGATCATGCCCTGGACCAAAGGCAGGCGCTAAACCGCTGAGCCACCCAGGGATCCCTGGCATGATTTTTGTATCTTGTTCTAAAATCTTTCCATTGGCCATGACTCCAGTATATATACCATTCCTCTCACCTAGAGATAACCTTATGTTTTGCTGTTCAGAAGACCAAAACACACACACACACACATACACACAGCTAAAAGGTTAACTTTAGTACTTTATCAAGTAAGTATCTCAACTAAATACTCAAATCATGAGCATTCCTCTCTTTAAATACACTTGGACACAGTTCTTTTTTCAGTTGCAAAAATCACCATTATGAAACTTCCCTTTTTATTGTAACACAGTAGATATTTTGATGTACATCAACAAAAAAGAAAGATTGTGTTTGCCAGTTGGTATGTTGCCCTTATTATATAAAATTGGAAATGGAAATTGTGGCCTTGATGAAAACATTGAAATTCCAGTAAAGAGAATTAGTCATACTTTTGTGTACCAGGGTTAGATTTCAAACAGCAAGTAAAAGTTCCCTGAGCTACTACTAGTAGAAGCAAACATTCTCAAATTAAAATAAAAAAGAAGGACTACACATGCTTGCAAGAACCCAAGAGGGGATGAGTAACATTTGACATTTGAAAGACTGGAATCTAAGCAAACGGCTTTCTCCCAGAGGAGAAACTTCTCACCAAATAGTTGGCCGGTTGTGGTATCTAGCTTTCTTTGAAACAGCAAGCCTAAAATCTTCAGGGAGAAGGCAAATTAATGAAACCATTTTGGCTTAACTCCTCACAGCCTGGGAACTGTTGTAATCAAGTCAAGAAGCACTAACCAAGTGAGTTTTAAATTACACCATGGTCAGAATAAGGGGAAGGGCATCAATTGTAACAACTTGCTGACAGGCCTGGGGCCCCTCCAGCTGCCTCACTCACTTGCTCACTTGAGTGTCTTGGGACTTTTTACTTCCACTCTTTAAAAAAAGATCTCATTGTTTGGGAGGTAATATTTGGATCTCCTTCTTTGTTTTGTACATTGGGATAGTTTCAACTGCAGCAAACTTTTTCATTATAAAAAAAAAAGAGAGCAAGTAGGTAAAAGGATGAGTCAGGAATCAAAAAAATCTACACTGTCACCCACATAATTCAGAGAGAGAGAGAGAGAGGAGAGACAAATAGGGTAGAGCATTAGAAGTCATAAATATTTAACTAAAATAAGATTTACACATGTTCCATACATTTCATAATGCTTCAGAAGAGCGGAATATAAAATAATCCTATTCCAGGATGATATTAAGTTTCTTAAGTGCCAATGGCAAAATTCTGAGAATCTATGTGTACTTTCAAACCATCTATGCACTCCAAAGAATCTCTTTTGAAGCCATCAAATCCCCTCAAAACTCACACAGAAAATGCGAGTCTTAGTTACTTCTTCTTCTAAATCACTCACAAACACAAAATAATAAGCTCTTAGTAAACCTGTGGTTAGGCCTGCAGCCTTGTCCTATCTGCTCAATCTAGGTGGCATTTGTATCCATCCAAACACTGGATAATAACAAGGACTGCTAACCCACCCAATCTAACCATCTACCAGTGTCCAAGGAATTTCATGGTGGCCCACTGCTCCTTGCATGCTTCTTCCTCCTACCAATAGTCACTCTATAATACATAGTTCTGCACAGACTCTTATGTCAGTTTGGTAGGGCTGCTATAAAAATGTGCCAAACATGGGGTGGCTTAAACAACAGAAATTTATTGTCTCATAGTCCTGGAGACTAGCAATCTGAGATCAAGATATCGGCAGGATTGGTTCCTTCTGAGCATGTAACAGAAGGATCTCTTCCACGCCTCTTTCTTTGCTGCATAGATGGCCCTCTTCTTCTTATGTCTCTTCATACGATCTCCCCTCTATATACCTCTTTGTCCAAACTTTTCATTTTTATCAGGACACCAGTCATACTGGACTAGGGCCCACTCTAATGACTTCACTTTAACTTGATTACTCTGGAAAAGCGTTATCTCCAAATAAGAACACATATTGGTGTAGTGGGATTAGAACTCCAAAATATAAATTTGGAGGTCAAAATCCAACCGATAATAATCTTCTCTCCAACCTTATAAGATATACACTAATGTCAACATTTAGGGATGACATTAGTCTCAGAGTCTTTGTACTCTGAGAACAAAGACAAACCCACTGGGCCATGTGTCATCTCAATCATACCTTTTGAAGAAACCTCAAAAAATAATCCTTATAAGCAAGTATCCTATAATGCTGAATAAAATCCACTGCAATCTGTTACCCATAAAACACCTTTTCTTATAAATACATGTGAAGTGGTCTCTATTATATGAAATTATGAAAAAGTAAAAATAAAACCACAACTGGTAATTATCTGTAAATAAAATACCTTCGATTTTCCTTAATCTTCTGTGGCACTAATTACGAAGTTTAATTCACCATTTTGAGCATTTAACATGAGACAACAATACAGTCTTGTCACTCCATCATAGTTCCCCAAATCCTCCATTCCTTTTTGCAGTCACAACCACAAATCCAACAGCCAACAACATTCACATGTCCTTGGAACATTTTCCTCACAAACAGTTCAACCACAATCCTGCTTAGAGCCCCACCCCAGATCAAAGAGATTGGGTCACAGTGCTTAATTATGCTGCAGAGAACAAGACTGAAGTCTCCTCTTATAAACATCTTGTCTTGGGACAGAACTCAATTGAGCCTATGAGGAAGAAGGATATACTTCTTTAATCAACTATAGACCCAATCAGAGAAAGAGTCCTTCCTTCAAAACAAAAACAAACAAAACAAAAAACACAGATAATCCTAAAAACCCAAAGTTCACAAAGACAAACCCAGAATACTTTGTCTGGAGAAGGATATCAACACAAGTGTCCCAAGATTTCCAGATGCACAATCCCAAACATCATTTAAAACACAAAGAATTCATCCTTGGCTGAGATATCACAGTGAAAATGTATTGCCTCTATTTGAGTCTTGAGTCTGCTCTCCTTGGCTAATCCAATTAGAAATGTATAAAGTGAAACCATATTAGTCATATAAGTTAAAAATTATCCAAATACTATCAATTGTATGTGGTTCAACCTAATTCTTGCCTTCATTGATTGGTTCAACCCTTTTAGATATTCTTTATTAAATGGCTCATTGCCAGGTCCCTATAATTGAAGTACAAAAAATCTATAAGAAGAGAGTTTCTAATACAGTTAAGGAAAAACTGCTTCTGGCTATAAGGAAGTAACAGGGTCTGGAATTATCCTGCCACTGTAAATAACCAGAAAGCAAAACAAAATATAAGGGATAACTATTTTCAGACCTGGACAACAGGCAACAGAGAACTGTGATCTCAGAGAGAAAAGTAAATAAATGAAATGAGCCTTATGTTTGTCAAGACTTTCTGCCTAAAGGCATTTTCTAAAGTGCTGAGCAGGGGGTAGAAATCAAAACTGTAATCTCACTGAGTGGAGGTGACAGGGATCAGAGTTCAGGAGGCCATGATGGGTATAATATGCTCCTAGAATATCTACAAAAAAGGGAGCTACACGGAGAAAAAGTTTTAGAAATCTGAATAGGTTTTATGATGGAATATCAATATGTACTTACATACCATAAGGCAGAACAAAAAAATAACACCTAAGAATAGAAAATGTACCAGGAGTTAGAAGTTAAACAATTTCTGAAGTTCACATAGGTCCAGGAATAGTTTGACTTCCCACCAGACAGAGTACAGAGACCTCATGGACTACATGAGGTATATGCAGTAGAGACCACTGACAAGCCACACTTTGGAAATTTAAATTAGTTAAATTAGTTCTGGTAAAAAGACTACTCTAGATCTGCTCTTAAAAACTTTTTTAAAAAGACTCAAATAGATGAACCTGGTCTACAATCTGATCCAAACAAAAATTACTAGACATGAATATGCAGGAAAATATGAACCATAACCAAGAAAAAAAATAGTAGAAGCAGATGAAAAATATCTGAAACAAAAATTTTGTTAGATGGAATAAGCAGCAGTGTAAACACTGCTTAAGAAAATGATCAGTGAATTTGAAGATAGTAGAAACTAATGAAAAGCATGGAGAAAAAATACTGTAAAAATATGAACAGAACCTAAGTGACCTCTGGAGCAATACAAAGAGCTTTAACATAAATGTAATTGGAATTCTAAAGAAAAAGGAAGGTGAATGGAAAGAATATTTGAAAAAATAATGGTTGAAAATATTCTAAAATTGATAAAATCTATAAACTCACAAATTTAAGAGTTGAACCCAAAAAGGAAAAATATAAAGAAAATCACATTAAAGGATAACATAATCAAATTTCTCCTTCTTCCTTTTTTTTTTAAGATTTTATATATTCATTTTAAGGAAAGAGAGATGGGCAGAGGAAAAAGGAGAATCTGAAGCAGACTCTGCACCAAGTGCAGAGCCCAACGTAGAGCTTGATCCCACAACCACAACATCGTGACCTGAGTCAAAACCAGGAGTCAGACACTTAACCAACTGAGCTATTCAGGTACCTCATCATGATCAAATTTCTTTTTTTTTTTTTTTAATTTTTTATTTATTTATGATAGTCACAGAGAGAGAGAGAGAGAGAGACAGAGGCAGAGACATAGGCAGAGGGAGAAGCAGGCTCCATGCACCGGGAGCCCGATGTGGGATTCGATCCCGGGTCTCCAGGATCGCGCCCTGGGCCAAAGGCAGGCGCCAAACTGCTGCGCCACCCAAGGATCCCCATGATCAAATTTCTTAAAGCCATTAATACAGAGAAAAATCTTAAAAACAGCCTGAGGGGAAAAGACACATTAAATACAAAGAACAAATATAAGAATACCAAAGACTTTTCATCAGAAACTATTAATCTAGAAGGTAAGAAAGGAGCATCTTAGAGTGTTGAAAGAATAAGCAAATGTCCACAAGAAGTAAAAGCAAAAACAGACCAACAGGACTACATTAAACTTAAAAACTTTTGCTCATCAAAGGACAGAACCAACAGAGTGAAGAGGTATCCTACAAACTGGAGAGAATATATGCAAATTGCATGTGTGATAAGGGGTTAATATCCATAATATATAAAGAAGTACAGCTTAACAACAATAAAAATTAAATGACTCAATTAAAAAATAGAAAAGCCTTGAATGGACATTTCTCCAAAGATAACATACAAATGGCCATTTAGCATATGAGAAGATGCTCAAAATCACTACTTGTCAGAGAAATTCAAATCACAATCACAATGAGATATCACCTCAAACCCATCAGGATAGCTGTTATTAAATACAACAAAACAAAAAAAGAAAGTAACAAGTGCTGGTGGGTATGTGGGAAAGTTGGGCCCCTTGTGCACTTTTGATATGATTTTAAAATTATGAAATAACTATGAAATACCATATGACAGTTCCTCAAAAAAATAAAATAAGGGACACCTAGGTGTCTCAGAAGTTGAGCATCTGCCTTCAGCTCAGGGCATGATCCCAGGGTCCAGGGATTGAGTACTGAATCGGGCTCCCCATGGGGACCCTGCTTCTCCCTCTGCTTATGTCTCTGCCTCTCTCTGCAATCCTAGTTCTAGGCATATATCCAAAAGAACTGAAATCAAGGTCTCAAAGAGCAATTTGTGTTTGCACAACTATGTTCAATGCAGCATTATTTATAATAACCATAAGATGGAAGCAACTCAAATGTCCATGGAAAAATAAATGGATAAACCAAATATGGTATACACATACAGTAGGATACTACACCACCTTAAAGAGGAAGGAAACTCTGCAACATGGTACAACATGGACAAACCTTAAAGACTTTATGCTAAGTGAAATAAGCCAGCCACCAAAGGACAAATACTATATGATTTAACTTATAAAAGATATATAAAGTAGTCAAATTCATAGAAATGGAAAACAAAATGGGCTTGGCTTAGATCTTGGGGGAGGAGGAAAATGAGAAAGAGGAAACTCTTGTTTAATGGGCATACAGTTTAAGATTTGCAAGATGAGAAAGTTCTGGAAATCTGTTTCCAAAAAAATGTAAATATACTTACCACTATTAACTACAAACTTAAAATGGTTAGGATAGTAAATTTTACAATATGTATTTTTACCAAAAAAATTTAAAAGAGTGAACAAATGTTAACCTAGAATTCTATACCCTGTGAAAATTTCTTTTAAAATTAAGGCAATATAAAGGATTTTCTTGAAAAACAAAAGCTGAGAGAGTCAACACCTCACCTACAGCATAAGAAACATTAAAAGAATGTTTCTCTGGCAGAAGGAAAGTCACACCAGACAGAAATTGGGATCTACGTAAAGGAATGAGAAGTGGCAGTAATAGTAAATATATTAGTAAATAAAAAGCTCTCATTTCTCACTTGTTGATTTCTTTAAAAGATAATTGACTATTTGAGCAAAAATAATAATACTGTATATTTTACAGTCTTTAACATATGTAGAAATAGTTTATCACAACAGTAGCATCAAGGATGGAAAAGGAAAGTAATAGTATACTATTATGAGTCATACATTATATGTGAAGAGATATTATTTGAAATTCAATGGTACTAAGTTAAAGTGTATAAGTCCCAGAATAATTTCTAAAATATAAAAGTGGTATAGGTAAAAAATTAATAGTACAGATAAAATTAAATTCTAAAACATGCTTAAATTAACCCAAAAGAAGGCAGAAAAAGAGGAAAGAACAGATGGTACAAACAAAAAAGCAAATAGCAAAATGGTAAATGTAAAACCAGTTGTATTGTCATTTACATTAAATGTAAATTATCTAAAAACTAATTAAAAGGCAGAGATTGTCAGACTAGATATAAAAGCAATACTCATCTATATGGCACAAGAAATTCCTTTAAAATATAAGATACAAATGGTGTGAGATAAAAGGAAGGAAATAAAGCTACAATGAAGAACTACCTATGAGGAAACTGGAATTTCTACATTGATATTAGAATGGCCGCCATTGGCTCCATTAGCCAATTATCACCAAGGTTTTTGCCTCATTCTGTTTTATTAGTGTGAGTTTGCATACTCTCCTGCCTCTACTCAGACTACAACTAGTCAGCCTGGCCCAGCCACTAAACTACTACACTGAGTTTCTTATCCCCTGGTGGATTTCACTTTGAATTAGAACACATGCCACTGCAGGGTCCTGTAAGATCATTTTGCCTTGTCAGGGTTACACGTCTTCTAGTCAAAAACAGAAGAAATCCCACATTGAGTCAAACCTTTCATATGTTCTCAACCATTCTTTCTTCACTAACCCCAGTTACTGAGCTCTAGATCAAAATCCATGTGGCTTTATCCTGGGTAGCATCTAAGTGCTGCCATACTGTGTAGAAACAGGCTACAGCAGGAATTCGTTTCTGCTTCCACTCCCACAGAAACACATGCAAGACACATGGAAAGGCAGAAGGGCTCCATCTTTTGCCCAGAACTGCTCAAGTTCTCTGCCCAGGAAAATTGACATCACCATTAACTTTTGGAATGAACATTTTTAAAACTAAGCTATTTCTATTATTGTACCCACATTAGTGACCATGATTTACTTATATCTGTATAGCATGTTGTATTTTTTTAATAGTTTTAGATACTTTATCCTTTCCAGAGTCCTCTTCAGAATAAGACTATAGAGAAAGATTGCCAGGGTTTAAATCCAGGGTCCACCATATATTAGGTATGCAAACTTCAGCTAGTTGTTTAAACTCTTTAAGTTTCAGCTATTTGCATAGTGGTAAGTAAGCTGACTTTCAATTAAAAGTAGAAAAACAAAACTTAGATGTATTATACAAGGTGCCTGAAGTCACAGACAGAATAGATCATGGATTACAGCTCCAAGATTTTCAATGTATTTTGCCACAACTTCTCACCACCTCCACTGCTAAAACTCTAGCACTGTCTCTTGCCTAGTTTATTAAGTAGCTTTTCAAATGTCTGGCTATGATCTCCACCTCCTAATTTTCACATATTTGTACAATCTCTTCCTCTTGAGTGTGTGCTGGACTAAATGACTTATTTCTAACAAATATGTTATAAAACTAAAGGGTATCATTTAGAGATTAGGTCTGAAAACATTGTACTTTCCATCTCCCTCTCCCCCCGCCCCTCTCCTTCTCTCTTCTTACTTGTTTGCTGTCCTGGAGAGGATCATATGGCCAAGGAGCTGAGGGTATTCTTTGACCAATATCTAGTGAGGAATCAAAGACCACAGTCCAACAATCTACAAGGAACTGATTTCCCTGTGAGTAAAATTGGAAATGAATCCTCTCCTAATCAAGCCTTGAACTGATACCTTGATTGCATTCTTATGGGAAACCCTAAGCCAGAAGACCCAACTTAGCCAAATTCTGACAAACAGAAACTGTGAGATAATAAATGTCTATTGTTTGAAGCTACCCAGTTTGGGGGTAACTAGTTTTACAGTATAACTAAGATATCTAAATTACTATAATAGCCTTATAATTGGTGTCTGTTCAGAGTACACTCAGACTTATCCTTTAAACAAGCTTGATAAAGTTATTCTCCAGCTCAAAATCCTGCAATGGCTCCATTTTCTTTTAGAGTAAAAGTCAAAGCCCTTACATAACCTAAAAGATCTTACAAGAAAAAAAAAAAGATCCTACAACTCAACTCCCCCTCTGTTCTGACCTCAACTCCTATTACTCACTCATTTGCACCCCAGCCCCATAGGCCTCTTAGCTGTTCCTCACACATGCTGGGTATGCTTACACACTGACCATTTCATTGGGCTATTGCCCTTCCCTAAAAATGCTCTTCCCCCAAATATCCACACGAGTTTCTTTGCCTCCTTCAAACATTTGATCAAATGTCACCTTCTCAATGGAGACCTAATCTGATCATCATAAATGATGGCAACTCTAAATTGCCATACATCTTCCATCCCCATTCCTAATTTCTCTTTCCCCATACTACCTTGTTTTGTCATAGCACTCATCACATAACTTAGTGTATATTTTATTTATTTATCACATCTATTGTCCATCAGCTATTTCCTTCACAAAAATGCAGACTCCAAGGGGGAAGAGATATCTTTTTTCCATTTTGTCGCAAATAACTAATGAACTATGTTGCTCTAAATAATAATCTAGAAGGAATTTATTCCTGTACAAAGGTCATTATAACCTCTTTTAGCAGGTAAAAATAGTTAACATGGACTCAAATCAGATACATTACTCCTTATAATTAGTCTTTATATAACATCACAGTTTCCAAGATATTTCAAGATTTTATAGTGCAAAAACCTATAGAGTTGATGGTGAGATAAATCATGCCTGCTGTAACTACCTCTCCAAGGGGCTTTTATCACCGTACCAGAATTTCAGAGTAAAAAAAAAGATAGCTTAAAAACCAAAAACACTGATATAAACTAAAAGCTTGAATGGAATTTCCTTATTTTAGATATATTAAGCAAAATAAAAGCTCACAAATTCATATATGAGAATATGTGATAAGAAATAAGAGTACTTGACTGCCAAGTGAGTTTTATACTATTACATACTTCTCTTGTGTGTGAAAGTATTGAAGAGATCTGAAGTATCCTCTATATTTATCAAAAACTTGATTATTAAGCACAAATTAAATTTCTTTGTTCAGCCTTTATGAGCATATATCACACCTTGATCATAAAACCAACATCCCTGGTAACAGAAGCAAGATTCAGCCTGTCACATACCCACAAATAAAGACCTCTTTTACTTTGCTCACTTTCTTATTAGTGGAAAGGCCTTCTGTGGTGAGCAACATGATTCTTAAGGCAACCTTTATGTCCAAGTAGAAGTGATATATGCTACTCCCAAGTATGCAAAGTACAATGATCCTCTACTATGTGTGTTAACAAGCTACAAAGCTTAACAATCCCAACTGAAGCAACAACTTTGTGCTTTGACATTTGAAGCATGGATGCCATAGAGCTTATACCTCCACTTCCTTTTTTGCCCACTTAGGTGCATAAGCCTGCACACATACACACCACACATGCATACACACACACACACACACACACACACACACACACACACTCTAAAGCAATGTTCTTTACTGCCATTCAACTCTCACAATTTAACAGCTGTGTGAGAGTAACAGAGAACAAAGGAAATTAATGTTGTATACTGAACTATTTTTAAGGCTGATGCAAATGCTTTTTCGGCCCAGCCACAGTAATTAAACACACACACACACACACACACACACATACACACACACACACATCTCAAAGCATATTTAGTTTGACAAAAGAACTTGAAGTCTTGTCCCCAGAGAGAGCTATTTATGAAGGACATTAAATAAATACATCATGAGTCAATGGAGTCCAAACATTTCTTGGACTAAACAACTTGTGGGACCCTGTGATGAGATCCAGGACACTGATCTGTGGACACACTGGCACTGCCAATGCTGCTAACTCAGAGAACATCAGGGGAATGAGTTACCTATATGTGTGCACAAATCTGTCCTGAGAGGCTTCTTCCAAAGCTGGTCTCTATGAACCCAGAGCAGCCCCTTGCCTCGGCAACCCACGCATCAGTGAGGGGAGGGTAGATGGAACATGAAAGGGGAAGCTCAGGCATGAAGAATGGGAATAGCTTCCACATTGTCTTTGAGAAAAATCACACCTGATTGCTTGAGAATAAAAACCACTCCCAGTAACTTGCCTCAGCCTTGTATCATTCTTTGATGGCTACCACCCCTGAAGGAGACAGTACTTTCACACTTCAGTTGAACATTAATCTATCCAAAAAAAATATGTATTGAAAGCTTACTATGTGTTGGAGGCAGGGAGCAGGAAAAAGGCAGCCAAGCTTCTTTGGTAGGTGGTAGATGTAGATGCTGAAACCACTCAGCCTGGGTCTGAATCATGGCCCTCTCACTTACCAATGTTGTGAGTCTTGGGAAACTTGTTTCATTTTTCTAAGCTTTCGTTTCCTCATTTACAAAATGAGAATTGAAATATTGCTTATTTCCAAGGGCTATTTTGAGGAGCAAGTAACATAAATGTCAAGTGCTTTAGAATATTGTCAGGCTCAGTCAGTAAATGTTAGCTATTGTCAACTATTCTTGTCACAACAGTCACTCTGCTAGGTGCTAGGTGTACAGAAGAGAACAAAACACATGGTCCCTGCCACTATGAATTTTATTTTTTACTGAGGAAGATATACAATAGACAAATAATCAAGTAAACATATAGTAGGTCAGATAATAGCAAGTAATATGGATAAGGAATAAAGAAATAATGAAACAAAATTAACATACACTGAGAATAAAAGAAGGGAAACATAATTAACACAAAGCATTTTCTCCTTCCTAACATGTCAGACCCCTTCAAAACTGAGCAGAATCACCCCCATTCTGGCTTCTTTTTCAAACAGAAGAAAATAACCCCCTTGGAAGACATCTCTGCTAAACCTAAAGGTTTCTGAGAATATTTCTCTTATTTATTTTCGCTTTGAAGATGACTATTTTTGTGCCATTCAGCATCTCCAACTATAAATCTACTTGGTATCCTAGCAATCTCAAGCAGTGTAAAAAGTAGTACACAAAACAGAGAGTCAGGCACAATTTTTTTCTTTTGACTTTATTCATAATAAAAGGTCTAAAAACACTAGGATCAATGAACACCATATACACACATAGCCACATGCCCTTGAAAAGACACAAAATCATATGTTACTCTGACTTTGCAAGAAACAGCACACAAAGTGGATTCAAGTTGACAAGGAAAACCAAGATGTACATCTCATTGCTCTATCAATATGATCCCCAGGGAGTATCTTTAAGTGGCTTCCAAAATTATATTAATTATTAAATGGAAGCCTCAAGGGCAAGGAGAACCTACCAGTCATAGTTTTATTTACCCTCAGCACCTGCTGTTTGCTCAGGGTTTATTTAAACTCATAATCATGTCTCCTGCAGTGGAGGATTTGGGTTGCCTTGCGGTCACATGTGGAAAATGTTATATGTCCACATCAAATGTGAATGTGGTCTCCCTTCATAGAAACTGATGAATTAAACCATGTTGACCCTGTGGGCATATGAGATTTAACTCTGCAGGGAGTCCTCAAAAAAACCAAAAAATTCCTCAGAGAGGGAAGAATTACTTAGACCTTTAAAAGCACTTTGTAAAAAAAAAAAAACAAAAAAAATAAAAAAATAAAAAATAAAAGCACTTTGTAATCATTGCTCATAACAAAAATGAAAACGAAACAAAACAAAAAAAAACAAAGAACAAAAATTTAAAGAGCAAAAGAACAAAACATATTGATTTGCAATATTATTTTAGTTCAATAAGTTGTTTTCCTTTATCCATGCTAGAACAGTAAGAGAAATCCTGTTCCACAACACCTGTTAAACACTGAGACTCTCTAAAAACAACCACAAAACAGGTAAAATGCCAAAAAATATATATCTGTCAACAATTTCTTTGGAATGTAAATGGACTAAATGCTCCGATAAAAAGATATTGGGTGATACAGTAGATTAAAAAAAAAAGACCCATCTATATGCTGCCTACATGAGACTCATTTCAGATCTAAAGACACCTGCAGATTGAAAGTGAGGGGATGGAGAAACATTTATGATGCAAATATCAAAAGAAAGCTGGGATAACAATATTTACATCAAACAAACTAGACTTTAAAACAAAACTGTAACAAGAGACAAAGAAGGACACTACATAATCACAAAGAGGACAATCCAGCAAGAAGATATAGCAACTGTAAATATTTATGCACCCAAAATGAGACCACCTAAATATATAAAATAGTTAATAACAAACATAAAGGAAATAACCAATAGTAATACAATAATAGTAGGAGACTTTAACACCCCATTATACCAAAGGACAGATCGTCCAAAAAGAAAATCAACAAGGAAACAGTGGCTTTGAATGACCACTGGACCAGATGGATTTAACAGATATAGTCAGAACATCCCATCCTAAAACAGAATACACATTCTTTTTGAGTGCACATGGAACATTCTCCAGAATAGATCACATATTAGCCCCCAAAACAAGTCTCAAAAAAGGTCAGAAAGATTGAAGTCATACTACGCATCTTTTCTAGCACAATGCTATAAAATTAGAAGTCAACCACAAGAAAAAAAAATCCAGAAAGACCACAAATACATGAAGGTTAAATAACATGTTACTAAACAATGAATGGGTCAACCAGGAAATCAAAGAAGAAATAAAAAATTACATGGAAATGAACAAAAATGAAAACACAGAATTCAAACACCTTTGGGATGCAGCAAAAGCAATTCTAAGAGGGAGGTTTATAGCAATACAGGCCTACTTCAAGAAGAAAGAAAAATCTCAAACAACCTAACCTTACATCTAAATGAGCTAGAAAGGGGCACCTGTTCAGTTGGTTAAGCATCTACCTTCAGCTCAGGTCATGATCCCAGGGTCCTGGGATCCAGCCCCACTTCAGGCTCCCTATTCAGTGGGGTGTCTGTCCCCTCTTTCCTTCTTCCTCTTTCCCCAGCCTGTGCTCTCTCTCTCTCTCTCTCTCTCAAGTAAATAAAGTCTTCTTTAAAAAGAGCTGGAAAAAGAAGAAAAAACAAAACCCCAAACCAGCAGAAGGAAATAGTAAAGATTAGAGCAGAAATAAATGATATAGAACAAAAAACAAAAAACAAAACAAAACAAACAAAAAAAAAAACCCCACACAGTAGAACAGACCAATGAAACAGGGACTGGTTCTTTGGGGGAAAAAAACAACAAAATTGATGTCCTCTAGCCAGACACATCAAAAAGAGAGCGAGAGAGCAAGAGAAAGAGAGAGAGGACCCAAAAAACAAAATCACACATGAAAGAGGAGAAATAACAACTAACACCACAGAAATACAAATAATTTAAGAGAGTATTATGAAAACTACCAAAACTGAAGCAGAAAGAAATAAAAAATTTGAACTGACCAATTACCAGCAATGAAATTGAATCCGTAATCAGAAAACTCCCAATAAACAGAAGTCCCAGACCAGATGGCTTCACAGGTGAATTCTACCAAACATTTAATGATGAATTAATACCAATTCTTCTCAAACTATTCCAAAAAATAGAAGAAGGAAAACTTTCAAATGTATTCTATGAGGTCAGTATTACCCTGATACCAAAACCAGATAAGTCACCACAAAAAAGGGAACTACATGCCAATATCTTTTATGAACTTACATGCAAAAATCCTTAACAAAATACTAGCAAACCAAATCCAAAAATATGTTTAAAAAAATCATTCAGCACAATCAAGTGGGATTTATTCCTGGGATGCAAAGGTAGTTTAGTATTCACAAGTTAATTAACATGACACATCACATTAATAAGAGAAAGAAAAAAACCATATAATCACTTCAATAGATGCAGAAAAAGCATTTGACAAAGTACAATATCCATTCATGATAAAAACTCTCAACAAAGTAGGTATAGAGGGAACAGACCTCAACATAATAAAGGCCTTGTATGAAAAACCCACAGCTAATATAATACTCAATAGTGAAAAACTGAGAGCTTTTCCCCTAAGGTCGGGAATGGACAAGGATGTCCACTCTCGCCACTTTTATTCAGCATGGTACTGGAATCCTAGCCACAGCAATTAGACAACAAAGAAAAATAAAAGAAATAAAATAAAATCTAAATTGGTAGGAAGTAAAACTTTCACTATTTGCAAATGACATGATATTATACAGAGCATACCCTAAAGACTTCACCAAAAAATTGCCAGAAGTGATAAATTCAGTAAAGTTGCAGGATACAAAATCAACGTGTAGAAATCTATTACATTCTTATACACTAATCATGAAGCAACAGGAAATCAAGAAAACAATTCCATTTACATTTGCATCAAAAATAATAAGATACCTAGGAATTAACCTACTCAAAGACAAGAAAGACAGACGTGTACTTTGAAAACTATAAAACATTGATGAAAGAAAATCAAGACAATGCCAAGAAATGGAAAGAGATTCCATGCTCATGGATTGGAAAAACAAATATTGTTAAAATGTCTGTATCATCCAAAGCAATCTACACATTTAACAAAACCCTTGTCAAAATACGAAAAGCATTTTTTACAGAACTAAAACATACAATCCTAAAATTTGTGTGGAACCACAAAAGACCCCAAATAGCCAAAGCAACCTTGAAAAAAGAAAGACAAAACTGGAAGTTTTGCAACTCCAGACTTCCAAGTTATGTTATAAAGCTATAGTAATCAAAACTGTATGATACTGGCATAAAAATAGATGCATGATCAGGATCTCTGGGTGGCTTAGTGGTTTAGCGCCTGCCTTCAGCCCAGGGAGTGATTCTGGAGTCCTGGGATCGAGTACCGCATCGGGCTCCCTGCATGGAGCTTGCTTCTCCTTCTGCCTGTGTCTCTGTCTCTCTCTCTCTCTCTATGTGTCTCTCATGAATAAATAAATAAAATCTTCTTAAAAAATAGATGCATGATCAATAAAACAGAATAGAAAAACCCAGAAATAAACCCACAATTATATGGTCAATTAATATACCATCAAGGAGGCAAGAATATGTAATGTGAAAAAGATGGTCTCTACAACAAATGGAATTGGGAAAACTGAACAGCTACATGCAAAGGAATGAAACTGGACTACTTTCTCTCACCATACACAAAAAAAAACTCAAAATGAATGAAAATCCTAAACCTGAGACCTGAAACCATAGAAAGAGAAGAGAACACAGGCAGTCATTTCTCTGACATTGAACATAGCAGCTTCTTTCTAGATGTGTCTCCTGAGGTAATGGAAATAAAGCAAAAATGAACAATTGGGACTACATCAAAATAAAAATAATCAACAAAACTAAAAGGGAACTACTGAATGGGAGAAAATATTTGCCAATGATATATCTGATAAAAGGTTAGTATCCAAAATATATAAAGAATTTTCACAACTTAACACCCCAAAACAAATAATTCAATTTAAAAATGGACAGAAGACACAAACAGACATTTCTTTAAAGAAGACATCTAGATGGCCAACAGACATATGAAAAGATTCTCAACATCACTCATCATCAAGGAAATGCAAATCAAAACCACAATTAGATATCACATCACACCTGTCAGAATGGCTAAAATCAACAAAACGAGTAACAAGTGTTGGTGAGGATGTGGAGAAAAAGGAACCCTCTTACACTGGTGGTGGGAATGCAAACTGGTGCAGCCACTGTGGAAAATGGTATGGAGGTTCCTCAAGAAGTAAAAATAGAACTACCCTATGATCCAGTAATTGCACTACTGGGCATATACCCCAAAATACAAAAACACATGTATCAACGGGATACATGTACCTCTATGTTTAATGCAGCATTATTTACAAGTTATGGAAACAGCCCAGGTGTCCAATGATTGATGAAGGGATAAAGAAGATGCAGTATATAAACACAGTGGAGTATTACTCAACCATAAAAAAGAATGAAATCTTGTCATTTGCAACAAAATGGATGGAGCTAGAGAATAAAATACTAAGCAAAATAAATCAGTTAAAGAAAGACAAACATCACATGATTTCACCAATGTGGAATTGAAGAAACAGACAAGCAAGGGAAAAGAGAGAGAAACCAAGAAACAGACCCTTAAATATAGAGAACAACTGGTGGTTGCCAAAGCGGAGGGGATGGGGACATGGGGTAAATAGGTAAAGCAAATTAAGAGTACACTTACCATGATTAGCACTGAGTAATGTACAGGGTTGTGGAATCACTATACTGTACACCTGAAACTAATCTAACACTGTATGTTAACTCTACTGGAATTAAAATTAAAAACCTAAGAAAAGGAAGCAGTTTGTAAATAAAGGTATATCACACGTGGAAAAAAAAACCCTGAGAATCCCAAAGTTCCCTTTGTGCTGCTGAGAGATGACCAAAAAAGATTCAACCCTAGATTCAAAGAAGGCTGCAGGGGCCTGTGACCCATGTGGTCACACAGGGTGCCTTGCTCAAAAGAGCGCAGCATTGCCATTTAATGCTCTTACGTCACGAACTTAAATTTCTTAAATTTAGCCTTTAATTTGCTCCAGGGACTTGGAAACTCCGCTCACATGCTCTCTTGTCTCCAGGGGTCCTCACTCCTAATACAGGCAATGTCCCAACAGAAGGGATGAATACTCAGTCTTTTCCAGAACTTCACTGCTACCCTTTGCCAAACCTGAATTAAAAGCCCCACTGCTATCACAGCCTCCTGCCTACTCCTTTGGAGTCTGGTAGCTTCAAGGAGCCATGGGGCAGCTGACGAGGGGAGCACCAAAGGGCATGGTTGCTGTGATTTATGTCACTTAAGCAAACTCCTGGGGCGGGTGCATTACTGATCCATCTCAAGTAAGGACATATTTATTAATGCTAACTACATATGAGCCTAGTTACAAATAAGGCAGGACCTTTGTGAAGTCAACTCCAAGCACTTGGAAGACTCTTTCCCAAAAACTACAGACCACAGGAGAATCTTGTGCTATTCACGTTTCCCCAACTATTGCAACTGAGTTGAGGTACAATCAGCCACAGAGAATTTTAAATTTTTCCCAAACACTTTCTAGTTAAATGCAAAGATATAGAATCAACAAGGAAGGGGCAGTGAGCCAAACAATAAAGAGAAAACATAATAGTTCTAAAAGAGAAGCTAGTTTCCTCTTTATCAAAGCTTGATGTTTAGACACTTGCAACAGTTCACCTGGAGTAGGGGTAGGTGGGCCACAGGGAAGGATGTTTCTTCCAAATTCAGATTCCTGGCTTCGACCATAGACCTACTGACTCTTAAAATCTGATTGGAGGTCACTGCATCCACATGTGTGCAAGCTCTCTAGTTGCACACCTGTGAAGGGGGGAGGGGGAGGTCATTTTCATATAAGCTTTCTATCATTTGAAACAGCAACTGTCAAACATTCAATATTTATAGAAGTCAGCTGGAGTTCCTATTAAAAATCCAGATTCCTTAAGCATCAAGCCCCCCAGAGTTCTGATTCCACGGTGTGGAATCTGCATTTTCACAGTTTGCCCCACCCACTCCCACTTCACCCATTGTTCAAATTTTTGACACCAGAAGGTCTCAGACCAGACCTTGAGAAATACAAGATAAAAAAATAAAGCCCCAAATTCTTAGCTTTTATTATTTTAGAACAGCCACAATTAAACTCCAAATCTTTTAAAATCCAACTAATGTTTATTTAATACTTTTTATGTGCTAGGGTCAGGTATGGGAAGATGATCTTCTAAAGGAGATCAGACTTGAGGAAAGAAAAACAGCCAGGTAAGCAGCTGCCACACACTTTAAATCTGTAAATGCTGAAAATGTTGAATACTGTTGTTGATTATACACCATGAATATACAACAGAGTGGAACAACCCACGTTCTTACAGTGATAGCAGCTGCCATATACTGAGTTCTTGCCATATGCTAAGCGCTGAGATTGACACTTTTCAAACAGTAACTACTGAACAAACTTGCATAGTTAGTTTTCACGCCCACTTTTTACATATTCAGAAACTGGCTCAGAGGATTTAAGTAACACAGTGCAAGATCTCAAAGTGAGTCAGGAGCAGAGGTGGATTGTGGGTCGAGGATCTGCCACTTGCTAAAAACTGTTTCCCTTCTAGAGAAGCTGCTCCTTATACATTTTTTTGAGTTGACAATATATTTTCAATGACAATATTCTCATTGCATAGGTGAAAATTTTATTTTTTTGTTTCTTTCTTGCTGATGAGAAAACTGAATTTCTTAGGGGTTAAGGAATATGTCCATGAAACATGACAGATCAAACTCGAAACTAAAACTTTATAAAATGGATGGTATTTCTGTGACACCATATAAATCAATCAGCTAAGGTATGTTTGGTTAAAAACAAAGCAAAAAATGACCAGTCTTTGTGGTTCACAACTACAAAGGTTCAGTTCTTGCTCATGTTAATGTCAGTTGCAGACACATTTTATTTTTTTATTTTTTTTATTTTTTTGCAGACACATTTTAATTGAACTCTCCACCTCCTTCATTGCAGGCCAACCCTTAACCCAGGAAGCAAGTGCCACTCTCAGGACAAAGGAGAAAAGCAATGGTGGCAGGGGCAGTAGCTGTCAAAGCTTCCATCTGGAAGTGACATATGTCACTTCTTATTGCTCCAATGGACAAAACAAGCCACATGGCCAGGCTGCTGTGCAGGAGCTACTGAGAAGTGATGCTTTGTTCCTGAATTAATAGATCGGGCATATCTAAGCACTTCTTTAACCAAACTTCTTTCGGAGCTCAGGTAGATGTCATTCTCTTACAGCAGGAACATGAGCTGTTAAGTTTCATGGCATCCAGCACAAGAGTATCAAAGACACAGGCTAAGAGATGTGAAGAGTTCCTCTAGAGCCCCAACACGGTTAATCACGAGAAAATATGTTGAGGCTGGTAGGTTGCCCTCTGCCCTGGACAGAGGTACTGGCAGGCTCTTTGAGAACTTTGTATGTGTACATGTATTTTTTTGCAGGGCACAGCCTGCTGATAGTATTATGAAACCAAGTGGCCATTATTACATAACTCAGCACCTTTCAACTTCTTCTCTGTGGGCAGTCAGTCCTAAAGCCTGTCGCAAGTAATTCATTACCAGTGACAAAGTAACAAAGTATATGACCAATTGGCATTTTTAAATAAATGTGAAGAAATTTAAGGATATTCTTTGAACTCTACCATGCCGATTCACTTGTGCTCTGATGTTTTCTTAAACAGGGAAGTATGGGTGGGGTTACAGCTACTTCCTAAAGAATTGTGTTTAACCATGATTACACCCATGGGTGTACATCACATCTGTGAACTTCAATTTACGTATATGGTGTGGCAGAAAAACAGGCTGAGAACCACTTACCTAAACCGCAACCACATTTATCACCTCTGTATCACTGCAAATAATTCCACGTGTGTTCTCGCTAGCCAAACAGTAAGCATCCCAGGAACAAGAGCCATATTTCTCCTTTTCCTTGTCTTTTCCCAGCTAAGTCTGACACAATTAGAAGAAATCATCATTTGGCACAGGTAGGAACTCTTTTCCCTATTAAGAGCAAAGGGGATGGAAACACTATAATGAGGAACACAGAATAATGAACAAATTTATTGAGATATGGAAAAACAAAACAATGCTTCATCTACTAATTTTCCAAGTTATAAACAGAGCCCAATGAAAAAGTGAGAATATCCCCTTCCTCTCATCGAGGTCTGCAAACAGAAAGCATTTATGCATAATTAGAGCGGAGCTTACAGACTACCAAGAAAGAATGAGCTGGAGTGAAGCTGATTAGGTCAGAAGAAATAAAGTTGGCAGCATCTAATGATTTGCTTCTTTCCCCACTTTGATCCTGGTGCTGGGGGCAGGCAATAAGTACCCACAGTAATATTTGTGGTCAGGAATTCTGGGGAGCAAAGCAGTAAAAGGCTCCCATCATCCCTAACTTCAGCCTCAAACTGAGACTTCAAAAACGGAAAGTCTTGAGACTTGTTTAATGACCAGAATCAGTTTTGCCTCTCTTGATTTCAACTCAAGTATTCTGGGGGCTACATACTTACAAAAAGCTTAAGGATACAGAAAAAGCATAAGCATATTTTAGATATTCCGTTTCTTACTTAAAACTGTGAGAAATCTGAGTTCCCTCTTATATGTAACTATCCTGAGCAAATGAGAAAACAGAAGTGCTTTTTATCTTCTTTAACAAGCCTCTGAAACTCTCCTCAACACAAAATCTTGACCTACATCATGCTATCATTTTTCCCTTTGAAGTCAGTAGGAATTAAATCCCAAAGATACACAAAGCAAGAAAATACCAGTATTCAGAGCTCTTAGAGAAACAACCAAGCTTCAAGAGAGCTTTGCCCAGGAACATTAAGCGGATAAACGATTCAAACACAGACTCATTTCCCCATGGCATGGTCTTCTGTTTCATTTTTTACATCTCTTATATGCTGTTTGATTGACTCCATGAAATATTTGAATCAGATAAAGCCCTGTCTTTTTTTAAGTAAATGGTACCTCCTGTGTGAAATCCTTCCTAAAGGCTTTGCCAACAGTGGCACATCTAGTAAGTGAAAATATATGTATAATTGAAAAATAATGATAATTTCTAGGGTAAAAAAAGCTGTTTGATTTTCCTGAGGGAATTAATTTCATATAGATCATTTCGAGCAGAATCAATGCCTGAAATTCACTCAGAAAGGCAGAGGGCCTAGTTTCCCTGGGAGGAAATGGATTCTCAACTTAAGGACAGACTTCCACTTGAAAGAAGGAAAAAACACTCAGGCATTACTGGATACTTACCCTGGGTGAAGCAACACTTTCCATTGTATTTGAATCAAGAAATGTGTCCTCTATCTCAGGATTTGGCTGTAGTGGAAGCTAAACCTTCATTTACACCAGTCCTTAAAAAAAATCTTTATGACTTTTTTCACAAATCCTCTAACTAGAAGGGGTATCGGTTTGAGATGCACAGAATGAGCACAGTTAGTGAACCTTTCTCCAGACATATTCTTCACTGTGAAACTGCACCCAAGGTTGGGAACAGGTATTCTGTGATTGACATGGGTCAATCATAGGCAATGGGATAAAAAGATCAGAACCTTCCTGTAGCAGTGTGTACAGTTGGAAGACCAGAGTGCTTGTGGGTGAAGCTCACAGATGTCACTCATACCATTTACCATGACAAGTGCTTCATGTGAATGAAACTGCTAATGCTCCCAGCCAGCCTAGTAGGCAACGTAATCCCCTCTATTTTACAGCAAGGAGCTGAGGCCTAGAGTGTAAGTTGTTTGTCCATGTTTGCTTGTTTTTTGATTCAGATTCAGATCCCCTATCACTAACCACTCATTTTGTTCAAGATGCTATTAGAAGAATACCTCTGAAAGGACAAATAATCGACTGATAAAAGCAGTTCCCTTAGGACCAGGGAGCCGGGAACGGAGATAATGTGGGTGTATGAGGATGGAGGAGAAAAGGAGATATGCTCTTCACTTTATGCCCTTTTATACACTTTAAACTTTTTTCTATCCTTGTACAATCTTCCTTATTCAGAATTCCCTACTTGTAGATTTGCCCACTGGCTCAAATTCATTTGCAACACCAAAATCGATATGCACATGCTACGCTGGTCATCCGCAGTACCAGGGGGTGGTGAAAATTTTGGTGGCTCCAACAAGCACATTCCCAGCTGAGGTGAAAGAGGACAGAGCAACACTCTGCCTGCTGGTTTCAGCTCTCATATGAAGGGATGAGCACAGGGTGGAGAGGATAGGGGGCAGTGCAGTGCAAGAAGCCCAGGCTCTGGGACAGTTAGATGGGGTTTGAATCCCAAATCTAGCACCTGTCAGTGAGGTGGCCTCAGGTGAGTCGCTTACCACTTCTAAAAACTTGTTTTCTCTTTTGTACCACAAAGAAAACAAAATCTATGGGATAAGTTGTTTACTGCACTTAAAATTATAATCTATGAAAGCTATGTACATATATATGCAGATTTCTCCTACTTCGATGGTCCTATATTCAGTAATTCAATGCTCACTGGGACTTTATGGAACATAACTATCCTAATAATGAGCATCAGCTACCTATGTATTTTTATTACAATGTCTGAGAGTATGTATATGCTTGTATTATATATTTCATTTTTCTGATTCTATGAGCACAGGGATTGGAAGGAACTTAAAGGAGGGGTACATACACTTAAATATTGAGAATGAAAACTAGATCACAGTCTAGGCTCTCAACCCCAAATTTTAGAAAGGAGGACTCCTATGGGATAAGAAAGCGAGAAGAGGTCGTAACCGACCAAGTGGATAAGGCAATGGTCAAGATCTAAACATAAAAGTAATCCCATCCTTTGGATATTCTAGAAATTAGTACTCAGAAAGGATTCAGAGAGATCTAAGACTGGGAAGTGTCCCTAAGGGGCCCTGAGAAAGGCAAGACATAGGTACTCTTAGCTTATCTTTCAAGGGAAACTTTATTTGCAGCTGCAAATAAACCCATGAGTCTCTCCCAGAAGGAGGACCAGCAATTGGCAGAAGGAGTCCAAATGCCATGTACTGGAGAGCCATAGAGGGGCCACAGTGCAGTTAATGGGAACATAGCCACGGAAAAGCTAGGAATTCAGGAACCTAAGATGAAGGCTCATACTACACCACGGTCTCCTTTCTACATGGGAATTTTTCTAGGGACAGAGAATATCTGATATCAAGTTCTGAAAGGATCTCATGATCCCCCCAAAAGAACTTTGCCTATGAAATATACCAATATTTTATCTTTTTTTTTTTACTTCCATAACCAGTCTTAGTAGTTTTCTTTTTAAGACAATTTTTGAAAAGAAGCAGAACACCCCTGCCAACCTCTAACTGCAATAGACAAAGTTCCAGCTGCTGTGCCATGAAATCCATTGTCACTTGTGTACCAAGGTCATGCTTCCCACTGGATGCTTTGAGTGGGACAGGGTACCTAGGCAGCCCCACTCCTGGGAGGCAGGGGACTTCTGTGACAGCAACTTTGGAGGTAAGACTTCCCTCATGGCCTTCCAAAACCTTCCTTAGAACACTCAGTCTCTAGGCTCTTCCACTCGACCTTCCCTCCTTCTCCCCTTTTCCTGCATTACAATTGCATCCCAGTCTCATGACCTCACCCAGCTCCCTCCCCATTTCTCTCCCAAGGGTGGCTCCCTAATATAAATCCTAGCCTGTTTAATCCCATCTTGGCATCTGCTTCTCAAATAGGATTAACAAAAAAAGCAAATTTCAAATGTTTCGTGGAAGTTACTGAGTTATGGGCAAAACCCCGGGAGGCTGCACTGTGTGCTCTTCACTCTTCCAACTGGCACACTGCCCATACCACTCACTCTACTTCCAAGACAGAAGGCCGCCAAGGTTTTGACCCAAGTCTTGGACAAATTACAGGTTGCTGAACGTTTCAGATTATATGCTTAATTTAAAACCTTTAAAGATCACATGTAAATGAATGTTAAATCCACCAATGCCATGAATCCATTCTACTAAGAACCTATAAAATATTTGGGATACCTCAAAACCACAAATGAGTTTAAAAAGTCTATGTAGCCCTCCTCCACCTGGAAGGGTGCTCCTTGTGTTTCTACCTGGTGAATTTCCACCTGTTCTTTCAAAGGCAATTCAAAGTTGACCTCATCTAGGAAACCTCCCTTCATTTCCTCCGGCCAAGTTACCTCTCTCAACTCTGCATTTCTTTAAGGATTTGTACCTGACTTTAATGAAATATCTATCATTAGGATTTTTTTCAGGTGCCAGTAATTAATGGCTGTCTAAAAGCTGCTGAAACAATTGGGAGATTGTTACCACGATTACCTTGGAGAACAACAGTCCTGGAGACAGTGGTGCGGCTGGTTTTGAGGTTCCACAGTGTCACCATGGATCTACCCCCTTCCTGATCATGCCCAATATTGGCCTTCCAGCCTAACCACCTTCACCTCAAAAACCACACTCAGAGGCAAGAAGAGAGGGAGAGGCGCTCTACCCACTGTCTCTGGGTTTCGATGAGCGAGGGAACCCTTTCCAGATAAGTTTCCCAAGGTTCTGGAGTCTGTCTCATTGGCCAGAACACAGCCACATGGCCATTCCAACTAATCATGGCAGAGAGAAATGGGATTACACAATTGATTTAAACCAATAATGATTCATACTTTGAACAGAGCCCACCCTCTTTGAGGGTATCACTGCCTCCTACCCTAATCTTCTCTTTTTTAAATCGAGGCCCCGTTAGCCAGCAAGATGGAAAGAGCGGCTGAGCGAAGAGCCAGCAGGGTCTGGCACACACCCAACCCAGAGGTTCTGGTTCATTTCCTCTCATTCCCTTTACCACACTCTAAAGTTCATGGAGGGGAGAAATCCTGTCTTGTTCTTTGCATCATCGGTAACTGGCCCATAGCAGCATTCAGTAGTGCAAGGGGCATCTGGGTGGCTCAGTCCTTAAGCGTCTGCCTTTGGCTCAGGTCATGATCCTGTTCAACCCAGAGTCGTCTTCTCCTTCTCCCTCTGCCCCTCCTCATTTGTGTTCTCACTCTCTCTCAAATAAATAAAATATTTTTTAAAAATGAATTTGTGAAAAATTCATTTGGCAAAAAATAAATGCAGCCCATTAAAAAAAAAAAAAACTATAGGAATACCCCCCCAAAAAAAGCCTCCAAAATAAAAGACTAGATAAACCTTCCAAAACCTCTCCTAAAGATTAATAGGAATGCCACTACAGTTGTAGAGAGTGATAGACTGAGGCTAAAGAGGATAAAGAACCAAGCTGAGGAGACAACGTGAACATTCTGACTCAGTAGTCCATAGTCCAAGTCCCAGACCCCTCAGCTCTCTGACTTCCCCTCCAAGTGTAGGTTTAGTGTCTACTCTAAACACGAACAACTATTTAAATAGTGGCTACAGAATACATGACACACTGAGAGGTGCTCACTCTAGACAAAAAGAACACTAATAAAATTTTACAGGAGGCCACCATCACAACCAAAGAAGGGGGTATTGATTTTACATATGATCCATCACTCACCAGAAAGCTCTTGCTGACATTGAACCTTTCTGTTTCACATCCCCACAACAATTCTGATGACACCCACCTGGTAGTTATCTTTGCAATTCCATGTTTAGGTCTCAAAAACGGTAGGTCCAATGAATTTGGGGCATGTAGGGTGAGAAAGGGAATACATAAGGACAGCCAAGTTTCTAGCTTGAGCAACCAAGTGGGTGGGAAACAAGCAAATCTGGAGAAAATCCTCTGCCTAGAATGCTCTCCCTGCAAAGAACCCATGACCCTCTCACTTTGCACAAGTCTGGGCTCCAAGGCTCCTCTTCAGAGAAGACTTCCCTGAGGTCCCCTAAAACGTGAACACCATCATTTCCCTATCCCCTCATCCTGCTTTATTTTTCTTCAAAAGGGAGTTGGCCTCCACCACAAAAATGCAAATTCCATGAAAGGAGAAACAGTACTTATCTTGTTCTCCTGAATTTATAGAGACTGGTGTGTCTGGCACATTCTCTCACAAACTGAATGACAGATATGTTGCATTTTAGGTTTCTGCAGGACTTACTGGGTAGCTCAGTAAGAAAAGAACATAGAAATCTGCTGCTCAGAAGGAAAACCTGGACATCATACAGCAGTGTTGGAGTCCCCAGCACAGCGGTGACCACAGCTGGGATGGGTAGGTAGTGAGTAGGGCCCCCCCAAGGGGAGACATGAGAGTAAAAAGAAAGCAAAGGATGGATTTCTGGGACTGTTGACATTTGAGGCAGAAGAGTAGGAGACAGAAAAGCATCTAGAGCAATTAAAAGAGAACCAGGAGGCAGTGAAGCCATAAAAGCCAGAGAGGAAACCGTTTCAAGGAGATCCAGTGAACAGGGTCAAAAAATGAGAAGATTTGGGACGCCTGGGTGGTTCAGCAGTTGAACATCTGCCTTTGGCTCAGGTCATGAAACTGGGGTCTTGGGATTGAGTTCCACATCAGGCTCCCCCATAGGGAGCCTACTTCTCCCTCTGCCTATGTCTCTGCCTCTATCTCTGTGTCATTCACGAATAAATAAATAAAGTCTTAAAAAAATACAGAAGAGCCAAGAGGGTTAGGATAGAAAATGTTCTGTTCCTATAATCTCTCTCTCTCTCTCTCTAAAGAATCTAATGAAAAAAAGATAAAATTGGAGAAGCAAGGCATTTTTCCTTTGATCTTTAACTATAATTCCACAGGACCAACAATTTTTTACAATGAAATTTGTTTTACTTCTTCTCATTAAAGTTCCAGCGTATTTCTTAACCATATTTCACAAATAGATATCCATCCATAAATACATATAACAGACACACTCCCACAAGTGGTCAAAACAGCCTAAAAAATTAATCCTAATTAATCTATATTCAAAATCAAGAGCCATTTTAGTTCTAGGTCAGTGTTCCCAGGAGGCCCTGCAAAAAATTCTGAAGGAAAAACCTGGATAACATTCTTGACTCCACAGGCCTCACAAGAACAGCATTCAGAGCATCTGATTCATAACTCCCAGAAGATAACACCAATCCAGCGCTTGTCCCTGTCAGAGCCAAAACCCTTTCCTCAGGATGCCGTGGCCTATCATCACATGACCTCAGCTGACCTAGAGCAGACAGACAAATGGGTGTGGTATTAAAATGTAATACAAAGTTCACGGAGTCCAGGGCGGGGGCGGGTGGGGGCACACAGGACACTGGGGAAGGAGGGGGACACTGGGGAAGAACCTGACTTGCTTTAAAGCACACTCACCCATTTGGGGTGCAGAGAGGGAGGGAGGCCTTCGAGCATGAGGGCAAGCCAGAGCAGCTGAAGGCTGACTCCCCTCTCCCTCAGAGGGCTACCCCAAGACTTTGTTTCAGACTGAGCCGGTGACCAGGAAAAAGGAAGGAGAGAGGGCACAGAACTGCCATCCTTTTGGCCTCTTACTTGCCTTAGGGTTTGCAGGGGTTCTCAGGCTTGCTGCACGTTAGCATCCCCTGGGGAGCTATTAAAACTTTTCCAGGAATAGGACCCAAAAATATAAGTCTGTGTTTAAGCTCCTCAGGGATTTCAGTGTGCAACTGAGTCTAGGACTGAACTCTAATACCATCGTCTGGCCTAGAAGCATGGCTAGGAGGACACCTGCCAGACGCCATTCTCCTGGAGCCCCCAGAGAAGGCCAGTGGTCACCGCAGAGTGCCGGAAAACTTCCCAACCTTGTCCTAAGTGGTGCAAGCCAAAGCTCCTCCACCTTGCTCACAACCTCCACCTCCCCTGCAGCCGAGAAGGGAATCAGCCACTTCAGCTGCGATGCTGCTTCAGGCACATGAGATTTCCCTTGTAAGTCTTCATGCACCCCAACAAAACACACAGTTGCTGATCCATTCTAAAGAGAGATTTTGCCTTAATGGGAATCTGGCCATTGCTCTACAAAGCCTTAAACGTGTGGTCCCCAGTCCCCCTCATAGCAGGATGGGCATCTTTGGGAAGCTTAATAGAAATTCAGAGTCACAGACCCCACCCAAGACCTGCACCAAAATCTAAACCTTGCTAGATGCCATAGGACGTATTGAAATCTGTACTGCATTAAAACAAATAACAGGGGAAGAAGAAGAAATACTCATAAACTGACAAGCCTCTGAGAGAGACTTGAGGCAAGAAGCAAAGAATTTTAAAAAGCACATCAGAAAGGGGAAAAGTAATATAGTGTGGGTTCATTTGAGATTGAATTTTGTTAGTTTGTTTTGGTTCTGTTTTATTTTTGCCTTATGATTACTACTAAGGAGTGGCTAAATTTGGTCAGGATTTCTTTCTCTTTTTTAAGTTTTTATTTATTTATTCATGAGAGACACACACACACACACACACACACACACACACACAGAGAGAGAGAGAGAGAGAGAGAGAGAGGCAGAGACACAGGCAGAGGGAGAAGCAGGCTCCATGCAGGGAGCCCGATGTGGGACTCGATCCTGGGTCTCCAGGATCACGCCCTGAAGGCAGCACTAAACCACTGAGCAACCCGGGCTGCCCAAGGTCAGGATTTCTTAAAAAGTAAGGGAGCAAAACTGAAGGAGTAACCAAAATCTTAAGAGTGAAAAATTAGGGATTTCTGTGAATCCGGAATCACAGGCTGTTTATTTGCCCAATAATTAGTTCGGTTGGGTCTAAAGGTCTCCATTTTCTCAGGCTCAAAATGATACATTTAAACTGAATCATAATCACCATGAAGATCTTGAAATAAAAGATCACAATAGTAGTTTCAAGTCAAGCGCAAAATATTTCATATTTTGTCACTAGGTGGCAATGTTGACCCAAAAATGCTAGAACCGATGTTACCCTCTTGACTATTTCCTGGCTGATATTTTTGTTGGTCTTGCAACAGTTAGAACATCCGAAAAAGTTAGAAATTGCAGGACTATGCAGTGAAGACCAAGAACTGAAACATGTGGACTTAGTAAACCATCAGTACAGACAATGGGAAGAGAAAGAAAAGGGGCTTCGTGAGGTCACAGAGACTCAAAGAGCAAGCCAGGACCAGGAGTTCACTGGATGGACCTATGAGGGAACTCAGTATGTTTGGGACAACCAAAGGATTCTTGATCCTGGTAATGCCCCATGGAGACTGCTAGCCCTGTAGTCCGAATGCAAATATATCACCCTTACCTGGTACCTTGAGAAGGCCCAAGGGAACACATATCATGAGCTCCTACTGCAGGCAACCAAATCACACATCAAAATTTTTCTGACTTGTCCTATGCCTGATTCCTAGCTATTATCTTCAATGTCTGGCTTTTCCTTTGGACTCCTGATTTTACCATGCTCTAGGACTTAGAACGTTGGTTCTCCTCTAGGAATTCATGCTACTGACCTCACAGCCTCACCTTGATGTTATCTCCTGGACCTTAGAGAAACTTGACCCTAGCTCGGATGACACTTGCACCCTCTCCATATCCCACTCCTGCCAAATCTTGCCTCACCTTATAACTGCAGACAAGATGTTCAGAGCAAAGAATCATTAAATGTTGGAGCTGGAAGTAATTTAGAGGTGTCATTACATCAATCTTTTTTTATTTTTCAAGAGAAAGTAAGAGGAGAAGGATAGCAATAATCTTAATATTTCATAAATTTCAGGCAGAGGTGGCTTTATCTTTTCATAACAAAAGTTCTGATGTGGGCAGCTCTATGCGTAGTTGATTTCATGACTCAGCAACACTACCAGAGGGGGAGTTGCCTTCACTTTCTCTATTCTATGCCCCCCCTGTGTTAGTTAATATATCTTTGTGGTACCTAGAAAGCTGCTTTGACCCAAACACTGCATCATCACACACCGAAGCCCAAAAGCATAGGTTTTCCCTGAGCATCTCCTCCTAAAGATGAAGACAACCTTCACAGAAACCCACCAGCAGATCTGCATTCACAATCTATTAGCCAGAATCGAGTCACCTGCCCAATCCTCTGAGTCACTGTTGAGGAAATACAACCACCACAGTTGGCTTTGACAAAAAAGGCTCTGACTCACATGGAGGGGCCACGGGCACTGGAGGAAAAAATGGCTGGAAAAAAAATGCCAGCATATAAGAAATGGAAAATGTATCTTGGGCAAGGCAACCAGCATTGATTCCCGTATCAGAGGAGTGTAACCAGGCACTAGAATATTCGTGTGTTTGAGAAACAGGAGAGATCAAGAAACAAGGACATCCAGGCAACACAGAGTCAAAGAATACTCCTTTAACATAGGGCCTAAAGCCCTACCATGATTTTCACCTGTCAGCTAATAGGAAGCTAATAGCCTCTGCTACTTTTTAAATCATCTTAGCATCAGCATACTTTGCTCAGGTATATGTATCACTGTTCCCTTGTCAAGCTACTATAAGCAGTAGTTCCTCACGATGAACCAAATAAGGGTGGGAGGTCAAAGGTAGGCTCTGAACTTATCATCTGTTGATTCATGCACAAAAATTGAGTAAGAATATTGCATGATCACTTATAAATTTACACTCTATCATTCTGTGACTACAAAAGCTCCCTTTTTTCCCAGCTGAGCTGAGAAGTGTCAAGACTGAATAGAAGCCCTGTGAGAACTTTCTCTAAGCCAGTGGTTCTCACACTTGGATGTGTATCAAAGTATATGAAGGGCTGGCTGAAACACAGATTGCTGAGCTTCAACTCCTAGAGTCTCTGATGTAGTAGGATGGGGATAGGGCCCAAGAACTGGCGCTAGTAACAAGCTCCAAGAGATGCTGATGCTGCTGATCCAGGGACCACAGGTCTAGGCAAGTCTGAGAGACTCAGAATATTCATGGACCCTAGAATTGCTACAGTCTTTGCTGTAACTATTTTTGCAGTAGAAACTTTCTAAGTCCCAAAGACTGCCATAAGAACTAGCTTGCTCACACAAAGTTGATTTAATGTCAATGTATGTCAAAGATACTCCATCTATATCTGGTGGATCCTAAACCTTAGGTACTCTTCTAACTCTCTCTCTATATTCTCTCTCTCTCTCTCTCTCACACACACACACACACTCAGGTATTCACTTGTTAATTACAGAAAATATTTACTGAATGTTACTACATACCATACACTGTGCTAGGCTTTTCTAGAGGAAATTAACATACATATAGGCCCTTCCCAAAAGGCTTTTTATGACATCAGAGAAGACAACCATGTTCACACTTGTAGTTACACAGGTAGCCGCAGGGCAAGCTTGCAATGAAAGCCATAAAAGGGGTACAAAGTGAGGTGGAATTTGGATGATGAAACAATGTTTTTAGTTCAGGGGGATAAGAAAAGATTTCAAGAAAATGTAATAGTCAGGCTGGACCTTTAAAGGATGGGTTGAATTGGGACCCAGGGGAAGAGAAAAAGGCCATTGCGAAGTGTAAACATGAGTCAGAGAACAACAACAACAACAACAACAACAACAACAAAAAATCATCAAGTGTGTAAAGAAAATAAGTAGCTCATTATTACGGAAGATTCCTGCAGATAAATTAGATAGGAGTGTTAGAAAGACTTCCAATACCAGGATAAGGTAGTGACTGAAAGTTTTAAAGCAGGGAATTGAGAAACTAAGGAATACTACCTGAGTAGTGGTACCAGAAGGACCCATTGAGTGGAGGGAAGGACCTGGAGCCAGCTGGGAGCTAGCTACTTTTAATAAGTAATCCAGAGGGGTGCCTGGGTGGCTCAGGCAGGCGCTTAAGCATCTGCCTTCCCCTCAGGTCATGATCCTGGAGTTCTGAGATCCAGCTCCACATTGGGCTCTCTGCTCAGAGGGAAGCCTATTTCTCCCTCTCCGTTGGCTTCTCCATCCCACTTGTGCTCTCTCACTCACATGTGTGCTCTCTCTTCCTCAAATAAATAAAATCTCTAGAAAGAAACAAAGAAAAAGAAAGAAAGGATCTAGATATAAGATTAAATCAAAAGTTCAACTGAGGGGCCACCTGGGCAGTGCGGAGGGTTAAGCCTCTGACTCTTGGTTTCAGCTCAGGTCATGATCTCAGGGTCATGAGATCAAGCCAGATGTTGGGTTCCTCAGTCAGTGCAGAGTTGGCTTAAGTTTCTCTCTCCCTTTGCCCCTCCCCACCATGCTCTTTTTCTCTAATATAACTAAATAAATTTTTTTAAAAATAAAAAGTTCAACTCAGAATTTTCCTTGGGATAGGTAAAAAAATCATTCAATGCACCATATCTATTTTGGATGAAAAATTTAATGTGAAAAATCTACAAGTGATTCATACAAGCAAACAAAACCCAGACTGCAATATCTCTCACCAAAAAAAGTCAGGGCCATGATAACATTAAAAAAAACACCGTATCAGTAGTTAAAACCTACTTACATTTTGAAGGAAATTACATATTTAATGCATTTTTTTAAGCATCAAGTCAAATGAACTAGTTGTGACTTTCTTATGGTGACATCACCATCAACCAGAAATTTCATTCTGCAAATAGCAGCTATATATGTGTTTCCAACTACAATGCCCCAGAATTTTTATAGTATTTCCCAAGGTATCTCTGATAGAACGTAAAATAAGTTTAGGTGACAACGATTAAGTAAATTTTTGTTTCAGTAGCTAAATATTCATTTTAACATATAATGAAAAAATATAAATAGCCCACCAGGCCCATTAATTCACAGATTTTTAAATATATGTATAATTTCAAAAGATGAGTCAACCTAAAGAAAATACTAAGTATATATTAATGTGATAATCCTATTAGATGCCAGCTGTTCAAGACTTCTGTTCATCAGCTCTTTGACACCTCTGTGAATATCAGATGTGCCCTAAAGTAAGAGTTGGAAGTGGTCATTTCATCTCATGCTGAAACACAGACTACTGAAAACAGGGATTCCAATTAAGGACTGCTGAGGGGAAATGGCCTTAAGGTTCTTTTAGAATATTCTTTTTGAGCTTGATTTGATGGAGAGAGGGAAGAAAAAAAAAAAACCTGCAGAGACACACAAGCCTGCAAACATGTCCTGAGTCCCTTGAGGTTGCTTTTATTTCTGGCAACTTCCCTAACCAGGTTACTTTCAGGGTAGCAAACTGACCAATCAATATAAAAAATAATGAAAATTGTCATTTTTTGTTAGAAACAAATGCTGTTGCATAACACCAAGAATCCGTGGTGCCACCCCAAAATTCCTTCAAATGGAAACCCTTCATTTGTCTTCTTATGATAACACTCTACGTATTAGTCAGCTAATAAAATCCTGTAGACTGGGTGGCTTATACAACAGAATTTTTTTTCTCACAGTTCTGGAGGCTAGAAGTCTGAGATCAGGATGCCTGCACTGTGGGTTCTAGAGAGAGCTGTCTTCCTATCTTGCAGATAACCACCTTCTCATGGTATCTTCAAATGACCTTTCCTTGGTAAGTGCATATTGAGCAAGAGATCACTCTCATAAGGTCTCATAAGGTCACCAATCCTACTAGATTAGGATCAACCTTTATGACCTCATTGACCTCAGTTATCTCTTTAAAGGCTGTATCTCCAATATAATCACATGGAAGGGGTGGGTAGGGCTTCAATGTATCAATTCCCAGGGGGGCCACATTCAGTCCATAGCACCTGACATTATAGCCTTGCTTTACTTTCTCAAGGACTCTGCCTGCCTTTCAATACACATATGATTATTCACCACCTACTCAAATGAATCTGAGTACATTTTCCAGCTTACTTTTTATCCACTTGGATAAAGCAAATTTAGGTGGGAGAACTACTGTGCTTGGAGACACGGGTCTCTAAATGCTCTCCAAAGAGCTGTAAATTAGCAGGAATTCTATGTGCCTTGCAGGTGTGAACTAACTGGCAGTGTTCCCCAATCCTTCTGTGTCAGGGGCGGCCACTGTATTCATAGAACACATTGAGATTTTCCATTTCTATCTTGGTTACAAAGAAATCATTCAAACTCAGTGAAATTTGGTTGAAAATGGCAGTCACTGCAGCCAATTCTCAGATGTCCTCACTATCCTGCCCCCATAAATTTAATAAATTGAAATTATTTTCCTGTTGAAGCAAAAAAAAAAAAAAAAAAAGCCACATCTTCCAACCTTCCTATTGCATTCATACTGTGCTCAGGTTTGGTTCTGTCCTGTGGACTTCACCTCTCTTTAATAATACCTCAATACCTACTTAATTTATTCTCCAGCCTTTTTGAAAATAGGCATATTCTCTGCCTACTTATAGTTAGTTCAGCACTGGCTAAAGATTTAGATGCTACCTTGTGCTGTTTGTGTGGTTTGCTGGATTTTAAAGTCAGCTAGCTCTGCCCTATGACCTCAGGAAGAATATTAGAAAAATAGTGGACTGCTTTTAGCTCTAAGTCACACAATACCCAACAAACAAGGGCATAAGCAAAAGATAATAAATTATCTCATATACCTAAGATTCTTTTGCCTCTTCCTTGAGGTACCCAAAATCAAATCTGCCCTTAGATTCTTTTTTAATCACTCAAAAAAATATTGCTTAAAGGCTACTATATTCCAGGCACTATGCTAGTACTTTCTGGAACAAAGATACACATAGGCCCTGCCTAGAAGGCCTTAGATGACAGGGAAGAGCAAACTGAGAGATGTAGAACTTTGGAGAATGATTGTAACAAGAACCATAAAGGAGGTACAGATAACATATTGGGGAAATATAGGAGACGGAATCATCACTCTATTCAGGAGGACCAGAAAAGGATTCAAGGAAAGAAGTAATAGTTGAGTTGATCCCAAGATCTGAAGAGGATTTGGACATGGTGGCAGGCAGGAGTGGGAGGGATAAAGGCCACTCCAGACAGAATAAGTGACATGAGCCAATGAACAACACTAGATGTTGGTTGGGACTTTGGGAGAAAAATCTCTTCAGCATCTCTTCAGATGTTCGTTGGGACTTTGGGAGAAAAATCTCTTCAGCGAGTTGCCTGAAGACAAGCAGGCATCTTAAAACAGGAAGAAAAAAGAAAAAGGTGACAAAAATCTCCCTCAGGAGTTCCCATCACTCCTTGTCTCATAGCCAAATACTGTCTCCCCGGGGACACCCCTGCCATAAGGGAGGCTGAGAAAGTGACTAAAGCTCTTCCAGTCTCTTCCATGGAGACAGAGCAGAGAAAGCTGTGGTGTGTGAGGGATTAGCAACCACATCTGTCACAGTAAATTACCTAATCTTTCTGGGCCTCTGCTTCCTTCTCTGACAATGGGAATAATGGCACCTTCATGGGCCTATTAGGTTGGTTCAGTGAAACACCAAGCACCCGGATGGGCCACCATCTGATGTATATCTGGGAACTCGGTATGTTCCTCCTCCCTCCTAGTTTCTGCTCCTCAGATGCCTCTAGTTTCTGGGTTCTGTAAGTATGTAGCAAATGTGACATGTACAATTATGACAGGTTAACTGACAGTAAAATCATTTTGTTCTCATTACATAGGAAGTCTTTTTCTTATTTTAAGAGGATGTTCAAGGCTTTCCATTCCTTTCCTTCCCTCAGAGATTTTGTGCTACAGGGTTCAGTGCAGCATTGCCTGGTATGCCCAAACCAATATCCCACCCACCACCCTACCTCACCCCTACTAGTCTTGGATATTTCTTTATGGAAAACCCAACTCATTTAGGAGAATTATGCCAGATAGTCTAGGAAGTAGAGGGGATAGAAGGGTGGGCTTGGAGTTGAAGATGGAGGCATTTCAGGACAAAGCTAAAGATTTTGATGGTTTCATCTCAAGATTAGGAAAAGGGTAGGCTTTCCTGATTTCTGCAGTATAGCCTAGTAAGTCTCCTTGTCCTGCCAAAGCCCATGCCCAGGTTTGGCCAAAAGGCAGCCAAGTTACTTGCCATCAATGAACCAAATGGGACAAGATAATTAAAATATCACTAGTGAGTATTTTTTTTTTATTTTTATTTATTTATGATAGTTACAGAGAGAGAGAGAGAGGCAGAGACACAGGCAGAGGGAGAAGCAGGCTCCATGCACCGGGAGCCCGATGTGGGATTCGATCCTGGGTCTCCAGAATCGCGCCCTGGGCCAAAGGCAGGCGCCAAACCGCTGCGCCACCCAGGGATCCCACTAGTGAGTATTTTAAACTCAAGAAACCATAGGGCCTTCTTTAAATGCTCTAGACAATGAAGTTAATTAGAATCTTGATAGGACTCTGGGGTAAAGTAAAGTGATTCCAAATGACAGGGATTGAAGTCCCCATCTACTTTATAGGATAGGCACATAGATTAAATTTGATTTAAACAAATAAAAGAAGCATGACATTTCTTACACCTTGTATTATGGAGCGAAATTAACACCTTCCATCTTATCCATAAGAGAATGGTACAAATGATCCTTCAGGCCCTAATAAATACATAAAGGTGAACTAATACTTGGGTCAGCCAAATACTGTCATCCATCCTTAAAAAGGGAAACTTCCACAAAAGTGAGTCTGGACAGAAAAGAGTTATTGTTGACATTGGTTCATTCAAGGCGTGGTCAAGGGCATTGACACTTAAGCTATAATACGTTAGCCCACATTCCTTACTCATTGTATAGTAGCATTTACATGAATTATGAAGCTCCTGTCCATCATCAAAATTCAAGAAGATAAGTCTTTTTTTAAAACTAAAGTATAACTGACATACATTATATTAATTTCAGGTGTATAACATTCCCCTTTTATATTTGTATATTTTGAAAAATGATCACTACAATTAGTCTAATTAACATCTGTCCTTATAGGTAGCAACAGAATTATTATTTCCTGTCATAAGCACTTTTAAAATCTATTCTCCTAGTAAGTTTCAAATATGCAGTACAGTATTACTAACTATGGTCACCATGCTCTACATTACATCCCCATGACTTATTCATTTTATAACTGGAAGTTAGTATCTTTTGACTTCCTTTACTCATTTCTCACCTCCCTTCCACCTCTGGCAACCACTAGTCTGTTCTCAGTATCTGTGAGCCTGTAATTTTGTTTTTGTTTTTATCTTATTATATTTTATATATAAGTAAGATCATATGGCATTTGTCTTTCTCTGATTTATTTCACTTAGCAAAATGACCTCAAGTTCCATTCATCTTGTTGCAATTCGCAAGATTATATTATTTTTCATGGCTGTGTAACATCCCATTATATATAAACATATAGGTAGATATAAATGTAGATATTTAGGTATCACATCTTTTTTATCCGTTCCTCTTTTGTTGGACACTTAGGTTGTTTCCATATCATCGTGGCTATTGTAAATAATGCTGAATAAACATAAGGGTGTGTATATCTTATTGAATCACTGTTCTCATTTTCTTTGGATTAACACACAAAGGCAGAATTGTTAAGTCATATAATAGTTGTATTTTTATCTTTTTTAGAAATCTCCATACTGTTTTCCACAGTGGCTCTACCAATTTACATTCCCAGGAAGAATGCACAAAGTTTCTTTTTTTTCCCCACATCCTTGACAACACTTGCTATGTCTTGTCTTTTTGATAATAGCCATTCTGACTGGTATGAGGTGATATCTTGTGCTTTTTATCTGTATTGCTCTGATGATTTAGTGATGTTGAACATCTTTTAATGTACCTGTTGGCCATGTGTATGTCTTTCTTGAAAGATGTCTATTTAGATCCTCTACCCTTTTTTTTTCAATCTTTCTGGAATTCATCTCTGCAGTGTCCCTTCTTTCTTTCTTTTTTTTTTTTTTACATTTTTTAAATTTAAATTCAATTTGCTAACATATGTATAGCACCCAGTGCTCATCCCATTAGTGCCCTCCTCACTGCCCATCTCCCAATTACCCCATCCCCCTGCCCACCTCCCCTTCTGCAACCCTTTGTTTGTTTCCCTGAGTTAGGAGTCTCTCATGGTTTGTCTCCCTGTCTATTTTTTCCCATTCAGTTCCCCTCCTTTCCCTTATAATCCCCTTCACTATTACTTATACTCCATGTGTGAGTGAAACCATATGATGATTTTCCTTCTCCGATTGACTTATTTCACTTAGCATAATATCCTCCAGCTCTATCCACATTGGAACAAATGATGGGTATTCATCTCTTCTGATAGCTGAATAATATTCCAATATATATATATGCCACATCTTCTTTATCCATTCATCTGTCGAAGGACATCTTGGCTCCTTCCACAGTTTGGCTATTGTGGACATTGCTGCTATAAACATTGGGGTGCAGGTGTGTCGGGTGCAGATGTTTACTCCAAAGATACATTTGTGTGTTTGGGGTAAACCCCCAGCAGTGCAATTGCCAGGTCTTAGTTCTATTTTTAACTCTTTGAGGAACCTCCACACAGTTTTCCAGAGTGGCTGTACCAGTTTGCATTCCCACCAACAGTGCAAGAGGGTTCCCCCTTCTCCACATCCTCTCCAACATTTGTTGTTTCCTGTCCTGTTAATTTTCCCCATTCTCACTGGTGTGAGGTGGTATCTCATTGTGGTTTTGATTTGTATTTCCCTGAAGGCAAGTGATGCGGAGCATTTTCTCATGTGCTTGTTGGCCATGTCTATGTCTTCTTTGGTAAAATTTCTGTTCATGTCTTCTACCCATTTCATGATTGGATTTTTTGTTTCTTGGATGTTGAGTTTGGTAAGTTCTTTATAGTCTTGGATACTAGCCTTTTATCTGATATGTCATTTGCAAATATCTTCTCCCATTCTGCAGGTTGTCTTTTAGCTTCGTTGACTTTCTTTTGCTGTGCAGAAGTTTTTTATCTTAAGTCCCAATAGTTCAGTTTTGCTTGTTTCCCTTGCCTTCATAGATGGATCTTGCAAGAAGTTACTGTGGTCAAGTTCAAAAAAGTTGTTGCCTGTGTTCTCCTCTAGGATTTTGATGGATTCTTGTCTCACATTTAGACCTTTCAACCATTTTGAGTTTATCTTTGTGTATGGTGTAAGAGAATGGTCGACTTTCATTTGTCTGCACGTGGCTGTCCAACTTTCCTAACACCATTTATTGAAGAGACTGTCCTTTTTCCAGTGGATATTCTCTTCTGCTTTGTCAAGTACTAGTTGGCCATAGAGTTGATGGCCCATTTCTGGGTTCTCTATTCTGTTCCATTGATCTATATGTCCAATACCGTTTTGATGATCACAGCTTTGTAATACAGCCTAAAAACCAGCATTGTGATGCCCCTGGCATTGGTTTTTTTTTTTTTCCTCAATATTCCTCTGGCTCTTAGGGGACATTTCTGATTCCATACAAATCTTAAGATTGTTTGTTCCAACTCTGTGAGGAAAGCCCATGGTATTTTGATAGGGATTGTATTGAATGTGTAAATCGCCCTGGGTAACATAGACATTTTCACAATAGATATTCTTCCAATCCATGAGTGTGGAATGTTTTTCCATCTCTTTTCATCTTCCTCAATTTATTTCAGAAGTGTTCTGCAGTTTTTAGGTTATAAATACTTTACCTGTTTGGTTAGGCTTATTCCTAGGTAACTTATGGGTTTGGGTGCAATTGTAAATGGGATTGACTCCTTAATTTCTCTTTCTTCAGTCTCATTGTTAGTGTATAGAAATTCCACTGATTTCTATGTATTGATTTTGCATCCTGGCACATTGCTGAATTGCTGTATGAGTTCTAGCAATCTTGGGGTGGAATCTTTTGGGTTTTCTATAGACAGTATCATATGATCTGTGAAGAAGGAGAATTTGACTTCTTTGCCCATTTGAATGCCTTTTATTTCTTTTTGTTGTCTGATTGCTGAGGCTAGGACTTCTAGTACTATGTTGAATAACAGTGGTGAGAGAGGACATCCCTGTTGTGTTCCTGATCTTAGGGGAAAGGATCTCAGTTTTTCCCCATTGAGAATGATATTTTCTATGGGCTTTTCATAAATGGCTTTTAAGATATTGAGGAACGTTCCCTCTATCCCTACACTTTGATGACTTTTAATCAGGAATGGATGCTGTATTTCATCAAATGCTTTCTCTGCATCTATTGAGAGGATCATATGGTTCTTGTTTTTTCTCTTACTGATGTGATCTATCACATTGATTGTTTTATGAGTGTTGAACCACTCTTGCATCCCAGAGATAAATCCCACTTGGTCATGGTGAATAGTCTTCTTAATGTACTGTTGGATCTTATTGGCTAGTATCTTGGTAAGCATTTTTGCATCCATGTTCATCAGGGATAGTGATCTATAATTCTCCTTTTGGGTGGGGTCTTTGTCTGGTTTTGGAATCAAGGTGATACTGGCCTCATCAAATGTATTTGGAAGTATTCCCTCCCTTTCTATCCTTTGAAACAGCTTTAGTAGAATAGGTATTATTCCTTCTTTAAATGTTTGGTAGAATTCCCCTGGGAAGCCATCTGGCTCTGGACTTTTGTGTCTTAGGAGGTTTTTGATAACTGCTTCAATTTCCTCACTGGTTATTGGCCTGTTCAGGTTTTCTGTTTCTTCCTGTTCCAGTTTTGGCAGTTTGTGGTTTTCCAGAAATGTGTCCATTTCTTCTAGATTGCCTAATTTATTGGCATATAGCTGCTTATAATACATTTTAAAAATTGTTTGCATTTCCGTGATATTGGTTGTGATCTCTCCTCTTTCATGTGTAATTTTATTAAATTGAGTCTTTTTTCTTTTTAATAAGGCTGGCTAATAGTTTATATATCTTATTAATTCTTTCAAAGAACGAACTCCTGGTTTTGTTGATCTGTTCTACAGTTCTTCTGGTCCCCATTTCATTGAGTTCTGCTCTAATCTTTATTATCTCTCTTCTGCTGCTTGGTTTAGGCTTCTTTGCTGTTCTTTCTCCAGTTCTTTTAGGTGCAAGTTTAGCTTGTGTATTTGAGTTTTTTCCAATTTTTTGAGGGAGGCTTGTATTGTGATGTATTTCCCTCTTAGGACTGCTTTTCCTGTATCCCAAAGATTTTGAATGGTTGTATTTTCATTTTCATTAGTTTCCATGAATCTTTTTTAATTCTTCTCTAATTTCCTGGTTGACCCTTTCATCTTTTAGTGGGATGCTCTTTAACCTCCATGTGTTTGAGTTTCTTCCAAATTTCTTCTTGTGATTGAGTTCCAGTTTCAAAGCATTGTGGTCTGAAAATATGCAGGAAACAATCCCAATCTTTTGGTATCACTTAAGACCTGATTTGTGACCCAGTATGTGGCCTATTCTGGAGAAAGTTCCATGTGCACTTGAGAAGAATGTGTATTGTTGCATTCGGATGGAATGTTCTGTATATATCTGTGAAATCTAACTTGGTCCAGTGTATCATTCAAGGCCCTTGCTTCTTTGGTGATTTTCTGCTTAGAATATCTGTCATTTGCTGAGTGCCGTGTTGAAATCTCCTACTAATGGTGCATTATTATCTAAGTATCTCTTTACTTTGGTTATTGACTGATATACTTGGCAGCTCCCACATTAGGGGCATAAATATACATGATTGTTAGGTCTTCTTGTTGGATAGACTCTTTAAGTATGATATAGTGTCCCTCTTCATCTCTTACTACAATCTTTGGGATAAACTTTAATTGATCTGATATGAGGATTGCTACCCCAGCTTTCTCTTGAGGACCATTTGAATGTTAAATGGTTCTCCATCCCTTCATTTTCAGGCTGGATATGTCTTTAGGTCTAAAATGATTCTGTTGTAGACAGCATATAGATGGATCTTGCTTTTTTATCCAGTCTAATACCCTGTGTCTTTTAATGGGATCATTTAGCCCATTCACACTTAGAGTAACTATTAAAAGATATGAATTTAGTGTCATTGTATTACCTCTACAGTCCATTTTTGTGGATTGTTTCTTCAGGCTCCTGCTTTCTTTTACAGGGCCCCCCTTAATATTTCTTGCAGAGTCAGTTTGGTGGTCACATATTTTTTCAGTTTCTGCCTATCCCGGAAGCTCTTTATCTCTCCTATTCTGAATAACAGCCTTGCTGGATAAAGTATTCTTGGCTGCATGTTTTTCTCATTTAATACCCTATATATATCCTGCCAGCCTTTTCTGGCCTGCCAGGTCTCTGTGGAGAGGTCTGCTGTTAATCTGATATTTCTCTCCATATAAATTAAGAATCTCTTGTCTCGAGCTGCTTTAAGACTTTTCCCTTTATCTTTGAAATGTGCAAGTTTCACTATTAAATATCAAGGGTTGAATGGCTTTTATTGATTTGGGGGTGTCCTCTCTATCTCTTGGATCTTAAAGCCTCTTTCCTTCTCCAGGTTAAGGAAGTTTTCAGCTATGATTCATCCAAATATACTTTGTGATCCTCTCTCTCTCAGCCCCTTCTGGATTCCCAGTTAGATGTATATTCTTCCTTCTCAAACAATTTATTACCCTAAGCCTTTCCTCCTGGGCTCTTGTTTTTCTCTTTTATCCTCAGCTTCCTTCCTTTCCATCAACTTGCCTTCTATGTCATTCACTCTCTCTTCCACCTCATTAACCTTAGCAGTTAGAGCATCCAGTTTGAATTGCATCTCAGTTAAACTATTTTTAATTTCAGCCTGATTAGATCTCAATTCTGCAGTAAGGAAGTCTCTAGAGTTCTTTACACTTTTTTCCCAGAGCCACCAGGAACTTTATAATTTTACCTCTGAATTGAATTTCTGACATCGTATTTAAATCCATATTCTGTAACTCTGGCAGAGAGCATTGCTTCTCGTTCTTTCTTTTCTGGTGAATTCTTCCTTCTAGTCATTTGCCTAGTGCAGAGTGGCTGCATGAGTGAGCTGAGTCAAAAATATCAACCACGGCCTAAGTATACGCTAGATGATTCTGAAGAGGTCAGAGACCATAAATTAAAAGAAGAAGAACAGAATAAAATAAAAGGACCACTAAAGTGAAAAATAAATTTTAAAACAAAGTAGTGAAAATTAAAAAAAAAAAATAAGAAAAAAGTGGGGGGAGTATGGTGGTGGTGAAGAAGTGGTAGTGGAGAGAGAATGTAGTCTCCCTGAGGGGACCTAGAGGGTGATCCTCTTGGGTCTGATTGTATTGTGTTCTGTATGTTAGAAGATGCTCAGTCCCAAATTTATATAAACCTGCAATACTTATATAAAGACCCAACAATGACCACAAAAACATGAACAAGATAAAAGAAGGGGGCATAATGGGAAGGAAGAGAGAATACAATCTCACAGAAAGAACCAACACAGTGTGCCACTTGGTTCTGGGTGTATTTTGGTTGTGTGTTAGAAGGTCTAACTGACTTCCACCATTGTAAAACAAAATGAGACAGAAAAAAACAAAAAACAAAAGCCCATATCATGTATATCTACTAAATTAAATTGAATACATTGAAGGGAATCCAGAAGTGAAAATATATCTAAGACATGTAATTGTAGAAATACGAAAACCAAAAGGGAAAAAACATGTAATTGTAGAAATATGAAAGCCAAAAGGGAAAAAACTTAAAAATGAAGAGTTAGTAAAATATTGTAGTTAAGGTGGGGAAAAAAGAAAAAAATATTTGAAACTTTTTAGGCTGATATAAAAGCGAGTCCTGATGAAAAATTAAAAAAAAAAAAAAAAAAGGACTCTCTAGTTCTATATACTATTCTCCCTCAGTCCTAGGGCTTTCCAGTGCTGCTTATTCAGTAAACTTACTTTTCCCTTGTTCTTCCAGCAGTTCTTCTAGGCGAGGGGTCTGCTGTGCTGATTCTCAGGAGTCTCTGTGCCTTGGTGGAGGTGCTCCACCCCTTGCCGGGTGCCAGGCTCAGTGTGAGCTGTTTATCCTTCGAGGCTTTGTTCCCTAGAGGCCCTGCCTGGTGAAACAAAGAGGAAAAAAAAAAAGGCAGCAGCCAGATTTCCCACCCCACAGTGGCCTAGATGCTCCTGGGGGCAGGCACAGATGCACTGATCTGCACGGCTTACTGGGCGCCCGGCGGCAGGAGAGTTCTTGTTGTCCTGCGCCCTCCTTGCCTCCGCCTGTCCCAGGGGGAACGCAAGCTCGCTGGTTTTGTGCCCTCGGATCCGGGGCCCTGCACCACTGGACCCGCGCTCCCAGGTACCACCGCTGCCAAAGGGAACGGAGGACAGCTGCCTCCAGCCCTTCCGGGCTCTAGGGCGAGGGAGCTCCGGAGCCGGCCGCGATGCCCCGAGGGCTCGGCGCTCCAGCCCTTTACCGAGATTGGACCTTGGTTTGCGGTGAGCTTTGCGGTGAGCTTTGCAGGTGAGCTTCCCCCGGGGGTGTCCCTCCTCTTTCAGTGGCTCCGGGAATCTGGAATCTTCACTGCCCTTCCTGCAATTCTGCCCCAGTTCCCTGCTAAGCACTTTTCCATCAGGGAAAACTCCAGGGCGGATTTTAAAGTTCTCGCTTCTCCAGGGCTTGGCTTTCCTGGCCGGAGGCTTTTGCTGTTCTGCTTTAGCAGGGCTCCTCGAGTGCCCCTCCCCCGCTTACTTTTTTTTTTTTTTTTTTTTTTTTGCCTTTCTACCTTGTTAGAAGTGAAAACTTTTCTCTCTGTATGGCTCCGGCTGTTCCCTCTTTACATGTCAGGTCGACTCTGTAGGTGTTCAGGATGTCTTGAAAGTTATCTAGGTCAGTTTGTGGGACCAGGTGAGTTGAGGACCCCTACTCTTCCGCTATCTTGCCAATCTCTCCCTCTACCCATTTTTTATTTGGATTATTTGGGGGATGTTTTGCTATTGAGTTATATGAATTCCATATAAATTTTGGATATTAGCCCTGTATCAGATAAGATTTCCAAATATTTTCTCCCGTTCAGTAGGTTGCCTTTTCATTTTGTGAGTGGTTTCCTTTGCTTGTGCAGGAGCTTCTTCGTTTCATATAGTCCCACTTGCATATTTTTTGTTCTATTTGCCTTTGGTATCAAATTTTAAAAATTATTGCCAAGGTAGATGTCAAGGAGCTTACTGCCTATGCTTTCTTCTAGGAGTTTTGTGATTTCAGGCCTCACATTTGAGCCTTTAATCCATTTCAAATTTATTTTTGTATATAGTGTGAGATAGTGGTCCAGTTTCATTCTTTTGCATATGGCTGTCCAGTTTTCCGACCATTTACTGAAGAGACTGTTCTTAACTCCTTTGTCAAAGATTAATTGACCATATATGTGGGTTAATTTCTGGTCTCTCTATTCTGTCGATTGATCTATGCGTCTGTTTTTATGCTAACACATATTATTTGGGTTAGTGTAGTTTTGTAATGTAGCTAAAAATCAGGGAACAAGATACCTCCAGTTTTATTCTTCTTTCTCAAGAGCACTCTGGCTATTCAGGTCTTCGGTGATTTTATATGAATTTTAGGATCATTTGTCATATTTCTGTGACACACGCCATTGGAATTTTGATAGAGATTGTAATCTATAGATTGCTTTGGATGATACAGACATTTTAATATTACCTCTTTCAATCCATGAGTACAGAATATCTTTCCATTTGTGTCTTCTTCAGTTTCTTTTATCTGTCTTACAATTTTCAGCATACATATTTTTAACCTCCTTTATTCAATTTATTCCTAGGTATTTTATTATTTTCTATGCAATTGTACATAGGACTGTTTTCTTAATTTCTCTTTCTGATAGTTTGTTATAAGTATATAGAAATGCAACAAATCTATGTATATTGATTTTGTATTCTGCAACTTTACTGAATTTTTTGGTTCTAAAAGTTTTTTGGTGGAGTCTTTATGGTTTTCTATATGTAATGGAAATATTGTGTCATCTGCCTGCAAATAAGAACAATTTTACTTCTTTCCTGGTTGGGATGGGTTTTATTTCTTTTTCTTACCTAATTAGCCTGTCTAGCACTTCCAATATATGTTGAATAAAAATAGTGAGTGGACATCTTTATCTTGCTCCTGATTTTAGAGAAAAAGCTTTCAGTTGTTCATTATTGTGTATGATGTTAGCTTTGGGTTCATCATAAATGACCATTATTATGTTGAAGTGTGCTCTTTCTACACCTTCTTTGTTAAGAGTTTTTATCGTAAAAGAATATTGAATTTTGTCAAATGCATGTTCTGCATCTATTGAAATGATTAACATTTTTATTCTTCATTTTATTAATGTGGTGTATCATGTTGATTCGTTTGCAGATGTTAAGCCATCCTTGCATCCCTGGAAGAAATCCCACTTGATCATGTGTGGTCCTTTTATTGCATTGCTGAATTTGGTTTGCTAATATTTTATTGAAGATTTTTTGCATCTGTGTCTATCAAGGTTCTTGGCCTGTAACTTTTCTTTTGATGTCTTCTTCTGGTTGTCACATCAGGGTAATGCTCGTAGAAGGATTGCTCTTTATTCTTGAGTGTTTGGTGGAATTCATCAGTGAAGCCATCTGGTCCTGGACTTTTTGATTTTTGATTACTGATTCAATCCCCTTACTAGTAACTGGTCTGTTTAGATGATCTATTTCCTCACGACTCAGTCTTGGAAGGGTGTGTGTTTCTAGGAATTTATTCATTTCTTCTAAGTTGTCCAATTTGTTGGATTATAATTGTTCTTCTTTCATTTCTGATTTTATTTATATGAATTCTCCCCCTTTTTTTTCTTGGTAAGTCTAGCTAAAGGCTTGTCAATTTCATTTATCTGTTCAAGAACCAGTTCTTAGCTTTACTGATCTTTTCTATTGCTTCTGTAGTCTCTATTTTGTTTAATTCTTCTCTGATCTTTGTTATTTCTTTCCTCCTATTAAACTCAAGATTTGCCTCTTCTTTTTTTCTGTTCTCTGAGATGTAAAATTGGGTTATTTATATGAGATTTTTCTTGTTTCTTGGGATAAGCACTTATTGTTATGAACTTCTCTCTTAGAACTGCTTTTACTGTATCCGATATGTTTTGGTATATTGCATTTTCATTTTTATTTGTCTCAAGATATTATTTTATTTCTCTTTTGATTTCTTCATTGACCCATCAGTTGTTCAATAACATGTTATTTAATCTCTTATATTTGTGAATTTTCCAGTTTTTTTCTTTTAATTGATTTCTAGTTTCAAACCATTGCGGTCAGAAAAGATACTTGATATGATTTCAATCTTTAAGAAGATAAGTGTTGATTCAGTTGCTTGCTAGGACTATCATTATCTGTTTTTTTCATAGAGAAATGCTGATTACAGATTCAACTTCTGGCTAATTTGGAACAATGGCTACACCTAAAAAGAATTCCTTCCTTTGGAGAAATAAGTGTAAATAATAGAATAAATCCTATTTGTTTATGATGTATAGGTATGTTTTAAGGTAATCTCTGTTGGTATATAACTCCAAGACCTCAACCTGGAATGCTTATATTTTGGAAAGCTCTCATTTAGCTCCATTAAAAGACATTCCCCCCTCAGGCTTTCACTCCGGGTCCCCTGAGACTACTTTAACTTTCTAGAGTTGCTGAAAGCATTTGTAGAGTAGAAAAATAACATAGAGAATATGGTTTAGAAAGTCATTTCAGGCAGCCCAGGTGGCCCAGTGGTTTAGCGCCGCCTTTGTCCCAGGGCGTGATCCTAGAGACCCGGCATGGAGTCCCACATCGGGCTCCCTGCATGGAGCCTGCTTCTCCCTCTGCCTCTGCCTCTGCCTCTGCGTGTGTGTGTGTGTGTGTGTGTGTGTGTGTGTGTGTGTGTGTGTCTCAGGAATAAATAAATAAAATCTTTAAAAAAAAAGTTATTTCTAGAATTACTTTTGGCTCTAAGCACCATGGGTATCATGGATGTTCATGGTAGACTCTATCTGGTTTTTCTCATCCTATGCACTCAGACAAGTGTGGAATGGGTGACCTAACATGTCAGACATTACACTGTGATGATATTACTTCTCATTAAAGAAGCTATCCTTTCTGAGTAGTCCTCAAAAAAGGGAAGTATTTTTAGGTAGAAAAACAAAATCTTTCTTGTGATCTAAAAGCATCTCTCTCCTCTGGATTGATGAGGAAAGGTTATGATGCTGCCTCCCCCACAAATTCTAGCCCATTACATTTTCATTCCAAACTTCTAGTCACATGTCTAAATATTCTCATTCCATACCAGTCCAGTATCTTAAGAGAAGAAAGATTGGCAGTTATCTTCCATCCAAAACAACAACAAGAAAACATATATACATAGGGCTTGATTATACAAACTGCTCCCACACATATAACCACATTGATCTTCATAATAACCCTATAATTGTTTGCTGTGATAGGTCGGCCACAAAATTTGTATATGTCTATGTTCTTGTACACCAAGGCTCCCTAGCTATTTGGCATGTGACAATCCTCCCTTTGTGAGAAAAAAGCACCCACTTGATGTCATCAGGATGTCTAATAACCAAAGGTGTGGGACATTCCATTCACAAGTAGTAATTTATATAAAATAAAAGAAGGGAGGGGTGGAAAGTATGCAATTTGTGCAGTCTTTGTTTTGCCATGTGTCATGAGAGTGTTCCCAAACCCACATCTCAGAGACTCGAATGAAAAGGGAAAGAATTTATAACAGGATACCATCACTGTAGTTGACTTGAGTACAAAGGAAGGAGGCAGTCACCTTGCCCTGGGAAGAAGCAGCAAATAGACCGTGTTCCTGGAACTGCACCGTGGATGACTCTCTCCATGCCTACCTCCCAAGATTAGAGGGGGGAGGGAAGATTTTCATTCTTCCATATGTGACAGCTAGGACTTCCCTTCCACATACTTCAATCTTTTCTGGGTTTCTACAGTCCCACACACTTTGGTTAATTTCATTTGTTTGTGTTCAAAGGGAGACACCTTCAAGTATTCCAATCTTTGAAAGGCAGTGAAGTGTTGTTGGATGGACTGAGCAAAGTCTTGAAGCATAAACAGAAACTTTCCTGTTGGAAGATACAAGTGAGATTTGCAAGTAGATGTCATTGAGGGGCCTCATGTACTCCCTCACAAGGACAAACCCTTCACTGGAGACAGTCTGCATTCCACCATGCTCCTTCGTGCACAGCTAAGCAATCTCTCAAAGCTGGTCCCTTTCTCTAAGGTGGAACCCGAGGCTCCTGCCATGGCCAGGAGGCCATCAAGGCCCCTCACTTAACTATTTTCAAGTTTATTGTGGTGGTTTATGCTGTTTGATGTTGTTATTGCTGTTGTCATTGTTATTATTCAAATATAATTCATATGTCATTAAAGTTCACCATTTTAAAGTATACAATTTAGTTGGGATTTTTGGTATATTCACAAGGTTGTGCAACCATCTTCACTGTCCAGGCCTAGGATTTTTCATTACCCTGAAAGAAATATCTACTCCCATTAGCAGTTACTTCCCCTGCAGCCTGGCCAAAAATAAAAAATAAATAAAAATAAAAATAAAAATTTACTTCCTAACTTTATGGATTTACCAATTCTGAACATTTCATATAAATAAAATCATGCAGTATGTGGCCTTTTATGTCCGACTTCTTTCATTTATGAGCATAGTGTTTCCAAGTTTACCCATATTGTAATATCAGCATCAGTACTTTCTTTATTCCCTTTTATGGTTATGTAACATTCCACTGTATGGATATACCACATTTTGTTTATCCATTCAACTATTGTTGGACATTTAGGTTGGTTCTACATTTTGGCTAAGATAATTAAAGCTGCTATGAATACTCACATGTAAGTTTTTATGTAAAGAAATATTTTCTGATTTGGCTTTTATTTGTCTAGAAAATCTCTTTTAAATACCCTCAAAAAGTTATTTCAGATAGAAAGCTTTATTTTCTTTTTAAGATTTCATTTATTTTAGAGAGAGACTGTGCAAGTGGGGAGAGGAACAGAAGGAGAGGGAGAGAATCTCAAGCAGACTTCATGCAGAGCCCCATGCTGGGCTCCATCTCACAGTCTCATGACCCTGAGATCATGACCTGAGCCAAAACCAAGAGTCAGAGGGCTGCTTAATTCACTGAACTGCTTTGGTGCCCCTTAAAGTAGAAGGTTTTAGCTTTTACCTTACATTGTCTCTAGGATTATTTTGGTTCTACACCTGTCAAGGCTAGGCATTGATTTTTTTTTTCTTATTCTTATTCTTATTCTTATTCTTATTCTTATTCTTATTCTTATTCTTATTCTTTTTCTTATTCTTATTCTTAAACATCTCTAGAAAACTAACCTTCCCAAGGCCATTAGGTACTTGGTACCACGTAGGCATGACAAGAGAAGTGTATTGATGTATTTTGAAAGAGTGTTAGACGATACTCAATAATGGTTACTCAAAGTGACACTTATTTCCATTAAGTTAACTTTCAATTCTCTTTTTGGAGGAAATTAACTAACCAGAAACCAATTCCTAAGCTTTAAATACACTTCTTAAGGAAAAGTCAAAGGAAAATTATTTTTGATCTGCTCTACAATAGTCATTACACAGCCCAGTACTGAACCAAAAGTAAGTTCAAAATAAATAATTGTAAAATAAAAACACTAATGAATAAGTGAATAAATGTACACTTGATAGCTAGGACACAAATCATAGGGGGAAATTAAAAACTATTTAGGCAACATTTCTTTAGAAAAATGCCAATCAGGGATGCCTGGGTGGCTCATTGGTTGAGTGTCTGCCTTTGGCTCACAGCATGATCCCGAGGTCCTGGGATCGAGTCCCACATTGGGCTCCCTGCATGGAGAAGCAGGCTTCTCCCTCTGCCTATGTCTCTTCTATGCCTCTCTCTGTGTGTCTCTCATGAATAAATAAATAAAATCTTTTTTCAAAAATGCCAAGGACTGGAGATTTAAAAATTCTAAAATTTTATACCCTAGAGTAGTATTTCTTGAGAGACAAAGTACTTAAGATGAAAGAATTTTGTTGTTTTCCAGATCAGTTTTGCGAGTTATATTTAATTGTTCATAGGAATAATAACAAGCTAGACAAATTTGTTAATACAAGCCATAGGTCCTTTGCCTCCTGGACCAACCCCGGCTTTCTGATGGAAGTGCCAGCACTCATACTGGGCCCAATTCATTGTCAATGAAACATAAAGTGGAAGACAAAGAAGAAAGAGAAAAGGAAAAGACAAGGGAGAAGGCAGCTAGTTCTGATGTTAGGAAATGTTCAAGTGTCACATAAGCATTCAGTCTCCACTTGTTCTATTCTTGACTTCACCTCTAAGTTATTTGGTGGCATCAGACAAATCACTTCGATTTCTATTGCCTCAGTTTCTCTCATATATAAATTTGGGCTAACATTGCTTGCCCTTAACAAGTTCAAATAGCATTTGAGGTAGAAAGTTGGAAAGGCTCAACCTGTGCCTGTAAAGTGTATTTACAGCCCCCTGGAGCAAGGCAGGTTGGAGCTAAAAGTATCATTATTTTTGTAGTTAGAAAGTCAGAATCTATCCTCCATCATGTTTTAAGCCTTTGAAAGAGCTCTTTGTTTTTCTGCCTAAGCTTTGGCCCACAGGGGAAAATATTCTGTCTTTCAAAAGGTTTCTTTCATAAACAGGTCATTCTTTTTAAGTGGGTTTCACTGACTATGTTTATTAACATGTAGTAACACTTAAGGGAGGTTTCATTCGGTACTGAGAATAAAGCAGTGTGGGCAGCCGGCCACCCCTTAGCCTAAAAAGAAATATTGTCTAGAACAAGGCCCGAGGCACTGAGAGAGGCCAACGCCACTGCAGGTTGCTGCTTGAGTCTTGCGTCACTCAAACCAAGCAGTGCAAACAATGATGATGGTGTCCCAGAGAGCCCTCATCCCAGACAAGGCCAGTGGGTGAAGCCTTTCTTACTCACTGAAATGATTTCACCAGAGAGAAATCTGTGTCAATAAAGGGGAAGATGAAGATATTCAAGTTGATAAACAGCACAAAATTTAATTTTATAAGCTGTCTTTCCATGTTTTCTTTCTGTCCATGTGGTTGAATTTTCCCTGTTATGTAAGCTAAACATTTTCATTTTTGATGTATGTCATGACTGAGTCTGTTAACTCTTCCTGTGATTTTCCTCCCATCTCACATCCCACTACTTGTCCTAATTTGGTCTTTTTCCCCCTTGCAAGGAACAGAAATCCTTTTGATGAAGGCCATCTTTAGAGACTTCTGGACCTTAGTAAATCTTACTGTAGGATCATCCATTACATTCCTTACAAAGGTAAAATCGGGTTAGAATATTCCTCCAGAGGGGCACCCGGGAGGCTTAGTGGTTGAGCATCTCCCTTCGGCTGTGGTGATCCCGGGGTCCTGCTTCTCCCTCTGCCTGTGTCTCTGCCTCTCTCTCTGTACCTTTCATGACTAAATAAAGTCTTTAAAAAAAGATGCCTCCAGAGCAATCTTGAATGAACACAGTAAGTCAGGAAGGGCAACCTGCTGCACAAGGGGTGTATGGGAAAAGGAAAGCCAATCACATCAGCCTCCAGAGTGGCCAAATGAACTGAGTGAAGGTCACCAGCTGGGAGACCTTTCTCCTCCTCTCCACCGGGACTTTGTCCCTGAATGCTCACCAGTGATCAGCAAAGCCTAGTACTTGAAGCAAATGTTCTGCTTTAATGGTAAGATACGTACTGCCTGTCCTCTAAAGCTCCAACCCCTTCAGGTTTCATTCCAGAAAAATGAAATTTTGCCCTGTCATATGCACTCAGAAACTAACAGAAGATTTGTTATAAATCCAGGAAATTAAACTCTGACCAACAGTCGGTGCATCAAGGCCTGTCAGGGCTTGATGAAGATCTTCAGAAGTCCTGAGCATTAGAGATAATGCTTCCCATGCCACCACCACCTACCATATGCATTATCACTTCTGGTAAAAATCTAAACCTTGCAGTAGAAGGAATTTCAGCAAAGCTCAGACTCTTACCATGAAAATAATGCAATGCATTTCCTGAAATATCATTATTTTTTTCTTTTTGTTTGTGTCCTATTAACTGGTGATCTAAGCATGTGCTCAGTGTGTCTTTTGGGGGATTTTATCCCTGCCTCCATGCACCTGTATACCCACCAAATATTTCCCACTTGATTGGTTTGCTTATTTGTATCACAAGTTTTTCCACTGAAACAATCATGCTTAATGTGATCTTACTTCTTTTGAGGGAACTGTGAAGAAGCAGGAGTATGTTTTTCTAACATTTTAAATATAAAATCAATGTATTCATTTAAGACACACTTCTTGAGCTCTAATGATGTTCCAAGGAGAACATAGGAAGTCAACCTTATTACAAGGATAATTAATGCTTGAGGCAAAGTCACATGTGGACAAAACCATGAAAGACAAGCCATGAGCTGAGTGACCAAGCCATGTGACTATTTAAGATGGAGAGAAAAGCACCTAAAAGGGACAGTATTAGTCTGTTCAAGCTGCTGTAACAAAATACCGAAGTCTGCATGGCTTCAAGAATGGAATTTTTTTCTCACAGTTCTGATGACTGGCAAGTCCAAGATGAAGGTACAGGCCAACTCAGTTCCTGGTGACAGCCCTCTTTCTGACTCATAGATGGTGGTCAGCCTACTGTATCTTCACATGATGGGGATAGGGAGACCTTTCTCATGTCTGTAATTCTAAAGGTACTAATCCCATTAGAAGGATTCAACCATTATGACCTCATCTAAACTTAAAATCCAGGACCCTGGGTGGTGCAGCGGTTTGGCGCCTACCTTTGGCCCAGGGTGCGATCCTTGGGACCCGGGATCGAGTCCCACGTCGGGCTCCCGGTGCGTGGAGCCTGCTTCTCCCTCTGCCTGTGTCTCTGCCTCTCTCTCTCTCTCTGTGACTATCATAAATAAATAAAAATAAAAAAAATAAATAAATAAAAATAAACTTAAAATCCCTCTCCAAGACCTCACCTCCCACTGCCATCACACTGGGGATTAGGATTTCAACATATAAAAATTCAGGGGTGATGCAAACATAAGTCCTTAACAGGGATGGAGACAAAGACAACATGGAACCTTGAGGGACTGAAAGGAGACCACCAAGACTCAACGGCAAGGTAGAAAATGGCACTCTGGCAGCAACAGAACTGGCAGCGTATTAGGAATTTTCCTAAATGGCAATTTTTATTTTTTCTGAGAGAAATAGGCCACAAAAGAAGGATTTTAGGCAAGGCACAACATGGTCACTTTTGAGTTTTATAAATATTATCCTGACCAGGTGCCTGAGAGGGTGGACTAGAAGAGAGAAGTAAGCAAGGAGAACAGTTAGGATGTCACTGAAGTATCTCAGTAGACAGTTGGCCACTACTCTTTAAGACATTTTTGTACCAATTTTTAAAAATCCATGAGTCATCATTGGTAGGCAGAGGAATTAGAAGAAAGACACTACCTTGCAGACACATGGCTTGAAAAAGAGCCCTTTGTGACAAGAAAGATTGGCCTTCCTCCGACATGAGGCAGACCTGTGCCAGGGGCAGGGCTGAGTTGTGGTTTCAGCCCCACTGGCCCTCTTGCGCAGGTACCCTGCATAGCACATGAAGCACACAGGTAAGTGTATGCACAGTGACAGTGGTGAGAGAGAGTGATGGGTTGGAGTACCTGAAGGACTGTGGGAGACTGAGATGCTTAGGACAACTCCTGAGTCCCAAGCTTGGATTTCTGAGTAAAAGCTACTGAATCTAGACTTGAATACAGTGACCCTAAGGTGATTGAGCCATCCAAATAGAATATAATACGATCAGCATGCGTCCATCAGATAGGATCTCCTTGTACTAGCCTGTAAGCTCTATGAAAACAAAGACTGTGCTTTATTTGGGGCTGCCAAGTGTGGCTGTACAATATTCAACTCATGTAGGCATAAGCATCAGCCCTAGAAATGATTCTCAATACATACCACTGAGTGAATAAGCAAAATGAAGCTCAGGAGAGGGCTCAGCATGAAAGCCTTCACCCCTCATGACAGATGATTGAAGCAAACTCTGATTTCTGATCTCGTCATACATGAATTTCAACCAGGGCTTGTGAAGAGTGACTTTTTTACCAGACTGGACACTGGGAAGTGGACTGGGAAAATGGGTTAAAGGAAACAAATACAGTCAGGTGAGGGGAAAGATGGTGTAACCAGGTTACTTGGTAATTTTAAGAACACGTTTTGTCAGCTACTTAAAAAGAGAGGGGATTGCAGGAGACCAGGAAAAAGAGTAGAGAAATGAGAAAGCAAAAGAGAGAAAAGCAATCCTCTCTGCTCCATAGTTTTAATTCCCCTTTTCTACTTGGAGTAAGGAACAAACCACTGTGAATGCCTGACTGGTTTCTGATTCCACTCTTCCCACCTTCCTATATCTTCTTTCTCCCAAACATCACCATTTTCAAGGGAAGGAAGGCTAAGGTTCAGGGAACAGATATTTAAAATGAGAGTCTAATTGGATGGGTGAGGAAATCTCCATGTTCAACGTCCTTCACAGTGCCAATCTACCAAGTCGACAGAACTGTCACATAAGCAGTTGCTGCCTTTAAAGAATGACATCCTGTCACATCCTGCAGTAATAACAGGGCTGGACCAAGGCACAAGAGACAAGGATGTGGCATCCCATGCTTTGGTAATATCCGTGTTTCTCTAGGCCTCCAGTTTCTCACCACAAAAAGGAGGGGCAGCATATCTGCAAGAAGCAGACCGTCTACGTCGACTTTCCTGCTTTCCGCCATCTGGTCAATTTCCTGTTGTCATGAAGCACCCATTACTGAGGGAGAACCATACTTGGCGCTGTTGAACTACGCTCATTTGGTGAAACATGGTGAGGTTTTAATCATCTAAGACACCTTCAATTACTTAGGGGGTGGGGCAAGGAGGATCATGATTTTTAGAACCCTGGAAATGTTCTTTGAGGATAAAAATTGAGTGTCAGGGCCTCTGTGAGCCTGTGATGGGAAGCTGCTGCAGAAATTGGCGGTGCACAAAGTTTAGATTCCAATGAGGCTACAGTTTTACTATAAACAGGCACAGATGCACGGAGGGGACTTTGGGAAGCTGGTCGGTTTTCTAGTCTCCTCACAAGAGGGCAGTGCTGCTTCACAGTTGTGGCCTTTGCTCCGTAGGCCAGGGGCAGCCTGGCTGCAGGTCCCCAACGTTTGTCTCATCTCAGGCATCACCAAAGAAGTTTGTTTTGTTCAGGACCTTGTTAGAAGGAAAATCTTAGCAAAAGTTGTTCTCTTTTGTCTTCTCAGAAATTTACAGGGTGATTCTGGAATCATAAATAGCCACAGATTCTCTTACTTCTACCCTGGAAATGAAGGGAATTAAGAGCATCAGTTGGTTAGTGATAGGATAAATGCAATTAATGAAATCCCTTTTGATGACCTACTGCACATTACAGGCACTTCTGGAGATTGTAAAAGTTTATGAGAGACACGTGAGTGCTTAGTACACTTGGTATCCTTGAGACATGAACCTACCCTCAGGGGATAGCTCAGGTATATTTAACAGAAACATATTTTAAAGAACTATTTTAAGTCTTATAAATATGACTATGTGGGCAAAGAGAAATTGCTAATCAAGTTTCAGAATTATAGTGACTGAAGTCTAAAGAATAACATGTTTTCCAAAATGCTCCTTTTGGAAATGAATGCTTTTGTGTGCCTGTCTTAATATGCACCAGCCAAGAATTTTTCACTGGTGACTTACTACAGATGCATGTGTGTGTATGCATATACACACATACATGCTCTGCGTCCTCTAATGAGATTAAACTCAATTTCAGAACTGAGTTCAAATTTTGAACAGTTCCAAAAATTTGCCTATGTGGCCTTAACATTCTCTCTAAATTCTTCAGGTCAGAACCATCATCTTTTCTGCTAAACCAAACTTGAGAGTACATTTTCGAGAGCTATTTTAATCAAACTGAAAGTTCATTCTCGGACAAAAGGGAATGTGCTCCCTAGCAATTCACAATTCAAAATTTAAGAAAACAACTCCAGAGGCACCTGGCTGACTCAGTCAGAGGAGGAGCATGCGACTCTTGATCTCAGGGTCAGGAGTTTGAGCCCCATATAGGGTGTAGAGATTACTTAAATAAATATTTTTTTTTAGAAAAAGAAAGAAAAAAGAAAACAACCCCATTTACAACAGAATTGAAAACAATAAAATACTTAGGAATAAATTTAACAAAAGAATTTTTAAAAAGAGAATTGCTAGGCTTATACACTGAAAACTGCAAAATATTACTGGAAATTGAAAAAGATCCTACTAAATAAAAAATGTCCCAAGGTCATGGATCAGAAGATATTAAGATCTTCTGAATTTGTTAAGATGGCAAAACTCCAAAGATTCATCTTCAGATTCAACATAATAAAGTCTCAGCTGGCTTTTTTGCAGAAATTGATAGGCTCATCCACGCGTGGGATCCAGAATAGCCAAAGCAACCTTGGAAAAAAACAACAAAGTTGGAGGTGTCACACTTCCTTATTTTAAATACTACAAAGCTACAGGAATCAAGACTGCAGTATTGGCATAAATATAGACATAGAGATTAATAGAAATGAGAACCCAGAAGTAAATTCATATACTTATGATCAATCGATTTTTGACAATGGTCTCAAGACAATTCAATGAGGGAAGAAGACTGCTTTCAACAAATGGTGCTAGACAGCTGTTAATCACATACAAAAGAATGAATTTGGACCCTATTTCACACCATGTACAAAATTAATTCAAAATGGATTAAAATGTAAGAGGTACAACTAAGGCCATACCTGTTAGAAGGAAACAGAAGTCTTTGTGACCTTGAATTGGGCAACAGTTTCTACGATATAACATCAAAGCACAAAGCATGAAAGGAAAAATAATGCATAAACTGACAAAATTTTTTAAATTTTGTGATTCAAAGGGCACTATCAAGAAAGTGAGATGATAACCCACAGAATGGGAGAAAAAAACCACAAATGACATATCACATAAGGATATAATGTCCATAATATGTAAAGCACTCTTAGAGCTCAGCAATTAAAAGATAAACAATCCAAGTTTTGAATGGTCAAAGGTTTGAACAGAAATTCCTCTAAAAAAAATACAAATGACCAATAATCACATGAAAAATACCCAACACAATTATTAGTCATTAGGGAAATGAAAATCAAAACCACAAAGAGATACACTTCAGATCCAATAGGATGGCTGTAATAATATTCTAAAAGACAATAACAGGAATGGGGTGCTACATGACCCCATCCCAGGGCATGATGGAAAGAAGGGTTTCCTGTCCTGCTTGATCCTTTGCCCATACCCCATCAGCAGGTGCCAGCCTGAGCCCAGTCTTCTCATCCCTAGTAGATAAAAGAGGACCCACCCACAGACCCGAGCCCATGAAGGGGGACCCTATCCTCTGTCTCTGGGAGGAACCAGGTACTATGGTAGCCTTTGGAGATTCAATATGCAAGATAAAGTCCCCATCCTTATGAAGTATATATTCTAATGGTGGAGATAGGCCTCAGGAATGCAAGCTGCAAATGAAGTATATCACATTTTTTTATGACATGATCATTTGGAAATGCCCTCACCAGAAGAAATCAAGAAAAGAAAGAAGGCTGCTGTTCTTGGTCTCCGGACCAACAAATAGTGCATCGTTGTAGAAGAAGGGAAATAAATCTTGGTTAGAGATGTTGGTGTAACCATAACTGATCCTTTCAAGCAGTTTGTGCAAATACTTCCTGAAAAGATGTCACTGTGTTTTGTATGATGCAAGCTTTGAAGCCAAGGAATCCAGAAAAGAGCAGTTGATGGCTTGTGTGTGTGTGTGTGTGTGTGTGTGTGTGTGTGCGTGTTTAAACAATTTCCAGACCTGAGGTGATGGTTATGCCTCTGTCCTTGGACCTTCAAGTTGAGAGGAATAAGAATCTGAGAGACTTAGAGATTGCTCTCTTCCTGGTTTCCAAGGATAGAAACTGCCTTCTGTGAGAGGATTGGACTAGGGCACCAGAACTAGCGTCTCTGAAAACTAAAGTGATCTATGCAAGCTCCCAGGATACAATCAAAAAGAAATTTCAAAGCATAAAACACAAAAGTAAGCAAATGGACCAGAAGACCTCAATGGGGCTTGTATTGCTGAAAAGCTAGGTGGATCTTTAATTGTAGCTTTTGAAGGATGCCCTGTAGACCATCATGCAGTGCCACAAAGTGAAAGGTTCCATGTTTAGTGTTGTTATATAAGTAAAACAATATGTTTAGGTCAGGGTCTCACTGAAGGGTCTCACTATCTAGTCATCTGTTAGAGTAAATGAAATATTCTACAAATATGTACAAATGGTCCTAAATAAGTCTAAAATCCGAAGATGTATTGGTGTTAAATTAAATCCTTATTGGCCAAATGCCTGTTTCAATGAGTTGGCTTGTAAGGTTTTTGTTAAACTCGTGGTTTTTAATAATGCAGTTCACAAAGCAGCACAAAGCCTTATGAAGAGAATTACTGCATCTTTGTAACCTCAGCAGTTACTTTGTTTCTTTTGCTTAGAGAATTGGTCATAATCTGGTTATAATTTCGGCCCCAAATTCTCTATTCTCTGTTGAGCTAAAGTGAACCGTGGAAACTAAATCTCTTCACTACATGTCACAGCACTAATATACTAACTACAGTGAGATTAAGTCAGACAGTCTTTTAAATCTAGCAAATGTGTGATAGAGACTGCTCAGAACTATGCACACTTCTCATTAAGGGGGGCACGTGTTGTGATGAGCACTGGATGTGCTATGTAACTGATGAATTGCTAAATTCTACTCCTGAAACCAATATTACACTATTTGTCAACTATCTATAATTCAGATAAAAACTTGAAAGATGAAAAAAAAGGAATTGTGCACACTTCTAACCAGTTGAACTTAGAAGTAGCTGTATTGGCTTTATTATTAAAGGTAGCTTTAAAAAAAAGACAGTAACAAATGTCAGCGAAGTTGTGGAGAACTCTCAGACATTGCTGATGGGAATGTGAAATGGTACAGTCATTTTAGAAAAGAGTTTGGAGGCTCCTCAAAAAGTTGAACCCAGCAATTCCATTCCTTTGGTATATACCCAAGATAATGAAAAACATGCCTTTACACAAAAACCTATGCACGTATGTTCAGAACATCATTATTTATAATAGCCAAAAGGTGAAAACAATCTAAACGTCCATCAACTGACAAATAACTAAATGAGGCATGGAGTATCCGTACAATGGAATAGTATTCATGCATAAAAAGGAATGAAGTACTGAATGAAAATTTTAACTAAATGAAGACCGCACTCACAAAAGACCACATATTTTGTTCCATTTATAGGAAATTTCCAGAAAAGGCAAATCTGCTGGCGCAGAAAGTAAACTGGTGGTTTTCAAGGGCTAGGGTAGGGTGGAATGGGAGTGACTACTAATGGGAATGGGATTTTCTTCTGGGATGATGAAATGTTATGGAATTAAATTATAACGATGATTGCAGAGCTTTGTAAACACACTAAAAATCATTGAGTTTTATGCTCTAAAGAGTGAATTTTATGGTATGTAAATTATATTTCAATTAAGAGAGAGACAGAGAAAAAGAGAATGGGCTTTGACAGAATGTTCCCAACCATGAAGGAGATGGAAGTAGAAATGAGGTCATTAAAATGCTAGAATAAAGAGTAGCATCATAAATTTGCTCTCAATCCAGGTCCCAATAACACTGTTTACTGAAGACCAAGGCCTGCCTTTTTCTAAATACACTGATTAGGAAACAAAAGCTTATTGACCTAACTCCCCCCACAAAAAAATAAATAAATAAACAACTAAATAGAAATAAAAAACCCAAGTGGTTACATAGTTTCTGGTTTTTTTGCAGCAAATATTTATCTTACTATTTAATATAAACTAATACCCACTAACAGGAAAATTGACTAATAGTAATGTATAAATGCAATGGAGTGTTACAGAGCAGAAAAAATGAGTGGATCTGTGCTACATTAGCAAAAACTTGATGAAAAAGCAAATAACAAGACTATATACAGTATGAGATCATTTATATAAAATTTTTAAATGCAAAGCAATACTGTACACACACACACACCACATACCACTTACATATAAAATATGTATATATATCCTTAATTACATATATATATCTCTAAGTATATAATATATACTGTATAATATATGCATAATATATTAAGAAATTAAGTATTAAGGATATATACATATATTACATAGTATAATATATACTAAAAGGATTAAGTATTGAGTATGAGATATATGTATATAGATGTGTATATATGCATATATATATATAGAATTAAAAAGTTCACACAGTGATAAACATCTGATTAAAGAATAAGAAGAATAGGAACCCTATAGGAGAGAGGAGGAACAATGGGATCCCTGGGTGGCGCAGCGGTTTAGCGCCTGCCTTTGGCCCAGGGCGCGATCCTGGAGACCCGGGATCGAATCCCACGTCGGGCTCCCTGCGTGGAGCCTGCTTCTCCCTCTGCCTATGTCTCTGTCTCTCTCTCTCTCTCTGTGTGACTATCATGAATAAATAAATAAAATCTTTAAAAAAAAAAATAAACTCTATTTAAAAAAAAAAAAAAAAGGAGAGAGGAGGAACAAGCAACAGACTATTTCAACTACCTTTATAATATTGGTTTCCTTCATCTGGGTAGTAAGTTAGTAACTTTTTATTCTGTTATTCTTTGTGCTTTGGATCTGTTAGAAACTTTCTACTACAAACTTTAAAAAATAAAAACAATTTTAAGAAGTAATCCTCATAAGGGCTTTATTGTTTGCCTTAAAATCACAATACACAGGGATGAAGCATTGGGAGCTGCTCTAAAATACTTTGCAACGGTCCAGGGGCAAGTATCAAAGCTTTAGAATATTTTCAAAAATGAGAGCAAGAAACCGAGAGGTGGCCTCTAGGATTCTGTTTCCGTGTCAGTGGCTGAACATCTTGCTTGTGTTTGAAAACTAATCAAGAGCCCGGCCGTGAACAGATTCCCCGCAGGACTCTCTCTGGCACCCCGTCGTCCCCCAGCCCACTTTCCCAGACTCGCACCTATTTGCCACCTGTTACAGGACTGAGCCAGAAAGTGTTCAAACCTTTGATCAAGCGATGCAAAGACTGCTGTTAATTTAAGTGTTTGCCAGTATGTGAAAGACCCTGAAGTACACTGTGCCCATTGAAACCAGTGTACTCAGTTGAAAAGTAAAAAAAAAATCAGTGATCTACTATTGTAGCTCCTATGACAACTTATCTAGCTGCTTGTACTGATTTTTTCCTCCAAATTGAGCATATTTAACATAATTTGGGGACTTTTTAAAAGCGCTAATGCGTGTCTGCACGTCTGTGTCTGTGTTTGTGTGTCTGTGTCTGTCTCTGTGTGTGTCTTATGAATATTTAAGGGGGTTAGTTAATGTATAATTTTTAAATTCAACCCATTAAAGTCATTGCTATGCAGGTAACACCCAGAAGCGAGAAGCCCTGAAAAAGCTGAGCGGTCAAAATCCCCGTGCAGCTGCAAGCAGACAGCCTGGCATCTGGGTACTCTGGTCAGGGGCATGTCTGCTAACGGCCTGCTAGGAACAGCGCAGCGGAATGGACTTCTGGGGCATGTCCAGCCCCAGATATCTTTTTTCCTGTCGAAAGCCAGAGAGATTCATCACATTTCTATCTGCCCAGCATTTGGAAGGAGCAGTGCTGCTAAGGATTTTAGCTGATTGCATTGGCACTGGCAGAGAGCCCCTGATTGACAGCCCTGCAGGGCCGCACGGCTCCATGCACACATGCAGTCCAGCCAATGACATCTTCCTAATGAAAACCAAAAGGTATTTCTGCATTTCAACCACTCCAGCCATGGCAAACCAGACCTCAAGTCCCCCCTGATTAAAAAAAGTTGCTGACCTGGTTAAAGGGAAGTGCAGAAGCAAATTTGAAGACAATGCAGGGTCAAGTAAGAGTAGGAAAGGAACGAGACTCAAGCCAGACGGAATCCCTCTCTTAGTCTCTATCCTAACTGAATTTTAATGGTTTTTTTTTTTTTTATTAAAGCAGAACATGCCTTTGGAAAAGTACATAAGCTATACAAGTACAGCTTGATGAATTTTCTCAAATCAGGTACACCTGATGACCACATACTGATCCAGCATCCCAGAAGCCTCTTCCATGCCTCATTGTCCCTAGTTCTCCACCAAAGCAACCACAGGTCTGGTTTCCTGTGGTTGCTGGTTTCCACTTGCCTTTGAATGCTCAGCAGAATCACACACGATGTATTCTTGTGTGTCTGCTCTACATTGTTAGTGCGATTCACCCCGTTCTGTGTGGCAAGCTGGTTGGTAGTGGGATGAACAAACTACAACGAATGCTGTCCTAGTCTGAGCATTTGCTCATCTCGGAAGAACCCACGGTGCTTGAGCTGACCTAGATTTTTCTAAAATCAGAGGGCTCCTTCTGGTCATTCCAGTCATTTGCAGTGCTAGCAGCACTGTGCTAGCAGGCTGGGGCCTCCGAGGTTCGAACACTGAAGAAACATTTACTTCTCATTTTTAATTTCAAGGGATTTCGATGCACTGGGTCAAGTCGTTCCAAACGTCTTCTTTTCTCTCTTTAATGCTGATAGAATATACAGTAATATCCTTTCTCCAGCCAAGATACTGGTGAATTTTGCCAAGTTTTCTCTTTTATTCATGATCAGTCTAAGTTTATCCATTTTGCTAGTTTAAAAAAAAAAAAAAACTTTTGGCTTTGTTGAATCTCTTAATTATGCATTGCTTTTCAATTTCATTAATTACTGCTTCTCAATGCTGTTTTCTTCTCCTTGCTTTAGTTTGATGTCTTTTCCTAACTCTTGATCATTGATGCCTCCTTTTTGAATACATTGTTTCCTAAATTAAGTTTTTCTTTTCATCTTTGAAACCATCCTTCAGTACCCTATACTCTGGGATGCTGGGACTTTTATTACTATGCACACTACATTTCTCCTCCATTCATCGTGGAGACTCTGTAAATATGGGGTGCTGAGAAGATGTAGCATGGTGGAGGAAGAAGGGCGTGGCTGTCTCTGCGCCCTCCCACCCTGAAGCACCGTCTGTCAACAGCCAGTCCTCTCAGCAGCACTCGTGGGTTCAGGTCCAGCCTGCTCATCTCTCCTCCGCTCATCCTGACTCCATAGGGGACCTTCCCAAACTTCCTGGTCTAACAATCTCAATTTCTTCCCCTGTCCCCTCAGCCCTAGGATGGAAGCTGCTTCCTGCAATTATCAGCTCTGTGTTTCCTAAGGGCTTCCTCTTGCTTAACTCTGACTTCTATTCATTTCATTCTGCTAAAATAGCTGATTTGGTTTGTCTTCTGACTGCACTCTGCATGTAGTTGTCCCAAAGCACACGTAACAGAGAAGTGAAGCATATTCGAAAGTGGTGCAAAATCTCATTTTCCCCTCTCTCCCAAATTGCTTTTCCTCCTCCATCCTATATCTTGGTGGAGAAGCAACTAAGCCAGAAGCCAGAAATCTGGGAGTGCTCTGACATTTGGTCTCCCTCTCTCTCTCTCTCTCTCTCCTTTAGACTCTATAGCCAGTCTGCCATTAAATTCCATTCCTTCAGGGGCTCCTGGGGGTTTCAGTCAGTTAAGCAGCCAACTCTTGATTTTGGTTCAGATCATGATCTCAGAGTCATAGGATCAAGTCCCAAGTGAGGCTCCGCGCTCAGCACAGAGTCTGCTTGAGATTCTCTCTCTCTCCCTCTACCCCTCCCCCTACACACTCATGCTCTCTCTCCCTCTCTCTAAAATAAAGAAATATTTTTTAAAAAATTCCAATGCAGCTGACCCTTATGTATTTCCCTGAAATCTCTTCCCTCCTTTCCATTTTCCAAGCCACCATTTTAATTCAGGCTGGAGTCATTTCTCATCAGGCCTATTTAACTAGTCTCCCAGCCTGCGGCCTCCTTACATACCAATCCCTATCCTGTTACCAAAGTCATCCTCCAGAGAAGCAAAGCTGCTGTCTTTAAAGACATTTCAGGGGTGACTGGGTGGCTCAGTCAGTTAAGAGGTTGGCTCTCGGTTTTGGCTTGAGTCATGATCTTAGAGTCGTGAGATCAAGCCCTGTGTTGGGCTCTGAGCTGAGTAGGGAGTCTGTTTGAGATTCTCGCTTGCCCTCTCCCTCTGCCCGTTCCTCACCTTTCACCCACACCCATGCTCCCCTATCTTTAAAAAATAATAATAATAAATTTAAAAAGAAGACACTTCAAAGGCTCCCCATTCTATAGGGTAAAGCCCAATGCCTCAGTACCACATTCATCTTTTAGCCCTTTGTGGGCTGATCTTTGCCCATTCCCTTAGCTTCATCTGTCACTAATCCCCATCTTCCACAAGCAAATCCTGCGCACTCCACACACTATCTCCCAGGATGTCTGTCTCATTGGTCTGTGAACAACTCAAGATGAAAAGATATGGCTTATCTATCATTACTCACACAACTTGGCAGTGAGGGCATTCAATAAGCTCCCATGAAATGAGAAAATGACATTCCATGTTTCTGTATAGTTTTCATATTCGTAATTTTGGATATTTAACCATACTAGTTGTTATGGTAATTCTATGTGCCAACTTGACTAGGCCACAGTACCCAGATATTTGGTCAAATATAATTCTCAATATTTATATGAGATGAGATTAACGTTTAAATAAGTAGACTTTGAGAGAAGCATATTGCTCTCCATATGTGGAGTGGGCCTCATCCAATCAATGGAAGGCCTTAGCAGGAAAAACAAAAACAAAAACAAAAAACAGGGCAGCCCTGGTGGCGCAGCGGTTTAGCCCTGCCTGCAGCCCAGGGCGTGATCCTGGAGACCCTGGATGGAGTCCCACGTCGGGCTCCCTGCATGGAGCCTACTTCTCCCTCTGCCTGTGTCTCTGCCTCTCTCTCTCTCTGTCTCTATGAATAAATAAATAAAATCTTTAAAAATAAAATAAAATATACATTTAAAAAACAAAAACAAAAACACAACCTTCCCAGAAAAGGAGGAAATTCTACTAGCAGACTATCTCTGAACTCAAATTGCAACTTTTCCCTGGGTCTCTAGCCGGCTGGCCTACTCCACGGATTTTGGACTTGAAATCCAATCACATGAACAAAGTGAGCCAATCTCTTAAAATTAATCTCTTTACACACACACACACACACACACACACACACACACATCTTGGTTCTATTTCTCTGGAGAATTCTAATACATTGGTTTTGTATTCGAGGTTTGTTTGCCATCACAAATACAACTCGATACTGATAATTTTTATCTCAGATAATTATATAAGATTAATATGTAGGAGTATATTTCCATTCAAAGGGATAAAAGTTACAATGGCTCTTAATAAATATTTTCTAATCTCCATCCAAAAAAGATCAGACCAATATATAATGCTTCAGTGCTGTATAAATATTATGTTGGTCCCTACAGCAAAATCCACACGTTTCACATTTTAATTTATGATTTTTTAACTATTCTCTGGGTAGAATATGGCTCTGTACATTTACTTATTGGATATATTTCCTATTAAAACATTTTTTAAGGATTTTATTTATTTATTTATTTGAGAGAGAGAGAACATGAGCAGAGTGAGTAGCAGAGGGAGAGGGAGAAGCAGACTCCTCACCTAGCAGAGAGCCCAACATGGGGCTCGATTCCAGGACACCGAGATCATGACCTGAACTGAAGGCAGATGCCCAATCGACTGAACCACCCAGGCCGCCCCCCCCCCCGGCCCCCAGGTATGTTTCCTATTAAATAAACAACTTGTTTATATATCATTTGCCCATTTGTCCCTGGAGTTTCAGAAGTGTAATATGATTTCTTCACTTCAACATGAGTTATGACAGGATAATCATTGTAATCAATAGATCCAAGTGTGCCCTGGTTCAAGGATATGAGGAATCATGCTTTCTTATGCAGGTCAGCTCCTGCACAATTACCAGGATCCCAGGCTGTAGAGGCTCTGCTATCTTTAGTCTGTAAGCTCCAAAGTTGCCCTGGGACACATTTCCCTCACAGTCAAGCAAAAAGAGAGAAGAGAAAGAAAGGAGTGTTCTTAGAAGTTTTTAGGCCAGGCCTAGAAATGGAACTCTTATCTCCACTGTCAAACCATTTGGTAAACTCATCATATGGCAAATTCAATGCAGAGGTTCTGGAAATGCAGTCCAGCTGCATACTCAGGACAACAAGGGTAACACAGATTGTGAGTAGCCAGCACCAGTCTCTGCAACAGTATGCAACCTGCTGTGCCCAATGTTGACAACGTGGACTCTGAAGGCAGACACACATGTGACTATCCTATCAAACAAGGTATTTAAACTTTCTGATCCTGAGGTTTTTAATTTTTCCAATCTGGCCATAAAAATAAGGACTTTGTAGGGCAGTTGTAAGAATTAAATTAGACAAGTATGTGCAAGATCCTGGCATACAGTAGGTTTATAATACATATCAGATTCCTTCTATAATTTTCTGTCATATTTTGGGTAGAAGTGCATTTATGTTTTGATCTTTTTGTCATTTGCATTCATGTTCTTCTGTTTGGGGATGTAAAAAATGTGGTTTTTATGAAATTTTAAGGCTTCTTTTAATTTGTGATTTCCCATAGTGTTTGCAGGAGTGTCAAGCTATACTTCTGCCCATTGTTGAAGAGAATGCCTGCTCTGTATCTTCTAGGTTGCCTACGGTCTGAGTTTGTATTTTCTTCTTTTATTTTTCTGTACTGCAAGTTCTGGAACAGTCTCTAAACCCTTCCCAATGTCAAATTCCAAAAATCAAACTGTGATATAGAACAAATATGTCTCCTACTAGCCCATTTCCTGTCGGTCTTTATGTCCAATTTTTTTCTTCCCCTAAGAGTTGCCTGTCCTCCACATCCCCATCCAGAATGCTCTCTAGATCTCCTCCCTGCCAACATTTGCCCTCAGCAAAACAGCTCAATTATGTCAAAATGACTGCAAGAGATTTAAGCAGTGATATAGACTTTGGTGGAAAACAATCACCTGGGGGCTGATTGAAATGTAAATCCCCAAAATTTTTGATCCAGATGGTCTTGGTACAAATCTGCGTTTTAACTGAATACCCTAGGTGATTTTAAAACAGATACTCCCACACTTAGAAAAAGTGGCTGAACTCCTTGCAGAGACATTTACACATAAGATCTTAAACTGTGCCGGAGAAAAAAGTCATAATAACATTATTTCAGGCACCTAACAATGGATAAGAAAGCTCTTCTGCAGAGAGTGTAGGTTTCCTCCTGCCCTAAAAATTGCATATATTCTTTATAGTTACTGTTACTATAATCACTTTTTTTTCCTGCAGGTAAGAATAAATACTCAGTCTGTGGCCTTATCAGAATCAAACCAAGTGTTTTCCAATCTATTACTGCATGGGCTGTGTGATTTAGAGTTTAAGAAGACTAACATGATTAAACCTCTCAATTGCATTGTGAGGTGTTATTCTTATAGCGAAGGGGGGGGGGGGAATCAAGTAGAAATAGCAAGTTCTATTTCTAACTGTGCCTCTCTCCGAATGCTCCAACCACTTCAGTCTTACTGTTGAGTCCTCTAATAATTTTTCTCATTCTTAAGATGTTGCTTTCATTATCTTCTAAAAGAAAATACAGACATTAAAATAACAAACAATAATTTTATTTCTCACAAGAATTACATTTCCCAAACTTCCTTACTGCGTTAAGTATGTAAAACAGAAAACATTTTATGACACACAGTGAGTGTGACAATGGAATTGCAAGGCCTCACAGGGTCAAGTTACAGGGGTGGCTTAGTGTAGGACCTGACACACTTCACCCAGAGTGATTGCCATTTCAAGCATCACCCTACAGAGGCATGATCTTCAAAGAACCAAGAGGAAAGAACAATCATGTAAATAATATTCCAACATGGAAGCGAGTGCATAGGGCACTATCTGTGCCTCTGATAGAGGAAAGCAGGCCAAAAGACTATGGGAATAAATATTATGTTAAGGACCTTCTAAGACATCTAGAACAGAATTATTAGTGGCTCTGTTTGATCATCAAATGAAAGGCTGTCATAAATCAAGAAGATGAAGGACAGTTTTCATCCAGAGGACTGAAAAGTCTTCCAACATCTGGTCTGGAAAAGATTCAGTGGCATGAGTGTAATTCGGATATCCTACTGGAAAGTAGGATTGAAAGATTGCAGTTGGTGCTTGTCTTTTCTCAAGGTACAGGGATTAATGACCAGATAGGAGAGCTAATGACTCAACCAGAGAGGATTATTACTCAGCCTGACTGGCAGAAATCCCTTTGAGGCTATCCTTTGTCCCACATTGTTCTAGTTATTAAATTAAATTTTAAAATAGTACCTGCTTTTCCTTAAAGGGAAAATTCACCTGTATTTTCCTCCACCCCACCCTACTTGTCCTTTTTTTTTTCCTTAAATTGTGGCAAAATACACATAACATAAAATTTCCCACCTTAACCATTATTAAATGTGTAGTTCACAGGCATTAAGTAGGTCACGTTATTGTGCCTCCCTGCCTTTATTTATTTTTAAATTATTAAGCAAATACTGCACTAATCTGAGACAAAGTAGAAGGTCTCAGTAATTGTGAAAAATGGTGCCTCTGGCTTTATCTCTACATGTAATCTTAGGACGAATAGAATCCTTGAGGTGCCTCCCCATAGACATTTCCCCCAACACACATGCACACACATACACTACATAATGAATTCTGGAGTCCCAGAGGAGTCTCAGATGGTGTGGATGCCACTCATTCTATGTTCTATCCCTGCCAGAATTGCTGGTAGCGGAGTTTCCAATCCACCAAAGCAAAGCCACAGATTCCTTCCTTCTATTACACATTTCCCAAAACACAGTCATTCCAAGTCACTAGCAGCTCAGTGAGACTTTTTTGTGAACCCCTCCCTTTCTCCTCTGCTCAAAGCCCCTTCCCATCAAATCAGTTTTGTGAGCTGGGTCGGAGAAGACTCCAAATGACAATTGTCATGTTATCCTCCGCTCCAAAGCCAGAGCCTTGTTATAAGACCAGGCCTGTGTCTTCTGATTGTCTCATTAGTTAGGACAAGTATCATTTTTCTACCACAAATATGCACTGCAGAAGCCTCTGCCACAATATCAAGCATCTCCAGACATGTTCAAAGCCAAGGTGAATGAGGTAACGTTCCAACTTGGAACTCCATTCTACTTCCCTACCATAGGCTAGTGGTCTCTGATCTGTAAGCATGTGCTTCTAGAGTTGCTTTATCCAGAATTAGAAGTACATTGTCCGCATGGCTTGATATTCATAATGACTTATTTGCTAGCCATGGAGAAAAGAAAGTGAACCCTTATATACTTTCCAGCTCCTAAATAAACAACAACTTGAAGGAGTCACCATATTACACCATATCAAACTGAGGCTTGTACTCACTTCTCAAGCACTATTGCCTGGAAATCTCCAACAGCCACCAAAGTCAAAATAGTATGATGGAGAAGGTATAGGAAATGCACATGGTGTCAAACTGTGTCATATTGCTCTCTCACTACAGCCTATTCTGTTACTACAAATAATAAAAATGCCTCACATTTATTTATACAGTCTGTAGATAGGCAAGGTTTAATTTAGATGTTCATAGCAACCCTTGTCAAGTCAGTAGGGTAAATACCATCACCTCCATTTTACAGATGAAAAGCTGTTAAGCAACAGGGCCTGAGAGAAAATGGATGATAAGTGGCACAGCGATGGTGACTGAAGCCTATAAAATTATGATAATGCCTCAATGGGAAATATGAAAAAAGGCAAATTGATCCCCAGATTATTTCACTCCTCACTAGGTTCCAATTCACACCCACCTTGGCCAGCTCACTTCCAACATTTATAGTTTGCACCAGCTCTCCCTTACAGACAAGAGACCTGAGGTATATTTATGAGTGTCACAGAGAAAGAAGTCAGTGGAAGAATTGCAACAAAGGTATGAGTTTGGGTTCCTCCTCAAGAAGATGTTGAGATCTGACCAGTAAGACCTCATTGCCTAAGAGCAGCAATTTTCAGAGTTAAAGCAACTACAGTAACAGGCCATGTTGTAATTAGCACAAACACAAGCAAATGACATAGTGGGTGAAATTTGCCTTTGAAATTTTTTTAAGCTTGAGCAATAAAGCTACCAAGTCACCAAATCCTAACAGTTTTCTTTGATAATTTACTAGAAAACTGCAACTTGTAGTGATAACAGAGGCTCTTGTCATCTGGTACAACATTAGAAGCCAAACTGGATGAATTGTACAAGCTATAGATCAGAATAATCTGCTTAATGCATCAGCATAGACTCTCCATATAGCTGTCCTGAGAATAAGCTAGACAATCTGACCCCACCATTTAACTCTGCCATTTTAAACCAGGGATCTTTTAATTTTACTTTTAAACCTTGCCACTTACTCTTTGCATGACTACCATCACCAAAATGATATAAAGAATGTGAAATTCATTTGCTAATCCTGAACAATACAGTAATCTTGAAGGATACTGTTTAAAATCTTCCCACAGATTATAAGAGAAGTAGATACAAAACATAGGTTAATTATCAAATTATTAGTAAATATTTATAAAAGAAATAATTGCACTATTTTTAAAATGCTGGATTTACTATTGAGATAGAAAAAAGCAATGTGAAAACAGAAAAATCCACTTTTGATAAAAAAAAACCTGACAGATTAATAATATCTTTGTGACAATGAAATATTTTTTTAAAAACCTGATCTGAGAAAAACATAAAAACATAATTAACATTGGCTGCACGTAATAAATTTATTGACTTAAAAGTGAGAGAAAAATGAATTTAGGACAGGAGACTTGAACTTTACAGAGATAATGGTCATAATGAAGAAAGTTCTAAGAGCCAATTAGGAGTCATTTCCAGGTTATACTGTTAAGTCAAAAAAAGTAAAATCCAAAAGAGTATATGTAGAATCCTACCTATTGTGTAAGAAAATAAATAAGAAAATATCGGGGATCCCTGGGTGGCGCAGCGGTTCGGCGCTTGCCTTTGGCCCAGGGCGCGATCCTGGAGACCCGGGATCGAATCCCACGTCGGGCTCCCGGTGCATGGAGCCTGCTTCTCCCTCTGCCTGTGTCTCTGCCTCTCTCTCTCTCTCTCTCTCTCTCTGTGACTGTCATAGATAAATAAAAATTTTTAAAAAATTTTTAAAAAAAAGAAAATATCTAGTCTTTGCTTATATGAAACACAAGATAAATTAGCTGACAAAAATAGTTACCAATAGCAATCCCATTCCCCTCTACCCCAGAGAAAATAGAAGAGCAAAATTATTCTGAGTATAAACTATTTTTTAATTTTGGGGATCCCTGGGTGGCGCAGCGGTTTGGCGCCTGCCTTTGGCCCAGGGCGCGATCCTGGAGACCCAGGATCGAATCCCACATCAGGCTCCCTGCATGAAGCCTGCTTCTCCCTCTGCCTGTGTCTCTGCCTCTCTCTCTCTCTCTCTGACTATCATAAAAAAAAAAAAAAAAAATTTAAACAAAAAATAAATAAATAAATAAACTATTTTTTAATTTTGACTTTTACACTGTATAAATGTTTTACATATCCAATAAATACAACTAAATCAGAAATGATAGAAAAAGTAAACTCTAAAATTAAATATAAGGAGAAACTAACTATACTAACTATATATGTAATTAATAACAATCATACAGAGAAAATAAGTAGTTCATGTATTAGAACACAGTAGTTTTGTTGCCATTGGTGTTGTAATTCTACAATACTGCAGTTTGGAATAAAGTAAATATAGTGCTGTTATTATGAACCAGTAGTTTCACTGTGGAAAAGAGGAGATATAAAACGGAATGGGAGGAAAACTCATGTGTTGTTGAATTGAGTTGGAAATATCAATACAGATAAATTAAGCTTTTTTTTTTATTATCCTAGCTCTATTCATTGAAAAAGCCTAGATCGTGATTTCCAAATACATTCTCCAGTTTAAAAGGGAAACCAGGACTGTTTGGAGACATAACACTGATTCCAGGGCTGAGAATGAGCCTGAAACAACTCACAGTACCAGAAAGCAAGGAAGTATTCAAGCATGAATAGGATACTGGCTGGCGAAGTGGCATACGCTGGCTAAATTCATAACAAATATTGGCATCAAAAAGAGTAATGAAGGTCATGGATTTTATCACATTGAACAGAACTGTTCTCAATGTGGTAAGTTCTGCAGGATGACAATCCTGGACTCTTGAAAGGAGTCAGTGTCAGGAAGAACAGAAGGAGGCAGTGGGATTGTTATAGATTGAGAGAGACTCAAAAGGACACAGAGAAGATTTGGAGAGGCAAGTATTTAAAGGACAGGCCTACAAGCACAGAGGAAAAAAAATCACAAATGCGTATAAGGAAAAAAAATCACAAATTTTTTTGTGCATATAAAGGAAAAAACATAAAATTTCTCAAGTTACCAAATTTATACTAGCTAGTCTGCTAATGGTAGAAATACAGCAATTTTCTCTTATATTAAACGTACTAACAAAAGTGAAATATATTTCAATATTCACATTGTAAAAGTTAAGGAAACATTTACTTGTGCTAGGCATTTTAGGTTTATGGCAAGTGTTCAAATTTACTTTTTTTTAGGGTCAGAAACATACAAGACTTTTGTGTATCTCAGAGGGCTAAGTGCTTTTCCTCCTGACTATGATGGCATATGTCAGGTGTAAGAGTGGAAGAGCATCCATTTTGCTTTCTTTCACATGAGAAACAATAGCCATAGGTGAAACATGAAGCTGATTCAAACTCAGATCAAAAAAATGAGAAAAAAAAAACTACAAAAAAACCAATTGGGGATGATTTGAAAAAATTCAGTATGAACTTTATGTTAATTGACACTACTGAATTCATGTTGATCAAATCATTTCCCCCCTCTTAACTATGAGCCCAATTCAACCAAGGAGTTGGTTTTTGTAGAATAATATTCTCTGGGTATACAAGTATTTAGGGATGACGTACCATGATTCTGCATCCTATTCTCAATGATTTGGGGAAAGGGAAATGTGTGAAAGAGCTAGAACTGTGGTAAAATTTAATGAATTCATGAAAGGAGTATAAAAGCATTTGTTTTACTCTTCCTCCAACTTTTCTGTGGGTAAAAATGTTTTCATAAATTAAAAAAATTAAGGAAATAATGCTCCCCCCCAAAAAAAAATCCTATAATGGCAATGAGTAAAAAGAAAAAAATCAACATAGGTTAAAACAAAATGGTGAATAAATCAAATTTTTGTTATAAACTTTCCACAGGAGATAATTGATTCTGGTGAATATAATTCAATAAAAGAAAAATAGTAAGAAAAACCAGAAAGGGTTTTCAGCTTGCTAAATAAAAAAAAAAAAAAATTAATCAAGTAATTTAATTGAAAGAAGTTTGTGAAAAGTCTTCAGTGTTGGTCTAATTCCATTAAAATGAAGTCATCAATCATTTGTTAAGATATCTTCATTGTCAAACTGGGGGTGGGGAGGCCTCCAAAGATGAATATGTTTAGTTTGGTCAAAATGGCGGATGGGGAAGAAATATTATAAAGTTGTCCTGGGGATGTAGCAAATGCTGTCTTTTAAAAATCTGTGTCTTGGGGAATTTGAAATGCTAGGTCAAGTGGCTATGGCTTGGCAATGAGTAAGAAATCAATTTAGGAGAAAGCAGAGGGGAGCCTAGAAGATGGGGCTCACCTGAAGGTACTGGGGAAAAGACCCCACTCATAGACTTTCACTTCATCCCCAGGAAGAGGAAGTCAGCACAGGTTAGCTGCCCACCAGTCTACCATACAAACAGTTTCAGGATTCCTGCTTATAGAGCAGGTTCTGATACTTTCAAGTACTAGTCTCATTCAACCCTATGATCAGGGAGGGTGAGGGTAACCATTATCCTCACTTTACAGATGAGGAAATTAAGGCCCTTAGAAATTTAGAAACCTGTACTAAGCTAACAAAATGAAACAAGTCTCCCTCCTGTTATCCCTTTAATTGGTAAAATGTTAAGTAATGTTGGAAGCCTCAAGATAAAAAGGTCTTCAACATTATTCTAGACTCTGCATTCTGTATGCTGTTACTATTTCAATTCAGGAGATGGGTCTTTCTATAAAAAATTGACTTGTGCTTTTATTTTCCAGTTGCCACCAAGAAGTAAAGAAACTGAGATTTTGTTTTGCTGCTAAACCATTGCTAATAAATAATGCATAAATCAAGTAATCAATCATTGTTTATCGTTGTTCTAAAAAGACACACTCAGAACAACAGGTATACTGCTGGTCATTTGATAAATGATTAAATGATCTGATAAATGAAAATTATGGGTGAGTCCGTATGAACTCCACAACAGCTTTCTTATAACTTAAGCTTAAATGAATAGTGGTGAGAACTATTCTGAGCTGGATCATGAAGTACAGTTGTTTGTACTTAGGTCACCACACCGGAACCAGGAGAAATTTAACAATGGCACTGAGTAATATTTGCTTACTGGTATCATTCCTATCAATTACAAAATCATTAAAAACCATGGTATACTTTTCCCTGGGAAGTCAAAATGTAGAGAGATCACATCAGCTTCTACAGTTTGAACTAGGAGCTTAGTGCAGGGGATGTATCGTGTGCGTGTGTGAGTGTGTGTGTGTGTATTTAATGGGACAGGGAGGGCTTGGAGGAATAGGAGGATGAGGGATGGGGGCACCATATGAAATGAAGTCCATCACTTCAAAGGGGCAACTGGTGGTGAGCAGGTGGGCAGCTCTCTAGGGAAGGTACAGGGACAGTTACTGCGCTGGAATGCACATGTGGCAGGGCAGCAAATGAGAGGGGCTGGAAGATCAAAAGAAAATCTGAAAATCACAGGTCACTCCCAATCTGTACCTCTCAACTAGGATTACAATGTCAGGCATTTGAAAGAGAGTGCCCCGTCTCTACAAGGTCAAGAGCCACAGACTCGGTGAGTCTGTAATGGATCTGATTCAGCTAGTTTCACTACTGCCAAGTACAGAACACATTCCAGCACAAGAAACTCAGGTAGTTCCCAAAGCCCTTAAAATTTTGGAGGCAACCTGCTTTTCACAAGCTTCCATGGACTCTTTTGAAGTAACTCCAGGAGCTCCACAGCCTTTCCAGAAGGGCTCATTTAGCAATGTTCATAAAAAGTGATGAAGGCTCTCCAAATTGGCCCCATTTTATTCCTCCAGTGTTGTCATCCTGGTAGAAAGAGGTTGTCCTCAGATTGTCCTGCCATTATGCCCTAAGACAAAGTCACACAATCATGCAGTGATACCATTTTTAATTATTTTCCATATAAATAACATCCAGTTTTAGTACATCATTCTTTAAACCCTGGTCTTTTTCCTTGGTTAAAAAAAAAGAGAGACCATGTTTCTAGGTTTATTTAGATTGAATTACCTATATGCAATTTTAGCAGAATCAAGTCTGTAAACAGCCTATCCTATGCAACTCTGTGGTTGCAGAGGGCCTGGTGGGGAGTGTTTCTTTACACATTATGAAAAGCAAAATAATCTGGTTATTGATTCTGTTAATTCACTTTGTTAATACAAGCAATTCTTTATGGCCCTCTGTGTTCTGATTTCTTCCTTTTGAAAACCCCTAACCAGTCTCATGGAGATACATACCATTTACGAAAAATGTTGACTAGTTTAAGTTATCTTAAAGGCTGGCTTAAGGACTAAAAAAGTCAAATGTTTTGTTCACGTATGTCTTATAGATCCCACTTCTAAAATTACATTTTTTATTGACTTCTACTGTTTTTCTTTAACTAAATACATTGAAAACATCTGCAAAATGTAGTCACAGTTTTGAGGTTCCTCGGAAGAAAGACCCTCTGGCTAAAAAGAATCCATTTTTTTTCTAGCTGTAATCACACTTGTATGGGTAATATAAGCCACCATCACTCAGGCCTTTTCCTCCTCAGCTGGTGCTAAAAAATCTGGACAGCTTAGATAAAAGTAGACTTTGCTCTGTGGATAATATGTGGGTTTTATTACATTTCATATCTCATCTTGCATGGTTCAGTGTGTCTGTCAGCACAATTGCACAAAATAACAAATCCAGTTCGATAAAAGTTTAAGTCATGTTCGCTCTGGTTGGGTACCTAGAAATGTTAGCTTATTTGATTTAATTACAAAAGAGCAAATCAATAAAACACTATCACCAGAAAATTTCAAGCTACACATGCCCAATAAATTTGTTCATTTGGTTGTCAGAAAATATGCCAAATACTGTGGCAGAAAATTCAAATTACCTGATTATATTTGATTAAAACTGAAGGAAAACCAATACAAAGAAAACATCAATCATTTGTAGTGAAACTCCAACAGGGAAACAGCTCACATGATAATGAAGTTTGCTATTGGATAATGTTTAAGATTCATTATCTGAAAAACCAGATCTTTAGAGACAACAGGGACCAGAAAAAAAAAAATCAATTCAATTACAAAGGTCTCTACTTCTGAAATGCAAGTATTATTAACTTTGTATGATTTTTAGCAAAGAAAATCATAATAATGAGAAGTCATTACCCAATAGATGGATTAGGTAGCTCAACATGGGGAGGGGCTTGACAGGGACAACAGGTCCAGCTGCATGGGGCAGGTATAGGTGGCATTGCTCCCAGCAAAGACAATCTAAGCAGACCATCCGGTGGCAGAATTTTGTCTGTGCTTTACCTGACATGGTTTCTGCCTAAGTTGTTTTTCCAGCTTTCCCATAGATGCTGTCAGCCTAGATATACTTTTAATAGATTCAATTTCTGCTTAAGTTAGCCACGTTTTTATCGTTGTTTGCAACCAAGAATCCTAAAAGTACAAAATATGATACCGGAAGAGTAGGTATGGCAAGTAAGGGAATGTAAAATGTGGATTCGTGTGAGTGGAAAATATAGGGAAGAAATAAATGAGAGCCCAACTCATTTTCCTAGCTGGGAAATTGGCAACTTTTCTAGTGAAGTTGTGAAACAGCTGACAAAACAGTCGAATTTTATATCTTGTGGTGCCAAGGCTGTTGTATAAAGAGAAATAGGGAAAATGTATGATATTGGAACATATTACATAGGACTATTTCTCAAAAAGAAAAAAAAGGAAAGGAAAGGAAAGAAAGAAAGAAATCTGGGCAGATGGCAGCCTATTTGAAAGCGGAGAGCTTGAACATGATTCAACTGCTGAATTCACCAAATTCTGGACTTCCTCTTATCTGAGTTAATACACTTCCTTAGTGTTATACCAGCCTGAGTTGTCAGCTACTTTCCATCAAATCCATCTCAACGGTGCCCCAAGACAATTGGGGCCTCATCTGCTCTGGAGAAGAACGAACACCTGCTATGGGACCAGAGAGCCTCTCCTACAGGGTCTCTCTATATACAGAGTGTTAACTAAATTTTATCTTAACTTGGGGCACCTGAGTGGCTCAGTTGGTTAAGCATCTGCCTTTGGCTCAGGTCATGATCCCTGGGTCCTGAGATTGATCCCATGTTGGGCTCCCTGCTCATCAGGGAGTCTGCTTCTCCCTTTCCTCTGCTTCTCCCCATAGCTCATGCTTGCTCTCTCTCTCTCTCTCTCTCTCTTGCAAATAAGTATATAAGATCTCTTAATTAATTTATTAACTTTATCTTGATTCATGCTGACAGGCCAGGTATTCAAGGGCTGTATTGCCCTGGCACATATCACCCACTGTATCAGGACTCCGATTCTCCTGATGCCACCTTTCTCAGGGACCCTTACCCACTTGTTTTGCATTGCTTCCATGACACAAGCCCACAGTGACTTGCCTCATGCCTATGGCACATGACACTTCATTTAAAGTAAAATCGCTTATGTTTAAAAGGGATTTTCCAAGGGTACGTGGGTGGCTCAGTCAGTTAAGCATGCGACACTTGATTTTGGCTTAGATCATGATCTCAGGGTCATTAGATTGAGTCCCAATTCAGGCTCCTGCTCCATGCAGAATCTACGTGAGATTCTCTCTCTTTCCCTCTGCCTCTGCTCCTCTACCCACTTCCACTCTAAACAAATAAACAAATAAATAAAATCTAAGAAAAAGAGAGATTTTCTGGGGCACCTGGCTGGCTCAGTACGAAGAGTATACTACTCTTGATCTCAGCGTTGTGAGTTCCAGCCCAATGTTGGGTGCAGAGATTACTTAAATGATATTTTAAATTAAAAATAATATTTTTAAAAAGAGAGGGAGATTTTCTATACCCAAAGCACATAAGTTGGTGTGAGAAAGACTCTCCTGGCCCACGTTTGTGTCTGTGAGGCCCCAGCGGTGCCTCCACAGTCCTGTGGGCCTTCCTCAGTGCCAGGGCACAGGCAGGGTGCATCTGACTAAAGTCTGGATAGCACGCACTTTTTGCCTTACCCTACACATTTCAGAGCCCAAATATCACCATCAGCGACATGTCAGCAGATCTGAATTTAGAGGAAGAATCAACATTGCATTTCCAAAGGCCAGGGATTAACAAAGACATTGTTTTCTCCAACAAATATTTGGACTGAATGGCTTCTTTCTAGCCAATATGTTGATGCTCCAAGTTTCTGCTAGAAATCAATTATCTCTAAATAACAATTTCTGTCTTTTTACAGAAAATTGGATCCAGGAAGAGTTTAATTATTCCTATAAGAAAACAAAACTCTGGTAATCAGTCCAATAATTCAAGGAGTAGTATGACAAAATGCTTTTAAAAAATGATGGGCTCAAAAAAAATGATGGGCTCAAAAAAATAAAAATAAAAAATGATGGGCTCAGGCACCTGGGTGGCTCTGGTTGAGCTTCTGCCTTCTGCTCAAGTCGTGATCCTGGGGTCCTGGGATCAAGTCCTACATCAGGCTCCCTGTGAGGAGCCTACTTCTTACTCTGCCTATGTCTCTGCCTCTCTCTGTCTCTCATGAATAAATAAAATCTGAAAGAAAGAAGAAAGAAGAAAGAAAGAAAGAAAGAAAGAAAGAAAGAAAGAAAGAAAGAAAGAAAGAAAAGAAAGAAGAAAGCCTCAATAGTTCAATTTTGAAAACTGAGAGGAAGAGACTTTCATAAATAGACTTTCATTTTACACATACAAATATTGACAAAAATCAAGATCTTAGGATACAAAGGGGCAGAAAAACGGCATAGATAATGTTGGTTGTGCTCTCAACAATTCACTCTGTATTTCCTGGGTCTGAACAAAGTGGTGATCCTTAGACCCCAGCCCTAAACCCCATCCTCAGAGCCTGCTTGCTTAGAAACTAGGCATCAGGCTCATAGCACAGAGCTGGCAGGTTTCTGGAGAATATACCTTTCCCTTAACGTGCATAACAATGCCTATTTCAGATCAGGCTGTTGAGAGAATTAAATAACATTCAAAAATGTAAAGCAATAATCAAAGAACCTGGCACAAAGTGATTCTTCAATAAATTATAATTATTTTATCATTATTGTTATGGAAAATCACAATGTTTTATTTCAGATAATGTCCTTACTGCTATTCTCTCCTCACCCTCATCGTATAGTTTTAGTGTCATTTGCCTCGTGTTCTCTATATGGAACTAAGACAGATTGTTCTATTCTTGTTCTTCAAAGAGAGCAAAAAATCTCTATGTTTTGACTCAAGTCTTATTCATGGACCAAAGCAGAAGATATACTAGTACTTAATAATTTAAGCTAATCTAGTGTTTCTCCAGAGGGACATGGAAAATTTTGAAAACCTGTGGACGCATTTTTGGTTGTCCCAATGACTGAAGAACTGTTATTTAGTGTGAGACCAGGGAGACTAGAAGTCCAACACTACACAAAATTGTCCCACATTCCTCCAAATGTTCAAATATTTCTCCAGGCATCAAAGTGGATGAGAAAAACATACATTATATCTGCTCACAAACATCTGAGCCTAGACCCTATGGCTGTTTCAGATATAAACACAAAATACATATGAACATACTGCTTTGAAAACTCAGAGACTCAGAACAGAGGTTATTTACCAACTGGAATGGTAATATTTCAATATTTTAACAACTAATAGGTCTTATTGAGACAATCATCCATCAGCCCTGCAAATGTGCCTGTGTACTTTTTTTAATTGAGAAAACAATGAGTCATCAAGATTAACTGAACATTGTACAAGAAATATAATAAAAGAGTTGGCAAACTAAAGATGCCATCTTAAGTAAGAGTTGAGAGAAAAGTTTGAAACTATAAATATTGCCATTTTTAAAAAATCTTCTAATCAGAAAGATCATCATATAGCACAAATGATCACAGATGGAATAAGCCAACCAGTGCTGGATAAAGGTGATCTTACCAGATGTACGACAAAGGGAAAAAAAATCTAAACAAAATAATGTATTGCCTTCCATTTAAGAATGATACTGGTGTAGGGGCGCCTGGGTGGTTCAGTCAGTTAAGCGTAAGACTCTTGATTTGGCTCAGGTCATGATCTCAAGGTCATGAAATGGAGCCCCACGTCAGGCTCAGCACTGGGTGTGCAACCTGCTTAAGATTCTCTCTCTCATCACCTCCTTTGACCCCTCTCCCCCACACACACACTCAGGTGATGTGCATGCTCTCTCACTCTCTTTCCCCTCTCTTAAGAAAAAAAAAATGACACTGGTTTAAGAATAAGCAATAAGACAGTGAAAGATGGCAAAATTCAGTGGTGTAACAACACTCAAATGAACATGTATTGTGTATGACAATGAGGCCTTATACTTAGGTAACAGTATTAAGGAGAAAAACTAATTGAGAAAAAGTAATTGACTTTTTAAAAATTACTGACAATGGATATAAAAGAGTTGTCAATGTTTGAAGTCTTTACAGCTATTTAATAGAGAAAGTATTACCTTTCCCAACATAGTCACTTATGTAAAAGGTAAAGCTGCAACTATAACTGCTTAGCAACACAATATTAAAAGATAAACTGAGGCATATTAAAAATTTTAAGAGTTTGAGAAAAAAAAATCCATTTGAATCAGGCAGCATCCAGTCTAGCTGAAGAAAGGACTCTGAGAAGCTGTACAAAATAAAAAATGTTTATAGGCAGAAGGAAACAGGAATAAGGAAATTATATGGGGCAAAAAAAAAAAAAAAACACGGTTGATTATTGCAAAGTTACTTTCTTTTAGAGGAGAATACCTTTCTATTGGGCAGGTTACCTAACTAGTGCTGACCAGGTGATTCTTGATTGGGTGGTTTAAAATTCTAGTTCTGGGAATGCTAAAACTGTAGTTAAGTCTCAGGTGACTTTGGGCTTAACATAACTCCATTTTGGGTCTGTGTCTTGTTTTTTAGCAAAAATAGATTTATAGCAGCTTTAAAAGAAGTAGCAAAAATTTTTTAGCAATTCATTACGTTACTTCTTGACAATTAATTGCTAAGTACTGTAGTAGAATTGCTAGATCAAAAGATGCTGTTTGTTCTACTTATAAAATTAAGAGTTATCCCTTATATGACAGATTATTTTGTAAAATGTTCAATGACACGAAGAAGAGTTTGTATAAAGGAAGTAAGTTGATGCTCCAAAGGAAATTTTTGGGAGTTTTCTTTATTTTGGCTTAATATTTGATACCATTGTTGAATACTATTTTTAATTTTTATTTTATTGAATGAAAAATTAAGCAATAAAAATGAAAATATAAAATTACACAAACCCGTCCAAAATATACTTAAAAGCTTAAGTAATGTACTCCTTAAACTGGAAGGAAATGAGATCATTTAACAGAAAACTTAACTGAGAGTTAATAGAAAATTTAAGTAACTTTAAAGTAAGCCTGCCCACGGAATTTCCAGAGCTTCTGTTTTTGCAGCAACTAGAAAATGATTGGTTTAAAGCATTGATTTGAAAATAGACTCCCAATTGGAAGCTGTTAAAAAGATTTGATCATGGAATTTAAAGATCTTATGATCTTTCCGATGCCATTTTCTGTGACCTATCCATTTAAAAAAAGAAATGGAACATGTTTGCCAATATTTTCAAGAAAAATTAACTGAGCTAAAAATTGACTTTGAGAGTAAGGCATGTTTTAACCAGAGTAACTACAAAAGAATTCGATCCATTAAGACTTTTTTTTTTTTAAGATTTTATTTATTTATTCATGAGAGACACAAAGAGAGAGACAGAGACAGAGAGAGGGAGAGACACAGGCAGAGGGAGAAGCAGGCTCCATGCAGGGAGCCCGACGTGGGACTCGATCCCAGGACTCCAGGATCACGCCCTGGGCTGAAGGCGGCGCTAAATAAACCGCTGGGCCACCTGGGCTGCCCCATTTAAGACTTTTATACTTATTTCTCTGGAAAGACCTAAATTACTTATTTATAGCATTTCCAAGTACATATTTAGTTGAAATAGGATTCTCTGATAAAGGGAAGCTGTTGCAAAGTACCAAAGCAATGATGCATTGTAACAGAAAAAAAAGGATACTCCATTTTTTAATAGATTTACAGCAAAATATTAGGTTAACAGACATACATAAAATGCTCGGATATCACTGAGCTTTACTGCTGTTTTAAAAATGTTTTATGGGCAGCCAGGGTGGCTCAGCGGTTTAGCGTCTGCCTTCAGCCCAAGGCCTGATTCTGGAGTCCCAGGATCGAGTCCCACTGCAGGAGCCTGCTTTTCCCTCTGCCTGTGTCTCTGCTTCTCTCTCTGTGTCTTTCATGAATAAGTAAATAAAAATAAATGTTTTATGCTATTGTCATACTCTTTACAATTTTTAAAGCAATAATGATAAGCAACCTAAGTTGTCTTTGTCCTTGTGTCGTCTGCAGTTTTTCCGTCCTACTCTGATACTGGAGCCAGAAGTCCAGGTCCCACTACTTCTCTAGTGCTCCTTGTACCTCCATCTCCTTTCCAGTGCACCCTCTCACCCCGGTGACTTGTCTGAGGTCATCATTTTCAGGGCCTTTTATCCCCCGCTTATTAAATACTACAATATGGTTCTCTCATATGTAAATACATTTAAAAAATATAACCAATACTCCATTATCACATGTAAAGTAGACTATGATATTTGATCAAATTTGATGATTTTGTTATTCAAATATTCTATAGTACCTTGGGTTTATTTTTTACCCTTCTTCTATTGTTACTGAGAGAGGTATATTCCCATCTCTAATCAGAATTGTGCATTTGTCTAATTTGTCATTTATCTTGTCAATTTGGCTTCATATATTTGGAGCTGGGGCTATTAGATACATACGAATTGAACATTGTAGAATGTACTGATACTTCTGTCCTTATGAAGTGTTGTCTGTATTTCAAAAAACACTTTTGCTGAAGGCTAATTGATCTGATCTGAATGTAGCTCCACCAGCCACATTTTTCTCTTAGCTCAAGTTTGCATGGTATACCTTTTCCATCTGTTTACTTTCATTCTTTCTTTTTCTTTGTATTCTTGAATATAGCATAATGTTGTATTTTTTCAATCTAGTCGATCCTTAGCGTTTAATTAGATTCCGTTTATATTTAACATAATATGTGTATTTAAATTTCTTTTTTTCTATTTGGTTCTTTTATCTTACATGTTACCTTTCTTCCTTTTTGCCTTCCTTTGTATTCATCAAATATTTTTATCATTTAATTTTCCTTCTTTCTTATTTTTTTTTAAAAGATTTTATTTATTTGTTCATGAGAGACACAGAGAGAGAGAGAGAGGCAGAGACACAGGCAGAGGGAGAAGCAGGCTCCATGCAGGCAGCCCGACGTGGGACTCGATCCCCTGTCTCCAGGATTACATCTCGGGCTGAAGGCGGCGCTAAACCGCTGAGCCATCACGGCTGCACCCTCTTATTTTATTGTAAATTATTTTAGTCTGCTCTTACCAGTCATCAGAGATTATAACATGTATCACTGGCATTACTTTTATCAGTTCCCAGACAGTTCAGGAATCTTACAACACTGTGATTCCATTATTCACTTCCCTGCCTTCTGTGCTATAATTCTCATGTATTTTCAATATTCCTATTTTAAGCCCTTAAAACATTATTCTAATAATCTAATTATTTAGATTTACCCATGTGTTTAGCCTTTGCATCACTTGCCAATCCTTTTTGCACTTCTATGCATTCACCTGGGATGATTTTTCTTCTTTCTCAAAATTCACTTTCAATTTTTCTTTTAGTATGAGTCTAGTGGTAGTGTCAAGTATTCTTTGTTTTATTGCAAATATATTTATTTTGTTTCTTTTGTCTTTAGAGCAGAGTTTAGGGTTTTTTCCCTTTTTTATTGACATATAATTAACATACAGTGTTATTTTAATTTCAGGTGTACAATATGATTCAACATTTCTATATATCATTCGGTGTTCATCAAGATAAGTGTATTCCTAAATCCCCTTTCACCCACCTGCCCACCCACCTCCCCTCTGACAACCACCAGGTTGTTTTCTGTGTTCTAGAACCTGTTTTTTTGTTCGTCTTTTTATTTTGTTCTGATTCTTAAACTGGACATAAGAGTGAAATCATATGGCATTTGTCTTTCCTTGACTGACTTATTTCACTCAGCATGATACTCTCTAGGTCCCTCCATGTAGTTCCAAACAGCAAGACCTCATTGCTATTTATGCATTTTCTTTTTTTTAAAATATTTATTCATTTGAGAGAGAGAGGGAGCACAAGCAGAGAGAGGGGCAAAAGGAAAGCGAGACGGACAGCGGACTCCGGTGCTGAGCAGGGAACCCACCTGACACAGGGCTGGATCTCAGGACCGTGAGATCAGATATCTTAACCGACTGAGCCTCCCAGGCTTCTCTTTTATGCATTTTCTTTATGCATTCATCTATGAATGGACATTTGGGTTGCTTCCATACCTTGGCTATTATAACGAATGCTGCAATAAACACAGGGTACATGTACTTTTTCAAAGAAGTGTTTTCATTTTCTTTGGGTAAATACCTGATAGTAGAATACTGAATCATATGATAATTCTATTTTTAATTTTTTAGAGAAAATCTCCACTGTTTTCCACTGTACCAGTTTGCATTCCCTCCAACAGTGCATGAGGGTTCCTTTTTCTCCATATCCTCACCAACACTTATTTCTTATGTTTTTTATTTCAACCATTCTGACAGGTGTCAGATGGTATCTCATTGTGGTTTTGATTTGCATTTCCTCAATGATCAGTGATGTTGAGCATTTTTTTCATGTCTGTTGGCCAACTGTATGTCATCCTTGGAAAAATGCCTATTCAGATTCTCTGCCCGTTTCTACCTGAATTATTTGTTTTCTGGGTAAAGAAAGATGTATAAGTTATTTATATTATTTTGGATATTAACCCCTTATTGATATATCATTTGCAAATATCTTCTCCCATTCAGTAGATAGTCTTTCTGTTTTGATGATGGTTTCCTTCAGTGTGGAAAAGCTTTTTATTTTGACATAATCCTTATAGCTTATTTTTTTGCTTTTGTTTCCTTTGCCTGATGAGACGTATCTAGAAAAATGTTACTATGACTGATGTTAAAGAAATTATTGCCTGTTTTCTTCTAGGAATTTTATAGTTGCATGTCTCAGATTTAGGTCTTTAATACATTTTGAGTTTATTTTTGTGTATGATGTAAGAAAGTGGCCCAGTTTCATTCTTTTGCATATGGCTGACCAGTTTTCCCAGCATTATTTGTTGATGAGACTGTCTTTTCCCCATTGGATATTCTCACCTCCTTTGTTGTAGATTAATTAACCATATATGCATGGGTTGATAAACAAATTCTGTTTTACTTGCAAATATCTTTATTTTTCATTCATTTTTGAGAGACCGATCCACTGGATATATAGTTCTAGTTTGGTATTTCTTTCTTTTAAGATTTAAAGTTGTTATCACTTGTCTTCTGACTTCTACCATTTCTATGAGAATTTGTCTTATTGTTACTCCTATGCAGGTAATGTATTTTTTCTGTTGGCTTCTTTTAGTATTTTCTCTTCATCTGTGATTTTTAACAGTTCCTAGTAAAATGTGATGATGTGTGATTTCTTTATATTTATCCTACATAAGGTTTATTATAGAGCTTTTCAAATAATGTCGTGGTGTCTTTTATCTGTTTCAGAGAAGTCTCAGCATATTCCAAATATTTTCAAATATTTGCTCCTGGCTCATTCTATTCTTTATCTTGGAGACTATTGCTACATGTATGTTAGACATTTTCACTGGATCATGTATCTTCCATTTTCTCTCTCTTCACCTTTACAGTCTAATTTTTCTTTCTGTACATGAATCCCATGAGATATCTAATCTGTTAAACTCAGCCATAGAGTTATTTTTCAGTACTTGAATTTTTATTTTATTTTATTTTATGTAAATTTTAGAATTTTAGTTTGATGAAATGCCTCATTTTATCTATTTTACTGAAACAATACTTATAGTCATTTTTAAAGTCTGTGTTGGGAAACTCCAATAACTAAATGGCCTATTGATTTCTTTTTTTCTTTCTTTGTTTTTTCTTTTCTTTTCTTTTCTTTTTTTTTTTTTTTTTTTTTTTGGCCTATTGATTTCTAATACATGTTTTCTTTTTATTTTTAGTTATCTGCTTATATTTTCCTGTATAATAAAATGAATGCAATTACAGGATCAATAATTTGAATCTCTGGTTGATGTTATATTCCTGCGAAGAGGATTTATTTTACTTTTGGTGGGGGTGGGGAGGTAGGGTGATGGGTAAAAATACTATTGGCAGATCACCTTCATCTAATCTGGGTTTTAACTGTTTCAAAACTGGGTTTCAGTCTTTATAAAGGCTAGTGTTTTTTGTTTTTGTTTTTTTTTTTAATTTGCCTTTACTCCCAGAGAATAGGCCCTTCTGATCCTCCTGGAAGTGTGGGTGTTTCATGTTCCCACTCTTTGGTGGGCCCTGAAATCTCTTTTTTTTCCTCTATCCACCCTTATGAGATAGCTCAAAGTTCTATTCACTTTTTTTTTATCAGCAGCTGCTTGACTTCAAAGCCTGTTGGTTTGGTGTCACCTACCACTGGTGTCACTATTGTTTTGAGAAGGAAAGCACACCTCAGTGCACTTCCCTTTTATCTGGGATTTTTGTGCCTCAATCTCTGACTGCCTCAGTAGTAATCTAATGTCTTAAAACCGATGTTTGTTTCTTTCATATAGCATGTCTAGATGCACGCAAGGGGAAGGTTTATCTCCAATTAACTACTCTATTATTGTCAGAAACCAAGGATCAGTCCTGTTGCTTTAGCCTCTAGAGTTTAGCTCAGAAAGCTTCAGGATAGTCATACTTTCTCTACTCTGTCTCACAATAATGTGCACCAGGATGCCACAGATACACTTCTTCACAGGGGACTTCCTCAGCTCTGCCTGCTTATTTCAGGGTATCAAGTATCCTTTTGACTCTCACCCTTTAAACTGAGGTTCAGGATATCAGGATGATCTAATAAAGGTTTTTCCATTCAGGGTCTAATCCAAGATCCCACCTTGCCATATGTCATTAAGATGTAATCATCAATACTCAGGAAGCCTGAAGGATATCAAAGATCCTATTGTCTCAGGTTGATAGGGCTCTCACAAGGTTATGATAGTGTATTTGTAATTTGAAATAGTATTCTTATCTACTTTTACGTTAATTTCTTAGAGGGTAAATGGAACACAAAGATTAAATTTCCTTGTCACAAGTCTACTTAGTGAGACCTAGAGCTGCAACCTATTTATTTTAATATATATGCTATGGTTTTCACAATACATAACTATACTCCATTTTTTTTTTTTTTTTGGCATGGAAATGTATATATTGGTTGGCCTCTGAAAGACTTTCCATTTCAGTAAATCTAAATGAGAGATCTAAGTAATGTTTATTATCTCCTGGTGGTCCCTTAGGGAGGCACGTCTGCATAGTGGCCTATGGTTCTCAAACTTTGAAGAAACCTCTGTTCCCTTTGTAATTCCTACCACGGCTTCTACTGAGGCTTCTGCCCCTCTGCTGTTACTGCTGCTCCGGCACAGACAAGTGGCAAGCAGTGGACCCCATCCACGTGGCCTCAGCCTCCAGGGATACACTTCCTTAGGTGAGTTAACTGCCTTTGGCCATAATCTCAAACGGAAGTAAATCCACAGCGGGGCAATATAAACCAGACTTGGTGCTCCCTACTCCCTTTGAGGGCAATTCGGTGGCCTATGCAGATGGATCCCATGCACTTAGCCTCACATTTTCCTGAAAGAAGAAGAATCTCTCTCTCAAGAAGCAGGCATCCAAAAAAACTGAATACCCCCACGTGGGCTTCCAATTCCTTTATCTCAACATTCACATCCATGTGACAGGCAGTCAAGCTGCAAGTTCTCCCACCGAGGCTGTCTAGTGGCACAAAAGTGCAACATTCAAAGGGAAACCCCAAGAACCCTTTCACCAGAAGCAGGAGCTTCTACCCAACTGGGGTGTCCACATGTGTGTGCCACTATGAAAAGACCCTCTGAAATTCATCCTGACACTGTTCTTCAGAAGGAAAGTAGGGCATGCCCAGCACTGTTAATGCCACTTGACACTTTCATTTTTCACTGTTTTCTCTCTTTGGTTTCCTCGCTCTGTCACTACCTACAAGTGATAATTGGTTAGTCAGTGACTGAAATTGCTAAAAGCAAGTGACCAAATATATAGTTGAACTCCTAACATCAACCCTTCAATACCTAGGAAGTACTGATTCCCACTTCTTGCCCCCGACCCAGGCATTGCCATCAGGTTTAGGGGGGAAAAAAGGATTCTGTGTGCTCAAGATTAGCAGACTTTGAAAGCCAATATAGTCCCTTAGGGCATTAAAAAGGAAAAGGTTTCAGTAAGTGATTGGTATTTGTATGCTTTTTTGAAAAAGTTTAATTTTCACTTTTATCAAGCTGTCCATTTACAAAGATAGAGGTGGTAACAAGCCGAAAAGTTGTGTTATGTGCAAAAAAATCCCTTGAAATTAAAAAAAAATTTTACTTATTTATGGATATCCCAAGAGACTTTTAATATTTTTTGAGAAGGAAAAATACACCTCTAAAAAAAGAATATGGATTCATACCACAAGGGGTGAAAGCAGATATATGTGGAGAAAAAAAGTGACAAATATACATCTTTATATTTAAATGTGCGATCATTTAGCATGAGACTTCTGTCAGTTTGTTCCAGATGTTTCCTTAATCCTTAGTAATAGTCCATTTAACTGTGAATAAAAAAGATTTGCTCTTTCCCACCATATGATTTCACTCGTGTGGAACTTAAGAAACAAAGGAAAAAAAGAGACAAAAAACAGACTCTTAAATATAGAGAAGAAACTGGGAGTTACCAGAAGGGAGTTGGGGGTGATGGGTAAAATAGGTGAAGGGGATGGAGACCACACTTCGGATGAGCACTGAACAATGTACATAATTGTCAAATCACTACATTGTACACCTAAAAGAAATATAACACTGTATGTTAATTATACTGGAATTTAAAATTTTTTTAAGTAAACATTTAAAAAAATCTACTCTTTCTTATTAATTATGTAGATTAAGTTGAGCATTTCTCTTGAGAAACAGCTCATGTTTTCAGGACCAGCTCTCATGCCATAGGAAACAAAAACCAAAATGTTTCAAGACAAAATTTCTTCCACCTAATTTATTTTCTAGATTAATTTACCTCTTGCTCTGGGTTGGAATCAAGAATTCCAGTCTCATGTAAATATCCCCCAGCATAAAATCAAAAAATACTCTGTTGAATTCCCTGAAGATAGGTAGGGTGATTATTGGAACATAAAGTTGGGTTTTGAAAACTGTTAGAATTTCTGACAATGAACATTGATTAGGACATTTTCAGAGTATGTTTGTTACGAAATACAATGAGGTTTATGGAACAGTTTGTAAATTGAGTCTTGCCCCACCAGAATTTCTTTGCAGAGAAACAGAGTGACCAAAAACTAATAGTTTGTCATTCTACATGTGAAAGAATTAACCTATAAACTCTCATAAACACAACTTTTGTTTCCAAGGACCTGTACACATTCAAGCATCTAGAAAGCACTCATAAAATTTTTTGACAAACATTATATTTCCTGCGCTGCTAAAAATTTATGAAAGAAACGAACTGTTTTCATCTATTCCTTTATTAGCTTGCAATTCACAAAGGAGAAAAGGTCATGACATAAACAGCAATAAAAAATTTGTGATCTGTTGATTTGGGATATGTACTTTAGGATTAGGATTGTTTTTATTCTTCATATAAAATGGTGACTGTTCTAAAATTGTAGAAATCAAACCCAAGTTGTTTTTCTTTCATTAAAGATGAAGTCCCTGGAGTGAAGGGGTAACTGGGTGCTGGGTATTAAGGAAACCACATGATGTGATGACCACTGGGTGTTATACTCTATGTTGGCAAATTGAAATTAAATAATTTTTTAAAAAGATGAAGTCTTTTCTCCCTAAAACATGGAGGTCCCCAAAATACTGATACCAAGTTTACAAGATATCATGTATTGACTGTGTTATCCCATTTATGTAAAATTGTAAAAGACTGTCCACATGTACATGGACTCAGAATCATTATCATCTCTGGAATTGTGTTCATCAAAGTATAAAACAATGGTTTTCTGTGGTAGAAAGTGTTCAACAAATTCTACTCAGAACTTCACAGTTTTCTTGATTGAGTAGCTTTCAGAAAAAGCCAAATTATTTTTATCGATAAAGTCAAAACATGTATTGGATCTCTCGAGATGAAAGTTTCGCTCCTCAGGCCCCTGTTGTGTTTTGCAACTTGAAGCAAGGCCTGCCGACCACAGCTGGGGTCAGCTTCCTGCACACAGCGGCTCTCTGCTCCCTAACAGCACCTCTGGGACCAGAATTGGAATAACCACCTCTGGAGCTTTTTAGGGAGCGATGCCTGATTACAAGAAGCTATCTGTTATCACCAGTTTCTCTGTCCTTATCGCACGTAGCTGACAATACTCACTAGACAGTGATGTTCACTTTTTAATTCAGCATGTCTGGGGTAGAGTCTAGATATTTGCATTTTCAGCAAGATTCTCTGGTGATGCTGAAACGCACCCAAGTTCAAAGCATCTGGACTCAACATATCCCAGTGAATGTTCTGTGTGATGGGAACAAAGCCTTCTATGCCCTACACATCAGTTGGTCTTGCCAAATCTTAGCAACCAATGAGTAACTTCAGCATTCTGAGATCACTCATCTACCATCTTGACAAGAACCCGGTCAGTACAGTCGGCGTTAGAAACCAGGCCTGACCAGTAAGCAACGGCTCCCCCTCTGGCAGGTCTAAGGTCAAAGGTCCCTTTATCTATTAAATAGAAATAACACCAACTTCATAAGATCTTTTGAATTTACATTTATTAACAGCTTTATTGAGATTTAATTCACATATGGCACATATGTACATATGATACAATTCACACATTTAAAGAATGCAATGTAGTGCTTATTCAGCGTTGTGCAACCATTGCCACTGATTTCAGAACATTTTCATCACACCAAAAAGGAACTCCATCCCTATTAACAGTCACTCCTCATCTCTCTTCCCCTCATTCCTGATAACACTAATCTATTTTCTGTTTCTATAGATTTCCCTACTGGGAACATTTCACATAAACAGAATCATACATTATGGGTCCCTTTGTGACTACTCCCACTTAACGTATTTTTAAGGTTTATCCATGTTGTAGCATGTACCAATATTTATTCCTTGTTATTGCCAAATAATATTCCATTAGATAAATCTGCTATATTTTGTTTATCTGTTCATCAGGTAACAGACATTTGTTTTGTTCCCAACTCTGGGCTAACAATATAGCGCTGCCATATAAACATTTATGAGCAAATGCTTGTGTGGACATATGTTTTCATTTCTCTTGAGTGTAAACCTAGGAGTGGAATTGCTGGGTCAGATGGTAACTCTATGTTTAACATTTTGAGGAACTGCTGAGCTATTTTCCAAAGTGGCTGCACCATTTTACATTCCAAAAGCAGCAGATGAGGGCTCTAATTTCTCTGCATCCTTGTTTGTATTTTTTGTTAAAGTTATGACTAGACAGTGGTGTCCCATTGTGGTTTTGATCTGTATTTACCTAATGACTAATAATAATGTAGAGTATCTTTTCATGTGCTGTTGGATACTTCCATATCTTCCTGGGTGAACTATCTATTAAGATCCTCTGCCTGTGTTTTAATTTAGTGATTTGTCTTTTTTATTAGTGAGTTGTAAGGATTCTTCATATATGCTGGATACAAGTCTCTTGTCAGGTATGTGATTTCCAAATATTTTCTCCTTGTGGATTCTCTTTTCACTTTCTTGACTATGCTCTTTGAAACAAAATACTTCCAATTTTTTCCAGTTTTATTGAAAAATAATTACCTACATCATTTGTATCGGTTTAAGGTAGATAGCATGATAGTGGATTTACATGGATTGTGAAATGATTACCACAATAGGTTCAGCTAACATCAATCTTCTCAGATTCAATAAAAAGAAAGGAAAGAAGAAAAAAGGAAAAAGAAACTCTCCTTGTGATGAGATATTTGCGATTTATTCTCTTAACAATTTCTCTCTATACGTGTAGCTGTGTTAGCTAGAGTCCTTTGTTGTACATTACATCGCCAGTACTCATTCATCTTAAAACTGGAAGTTTGTTATCTTTTGACCACCTTCTTCCATTCCCCCCACCCTGCATACTCTGCCTCTAGTAACTAGTTCTGACCACTTTTTCTGAGAATTTGTATTTTTTATTGTTGTTTTTTAGATTCCATAACTAAAAATACAATTTTAATTTTGATGAAGCCAAATTTATCTTTTTCCTTTAGTTCCTTGTGTTTGGGGTACAGTTGCCTAATCTGAAGTCATGAGGATTTATTTACTCCTGTGTAGTGAGGAATTTCAATGAGGATTAACTGAGATAATGTATACAAATTCTGAACATGTAAATATTAACACAAATTATCATTTTTATTGTTCAGAAAATTCTGGGTTCTGCTTTCTACCCTATCGTGCTTCTCTGGTTTCCACTCGGTGCCTCTCTCCTCCTTCTTCTTGGTTGTACTGGTTATCTGGCTTTGATTCCAGACTCTTCCTGATAACACTGCTTCTGGAATCCTCCTATAACCTTCCATTGGAATCAAATAAATGGATTCTTGCTTAATCCAATTTCCAGATTGTCCAGGAGGGGGCATCAGACAACCAGAAGAGAATTCCTTGGAAAAATCCATTCTAATCATATCTAGTATCTACCATTGACTGAGCTGGGTGGCATCTTTATTATATTCTATTCATTGGAATAATTGTGGGCGTGAAGTATTAGTATCTCGATTTGATAAAGGAGCTAGCTTATTTTCAGGTCAGTTTAGTAACTTTCCCAACATGTCTCAGTTTAGTAACTGATGAGCTGAGATGTGACCGACTATGCAGCCTGTAGTCTTTTTTTCATGCCATCAAGTCTCAATCTTCCAGGGTAACAAGGAATCTTGAGGCAGAATTAGAACTTATTAGTTTTAACCAACATTAAAATAGTAACAAGAATGTGCTAAGAGAGTATGTCCAGGACTTGGAAGACATTGAAAAAAACCTGAAAATCGAGTTCACTGGTTTCAAGAGTTGCAATATAAATTAGAAACACAGGCAAGCAATGTACCCTGAAGGCAGCTAGGAGGAACACCTCAATGAAGTCAACGTTCTCTCTTCTGAACTGATGTGTGATGTTTGTCATGGTTGAGTACTCGCCTAACTTAAGAACCTTGAGCCTGATCAACTTTTCTAAGTCACTACGTCTACAGTTTAAACATCCACCCAGGAGACAGCAGTACTTTCTCAAAATGTTTTCTGGCGTACAGTAACTCAAGTACCCTGTTTATGTACATATTTGACAAGGTTCACTCTCTGTGCTGTACATCTTGTGTGTCTTGACAAATGTATAATGACATGTGTCCACCATAACAGTATGGTGCAGAATAGTTCCACTGCCCTAAGGATCACCTGTAAACCATGCGCTTTAGTGAACGTGTCAATATTGGTTCACTAATTGTAACAAATGTACCACATTAATGCAAGATGTTAAAGATAACAGAACAAGCAGGGGAAACAGTGTGGAAACTTCCTGTATTCTGTGGTCAATTTTTCTGTAAGTCTAAAAATGTTCTAAAAAATAAAATCTCTTAATTACAAAGAAAGAAGGAAAGAAGAAAGGAAGGAAGGAGGGAGGTAGGAAAGAAAGAAAAGGAAAAAAAAAGAAAAGAAAAGAAAGAAAGAAAAAAAGATACTGAAAAGAAAAGAAAGGAAGAGGTAGGGGCACTTGGATGGTTCAGTCGGTTAAGCCTCCGCCTTTGGCTCAGGTCCTGATCCCAGGTCTGGGATCGAGCCCCATGAGCCCTGCATCATTCTCCCCACTCAGTGGGGAATCAGTTTCTCCCACTTCCTCTGCCCCTCATCCCACTTGTGCTCTCTCCCCGCACCCTCAGATAAATGAATAAAATTTTAAAGAAAAGAAAGAAGCAGTTTGATGAAGTTAACTAAGATTCAGTGTGGCAAACCACGAAGACCTGAGTTCAAATCTTGTCAGTAACACTTCCTAATTGGTGGGCTGTGAACTTGCTATCTCTGGATTTCGATCTCTTTACATTTAAAGTGGAGAAAATAAAATCTACTTTAAAAAGTGTTTTGTTTTTCTAAAGTTGCCTGGGACCACTGCAGCAGACTCCCTTGAATGTGTTTTCCAGTGCAGATTCCAGAGCTTCTCTGCACATTTACAGACATGCAGGCCTGGTGCCTGTCATGCTGCATGTCTAAGCAGCTCTTCACTAGAAAGCAACAAACAGCGAGTAAGACATATTTCCTCACTGTAGATCCCACAGTTTTCCTTTAGGAAACAGCACCTCTCCCTTAAGCTCTCTCTCTTACTATGAGTTTGAAACATTATAAAACCAGAGGGTTATAAAGCCAGTAAAATTTATATTGTTTGACACAGTAAGAATAATGATGATGAACACTTCCAGTGCAGTTATCATGAGCCAACTACTCTAAAGCTTGTATAGTAACACCCTGAATCCTCACAACAACCTCATTTTGCTGATACTATTAACTTCAAGTCCATTACACAGATGAGGAAATAAATGCCCAACGTCAGTCATGTAACTTGAAATTGTTAATAGCTAAAACAAACCTTCAGGCAACCTGACTTCATAGTCTGTTCTCTTGAATGCTGCAATTCTTTTTCATGACAAATAATTTAAAGCAAAAGATTTGGGTAGGGTGGGGGGAGCCCCATACATATGTACATCAATAGGGGACTGACTGGGTAAAGAAATTCACCAAAGGATGAAACACCGTGGTGAAGAAGTATAAAGACATTGTCACTAAGCTTAAAGACCACCTATACAATGTGTATAAGGTGCTGCCTTTACATTTAATACAAATCTCTTTTTCCAAATTGATTTTTGGGAGAGCTTTGTGTTTTGAGAGTTTAGCCTTTGGTTGTTAGAAATTTTTTCCCAGTATGTCATTTGATTTTTGATATACTTATGGTAGTTTGTTGTTGTTGTTGTTGTTGTTGTGTTGTCTTCTGTACTTGAATTCGTTTTTTATTTTATAGCTTTTGGATTTTAATAATCATTAGAAAGACCTTTCCCATTTCAAGGATGCAAAGAAATTATCTGAATATTTTCTCCTCGTGCCTTCACAGTTTTCCTCAGATAGGATTTTTCATGAATTTTCAATTTATTGTGATAGACAGTTTGAGGTATGAATGAGCTCACTTATTTTTACAATGCTCATTATTAAATTGCCTTCTTTGCTCTTCTAATACAAGATGTCCTCTTTATCACAAATTGAATTTTCTTTCTTTTTTTTTTTTTTTTTTTTTTTACAAATTGAATTTTCTTATGTATTTTGGACTTTTTTGGGATTTACTTTGTCCCTTCGGGACTATGTTTTTTGATTTACAAAGCAGCCAGAGGCTTTGCCTTTGTACTCAAATATTATTTCAATCCTGCAGATAAATTTATAGCCTTTTAATGCACCGTGTTATTGCCAACATCCCTCATTGTCCTGGGGAAGTTATAGAAGTAACAAACGGTGGTTTTACAGTTATGCCTCAGAAGTATCCACATCTAGAGAAACATTGTTCCTGTTGATAAAGATATGGTGACAATCCCCAATGAGCTTTCTAAATTCCTATCATTCTATCAGCTTAACTCTACAGGTATTCTTTGGAAAATTGCAGCCATGAGGATTGCATTAAATTCACACCGTCTGCAGCCCGAAAGAGAAAATATACTAACTCTGTCCATTCACATCTCCTTGGCATTGTGTAAACATGAGGGACCAAAATCAAATGTTCTAATTTTCTTGACTCCTAACTTGGTGTCTTCATCTGCTCTTGGCTTCCAGGGTCTGCACGTATTCCCCAGAAACCACAGCATGAACGGCAGCTTGACTCAGGCATATATTGACAATGCCACAGGGGTTATTCCAGCCAACGTCGCTTTCAAATCACAAAGCTCCTGCATGGGCCACTCGGTGACCCAAGGTCCCTTTAATCCTCTAGAAAGCCCTGTTTGGATGGGATAGACTTTCTGACAGTTTTTGAACTTTGCGGACTCCGTATCAGACTTCTGGTCTCCAGTTACATGCACACAGTCGGATAAGGCAGCAGGAGTGCTGGGTCTCAAGACCTGCGTATGACTTGGCCAGTGCTCTTGGCTGAGTCTCGGCACTGCTAAGCTCCAGTAACCCGTCTGAATGTGTATGTGTGCTTTCTAGGCCTGAACAGCTGGGAGGAAGGGGGCCGGTCACAAATTAAATTAGGAGGTGTAAAATGCTGTGGGAAGAAAAACAAACCAAGATGGCAAAAACAGGTGCCAAAAGGCGTTTGTTCACAACCCCATCAAAATTTCATTTCTTTGTGTATGATTAGCCGCTAAGCTGCATTAGGGAAAATTTCATGCTTCTCTGACCTTTTGATGTCCTGAAGAGAAAAAGAAGTAACACCTGTTGCTGAAAGATTTTCCAAGAGAAGAGGCTCTGTTTTCCAGCAATCTCAAGGGCTCCTCTCTTCCACACTGTGTATGGATTTAAAGACTGTGTCCTTTAGAAACCAGCCTCTTCAAAGACTCGTTGAACAGTACAACTATCCCTTTATTATAATTTTGCAGTTTATTTTCTGAGGATTATCTATTCGTAAGCCTGAACTTTTTTGTTAAAGAAGTTTTAGGAAGATGCAAGCTCACATCACAATAGTACTGATTAGTTCCATCATGTCCAAAGCATCTCTCAGGTCTCCTGACAATTCCTGAATTCTAAGTAGGAGACCCAAAGGGCGAACATCCACACAACCCCATTGCACAGTGAGCCCAGCCTGCAGGTAAACACTGGGTTGAAATATAGCCACTAGTGACAGTTCTGGGGCTCTACTCACCTTTGTTGAGGAAACTACAAATGCCTTAGATTCCCCCTAAATTGTTCTAGGAGGCATCTCATGTGTTCCTTGACTACCTCACAAGCCCTGGCTCATTGTATTGTGCTTACTAATGCCTTTCTAAGGTACCACGTGGCTGGTAAGGCCCTCATTGTCACTTCTCTGTGCCAAGATTGTAAAGCTATGAGCTCCATGCTGAGGGGCTGTCTTGGGTGCTGATGCCCAGATTCTTGGCACCTCGTGCTCTCAGGATCCTGGCTTGATTCATTTTTGGCCTGATTCATTTCAGGCCAAAACTTCAAACTTGAGTGGAAATAGGACTTGAGGACCTGAGTGAGAGAGACACCCTACTCTTCCCTTAAGGCCTACCATTCTTGAACTCTCGGCCCTTAGAAGAGATTCTAAGAACCTTCCCTCTCAAAAGATGTCTCAGTTCACCATGTGAGGGGAGCCTAGACAGCCTACGAGTCCCTAGGCACGTCTGTGACCCAGGACAAACTTAGGTAGGCTTTATGATAGGAGATCAAAAGCGACACTAACCTAAAACGACTTTGGAAATATTTCTTCATGAAATTGGCATTCTGAATTTATGATCCTGTGGTTGTAGAACAATCTAGATTTCCTTTCAAATTATTGGAGGGGGACAAGAATTAATAAGAATTAGAATTCAGGGGCATCTGGGTGGCTCAGTCGGTTAAACGTCTTACTCTTTCTTAATCACAGCTCAGGTCTCGATCTCAGGGTCGTGAGTTCAAGCCCTGCATTGGACTCCACACTTGGCACAGACTCTACTTTAAAAAAAAAAAAAAAGAGTCCAAAGGAAATGGTATCGGTGACTGTCACTTCACAGAGATAGGCCTACTAACAGACATGCAACATTAATAATATCTTACATTTCCTATGTGCAGCCCAGTTTTCAAGGAGTCATCTGCTTCACAGTGTCCACATGTGTGAATCAGGTAACCTCATATGCTTATAACTCATGGGCCATGAGTTTTCTTGTCCTGGTCATTCATCCCCACTGTGATTCAGGATCCAGTTTCTGCTTTCAAGCTTTCCGTCCAATGGCATTTTCTTCAGTATTTGAAGGCAAGATGGATGAGAGATGGAGAGCAACCTGGAATTCTGGCTCAACCAAATGTTAACTGTGTGACCATGTTCAGATTATGTATCTTCTCCTGCAACTGAGGCTCTGCTGCTATAGAATGAGGATAAAAATAGTAATACCTCATAGGGACTTTTCAAGGATTGCACAAGGCAAACTATGTCAAGCACAAGCTAAACACTAGCTTGGAGTGTTTCAGGAAAAGGTACACTTTCAATCAATATAGAACAGTCTCATGAATCAAACTCAAGAGCCACTCTGAATTGCAGGATTAGAAGATGTAAAAACTACCAAGTTATTTATTTATTTTTTTTATAATTTGTAAACTGGTTCCTGGTAAATTTATCTCCATGACTATAGTTCATAGAAATAAATTAAACTCCATGAACTGAGGTTCTTCTATCCCTTCATAGCACCAACATGAGAGGGTGGCTCTAAGTACCAGCTGCAGATGGACTGGAGGAACAGAATCATTCATTTCTTTACCACTTACTATTCGATCCTGCTCTATTCACATAAGAAAATCCCCCAAAGTAATTGAATTCAGCAATAATTCAAAAAATAGAAATGGTTCTGCAAAGGAATGTGTAGACATCTTCTAGAAAGCCTAACTCCTGACAGGTGAAAAGTCTCAAAAGAAAAACAAATGACTAACAAATGTCTAGGCTAACAGGAAAATAATTCCCAAAAGAATGCACACAGGAAGAGCCAGGGCCCAGAGCACTGCCAGGCCTCATGTCCATGAGAGCTATGCTCACCAGGGGTTCACAGGTGACCAAGATGTGCTCTGTTCTTCAGAGCCCACAGTACACCAAAACTTCTCTGGGGAAGTGAAGAGAATTTATTTCGGCTCCATCTCTGAGCTACCTGCTTTTGATTACATGGGTCCTAAATAATCGCCCTGTGACACCAAGGTTTTACAGAAATTTTGGAAAGGCCTCTCTTTGAGATGCTGCCCTCAGTGTTGCTATTCCTTTCAGATCACTGGGGCAATGTTATCTGAGTTTCTAACCCAGACCCCCTCTTCCCTTAGGAAACATTCTCTCCCAGAGGGTTCTTGGGCCTCTCCATACACCAATTATGTGTGCCTGAAAGCATATGAATTCAGGAATGAGCACAGCTGAAGTTCCAACTGGTCTGTGCTTCAGAATGATTTTGTCAGTCACCGAATCACAGAGCTGGTGGGTTATGGAACTACTACTTCAGCCATGAAAGTCTTATTCTGTAGCCCTTTTTCATTTTCTTTTCCCTCACTGAATATTGCCTCACTCCATGAAATGGTACAAGTCAATTACAAGCAGGAGCGGTAATCAGGAAGGGACAAGTCTCACTATAGTTAATAAAGGATCGTCTTTCCCCACAATTACTCTTCAGCAAGGGGATTAATTAGTATATTCTTTAAAAACTGTTTTCTATGTGCCACCTTCAGACAAGTGCAGCTTTGGTGTGATATGTGATGCTGTTGTAATAGGAACCTAGACCTGGTAACTAATCTTCATTATTAAATACTTGATTTTAAGTGTCACATAGATTTTCCTCTGCCTCCTCAGAGGTAACTCTTAACCTTCATATAAATTCTAGGTAAAATGGAAGTAACTATCTCCTACGAACTCATGGACATCCAGAGGATGAGCTTCTGTACAATATTTTAGTGGTTTAGGACAGGAGTATGAAAAGTATGTTGATTTCCTTTGACCAAAGCATGACTTTACTTTTTCTGCTTTGCTCTTCCTTATAAACTGTGTTGGACAGGAGTCTAATAACATAGTTGGGATGCTGGCCATACCTATGACCTCTATCAGAAATCTTGCCTCTGATGCCTCTGATGGAGTGGTGTATTTAAAGTATTGGCAGGGGGAAAAAGCCCAGTCAACCCAGAACACCATGCATAGTGAAAATATTTTTAAAAAATTAAGGTGAAGGGGTGCCTGGGTGGCTAAGTGGTTAAGCCTCTGCTTTTGGCTCAGGTTGTGATCCTGGAGTCCTGGGATTGAGTCCCACATCGGGCTCCCTGCAGGGAGCCTGCTTCTCCCTCTGCCTATGTCTCTGCCTCTCTCTGTGTGTCTCTCATGAATCAATAAATAAAATCTTAAAAAAAAAACCTAAGGTGAGACTTTTGCATATGATAAAAACTGAGAGGACTCAATGGCAAAAGATATGTACCACCACAAATGTTCAATCAAAAATTTTCAGGTAGGAGTATTATTACCAGATGAAAACTTAGTTGCACAAATGAAAAACACTGTAAATGGTAAAAATGAACCTAAATATAAAGGGTATTTTTCCTTATTTTTAATAAATTTAAGAGATATTTGATTAAAGTAAGTAATAAAAGCTTAACTGTAGGGCTTATAATATATGTACACATAAAATGTACAGCAAAGTAACAATAAAGGAGGGAGGAATTGGAAATATATTGTACAATTCCTAAAGAATATATAAAGCAATATAGTATTTTAACACAGCTATGACAAGTTAAAGTTGTTTATTTTAAATTTTCAAAGAACCATTAATTATTTAGAGAGGTAAGGCTAAAAGTTACTAGGAAAGACAAAATGGATTCATGAAAAATACTCAATCCAAAAGAAGAAGGAAAAAGGGAAATAGAGAATAAATGGAAAAAAATTTTAAAAAAATAGCAAGATGAAATTCAATCATATTAATAAAGTAAATTTAAATGGTTTAAATACCCAAATTAAGTGGCAGAGATAAAAATACAAACAAACCAACCAGCAACAGAGTCAACAATGCCTTGTGAACAAGAAACCTCTTAAAACAGAAGTCAATACACTATGGCTCATGGGCTAAATCTAACCTGGAGTATGTTTTTTTATTTTTTAAGGCTTTGTTAATATCAGACAAAGTTGACATCAGAACAAAGAATATCAAGAAGGATAAAGAGAAGCACTAGGCAATGATAAATGGGTCAATTCATCATCTAGACATAAATACTTAAATACATATGAACAAAGCTTTAATAACATGAAGTAAAACCTAATAGAATTAAAAGGAAACATAGTCATAACAATAACTGGGGACTTCAACACTCCTTTCTCAGTAATTGAAAGACAAAGCAAAAAAAAATAAAAAATGGTATAGATGTAGGTGCCTGAACACTACAAAGAAGTTAACCGAAAAAGCAATGATTGACTATTCTACCCAATAACAACAGAATATACATTCTTCTCAAGTGCACATGAAATATCCACCAAGGCAGGTCACATGCTGGTCATAAAACAAATCCCAACAAAGTTAAAAAGAACAGAAAGTATATAAAGTATGTTCTCTAACCTAAATGGAAATAGACTAGAAATCAATAGCCCATTATGGAAAATCCCAAAACATTTAGAAATTAAATATATATATATATTTATTTAAGATTTTATTTATTTATTCGTGAGAGACACACAAAGAGAGGCAGAGACACAGGCAGAGGGAGAAGCAGACTCCTTGTGGGGAACCCAATGCAGGACTTGATCCCAGGACCCCGGGACCATGACCTGAGCCAAAGGCAGAGGCTCAACCACTGAGCCACTCAGGTGCCCCCAGAAATTAAATATATTTCTAAATAACCTATGGATCAAAGGAGGAGACAAAGAGAACTATGTTTTGAACTGAATGAGAATAAACAGAAAACAAATATGAGTTGAAACTAAAGCACACTTAGAGGGAAATGTATAGTATTAAATGAATATATTAGGAAATCATCTAAGCTTCCTAATTTAAGGAACTACAAACAGAGGATGAAATAAACTAAAATCAAGTAAAAGGACAGACATAAAGATAAAAGTATGAATAAATAAAATTGAAAGCAGAAAAGAAACAGAAAATCAATGACACCAAAAGTCATTCTAATAAAATTAAAACTCTGGCCAAACTGATGAAAGAAAGAGATAAGTAGAGTAGGGAGACGAGAGAGAGAAGGAAAGGGAAACACAAGACACCAATGATCAATATCAGAGATAAAAGAGAGAAAATTCCTATGGATTATATATATGTTAAAAGATAGAGAACATTACAAAAAAGAAGCATTATGACAATGAATTTGATAATTTAAATTACTGGTTCCCAGCCAACAGGGGTCAATTAGACAGTTTGAGTTGTCACAACTAGGGGGCTTGCTCCTGGCATCTAGTGAGTAGAGGCCCAGGATGCTGTTAAACATCCTATCATGCAAAGGACACCCTCTCATGATAAAGAATTATCTTACCACAACATCACTTTGGTTGAGAAACCCTAACTTAGATGAAATGGTCATATTTCTTAAAAGGTGTTAACTACCAGTCGTCTCAAGAAGAAACAAATGTAATGGAATAAATCTGTATCTATAAAATTGAATTCACAGTTCAAAATTTTGTACAAAAGAAAAGTCCAGGATTCCATGAACTCACAGGTTCTAACATTTTGGAAGAAATAATACCAATTTTACACACATTATTCTAGAACATAGAAAATAGAGGTAACATCTCCCAACTCATTTTGTGAAACCATTATCCTGTGACCAAAACCAGACAATGCAAGAAAATCAGTGACTAATATTCTTCATGATTACAGCTGTAATAAGTTTTAATAACAGTGGTTGAAAGCCAACAATTCATAAAAAGGATAATAAATCATGACCAATTGGGGTTAACTGCAGGAATGCAAGATTTATTCAATATTAGAGAATCATCTATTTAATTCACAATATCAACAGACTAAAAAACAATATCACTAAAGCATTATGCAAAGCACCTGAAAACCTTCAACATCCATTTATGATCAAAGCTGTCAGGAAAAAAAAAAAAAAAAAAGCTCTCAGCAAACAGGGATAAAAGGGACTCCCCTTGGTCTGATAAAAGGCATCTACCAGAAGCCTACAGCATACCTCTAAACTTAATGGTGAAAAAGCAAGCAGGGAATCCTCTCTCATTATTCCTACTTAGCAATATACTGAGTTCTGAGCCACCGAAATAAAGCAAAAGACAGAGAGAGTGAGAGAATAAGAGTAGTTTACACATTAGAAAGAGATTTAAAACTGCCTATATCAACAGATCATATAATTATCATATAGAAAATCCCAAAGAATCTTTGAGTTTAGCAAGATCACAGACTATAAGGTCAATATAAAACATCACATTTTATATGCTAGCAATGAACGGCTGGAAGTTAAAACATAATACTATTTGCAATAACATCCCAAAAAAAAGGAATATTGATTAAAGTTAACAAAAATGTAAAAGCTTTGTTCCCTGAAACTATGGAACACTGAGGAGAGAAATCATGCCATATTATGGACTGAAAGATTCAATGTTAACTTATTAATCCTCACCTTAGTGAGCTAAGATGAGCTAAGGATTAATTAAATGTAATCCCAAACAAAATTCTAGTAGGGTTTTTTGTTTTTGTTTTGCAGATAAGCTCATTATAAAATTTGTAAAGAGAAGGAAAGGAACCCAAACAGTTTATTTTGAAAAACCAAGGCCAAGTTAGAGGGCTCATATGACTTAATTTTGAGGTTTACCATAAAGCTATGAAGTATGGTGTTGGCAAAAGAATATATAGATCCATGGAACGGAAATCTAGAAATAGAACCACACATTTATGGTCAGTTGACATCCAACAACTATACCAAGGTAATCCAGTGGGGTACAGGATAGTCTTTGCAATAGTGGTGCAGAAGTAATTGGTATTAATATTAATATTCATATTAATATTAATATCCAAAAAAAGGAACCTCAACCCATACCTCATACCATATACAAAACTTAACTTGAGATGGGCAGCAGACCTAAATGTAAAACCTAAAACTTCTGAAAGAGAATATCATTGTAGAATTAAGATAAGGAAAGTTTTCTTAGTTAAGACAGAAGAATCAAAAAAGAAACACTGACAAATTATACTTTATCAAAATTAAAAATTATTCTTTGAAAGACACTTTCATTTTTAAGGAAATTAAAAGATAAGCCACAAACTGGGAGAAACTTTTGAAAAACACACATCTGTTAAAGAACTTCTTTCCAGAATATATATAGAAAATTCTCAAAACTAATAAGAAAACAACCCAATTAAAAAGAAAGGAGCTGGCAGCTCCAGTGGCACAGCGGTTTAGCGCCGCCTGCAGCCCAGGGCGTGATCCTGGAGACCCTGGATCGAGTCCCACATCAGGCTCTCTGCATGGAGCCTGCTTCTCCCTCTGCCTGTCTCTGCCTCTCTCTCTCTCTCTCTCTCTCTCTCTCTCTCTGTGTCTCTCTGAATAAATAAATAAAATCTTTAAAAAGGGAGGGAGGGAGGGAGGGAGGGAGGGAGGAAGGAAGGAAGGAAGGAAGGAAGGAAGGTAGGTAGGTAGGTAGGTAGGAAGGAGCGAGCTGGGGCTCCTGGGTGGCTCAGTTGGTTAAGCATCTGCCTTCGTTCAGGTCATGATCTCAGGTCCTGGGATCAAGCCCCACATCAGGCTCCTTGCTCAGCAGGGAGTCTGCTTCCCCCTCCCCCTACTCATGCTCTCTCTCTCTCTCAAATAAATAAATAAAATCTTTTAAAAAAAGGAGCAAAAGATTTGAATACACACTTCACAAAGGAAAAGATAGATGACAAATAAGGAAGAGATTGGATGGCAAATAAGCATATGAAAAGATGCATAAAATATCAGTCAGTAGGGAAATGCATATTAAAACCACACTACTAACAGACAACCAGACACCCATTAGAATGGCTAAACTTAAAAAAAAAAAGAAAGAAAGAAAAAAAAAAAAGAAAAAAAGCGTGAGGCACCTGGCAGTCTGAGTCAGTGGAGCGCGTGATTCTTGAGGTTGAGTTTGGGCCCCACACTGAGTAAAGGAATTACTTAAAAATAAAATCTAGAAAGAAAAAAAAGCCTTATAATACCCAATGCTGACAAGGATGCAGAGGAACTGAAACATTCACAAAATGCTAGTGGGACACAAAATGCTACATATAACTACTTTAAGAAATAGTTTGGCAATTTTAGAAAAAAAATTAAGAATATACTTACCAAATTACCAATCAATCCCTCTCCTAGGTATTTACACAAGAAAATGAAAGCATATACATAGACATGTATGTGAATGCTTATTCTTTTTATTTAAATTCAATTAATTAACATATATTCTTAGTTTCAGAGGTAGAGGTCAGTGATTCATCAGTCTTACATAACATCTAGTGCTCATTATATCATAGACTGTACTTAATGTCCATCACCCAGTTACCCCCTCTTCCCACCCTCCTCCCTGCCCCAGCAACCCTGTTTGTTTCTATGATTAAGAGTATCTTATGGTTTATTTCCCTCTCTGATTTTGTCCTAAGTTTTATTTTTCCCTTGAACGCTTATTCTGACAACTGGTATACAACAATGTAATTCAATGTTAACCATACAGAGTTAACATCACATTCTAGAAGTTTAAAGGCAGTATCCAACAAGATTGCCCTTACTTCAGATGCCAAGCACACTTGGAAGTGCCCAGGCCACTTGTATTTTTGATTAACTGGCTACAAAACCAGGGGTTCCCACAACCTCTTATTTCAATAATTCCCTAAATTACTCACAGAATTCAGAAAAGCACTATAATTTCATTACAGTTTTACTATAAATTATACAAATCAGGACAGTCAAATGAAGAGACACGTTGCTAAGTTCTGGGAGATTCCACAGTGCAGAGCTGCAGAGCTTCCTTGCCTCCTTCCCATGGAATCAGGGTGGGTCAAGCTTTTAGCACAATAATGTGTTTGTTGTCCAACCAGAGAACTCTACTGAACTTTGATGTCCAAAGTTCTTACTGGACTTCCATGACAGAGTGACCATTGATTGGATCATTGGCCACATACTTGAACTCAATTTCCAGTCCCCCTCTTCTCACCAAAGGTCCCAGACCTCTTAATCTCATGATTGATCCTTCTGGTGACCAGCTCCCATCCTGTCAACTCATCTCTTTAGCATTAATGCAGGTGATCTAAGGGGCTCATGAATAGTAAAGACACCCCCATTACATGGGAAATTCCATGAATTTAGAGTTGACCAGGGTTAGGAGTCAAGGGGAGAGGCCAAATTCTTTATTACACAACCATGTTTACAGTAGCATTATTTATAATTATCGAGGCCTTGAAATAAGCCAGTGTCCTTCAACTGATGAGTAGATAAAACAACTGTGGTTATCCATACTATGGAATATTAACAATAAAAAGGATGAATTATTGAAACGTGTCACAACACAGATGAATTTCAAAAACAATATAAAAATGTTTTTACATAGTCATTGTAAATGTAGTATCTATACAACACTGTTTTGTGATCTGAAGCATCAGAAGCATAAATTCTTTTTATAAAACCATAATAATTTCATTCAGCTCCAGGTTTTGCAATCCTCAGTACTATTTATGTTTTGGACCAGAAAGTTCTTTGCTGTGGGGTGCTATAGGATGTTGAGCTACATTCCTGGCCCCTACTCATTAAAGATGCTAGTAGCAACTTCTCTGGTTCCAATAATAAAAAATGTCCAGATATTCCCATACATTCCATGAAGAGTATATCCACCTTCATTTGGAAACTACTAAATTAGTCAAACATAACTTTTACATTTTCATAATCTTAAATGTTCTGTGGAGACAAAGATAACTTACTCAATTCATTAAATCAGTGTAGGAAATTCATGATATTCAAATTAGGCTTTCCATAGGAAAATATATCCAAGTTTTATAAAAATTAGAAACTGTAGAGTAATATTACTTTTCACACTAAGGCAAAGACATAGTTGTTTTGAACCTAAATTATTAAAACTGTCCAATTTGTCCTAGTATTTACTTCATTTAGTAATATTTTTTTCTACATTAATATATCTAATTATTAAAACAAGGTCTTAGCACTGTTATTTGGTAATTTATGCACGTTTTTGTTTATCTTGCATCTCAGTAATCTAGGCCTCTAATTTAAAGAAAGACTTTTTCCACCTCACTTCCTTCAGCAAGTATTCGAGTTTCCTTAAAGAATTAGCACACTTATCCACTAGACCTTTTTTTTACTTTGTCTCTGAAACTTCTTTGATTCTTTTAAATTTATGTTAAGTCCTTAGTCTATTGATGCAATCAGAATAAGAGCTTCATTAAATTTAAGACTTTATAATCTAATTTATCAATTATGGAGACAATGGTATACAAGTCAACTCTTGAGCAACTCTTTTCTAACTCTTGAGCAATAAAAGAAACTCTGGAGGAGTTTAGTTCTAAATTTCTTCCTACTTCAGTATTTATGTGTATTTTGTTTTTAATACAAAGATCTTTTCCGTATCTTCACCTGGTTCATTGGGGGGTTTTTTGTTTGTTCTTAAAGAAATAAGACAGAAAAAAAATCAGGCTAAGCAGCATCCTTCCGGTTGCAATAAAAAGTCATGAAGCTCTTGACAAGCCAAAAGTAATCTTTCTTTCAATCTCAGTCCCATTCTTTCATACATACATAATGATATAACTGTTATACAAACCAAGGAAAATCCTTAAGTTTCAACTCTTACCCTAACACCAAATTAAACTAATTTCAATTTTTAGAAAATCTTTTTGTGCATTCTCTATTTGGTGGTTAATCTGTATTTTAAAATAATACCCAATAGTGCTTATAATCAATTTTTATGCCCAATTAATTTTCCAGGAGTTAAGGCAATGAAGTGGGTGAATGCCAGCCATAAATGCAGTATTACAAACAATTTGTAGAAAAGCTTTTTTCTTTTCCATTTACAAACAACTTGCAGGCTCACTTTTATAACCACAACCTGAATGAAAAATAAAGAACAAAACTCACCAATTCATGGTAGCAGCTTTGTAAGGAGGGAGTTCAAAGACGAGGACTGCAGGAAGCCGCTTTCCAGCAGGCATAAAAACTCTTTTCCTGAAATTTTTTTTTTTTTTTTAGGTTACAGTACCGTATGAATAAGACAACATGGAGGATTCTACTGCTAGAAGGAAAACCTGTGGGCTGGAATGTGAATGTCTCAATCTCACAGGTAGGACCAGCTATTGGCCTGATTAAATCTATGTCTGAAATGCCAGTAAGATATTGAGAATCCCTGAGACAAAAGACAAATGACTCCTTGATAATCAGAGAGCAACACCCAGCTTCCCAACATTGCTTCTATCAATGCAGAAATAAAGCAGCTGTGCACTTAATTAAAACCAGAACCTGATTTGACCAAGACCCAGGAAAAGAATTAGAGGGAAAGCAAAAGAAAACAGTCAGCAGGGGTAGAAGTTCTAATTGTGGAATGAGGTTCATCCCTGAAGGCAAAGTGAGTGCATTAGGTGAGTCACTGGGCATCCCAGTGAGATTTGCACCTGTCCAAGGAAAACTCAAGGAATAGGAGCATTTGGGGAAGAAGGCATTTACTTGCAGAGTGCAAGGGAGTTTTCAGGCTCTAGGACTGGCTCACAAAATAAAAAGGACAATAGTTATCTTAAAGAGATTCCCACAATAGTGTCATAGAGTTAATAGCCTGATTGTGACAATTTTCTCAATCATTCATCTCACATCTTCAAGGAAAAAACTCATTTTCTCAGGTTGCAAAATCCCTTTCTTCCTCCTCCCTCCCCTCAACTATGGGATGCTTCCTTAAATAAAGACAAGGTAAAATATTTGGTTTTGCTGCCCCCCACTTTGCCCCCACCTTTCCCCTCCTCTTAAGGCTGAGTTAGGCATCCCTTTTTCATTCTCCCTACAAGGCAAGCCACAGATTTGTCAGGTGTTTGCTTATGGAGAAAAGACATACTCTTGTGAATGAGCACAAATTGGTTCTCAACTGGTGGTAATTTTGCCCCAGACATAATTTAGCAGTGTCTGGAGACGTTCTTGGTTATCACAACTGGGAGTGCTACAGGAATGATCTAGTGGGTAGAGCTCAGAGATGCTGTTAAACATCCTGTCATGCACAGGACAACTCCCACAACGTATTATGTGGCCCAAAATGTCAATAGCACTGCTGAGAAACTATGGTACGACTATAATGAGACAACCACAGTTGAGATTTCATCCTGAGCACTTACCAGTTTGAACCTTTGGATAAATGACTCAATCACTATATGCCTGAGTTCTCCCATCTATCAACTGGAGAATAGTATCTACACCTCAAAAGGTTGTTTTTTGAGTATTAAGTACTAAATAACTGTTATGGGAATCTTTATTGGAAATATACAAATCTGTTCTTCCAGCTTCTTGGAGTATATATCCATTCATATCAACATCACTTGATCTTTTTTTTTCCCCTTTTATCTACATCTAAATTCTCTTTGCTGTTTCCACCTCTAGGTACAGAGACTTCTACATGAGGGTAAATCTTATTCACTTTTAGTGCAAATCTTTATTAATAGTTATTTCTTGGGATCAAGGTACGTAGTTGAGCAAGAGTTAACACAGTAGGTAGAACTATGGTCCTTTGAAAGGCCTACTTAAAAGTTTGGCCCGTTTTCAGGTATCTGAGAACTTAGATTTCAGAAGCATTCGTACCATTCCCCAAACTGATAAAAAGTGGCTCACTATGCCTAAATTATTTGTACAAAATGTATGGCTTATGCAGAACACGTGCTTTCCTTTGGGGAGTCCAAAATTTTGGTACAAATGAGGCAAAGGGTGCCTACAGAACCCCCTCTCCCCAGCCCCCAGTAAAAATCAGTCTTGAATGATTTGTTTCCCTGGTTGCCAACAGTTCACATGTGGTCACAACTTATTGCTGGGGGCAGAACTGTCTCCTGCAAGACTCTATTGGGAGGAGAACTTGGGAGCTTATGACATTTCTCTGTTTGCCCCACGAATCCTTCTCCTTTGATCTTGTTCTGTATCTTTTTGCTGTAATAAATCCTAGCTGTGAGTAGGACTATAGGCTCTGAGTCCTGTCAACTCTCCTAGTGAATCACCAGGGGGTAGTCCTGGAGACTTCCAATACAAAATCCTATTTTTTATTCCACCTGATATGTAAAAGGTCCTATTTACCCTCTTAAAATGCTGCATTTCATGCATTTCTCATACACTGTACATACACGAGTTGATTAATTTTCATTCTATTAACTTTTTTTTTCTTGTGAAGTTCTAGGTTCTCAGTGGTTGTAATTTTTCCCAGGCCAAATGGTATCTGCCAGTATATATGGGTCAATGTCTGGCACACATTTTAAAAACTGAACTGTATCACATTTCTCTCTCCCCGCTGCACTTCCTAGTTGGATGTCCTATTGACCACACTAGCAAGATCCTTGGCAAATATCTTTCTCACACCTCATGGGACATACTATATTATCCCTCACTGAGTTCATTATTCTGGTACCCAGGGCCAAATCCAACTCTAATATCTGCAATAACCATCTTTTAATTTTTCACATTCTCCTTTTTCTTTCAACAACTCGACTTTCCATTAGAATGATAGGCTGAAAATAAAACTTCATATCCCAGATCCACTGGTTTTTCTATCTAGAGTCTATATTCCCTAATTAAGGATGCTTCACTTTTTCTCACCATCTAAAATTTTTCAAATCCTGTTCTTTGGGAACATTATCATCAAGCTATTAACTGGTGTTGATCACAAAAGTTTCTGTGGCTAAGTTTGGGAAGTTAGGCAAACAAAATTAAACAGACTTATTTATTACAGAACTTTTCAGAAAATTTGATAGTATCATTTGGATTATAAAGGAACATGTTAGGGTTTGGAATAGTATGTAGATCTGCATAAGTTACATGAAGTATAAAATTACTGCCCAGAAACATCTTAAATGGATCAACATTTTAGAGTATGCACTTTTGATAAATACTATGCCTGTCCACAGTAGGGTAAAAGTACAGCTGATGTCTGAGAAGTCTATGGATACAGATGCAAGACTGAAAATATTATGACCAATCAGACATAGCCACATTGTGAGTACTGAATCTATTGCCTTTAGAATTGAAATATTAATTAAAAATGAGATCAAAAACTGTTAATAGATTACTTATTACAGCTTGTTCTATGGGAAAATTACTTTATAATTTCACATGATAGGTAAGTGTAAAGTCTCTACAACACTGTGATCATAAATTACTTGCCCCATAAATGGAAAAATTAAATCCAGTAAGCTGTCAGTAATCACTCAACAGCTCTTCTATCAATCTGGAACTTGAATTGCTTGATTTCTAAAATGAAAAGAAAGGAAAATACAGATACTAAAACTAAGACCATTGAACAAGCACTTTTTAAAATAGTAAAAATATATCACTACTAAATAAATTCAACAAAAAGGTTTGTTAATACTTTATTAGTATTTTCTACTGGACAGAACAGAACGCAAACCAAATAAAAATTTTAATCTTCTTTTAGTTCAATAAAAATAACTGACATTCTGATTGTTGTTTCTTCTTTGTTAAAGAAGGAAAGTATTGATAGAATAGTTAGGCACACAGTTGACATTTACTGTACAATGATATGCACAAGTTATCTTTTAACAACTATAATCCTAAGATGTGCTCTTTATATTTTTCCCTTGTAATACAGGAGCCATACTCCTATAAGCAAAATTTACTAATAACAAAATAATTTTACAAGGAGTGACAAAAAAGACTTTTAAAACAAGTCCTTAAATAAAAGGATGCAGAAACAACGGAATGTAAGTCGTTGGGTTAAGAAGACAGTTTAAACTAGATCTCAAAACATTAAAAATTCATTTATTTTACAATTACTCAAATACACATGCATTAAATGAAAATATTGCACAAAATTAAAATTTTAGAATGTGAAATTTATATTGTTCTTAATTTTTTAAAAATTGATACACTTTCTGGTAGCACTTAACTGTTTGATTTTTTCCAAACACCAGCAGCACAAACTTAAAATGAGCGAACAGAAATATTCAAGAAAGTTTTTAATTTTTTTTTTTTAAATTAAGGCTAACCAAGTGCATCCATTGGTCAATGGCACAATTTTTTCAGCAACTATTCAGAACACCCTAATCATAGGAAATGCCCAGCTAAGTGCTATATTTAAATCATACAATCAATTTTTAGGTGAATGAACTATACGTTAGTAGTGATAGTTTCTAAATAGTTTATAGGTTACCCCCCCAAAAATCAGAAAACCCAAACAGAGAATGATCAATTTTGAAGGTTCTTGCCTAAAGGCACCACTGACATAGAAACACATTCAAAAATCAAATATCAGAAGACTTAAAGCCTCTTCAGGTATATATTTATATATGCAATAAATGCATTAAATGTAATAACTTTATTAAACATAGTACACTGTACTTGACTTATGGATTAAATATTTTACACACAGCTTGACCAAGTCATTCAAAAAGTATTCTAATTTTAGCATGACCACAGCTCTCTCTGATGTAAAACATAGATGTGCATAGAGAAAATGCACAACCGTTTACATAGACAACCATTTGACATTTCTGCTTTTGAAATATAAACTCTTTAAAACAAAAATTATTTAAAAAACTCATTTACTCATAGTTTTTGGTATGATTGCAGTTACCTTGCAGGGCTCTGTTACGAAAAGTTGCAATCCTGCAGGACCTTTCTTTCCCTGGTTGATGGCCAGCACTCCTCACATTATCTGGAAACGCTTTTCATATGTACACACTAGGCTCTCAAATGATTTCTTGTTTACTCTTAGACTTATTTATGTCAAAAATATACTTAAAATGGGCAAGGGTATATTTGAAAATCATTGCACTTATGGCCATGCTGTTGCTTTCTACAGACATGTTTCACAAATCCTCACTTTTAAAGCCTGGGGCATGGGGAGGGACCACGGCAGCAAGAGACACATTGGGAAGAAAAAATATTACTTCTTCCACCAGAGTCAATAAGGATCTTTTCTCATTTGCAAATTGCAATGAAAAGGATTTCATTTATGTAATTCGTTAGACATGCAACACATGCTGAATATATGCATACGTAAGTATGCACAACAGCATTATTAATAAATATGATTATTATTATAAAGCTTTAAAGGAAGGCTTTATTCTGTTATTAGGCTTCACTTTGTAAGTAGGATCTCAGTGAAAACAAGAGAATAACATCTTGTTCCAATCTTAAAGCTCCCAAATAATTGGGATACCGATACTCTGTCCCTTTATCTTAAGCACCCAGACGTTCTTTTGATACCAGGATCTTGGCTCAGTGGTCTGATAAGTAGCTTCACTATTTTAAGGTTGTAGTGTTAAATATTTTTAAAACAAAAAACTCTGACATACCCAAACCCTTAGTCAGTGTAAGTATTTAAAAGTATGCAGAAATCCTGCATACAAGGGATATGAAGACTTCCAAGATGGACAAATGAAGAATGAGAAAACTATAAGAAACGCAGAGGTTCCAAAACTGGAAAAGGTAATTTGTTGTTGTTGGTATAAAATTATTTCAGGGACTTAAATGTATACACCCAGGGGTTTCGCCAACTTGCTTTATTTAGTAGAATTTTACATTATGCAAAATATAAATAAAAGCATATTTTAAAAAATATTATAGTTCTGTTTTCATTATTTATTTTCACATATATACAATAATAGAATTAGGAATTTTTCTGTTTACATAGGACTAATAAGCTCATTTAATCCTTTGATTTGCTACTTTTGCAATCACCTAAGGTATGTCTAGATCACACAATTTAAAATTATCACACTGTAACTTTCAATAGTGCTGTTTTTTTAAATTTCCATATTTTTAAAATAACTGGATGTATTTGGCAGTTCTTTCAAGAGATTATACTCCTTATTATATAATCAGTAATCTCTTAAAGATTAAAAAAACTGTAATAATTTTGAAACTTAAGTGAGAGTGCCACTATACGTTTTTTTGCACACAGAATACCAAAAGAAAACTTATGATTGAGTACCATAAGAGCAAAATAGAGCCCCAAAGCACATAAGAATCAATTAAAATCTTTTATACCAATGAATAACAAATCCAATCAAAATCTATTTTTGATTGGTTTTACTTTGTCACAAAACTGTAATTAGGGTATAAGGTTATTTCATACTTTTAAGGGCATCCTGTCACTTTCCCCAGACCTGAAGCAGATGTTCCAAAGATCATTCACCTGGCTAATCCACATTATATCAAAATTCTGATAAAGACCTATAAAATTATGCAAAAAAAAATCCCTCCAAATCATACATTGCTCAGTCTCCCACTGTTAAACAAATTAGCCAGTTTAACTGTGAACCATTGTTTTGTGCTTTCCTTAGCTCTCATGTATACATTCTGGCACTTTGTCATTGTTGGAGAATGCTGATTAGTTTGAAATGGAAGAGACCAACGTCATTCTTGCTTGAGAAGGGGGCAGTATCCTCTCAATGTTGCAAAAAATATGCACCAAATCATTTAAGACACAGAAATCTCTCTTGGTAGTGGCTGGATTATGGATGAGGATGAGAAGAACCACAGTCTTATGGATGTATTATTAATCTATTTTGAGACACTAAAAGACTGGTGCGACATGACAGTATATGAGTTAAGCCCCAGAAGGTCTGTCCATATTATTAGTCCTGGACAAAATGAACACCAGCTTCATAGATTGGAGTGTCACCTTTTCTGTAAAGAAGGCGCTTGAGTAGTTTGAAGTTTCTGTTTATATTTCTGTATCTGCTTTGACCGTGAATGCAGTTTGTTGAAAAGTTCACGAAATTTATACTGTGGAAACAAGGTTTCCAAAAAGCCTTCCAAGAAGACATAAACCATTCTCCTATTTAACTGGTTGTGCTGAAACATTTCAAAGACACGAAGAATACCTTTCCGTGTTGTCTCAGCCCCAATAATGTGCTTCAATTCATCTAAATGAAGAGGGGGAAAAATAAACAGAAGTCATTATTCATATAGAGGAAACACAAGGCCAAACTATGCTCTAAGTTAACTAAAGAATGTAAAGTACACAGCAAGGTAATAAATAGGAGGTATTTAGTTCATGTATTTCAGCTATGTATTATAATTGACACTTAGAATTTACATGTCTGCATGCATCCATCTCCTTATGTAATAATAGATACTGGGGATGATAAAGCACAGGGAAACAGCAACAGGATCTAGACTGTGAAACCCCAAATAAGAATTACAATCCTGTCCTTTAATATCTATATGATATTCACCCATCCTGAATTTCTTTATCTGTAAAATGGAGATTTATAATAACCAAATCCTTGTAACTGTTAGAATTTAGAGAGCTTAATGAAATGTTGAAAAGTGATCTGCAAAGACTAAAACACTATGCAGATAGTCTTACTGTGTCTAATGCACAGTAAGAAATAGTGTAAGTAAATGATGTATGGAAGTTGATTAATGATCTCAAAAAGTTTGCAACAGTAACAGTATCACTCAAGTACCCCAAGTATAAAGACATTTACAGAGAGGACAATTCCACATGGCAGATCATCAAGAAAGGTTCTCTTCAAGTAAGTGATAAATGAAGGAGACTTTGCTCCCTAGGCAGGAGTTTGACAGGCACAAACAGATGATGGATTAACTCTGAGGCAGAGAACAACAACGAGCAAATGAACATTAAGTGGAAAAAACAAGGCAGGTTCAAAACACAGGGGCACTATACAGTTCGGCTAATGTTTTAGATTCTTTTTAAAAGAAAGTGGAGAGAAGAACGGAAAAAAGTGCAATGGCTATCAGAGTGAGCGAAGTGTGGAGCACCATGACATTATTACAGATACTTGAATCCGGGTTATCGTTAATTATTTATAATCAGGGTCCCAAATAGCAGTAAATACTATCTAACTGCTTTCAAAAGAAACATGAAACTTCCAAGAGGCATGTTTCTATCTAGGAGTACTATATAATTTAAAGCAAATGGCTTATGAATTTACCAAAAACAAGTAAGGGATTATGTATATATAAACATATACACCTTTATATTTAGCTTCACTTCCCTGAAGTCTTCACACAAGTGTTCTCTTCTCACACAATTGCACCTTACCCAGCATTTCCATCTTCCTGTACTATTGGTCTTGTCAGCACTTACTACTAGCTAACATACTGGCCTTATTTGTCTGCCTTGTGCTTGTGTTTCCCTAATAGAATGGAAGCTCCAAGAAGCCAAAGATAAGTGCAAAGAAAGGCCTGGCATATGATATACTCTCGATATTTACTAAACAAAGGAATTAGTCTCTTTCAGCTACATAAATCAGTTTACAGCATGACCTGATTTATGCTAACAGCATATTAAATAATATTTAATCCTAAATTCTCATTTATTTTTCAAAAATGTTATTTCTATTATTTGCTTTATTTTCTCCAAAAGCAACAGTATAGTTTGTAGGACAGAATTAATAGTCATGTGGTAAGTTTCCAACTTAACAGACAAAACAGAGATTTTAAAATCTATGATGAAAATAGAGTTCGGGACACCACTCAGTGGTTGAGCGTCTGCCTTCAGTTCAGGGTGTGATCCCAGGGTCCTGGGATTGAGTCCTACATTGGGCTCCCTGCGAGGAGCCTGCTTCTCCCTTCCTCTGCCTATGTCTCTGCCTCTCTCTAACATGAATAAATAATTTTTTTTTTAAAGTTCTAAATTAAAGAAAAACAAAGTTATAGAAAAAGAAACATATTAAATGAAGCTAATGAACTTCATAAATATTCCTTTTCCACTCAATATTCATAATTAAAATGTGGAGAAGAGATAACTATTTTCAAAGATATTCATAACTAAAGAAGGGGCCAAACAATGACCCAGTCACACAAAATTCCTTTTCATATTATACAGGCCCTCTTATTGAGAGAAGTCAAAAGGGGGACAAAGTGAGTGTAGTAAGACAGCAGTGTTCTAAAGAAGTAATTCAAATTAGACCAAAAGAATGCCACTAAGTATACGTTCTTTGAAATCATATTCATGTTTTAACAGAGATGAATAATGGACCAATCAGTTGTAAAGGGATTCCTTGAAAGAATTTATTCTCCGAAGTAGAACAAACATTTCCTGAAAACCTCACACTTTATGTTCTTTTATTATTTATTTGTCATTTATTTTATCATCAACTTATTCTCAAAATGGTTCCAGGGAGCAAATGAAGTAGCTAAAAGCATCACTTTTTTTTCATGGTTGAAAGCACTGGCTTTCAAGTTGCTCACCATGGAACAGAAGCCCAACAGTCACTTCCTAGCTTGGAACCTGGGCTGGAGTACTTAACCTCTTTGAACTTCCTTTTTTTTTTTTTTTTTTTTCCTCTTTGAACTTCTATTTGCTCACATATAAAGCTGTGGTGTTAACAGTGCCTAGTTTCTTAATACTGTTATATTAGTGAAAAATGTAAGAGAAATGCACAGCAACAGTGCCCAATATGTGGTAAGCCATTAAACGGTAGTTACTAAAATCAAAAGGAGGCTAAACCAGCATGCTTAATGCCCAAAATTCAGAAGAACTATAAATTAGTAAAATTTTTACCAAATCTGTTCACTCACCTGGCATAATTGAAAGTAATTTAGTTTTTCCTGCAATTCTTGTTCTCATTCGAATAGCTTTATCTCTGCATGGAACAGTCTCTGCTAAAATGCCATTTGGCCAAAAGGCATCTCTATTTAAGAAAATTAAATATATTTTGTAATTTTCATTTTATAATGATAGTAGTAAATTATTCCAATTTTCTACAGAAAACAAAAATGTAAATAGAAAGCAGAAACACTTTTGAAATTTTATAGAGGTATGACATTTAACAAATACTAAGAACAGGGTCAAATTTTAGGTGTAAAAGGATATACATAAGAAAACAGATGAATTCTCCCCTGGAATAACTTATAAACACTAACAAATGATAAAGATAACAAAATGGAATACACAGATGACCACATCACAGCCATTTAAACTCAAAGTAAGCCTCTGATCTCAATGAGATTGAAGATCTCATCCAAATACAACCCCACAATATCTTGAATTTGGATACTTTCAAGTTCATCTCCCTCAGTACCCTTATAATTAAGCCAACATTAAACAAATCCTAAACCTTCAACTTACAGTTAGACTGATTACAACACTCCACTTAGATATATGCCCTATTCGCCTTTACTCGCACTTGATTCCTATTTTCCAATTCACAGGTCAAAAAGCAAGAACAAAACACACTAACTAAGGTTCCTTCTGGGAGTTTCGTCTGAGGGAGAGAGACTCCCCAGAGCAATTCTTAACTTTGAGCATTAGAAACACCTGCGAGCTTTAAGAAATCTTAATGTTCAGGCCTTCTACTGATCATGTCAGACACAAGATGGGAACCAAATGTCAATATTTTTTTTAAAGCTCTCCAAGTGATTCCAACATGCAGCCAAGGCTGAGAATCACTGTTCCACAGTGAACCAAACATCATTCACCTGCCCTGAAAGAGAAGGTACATGCCAGGGCAGGTGGTCTGACCTTTGGCAACAGTCTGGTAGAAAGAGGAGAAACTCAGCTTCAGATTAATCTGTTGGTCCCCGCTTTCCAGAAGGTGAGTCTTTGGACAAGCTGCTAAACTTCTCTGATCCTCAGTATCTACGTAACAAAATGGAGACCAAAATCCCTATCTCATATAAAATAGGGTAAAATGAGAAAGTGCATCAAGTGCACTTTATGCATAAAGTGGTTGGCACAGCACCAAGCAAATAGTTAATGTTCAATATTGACAGCTCCTTTCTTGCTCCTGTTACTTCAAAGCATATGATGCCATGAATATTTATGCCTTGCTTATCTTTCACTTTAGAAATGAGGTTTATTTCTTGACTATGCTGCGCTTTCTTTGAAGGGACTGCATTTTATCTCAGTCCCTGGTGATTGGCAAAATACTAGGCACAGAGGAAGGGCGCAGAATATTTTTGTAGGATGAACATATGAATTGGAGTACCACTGCTCTTAATTTCCTTTTTTTTTCAGAGGTTTGAATAAGTTAATAATTAGTCCATAGCCAGAGACATACATTTTTAAAATTTTTATTTAAAATCAAGGATTTCAATTACTTTAAAGCCACATTACTGTGATAAAACATAACCAACATTTTAAAGATTATTCTCTTATACTTTTTTCTATTCTGGTTTTAAAGAAACAAATATCAAAAGATCCACAGGACAAATGTTTATTATAATTCTTACAAGTCTTTTTGTTCATCAGTGATGACTAAAACCAACTTTATGGTCAGGAAGAAAACAAAGCAGTAAAAGTTAATTAGTGATAACAATGCTAAACTCTGTACTACCTGAAAGAAGTGACTGTGTCTTAAGATATACCTGAAACGTTTCACTAAGTCGGCTACTTGCTCAGGTGAGGTCATCCAATCAACATGGTCAACTATTTTTCTGAAAGTAAAGAAGTTTAAATTAGTAGGGTCAAAATTTTAGAAGATGTATAAAATAAAGAAACACTCCTTTCATGGAGTAAATTAATTTGTATGTAAATTAGCTGTGAGAATAGACTGTTTTAATGATCTTTAAAAGGCTCAAGAGAAGAAAATTCTCCTTTAAATGAGCAGTCTACTTCCAGAAATAAAAGTTTAAAAGTTAAGAACAACTCTAAGGGATGAAAAAAAAATTAGTACCTATTAATAGTATCACCATATGTGGCTCTAATAAGCTGCTGAAGTAGGTTTTTTATATTCCTTCGCAACCACTGATTTCTCTCTTTTAAGTCGAATACTTCATCCATAAGAAGCAGCATTACCCTAAGTGGAATATTGTCATCCACCTGACAAAATATGGGAAGAAATAAAAATACATTTATTTGAGTTACCTATCTACTATGAATGGCTAATTCTGCTGCTTTTACGAAATGACTGGTACTCTATTTCAGAGATCAGAGAACAAGTTGTACTATAGTCTTCACAACCTAATATTCCATTCTAATAATAAAAACATATATTTTAACAGTCATTTTGAAAGAATACAGAATTTTACAACCCTACAATTCCAAAGTGGTAGTGAAAAAAATTTCTCAAAGTGGATCTATGGTGTCTTAGGAAAAAAATAATCTGGCTCTTTTACTTTTAGTAGAGTCTGTACTACTTTGCTAAGGCAAATGCTAGCCCCCTTTGCTGATTATCTGGAGCTTCTTTTTGAAAAGAACAAAATATTCTCAACATTTCTCCTTATTTAATAGAACAAAACATAATCTACATAGAATAACCTATTTTGCTTGGTTAGTTAGTCATATATACTTAAGTATTTTCAGGAAAAAGAAGCTAAGATAAAATTCAATATATAACTAATTTAACATTATTACAAAGGGCATATTTCACTATAGTTCTAAATTTTCTTTTAACAAGTAAAAATTTGTAGACTTTTATTATGGGAATATTCAATTAATAATACAAAAATTAAAGATAAAAGACAACTAGGAGAGGAGCAAAAATCAAAGTTGAAAAAGTAAAGACAACTGGAAAGTTCTGATGTGAAAAAATATACACAAAGCAAAAACGAGATTTAGAACTACAATAAAACTGTATATAACTGACAGTAATTTTATAATTCTTTCATCACTAAGATACTCTTTCCAATCATTTTCTGATTGAGTATATTCATTAGTTTGATGTGACAAGTAGTTCTAATAAAAACCTAAACTGTAAAAATCCTTAACAGAAGGTATGATGTTATGGATATTATACCAGCATAACTCATAATAAGACATTCTAAAATATTCCTGAAAAAGCAAATAAAATTTTATCTTTGCTTAATACAGTTTATCATAAGAAATTCAATGAAAAACTGAAGGGATAGAATTATAATTTTAAAATAAATCTGTCTAATACAACAGAATACAAAGTCCAGACCCAAACATATACAAGAATCTAATTTGTGACAAGGGAAAAAGACAGTACACTTGGGAAAAGAGGGCCTTCTCAGTAAATGATGCTTGGGTCAGCTGGCCTCTGCCCTCACTCCATACACAAAAATGAATCCTAGATAACCAATCCTAAATTTTGGCATGATAAGACAAAAAAGATTTTTAAAGAAAAATCATAGGTGATCTTTGTGACTTTGCAGTAGGCACAGATTTTATATATATATATACACACTACACAAAAACACACCAACTAGAAGATATTCACAATATACAAATACTTTCATCTGACAAAGAACCACTATTCAGATTATATAAAGCACTCTTGTTAATCAAAAAAGACAAAGACAGCCAAGCCAACAGAAAAATAGAGGAAAGAGCTAGAGGCACAAGACAAGACACCCAAATGGCCAATAAACATATGCAAAAAGGTTCAACATTTCCACAGTCATCAGAGAAATGGAAATCCATATGAGATACAACCAGAATGGCTAAAATTTAAAAGATATAACATACTGAATGTTGGCAGGCTATGGAGCATTGAAATTCTCATGCATTGCTGGCGGCAGTGTAAGCAGCACAAACACTTTGGAAAACTACTTGAAAGTGTCTATTAAGACTTATAAATACCTCTAACCAAGGAATTCCATTTCTGGGTATAGACCCAAATGAAATGTACACTTAATTTTTTAATCAAAAGACATGTACCAGAATGTTCACAGGAGTATTATTCATATTACAACAAATATATTGTACTATATTTACAAAATGGAGTACTATAAGTCCACAAGAATGAAGAAACTACAATCACACAAAACATGAAAGAATATCACAATGTTGAGCAAAAAAATTTAAAAAAAATTTTTTTAAAAAGCCAGACTTAAAGGAGTACATACCTTACAGTTTCATTTATATAAAGTATAAAAGCAGGGTAGAAGTCAGGATAGTGATTATCCTTGGTAGGGGAGAGGATAGTGACAGGAAGAGAGCATTAGGGGCTTTCTGGGGTATAGGTAACATTCTGCTTCTTGCTTAGAGTGCTGATTACATGGACATGTTCAGTTTGTAAGAATTCATCAAACTTAACACATACAATAATATACACATAGGTATTTAGTTATAGATATACATATTATACTTCATTAAAAAGTTAAAAAGATCTGCCAAGTATGATTTCAATTACAGCTGAATACTACCAAAAGTAAAATTAACTCACAGTATCATCAAGTTGAGCTGAGACCCGACAATGTTCCGGATCTGAGTCAGTCTTCGGAATCAAAGGGGGCACCTAATAACATTTAAAAAAAATAAAATAAAAACAGAACAAAATAAACACACTAAAGCAGATAGTGAAAGAACACAATACAATAAGAAATCAAAATTAATATTAAACATAGTAATAGCATTTAATCTGGTTTTTGGAATGATAGATTAAGTTTACTTAGTATTAAAAAGTATTAACTATCTACAATTAGAAGCTCAATGTTAAAGTGTGATAACTTCATTATCATTACAGTTTTTTTCCTTTAAAAAAAAATGGACTTTTGAATCAAAGGGGAAATTACTTAGTCAAACCCCTATACTTTTTAGAACTTAAAGCTAAGAAAGTTTAAATTATTTAAAAGCCAAAAGTTAGTAGCACAGGCAGAGAAGAGAATTCCAATCTTCTTTATTTTACCATAAGGAAAGCTTAACAGTTAATAGACTTAATAAACTTAAAAAGCTAATTAACCTATTGATAGATAATATAAGTTATGGGGAAAATGGAGAGACTGGTATTAGCTGATAATCATTTGTCAGTATGGCAGGGACCACCAAGATCATCTACTATAAACCCTTCACATTGCTGGTAAGGAAAAAAGAACTGGGAAAAGCTCAGTGACTTCTGTACAAAGTCATATAAGTAGTTACTGGCAGAAGTGGTACTGTAAAATCCTCACTTCCAGTGTTAGTGTATGTCCCCATGATTAGAAACAATGATAAAGCATCAGAGAAAGTATGAGATAAATAGAAAAGTATGGATTTACACACACATTATTTCAGGAGTTGTCTCTTAAATAAATTCTACCTGTGTGTGTGTGTATATATACACACATATATGTATATATATATACATATATATATATTTCCTCTTCATTCATTCAAACACGATCTAATAAATAAAAAACACTAACAGTAATAGGGTTTTTTTTATAGTTTTGATTATAACCTTAAACAAGCAGGTTAAGATTATTAAGAAGTAGAAATCAGAAAGCAAGAAACTACATGGTCTGCAATGTAATGAAAAAGCTTCCTTGAAAATTCTTCTATGCTACTCATGAGTATATACAAGTAAAGGATGGCCCCAGAGGCTAATGATTTTGAGAATTGTCCTCCCTTTGATCTCCTAGCCACTCGGTCATTGATCTCCTAGCCACTCGGTCAGGTGAAGCAGGAGAAATTAGCCTTTATGTTTCCTGATGAATACTAGTATAGCTAATTTGCATAAAAGCACCTATTTTTGTTTTAAAATTTAAGAGCACTATAAAATAAAAATGGCATATAGAATGTAGTAGTACAAAGGATGTTTGTTAACTTCACTGACTTTCAAAATTCTATCACAGCAAAACCTGAGGACTGGATTTTATAGTATCCATTTCTAGTAAGAATTTATTCTCTTTAGTTTTTTTATTCTTTATAAGACTATGTGTGTATACGGCTTTATACTTCTGAAAAGAAATAAGGTAAATCTAAGCAAGAGCTGAGTAAATCTTAATTGACTTAAAAATAGTTTGCTGTAGATATTACTGATTACTGAAAACATCTTCTTACCTTGAAAAATGATTGCTTTATGTCTTGACCTAATCTTTCTGACATTTTGCCCATGTTGTCAGACATTTTAGTCATTCCCTCTGCCAAGCTATCAGGAAGGGATTTAACTGCATTTGAAACATTCCTCATAGAATTTCGAAGTGGGTTTACAAAAGTGTCCATCTAAGGGGAAAAAATATTATACCATGACTTCACTGAATCAGACTTATTATTTAACTGAGAAGCTTGGGACAATACAGAGCGCAACACACATGAAAATAATGCAATCATTTTCTAGTCTATAATATCTTATTGCATTTTAAAAATACAGGACTACTGTCTTCAAAATGTACTGTCACACACAAATATATGATTTAAAAACTGGGGTGATAAGGCTATTGCTAGAAAGTACAAGCTTTAGGTTATATAAAAAATAATATATATTGGAGTGATTACTAGCTTTGCCTGCCTTATTAAAGAAATTCTGGAAAAAAGAAAACATTTTCCAAAACAGAAATCGAGGCAAATGGAATTAGCCAAAACATACTCCTGCTACAATTCAAGGCAACAATAACATAGGTATTTTGAGGAGACACTGAAATATAAACAAGCAGAAAAAATAAGCAGAAAGCTCACATAATTAACAAGTAATGAGATTTATTTTTTAAAATAATTTTTTGGGTAAATTACATGCTCAGAATCTACAGAGGGACTACAGAATCCTTTAGTAAGACAGAACAGAAAAACTATAAAACATGATCAGAAACATAAAAACGACTAATTTCCAGGGGAATAGGAAGCATTAAAACTGACATTCTGACTGCACAAATGTCAGATAATTTCAATAAGAAAGGTAGAAGCATCTAGAAACCAAAATAGTCTGCATATGGAACCCGAGATTTTTGACAGAAAAAAAAAAAAAAACACAAAATGAAAATCACAAAAACTACAAGAAAACTAAGAGTGTCATAAGAACTAATGCAGAAACAAATTATGTTCCCTGTCAAAAAAAAAAAGAAAAAAAGAGAAAAGGAAAGGAAAAAGAAACACTTCACTACTTTAGGAACACAGCACAATATTAAGAGATGATATCAAGAAGACAAAACTCCTTCACTCTACTATGCCTTCATGGTTTCCATTAAGAAAAACTAGAAAAGATTAAATAAGTACTATAATAAACAAAAAAGGTGAATTTCAACATAGCTGTAAAATAATTGGGAGTTTTAGTTACTCTTTGGATTAAGCTGAGCCAATAGTGTTCTAGATGTGCTTGATGGAATATGCAACATTTAGGAGGGACAATGTCACAACAGAATAATTCAGAGGAGAATCAACGGACAAAAACAAAGACAAAGAAGGGTTTGAAAAAACACTACCACTGGTACACAGATATAGAGATAAAAAGGATAAAAGATGAAGCTGTGTGTGCATATGAACCTGTGTGTAAAATTACGTGTGAGTGTGTATACGTGGCCTCACATTATCTAGACATGGGCTAAACTACCACTGATGCTCTTTTAAAATTAACCTAAATCTGTATAGTGAATTAGTTAATAAATAAATAGCTGCCTGTGCACTATCTTAGACCTACAGAATCCATTTCTTTTTCCTTTCCTTTCTGTTTATTTTTCAATTTCTGAGGGTAAAAAGCCCAAGCATCTGTACTGGGGACAGGAAATGGGTGAACCAGGAGGAATGGAAAAATCTCCACAGTTGATTCTGATGCCTAATCCTGAAAAAAGCAAAATTTTAGAAGCATAAAAAGAGTCCATCACTATATGACAAGATTTCCAAAAACAGGATTTGCCTTAAAACACACGCTTGAAACAACACACACACACACAAAAAATCTTGCAAATCACCAAGCAGAGGAGTGAATTACGATCACCAGCATAAGCATACACTTAGCCTGACTTAACCAAAGACATTGTCTCTTCATTATCACCTCAATTATGTGTATCAGAAACAACACAAAGTAATTTTAACTTAAATTTAGGTCTCTAACTATAGCTTAAAATGCCTTCACACCATGTATAAAACTGGATAGAAAGAAACTGTGTGCATAAAGGAAGACTGTTATTACTCTTCCTAGGAATTGCCTACATATTTTGTAAGGCTGGACAAATTGTGACCAGATTGGTATGTTATCAAGGATAAAATGTTTGCAGATTTTTTTCTAATACCTATTTAATTTCCAGTAAAATATAATTAAGGAAAAAATATTAAATTATAATTTAGCCAAAAAGGAAATGTAGCTGAAAGCTCCTAATTCTTGATATGCATAAAAATTATTTTCCCAACCTAAAAGAGGTTATGATGACCTTGGTAATAACCAATATGACTTATGAAAAATGTATGTTGCTATGCATTTCCAGAAGATTCAGAAGGATCTTTAGATTTCAGTGGTAATATTTAAAAAAACAATATATAGCTATTTGGATCTATAAAGCATCTATGTGCTTTATACACACACACACACACACACACACAAACAAACACACAACTATTGTCAATAAAAAGAAATTGTGTACGATTAAAGTAACATTTCTTTTATCTCAAAGAAGTTGTTATCAGTTTATTAGTTTATCTTAAAATGATACAATCCTGAGAGACAATAGGTAAACATCAAAAAGATGGAACACTAGAAGATACGTCTATTGACAATAAAATCATTTAGAGTTGAAATTTAAACTCAATCACTTCAATCATGAAATACAAAGACAATACTACCACATCCCCCCCACACACACCACTAAGAGGTACATAATATGGAACTTATTAAAACAAACCATTCCACTTAAAAATGTTAACATTCACTGGGATGTTAAAACTCAAAACCCTAGGGTAATCATACAAAATTCTTAGGTTTAATTCTTACTTCTGTACCAGCAAGTTAATTCTTAACTTATTTTGTACCAATTCCTTAACCTTTTTAAAAAAGTCTATGGGGAGGAGGGGAGGGAAGAGTAGTAAGGAAATCACTTTTTGTTTGCTTGCTTTTAATTTTCATTTTGAAATAATTTTAGACTTTTGAAAAGTTGCAAAAATTATAGAGTTCCTACCTGCTATCCACTCAACTTTCCCAATTGCTGTTACTGCTCCTACTACTGCCTCTACTACTACTTTACTAAGAGGTAACATTTATTCCAAAGTTAATGAAGTGGCAGGTGCTGTCAAACAGGGAATGTCACATTTATTTTGTACAATGCTGTAAAATGAGGATTAACGTCTTTATTTCTTGAGAAAATTAAAGGACCAAAAGGTGAAGAAACATGTTGCAGGTCACAACTAGTAAATGGCAGAGCAGGGATTTAAACCAAAGGCTAATTCCAAAGTCTGCATTCTCATCCACTAAACTATCTAGACCAATTTGAACACTTAGTCATTTTATTGTCTTAACCTACCATCTAATTCCAAGTATAGGACTTGGATCTCTAAAGGAATTTTAAATAATAAAGATTTCACTTAAGAGTCATAAATAATTTCAGGAACATAACCTATTCAACATTTTTCTTATCTTTACTACAAGTAAAGGACATTTCCACCTGGTAAGAAATAGTTCCTTCTCAGGTTATTGAAAAGCTTGTGACTTATGTTAGGCAAATCTTCCTCACTACATTATTTCAGAAATTTTTCTTTCTTTTAAGCTCCTACTAGATTTTAATCTACATGTAAAAATAGGAGTTTATACTTATTAGATATGCCTATCAATAGTAGGCTTAAGAAGCACAGAAGATAAATAGGCCAAGATGCATTAAATAGAATTTTCCAATTTTAAAACATACAAATATATTTTCTTTTATTTAAAAAAAAAAGTATGAAGGGGTACTTGGGTGGCTCAGTTTGTTAAGTGTCTGCCTTCAGCTCAGGTCATGATCTCAGGGTCCTAGGATCAAGCACCACATCAGGCTCCCTTCTCAGCAGGGAGTCTACTTCTCCCTCTCCCTCTGTGCATGTGCTTGAGCTCGTGCGCGCTCTCTCTCTCTCTCAAATAAGTAAATAAATAAATAAAATATTTTTAAAAAATATATGAAAACAGACCTATAAAGAAAACCTATGCAATGGTCTGCTTACCTTGCGAGCAAAGTCCCCTTTCCCTTTACTATAGGCTTTGTTCTCAAGGAAATCATACACATAGTGAGCCAAAGCTGGAGATGCTTTCATCATTTCAGGAGTTAAGAGTAACTAACAGGGAAAAAAAAAAAAAAAAAAAAAAAGATATCTTACATGGATACAGTACTGGAAATTAACTCTTATCTATAATATTTTTCCTGCTAGAAAATTAAGAATGTACAGAATTTTAATTTTGCATTTAAAAAATTTACTCAATTTATAAATAAAGCATCAATAATTCTATGACCATTAATAGTTTGGTGTATATTCTTCCCATCTGCTATTTTGACTTTCAGTGTATCTCATGTGAAAGCTGCTCAAATGTATTCACTACAGTAGTCCCTTTCTCCATGGGGGATACATTCCAACCCCCCCTAATGGAGGTCTTAAAGCCACAGATAGTACCAAACCCTACATATACTAGTTTTTTCTATCCATACATACTTGTGATAAAGTTTAATTTATAAATTAGGCAAAGAGATTAACAATAGTAACTAATAATAGAACAATTATAAAAACATGTGAATGTCATCTCTCTCAAAATATCTTACTGTTCTGTACTCACCCTTCTTGGGATGAAAAGGGATGATAAAATACCTACGTGGTTAGATGAGGTAAGGTGAGTGACATATGCATTGTGATGTAGCATTAGGCTACTACTGACCTTCTGACAATTCATTAGGACAATCATCTGCTTCTAGACCATGGCTCACCGTGGGTAAGTAAAACCACATAAAGCAAAGCCACAGATAAAGGGGAGACTACCTGTTTTCAGGTTTTACAGCTTATACTGTATACCAAGACCCACATCATCCTAATTATAAAGTTAACATTAATAGAACATACATAAATAATGTGAACTTACTACTCTCACAACTGTTAATGATATAACCTAAGGTTCTACCTTAGTTCCTTCAATGGAATATATTTTGACACATAATGAGTTCATTAGCTATAACGTATATAGTACAGCCACATTTAAAAGATACATTTATGGCACCAGATTTGGGAAAAGGTGATTATCTTTTAAATCTTATAAATAATTGATACAGATTTTTATACAATTAAAGCTAGCACATTAAAAAAATCAAAGTGTCTGGGGTGCCTGGGTAGCTCAGTTGGTTAAGTGTCCATCCAACTTGATTTCAGCTCAGGTCATGATTCAGTGTTGTGAGACCAAGTCCTGCATTAGGCTCTGCACTCAGTGTGGAGTCTGCTTAAGATTCTCTCTCTGTCTTTGCCCTTCCCCCCACTTGTACTTGCTCACTCTCTCTTAAATAAAATCTTTCTAAAAATTTAAAAATCAAAGTGTTTGACAAGAGTCCTACAAAGCATATCAGACATTCAACTTTAAGTCAGAAGGCAAAGGTAAATAGTAAGAGATTTATATGTTTTGCTATCTTTTCAGGAAATAATAATGCCATGGAATTACAGGTATGATTATAAGCAAACCAAATCAAATTTACAAATGTCTTCATAAACGTTTAAGAGAGAAATATAACCTTCCAAATAAAATATCCAGTATAGCATTAGCTAAGTTTCACTACATACTAAGGCAGAGTCAGCAAACTTTTCTATAAAGATCCAGATAGTAATTACCTTAGGTTTTATGGTCCATTGTGTCTTTGCTGAAACTACTCAACTCTGTTGTAGCAATGTAATAAATAACAATAATAAACTAAATGACTGGCTGTGTTCCAATAAAACTCAATAAAACATATGGTGAACTAGATTTGGTCTGAGTCTGCAATTTGCTGATTTCTGTTCTAGAGGGTGGAGTAGGGATCTAAATAATGGAACATTATATACCTGGGCTAAAGCCAGGTTTACCAGATGAAAATCCTTTACAAGTCATTCATTAGTATAAAAAACTATAAAGTGATATTATTATTATTATATCTGGCATTTGGATACATGGTTCTAAAACAAAATTTTTTCTAGGATAAGTAACTTGTGAGACAAATTTTGTTATTTCCCAACAGAAATCTACATACTTATGATAGTACATGTTAAGAAATAGTCCCTTGGATCTCTTCCTTTTTTGAATTATCCTGTAATTTTAGAAGCCTTAGACTCACTGTGGACTACAGATGGCATTTATCAGGAATGAAAATCTGTTAACTTTGGATCTACCTCATAGAGCTAATATGTACTGAATAGGAAACATTTATCTGTTTAGCGTACCATAAAACATCTAGACTTTATAGTGATGTAGAAGATAAATGTGGGCCTGTGTGTATTCATTTAAACCTGAAGTAACAAAATCCCACTCAGTGTCCAGAAACTTCTAAATCAGTCAATAAACAGAGAATATTGATAAATTACTGAACAGTATGCATGTGTCATCTGACATGCTACTGGAAAGTGGTTACTAACCCACTATCATATTAAAATGTTAACAAGGCAATCTACTGTATCTGTATGCTATATTAAAATGAAAACCTATGGATAATAATAAACATGGACTTACCTGCAAATATGCATTTAAATCCTTTTTTCTTTTTTCTAAAAAATCTCTATCCATATTATTAAAAGTCTTTTTACCAGGAAGCTTCAATATGCTTGACAGATTTTCAAACTAGAAGATAAAATATATTCAATAATTTTAGCTTTTTACAAAAACAGAAAAGTATTTTCTAAGTAGCAATTCCTCTATATATCAAAATCATCTTTAACTGGTTATTTTATAATGTATTTTATTATATTAAGCAAACATCAGAAAATATGTCCAAGCACAGTTCTAATGCTATTTATTTATAAAGGAGTACTTTCAATGAAGAATGACAAACATGGCTAACTGCTAAAGATGGATGATATCCCCATGGGATTTCATTTGAACACTCTAATTTTGTTCAAAATTATCAATAATAAACAGTTTTAAAAATATTCTCCAGGATGCCTGAGTGGCTCAGGGGTTGGTGTCTGCCTTCGGCTCAGGGCGTGATCCCAGGATCCAGGATCAAGTTCCACATTGGGTTCCCTGTGGGGAGCCTGCTTCTCCCCCTGCCTATGTCTCTGCCTCTCTCAGTGTCTCTCATGAATAAATAAATAAATCTTTAAAAAAATTTCTTTCCTTAACACTTTGACTTGTGAATAAAGTATTAGCAAATTAATTTTTAATGATCAAAGATCCCTGAATTCCTGGCTTGTTAAGAAATCTAATTAAAAAAGTATTTTTTAATACTGATGACTTCCTATCAGTTAATCATTATAATAGCTAATTTAAAAATAAGAAAGGCAAATTTCAAAGTATGTATTACAGTTTTACCACAACTTTGCATATAAACAACTATAGTATAACACTGACACTTCTTCCCCACCAAACACATGAATAATAAACTCAGAGACTACTAAGAAAAAAACTTAAAAGCCATTAGCATCTATCTTATCTTTGTAAGGCCACAAACACTAAGTATACATGCTCTAGGTTTGCATTTACAGACTCAACATCTGGGTGCACCTTCAAAGGTCCATATATATGTGTCATGCCTTGCTAAAGCACAGATTTTAGCTACATCAGCTACTAACACGGCATTGGAGGAAAATCATTTAGCTAGTGACTGTGCCTAGCCAACAGCCTCATAACTGAAACTTCAAGCAGCCTTGGAGTTTTTCCCGTATGATACATGTCCTGAAATGAAACAAACTTTCTAGAACTATCCTTTGTTTAAAAACATCAACAATAATGACTCTGTAAAGAAAATTCACTCCTGGTGCAGAGATTAAAGAGGAAACAAAAAGGTATAGGATAATTTTCATCCCCAAACTGGAAGATTCTGAAAATACTAAATGGAATGGCAAATAAGATGGTTGCCTGGAACTGTAATATGAATAAATTTATTGTATGTTATCCATAAAAGGTAAGTAGCAGCAGTTCTTTTCTTTCAGCAAAGACAAGAAAAACAAAAAAGGAAAGTTGAAATTTACAGGGACTATGTTTACAGATAAAGCACAGCTAAAAGGCAAACACAGGCTGATTCTTATTTAGCATTTTGCTTAAAGCTACATTTTCACTTAACAAGCTTTGTTTTTAAATTCTTAAGCTCTAAGCAATCTAAATACTTAAGTAATCACACACTACTATGATCTAAGAGGAAACAAAGTCAAAACCACTTTGACTATACTGAGCCCTTACAAAAATACATTCACTTTATTAATTTCATTTAATTTCTGATGCTGTACTGAAAATGGAAATTTCTGTATAACTGTTCTATTAGTAAAGTTTTTCAAAGTATGTTTTCACTTATATTTGTAAATGCGTAAACATAATTACATTCCTAGACTAGAAAATTTCACATTAGATCAAATTCCTATTGATTTGTAAGTAAATAAAATTACTTCTTAGCAATTCAAATTATCTTAAAATTTGTCATGTTTGGATAAAGTGTGAGGATGGAAAGAAAAGATACATAAGCAGTGGTATTTTAGGATATGAAACAGGTAATATTTAAAAATTAAAGCAATTATTTCTTCAATATGGAATAGAATATTCATTCACCTCTGCAAACAAATCAAGCTAAATATGAACAAACAAATCAATAGATATTGATCTATTCAACAACAAAACTAGAACGGGTATGTCCAAAGTTTTTTAATTTCCTTATGAATATAATTCAAAATAGTCTTTTTCAAATGTGCTTCTAGAGTCAACACTAATCCATTTTTTAAATTTATTTATTCAGACAGAGAGAGAGAGAGAGAGAAAGAGAGAGAGGCAGAGACACAGGCAGAGGGAGAAGCAGGCTCCATGCAGGGAGCCCAACGTGGGACTCGATCCCGGGTCTCCAGGATCAGGCCCTGGGCTCAAGACAGTGCTAAACCGCTGAGTCACCCAGGTTGCCCAACACTAATCCATTTTTTATCACTTTTAAGGCATAATAGTTTATTTCACTCTATTCACAGAATATGTTAGTGAGATTATCATGGTACCAACCATATTTTTTGCACTATCTTAACTGAAAAAGGTATTTTCTGATTACTCAAATAATACAATATCATTTCAAAGCTTCTGTCCATTTAAATGTCATTATCATTATTTTAAGGACAGCTACATACTTAAAAACCTTGAATGAAATCAAAGATTTTCAAAAGTTAAAATAAATTCCATAAATGATATATTCCAACTCATCTGGTAAGAATAGATTTTTTCAAAGTTAAAGAAAAAAGTAATTAATAAAAAGTAAAACAGAGAAATACTTTGTTTTCATTTGTTATCTTAAAAGGTCCATATACTTCTATAAAACAAGAGGGTTGTATTTCTTAAGAATTAAAAACATCTGGTTAATGTTAAACTTAATTTAGGTTGTAAATAAAACAACTTAATGGTCAAGGATTTAACTGTTACACTGATGGATAAAGATGCCATTTAAAATAACTATAACTAGGGACGCCTGGGTGGCTCAGGGATTTGGCGCCTCCCTTCGGCCCAGGGTGAGGTCCCAGAGTCCAAGATCCAGTTCTGCATCGGGCTCCCTGCGTGGAGCCTGCTTCTGCCTCTTGCCTGTGTCTCTGCCTCTCTCTCTCTCTCATGAATAAATAAAAATCTTAAAAATTAAAATAAAATAGCTATAATTCAATTATGTTGCCAAAAACAAAAACACAAAATATTCTGTAGTGATTGTCCCTATTTTAAACCAAACACCTCTGCAAAGCACCATACACACACATACATGTGTACACACACACTTAAAATCATAAATATACATTCATTTTAATTTTCCAAGGTAGACCACTGATATTTTGTCACTAGTCTACAATGGTTAGCACTGGTTAAAGATCAATTTATTGGTTAAATGTCTGAAATCATTCTAACATTATGTTGATTATATAAAAATTCTTACCTTATTTTCTTTTGCTTTGGTCAGAATCTTAGCATCCTCAGAACTATTTAGAATCAAATTATCAAATCAGGACACAATGTAAAGTACACCAACTTTAAAGGCCTCATTACCTGTTCAGTGATCCTCATATGGAAGTCGTGAAAGTCACTATACCGACGATAGGTTTTCCACATCTCCTCACTGTTAAGATTGCGCCGGTGTACAGTAATGGCATATAATGCATATGTCTTGCCATGATCATTACAAACGCCTGCCACAGCATATGGGTCATAGTCAGCATATACTAGTCATTTAAAACAAAATGAAGAGGAACAAAACACACAAAAAGGAGGAAGATGAAGAACAAAAACAAACAAAAAGAACATGAAATGAAGAAGAATTTGAAATGATAGACTAAGACCAAAGGATGTCACCAAAGGATAAAATAGATTCCCATCCTCTGTACTCACATTTACAAGATTTTATACATGATAACTACTTCATAAGTTTATGATGACACTATAAACCACATAGTGATATCTACTTTGGACTCTCTTCCTCAAGAGCTTGTACCTATTCTTAGTTATGATACCACACCACTACCTCATAATATAGTAGTATTCTTTAAATTTAATAGAGGAAAAAATAACAGAAACAAAATCTTTCATACTAGCCTTCACTATCCAGTTGTATTTCAATTAAAATCTCTTCAACTAAACAGAAAGCAAAGCCAATGAATAAGATTTTATACACATTTATGGCAAGTCTCTTTATTGTTTATAATATTCAAAAATTTACTAGTCATTTACTAGTCATACAGTGTACTTCTGGAGATTTTTTTAAAAAGCATTTTCCTACTGACTTGTCACAAACTACTCAAGTGAGGTAATCTCTAAAATCAAAACCTGTTCCCATTTTGTACTAATCTTAAGAGACACACTTTGAATCATTTTAATTTTCATTCCTATTTTTCCCTCTTCCTACCTCCTTCTACTGTCTTAGTTTACTAAGTCTCCACTTATATCTACTCTATTTCTTAATTCATCCACTGACATCAATATCAATCACAATATATTTTTCTATGATTTTTTTTCATAGTATTGCATTCTTGCCTTAGGTTTTATCTCTATTTTTAACATCACACAATCACTAGAAAATGGTGGACTCTAGACAAACCCGTGCTGGGAATCAAGACAAGCTTTATTTCTTGTGGATGACAAATACCTTTTCCAGACATGATCTGAGCATTCTTTGTTTTCTCCTCAGACACTAGGTGAAGTTACTTTAGCTCCTCTTTCATATCAAACTATGCGGGATCCCTGGGTGGCGCAGTGGTTTAGCACCTGTCTTTGGCCCAGGGCGCGATCCTGGAGACCCGGGATCGAATCCCACGTTGGGCTCCTGGTACATGGAGCCTGTTTCTCCCTCTGCCTATGTCTCTGCCTCTCTCTCTCTCTCTCTCTCTCTGTGTGACTATCATAAATAAATAATAAAAAAAAATTTTTTTTTAAAAACCTATGCTTTGTTACTGAGGGCTTCACGCGAAGGGTTGGGTTCCAGCTTACCATGGCCTTACTCCATACTACCTCTTCAAAATGTGAGGGACATGAAAATGCTATCAAAATCAAAATAGCAGTATTTATGCTCCTGTGAGCTACTTGGCTTCAACTCCACTTCACCTTCCTAAATTTATTTTTCTTCATGGTCTGTGGCACCTGTAGCTTTCTCCCTTTAGCTATTTTTATTTTCCTGTTTTCAGTGTGTGGAAGGCAGGATTTCCCTTAGCACTTTAAACTACCATTCTGACCACAAGTATTTATTGCTCTTCTAATAATAAAAGATCCATAATTGTGTGTATGTGTGGGTAAAGTGGCCAAGTTTTGGAGCTCAATATTTTGTGTTTTATATATAATCAGGCAAAAAAAAGGCTTGCATATAGCATATTAGTAAATTATCTTAATAACATAAAAACTAAAAATCTATACTGGCAAATGCAATTTGGGCAGAAGTCTCTTTTAAGATTTCATCAAAAAATTTTTTGAGATTTGTACTTTCTACTCAAAATTGTCCTTTTCTTTCTAATATCAGTGTTCCTGATTTGAACAAACATAGGACTAGGGCAGGGACTGACTTTGATCACCTCACTCTCTGAGGCTATAACTATAGGTAACATTATTTATTACTCACTGTTCATTTCTTCCAGTCATCTTTCTCTCAGAAACCTATGCTATGCAGAACAAACTGCATAAAACCTTTTCATCCTGTTAGAGAACTAGGACCACTCAATTGGATTAGCATGACTACAAGAGAATAGTTTTATCTGTTGTGTTCAAGATAGGTTTGGGGAAGGAAATCAGAAAGCAGAAGCCAATTAGGCAGCAATTCATAACCAATTAGAAGCTAACAAGAACAAGGAGAAGAGAAAGAATAGAAAAGAAATGAAGGGAAGAATGTAAGAAAGCAGTTTGAAAAATAATAATCAGATTTATCACAAATTGATGGGCAGAAGAGCTCATGACTAGGGTGCATGCACAATAGGAAGAATAGTAAGATTGTGCAGAAGACAAAAAGGTAATTTGATTTTTAAAAAAGATAATGAGGTTGTATATACTGATAGAGATGATGTTAAGATATTATTGTAGAAATACTATGTTTTCATTAGGACACTGTTACAGCAGGTGATGTAAACTATTTGTCTCTAATCCATAATCAGATAAGAACTAAGACCAAAATTTAAATCAAACTCATCACTAAGGACATTGCTTAATTTAGCTAATATTTTTTAAAGCAAGATTCACAAAGAAGAGAATATGCGCTAGTCCATGGACCACTCCTTGATTAGCCCTTCACTAGACTCTAAGCTCTACTTCCTGTAATAAAGAAGTTAAAAACAAAATCCAGACTCAAAGAGACTTTGGAGTCCAACTGGTCAAATATTTATTTGAGCAAACACTAATATATAATGTCCACTCATATATAATTACTAATGTAATTAATTAGTCCCATAATAACCCTATGAGGTAAATATCATTATTATCATTCCATTTTATGGATGAACATTACAGAGAAGTTAAGGAACTTGCCCAAGGTCACCTATTAAGTGGCAGAGCTGAGGTTTGAACCCATGCAAATGAGCAAAAAGTTATGCTCTTAACAACTATATTATGTGCCTCTTTAGTATTTATACATAATTTATTTGACAGAAATAACAATTTATCAAAAATGCTAAGTACAGTGTTTCCATACATTTTAAGAAGCTTTAAACACTTGTTGAATAAATGGACAAAGCAGCTGGAAAATCACAACTTTCAGAGAAAAGAAAAGTTCTACATAAAAAATATAGACATGAGTATCTTCCTTGAGACATAAAGTTTAAGGTCTTCAAGAAAGAAGTAAAGGACAAACACTAAACATCTGCAGTTTAAAAAGACTTTCATATTTGGAAAACTAATGAAGAAAGATTTTTTAAAAGAACTTTAAAATTTCAGGAAGGAAAAGTGAAACAACTATAACAAAATCTAGAAAGAAAAGCAATAAAACCTCTGGTTTCATGACAAAGTTGTTATCTAGTAACCTTTGCAAGTAATGTATGCACTGACTGTAAAGGATAAAAGAACAACTTAGACAGCAATTATAAATAACTTATGTCAGAAATATGGCAGGGAACACAATGCAAAATGAGACTCCAGCTCCAGGGGAAGCAAAAGAAAACAGAGATATTTAAAAAATGCAAATTATCTTTTAAACTATACTTGCACTATAAAATCTCTTTTTAGTTACCTAAACTGTAAGCATGAAATTGAACTGAGATACCTCAGTATGGTAACATTTCAAATGTAATCTGACAGACACACTCCTATAGTCTAGAAATAGTGAGAAGTTGGATAAGTAAGCCACCATTATCTACTACTCACTGGCATTATATAATAACCCATTGGCAAGGATGAAAATAGATTCTTTTTTCAATTCACTAACCATTTTGGGCGTATGCTGAGTCACAAAATTTTAGAGGTTTCTCACCTCATCTAAGCATTTCTTAAGCTTCTTTAAACTCCTATACAAAAGTTTCATTGACCCACTTATCTAGTGTGAGTCTGCATATATAAAAAAAATTGACCTAAAATCTGCCCCAAGCTATTTAAAAAGAATTATACAGACAATTATCAGCAAGACACAAACAAGAAGAGGAAAAGATTGGGTTTCAAGAGTTTATTAGCAGTAACAAAATGCTTAGAATTTAAAATTTTCCAAATGTTAACAGTAAAAACCTTAAGAGAAAGAAGGTACACAAGTACATCATAACATATACACAAAGTACTATAAACATGATACAAAGTATATATCAAACCATATATAACAAGTAAATAAATGCAGAATTTAATGAAAAACATGCTGCAGAAAAAAATGTAACTTAAAAAAATATAACTACAAAACAGAAAAATGGTTTGTAAAAATAAATGTGGAAAATAATTCAGGAGTAATAATAATAATTTTTGAGTAATAATTATACCACAAAGTCTCTTACCAGTGTCTGAAATGTAAGCGTGAAGTTGTACTGAGTCATCAGAAGCTACATTTGAAAGGTCATCTAAAGACTTGGAAAAAAAAAATTTTTTAATATTTTAATTTTATAGGAAAAAAGTGTTAAAGCATTCTATATCATATGTACCTTACTCATCTTTGGTCCCATGTAGAGTTTATATTATTTGTATCCCTCTCCCAATAATAATCCTATTTATACTAACAGTAGAGAGAAAATCCACAATTAAAAAATTATAAAACAAAGTAATTCAGAAATCAACTCAGTACATTGATCATTTATTCTTCGTTGCTTATCCATATACCAACATTTGCTGCTTCTCAATTATAGTCAATGAAGAACAAGGAAAAAAATATGGATAAAAATAAGTAGACATGTTCTTATCATTTTTTTAATGTTGAAGTATACTAGAGCCAATTCGTTTACTTAACATTCTTGTTAATTTAGAAATAATTTTAGATTCCTTATCTATAAAATGAGCATAATAGTACCTACACATCATAGGGTTATGAAAGAATTAAACAAGAAGACATGTAAAACATTTATTAAGACTGCCTAACACAAAAAAATGTTACCTATTATTATGATTTCTTATAACATGAAGTGAATCCAGAGTCTAAGACAGATTTTAAATAATTTTCAAAATTAATTCCACAAACAAAATTATTACTGAGTTACCCAAAATGAATCTTTTTTTTCAACTATGGCCCTTCAGTTTAAATTTAAGACTTTTTTTGCCTCATATACACATACCCACAAATACTCAGAAGGGCACATAATGACAGACTGCACAGAAAGAGTTAACTTGAGTCACCTATATTTATAATAATAATAATAATATCATTAAATATTTGAAGTTACTAAGAGGGTAAATCTTAAATGTTCTTAATACAAAAAGAAATGGCAATTATGTTGTGTGATGGAGAGGTTAGCTAACCCTACTGTGGCAACCATTTTGTAATATCAAATCAATATGTTGTACATCTTCAACCTACAAATGTTTTATGTCAGTTATATCTCAATAAAGCTGGAAAAAAGTAAACAGCAAAAAAGAGTTTACTTGAAATTGCTCTCCTAGAAAGGACTGCTTCCAAGCCTGGCCCTTGGATGACATCTAGGAATTTAGAATTAGGGAAGGTTCCCACCATTCTTTAACTGCTGAGAGTGGTTCACCATACCTAAACTATTTGTGTAACTGTTTATGCTGAACACCTGCTTTCCTTCTGGGAGTTTGGAATTTTAGTATGTACTAACCAGAGATTTGCCTTTGTGACCTACATCCAGTGAAAACCCTGGTCACTTAGTCTTAGATAAGCTTTCTGGGTAGGCAACATGTCACATGTGTTGTTACATTCATTGCTGGAGGAATTAAGTTAGTCCAACCTGACTTTCATGGGAGAGGATTCCTGGAAACTTGTACCTGGTTTTCTCTAGACTTTGTTACACGTACCTTTTCTCTTTGCTGATTTTGCTTTAAATCCTTTCTCTCTGATAAATCCTACCCATGAGAGTCTGACTATACTGAGGCCTATAAGTCCTCCTCTTAGTAATCAATGAATATAGAAATGGGCTTGGGGACCTCTGACACACAGACATTATAAGATTCAGACATATCTTACACTTCAAAAACCACAGGATCTTACTAGAAGAGTCATTTAAATAGCTTAAATGCAGCCATACATATGACATAAAGCCATTTAAATTAAGGCAACTGAATTCTAAGAAGAAAGCCAAAAGAGTTTTTCTAGTGAAGATTGTTTATTAAGAGAAAAAAAAATGGCAATAACATACAGATAATCGACAGTATTTTCCTGGTCAAGTCAAGGGGACGAATCATTAAATTAAAATAGGTCTAGTTCAGGCTTCACCAGTGATACCCTAAGAGACTTCAGCTAAATCAACCAGTTCTTCTTGTACCTCAGTCTTCCCAATGGTATAACAGTGTGATGCTTGCTCTACAACTCTGTCAGTTTATAAAATGAATTATAATGCTTTGAAAAGAAGTAGAGTGTGCTTATTTTTAAGTCGTCATATGATCTATAATAATACATCTTGATAGAAATACAACCTTTGCTTTAACATTACAGAGAAAATAGAATATTCCACAAAATTTAGATTGTTGTTTACTAAGATCTTCTTCCAATTAGAAGCTATCACAGAGAATATAAAACAATTGTTTTTCAAGATATACTTTTGTTATTACTATTATTGTTATTGTTAACCCTCCTTGGCAGGTAATATTTCAACAGCTAGCTACATGCTACTCTTTACTTTAAACATGTTAGCATCTTATACTATGCAATCCAGGAGTTATTAGAAAACTTTATATCTAAATGTCTTTTTAGCACTTAAAAAACTAATAAATATTATTTTCATTAAATATAGTGAAACAATCCAATGAAACATCTCTTAAACATTAGTCACGGGTATAATGCAAATGTAAACATAAAGTAGATTATATAAAATAACAATTGGTAAAATAATATTAACCACACTCTGATTTAGAACTATATTATTTGATAAAAGAAAACTGTGATTTCAGAACAAGTACACTAATGATGTCCTGAAATAAAATAGTGTGTAAAGTAATCCTTGGGTTAAAATTCTTGAACTGCTTGCAAAAACATAAACTTTTTTTAACATTATGCTAAGGCAAAAAATGAAAATTCAGATTTACTGTGATAATCCACACAACTACAATGGCACTGCTAGAAATGTTTATAATTTACTTGCCAATCTCAATGAAAAATGAGTAAGTTACCACACATTACTTTCTTTGCTTACTATACTGGAAAAAACTACTATGACCTATTTTTCAATCTTAAAACTACTTTTAAAGTGCAGCTACCCACTAAAATTTGTCTGTATTTAAAAAGAAAGATTCCAAAGGAGTCCAGCTACTTAAAAGCTTAAATTTAATAGATTTATATGAATAACAAAATACTGCACGTCACTGACCTCAAGTGTGACCTTTGTCAAATGAGACTGCCTGGTTTATATCACTACGTAACAAAGGAACTGCTCTTAGGTGAAAAGGCATTTATTCCAAATATGGAACAAAGTAAAAAAAAAACCTTTGTTACTAGTGTTCAAACACTCCTACAAGTACTACAAATGTGAATACTTGAAATTTCAAATGAATAAAAAATTTCATATTTGGAAATTTTCTCACATAACGATTATTGCTAATACTTCCTTCATGCTCTACAAGTTATTCCTTTTTGTGATAGGGCTATAGATTATAACAAACATACAGTAATGATACCAAATTATTTAAAAAAATATTTTAAATGTTACATCATATCTGATATTAACACTATGGCTGAGTGCTTCAGTGTTTTGTTAAATGTACTTCATAGACTAATAAAACAAAAGGTTATTTTTTGAAAAAAATATAGCAATACAGAAGACAACATAAGATAATGGACCTCTAGACCATTCAGCTATTTAAAAAGTCTGAAAGAAAAAGTAATGTGGGTAGAATGAAAAACAAAGCAAACAATCTCTTCCTAACTGCCCCCCAAAAACTCTGGACTAAAACTTCTATTGAACAAGTATTTCTTCTTAGCAACATTTTATGAAAGAAGTTATTCATGACAGGGATGGATATATAAAAGAACTGAAATATTCATTACTTCACACTTCACTTTGAATGTATAAAATGCCAATGACAGCTTACATGCTAAAAATATATCATTCTTAAACCCATAATCATAAGATAAAGTTGCTTAATTTAATATAAGGGTTTAAGATTAAAATTTTTTTTACAACTTGAACTGGTTACAGTGTGCACTTTAAGAAATACCTGGAAGTTTTCAGATATCCTACTAATTTTATATTTCTTTTCTACATACAAAAAGAAAAAACTAATTTCACTATAAACATTTACATGTCACATATACTATCCAACATATCACTAATCAAAAAGTAATTTCAAAATACTAAATATTGGGATTGAAAATAATGAAGTCACCTTTTTATCAAATACAACTGAATTACAGGTGACTTAAGCACATTTTTAAAAATGAAAATAAATTTCAGAAGCTGTTATATATGAATTTAACATTTCTTTTAAAGCAAGTAACTTCTTATAATTAATGATGAGAGCTTCTAATATATCATTTATTTATGTATGTTAAAGTTTACCTTTTATAATATTTTCAAGTCACTTTAATAACTAAGTTATTTAATAATACTTACCAAATTTATGCTTCCAGTAGGAGACCCATTAAAAGATTCTGTGGGAAGGGATAGTCAACTTAGTATACAGTAAAAAAAAAAAAAAACTTTTGAAAGAGTTGTTTTATCTGAGGTTCAAATACCAAGAATGAAAGTCACCCAAGCAAAGACATAACAAAAAAGCAAAGAAAATTGTGTTATACTACTCCCAAATACCTGCTAACCTTTAAGCCTCATTTTTCTGAAAGCCACAGATTCCAGAGAAAATATATATGTGCCTGATTTGCACATGCCCCCACCAAATACCAAAAATAGGTGTTCACGTACAGGAGAGCAATTATTAAGTATTTTATCCTTAAGTATATCATATGAAGTTGTCTGATACAATGTAAACATGAGGAAAACACTGAAGAGTGAAGTTCATTAGGAAATGTTACCAGAATGTTGATAGTTCTGTCTCACTGGATTAAGAAATACTACAATTAAAATTTTTCTTTTGTGCAAAGAATAAAAAGATTGATTTTTTTTTTTAAAGATTGGTTTATATACATAATGTATCTATTGTGTCCACTTATTCTTGGTAGTTTGGCTCAAAAACATTGTAATGCTAGATACTTAAATCAACATTTAACTAACAGAGCAAGATATATAAAACTTCATATGTAATGCCATTTAATTAAAAAGCAAGTAGAGATCATTTTTAAAAGTAATGTTAGAGAGCTAAGTCTTAATTATACATTATTAAAATTAACATCTTTTCCCTCAGTGTTTTATTCTGTATGTGAGCACACGAAGTTACCAATTATAATGCCCCTCTGTTAAAAACAGTAATAATAGGGTACCCCTGGGTGGCTCAGTGGTTTAGCACTTGCCTTCGGCCCAGGGCGTGATCCTGGAGTCCCGGGATCAAGTCCCGCATCAGGCTCCCTGCATGGAACCTGCTTCTCCCTCTGCCTGTGTCTCTGTCTCTCTCTCTCATGAATAAATAAATAAAATCTTTTTTTTTTTAAGTAATGATATATGGTGAAGCAATATTCATATACAATTTAAAGTTAACATATGGCTTCAGCACTACTTAGGAGATTATTTATGAATCTGGATCTCTAAATGTGTCTTTTACAAAGAGGCAGTTGGTGTTGCTTTTGAGTTTCAATAACTCTAAATGCCCAAGATCATTTCTTGGTTTCTCAGAGCTAGGGTCACAAAAAGTAAACAGGAAATTCTACCAAGGATTACCCCTTAGTTAATAGTAAGGTGATAATTAAAATGAGCAAATAGTTCTCTATCCTCCTTATTCAATTATATACCTCCTATTTCCTTCTGTGGTCTGCCTACCTCTTAAATCTTTCCACCAAAGACAAATCAAGGTAAAAGAGGAATCAGAAGCAAAACAAGGTGTAATTTACTTTTGTTATCAACAATATGAAGATCCAGAAATAGAATCTAAAATCAATCTAGGCCCACATTTTGTCAAGAATTTGGTGACTGTCTATAAACACGAAAAAACAAGAGAAAGTACGATTTGATACGGTGAGAAAAATAATGTGATTAAAATTAAAACAGGAAGCATTATTTAAATATTTTTAAAAGAATCTGTGACCACGTTTTAGCAAAGGAGAAATACTAATCTGTTATTAAATTTTCAACATCTTAATTTAGTGTAGTAACTAAACTCTGTCATTCATTTCTAGAGATTTAAATATTTTACAATTTATATTGGGCTTCAAGGCATTTTTTATCTCGCTTAAAACATCATTTTTTGGTAAACAAAATATATATATAGGAACATGTACACACACACACACACACACACAAATATGCGCGTAAGCCACCTTACCTCCATCACCATCATCTGATCCTCTGAAACTAGGATCTTTTAACATATCCAGCTCAGCTAACATGCGCACATAAAGTGCATTCTGTCTGAAGGAAGGATAAAATCTTTCATCTCGTAGCATCAATTCATAAACCTTATTGAAATAAATCAAGATATCCCATCATTAATAGAGATAATGTATTACTTTCCAATAATAAGATTTCACCAAAAGCTAGGAAGAGGTCTTGCTATGATGAATCATTATGGTTCCATATCTATGAGGCCAGCAAAAAGCCTACATCCCAACATCACAACTAATGATTTCTCAACTAATTTCACCTAATGTACCTAACTGCATTGAAAACGGTCCCACTGAAACACAGGTCACATGACAGCTTATATGTATAATGTTCCAGGAAGTAGTGTTCTCTATGAAACAAGTTCACATAAAGGCTCCAGGAACAGAGTAAAATAAATTTAAGTCAGGTAATTTACACATCATCAACTCATGAAATTCTAAGACTATTTGTCTGATCCTTTAGTCAGATTTTTTCAGATTTAAATAACCCAACATAAGAATTTTCCTCATTTGTCAATTAAATAAACAAAAAACTAGCCTACCTTTTTTGTAAATGAGAAGTGTTAAATTATCTTTTTAGTTACCACTATATTTTTATGTTTCAATAACCTTTTAAAAAATGAATTACATGAATATACATTTTTTTTTCATTAAGAAAGATTTAATGATAGATGCTATATACAATACCTTCCTTTGAATGTCATCAAAGATTTCAGGGGTTGGATCTTCATGATTCAAAGTATCTGCTAATTTTGCCACCAAATAATCATCAACGGTAACTCTTGGAGATGCCTAACAAACAGAGAAAAATAATAGTAGTAATGACTTTTTAAGTTTCTAAATACAAGTTAATTCTTTAGAGTAGAAGAACTACATAATGGAACTATATTATTGAAAGTAATTGGTAAAAAATCCTTGGCTTGTAAACACCATGTAGCTGTTTAAGGAGGCTGAAATAAGAACCAAATCTTCTTGTCATCATGTAGTATAAAGTAGATGGGGAGACAAACATGAATTTAAATCTTGACATTTGCTTAGTTACCTCTCAAGAGGCTTCATTTCCTCAATCTGCAAAATGGAGATAATCCACCTATGGTTACTGTGTAACCATATTAATATGTAACCACAAGGCACACTAGCACAGTGTCTGGCACACAGGAAACAATGTCATGAGGAATTAGCTTAATATCCAGTAGTCCTGGATATGTATTTAACAGGATTGGCAAAAGAGTAAGGCACTTGTTACTTACTTAACACTAGAAATAATCTTTTTAAATAGCCTCTGAAGAGACTACCCTTCTCCTAAATTTGGCTTTATAATGCTGCAGCAAAGTTCTAGTATGATATGGGAAGGCAAAAAACATAAAAAGTTAATTTCTTCTAACAACTTCCATTTTTAATTGCATAATATGACAGATATGCCCCAGAAATATAAAATTTAATGTTCAATGTGAAAAATTTCTTTATTGAAAGAAAAAAATGCTGAAAAGCTAGAAATATCATCATCTTTGGCATACCAACTTCTGAATTTTTAGCTCTGAAGACTCTGGAGAATAAATTAGTGATAAGGATGTTAACTTCTAAAGAAACCTTCACAAGAATGCATTGTTTAAATAATTAAAATATGCTACCCAATAGAATATCCAAGGAAAAGAGTGGATAAATACAGAAAAGGGAAAAGATTTAAAGAATAAGTAAACAGCAGAGCATAAATATGTAGGAAAAGGCCTATCCAATGTCTAATGCTCCCTGGTTCATCCAACATTCTAGTTGGTAAACCCAAGAAGGTTGTGTGGTGGGTGGGGTTTTTTGAAGGAGGAAGGGAAGGGTTCTTATTTGTTGTTTGTGTATGGGAGGATGTGATGTGGTGGTGCGTATGTGTTTTTCCCTGAAACAAAAAAAGAACTGAACAACTTCCAAGTATGTGACAAAAATTAAGGAGGAACTAGTGTTAGCTAGTTTTGTCCTTCCGGTTGCCCTCCAAGCTCATGAAACTCAGTTTCTAGGAAATAAGAAGATGCAAATTTGAAAAACCATAACATTTTACATTTATTTAAGTTTACTTTCTCCTATACTTTCAAATATATGGAACGGGATTAGGACTCACCCTTGTATAACGTGACCAACACTTTTAAAGAGTTATCATGGGACACAACCAACCAGATCACCCTCCCTCAAAAAAAGTAATAGAGAAAAAATTTTTATGTACTTTCTTACTACTCTAACATAAAAATGCAAAAATACGCATTTTCCAAAATTATTAATCTGTATTCTGTACTTTTCTAGACAAATGTGGTTAGGCAAAACAGCAAGAGCACTAGTTAACAACAGCAATTAGTAATTAATAGGACTAATTAAACAGATAATATTTGAGAAAAGCATAACTATTTAGGTTTTGTCCATCAATATACAATTTAAGCTCTTTAATAGGTATTTAAACATTGTAGGCTATATTATTGTATATTGTTAAAGTGCATAAATGTAAGACTTTTTAAAAGGGTATATATCTGTAATAAGACTAAATAGGTATTATCTACATTTAATTTAAAAAAATATTTTCTTTTTATTCCATGATCCCAAAGAATATTTTTACTTTTCATGTTTCCTTTTTTAACAATACCTCTCTGATCTGCCTGGAGACTTCAGGACATCAGTTTTTTTCTTTTTTTTAAACCAAGTGGTATAACTGATATAATCAAATACAAAATTCACTTTGACCTCTATCTCTGTTCTTAAGTCTATATCACATTTACTTCCCTTATCAGTTCAATGTGATGACATCAAATTAAGTAAATATCCTTTCAGTAAAATCATTTAGGCATAGAATAATGAGACTTTACTTACTAAAAACAGCAAGTTTTTAGACCAGTAAATCCAATGCATCTATGAATTTACCATATAGACTATCTATGTCTAAAAAGCCTATTTTCTATGTCTAAAATGCCTATTTTAAACATTTCAAAGTCAAATGGATGTCACTAAAAGTTATACCTCTCTCAAGGAAAATGGTTTTAAAACACACAGATCATTTAAAGTTGTGACAGGGAAGGTAGACTCCATATAAATTATAGTTTCAGTAAAGAAACTGAGAAAATCTATTAAAAGCCAGCTATCCCTTTCTTGTGATATTTTTTTGAGTTCTCAGCAGTCTCATTTCAAAAAAAATTATTTTTTTTCACTGTATGATTTTTTTAAATAGTCTACACATATACAATTCAGATCAATCTATCCTTTTCAAGGTTCCTTTTAGCCTCTTCAAAGATCATTTAACAGTTCTGGGAAAAAAAAAAAACATAAACTTCTGTTTACCGTAATTCTTTTCACCATATTTATTTTTAATCTATTTTCAAATTAGGGGACACTATTCTTAACCCATTCTTTGAAAATATGATATTTACTGCATGTCAAAAGTTTAGCATCTTTTCTATGGCTGGCAACAATGATAGCCATGTTGAAGCAAATGTCTAAAGAAGTTATTTTCTGACATTTTTATAATGTCAAAAATATCATTGTTTCTGAATGTTTTCAAGAAACTAAAAACTGACCAAAAAACTCCACTATGAAAACCTCAATATCACACGTAGGTAAATGATACCCTGTTTTAGCAGTGTTGTATAAAAGAATATAGAATATAAGATATGTAGCAGGTAAGAGGTTTTCATTTTCTTTGGTAGGAAGTTTATGGACTAAAAGGAAGTTTGTTAAAATTTACATTTGCACTGTCTGCTAAATATGCAAATATGTAAGTAAAGTTTGTTTTATGTTTTCTGCAATTTATTAAAATCTTACAAATCAGGAAGATATTTAAAACTCCCATTTTTCTCAAATCAAAGTACCTAGTAGCAACAGGAAATATACTCTTGTTGCCACAATCTGATATAACACAAGATACTACAGAAAGCATGATTGCTGGTAAGATCTGCAAGAGTAAGTTCTAAATTTCCAACAGCCAAAACATGTTATCAAAACTTCTCTTGTTTATACCTATAGGATGTTTCAGTTGAAAGCTGAATCATGAAATGTAACTCTTTATAGTTCATTTGCAAAATTCAGTTTCCACATTTGCTTTTATATCCCCTTCTCCACTAAGGCCAATCCCAAAATATGTTTTGCACATCATGCAGTATGGTTTTTTTTTTAAGATTTTTTATTTATTTAATTCAGAGAGAGAGAGGCAGAGACACAGGCAGAGGGAGAAGCAGGCTCCATGCAGGGAGCCTGATGTGGGTGGGACTCGATCCCAGGTCTCCAGGATCACACCCGGGGCTGCAGGCAGCACTAAACCGCTGCGCCACCAGGGCTGCGGTCAGTATGTTTTATTTTGGTTATTTACTCTCCCTAACCCAAGATATATGGCTCCTTCTATTTGTCATTAAAATGACCCAGTCGTTTAGTCTTCTTTTTTGGCAATATCTAGGTCATGCTGATATTGGTACTGTCATCATTCTCATTTTCATTATTCACACTTTTAGGAAACATGGTTACCAAATTCATAATGTTAAATTCATAATGTATCACAATACACAGCACAGGACAGGAAAAGTAGAAGACAGACTGTCAACATTCATGGTAACAATGCACTTAAGCCATACACGGAGTGCTACACAATGGAGAATCCATTATTGTGAACACCAAATAATGGCTGTCAATATTAGAAGCAAGGGAAAAAGACAGCAATTACTACCAAAGGTGGAAAATCCATGCCATAGTCATTTGACACTAAAATATTGCCTTCAGCCCTGAATTCTGGAACCATGAATTGGTTTTGTATTTTTTTCTCATTCTTCGCCATTCACTGCAAAAAAAAAAGGACTTACTGTGTCCTGGAAAAGGGTTTCCCAAGACTCAGGATGACTTTCAATGCTTTAAAAAGATACTAACTTTAAAAGAATAACAAACTTATAGCTGATTTCTCACTGGAAATAATGAGAGCCAGAAAACAATGAAACACTATCTTTAAAATGCTGACAGAAGGGCACCTGGGTGGCTCAGTGGTTGAGCGTCTGCCTTTGGCTCAGTTGTGATCCCAGGTGGGATCGAGTCCCAGATCAGGCTCCCTGCAGGGAGCCTGCTTCTCCATTTGCCTGTCTTTCTCTCTCTCTCTCTGCATCTCTCATGCATAAATAAATAAAATCGTAAAATAAAATGCTGTAAGAAACTGACTTAAAAACTATTAATTTTTTATTTTTCCAATATTAACTGTAACCCATACTACTGGACTACATACAATAGAACTGACTCTATAACCTACTTTTAAAATTAACATAGAAAGACTTACATATATACACTAAAACTGAGTTTTTAAATAGCAGAAACTCTTGAATGTGTGCATGAAGAAACATGAACAGCAATATTCAGAACAGAAGTATAACAGAAAGCAAAGGGAAACAAACCAAACTGCTTATAAATATTTTCAAAAGTAAATAAACTCTTGTATATCTGTATGATGAAATACTTAAATGAAAATGAACTACATTTATATAAACCAATATGCATAAATTTCAATATAATAAGAATAAAAGCAATGCATATAATATTCCATTTCTATAAAGGTTAAAAAACAAAGCTAAGCAATATATTGCTTTAGAACATACATGTATGGTAAAATGATATGGCAAAGCAAGTGAATAATTACAGGAAATTGGTTTCATCACCAAGTAAGGAAACAGGAGAAAATGAAAGGTGAAGAATGTACTAAGGATCTTCAAAAGCACAGTAAATGTTCTATTTCTTCAGCTAGATAGGGAATATAAATGTGTCTGTTATATTATTACTCTTCAAAATGTACAGTCTTTTAAAAGTATGTTTCATACAAAAAAAATATAAGCAAATGGACTAAGCAGTTTTCAAATACAATTCACACTTAAAATTCAAATACAGTTTTTGTGCTAGTATGTATAAATTAAAAGGTATTATAGCATAACCATTACAAACACTGGAGTGTGAGGAATTTTGAGGACTGTTGTATCCATATCGATGAAAGATACTAGTCTGTAGTCTCCTTTTCTAGTTTATTTATTTTTTAGAAAGATTTTTTTTTAATGATTTTATTTATTTATTCATGAGAGACAGAGGCAAAGAGAGAGGCAGAGGAAGGAGAAGCAAGCTCCATGCAAGGAACCCGATGTGGAACTCAATCCCGAAACTCCGGGATCACATCCTGAGCCAAAGGCAGACACTCAACCATTGAGCCACCCAGGTGTCCCTCCTTTTTTAGTTTAAGGTAAAAATGTAAACTGCCATTTTGCGATCTTTCTTCTAACTAGGCATTTAAAGCAACATATTTCCCTCTAAGTACTGCCATAATTATTTCATCCCACAATTCCTATACATTGTGTTCTTATTTTCAATCAATTCAAAATACCTTCTATATTCCTTCTAATTTCTTTTTGATCCAGAGACTATTCAGAAATGTGATTTAATTTTTAAATATTTATAGTTTCTCAAATTCCTTCTGTTAATTACTAATTAATTCTACTATGATAAAAGGACATACTTTTTTATGATTTCAATTCTTTTAAATCCAGAGTTGCTTTATAGCCTAGCAAAGGCCATTGTCTATCCTAGACAATGTTCCACGTGAGCTTGAAAATAATATGTATTCTGCTATTGTTAGGGGAAGTATTCTATAGAAGTGCTAGGTCAAGTTGGTTTATAGTGTTCTTCAATTCTTGTATATCTTTGGTCATTTTTCCCTTTGGTCACTTTCTACTAATTATTCTATCAGTTATTGAGTGGGTATTGAAATCTTCAACTATTATTGTTGAATTGTCTATTTCTCCTTTCACTTGTGTCAGGTTTTGTCCTATGTATGTGGAGGTTTTGCTGTTGTGTTTAAAACTGTTTTAACATTCTGATCAACTGACCCTTTTATTATTATAAAATGTTCCTCTATAGTAACAATTTTTCTTTGAAAATCTATTGTTTACTATTAATATAGCCACTCCAGCTCTGTTTTGGTTACTGTTTGCATTATCTTTTCCCATTCTTTTATTTTCAATCTTTAATGTCCTTGAATCTAGCATGTGTGTGACTTTGAATCTTGACTTTGACATTAGTATTTATGACCTTGGTAAAATTAATTCAATTTTCCAAACATGAGTTTCTTTACCTATAAAATAAGGATAGTAATATACAAAAAGACTTTTACCAGGATTAAATGAGACAATATTTGCAAGTAGCTGTGCCTAGTATGAGTAATGAATATTCATAAGCATTAAAAAATTATTACTATTACTAATGACTACCAAAGAAGATAAGAATATGGTAACAAAAATAGAGCCTCACCTTTTCTGATAAATACTGTTCATATATTCCAACAGCAGCTGCTCTTAAAAGTCCTTTAGTTTGGTTGGTTTGATGTTTTCCATCTTTCTGACGACTTAATAAAACTTCTAGTTGCTGCTGGGCTGTAACTCGGTATCCTTCCACTGTCATCCAAAAGAAGAGATGTGCTTGACCTCCAGTTTGCTGCATGTAATCTACCGAACAAAACCCATAACAACACAGATATTAATGTCAAACATTTTGGGTGCATGTAGCCACATGATAAGTTAACAAGAATTAAAGTTTCAAATACTCAAAATTCTACATTTTCAAACTGCTTAAGTAAATACTTGAGGTAAAGAATATTCACATCACAAATTGGTTAGGTTAATAAGACCGTAATTATGCAAAACACACAAATGGATGCACATTTTTAAAATCTCATTTTCCATGATAAAATTTCTAGAAGATAAAACTGCTATGGAAGGTTTCATCAGAAAAAACTACATCAGTAACATTCAGCTTCTGTTCTCAGTAAAGATTAATTATAATACTAATATTTCTACAAATATTAAAAGTAAAGATTGGGATCTTCAACAAGCCATAAATTTATGTTTTTGGTCATGAAAATGAAGATTCGAATCAGGGAGGTTTACTGAAAATGTCCTCCAGATAAAAGCAATTTTGATGCATGGCTTATCACTGAACAATGCAGAGGTTAGGTAAGGGGCACTGACTCACCATACAGTCAAAATTCCCTTATAACTCCTGACTCCCCAAAACCATAACTACTAATAATCTACTACTGACTGGAAATCTTACTAATTACATAAATAGTTAATTAACACATATAACATTTTGTATGTACTGTATTCTTAAAGTAAGCTAAAGAAAGCGTTACTAAGAGAATAAGGACAATATATTTATTTTCCTATATTGTATTTATTGAATAAAATCCATGTATAAATAAATGAATCTGTGCAACTCAATTCCATGTTGTTCAAGGGTTAGCTATAATATTAATAAAATTAGTAAATTTTATATATATTAAAATGATATAAAAACAAATTCCTTCCCCTATTCGTGCACAAAATGAGACGTTATAAACAGTGTGTGTTGCTGATAAAGTGCACTTTCTCAAATATTTAAATTCATAGAATCTCCTAGAATTTAAATAAGCAATTTAACAAATGCACATTAAGTTATAATAAGCATTTCTTTCCTTCTAAACAAAATATATCTCAACCTCTATGATTTCCGAAAAAGGGACACTTCAGAGAATGAAGAATGGAAAAAAGACATATTTAGCATGCTTAATATGAGGTATTTAAAGTGTAATAATATTTACAATTATTAAAAATTTTAAGGGGTATATTATTTTCATAAAATGGATTTACCTACCCATAAAAAATTGTAGTGCAACATTGTCCACAAGAATGCTGTCCAAGGGGACTGTGCAAAGTTTCCCAAAGTTTGCTGCCAGTTTCACAGTATTTATTTCCTACAAATAAAAGTAAATGGAGGTTAATATTTCATCTATTCACTCAGTAGGTAAAAAATCTTTACATAAATATAAAAATATTAAACTAAAATGGAATAAAGTTTTTTTCCTTCTCAGTCATGTGGGTTCCCAAGAGTCTCAGCCTACAGAACTCCCTAGTTATTTGAAGAGCTACTTAGTGAATATGCATTCAAAGTATGAAAAGCATTCATTTCTTTCAATACAAAATAATTTTCTCTATCTACATATTCCAAATGAAAATGAACATTTTAGGAGCTAAAGGAGATGTCTGGAATGCTTACAATGTCCAAGAATAAGTAAATTCCAGCATTTTCAAGTAGAGACTGAAGTCTATACACTGAGAAAACAAAATATTCCAAAAAAGTAATTTTGCTTCTAACAGAGTAAAAACTCTGCAATCTTCTATAGAAAATATGTTTCTTCTCAGACTACCTAAGTAGTAAATTATATTTAGTTTTCAAATATAACAAGGTAACTACATACAGATGAAAAAAAAAAAGTTCAAAATTAAGAGCATCTACATCTTAAGCACTGTGCTATGTACATTATACATATTACTTATTTATTCTACACAATAATCCCATTGGATAAATAACACCTACCCCACTTAACAGATAAAAGAAAGCTGAAATCAGATAGGCTGCCTATGATCACAGAGCTGGCAAGAATGACTTCATGTTTTCAAAACCTGCAGCCTCTCCCATAAAACCCATGATGTTTCTGTGAACTGTACTCACCAGTTTCTCTTTATTCTTAAATCCTTATCTCACAACCCTCTATTTAAAAAAGAAGATCAGAAGATTTTTCTGCAAGTTAGACAGGCCACCTTAATTAGGGGCAGATCCTAAATTAGATGTAGATAGTACATAAAGGAGAATGAAGAGAACTTGAGTAAAGGAAAAAACTTCCTCTCTAATTAGTATTTCCCTTCATATAAATACTGTATAATAATAGATAACTGAATTACAATGTCTGGCATAAAGCAACCTAGCATAAGTACATGTTTTCTCCTATCTAAATCCTCTATCTTTGGGGGATCCCTGGGTGGCTCAGTGGTTCAGCACCTGCCTTTGGCCCGGGGCGTGATCCTGGAGTCCCAGGATCAAGTCCCATATTGGGCTCCCGGCATGGAGCCTGCTTCTCCCTCTGTCTGTGTCTCTGCCTCTCTCTCTCTCTCTATGTCTATCATGAATAAATAAATAAAATCTTAAAAAAAAAATAAAAACAAAAATAAAAATAAAAATAAATCCTCTATCTTCAAACTTACAACTTCTTTCTCTTTCCCAAAAGCAGCTCTACAGATATGGAATGCACAAGACTATTCACTATAACTTTATTTGTAATAAAAAAGATAAAGGGCCTTCTAAGATTTCAAGATGAGTAGTATGGTTAAAAAACTTCATCTCTGTGGAGATTCTGATTGTTCTTCCCAAGAAAAAATACTATTTGACCCGAGCTACTAAAAAGGTAAAGTTTGATATTCAAAATAGAATTGATGGGCTTCAAAAAAGATATCTAAATTTTCAAGGGATTTGCTATCAAAATGTGTCTGGACACTGGGGTGCCTACCTAGGTGGCTCAGTCAGTTGAGCATCCAGCTCTTGATTTCAGCTCAGGTCATATTCTCAGGGTCCTGGGATCAAGGCTTACTTTGGGCTTCATACCCAGCAGGGAGTCATCTTAAGGATTTGCTCTCTCTCTCTCTGTCCCTCCCCCCGTTCATGCAAACACTCTCACAAAATAAATACAAAATCTTAAAAAAAAAAAAAAAAAAAAGGGTGTCTAAACAAACAGATTTTAAAAATAATGACGCTGAAAAATCACTCTAAGGCCTAAATAAGGTAAACTAATGAAAGAAACAATAAGCATAAGTAAAACTGTATCATTCAGCTATATTGAATGTACGTGGGTATATAATTTTAAAATACAGTTAACTGAAACAAAGACATACATAAATGTACGCTCAGGTATATGTACACTCAGGTATACGTACACTCAGGTATACAACAAATGTGGGCCTCAAGAAATGGGAGTTAATTAATCCAGCAACTAAACTCGAGATTTATAAAACTAAGTCTTCTATTCCTTAAGAAATTTAAATACATTGCAAAATTACAGCCCCAGAGAATCATAATAAATTTCCAAACTAGAAAACCAGCCAAAAAAAAAAAAAACACTAGACTACACTAAAAACCAAGGTAGTAAAAAGTGCTCTTTTCTACTTTCAGGATCCAAATCTCTGATCTTCTTTAGGGTAAAACCTCTCCAAAGAGCTACCTATAACCACTGTTTCTAATTCATCTCTTCTCATTTTCTCCTGGAGGAGCTCCAATCAAGGGTATCTCTCCATTACTACAAAATGTTATCAGATCACCAATATCCCCTAGTGGCAAATCTAATGTTCAATTCTAAGTCTTTATCTTACTCAACTTATTAGTAACCTTTGACATGACATGACCTCTCACTTCTTTAAAAACTTTCTATACTTGGCTTCTAGAATACCACAGTCCCAGGTTTTCCTTCAATTTTACCAGCCACCTCCTCTGTTTCCTTTAGCTAAATCTTCCACTTTTCTTGAACTCAAGTAACTATACTGCCTCTAGACTAAGTCCTTGGTTATCTCCCTACTTATACTCACTTTCTTAGGTAACTTCATTCAGTCTCTTTACTTTAAATAAACATCTAATAATCCTGAGACCTTCAAAGTTTAGGTCTATCACCAATCTTCCCTTTGACTACAGTTTTACCAACTAGTAGGTCTCTATGATTGTCAAACAGGGATTGCAAACTAAAACATCTAAAATTCGATTCTATCTTCCAAACCTCTTTCCTGTATTATCCATTTTAGTAAACAGCAACACTATTCATGTAGCTGCTTAGGTCAAAAACTCTAGGAATCCTCCTTGAGTCCTTTTTATTTTTCTTTCTCACTCAATATTTAATCTATTAGCAAATCTGTTAGTACTATATCCAGTCTCCAATTACGTCTCACAACCTCTGCAGATATCTCTTACTGGCCTAAAGCAATAGTCTCCTGAATGATCTCTCGGTCTCCATTCTTGTCCCCCACCAACTCCACCCCAATCTAAACATCACAAAGAGCTCAGTAATCATTTTAACTCATAAATCAGATAATGCCATTTGCTAGCACAAATCTCCAAGAGATTCCCATCACAATTAGAATTTTTTAAAAATCTTACTACGGTACAAAAACCATATATGATCTAACCCTCACGATTCTTCTCCAATTTCATTCCTCCTATCATTCCTTCTCATTCATTCCAGACCAGCCATGCTGACTTACTCTAACTCACCAAGCACTTTATCTCAGTGCCTTTGCATATGCTTTTTACCTCTACCTAAAAAATTAATCTATAAAAAACAATTCTCAAGTCTCTCTCATTATTCTATCAGATTTCTCTTAGTTCAAATGTTACCAAATCACTTAGCATCTATCTAAAACATTCCTAGACATTCTGTATCTTTCTTCTTTGCTTTGGCATTTTTTTTATATTTTACTTGTTTTTAACATTTTTAACATATTATTTATTGGTTTATTTTTTTATTCTGCAACTAAAATATAAGTTCTATGAAGAGAGTTAGGTCCATCTAATATGTTGCCCAATGTATAAAACTATGTAAGTGGTTAATTTTGAATAAAAAATTAAGAGATGAATAAATAAATCAATAAAAAAATCTTTAATTATTGCAGCATTTTTCAGGAAGTGTTTTAATCCCTTTACCTTTTTTTAACAAATACTTAAAATATAGTGTATGAGAGAAATTTTTTCCACAAGTCCTTTGGTGGAGGGTTACACTGGTTAATATCCCACTTCTTATCATTTGCTAGATATTTAAGTTATAGAGTATTTTTAACTAAACATTAATTTGAAAGTACTTTACTTACTTTGCCTGACTGCAACCGCTGTATTCTTGAGTCACATACTTTCTTTACAAATAATAAGCTATTTATTTGATTCTTGATAGTGTTGATATCTAAATACAAACAAATTAATTATGAGCTAGTGGTAATGTTATTTATGAAATACTTCAAACATGTACATACCATAATTTAACATAATAACTAATGAACAGAGTAATTATTTAATAAAAGAAATAATCTGGAATTTTATAGTGAATATATTTAATTAAAATTAAACCATTCCTATTATTTTTACTTTGGAGATAATTACACTATTAATAGCCTCACATTCAGAAAATTATATTTTCTTAGCTTTCTTTCTTAGCACATGTCAACATAATAAGAAAGATTTAGATTTAGGTAAGGCGAAAATAACTAATAGCATAAAATGACATTTAGGTAAATTAAAGTTTTGGTTAAAGATACACTAATGATTAAATAAGTAAACATTTCTGTACTTAAATTACTCACCATCACCGACTGTATCTAGAGATCGAAGATACTGTAATTCTTCTGCTGCCTTATCTCTGACTGCTTCTAGCTCTCCAATATTATCACTCAATTTAATAATGTTCATAAAGGCCTCATAGTTGCAATTAGAATCACGGATCTGAAAACCAAGTTTAAAAAAAAACAAGTGAGAGAGGGACTTGTTTAGTAAGGAAAAAAAGAAACTTTAGTGCCTACCATGTGCTGGGTAGACACAACCATATAGCAAGTGTTTGTGTCAGTGCTTTTAAGAAAATAAAATGAAAATCTCTGTACTTATGGTCCCAAAGAAAGATAGAGGAGTAGAAGATGAGATTAGTGGCAATGGAAGGCAAATCTGGTAGGGTACAGTACATGTTATAGCTTTCATTCTGAGTGGAATGAAAAGTTACTGGAGGGTTTTAAACAGAAGAGTGGCATTCTCCGACCTAAATCGAACAGAATCAATGTGATGACATAAATAATTCTGTTGGTTTTTTTTTTTTTTTTTTTTCTCTATCCATGTGCTATTTAAGAACTGGAATGGAAGCTGACAGCTGAGCTGAATTTAACCAGAGTGTGGTTTCACCAAGTAAATAACAAAGACAAAAAGTACTTGAGGATATTATGAAGTGACTAACCACTATCACTGCCAAAAAAACATAAATAAAGCAGTAAGGGAAGGTATGAAAGGTAGTAGACTTGGGATATTGTCCATTCTCTACAAGGAGTCACAGAACTGAGGACTGTTTCAGTCTAGAACTAGAGAAAAACTAGCTAATAAGCACAGGAAAAGATGCTCAATATCATTAATCATCAGGCATATTCAAGTTAACCACAACAAAATGGCAATGCCAAATGTTCATTAGAATGTGGAAAGATAAGAACTCTCAAATGGTGCTAGGGAAGTGCAAAATTAGAACAAAACTTTAGAAGACTACTCGGTAATTTCTGACACTTAATGTAAATTTTACTTCAATGGTAGGTTATTAAAGACCTGCTTTTTCTACGAATACATTAAGAAACAAACAGCTGTCCACTTATCTGCTCTAGTTGAAGATAACAATATGAGGTAATCTATTCCCACAGTAAGAGACAAGGCTTATCCTTAATTAGTTTGTATTTAAAAAATAAACCATAAAAATATATAGGAAAAAAATAATTCGTAATCCCAAGAATGAGAGATAAACATAACATTCAAGTGAATAAGCATTCTTTTCTGTACCAAACGTAAGACTATACAGAATTAAATTGTGATTAAATTTCCTATAAAACATCCATTTTTGTGTTATAAAAAATTTCTTAAATCATAATACTCATTTCATTACTGAAATGTTTTTAAATTTTATGTTTTCTTATTTCTTAAAAAATTACTTTTTTATTATATAACCAATACTTCCAGAAGTGAAATACATAAACAAAAGAAAAATTAATTAGATATTTTTAAAGATTATTTAGTTATTAGAGAGAGAGAGAGAGAGACAGCACAAGCCAGGGAGAAGGGTAGGGGGAGAGGGAAAAGCAGACTCCCCACTGAACAGGAAAGCCAGATGCAGGGCTCAACCCCAGGACCCTGGGATCACACCTAAGCCTAAGGCACATGCTTAACAGACTAAGCCACTAAAGCACCCCCAAAAGAGAAAAATTAAAACATTCATAATCTTATCTTTCTATTAAGATTTCAAATAGTATATATACTATCTGAATTATATCATTAATAAAAATATAATTACTTAAATAATTAGTTTTAAAAAGCAGTAACTACACACATCACTTTGTTATCCTTTTCACATAAAAAATATATACATCTTTTTATATTCAAGATACACTACCATCATTCTTTTTAATGGTTGCATGTATTGTATTAATATGCCATAATCTATTATATTAATCCTCTATGCAGAATACTTAAATTGCTTTCAATTTTTTAGTTTTGCCTTTTTCTTTTTCTTTTTTTTTAAGATTTTATTTACTCATGAGAGATGCAGAGAGGCAGAGACATAGGCAGAGGGAGAAGCAGGCTCCCTGCATGGAGCCTGACGTAGGACTCGATCCTGGGACTCCAGGATCATGCCTGAGCCAAAGGCAGAACCTCAACCGCTGAGCCACTGAGGCGTCCCAGTTTTGCCCTTAAATGTAGATTATTTAACTCTTTATCACTTTAGAATAAACTTCATGAGTAGAACTCCTAACCAAATGATATGCATTTTAAAATTTTTTAATTAGGCAGATCTGCATATTTTTTTTTTTAATTTTTATTTATTTATGATAGTTACAGAGAGAGAGAGAGGCAGAGACACAGGCAGAGGGAGAAGCAGGCTCCATGCACCGGGAGCCCGATGTGGGACTCGATCCCGGGTCTCCAGGATCGCGCCCTGGGCCAAAGGCAGGCGCCAAACCGCTGCGCCACCCAGGGATCCCGTGATCTGCATATTTTAAAAATACGATTTGGTAGAGCCTAACAGGATGCTAAAAAAAAATGACAAATGAAAAGAAGAATCAAGTTATGTGACCTTCAATCAAGTTATGTGACCTCCATAAAATGATTTAGGAATACAAAGCTAACAAAACAATTTCTGCCTGCAGGTAACCCACAAACTGGTAGGAAAGACAAATATTGCTGCAGCAACAATGAAACAATGTCAAGTTTGATAATGGCTACTAGAAACAAAAAATAAAGTATTTCTTTCCTAAGAAAGCTAGACTGAGTTAATGGAAGACAACTGTGGAGAAGAAATTCCATTTTAAGAAAATGAATCAAGGATCTAGAAGTATATATCAAAGAATCCCCAGCAATCGCCCATTTACAACTCTTCCTTGACTGTAAATTTATTGAGGGAAAGCATATATACCACACACAAAAATAATTAGACCTAGTAAATTTAGTAATCACTATAACCCTTTGATATATTTAATGGATGAGAAAACTCTGACTTAAAGAAAAAACTAGCGACTTATACACACATTAAGCAACTTAAACAAATCTAGAACACCCATCCTCTCATTCTCTGTACAGTGTTCCTTACACTATACTTTCCTACACTATATGGTATAAAAATGTAAATCCACATGCTATTTAAGCAGTTCAGACCACAACCTGTGTTTAAAACCTAATAGCAGCTTTTAAAATTACTCAGGCAGTAAAATAATTGTTTTTAATTTAAATAAATACTAACAACATCTAAATTGTAACAGAATTATCTTAACAACAAACTTCTTTAAAAGAATTTGGCTAGCTCATTCAACATATGAGCAAACAGAAATACTAGAAATACAAAGATTATCTTTAAACACATTTTTTCCTAATTCTTTAATAAATTATTGCTTGATCATCCTGATCTCCAAATACTATTTCTGAATTTTAAAAGACTGTTTTAAAAACAGAGTTGTAATTTTAGAAAGTACATACCATCCATATGATATATTGATTAATATAATCAGGATCACTGAGTTGATTTATTAATGGAAGAAGAATTCCTCGTGCAAGAATTTCCTGGACAAAAATTATTAAAAACAAAAATAAATTTAACCTAATATACTTCTTAAATCGTTAGCATAATGTAAATAATAACACAATGCTTTTACTTAAGAAAGGTATGATACATGTAAATTTGATAACCAACACAATCTCATAGAAAGATGAACTAATGCACGTCAGTTAAAATAAATGAAATGAAGCTACCTATATCAAACTGGATACATACAATGGCATGAAGTTGAGTGGAAAAAAGCAAAAGGGTATCTCTAGTATGTTAGCATTTATGTCAATTTTTAAAGGGAAAACGTGGCACCATATGCAAGTATGAATTCCTACGTCTATATTAAAAGTATAAAACTTTTCTTTTGTTTCATAATTATTTTCTTTTCTTCACATCTTTTTCTTTTTCCAGTAATCTCTATGCCCAATATGGGGATCAAACTCATGACCCCACGATCAAGAGCAGCATGCTCTACCAAGTGAGCTAACCAGGCACCTCTTATTATTTTTTTATTTTTATTAATTAATTTATTTTTTAAGTAATCTCTACATCTCAATGTGGGGTAGTTCTAATAACTTTCTGAAGTGTCTTTTGAGACATCTTATAGCCTCAAATTAGAAGGAATTGTTTTTTCTTTCAAGATTAGCTTTAGTCTCCAACTTTGAAAAAATTATTTAATTTATATAATTCCTTCCTTCAAACTGTCTCGGGCCACATATGCTCATAAAGTACTCTGTAAGGAGAAAATCCATAAACAAAACTATGTTTTTTGAAAGTTTTTTACAAAATAAGAAAAAAACATGTGGGAAGAATTTTGAATGTGGTGCTTATTAGTCTGTGAAAATTACTTTGATCTTCTAATTTGCCTCATGAAAGGGTTTGGTTAGTCAAGATGTAATCATATGACTCAACAATTCCTATACAGGTTCTAAGTAGCCATTTCCATATAATTTCTACTTTAAGACAAGCACCAGTTGTCAAATATGAAGGCTAAAAAGTTACAAAGTCATTGAGGCCATGAATCTTTAAATAAAACATGGTAACAGAAAGAAAGCAGAGATGATTAAATAGCAATTATTGCAGACAAATGCTATGATTTGTACAATCCATATAAAGGAAAGAAGTAAGAACTCTTTAATCTGTTATTTAGTCTGAACAAAAACATCTTTTGGGTAAACTTGAATTACCAACAAACGAACACTGATAAAGAATTATCAAGTTAAAAAAAAAAGAATTATCAAGTTTAAAGAGAAAAGCCTGATTTGTTGAATGCAGGACTCTATAATTATAGACAAATTCAACCAATAAAGAAATGAAATATTGGTCTAAAAGAGCAATCTACAGCAAAACATATTTGCTCTTTAAACAATCCTACTTGTTTTAAACTATAACCACATGTAACAAGGCAGATCTTCATTCATGTCTCCCAGGAGTCAGCTTACTCTTCAAGGAGCTGCAGTAGTTTATGTACACAAAGAGCAAGAAGGGCAAATAAGCCTCCTCTTATTAAAACTAATTCTCTGATTGGATATGTGCTATGTGCCAGGTACCATCATAACCACGAGGTAGATAATGATGATACAGACATGGCCTGTGTCTTAATGGGCCTTACAGTACTAATGGAGGAAAGAAGCATCAAGTAAGTAAACACAAAAACCAAATTATAATTTTTAAATATGGTAAATGCTATGAGGGAAAATAACTGTGTACTTACCTATAGCAATAGGAAATTATGAGGGGAATCTTAGAATGAGTGGTCAGGGGAGGCATCTCTTAGGAAGTGAGGTATGAGGGGTGAATACAATTTAGCCAAAAGAATAAGTGGAATCATTCTAAGCAGGAAAAAAGTTTGCAATGGCCCTATGGTGGGGAGAAAATGGCATTTGTGGAGAAACCAGTACAGGGGGAATACAGTGACTGCACGGTACAAAGGCTGGAGAGGTAAACAAAGCCACATCATGCATGGCCTTGCAAACCTCTGGAAGAACTCGAGATGTGAAATATTTGCTGGATGGTCATAGCATTTAATAGCATGAAGAAGGGACTAAAAGGCAACACAGGACATGGAAACAAGAATAAGATTTCCATTTGGACATTTAAAGTTTAAAAGGGCGGTGAGCCAATCGAATGGCAATTTCAGTGGGCAGCTGGTCAGAGGAGCCTGGAGCTCAGAAGGAAAGTCTGAACTAAAGATATAAATTTGAAGTCACTGGCACTTGCATGGTATTTAAAGCCACAGGAATAGGTGAGCAAGAAGAGGGCCCAGAACTAATTAAAAGTTGAATACAAGACCAGTTAAAGCATATAAAAATGACTAAAAAGGAGACCAAAGGAGGAAAAAAATCAGGACAGTGAGGACATGTAACCCAAGAAAAGACAAAATTTCAAGAAGGAAAAGATTGTCAGCCATGTGAAAGTTGCTGAGACACTGCCCAGCAGTGGCTGGCTAGCCTACCGGGTAGACAAAGATTCTGCTGCCAAATACAAAACCTTCCTTCAGTGGTAGATGTGAATTCAGTGATAGACATGTATTTACCAGCCTTGATAATGACTAGCCCAAATAATGGGTCTTAACAATACATATCTTAACGCAAATATCAGACATATCCTATCAAAATCAAGCATTTTCTACTCAATTCACAGTACCACTACCCTACTTATATAAGTGTGCTGAACTTGACTTAGGTAGGTACCAAGAAATTGTGTACTATTGCTTAAATAATAACATACAAGCATCAAAGCACACCTTAGGAATTCGTATCTATTTTGCTGGATGGAAGACTAAGAAGATCCTAAGCATTCATTTTCATATAAATTAGAAACTTTGATTTTACCCATTCAACCAGCATAAGGGTTGTAGCTAAGTAGCATTTCTCCATCATAACCAGCAGTCAAAACAAAAATGTTATTCCTCTACATCTATATATAGAACTCTATTCCAATGTCTATATAGAAGGAATAATAAGTCCAAGAATACGGTTCTCATCCCAACTCATTTTCTAATTGTAAGAAGCAGAATCTTAGCTGCCTAACTGCCTTTTTTTTAAAGTTTCTATCCAGAAGTGTTATTTTAATTAGCCTTATTTCGGTATAGTTATAGGTAAAACTATATTCCAGTATGGGAAGAGGTAAAACTATATTAAGTAAAATTTAAAACATATCTTTATTATAACCAAAATCCCAATACCTAACTCTAAATCAGGTAGTTCTCAAATATTGTCTAGGGACCTTTGGGGGATATAAGAAGTGCACAGTGATATTTTCAAAAAGGAACATGATGGTGTGATGGTATCAATCAACTAATGGAATGTGTGCTTGTATACTCTTGCCTTTCAAAATTTCTTAATTTTAATTTATAACACAGTAAATATTGATAAATAAAGCCCATGTAAACAAAAGCTCTTTGAGGTCCTAAGTAACTTTTAAGAATTTAACAGGGTCCAGAAACCAAATATTTTGAGGATTACTACTCTAAGTTTCTTTATACCCATTTATTTGATATGAGTTTAAACTTACCCTGACAAAGTATCGCATGATCTTGTTCTGGAAATCTCCAGGAGGTAGCAATAAATATAGTAAGACCTCACACAAATCCCTTAGAAATCCTAGAAATGAAAAAGGTAGCTATAATAACATTAGAAAATATCAAATCTCCACCTATTTGTGATTAAAAACACATGAAGGCAGAAATAAGTAGTTTCCTGTTTATATATAGCAGCTTATTATTTTAATAATTAGTACAAATCAGTATTCATTAAATTTTTCATTCATTAAACTAATATATTTCATTCTGCTCATCTTTATCTTTTGAATCGAGAAACTTCAATTATAAAAGTGTTCTCCCCAAAACAATTTTAGTTGTACCAATTTTAGTTTATTCTACACTTCTACTACACAGTATCTTTGCATACTTAGAAGTTATTTGCATATTCTAAAGTATACCTGACAAGAAAGAATCTCCATTATCTTGATAGGTAATAACAAAAGAAAAAGTGTATGCTCTTCTATTTTACTAATACATGAGGGCTCGATTTATATAGAAGTACTGCACATCACTATATCTATTTCTTATACTTAGTTATTATTTCATGTCAGTGCTAATGAAATGGCAATTAAAAACTGAACTGCACAGTAAATATGAAAAGAAGAGGGCAGCCCTGGTGGCTCAGCAGTTTAGCATCGCCTTCAGCCCAGGGCGTGATCCTGGAGACCCGGGATCGAGTCCCATGTCAGGCTCCCGGTGCATGGAGCCTGCTTCTCCCTCTGCCTGTGTCTCTGCCTCTCTCTCTCTCTCTGTGTCTCTCATGAATAAATAAATAAAATTAAAAAAAAGAAGAAGAAGAAAAAAAGGAGGGGAGAGGAAAAGAAAGGAAAACAAATAGTAGAGCACATTTTAAAAATCAAGGAAGACAATTTCCACAACTAGAAATACTTCTCTGTAGTTTTTCATATGCTAACACTTCCTGGGAATGTAATTATATAGCTGATCCTTTTCATCAAAAACGTGCCAAGTAGCAAAGACTCTTTCTGAGAGACTGCAAAACTAGGAAAACATAACCTCCTCAACTAAAGCTTATCCAGTCTAACCTCTCACAAAGAAAAGCCACGCCCATTCGACTCCATAAACTATATTTAAAATATTTATACTCATTCTCTTAGAAAATATTTTAGGATATACAGGTATACTCTTGAAGAATTGACAAATTCAAAGAGAAAATAAATTACCATAGGTCATAAAAAGTAAATTTACAATGATAAAATATTTGTGCTTGCTATATTTTAAAAGAGAAATAATTTTTAATCACCACCTTTTAATTTTAAAGATGACCTTTCAAGAAGAGAAAATCTGGAAAATACTTTTAAGAATTAAAAAATAAGGTGAATAGTGACACTGTCTATACCATGCTACCTATCCTGTAAGTATAATTTCACCCTTTACCCTTATTTTGTTCCCAGCTTTGCTAACTTGTCTCTAACCAATCTGAATAGTCACTGTTATCCAAAGAGTTAAATTGAAAAGAAAACCTTCTTCATCTTTGGGAGAAGTGCACACTAAATCGCGGCAAACATCCTTCTCCATTTCAACTTCAACTTCAAAGAAGGTATCCACAAGATCTTCCGCTGTACCTGTACAAAGAAAAGAACAAAACATACAGAATGATAAAGAAAGACAGATTTTAAAGTCCTAATTTTCAAAGGGAATAAAGATATTACCTTTTGCTTGTTCATCTTTCTCTGTTATCTTCTGTTGAGCCTTTCTGAATACTCGTAGGTGTGTGCCAAAATCATCTACAATGCGTGTAGTAAAATAAGGTTGCCAGTCTATTTCTTTTGACCTTATAAAAAACACATTACATAAAAGCATTATACAAATGCTTTTTAATCAAAGAGTATAAATTCATTTTAATGACTCCTAAATAACAGGATTATCAGAGACTGAATTTATTCATACTGAGATTTTGTTTACTTAATTACTCTTACATCTTAGCCCTTCCTTTTCACATAACCCAAGGTATATCAAATCTAGTTGACAAAGTAGCTGAACAATATTATTTGAAGTATTTCATGTGCCTAAGGCTTATTATCTAAGTGCTTAAAATATAAAGAAAAAAATTTTTCTGGTTAAACCTAAAATAAGTCTGACAACAGGTATATTGGGTAATTTCTCACCTCAGACAGAGTATACATTAGGGATTCAGAATGTTTTTGCTTGCTTTTATTTTATTTTTTAAGATTTTTATTATTTATTTATTCATGAGAGACAAAGAGAGAGAGGCAAAGACACAGGCAGAGGGAGAAGCAGGCTCCATGCAGGGAGCCCTGAGACTTCAGGATCACACCCTGGGCCAAAGGCAGGGGCCAAACCGTTGAGCCATCCAGGGATCCCGTTTTTGCTTGTTTTTAAAAGAGCATTTGAGACATTTCTTGGTTCCTTCTGAATGCTTTCTGAATTCTCTATATTCTTCTCTTTAGTTATGTAGCCCAAGTTCTGAACAAAATTTCTTTGGTATGAGTCTAAGTGGTTTCTGTTTGCAGATACTACAACTTAAAAACTTAACCACTCAAAATAATTATAGTCACACAGAAATGGCTTAAAGTATGATACATACTACCCATGAAAAAAGTGATTACTAATTTTATTAAGTTACCTATTATTCTATCTTAAAAGGAACAAATCTCAAGAAACACTGCTAATTTAGTACATCAGTGAAACAGATAACAAAGAAAACAGATAAGCCAAAAAGAGTTTACACTTCTCCTTGGACTAAGTGATATTTTTAAATAAATGTTTTTTTCAGTCCAATTTTCCTTAAATTAGCACCCAAATTAATTTGCCTTTTTAGGAACATACCAAATAGGTAAAAGAATCTATTCATGAAGATGCTGGCCAATAGAGAAGCAAAGAAAAAACATACTATAATTTGCTATGTTATTTACATACATACATACATACATAATAAAAAAGCTAGTGAATGAATTAACTTGATTATTGTCACATTTTGAGAGAAAACTTGAAGTTGATGATGGCATCGAGGAACATAACAGATGCCTGTTTTCAAATAAAAACACGTTATTTACACTCAATATTTTTATATGCACTTTTTGTTACATATGTGGGAATAAACAGTAAATTATTAAGTACATGAACACAAAAACAAATTAACATTAAAAAGGGAACCTGCAGTCAGGGATCTGAGGAGTTAACATTACTTAGATTACTTTAAGTGCCATAGTATATAAGCATATACTAACTTTGGTAATAATACTCAGCCTCAACAAAAAGCCGAAAATAAAAACTTAAATCTAGCAGTCTCTAGAGTATTCTCTTATTAAAAAAAAAAAAAAATCATAATTTGTATACATATCTTTCAAAACTCTTTACATGAATTATTTGTACAAAATCATCCACATCTAAAAATTTTACAACAGAATTCAGTTGGTATAATTCATTACTATATACCAACTGAATAATACTAATTTATTACTCATTTTATCCATAAAAGGGTCATTCTAACAAATTTAGAAGAAAGCTGAATAAATACTTTTTCAAACTACATCTGTTTTGCTTTGTAGTATAATGCTGATTACATAATTTACTGAAATTTTCAAACAAAATAAAATTTACTAATTTTAGAAGGCATTTTAAACCCATCTCAACTCATTAGAGAAGATATAACATTGAAAATAAGTGAAGGGCAGAAACCGTGGCGCAGCGGCTTAGCGCCACCAGCAGTCTGGGTTGTGATCCTGGAGACCCGGGATCGAGTCCCACGTCAGGCTCCCTGCATGGAGCCTGCTTCTCCCTCTGCCTGTGTCTCCGACTCTCTCTCTCTCTCTCTCTCTCTCTCTCATTCTCTCTGAATAAAATCTTAAAAAAAAAATAAGTGAAAATAAACAAGCAATGCAAATACATAAAATTCATTTTAAATTTAAAATAGGGATTTCTACTTTCAATATACAAGTATGTTGAGGGTGGAGAAAACCAGTAACAACAGTATTCTGTATCTCCACCCAAGATCATTATTTTCCCTTTGCTTGACTCACTTCCACTGAATATGTGCTAATTTAAGTCTTAAAGGAACTTTTCTAGGTTAGGAAGATAAAAATAGTAGTACATCGCTTCCCTTTGTAAACTAGGAAAACATCTACTAACAATTTCTAGTGTTTGTCTTAACATAATTTGAAAATATTCTGATGACAGTGAAGTACTTCCTAAAATTAGAGGATTATGATAAATATCTAGTAAGTGAACCATGAATATAAAAATCAATTAAAGAGTCATTCAATTTACAGCCACACTTTCTTCTATTTATCCACATGTAGCTTTCTATTAGAGCTCTTAGTATCAATTATTCTTGAATTATGCCTATAGTCATCCACACTCTTTTTCTTTTAAGGTTTATTTATTTTAGAAAGAGAAAGAGCACATATCCTAGCACAAGAGTGGAGGGAGGCAAAGGGAGAGGGAGAAAGAGAATCCCAACCAGCCTCCACACCAAGCACAGAGCAAATCAAGAGTTGGATGTTAACTGACTAAGCCATCCAGGCACCTTTATTGTCAAGGCTCTTTTTCACTTTGTTTAAAGTATTATTCCCCCGCATGATTCCTACTCTAAAAAAAAAAAAAAAAAAAACAATAAATCCTATTACCTATACCTTCATTTTATTACTACTGTAAACTTTCCTTTCCTCAACTTAAATACAGGAGAGCGTTATTTCCTATATGACCAAGAGAATAATATATTCTAACCCTACCTTGAAAATCTAATATTTATAGCAGACCCCTGAAGCTTACGTATCTTGACAGAATTGCAAGAATTATGAAAGTTAACTAGGAATGCAAACAAGTAATGAAGTTTCATTAAAGTACAAGAGCAAAAACCAAACTATAAAGTATATCTCTCTGAATATGTATTTTCATGCCTTTATCTCCATCCCTAATGCCAGCATTCTATTTCTAGCCTTTTATTTTACTTTATTAATTTTTTTACTGGAGTTCAATTTGCCAACATATAGCATAACACCCAGTGCTCATCCCGCCAAGTGCCCCCCTCAGTGCCTGTCACCCAGTCACCCCAACGCCCCACCCACCTCCCTTTCCACTACCCCTTGTTCGTTTCTGAGTTAGGTGTCTCTCGTGTTTTGTCACCCTCACTGATATTTTCACTCATTTTCTCTCCTTTCCCTTTATTCCCTTTCATTAATTTTTATATTCCCCAAATGAATGAGACCATATAATGTTTGTCCTTCTCTGATTTTCTTATTTCACTCAGCATAATACCCTCCAGTTCCATCCACGTCGAAGCAAATAGTGGGTATTTGTCATTTCTAATGGCTGAGTAATATTCCATTGTATACATATACCACATCTTCTTTATCCATTCATCTTTTGATTCTAGCCTTTTATTTTAGATGGTCTCCCACATCTACCTTTCTCTCCCCTCCATTCTGTTTTCCATAGAGCAGCCAGAGTGATCGTTTCAAAAATACAAACATGATAGTACAAAATAAGAGATTCAAAAACCCTTCAAGAAGTCCCTTTAGATCTAAGGGCTAAGCATGAATACTTTCTCTAAGACCTTGCATACCCAGGACAACCATGCTTACTTCCTCATCACCATCTGTTCTACCCTCTTCTTTCCTTTCTGTTCTGCTAACTCACAGGCTTTCTTTCCATTTCTCACATATGCCCCTTATCTCAGAGCCTCTGGACAAGCTAATCCCTCTGCCAAGTTTGCTCACCCTTGCCCACTTTTCACACATTTCCCTTCTCTCCCCCACATTCACTTAACAATTCCCACTTACTTTAGAGTTTACCTAAAATGTCTATTCCACATGGCAGCCTTCATTGCCCCTTATCCCTCTCTCTCTCTGCCATATGCTTTCAGACTAGGTATGGATCTCCAGTTATACACTCTCACAGTACCAATTTTTTTCACTTTTTAGAGCACTTAAAACCTAGAGTTAAATAATCCAACTGCTAGAGATAAATTCAACTGCTGAGATAAAAATCCTAGGAAGCCAGAGACTTTGTCTGTTTTATTCTGTGTTCACTTTATCCACAGTGCTATCTCACATGGCTAAATAATGTATTGAACATTGGAGACACTCAATAGATATTGATTTACTGATTCCTCTTTCAGGGTCAAAACACTGTAAGTAGGTGCCTAGAGAAATGCAACATGAGATGCACATAACGGTTTCCTCTTTACTTCTTAAAGTTCTGCAAAAGAATATAAAGTAAGGAGCCCTTTTTACCTTTCTAAATCCCCAAGCTACTTAATGCTAATACCAAAAATATGCAATAAATATCCCAAATATATAGGCGGACAATGAGATTATATAAATTACTTCACTGGTCCCATCTATGCTAAGCAGTGTACAGCTCATCATCAGTAATGCAAAAAACACACCAAAATCACTAAGTATTTCTCTAAAAGAGCACTGGATTGGCTACTATGTCTTTAATTCAAGTAAAAGATTCACCATTTCATTTGTTGTGAAATTCAGCAAGTCACATCACTTCCCTGAGTTTGTTTTCTCTAAGGACATTTAGAGCTTTAAGAATCCATGATTGTATTACCTGAATACCCATTGTAGCATGTGCAACACACACACATACACACACGGACATATTACATGGAAAACTGATAACTGGTTAGTAAATAAAAATATCTGACCAAAAGAGGGAATCATGAATATATCTCATTTTAACTTAAATCATATAAATCTTTCAATATAAGACTAAGACCTTTTATTTGACTAAGGTTTTGCCAAGTGATATTAATGCAGCTTTTGTCACATTACAACACTGCAACAGTTATGGTGGCCAGTTTCTTTTCAATGGCATGACAACTAAAGACATTTGTGAACAAATCTGAATGCAGAGTCCTTCAGGACTTTACACCAATATTTCATCTGCACACCTGATTGTTTCTGCACATCTGACTCAACTGCAATCTATTTAGCAACTAGCTTGAGTAAAATTTCAAAACCAATGACTTAGTTTTTATAGAAACTACCTTGCCATTCACGTACTTCTTCCAACTATGTAGGAATAAATTAAATGATGATTATAATAAAAAGTATAACTGGTATACATGGGTTCAGAAACAAATACAACTTTTTTTATCATGCTTGGTCAACTTTCTCCTCTAAATCACACATGTTCAACTCACCCTATGGACCAAGTGCATCAGATTTTCTGGGGGCAGGACCCAGAAACCTAAAGCTTAAAAGATGGGAACAGAAGTGGACAGAAGTACTACAAAGTAGTTTCTTCACCTAGCTTTAATGCCAGGTGCATGAGTCTGTATGAGTGTGTCTTCCACAGGGAATGGAGAATACTGGCTAACTGAAGTAATTAAGAGAACTGCTACTACAGTAGTGAATCGGAACCATGGCAAAAGTAGCTTAAAATTTTGTTGACGATAACCACACACAAAAGTAGAGGTAAATTAAGCAATATGTTGTAATTTTAAAGGATTAAGAGACCACACTTAAAACAAGTCTTAATGAATGTAAATCAAACAAGAGAAAAAAAGGATATAGGAATGAATAAAAGAAGAGTGAGCATGGGGATCCCTGGGTGGCGCAGCGGTTTGGCGCCTGCCTTTGGCCCAGGGCGCGATCCTGGAGACCCGGGGTCGAATCCCACGTCAGGCTTGCTGCATGGAGCCTGCTTCTCCCTCTGCCTATGTCTCTGCCTCTCTCTCTCTCTCTCTCTGGGTGACTATCATAAATAAATAAAAATTAAAAAAAAAAAGAAGAGTGAGCATGGTATATGCAAGGATCACCATGTAGTAGACTTACCTGACTAAAGACATGGGTAGCTGTTTAGCAGTAAACGTAATCTTCCCATTCTTGGCAGAACACTTTTCCTACAAAAGGTCTTTTATATCAAAATGATAACAGTAAAAACTGACTTCTCATAGAAACAATCCTATAATAAATGTTATGTTCCTGACATCACGCTATTTTTTCTCAGAAATGACTAAGACCGTATTTGAAAACAGTAAGAATGGCACTGTACACTGTATAGTGCAGATATGTAGACATATACGCACACGTACATATTTAAAGACGTTTTAAAGATATATTAATCAATAAAGGAAATAACCAATCACATAAATTTATAATAATATGTATTAATTTCCTAGGAGTTCATTTTCTATATAAAAATTAGGTATTTTTAAAAATCTCTACTGTAGTAAAATTCCTAGTTTTTTATTGTTATATAAAATATAACAATTTTATATTGTTTATATTTTAATAAGCATATATTAAATATGGATATATTTTAATAAGCAAGCAATTTTGAGAATTTTTTATTTTTTTTTGTCTGCTAAAGAATCCCTTCTTCCTTTAGCCATTGTATCAGGCACTAACCTTCCCCCTAACAATTCATTATTAGAAAGGATATACTCTAAAATACATAAACCTTGTTTCCATTCTTCAGGAGACTTTGAGGGAACACTTAGTTACAGTATCATGTTTCAGCCTGAAATTTAATTCAAGCATATTTTTAGGCACAGGAATGTTGTGAGGGAAAAAAATAAGACTGTAAAGTAAGTAATAGATTTAACTTTTTTTCCACAACATTCCTGAAGTTACATGAAATTTTCTATTGCTCTCTATCATAATCCTCAAATACATATGGAAAATTCCTCTTTTATAAGAGCTAAATTAGCAACCACATAAGGAAATAAGCCTCACTCCCTGGTGATTAAAAACCTGTCTGCTCCCTTCACTGGCTGCACCTCTTCCCAGTTGGGGGAGAAAATAAAAGTGGAAGAGCCAATTACGCACCTCTCTTTTCTAGTTCTACATTCAGTGACTTCCTGGTGACAGCTTAAAATCAACCATGGTGGAAATATTTACACTTCAGAAAACTTACAGTAGACTTCTAAAACTACAAATTTATTGTTTTCTGCATTCTGTAAGGATAGCATCATCTGGATAATCAAATAAAAATTTTTAAATTTTCACTAATATATGATTTAACCATCAAGAAAAGATTAGTCTACTAAATGTCTCCTATGTCTGAAGTCAAGCACAGAAATATAACAAATGTTATATTTATTTCTGACCATATAGAAATATAATACAAGGTATAAAAGCTTTATTATCATCCTATTCTAAAACCTACTAGTAAAACAATAGACTAGAGAAGTACTTTAATTCCTAAGTAAATTAAATCTAATTAGCAACATCAGACACTATAAAAAACAACTCCCCAAATGGTATTCAAAATGTAAGGTGTGACAGAATATGTGAGTGCGTGTTTTGAGGACAAGCTATGACTAGAAAAATAAAATAAAAAAAATTTAAAAAAAACAAGGTTAGTACCAACCTCACCAGGGAGTCCTAGTATTTTAGAATTTCAAGGGATCTGAAATAATTACAAGTCCCTATCACCGCAGAGTCAGACTTTACTCATTCTAGATTACATAGCTAGTGACATCAAGGTTTTGCTTAAAAAAATAAATCAAGGTTCTTAATTTTCAATCCAGTGTTTTCTTTACTGTACCTTAACGAGAACACAAAATCTCCTGACTCTTAAAGTTATAAACAAATTGGAAAAATGGAGAAAAATTTTAGGTTGCAGTTTTATATAACAATATTAAAGGAAATGGTATTTAGTGAACTATAACACTACATAAGAAGTCCAGTTCTACATCCTGTGCTCCAATACCTCAGAAGTTAAAGATCCAGATGTTCTAAAGGATGTGGATCTCAGAATACATGAACAACTAAGAGAAATACACATAAAGCACACTCACCTAGTTTAGAGGTTGAGTGTAAAGAACAGATTGCTGGAAGCCTTAATCAATCTACAGGAAAGGAAAAAAAATAAACAACCTAGGGCTAAGTGTGCATCCTCTTACATATAGTGTTAAGAATTAAAAAATTCAAGTAATGGGATCCCTGGGTGGCGCAGCGGTTTGGCGCCTGCCTTTGGCCCAGGGCGCGATCCTGGAGACCCGGGATCGAATCCCACGTCGGGCTCCCGGTGCATGGAGCCTGCTTCTCCCTCTGCCTGTGTCTCTGCCTCTCTCTCTCTCTGTGACTATCATAAATAAATAAAAATTTTAAAAAAATTTATAAAAAAAAAAAAAAATTCAAGTAATGCTTAACTATTTTAATAAACAAAACTGCTAGTAAAATGTACCTGACAAATGAAAACATTCCTAGACCCAACATTAAAATGTATTAAAATTCTGTGGGGAAAAAATATGCAAAAGTCATAAATGGGAATTCAATCAACAAGAATTTATTGACTATTCACTATTTCATCACATACAAAAAAACCTATATATTAAGCATTAGTTTCCAGATCACTGTCCAAAGAAATAAAGGGATAGTGGCTGCCTATACAAAACACATCATCTACAGTTGAAAAAGATGATTCTTACGCGTTCATAAGCAAAAAAAAATAAAAAATAAAAAAAAAAATAAAACAGAGCAACAAGAGAATTAATTTAGTTTAAAAAAACGCCATCCTCGGTATCTTTATTGCTCACTACCAAATGTTTCTGTCTCTGGCTATAAAAGTAATACATTCTCATTTTGTAAAGTGTAACTTCCTTCTTTTGTTTTCAGCATCAGTTATAATCAGCCATGAATCCACAATCCAAAGATCAGTTAATATTTTAGCATATTTCCCATTAGTTTCTTTGCTTTGCATACATATTTACAGGTTTTTACTACATAGCTAAAATCATACACTATTTTGCATGATTTTTATTCTAATATATTTCCTATCTGTTTAACAATACTTCCTAAACTTAATGACTACAATACTATTTCAGGGATCAGAAAACTTGTTCTCTAATGAGCCAAAGAGCAACTATTTTAGGCTTTGCAACCACACTATCTGGGTCACAATTAGTCTACTCTGCCATTGTGGTACAAAAGCAGCCATGGACAAAAATACAAACAAATCAGTGTGACTGTCCAATAAAATTCTATTTACAAAACCTGACTATAGTACCCTCCATTTAATAATAAAATTACAAATAACCTAATTTAAAAATGGGGAAAAGATCTGAATAGACATTGTCTAAAGAAGCTATATAAATGACTCAAGCATATGAAAAGATGCTCAATATCATTACCTATCGGGGAAATGCAAATCAAAACCATAAGGAAATGCCAATTTACACCCACTAGGATGGCAGTAACTCAAAAGACAGATTCAAAAAATCATGGGGCACCTGGCTGGCTAAGTCAGAAGAACATGTGACTCTTGATCTCAAGGTCGTGAGTTCAAGCCCCATGTGGGGTACAGAGATTACTTAAATAAATAAAACTTGAAGAAAAAAAGATAAAAGCAAGTATAAGTAAGGATGTGGAGAAAATGGAAGCATCGTAATATAGTGTTGGTGAGAATATCCAGCTACTTTGAAAATCAATTTGCAGAGGATCCCTGGGTAGCTCAGCGGTTTAGCGCCTGCCTTTGGCCCAGGGTGTGATCCTGGAGTCCCGGGATCGAGTCCCATGTCGGGCTCCTGGCATGGAGCCTGCTTCTCCCTCCTCCTGAGTCTCTGCCTCTCTCTCTCTCGCTCTCTCTCTCTATGTCTATCATAAATAAATAAATAAATCTTTAAAAAAAAAAAAAAGAAAGAAAATCAATTTGCAGTTCTTCAAAAATTAAAGAGTGATAAGACATAGAAATTCTATTCCTATATTTCCAAAAGAAATGAAAACATTTTGCCATTTACAAGGAAAACTTGTAAAGTGACAAGAGTGTACAACTTTACTGTTGCAAATGTCCATTATTTGAATTGTGTCTGCCTTTTGGACAAGTCTAGAAACAGATGATCTATTACTTCTATAGCAAAAAGTTGTAAGAAAAATGGTTAAACTTTCAGAACATATCCCCCATCGTTGCAAAAAGAGTGCTATCATTAGTATTACAACCACTGCATGTACTAGGAACCTACACAACCATACTTCCTCCTCCTACGGGAAAACCCTTTAGGAAGAACACAGTGCATCTACTAGGAACCTACATAACCATACTTCCTCCTCCTACAGGAAAACCCATTATATCTCCTTCCTGCTAACCTTGGGGCTAAGGAGAACAGAGATGTAGGAACACAGTTGCCACATTTCACACCTATGATCAAGGTTCCTTGATCACTTGTATTTCCTTGTGGCTTCTACCACACTAATCTTATCCCCGTTCTCAGAACTTTGCTCTTTTCTACTATATCCTTCATCCCTTTCTCTATCCCACATATCCATTCTTGAAGATCAGCTTTAACCTCAATCCACATGAGGTCTTCCTCGGTTATTCTGGTCCATTTTACCTCTATATAAAAACTGCTCTCAGTACCACACAAATGACTACTTTATTTCTCTCCATTTTAAGTGTTTTAATTTTGTCTCCACCTGCTCCTTCCCTCGAAACAAAACAAATTAAGACAAAGAATCTGTGTATACATCCTAGGAAGGTAATAAATAACCAAAATAGTAACAACCAAGTTAACATTCACTGAACATTTCCTGTGATGTTCTATATGCACTACTCCTTTATATAAACAGTACAACAACCCCATGGGATACTTAACCCATTTTACTGATGCAGAGATTGAGACATAGAAAGTCAAGTAACTTGCTCAAGTATAATCACTGGTATAATCATTGGCTGACAAATACTTCAGGAAATGCTTCTTGGACATCATCTCATTTGCCCCTCACAATTGTTAAGTTTGTTACAAGTATTAATATTATTATTTTACACATATATTAAGAAATTTTAAGTATGTTATAACTCAATGGTACAGATAGAATTATAATATATATTTCCCAGGACTCAGTCCTATATCATAATATTGTATTTGAAGGAGAAATAAAAATACAAAGGTGATCTCAGATTCAACGCCTAACGTTGCAGCCTAGTTCACACCCAGGTTCTATGACAGAGAAATCAAGAGTGTTCTATGAAGGTTTCCATCCCTAAACTGCTACTAGAGTAGCAGGTTCTGGGATCCTGGGTAGCTCAGGGATCAAGTCCCACACCGGGCTCCCTGAGGGGAGCCTGCTTCTCCCTCTGCCTATGTCTCTTGTCTCTCTCTTGTGTCTCTCATGAATAAATAAATAAAATCTTTGAAAAAAAATAGAGTAACAGGTACTAAAAATGTTAACACAAAGTGTTATCATTACAAAGTACTCTCTCACTCGTGATGTCATTTAACCCTAATAACCTGACAAGAAGATATGGGTTATCACCAGACTCTAAGAATTTATGTGTCTTGCACATTCAAAACTATACAGCCTAATAATAGCCCTAAAACTCAAAACTCAGGACTTCAGACTCTAAGTCTATCTTTTCTTCCTGTTATAACTCAAAATTAACATTTCATTTCATGCTGATACTCTGCTCAGCGTAATGAATAAATATGAACACTAGAGCTGAGTGGTTCTAAATCTTTTCTGGATTGATAGGCCCTTTTTAAAATGAAATCTGTAACAATTCTATATATACTTTTAGGACTTCATGGGCCCCTATACAAGACTGTGACTTGAAGGACAAAGGCAATAATAACTTAGCGCACTTGTTGTATGTTCGAGCATACGCAACAGTCAGCACTGAACAACTGAAGTAGTACTCAAATTGTAAAAAGACCTAATTTTCTCGATACTAGCAAAGAAAACAGTCATGGAGACTCTGTAAGATGTACCTTTTAGTCGCAATAGAAAAAACCAACACAGAACAAAAATAAAGTCATTCAGAGAGATAGCACAATCATTGAGCCTTACTGAATGCGAGGGGCTTCACTTCATGTCATTTTTAGCCTGAAAACAGCCTCAAAAGTAACTTTGTTATTGTGAGCCTTTTATGAATGAGTAAACTAAGGCTCAAAAGAGGCTGATTAATTTGTCCAAAAACTTAAGGCCCATGAGAAAGCAAAGATATAAATTCAGAACAGTCTAGGATGGAAGAAACCTGACTCTCTTCCTGCAATCACTTAAATATTCAGCTTTATAGTGTACAATGTTACAAAGGGGGGCGGAGAACAGAACAATTACATGAAGTGTAAAGAGAAGGTGGTTTGGGGGATCAAAAACAGGGAGAGCATTGCAATGAAAGGTAAAAAAAAAAAAAAGGTAGGAAAATTAAGATGAAAAATCTAGACCATAATATATCTGGTAGGGAATGGAAGAAAGAATACTAGACTGTTAAGAACAGTCTGATTCTAATTCTGACTCTGTCCCAATTCACTGGATAGCCTTGGACTAACCATTTAATACCTCTGGACTTTTTCTGTTGTGAAATTATAAATGCTGGAGAGCATTAAAAACTTATTTCTAAATTCCTTCACAATTTCAAAACATTTTCATAATTATTCTCATACATCAGGGATCTTGTTTTACACACTGTAGTATCTGCAGCACCTGGTTGGTAAAAAGGAGGCATAAAATATTAGCTGAATGGATAGATGAATTTGATGCCAACAATAACCCTGTGAGGAACAGGGCAAGTATTATTATGCTCAATTGACATGTGAGAAAAACCAAGATTCAAAATGTTTAAAATATATGCCCATGGTTTCATAGCTAACTAGTAGAGCAGGATGCAAACTGAAGTCTCCTAATTACTAGTTCAAAGTTCTTTCCAGGACTAAGATTTGTTGTATTTCAATAAATATATTTAGGCAGCCAGACACATCAATAATGAACACCTATTCCCATCTTTCTTTTTTTTTTTTTATTCCCATCTTTCAAAAGGAAAAAAAGTCATTAGGATGATGTTATTATAGAAAGTAGTCAATGACTGAATGGAAGAGTTATCTGAAAGAATGAATACCTAATACTCAATAATGTTATATATATGAAATAAAGGAGATAAAATCCTAGTTCTGAACTTTGATTACACTTTATTTTCTGTGTTCCATAGAAAATTACAAGTGACACTCGTAATTAAGGCTGGCTACTCTGCAAACATCTCTGTTAATACTAAGGGAGAAGGAGCTCAAATCTATCTCTATAAGTTAGGTTATAGGTTATTATTCAAATCATAAACATTAGTGCAGGTCTCCCCAATGACCTGAGGTTGAGGAACTAACCTCCTAAAGTTTAGGATTAACTGAGTTACGGATGAAAAGTCCTGACAGGTAGCATGAGCTAGAAATATCTATGTGCACAGAGATGAAAATACATTAAAAGCCTCAGGGCAAAGCTCTATTGTCCAAGACTCTCAGAAGTACAAGACTGTATTTCAAGAACCTAAGTGGGAAAAAATGCGGTTGGTTGAAAAACAACACCTTCAGATTTGAAAGCATACTCATGGCCAGGGCACACAGCTTCCTGTCTCCAGGCTGTAGACGAGCAAGGAAATCTTTTAATCAAAAAAAAAAAAAAAAAAAAGGAAGAAGAAGAAGAAATTTCAAATTTCTTTCTAAATATAAAATCCTTTCTCTCAAAAATAAGTCATTTCTGTATATGAAATGGCCACCCAAGAAAATCAAGTAGTTTAAATATAATGAATGCTATGGACCAAAATATTTTCTTATAGAGGAGGTAGTATATAAGTGGGTTTTTTAAAGTAGGAATTTTAGTATATTTCACAAAAATTTCTTAGAGCAAATTCATCAAAATACACTTCCTTCTGAAAATAAATAAACTGAAAAGTCTCCAATGATTTATGTTCCTTTGGTTTCCTCTCCCCCTGAGAGGACTTCTATAAGAAGATATGTGTCAAAAGTAAAAGAATAGTTTTACTAAAACTATTTTCATGGCATTCTAATAAAACAGTATCTGAGTAAGAGGTGAAAAAAGTATTCTCAGTAAGTGGGCTGAAAGTCACATGATTGGACCCTGAGGAAGAAACTGACATTCAGACTGAGAGAACAGAGTTTAACCAAGATAAACATTTTGTAAATGTAAAGGTTAAATTTAAAGAAGTACAGGTTTTTAGAGCTCTAGTTCTTTAATCTGAGTTATCTCACAATAATCCACTGTTCTACTTACCTTTAAATAACTAATTTTCCTCTTCCATTTAAAAGTCATTTTCCTTACTGGTATAAACAACGTATTTAAATTTTTCTGCATCAGTGACCTTACCTAGTAGCAAACTGAATGAGTGCATTTTGAAGAGTCTGCCTAATTTCAAGAAGAAAAGATTCATCATCACTTAGTGTGTAATACCAATACTGGACATAGTCCCTCAAGGAAAACTGGATAACCTAAAACAAAATATTGGGGAAAAAATACAACTTCTTAGGATCTATAAAGTATCAGCGGCAAATGAAAACCTGAAAGGATTATTTACCAATTTATATTTACTCTCCACATACTAAATTATGATTTAAAAAACTGCCTTTATTACAAAAATATCAATATGCTAAAAAACCATTTCAAAAAATTTTTAAATTATTTTGGTGTCCCAATTCATCCACTTCCCAAATTTTTTAAAAATTAAAGAGTTATCTTTGGTCAACTCCCACCCCAATTCAGGTTAAAGACAGAGGTTGCAAAAAAATAAATTTTCAGTGCTATATTATAATGAAGAGTTTTAATTAGCTTGATGGAATGAGGTTCAAAATAATGCCAATTGACCTTAATTCTCAAAAAGAAACCATTTTTCCAAGATCATACCATCAGATTTCTTGTAGTCAAATTACAAAAAAAAAGAACAGTTCACTTAATTCTAATACCTTTGATACTGCCAACAATAGTAAATCAGTCAATAAACAGTAAGTGATACAACTTAATGGATATTATTTTTGAAAATCTGATAAACTAAATATGGGTTTATCTATAAAAGAAGTGTTAGAATTTTAAAGAACACATTATAATAATCACATAATCAAATAAACATCAATAAAAATATCAAGGAAAAAGAATTACTTTAATTCTAATTTTTAATATTTTTAATCAAATCAGGTATATTCTTTTTTTAAAAAAATGTCTTATTCGCCAAAACACTAAGCTTGTTCATCAGCTAAAGAGCATTTAACTTTAAAATAATTAGAAACATTGCAAATATGTCAGCAAAAACATTTTTACTAAATGCAAATTCAAACAAAAGGCTTTAATATTACCTCTTCATTATAAATGATTTCATAAATAAGGCAGCATCTTTAAGTACAGAATCCAAGAACAGCATTATAATGAATTTCAAGCATACCACATAAATAGTAAAAATTATTTCCTGGTATTTTCAAAAGAAATACACCTTACAACACAATAAAAGGAATTCAAATACCACATACGAAAACTCACTTGCTGGAGAGGTTCATCAATTATATTGGCACCTGTCAATCTTCTATCAATCTTTATAGTCCTGGCTTCTCGTTTCATTTCTTCTAAGCACTTTAAGGAAATCACAATATTTTATTGCACTGTTTCCTAATTTAAAAATATCTATAGTTTACTTCTAACTTGCTACTCTTCTGTCATCTTTAAGTCCATCAATAACCTTATTTCTCAAGGCTCTGGTACAAACACTATATCTCAAATTAATCCAACTAGACGTCCAGAAAAAAAATCTACTGTTATCCTCAAAAATATTAAAAATCGGGAAATATTATTTAGATTGTGAGAAATTTTGAAGTAGGAAAGGCTTCAAATTTCTACTTTTCCTAAAATTTGCATTCCTCTTAAGATCTAATGCTACAAAAGTTTTAAAACGCATTTTCTAAGCATGATCAGAAAGTCTCTCATAAGTTTATAGTAAGCACTAGTAAGTTATAGGAAAATCTACCAAGCCATATATAGATGACCATACTATCATCACTTCACAGAACAAAACTCTGAGGTTTTACATTCCTTTACTCTATTTACCTTAGGAATCCCAGTTGATGTTGGAGGAAGAAATGAGTGTTCACACTGCTCTAGGTACTTCTCTGAGTTTGTTTTTCCAAACAGGAGAGTCACCACAAAACCCCTGTGGAAGAAAAACTTTAATTATAGATACAAAAACAAAATTTTATTATAACTTAACACACCTATTCATCAAATATATTTTTCAGATTTAATAGTTGATTAATCACTCACCAAAAAATCCGCTTTTCACTTTGGCAAGCAAGGCAAGTAACTGGCAGTTTTGTTATGTTCTAAAGTTTAAAACAACCATAAGCATTTTGTGAATTTATACATGAAAGCCTTTCAAAGTTTTCATATAATACATTTCATAAAGAATTCCAGGCGGGCAGCCCAGGTGGCTCAGCAGTTTAGCGCCGCCTTTAGCCCAGGGCGTGACCTCGGGATCCCAGGATGGAGTCCCGCATCGGGCTCCCTGCATGGAGCCTGCTTCTCCCTCTGCCTGTGTCTCTGCCTCTCTCTGTATCTCTCATGAATAAATAAATAAAATCTTAAAAAAAAAAAAAAAAAGAATCCCAGGCAACAAGTTTAAACTTTAGGAAAATCAGCCCTCACTAAATAAGTAGGCTAGTTAACCAAGGATAAAGACAAATAGGATCTAAATCTAAAGCTAAAGTCACACATTTCTATAGTTCTATTAACTAAGTAACATGAGATAATAATATAACTTGCCACTATAAAAACAGAATAAATAAATAAAAGCTATGGAAGAAAAAAAAGAGAACAGTTTATAATCAGACTGGAATTTTAAAATACATATAAATACATCCTAACGGCTATTTTTAAAACAATTATAGACTTGAGGTAAGATAAAAACTGGTTTAGAACTGCTTTATTTTAACTACTCACTAAATGCTACCAGTATTTCCTATATTTAAAATTTACCGGTTAAATCTAAGCACCACTAAGAAGCTAAGAAATCCATAATAGAAAAACGTAAAATTCTAACTTTATAATAATCTCACAGTAATCTCACAATGATTCAAACGCTGTTGTGACAAGAAGGGAACTATGAAAAATAAAATATGGGTCAGCTTCAACTACTACAAGGAAGATTCTCAAAGTCCTCTGCTTTTTGTGGTGATCTGCTTTTTTAGTTCAAGCACCACAAAAGCTGAAAGATAAGTTGAGAAAACAGAGTCAAAATCAGCCCATGTCATCAATCCTGTTTTAGTTTTTTTAAAAAACCTGGCCTTGGAATTGTCAATAAAGTTCACCTGTCTTGCATCTGATATTCTTACTAATAATCAAGTTGGTCCTATATTTAAGTTCTATCTCATGATAAGAACATTTACAGACACAATTAAATGCTTATATTAACAATGTATTTCTAAAATTATTATCATGAGACAGACTGATAAAACAGTAACATCTGTCTAAGGTATAATGGTAGGAAGTAAGCTAAGGAATGGTCTAATCTTACAAAGAACTTAATAGTTTCAGCTTTAAGGTTTAAATAAAAACAGGTGCTACAAATGACTGCAACACCCAAAATAACATTAAATAACCCATAATACAGTATGAATAGTATCCCAAATAACAAAAAAAAAAAAAACTCTAAGTGATTTTCCTTCCATATTATCTCTTCCATATTATCTCTATATTAGAAAACATGGAATTAGCTTTGACTATCAGCACAATATATACATTATCAACCCTGTAGATGGTTAACTGCAGAACTTAAAAAAAAAAAAAAGGTGGTTTCCATAGGAAAATGTATTAATTCATCTCAAACTTGCATTTTATGAAAAAAGGTATCTTTAAAGACCTACACAATAAAAAACAACCACTAAAATCAAGAAACGGTTATTCTATGAAATATAATGATCTTACCTGAGTTTAATATTTAAAAGCTTACATTTGCTCTTGAAATCCATAAGTCATTAAACTATACTAAACTACATAAAAGAAAAACAATCATTCTTTGTAATTAGAGGCCAAAAAGGAAAGATTTGACTCAGGTACTGTGGTACTCATTGACCATAACTGAGTAATCTAGAAATGCTTCACTAATCCCCTGAGATAATTTTGGGAGGCTTTGTAGTATTTAAATTGAAGTCTCCTTACTATGGCAGTGAATTTCACCAAGATTAATAATCTGGAACAGAACATCAGATCAGAACATTTATATACACTATGAATTTAGAATTTCAGACCCTACCATGTGACTCTTAATATTATCTAAAGAAGTTTTAGTGCCCCTGGCATACTTGCCAATATCTTATCTAAAAATTTTTACAGAACTTTAGAAGTATCTAAAAACAATTTTGATTACTCCCTGATAAATCTACACTCAAAAAGGGAACAAGAAAGGTTATCATGACTTTGAAATGCATGGACTCATCACCTTTCCCCTCTTCCAAAACTTTATATGGAGCACTTTAGTGTTTGAGAAATGACTCTCCATCCCTCTAACGTCCAAGAGTTCCTAGGGTTTCTGCTGACAAATAAAGCTCAATTTTCTCCCGTTCTGAAATATTGGGAAATCGTCTGAAATCCTGCTTCACTTTTGCCAAGGGTTTATTCAATTTATGAAAGAGAAGAAACCTCTCCTTTTCAGAGAAACATCTCCTTTCCAATCAGTAAAAGCAGTCATGACCCCCTCAGAGAGAGGAGCAACCATACAGCTATGCAACCATTCTGCTCCAATCTTAATTTGTGACAAAAGAGTGTAATTGAGGAAGCCCAGGGGGCTGCAGATTTATAGTCTTCAATCATCTTTTTAGTCAATAATAATATTCAAAATTCCATTTATCTGATTCCTGTGGCTTATTTCTTTATTGTTTCAGTGTTCAGTACTATTTCTAAGAAATTATAATGAAAATATTAAATCTAAAATAAATGTAGTTGCTTGATTTGATTCTCACTTGTTCCACAGTGGGTGCACTTCCTCTAAAATGACCACACATAACTTTCAAACTCTGTCATGAAAGAGGTGGGAGGTGGTAAGAATATTCAGAAGCCATTCCCTGAGAGTCTTATGCAGTCTTTCAGGCCACAGTTTATATTTGCTATTCAATTCAGCAAAGTTCTTTAAACCTGTAAGTTCAAATGATTCCTTCAAATATTGGGGGGGGGGGGGGGGGTCTCAAAAGAGGTTTTAAAAAGAACTCAAAGGTATTCATTTCACAATTACATAAATGTATCTTACACATACATATACATACACACACAGAAGCATATATAAAAATAGATCTAGTAACAATAAAATACTTAGTTCAATGAAGCTACCTTGGTTTGAGCATCTAAGTAACAAGCATCTACCTCTCTTTTCTATACTTTTCTTAGGTGTAATTCACATTTGATACCAAGTGCTCTGCATAGGAAACTATACTAAATCACAACTGAAACTTCTCTTGTAAAAGTTTATCAACTCAAAGTAAAGCATAATCAAATAAACAAATGAAGAGAAAATGGCAAAATTAGGTGCTTGAATTTTCTGTAACAAAATGAGAGCACTCACTAAGGAAGTAAGTGACATTATTGTATAAAGTCTAATTAATGAAACAGTATTTTCTATACTATGTGAAACGTGATGAATCATCTCAATTTAACTTATTTTATTAATATTATAATAGGTAAAAAATCTTCAACTTCAAAACGTAGTAACACCAAAAGGAATAAAAAAATCTTTAAAACTTTAAAAATCATACAAAAAAAGTCTGTCTCATCAAAAATGGAAAATTTTTTGAAGATGACTACCCATATTTCTGGTACACCTAACAATCGCCATCACTTTTATTTTATTGGGTATCAATTTTACTTTATTTAACTTTGGTAAAAAATAATTTGCAAAAACAGCATTCACAAATAAATCATACTACCATTTCTCATGCTCATTTTTCTTTTATTGAGGTCTCATGGTCATTTGTTTCAATTTCTAACAAAAATATGACATCTGAACTATAAGATTATCACTGAGAATACTTACCCACCCACAAAGCAGAGGATATAAAAGGCCAAATAAAATATTACAAAGGGTCCAAAGGTTATTAGAGAAAGGACAATGCCAAGGCTTCCCCATCCCCATATGGATAAACTGGTCTGAAATAAAGCAAAGAAAAAAAAATTATTTTTAATAAATAAATGAATTAAAAAAGAATCAAAACTTTTACATAGTTTTACATTTCTCCTTTTAAACACATACAGTGGCTGTTTCAGGAATTGTTATATATTTACTTTTGAAAATGTTAACTACATTCTTGGAGATTTATCTCCAAGAAACAATATACAAAATCTATATGGAGAAAGGGATTTAAGTACATCAGAAATGATTCTTTTTAAATCTAATGGCAATGTAAATGCATATCAGGCAATTATTACACAAGTTGTTGAATGACATGCTGAAATGAGAAATACCAAAGAAAAAGTACTTAGAAAATCATTTATATAAAAAGTTAAGTAGACTATAAAGTTGTACCTGTTTAGAATATTCCATTTTAAAACTAAGTTCAAATATAACTATAGCATAAGAAGACATTTATTAAAAATTAAAATTTCAAGGTAAGAAATCCACATCTCATTGGAAATTGTTTCTTTTACTCAAATGGTGCACAGAAATTTGTAAAACTGTAGCTTCCAATTTCAATTACCAAAATATACCATGAGCTCAAAAACATCTCCAAAAATTTTCAGCCCTTAAAAACAAAACAAAATAAAAAAAAACCATTTTGTTTAGAATTATACTGTATTGTATATTTAAAATACTTCTTTTGTTGAAGGCAAACTGGATTTTAGCAATTTAAGTAATTATGAATAAATGAACGTATTCAATTCAACAAATTCCTACATCCATTTGCCTTGTGCTGTGAGGTATACAAAGGAAGTATTTGTCCCATTCCTGCCATCAAGGAGCACAGAGAAGAATGTCTTACAGGAATGAAACAATTAGACACTGAACCAAAAGAAAATAATAGAAAGCATTATAAGATGCTAAAGTGAACAAAATTAATGACCAAACAGCTATGGAATAGACAATAAGTTCTATGGATTATAAGAGAAAGGACAGTTTTATTTATTCACTCATTCACCAGTCATTGACTGCTTTCTATGTGCCATAAGCTCAAGGTGCTAAGGGAAACCACAAGGAATACAACATCCTCATAAGGCTGCATTCTAGTAAGGAGAGAAAGACAAGCATACTCTAGTAAATTTATACACTTACGTTAAGTTTACAATCCAGAAGGGGAAAAAAAACACATGATAAATAAATTTATAGTTGTATTAGATGAGGATAAGTGCATGGAGAAAAATAAAGTAACTACATATGGTTGCTATGTAAGTTATATATATGTGACTATATAAGAAGATCTCAACAAGATAACCTATAAACAGAAATCTTACAAAGGATTTATTTAAGGAGAATTTATAATAATGAATCCTCCTATCCAGAGTAATATTTCTCTACTTATTCATATTCTCTTTTATGTCACTCTGTGGATGTTTTTAAAAATTTCTTCTTTTACATAAGGCTGGTGCAATTCCTATTCATTTGTAATTTTATTTTCCTTTTTCCTCACCCTGGCCATTTTTTTTTTTAAGATTTTATTTATTTATTCATGAAAGACACAAAGAGAGAAAGGCAGAGACATAGGCAGAGGGAGAAGCAGGCTCCAGGCAGGGAGCCAGATGCAGGACTAGATCTGGAGACTGCGGATCATGCCCTGAGCCAGGGGCAGGTGCTCAATCGCTGAGCCACCTAGGCGTCCCTACCCTGACCACTTTTTAACCAGAGAGCAGAATGCCCTGCTAATGAAGTTTCTGCTCTGCCCTCATGATCTCCTCCCTGAATGAGCTGGGGATACTACTTCATCTACAGAAGTGATCTCTGACTTTACACCAGAGCTAAAAAAGTAAGCCAAGGGGATTTAGAATAAAGGACAGAGCAGTCCAGTCCCTCTGATAATACTTCGGCTGAACACCCAGTACCTGGATCCACACTACAGTACCGCCAAATGCCCAACTATGGAAGGAAACCAGATGCTATTTCTCAAGATTCACCCAAAACTTTATCCAGTGACTTCCCTGCAGAGTCCTCTCTCATAATCTCTCAGGAAAGCAGAAACCAGATTATGACCCAGATATTTTATTCAAACTGCTTACTTGAATAAGATCTGACCTAATGGAGATGCTGATCCATTATGTCTGCATTCTTTCATTTCCAACAAGCTAGCACAATTGTTTAGAACTAAAGACAACTATATATTTACAATATTATTCTTTTTTTTACAAAGTTAGATCTATTGCTTGCTAGCCAGTATTTCAAAACTAAACAACTTACGTTTGGATATATTAAGAGGTTTTAAAAATGAAACCAAGCAGCTACCTCTGTAGATAAAGGAAAAGAGCATAATAAATGTAATATTTCTTCTTCTGTTTGAATCATACCCTCTCACAATTAAAAAAAATTTTCAAAGAATCAAAATTAGTTAATATGGGGGAAATTATTAAATGCAGCAGTTAATTAACATGGGGAATTGCTCAAATATCTCAAACGCAAGTTTTCAGAATCTACCTCCTCTCATTTGAAAATGGCAGCAAAATGATCAAAACACAAATTCTTATTCAGTCAATAAATATTGTCAATACCCACTACAATATGCCAGATACTAATGATTTAAGAGTGAAAACAGATGTTATTGTATTTAAAAAAACAATCTACAAAAGTAGATCCTTTCTTTGAAATGTTTATATTCCATAGACTAATAAATTGCACATTTTTAATCAATCAAGTCAGGTGATCATTTGCTTTGTAGTTAATCACTTAAAATAGTTAACTTTAAATTTAAAACTGTTCATTGAAACACCAGAATAGTGAATTGTACAACACTAGAAAGTTTTGTATTATTCTCAGCATTCCTATATATATATATATATTTGTAATTGGCTAATATTTTATATTTGATTAAGAAAAACAACTCATCTTATATCATACAGAAATTGAGTTCTAATTATTTCCTAAGATGATACAAGATGATAAAATTTAGGATCACTGTGGACCATATCAGAAACTCTCTACAAATTCAAGCAGGTATTAATTACCTCAAGAGTGGACCTAACATTGAAGCCAAAAAATAGAAATATATCCCTATTACAGTTATTTACATCAAAATAATACTTTATTATCATTTTTCTTCTCTAAATACAATAATCGACACTAAAATACCCTTGCTATATGATTCTCTAGAATCCCTAACTCAACAACTGGGCATTGAAAGAAATCTTCAGGATCATCTATTCTAGTACTTCTTAAACTCCAAGGATCTTAAATGCAGGCTCTTAAAATGCAGATGCTGATCTATTATGTCTGTGATTCTTTCACTTCCAACAAGCTATCAGAACTGTTTAGAACTAAAGACAACTATATATTCACAATTCCACTTAAATTAATCTCTAAGTCCACAAAACCTTATTCACAACTCCAAAACCTAAAAAGCTTTGAGAACCACAACTGTACCAAACATTCTACATACTCTATCTCAGTTATTTCTCAGAACAACTTACAAAGTAATCAGGAAGTCAGTACAGCACAGGGACCAAACAGTATGGACCCTGGAGTTAGACTGAGTGCAAATCCCAACTTCACTATTTATTAGTTGGGTAATCACTCATGCCTTAATTTCCTCACCTATGTCATGTATCTGTTGTAGGGAGTAAATGAGTCCAGTATCTAGTGTTCACTTTTACCTTAATCACTATCCTAGTCTAGCAACAGAGAAACAAAGCGAGAAGCTTTTAAAAAACTGCCAAAGGTCATGCAAACTAATAAGTAAGAGTGAGATTTGATCTTAGGCAAATCCCAACTCCTTATTAAACCTTATAATTTGTCACTAACAACTGCCTGAAGTTAAATCACAATAAGAAAAAAATACTAAAATCATAAATGAGTGCTTTCTTTATCCAAATGTTATTTATCTAAATGTTATTCAGTTTAATGTCCAAATGTTATCCAAATGTTATTCAGTTTAATATCTCCAAAGAAATCAGTCAGAAAATGACTTGTAATGAATGTAATAAATCCCTAGTCTGAATATGAAGTATATAATTTTTATTACTAGACAGTCAAGTTAACTATGTATACCCTATATAAATAATGGAAAGAATTTTAGTTTTAAAGGGTGTCAATTTATTAGTGTGTCCTAACACCTATATGTATAATTTGGCCTTTACCAGAGGGACACACAGACATAAAAAATGATCCCTGCTGTCAGGATGCTTAAGAACCAAGAAAAGACAATGCAGAGGATCATATCTGCCTCCTGACGATAGAAAGCAAGTGGAAATAATTTATCCTGTAATATTTTATGCCTATCAAGTCCTACTGACATTTATCTTACATGATCCTCACCACATACTTTTAGGATAGGGAAGATAGCATAATACAGTACTAAAAAAGTTAGAAATTATAGGTTCTAGTCTGCCACTAACATTCTGTGTAACTTCTGCAAAATCACTCTCTTTGATCCAGAATTCCCATTAGCACAATGAGCAGGCTCTCAAGTCAAGTCTAGCTGTAGCAGAATGGTTAAGTAACTTTCCTCATAATGACACAGCTATTTCGATGCAAAGCTAGACTTAGAGTCTCCCGGCTGAAGGTGGAGAATGGAGCTGAGTAGAAACAGCTATTTCAGATCACATAAAAAAAAAAAAAGAATGTCAGAGCTCCCAGAAAATGAATGTTGGACTCTGGAGTCTCATTAGAATGGGTCAACCATACTCAGAATTATAATAACCTGCCGTATGTGAACACAACATGTGGCACAGCATAGCCAGACAGGGCTGAGAATCTTAAAACTGGTAATATATCAGTGCCAACTTGGGTCATTGAAATCATGAGTTTAACAACAAAAGTACCCAGCAATTATAGCCTTATTGCAACTATAAATTGTTTTCCTTCCACCCCTTATTCCATTTACAATAAGTTGGAAGTTCTTCTCCAAGTAATTTCAAGAGCATGTACTCCTGACATAGAACCTGTCTCATTCAACATTATGTAATTATTTAATAATTTTAACCAAAGCCTGGTACAAAGAAGCTGCTCACTAAAAATGGAACTATTTAATCTACTAACTAGAGAAATGAAATGGAGGGAACAGAAAAAGAAGGGAGAGGAGAAAAAGGGAAGACAGGGGAAAGGGGAAATGGCAGGAAAAAGAAAAAGTCTAGGAAAAGTAAAAAAGAAAAGGAAAAGGAAACCTAAATTGAAGTGCTCCTCCATCCCCCACCTTCTGGCTTTAGGCAGAGCTATACATTCCTTCCAGTACAACCCACACCCAATTCCCATCTCCAAAAAGAAAAAAACTGGACTTTCTTTGTTCTTCCATGAGACTGATATACAAAAATGCATCCTTTTGGCTGCCTCAACATATGCTGACAGCAACTGACATCATTACTTCCTTTACAGGGAGAAAGCCACAGAACAGCAACCACACAATTATTATCAGTACATTTACTGAGGCAACTGGTTCCAAACCCCTCTTTTCAAAACCCCAAGGATAAGGAAATAAAAATCCTCTTCTACTCACTATTTAAGATACCTCGCATATTCCTGAAAAGATAATCAAACACTATTGTGATAGGGTGTTTTCAATTTAGCTGTTGAGCCAGAAAAGATAGAGGGTCTGCAGAAAGGGCAGACACCCCAATCAATGATCCTGGTCTCCAAGATGGCTAACTGCCCAGCTGGCAAAAGTTAACAGCCACTAGATACCTGGATAATTTCTCCTACCTCTCCCAACTAGGGGGTGTATTTTTACTTCTTGGATATTAGAATCCTCTCCCTTACAACAGAAGTGTATTGTTCAACTGTTATACATTTTCAAGAATGAATTATGTGCAAATATATAGATGACCACCTGAACAAACCTTTCACTTGCTTTTAGAGCAGCAGTTACAAAAGGTCGTAGGGACGCCTGGGTGGCTCAGCGGTTGACCATCTATCTGCCTTGGGCTCAGGGCGTGACCCCAGAATCCCAATCAAATCCCACCTCAGGCTCCCTGCATGGAGCCTGCTTCTCCACTCTGCCTATGTCTCTGCCTCTCTGTCTCTTTGAATAAATAAATAAAATCTTTAAAAAAATAAAGTAAGTAAAAATAAATAAAAGATCGTAGACTATCATACAATTAAACACAATTAGGACTCCTGGCATCCAATTACAAATATAAGCTACAATAAATTAGTGTTGTTTTTTTAAAAAGATTTTATTTATTCATTCATGATAGACGGGGCGGGGGGGGGGGGGGGGGGGGCAGAGACATAAGCAGAGGGAGAAGCAGGCTCCATGCCGGGAGCCCAACACTGGACTCAATCCCAGGACTCCAGGATCACACCCTGGGCCAAAGGCAGGCGCTTAACCGTTGAGCCACCCAGGGATCCCCAAATTAATGCTTTTTAAACTAAATTCTATCAATTACAAAATACCTATACACAGTTTGAAAACAATAGTGAACATTCATAATATGTATTTATTTATTCAGGATAAAAACTAAGCTAGGCTGCAGACAGACCTCCTTCTCATTTCCACAGCCCATACACTGGGAATCACTAAACTGGGGTCTTGAAGTAACTACAGTATTGAAAAAAAAGCAAAAGATTCTATTTACTGAACACTTTCTCTTATACAGGAAAAATCATAAAAGTATCTAAAATGTAGATGAGGCAGTATTGCAAAGAACAGTCTTGATAGACAATAAATACTCAAAGCCTCAAATTGAAAAAGTGCTTTACTACGGTTTCCTGAATTTCTAATAAAAAGTCTAGTAGATACACAAGGCTAAAGTAAATTAACCAAAAGAGCTTTTCAGAGACAGCATATTTCTAGCTATACATATTGTTTTGGAGATAACTCAATAAATAAAAGTAAAGATATCTTTAAATAATAAACCTTCAATCTCCATCAAAACAAAAAGAAAATTATTTTCCTCATGTTTCCAATTGGCAGATGAAAGTCTATCTTTAATTTATGAATGAGACTGATATGTGTATATACATGACACACGTGTATATGTATGTATATATATAATACACAAGAAATATTCCCTTAAAAATAACTGATTAAAGCAAAAACTTTAAAGCTACCAAACAAAAAGACAGTTAAATCTCTAATTATATGCTACTAAAATCCATCAAGATATCAGAACAGAAAAAAACGATCCTCTGTATTTTGCACAATTTGTAATTTTTTTGCATCAGTATATTTACCCTGATTATTTTTTAAAATTCAATTACACACTAGTAAAGTATATATAGCTATCATTCAGCTAAGAAAGGGATAGAGTTATAAATATACACACAATAGCTCATTTTTTTTAATGTAAGGATATACAGAAACTTTAACTGATATATGAGGAATAAAGAAAATGGGGGCAGAGGAGACAGAGATAAGAACTAGGTATCTTGTGTAGATCTGATTTTGTGATGGTATAAATATTTTTACATATAAAAAGAATTTAAAAAGCTATCTCTAAAAATCAAAAGCAAAGTAAAACAAATCTAATCATATACTAACAATGTGGAATAACCACACAGAGAAACTATTTTAGGTGATTTTACAATATAGTAATTTAACTGTGGCTCATTAGTGGTATGTACTCTAAGAACAACCACAACAAAAATCTAATATTGCTTCAGTAAAAAATAGTTTTGACAGTTCCACTAAAGCAAACCAGGGCTACTAGAGCAATGGCTGATTCCAAGCCTGGGGAAGAAAATGAGTTTAAAATGGGCCTGCAGCACCTTGACATACCAGAAAGCTACTAAAGACTTCTAAGGACATGTCAAAAGGACTCAGGAGACAACATGAAAAGGGTTCAACTGGCTAAAGATGGAATCACTAAAAATAATAGCTACATTGTACTGGAGCACTTCAAACATGAAATTCATGAAATCAGGAAGACTTTCTTTTTATCACCTTTAAAGGAAGCAACTGTGTTTGAAAAATGGCAGAGAATTAAGCATTTATCAAGGTAATCAGAAAGTTTGTGAAAATCTAGCTTCTCTTTAAGGAAATAGTCCATATAATAACGAAATAAATGATAGAATCAAAATAGTATCATATTGCAATCCTTAATATATTAAAGATCTAGCAGAGGAGGGAGGGAGGGTAGGAGAAAGGGAGAGAGGGAAGGAAGACAAACCAGGTATCATACACCTCTTGGGAGAAAAATGCACACTGCCATCTATGAAAGAGTCCCGTTGGGGGGAAAGGGGTATCAAACCTGAATATGATTTTAGGAAATGCAGAAGACCAAGAAACTGTTACAATAAGCCACACAGATGAACTAAGCAAAATTCGTACTATGAGAAACACTAAAGGGCAAAAAATACCCAGTTCCTTCAACAAATAAAGGGCCCAGGTGAAAAAAAAGAGTAAGAGAAGGAGGGCAAGGGAAGGAGAGGAAGGGTTTGGAATAATCTGTGGGTTACAACTATAATATGTAGAGCTTATTCTACTTGATTTTAACAGAAATACAGTGGTTAAGGAAAAGAAAAAGGAGGATGAGGAGAGAAAAGAGAAATTGGTCATTCTTAATATTTTCTGTATATTTAATGATATAAAGTTACTGCTTGTTTTTTAGCTAATGAAATGATATTATGGTTATGTTTTAACAAAGAGAATCTTTGTTTTACAGAAATATTTTGAATTATTTACAGATTAAATCATATATCTAGAATAACTTCAAAAATAATTCTGTAAGTAGAGACTGAGGGAAAAGTAAAAAAAAAAAAAAAAAAAAAAAAATGGTGTAGATGAAATACAACTGGCCATGAGTTGATAAATGTCTAAGCTGGGCATGAGGACAGGGAATTCATTATAATAATCTTTCTACTTTTTATGTTTGAAATGCTTTATCTAAAAAATTGTTTAAACACATACAATCACAAAATTTACTTACTTAGCAAAAACTTGCATTTCTTACAGAACAACTGTAAGAAACATGCTCTGTGTTTACACCCCAGGAATTAACCTGGGATTAAAAATTTTCTATTATTAGTTCATAATAAAGCAATATACACTTGGTTATTCAAGTAAGAAAAAGATTCTTTTAATTATGAAATGAAGGTGTGCCTAGGTGGTTCAGTTAAGCATCTGACTCTTGATTTCAGCTAAGGTCATGATCTCAAGGATGTGAGATCAAGCCCTGCACTGGGCTCCACACTGGGCATGAAGCTTGCTTGGTATTCTCTTTCTCTCTCTCTCTCTCTCAATAAATAAACTAAGTCATGATCTTAATATGCTACTTTATGTGTGGCTATGTGTACATTTTATATAAGAATTACTGTTCTTCAAAATAATTATTTAGGGGGGGTTTCATATGATCCTGTAACAATTAAGTAGCAATGTATTTGTTATAAATTATACAAAGATGAATCAGTTTCTGGCCTCAATATGCTCAGCAATTAAATAAGTAAAATACACATGTAATGATAACATAAAAATGTGGTGTCACAGTAAAAAGATTAACAAAATGTTTAGGAATAGAAAAAAGATAAAGCCTCCAGAGCTTAAAAAGTATTCAAACTCCTTTGAGTCTTCTACAGGCAATTTTGCACTCAAGATAATCTCTTCTCTTTACAGTTACCCACTTTTTTCCATCAAAATGGTACCATCCAGGGATGCCTGGGTGGCTCAGCGGTTGGGCGCCTGCCTTCAGCTCAGGTCATGATCCTGGGATCCAGGATCGAGCCCCACATCGGGCTCCCTGTGAGGAGCCTGCATCTCCCTCTGCCTGTGTCTCTGCCTCTCTCTCTCAGTCTGTGTCTCTCATGAATAAATAAATAAATCTTTAAAAAAAAATGGTACCATCCAAAACTGATTACAAACCTTCTTAAAGTTCTGGTAATTTCCAAAAATAAAAACTCCAAGTGAACAAAGATTCACAATGCTAAGGCTATTCAAGAGTGTGCCACAGAGAAAGTACTCTGACAAAAAGCAGAACAGAGAATATCATTTGTTTACTGAACTTAAGCCCAATGTTCAAGGCTATGTATATTTTTATGTCTAAATTTATTTAAAGATTCCATTTATAAACGGTAACAAAGTAAGCTGTTCGGGATAAATGCACCATTTAAGAATTTCCAAAAAACTACATGTAATCAAAGACATTCTTTTCAACAAATAATACTGGAAAAAACAAACATCTACACGCAAAAAAAAAAAAAAGTGAATCTAAGACAGCTCTTAGAACTGTCATAAAAATTAACTCAAAATAGATCACAGACCTGATATGAAAGTAAAAGACAAAACTGTAATACTTCATAAGATAACATAGGAGAAAACTTAAATGATCTTGACTATGGTGATGCCTTTTTACCTATAACACCAAAGACCATCCATTTAAGAAGTAATTGATAAGCTACATTTCATTAAAATTAAAAACTTCCACTTGATGAAAGACATTATCATAAGTAAAAGATCAGCCACGATTAGGAGAAAATATGTGCACAAGACACATGTGAAAAGGAGTTAAACTCTTTTGAACTCTTAAAACGCAAAAGAACAACCCTAATTTAAAAATCAGCCAAAGACTATATATAATAGACACCTCCCCGAAGAGGATACATTGATCGCAAGTAAGCATATAAGAAGATATTACACATATATCACCAGGAAGATGTAAGTTAAAGCCAAAATGAGATACTACTACACATCTATCAAAATGGCAAAATCCAGAACACTGACAAGGACTCAGAACAACAGGACTTCTCCTACATTGCTGGTGGAAATGTAAAGTGGCATTCTGAAAGACAATTTTGCAACTTCTTACAAAACTAACTATACTTTTATGGTATGATCCACCAATCACATTCCTTAGTATTTACCCAAAGGGACTGAAAACATGTCCACACAAAAACCTGAAAATAAATGGTTACAGCAGCTTTATTCATAAATTCCAAAACTTAGAAACAACCAAGATGGTCCTAAAGTAGGTGAGTGGATAAATAAACTGTGGTATATCCAGACAATGGAGTATGATTCAGCACTAAAAAGAAATGAGCTACGTAGCCATGAAAAGACACGGAGAACCTTAAATGCACATTACAAAGTAAAAGAAGCTAATGTAAAAAGGTTACACACGATATGAGTCCAACTATATAATAACATTCTGGAAAAGGCAAAACTATGGAGACAATAAAAAGATCAGTGGTTGGTGGAGGGTGGGAGGGGACAAGATGGGGAGATGAATAGGTTAGAGTACAGAGAATTTTTATGGGACTGAAAATACCCTGTGTGGTATTATGATGGATATAGGATATTATACTTCTGCTCAAACTCACCAAATATATAACACCAACAAGGGTGGACTCCAAGGTAAACTATGGACTTTGGTTGATTATCATATGTCAATATAAGTTCAGCCTCAACAAGAAAAATACCACTATTCTATGAGTGATATATAAGGGAGACTATGCATATATGGGGGGGGGGGGGTAAATGGGAAATCTTAGTACTTTCCTCTAAATTTTGTTGTAAATTGAAATCTGCTACCCAAAAAGTCTTTTAAAAACTACATACAAGTAATGACAAGCACAAAAAGATTTTTTTTTTTTTTTAGGATTTTATTTATTTATTCATGAGAGACACAGAAAGAGAGAGGCAGAGACATAGACAGAGGGAGAAGCAGATTCCACGCAGGGAGCCCACTGTGGGACTTGATCCTGGTACCCCAGGATCACGCCCTGAGCTGAAGGCAGACGCACTCAACCTCTGAGCCACCCAAGTGTCCCACAAAAAGATTTTACAAAGGGAGAAAATGATAACAAGTTGGCACCAGTCATGTATTATAATAGTTTATTATGATAAACTATATAAACAGTCAACCATATCAATGCCCAAAAGAAGAAATGTTGAAAGTCAAACAGCCCAAAATTCATTCTCCTCTTAATAAAATGTAAAAAAAAAAAAAAAAACCCACAAAACTATTTTTACATATTAAAATTAAATGTTAAGGCTCATTTCATAGGGTGCCTGGGTGGCTCAGTGGTTTAGCATCTGCCTTTGGCTCAGGTCATGATTCATTTCATAGATTTCACAATCTCTCATCTTACTCCAGGGAACTAGAGAGAAATGAGTCTGATACAGAAAACCTAAGAGAAACTACAAACGTAAGATATACTTATCACATAATTATGGAAAATTATTAGATGATCAAGATTTTAGGTGATATAATACATTAACACATACTTCAACTAATTCCACTTCAACTCCTCTCTCCACCTAAAGAAAATCACACTTCCTTTAATCAGGGGCACCTAGTGTATAAAAATCTCTCATAATCTAATCTGATATGCTCAAAAGCCAATGAAATCAAGAATTAATCAACACATTCTAACCTCTTGTGGCATCTTTTTTAAATATAACTTTTAACTGTAAGATCTAATTTTTATAGAAATGCAATTTATTTACAAGGTAAAGCTGTTACTAAAACACACAATCAGAACTATGAAACTTGCACTTCTAAGAATCATTACTCCTCACTCCCACAAAGAACAAAGAGAAAAGCCAAAGGTCAGTTCAAATAAGTCTCCCTGATTTTCCCATGGAATGAGTAGGACACTTCCTATAAAAGTTCACTCAACAAAAATAAATAAATCAGGGTAATACAGTAAGCCCTAACAAATCACACCCTGAGATAATTTAGTAAATCAGGTGTTCTGAACTTGAAACTGACGAAACATTATTTCTATGGGTTGCATTCTTGGGACAAAACAACAAAGTAGAGTGACAGAGGGTAAGAGAGAAAGACAGAAACAAAGGGACAGACAGAGAGAGGAGAGGATGTTTTAATGCTGTGCTTAAATACACAGGATAAAATAACAGAAAAATATCTTCCCTAACTGATCATGGTATCCAGGATCAAGACCTCAGCAACTAAGGAGCTGAGGATAACAAGAATACACTATCAGGATACTTACTGCAGATGAGATAAGTCTCAGCCTATTTGACTTCATGACCCAATCAATTTTTATTCAATCTTCCAAACCAAGGGATGGAGCCTGTCTCCTTTGCCACCGTAGTCTTCTGTGGCTTTCAGTCAAGTTTCCTCTCTTACCCTTGTATGCGATAGAACAAAACACGTCTCAAATATCTCAGTTTGTGATGCTGGTTGATCTCTGTTATGAAGAATTTAAGTTTTAAGAAAGGGATCAAAAACTAGTGGATTTTATTTCGCCAACATAGTATTTTATTTTAATTCTGAATAATCATTTAACATACCACAGACAAATCAGGATTTCTGGCTTTTCTTAAAAAATGAAAAGTTTGGAATCAGTGGAATTATATCCCTGCAAGGCAACAACTCCCACGAAAATGAGCCAGGAACTCCTCAGTATTGCCACAGTACCAACATTTGGTTTAAGGTTTATCCGATTTTAAGTCTAAGATATAGCATATCATCATAACGTCACAGCTGTTTTAAAGATGCAAAATACTGATCGACAACTATGTCATTAAAAGTGGGAAAACAAAAAAGAGAGCCATCACCATAGCTTTTTAAGCCTGAGTAATAACTGACAAACAGCTAGTCACCCCAAACAACATATGGGAGAACAGAGTTGGGGGACACTGTGTTTATGGTTTCGCTTTGTGGATGGAGTCAAGTTCACTAAGGGGCGTGTTGCAGGTAATATACAAGATTTCAAGGGTGAGAGTAGCCAGCAAGCAACTGGATATGGTAATACAACTTATTTTCAAGAGAATACTCTGGCTAGAGATAGAGAATTTGAAGTTATTGCCAATGAAGCAGAGCAGGAAGAGATCAGCAGGTCAAGAATAAAATACTGGTAACAGCAATATTTTAAGGGGCAGAGAAAGAAAAACAAAGCCCATGAAGATGATTGAGAAGGTATAAAAAGAACCAGGAATGGATGGAGTCCCAGAACCTAAAAGAGCAGTATGTCCCTAAGAATGAAGTAATCAGTAGTATCCAAAAGTTGGAGAATAAATCAATAATATAAAAACTACTAAATGTCCAGCGGACTTGACAACTAGAAGGTAACTGATGATTTTACTGAGAGCAGCATCACCAGAGTGGCAACATAGAATCACACTGTAGTAAGTTTAGGAAAGAGTAGTAAGAGATTTGTAGTATATCAGGCTTCAGGGAAAGATCTAGTGAAAAGAGTACAAGTGAGGTAGATATGACTCAATGAGCAGTAGATGAAGGGCTCATAGGTACAAAAGATAGCTAGACCTCTAATTAACTGCAAGAGGGACAGCTGTTCCCAAAATGTAAAGTTTCTTTTAGGGCAAGGAACATACCATGTTCAACTTCATCTCCCCATAGGTAGCAAAATTCCTGGAATATAATACAACTCAAAGAGTCTGTGATGTGCATGAATACATGAACGAATTCAGAAGGAGACTCCTTCTGTAATATAATAAACAATCTGACCAAAAAAGGGGGGGGAGGGCTAAAAAAATATTCCCTAGAAGCATGTATCTAGAAGTGATAACTTGAGAGTTATCACTTCAGAGATTTGTTTACAATTAATGAACTTAGCAATGTACTAATGTATAGAATATGATATTCCATGTTAAGATCTGTTCAGTCTTTGCCATCCAAATACAAGATCTACTTAGGAGTTTATAAAACAAACCAGTCTTTGTTTGAAATATAAAAACAGTAATTGTTATATACGTAAAAGGCAGATTTCATCTGCCTATCCCATCCTCTCATCCACAGCCCCAAGAATCATACTATCCTATCTACTTTTCCCTCCCCTAACCTCACCCTGGTCTAGACCAGGTATGTGTACACCTAACCCAAAGGAAGTCAACTTTTTAGCAAACAATGTATACGTTGTGAGACCTGGTTCCATCAGTGATCAAAGCTAGGCTCTCAGTAACCTGAAAAGGTACAAATTGTAGCCAGCCAATGGTGGGCAATGAACCTAAAAAAAGAGTATGTATATGCTGGGTGGCCACTTTAAGGGGCATATAGGCCAACACATAAGGAAGCCTTTTGAGAGAAAAACTGAAAATGAAGCAAATACATTCTGAAAAGCTGAGATGAGAGACTTTGCGGTTACCTGTAAGAGAAAGAAAAAATGGGAGGAAGGGAGAGAGAAACAGAAGTGGGGAGGAGGGGGGGAAACAAGTTATAAGAGAGAGAGAGAGGAAGAAGGGGAGAGAAACAGAGAAAGTTGAGACTAGCTTTTTACTTCCCACAGGACCAGCTGCATTCCATTTTACTCCCCTGAATTCTCCTTTTTATGTGAGGTAATGGAGATATACTGTTGTTCCTTACAATCAAGATTCCCAACTGGAAAGTCCTAAACAAGATTAGATAAATGCCAGAAAAACGGAAGCTGTTTTTGTTTTTCTAAATCACTAAATAGGCACTACACACTTTAACACAGAAGTAGGAATTCTGGTTTCTAATCATAGCTCTCCTCTAACATCATGCAAATCTTGGCAATCAAAATGTCTCTCAACTTTTGTTTACTTACTTTGAAAGACAGAATTGGATTATAGACCTCCTATACTTAAATCCTTTAAAAACTAACTTGCAATGACAGCATGAGGGGTGTGTACATGTGTACATATACAACAAATTCAAAGATATATATACTCTTAAAGCAACACTTTGGAAGGCCCTTGTGAATTTTTCTAACAATGTGAAAGATACAAGCTCAGGAGTAATAAAATGGCTTTCTCCTAAGATCCCAGAAACCCATAAAGCAGCAACCTAAAGCAAATGTAACTATCAAAGTGTAAAACTTCCTTTCAAGACAAGCAAGGTACTCACCTGATACACTGCCTCCCTTCTTGGACTTTTCTCAAAAATGCCTGCCTGCCTACCATACTTTAGACGATCTTCTGAGGGTTTCCTTAGGAAAGAACACAATGCTCTGAGTCACATAAATCACCCCCACCATGGACCACAGACAGCTCTAAAGGTGGATTTTGATAGCTGTTCTGTGACATGGCCTGACAGAAAACCTCTATCAAATAACTTAAGTGGCCTAGAGAAAATAGTGACTCTCATCTAACCAATAAGATCTTCTCTTGAGACTGTCAGTTGGTGCTAAGGGGGATAAAAGCAGTGGTAAAACAGTAAGCAAAGCACTAGTACAGGGATTAACAAAAGTCTGATGCTAAAGAAGGTCACAAGGTCACCAGGTATCTAACCAGGAAAGGCTAGCCATTTCTGTTCTATTGTCAAGCATGGCTATCTAACAAAGCTCTTGTTTTACTGAGTTCACCAAGTACCCTTATAATAAAATTCTTGTCATCTAAGGTAATTCCAGAATCCCTCTGTGCTTTGCACATTTTTTTTAAAAAGTCTAATATACCTAATACTTTTCATAAAGCTAAATATATGCATTCTATATACCTGTTAAATCTCTAGCTTCTAAAACTAACGTAAAAAAAATAATGACCTTCAAATTCTTTCCTCAAAGACTATAAGTATAGGTTTATACTCTTAATTGGAGTAAGTTGTTTTCTCTGTTAACAGGAAAACTCAATTAGGTATTCTAGAGTTGACATTAGCTTAACTTTTCTTTCTTTCTTGGCAAATAGATAATTTAGTAAGGGCCTTTTTATGATTAAAACCAAACAAAAAAATAAGATATTGGGGAAAAAAAAAAAAGGCAGACTTCAATAATGACAGAGGGTCATTATTTAGTGCAACTAAATCAAAATCAGCCTTACCTCAAAAACTTGAGATTTGATGACTAACCTATCTTAAGCATGTACTTAAAATGCTCTAAAAAATTCATCTATTGAGTAGAATTCAAGGCATTGCTCTAATAATGACATTAATGTGATAGGACGGCCTCAAAAATTTTTTTTAAGATTTTATTCATTTATTCATAGAGACACAGCTAGAGAGAGAGAGAGAGGCAGAGACACAGGCAGAGGGAGAAGCAGGCTCCATGCAGGGAGCCCTACGTGGGACTCGATCCCAGGTCTCCAGGATCACGCCCTGGGCTGCAGGTGGTGCTAAACCGCTGTGCCATCGGGGCTGCCCCGGCCTCAAAATTTTTGAGATACAAAAACAAATTGCCAAGCCCTGACAATTAATCCCCAAAACACAAGTGGAAGACAAAAATCTGATCTGCACTTCAATCCATTAAAATCTATAAATAATAAAAAAAAAAAAAATAAAATAAAATAAAATAAAATAAAATAAAAAATAAAATCTATAAATACTCCTTGAAAGTACCCAACTATGTGTGTTATTTCTTCTTTTTGACTACTTTTACATTATTTTGACAAATAAATGATAATAAGTTGACATTTACTTAGGCTTCTAAGATCATTCTCATAGGTTCTAAGAACATAAATGTTGTAAGGGAAAAGAAATAAAGGAGAACAATTTCAACACAGTTTGAAGGAAAAGAACAAACCAAAATTAAATTCAAGAAATCAAGAAATCACTGGAGAAAAAGAGACAGATAAATATGGTTGAAAATCTATTGCAAAAGACAAATCAAGTTAAGAGCTCATACCTTTAAAAAAAAAAAATGAAACTGATCTTTGTTTCATTTTCTTTTTCAAGCCACTATGATCTTACCAAACAAGCAAATAAACAACAGTAATGTAAAATGGATATGTAAAATGGTAGGGACCAATATGAAACAGTTACCATACAACCCAGAAATTTCACTTCTAGGTATATACCCCAGAAGACTGAAAATTCAAATACATGCGCATATATGTTCATATCACCACTATTCATAATAGCCAAAAGGTGGAAGTACCCTAAATTTCCATCAACAAATGAATGGATAAACAAATTGTGTATGAACATACAATAGAGTATTATTCAGCCATAAAAAAGGAATGAGGTACTGACATATGCCACAACATGGATACAATATGCTAAATGAAAGACGCCAGACACACACTGTCAAATATCATATGATTCCATTTATATGAAATATCCAGAATAGATAAATCCATAGAGACAGAATGCAGAATGGCAGATGCCAACCGCTGGGATCTGTAATGGGGAGCAACTATAATGAATATAGTCTTCTTTTTGGGGGTGATGAAAACATTTTGGAACTAGATAGAGGTGGTTGTTGCAACAACACTGTGATTGTACTAAATACCAATTAACTGTTCACTTTAAAATGGTTAACTTTGTTATGTCAATTTCATCTCAATTTAAAAAAAAAAAAAAAAAACTGTGTCAGTTGTTAGAAGACACAATTTCTAGACCCGGGTTCTAGGCCAGCTACTTATAGCTGACCTCTCTGAGCCTCATTTCTTCATCTGTAAACAGGTTGGAAACAGATGATATCCAAGGTTTCTCTCATTTAACTGGTGCTCTATATCTGCAGCTCTGAATTTTTAAAGAATTGTATCATATAGGAATTTATCTGAAAAACAAAGCAGGAAGTATTGGTTAATGTTCTCAACAACAGTTGTGCAGGAAAGTCATTAGAAAGTTTAACAAAATTGCTTCTTGTAACAACTAAACAGAAATGGACATAAACATTAAAAGTCAATTCAATGAAGGCAATTCTGCAAAGAGTAAAACTAATGTGTTCTAAGATTACAGTTTCCTAGCAGTCTATAAACTATACCTAAACTATATCTAAGGGCAGAAATTAGAAAATCTAACCACAATTATAAACAAAAAATAGATGAAAGAGAATCTAGAAGAAAGGTTGGATTAAATGAACTCTTGGGGATTTTGCCCCAATATCAATTCTTTTGGGCTTTGGGAGGTACTGTGCATCATATAGCCTGAGATCACTCTATGTTGGTTACCTATATTTCTGATTTAGACTTAATACACACACACTAAAAGTCAGATGAGCCATAAAAATTAAAGAGAGTAACACATATTTTCAACCCTACTTTCATAAGGTGGCAGAAAATACCAAAGACAAATAAGCAAAGCCAAAGGTTTCCTCAGGAAGCAGCTTTGGATATATTCCAACATAACAAATGTTGACCTGAGTTATCAGAATTTCCCACCATACAGCAGAGTAGAAATAATTTTAGTCTAGAAATTTTTTGTTTAAAGATTTTATTTATTTATTCATGAGAGACATACAAAGAGGGAGAGGCAGAGACACAAGCAGAGGGAGAAGCAGGCTCCATGCAGGGAGCTCGACGTGGGACTCGATCCTGGGTCTCCAGGATCACACCCTGGGCTGAAGGTGGCGCTAAACCGCTGAGCCACCCGGGCTGCCCTTAGTCTAGAAATTTTAAGCCAAAAGATGTCAGCTGTCACAGCCAAAGAAAAATCTTAACATTCCCATGAATCATCTAAATCTGTATTGTTAATACTAAACTATGAGATGTGGCCACAGGTGACTGCTACAACTGACTTGCTGAGTAGTTTTTAAATAAATATCAACTGAGTTTTAGAACAAAGGATACCATTCATATCCACCTAAACATCAGGTAAATTGATAAATGCAATCCAAAAAGAGAAAAGGAAATCAGGCACTGTTTAGCATAATTGTGCCTCAATTTTCACCTTGCTAGGTACATCTAAAAACTATAAATACAAAAAATATAAAAATGCATGTCATAACCCAGCTGTTGTTCCCATGACCTATCATATCATAGGCTTCATCTACTTGGTGTCATAGCCTCAAAAAAGGAGTTTCATAATTCAAATGCATATGAAATAAGGTCACTGTATACAAAATCATCTAATTAAACAAAGCATAAAAGCTGTAATTATGACATATATTTTGCTTAGTAAAAGCACATGGGTTTTAATTACTAGTTAACATGATACGCTATAATTATGCAAAAAGTCTTGTTTTCCACTTAGTATACAATTTTCTTATCACTACATCAAGCTATTACGTTTACTACATTACTACTTACCTTACTTTGACCAAAAATGTACTGAAAAATTTTTAGAATGTTTTGAATGAACGCTTCATCAAAAGTAATTTCATAGTACATTGGCAAACTAGGGTAGCTCTTTCAGACTGCAAGTAGTATACTTTGAAAAGCTTAAATTTTAAAAGAAAAATAAACTTGCTGCACTGTTGACAGGGAGGTCTATCGCATTTTCCAAGTTTAACAGTGCAAGAAAATCAAGTTACATGTCAAATTAATAAAAATGAGCTGCAAAAAAATAAAATTAAATTAAATAAAATAATAAAATAAAAATGAGCTGCAATTAACCCATTTATTCTTGCAACAAATTTGAATCAGTTTAACAATTATAAATTTCTAGGTCCATATACAGTTTATACTTTAGTTAAGCTGAGTGGTTACTTTGTGAAACTCACTTCAACTCTCCATAATTAGAATTCTAATGCATAAATAAGGGAAGTTTGCATGTGTTATAATATAGCCCTTTTTCACTACTTCTAAGTCTACTCCAATTCTTTCACATTGGGGAAAAAAATTAAACCCATAAATAGTGGCACACAAATCTGAAACTGGACAATTACAATAGTTCCTAAAAATTATCAAGTGTAAAAGTAAAGAAATAGTAAAGGCTTTGCCAGTGTTAGGTACAGCAGAGTGCTAAACTAGCACATAAGCAACAGAGCGTGTGCACAGAACCATACTATGCAGAACTGACCAAGCCTTGACATTCCAAGGCTGCCACCTGCCAGGGTCAGAACAACACACCAGGCCTCTAACCACTTAGGGAACCTGTGGAACAACAGCCCAGAACTCCGGATCTCTCCTCCATGAATCTTAATCAATCCAAACCCCATAACAAAGAGGGGTACAGGCTAGCATGTCCTATGATGTTCAACCCATCAAGGTCAAAATGGATTCCTGAAAAAACTATTCACCCAATTTCTAACTGTCATCCACTGTGGAATTGATGAATGTATTTTTCACATCAATTCTGAACCCACTATGCCCTGTTATTTTTGGTCACTACCAAAAGATAAATTTATTCAATTACCAGTACTCTCCTGTACACTAACCACTGTACTGTTCATGCTTTTTCCTCCATTATCCAACTTCCCACTACTTCCCTCCCACCCAAAGCTCTCCTCTAGGTTTACTCTGTTCCACGGTAAAACAAAACTACATCCTCAAAAACTTCACTGTTTAAGTAAAAGCTGCTTCTCCAGTGATCCTATCAAAGGCTGCTTATTTTTTCATTTATCACTTACTCCAACTTTCTGATGCAGAGTCATGGTCCCAATTATAACTCGGTCAGTTTCCTATAAGAATCCCCGTCCCTGTGCAACTCCTGCATTTTGAAATTAACTGGGGGAATTTTAAAGTCCCACTGCCCAGGTTACACCACATAGAAATTAAATCAGAATTTAGCTGGGGATGACAGCAGGCTGTTAGGCCTTCCAAGGTGCAGCAAAATTAAGGTAAGAACATTAGTAGTTTGTTAAATTCCCCAGGTGACTTCAACATGGTCACAAGTAGGAACTACTAATCTCCAAGATGCTCCTAATTGTTAATTCAAAACTCCTGATACAAAAAAAGCAAAACAAAACAAAAAACCTCCTGATACATGGCACACAACATTTTTCTCTATCCCAAGTACTACAGAACCTTGAATCATTTAGCATACATATGGATAATCCATCCATCACTCTACTTTTACTATCATTAACATTTCACATTTGCCAACTTTCAGTGCAACTCCACTTTAGCCATTGTAAGACCACACTCATCATCACCTTGTCTTCTCTGAATGGAAAATGTGAAAATTAATCATCTTATTCTCTGACTACAATCTTCTAGCTCTAAATTAGTTATACCAACTGTATCTATTTTTGTCATTCAGAGTCGCAGACACTTGATTCTTGTACATTCTCCTTATTTAGCCCACTTCTGTATTCGCTTCACTATCTAGATTGGACTCCATGGTTCACCATTTCAACCAGTCTCTTGCCAATATCTTCATTTATCACATTATGTTGAAAGTGCTTGTTTATTTTCTGATATATGCCATATGCTATAAGTCTCATGAGGACATAAATTGTGTATGTTTTGTTCAGGGATGTATTCCTGGTGCCAAGTGTACCATTTGGCACATACGGTAAGCTCTCAGTAGTATACATTGAACGCACACTATCCTGATCAATCATCAAATCAAGGTTATATAAATCAAGATTTTTTTTTCCCAGTAATAATCTTCAACACTGTCTTCCTTTCTGATCATCAACTGGCATCTTAACACTTAGGTCTACTTATCCTTGGTTTCTGTGTCAATTCATTGAGCAACTGCTATCTCCAGGGTGTAGGGAAGAAACAGTCTAAGGTGTACCACCAAACAAAAACCATTGGAAAAATTAAACACCTCAGAAATTTATCAAAGCAGGAAAAGGCAATTCACATTACTCCCTTAATAGTAATTTTTTCAAGTTTAATGAAAATTCTTTCATGTGTTTAAATATTAAGAAAGGCATGGAAGTAAATACAGTTTTTAAAATGGAAAAAGTAAACAATACTTTTACTTTTTACTAAATATGCTTCTGCACTGGTTTACTTTTCAAGAACCATGTGATCTTTTTAACAAAATAATTAGTTTTTTGCAAATAATTCTTTATTATTTTCACATTGCACATACCACTTTTTCACACACCATATTCCTAATTGACTTTATTAGCATTCAATTAACAATTCACTTAAAATATTTAAATGAATACGCTATTACTAACATTTATTTCTAGCAAGCAACGATCATAAAGCCCCTCATAACATTTGTACCTCTAAGTAGAATATAGGAAACATCCTCTTTGGGAAAGCAAGACAAAATAGTTGGTCAAATTATGGTAATAATGAGGAAATAGCTTAACACACATGTCCTTTAAAACAGATTTGCATATGGAAAATATTAAAGAAAAAATAGACAGTATTTGTATATTGCCAAGGTCTAATTACTTAATTAATAAGGATTTTAGGGCAGCCCCGGTGGCCCAGCAGTTTAGCACCGCCTTCACCCCAGGCGTGATCCTGGAGACCCAGGATCAAGTCCCACGTCAGGCTCCCTGCATGGAGCCTGCTTCTCCCTCTGCCTGTGTCTCTGCCTATCTCTTTGTGTGTGTGTCTGTCATGAATAGATAAATAAAATCTTAAAAAAAAAATAAGGATTTTAAAATGTTTAGTAGGAAGTATGACATTGGGAAGGTGGAGATGACGAAGGCAGAAGCTGCTGCAAATGACTGTGAAGAGGCAGGTGGACCATAAACAGAGATAGATGATCCTCAAGAGTATCACAAAGTTAAGAATCTTGGATGTAGAGTGACACTGAAACAACCAGCCAACCTAAAAAAGGATCTCCAAAGTTAAGAGCCAGAGACTCCAAATGCGCTAGGAGAAAAAAATAAATAATAGATAAGCACTGCAATTATCATGAGATAATGCAGCCAGGAATTTAGTGAGCAGGTGGGGAGTAAGCAGATGACAGGGGCAGAGAGGGCAAGATTGGAAATAGAGGGTCTCTCTGCTTTTGGAGGATTACTCCTCCTCCAGGGGCATGACTAACCATGAAGAACACTCACAGAGAGGCAAGTGAAGACAGGAACACTGCAGAATTGCAGGTCACTGTAGTTAGCTTCCCCCCACTAAAGAGCACAGCAGTTGTTAATTACCCAACACTGAACAATGTCAATCCGACTCCTCAGCACCCTCAAATCTCAGTAAAGTCTTCTATAAACACATACACAGCATCTAGATAGAACACTAAATTCACACACAAAAAAAATATTTTTAAAATTTCAAGTTAGGGGATCCCTGGGTGGTGCAGCGGTCTGGCGCCTGCCTTTGGCCCAGGGCGCGATCCTGGAGACCCGGGATCGAATCCCACGTCGGGCTCCCAGTGCATGGAGCCTGCTTCTCCCTCTGCCTGTGTCTCTGCCTCTCTCTCTCTCTCACTGTGTGCCTATTATAAATAAATTTTTAAAAAAGTTTAAAAAAAATAAATAAATAAAATAAAATAAAATTTCAAGTTGGAGAAAACTGCAATGACAATTTCAGCTCTACTATTATCTATTTGATCTTGCCTATGCAATGCTTGATACTATCTCCTGAAGCTAACTACAAAAAATGCATTGCAAAATTTAAACACCTTTTGACACCAAAAGCACAATCAACCAAAGAAAAGTAGATAAATAGAACTATTTCAAAATTAGAAAATTTTGCACTCAAATGATACCATCAAGAAAATGAAAAGCCAAGGCACCTGGGTGGCTCAAAGGTTGAGCATCTGCTTTGGCTCAGGGCGTGATCCTGGGGTCCTGGGATTGAGTCCTGCATCGCCCGGGCTCTCCACAGGGAGCCTGCTTCTCCCTCTGCCTGTGTCTCTGCCTGTGTCTCTCTCATGAATAAATAAAAATCTTTTTTTTTTTTTAATAAATAAAAATCTTAAAAAAAAAAAAAAGAAAATGAAAAGCCAACACACAAAATGGGAGAAAATATTTGTAAATTAAATCTCTGGTAATGAGCCTCTATGTATAATATAGAAAAAACTGTTAAAACTGAATAAGAAATAGCCCAATTGTAAAATGAGGATGATTCAAACACATATTTATTCAATGAAGATAAATGGTCATGAAAAGATGTTCAACATCATTAAGCGTAAGGGAAATGCAAAACAAAACCACTATGAGATACCACTTTTCACCCACCAGATAGCCATCACCAAAAAAAGAGAGATAACAACAAATAATATCAAGGATGTGGAAATTAGAACCTTCCTATATTTCTAGTGGGAATGTCAAAGTGGCACTTTGGAAAACAATTCACAGTTCCTCAAAAGGTTAAATATAGTTACCATATAATCCAACAATTTCATTCCTACTGTACATCCCAAAAGAAATAAAATGTCCACGCAAAAACTTGTACACAAGTGTTCACAACAGCATTATTCATTCAGAATAGCTCAAAAATGGAAATATCTCCATGTCCACCAACAGATGCAAGGATACACCAAATGTGGTGTACTGATACAATGGAATATTATTAAGCAAGACAAAAAATTTGAAGTACTGATACATGCTACAATATGTATGACCCCTGAAAACATGCTAAGTGAAAGAAGCCAGTCACAAAGGCTGCATGTGCTGATTCCATTCATAGAAAATGTCCAGAACTGACATATCCAGAGAGTTATTTGTGATTGCCTGGGGCTCAAAGAAGAGAAAATTTGGGAATGGTGGCTAAAAGGTTAGGGTTTTTCTATTTGGGAGTAAGGAGTTCTACAGCTTATTGCAGCAACAGAGCATAATTCTCTATATTAAAAGTTACTGAATTATACCCTTTGAGTGAACTGTATAGTATGCCAATAATATCCCAATAAAACTATTTTTAAAATTACCATTTGCCAGCTAAATGTCAAAAAAAAGAGGAAATAAGCAAAGCAGGCTACACAGATTGTTTCATTGAACAGAATCAATTCAAGATAAAAACAATTCAAAGGACCAAGTATCTAAAAAAACTTAAAGTGAAGAAAAGGTACTATCTTTTGTAGTGGCTCTCAGCCAAGGACAACTTTGCTCACCAAGAAACATTTAACAACATATGGAGCCATTTTTGATTATCAAAAGGTTGTCCTGTGCATCCTACACAGCATCCTAATGCACAGGACAACCACTTAAAACAATGAGAAGAGAAAGGGGGAGGAGGAAAAAGAAGAAAAGGAGAAAGAAAAATGAAGACATTACCTATTCTGGATTAAAGATATTAACAATGATATTGCTGCAATAGATCCCGGTTCAACCTAGGGAAATTTTAATATAGTGAATATTCAATGACAATAGGAAATTACTGGTCATTTTATTAGGTGCGACAATAATGCTGTGGTTATATTTTTTAAAGTCCTCATTTAATGCGATCCCTATCAAAATACATTTTTCACAGAACTAGAACAAATTCTAAAATTTGTACGGAACCACAGAAAACCCCAAATAGCCAAAGCAGTCTTCAAAAAGAAAAGCAAAACTGGAGGCATCATGATTCCAGACTTTAAGTTATATCACAAAGCTGCAGTAATCAAAACAGTATAGTACTAGCACAAAAACAGAGATCAACAGAACACAGCAGAAAACCCAGATATAAACTCACAAATATATGGTCAATTAATCTTCAACAAGGCAAGAAAGAACATTCAATGGGGGAAAAAATGGTCTCTTCAACAAACGGTGCTGGGAAAACTGTACACAGCAACATGCAAAAGAAAAAGTGGACCACTTTCTGACACGATACAGAAAAATAAACTCAAAAGGATTAAAGACTTAAATGTGAGATAGGAAATCATCAAATTCCTAGAAGACAACACAGGCAGTAAGTAACCTCTTTGACATCAGCCATGGCAATTTTTTTCTAGTTATGTCTCCTGAGGCAAGGGAAACAAAAGCAAAAATAAACTACTGGGACTACATCAAAATAAAAAGCCTCTGCACAGAGAAGTTAACAATCAACAAAACTAAAATGCAACCTAGAGGATGGGAGAAGATATCTGCAAATGGCATATCTGATAATAGGTTAGTATGCAAAATATATAAAGAATTTACACAACTCAACACCCAAAAAACAAATAATCCAATTTAAAAATGGGCAGAAGACATCCCACCAAAGACATCCAGATGGCCAAGAGACACCTGAAAAGATGTTCACCACTTACCATCAGGGAAATGCAAATCAAAACTACAATGAGATACCAGCTCACACCTGTCAGAATGGCTAAAATCAACAGCACAAGAAACAACACAGGTTGTCGAGGATGTGCAGAAAAAGGAATCTTTGTGCACTGTTGGTAGGAATGCAAACTGGTGCAGCCACTTTGGAAAACAGTATGGAGGTTCCTCAAAAACTTCAAAATAGAACTACCCTATAAACTAGCAATCATATTACTATTTACTCAAAGAATACAAAAACACTAATTCAAAGGGATACATGGACTTCTATGTTTGTTTATAGCAGCATTATTTACAACAGCCAAGATACAAAAACACCCCAAGTGTCCATCGACTGATTAATGGATAAAGAAGATGTGGTACCCACACACACACATACACACACACACACACACACACAATGGAATATTATCCAGCCACGAAATCTTGCCATTTGCAATGATATGGATGGAGCTACAGAGTATTATGCTAAGCAAAATAAGTCAGAGAGAGACAAATACCATTTCACTCATATGTTACTTAAGAAACATAACAAATCCAAGCAAAGGGGAAAAGGTGGGAGGGGAGGATCAATAAAGAGACTCTTAATTAAAGAGAACTGATGGTTACCAAAGGGGAGGTGGGTGGGGAGATGGGTTAAATAGGTGATGGGGCTTAAGGAGTACACTTGTGATGAGCACCATGCAGTGCAGAGAATTGCTGAATCACCATATTGTACATGTGAAACTGATGTAACACTGTATGCTAACTATACTGGAATTAAAATAAAAACTCAAAAAGCAAAAACAAAAATCCTTATTCTTGGGAGATTATGAAAGTATTCTAAGAAGTGACATAATACCGTCAATTTACTTTAAAATGATTTGGCTAAAATAACAAAAATAACAAAATCAGAAATAAAGCAAATATGACAAAATGTTAACAATACAGGTACTTGGTACATGGTTGCTAAAGCCAATATTTTCAAGGTTTCTGTGTGTTTGAAAAAATTGCATTTTAAAAAACTGATTAGAATTTTATTTTTATATATATTTTATATATTTCTATAAATCATTTATTTTTAAAATGCTCTTTCTGAATGACGGAGAGCGTTTTACTTCATTACATTTCTTGAAACAACCATGGAAATGTCTTAATAGGGAAGAGAGAATTATTCTACAATATTCTTCAACAACAGAAAGAAAACATAAAAAAAAAATTAAGATCTTGAATGTTCAGGTTTCTCAGTAATTTTCTTCCTATTTCATAAATAACTTGCTCTCTTTAGATCCTGTCACTATGATATTAAACTAAAATAAAATGTATTGTTCTAATATAACACAGTATTGCACTTGGCATTTCTAACCCAACAACTAGTCTACTGTCTACCTACCCTATTAGGGCTACATTATACTGCATAAAATCCTCAAACTTCAAGACTATTCTCTGGGGCACCTAGGTGGTTCAGTCCGTTGAGCCTAACTCTTGGTTTCAGCTCAGGTCATGATCTCAGTGTTGTGAGATGGAGCCCTACGCTGGGCTCCCCCATCAGTGCAGAATCTGCCAGAGATTCTCTCTCTCCCTCTGCCCCTCCCCCGGCTCTTGCACATTCACACAGAGGCTCTCTAAATCAATTAATTATTTAATTAATTAATTAAATAGTTAATTCTTTAAAAGTTCTTTTAAAAAATAAATCTCTACCTCATACTGAAAAATAAGCTTAGTTACATGGCAATTCATATTAAGTGCCTTTAACAAAAGTGAATTATAAAGAGTGAATTTATTTAATACACCCAAAGATGTCCATTTACAAAAGTATTCCTCTACTAAAGTTCAAAAAACTTTTACCACAGCAGTTCATGGGTGCAAAAGCAAGACAAGACAGGCCATATTCATATACGGCCCCCTGTTCGCCCTCATTCACACATGACTATAACAGTATAAGAATAAAAGTTTCAATACTCACAAATCAACTTATTTTCCCCATCATGTATCATCCAAGTGTAAATCAAAACACAAGCCTATCACAGTAGAGAGAGCTAGATCTTCAATGCAAAGCCTAGCAATGAACTATCATCAATCTTCTACCTTTCCTTTCTATCTTATGAAAAGGAGCATCCTCTAAGGCAACAGTAGAAACCATCTTTTACTAAGTGCTTAGTATTGTCTAGGACCTTTACAAACCACTTTATATATATTTAATTCTCACAACTTTGACATAAGTTGTATTACAAACTCTATTCCACAGATGAGGAAACAGCTAAATCATAGAACTGGACCATGAAGTGAGCTTGGTTTAAAATTCAAGCATGTTCTGAACCATTATTTTATACTTATTCTCAAGTAGATTTTTTAAACAGGGAGTTGGGAGGGGATGGGCAAAAGTCCACACACAATATAGGAGTAATCAAATAAAAGTGATTTACTGAGATTCAAATATTCAATTTACCAAAAAAAATAAAAAATAAAAAACACTAGAGTAACTAAAGTGACACTAATATCTTAAAACCCTTGGTACTCTTTAAAAACCTGATGTAGATTTTGTAGGTAACAATATTCAGATAACTTTCAGGGTATGTTCTAGACTGGGCAGATACACATAAATTTCTTTCACATTCCTGATGGCTGTACAGTAACAACTCAGTATCGGAACAATGACCTTTGAAGTACCACAAGATCATCTTAATTCACAATAAAAAAACAAAGTTCAACAGTGTTCATTAACTCAGAGATTATGAGTCTTTTTAATCATAATAAATTCAGATAAAAGGCATACCATCATAAAAAAATTATACTGCACTGTATTCCTTTAAATAAATGTATAGTTTAAAAAAAAATAAAAATAAAAATAAAAATAAATAAATAAATAAATGTATAGTTTTATTTGTTCACCTCTTAAATTAACAATAGAAAATATCCTTATACCCATTGGTGGCATGTAAGTTAAAAATGGAAATTAAATACTCTATCGTGGCCTGTTTAATGTATTTACAAGAGGGCAGCCCCAGTGGCTCAGCGGATTAGCGCCGCCTTCAGCCCAGGGTGTGATCCTGGAGACCTGGGATCAAGTACCACGTCGGGCTCCCTGCATGGAGCCGGCTTCTCCCATGCCTGTGTTTCTGCCTCTCCCTCACTCTTCATGAATAAATTAATAAAATCTTTTTTTAAAAAATGTATTTGCAAGAGAGAGAAAAGGGTAAAGGTTGGGGGAAGAGCCCCGAGAGGGCAAGCTCCAAGCTTATAGAGAGGAGAATAATAAAAGCGGCAAGGGGAAAATAATCAACATATCCATAAAGCATCACCGAAAAGGAAAAAATAAGTATAGAAAAGAAAATACAGATGTAGATTCACCCACAAAGGACTTTGATGGCATAATCTCCAGCTAAGTAAAATGGTTTTCTTTTGTTTTTTTTTAATTTTTATTTATTTATGATAGTCACACAGAGAGAGATAAAGGCAGAGACACAGGCAGAGGGAGAAGCAGGCTCCATGCAGGGAGCCTGACATGAGATTCGATCCCGGGTCTCCAGGATCGTGCCCTGGGCAGGCGCTAAACCGCTGCGCCACCCAGGGATCCCAGTAAAATGTTTTTATAACAAGAACACTCCTCCTTGTGTAGAACAGTTTATCATATTCTCAGATGAATGCTGACAGGCAGCTGTTGTATGAAGGGACTGAAACAATTTATATGCTTAATATACGTATTTAAACTTTTAAGTACAAATTTTATTTATAATAATATAGTTCTATCCTTTTCTTAACTCTTTGCACAATACTACTAATACTAATCACACCACTATATATATATTTCTTAAAGGATTTTTACATCCCTTATCTATTCCATATAAAAGGAACAATCCAACAGAAATGCTTATATAATTTCAAAGCTACTTTAGGTAAAACTTTATCAAACTGACAAGAAGCATAGTATTTCCCATAAGAGAAAACTGTACAACACTGACATTTTTAAAGCACAATATGAAATTATACTATAACATTTTTCTTTCACTCACCTACACTAAAAGCTTTACTATAGAAGAAATATATTGGTTAGTCAAAAGTTCTAGTTATACCAATTCATATTGTACAGGTATCACTTCTTGATTTCCTCATGAAATTCAGTCTAAATCTAGCTCTTAATGTAATACATAAATTAGAAAGTCAAAACTGAGACAGAAAAGAATTATATCATCTCGGTCAAAGAGGACTTCTTTGTTTAATTTGACATTTTAAAACCTCCACTATGAAACAAAGAACACAGATATAACAACTTCAAACACTAAATTCTAAGTTATGAAAATAAACTACTTGCTATTTTCATCTGAAGAAATAATAAAAAAAAAACCTAGTATTTACTGAGTATTACTGTGGGAAACATCATTCAGTGTTTAATGTGTCATTTCACTTAATACTTACTATATCACTAGACATAAGTACCATTAATTTACAGTTATGCAGATGAGAAAACTAAGGCTCAAAAAGGTTAATAACTTTTCAAAGTCAAAATGCTCAAAAGTGACAAAACTCTGATTCAAATCCAAATAATCTGACACCAGCCATCACTCTTAACCATCAGCATACACTCTTCAGAAATTCGGAATGTTCAATTTGTGATCAGAAAATACAGAGCAGCCCCAGTGGCTCAGCAGTTTAGTGCCGCCTTCGGCTCAGGGCGTGATCCTGGAGACCCGGGATTGAGTCCCACGTCGGGCTCCTGGCATGGAGCCTGCTTCTCCCTCTGTCTGTGTCTCTGTCTCTGCCTCTCTCCCTCTCTCTCTCTTTCTCTCTGTCTCTAATGAATAAATAAATAAAATCTTTGGGGAAAAAAAGAGAAAATAACGTATATACGTGTATATAAAGATATACAGTATGTAGAAAACAAGATTAACATGTGCCCCAGTACAAAAATAAACACATTAATTTTGCATTAGTGCCCACTACCTATTGAATATCCTGAGTTATCGGACATTAACTTACAGAGCCTTTTTAGTTCATAAAACACATTTTTAATAAATTATAAAATACTGGGGTGCCTGGGTGGCTCAGCAGTTTGGTGCCTGCCTTTGGCCCAGAGCATGATCCTGAAGTCCCAGGATCGAGTCCCACATCGAGCTCCCTGCGTGGAGCTTGCTTCTCCCTCTGCCTATGTCTCTGCCTCTCTCTGGGTCTCTCATGAATAAATAAAGAAAATCTTCAAAAAAAAAAAATTATAAAATACTCTCAGGGCAGCTGAGTGGCTCATTGGTTGAGCATCTGCCTTCTGCTCAGGTGGTGATCCTGAGGTCCTGGGATCGAGTCCCACATCGGATTCCTGCAGGGAGCCTGCTTCTCCCTCTGCCAATGTCTCTGCCTTTCTGGGTGTGTCTCTCATGAAGAAATAAATAAAACCTTTAAAAAAAATTATAAAGTACTCTCAAGACTGATTTTTCTAAAATTTCTATGTAATCAACATACCCAACTCTTTGTATAATACATTATTTTCAGTTTCTTTTTCTATGTTAGACCTTACAAGCTGCCTCCAACCTCCCCCTACCCCATTTCCTCTTTCTCTTCTTTTACCAGGATTAGACTATTCCAAAGGTTTAAGTGTTGAGCACTTAGGCACCACTCAAGAAAATACATCAGATGTTAGTAATTAACATCAGGTATAAAAATAGCTGATTATATTAGTAACTGCAGTCTGATTAAACACCCTGAGAAAAATATGCCATCTCAAATACACTCGAGAAAAGAAATCAAGAACAAATCTAAAGTACAATATTATGACTTAAAGAAACACTGGATAAAACATCTTAAAATCAGACCAATTACTTCCCAAAATTTATGTAATAACTAAAATAAGATGAAATTTTATTTTATACTTAACTCTTCCATTAGCACTGCACAACTTCAATCAGTTTTATAATTTCCAAGCCTCAAATAATGATAAATCCAAAAGCCATTCTCCCGAGACACAAGTTGTCACACAACCCTGGCCTTAAAAGTCATAATACAAAGAATCACACATCCTCTCTGATGCCAAACCATAGCCAGGCTAAAAATAGTTCCAGGGTTCTGGGAGCAAAACCAATTCAGGTTTAAGCATAGTAACATCCAAGGACTCTCCAATCATGTAGAGCTACGGTCAAAAGCAAAACAGGATTCGCAGTAAGGGTTTCACCGATGCATCAGAATAAAAAAAGTTCCTCAGGAAGTTGAAAGAAAACAGTGCAATAAACTAACAACAATAAATTTTTCCAGTTGATATATATGAAGTGTTTAGTGCTAACTTAAAGATCATTAAGCCAGTTTAATTTTCACAGCTGAACACAGAATTGTTTCATTGAACTTTTCTGGTACATATTTCTGAATTAATAATGGAATTTTAGATGGCTGAAATGATCTAACAATGTTCTGTCTCTAAAAATGACACTGAGAGGCTTTGTAGTCAAGAGATTACGGTAGCAGCTGCCCTCCTTTAAAACATATCCCCCAGATTTCCAACTTTCTGAAATCCATGACCAAATTTTTACTCATATTTATAAACTTTGAAGACAGTATGAAAGCTTATACAAACTGTGAAACAGTCAACAGAACACCACAAAAATCAGCATTATTGTACTATTAGAAACCAAGCTATATCTAGTTCAGGAATACAAATTTTAAGTACTCTTAATACTTAATAAAAATCAAGTATTGGGATCTCTGGGTGGCTCAGTGGTTTAGCGCCTGCCTTTGGCCCAGGGTGTGATCCTGGAGTCCCGGGATCGAGTCCCACATCGGTCTCCCTGCACGGAGCCTGCTTCTCCTTCTGCCTGTGTCTCTGCCTATTTCTCTCTGTCTCTCTCATGAATAAATAAATAAAATCTTTAAAAATAAATAAATTAAATAAATAAATAAATAAATAAATAAATAAATAAATAACAAGTATTAAGAGATACAAGACAAAAATCTAAGTTGTTCTTGCATTTATAATTGGTCATATAAAAATAAAATCAATCTAACCAGACTTTTACCTGAAGGAAAAATCGAGACAGAAATACATTCTAACAAAAAGCCTAGTATTCAAAATTTTTTGTCAAACTTTTTTGTGTTTTGAGATCCCAAACACAATATTCAACCACAGTGTCCTATCAAAAAATATCTAATGGACATTGATAATAACCAATCCTTGAAAGGTAACTGATGTGATAGCATAAATTTATGGTAGACAATTTTTGTCTTATTTTTCATTTTTACCTTAATCCTGCTGATGAGAATATTCAACATTCATTCCCTCAACAGGTAGTGAGGACACTAGATGTTAAGCTCTATTTCAGGTACTGGGAACACAACTGTGAGCCTTACCTTTAGGATTTTACATTCAGTAGGGAAGAAACACAAAATAAACATATGAATGAATCTATAATAGATGAGAATGGAAATCAAGCATTACTTCCATCAGGGTAATTCAGCCTGGCCCTTCAGTAGACTAACATGGACCTCTTTAGGAGACTCAAGAGTCTTCAGGAAAAAAAAAAAAAGAAAGAAAGAAACATGACAAATTCACAGATTTTTTTGCTTCTCTGTTCTCATTTTTTTTTTTTTTTGGTTGTTTTTTCATTTATTATGAATTAGCTTGGAGCATATACAGACAAGAGAGATGGGCTGACTCTTCAATAGCGAAAACAAAAACAAAAAACAAAAAACTCATTTTTAAGCTGCCATGTCATCCAAACTGGTAGTTTTACCTAGAGTTATAAAGCTAATGCAAGTAATTATCTTTTAATTACATACTTCAACCTTTACTTCCCCTTAATTTTTCATCCTTTAATTATGTCATCTGTTTTATTTTGACATAAGACCTCAAGGCTTCAACTGAATGATTGCCAAACTGGCACAATTTAGCTCTGCTAGTGAATTTTCTGAGGACAGGTTTCAGATCTGACTCACTACTTCAGCACCAGAACTTCTCATGTGCCTACCACACAGTAGGTGTATTTGTGGTTAGTGAACAAATTAAATCACAAAGATTAATCTCCAGTACAAATTATAACCAAAGCTTTATGAAAATTGCCCTAACAGCTTTTCCTTTCAAGAATTTACCAGGGTTAAGAGATTTCTTTTCCCATAAATATTTAAGATTATATACAAATGACTTCTAACTCTCAAAAAAATTACTTTTCCTTTTTTTAAGATTTTATTTATTAATTTGAGAGAAAGAGCACAAGCAGGGATTTTGGGGTGGGGGGGGGGGGTTGAAGACAATACAGGCTCCCTGCTCAGCACAGGGCTCAAACCCAGGACCCTAGGATCATGACCTGAGCTGAAGGCATATGCTTAACTGACTGAGCCACCTAGGTGCCTCTAAGTAAACTTTTTTCGAAATATGTGTTGGAACTTCTCTTTCGAAAATTCGTTGGAATCAGTTTACCAACAGGAAACTAACCTCATTCCTAGTGTGCAGGACATGCTCTCAGTCCACTTTTTTTTTCACTTAATCTATTCTCTGCTTTCCCTGTAACTGCACCAGTGGCCAAGAGGCACCCTCTTTCTCCAGGGATCCATCTATCTATCCACTAAGAAGCCAGTAAGCCATAAAGCTAGATAAAGCTTAGGACCTAAATTCACACCTGTGCAAGACATAGGAGAAAAAAAATGATGGATTAGCTACTAATATCTGCATAATGACCGACAATTCACAAGCGGTTATACTCTCATATTATCTGATTTTCACAACAATGTGAGAGCAGCTAGGAAGGTACTATTATTACCCAATTTTATAAAGAAGGAAACTAAGACTCAAATTTCAAACAACTTTCCTAATGGTCACATCATAAATAAGTGAGGTTGGGACTCATTCTTATATTACTTAATACATAGGTTATTCGTGTGTTGTCTCACTACTGTGATAGGTGTAATTTGTTGATAGACATGAAGATGCATCACTGTGATTCCGGACTATTTATTCACTCAATTTTAACTGCTTTTGTTAGGCATAAATTAGTTTTAAAGCTGTCCATTTGCTTTAATTCAAACTTCCCTCTCCTCCCAAATATTTAAAGTGTTGTAATATCAAAATTAAACCTGAAAAATAGAAAGTCAATTTTAGATTACCATCAACAGAGAGGGCACTTAATGGTCTGTAAAACCACAAAATTTCAAAACACATTTAAAAAGCCATACCCTGAGAACCTCAGTCAGGGAATGCCATAAAGTCACTTAGCTTTGCCACCAAATGGCTAGCTACTCAGTGACCAGCAATGAAAACGTCCCCCAGATAGAACCTGTTTTCTCCCTCTTCCAAAAGTTCATGCTCCCTCCTTTTCCATTATTACTCAGCTAACACAGGTTGGCTGATTCCACCTAAAGCAAACATCCTCTCAACCCTTTTCCTTCTTCAAGAGATTTCTCTTTATTCCACAGTTATACTAGAAATGAGACCAAACATAAGCAAGCACATCTTAACAAGAGTAGATTAATACATAAAATACCCTTATATAACCTGCAAAAAGCTGTATGTATGTTGGGAGTTACTACACAAAAAGATGAAAAGCCAGTACATTTTTCTGTGGCCTTACGACATACAACCAATACCTTTAATCTTTAAAACTATACACATTTCTACTTATTTCTTAGTTCTTCTCCCAATTTAATTCCATATCCTCCCAAATACTCTTACAAATTTGTAGCAATTAATATGATACTTTTAACCATAAACATACAGTAGACTGGTTAAAATATTTTTTATCAATGTCTATGGAAAACTTGTCAACAAACTTTGGAACAATCCATCCAAACACCAGAGTCATATACACTGGTATGTCCCTAACTAGGACTCCCAAGGATGGTTATGAAAATCAAAAACCTCTATTTTAATATTTCAAAGTACTGAATGGAAGACCTGTTTAATTAGTATAAAGTTGTAGGGCTTAATTAAACTATCACATATATTTGCTTTTGCTTGCAATTCTATCAACTAGCTAGCAAGCTGCTGATCAGGAGTGATGAGCAAGTGGTGTATGTGTGCTAGATTAATAAAACATAATGAAAATATTTATGAATATAACTTATTTATAAACTCTGTGAAAATCTCCAATAAAAAGGGGGAAAATAAAACAAAGGCCTTTTAAAATTCTTTTTTTTTAAGATCTTATTATTAAGTAATCTCTACACCCAACACGGGGCTCCAACTGAGATCCAAAGTCGCACATTCTACCAACTGAGTCAGCCAGGTGCTCCACCCCTTTAAAATTCTTGAGAAATGGGAGGCAACACTCAACTTAGCTTATCAAAAGATGCTAGACAATGCTGTATGTACAGTGACAAGCCAGCCTCATTCTAGACAGTGATGTCCTTCCGCTCCCCTTATAAAATCTCTTTCCTACTCTTTAACATCCTTTGAATGCCAATGGAGTTATGATTCCTGTTCTGGTGAGTAGCCTTTATAATATCATTAATCATTTAAAAAATAGCTCATGCAGTTTAAAGACTAACCCATCCCAAGAATATTTCTCTTAACAAATATATTAACAAAATCAAGTTATAATTTTTTACGAAACATTTACTATAGGCAAGAGTGTGTTAAAAAGAGCCCTCAAAATCTGGAGACCTTTCCTTGTGGCAGAACTCATCATATCTCAGGATCTCCCAAAGAGAGACACAAGAAACTCTTTAAGTCTCTGTATTAGAGTTCTCCAGAGAAACGGAATCAATAGAAAATACTTATGAAGTTTTTTAAAGGAGGTCTATTACAAAGGACTGGTTCAAATGATTATGGTGGCCCACAATCTGCCATCTGGAAGCTGGAGAGCCAGGAAAACTAGTGGTAATTCAGTCCAGAGGCCTGAGACCCAGGGGACCAAGAATTTAAATCCCAGTCAAGGGAAGGAGATAAAATGAGATCTGATGTCCCAGGTCTAGGCAAAAAGGTGGCGGGTGGGGGGGGGGGGGGGGGAGGCAAATTCCTCCTTCCTCCACCTGTGGCCTCTATGGATTAATTACATGTACCTACCCATAATGGGAGGAGCAATCTACTTTAAAGAGTCCACTGATTCAGATGTTAATCCCACCATCATCCAGATACACCCTAACAGACACACCCAGATATACTGTTTCATCTGGGCACCCCCTGACCAGTTGAACTGACAAATGGAATTACCCATCACATGGTTAAAGGACTTCGCCATAAAATCAAACTCCATCACCTTTGAAAGCAAATCACCTACCAAAAGCTATGAGAAATCCTGAAAGAACAAATCTATTAACTTCCTTTGTGCAAATATTTTCAAAATGAATTTGAAACACAGAAGTTTATTTCCTTAACAGCTATTAGCCTAGGACTTCTCTAAAAGTGCTACATAGTATGCCTTTTCCCATCTGCATCTTATTTGTTAACCACAAAATCAACAATTAGTGTTACTATATAAAAACCAACAAATCTGGATGGCAGTGACTTAACACAAACATAAACCATTTTTATTTAACATTTACTAACACCTCACATTTGAGCACAACCTAAACACTATTAAGTTTAAAGTTACACCATTTTCATTTTTTTATCAACAGGCTGGTAACTGATTTTTATGCAAAAAAACAACCTCCAGAGTATACCACGGCTCTGGTTTAAATTCAACATATTTTCCTACATCTTCTATACCTTTTGTTCTCTGTAATAATAAATGCTCAGAACCATAACCCTAATGGCTTTTGAAAAAAAGTTTAAAAATGTGTTTAATGAAAATTCACTGATAAAGGGACACCTGGGTGGCTCAGTGGTTGAGAATCTATCTACCTGCCTCCGGCTCAGGGTATGATCCTGGGGTCCTAAGATCGAGTCCCGCATCAGACTCCCACAAGAAGCCTGCCTCTCTCTCTGTGTCTGTCATGAATCCATAAATAAAAACTTAAAAAAAAAAAAAAAAAAGATAATTCACTGATAAATATTTCATTACATTCTAATGTATTTCATTATATTCTCATGCTGTGAAAATTCAGATTAATTGAAACAAATTCTCAAGTAAATATTCCATACTCTAATTCTGATATACGTAAATTTACACTTATTTTTTTTTAAATAGATGGGTGGAGGGTTAGTAGGTGCTAAATAATTTTCAAGTATACTATGACAAATAGAAGTAACTTTAAGAAGTCAAAAAAGAGGAAAAGAAAGTAGAAGGAGAAAAGATTAACTAGACATTTAAAACAAACCTGTCATCCCTAAATGAAAAATGCAAAAGACCCACAGATATGGCTAGCAAGTCTTCTAAATATTTCAATTGTATTAAGAATGAAAATAATACAAATTAAGGCCAAAAGTTTAAATGTAAAACTATGTTAACTCCTCTTTAGGGAAAAAAAAAAAAAAAAAAGGCAAGAGGACTTATGGGGGCGGTACTTCCAGTTCATACTAATCTACCAAATCACAGGTTTCAAAGTTCAATATACATATTAATTTGCTCAACTGAGTAACTTAATGTGGCCCTTAATTGATCCCTTGAATGAGTTTTCATTTCTGAGAAGGTTTCAAAGACCTATTTTGACAAAATGCAAAACTGAAAAGTTTCCCATGAACATTTATCACTACTATTATGTATCTATATACCTGGCACCCATACCTTGACTCAAAAAAAAAAAAAAAGTCTAAAAATAGTCTACTGATGATTATCGGCGACAAAAGAAAATTAATGATGCATTCCACCCTGAGCCACAAAAACAGTACACAACTGGAATAAAAGGAGATAGGTGTGACTCATGGCTCCATCACCTGTTACACAGTATTAAGCAAACTATTTTAACTCTCAGTCTTCTCATCTGGCTATTGAGGATAATATCTCAACCTCAATGCTGAGATGTCAAAACACCAAGCAAACAGTACCACTCACCACTTTCTGAGCACAACTTACGCTCGTTGAACAAGAGATTCTTTTGTAACATAGCCCACCATTATATATTTTAAGATCTTACATGAATTAAATCACTTCCCCTATTATCTCCTGATCTATGTTAGAACTAAGAAAGGCAGTAAAACAGAGTCTCATACTACTAATTTTTTAGTAACCCATATTGAGTACAATTTTATACATAGTAGATATCAAAACAGGACTATTTCTGACTCTTAAAAAAAAAAGCTACAGTAAAAACAAAAAGTCTTTAAGTAATGATAATTCTCAGTTTACCGACTGACAATATTCAGACAGGAAAGCAGTGTATTATAAAAAATATCAAGAGAGCTAAAAATTACTTCCTGAAAGCTATGGAGTCAGAATTCTACTGAGTAAGGAGATGGGATTCAAGTTTCACATTTGCCACTACAAACTGTTTGACCTTGGACAAGTCTCTGGGCTTCAATTTTCTAATCTGTAAAATGACTATTAAAAACCAAAGATAAAAATCCAAGTACCATTCAATCTGGGCCTTCCTTCAGGAAGGCAATCCAATGTAGTAGTTAACAGGATGGACTCGGCAGGGGCTGCCCAGGTAGGAAACCTGGCTCTGTCACTTACAAGCTGTGCACTAACACACACACACACACACACACACACACGCAAACACTACAGTATGTCTTACTAGTACCAATGACTTACTGATTAAAATATTTCACTGAAACACAAAATCATTTTATAATACGGAAGATCAGAAGGTACAGTCCTTCCAATTCAAGACACTAGCATTTTACTAGCTGACACGGGCTCACATGACAGCATTAATAACTCTTTTAAACCATGCTGACCTAAGCCAAGTTTCATCAGATCATGTCATAAAATATCATAAAGACATTTATTTTTTTACATGGCTGAAGCTTATTATAAGGCTAATTATTCTCACCAAAATATCACACTGAAGGTAAAAATAGAACTTCTGCTACTTAGGTCTTTTTTTTTAACCTAATATTGCTGATGACAACAGAAACTTAGGATGTATCATCCTAATCTCCGAGAATTAAGTTCCAGGAATTAAAAAATATATATATATGTGGAATTTAGAAACATCAAGTGAACCTCAAACTACTAGAGATAAAGGAGTTCATAAATTAAAATCAACAAGTATTTGCCGGATATATCATATTCCAGGCTCTGTGCATAGATCAAGTGCAACTACCAAAGAGTGAACTTCCTCAGAGCTAGTCAAGTTGGAAAGGCAAGTACATCCTTTCTCATCACATGTTAATACAACAAAAGCCGCTCATCTACAAACATTTCTATTTCCTTTTGGCCCAGGTAGGAATGCTTCCTGTTGCCCATTAAAGTTGTTTTCTTTTCTATCCCTTAGCCCACAAATATGCCCAAACTAGTCCTCTGACAGCTGACATTGGAACCTTCACAGGGTTTCAAGCGAGTAGCTTCTAAGATATTCCCTCAAATCCACAAGCTGCAGGATTTATCTTCAATGACGCCTACAACACCAGCAACATACCACTACACATAACTCGGGTGTTAACTTGGGTCAGGTATCTAATCAGACCAATTTAGTTCTTCCTCTTAAAAAGTACTGCTAGGAAAGGCAAACTCTACTTCTTCAAAAAGTCTGCCTTTTTTTTTTTTTTTTTTTTTTTTTTTTTTTTTTGCAAGGGACATGAGACACTAGAAAAGGGAAACTGATTGGCTAGTCATAGTTGCCCTACTTCCATTTCAGGTCCAAGTGGGAAAAAGAAGAAAAAAAAAAAAAAAAAACCCAAGAAAGAAAGAAAGAAAACTGTTCCACAAAGAGTACCAAGGGAGCCTTAAGCAAATCAAGTGTAGATGATAAACTGTACTTTTTGATTCCTACGATTTAAAGAGGTGATGGGGAGCGGGGGGGGGGGGGGGGGCAGGCAGGGGGGCGGGGGAGGAGGAGGGGGAGGGGGCGGTGATATAACTGGGCTATCCAAGTGTCTCTTGAGAAAGATGGTCCACTTCACAAAGTAGGCAAAGTAGGGGGTGGGGATGGAGGGATGGGGGGTGGAAACAATCCGGCCGAGGGACAACCCCAGGATGCTGACCGAGCTTGGAGGTAGAGGGCCCTGGAGGCCAGGGACCGGAGAAGGGAGAGCTCGGGCAAGCCGTAGGGCCACGGGAATGAGCAGCAACGCAGACAGACCAACGCTGCCACGGAGCAGCGTGTAAGGGGACACCACGGAGGAAGCGAGGAGCCGGGGGGCAGCGACAGCAGCAGGGTGACCAGTGCCACGGGCGACGGGCAAGTGGCGACTGCGAAAGCAGCACAGCAGCCGGAGGTGGTGGCACTCTGTTGAGTCAGCACAGCTCCCACTCGGGGGGGGGGGGGGGGGCGGGGGGGCACTTGTAGGATCCCCGCTGCTCTTCGGGCCCCGGGGGCCCGCTACGGAGGGTCAGGCCCGCGGGCGGGAGAAATGATGTTCTCGGAAAAGCTGGCGCCGGCCCCTTCCCCATTTCACAGGTAAACACTGGCCGCCGTCGCCGCTTACCTCTGTTAACATTATTACACCCCGGGGAAGTGAGCTCCTCCCTAGCCTCGCCGCATGGCAACAGCCGTAGCAGCAGCGAAAACTGCCCGAGCCGCCGCCAACTGCCGAAACAGCTCCTTCAGTCCTCTCCCGGGCGGCGGCTTTACTCGGCTTCGCTGGCTTCCCCCCGGCCCGGCTGCTCGCGACGGACGCGCCGCCATCTTGGAAGAGCGACGTCCGCGTATCTCTGCGACGTGCGCTCCCATTGGCGGGCGCAGGAGCGGCCGGCGGCACGTGACCGTCTCCATGGCGCCGGCGCGTGGGGAGGCGGGGGCGGGCGCTCGGCGGCCCGCTCGGCCCGGGTGGGGAGGCCTCCCAAGCCGGGTTTCCGGGCCGGCTCGGGACTCGCGGGAGTGGAGACTGGGTCTCGCGCGGCGGCGGAGCGGCTCGCGCGTCCCCCGCCGCACGCCGGGGAAGGCCGACTCCGACTCCCGGGCGGAGCGAGACCTGCGGGGACCGAGCCTTGGGCGGGTGGCGCTGCGGACCTCGCGCGTCTCGGGGACCCGGCGGCCGATGTCCTGTAGGAAAACTTGCCTCTCTCATTTCCTTGGCCCCGCGGCCGCCGAAGAGCGATCTTGGGTTAAATACGGTCTGAAACTTGCTCCCCGCGCAGTCCCTTCGCCTTCTGAACTTGGACAGAAACTTTCCTTCGCCCTTGCGGGTCGTCAGCGAACCCCCTTCGAGAGTGTGCGACAGGTCGCAGGACTGATACAGGCAGATCAGCTTTACCCACGATCCTAGCGGTCAGGACGGTCGCTCCGTAGGTGATTGGCCAGCACCTGCATGACCGTGAGGGCTGAGTCTTGCTCCTTGTACGAGAGCTCAGAGAAAGCCACTTGCATGCCTTTTCAGTGCCCTTCCTACAGCTCTGCTGGCTCCCTGATCTGTCTGTGTATCAAGGCGAGCAGATTTCGGCAGGTGTCATTGTAAACAGTGCCTACTTAAAACAGGCTTGAACTCCGGCACTCTGTGCTCAGAAGCCCCCGAGACTGACACCATCCTGAGTCCACCCCTGGATGCATTACGGTGTGTGCAATTAGAGGCAGTCACGTCTACCTGGATTTTAAGGAAAGTAGTTTACCTGACCCTGGTGTCAAAGTGTGTTCCTCGGTTTTTGTATTAGAAAACTGGTGTACAAGGAAATTGAAGAGTCTCAGTTTTGACATGCAGAACCCCTTCCGTCTCCTTTTTTTCTTTTTTCTTTTTTTTTTTTTTTTAACAGAGGATGCATAGGCATTTGGGAAAACTGATGCCAATAGTTTATTCAACCCTCTCCTGAATCTCCTTCCTCCCAGCTCCACTCCTTTCCTTAACAATTGGCACTATTCTATAAAATGAAATTTACTTAGCACATGACTCGTATTCTCAAAAACTAAGTGAGGGCGTTACAAACTCGTTTTACCTCTATTGGGCTGTGTCCTCGCTCGTGAAACAAAATTGTCCATTTAGGTAGTCTGGCAGAAATTCAAGAAAAAACCCCTCATTTTACTGAATTCAGCTAATTGAGGCAAAGTAGTTTTTGTTGTTCTGATCTGCATCTGATACGTAATTTCCATACTGCTAGCCCAGCAGGATTCTGGCCTCTGCAACACAATATGATGTGTTACTGGTATTGACAGATCAAGCCACGAATAGGAAATAGGATTGGAAAATTCTATCTGGACTAAGACGTGATAAGGGAAACTAAGAGATAATAGAGACAACAAGGAAGCTGGAAAAAGATACTGTTCCAACCTGTAAGTAAGAAAACAGAGGAGACTTATTAATATTTAAGATACTAGCTGGTGAATTAAAACTGTAATTTAGGCATCTAGCCCTGAGTATTTAACTTTTTGCACATATTATTCCAGGAGCAGTACGTGGTCACCTATTCTAAAGGTGGTAAAGTAAGTGTAGACATAACTTGAGGTTTGTACCAACCTGTAATATGACCTCAACACGCTTTTAACTTTTAAGAGTTTATCTGTAGACCAGGAGCAAGCCACAATCATTAGCTCCCTGTTTTCTCAGCTGGAGTCCTTTCTGTGACCTAAAAAACCTTATGCTAGCTAGCCTCCCAAGTCCCTCCTCACATCCACCTCTCTGACCTCATTTCTACTACACACTTTGTTCTAGCTTTCCTGCTCCTATAACAGCAAGGCATGTTCTTGCCTTCGGGCCTTTGCACTGACTGTACTCTTATCTAGAAGTATCTTTCCACCAAATACTTGCATGGCTAGATCCCTCACTTTTGTCCCATCTTTAGTTAAATGTCACCTTTTTCAAAGAAGCCTACTCTGACCATCCCATTTAAAATGTTACCTGTCTCCATCTCCCCTCCCTTGCTTCAGTTTTCTTCATAACTCTTATACCTTCTAACGTAATTACAATTTTTCTTTTGTATTGTCTGTCTTCCTTCCATTAGAACATGAGTAAGCTCCACAAAGACAGGAATTTTTTTGTTCTGTTCAGTGATGTTTCCTCAGCACCTAGAATACTAAGAATATTGACATGGCACTTAGTAGATAATATTTCTTAAGTGAATGAGTAAATCACTTCCTAAAAGACTTCAAAAGGAAAAAGCCTAGTTCAAATTGATTTAAAACAAAAACTTTGGTGTTGAAAGGTTAATTTTTTTAAAAATCGGCCATTGTGTGTTACCTTGCGGTTATGAGGGAATTACGTTTACGGTCAGGAGAATGCCAGAGGGAAGTTTATGACAGAATTGTGAGCTACACCTTTATTTTTAGTGGTGGTAGTGGGATGGGGGAATAATAAAAATAAATTATGGTAAAAACAAACTTTACATTTATCTTGGGCATGAATTAAAATTAACGTGCTAGCAAGGGGAGGAACAAACTGAATATGGTATGCCAATTCGTGGAGTTATGGAAATTGAGGAGTTATATAAGTGGAAAGAGAATGTTTACAGAATCAGCTAGTTTAAAATGAGCGCCGAATTTGGTATAGATTACAGTTGCATTCCATGTGGCCTTAAAAACATCATATCAGTTGTTACAAAGGAAACCTGGAACCAGCTGATCTGAAATGCTGGCTGCTTTGGCTATCAATCAGAAATTAAAAACAAAACAATCCATCCATCTTAAGAAACACATGATAAGGATATTTACATGGCTGTTCTTGCAAAAGGTTTGATTCCCCAACAGCAATGTCTAATCTGTCCAGTTAACACAGGAAGGAATGACAAAAAGAGGTCAGAGGCAAAAATCAAGGGTGTGATGCTTTTTGAACAGGTCACTGCCAGTGATTTCTAAACCTCCAAGCAGCAATTCAGAATATCTAGTTTGCCTACTTTCATTTTAAAACAGATTAAAAAAAAATTCTACATATTCAAGTTGTTACAAATTGGCTATAATTCCTTTTGAAAAACTGGAAAAATATGACATCAACCTTCCAAGCAAATCTCCTCCATCACACAGTTGTTATACTTTATTATTTTGGTTTTTTAAGCCATTTCATTAACTCCAGTTTCTTCATAATACCATATCATCAGTGTCAACTACCACCTCTACTGAACATTTAATAGTACTCTGCATTCATTAACAAGGCCCAATCTTAAAGCCAGGGAATCAGTATTGAAGTAACACATTACCAGCAGAGGAGACATATTCTAAGACAACAGCAGGATATCCTGATTCTTTGTTAGTAGGGCAACAGGAAGCCGAAATCTCTGGACATTTAAGAGTGATCTGAAGACAAGCTTCAAATAGCCCAGCTTGTGCTTTTATCTTGCATAGTATTTTTTGAGGAAATACTGAGGCAACACAAGCCTAAGAAACAGAAACAGATAATATGAAGCCTTGCTAACAATACATTCAGGCATAGCAAAATAATAATGTTCACATTTCAAAAGTATGAAGGGATCACTGGTAACCCCAGGCGAGAGTTTTTAAGACAAATATTTTCACATCACAAAAATTAGACCTAGAGCACTTTTTCAAACCTTTAATTCTCAGTTATGAAAACTATTTTTCAGTACTTATGACCCAGGTTCTGTGGGAGGCATTTTGCGTATATTATACTTAACAATTGAAGAAGACTGTCACAGTAGATCTCATTACTCTTTGAGGCCATGACAAATTTAGTGAGTTGCTCCAAGTCACATGTCAAAGGTATATACTACCAATATCATTTATCACTGTTGGTGTTGACTTCAATCAGTTTGGCTGAGGTTAGTGTTTGTCAGATTTCTCCACTACAAAATTACTGTTTTTTCCCTCTTTCCATATTACTATACTCCGTAGAAGGAAGTTGCTATCAGCAGCCCACACACAAGGAGCCCGGAATTATTCTCCTCCTCCTTGAGGGTGGAACATCTACTTAAATTATTTGGAGTTATTTCGTATGGGAAATTTGTCTCTTCTCCATTTTTTATCAGTCCAATCATTTATTTAATAGAGTATGGACTCGTAGACATTTATTTTATACTTTGGGTTAAATCCAATACAATTTTATTTTGTTGCTCAAATTGTCCCAGCTTTGGCTATTAGGAATTCTTAGTTGCCCTATGTCCTCTTAATATACTCGCATTAATGTGGAGTAGTTTTTTATTGTTCTCTTCCTTACTTTCTGCAAGATAGTCTAGCTACTGCAAAATGCTCCAGGATCATTATACCCCCGTCCCAGAATCAGCCATTTTTCTAAGGAATTTCTATTCCTTTACTGGAGACTGATAATAGAAACCAAGATCTAGGCACTAGGTGTGTTCTTTGCTACTCAGAGTGTCCCTTCTTTTTACCTATATACACATATTTCTGTATGTAACCATCTGTATTTATATTAAGCTGAACATGAGTTCATACTGAGGTCTCCCGACTCTAGCCCATTAACAGTGAATCATTCTAGTGAGAAACCTGGTTCCTACCATTTTTGCCATCCATTTACTTGTTTAATCTCAGTACACATCCACAACAATATCAGAATTGTTAACCCTTGGGCAACAACCTGATCAACTAGAGTACAGTGTCTAGACACAATTCCTTTTCTCTTTAATCTTACTAATTTCAGTTATTTCCAAAGTTGCTTAGTTTAGCTACCTTTCCCCCTACTTCCTTCAGTGAGGTTGCTTCATACATCTAATAGATTAAGATACTCTTGTAGCACTCTACTTTCTTAAGATTCCCTCCAAACTCCTAAATGATTTTTTTCATTTGCATATAGTAAGTTTCACTCTTTGTGCTGACTTTTGACAACTACTTAATGTCCTATCACACAGAATAGCTTCACAGCCCTAAAACATAAAGGAAAAGGAAACTACATAATGAAATTACTTTTACATTTTTATCTATAGACCCAAACAACTGCTCTTTGTACAGAAGAAACTTCACTTGGATATAGAGATTTCAGAAAAGGTACATATATATTATATTTGATGCATTAAATACATAATTCTCTATAATAACTAATATTAAGTTCTTGCCATATGCCAGCCTTTGTTCTAAGTGCTTCACAACAATGGTATAAAATTAGAACTGTTATTATTCGTATTTTATAAATGATGGAATTGAAGCCCAGAGAATTACGTTTTTAGCTCAAGTTTACACAGCTAGTAGTAAAGTTGATATTTAATGAAAAATATATACACACGTATGTATATATATATATTTTTTTAATTTTTATTTATTTATGATAGTAACAGAGGGAGAGAGAGAGAGAGGCAGAGACACAGGCAGAGGGAGAAGCAGGCTCCATGCACCGAGAGCCCGACATGGGATTCGATCCGGGGTCTCCAGGATCGCGCCCTGGGCCAAAGGCAGGCGCCAAACCACGGTGCCACCCAGGGATCCCCACACGTATGTATATATATAACTACACATGTGTCCCATATGGTTATATAATTTAGAATTGTATGTGTATGTATATTAGATTAACTTTAAAAATTAAAAATTTTTAATAATCATGTCCTCAACTTCTTATGTGAATCATAAGAATTGTGATTGGCCTTTGACCTGTTTTTGGCTTCAGCCAAAGGAGGAAATGAGAAAAGGAATCTACTCATGGACAGAACCTAGTATGTCCCCACATTTAAGGCTTACCTCAGCTAGTTTCATTTTTACAGAGTAAGGGTAAAATCAAAGACTGCTATTATATTGCATCCTACTTTACTAGCTTAACAAGGAAGGTAAAAGATAAGATTATTCTAAAACCTAAGTTGATCAACACTTGCTTCCCCGCTGGAGATGAGCAGAGCTTCCTAATGTGGAGGGACACATTGGAAGTGATGACATTGGTAAGGGCTGCTATTGGCTGGGAGGCAACATACCCCAGGACCCTTGCCACCCTAGCTCTGCCTAATACGTTAATTGACACAAAGTTAGTTTAACCTGCTTTCACCCCTTGCATATATATATGGCAACTGATGTTTTTTAAAAAATTTTCAAATGTGGGGGACACCTGGGTGGCTCAGTGGCTAAGCCTTTGCCTTTGGCTCAGGTCGTGATCCCAGAATCCTGGGATTGAGTCCCACATTGGGCTCCCCACAGGGAGCCTGCTTCTCCCTCTGTCTGTGTCTCTGTGTCTCTCATGAATAAATAAATTAAATATTTAAATCTTTTTTTAAAAATTTCAAATGTAAGCCTATTAGTAATAGATGTAACACTATTAAATTGAAAAATATTAGATATATGCCCCTTAATATTGGCTGTGGAATAAAATGAATAGGAGCCTGAGAAGATTTACACTGTGGTCCTGTCTTTACTAGTAAATAGGGTTAATCCTTGGAAATGCAAATCCATCATTTGTTGAGCTTAATGTCTTTTTCTGTAGAGTTAGGAGGTTAAACATATAATTAAATTAACACTAATATTCTAATATACTGTGTACACAGTGTTATTTGAAGCTTTGGGCAATGTCCTATGGCTCAAGATCAAATGCTCTCTAAGGTTTTTTCAAGTTTAAAACTGGTACTTATAGCAAATAAGTTGCAGTTCATTTTTCTATCACTTTCCTTCAACAAACATATTCATCATCACCTTTTTCAAAAACCTTGCTACAGAGCAGACACATACTCTGCTGTGAACTGTTATGTGAATGGTAATGAACTCCTTGAATTACCACCTTTCCACTTAAAATGAGACACCTCCTACCTTATCACAGCCATGTGTGTAAATATCCACGAACAGAGAAATCAGCAAACACGTCGAGAAAAGTTCTGGTCTATAAAAAACAAAGCAAGTAGGCAAAGAAAGAGAATGTGAAATCAGGCTATTTATTCTTGAAATCTATAGGATATTCAACTAATTTGGATGGATAAGATTTATCTTGTTCACTAAATCAGCAAAATGCAGAGGGCTTCACATTTGATTTTTAAAAATAGATGTCCTTTTTAGGTTTTCCTGTTGCTGGGGAAGTGTTCTTTCTGTTGCTAACAGAGCTAAATGTTCTGCTTTGAATGGGAAATGTTTGTTTTTATTGGGAGGAGTAGCAGAAGGATGAATGAAGGAATCCATTTTTTTTTTTAAACTGTGTTTCTGTAAGTGAGATGTCTGCCTTCTGGGTAAAGGCATATGATTGGTTATTTACCAGAGAATCCTTTAATAGGATCATGAAATTTGTCTATTTGTTTACATGTTATTTTATTCACTAAAGCTTAAATGGGTTAACTATTCAAATTGTAAAGATCACAGGGCTGTAGAATTAATATTGAAACATTTATTACCTCTGAACCCTCAGTGGTTAGAAGGTACAAAGAAGAAATTTATCATTTTTACATTTTTTGCCTGGTATAATTTAGCTTCCAAAAAAGGGGTAAGGGAAGAAATAGATGAGATCTGGCTTTCTCTTCAAATCTTAGGATCATATAATTAAAATACCAACCATCTTGCTCTTCACCTTTATATATTATTGTTTGCACTCTTTGGGGCAGGAAACTAGTGGAGGAAATATCACAGGCAAGCAAATATGTATAAAATATTACCTTAGTATATACAGTGCTTAAAGCTGCATGGAAAAAAAATGGCCATTCTGGCTATCCTCAGCTTAAGAATTATAGAATTATTTTTAATGTAATTTTGTTAACCCAAAATTAAGTTCTATATTATCAGTATCTTAATTGTGTTGTAATACTCTGTGAAAGACTGTTGATTTCCTAAACAAGAGCTTTTACTTTGTTTCAGCTGTGTCTGATTAATTCATCAAATGTATTCTTCATGCCAGAAATTTTGGTTTCACTGAAACTCTATGATGTGAAAATGTAATTGAGTTTCTGTCTTCCAAATTTTATTTTTGTCTTTAGAAGCAAGTTGTTAATCTATGAACCATTAGCTTTTGAGAAAGGGAATATTTCATAATATCTCTCTAAATCATTCTATGGCTGTATTGACCTACTCATTTCATTTTCCTCTGGGCATTGAGAAAGATTACAAATCCTGCCTATGTAGGTGGGGTCATGTAACTAGCTCAGGTCAATGGAATGTGGCAATCCTCCTCTTTCTCCACTTTCGGAGGTGCCCTTGGGTGCTGTTTGAGATAACAAACACTTGAGATGGAAGGAACCATACAAGAGAACCCATCTACTAGATCAAAAAAGAAAAAGATGTTTGGACTTTGCATGACTGACAAGTTCTTTTACAGTTGTGGGTTGTTGTTGCCACACCTAGCAATACATATCCCAAATAAAACACTTTGTAACTACTTACTGATAGTAGAAAGTATGTAACCGAAGAAATTCTCTCTCTCTTCTGCCCCTCTGCTTCCAGAATGCAGGGACTGTTTTAAGTGTTGGTACTTAAGTCAATCCTTAATAGTTACACCAGATTTTAGGGAGGACTACTTCATCAAATCATGACCTGGGAATTACAGATTAAATGGCCACACACATACATACACACGCACACAGATTTCTGGGAGAGAGGTGCAAAGGCTGAAGACTGAAGACTCTGCCCCATCTTTCTGGTCTACTCAGAAAAGAAAACCATGAAAGTTCATGGAAGAGGAAAAAGAGTGAATAAGAGACAGGCATGAACCAGAATGAAGGACAAGCTGCTCTTAAAGAACGGAGTCTTTCCAGGGAGTTCTAGTAGCCATTATCCAAGGATGTGGAGAATTGGGAACTAGGAGGTAATAAAGCCAGCTGTTTGACTCAGGAATTGCATCAAAGAATGACTGGTTGATTGGACTATGGGGCAAGTTTTGCCTGGAGATGTCTTCAGGCACTCACTCCTCACCCTGATGGAAAGAGTCTCCCACACTGTAAATTCACTCGGGAACAGAGGGACTAATTGTTACTACACAGCGCCTCTGTGCCAGGTGCATTATGTACCTTGTTACCTTTATACTTCATGGTAGGTATTGTTAGCCCCAATTTTAAAATGAGGAGATTAAGTCTCAGAAGTTTGTTGAATTTGCCTCAGGGTTCTCTGCTAATAAATAGCATGTCAGTTTGAGTCTAGACTTTTCTGACTTGAAATTTACTTTTCTACTACCCACAAACTCAGCCTCAGAACCAGGAGTTAATATATGCTTTGAATGTCCAGTGAAAACCTGCCTCTTTTTCTCAAGCATCTTCCATTTTTTTGTAGTCTAAATCTCATGAGAATCTCTTGAAATAAACTATAATTAATCTAACAATAACTTGTTTTTCCAGTTTACCCACTCCCCCCAACATAAGAGATAAAGGTGTGAACCCTAAGAGTTTTATCTGATTTATTCTGTTAATTTGTCAAAATCTAACCATGGTCTAGTCTAATGTAAACACAGTATACCTCTCCTGATAGTAAAAGCCAGTTTCACAGATTTATTGAATTTTTCTCATTGATTGACATGCATTATACATTCAGCTAATCTCTCCAAGCCCACTTGAGGCCTCTTCATCACTGACAACATTTAACTTTTATGTCTGCCTCCTTCCTATTGACCTCTGCCTCATACCATGCTTATCCTATAACCTAAGAGTATCCAACCTATTTCTTTCACTCTGCCTCCCTTTCCATGTACAATGCCAGATTTGAGCTGTGTCAAGTCTGTTCTCCATTTTTCACCCTCAGAGTCCTATGCTTTTCTGTTTTTTAGACAAGTTACATCCCCTCTCTTCATGTGTGTCTGACATTGGCAAATCTATCATTAATCAACTCTTCCTCTGTCTCCTTAGGCTAATCTCTAGTTGCTAACGAATCCTCATGATCACAGGCTCTCTCTGAGCTTTCTGGAACTGAAAGGGATGACCTGTGATCTGTAAGCACCAGTTAGAACAAACCACAAGGCACAAATTGTGTACTAACTTCAACAGCAGGCCCATTTTGCTGAAGTACGCGGACATTTAGAAGATAAGACCAGAGTTGATTTGCAAAGTCCCATTTTTGATGGTGCAGATGGCAAATGTAAGTTTATCTTCAGTCACTTCTGATTTTTTTCCTAGGCTATCTTTCCCTTATCTTTTTATCTTTCCCTTATTTACTAGTCTCATTTATTATCCCTTTTCTTTTGAACCGATTCCTTAGAAATGTGTTTGGAATACTGTATCTCATATAATCATATGCCTTGCTTTGCTTATTTTAAGAAATACACTAAAATTTAAAATGTACGCTAAAACTAGTAGGTTTTTACAATAACACAATGTTTAAAAGTAACAAGTCTGTACTCAACATCAAAGACAAAATAATTACCAAATGACACAATTGCTCTCTAGCTTTCAACTTAACTTATTTAACAATTACTCTCATTTATCTATTTCATTTATTATTTTTTTTCATTTATTATTTTAAAGCACATGACAGTTCTCAGTTGCCAGAAATCTAATAAGCAGACACCTTTGTATTAAATGCTAAATACATAAAAACTAAAGTAAAATACCGAAAGTGTTTCTCACTGTTATTTTCCTTCATTCCTATATTTTGGCCAAATTATATTCTCTGGAAGATAGCAGTAAAACTGAGATAAACAGTATATTCCTAGTGTTCATTGTCCCATATTGGGTAGTATCGTTTTTAGATTATTAGAGTAAGAAAGAAATCCTCATACAGTTTATAATGTGATTAAATGAAAGTGAGATTTTAATCACACATATCAATGAAGGAGCAGAAAAGGTTTGCGGAGATTCTGCTTTGGCTCCTTTTCTAACTAAAATATAAAGCTTATGGAAATTACACTTTTTGTAAGTGTGATAAAATAAGCTCTCAATCACTGGCCGTAATAAAAGAGAAAATGAATTTTAAAAATCTGAAATGGCGAATAATCTAAAACTTGTCAAACTATAAAGTAAAGCCATTCAACTTTGAGCATGTCTCATACTGGATATCCACCCAGCTATATTTACTGTGTATATTCTTTTAGAGAAATCATAGTGATGCCAAAGCAGAACCTTAATTTTATATATTAGTTTTCCATTTTACAGTCACATCAAATTATTATTTCTTACCTATCTCTTTCTCCATGAAAATCTTGCAAACCATCAGTAGTGGTGTGCTAGAGCTGATTCAAACTGACTTATGAGCTAGGGCAGTTGTCAAAATTCTTGGAATTTTAGGCAATTTTTGAACATAATCAGTAAAAATTAAAGTATATACATAAATTATATATAAAACAAAAGTCATAAATACTCAAAAATGTTTGCTTCCTAATTGTTTTACTATTTTTTACTATTATCTTGTTTTCAAGGTCATTTATACTTATTCTGTGGCAAAAATACTATAGAATAGTGTGCTATTTCACATCTTTCAATTCTTTGTTCAGTGATATCCCAGAAATAGCTTAAAACCAGCTGTGAAGGTAGTATTTATACCAGGGAAATTGGTAAATATTACAAAATCAAGACCTGGGTTATTGTTTTGCTGATTTTCTAGAGTTAAGGAAGTGATCAAGAACATGTTAATAATGCATATTATTAGGTGTGATGACCAACTGTTATTGTGAATAACACACACACACACACACAAATTAAGGAACTATTCTTGTATTATTCATAAACAGTTCAGCAAAGAAGTTGCTCATACTATAGACAAATGAAATTCTGACATCTTCACCAGCATTTATTCATCAAACACTTGTCTGTCAATTGCAATCACAGTTTAGCTAGGGTACAAGAATTCAACAAAAATCAACAAAAGCATTAACAGAGAATTTACTGGCTATATACAAATCATAACAATATTAATATTGTATCATTTTTAACAAATCGTGTGCCACTCGTCTTTTTATATCAGCAAAATATGTGATAAATGCATACGCATCTATAAATACATGCATACCTTTTTTTCCCCAAAAAGCCAGTTTATCAGCTTGCCACTGTCCAGCACTGACACTCTCTGACCTCCTTCATACAGTCTCAGTTTACCCATTGATTGCCAGCTTATTTCTCTTCTCCAGATTCTTTTTTTGTTGTTTTTTTTTAAGATTTTATTTATTTATTCATGAGACACACACACACACACACACACACACAGAGAGGGGCAGAGACTTAGGCAGGGGGAGAAGCAGGCTTCATGCAGGGAGCCTGACGTGGGATCATGCCCTGGGCTGAAGACGGCACTAAACCGCTGAGCTACCCAGGCTGCCCTCTTCTCCAGATTCTTGATGCAAGGACCCAAGAATGTTGGTTATATTGTTTAAGGTGATCCGTCCTCTTTCTTTTACTTACAGACTCTGCCTCCCTTGCCACAGAAGTGGCCATGGAACTTGCACTTAATTGATTTGAGTAGCAGTGATTAGTGAATTTACAAGCAACAAAAGCAGAGATAGAGTCCCTTTCTGGCTTTGATACTATGAATCCTCAGGATTGGTGTTTTTCCTGGGGTTACTAAGCAGAATCTGCTGGTAGGTATGTTCTCTACCACATAAAGAAGGTGTTTCTGCAGAGCAAGAGAAAATGAGATTACTTTGTCAAGAGAAGCAGAGGCAAGCAGAGATGAGCAGCAGAAATAATATGTTCTGGTGATGTCAAATTTCCAGATCCAGTTCTTCCTATAGGCATTACTTTCTACAGCCATTTCATTTATGTGAATTATCAATATCTTCCTAGATACATGTACCGATACGTTTATCTTTACTTTAAGATAATATAAACTGATTTTCTCTTTACTTGTAATATTAGAGTCCTGACTAATACAAATCCCTGTGTGTTAATGGACAGGCTTTGTCAAGTCTGCAAACTGCCTGAAATTGTATGTAAAATTTTGTATTTGTGTTTAAGTGCATCCCCCTCCACCCCAGAATAAAGTTTATAGCTTGCCTCAAATTCAAAAAAAGACCTATAAGCCCAAAAAAACTGACTTAAGTTAATGTGAATCAAAATAAGCTAAATAAATAGCTTGCTGTGTCAGAATTTGCTCAGAATATACCACACCAAGGTGATTACATTCATCTGAGTATGGATTGGAGTCTATCTTTGCCTGATATTTTTAACCTAGATTTTAAGGCTTTCTAGGGGCTTTAACCAAAGACACTTATTTTTCATCTAATTCCTCACTTGTTACTTTCTTCACAAACTAGCCTATTTGTATATGTGTGATATTGTTAGCATATTTCTCAAGAGAGTAAAATGAGAGGCACTTGTTATTCACTTGAGTTGTGAAACATCAAGGAAGATGAACATCTGATAAGAAACCAGTATCTATATTCTGTACAAACCTTTAAGCATGATTTTTACCTACCTTTAGAAATAACTTTCAGGGAAATAATATTGTACATTAAATTCAAATTTGATAAATATATCTCAGATGTTTTAAGATTCTTTTCAAAAAGAATTCTGGGTTTAAGAAGCCAGTGAAATTAAGTTATAGAGCAGAAAGAATCTTTATTGAGGTAAATTAAAACTGGACTCAATATAAATGAGAAAACAGTAAAATATAAGAAATCCATCTTGTTCTCTTGTGATGCTAGCTATCATAGGTAAAATAATTGTATTTGATTAAGAAGCAAAATAAAGTGTTCCCAATACTATGCATTCAATACCTTTACTTCAGAAAAAGCTAAAGCAATTTCATAGGATGATTTTTGTCTAAAAAAGTAATTTATTGCTTGGATAAGCATGACACAGAGACTGTTCAGGACCTACTTACCTAAGTGAAGCAATATTAGCCTTTGTAAGAGTTTTGGTTTGTACCTATTGCACTCAGAGAAATTATTTAAATATCATTTAAAATATAGTGGACACAATAAAGTAATATAGTCAAGATTTCTTTAAAAATAAATTTGGTTTGAAAATTAAAATGTGGTACACTGAAGTTTCTAAAAACTGAAAACATTTCGTCATCAGAGCCAGTAGACAACATTATAAATATCCTGTCAAGGCTGAAGTGGAATAATGTTTAAGGCTGATACTGAAAACAACTAGACTAAGATATCAGGTTATTTGGTAAGTCTAGTAATGAGAGCTTAGGAGCTAAAGCTATCAAATTAACTGGCCTACTTTAAGAAAAAAATTACTATATTTAAATCTTATTTTTAGATGAAATTTAGTGTTGCTTCTCTAAGTCATATTAATCATTAAGTTACCAACTGAGAATGATTACTCAATGCAGAGAAAGAAATTCTATCCTTAGTTCTAATGCTAAATTGGGTTATATCTATTTATTTTTTTATAAATTTATTTTTTATTGGTGTTCAATTTGCCAACATATAGAATAATACCCAGTGCTCATCCCATCAAGTGCCCCCCCTCAGTGCCCGTCACCCATTCACCCCCACCCCCCACTCACCTCCCCTTTCACAACCTCTAGTTCGTTTCCCAGAGTTAGGAGTCTCTCATGTTCTGTCTCCCTTTCTGATATTTTCCACTCATTTTTCGCCTTTCCCATTTATTCCCTTTCACTACTTTCACTATTTTTTATATTCCCCAAATGAATGAGACCATATAATTGTCCTTCTCCGACTGACTTACTTCACTCAGCATAATACCCTCCAGTTCTATCCACGTCAAAGCAAATGGTGGGTATTTGTCGTTTCTAATGGCTGAGTAATATTCCATTGTATACATAAACCACATCTTCTTTATCCATTCATCTTTCGATGGACACCGAGGCTCCTTCCACAGTTTGGCTATTGTGGACATTGCTGCTATAAACATCGGGGTGCAGGTGTCCCGGTGTTTCACTGCATCTGTATCTTTGGGGTAAATCCCCAGCAGTGCAATTGCTGGGTCGTAGGGCAGATCTATTTTTAACTATTTGAGGAATCTCCATCTATTTAATGGGTAGTTGAGCTGGTCTTTAAGGCTATTTCACATTCTTGAAGTCTATAATTGTTTTCACAAATACTTCTTAGGCTCTTGGCTATACTATTAAATAGCCCAACATGTGTACAAATAGATTGATAGATAAGCAGGACACAGAAAGCTTTGAAGGCCCTGATCACCAAACAGAAACAATATTTTGCTACTCTGTAATATACTGCTAAAAGAAAGGTTTGGGTACAATAAGATTAATGGATTGGTCCCTGCGTGTTGCTGAGCACGGAACTCAGATTTTCCTCACAGTTCATTATAGAAGTGCAGATTCACATGGATGTAGGTGTTCAGCTCCAAGAATAAAAAGTTAGACAAAAAAAAATCTGTTTTGGGATAAGAAATATGTGACTCATACTCTTTATCATCTATTTATTGATATTATTTATGTGTTCCATAAGATGCCTCACCATGGCATTAAAAGTAGTAACTTTTCCCAAACTAAACAATAATCATGAGCAATTCCCCCAAAAAGTATGGGTCTCAGAGTTGGTTTGGTGTAGGTAGAGAATATTTAAAATCTTAGTGTAAACCTCTTAGCAAAAGTAAGAGTATTTATTTGCTCTTAAAAACATTTGTATTTGCATAATTTTGTCTAACATACAGCTGATTGGTCTCTGATGACAAAATAATTATGAAAACACCAGGAATTGACAAGTGAATTAGATTGCTTGCCGTAATCAATATTACTACACTTTGAAAATAGAATGTGGGGTGAGGGAGCAGAGCAGGAAATTTAGAATCTCTGTAAACATATTTTTTTCAGTCAATCACTATTGATAAAAGTCAATTTTGGGAACGCCTGGGTGGCTCAGTGGTTGAGCATCTGCCTTGGGCTCAGAACGTGATCCCAGTCCCAGGATTGAGTCCCACATCGGGCTGCCCGTGAGGAGCCTGCTTCTCCCTGTCTGTGTCTCTGCCTCTCTCTTTATGTCTTAAATAAATAAATAAATAAATAAATAAATAAATAAATAAATTCTTTTTAAAAAGTCAATTTTGGATTACCTTAAAAATAAAAAATTAGTAGGATGCAATTTTGTAAAACTTGACATTAAATATTTTATTAACTCTCTAGATAAAGATAACTTTAAGGAAAGATACCAGTGATGGAACACTTTCTATAATGTAATAATTATATTGTATGCAATCATTGGTTTGTAGGTCTTTCTTCTCTACTAAATAGAGCTCCTTGAAGGAAAGAAGCTTGTCTTTGTATCCACAGGTCCTACACAGAATGCAACTCAAATGTTTATGCAGTTGACTAATTTACTTACTTAGACCTTATATTATTAAGGAGCATATATTCAAATGAGGGTTTATATTAGAATCACTTTTGAAGCTTTTTATAAAACAGATGATTAGGAACCATACACAGATCTACATATGTTTTTAGAACTCTGCCAACTGATATGCCTTTCCATAATATGATGAGTGTATAGAGCACCACCAAAGTCAGAAACAAGGCAAGGATGTCTATTAACTCCACTCCTATTAATCTTGGAGCAGAGGTATTAATAAATTCAATCATATAATAGAGAATAAGCAGAAGTATAAGAATTGAAAGAGTAAACCTATATCCAATGATAATGATACATTGGTTTACCTAGAACACAGAAGAGAATCATTTCTAACACAAACAAGAAAAAAAATTCAATAAGATAGCAGATATTAAATTAATATATAAAAACCAATAGCTTTCACAAATAGAAAAATAACCATTTAAAATCTATAATTGAGGGCACCTGGGTGGTTCAGTCAGTTAAACTGACTCTGAGTTTCAGCTTATGTCATGATCTCAGGATGTGGGATGGAGGCCCCATCTTCAGCACGGAGTCTGCCTGAGGTTCTCTGCCTTTTCCTTTCCCTCCCCGTCTGCCAGGTACACTTTTTCTCTTTTTAAAAAATTTTTTTAAAGATTTTATTTATTCATGAGACACAGAGAGAGAGAGAGAGAGAGAGAGAGGGGCAGAGACACAGGCAGAGAGAAAAGCAGGCTCCATGCAGGCCTGATGCAGGATTCGATCCTGGAACTCCAGGATCCCGCGCCGGGCCAGAGACGGATGCTCAACTGCTGAGCCACGCAGGCATCCCCACACACTCTTCCTCTCTCTCTCAAATTTAAAATAAATAAATTAATTAATTAAATACATAAATACATAAATAAATAAAATCTTTTAAAATATCAATAATTAAAGAAAAAATATAATAAGAACAGGAAGATACTTAAGAACAATCTTTTTTTAAAAAAAAGATTTTATTTGTTTATTCATGAGAGAGACACACACACACACAGAGGCAGAGACACAGGCAGAGAGAGAAGCAGGCTTCATGCAGGAAGCCCGACGTGGGACTCAATCCCGGGTCTCCAGGATCACACCCTGGGCCAAAGGCAGGGGCTAAACCGCTGAGTCACCAAGAGATCCCCAACTTAAGAACAATCTTAAAAGAAGATATACTAAACCTATATAAGGAAATTCAGAAAGTAGACCTGAAGAAATGGAAAGATATCCCTCATTTTTGGATAAAACCACTCAATATCATAAAGATGTAAATTCTCTCCAAATTAATATATAAATTTAATGTGATCCCTATTAAAATTATTAATAAAAATACCCCAAAGTAGTTTCATTTATTTTGGTTTTGATGAAAATAGGTTAGTTTTAAAGTTCACCTCATAAGATAAGCATGCAAGAATAGCTAGGAAAACTCTATAAAAAAAAAAATCTAATGAGTGAGGACTTATACCTCCCTCTATATATTGTTTATGCTGTGATGTCATGTGGGTTCCTTGTGCTGCCTGTCATCTTTATTATTACTGTATGATTGACTCTCCTGAAATAATGACTCTGTTAGAACCCAGCCCAGTGCTTCTTTCAACACTTTGTATTTTGGACTACCAGCCTGGCTTCCTCAGCTTCTTGCCTGGCAAAGAAGTTACTCTTCTTAGGGAACCTATTCCGATGCAATCCTGTCTTCCATCTTCTTGGTCCTTGTTTTGTTTTGTTTTGTTTTGTTTTGTTTTCTAAGGATTTTATTTATTTATTCATGAGAGACACAGAGGTATAGACAGAGGGAGAAGCAGTCTCCCTGTGGGAAGCCCAGCACGGGACTCCATCCCAGGACTCCGAGATCAGGACTTGAGCCAAAGGCAGATGCTCAACCACTGAACCACCCAGACATCCCAGTCCTTGTTGATATATAGCTAAACTCATGGTATTTACCCCTGAATCACCAAATTGCTTTTCACTGTGCTGCAGTTTAAATAACAGTGCTTACCTGTATCAGTTCTCTTTCTGGAAATGGCATGCAAGCATGCATTATACTTCTTTGACCACCTTTTGGTTAGGTGGCACTATTTTAGGTCGAGTTCCTCGGATGTAGTCTCTAAGACAAAAACTTGTATGCAAGTGATATATTAAGAAAATATTCTCCGGGGAGACTGGTATTGAAACAGAGTAAATGAAACAAAGAATACAATAAAGCTAAGTAAGAGTGTAAGTTCAGGCCAAAGTCTCACAGCAGATAGGCTTGAGCATGATCCCACAGGAGAATTCTGGAGGGTAGGTGATGACTCTGAGTTGTCCTAAGCTGAGGAAAGGGAAACTGAGTTTTTATTTTTGCACAGGTGGGCCATTAATCAACAGCCACTTCAGACTTCATCCATGTGAATGCTAAGCATTTCTAACTCTGCAAAGGAGTTTCAGTAGCCCAAAGGCAAGTGGCCGAAGACAAGACACAGGTACTAGCCATGGAATGCCCATAGACTGGACATTCAAGGAGTTAAGCTAGGGATAGGCATTGTCTCTCTCAGGTGCTGAGTGATTTTTGGAAGGAAATTACTATCACAGGTGAATTTAATTTCCAGTGTGCGATCCACCAGCATTTTCTTCTCCTGTCTTGACAACCTAGAACTCGCTTGGAAACCTCAGCAACCTGCTTTGGAAAATCCACCATCCAGGATGGTGGAGCTTTGTTAGCCTGTATTCTTCAGTTATTGGGGGAGGGTCTCCTTTAGATTCGTGTTGGACATTTATATTAAAATAGGAAACTTAGGCTGCATTTGTTATTATGGTAGATCCTCTCCCGTCCTAATACATGTATCATTTCTGCATTCTTTCTTCACAATTATTTGTTGAGCAAATGCCACGCGTGAGGCATGTGCTACAGAGTAGAAAGACAGCGAAGCATTTTTTTCCCAGAGGGCCTACTTTCCAATAGAGTATAGTCTATGCCATAATAGAGAGGCTGTGGGATCCAGAGTGTTATCTTAACAATGAACAGGAAACTCCAAATCAGTGAGACAGGGAAGACTTCTTAGAGGAGATTACATATAAATTACCAAAATGAGGAGAAGATAGCTAGAAAATAAAGGGGCTAGGGAAGAAAGGTCATCTCATGCAGTGAGAGCATAAGATGTAAAGCTCAGATTCATGAGGAATAGGATACAGCAATGACTCCCTAAGTATAACAATATACAAATTAGTATTTTAACAATCTGTTTGTTGTAGCTTGGCCTATCAGATTGAAGCATAGACTAATTACTTGATACAAAGTCGATTCAAACAATAAGTTGGTTGATAACCTAAGGCAAATTATTATTTTACCTCACTGTGTCCTGTTTATCCTACCATGAAAGGTGAGTGTACTGACCTGCTTCATGGGGATATTGTTTAATCAATATTTAAAGTTTCCTTGAGAATATCAAGCCCTTCTCAAACTTGAAGAACTAGTGCAACTTCTTTGGGATCTGTGTTGATGAAAGGCAACATGATTTTTTTTTTTGAGAGAGAGAGAGAGAAAGGGAGAAAGAGAGAGAACACACACAAGCAGGGGGAGGGGCAGAGGGAGAAGCAAACTACCACTGAGCAGGGAGCTTGACATGTAGCTGGATCCCAGGACCCTGAGATCATGACCTGAGCTGAAATCAAGAATTGGAAGCTCAACAGAAGCTCAACCTACTGTGCTGCTCAGGCACCCTGACAACACGATTTTTCAAACTTCAGACAGAATAAATGTAAAGAAAGTCATTGTTGGCTCCCTTTTACAAATACTAAAGGACTTTCTATCACTGTGTCTTTAATGATCTCAGACTAAAGAAAATGGTATGATCACTCTATGACAAAGCTGAAACAATTCCTAACAGACGAGAAATTTTTCCAAGTGACCATGACTGGAGAAGGGGCTTCTAGGGAATAAGTACTCAGATGGCCCATTTTTTAAATTTAAATGCAAATGGTGATGTGGACGACAGCTAACATCTAATAAGCAAATGCTCTGATCCGGAACTGTTTGAAGTGCTTTTCCATGTATTACCTTTTAAAATTCTCTAGACAACTCTATTCCATAGGTTTATTAACTTGTCAAACAGATAAGAAGATATAGGCACAGAATTTACTATCGTGGCCAAAGCCACTCAGTAACTTTGGTGGCTCGTGGGTCGAGCAGTATTCTTGAGTACTCACGTGCCTCTGACCTCTGTTTCTGTATATCTTATGATGGCCACAATTTCCCTTTAAGTCTCATGGGTAGCATAATGCCTTTAAGGTACCATTATATTTGGGTCAAAACTTTTGTATGTGTGACTGAATTAATAAAAATTAGTTATTTTAGAAGACAAACTATATGGAAAAATTAATCTTAATTCACCTTTTTTCTGACCCCTTTTATTGACAGTACTTGGTTGCCCCATCTATTTTCCAATTCAGCTTCTACCAGTTTCATGGGAGATTTCTGATTTATTTCTAAGGAACAACTGTGGATATGCAATTTTTGGTGCACTGCTCCTGAAACTTTTGTCCATATTTGATGCCACTTTTCAGAATTCAGGTAGAATTGAAAACTGCTGTAGGCCCATTTTATTGACCAGACCAGGTTTCTTTTTTTGCCCATGGTGGGATATGACATTAAGCAATGCACACCAAAATAATCCCCTAGAAAAATGTGTTATGTTTTCTCTCTTTTTCTTTTAAATATTTATTTATTTATTTATTTATTTATTTATTTATTTATTTATTTATTTTAGGGGGAGGGAGGGACAGAGGGAGAAGGAGAGAAAGAATCCTAAGCAGAATCTCCTGGAGTCTGGATGTAGGGCTTGATGTAGGGCTTGATCCCACAACCCCATGAGATCATGACCTGAGCCAAAATCTCAAGTTAGACACTTAACCAACTGGGCCACCCAGGAGCCCCACTATGTTTTCTTTTCTAAACACCTGAAACATGCACATTCATGTAGCATATTTTCAGTATTCTCAAACATATTAGTAAATAGAAATGATCTGATCCACATATTGATTAAGCAATGTTGACAATGATTAAAGTTCCCCCTTATATTCTGAGAGCACCATTCAGACTACAGTATTACATTAAAAAGCAGAGTGCCTGGGTGGCTCAGTCGATTAAGTGTCTGACTTTGGCTCAGATCGTGATCTCCGGGTCCTGTGGTCACACCCCATGTCAGGCTCCCCACTCAGTGGGGAGTCTGCTTGTCCCTATCCCTCTGCCTCTACCCCTCTTCCTGCTTTGACCTCTCTTTCTCTCAAATAAATAAATAAAATCTTTTAAAAAATTAACAAGCTAATCTAGACCAAAATTCAAGTACATTATAGTTGGTGGTGTGTGAGAAGTGTAATTATTAGATCAAAGTGAAAAGATACAAATGTGAAAGCAGAGTCGTGTGTCCATTTCTCAAGTGGGCATGTCCTATTATTTTTATTTGCATAGAATAGTAGTCTGGCTTTTATTTTTTTAGGATTTTTTTTTAAGACTTAAAAAATTTTATTTATTAGAGAGAGAGTGCTAGAGGGAGAAGCAGATTTCCCACTGAGCAGAGAGCCTGACACAGGGCTTGATCCCTGGACCTTGAGATCACAACCGGAGCCAAAGGTAGCCACTTAACCAACCAGGCACCCCACTGGTCAGGATTTTAGTAGTCAAGTGATAGACTCACTTATCAGACGGTAATAAAAACAATAGTTAATGTTTACTGAGCACTTATCATGTGCCCAGCACCATGTTAATCATTTGACTTACATTATCTCTTCTGATATTCCCTCAAATATGTGTGTCTCACATATATACTGTATATGCTAATTCATACAGTAGCTGATAGATGGTAGAATGTATATGTATATATTAAAATTCTTCTACTCACCCTACAGTGACAACCAGTTTTCCCATTTCTCACTTACTTCCTATAGAAAATACCCATTGTTTTCTAGTATACTTACTACTTCTAGTGAGTTCTGTAGAAAAAAATTACAGCCTGCTATTGAGCAGATGCTGACAAGAATCAAAAATTACAAGAGTGAATAATTAAGAGGGTGTAGAGTGGGAAGGATGGGGTCCGGGACTCCACATCTTTATCAGCTCAGATATCAGTTATCTTTCTCAGTTCAGAGCAGCCAGCCAGAAGACAGTATTAAATTGGAAGAGACATGACTGGCAGTAGAAAGAGGGGAGAAAAAGAAAGAGACTTAACTTTGGATTAGAATACTAAAATGAGCTAAAGACGGATACCTATTTCCATTTCACACAAAGGGGAACTTGAAAGGTCAAAAAACCCACACGAGATCTACCATACAGGCAATAGAGCCTGAAATCAAATCTGAGTCTGATTCCAAATCCTTTCTACTATTTTGCTATTTACAGCAGTGCTACCCCACCCACAGTACTTTTCTATTGCAATAATCTGAAGTGAGCTGATTTTCCTAGCCCCTTCTCAAAGCAACCTAATTCTAGGTTTTCTTATATCTTTTGAGATTCATAGTGTGCACTGGAAGCAAAAAAAAGAGTTAAGGGAAAGGTCGAAGCATAGGAGCAGTAAAACCTAGTGAATTTGTCCATGGATTCTGGAGCCTAATCTTTTGGGATTCAAATTCCAGGTTTACTACTTATTGCCTGCATTCCCTTGGGCACATTACTTAGGTGTTTTGTTTCGTGCATCTGCAAAATGGGGACAATGATAGCACCTAATTCATAGAGTTGGTTTTTTTTTTTTAAAACATGAAGTAATAACTACTACAAAGCATATAGAACAATGCCTTTCACACAGCAATTCATGTTGTAAGACATTTTGATATAACAGGCAAGACACTAATATTATGGTTGGACATAGAGTAGAAACCAAGAGGACAATGAAGATCAAAATCTAGTGTAGACAAAAAATGACTTAGTAAAAATGGGAAAGAAGTAAAAGAAGAGAGAAGGTACACAGGGACTTGTAGGGAAGTTAGACACAAGGAATAAGGTGCAAATGTCAAATCATGAGAAGCTAAAGAATAGTTTAACCATACAGACATTGCTAGAGAGTGAAGAGGAAACTTATTTTGCTTCCTTTCTGGCTGATTGTAGAAGCAGAAAGTCAAGAGCTTCCTAGGGGGAGCTGTAAGGGAGGCAAAGACTCAGGGAGAGCCTAGAGGAGCAGGAAGGAAGCTGTGACAAATCAACAGGATTAAACACACATTTAACTACAGGGGACGGGTCACAGAGGTCACAAAGAGGATGATAGAAATGAGGGGAAACGGTTTATTGAAACAGAACTTTGGGGGCGCCTGTGTGGCTCAGGTGGTCAAACATCTGCCTTTGACTCAAGTCATGATCCTAGGGTCCTGGGACAGACAGGACAGCCCTGCATGTAGGGGTCTCTGGTCAGTGGTGAGCCTGCTTCTCCTTTTGCCGATTCCCCTGCTTTTGTGCTTTCTAATACATACATACATACATACGTACATACATACATACATACATATATAAATAAAATCTTTTTTAAAAACCACAGAATTTTGTGGAACAAGTTAAAGACAATAAATTTGTGCCATGAAAGTGGGCGGGGAGAACAAGAATGAGGAAGTATGGACTAGGAGAAAGAAGTAGGACATTCTGTGAAGCAGAAAAGAGTCAACAACTTATTTTCCATGCACCAAGAGACTGAAAGATAACCAGGTACATGGTAGGGGTTAAAGAATGAGTACAGTCCAGTGATAAACATACAGTCATAGGTGAAGTACAGGTGAAGAGTTAGAAGTAGCTTATTCCTAAACCCTTATCTCATAGATGCTTTCTGGCTCTCTCTGACCTAGAAAATCCACACTCACAATATGTGGGTACACACAGAGTTAAGGCTACATCCATGCTGCACATGAGTGGCTAGGCAGGAGAAATCCTTTTCACACTTGTGGGTAAGTATAAATTTGGGGTGAGAATGGGTTGTTCACAATTTATTTAGCTAGGTGGGTTCTTTTATGGCTGGCTAATCTATTAACTTCAGGGTTTCTGACAAGAGTATGATTTTAGACCAGCCTAGTTTAAGGAAGTGAAAACATTAACTTTCCAGTCCTTAGAACAATTAACTGACATATTTAAATTTGAAGAGTTGATCCAGATTTTTCTTTTTTTTAAAGCTTTGTTTATTTAAGTAACCCAACCTGGAGCTTGAACTCATGACCCGGAGATCAAGAATCACATGCTTTTATGACTGGGCCAGCCGTATACCCCAGATGACTAGATTTTGATAAGTGATCCTGTATACATGCCGTAGAAGTCTTTGGCGCCCAGTGTGGCTGTCAGTGAACTAGGTTAACAAATAGCTTATGAATGGAAGAGTTGGACTGAATAAACTGTTGCTCCAGAAAGTTACAACATGAGACATTCTATTTTTTTTAGGTAGGCTCCACATCCAACATGGGGCTTAAACTTACAACCCCAAGATCAAGAGTCACATGCACCACTGACTAAGCCAGCCAGGTACCCTAATATATTTTAAACTGTTTCAGGAGTACTTACATGTGTTAATATATTAAATATATTTTCCCCAAAACTCATTTAAAAAATAGAGAGCCAATAAATATCAACATACTTATCTTCTAGTAGTCTTGCATTTTCCTTAAAAAATATTATCCTTTTCTTCTTTGGCAAAATTTCCAAATCTAAACAGACATTAACTTTCAGAAGTAAAGGAATCTGTCTTCTTTTTAAAAAGTCTCAGACTGATATACAGATTTTCATATTTTGAACTGAATTAAAATATCAACTCTAGGTGGCAGCTTACTCCATCACTTACTTAGGTTCATTTAACAAGCAGTAGATTCATTCACAGTTTTTCCATGAATGTATAATTTTGTGTAGAAATTAGTCCCTGGCTCACAGTAGCTGTTAAAAATAGATTTGATTTTAGGAATAAAATCATGGCTTGAGATGCAGGTTTTCCTTAGAGCTTGTCATTCTTGGTTCATTAAGTTGATGGGATGAAGCAAAAAAGAATAAAGCTGAATGTTTCAACCAATTTTTTCTTTGAGGAATATAATCCTCAAATCATGGCAACGGTTCTATGTCAAGGTTGTGTTTTATCATGTAGAATAGGATTTAGTATGAACAGTTTTTTCCTGAATATACTAATTTTCAGAAATTTCAAGGATGTCCAAGACTATTTCTGAGATTGCTTAATGATATTGATTTAGTTGAAGGAAAAATATCCTATAAAAAAGGAAAATGACTCATATCTGTGTTTTTTTGCATCTCATTGACGGAAATAGCCAGAGCTAGAGTTTAATTAGGTTGTCAAGGACCAAAATACTCAGGCTGACTGATGAAAGACAATCCTTTCCTCAACCCACTCACAAAACACACATCTGTATGAGGTGTTTTGTGCTTTTTAAAATATTTGTAAGGGCCCTAACATGGGACGTACGGAATAACTCTAGGCCCTTACCACCCATAACTTGCAACACTTCGCAGTTCTTTCATTTTTAGCCTCGGCAGGAGAAAAATGAATAAGGATCTAAACCTTATCCTGAAAATAGGTTTTCTTTAAAATGAGGATGATACCTGCTTTTCTGTGTCATTGTGAACATGAAATAAGATTGTTTATACACAGTGACCTGCACTTCACATTCCATATGTATATATTAGTTATTCTTGTTCTTACTATTCTTATTTTTTGAAGTTTATTTATTTTTAGTAATCTCTACACCCAACATGGGGCTCAAACTCATGACCCTGAGATCAAGCCCATGCTTTTCCCACTGAGCCAGTCAGGCACCCTTTTACAATTATTATTATTATTATTATTATTATTATTATTGCTAAATGGTATCAACTAGAATCTCAAAGAGACAAACCCATAATGAGATTTTATGTAGGTCTTTGGCTGCCCTGGGCCTAGCCCTATCTCCATACTCTTCTATATGTAAAAGGAACACAAAAAAGTCATATGGCATGGGTGTAGGGAGTGAGGATATTAGTCATTGAAGTGAGAAAATGAACAATTTCCAAAATATGCCTAATTGTTTATAAAGATGAATATAAAATTCTATTTGGCAAGACTTGGAATGGTTTCTGCATTTCTTCTTGAGATATATATATATATGTGCAAGTGTATATATGTATAGATATATATACACACACACATATATATACACATATATATGTATATATATGCATATATATTTATAATATGTGTGGATGGAGAGAGAGGTATGCATTGTAATGTCATCACCATCTGCACTCTCATTTTATTGAATGATATTCTTCCTAAAACTTGTGTTTATCACTATCACTTTCGTCCCATTGAATAGAACTTATTAGTATCTATACTGAGCTACCTGGATAGCTGAGAAATTCAGTTCTTACTCAGAGTGACCATTGTTCAGTTCAAAAACAGGAGGTCCATTAAAAATCAAAAGTAAAAGCGATATTATTTCACTAAAAAATCTCCAAGAATGTTATGGATTTTTTTTAAAGTTTCGTTTATTTATTCATCAGAGGCACAGAAAGAGAGGCAGAGACATAGGCAGAGGGAGAAGCAGGTTCCTTCCTTGCAGGGAGCCCAATGCAGGACTCCGTCCCTGGACCCCGGATCATGCTCTGAGCCAAAGGCAGATGCCCACCGCTGAACCACCCAGGTATCCTGTTATGGATTATTATACCATATTTGGCCAATCTGGGCCAATGTTATTCTAATAAGTTAGACTTGTATGCATTATAAAAATTAAAAAAAAGTCATAAACTCCTTCTGGAGTAGGAACTGTAAAAGCACTGCTGGGAATTTGACACACAACAAATTCCGTAACTGCCACATTTTCCTAAGGTGTTTGTGAGGTTTACTGAAGCTAGTTTACAAGATCCTCTTCAGCCCTTGTAGTTGTCAGCGCTAAACCGCTGAGCCACCCAAGCTGCCCATAAACTTGTTTTTTAATCAAGAAAGAAGTCAGTTTACATTTGAGAAAAAAAATTTGTTAAGCATAGATTCATAATTTGGGAGCAATCAAGTGTTTCTTTTTGAAAAAAAAAAAAAAAAAGGCAATTGACTATGTACTCAGATGAGTCCATTGCTGCAGAGTGGTAAAAAGTAGATAAATTAGGCCTTTAGGTTTTAAATGAACTGCCATCACATGCAGAGACATTTCTGGAACTCAGGCAGCAGCTTGGTATTCAAAACTCTGGGCAGTGGACCTTGGTTTACAAAGCTGAGAAAAATAAAGCCCCCAAGATATAAGTGAGTACCTAAGCACCCACAAAACTGTTAACTAAACACATTATAATCTTGTAATCTTTGAATATCCTTTGATCATTAAAATTTTCAGTCAATTTTTTTTCACAGAGATTAGGTAAAATGTTTTGTTTTGTTTTGTTTTTATGAATGAGCCATATTACATTTAGGGTAGAATATCAATTCAAAATTATTTTGACTGATCTCATTTTTTCTTCACATGGCCCTCTTCGATTGGCTTAGAGCTTCTTTCTACCATCCTACTGAGGTTCTGTTTTTGTACCCAGAAGCAGAATGCCTCACCTTAAGGAAGAATCTTTGCTACAAGTTGCACAGATAGAGCTGGATTTAAATGATCACTGTCTCATGAGGAAGTGATAGGAGAAACAGAAACCTCTTTCTCAAAGCACAAGAAATGGAACTTATTTTTTAAAAAAATCATTGTCAGAAAGTTACCAAATCAAGTTTGGACTCCAGGGCCCATTTCAATGTTCTTGATTGTCTAAATTGCATCACAGCAGACTCTGGTATATGAAGAGAAAATGAACACTTTTCCCTGTTGTCCAAAGTACCAAACTCAAGGATGTTAGCTATCAGACAAAAACCCCAAGCTCTAAAGCAACGCCTCCTGAGTGTGTCATATGCTTAGTTTTGTCCAGATTTATGTCATGTGCTACCATTTAGAAAATCCAGGTACTGCATAGAGCTAAGTTTTGTGAGGAATTTACCACTTAATAGCCAGTGTTCTGCATGGCCAACTCTTAATTTTTAAAACCTATTTAACTTTCAGTATCACTAAACTTTAATACTGTAGTATTAGTCAGGCTTATGGGAATTGCAAAAAAAAAAAAAAGGAAATCTAGTTTTCTTTCTCTTGTTTCCTTGGAAACAGGCAAAAATTTGAAATAAAAAGCTTCCCAATTCCCTTTAGTGTCTTTTTTTTTTCACTCTCTCCTCTTGGTCCACTCAGGTTCATGGTATCTTCTTCCTGTCCTAAGTTCCCCTTATAGGACTCCCTCTGAGACCCACTCCACCACTCTGTTCTCCAGGGTATCACTGTTCCCAATTATCTGGTTCCCCTCCCCAAGTCCAGAATCATATTTCTTCCCCCACAGCCCTCCTTTAGGTATTATGAGAAAAGCAATCTGTTTGTCTCTCCACAGCCTTCCTTTAGGTATTATAAGGAAAGAATTTGTTTGACTCTTGTGTTACCAAGTTTCTCTAGTCTCAAGTTATTTACATTATTAACAGAAGATGTTTGTTACCTAATTAGAATAGCTAATTGGAAAAATTTCATTTAGGACAACAAAGTGAAATATATATAGTTCCGAGTATAAAATGAAGGAGGAGTTAAACTGAATGACTTCTAATGCACCCTTTAACCCTGATGTACTTTAATTTTATGAGCAAATAAGCATTATATAAGGAAAAGAACTTTTTGGCCACAGGCCCTTTTCCTCCCACAGCTAGTCTATCCCAGGCTTAGTTCAGCTGCGCTCCTGAGGACCAATTTGGACTTTAGGCTGGAAGCATGTAAGAAGTGCTAGACTGTCATTTGTCCAATGGAAATATAACATGAGTCACATATGTAATTTTAAATGTTCTAGTAGCTACATTGTAAAAGGTAAAACAAAAAGCAGAATTATATTTATTAGTATATAATTTAACACTATGTACCCCAAATATTAGCATTCTGACATGTAATCAATATAAAAATTATTAATGAATATTTTAATAATATTAATAATAATGATGAATTATTATTTTCATAGTAAGTCTTTGAAATCCAGTGTGTGTTTTATACTTATAGCACATCTCAACTCAGACTGGTGACATTTCAGGTGTTTTCTAGCCACATGTAGCTACTGACTACCATCTTGGAAAGTGTAGTTCCAGACCTCAAATCTCCACCTTGGCTGCACATTCAAATCATCGAGGGACCTTTTAGAAGCCTTGGTATCTAAGCCAAACCCCAGACTCATCAAAGTAGAATCTATTGGGGTAGAGCTTGGCCTTGGGATTTTTTAAACTACCAGGTGATTACAATGGGCAGCTAAGGTTACGAACACTCTAGTGTTTCTCAATGTTGGTTTAGGACATTCACATAGTTTTTGTTTTAAATAGCAATGCCTAGTCTCCATCCTCAGAGATTTTGATATTAATTGGTTTAGATTTGGTACTAGGCAAAATTATTTGTTTCAATTTCCCCTGAATGATGATAATGTGCTACCCAGATGGAGAAGTGTTGACTAACCTTTTGAAATTCAGCTCTCTATCAGCTACCTTCTTCATGTTTCTTCCCAATCAACTGGTAACAGGCTTCTATCTTGTTTCCAAGACCCATTTCCCAAACTGTACCCGGAGCCCTGTACTTAGATCCCTGTTTTCATTTCTCTATCTAGATCCCTACTCAATACCCACCTAGTGTTCCATTTTTCATGGGTACCTTGCCTTGTCAGTTTCCCTCTGAGGCACTAGAATTCTCTCATAAGACCCCACCCAGTGAATGAATGGGTCATCTACTGAAGGACTTCTCCTGCATTAGTTTTCTGCCTACTGGGAGTCCCAGATATTACTTTTTCCTGAATTATATATCATATGCTTGGTTGCCATTGGACAACCAAGCCATAATAAATTTTTCCATTGCCAGAAATTTGACTCTACTACCACCTACTGCCTATATCTATTCAATTCCAGGTGACACAGACATTCTCAACCTTGCACTGGGTTTGTCACCTGGGCATATGGCCCACTCCAGTATTGTATTCAGATTATCTATGCTTCCACTCTACCCCAGTCTGATGCAGACAGAAGATATCATCAAACCTCATGAGAAAGGAGATCTTTATGATTCACACACATTTTATTTTCAGTTCTCCTCCCTGGAAACCCACACTAGAATAAATTCCCTTAATATTGTTGATTACCTTTATAGTTTCTTCCTCTAGTTGTAATTTTATGCCAAACGACACATAAGATCCTGTGCTGCTCAAGTGTGCACTTTTTCTTATAAACCACATCTCAGGGACCACTGTCACCATCCACACATTTAACCTCAGCTAGGAGCATTTGAAATGCCCTTGCTGCCCTCATTCTCTACCTCCAATTGATTGCCATGTTCTTTTGGATGCTACCAACTTTCTTCACTTTGTAACATTTCTTCATTGCATTTATCTTTCTAAAACACATTGAAACATCACACGTTTTCTTACAACTTTCTGGCTCCCATCTGCTTACCAAAGGAAGTACAAATTCCTCAGCATGGCACATAACAATAAAATTAATAATATATGCTATTGCCAGGACTGTGCTAAGAACCTTCCATCTCTTGGTCTATCCTCAGTCTGTTTTTAGCTTCATCTCATTACACTGCTGCCTTGTACCTTCCATCCAATAAACCTGAACATGCACTGTGTGTTCATATACTTTTCCCACTTTTGCTGTTCCTTCTGCTAAGAGTACACTTCCTCCTATTTTTGCTTGTGAAACACCTATTGATCTTGACAGTTAAACAAAGTAACAACTTTAAAGATATTAAATTTTAAAGAAGAATTAAAGATATCAAAATGGAAAAAGTATGAGATTTCCATAATTGTTTCTATACATTTGGGTAATGACTGCACATTTTAAACCTACTAAACCAAAGAGCAAAATTGATCAATTTTCTAATGGCTAGTGCCTTCCATCATCAATTCTGTCACCAGAAGAGTTTTTTTGATTGATACACATAAAAACGAAAATTTTGGCATTCCTTCCTGTCTGCTTCAGCTAAGACCAGTCAGAGGGCAAGGATGTTGCACCAGCCACTGAAGGTGATCTTTTGAGGGAGCTGGGGGCACTTCAGCAGCTTGACTGAGGCAGAGAAGAGCAGAAAGTTTTATCACATTAATAGGGGTACTATTAATCAAAAACAAGCCAGCAATTTACACATTCAATGCCATCCCTATCAAAATACCATAGACTTTCTCCACAAAGTTGGAACAAGTCATATTAAGATTTGTGTGGAATCAGAAAAGACCCCAAATAGCCAGAGGAATATTGAAAAAGAAAACCAATGCTGGGGGTATCACAATGCTGGATTTCAAGCTGTACTATATAGCTGTGATCATTAAGACAGTGTGATACTGGCACAAAAACAGACACGTAGATCAATGGAACAGAATAGAAAACCCAGAAATGGACCCTCAACTCTATGGTCAATTAATATTTGACAAAGCAGGAAAGACTATCCACTGGAAAAAGGACAGTCTCTTCAATAAATGGTGCTGGGAAAATTGGAAAGCCACGTGCAGAAGAATGAAACTAGATCATTACACCATACACAAAGATAAACTCAAAATTTTTGAAAGATCTAAATGTGAGACAGGAATCAATCAAAATCCTGGAGGAGAACACAGGCAACAACTTTTCTGAACTTGGCCACAGTAACTTCTTGCAAGATACATCTATGAAGGCAAAGGAAACAAAAGCAAAATTGAACTATTGAGACTTAATCAGGATAAAAAGCTCTGCACAGCAAAAGAAACAGTGAACGAAACTCAAAGACAACCTACAGAATGGGAGAAGATATTTGCAAATGACATATCAGATAAAGGGATAGTATCCAAGATCTATAAAGAACTTATCAAACTCAACACCCAAGAAACAAAAAATCCAATCATGAAATAGGCGGGAGACATAAACAGACATTTCACCAAAGAAGACCTACACATGGCCAACAAGCACATGAGAAAATGCTCTGCATCACTTGCCATCAGGGAAATATAAATCAAAACCACAATGAGATACCACCTCACCCCAGTGAGAATGGGGAAAATTAACAAGGCAGGAAACAACAAATATTGGAGAGGATGTGGAGAAGGGGGAACCCTCTTGCACTGTTGGTGGGAATGTGAACTGGTGCAGCCACTCTGGAAAACTGTGGGGAGTTCCTCAAAGAGTTAAAAATAGAGCTACCCTAAGACCCAGCAAATAGAGCTACCCTAAGACCCAGCAATTGCACTACTGGGTATTTACCCCAAAGATATAAATGTAGTGAAATGCCAGGACACCTGCACCCCAATGTTTATAGCAGCAATGTCCACAATAGCCACTCAGCCATTAGAAAGGACAAATACCCACAATTTGCTTCGACGTGGATGGAACTGGAGGGTATTATGCTGAGTGAAGTAAGTCGTCGGAGAAGGACAAATATCATATGGTTTCACTCATACGTGGAATATAAGAAATACTGAAAAGAATTATAAGGGAAAGGAGGGAAAACGAGTGGGAAAAATTAGAGAGGGTGACAAAACATGAGAGACTCCTAACTCTGGGAAACAGACAAAGGGTAGTGGAAGGGGAGGCAGGTGGGGGGATGGGGTAACTGGGTGACAGGCAAGGCACTGAGGAGGGCACCTGATGGGATGAGCCCTGGGTGTTATACTGTATGTTGCCAAATTGAACTTCAATTCAAAAAATTAAAAAAATAGGGCAGCCTGGGTGGCTCAGCTGTTTAGCACCTTCTTCAGTCCAGGGCCTGGTCCTGGAGACCTGGGATCGAGTCCCGCATTGGGCTTCCTGCATGGAGCCTGCTTCTCCCTCTGCCTGTGTCTCTGCCTCTCTCTCTCTCTCTCTCTCTCTCTGTGTGTGTGTGTGTCTCTCATGAATAAATGAATACAATCTTTTAAAAAAAAATCATGTGCCAATACACACTCTTTCAGGAGTTCTAGTAATTTGTTAGCCCTTTTACTTCTATTAATATAAATTATAGGTAATATTTATTGAACACTCCTTGTGATAAGTGTTTTACAAGTATTATCTCATTTAATCCTCATAATCACCCCATGACAGGTATAACTATTGACCTCATCTTATGGGTGAAGAAATTTAGGATTGGTGACATGAAGCTATTTGCTCCTAGTCACACAGTATATGGAGGAGCCAGATTTCAAATCAGTTCCTCTCTGGTATCAGAACAACACATTTTAACCACTAGGTCACTCCACATATTTCTCAACATGCTATTCTAAACTTCCTCCTAAAAACCCCTAGGACTCCTGCCTTCCAGTTCTTTTTAGCAGTTGTCCTTACTTTCTACCTCACTGCATAGACACTGGCAGACTGGAGCAACTAAAACTCCTTCTCTGGCCATCTGTACCTCCCACCATCTTTCCCCCACTATATGTGAGAATTATCTAGTCCAGATCCTCCTTTCTTCTTCTAGGTCTACTTTTAATTTATTCACTCTCTGTATTTTAACCTCTCCCTACTAGCTTTTTCCTCCAGGATATGAATATGGTCCAATCTTTCTCATCTTTTTTTTAAAATTTTTTATTTAAATTCAATTCAATTAACATATAGTATATTATTAGTTTCAGAGGTAGAATTTAGCAACTGCATGTAACACCCAGTGTTCATTACTTCAAGCACTCTCCCTAATGCCCATCACCCAACCTTCAGTTTCTTTCTTATAGTTAAGAGTCTCTTATGGCTTGCCTCCCTCTGTTTTCATCTTATTTTATTTTTCCTTCCTTTCCCCTATGTTTATCTTTTTCTTAAATTCCACATATGAGTGAGATCATATGGTATTTGTCTTTCTCTGACTGACTTATTTTGCTTGACATAATACCCTCTAGTTCCATCCATGTTGTTGCAAATGGCAAGATGGGTAAAGATATGGTACACACACACACACACACACACACACACACAGGGGAATATTACTTAGCCATCAAAAAGAATAACATCTTTTAAAAAAACTTTTTTTATTGGAGTTCAATTTGCCAACATATAGCATAACACCCAGTGCTCATCCTGCCAAGTGCCCCCCTCAGTGAAAAAGAATAAAGTCTTGCCAATCTTTCTCATCTTAAGAAATCATTAACTTGGCCATTCCATCTAGGTAATTTCATTTTTCCTTTCCTTGGCTGTAAATCAAGCTTCATGAAAGAATAATCTCCACCTCTAGTGTCAACCCTTGAGATCCATGAGGACAGAGACCACATCTATCTTGTTTACTGCTCTAGCCACTTAGCCTCCATGCTTAGCATGGTGCAGGCACTAATAGGCACTTGTTAATGTTTTATTCAGTTGAGGGCAGCCCAGGTGGCTCAGCAGTTTAGCGCTGCCTACAGCCCCGGGGCATGATCAAGTCCCACATCAGGCTCCCTGCATGGAGCCTGCTTCTCCCTCTGCCTGTATCTCTCTCTGTCTCTGTCTCTGTCTCTGTCTCTGTCTCTCTCCTCTCTGTGTATTATCATGAATAAATAAATAAAATCTTTTAAAAAATGTTTTATTCAATTGAGGAATGGGCATGGATGTGTGGAAGAAATAAGATTTCCATCTTCAACAAGTTTTTGAAACCTCTGGTTATCCTGCTTCATCTGAAATCAAACTCATTTTTCCTCTTCATGCCTGTTTTTCCTTTTGTAATAATTTCCTTTCTCTTATCCCGTATATGCAGCATGTTACCAGGTAAAAATATTACATCAAACCAATATAGCTTATGTAGCATAGTAACAAAAATATCCTTTGAAATATTTTCTCTGGGTCTAGTTTTCACTTTATCTCTGGATGAAAGCTAGGGCAAGATCCAGAATGTTCTGGTCCCTTTTAGTGACCAGCTATGCCATAGCCCTAAAGACTCAGTCTCCCAAAGGCTGATCAAACAAAAGAGGCTCGCTTCTTAAAGGGGATTTTCAGACCAATTGCTAATGTATATGATGTATGTATTATTAGTATATGTGATAAACTATGATATTAGAATTAAATATTAATCATATGTAAATTATATACAATGTGTATGTATGTTTCATGCTATTATATGCCTTCTTTCCCACTTTTGGCCCATACCTTTTGGATTCATGCCTTTTACTGTGAATGCTCCACATTCGTCTCTGTTTGCTGTATGTATCCAAGTCTATTATTCAGTTCCAACCTATTTCTACTCTTAATCTTGAAATTAGTGGGCCCAGATCACCTTTGAAGAGGAGAATATAGTTTCTATTCACTTGACAACACTTTAAGGGAAGGCATCCTATCCTTTTTTCCCCCGAATGTAGCTGTCCCTCAGGCAACTTGATGTTCCCATTTTACACATGGTCTTTAGAACCCAGCAGAATATAGAACCCTAAGTATTCAAGCCACATTTTTTGTATCTGAAGTGTTGAATATGTGAAACATTAGGCTTCATTCAATTGTCTATACTCAATTGTCTCTAAAATGGGAATGCCACAAATTCAGTACCAAAATTTGCAATAATCAAATTGTGAGTCTCAATATTAGAATTCTATGCAGATCTTCCCACCCCTTCCCATAATACACATTGATGGGCTTTCTTCTTACTCCTTGCCCAATCCACCCCTGTCTATTTGACCCTCCTGTCACTCACTTTTTGGCTTGAGTAACTTGGCCTCTCCTTGTGCCTAGGTTCATTATGTGGCAGCTGTTTTCATTACCATCTCATTATTTCACTGAGGGGGAGACGTTTCCATGGAGATGCTGAACTGCATAAGTAGAAATTTTACTACACTGAGTTTTTATCTACTCAGTGTACCAGTTAGATGGGAATTGAGCTAGAACCTTTCAGGAGGAAAAAGGGATTGTGTATTTCCCCTCTCTTTCCTGCTGTCTGTGCTTTTTATCAGTAAAAGTATGCTGTAATTATGAGTTCTTAACAACAGATGGGAATTGATGAAGAAAACCAGTAGTCATTTCTGTTTATATTAATTAACTTGCCCTTTTAACATATCCATAGAAATTTCCAGAGTAGCATTACATAAAATAATTGACTAGCACTATTAAGTTGTTTGTTTTTTTGTTTTTTTTAATAGCCCCACCAGGGAAAAAAAAAAAAAAAGAGTTTGGAGTCCTAGGAAAAATTCCATACAGCAATTGGACCCAATTACTAACGTGATTATTTGCCTAAGCTTTGATTGCTTCCAAAGTTGTCATTGCCTAGGGAAACAAAGGTCACAACAGCATTGAAATGACTATTTAATACTTTCTCCACATGTGAATGAGTGGCACTCGCTTTTCTTTAATTGCTTTGTGGTTAATCCTACATTTGCAGGATGATTTTTATTAATACATTTCCCCTTGCAGTAAGTCCTCAATAATTTGATCTTCATTAAAAGTAAATCTATCCATGGCAGCAAATTCTTTTTTCATCATTTACTTTTGAATTCTTAGCCAAATCACACCATATTTAACACTTAAGTTCTTAAATTATATTCTTATTTTAAAGTAACAACACTGTGCTAACTGAGTGAAGTCCAAGGGCAACTAAAAAGCTTATAGTAAACAGCATTGACATTGACAGAATTATTAAGGACATGGATTAAACACACCAATAAGGTAAGTACATCAGATCATGCGATGGTTAATACAGACCATGATCAAATCAATTGTGGCATGGAATTCAGTTTAACATAGATTTATCTCTAACCTAATCCATTCAACTTTGATGATCAGAAGAATACTGTTTTCACATTGTTATTGATATCTTAGTGTTATTGCTATAGAGATTGTCCCATAGTTAATTTTCAATAAATGTAACCCAGTAGATGGTAGAGTAGGAGAAATGTAACAGATCACTTGCTGGGGAACTATTATGTGTTAGAAAAAATGGTAGATTTTTTTTCTTGTTTATTTCTTGCAGCAATGTGAAATGGATATTACTGTTTACACTTAAATGACAATGAAACAAACATTTCCGATATTCAGGTAACTTATCAAGTGCCAAACCTGCAGTCAGTATTTGAATTAGTGTTCAAATCTGATATTTAAGTTTACTGTTCCTAACATCTCATCAGAAGTGATTATGGGTACTATGCTGAGTGAAATGAGTCAATCGGAAAAGGACAAACATTATATGGTTTCATTCATTTGGGAAATATTAAAAATTAGTGAAAGGGAATAAAGGGAAAGGAGAGAAAACGAGTGAAAATATCAGTGAGGGTGACAGAACATGAGAGACACCTAACTCTCGGAAACGAACAAGGAGTGGGGGAAAGGGAGGTGGGCGGGGGGTTGGGGTTACTGGGTGATGGACCCTGAGGGGGGCACTTGGTGGGATGAGCACTGGGTGTTATGCTAAATGTTGGCAAATTGAACTCCAATAAAAATTTTTTTGAAAAGAAGTGATTATGGAATTATGGTAGTTACTGTTACTCTCTAAATAAACTAGAAAGTATTTGGAGGGGGTGCTGTGTGGACAATTATAGGGTAAAAGAAGGATAGAATGAATAGCAAAATCTGGCACAAAAATCTGCTTTTTTGAGGAATTTTATAAATTAACAAACAACATATAGCAGTATCTTGGAAAATAAATCACATATTAAACTGAAAAGTAGATTTTGGTAGGTAAGGAATGCTTTGGTGGGCAGTTTAAACTTTAGTACAGTCTCACCTCTCCACGAGCCCTCATGTCAAACAAAAGTACATTAGAATTGTTCATGATTGTTTACCTTCAGCTGCTTCTGTTTCCAAGTCCCACTCTCTTGACATGAAACCTAATATGTTCTCCTTTCTAGGTGCTGAGATGTATCCTACAGAGTGCCATAATGTGTACGTTTGAAATAAGTGTAGATTCAAGATTTGGTCTCACCTTAATATCCTATTTGGCATCCAAAATTCTATTTCATTAACCCACTGAGCTAGATTAAGCACAATTACATCTTTGCTTATTCGTATGTTCTTATTTATATTTTCTGTAAAACTTTGTTTTCTCTATTTTAAATTAAGGAGAAATTTTGCAGACAAATTTTAGGATGAGGAAAGAGACGTGTATTGACATAGGGCTATCAGGATATTCCTCTGGTCAGTATTTCCAAAATATATAAGATGAAATGGACACAAAGTGTTCAGCCCAGTGTTTATAGAACTGAGTCCTGTGAAAATTGTCATTATAGATAGAGCAGAGCTTCATCTGACTGCTACCCAAGTATCACTTGGTACTTTTGGATAGTGTATTACTATCTCAAGACACGTCTTCCCTGAGAGTGCAAGTATAATGACCTTTTAGTCCTAAATGTGGATAAAAGCTCAATGTCAAATACATTGCTATGCCTCACCACATAGCTAGAAAGAAAATTAATCAAAATTTTATGTGTGCAGATGGAAATGCTTAAGCCAGTTTTACAAACCAATTACTGTTTGGTTCCAAAAACCTGTAACTTGTTCGAGATTTAATACACACTGAACAGCCTCAGAACTCCTTGAAGAATAATAATTCAAATTTAATGTGGAATGTAAGTTGTCTACTATTTCTGTGTTCTTTAGTTTCTATATTTTTTCAGTTAAGGTAAGTTATAATTCAGGACCTTACAGGAGGTGCCTTTATAGAATATGTTTTCTGCTGATTAGCTTTTTTTTTTGTTTTTTTTTTTTACAAAGACTTAGGCAGCATATTTTTAGTGATGTAGTACCATTGTTATTATGGGGCTTGATTCTGCCCTCCTTGTTCAGAATAAATGTCCCGAGAATCCTGAAAAAAACCAGCAGAATTTGGGATCAAAAGGGAAGGTTTTATTTTAGCATTTATCCTGGCTAATGCTTCAGAATTACAACCAAAAATCCCATTCTGCAGGGATTTTTGTTGTTATTGTTTTTACTGAGAAAGCTGCTGATGTTCAGATCAAAATATACATTTTACTGTTTTATTTTAAATAATTTTTTTCTTACAGTGTAAGTAACATGTGCTAAGGATATTAAAATTAGGGGAAAAAATAAACTAAAGTGAAAGTAATAATTACTTCTATTTTTACCACCCAGGCCATTGTTAATATTTTAGTTTTTAATATTATAACCTAATGGATAGTTTTCAAATAAAAGTCATAATATGACAGTATTGAAATTTTAGCATCTTTTAGACTTCTTAAATTGCCATGTATCATTTTATATTTTTTAAAGATTTTATTTATTTATTCATGAGAGATACACAGAGAGGCAGGACATAGGCAGAAGGAGAAGCAGGCTCCATGCAGGGAGCCCGACGTCGGACTCGATCCCAGGACCCTGGGGTCACGACCTGAGCCAAAGGCAGACACTCATCTGTTGAGTCACCCAGGTGTCCCACCATGTATTATATTATGATTGTCATTTAGTAAGCAATATGTTTTGAATGCTTTTCCATGCTCTTAATTAGACCTTTTGTAATAGCAAGAAAACATTAATTACTAAATATAAAGTTTCTCATTTATAAATCTTGAATTTTTTGTTTTAAACATTTAAAATGTTTTGAAAATTTTTGATACTTTGTTGCTCTTTTTTTTTAAGGAAATTTTTTTTTTTTTAAGATTTTATTTATTTACTCATGAGAGAGACAGAGAGACAGAGACAGAGACACAGGCAGAGGGAGAAGCAGGCTCCATGCAAGGAGGCCGATGTGGGACTCGATCCTGGATCTCCAGGATCATACCCCAGGCTGCAGGCGGCGCTAAACTGCTGCGCCACCGGGGCTGCCCTTTGTTGCTCATTTTAAGTGAATATTTAAATTTTTATGATGGTATTAATAGTTACTAAACATGCCATTTCCACAATATTAAAATATTAACATTTAAATTGAAACTATTACAGTGCTTTAAAATGTAGCTAATGGAATCTAATATCATAGTGATTTGATGCCCATAATGGTACATTTTAAAGATACATCAACAGGCTCTGCTTGTCAGAAAGTATACATTGTTCCTTTTCCTACTTTTTTAAAGATTTTATTTATTTATTAATGAGAGACACACAGAGAGGCAGAGACATAAGCAGAAGGAGAAGCAGGCTCCCTGTGGGAGCGGGATGCCAGACTTGATCCCAGGACCCCGGGATCCTGACCTGAGCCAAAGGAAGATACTCAACCACTGAGCCACCCAGGTGCCCCCTTTTCCTACCTGTTCCTCTTTCATTACACTCACCCCAGGGGATCCCTGGGTGGCGCAGCGGTTTGGCGCCTGCCTTTGGCCCGGGGCGCGATCCTGGAGACCCGGGATCGAGTCCCACATCGGGCTCCGGGTGCATGGAGCCTGCTTCTCCTCTGCCTGTGTCTCTGCCTCTCTCTCTCTCTCTCTCTCTCTCTCTGTCTCTCATGAATAAATAAAAATTAAAAAAAAAAAAAAAGACTCATTACGCTCATCCCAAAGGTTTTTTTTGTCCTAATATGTTTTTATGTTGGAGGTATTGTGTGTGTGTGTGTGTGTGTGTGTGTGTGTGTGTGTGTGTGTGGTGTATGTGTGTGTGACAGGGAGAAAGAGAGGGAGAATGCACAGGGGGTGGAGAGAATGGGAGAGAGAGAATCTTAAGCAGGCTCCACACCCAGCACAGAGCCCAACATGAGGTTTGATATTACAATCCTAAAATCATGACCTGAGCCAAAATCAATAATCTGATGCTTAATGACTGAGCCACCCAGGTGCCCCTGAAATATTTATGGTTTGGAAGGATTTGTTGATTTCACTTTTACACCTCTCTGAAACAAAATATACACACAAAATTCATTTGTCTGTTACCATAAAGCTTTAAGTATGGAAAATTCTTTTTCTTTTGGGTTTGAGTTATGATTATATTTAGTATTATGTGATTGGTCAAAAAAACCTAAATATATTATACTTTTTTATTATTAAACAGTAAAGTAAAATTTTTATCAGAAATGCATTTCTTCATATGATGAATGCTGTTTTTTTTTCTTTTTTAAATAAAGGGTATATTCATGGGTAAGTATACCTTATTCCAAAATAAGACAAGTTTTAGTGGAAGGTCACTAAAAATTCACTGATAAGTGTATGGCTTACATGAAGTTTTTCATAAGTGTTTTAAGTGCATTATTTACAGAATAATCCACAATATATCTTCTTTAAGTTGGCCCAAATTGAGTAAGTATGTAACAGGAATGAAGAAATAGGCAGGCAAGTAGTTGGCATGTGATGGTAAGCAGGACACATACCCAAAGAAAAGACAAATGTGAATTTATAGCATCAATAACATTTTTAGCAAATATTAATAGAAATATATCTACTATAAGCCTGAGCATATGCTAAAAAATGAAACAAAACCAAAACCCACTGATTTACTTCCACCATTGTCTTTTTCACTCAGACTTGAGACATTCATAGGAAATAAAAATGGAATATTTCACTACTTGCTCCTTGAAAGTATTTATTTATTTATTTATTTATTTTTTAATTTTTATTTATTATGATAGTCACAGAGAGAGAGAGAGAGAGAGGCAGAGACATAGGCAGAGGGAGAAGCAGGCTCCATGCACCGGGAGCCCGACGTGGGACTCGATCCCGGATCTCCAGGATCACGCCCTGGGCCAAAGGCAGGCGCTAAACCGCTGCGCCACCCAGGGATCCCAGTATTTTTTTAAAAAAATAAAAGAGACAGAACATCTCTTATTAAGGGAGGCTTCGCAGACACCCACATTCGGAGTTACCCTTTGTTTGACAATCCCATAGTCTTTAGACAACCTGGGGAATGCAACCTTGTAAATTCAGGGTAGGTGAGATTATGCCTTTCTTTGGTCAAGTGGACAAGGGCATTAGGGAAAGTGAAGGTGAAAGAGGAGAAAAGACATGGATACTTTGACCATAAGCACATTCTCAGGTTTAAGAAAAAAAGTCATTCAAAAAATGAAGATCTGGAAATTGATTTTCTTAAAACTGTCACTGCATATGTTCCATATGCAGTTCCTTCCAAATATCCCCAAAGATACTGAACCATGTGTTGAACATTATTGGTGTACTAGCTCTCCAACAGTAAAACATTTGGCTTAAATTCACTGATTAAATGATTAATATTAAAACATCCTTGTTTTTAAGATACTCAAAGAGAGGAAATTCCAAAAGTCCTAGGTTTAGTTATATAATAAGCAAATAACAGTTGGGGGTTGATAAAGACTAGCTGAATCCTCTCCCCGGTTCGAGAGGGAAGGCTGAGATACAGAGAAGAAAATTATTCTTCCCATGTTGCCTGCATAGTTAGTGGTAGCAGAGTAACTAGGATTAGAAACCAAATGCCTTCTTTCATGGACCATAGTGCTTAGAAAAAAAAAATTTGTTCCTTTTAAAAAATATTTTATTTATTTATTTATTTATTTATTTATTTATTTATTTATTTATTTATTTATTTATGAGAGGATCAGGAGTGGAATGGAGGGGCAGAGGGAGAAGGAAAATAAAACAGATGGATGGGGATCCCTGGGTGGCTCAGCGGTTCAGCACATGCCTTCGGCCCAGGATGTGATCCTGGAATCCTGGGATCGAGTCCTGCATCAGGCTCCCGGCATGGAGCCTGCTTCTCCCTCTGCCTCTCTCTCTCTCTGTCTATAAGAAAAAATAAATAAATCTTTAAAAAATAAAATAAAATAAATAAACAGGATGGCTCAGCCAAACATGGGGCTCGATCTCAGGACACTGGGATCACGACCTGAACTGAAGGCAGACGTTTAACCAACGTCTTAGACTTGAGCCACTTAGGTGACTCCCATTTGTTCTTTAAAATCTGTCCTTAATATAATCTCACACTAGAATTCAAGAATTGCCAGGTGCCAGATACTGAGAGCTTAGTGGAGGGGCTTCTCTGCAAAAAGCCTCTTGCCGGGAAATTAATCTGGACCTCACAGAGCCTGAATCTAGTGTCATCACCATGCGTACTTATTTTTCGCGGTCTTTACCAACGTCTGTTTCTTTGGTTTCTGCTTTGGTGTTGGCCTTCTTGGTTTTTGGAGTCTTTAGCTTCTGTTCTCCTAAAAACTAGACAGATCTCCTCACCATGCACAGCACTTGCCTTGACAATTCTCTTGGGGATTATACTGGGCCATGTGGAGAACTGGGCCCAAGTGGATCGTTCGAATCCAAGGGGAAAGCCTGAACAAGTGCTTGTGGAGCTTCACAGATGCCACATTTCAGGTACTCTCTTGGTCTTTCCTCATTTTGCACATCTTTTTAAGCTATCCCTCCCACCACCTGCTTGCTCACCCATTAGTCTCTCTGACTACCTCATGGCTTTTGTTTACTAATGCCCTCTGCTTCTTTATTACTTTAATTTCCTCTTGACACCTTCTCTACCTCAAGAGCCTTCTCTGCTTCACAATCCTTCCTTTGTACATCCCTTCAGCTTCAGTCTCACTTCAGAATTCACAACTGTAATTTCCTTATCACAAGATTCTGACTGACCCAGCTTATTTCTGCTTGGTCAGAGATTCTGATGCCAAACTCCCCTGAGCTTCTGGCTAGCTCAGAGACTGACTGCCTCTAAGTCAGGAGCTTACTTTTGGTCCAATCAGATTTGGTAAAGTGGAGTGTGTCACCAGGGGCTTGAGAACCCCTATAAGATGATCCACCAGCTGGAACAAAAGTCAATGTTTTATAGAACACTGCTATCTCCTCAGTAATAATGTTTTGCCATTTTTTTTAACAAAGCAATATGTTGTGAACACTTTCTCATAATGATAAATATTTTTATATTACCTTAATACAACAGTGTCTTAACAATATTGCACATTGCAGCTGAGGAGCTTAAAAAAATAAAAATGTCTATGCCTCGTTTCCAGAAATTATAATATAATTAGTGTGGAAAGTGACTCGGGCTTTGGGATTTTTTAAAGATCTCTAGATGATTCTGAAGCACAGGGAAGCTTGGGAACCATGGCTTTAATAGTTGCAGTGTCCTTGAATGGACGCACTATAATTTGTTTAACGAATATTTTGTCAATGGATACATTTTAAGGTCGTTGTTTTCACCATTATAAACAATAATAACACAAACATCCTGTTAGCAAAATTTTTGAGCACAGCTGTGGTAACTTTCTCAAGACAAATTCCTACTGTTGGAATCATCGGATCAAAAAGTATGAAAATTTCCAAGCTGCCCTCAAAAAGGATTCGCTAGTTTATAGTTTTACAAATGATCTGTGACATGAATATCTTTTCCTATTCTCAGCTAATGTTAAGTATTTAATTAGGTCTTGATTTTTTTATTTGGAAGTAAAAATAGTATGTTTAATTTTTATTTTTATTTATTGCATTACTAGGAATGCTGAATTCCACTCTCTCCTTAGTTTACTTTGCCCTTTTATTTCTTCTCAGAATTATACTTATTCCTGTAGTTTATTAACCTGTTTTTTTTTTTGTTGTTTCTCCTAGGTGATCATCCTTTCTCTGATTTGTTTATTTCTCTTTACTGCTAACACTATAGATCCTTTGTCATGTATGTTGGGTATATATTCAAGATTTTTTTTCTGCCTTTCTTTATTACCTTGCCATACAGTTTTTTATAAGGTCAAATAACTCAATCTTTTTTATTGTTTCCATTTTTATGCCAGTCTTCTTAAACATTTATAATTGAGAATTAATTGACATATAACATTATATTAGTTAAGGTATACAACATGATTCGATGTTGTATACTCACTACAGTAAGTCTAGTTACCATCCATCATCATACAAAGTTACAGAATTTTTTTTTTCTTTTCTGGTAATGAAGACTTTTAAGATATACTCTCTTAGCAACTTTCAGTATTATTAACTATAGTCACCATGCTGTACATTGCATCTCCATGACTTATTTCATTACCAGAAGTTTGTACCTTTTGACCGCCTCTACCCATTTTGCTCATCCCTCACCCCAACCCCTCTGGCAACCACCAGTCTCTTCTCTGTATCCATGAGCTTGGGATTTTTTGTTCTTTTGCTTGTTGTTTTTGGTTTTCAGATTCCATTTAAGTGAGGTCGTACAATATTTATCTTTCTCTACCTAACCTATTCCATTTAGCATAATGCCCTCAATGTCCATCCATGTTGTAACAAGGGCAAAATTCCATTCTTTTTAATGGCTGAATAGTATTCCTGTGTGTGTGTGTGTGTGTGTGTGTGTGAGAGAGAGAGAGAGAGAGAGAGAGAGAGAGAGACATTTATTGCATCTTCTTTATCCATTTATTCATCAATGGACACCTAGGTTGTTTCCATATCTTGGCTATTGTAAATAATGGTGCAATGAACATGGGGGTGCATATATCTTTTTGAATTAGTGTTTTCATTTTCTTTGGATGAATACCCAGAAGTGGAAATGCTGGATCATATGGTAGTTCTATTTTTAATCTTTTGAAGAACCTCCATACTGTTTTCCACAGTGGCTGCCCCAGTTTGCATTCCCATTAACAGTGCACCCAATACTTGTTATTTCTTGTCTTTTTAATATTTGCCATTCTAATAGGTTTGAGGTAATATTTCATTGTGGTTTTGGTTTGTTGTTGTTTTTAAGGTTTTATTTATTTATTCATGAGAGGCACAGAGGGAGAGGCAGAGACATAGGCAGAGGGAGAAGCAGGCTCCCTGCAGGGACCCCGATGTGGGACTTGATCCCAGGACTCTGGGATCACCCTGAGCCTAAGGCAGACACTCAACCACTGAGCTACCCAGGCATCCCTCATTTGTTGTTTTGATTTGCATTTCCCTAATGAATAGTGATTTTTTTTTTAATGAATAGTGATGTTGAGCATCTTTTCATGTACTGTTGGTCATCTGTATGTCTTCTTTAGAAAATATCTATTCAAATCTTTTGCCCATTTTAAAATCAGATTGTTTGTTTTTGGTATTGAATCCTATGAATGCTTTATATATTTTGGAAGGTAACCCCTTATCAGATAAAATGATTTGCAAATATTTTCTCCCATTTAGTAGGTTACCTTTTGTTTTTGCCTTTTGCTATGCAGAAACATTTTAGCTTAATGTAGTTCCACTTACTTATTTTAGGTTTTTGCTACCTGTGCTTTTGGAGTCAAATTAAAAAAATCATCACCAAGACCAATGTCAAGGAACTTGCTGCCTATGTTTTCTTCTAGGAGTTTTGGAGTTTCGGGTCTAATCCACTTCGAGTTAATTTTTGTGTATGGGATCAGACAGTAGTCTAGTTTCATCCTTTTGCATGGGTCTATCTAGTTTTCTCAAAACCATTTTTGAAGGGACTGTAGTTTCCCCATTGTATATTCTTGCCTCCTTTGTATTAAATTAATCGGTCATTTATACATGGGTTTATTTCTGGGCGCTCTAATCTATTCCCTCGATCTAGATGTGCCAGTTTCTTGACTTAAAAAAAAAAAAAAAGATGCTCTTTCATTATCCATTTGTCTAGCCCTCAAGAACTCTTTTTATTAGACTAAAATTATTTATTTTTTATAAGAGAGACCTAGAACAATGTAATAGGTTTGTATTATCTAACCACATTATTAGTATTCATTTCTTGCCAGAAGCATGAACTAAAAACATAAAAGACATGCAAAAATTTAACTCTACCAAAAGTTTATCTTTTTTACAATACCTCTGTGATTTATTTTTTTTTATTTTTTTTATTTATTTATGATAGTCACAGAGAGAGAGAGAGAGAGAGAGAGGCAGAGACACAGGCAGAGGGAGAAGCAGGCTCCATGCACTGGGAGCCCGATGTGGGATTCGATCCCGGGTCTCCAGGATCGCGCCCTGGGCCAAAGGCAGGCGCCAAACCGCTGCGCCACCCAGGGATCCCACCTCTGTGATTTAAACACTGGAATTTTCCTGGGTGTACTGAAGCAACAGGGAAACGATGATGATGGCATAATAAAGCCAGATGATGTTCAACGGAAGACCCTTTTGCTCATTTTATTTCATAATCAAAATTCCAAACATAAAGTTCAAAAGGGATTTGGTACCCCATCCTGCTACTGTCATTCGTGTTTGTCTGTAATGTAATCTGTAGATATGGATCTTAAGTCCTGTGGAAAGTTAGCATTAAATTACTGGTTAATGTTACTCTGGAAGAATCGTGTTCATTACAGCATGTCTTTGAACCAACTTAAATATCCTTATAGTTGTCCTTCAGTTTATGATGCTGAACGTATGGCGCTCTAGCCCTATAAGAAAATAGCAAAGATGAGATTGCCTTGTAGTCTCATTTAGACAGTTAATTTTATCTTTGTTTTCTTAAGTCACATTTCATTGTGCTTCTCGATGGTGCAAAACTAATTGGCTCTTATCACAGTTACATTACCTTCAAAGGCAGATAAAATTAATGCAAAGTAAAAGATCACTACAATCAGAGATATCTGGTTAAAAGGGAGACAGGCTTGCATAAAGTGGCTGCACAATCCACAGAAGGCTGTGGCGGAATAATAAATCATTACTTTCTCCAGGTTATCATCTCGGGCTCCAGTTCATTATTTTGTATCATTTGTTTTAACCTTGGATTGTCCCTACTACATCTGCTCTGCTGTGATTAATTCTGCTGATGGAAATAAACTGTCGAAGGGCAATGCTGTACTGCATGACTAATTAGCCTACCGAATTATGTCCATAAATTAACATTTTGTTTTTATTCATTTAAATAAATCAAACTTGTCCAAACTTATTTTGTATAGATCACTAATATCAATTTTTTTTTTTTGTAACTTTTCAGCTTAGATCAGTTTAATCACTTTTTTGGTCAATTAATTCTTCTTTTTTTTTTTTTTTTTAAGATTTTATATATTTGTGAGATAGAGGGAGAGTGCAGGTGTGAGGTTGGTGGGGGGAGGGTTGCAGGGAGCCCAAGCTGGGACTCAATCCCAGGACTCTGGAGTCATGACCTGAGCTGAAGTCAAATGCTTAAACAACTGAGCCACCCGGATGCTTCTGGTCAACTAATTCTTAAATATTTTCTTACTTTCACTTCTCTAAAACAATTATAGCACATTCTTGTCCCTGTTGGCCCCAGAGGAAGAAAATTTTCAGTGAACTTGAGCAAGAGTTCTCCACCAGGCTCTCTCCTTTAACTTACCCTTTCTCTGCTCCCCCTCCTGCCCCAAGTGCTGGCCACAGCCCCTTGTCTGTTCCTATTCCTCATGTAAAAATGGTTATGCTAGGATTGAATGTTTGGGTCTGCCCAGATTCACATGTTGCTTGAAGCACTAAGCCCCCGTGTGATGGTATTAGGAGGTGAGGCCTTTGGAAGGTCATTAGCCTTAGATTAGGTCAGAAGGGTGGGACCCTTGCGATGCAGCTAATGTCCTTATAGAAAGAAGAGGAGGCATGACATCTGTCTTTACACACTGTGAGGATGCAGCAAGACTGCAAACTGGGAAGCCTGCCCTCACCAGACATCAAGCCGGCACCTTGATCTTGGACTTTCCAGCCTCCAGAACTGTGAGAAATAAATATTTGTTATTTAACCCTCGCAAACTATGGTATCTTGTTATAGCAGCCTGAAATGACTAAGACAGGTTACTACTGTGAAAAACCAAATTCTTCTTGTAAGAATTGTGGATTACACAAGAATATTATTCCTTATAAAACTGATTATTTCGGGGCACCTGGGTGGCTCAGTGGTTGAGCATCTTCCTTCGGCTCAGGGCATGATCCCAGAGTCCTGGGATCCAGTCCTATAGCAGGCTCCGGGCAGGAGCAGGGAGCTCGCCTCTACCCGTGTCTCTGCCTCACTTTGTGTGCCTCTCATGCATAAATAAATAAAATATTTTTTAAAACTTATTATTTCAAGAACAGAAAAAGTGATGGGACATGTTTCTATATATTCTGCAATATTGGGTTGCTTGCCTCCAAAGACTGAAGAATAGGACTTTGTCTTTCCAAAACATCATGTCATCAGTCTTATTTTTATTTTTTATTTTTTTATAAATTTACTTTTTATTGGTGTTCAATTTTCCAACATATAGAATAACACCCAGTGCTCATCCCATCAAGTGCCCCCCTCAGTGCCCGTCACCCATCACCCCCACCCCTGGCCCACCTCCCTTTCTACCACCCCTAGTTCGTTTCCCAGAGTTAGGAAAAAAAAATGAGAGGGAAATATCAGGGAGGGAGACAGAACATGAGAGACTCCTAACTCAGTCTTATTTTTATAAAAGCAATTAGGTCCTTTCTAACAAGGGATTCACTGCCTATAACTTCAGGAAACTGAGTCACATGAGAGCATTTAAAAGCCCTCATGTTAATTTCAGCATGTTCTCATATTGACTATCCTAAACTTTTATGCAAGGGTGTTCTAGAGCCTCTCCTATGATTCATGTGACACATTTGTATTCATTCTTTCCAATTCCTTGTTCAGTAAGAGCACATTGGTAGCCTGAATTTGGCAATGGGGAGTATTTATTCCAAGGAAATATGTAAACAGAACAAATCAGAACTTTTGTTTTCCAGAGAGCTGGTTGTTAAACATATACCAGCACCCTGCTGTTATATGCAAGGTAAATGTCACTAGGTATGGCTCCCCTATAGAGCTTTTTCTGATTAAACTCTTAGCTGGTTCATTAGGGAAGAGTCTTTATATTTATATTCATTCTTCTCCTCCTACTCTCCAGCCCCACCTTCTTCTCTCTTTCTCTCCTTTTTCTGACAGCAGAGTTCCTCAGTGCTCAGCCTTGTTTGAAACAAATATCCCAGAAGTTCTCTCTGAGCAAAACAACCAGCAAACAGTTATTCCTCAGCTTTTTAACTCAGCTGAGTCAGGTACCATCGCAGTTACCACTCTAGACAGTTTCCCCACTTGTTTAGCACCTGTTTCTGTTTTACACAGGCAGACTCACCTGATGTCTTCTCTGATACTTAGATAGCTCGGACAGAGGAAAGTGCCACATAATTGAATCACTGTATCCAATATCCAACTTAACTAAACCACTACTCAGTGAGCAGTGTTTTCCATGGAAATCAATTTGCCTATAGGGCACTTTTTATTTTTTATTTTTGTAAAGATTTTGTTTTTAAGTAATCTCTACACTCAGTGTGGGGCTCAAACTCAGAGCCCCGCAATCAAGAATCACACACTTTACCGACAGAGCCAGCCAGGTGCCCCTACTGGGCACTTTTTAAACCAAATGAACTGGTTTTATCTATTTTATGCCTTCTATTACTGTCCTAAGCACTGGAAGGGATACAAGGCAGAGAAAAGGGTCATCTCTTACAGAATCCTTCCAAACTTTGGAAAGTCAGAACTGCTGAAACATATGAAGCAACTAGGAAAGAAAAGAACTGAATTGTTGGGGACCCCTGGGTGGCTCAGCAGTTTGGCGCCTGCCTTTGGCCCAGGGCGTGATCCTGGAGTCTCGGGATCGAGTCCCACTCGGGCTCCCTGCATGGAGCCTGCTTCTCCCTCTTCCTGTGTCTCTGCCTCTCTATGTCTATCATAAATAAGTAAATAAATCTTAAAAAAAAACAAAAAACGAAAAAAGAACTGAATTGTTAAATGCCAGTCAATGTACTAAAGACCTAGAGGGGTCAGGAAAGACTTGATTTAGGGATTTCTACTTAAGTTTGTCTTTGAGTGATGACTAGGACTGGGACATAAGGTCCCACTTTGTGTGGGATGGATAGCATTAGCGAAGGACTTGGTCTGTGAGCAAGTAACATCTCATTTGTGGGAATGATTAGGAAATTTGGATGGATCCTGGGAGATTTCTAAAAGCCAAATAAAAAACTTGTTAAACGCAATCAGCAATAGAAAGCTATTATAGAGCTGTTGAGCATCATAATGATGACATTAAAGGGATGCCTTTGAAGATTAATCTGCCAGCATTATGAAAGAGAGATTATATAGGTTAAGGTTAGTGGCAGGGGAACAAGTAGAAGTAACTTAGGTTGGCCTCATTAAAAAGCACATCAAGGGACACCTGGGTAGCTCAGCAGTTGAGCGTCTGCCTCTGGCTCCGGGAGTGATCCCAGAGTTTTGGGATCAAGCCCCGCATTGGGCTCCCCGTGAGGAGCCTGCTTCTCCCTCTGCCTGTCTCTGCCTCTCTCTCTGTGTCTCTCATGAATAAGTAAATAAAATCTTTTTTTTAAAAAGCACTTTAAGACCACAGCAGGGAGCAGATCACGGCCAAAACTTGGTGGAAAGCTACTTATCCACTATAGCAGAGGTAAGGTAAGCAGAGGTCAGAAGCAAGCTCCAAAACACAGCATGCTTGGACATGATACCAGCAGCCACCAGAATCAGAAGAGTTGATTGGATGGGCAGAACACAGAAGAAATCTAAGTGATGGTGAAAGAGGGCTGACCAGATGTGACAGTGCAGCAGGTGTGGGAGAGACTGTTCCAGGCTTCTCCTTAGGAAAGGATCCAGACACTAGAGCTCCTTAGGAAAGGATGCAGATACAGGAGCTCAAGCTTCTTGAGCCTTGACATCACCTGGGGCTCAATGTAGGGCCCCAGTCCAAACAGGAACCAGAGCACAACGTGATAGAATATGAAGAAGAAAGATAATCAAAGGAAAATTCTGGTCTAATAGCTAACACAAGAGGGGTGTCAGAGTATGCCAATCCAAGGAACACCTAGGGACCTGAGGTTTGGATCTCATATAGCAGACTTTGGGCTGAGCTATATTCATGGTAAAGAAGAAATAGAGGACATGGGGGAGCCCAACCACAATGGATAGCTGTTGCATTTCAGTGATTGATTCTAAACCTATACCAGGTTGCAGATTCAAAGCTTTTGATTTCTGATCTTCTTAGAATTCTTTCAGAAACTACCAAATCCCAATGAGAGTAGCTGAGGAAAAAGAAGTGGGAGATATAAAATGAGGGTTGACCCTTGGAACAGATGGAATAATACAGGTAGTAGGAGCCTATAGTTTAATTTTTTGATATTTTAGCCTATTGATTTATGTTTTGGAAAAGTATACATGCCTAAGGGCCAGGGGAAACCAAGCAGTTGGGAGAATTTGAGAGGTATTTACATATGATTTCAATAAAATGTTGAATAGCTATCATGTACAAGAATTGTATTGTTCTGATTCATTTAGATTTCTGATTATTAGAAAACTTTTTTGGGTATAAACTCTTGCTATATATACTTTTCTCAGGTTAGCTTAAGTTTCCAGACTTATCATGGTAGTATAAGGCACATAATATTACTTCAACATTTGAAGATTGCACATAATTCACAGACTTTATTCTTTACTGAAGAATCACAAAATATAGTTTGGGACAATTTCTTATTAACTCCAGAACATACATTTTTATAAATGAGGCCCCAGTTTGAGCTTATTTTCTCATCATTTGCCTGTAGCAATTCAGTATGTGGTCCTAACAATGTGGAGGATCCCATTTAATTCTAAGGGACTATGGTTTCCTTATGATTCTAGACATACACTCATACACATAAAAAAGGTTAATTGAGGATTTTGCTTGTTTGAATACATATTAGTTATCAAACTTTGAATAAATAACATTTTAGAGTTTTTCTGAAGATTTCCACATTACACTATCCAAAATCTGTTACCAAATAGAGGAACACAGGAAAAAGTCTATGAGCAAGTCTATTAATAGAGGAAGATTTCTGTTTCAAGCAAAGGAAAAGAGGAAATCTAGGCTTTATTTCATGTACATACCATGTGACCAAAACTGTTCTAGCTGTTTCACACATGTTCATATTGAATCACAGCAATTGTGTGAGATATTTTGTCTCCATTATGGAGATGAGGAGTCAGGAATTCAAAGACATGTATTAACTGGGGAGTAGTATAGCTGGTAAACAGCACAGCCAGAATTAAACTTAAGGTCTATCTAATTCTAAAGCTCATTCTTGTTTTCATTGCCCAATATTTCAGAAGTATATTTATACACTAGACTTTTATAAAAGAAATTTTTAAATCCATGTTTTAGATGCTGCAGCTATGAAGTCTGTATCAATACATTTTCTGAGATACTAAAACAGAATTACTCCTACAGATCAATTCCCAAATACAAATACTTTTTTCTATATAATAATTCAATATTGCTCAAAATAAAAATAAGCTGAGAAGACCTCCTGGTCTAGGGATAATCTTACAAGAGCAATGGCATACAAGTTCCATCTGCTGTCAGATCTGATGAATTGATAGTGGCTGCCCGGATCTCTAAATGGAAAACAAATCTGAGGTCACATCTAGGTCACTAGGAAGGAGCCTTGGGATCCATAAGAGATGAAGGCCATGGTCACAGGTGAGGAAATGGCAGCTATGTGCCATGTATTGGCTAGAGCTGCCACAAATATTAGTAAAGTAATATGTAATTTGGTATGCTAATGCTCAAAATTGCCTTTCATACTCAAATTTCTGTCACTTTAATTCTCTCAAAATGATTCTTATTTTGGGGGCTTAGTGTTTCCTTGCCTGATTGTAGGAATCATCTAGATTAATTGCTTAAAAATACCGTATCCCAGGCCTATCTGGAAGATTTAGGAGGTTTAGAGTAGGAGGCCTGGAATTTTATGTTCTGGCAAGTTTGGGATCATTTGAGTTGCCTTCGTGTTCAGAAAGCCCCTGTGAAAGACAAACATGAAGTTTTTGAGCAGCAGTAATTTAAGACATACTCCCTGGTAGAGATTTGAGCACTTACTGGCCAGGGGCAAACAACAGATCAATTTGATGCTGACTGGTGATCAGAGAAATTCAGTGTTGGCTTACCCACTCCATCTGGCTCTGCCCAGTTTACTGACTTATTCTTGTCCTGCTTTACCTCTTTTTTTTTTTTTTTAAGATTTTATTTATTTATTCATTCATGAGAAACAGAGAGAGGAGAGAGAGAGAGAGGCAGAGACACAGGCAGAAGGAGATGCAGGCTCCATGCAGGGAGCCTGACGTGGGACCCCATCTCGGGTCTCCAGGATCACGCCCTGGGCTAAAGGCAGCGCTAAACCGCTGAGCCCCCTGGGCTGCCCTCGGTCTGCTTTACCTCTTGCTTACTCCACTCAGGGCAACACAAGTGTTCTTTCTGTTGCTCCAGTATATGCATGTTCCTTCTCAAAGTCTTTGTCCTTTCTGTTCCCTTGCATGGTATGTCATTCCTGGAGACCTTAACAGGACTAGTGTCCCTAATCCTCTCTTAAGCGGTAGGGCTATAATGTGGAAAAGCTAAATGGCAAGCAAGGAGGAAGATCTTAAGTCTGTGAAGTAGACTCACTGCTTATATGACAAACTCTTTAATATTGGAAAAGGGAGGCCATAGCTGAAGCAATGGGTTATGCCAGTCATTGCACAGCGTCTACAAAGATGTAAAGAAATAATGGTTTTTCTAAAAAATAGAGAATGACAAATATAAAAACAGAAAGTCACTAGTTGAATAACAATGAAATCTGGGTAAAATGTATTTAAAACCATTAAATCACTGCCTTATCTTTTTTGATTCCTACAGGATGCTTATAAGTAGAATCATCTGACTGTATCTTTGAAGGAGTATTAGGATTTGGGAAGCGTCTTAATAAACACTAACTGAAGCCACTCTAAAGAAAACATCATTAATCATGTCATCTGATAAGAGATACTGTCAGTGTTACATTTAGAAATTTATACTCAGACTGAATTCCAGTAAACATCCCTTGTGTACATTAGGGATTAGGAAAATGAGGGCTTCTTTGTTTACTATAAATTAAAAATAATACTTAGGCCAAATTTCTCAAAATGGAAATCACCCAGACACATTGGATCTCCCAGATGTAGAGTCTTTCTACCCGGTTCACTTTGCACAATGTTGCTGTATTATCTTTCAGAGAGTACTATATTTTTTAAAAAGTGCTATTTTCATTTTAAAGCCGTCTACTGAAAATAAACTGAAAAGGCTACAATAGCTCTCTTTTACTTTTAAAATAAATACAAAGTCTTCAGGTTGATATTTAAGACACCTACTTAGTTATTATTAGGTTTATCCATTATTAGGTAAGGTTTATATCAATTTAAAAATATCAACCAAACCATAACAACTGACTGCTTAGTATGTGGTAAACATTAAATGAGGCATCTCAAAGATACAAAGATCAATAAATCCTTAATGATTCCCCAAATTAATCTTATAAGAATATGCAACATTGTAAAGAATAATGAGGACAAAAGAATTTGCAAGAGAGAGACACAAAGAGATCAGATAATGTGATGTTTGTAAAAGAAGTGGGCTTTGAAGAAAAGTGAGATTCAGTCAAGTGGAGGGTAACAGAGAGACTACTAGAAGTTAGGAGAATGTGTGTAAAGGAATGATGGCAGATGTTGCAAGTATTTTCTGGGGCAATACAGAGATCAATAAGGACAGAGCAGAAAGTTTATATTGGGAGTAGTGGATCAGATTTTGATGATCATGTATGAAAATAAAGTATAGGGTTTGTTGTAAACAATATGAAGGAATTATTGAAAATTTTATTATGAGGTTAAGGTAATAAAAGTAATATTTTAGGAAAATAAGTCTGGCAGAAGTGCAGAGAGAATCTGTAGGAGGATATTAGGGTAAGTGCTTACCTTAGACGTGAGTGATATTAAGAGGCCTTGACACTTAAGAACTGCCACAGTGGCTGAGATAAGCTGTATCAGTGGGATGGTGGGGAAGAACTTTGAGAAGAGCCAAGAATTGGGAGAAAAGCCCTGTATTATAGTGTAATAATGAGTCGGGTCAAAAAGGATACCTCAGTAAGAAAATAGTTATCAATCTTGTAATGATTTTCAGAAATGCCAAAGAGAATGAGGAAAGGTCAATAGAAATAAAATAAAAATAAATAAAATAAATGCTTAGCCTGAAGGGAAACTACCAAAAGACTAGAAAAGTAAATTATTCCCATGTGGTATAAAATACATGGAAACCAATTACCAACAAATCCTGAGAGAATAAAAAAACTGGAAGTTCATAAAGATAAAAGATACGATCCCCAAATAAGGAAGTCTTGTAGCAAATCTCTTAAAAAAAAAAACCTTCAGGGAGGTATTGAATATTAAGAATGGGAATGATCCATGATCAATTTGTTGAACCGAATGAATTTCATGAGTATATTAAAGAGCAACGGAATCATTGTGACTCTCTCCACCCTTAGACCAAAAGACTTCAGAGTTTTGCCATAAGAGATAAATTCATGAGTATAATTCTTGAAAGAGGGCAAAATTTGAAGGTGTGCTTTTAGACTTGAAAGGTTGTACCCTATACTGCCTTCTCCATTACAAGGGTATGAAAGTTATACCACACTTTTTTCCAGTGCTTTACAGTGTTGTTTTTTATGACCATTTCTCCTGGAATTTATTTTTATGCATTATTTAAGGATGAGAAAAAACTGGTTTCCCAATTAATAGTTATCCAGCATCATTGATTCATCAGTGCATTATTTATCTAATGACATGCTATACCAATTTTGTCCTGTAAATGCATATTTGATCGAATGCTACTTTGGCAGAATTAATTATAATATACACAATATTATAATATATATGTAATATATATGTACACAGACACCCCCACTTACACAGTTCACACAGATCTGAACTGCTTGGGTCCACTTGCATGCAGACTTTTAAAAAGTAAAATAGTACAGTACTGTAAATGTGTTTTCTCTTCCTTATGATTTTAACAATATTTTCTTTTCTCTAGTCTACTTTATTATCAGATATAGTATGTAATATGTATGATATGCAAAATATGTGTTGTTTTGACGTTTATGTTATTGGTAAGGCATCTGGTCAACAGTAGGCTATTAGTGGTTAGGTTTCGGGAGAGTCAGAAGTTGTAAGAAGGTTTTTGACTGTGTGTGTGGTTAGGGCCCCAACTCTCACCTTGTTCAAGGGCCAACTGTATATTTACATACATTTCCTCCCTTCTAGCTTCTAAGTACTGTTGTGAGCTCTCATCCAACAGAAGCTGGTATGTAGTGTGATGGGCTACATAAAATAGTTCTTTTTAAAAAAAAAATATTTTATTTATTTGCTCATGAGAGACACAGAGAGAGAGGCAGAGACACAGGCAGAGGAAGAAGCAGGCTCCATGCAGGGAGCCTGACATGGGACTCGATCCCAGGTCCCTAGGATCACACCCTGGGCCAAAGGTGGCTCTAAACCACTGAGCCACCTGGGCTACCCAATAGTTCTTGACCAATAAGCATAAGTACACTATAGCTTTCAGCTACAGAATCTGTTACTTTGCTAACCATGGGGTGAATATAATCCGCAGTTATTTATACGCTATGGCCTCTCTTTCATTTATTTTTCATTCAGAGAACAGTTCCTCCAAAATGACTGGTTAAATGTGTGGAAATAACATTGAATATACTCCATATACACAAGGTAATAGTGTTAAAATGGTACTTTAAGTGGAAGTTTTGAAGAGGCTGGAGGTGCTTTCCAGGATTGAATCAAGTAAGCAAAAAGTTAAGATCATCAAGAAGACAGATATTGATAAGTGTCAACTTACATTAAGGAGCCTATTATAAGCATCACTATCATTTGGTTTGACCAACAATTATATGAAGATACCTAAGGAAAAAAATTATGGCAGGAGTCTCATCCCCATTTCAGAGAATCTGAGTAGATTGCAGGAGTAGTTGCCAAGGCAGGATATCAGGAAAGCATCTCCACAGAGACTTTGTAATAGTGATTCTCCTAGAGAATTGATTCAGTTATGCTTCTTTTTCCAGTAACACAATCCCTCCATTAATTAGGGTATGGGTATACTCAATTCCGGTAAGTATACGTAGGTCTGTTTCAGGAATCTAAATCCTGTAATATTAATTTATGTGTCCATTCCTGCATTGATGTAACAGTTTTAATTACTGTAGCTTTATAAGATTTAACATATTAAACATTTTGAAAAATATCTTGCATATTTTTATTGCTTATTTTTCTAGATGAACTTCAAGAAAATCTTTTCAAGTTTTTTTTTAATCCTCTTAGAATTTTGATTGGGGTTATACTGACTACATGATTTGAGGAAACTCTCATATTATTCTTCTTCTCCAGGTTCATATCTTCTACATCCTTTAGCAAAGTTTTTCAAACAAGTCCTACAGTGTTCATTTCTTACTGGTTATTTTGCAGATTTTATTGTTCAAGGTTGTGGAATTTTTTTTCAATTATAATGTAAAATTATGTTTAGTTTGTATTTAGAATAGGCAATTATTTATCTTACATGTAGTCACTTTCCTGACCTCTTGTAAGGAACAAATTTTCTTTTGATTGTTGGATTTTTTTGTTGACAATCATGATGTTTGTAAATAAGGACAGTTTTGACTCTTTTTTGACCCAATATTTCTTCTTTTTCTTGCCTTATTCCACTGGCTTAGAAATTTGACTGATTGTAGGGATCCCTGGGTGGCGCAGCGGTTTGGCGCCTGCCTTTGGCCCAGGGCACGATCCTGGAGACCCGGGATCGAATCCCACGTCGGGCTCCAGTGCATGGAGCCTGCTTCTCCCTCTGCCTGTGTCTCTGCCTCTCTCTCTCTCTCTCTGTAACTATCATAAATAAATTAAAAAAATAAAAAATCTTTAAAAAAAAAAAAAGAAATTTGACTGATTGTAGTGGGAATCATTAATTATATCTTTGTAAGTCTCTAGTGGATTTTATTAGGTCAAGCAAGCTTCGTTCTATCCCTACTTTACTGATAGTTTTTCACAAGATTGCCAAGATGATTGCAGTAAATTCTCTTTACTGTATATGGTCTACATAAATTTCTTTAAAAAAATATATGAAGACTTTTTGTGACCTATTAATATTTTTTATATCATAAATGTTTTCATTTATGCTGGAAAAATGTGAATTATCTGTTTAGTTTCCATAAGTAGTTATTAAAATAAAATCTTTTGATTGTTTATGAGAGTTTTGTTAAAATTTCCCTCTATTAATGTAGTTTATATATTTCTTCTCATATTCTCACTCGAATTTATCCTCATATTGTCACATATTTAATAAACATTAAATGTTAGATACATAAAGATTCTTGATGGTTGTAACTTATTGGAGGGGTTTAATCAGCAAAACATAATTCCATGTTTACTTTGACTGAAAATCACTCCTACTTTCTCTCTGTGAGCATTTAATTGGCATATTTTTCATCAGCCCTTAATATCAAAATTTTTGTTTAGGTGTGTCTCTTGTAAACGGCTTATCACTTGATAATTTTCCTACCCAACCTAATAATCTCTTTTATAAGGTTAATTTAACATAATTGACTTCAGTTGACACATTGACTTTAGCTTAACATATATTTGATATTTTCCATGTGCTATATTTTCTCCCATGTTTACTTCCTATCTTCAGCTGGATTTTTTTTGTTTTTTACTTTGTTCATTATGCCATTTTGGCATTACAATGGCCATTATGCATTTTTTTTTTCTGTTTAGGAGTTTTCAAGTAATCCATTCCATTTTTTTCTTACTAGTCCTTGAATTTTAAAAAAAACAGTTTTTTTCTATAATGTCAATAATTTGTCAGTAACCTCCCTCCCAAACTAGATAAGATTATTAATATCCTTAGACCAACCCTAATATCACCTAACTTCCCACACTTTGTGGATATGATCTGGAATTTTATTTACAGATTTTAAAATAATTTAATTTATACTGTGGCTCAATTTTTATGTGAATTTTATGTGAAGTCTTAATAACTGGATAATCTTCACAATAACTTCTTGAAAAAATATTTTTCTATCAGTTTCACCATTATCTCTTTTAATTCATGTGTTCCTCTTAGTTGTATATATATTTTTTATTTTCAGTATTCTTAAGTGGTATTTCCAGAAAGCATTCATGGTGGCAAAATCCCTGAGTCTTTTAATATATTAAAATGCCCTACCTTTGCACTCAAAATTAAATGGTAGTTTAGCTGGGGAAAGAAATTTAGGTTAAAAATAATGTCCTTTAGAATGCAAAAAAAAAAAATTTCCATTTTTCTTATTGCCTGGTAGATCAAATGGAAAATCTAATAGCAATCTGAATATTGTTCCTTTAAAATCACCTTGTTTATGTTTCATTGTTTAGAAGCTTTTAGTGCCTGTCTGCATTTATTTTTTTAGAGATCAGAAATTTCATGATATGCCTAGATGTGGTTTTTTTTTCACATACATGCAGACATTTTACTAGTTTCCCCAACAAGAGTACAATAATACCAATTTTTAAATATAAATCTGAGGTCATCTGAGATGCCAACCAAATACAAGGAAGGAAAATAAAGGGAAATGCTTAATCAAAAGGCACTATAACACCACCTAAAATCTACAGTCACAGTAGTAGTAGGCTAAAATTAATCTATAGCAAAAATATCTAATATAAATGTGAAAAGATTGCATAGCAGGAAGTGGATTTGCTTTCCAGAACACTGGCACACTGATCATTTGGACCCAATAGGATATTTGTCCTGGACAAGTTCAAGGTAATTAGAGGTAAAACTAAATCGAAAGTTGCAGGTACAGGGGCACCTGGGTAGCTCAGTCAGCCAGGCCTCCGTTTCTTGGTTTCAGTTCAGGTCATGATCTCAGGATCCCGAGATCAAGCCCTGCAGGGGGCTCTGCATTCAGCAGGGAGTCTGCTTCAGATTCTCTCTCTCTCTCCCTCTCCCTCTCCCTCCCGCTCTGTGGAGAATCCAAGATAAACAGTCTCCAAACAGATGGTGACAGATTCCTCTTGCTGCACTTTGCAGCTTCCTCTCATGATCCTACCCAGTGGCTGTTCAAGCTGAAAGCTGCTACTCTTGTCTTGGAGGGGGTTTAGCATAGATATTGGAGAACTTGTGACAAATGGGGGGAGGAGCAGCCCAGAGGAGGGGGAATAAAAAGGAGTGAAGGGTGGTATGAAAAGGTAGTGGTGAGAGGATGGTGGATCAGATTGGCTGCAGTTGCTAGTTATCCTGAGGCATTCATATGTAGCTTAAACTTCCCTAATCACTTTCAGACACCTCCACACAACACCCTCAAAGTCTGAAATCAGTAGCTGAACTGCAGTGAGAGCTGCAAGGTTCACAAAATACTCAAGAAGCCAGAATGAGACAACCTAGAGAGAAAATCCCAGCAATTATCCTCAATCTTTCTTCAATATAAGATAAACTCAAATATATCAGATGTGGGATGCAGAAAGCCACAAAGTGAGCAAGCGGGTCTTCTACTGAACTTTTCCTCAAATTCCAAGAAAAAAAACAAGTGGCAGGGTATGTTTTCATTCTTTTTTTTTATTTTATCTTATTTCATTTTAAAATAGAATGACCCGAGGTCGTTCTATTATAAAGGGACATGGCTGAATAGGTAGGAAACAAGACTCCCCATTGTGAGTTCTTCTGATGGCTTCGGCGAGGATCATGGAGATGTCGATCACCTGTATTTTGGAGCAGTGCTTCATCTTCTCCTCCTGAGGTGTGATATTCATGACTACTACTGCTTCAAAGCATGCACTGTTGATGCGAGGAATGGCCGGGCCAGAAGAGATTCCGTGAGTCAAGATTCTGTGAGTCAACGTTGACCATTGAGTCAAGTTTCCATGAGTAAACTCTGGTGGCTCCAGCTGAGAGAAGTTTGTCAGCTGCATGACAGATGGTGCCACAGGTGTCAGCCATGTCATCCATGAGGATAGCCACACGGTCCCTCAAGGCTCCCACTAGCACCCTAAAGTCCATGTTATTGGCCTTCTTCTGTTCCTTGTGAATCAAGGCGAAGTCCACGTTCAACCTGTCAGTGAAGGAGGTCACTCTCTTGGCTCCCCAGGGGCATCTGTCTGGTGAGACGACAGTGCAGTTCCTCCACTCAGAGATACTCTCCCTTTATGCACTTGAGGACAGCTGGCTCTGCACGCACATGGTCTACTGGGATGTCAAAAAAGCCCTGAATTTGAGAAGTGTGTAAGTCCAAGCATGTAAAGCCCTAAATTTGAGAAGCATGTAAACCCGTGGGGATGATATGATCTGCACCTGCTACAGACAGCATATCTGCAACAAGCTTGGCAGGTATGGGGCCCGGCTCTTATCTTTCTTACCCTGCCGGGCATAAGGGAAGCACGGGATGACTGCAGTAACCCAGTGGGCAGAAGCGATCTTGCAGGTGTTGATCATGATCAACAGCTCCATTAGGCCGTCGCTGGTGTGGCCGCAGCCGCTCTGCACCGTGTAGTTGTCCTCTCCTCGCTCGCTCTTGCCCATTTCCACGCAGGTCTCCTGGTCACTGAATTTCTTGGTCACCAGCCTGCAGAGCTCCAGCCCCAGGTGGTGGGCAATTTCCTGGGATAAGTCCTGGTGGGAGCTGCCACTGAAGATTTTGATGTCTGGCATTATGGTCAGTAGGTCGGGCACTCGTCGTCCAGCGGCCACCGCTGCGGCCGGGACCACAGCCCGAGTCAGACCCGGGACCAGCCAAGGCCTTTGGGTTGTGCTGGTTCTGGCCACGAGCTGCTCCACGGTAGGAAAAGCTCCTGTTTCACATTCACTTCACACTCTGACAAAGTGCCCAAAATCAAGTCTTGGGCAGCCCTGGTGGCTCAGCAGTTTAGCACCTGCCTTCAGCCCATGGCATGACCCTGGAGACCCGGGATCGAGTCCCGCATCGGGCTCCCTGCATGGAGCCTGCTTCTGCCTCTGCCTGTATCTCTGTCTCTCTCTCTCTCTCTCTGTATCTCTATGAATAAATAAATAAAATCTTAAAAATAAAGTTTGGAAATAGTATAAATAGTTCATGGGGGGTCGGTGGGTAATAAACATACAAAAATTGCTAGTAACCAGGAAAATGCTAATTATTTTCACACATCAGACGCGCCAAATTTATGAGATAGATAACTCCTCTATTGTAATAAAATGGGTAAGTGTAAGTTTTGCAAGGGAAATTTTCTTGTGTATAACCTTTGACTGGATGTATCTGCTTCTAGGGATCTATTCAATGGAAATAATTGCAGGCATCCCGAAAATGTATTGATGGTGGTATTTATTGCTGTATTAATTCATTCGATCAATATTTCCTGAGGTAATCCGAGTGTCAAGTGTTGTATCATTTACAGAATATAAGATGGTGAATGACAAATAGTAATCTCTCTAGAATTACCAAGAATAGCAAAATCTGGAAAATAATGAATGTCCATTAACAGGTAAATTATCATATAATGTATTATATGCACATAAGCAGCCATTAAAGAAATTGACTTATGTGTAGTCATATGGAAATATCCCCAAGGTATTTCTAAAAAATTCAGTCAAAAAGATATGCATAATATGAAATTTACATATTTAAAAGTAATAGTCAAAACATCAAGTCATTATGGGGGTTCTTTTGTTGTGATTATCTTTGGAGAGGGGAGTAATTTGGTGGAAGTTTGGGATGAAGGGCTATCACATTTTATTGCCATCTATTAATATAGTATTTGCACTTGCATTACTTATACAATGAAAAAAACACTAATAAAATATATAAAATGATTAAGTGTTAGTAAATTTTAAGTACATAGCTTCTAAAGTGAATTGAGAGTTAGAGTAATGGGGAAAGAAGTGGAATGCAGCACAGATGAGGAATTTCAAGAACAAACTGTGTCATAAAAATAATGGAGGCATCAGATATAGATCATACATTTTTATCCTGCTCATTGTGTGTCTGACATTTGGTTTGGAAACATTTTGGTTTAGCCTAAAATCAACCATTTTTTCATATTTTGAAATTAGTAAATAATTTGCTGAATATATTTTCTCACCCCACTTTTGAGCTCCCCCACTGGGTTGGGTTCACAGATGGGATAAGCTCAGGAATTAGAGTAGGCAACAGAAATGGGTAAGATTTGGCAATGTCCATGAAACACACTACTTTGCTAGAAAAAAAGTGTTTTTATATCAAATGTGCTATTATTATAAAGCCATATAAACAGCCATGTCAAAAAGACCAATCAAAATGTCCTGCTGCTGATCCAGTCACATCTCCCCAACATCAACATCTCCCAGTCCTCAATTCAGACTCTTCATGGTTGACAGTGCATGCCAGCTCATTTCTGTCCACAGCCCTCCATTCATGTTCCTTCCTATCATAAAATCAGCAGACCCATCTATACTATGTAATTCTCCTCCCTGGCCTGACTACATACAGTGATTTCTAAAGAAAATTCTGTGGCTTAATTTAGCAGCACTAAAAAGTACTTGCAGCTTCAATTAAAATGATTTTTCTCTTAGTGTTCTCAATGTGTCACACATTTTTCACTTTTTAAAGCAACAGCAAACAGATTTTTAAATAGACTTATTATTACCTAAATAGGACTGAATGCTAATGTAAACATTAAAAACACATAGTTGGTTGCATTTTCCTTGAGGTGTTAAGTAGGAGAAATTTTTGTCTTGCTGCTATTTTTGCTCCAAGTTCTGGCTGTTGCAACACCTTATAGTTTCAGGGATTTGTCTAAAATCATAAAATGTTAAAGATGGAAATGGCCTTCGAGACCTTCCAGTCCAACATCCTGATTCACAGACATAGATCTGAGGCCCAGAGAAATGAAGCAACTTGACTGGGATCTAACAGCTAATTAGAGGGCAGAGTGTGCACTAAAATGTGGGATTCTTGAATTTCCAAATAGGGTTTTTTTTTTCACTATTTCATTTTTCTTTGAGGTTTATGAGAATGAAGGAAAAATTTAAAAGTCCAGCAGAAATTTTCATATAAAAATGTTACTTTTTTTATTATCAAACAACTACAAGGAACAAAGTCCCAAACCTGAGACTGGAAAACTCTTTAAAAAATTATTTCCTGAAGTGAGCAATTGGCAGTGTCATGGAAATATCTTTATTACTCTGACATTTCTGTTACGTGAATCTATTGCAAGGGGATTTAGCTCCTGTTTACTTTGGTCTCTGTAGGTTGAGAAAGACATCTATTTTATCATTGGCTGTTTCTAACAAAAGTTACAAGTAGGAATGATGCTTATTGAAGAACACATTCTCTGTATTTAAGACATCATATCTGAATAAATTACTCTGGATAAATAAATTGTGGTATAGAGAAAATACCTATCTTTCTCTTTCCCAAGGCAAGCATCTTTAAATGTCATCTCTACAGATCTGTGAGCATTGCTATATTTTGAAGGTCTTTGAGTCAATACCCAGAATACATATATATATATTACCTTGGAAATAGTTTCTTGCTTTACTGATTATTCTTTTACCCTTCACAATTCCAACATAAATAATTCAAAGAGAGAGCCCTGATGCAGCTTGATCAGCTAAGGAGAAAAGAAATCCAGTCAATTCTTTTAGAAAGTGGAGAAAAACAGTTGTTGTATTTTAAGCAAAATAAATGCTTTCACTAAACATACTTGCAGTTGACAAAATGCTAGATGTTTAGGTGGCAATTATAGTTCTTTGATAAACTGTCAAATCTTGTCACAACACATGTTACAAACAAGGACAGATTTAGATGTCCTTTATGACAGCTTTGTGTAGGTTGAGAATGTTTGGCAGTTAATTTCAAACAAGGAACATATTTTTCTTTCCAGCAGTTATCTGCTTGTTTATTAGGAAGAGTTTCTTTGTGCCTTTAATCTTACTTGTTTGACTCACAGTTCCAGATCATTATTGTAACATTACCTTACCTCATTTATTTTGTTCATAATAATCATCCACAATACTTTGAGAAAATTTCCCACAGAGTTTTACATTGGTAGAAATGCTTTAAATTTTGTAACTTTTTACAATTAAAGTTGAGTACTGTGTGCGTTTACTGAGCTTTTAGTTGGAAATCTGTCATTTTACACAATAGATGTGAAGATAGTGATTAGGTAAACAAAGCTCAGTGAAATAAATAGGAGAAAAGGAGAAAATTTTGTGATTCAGAAATGCCACTTTAACTCTGAGTATATTATTGTAGATGCATGGGGGTATTTTTGAAACGCTTTCAATTTTAAAAAAAACTTCGGGAGAACTTGAAAATCCTAGTCTGAGATAATAATCTTGGAATAAAAATGATGGTACATCTGCTGAATAATATATAATTGCAATGATAGATGAAGCAGTATATGGAGAGGTTCCATAATTAGTAAATTGCAAATAAGGAATATCTTCCTAATATTTGTGTGAAATATTTAAGTCTTTTGAAGCAGTTTTTGATGATGGATCTTTGTCTTCTCGTGTGGAATATTAGTTTCATGAAATTAGTGAAAAGATAACTCATGTTAATTATATTTTGAGAAAACACAAGGTCCATTTATGCTATTCAAACCTACTTTTGACATTTAAGACATTTTATTTTTTCTTTTCAATTGTGACCATTTATTTAATCCCCATAATAAACTTTAAGATCAAAGTTGAGTGAGGTGTGGTTTGGAATGGTTCAGTGGTTCTCAAACTTGAAAGGCATCAGGGTATCTAGGAGGGACTGTTAGAATATACATTCCTGAGCCCTGTCCCTACAGTTCTCGGTTAGTAGGTCTAAGGTGGAGACTTAGACTTTGTGTTTTACTAAAATACTAGGCAATGCTAATGCTGCCCTTCTGGTGACCACACTTTTGAGAACCACTGGTTTATATCATCAACATTTATTTTGCCATTTGAGAAAATAAAAGGCATGGTTGGTTTATTATTCTTTGATTCATTTCTCTAGCTATTCTGATGTGGCATTTTAATTTTGCTTCTAGATTTTTTTTCTCTTCATCGCCTTCTTTTCTGTGTATGAATTTTGTTTTGAAATATCACATAATTCTTTAAAAACTATAAACATACACACTTCAACCTAATATTTTGACAAGTACATGTAGGTTATGAACTCCTATTATTTTGGGGATTTAAAAAATCCATTAGGCATTTGCACATCTAAAAAGCAATTTCTACCTACTAGCCCAGTAAAAATTGAATAAAAATTAAGAGGCTTTCCTGTTTATGATCTAATTTCCCTTCCTTGAGTTTCTTAAAGTATTTGCCACTGAGAAAAATCTTTTGTCATACTCTGAAGACCATTTGGCTGTTCATAGGGATACTTAGCATTGTATAGGGTAAATAGTTGCTAGGTTGATTTGATGTTGCCCCTTGGGAGGAAGTCTTTGTGTATTAGTTTATTTAAGAAAAAATAAGCAAACACAAAAGAGTTTCTTCATCAAATATGTCTTAGAATGAGTAAAACCTTAAGGCCTACCTATTGTTCTTCCTCAAGGATATACTGGCTCTTCTTATCCCTTCATACTTACACTCAAATTTTAGAATCAGCTTTCAAATTTCACTAAAATTTTTTTAAAATTTTTATTGGAATTGCATTAAATCTATGAATCAGTTTAGGGGGAAATTGACTTTGTCATATTAAGGTTTCCAATCCATGAACAAACTATTTATTTCCACTTAATTACTCTTTAAAATGAAAATAAATTTTCATAATCTTTCTGTAGAAGTCTTCCCTTAGAAGTATTTTTCTGTATGTTTTCTAAGATATTTCCAGATACTTAATTTTTATATGATCTGTATGGTATTTATTGAACATTGTTTTGTCTAACCATTATATAGGAATATACCTGATAATTTAAATATTGTGCCCATTATTAAGACTTATTTGTGATTTTTAGTGGTTTCTCTATAAGCCATTATATCACCTAGAAATAAACAGCAATTACGGTTCTTCCTTCTGTTCCCTGTACTTTTCCATCATCTGGGCTTTTGGTGGTGGCTAAAATCCTCTGAAGTCAAACTGACTAGAAGTGGTGACAGTGGTCATTCTTCCCTTGTTCCTAATCTCAAAAGGAAAGATTTTTAATATTTTTCCATTAGGAACGATTGTGTGTTGCATTTTATCAGATGCTAGATTAAGAAAGTCTTTTCTATTATTAGTTTGCTGAAAGTTTTTTTTTTCTTCAATTAAGAAAGAGGCTTAATGCTAAATGCTTTTCCCCACATCTTTGGAAATTATAATATGATTTTCTTGTCTTCAACTTCTTAATATGGTAAATTACAGTGATTTCTCTTCTAATGTTAAACCGACCTTACATTAATGGGATACACCCATTTTTTTTAAGATCTTATTTATTTATTCACGAGAGACAGAGAGAGAGGCAGAGACAAAGCAGAGGGAGAAGCAGGCTCCGTGCCGGGAGCCCAACGTGGGACTCGATCCTGGGTCTCCAGGATTATACCCCTGGCTGAAGGCAGCGCCAAACTGCTGGGCCACCAGGGCTGCCCAGTTATATTGTTTTTTTTTTTAACAAAATTTCCTATTTCATCATAATTTTAAAATTTGATGATTTGATGCTTTCCATAATATTCTCCTATTGTATTTTTAGTATCTGCAGCATCTTTAACATGGTTTCCTTTGTCATTTCTAGTATTGAGTTTTCGTAACTATTCTCTTTCTTTTTGGTCAATTTCATCAGAAGTCTATTGATTTTATGTTTGAAATTGTTCATACACTCCTCACTGGCTTCTTGTCTTAAACTTGATTGACTTTAAGATTATTTTTATTATTTCCTTTTATCTCTTCTTTGTGTTTATTTTGGTGTACTTTCTTTAAACTTTGTGAGATGAATGCTTAGCTTATTGTTAATATTTAAAGCTATATATTTTTTCTAAGTAGTTTTTTGACTGAAGGTTTGAGAGTAATTTTTTTAAAGATTTAGTTTATTTATTTGTTTGAGAGAGAGAGTGTGAGAGCAAGCAGGCATGGGAGGGAGAGGGACAAGCCGACTGCTTCAGAGTGTGGAGCCCAAGGGGCCCGATCTCACCATCCTGAGATCACGACCTGAGCTTCCAGAATCAAGAGTCTGACACTTAACCAACTAAACTACGCAGGCGTCTCTGTGTGTAATTTTTTATAGTAATTCCTGTGGGTACTCAGGGAAAATTATTTTCCAATTTTAATGGCAATTTTTTCTTTGTTCAAGGGCTATTTAATTTTTTGATTAATTAATATATAGGAAATTTTGATATCTTGTTTATGGTTTCTAGCTTAATTGTACTGTAGTCAGAACACATGCTCTAGGTGTGATTTAAGTCTTTCAAAATTTACTGAAAGATTTTTGTTATCCTAAGTGATGACTTTTCATAAATATTCCATGTGTGCTCATATGTACTCTGGAGTAGTTAGATAAACACACATTAGATGTGGTTTGTTTGCAATGTTATCTATGTACTCTGTATCTTTACTTATTTTTTTGTCTAGTTCATCAAATACTAAGAGAAATATGTTAAAATTCCAACAGTGATTGTTCGTATACATCTGTCTCTCTTTACAAACCTTTTATTTCTCTGTATTTTGAGTTTATTGGCTATCTCCAAATGTAAATTCCTGTAGCTTTTTAGTTTTTAAAGCAAAACTCTTTTTTTCTAGTAATGTCTTTCGCCTTAAATTCTATTTTGTCTGGTGTAATATGATTATATTAGCTATCTTTTGAATAGTATTTGGTTTATTTTCCTATCTTTTGGCTTTAGCTTTACTGCTTGTTTATGTATTAGTTGTGTTGCTTATAAATTCCATTTAACTTCATGTCTTTTAACTTGATTTATCCCTTCCTAACACAGAGTGACCAGGTATTATCATTTTTCTTCCTTCTTTTTTGCTTCCACAGTCACATTGCTATGGTTGTTTATATAATCAATGTTCATTTAAGCATATCTACCTATGTATTACTCTCTTTGCTTCTCTCTAATTCTTGCATCTTAAATTTCCATTTGGGATCACTTGCCTTCTGCCTAAAGTGCATCCTTACAAATTTTCGGGATACTGCTAATGAAAAACTCTCATTTTTCTTTCTGTGATATCTTCATTTCACTCTTATTCTTGAAAGACATTTTTGCTAGGTGTATAGCTCCAGGTCATCAGTTATTTTCTTTCAGTGCGTTGAGGCCATCATTTTCCCTTTCGCTGGATTCTATTGCTGTTTAGAACTCAGCCTGCTTTGAAGTTACTCTTTTGAAGTTACTACATTTTTTTCCCTTTAGCTGCTTTTTAAGATTTTCCTTCCCTCTTTCTTTCTTTCTGATGCAGATTCACTGTTATGAGTCTAGGTTGGAATTTTTTAAAAGTAATTACATGTTTGAGATCCATTTGGTTTCTTGAATCTATGGATTGGTGTTTTTCCTGGATGGTAGGAAAAAATCTCCTTACTTTTCTTTTTTCTTTTTTAGATTATTTATGTATTTATTGGAGAGAGAGAGCACGCGCACACGCAGAGCGAGAACACGAGTTGGGGGGGAGGGGCAGAGGGAGAAGCAGAAGCAGGCTCTCTGCTGAGCAGGGAGCCCAATGTGGCTCCATTCCAGGTCCTGGATGGAAGGCAGAGGCTTACCAACTGAGCCACACAGGCGCCCTCTTACTTTTTTTAAATATTAACTCTGTCCAATTCTCTCTCTTACTACTGAAATTCTAATGAAACTTAAGATATGCCTCTCGTTCAACTTCCCATGAACTTTTCTTTCATAGTTTTTTTTTTTTTTTTTTTTCTATGCTGGATTCTGAATCCCTTCTTCTGACCTATTTTCCAGTTTACTTATTCTTTTTTTACCTGGGTCTATTATGGTATAAAAATAATAGATTGAAGTTATTTTTAAAAAAATTGTTTTAGAGCAGTTTTAAGTCAAAAAAATTTGAGAAGAAGGTAGATTATGAAGATTTGTGGGCATAGCCTCCCTGATTATCAACACCACTCACTAGAATGGCACTTTTTAAAAATGAAGGTTGAACCTACACATTGTCATCACCCTAACTCAATGGTTTACCTTAGGGTTCACTCTTGTTGTACCTTTCATGGCTTTAGCCAAATGTATAATGACATGTATCCACCATGATAATGTCATAAAGGATATTTTCACTACCCCCAAATCTTCAGTGTTTTGCCTATTTGTCTCTCTTCTCCTCCCTCACAACAAGCAACCACTGATCCTTTTAGTGTCTCCACAGTTTTGCCTTTTCCAGAATGTGTATTGTTGGAACCATACAGAATGTAACCTTTTCAGATTGACTTTTTTCACTTATTAATAAGCATTTAAGTTTTCTTCATATCTTACCATGGCCTGATAGCTCATTTCTTTTTAGTGTTAATTATCATTCCATTGTTTAGATAGACCAAGTTTATTTATCCATTCATCTACTGAAGGACATTTTGGTTCCTTCCATGCTTTGACAATTATGAATAAGCCTGCTATAAACATCCATGTGGAGATTTTCATGTAGGCATAAAGTTTCAATTCCTTTGGATAAATACCAGGAAGTGTGATTTCTGGGTCATATGGTAAAAGTGGTTTGAGTTTTATAAGAAACTACAAACCTTCTTCCAAAGGGTCTGTACCATTTTGCATTCCCACCAGCAACTTTTACCCCCCAAGGAATAAAAGTTCCTATTGCTTCACGTCCTCACCAGCATTTGGTATTGCCAGTGTTCTAGATTTTGGCCTCTTTAATAAGTTTGTATGTCTATTTCATTTTTAATTTGGTTATTGTATTTCTCATCTGAAAACATTTGTGTAGTTTTGTTTTCAATTCTATAGGGGCTGCTTTTAGAGTTTTGTTCTCTGAAGCTATCTTCATACTTATTCTTATATCAGACTAATTTTTTAAACCTAGTATAATAGCTGTGTCATAAGATATATCTGTAACTCCAACATATGAAGTTTTTGGAATCTGTATGTGCTGTCTATTTTTCTCACTCATGTTGCCTTTTTTCTTTTTTGCTTATTTATATTTGACTATGTACCCTCATGACATATGAAATTTTATATGAGGAAATTCCTTGAAGTCTAAAATGAAAGTTTCTTTTTCCAGAAAGAATTTGTTTCTGATTTCTGCATGGAACTGCTACTTGTCTGCGACCACCTGAAACCATGTACAGCATTTAAGTTCCCCTGGCCTATCCAGGGAATATAGCAACTTCTCAGGGATTCCCCTCCTCCCAACACTTTCACCCATCTTTCCAACACTATTGTCTGCTATCTGCTCTGCTCACAAGTCATCCTTCCCTACTATGGACTGTGGGGCAGGTTTACTTTTGGTTCACTATTATTCTGAAGATAGAAAGCTTTTGGGTCCCAATTTAATAAGTAGAAGGTCTCCTATGAGACTCCTCCCCTTGGGCAGGCCCTGGGCCTTAACTTCTAACCCTCTTGACCCATGAAGTCTATAAAACTGAAACCTAGGATAATGACAGTTAGTCTTAGCTCTTGGATCAGGAATTTAGGATAAGCCTGTGCTCAGATTCTCTCCCTGAGGGCAAAATTGTGGAGGCAGCAAGCAGCAACCACCACTGGCAGAGGACACCTGTCCCTTGGGAGAAAATGTCTCAGGAAGATTAGTGGTAGCAGAGGCAGTATCATGGTAGCTGATGAAGAGGCTGGAGTGGATAAATCTGCAGGATCTTGTATAAGTAACAGAAACCTGTAGTCTGAGAAATTATCAAAAAGAGCTGTTGGATGCTTTGAGACAGGGATAATTTTTATGAATTAGCTAGTGTAAGATCGTGACATTGTAGTAATTTTTATAGTTCTGACATGGTTTTCCCATGTTCTAGGACCTTTAAAATCAAGATTATAATTACATTTATGATAAACTCAAATTTGGTGATAAGAGAGACTGAAGACATATAAAGAATATATATTCTATATACTAACTTCTAGTAATTTGTCTTTTCAAATGTTACTTGCAATTGTTGACTTTAGCAGTTTACTTCACCAACAGTCACTTTTTGTGTAAATACATTCTGCTTCATATCCTTATATGTTAATTTACTTCTTATCAATTCAATTCATGAGCTCTCGTTTCAAATAAACTACAATGAAAAACAAGAAACAGCTTATTAGTGTCAATCTGTTTTCTTCCTTTCATAGACATAAGAAAAGAGATTTTGCCAGTGGATAAATGAATTTATGACAATAAGCTATTATTTTATTTCTTGAAAATTATATATTTTTAAAGCAATATTTTATTTTCATTAACTTTGGAGGGTCCTGCTCTGTGTTTGGAGCCTAGAAAAATAGTTATTATTGATGTTTCCAAGTATGAGGAGTAGAATGGAAATGGTTGATTTCTAATTTCCATTATATTTAATCCAACTGCAGAGAAGCAGTTTGATGTTATGACAAATTTGCACAGGAGCTTTGGTGCCAGACTATCTGGGTATGAATCCTACCTCAATAGCTTCATATCTGGGTGACTTTGGACAAATTATTTAACATATCTTTGCAAAAGTTTCCTCTTCCAGAAAATGGATAACAAAAATAGTACCAACTTCTCAAGACTCTAAGGATTAAGTGAATAGAACAAATAGAAGCCATTAATAATAGTGCCTTATATACTATATGTATATCACACATACTTTATCAATGTTAGCTGTTTATGTATATAGGCTATAGATAGATGTTGAAAACTTTGAAAAGGGATAGCAGAACTGGTCTACATAGAGACATGTTCCAGATTCTTCTTCACTTGCTATTTATCTTTTTCCTGGAGGGGCAAAAACAGTGGAGTAGAGGTTGCAAAGTATTGACTGTTTCTCTTTCTCCCATGGGATTATATAGTAAGCTGTGATGAGAGGGTCACATGCTGAAGGTATGCCTCTTTAAATAGTTCATGATTCCACCTGACTCCTTGAACTAGAGTGAGTTTTTACCCATGAACTCCTACGTCAGGTGAGGGCCCGGAAGGCACTGTCATCTTATTGCATTTTTATGGTAGCAGGCTCCCTCCATATATAACGATAGATTAAGGTCCCTGGAAAAAAACTTTAGTCATATGGCCATGTAGAAAATTACTAGTTAACTAAAAGAAAAAGGTTTCTCATTTTCCTTAGTTTGTCTAATAGGGATTAAACGTATTTTAACTATAGATCATAAAATCTCTTGACTATTTCAACATTTAATTCTTATAACTACATATTAAGTCTCCGTTTTTAGTATATTTTATAGCAATAAATGGTGATTGGGAAACATGACCTTTCTTGAGATTCTATGATAGTAGACTACTTCTCTCTGCAAGACATTGCTGAAACATTTTGAACAAGGAAAATATGCCTTATTTATAAACATCTTCAGGGAAGGAAATTCCACAGACCCTGTTGATGATTTGCTCTTTCTAAAAATACAAGTCATTTGGGAAATTCTATTATACTTCTCTTAAGTCTACTCTCCTAAAGTTTAATCTCACTCTTGCTTATTCATTCCTCAATAAAGATGAAGAGCAGCTGATATCATCCTCTTCATATACTTGAGAACTATTATTAAAAGATTCCTTTGCTGAATAATCTCATTTTGTCAAGGCCTTCATTAGGGTTTCTATATTTATAGCCTTTGATAATTTTTACTGCTGTCTACAGCTCTCTCTTAAATTTCAAAATCTAAGTAATTGGTACTCCTCCGGGTCTGACCAGTGTAAGTATTACACTGGCTATGTCACCTCACATTCCTAATGCTTAACTACTATTTATACATCCCAGTATCACACTTGCTTTTTTAAGAACAGTAAGAGCATTTCAATGGAGGTGATACATTATCTCTGACCATATATTTGTGTCACAGGTAAACTAAAGCCATTTGAAAACAAGCACCCTCCCTTCACACACACAAAAAGAGAGCATATCTTGATTGTAAATTTTTTCTAATTAAAGAAGTTCTTTAAACAGTTGTTAAAAAAAACAGCACTATGTTCCAGAGCTACTTGGAGTTAATTATGGTTTATTACACATTGAAGGAAAAAAAAATCACAGGTTGCAAAAAAAAATGAATAGAAGTGATTTTTAGCAATTAATTGAATTATATATTTTTTAAAAACCCAGTGTATCTGAAATAAACAAATAGACCTTGGGTTCAATTGTTAGATTTCACCAGTGATATATTTCTAATCTTTCTACCTTAAATGTGGATTGTGGGCATAGTATTTGTATTTGAAGTCTGCATCTGTCATTAGTATAGGTAAATAAAATTGGGATAATTATGTTATGAAACTAGAACCAAAATTGGCAAGGTAACTCAATGAAATTTAATATTTTCTTGATTATTGTATTAGCTCTCAGATTATTTCTTGAATTTATGATTAATTCAAAGAGTACACAGCACAGATTGTTTTCTTATTTTAACTCTGTTTGCATGGTAGGTTTATGATGTTGTTTTGTTGAGTGACAGAATTTTACTTGCTTCTTTCACTTGTGTCTTTGTGTGTTTAAAAAGCTTTTACCACTTTAAAAAAAAACATTGCAATCAGAGAAGATTTTCATTAAATCCTTCTTTCCGTAGTTACTCTCTTGTTTTGCTGATGAAATCTTTGTTTACTTTTCTTTGGGAGGTTTAGATTATGGCCAACCATTTACAGCATATCATAATTTATTTATGACTCAAATAAGACCAAACTAAGACCAAATTTATGACCAAAGAAAGACCAGAAATTAGTGAAACTTAACACTTGAAAGGTTCCACATGTTTGGATGTGCTCAGATTATTATTTTTTTTCCCTATAACTAAGTTACAAATCACTGAGATGTAACTTATGTGCAAGCACTGTATGGGATTTCATGAATATTTAGTGCTTTGTTTCTATTTCTAAGTCTGTGAAGTTTCATAAATCAGCACTGTTTTTGCTTGGTTGCTACATAGCTGTGATTTTTGTGCTGTCTCTTCTGTATTATAAAGGCTGAATTTCATACAATTTGCATATGAAAATGATTTCTGGTAGGTAAGAAACAAATTATGTTGGTTCAATATCAAGGGTTATGATTTAAATATAATGGAAGCAGGAAATACACATTTACATTTCACCTTAAATCTCCAATTCCTTTACATTGTTTATAGGTTAGTAAATAATGAGATCTTAAGAATCTATTTCCAATTTCATGAACTGAAATCCAAACTATTACCAAATATTTTCTGTCTGAAAGCTCCATTAGTAATGATTCCTCAGACTTTATAAGTGTAAATATAGACCCTCTGCTATTTCTTGAGATGTCGTGTGTCCTAAACCAGTGATTTCCAATATAGCCAATCATCAGTATCATATGGGTTGTTTTCTGAAAATGCACATTTCTAAACTCAACCTCGAAAAAAATTTTTTTTTTCGGTGGCATTAAAGCAGTCATTCTCAACCTTGGCTGTACATTAGAATCCTCTGGGAGCTTAAAAAACAAAACAAAACAAACCCTGATACCTCAGCTCCACCCTCAGAGATCCTGCTGTAATTGGAATTGGATCATTCTAAATTTAACTCGAACTCTAAGAGCGTTTCAAGCTAATGTCATTTTTGAGAACCACTGTTCTAAACAATACACTTCTTAATTAGAAGTATAATATTCAGAGTTTCTTATGGTGAATATTGATTTGGTTTACAACTTTACCATTTCATTACCATCTTCAAATAGTTCTTTTGTTTGTTTTTGAAGTTTTCCTGATGACCCCTGGGATCCTCAGAAGCTGATGATCCTTCTAATCAAATTTTAGCATGGGGAATGTCTGAACCTAGTTACCTCAGCAGGGGAAATAGATGACTTCTCTGAGACGTACTATAGAAGCTGGATTACGATTACCTTCTTCCCACCAGGTGGAGAGCCTATAGACAGGAAGATGAGCGACGGTAGAATTAAAAAAAAAAAAATGACTTTGTTGTGTCCAAGAGAACCAGAAGATCTATTTAGCTTGAGTTGGCTCCTTGAGCCTTGGTAATAATAGCTAATATTTACTGAGTCCTTACTATATGCTAAATGTTTAGAATCCTCACCATAACCCCCTGCCATTTTACAGGAAATTCTTTTTAGCAGGCACAGGGAAATTGAATAACTTTCCCAGAGTCACAGTTACTATGCAGTGAAAGCTGGATTTGAACCCAGACAATCTGATTCCAGGGCCCTCTTGGCTGCCTATCATATCACCCTGACTAAACTAGCTAGACCACAATATGGTATAATAGATATGAATGAAGGGTATACAAGGAGATTGAAGTCCGATCTCATATAAGCAATGTAACAAAAAAAAAAAAAAAAAAAGCAATGTAACATGTACAACTTACTTGAATTCTCTCACCTTTAATTATCCCATGTGTAAAATGTATCATAATAACATTTTCAAAAGGTTATTGTGAAGCTTTTAAATAAAGGCTAGCTTGGTACCTGGATTATAGAAGTACTCAGGAATTAATTTCTGTTTTTATAAATTAGCATAGTTTTTATGAGCCCAAAACACAGAAATGTTGGAATTGGATCCATTACCATTCTTCTTGTTGGTAAGATAGATGGTAGTTCCATTGTGTGTACATAGATTAGTTGAGGTTTATTCTAACCCCGAAATTCTCTTATTTTCATTAATTGTATCATCCACCCAAAAACGTCATCTTTACTTGGCAAAATTCCTCTGGTCCTATCATTATCGTTAATCATTTAGTTTGTTAAATAAAACACTTTTTCATCGATGTGTGTAAGAAAAGCAAGGCTTCATTCTTATGAAATAGCTACTTTGTGTACTGGGTAGAAGACTCTTCCTGAGGAATTAATACAGTAGCTCACTTGAAAGTCCCATAACATGGTGCCACATAATATTACTGAAATGGAAATTAGAATACTTGGGTTCTAATTTTCCTGGTTTTCCTTTTTTAAGTACTCAGTGATTTCAGGCATGCTCACTTAACCTCCAAAGTCTTCAGTTATCTCATTTGTAAAATACAGAAATGGTATTATTTGATAGTGATGGTTTCTTCCCACTCTAATATCTGATTCTGGATATTACAAAGTAGAGGCAAAGATGTATTTATATATGATGTATATATGTGAACTGTATATATAATGGGAACTGCAGTTCTCACCCACCAGTTCATTTTTCAATTCCAACAATTTCTTCCTTATTCTGACCTCGTCTGTCAAAACAAAAAAGTATGATTCTGTGATTTCCAGCTCCTTATGACTCTATTAATCTTTCCTCCATTTTCAGCCATTTGCCAAAAATGCAACAGCACCAGTAGACATCCCTTCCTCGGTTAGAGTTCTAACAGCTCCTGGAAAATTACTTTATCTTCCATCATTTAGTATTATTTCCTGATTATAGTATTTCTTAAATATTAATTCTTGGATATATATTTGATTACACAGACAATGCAAATCTTTTCTTAGTTCACACACATATACACACATAGAAAAGTTTGGTTAGTTGACAGAAGACTTCTACAAAATATTTTTATTTTTTTTAATTTTTTATTTATTTATGATAGTCACAGAGAGAGAGAGAGAGGCAGAGACACAGGCAGAGGGAGAAGCAGGCTCCATGCACCGGGAGCCCGACGTGGGATTCGATCCCGCGTCTCCAGGATCATGCCCTGGGCCAAAGGCAGGCGCCAAACCACTGCACCACCCATGGATCCCTACAAAATATTTTTAAACCTCTGATACTTGCCTGTACCATTTATTTGTATTAGAACAAAATATGACAGCGTCCTATTTAACACAGAATTCTTTATGCTATAGTGTAATACTTCTCAAACTAACTGTGGAGAAGAGAGAGTTATGTTTTTATAAAATATTCAGTCCATCATAGACCAATTCTTTTGTAAAATACAATAAAAATGAATTGCTTGAAAAATATATTTTGAAAAAAGATTTTAAAAACCCAATGTAAAAATTATTTGTTGCAATAGACAAAAACTTATTCTGTCAAATTGCCTTAAAATTATTTGTTTCACATTTTTATTTTCAATGTCTGTATGTCTCACAGACCAATAGAAAAGAGTTCATGGAATTGTATTGATCTGTGTGAATAAGACATTGAGTTGCACTGATCTTGAAAAGAAAGTTTTTTTTTTTATCATTTTTGTAAGTTTGAAACTCTTTAGGAAAAATAAGTAAATTACATCTATTATGCTGTGATATTACAGCGAAACATTCACCTCTTCATTTACAGAAAATACTTTGCCTTATAATATTTGTGTAATAGTGAAATGTACACTGTAACTTTTGAACCTTAATCCCTTTGCTTCTCTCTTCCTTATGCTCCTTTCTCAATTTATAACATTTCTTTCAAAGGCTAGGTCAACTAGATCAGATTGCCTCCAACATTCAGTGACTGGATCCTTCAGGTTCTTTCCGTGGTTAAAATGTAAGTAGATATTAAGCCTCATCTGTATTTAACTTTAGTGGAAGCCAATTGTTCAGATCCATTCCTGGTCATGGCTTTTAATGAGGAGAGAATGAGAAAGCCTGGGGGGAATCGAGTAACTCAGGTGTGGTGAGGGGATATTACTAGAAAGGGCTACGTCTGCCTGGGCCACATGCCTAAAAAATCAACACCAGAGATTTGCCTATGATTTTAATGGCAGAATCATTGTCTGAGCGGAAGACAATCCAAGACATTGTTGATGGTGTCTGATGATACCTTCTATTTATTGTAAGAAAGAATATTTCTCAAGATAGTAATTCTACTGGAAACCTCAAATAGCAAATTAGAAAGATAGAGACAGTATGTATCTTTGAAAGATAGTTGCTAGGTGAATAAATTTTCCAGTACCCAATGAAGGATTCATTTCACAATCAGTTTAAGCCTGTATTTTTGAAGCTTGCAACCGTACTCATCTGGTTAAGAAAAGGATCATAACTACTGAGAGGAAATACAAAGATCTTTCAGAGCATCCAGACTTTACTTCTAAATCTGATCCTTCACGGAATGGACTTTTCCCTACATTAAAAAAAAAAAAAAAAAAAAAATCTTGTTTTCTGCCATGGAATTTTCTGCATTGCAGCACAAGCAAGTTAACTATTATAATGCAAAATTTCCCTTTAGGAGGACCCTTGAGAGGCATTTCTCTCTGACAATGCATTAAGATCACTGTGTTTTCCCCTGAGTACATTTGTTTCTATCTTTTTCTTAGCTGTCACTTATTAGATCTGAGACTTTAAACTTTATGGGCCTCACTGTCTCTCATTTCAAAGGCAGGGATGAAAATTTTACCCACCTCATAGGGTTGTGCTGTAGATTAAATGAACTAATATGAATTAAATACATTCATATATCATAAATTTTAGAATAGTGCTTAAACATAACTACTTAGTAAGTGTAAGATGTTTTTGTTGTTATCATGCAATTGGCTGGCGATTCTTACAACTATTCATTTTTTCTTTTTTGCTTTTTCTCCTAAGAACATTAGGATCAAATTTGCTTCTTCTAGTAACTGTTCATTATTTTTTTATTTCCCTTATTCTTCATCAGTTTATTCTTTATCCTGCTACTTTGCATGCACATCTGCAGGCTGCCTCAAATCTTTCTTTGAAATAAAGTGGTTTATCAATCAATCTGCCCATCAGTCTCCTAAAAACTGAATTATGCATCCACCTATGGACAAGAATTATCTCAAGGACATTTAAAGTCTCTGATTGGCTTAAATCTGGTTTCCTGAACCAATCACTTGAAAGAGAGGTGGAATTATTATATTTGACTTGGAAAATCATTACAGCCTTGTCACTGAGGTCAGTCCTTAAAATAGCAAAAGGGAGTGCTGGGATGGAGAATGGAGAGTCAACCTCAATATCAATTACGATAGAGTATCCTAAGTAGGAGAGTATCTTTCTTATCACTGTGTCCTTAGTGCCTTGCACAGTTTCTAGCATGTTATGATAATAAATGAACAAATCATTTTCACCTGGGGAGACATTTTCCATTTGGCAACCTGAGCAAAGGAACCTCAGTTATAGCCACACAATTCCCTTAAATAAAACTTTTATTTTCTAGAAACAACATCTTTCCATCAAGCAAAACTCTAGGATGCTTTTCATGATTTATTCTCTGGCTAATTCACTTAGTAGGACTCTTCCATGCATACTCTGTGCCCTAACATTATCAAATCATAGAGGATCTCTAAAACCAGCGTGGTTTTCCACTCAGACTTGTGTTTGAACATGACATGTTGATTCCTCTATCTAGTAAAAGCACTTACTTTTAAGTCTGGACCTAGATCTCCATCTCTCTGTGGGAAGAGTTTTTTTGCTGACTCCATTAGATAGAACCGGACATGCCAACGTTTATGACCCTCCATGCCAGGTATATGTCCTCATTGTAATCCTCTCTATGTTGTATTTTCTTAACTTGCTGCCCAGGCAATGTGTGCCAGAAAAGGAGAACAGGTTTACAATCAGGCAAAACTAGGTTGGGTTCTTTTTAGCTGTGTAACTAAATCCTGTTACTTAATTTTGCTGAGAGTCAGGCTACTTGTTTTGAAATGAGGATAGTAAAGTCTGTCTCATGAGGTTGTTGTAAAGATTAAATTAGGTAGTATATGTAAAGGTCAAGCACTTAATTGATGCTCGGTAGAAATATAATAGAGTAGGCACTTTATAACTAAAATGTATTTAGCATTATTGCAAGATTCTTGAAAAAGCGAAGATCATGTAACAGATTTATGATGATAGGCTAAAAATCAATATGAACTTCAAATTGAGGCATTAGTTTTTAGAATTAAATTTCTTTTAGGGTTGTAAATATGAAAAGGGTGAATTGTGATTTTAATTTCCTTCTAAATAGCACCTAGCATAGATCATATGTTAATAGACACTCATTAATGATTTTGATGAATGACCTGCAAGCAATTCACCTCCAATCTTCACATCGCCTTGAGGTTCTATCACAGAGTCAAATTTAAGAATGATTAGCATGGTATTAGAGCAGTGGTGCTCCAAAACCTCACCATAAGAATTGGTTTCCAGATGAGGCTATTCTTGAAAGACTTAATTTAAGCTTTTCCACTTAGCATTTAATGTGACTTATTTTGTACAATGACAAAGCTGCAGGTGTTAACAAAATCTAAGAGTTTAAAAATGTGCTTGTGGTATATTTAAAGTGACCAAAATAACTTTTTTTAAGGTTCAAAAATAAACTGTTGACATAAATCACAGAAATACCACTGCTTAAGAAATAAGATTTGTCGCATTTTGTCTTTTTCACTCAGAATTAAATGTTTTCCATAATCTAGCCCCAGTTTACCTTCCAGACACCTCCAGTACCCACTCCCTTCCCGGACCCTCTATAATCCAATCTTAAGATAAAATCTTTCCATGTCTGCCTTTAATTCCACCTTAGCCTCTGATATATTTTAGTGTGGAAACATGTCTTTTCCATTTTTCCTTCCAATTTGAACTGAAGCTCAGGGCCTGGTAGGTGGTGGATGCTCAGGACACATTTGATTAGTGGTGAATGACCCAAAGACAGACCTTGGCTGGGCTATGGATAAATCAGACCTATCCAGTCCATCCTGAAATGGACTGAGGGCCTCATGGGAAGGCCAACTACTAGAGTTTTTAGAGTTATGCCTGGTCTCTGCAGGCTGGTAATAAAAGCTATGTTCAGACTTTCCTGGTAGTATGTTTGATGCATAATGAGTTCATCCTGAGTGGTAGGGGAACCTAGGTTCACAGACTTGGCCCAGACACAGTGGATGTAGGTCAAAAGGAAAAAGCAATTTTGAATGAATCACAAGGCATATCACATTCTTCAGCCTAGATCTTCTCAACTTCTTCTTTCCTCAGGATTTGTGGCAGAGCAAGAGTTCCCTTTAATGAAAAGAAACAGAACTGAGAGCCACCAAGTGACTGGTGAGCAATTAGTCCCTTTAGTCAGCAAGGCAGAAGGGCAGCACAGTTGGAAAGCTGAATGGGAAGAAGAGGATGCTTAAAAAAAGTATTGGCATCCTTGTCTCCCTGATTCCCCACACTTCCAAACTACTAAGCCTAAAGAAATTTCTAGAATCTTGGCTCTTTCTTAGAGAAACAAGGGAACAGCATTTAAAGTACCTTATAACTCCTTAGAAGAGATTATTTCTCTGTAGGGTCCCTCAGATGGAAGAAACCAAATGTGACATTTCACAATATGGGAAGGGGGAGGCTCCTCGCTAATTGAGAAAACATTTCTATTCACAGTCTTTAGACTGAGATTTAGACTATGCTATTCCCAAATTAACATCTGTTCTTGGTAAAGATAGCATGGCTAAATTCCATTATTTAAAGGATATGGCATGCCTCCATTTTACCATGGTCGGTCTATGGAGAGAGAAATACAATTAGGAACTTTCATAACCTTGTGATTATACCAATTATTCTTTTTACATAGAATAACTTATTCCTCCATTGCTTCCAGAGGAAATCTGAAAAACTGAGCATTAGTCTTAAAATATTGAGTCATCAATAAGAGTTTAAGAGACTGAGAAACCAACAGTTAGTAAACTCACATTCCTCAGCTACCAACTTCCTGCAGAATTAGGCTCAAGATAAATATTATGACCCTTGTAAATCACAAGAAAATACTTTTCTTTGCATATCTAAGTGGCAAAGTGTTAATTTTCAACCCAGTTATGCATACATGATGACTATAATAAATGCTTTCTCTGATTTTAATCAGATGTTGTTCATCCTTTAAAACCTAATTTAAATCCTACACATTTGCCCTCCCTACACTCCCTCAACCCCTATTTATTAAGTTTCTTAAGTTGCAAGACTGCCCTCTTTTTCAACCTCTGAATTTAAAGCATTGTTATCTCTACTTTGCATTTATCCATTTGACAAAAGCTGAAAGACACATAATATGATTGCTCCATCTTTTGTTAACAACTTAGTCACCTTAGCCACTGATTTGTTCATACTTGATTGAATTGGCCAGACAGCCCCAGAAGCTAGAAATTTGGGAGCTCTAGTCTATGAAGTTTCAAGATCATTTTTTAAAGGAATAAATGAACATTTGGCAGGAAGTGCCTGTCATAAACACCATACTGAGTGCGTTCCAGTGGAAAATTTTCAATGGTGAACATTAGTTACTAGCTTTTTGCATGTAGCTCTACACTTTCTATGAATCTTTATGTTTGTCTGTTTCTTATTTTTTAATTAATAAATATTCATTGTTGAAATTTTGAAAAGTATGAAAATGAGTGGGAAAAATTGTCACTCAATATACTACTCATTTTGGCATATTTTTTGCATTTTTGTAACATATTTGAGCCCTTACATATAGTTTCATAGCCTGCTTTTGCATTTGATATTACATGAAAATTTTCCTTAGTCATTTAAAACACCTAGCAACTGACACCTGGGTGGCTCAGCAGTTGAACATCTGCCTTTGGCTCAGGGCGTGGTCCCCAGTTCCAGTTCCTGGGATGAGTCCCTCATCGGGCTCCCTGCAGGGAGCCTGCCTCTCCCTCTGTGTCTATCACAAATAAAGAAATAAAATCTTTAAAAAAGAAACATCTAGCAAGCCTAATTTTTAAAGCAAAACTGAATATTTCTCTTTCCTATTCTTATTCTATGAGTAATTCATGTTAGTTATAGAAATTTCAAATAATATGTTAGTGTCTAAAACAACAGTAATTCCACCACATAAAAAATGCAGTAAAATTTAGTGTATAACTTTCCAAATTTTTGCTTATATGTTTGAAGATAAACCCATCTGTATACATATGTAACACTGGGATCACATTTTGTATTTGGTTTGGCAACTTAATTTACCACTTAATACCTTTTGGACATCTTACTATCTATCATCTATATATCTATAGTTTACTCTGTTAAACAGTGTGGTATTATTTTACAAAAATAATTTTAATGACTACAAGACGTTCCATTGAATAGATGTGCTATAACCTTTCCTCACTCCTCTCTTCCACTGATACTTTGTTTCTTAGCTTTTATTTTATTTTTTTTAAAGATTTTTTTTTTACATTTATCTAAGAGAGAGAGAGAGCACGAATAGGAGGAGAGGCAGAGGGAGAAGGAGAAGCAGGCTCCCCACAAAGCAGGAAGCCAGACAAGGGGCTCCATCCCAGGACCATGAGATCATGACCTGAACCAAAGGCAGACAACTGACTGAGCCACCCAGGAGCCCCTGTTTCTTAGCTTTTAAAACTAAAAACTAAGAATAATTCTGAACAAAAAATAATGTTGTGATGAACATCTTGACCTAATGTGACTCTAAACACGTAAAACTATTTCCTTAGAATAGAGTCTCACTCTTGGAAGTATTGATAAAAGTACATGAAAAGTTTAATATGCTTGATAAATATAAATTTTCTTTGGTTTTAATTTAAAACTTCCTTTGCTATTCCTTATTTCATGTAAAATTCTTATATTTACCTACCCTTTACTTTTTAAATATACTACATTCTAGAAGTCTTTTACATTTAAATTTGCATTGCTTTCATTATCGTTGAAGATATTGGACATGCTTTTAAAAAATTTAGTTTGAATTCAGGAAAGACAACTAGATAGATGGCTGTTATGAAATTTGCTTGTAGATTGATTTGATCGTGGTTTCTGGCTCTATCTCTTGCCCTTTGTCAGCTCCTTGGGGAAAGTTTATGACACTAACCACAATTTAGTGTACCCAAAAATATGAAATTGGAACTGCTTTCATTCTATAATAATACCTACTGAGAGATGAGGTTTTATTTAGGAAAGCGTTCAAGTCTGAAGTCTCTTGCCATCTCCTAAGAAATGTGTGCATTCCGAGTTAAAATTTCATGAGAACTTTGCTCAAGGAATTACTTTTCACCTCAGTTCAATGTTAATTTACTTTATGTGTAAGCAAACAGAATGTAGCAATACTATTTCTATCCTAAGAACATATGCACGTTGTTCCATTAGTAGTAATATTTTCATCAGAACATTGTTGAACAGTAGCAAGTGATAACATTTGTAGGCAGTAATCAGAGGCTTGACAGCTTTCCTCACCACTAACATTCTTTCTTCTAGGAGGCGAGAGATGTAAATGGAATAGAACACTTAAGAAAATGATTATTAGCTGATGTTAACTCAGATACCAAGCTGAAGTTGGATCACTGGCTTAAAAAGACAAAGTGATCTTTCAGAGTTGAGTCTTAATGGCTTCGTCTTACAGGCGACAGTCATCACAGGGGGGAATGAAGTAGACTTGTGCAAAATCTCTTCCACACAGAGAAAATAAGGGTTATCATGTGTGTTTCTTCAACAACTTACTACACACTTGAATTGACCAGCCATCTATACTATTTCCTTCTTTCCTCATCAGTTGTAGAAGAATAGTTGCCTCTCCTTCGAAAGATGCTGTTTCTACTCCTTCTTTTGTTGCACTTTTACTTCTATGTCCAGCTCCAAATGCTTCTCTCAACCAGGGTTATAGGAGAGAACTAAGCTCCATAGAATAGGATTTCAGGGGCTGCTCCCCCCACCCGAAATCTCCTAATAATAGCAGAGCGATAGTATCCTCCATTGATACATAAGAGAGAGATTAATTAGTAGCACACAAGGGATGCTTTAGGGCATTAATGTTTAAATATTTACTGTAGTGGAGCCCTGGTGGAGGACATCCTCCTCCAAATTTATTTACCCCTCCACAGTCACCCTTTTTATCCTTTTAAGCTAATTCTTTGGGTATTTACCTCCATCTCGCTGAAAAACAGGCTTGTGTTGTCACTGCTTGATTTTTCAGTTTTAAGTATTATATATACTTTTTCCTCACAGTGAAAAATGAAGACTATGGTATATAGAAAAATAGTTCTCCAAACATATCACACCATAACCCTTGAAACTTACAAATGTTCCTTCATTTGTAACATTGCATAAGTGATTAAGCTAAGGATTTTGAGATGTGGAGATTATTTTGGATTTTCTGGGGTGGGCCCTAAATTCCATTACAGATGTCCTTATAAAATGGAGGATTACACACACAGAAGAGGAGGTTCTGTGACCATAAAGACAGCTTGCAGTGATGTGGCCAGCAAACCAAGTACTGCTGGCAGCTGCCAGAAGCTGGAAGAGGCAAGGAACAAATTCTCCTCTAAGATATCCAGAGGGAACCTGGCCCTCTTAATACCTTATTTCAGCCCAGTGAAGCTGACTTCACACTTTTGCCCTCTAGAACCGTTGGCCTCTCCATACTCACATTCTACCCTTCTCTATCCCTATGCCCTATGAGGCTACTTATATGTCTATGAGTTCCCTTAATCTCTTGCTTCCAGTTAGGTTCAGCCAATGGGAGTTTCATCAGGAGTAAGAGGAAGGTGAGTTCGGTGTATTTATTTTCCTGACTCCCACCCTGGAGTATCATCCTAGTGATGTTGTTCTGCAGTCAAACTTAACAGCTCTTTTCATTATGGTTCTCTGTATAGGACTGTCCTAGATTCCAGTGATTGTGTTCCTACCTTGTTTTCTTAGCCCCACTATTATTAGTACTGGGGAATTGTACTATTCTACCCTGATATATCACGCCTTTACTAAAGCTTCCTTAAATTATCCTAATTTGAGAGTACAACCTGTATGCTGTTGGGACCATAATTAGGCCATAGCCAGAGATAAATACTTGGAGTATGCCATTGTTTCCTGCTAGACCCCAAATACTGAATGAATAAATGAATGAATGAATGAATGAATGAATGAAACTTCCATTATCATTGTTCCGTAATGACTTTGTTGCTCTTCTATTATCTCCTTAAGACTGAAAACCATTAAAGGGCAAGGACTAATTATAGCCCTTGAGTTTAACACAGTATTTAGCACATAAAGTACTCTTGACAAGAAGTTACTTAATACCAAATGAATTTGATTTAGAACCTGAATCTGGTTTCCCTATTTACTAACCATTTGACCTGGCTTAGTACCTTGCGTTCTCCAAGATATACTTTTTAAAAATATTAGTATCTACTTTACATTAAATATATTTATCCCTTACTTGGTTTTTATAAATGTCAAATTAAATAACATATATAAACACATTGTAAATTGTAGAGATGCTTTTTAAATGCAAGAATTCACTTCAAGGACATGATATACACATACTACTGATGGTCTAGAGGAAATAGCTGTTGAGCAATGAATGCCTTAAATTTCTTTTGTATGTGGCTTTTTAGCACATTTGAGGTGTTTTTTTTTTTTAATTAAAGAGAAAGTGATCTGGACCATTTTCTTTGGAAGGCTACTACAGTGACTATAGATTTATTTTAATTTCAGAGAATAAATGTCTAAAGCTGTGACTCTTTTGATGAAGGTTCAGTTTATTTCCTTTACCCCAACACTGTGAGAGTGCAGGACAAATGTGGGCATCTACAGGCAGGAACCTATATAAAAACCTATACAGTAATAGATTGTTGAATATCAGTTTTGTTTGGGGGAATCACCAATCATTGGCTTGTCCTATCCAAACAATGAAACAGGCTCAAATATCTTTAATAGAAATCAGAATTCAGTTATATTATTCTGACTTTTTTTCTTGATTTACATATCTCAATGTTGATTATTCATCCTGCATTTAACAGACTGGGTCCAGCCTGCTTCCATGAGCCTCAGCTACATTGCTGGCTTGGCTTGAAAGGCAGGCATGTGACACAGCATTTATCTTCATTAAGTACATGAAGAAACTAAATGTAAAGATAATGAATGAGTTTCAGTTATAATAACAATAATAGAAATAATAAGTGCTAGCAATTATGGAGTACTTACTTTGTGCCAGGTACTATACTAATCACTTTATAGGCAATAACTCACTTAATCTTTGCAATACCCTATAAAGTATACAAAACTATTATGCCTTCATTTTATAGATGAGGAAACTGAGGCACAGAAAGGTTGTGATTTGCTTATTGAGCTAGTAAAGGGAAAAGCCAGAATTTGAACCCAGGCTTTTTCAAATTCTAGAGCTCTCAACCTCCTATGCTATGTTGCCACTAAAAAATGACAAATGGAAGGCTTAAGAATAACACTTTTGAACCCTAGTCCATTACTCTTCTTGAATAGTAAGCTTTAACCAAATTCATGCCTTGTCCACATTCATCTACTAACTGGAAATACAAAATATCTAAATTTTATGGTCCTCATGTGTGGGAAAATTTCCAGACCAGTAATAAATACACAAAATAGGGGCACTTTGGTGGCTCAGTTGGTTAAGCACCCGCCTTTGGCTCAGGTCATAATCCCAAGGTCCTGGAATCAAGCCGGGTTAGGCTTCCTGTACAGCATGAAGTCCTTCTCCCTCTGCCCCTTTCCCTTGCCTCCTGTGCATGCACGTTCTCTTTCTCTCAAATAAATAAATAATGTCTTGTAAAAAATATACAAAATATCTTTATTTGGAGGATAAATTGAAAAAGAACTATTTCATGGAAAGCTTCAGTTGTCCATCTGAGTAATCTGTTGTAACATAGTTGGTTTTGATTACCTCAAATATAATGTTAATGTTTTTATTTCTTCTATATTCCTTTAGTCCTTTCTTCTGTCCATTCATCCTTCTATCTGCTTTCCTTTCTTATCCCACCCCCACCTATATAGTATTTGTGTATATTTCTGTATACTGTACACACCTGTATAACTTCAGGTGCATGTTTTAATATTTGTTTAAGTATAGAAAAAACACTAATTTATATTTAATATGAAAAATCCTCAGTTAAAAAATATTCACAAATAATTACAGTTTTTTCCTCTTTTAAGGAAGGTACCATGACTAGGTCTGAGAGAAATGATGGCTTAGATGTCCTTTGATGATTTATTTTTAGTAAATAGATCAAAATCATTTCTGAATAGCATAACAACAGCTATGTGTAAATGAGTGTTTTTAAATACTTAAAGGTACTTGAAAATAATTACCTTAAATAGTTTAAATAGTTTTCATGAAATTTTGTGGAAAATACACTTATTTAACAAGACTTTCTTTAGAGGTAGTGCAAACATTAATCTGGCCTCCTTCTGAATAATTACAAATTCAGCTTTAGCGGTGTGTGAATTAAAGAGGTATTATTGCTTTTCTAATGCTGTTCATTCCAATTGGAAAAATTAAGAAAAATAAGGATAGTGTTGTCTGATTCTTTTTAAACATATCACAGTGTTTGGTATCAAAAGTGGGCACTAAGTATTGCTGATTGATGAGAATGAAAGGACAGTTGTGCTCCAGGTGTGCATTTACCAATGTTAATGGACCCTTTTGGGGGATGAAATCACAGGAAATGGAAGCTACTTTTACAAAAGAAGAGAAAGAGAAACAAAAATTTGGTTCGTAAGTCATTTTTTTTCTGGTTGTTTTAGAATTTCCATTTTTAGATGAATTTCTCACTTGTGTGAATTTATGAAAGGCAAATTACGACTTCCAGTGTTTTTCTCTCAAGCTACCCACTCGATTTTCCATTCTACCTTCCCCAAATGATTCCATTCTGTTAGAAATTTTATATGTAACTCTGTTTACACAAGAAGTGAACTGCAAGAAATGGATTGGGATTTGGGGTTTGGACCATACCTGTCTTTTATATCTCCTCCTGCATATCTACTCATAGTAAGACAGTGTTCAGTAGGTAACCTGCCTTAACCTGAGCTAACCCAAGTGACTTGGAGTAAAACACACTAGTGGGTGAAATAGCCAAATGAAACTCTACTATTTGCACAGGATCAATTGGAAGGTGTGTGGTATTGAGACTTGATAAAATCCTCAAAATAAAGGTCAAGATGAAGACCTTGACATTCTCAAATACTCATAGCACAAAATTCACTTATTAAATTCATTCAATCAATTTTCATCACATGCCTGCTATGTACCACATACTGTTCCAGGCAGTTAAGGATGCAACACCTCTTTAGATAAAAATCTCTAACCTGTGGAGTTTGCCTTATGTAGAAGTGGGGGAAGATATATAATACTCAAATAAATAAGTAAAAAATACAGTACATTAATTGGAGATAGGTACCATTATGGTAGAAATAAAGAGGAACAGGAAGTAAGGAATGACAGAATGTGAGCGGGGTGGGCTGTCTATTTTAAGGAGGTGATTTGTGAGTACATACTGAAGTATCAAGGGTGGGGTTGTGCATGTATTAGTAGAAGAGCATTGCTGCAGAGGAAACAGCAAGTGCAGAGAGTCTGGAGAGTGGTGTGCCTGGCATGTTTAAGGGACAGTAAGGAGACTGATGGAAAATGAGAGGCAGAGGGTGCCTGGGTGACTCAGTCAGCTAAGTGTGTGCCTCCGACTCAGGTCATGATCCTGGGGTCCTGGAATTGAGCCCCGATTTGTGTTCTCTGCTTAGGCAGGAGTCTGCGTCTCTCTCTGCTTCTCCCCTTTGCTTGTGCTGCTCTCTCTCTCTCTCAAATTAATAAAATAAAGTAAAATAAAATAAAATAAAATAAAATAAAATGAAATAAAATAAAATAGAAAACGAGAGGCAGACCTATAGAATATATATAGGCCATTGCTAAGACTTTGGCTTTTATTGTGTTGGTTTCTGTCCTGATAATAAGCTGGACAGGGACAAGAGAGGAAGCAGGAAGACTAGTTAAGAGGCTACTGAACTGTTCTAAGTGAGAGGAAATGATGGCTTTGGTGGAGTTGTGGAGGTGGAGGGACATAGTCAGATTCTAGATGTATTTCGAAGGTAAAGCACCAGGGTTTGCAATGGATTGCATGTAGTTTCTGAGAGAAAGAGAGCAATTGAACATGAAACCAAATTTTGGGCCTGAGTAGTTGGAAGTTTGGAGTTGTTATTAACTGAGGTGGGAAAAACTGTAGTGGTGTTGGATTGCAGAGGGAATATCAGATGCCTGGTTAGGGATATCTAAGTGAATGTGTTGCATAGCAGCCACAAAGCCTGGAATGGAGAGATCTGGCTGGGGGATACATCTGGAAGCCATCCATACATGGGTGGTATTTAAAGAGATAAGCATCAATTTGCTCGTGAGATCAAATTTCCAATTCCAATGTTGTCTTTTTAGACAGTGATGGTACAAACAGGTTGATTTTAGATACTTTGACATGCTTGAAACTTGTCTGATGATCGTATTGAACACATATCTTTTCTCCAATTTTGCTTTCACCTTAACCATTGTTTTCACTGTGAATGCACCTGTTGGCAGATGGGGCTGGCCTCTAGTGAGCAGTCTAGGCCTTCCAAACTCAAGGCCCCTCAGAGACAGTACTCAGACTTTGTTGTAGTTCAAAACAAAACAAAGTAAAACACAGTAGAAAACACATGAAAAATTTATTGTGGATTTTGTGGTTTGATGGAGAGGAAAGTTGACATGACACACCACATATATAAAACGTAACAGAAACTTCCCCCTTCTTTGTTCCTTTCCTTCAAAGCTTTTCTGAGGCTATCAGCTGTCACACCTTCACTCTCTTCCTTCACCACCTCCACTACCTCTCAGATCCCTGCTTACCACCCAGACGATTCACTTCTGGTTTTTGGCTTGCTTACTCTCCACTCTCTGTAAAACAAAACTTCTCCCCACATGTAGCCAAATCTATTCACGAAGCAGTTTAGCCACCTTCTACTGTAACTCATGTTCTAATTTTAACATTTTTCAGTCTTCTCTACTATCACGGATATTATACTGTGCTGTCCAAATCCCCTGTTCAGAAATAAGGGACTCCCTCCCTCAGCTGATGGGAAGAGGTATCCTCTGTTGTGGAGAGCTTCCTTGCCCAAATTCATGCCTTTGAACTAAGGATAAAAATGGCCCAGCCTCCTCACCCTGACGCAGGACAACTGGAAAGGGCCATCCCAGCTTCAGAGCTCATTGCGGGTTCAGTTGAGGCCGTGAGGGGTTATGCTACAGGCCAGCTTCTCCCTCTGCCCAGTCCTGCTGCTTTCCCTTCCCACTAGGGAGAAGAGACTTCTGCTTCCTAAACACTCTGTACACGGTCCTCTTTCTCCGAGTTCACTTTCTGGGGAAACCAGCTGTAATACTCCCTCAGTGTCATCTCCTTCCAGAACATTTGAGATTGAGAGAGTTTTTCTCACACTTGTTCTGAGCTGCCTGCCCTGGGCTGCTTCTCCTCATCATGCGCTCAGAGCTCACTCCTTTCCTGGAACTGTCATATTGCTCTGTTCTGGTAGGCGCCCTTCTAAAGGACTCTCTAGGTGGCAAGCCCCATTTCTTTCACTGCTTTATGTTTTTATTTCCTAAAAATCACCCACGCCAGGCTACAGAATATATCAGAATTATTAAAGCATTCCGGGCAACCGAAAACATCACAACTAAATATGACTGACAGTGCAAAGAGAGTAGCACAAAATGTTAAACCCATTATTGGGGATCCCTCATGGACACACCCCAGGTTTTTATTATACTATTTATTTTGAAATCCTTATCTCACTCACCATCTGCCTACACCCCCCTACTCTTCCACCCACCTCCTCCCCTGCAAACAATGCAATAAGCACATTCTTTTTCAAACATCCACACTATACTCTCCCTTCTTTTTTTTAGAGAAATCCTACCCTCAACCTATAAAAGTTCTAGGATCATTTTCCTAAGTCCATTCCAGGGGGTATTAATCCTATTTCTAAAGTCTGGGCATCAACTGCATAGGGGGCACTGGCACTTCAAGTGTCTCCTATAGGGTCTAGTTATCAATGTAATGTGACAAACCTGTCTCCTCAGTTTCCCTAGGCATCCAGTGGTTCACAATTAAATTGTCTCCTAAGGGCAAACGCTTTCTGAACATTTTTCAGAGCCAGTATTATCTAACTGTGAATCTCCCATATTGTATCTACTGGCTGATTCCCTGTTTAGGGGGTTGTGTTATTTCCAATTCTTGAGTTATGAGTTGACTTATTTTTCATTTAAGCTTTCTCTTAGCTTCTAAATCAGTTATAATTCATCTATCTTTTTCTGCAACCTCTTACATTGTAATGTTGGTGTCTTCTTTCTCACGCTTTCTGTTTTCATGGATTTGTTATTTTAAAAAATCATTATTGTCGGTTTAATGGGATTATGGTAGAACTCAAGACAAATACATGTTCAGTCCACTGTTTAACTGAAGTTCCAAATACAGTGCTCTCAAACAGTTAAACTTTTTCTTCATAGTTTAAAGAAAATGGTAGAAAAGTCATTATTATGAAATATGGGAATTAGTCACCAAAAGAATTTATTGTAGCATAAATATTTTGGCTGCCATTGAGGTTAAACCATATTGAAATAGGAGGAAAGAGGATTTCCTAATAATTCCAAATGAAATATATTAAAATAGCTTTTCAATATAGGGATTTGTGAATATATCCTATTCGTTCTTCTGAAATTCTCCAGTCCTTTCTGGGGAAGTCTTCATCCTTTTAAAACTTCTAAGTGAGAAAAGCAAGCAGGAAAGAATATTTTCACCAGTAAGCTTTTTCTTAACATTAATTTATGTCTTTTGTGCCCTATTTTTTTACTTCAGTCTTTGTCAGTCTATAAAGTAACATATTTTAAAAATTGTGGATGTATTTCATATTTAAAGAAGAAAAATATGCCTTTCTTACTAGTAAGCCAAAGAATTAGGAAAAATAGTACTCTGTTCTCAAGTGTTAAATGGACAAGTGTGAGAAATGCACAAGGCAGTAGGGAAAAATGATACACATTTAAGAAATATTGTAGTCCTGGGGCACCTGGGTGGCTCAGTGGTTGAGCATCTGCCTTTGGCTCAGGGCATGATCCCAAGGTTCTGGGATCAAGTCCCGCATTGGGCTCCTTGCATGGAGCCTGCTTCTCCCTCTGCCTGTGTCTCTGCCTCCCTCTCTCTCGCTCTCTCTCTCTATGTCTCTCACGAATAAATAAATACAATCTTAAAAAAAAAAAAAGAAATGTTGTAGTCCTTATCTGCAGGGGATACATGCCAAGATTCTCAGACGATGACTGAAACAATAGATATTACTGAACTCTGAACTCTATAGATACTAATTTTTTCCCTGTACATACATATGTATGATAAAGCTTAATTTATAAGTTAGGCAGAATAAGAAATGAACAATAATAACTGATAATAAAGTCGAACACTTCTAACAATACACTGTAATCAAACTAGGGTAATGTGATCTCTGTCTCATATCTTACTGTACTGTACTCATCCTTCCTCTTGTGAGAATGTGAGATAAAATGCCTACGTGATGAGATGAAGAGAGGTGACTGATGTAGCATAATGACAGCGATGATGCGTCAGAAGGAAGGTCATCTGCTTCTGAACCCGAGGCTGACTGCCGGTAACAGAAACCATGGAAGGCCCAACCACAGAGAAGGGGAGGACTACTGTACATTTCAAATATAAAATCCTTTTTTAAAGCACTGAAATATGCAACTGCTGTGAGTAATACCATGTAAAATATAGTTGCTGAGTTCTATTTTTCGAGGGTTTTCAACTGATACTAGAAAATTTTTGTTCAAGTAAAGGAGATCAAAGTCTCTTTTTGAAGAGCAAAAAGATGTCATTGATGGGACGACAGATTTAAGGTACTCTGGATTCATTAGAGAAAGTCCATTTCTTTAAGGTATAAAGATTAAAGCATCCAGAAGAGATATAATGCTGACATTATCTTTAAAAAATACAAATAAACACCAAACCTGGAAGAATAATGAGGGAAAATGCAGTTCTAAAGCAACAGGAAGAGTTTAACCTTTTCTTTACTGGATTGGGGGGACTAACCCACATTCATTGAGTCAGTCACATTCATTGTTTTGCTGATTATTTTCCAATCTTTAAAGATGATTTCTATCGATTTCTTTGACTTTTTTCCCGAAAACTTCCTTGTTCCCCTTGTTCAGTGGCTTTCATATGTACTATCATGCTAATGAAATAACCAAATGTAGGTGACCACAGTTTTCCATTCTCTTTATATACAGTGGTAAGTCTCAAATCTGAAGTTTCTTGTTCTTCCAGTTCTCCTAACACCAAGTGAAGATATTAGACTATCTGTTCTGGAAGTATTGAACACCTTCTGTTGAAGATTGATAGGAATGTTACTTTCTTTAATTGTGGCCCCTAAAAAGACACCAGAGTGCTTTTCTGAGACAACTACTTCTAAACCAGATTTCTTTTGGGTCCATAATTCAAATACTTTGTATGTTCCACTTCAAAGCAACTTGCTACATTCATGTCAATACTATTATTGTGTTAGATATATCCATTGAAGACACACGTGTATCTTAAGTTGAAACACACACATACACACACATATTGAGAAAAGTGATCCTTCCCTGGCTGGTGAAGCTAAAGCTTGGAGGAATATACACATGTATACCTCAAATGACATTATGAACATCCCAGATTAAAAAAAAAAAAAACTATTTATTTATTTATTTATTTATTTATTTATTTTTAAAGATTTTATTTATTTATTCATGAGAGACACACACAGAGAGAGAGGCAGAGGCACAGGCAGAGGGAGAAGCAGGCTCCATGCAGGGAGCCCGACATGGGACTCAATCCGCTGTCTCCAGGATCACGTCCTGGGCTGAAGGCAGTGCTAAACCACTGAGCCACTCGGGCTGCCCACCAGATCTTTTTTTTTTTTATTAAAAAGATCTATTTATAAAAAAAAAAGATCTATTTATTTATTTGAAAGATAGAGAGATAGGGAAAGGGCACACAGAAAGAGAAAGAGAGAGAGAGAGAATCTCAAGCAGATTCTGTGGAGCCCAACATGGAGCTTGATCTTGCGATCCTGAGATCATGGCCTGACCAGAAATCAAGAGTTGGATGCTTAACTGACTGAGCCACTCAGGGACCCCATTTAATCACAGATTCATGGAAAACATTGGAATTCTAGATTTTGGTGAGCTCCCTGATGTGCTTTAAAGCAGTATTCAATCATAGTCTTGTGATGGATGGAATTATATGGTAGCTGCAGTCAGAACATTTTGTGGTTGACTGATTCAAAACCTTATTCTTAGGATAGGGGGATTTTAGCCAATATTACAGCCTAAGCAGAATGAAACATGGCACAAGCAAAGGGGTAAAGAGGGTTTGCGTCACTCCATATAGAGGTGTGGACAGTTTAGAGGAGTCAACAAGTAACAGAGCAGTAGCTAGAGAAGTACCTACAACACAGCAATAGTAGCAAGTTCGTGATGTCTCTCAGCCTGAGATGTTGAGAGGTGAGAGCATTTGAGCAGAACCCTGTGAGAGTTGCATTTGTGAGAGCTCCAGGCTGAGGAAGAATGTAGTCATTGCCAAACTAGGGCCCAGCAGGCAAAGCTGGAGTGACGGGATGAAATATCCAGTGTAACTTCTTTCTCCAAGCCTCCCACTGGCAAAACCCAACCAGGAGCCCAAAGGCAAGGAAGCCCAGGTGGTACAGTCTGCAGAGGCCAGTGTTCTGGGCAGACAGCCAGATGGAGAAGAGAGGTGTTCTGGAGGGAATGGATGAAATGTTCCCTGTAAAATGAAAATGTGAGCCGATTACTTTGAATCTGAAATTACATTGAAATTAAACTGAAACTGTGACTGTAAAACTCAGCTACTGATTACCGATTACACAAAGGCACACATGATAAAGAGGAGAGCATAAACGAAGAGTTAAGATTGAAGCCCCAAATGAATTGACACATTTAATAATGTGCTCAGTCAATATTGTATTTATCTATTTATCCATCCAGTTATCTCTTTGTCTATTTGAAGTAAGTGGTTTACCATAAAATGTGACTTATATTTGAAGCCTAATTTCATTTTTAATTAAAAAAAAAAGCTTTCCCTCAGAGACCGAGAATTAGAAGCCTAGATTAATAGGTATGAAAGAAATATATAACATTTTATGTGATAAGTTTTTGTGATAATTAAGCTCAAAGTGCATATGCAAACACAAGTGGGTAATTTCATGTTCAAGAGCTAGGGAAAGAAAAGGGAGAAGAAACTGGGCCTGTTGGAGCAAATGAGAGAGGATTGGCTTGAGTTAGATTAGTTACTAGGGAAAGAGTACCTCCAAGAAACTCGAAAGGTAGGTAACAAATAGCATTACTTACTCATTTGTTCACACTTGGTCCCGAGAAACAAGTCTATAGTAATAGCAACGAGATCTTCCTTTCCTCACAGTGAGAAAATTAATGAAAATTTATTTGTACTAGAATATAGTCAACATCAGATTCTTATTTTGATGGATGTGGGACATAGCGAAAGAACTGATAGGGTGAAAAAAAGGGTGAAAGTTAAGTTGTGGGTTTGGAAAATACACTTATTGATTGATCCTACATACATTTCATGGGATTGTGCAAATTTGGGCTTTAATTCTGTATACTCCTGTCTATTCCTTTTAGCTCATTCTGGAATGATACACATGAGACAAAGAAAGTTTTAACAGTTTTTTGTATATTATATGTAGAGGCTCATTACCAGATATATAATTTACAAATATTTTCTCCCATTCTGTGTGTTGGCCTTTCATTTTCTTCTTCTTTTTTTTTTTTAAAGATTTTATTTATTTATTCATAACAGACATGGGCAGAGAGAGAGCAGGCTCCCTATGGGGAGTCCAATGTGGGACTCGATCCCAGGATCCCAGGATCACACCCTGAGCCAAAGGCTGATGCTCAACCACTGAGCCACCCAGGTGACCTGACCAATTTAGTTTAAAAAAGCAGATATATTCCTCATGCCATCGGAATTCATTCATTGTCATGCTGTTATTTGTTCACTATCTTTATATCTGAGGTTTTTGTTTATGTTTCCTTTTACTGAGTAAAATATATGTTCTATGGCCTCATAGCAAAGTTGATCATTTGGTCAGTAAAAGATTTGACCTCTGAGCACTACCACCCTTAAGACAAGTCTGTGTTATCCTCTGCTCTGTTCCACCATTGTCATACATCTCCATACTTTTAGGTTATTACAATTAACATGGTAATTTATGAAAACTTAGTTATAAAATCTTTGTGTTTTCTAAGAATTTTTGGTCAATGACAGATAACTTAGAAACTGTTTATTCCTATTCTTTGGCTTAGAAGAAATAATGCTTATATATTTCAAACATAAACCCACATTACCACAAATTATTAAAAGAAAAAAAGACAATGGCAATAATGAGAGTTAATTTACTTAATGCTTTCTGTGTTCCTGAATTGCATGAAAATAAAAATTATGAATTTGGAACTCACTGAAGAGCTCATTATGCAATAAAATGCACAGAATAAGATTTTCAAACACTTCATAAATTTTAAGAAAAATTCCCCTACATGTTCCAATTATATTTAATCATACATTATTACAGCTTTCAATGATCAAAACTATTGTAAAACAATTTTTTGTTAATAATTACTTGCCACACTAATCATTTTCTAAATTTGAATTTTCTTAAGGCTATTTTATGGATATATCCTGTCCTCTTAGGCAGCCATAAGGAACAGAAAAGAAGGTATTCCTTTTCAGGCAATTATAATTATCTTTAGAGAAGGAAGGTACATTCTAATATTCTTAATGCTCAGAAATAATAACAGCAAAATTAACAGCAAAAGATTTAGGATGAGAAACCAGAAGAGGAGGGCTATAATGGCAAACTGACTTTAAATACTAAACAAGTAATACCAAAATGTATTGGGAATTTTTTACTGAGTCTGTTACCATGTACGGAATTTTGGTTCAGAGGAAGAGGGTAAGTTAGAGGAGGGTGATAGGCACGCTTTCCTTTTCTTTTTTCTTTCTTTTCTCTTTCTCTTTTTTAGTACTTAAACAGAAAAGGTAAATTAGACAGGGGTTAGTTATACTGAGGGGAGGATACTAATATAGAAGGTATGTCTTAGATCAGAGAGGGCTCTTGCTTTTGGACTAATTAAGACCTACTGTGGTCCTGGGCTGGTCGTTAAAACTTCTGGATCTCAGTTTCCTCTTATGTAAGATTGAGTTGGATTAGATGTGATCATTAAAATCAGGGTAGTGAATATCTGAAATTTCATGTAATTCTGTAACTAAGCATTCTTTAAATTTTATTATTTTTTTAAAGTAAGATCTACACCTAATGTGGGGCTCAAATTCGTGATTCTGAGATCAAGAGCTGCATTCAGCACATTCTTTTTAAAATAATGGGGGCACCGGGGTGGCTCAGTCAGTTGAGCATCTCACTTTTGGCTTTGGCTCAGGTTGTGATCTCAAGTATCCTGAGATGGAGCTCCAGGCCAGGTTCCATGCTCAGTGGGGAGACTGCGTAGTATTGTCTGCCCCTCCTCCCACATGCTTCCCCCTAAAATAAATAAATAAATCTTTTAAAAATATTGAATAATGAGAATTTTCTGGTAAAGTCAAAATCAATATTTTTGAAACTTAACTTTGGGGGTATGGCAGATATTACAGGTTGGTTCCTTCACCCATTCAAACTCTCTTTTCCTTGTCTTTCTCTAGTATAGGGGGTGGAAAAAGAAATAACAAGTAAATATGAAATAAAATGTGCTATTCCAGTTTCTTTTGCAGACAGAATTGATATGACAAAGGTCAGTGAGAACTAAGGAGAAGACTTTAGGACTGCCAGGGAAGTCTCTGTTTTCCCTGAAACATGTGTTACCCTTTTTATATTCCCCCTTATGTTATCCTCTAGAAAATAGATTTGATGGCAGGAACTGCAGCAGCCATTTTGTGATAATAATAAAAAGGCCCTGACCAACCACTAATCCTTGCCTTTCTATCCTTCAGCTACCAAACCAAGATCAGCAACTTCTTATCTTTAGATTTCTTACAGTGTTAACAAATAAATAAATAAGCCTTTTTAGTTTGCACAAGCCACTGTTTATTCAGATTTTCCACAGATGAAAGTAAACTTTAATTCTTGAGGGACTGAAAATAGATTCCCTTAAAAAAGGCATCCTAAAATTTGTATGTATATTCATATGGTGAACAACATTATGCAACTGTGTGAACACCCTAAGTTCAAAAGGCAACATGAACTTTATGCCTTCATATCATAAGGTAACATATTAGAGCTGAAATATAACTTGATGATTACTTCAAGCATACTGAAAAATAACCTACAAATAGCATTCATTTGTTCATGTTCTTCCTTTTACTTAAATGGCATAAAACTTATTTATCTTAAAAACTATTTTCTAATAAGGACTTTACCTACCAAAATTATGTATAAATGTAGACATACACCTATAAACGTAAATTTAGATTTTGAAATATTTTCTTTCAATGTCAGTTGATTAGCTGTAGATTTGAGGTACCTTAAAATGAAATATTGTAAAAATGGATATGAAAGCTATTCTTTTAAAAGAAATTCACTGTGGGGGCACTTGGGTGGCTCAGTCAGTTGAGCATCTGCCTCTGGCTCAGGACATGATCTCTGGGTCCTGGGATCAAGCTCCACATTGGGCTTCCTGCTCAGCAGGGAGCCTGCCTCCATCTCCCTTTCCCTCTGCTCCTCCCCCTGCTCACACACTCTCTCTTTTTCTCAAATAAATATTTTTTTAAAATAAAAAAATAAAAGAAACACTGTGAAAGTATAAAAAAGCAAGGTTTTCCTTTGATTGTTTCATAATTCAAAAACTTGGTTTGGCAGCCTACTAATGGCGACATGATAGCAGCACTTCATATTTGCATGTGACTAATTGCAGTTCAGAGTATTTCATAAATGAGCAATGGATTGTGATTAAACCTTACTATGACCCACACATTTTTGCATAAGAAAGGAATTATTAAAAATAGAGGCAGCATATTCATCCAGTTTCCATTCAAAATTTAGCAAGGGAAAGAAATCCTTAATGGGTCACATTACAACCTCTATTACTGCACAGACTTCTCCCTTCAATGGGGAATTCCTGACCAGATGATGAGCAATACAATATCCATTGTTGCAGACCTAGAAATGGACAAAATTAATTGAGAATGAAATAGTCACTTAAATCTCCTAAGGAAGTATTATCAGCAATCATGAGAAAAATTATTTTCAAAATGAAGTGACTTCCAGGAAAAAATGATCTCAGTGAAAACTAGAATTTTTATAGAGAGGACTAATAATATTCTCAAAGACTTTTCTGAGTGACAAACAAAATGAAAGTGCTAAGGTGGATATATAGACACTGGCCTTGCAGTAGTTTCTAGGTTGAGGAGGCTGTACCTGATGCTGAATACATCCTTGTCTCTTATTATAGATGTACATGCAGACTCAGTTTTAAATCTGACTGAGGAACCTAAACTTCAGTGCCAACTTGCACAGAACTCTTTCTGGAAAATCAAATACACATATTGTAGGACTGTTACCTGCTATTCTTAGGACCCTATAGCAAAATTAACAAGGAAAGATTCAGGTTTGGTGGGGTCTGAAGCTTATGCATATTTGGGGCCCTTTTAAGTAAAATAATACTAAATTATGAATACAGGGCCTTAGAAGGCATCTGCGCACATGAGGGTCCCTGGAACCTAAGTTTTAGTAGCTCCATGGTAAAATCCAATTCCAGTAGTATATTATGCTAGCGAAATTTCTGTATCTCTTACTTCTAAATATAATATCTTTCCTTTTCAAAATGGTATCATGCTTTGGCAAGGCTGTGGAGAAAGAGGAACCCTCTTGCACTGTTGATGGGTATGCATACTGGTGAGCCACTCTGGGAAACAGTATGGAGATTCCTCAAAAAGTTAAAATAGAATATCCTACGCTCCTGCAACTGTACTAAAAGGTATTTGCCCAAAGAATACAAAAACACTAATTCAGTGGGATACCTGCACCCCAATGTTTATAGCAGCATTATCAATAATAGCCAAAATATGGAAATAGCCCAAGCATCCAATCATTGATGAATCGATACAGAAGATGTGGTGAGCACTAATTTCACTTAGCATAATACTCTTTAGCTCTGTCCAGAGTGTTGCAAATGGCGAGATTTCATTCTTTTTTTATGGCTGAGTAATATTCCATTATGCATAGCTATCTATCTATCTATATCTATAGATATATACAGTAATATTCCAATACATCTATCTATTATCTATCTATCTATCTATCTATCTATCTATCTATCATCTATCATCATCTAAAGATACATATATATTAACTGACTGGAATTTAAAGAAAAACTTAAAAAATACATATAAAGAAAAAAATAAATGGCATCATCCTAAAATAAACATACAGATAAAAATTTATAGTTTTTTGCTATAGGGTTCTGCACACAATGGGTATTCGATTAATTTTGACAATGTCATAAAAAAAAAGGATGGGATTTTTTTCATGCATAAGAAAATGTTCACTTTTAAACATGAGAAAATCATTTTAAAACATACTTGTATCGTAACTAAACACAAACAGGTCCTAAAAGGCAATACCCCAAAGGAGATCACCTCTGAGAACTGAATCAAGCACAGCACTTGGTGATCCAGTCTTAGGAATCCAAATGGGAATTTGCAATCAGATCAGATAGGTTAGGTGAAGGCGTGGTGACAACAAATCACCAAGTCTCAATGCTTTATTTTCTTATTTGTGTTTATGTACTCCATCATTTGGAGGTGGCCTTCATTTCTTTATTTCTTGAGAATTGCTAAATTGTGGCTGAAGGCAAAGAGAAATGATGGAACCACAAGAAGGCTGTTAAAGATTCTGCTTGAAAGTGGCACACATCACTTCTGCTAACATTTTATTGGCCAAAGTAAGTCATATGGCTAAGCTGGATATTGTGAAGTGGGAGGTTTTGGTCCCAATAGGGTGACACAAACATTTCAAAAAATAATGAAATTTATGCAGTATCTCTCCCTATAAAGAAACTACAAACATCTACCATCACCACCACTACAAACACCTGATTTATCTTCCCTTCTATGACTAATATTAAAATTTTTTTGAGGTTTAGAATGAGGCATTTTTTTTCTGCTAATATGCAGAAATTTTATTAGTTTTCTTAGAGGAAAAAAATCTGTTCAAACCTAGACTGGCAATTTTTTTAGTCAGAGCCTACTATGGTGAGGGCACTTTGCTGATCCTTGGAGGAAAAAGTGTAAATGAATGCACAATAATTCCAGATGAATAATGTAAATTAAATAAATTTGTACATACATACATATGTGGTTTATACAATATTAAGAGTTAATTAAATTACTTTCAAAGTGTGGACTGCACATAGGGACTTCCTTCCAAAGAATAAAGTGTGGAAAGGAGAGAAGAAGAGTAAATTTACAGTAAAGAAATCTGGCAAACACTAGTTTAGCCAGATCAACATCAGCAGTGATAAATCATGTTGCTGGTATGTACCCCTGACATGATGTGCTGAACATGGCATTCTGCCTCTATGATTTTCCTCCCATTACCCATAATCCAAGTCTCAATCCAAGAAAAACATCAGGCAAATTCCAGTAGAGAGGCATCCCGAATTATAGCTGATCGTCATTTCTCAAAGCTGTCTTGGTTATCAATATAAGGAAGGTATGAGAAACTATCACAGCTAAGAGGAGTCAGAGAAACATGACCACTAAATACAATATGGGATCCCTAGAGGGGATCCTGAAATAGAAAATGGACATTGGAGGGGGGGCCCTGGGTAGCTCAGTTGGTTAGGCGTCCAACTCTTGATTTTAGCTCAGGTCATGATTTTGGGGTTGTGGAATGGAGTCTGGCATCAGGTCACTTGCTCAGCACTAAGTGCTGAGTCTGCTTGTCCTTCTTCCTACCCCAGCTTGTATGTGCTCACACTATTTATAAATAAATAAATAAATAAATAAATAAATAAATAAGAGAAAAATGACAGTACATAAAAACTAAGGAAATGTGAAAAACTATGAATCCACAGTTAATAATAAATAATAATGTCTCAATATTAATTCACCATTTGTAACAAATATGTCAATAGCACAAAATTATGTGTGTATGTGGGGGGACATATGGAAACTCTCTATACAGCTTCTCAATGTCTCTGTAAATCTAAAATTGTTCTAAAAAATAGTCTATTAAAAAAAACCCTACAAAAATGTGATTATGTAATCTGTCTTCAGAATTGAGGAGAGTATAAAACCAGAAAAAATTTGTAATAGTGTCATAAATGCTTCAATATAGGTTTGAAGGGAAAGTGGTGGGAGCCCCATCAGGACTTTTAAGAGAAACTCTAACCTTTTCTACTAAACATTATCTTAAAATATTTGAATCTCCAGTAGCACCTAACAAGTGCCTTGCTTAAAGTCAGCAATCGAATATCTAAGAGAACGATGAGGAATTCAGCTCCCTGTTGTCAAATGACCTAGATGTGGTAGAAATAATTAGACATGGGTGAATGTTAGCTATGCCCTCTACCACCCTAGAAGGTGAAAACAAATTTCAGTTCAAATTCTGCCATGCATACTTTATTACACAGACATTTGGTGAAATCCCAGTACTTTGTCTTTTTTTGTGCTTCAAAAGGTCTTTGTTGTTGTTGTTGTTGTTGTTGTTGTTGTTGTTTTTGAGACAAGAAAGGGAAAATTGTTTCCCTTTGGGTCAGTAGTAGGCAAACACAATCATTATATATTAAAAAAAAAAGTAAATAAAGGCTAGACACTTGACCATTTCAGAAAGGACTCTATTTTGGAAGGTAAAGGGTTAAAGGTCTCTAGATGTTTATACCTGTGTATGCTTAGTTCATATGTGAATGAGAAGTTTAAAATATTTTAGTCAATATCCAACACAACCAATTTACTACTGAAATCCCATTATCAAAATTCATCTTTCTGATGAACACAGGCCCTAGTGTAGACAGAAAGTTAAGCAAGCTAAGATCTAGCACCAACAGGTTTACGATTGTGACTTTTTAATTTAAAGCCAGCTGACCATCCATGTAGTGTGAATTCCTGATTAGAGCAAAGTGAGGGTTAAATCAACCACAATAAGCCTTCATTCTACTATAAATGCTGAACTATTTTAAATTAGACGCCACACCGCTTTCTCTGAGTTCTCTTGGTCTTTTCCCATTGATCTGTTTTAATACTAGGGTTTAAACCGAACCCAGGCACTATATGTGAGACCTTAGTCAAATCACATTACTCCTGGATTCCTGTTCTCTTCTCTGAAAACGAGGGCACTAGGTTAAGTGTCTCTTGTTCTTTACATCCCTATAATCTATGAGCCAGTCGTGTTTTAGCTGACGTAGCGGAAAACAGAAACGTACATGTAGAGACACTAGCTTTAATTCGTTTGAGAGGCGCATTATATACACCATAACACGAGCCTCTTGGAAGCATCAAATGTTAGCCTTAGGCAAGTTTGTTTAGGATCACAATTTTTAAAAACCATGTTTCAGGGTTCTACCCTGTAAAAACGATTTTTTTCAAGATTTTATTTATTTATTCATAGAGACACAGAGAGAGAGGCAGAGACAGAAGCAGGCTCCTTGCAGGGAGCACGACGTGGGACTCGATCCCAGGTCCCCAGGATCACGCCCTGGGCTGCAGGCGGTGCTAAACCCCTGAGCCACCCGGGCTGCCCTTGCAAAAACGATTCTATAGGTGTAAGCGATATTGGTATAGACTAAGTTATAGCAGTTAAAAACAAAAAACAGGTCTGCCAAGTAAAAATACTAACCACTGTAGGGGATCACCTCATCAATTCTCCGACCTAACTCTGCCTTCCTTCCTTCCATCAGGGTTGGTCTCAGCGCAGATGGTGCTCCCTGTTCAGCCTTAAAACGCGACAAACTAAATCATGTTTCCAATAGCAATCACCAGATTTCCTCTCATTTCCCATTTGGTTTTTTTAAACCCCCTAAACGCAGCGTTTTCTCTTAAAATCCCCTTGAATGATTCTTCAGGCTGCAAGCGTTGTGTGTGTGTGTGTGTGTGGGGGGGGGGGAACCGCTCCAGGGACCGCCCCACAGGGCTCCCTCCTCTCGACACCGAGCGGCGGAGCTGCGGACCCGCGGGCTCTGCGGGGCGCGCACCTGAGCGGCCCCGGCTCCGCGGCTCCGGCCCGCAGCGCCCCGGGTCAGGGCCGCGGGCAGCCGAGGACCCCGCGGGAGGAGCGCGGGTCGCCCGGGCCGTCAGCGTGCGCCCCGCGGGGGCGTGTTTCGCTCCAGAAAGCAAGTGCTCTTGGGCACCCGGTCCTTCCCCTGCGAGGAGTCGCCGCTCCGGCCCCGAGCTCCCCTCCGCTCCCCCCTAGGCGGCTCTCGGGGTCCCGCCGCCTCCCGCGCGCCCCTGCTCGAGCCTCGGCCGCGCGCGCCCAGGTGTCCCCCCCGCCCCCATCCCCCATCCCCGGGCCGCTCCCGGGCCTGCGGGTCTCCGGCCGCCCGCCCAGCCTCCCTTCCCACCGGCCCCGCCCAGCCTCCGCCGCGCAGGGGCTCCTGGCCTGGCCTCTCCGTCTCCCTCCCACCTCCGCCCCCCTCCTCCCCAAGAGTTGCTATTTTTAGTAAATCCTCCGCGCGCCGCCACCGGCTCAGCTCGCAGCTCGCAGCTCGCAGCTCGCAGCCGCGCGACCGCCCTCCCGAGCTCCCCCGCCCCCCGCCCCCCGCGCGGTGGCCGCGGCGGCGGCGGCGGCGGCGGCGGCGGCGGCGGCGGCGGCGCGTCCCGCACCTCGCGCAGCGCGCACCGAGCCGGCCCCGCCGCGCCCGCCACCCTCGCGGCGGTCTCCTCCGCAGGCGCCTGTCGCGGCCGGTAAGTCCCTGCTGGCGGAGCCGCGGCGGTCCCCGAGTCAACTTTCAATCCCCCCGTGCTTCTGCCTCGCCATTCTCTTCTCCGCGAAACATGGCTGTTTGGAGACGGGGGAGAAGTTAGGGGGTCGCCGGCGCGGGGCGCAGGAGGGCGCGACAGCTCGGCGGGCGCGGGCGGAGGTGAGTGGCTCCGCGGCCGGCTCCGCGGCGGGTGCCCGGGGGCCCGCCCTGGGAATCGGGGGCCCAGCGCCCCCCGCCCCGCTCCCCGCCCCCCGCCCCCCGCCCCGGGTGTAGCGCTGGGTTCCCGGCTCGGATTCCCGCAGGTTACAGCATCCCAGGCGGGACCCCGACGCTGCCTGCCTTGCGTCTCCCAACCCCGGGGCTGGCGGCTTTAAGGGAACCTTTGTCGTAAGTTCAGCGCCAGGTGAAGCCAGAAGACGTGGGCTGCGACCAGCCCGGGCGAGGGGTCGGCGACACGACACCGCCGCCCCCAGCGCGCGCACACGCACACGCGCACACACACACACACACACACACACACGCGCGCACACCCAGCTCATGCAGGAGCCGAGTTATGAATGAAAAGTTTGCGCTGCCAACGTGTTGCTGGAGGGGAGCAGTACTTAGCGGGGGCACCTTTGATGTGTCGTGCCGGGGGGGGACTTCAGTTCCAAGTCTATATACATTTAGAATTCCAGGCTCTTAAGAAAAGTTCCGGAGCCGCCTGGGGGCGGGGGGGGGAGGGTGGGATGTAACCAGTTTCTTAGCCGGTGGAAGGAGATGGGTAAATCGCAGACTCATTAAGGTGAACTGGGTAATTCAATGCCACGAGGGTGGCACAGTGGGGACGGGACGGGAGGCAGCGGAGGACAGGGGGCGTCCCCCGAGGGCCTGGCGGGCAGCGCTGGGCTCCGGAGCCATCGGCCCGCGGTCCGCGGCGAGGTGTCCGAGGCCTGCGCGTCGGCCGCGCGGTGCAGCGGGACTGAGCGGCTCTGCAGACCGAGGCCAGGCGGCGCGGAGCGGCGGCCTGCAGCCCGGAGCCGGGGACGCGCCGCTCAGGTGATCGCCCCCGGGAATTCTCCAGCCAGGCTGCTGCGCTCTAATTTCAGAAAGATGCGTCGCGTTTGTTTTCCCTGCCGGGAGGTGTGTGCAGTCTCCGAGAAGGAACTTTTAGGTTCGGTGACTGTGATATTTTCCAATCTGGGAGAAAGAGGCTGTCCACATATATTCCCCTTTTACGTACACTGGGCGTGCGTGCCTCTTGATGTGCGTGCATGCAGAATGTGGGAGTGGGTCAGAAGGGCTCAAAAAGTTGAACTTAACCTGGAAAAAAGAAAGTGAAGAGTTAACGGTATTCTCCCCAAAGGGTCTAACGACCCTACAACCAAACACTCCTACAACTAAATACTCTTGGTGTGTGGAGATGTCTCAGAAAGGGTAGGCTTTAGGAGTTACAGGTATTTAGGGTACAATCCATGTTTCCAAATCTTGCGAGCGTTATTGAAAGCTAGAGAAAGGGAGTAGGGAGTAGGTAGGTGGAGAATGTATGCTAAAGAAAAAAAAATTATTTGGAAAGAAAACATTTTGACATTTGGAAAGGTCTGGATGTTATTTTCTGATGCGCTGCAGATCTTTTAAATCCTGTAATTAATAACAGCACAGAATAAGTTGCAGTTAGTAAATGAGGACAATTAAAATATCATGTTTGGAAAAGATATCTTTTGAAGTACTCTTTGGTACTTTGGATGTTTATTATGGAAATTACTGTGACTGAAAACTTGTTGTTTAATATATTTGCTTTTTACCACAAATAATTAGTCCTCCTTTTCCTTTTAAACTGCTATTCCAGTTTGGACCAATTTAATTACCCAAAGACCAAACTACTGTTGTGCCTTCTGGAAAGTATTTGCATTTAAAACTACTTAATAAGAATATTGTATTTCCAAAAAGACAAATAAGGTAGTCAGTTGTAAAACTTTCTTGTAATTTATTTTCATCCATTTTGTTTGAATGAGGCAGATCTCAAGAAGAGAGAATTTTCTTGGAATATGTCATTTTCTGTGTGAGGAGAAAGTGAATGTTTTCAGGTTTCAGTCACAAACAGGTGCAAATAGAGTGGGAATCCTGAGTCTGACCTTTGATTTTAGACTGCCAGCTAGAGGGAGAGGTGCTTTCCCAGCTCTCCTCCTGAATTGATCATCTTCGCTCAGAATGGATATGGTTAGATGCATATAGGATTGTGCAAATTCAGGAATTAAGAGATTTAAATTAAGTACCACTTTATGGTTGGAAAGGGAGTGTTTTTTTTTCTTTCTTTCTTTCTTTCTCTTTTTTCTTAAACCTCAGTCTTCCTGTTTCTTTCCCTCTGCAATTCAGCTTATTGGACTGCCCTTCATTGGAAAGTCAGACCAAACACTTCTTTGGCTACAGTGTTTGGCATATTAAACTGCTATCCTCTAAAAATAATGATGGCCTTTCTGAAATAAAAAAGGGACTTTTATATACTGTAACAGACTTTTATGACCACTACTATGCCCATTATTATGGTAGACAGTTGCTTCATGAAGTTACTGCCACTATATATATATACATATAAATAATTATTATATGTATTTGGGGTATGTTTGGAATGTATTTGGGTTTCTAAGAATTTTAAATCATGAAGCCAACTGACCGGTTAAGTTGTCTAACTATAGTTACAGTGATACACATAATTTAGATTTGTATTAATATCAACATCTAAGGATGTTTTACAGTTACACGGCTTTCTCTTCATTAGAATTACCTCTATTTTGAATTTGTTTAAATATTACAACATATTATACTGCAATTTACACCTGCTCAGCAGGGAAGGTGTAGGTTATTCTTAAATAGAGATATGGAGAAATAGCTAACAAGGAGAGTCATTTGAGAAACATATGGACATCATAAAATCCTTCTGTATGTAGCATCTGTACCTTCTCATTAGTGAAATATTGTAGTTATGGACATTTTTTATTACACTGAAATGTGGCTTTTTATTTTTGCTTCGATGGTTTTTTTTTTTTGTTTTAAAATGTAATTATATTAATGTGTAAGTTGGTGTGGGGGCTTTTATTGTTTGAAGCCCTTTCCTTTCAATAAAGATGTCACACTTAGTTTTTATTGCACACATCCGCAGATTTATACAGTTGTTTCCTAGCTTGTTATTATAACTCTTACCTTTCTCAGATATTCTTCAAAACATTTGAGAGGCAGGTAGGAAGACATATTGTTCTCGTTTTCAGAAGAAGGCAGCAGGTACACCGATAGATCCAAGGTCACACACTAGTGAATCAGTGTGAAGCTAAGGGTAACATCTATATTTCTTGTATTCTGTTCGTAATAGCAAGCTGCTCCTGTGGCTATGTTAAATGATATTTTCATAAATTTATACATTCCTGGATTTTTAAAGTGCTTAGCTTTGTAGATATGCTGATCGGATTTTATATCCATCAATATGATCATAAGGGAATGGGTCCTTACTGTGGCCTGCTGATGGGGAGAACCGTGACCCCAGGAGCCAATGCTAAAACAAACATACACACCTGTGAGGGGTAGTCATTCTTGCTGTCAGTTCATATGCCGCACATTTCTCTGTCCCCACTGGCCCTACCTTATGAACTGCATACTGTCCTTTGAGTAGTCAAGGCTGCTTTGAATTTTATCAGCACATTCATCAAGCTTGAGGATCATCAGGCTCACTGGTGAGAGAACTCGGAATGTGATTTTTGAGAAGATAGGATATTGACTGAAGACAGTAATGGACTGTCCACTGCAGAGCCAGCCAATATCGATTAAGGATCATGTTTTTCTGGGTGTCAGGACACCCATCTTCTCTCATTAGCTCTGCGTCTTTGGCTGAACTTACAGAAATCAAAGTGAGGGTTTATGCAATTATCTGATTGTTTCTGTTCATGTAGATAATGTGTCTAGATAAATCAGACTTAAAAACACAACAAAAAAGAAAAGATGGCAACTTGTTCTTTTGTGGCGAAGGTACTCATGACTTTTCATTTTTTCAAATTCCCTGTTTTTCGAATCTCACTAGAATTTTTCAGGGTAATTGCCCACTTGATTTGCAACAACCAAGACTTATGATATTATATTGTTAGATTCAAAAGTGGAATACATTATCCATGATGCAGAAGAAAGCATTGTGTTGTCATAGAAAAAAAAAAACATGTTATGCAAGGTTTGTTTATTGGGCTAAAATATTTTCAGCATTTTCTAATAAGGCGATGGTACTAGGTGCTCTCTCTACTACGTTTATTTATTTACCGTCCTTTCCATAAATATATGGTTTATAGAAGGGGTTCATCCAAACATTTTTAAGTGTGAAAGAAATGCTGGAAAAAAAAGTTACTTTTCAAGTGTGGTTTGTCATTCGATATAACGGATTCTTTTTAGGGTCACAGAGAGAAGAAAACACCCATTTTTAATATTCTTTGCTATCCCAGGGAGAGTGTAGCATGCTGCTGGTGAGTCTGAGTAGAGTTGAAATTGCTGGAAATGGTACTTTCTTCCCATTTTTACAGAATCTATGATAAGGAGATTAGTGTGGATTAGTCTAGTTTGAATGCAGTAATGACAAGTGGAATTTGAAATGGCTAACGAAGGAAGGATAAGATTTGGTTCACTCAGATATCACTCAAGATATTTGGCAGCAAGTCACTGAAGTTACCTTTAGTTAAGCATTAAATAAACGTATTAGAGGATATTGACTCTATTTGTTTTCTGTTGCTTTGTAACACATTACCACAAATTTAGCAGCTTGAAGCAAGGCATGTTTATTATCTCCGTTTCATTGCTCAGGAGTCCACGTATGGCCCAATTGTATACTGTGATCAGGGTCTCACCAGGTGTTGGTTAAACCTACAGTCCTATCAGAGGCTCACTTAGGGTGAAAATCTGCTTCCAGGCTTCCTTAGATTGTTGGAAGAATTTATCTCCTTGTGGTTGTAGGACTGCAGTCTCTATTTTCTTGCTGGTTGTCAGGAACCACTCTCAGCTCTTAGAGACCCTGCTGTTCTTTGCCATGTAGCACTCTCAAAAGTACTCTTACAACATGGCAGCCTACTTTTCAAAACCAGCAACTAAGAGTTGTGTCTCTAGTATGAGAAGACAATCTTTTATAACATAAGGGAATGACACATCACTTTTTGTCATGTAACATAACCTAATCAAGGCTGTGACATCCATCACCTTTGCCATATTGTGTTGAAAGCAAGTCACATACCCAAACTAAAGGGGAGGGGACTATACAAGCACGTGACTATTGGATGTATCTACCATGTTGACTAACTCATTGAATCTCTGGAATAGTCAACGTACCTGGCTTAGAAGCCACTCAGTCAAAAACAGTGCTGAGAATCTATCTGCAGAACTGTTTTGTGAGAAAATATTGCTCTGTTGGCATACCAGCTTCCATAGTAGAAGGTAAGCTCTGTATCATAAGAGAGTATTCTTCATATAACACCATGGGGTTCAGTTGCTCGTGGCCCCTAAAGGATGACAAATGTTATTGCTGAAGGAAAGAAGGACAAAAAAATGTGAGCAAAAGATTGCTTAATGAAATGTTGAAGTTTTTGGATAGGCATGATGACCATCTGGAGACCGAGTTGGACTGGAGAGTAGCCGGACTCCTGCAACTCCTTAGAAAACTCTAGTAGCATTTAGGAGAATGCGGGTAGTGAGGCTTCATTTAGGAATGGTGGTAAGGGACAGGAAGGGCTGGCTGGGTAGGGAGAGACAGGTAGGGGGCTAAGTGCCTAGGCTCACCCAGGGGGCTAGAAACCAGGCTCTGGGAAATCCCAGGTGTGTAGAAATCTACTAGAGATTAACTGGACAGAAAGGAACACCTTGTTTGGGCTCATGATATTTGCAAGAACTCCTGGTTCATTCAAAATATAGATGGGATAGTCTCATGATACTTACAAATCCACCATGTTATTGACATGAAATTTACCAACTTCTCTGGTCAGTTTTCTATATAAGACCCACCATAAAAGCCCTCAGCAGCAACTTATTGGGGATCCATCTCACTCCAGAGAGCTTCTCTCTTTCCTTTCTCTTCTCACCTTCACTTAAACTTTCACTTCACCCTTTTGCCTGGGAGATTATTTCACTCTGTGAGACAAGAATCCTGCAACAGTGGTGGTAAGAAAGGAGTAGAAGCCTTTAAATAGATGACTCACTAGCAGACATGTTAGTCTAGGAATTGACTTAATTAGCCTTTAATATATTCCACATATGAAAGGTTTTTTTTTTTTTTAAAGGACTACTGCCACCAATCTTTGTACAAACTAGTACTATGATTTGGAGGTCCCCAACCTGGCCTCCCCTTATTTTTCAGGAGGGAACAGAGCCAGAGACCATCTCAGATCCATTGTACAGTGTGGTCTAATGAGTATCAGGTGTTGTGTAGGGGCATGGGGAGGGTCCTCTATTGAGCACAGCTGGAGCTCCAAGCACTTTGCAGGAGTGATTTTATCTAATCTGCCTCCCATCTCTGGCAACCTAGTTCCAATTTCCCTGGTTCTGCCACCCCTGCTTCCCTCCCAAGGAAATGGAGACTCGGAAAGGTTAAATACCTTGCCAAGGGTCATTCACCTATGAGTGGCACCAGGAGTTGAATCAGGTTCTGATTTCAAAGCCCATAGTCTTATAATACACATCCCTAACTCACAAGCAGTAAGTGAGGCTTCTAGGGGAAAAACTTGTTTTTCTTACTGAAGTGGATGTCGGCCCTACAATTGCTCTTGGGTTCCTTCATTCATCTTGTGAGAACTGGATCCTGGAGTATGAGGGTTAAAGAGAGGAGTGAGAGTGTGCTAACGTGCCTTCTTTTTTCCCAGCAGGAAGTACAGATTATAGGTCTGTCTTCCATCTAAAAGTAAGAATGTGGAGTGGAGGTTGTATATTTTTATTTCTACTTATCATTTTGGCAGAAATATAAAGCTCTGTGTCTCCTTTCTCTCCTATATGTAGATTTCTATTAAATTCAATTAGGAAGCGTTATGAATTCTCCTTGCCTCTTTGGTCATAGGGTTCTTTCTATAGCTTTTTCAGTAGATGCCACTGTTTTGATCTACTTGAAAAGTCTATTGAGACATTCTTTCCTTTGTTCTTCTATTACTCAGTCCCCCTTTCTACTCTGTGGTGCCTCTGAATTCTATTCATAGATCTTCTACTTTTTTTCCCTTCTGTTTTATGTACTTAAATCTCTTCTTTAAATGGATCTAGTTCCATTGATCGCAATCATTTGCTCAGATTCCCTTGCTGCTCTACTGCAAAATACAAGCTCAGTGTGGGACTCATCTGTATTTGGTTAATTTTACAGAGTTGTATCCCACATCCCAGCACAGTATGAGGAAGACTTTAAGGTTTCTCTGGGTATTTAAGTCAAAATGTAAGTATTTTAAACTGAATATCCTAAAGCAGCACTGTGATTGGATTATGTTAGGTCAGGTGCATACCTATGGACCACTCAACTGTGGCTTATTAGGGTCAGCTACAATAACCTAATCTCTGACAAGTTACAGCTCAGGAAACTGAAATAAACTTATCTTTTTCCATATGACTTAGATGTTCTAACTTAGCATAGGCCAGATTTGACTCTGAAAGCCCAGACTATTTAGCATGGCATACAGATTCTCTCATAGTCTGGACCTAGCCTATATTTATTACCTTTTCATTTTTAATTCTTTTTTTTAAAGATTTTATTTATTTATTCATGAGAGACAGAGAGAGGGAGAGGCAGAGGCAGAGGGAGAAGAGGCTCCATGCAGGGAGCCTGACGTGGGACTCAGTCCTGGGTGTCCAGCATCACGCCCTGTGCTGAAGGCGTGCGCTAAACCGCTGAGCCAGCGGGCTGCCCTCATTTTTAATTCTTGTCACTCCTTGCTGTATGGCTTTAAGTATATAAGCCCTAAGCTTGGAACTAGCACATGACTTAGGTTTTAGATATTAAACAACCAGCCTGACATGTGAAGAAAGGTCAAGATGTGAATGAGTGTGTGGGGGGAGGAGGGACGAGATGGGAAACAAACAAAAGCAACGTTTCAGTTTTTCAGTTCCAGCATCCAGTCATTCTGGAGGCCATTCTATCTACCGCTGATTTTGTGCTTTTACATTATGTGAGCAAGAAGTTTTTCCATAAATTGAGTTTCTGTCACTTGTGATTGAGAGAGTACCGAATAGCCCAAGTTTCTTTCAGCCTAGGATTCTTTATGCTTTTTTTTGAAACTGCTACCTCTGAAACCTGTCAGTAGCCACTCAAAATCAGAGTGTTACTCCTCTGGGTTCTTATTTGGAAAGTGTACCCATTAGGGGGGGGTGTACCTTCTCCGTGCTCCTTTTTCTCTGTGCCCAACTTCTGTCCCTCTGCTTTTGTGATGCTTCATCTGATTACTGTAGCTCACAGTGATCTCATTCTTTTCTGAATTCCTATAGTATTTAGGATTATAGCAGTGGTTTACACAAATTTGAATTTTATTATTAATTGAAAAAATCCATAATAAGGTTACTATATGAGTAAAATTGTTAAAGGAATTTGCATTTTTCTTGCCCAGAACAGCATCTTTAATTTATACTTTTGAAGTATCATGGTATATTTACTATATGGAATGATTTGCATATTTTTTGGTCTCTTTGCAATTCTGTGGCCCACTAGAGATCTATAGCATCTCATGCCTAGATGGAGAGAAGGGAAGGGGAGGTTTGGCTTCCTAATGAACACCCTTCCCAAATAAAACACCACAGGAAGAATGGTCTGATTTTAGCTAAGACTATGAGTCTGTGCAGTATGAACCTAGGCTATTCTTATTAAACATTTTATGTAAGTATGTAGGAACACATAATAAAGTGAAAAAACTTTTACCTGTAGATTTCACAAATTATAAAACCAGAACCAATGAGCCAACATTAAATGTGAACAGAATTGATGAAATTAAAAAGAACAACGTTAAATTTTGTGACAAATGATGTATTCCTGAAGTTACACTGCCAGTGTTGGGTTTAAGAATATAAAGATGTAGCCTCAGATCTTGTTCTTATTTAATCTGTTTCTGTGTTTTATATATATGGATATATAATGGATAGAAAGTGTCCTTATAAAAATAAGATTAGCCTCCCCCCCCCCCCCCCCCCACACACACACACAATATTAACTTCAAGACTGCTGGTTCAGGTCATTCAGACTTCATTCATGAACAAAATTCTACTAGTAAGTAATCTTTAAGTGTCTGTTTTAATGAGGTATCACCTGATCACTCTATAGTATCTTTTTGTTCTCTTAAAGATGTGATCAGCATTGTGAAATTATTGAATTCTAAGACAAATGTGTAAGTCATATCCAGAGATTACAGGAATGGAGAACAGATAGTGTACAAACTACACACAGATAGCATGTATGCCTCACGTTCAAACATGATGATGATTTTAACCACTATTGTGCAGGTTACCTTTGGATGCCTTGCTACTATGTAGTGACTTGATCCATCCTTACCTTTTTTCTCATCAGACTTTATTTATTTAGCAAATTGCATGTTATTTTGCCTTCATCTAGTACTTGCCTGATTGAGAACACCAATCATAAAAAGTGGAATGAAAACTCCATGGTGGTTATTTTGTTTTAAGATGCTTATTCAGAAATTAATTAGAATATATTTATATTTATTTTATACTTTTAGATTATCATCCCTGTGATAACCCAAAATAGCAAAACAAAACTGTGCATTAAACTCATGGATTTCAGTTTGAAATACATAGTTCCAAATATTAATTGCCACTTAAAATATTTTACATCTTACTCTGTATTGTGTCATTGACTAGATTGGAAGCCCCGTTGAAGGCAGGGAGAATGTGCTCACTGTTTTTGTTTTTATTCTACGGCACTAAGTGTGTTTCTGTTAGTTGATGCCTAACAAGTGTTTGCTGACTGAACAACTGTTTATATGTTGTTGTTTCCTATGGCACTGTGAGCTCCTAAGGGCAGGGACTATTTTGTTTAATCTGTGGACTCCAGATGCCTAGCACAGCAACTCTTACATGAGAAATACTCAATAAATGCTCTGAAAGAAAGACTGGATGAGTTATTGACTCCTGCTTGTGTGTATATGTGTGCATGTGCATGTCTTCTTTTAGAACTCACGCTTCATATACAAGGCCTTTTAGCACTTGTATAGATTAGTGCTGTCTAATAGGATTTTCTTTGGTGATGGAAATATTCTGTGTCTGTGTTCTCCAATTGTCATAGTCACTAGACACATGTGACCTTTGAGCACTTGAAATGTAGTTAGGCTGAGAGCCTGAATTTGCTTTTATTTAATTTTAATTATAAAGCAGTGTCATGAGGTTGGTAGGCATCTCAGGTCCAGATATTGTGCCATCCATTCTCAAACTCATTGCACCAGCATTGCTACATTTTTTGGTTGTAATTTGGTGTTTTTGGAAGTCATTGTTTTTGGATAAATAGAAAGGGTTATATGACTTTACTTATTTATTTGAGTTACATTACTTTAAACACAGGTCGATATATTCCATCAAATTTGTTTCATTCTTTTCCCAAATGACCAACAACATTGCATGTCATCATCCCTTCAATCTCCCATCATTTGATTTGGGTTTTTATCATTTCCTTATTAGTGTATAGGTCTGACACTGATCACTTAATCAAATAAGTTTTACATACACTTTTTTTTTCTTAATTGCCCAGGTTTACTTGTGTTTGCTAGTCTCATTGTTTTAATCCTTTTCTCTCCTTAATAAACCATTTAAACTTGCATTCTCTATTTGATCATTATCATTATTATCATCATTGTTCATGAAGTGTTTATAATAGTTTGTATTTGATGTACTAATGTCTGCTGATATTCTGATTTCAAATTTATGTACTTTATTTATTTATTTTAAAGATTTTATTTATTTATTCATGAGAAACAGAGAGGAGAGGGAGAGAGGCAGAGATACAGGCAGAGGGAGAAGTAGGCTCCATCCAGGGAGGCCGACATGGGACTCGATCCCGGGTCTCCAGGATCACGCCCTGGGCTGAAGGCGGTGCTAAACCGCTGAGCCACCCGGGCTGCCCAATTTATGTACTTAAAAAAAAAAGATGTATTTATTATTTTAGAGAGAGAAAGAGCACCCGTACTGGGGGGGGGGGGGGGGAAATGGAGAGGGAGAGAGAGAATCTTGAGCAGGCTTTCCACTGAATCCAGAGCCGGACTCAGGGCTCCATCCTAGGTCCCTGAGATCATGATCTGAGCTGAAATCAAGAGTCTGACACTTAACCCACAGAACCACCCAGGCACTCCATCAAGTTTACATATTCTTAAAAATGTCTGAATATTCCTTTTCTTCTGTTGGCTGTTTTGCTTTTCATATTTTTTATCCTTTCTGGTAGAGAAAAAGAATGAAGTGACGTCATACACACTTAAACATATGATGACTCAATCCTTATGTGTAAGATATAATCCCAACATAAAAAGTTTCACAGCTGGTATCAATTGCATGACATCAGTGCAACAAGATTTTCCCTTTAGAAAGATAAGGATTGCTTCAAGTAAGTGGCCAAGGTCTTTTATACAACTTGTGGCACTTTAGGAGCAAGTCTTCTATTTAAATCCATCATATATTCATTGAACCTTGTTATTGGGTATGTTTGTATATGTTGTCTCATTTAATTCTTTTGAGAATGCTAATCTGGTAATAGTGGTTAGAAACTAAATAGAGACTAAATATTCAAAGAAACTGAAGTAAACTCTGCTGACAAGCAGAAACATTTGAGAATTTTCCACTCATTCTCTACTAGAGATTTAATAGTTGTTTTAAATGGCAGAATTTGAAAACAGACTTTGGTGTGGAGACTTGCCTTTCTTCATTCTTTAGTCTAGTGTATTATTTCCCAAATTTAATATGCATCAGAATTTCTTTACAGGGTTATACACTCAAGCCTTTAAAGTATACTTTATGGCTGACTTAGCTCCCTTTCCAAGACAGTTTTGTCAATATGAAATTTTCTATCTTGAAACCTACTACCCAAAAGATGCATCTTGTTTGTATTTCTTCCAACATAGGGCTACTCATTGAGAGAATCTGTCATTCTGCTTCTGAATAGATTTCAAAGACTAAGACAAAAACTCAGAAATATATAGAATTTTAAACTCATGACTTGCGAATTGTGTTTTGGTCACATGATTGTTTTCATCTGCCTCTTAATGGTGAGAAGCTAGCACTGCATTATCTTCTGCTCCAACTTGCCTTATCCTAAAAATACCTAATTGTATGTATTATGCATTATGTTCATTTTAGACAGGTTGGGGAAATGAGGAAGAGAACTTTGTTTTGTGACTTGCGCCATAAATATTTTTTAATCTACCTGTTTGACCCAAATTTTGAAAGTTACCTGCATTAAAATGAAAATTTGATGAGCTTAGCATTGTAGTGAAACAATAGTTATTTGCTTTCATTTATAAAATTTCAGTAAAAACCATTGTGAAACCATGTGAGCTAGCTTGTTCACTAAGAACACCTTTTTGGAGTTACCGTTTTTTCTTTATGAAAACAAATGTAATATACTTCTGAGTATATAATTTGAGTTTAATGCTAAGCCTACTCAAGGCGAATGAGAAAATGTAAACCAAGTGGAATGGGATTTTAGAATAAAGGCTATGGTTCTAATTTCTTTAGAATATCAGGTCTGAAATATTCTTGGGGAAATTAATTTTTGAATAACTATTAGAAACACATTAAATTTTATTTCATATAATGTTTTTTGTATATCTTATAAACCCTATATCGTGTTATTTTTGTTTAAACATGAAATCATATTTTAAAGAGATTACACAATAAAACCAAATATTTTGCATTTCCTCATGTAGTTGCCATTTTAAGTGCTTTTCATTCCTTTCATTCCTTCATTTCCTTTTATGCTTTCATACTATTTTCATCTGGTATCATCTTCCTTCTGCCTGGAGGGCTTCCTTTAACTATTCATGTGGCAAAGGTCTGCTAGTGATGAATTTTTTCAGCTTTTGTATATCAGAAAACATCTTTATTTCACTTTCACTTTATAAGATTTTTGTTGGTTATAGAATTCTAAATTGACAGTATTTCCCTTTCATACTTTAACGATGTTGCTCCACTGTTTTCTTCCTTGCATTATTTTTTATGAGAAATCTGCTGTCATCCTTATTTTCATATACAACGTGTCCTTAAACATTTTCCTTTTTTCACTGGTTTTGAAAAATTTGATTATGGTGTGTCTTGGTATGGCTTTCCTCATGTTCCTTGTAATTTGGGTTCATTGAACTTCTTAGATTTATGGATTTATCTTTTCTTTCAAATTTTGAAAGAATGTAGTTATTTTTCCTCCCAAATTTGTTTGGTTTCCCTGGTCTCCCAACTCTCTTTCAGGAATTCTAATTAGGTATATATTAGGATCACTGATAATCTGTTTCTTTTTTTTCATCTCTGTGTTTCATTTTGGATAGTTTCTATTGCTGTGTCTTCAGGTTCACTACCAGTAAGCCCATTTAGTGTTTTTTTTTTTATTTTTAATCACATATATTGTAGTCTTCATCTCTTGAGTTTAAAATAGATGTTTTAAAAATCTTCCATGTCTCTAACTTTTTTAAGCACATGGAATAGATTCATGATAACCATTTTAATGGCCTTGTCTGCAAATTCTAACATCTTTTTAATTCTTGACCAGTTTTGTTGGGTTGATTTTTCTCTTTGTTATGGTTTATATTTTCCTGCTTCTTTGGGTGCCTGGTAGTTTTTGATGGATACCAGAGATTGTGAATTTTACCTTGTAGAGTGCGGGATATTTTTGTATCCCTATAAATCTTCTTAAATGTGTTTTTCATGTGATACAATTAGTTTCTTGGAAAAAGTTTGATCTTTTCAGGTCTTGTTCAGCTTTACCCCAATCCGCATGAATTCTAATGTTTTCCAGTATGGCTGGGGGGAACGCACAATTCTCAACCTTAAGTGAGTGCTCTGTACTGTTCCCTTTAATCCTTTCTGGTGGTTCTTTCCCTGGCCATGCGTTGTTTCCCTTATATATTGTGATCAATACTTTGATCACAGCTGATCAGTACTTTGCTGAGTCTTTGAGGGTTATCTGCAGATCTTTGGAGATCTCTCTGTGTTCAACTACCTTTTTTTCTGGTAGAAGAAATCTGGGGATTTCTAGCTTCTCTGATCTCCTTATATTCTTAGGTACATCTCTTCAGTTCAGGGATTGTGCTGGCTCTGCCTTGTTTTTTCTTCCCTGAGCTATTGTCTAGAAGCTGGAACAGTCATAGAGCTCATGTCATCAGTTTCCCATTTCTTAGGGTTTGCATTATGTTTCCTGTTTCTTCAGGATTATTGCCTGATATCCAGTGTCTTGAAAACTGTTGTTTCATACATTTTGTATAGCACTTCAGAGAGCATGCATTTCCCATCCCTGTTATTCTGTCTTGACTAGAAGTGCATATACTCAGGGTGCCTGGGTGGCTCAGTGGTTGAGCGTCAGCTTTTGGCTCGGGGTGATCCTGAAGTCCCGGGATTGAGTCCCACATTGGGCTCTTTGCGTGGAGCCTGCTTCTCTCTCTGCCTCTCACTCTTTCTGTCATGAATAAATAAATAAAATCTTTTAAAAAATGAATATCCTCCATTGATTTTTCTCTTCCATGTAAAGTATTATTGGTTAATATAATTTTGGAGATGATTTAAGTATTTAATACTCACTTTAATGTAGTTTATTGTGATAGTCTTTTTTAGTTTTCAGTATTTTCCAAACCTTTAATAATGAATACTTTGTACTACATATTTTCAAAAATTAAGTTTTAATAGTCATTTATGTCCTGTATTATGCTTGATGATTTTAATTATTGCTCTAGCTATTCAAAATTATTCTTAAAGTAAGTCAGTCATAAAATAAGAAGTTAAGTTTGTTAAGCATAAGAATTCACATACTTGTAAGTGGATAAAAGATGTTAATATAGGGAAATACTCTGTCCTATTAGCTTGTTTTTTTTAAAGATTTTATTTATTTATTCATAGAGATGCAGAGAGAGAGAGAGGCAGAGACACAGGCAGAGGGAGAAGCAGGCTCCATGCAGAGAGCCTGACGTGGGACACGATCCAGGGTCTCCAGGATCACGCCCTGGGCTGCAGGCGGTGCTAAACCGCTGCACCACCGGGGCTGCCCTTAGCTTGTTTTTTTTAAGAAGAATTGAAGTCAGGTAGTTTGTAATAATATACTCTTGAATTTATATCATGTGAGTGATCGTAAAACAGCTAATAAATTACTGTCTCTTAAATTGTGTCACTTTTTTGGAGTTCCTTTTTATATTTACTTAAGAAATTTAGTAGTTCTATAGTTCATGAGTAGGTTTTTAGAATGTTCACATGTCAAGTAGTAGTGAACTATGTGCTGGTGAACCTATTTTATTTTTAGTTTTCTCTAGTATTTGAATGATAAAATATAGCACTGTGAACTAATATGAGAATAGAGTGTCAAAATTCAGGAGCACATCTTGCTTTAGCGCATGCATGTTGTTACTTCAAGCATTTTCTGGCAGTAAGGGCACAATTGACTGTGTTAATTTAAAAGAATCTTTGAGGTGGTATAGTTCCATATGCTGTAGGAATATGTCAATGATTTTTTGTATTTTATAATTTGAGTTTTTAATGTAGTCTTTTGAAAGCTAGTTTTTAGGCATGGCAAGAAGACTAGAGTTGCTTTAGAATTCTTAGGAAAATAATTTTGTAAGAACAAATTAAAATTAACTTTAACTTTCTTCAGTGCTGTCATAAATACCAGCACGATGAAGCCAAAATTGTGGCAATGTTACAGTGCTCTGTTTCCAATATTTAAGCATAAAGGTTAGGACAGATTTATATTCTCTTGTAAAACTGAACCAAAATATAAATTATTTATAGAATTTTTAAGAACAGAATCTTAAAAAATTGAATACCACTCTATCGTGGAGACTGCTAGTTATCTCCCCGTATCTCCTTTCCCCATCTTCCTCAAACCCAGAGTTTCTGAATTTTGCTGAGATCAGACCCTGCAGAATAAAGATGACATTTCTCAGCCTCCCTTGCAGCTAGGAATTGTGCCACGTGGCAAAATTCTGGCCATAGGAAGTACGTAGAAGTGATTTGTATGACTTCCAAATGGGCCATTAAAGCACAGGGGAGTGCTGTTTTCTCCCTTCTCACTTGATGGAATGTGGATATGATGGTGTATTGTCTTAGACCATGGTAAGAGGCCAGCCAGCATTCTAAGGATAGCAGAACAACAAGATTTCTTTTAAAAAGCCTGGAACAATGATATGACTTCTTGAGGCAGAGCTGCCATACTAGCTCAGAGCTTTATGTGAGTGAGGAATAAACTTCTCTCTTATTTAAGCCACTGTTATTTTGGGTCTCTGCCACACACAGTACACTGTTCTCACAATTTTTTTGTTTATAAGATACATTAGCCATTAATTTTTATAACTAAGCTTGAGAGGAACAAGGGATCATGCATCATAGAGATCAAAACTTCTTCATAGGGCATCATTAAAAAAAATTGGACTATTCTAATATCTATCACCTAAAGAGGACAGCATAATCAGTGATGTTTCTTCTCCAAGAAATGTAAATAGAAATTTGAGGCACGTAATTCTTATGTTGATTTTTGAAGAAAAGGCTTGGGAAAAGAGAGAAAGCTAAGCTATTCAGCTTTCTACTTGCTCACAGTCACCAATTTTTTTTTAATTTTCCATATTTTGTATTCCATAGTTGTCAAATCCTGAAGTCCACTTTTCACTCCCAGTGTGAAATGGCTCCCTGTGGCATTTTACAGTTTACTACTATTCCCCTTTTTGGAATATATCATCCCTGGGTTTTTGGGATGTCAAATCCTGACAGTTTCCTCCTCTGCCTCTGCTCTCTCCTCAGTCTCTTCCATGGGATCTTCTCCAGTCCACCCTTTCTCTGTGCACATACTCTGATTCTTGGCTTACCATTCCTTTCACTTCTGTTGGGGAGATCACAGACTGCAGCTCATGGGCATGTTTTGTTGATATCACAGAATTTAAAGAAACATTGAATTAATTGACTATACTTAAAAAATCAGGATATTTAACATGAAATCCAGATTTTTGACTTTTTGTGACCAAGAAGAAGATCTGACAGTACTACATCTACATTCCCAATGGCATTGGGGTGATTGGAGCTGAGTGATAACTGCTTTTTTAAGATGAGATCTGTTCTTTCCTCTTATAATCTCCATTCCCAATGCTCACATCTGGTGTTTTATTTATTTTCATTACTTGCCTGATCTTTTAGGCATTTAAGTTTATGATTTATGATACTCATCTTCCTGTGTAATTTAAGTTTTAAATTAATTGTTTTTATTTTTAAAGATTTTATTTATTCGTGAGACACACACACACACACACACACACACACACACAGAGGCAGAGACATAGGCAGAGGAAGAAGCAGGCTCCATGCAGGGAGCCTGGTGTGGGACTCAATCCTTAACCGTTGAGCCACCCAGGTGTCTGGAATTAATTGTTTTTAAAAATGATTTCCGGGCAGTGCTGGTGGCTCAGTGGTTTAGCGCCACCTTCAGCCCAGGATGTGGTCCTGAAGTCCCGGGATCGAGTCCCACATCAGGCTCCCTGCATGGAGCCTGCTTCTCCCTCTGCCGGGGTATCTCTGCCTCTCTCTGTGTGTCTCTCATGAACAAACAAATAAAAAAATCTTAAAAAAAAATAAGATTTCCTGGGGTGCCTGAGTGTCTCAGTCTGTTAAGCATCTAACTTCTGCTCAGGTAGGTCATCATCCTGTGGTCCTGGTTTCCAGCCTCATGTCAGACTCCCTGCAAAGCAGGGGACTTTGCTTCTCCCTCTGCCACTGCCCCTCCCCCTGCTTGTGCTCTCTCATTCTCTCTCTGTCTTTCACTCTCTCAGATAAATAAAATCTTTTTTAAAAAGCAATTTCTCTGTCTCTCCTCCGAGTTTTTAATTCCTTTCTCTTCCTTTTCAATTCCAATTCCTCCTCCCCATGTCTGCTATTATTTTCCTAATTAGAGTATTTTGTTGTCTCTCACCCGGCTTATTTGCAGCAGACACCGAACTGATTTTTATGCCTCTTATATTACTCAAATTATTTAATCACTCTCCACACTGCTTCTAGAGTGACCTTTCTAAAAATTTTAGTGTCATTCTATGCAGCCTCAAGACTTTGAGTGGCTCCCCTGACATCTGGATGACTTCAGACTCCTTAGCATTGGTATAATGTAAAATGGTGCAACCACTTTGGAAAACAGTCTAGCAGTTCCCCAAAAAGTTAAATGTAGAATTACCATATTCCCCAGCACTTCCACTTCTAGGTATATGCCTGAGGGAATGAAAAACATATTTCTAGACAAAAGCTGTACATGCTTGTTCATAGCCATTTATAATAGCCAAAAAGTGGAAACAACTGAAATGTCTACCGGCTGATGAATAGATAAACAAAATGTGGTAAATGCACACAATGGAAAATCCTGGGACATAAAAAAAGAATGATGTATTGATGGATGAACCTTGAAAACATTATGCTAAGTTAAAGGAGCCTGACTTACAAGGCCTTTTGTAAGGTCGCATATTGTATAATTCCATTTATACTTCAGAGATAAGAGTAGAGTATTGGTTGTCAGGGACTGGGTTGCGGGGTGGAATGGCATGTGACTACTAATGCACATAGGTTTCTTTCTGAGAGTGATGAAGATGTTCTGGAATCACATGGGGCTGATGGTTGTACAGCTCTGTGCGTCTACTAAAAAAAAAAAAAAATCAATGAATTGTACAGGTTGAGAGGGTGAATTTTGTGGTATGTGAATTCTACCTCAAAAGAATGAATCAAAGGCCATAACAGACCTGACCTTTACTGATCTTTCCAGTCTCATTTCCTGATACTTTTTTTCCCCCTACATCCCCCACCTGCCCCTCTCTCCCTGGTGTACTAATCTACTGACTGTTCTAAGAGTTCCATGTTGCCTCTCAGTGGTATCCATTTGCACGTTTCTGCCAGAAGAATCCTTCCCCCCTTACATTTGGAGAATTCCTGATTTTCCTTCAAGTTTTAGTTCAGATCTCATTAACTTGGGGTTTCTTATACAAATGCTGCTGGATTACTTAAGAGGAGGGTTAGGTAGATCTTCCAGAGCCAAGCAGGAGCATCTACAAAATGAAGGGAGATGAACTTTAATGAATTTATCCAAATTTTGAAATCAGAAAATCTAGAAAAAAGCTCTTTTAATTTCATGGTGCATGTAAGTGCTCATGTTTTATAGTTTTTAATTTTAAATAAAATATGGTGGGCTAGGTGTGGGGAACTATATTTTAAAGCAACTGTCTCATAAGCATCTTAATCCAGTTTTGCTGACTCCACACCTCATTCCTCCTTCCCTGTGTAGGTTAGGAGCATTTCCTTGGTGACCCCCACATGCCCTCGGCATCCACTGTCATCCTGAATGGTAACGGTTCATTTTTCTGTCTCACCATTTAAGATTCCTTGGGGATAGCTGTGTGTCTTTCATTTTCCTATTTTTACAAGTAAATCCTCATAATTCTCCATAGAAAGTGTTTGGCAGATTTTGAACAAATGAGTGGACATATTCAGTGGCATCAAATGTAGGCATATGGGAGAGATAGCTTATGTTTGCTTTACTGAAAATCAGAGATCTGTGGATTAAGAAATGCTATGCAATTAGATCGCTTCATTAAAACAACCTGATGTCTTTTGTCCCTGCCCCCCAGCCTTTAAAAAGTTATTTCAAAAAGAATAGATTAATAGAATGTGAGAATTTTTACTTTTCTCAGTCTATGCACCTGAGGAAGGTGTTAGATAGAAGGCCTAAAGTGGGTATTAAAATGGCACTTTGCCCAACAGATTTTTAAAGTGTCTTTCTATACTTTTCAAAGCAGTCTTTCTTCCCTTTTCATGTCAGAATATTCGTAAGTTAAAATTCATGTGCTAACAGTAACTCCCAGTTAGGATTTTTTTAGTGTGCAGTGGCATTAGTGGCTGGTTAATGTTTTCTCTTTGAAAAATGTGATTATACTAAATTATTTGTAAATGATCCCTGACTTTTTTACCTTTGGTTTTTAAAACTAGAAACACTTTCCTATCCTAGAGTGTTTCATTTCCCAGAATCAGACTCTAAGACAAAGGTTGGAGAGCAGGTAGTTTCTTTAGGAGGCAAAGAACCTATGAGTGGGAATAGGGAAGGTAGTCAGTAAAGGATGTCTATTAAGCCAGGTACCATTTTGGGCAACTGAAGCTTAATTCTTTTTGGGAAACTGCAAGAAGACATCCCTTAGAACTGTCTACCCAAGGAGCTCCCTTGCTTTTTGGGTATTATACCTTAGAACCAGTTACTCCTTAGTTGAAGGCTGCTTCCCCGCCTGCTGTAGAGGTCCAGAGAAAACCCTCAAGTGACAAAATAGAAGTGTTGGCAGTTGAAAGTCTGTGGGCACACATTTGAGTAGTAATGGCCAGGGGATGTGGGCAGGCATCAACAGTATCTGTTGTATATGGAGATGCTACACCATAGTGAGGGGAGTGCTAAAGTGTGAAAAATATCAAAATTTAATTTAACATTACTCAAGCATTTACTCAGCCATCCATCAAATACCTACTATGTGTTAAATACTGTGCTGGGGTATACTGATTTGCTTGTGAGCCTCTTAGCTGTTTAAAACTCAGATTCTTCATTTATAAAGATAACTTATTTTCTTCCTTTCAAAGTTGTGATACAGAGGGATGATATTCCTGAAAATACTTTGAAATGTTAAAAGCAGTATTTCAAATTTATTATTATGGTATTGACCCGAATTTATTCCGATAAAGCCATAAAAATGAGGTTAGGCCATTAACTTGTCTCTTATCAGGGATATGTTAGCCAGTCAAAAGCTTTTTTTTTTTTTTTTTTTCTGGCCTCTAGCTGCAGTTTGTATAAGATAGTAGATTTATAAGTTCATAAAAGGAATCCGGTACCATGGGATGGCTATTTTTAGTCAGTTGGCAGTGTAGGCATCCCAGGGAAAGTAGATAAAATGAACCTTAAAGTAATAGGTAGGAATTAGCTATCTGGACACAGGGAATTTGTGAAGGGACAGTGTATTCCAGGAGAGCGTGTTAAGTCCAAAAGACAGTGCAGGTGCGAACTGTCTCAGTGCCCAGGTTAAGCTTTCCGGCCCATGGGCTGGCCATGACAGGGTGACATTGTGTCTCTGTTTCTAACTAACTGTGTGGTATCTGCCTGGTTACTTCAGTTTTCTTAGCCTTTCTTTCTTTAATTATAAATTGGGGATCCTAGTACTATCTACACTATAAGACTGTTGTAAGGATATGTTGTAAAGATACATAAGATACATTATGTAAGGCAGTTAGAATAAATTCTCAGTAACCTCATCTGTGGCTTTTGGTATCAGTATAGTTTCAGGTTACAAAGTCATATTGCCTAAAGATGCACCTAGTCCCATGCAACAGATTTCTTAAAGTATGGAGTGTTAGTACTACAACATCTGCAAGAAAAAAAGATCATGAAGTTAAAAGAGTTTGATAAACCCTGTGTGCCATAATTGGATGTCACGGATAGTCATATTAAGATATTAACATTTGTGAAAAATCTGGGAGTAAATGGATCTTTTTGACTGTTTAATACTGTGCATTAAATTTCTTTAATCACCAGTTTCTATTAGATACCAATTCACATTGGATATTCCTTGGGAAATGTTAATTTGTAGAGCTTCATAAAATGGATCAAGCAAGTTCCCAATAATTATACATTCACCTTAATAATGTCTACCAAAGAAATCATGTCTTAAGGACTTGTAAATGTCTTTAAATAATCTGACCTTTGCTCAAAATATTTTTTGAGATTCTCTCTGTAGATATGCCTCTGAGCCAATTGATTAGTCCCCCTGCATCAATCATTATGTGATCTTGTACATATTTCATTCCTCATTCTCTGCAGAGAATTGTATCACTTGTGCTGTGATTCCTCCTAGGCTTCAGATCTGTTCAGAATGATGTTTTTTTGGCCTCACTTGAGATAATTTAAAGAACATTCCCCAGACAATTCTGAAACTCGACTTCCAAAAATACTTGGAGTAATGCCACCATCATTAAACTAAGTGGGTAACTTTCAAGGTGAATGGTTTTAAAAGGGACAACTTCTTAGATGTATATTTTCTCTGCAGAATAAATGATTTGTCATTTTATAGTCATACAAGGAGTACTGAGTTCCTACTGTGCGCTTGTCTCTGAGGTCATTATGGTCAAGTTTGGGCAAGTGTTCATAGTCTAGTTGGGGAGAAATAAATATTCAAAAGTAATAGCCATAGAAGGGAATTAATATAGTTAGAGAAAGACCAGAGTATTATGAAAGTAGAGAGGAAAGGCTCTTCCTTGGGGGTCAAAAAAAGCTTCTGAATAGCAAAGCTGCTTCCAATGAGCCTTGACGACCATGTGAACAACTGGGAGAGGATATTTCAGGCTGAGAGAAGTAAAAGTCCAGAGGCCCAGAGATGTGAGAGAGAGTGGGGGGAACTACAGCCACGTGAATGCAAGTAGAGTTTAGGCTTCTCCTGTGAAAGCAAAGCTGATGAGCCTGGGAAGCCAGATGAAGTCCTGATAGCTTTGTAAGTGCTAGGGGATGGACTGTGGAGTTTACCCTCCAGCTGGTAGAACACCATTGATAGATTACTAAATAAGTGTGGCTATAGTCATCATTTTAAAGATACTATTTTGGTAGCACTATGTAGCTGAGGTGGTATAGGGAAAGACAGGAGGCAAGGAGCTTGGGAGGCTGTTGTAGTGGTCCAGGCAAGAGTGAGTAGAAGCTAAGGTAGCAAGAGGAATGATGAGGAAGAGTGAATAGTTTTGAAGTATATTTAGGAGATGAGAAAGTAGATTGTCATGAAGGAGTAGCTAAGGAGAATAAAAGAAAGGGCGAGTCTGGGATGCTTTCACATGAGGCAGGGTTGTATACTGGCACCATTTGGTTTGATTGGGATTCATGAAAGAAACACATTTTGTGGAACATTTGCTGAGTTCTGTTTTGCGTTTGTTGAGTTTGAAATACTTATTTCAATTTATACTTTTATTGATTCCCAGAGTTAACTACTCTATGCTAGATAATGTGCTAGACTCTGAGGATACAGCAAGAAAAGAGTCACAATGTTCCATGTGCCTGTGAAGCTTACAGCCTACTGGGAGAGACAGACATAAACAAATGATTACCCAACTAATTAATTTGTAAGTAAATAAGAAGGGGACCTAACTCATAAGGCATTGTGCGATCCATTCTGGTGCTTAGCAGAACAGTCTGGTTTGCTAAGTGATAGGGATTTAAGGTCATTGGTAAATTGTTGGTTAACTAAAACCATTAGTGAGATTGCCTAGAGTGGATTTGCAAAATGAATGGGAAAGGGAACTGAGGTTAGAATAACAGGAACATTTAAGGAGGATGGTGAATGAAATAAATTCTAAGATGAATTTGAAAAAGCATGACAGGGTAGTTGAAAGTTGTGTGGAAATGGTTGGAAATGTGGCAGAGAGATTAAATAAAATAGGTATACAAAAGTTTCCATGGACCAGTAGCTGCAAGTCCATGTTGGCTCTAGCAAGAGCAGATACAGTAGAGTGATAGGTGCGTAAGCCATATAGCCATGTAGTGGTGACCTGGAGCTGGTTTATACTGATTTGTGAGAGTCAGATTGTTAAATTTTCAGGAGTTGTACAAGCTGGTTGTTAAACATAGCCATTACTGTAAACTGAATTATGTATACTTACAATTAAATAATTTGTATTAAAAATAAGTATAATAAATGTTCAAAATCCATCCTTCCTACTTGCTTTAGTGCATTTCTTATTGTCTGTGGTCTTTTTTTTTTTTTTTTAAAGGTTTTATTTATTTAATCGAGAGAGAGAGACAGAGGCAGAGACAGGCAGAGGGAGAAGCAGGCTCCATGCAGGGAGCCTGACGTGACTCAATCTTGGGTCTCCAGGATCACGCCCTGGGCTGCAGGCGGTGCTAAACTGCTGAGCCACCTGGGCTGCCCTGTCTGTGCTCTTAAAGTTATTTATGTCTAGAGTAACTGAACTCTACACCTGAAACAAATGAAGTACTATCTCTTGGCTAATTGAATATAAATAAAATTTTAAAAAGGTTATTTACATCTATTTTGTCTGGATAATGGATGTACCCTATAATGTTCTGCTACTGTATATCTCTTCTGGAGTCTGTGTTCATTGACTTCACTTTGGTATCTTGCAGTTTGCCATAGTGAGAGTATTTATTTATACCATGGAAATTGGCAAATGGTGCAAATGTGAGATTTTGTTTTGCTGTTTTCTAGACTTTTTTTTTTATGATAATCACACAGAGAGAGAGAGAGAGAGAGAGGGGCAGAGACATAGGCAGAGGGGGAAGCAGGCTCCATGCACTGGGAGCCCGATGTGGGATTCGATCCCGGGTCTCCAGGATCGTGCCCTGAGCCAAAGGCAGGTGCCAAACCGCTGCGCCACCCAGGGATCCCCTGTTTTCTAGATTTAAAGGGATAGAGATTTTGTTAATAATGCAGACTAAACTAAAAAAGGTGTTGGATATGTAGAAATTGCATTATAAGTGGCACAAAAAATGAAATATTCTTCCAGATATTCTCCAAATTCATAAAATATTATCTAGTTAACAGAGAAGTTGCTTCCATTTTTGATGTGCAAGAGAAGTTCTGACATACATATTCATTGTTTTACTTTCATCATATTTATAAATGTAAAAGAAAATACCAACCAACATCCATGTCAGAATATAACATATTTGGTGAATATCAATAAAAGCATTTTATGGGCAGCCCGGGTGGCCCAGCGGTTTAGCGCCACCTTCAGCCCGGGGCGTGATCCTTGACACCCTGGATCAAGTCCTGCGTTGGGCTCTCTGCATGGAGCCTGCTTCTCCCTCTGCCTGTGTCTCTGCCTCTCTCTCTCTCTGTCTCTCATGAATAAATAAATAAAATCTTGAAAAAAAAAAGAAAGCATTTTATAAGAAACCAGATTGTAAAAAATAAAATAAATCAGTTGGCACTATGGAATTTAAGGTAAAAAATATTATATATTTTATTATTATGTATAAATTGTGCTGATATCTCTTTTATAATAATAAAATTTATAACAAACTCATATACATATATATACATACACATACACATACTTATTTTTAGGAGAGCCAATTGCTAAACATTTACCAGCACACAATGGTTGTGTATATGGGATATTTGGAAAGAAGTGAGATCTTTTCTTTTGAAAAGCATGACTGATGGGGATCCCTGGGTGGCGCAGCGGTTTAGCGCCTGCCTTTGGCCCAGGGCGCAGTCCTGGAGACCCGGGATCGAATCCCACATCGGGCTCCCGGTGTATGGAGCCTGCTTCTCCCTCTGCCTATGTCTCTGCCTCTCTCTCTCTCTGTGTGACTATCATAAATAAATAAAAATTTAAAAAAATTAAAAAAGAAAAGAAAAGAAAAGAAAAGCATGACTGAGGAAGGATGTTCTTTAGGTACTAGGTTATAAGTAGCCAGAAGACATTTGCAGGTTTGGGGCTCTTTCATTTTTTGTTTGTGTTTTTATTTGAATTAATTGATAGCCCTAACAAAAGGAGCCAGTCGAGAGCAAGAGATTGATGGTGTAAAAGAAGATAGAAGTAGTAAATGTTGGAAGAAGTTGACAAACAAATGGTAGGAAATGAGATGCAGACCATTGTGGGAAAATTAAGCTTGTCCAGAGGTTGGGTCCCTGTTCTTGTAAGGATGAGGAATGATAATGTAAGATGTGGCAAATTCAAGTACAGGTATATTAACATCATTTACATTAGTGAATTGTAATTAAAGAAGTGGGAAGGATGAGCTCAAGAAAAGAAACTCAGAAAGGAATCAATTTGTGAATAAATTTGTAGAATGAGAGGTGAATACTGTGATTGACCAGGGCAAATTTTCATGTTGATTTAATCTCTAAAATATTGTGTTGTATTTCTAGTCTGTTTTTAGGTAGAGATATTTAAATACAGAGAGTCAGTTTAAAGGTACCTCATGCATTTAAATGGCAAATGTTATTTGTTTTACTTAGCCGTGCAATGCGATGCTACATTTCCATGGACACGGGTTGAGTTGCTACAAGATGATCAGAAATGGGGTATAATTTGAGGTTGCCTAAGCTGCATTCATTGCATGCATGGATAGTTTGAACACAAGGTAAAATGTTATCCAGACTGCTGAAGAAAACAAGTCTTATTTTGGAACATGACTTTCTTCAACATTATAATTTATGACTTTTTCACTTGGATTCTTGCTTTTAACACACTCATATTTATATATATGCTTCAATCAAAGAAAGGCATAACATTTTGCTTATCCTGTGTCAGTTCTATTAGTTTCTCATTATTAAAATTTACAGTCCTTATTTTTCTCTCAATTGAAATATAGTAAAATAAAGAACTTTTTTACTATTTTGCACTTGCATAACATTTTAACATTTCAGGTCTCTTCATATCTATTTTCTCAAATAGAAATTAAACAATTAGCCTAAGTATTTAGGGATACTGGTACTGATGATGCTAAATACGGTTATTGGTATTGAAAATACATGCAGCTGGCCCCCTGTTGCCATTACAGCTACCATTTTGAGCAGCTAACACTGTTACCTGCTTTGCAGTCTAATGTCACCCCTTCTATCTAGCTGAGGCTCTCGAGGCCTTAGCCTTGATGTTGGAAGAATAATGCCTCACTCTGTACTTCTGATGTTAGAGTTAGAACACTGTTGTGGCCCTGCTCAGACAGCTGGTCCTTGTATTTAGTGATTGATTCATAGGTGCACGATGCTACTGCTGGTCTAAACCTCAGGTTCATGTTCTAGGTAGAAAAAAGGGGGAGGGGCAGGGAAGGGGCAGCACCAGGCATATAATATCTTGTTTGATCACAAAAGCAAAAGTTTTAGAGACTCTTAACACTTCCTTAGCAGTGCCTGCTTATACCTCATTGGCCACTCCTAGCTACGGAAGAGCTTGAAAAGTGATTACTTATCTTTCCAACATCTGTAGTGGGAGACAGTAAAGGAGAAAATGGCTTATGATAGAGAATGGCTTTGGTTAGCCAACTAATCATGTTTGCTAAAGGGGAGGCTCTCAAACCATGTATAACTCCAATCTTTGCACTCCTTTTTTAAAAATTATTTTTAAAGATTTTATTTATTTACTCATGAGAGAGAGAGAGAGAGAGAGAGAGAGAGAGGCAGAGACACAGGCAGAGGGAGAAGCAGGAGAGAGAGAGGGAGGCAGAGACACAGGCAGAGGGAGAAGCAGGCTCCATGCAGGGAGCCTGACGTGGGACTATCCTGGATCTCCAGGATCAGGCCCTGGGCTGAAGGCGGCACTAAACCGCTGAGCCACCCGGGCTGCCCAACACTCCTCTTTCTTTTCTTTTCTTTTCTTTCTTTTCTTTTCTTTTCTTTTCTTTTCTTTTCTTTTCTTTTCTTTTCTTTTCTTTTCTTTTCTTTTCTTTTCTTTCTTTCTTTCTTTCTTTCTTTCTTTCTTTCTTTCTTTCTTTCCTTCCTTCCTTCCTTCCTTCCTTCCTTCCTTTCTTTCCTTTCTTTTCTTCTTCCTTCCTTTCCTTCCTTTCTTTTCTTTCTTTTCTTTTTCTTCTTCTTTTTTTTTTTTTTCCAACACTCCTATTTCTTAACAACTTCAGGCTGGCATATTTGGAAGGTAGCCTTTTCAGTCTCCTTACCTACTGGCCTGGGAGAAATGTTTTTGGCCCCCATTTAGATTTTACTTTTAGTTGGTAAGTAAAGCCATTAGGCAATCCCTTGTGGAGGAGAGGATCCACTCTTCAGTGTCAGTCTAGATAGAGCAGTCCAGGAGCTGAGACACAATGTTGAACTTGAAAGGAGGGCTCTCTGTACCAAGCATAGCTGCTGGGAAGGGTCCGGTGAAAAAGATGAGCAGGAGGAAAGTAATCTGAGAATCTGCCTGATAATACTTTTTGTATCTGAATGCTTTAAGCAAGTATAGCTACACACATTACTTGGGTTGTTTTCTGATTTTTGTGAGAATGGACATCAAGACTTCTTTGAAATATGTTAGTTTCTTTCTTTGCAGCTAAAAAAAATATTAGAAAAGAGTGAAATTTAAGTAAACTGCTCATGGACTACTTGGGAGCACTGAGAATGGATCTGAAAGGAATATATTTCTAAAATCCCTGCCTAGATCAATCTTGGACTCTTCAGACCTGCAAAAATGTTTCTGGCCCTCTATGCATAGAATCATTCTTTGTTTTGGATTTATGAGAATAATTATTAAACAACAAAAAATTTGTAGTGCATGTAAATGAAAAGCCAATTATTAAATTATTTGCATAATTAAATTCCACCATGAACATATGATGAGGTATATATATTTTTTCTGAGGTCTTACTATATTCTTATATTGGGTTAAGCAATTCACATATATTTTATATTCTTGAAGCAGTTACTATTATTTTCCCCTTTTGAAGAATCTGATGCTCACAGAGGTTAAGTTACTTGCCTAAGACTTCTTCGCCAGTAATCCATAGCAGCTGTGATTCGAAACCAGGCAGTTTGCCATACCTGCCAGGTGTGGATCTGTGCTCTTAATAATAATAACATTAGGCACAACGCCAAAGATTTTATAGTCGTTTCATCTATTATTCATCAAAATCTTAGATGTTGGTACTATTATCATCATCCCTCTTTTACAGCTGAGAACACTGAGTATTAGATTGAGTAGCTGTTTGAATTTCTTGCAGCTTCCAAGGCATGGCTTCCAACTTAGGAGGTCTGACCTGACTCTACATGGGCCCTAGCTACTTCACTACACTGCTTATATGTGTAGTTAGTCACATGTTTGACTTGTATCCCTATAGGTTTTTTTTTTAAAGATTTATTTTATTTTATTTATTCATGAGAGAGAGAGAGAGGCAGAGACACAGGCAGAGGGAGAAGCACGCTCCATGCAGGGAGCCTGATGTGGGACTCAATCCCGGGTCTCCAGAACCAGGCTCTGGGCTGAAGGCAGGCACTAAACCGTTGAGCCACCCGGGCTGCCCCCCATAGGGTTTTTAAATATGTAAAATATAATGTTCATTTCTAAAGAGAAAATTTTATCTGTATTACACAGTTCCAGAAAAGCCGCCTCATGTTTCTCAGTGATTTCATGCTCAGAGGCTTCTCTTTGTCAGATCAAATTTGGTAACTGTTTTTCTGATGTACACTAATGACAATTTAATATGGATTGCTTTGTGTCTTGCACATATGACCAGAACTTAGATTAGTTCATTTTTAAGGCAAATTGAGTTAATTTTTCTTTATCAAAATTACCAAATTTATATCAGAAAAATCCCAGGCTGGAAAAATCTGACAAAAAATTTCAGCAATGATGAAAGATTATGCTTGACTGGAAAAGTTATATTTTATGTTACTTGCTGATGTTTTATGATAAGAGAAAAGTGATCACTTTTATTCTTTAAAGATCACTTTGCTTAAATGATATTGATAATAATATGTATTCCCTTTTACTTTGAATTGTGATTGGAAAGAAAGTGTGGTTGTTAGTCCTAAAAAATAAGCTACTTAATTACAGAAACATTCAAATGAAATTACAGTTCTTTCTAGAACCAGTGGTGCTTTGGTTTTGGTTTAAATGTATATATAATAAAATATAATAAAAGTGTATTACATGGGAAAAAAGCAACTCTGTATTATTCCAGGCACATTTCATCACCTAACTTCCTTTCACCCAAATTCAGTGCTATATTTTATAGTGATTGACTCACAGGGGAAAGATCTATGACTTCTATCTTGCTGCACGACCTTGGGAAAAATTGGCTTAAATGTATGAAAGGATATTTCAGACATTGACTTGGACTAAATAAATGTGCTAAATTTGATAAAGTGAGTGGGAAATTTTTCTCACCACATGGAACCACTAATGAGCTTGGGAAGTAAACATGGTTAAGTAGACATAGTTGCCTTTTTATTACAATAATTCTGAGTTGGTCCATTAGCATGAATATCTGTTTCAGTGGATTTCACATTTGTAGCTTTAGTACTGACAAAAAAAAAAAAAAAAGCCACACAAATCAAACAAAAACAAAATAAAAAGTCTCCCAAGGAGAGAGGTATTGGGGGTTGAAATGTGTTCCCCCCAAATGATACATGCAAATCCTAACCCCTGGAATCTGTGATTGTGACCTTATTTGGAAAAAGGGTCTCTGAGGTTGTAATCAAGATGAAATGAGATCATACTGGAGTAGGATGTGCCATTAATCCAGTATGACTACTTTCCTTAAATAAGAGGAGGATAGATAGAGACACACAGGGAGAAGGCCATATAAAAAGCAGAGGCTGAGACTGGAGTGATGCAGGCGCAAGCCAAGGAATGCTAAGGATTGCCAGCTATCACCAGAAGCTAAGAAGAGGCAAGGTAGGATTCTACTGGGTCTCAGAGAGAGTATGGCCCTGCTCATCTCTTGATTTCAAACTTCCAGCCTCTGGAACCATGAGAGAATAAATATCTGTTGCTTTAAGCCACCTAGTCTATGGTAGTTACAGCACCCTAGGAAACTAACTAGGAAGAGTGATAGTCTGTGATAGTGTTCTGTGGATTTGCTCTTTCTCGTAGCATTCCATATTTTCCTTCTTCTCATTAGAAACATGAGAAAGTAACTTTTTTTTTTTTCTACCTCCATTGCATTCCTTTGCAACATCACTTAATCTGTCTGGGTTGCATTTGCTGTGTGGGTGCAGTGAAGATCTTGCATTGTTTTGAGTAACAATAATGCCCAATATTTTATATGGGTCCTATGCCAGGCCCACTGCTTATTAATGTGTATTATTTCATTTACTCCTCACAGGAATCCTGTGAGTAATGCATTTCTGTTATCCCTACTTTACAAATGACCCAAATAATGACATTTCTCTGTGACTTCTCACTTTTTTTTTTTTTTTTTAATTTGTCCCTTCAGAGACTTGTACATGGAAATCTGTGCTGAAATAGTGTTAGTATTTATGTTTCCTTGATGGGAAAGATAACAACAGATACCTAAGGGAGTGAAAGCCATGTAAAGGGATGTTACATCAACATGGTACTCTCACTTTGGCCATGTCACAGTTTCCTTTTGTGCAGAACAGAGGGTCCCTATTTTCTTCTTTGAAATTCTCTTTCTTTGTTACACTTTATCCTCTTTTTTTATTGTGAAAATTATTTTAATATAATTTCCTTATTTTCTAGCTTGAAAATGTCAGTATTGGAGCTACTTCAACGTAGGATATAATAGGAAGTTATTAATATAATTGTCATTATTGATGTTCACTATGTGCTAGGCACTGCATTGGGTACAGCAACCTATGAAACAGATGATTATTGTTCCACAGCTTAAAGACTAAGGCTTGGAAAAGTAACCAGGTCAAAATTACTAGTCCCCAAATCCTTGTTTATTTTACTACCAGACTCTATTTTTGCATATTATTGTTAGAGAGGGCCTTTAACACAGTGACATGGATTAATTTATCAGATTGATGATTGACTTGGAAGTTATGTATCTGGGCTCTAAGAAGATACTGACCAACATGGGTAATTATGGGAAATCTGGAAGCATCTGAAAAATGGTGTACTGCATAAAGTAGCTTAGGCTTGGGGATGGGGCATACCATGAGGAGCACAGGTGTGTCAACATGGGGATACCAAAGATGAACTTGTTTTCTTTCAGAATATTTTATCTAAATCCACTCTGGAAATAGACTAATTTATCTTTAATTACCATAATTAGGGCCAGCAAAAACTGATGTTTCTTGCCTTAATTTTTTGTTGCTTGTATTCTCCTATTCAAGAACGGGTAACAAACTGTACAGTCTATCCCTAACATGGACCTTTTAGTGAATGCTAGGTTACAAACCTTTAGTAGAAAAGATATGTTCTATTTGAAATCAGAGTGCATAGTAAGTCTGTTCCATGCCATTTCCTTGGAAGGCATAGACACTGTGTTGCATGCTTCTAATACTAAAAATTCTTAGAAAATACAGCAAGCAGTAGTGTTTGAGTAAGTCTTTAGAGGCAAAACTGATCTGACCAAGCAGTGTACACTGGTTAGGTGAAATATGAAAGACTGACTGTTCTATGCCAGCTGAGGATGTTTGCCATAGAAAATGTTTGCTATGGCATACTAGAGAGACTGAAGCTACCGGTTTCTTGCTACCCAAACTTGCCTTGGTTAAATTTGTCTTCTGTCTTGTAGACCCTAGAGAACAGTCGATTTCCTGAAGAACTGGGCAATATAGTGAAGGAGACAGGAAGAGAGTTTGGGGAGCTTAGCTAGTTTACAAAAAAGAATTAGTGGGAAAATGCACTTGGACAGTGAATAGTCACTGGAAAGTCTGACTGTTGAATTTGGATTTTCCCTAAATGCCTGTCATGGTGAGATGAAATATCTGTTGAACTAGGAGTAAATGTGTCCGTATTTTGGTCACAGCTCTGCTAAAAATTAACATTAGGACTGGGAAGTCGTGCTGTGTGGCATTTTTTTTTTTTTTTTTAATGTCAAAGCTGTGGTCTGTCTTTCTTTCTTTCTTTCTTTCTTTCTTTCTTTCTTTCTTTCTTTCTTTCTTTCTTTCTTTCTTTTTTTTTTTACATTCCCTTTAACTACAAATTCATTTCCTTCTTACAAAGGACTGTAGTTGTCATATTGAGAATATATGTTTCATCAGGTGTCAATCAACTCCTAGATGTTTACTGTGGTCTTGCCATGCTTCCCATCTTTGCCACCAAAGGACATTTTCATTGGTAACATTTGGGAAGTTTGAAATGTGGATGATAGTACAGTTTTTATCTGGAAACCAATATCTAATGGATAATGAGGATGATGACTATTACTAATAAAACGTAAGTGTTTATTATCAGCCAGATAACTCTGCGATATTCCACAGGGGAAAGTTTTGCCCCTCAGGTACATTTGGCAATGTCAACAGAAGGAAGGAGTGCTACTGGCATCTAGTGGGTGGAAGCTAGGGATGCTGCTAAATAAACTACAATGCACAGGACAACCCCCACACGGACTTATCTGGCTTAAGATTCTGGTAGTGCCAAGGTTGAGAAACTGCTTTATAGCCGGTGGCTTATTTAATTTGTATACACGGTGATCATAGGAGATGTTAAGCCCATCTTACAGCTAAGGTTCAAAAAGGTTAAGTCACTTTCTCAGTGTTAAACAGTTCATTAGAGGCAGAGTCAGCATTCCCATCTCAGCCTCTAAAGCCCATTCCTATTAGACTAAGAGATGGTACCTAAACCCAAATCTTCTTTTCCCCTACATTGGGAATCACCCTTCTTCTCAGTTTTTCATCTTTAATGTGAGATTTTCTGTCCTTCACCTTGTAGTAATATATTTGGGTTGGGGGTAGGCAGTGGAGAGGAAAGATAGGGGGTTTGGAGATTTTCAAAAAGTTGAGGTATTATACTTAAATGTAATATTTTTGGCAAAAATCTGTAGTCATAAGCAGTGTGGGTGAAATACAAATGTATATTTAGAGTTTAGTGTTGCTCATACATATGCATTGTTTTTAGATTAAGAATGAGAGCTTTTAGTTTTTCTTCTCTTTGTATCTTTCAAAAGCAATTTGATTTGCTCTTCTCTTGGGCGTGATGGTGATTTGTAGAGCTTGCTTGTTGAGGAATCGAAAACTCTTTGTGGGTACTTGAGGATGAGAGTTTACTTTCATGCTGGCAGTAAGGTAGATTTTGGGCATTTCAGACTTAAAACATAACAGAAGATACAGAGATGTGAGAAAGAGCAAATTGCACTTTGGGAAGGGAAGTGTAGAGAGCTTCATGAGGAAACTGTTTTATTTACTTCCTTAATCACTGATAAATTTTGGTATTTATCTGCCTGGGATAAAGCCAGACAGATAAATAAGGTTAGTGCAGTATAATAGGTGGGAAAAGTTAGTTTGAATTATTTTATTTGAAAACTTACATTTTGTGAGTTGGAAGTATGACTTAGGAAAATTGATAAGACTCATTTCTTTTTTTGCCAAAATATTAAATTGCCTTCAAAATACTGTATTTTGGGACTGAAGAATACATGGGAGAATATAGATAGCCACCCTGGATAGAGCTCTGCTTGCTCCTAGAGCTTTACACATGTGTGGGGTCAAGTTTTATTCTGGAGACTTGTGGCAGTGTCTTCAGTTGCTTTGCACAATATCATCACACTTGTTGAACAAAGGCATCTCTTTGATTTACATAGTGTTCATTCTGTCAGTGGTAGGTTTAATAAACAGAGAAAAGACAGGTCCTGGAACTGAGGTAAGATGAGCACCATAGCAATATGCAAATAACACTTCAGAATTAATGATAGACGAATTGAACACAGCTTCTAATCAGCATCTAAAAATTGAGCATTTTAAGGGAGCAGTACACAGAGATATGCTCAGTGTGGCAGTCAAGTTAACCGAAAGAATGAATTCCTGCTTTTCAACATTAATTTCAAAGCATTAGGAACACTGAGGTCTAATCTTTACTGCCTTCTGTTAACTACAGACATTGTTTTCACCAACATTCACTAATCATTACAATAGATTTTTAAGTAAAAAAAAGAAAAAAAAGCTGTCGTATTACAAGAGAACAGTTTTGGAAACTCTGAAACTTAGTAGTTTCCAAGGAAAAGATAAGGAGATCTTGAAGCAAAGATGAGATTCTCTATATCATACCAAACCTCGACTTGAATTATAGTTTTTAATTTATTTTTTACCCTTTCATGCAACAGGGCTACACCTGTGTTTCTTCAACACGGGCAATTCCAGAAACTAACATCCGGATCTTTGTTTTCAGCAGAATTTAAATATAAGTTATGGTAATTACAGTATTGAAAAATCCCCATAGCTTTCAATCATAATATTTTATACAAGGAGAGAGAAATGTTAATTCATTTTCACATAGTGTTGAGAGATTATGCTAGACTTGATTTTCTTTAGAGACCATATGCATATTTACCAGAAGAATAAACTCTGGTTGTCAGTTATGTGTGTAGGTTGGTGAGAATTTGGATATGTTAGATGAGGGCAGTACTCTGTAAGAGAGACGAGAAAGTACTGGAACTGACACTGAGTGCTTACTAGATTTCAAGTACAGCACTGTACTTGTACAGCTATATCCTCTAAATGTCACAACAGGTCTGGGATCTAGATGGCATAATTTTCCTTTTACAGTTGAGGAAATAGAAAAAGCTACCATCACTAGGAACTACTTTTTCTGATATACCCCAATCCATCTTTAGTATTAGGACCAAGAAATGGAGATTTGGGGCGGGGCGGGGTGGATTAGGGGAACCAAGTTACAGTTGTTGGTTGACTTGAACACAAAACTCTAAGGATTTGGAGTCATCATTAAATATAATTTTTTTTCCTATTTTGTTTTTTAAATGTATTTTGGTGGAAGATTTTCGTACACTCATTCAAATTGCTGCTTGAAATATTTCCCAATGAGCCATTGGTTACAATGACAGACTTTGTCAGAATGAGCACTGTTTAATTTGTAAGGTAACCCCCTCCTCCAACAGGAAAGTACTGTAAAATGGAATCTGGTAGGTTATTGGAGTTCTGATTTAGCATTTTTATTTGGTGCTGCAAGATGTCACAGCCCCTTTTTATTCATAGCTATTTTATTCAAAATGGCAAAGGGACACTGATCAATTGAAAGCCACAAGTCCAAATGTGATTTTTCCACCTGATAACTCATTTTCATCCTGGTGTATTTTAATTATAAATAAATATGCAACCCCCAAATTTAAAACAGGTTGCATTCAAAAGTTCATTTGGAACAGAGTTGTTTGGAGTTTAAACATTTTTCCATAGAAACAATGTTACGTTTCCAGGCCAACCTACAAAAGCATATTTAAACCATAGAGTACAGTTTTTGCTCTAAAATCATCTTGGGGCCCACACAACATATATTTCTATTGGGAAGATGCACTTGGAGTCTGGCTTGGAATAGACTAGTGCTTCACAGGGGTAATGCGGGGCTCTTGAAACCCTCCTGCCATCTTGGCGATGAAAATTAGCATTTTTTTTCTTATTGATGATACCTGTGTTTCCTCTGACTTTAGGTGAAGATTCTAGCAGGATAAAGGCTAAGGCAGGGAATCAGGCATCTTCCAAGAGTGGATACATGATTCAACACGCTTTTGGCTACAAACAAGAGACAACTGGACTTGAATAATAGTACTTGAATAATAATAGATTTATCCTTTCACAAAGTCTGGAACAGGCAGTTTCAGCTTTGGTTAATTCAACAGCTCAATGAAGTCTCCGTTCTAGGTTAGGTTAGGTCTTGAAATCTTTGTAGCCTCACAGTCATAAGATGTCAGAAGACTCGTACCCTTGTATAACAAACTCTGAAAGGTAAAAGAATGAGGAGTGGCCTTTTAATCCTATTAAGTAGGAAAATATCTCCTTAAAGGCCTTCTCCTGAGCACATTTCCCTTCACATACCATTGACCAATATCCTCCGTCAGAAGTCTGCTCCTAAACCAGTCACTGCCCATAAAAAATCAGATTGCTACCGCTGGCTTAGACTCCAGGCTTCAGGTGAATTATCTTCTGGGAGGTAAGGCAGTTGCCTACCTTCTCTGAGCAGAATGCCAAGCTCATTTGGAGATCTGTAGATAAAGAGGGTAGAATGGCAGCAGATGATGATGAATGTCATCGGTATCTTCCACACTACCTGCCCCTAGGGAGCCATAGCCTTGGGCAAGGGGAAGTTTTGAGTTGTTATTTTAGCTTTCTTCAATCAGCTGTGTGATCTTGAAAAAGTCATGTGATTTTTCTCTCAAGCCTCTAGTTTCTGTACAGAGAATAAAATAGAGTCATTTATTCCTCAATTTATTCATTCAACAAATGTTTATTGAGCATCTGCTTTGTATAAGCAGTATTTTCAACACAGAGGATATCAGTGAACCTTGAACAGTCCCTTCCCAGCTCTCTTATATTTCTTTGTGATTCCATGTGATAAGCTGTCATCATTGTAAAGATTTGGGGGATGGGGTAGAGATGTTGTAGACACCTAAGGCTGTCTGGTGGCATAAACTTTTGTGGGCAGTTTCTTAGCCTTGGCTGCTTCATATCACTTCTTTTCCTTTTCTTTTCTTTTCTTTTCTTTTCTCTTTTCTTTTCTTTTCTTTTCTTTCTTTTCTTTTCTTTTCTTTTCTTCTTTTCTTTCTTTTTTGAGAATCTGAGAGATTTATCTGATCCATTCCATTTTGCCCTGCCGCCAGCTGTTGTTTCTGACAGGGTTTCTGTCTTTCCATTACCCATCCTAATACAAGACACAGTGTCGCAGCATTTTTCTTAGACTTCTGCCCCCAAAGCAACAGATAACTTGATTGATATTTTCTAAGCGTTTTTTTTTTTCTTCCCCAAACTGTTGGCGACAGAGGAAATAGATGATGGAGGCGTTGAGGGAGCTTTTTCACCCTCTCTATTCTCTTAGGCCTGTGGAGAAAGTTGAAAGTGCACAAAAAGAATTAACAGGTCTTCCTTGAATTCAAACTACTGAGTTAAAATCTACTTACCTTCTGAGAAATACCCAGATGCAATGAGAAAGAAGAAGAAGAGTATGTTGGAGAAGATTGACCTGTGATTGAGAACAGCTGTAGGCGTGCTGAGGCACGGGCGTCCCCCTGCTGCCGCATGGCTGCCATGTGGGTGACCATCAAAGATTGGAGAAGGGAACGGGCCGGGCAGGCAACATCGGAGATGGTGGACCATGAGGGCAGGGGAGGGAGAAGCAGAAGATCCTCAGGTTCTGCTGCAATCTGGGTTTCTGGGCCTTTCATCAAAGTCCATTTTTTAAAGGAAAGCATGCCTGTCATCAAATGTAGCAATAAGAGGAGTACTGGCTCATGATAAATGTGTTTTATTTTCTAAGGGATGATAAAATCCATTCTAAAGTACTTTGGTAATGGTACTGATACTGATAACTTTGGTAATGTACTTTGCTAATGACTGTGCTTTGGAATTCTAGTGAAACCTACTGTGGTGGGTAGGTGCTAGAGGATTACAGTTTGTATTGTCTGTCTACTTACCTGTCTGCCTCAGGAGTTGGCATACATTTTCTATAAAGGACAAGAAAGTCAATACTTCAGTCTTTTAGGGCCTTATGGCCGGTACTCTAGGTATTCCACTTTGCTACTATAGCACAAAAGCACCATAGACAATAGCTAAGCAAATGGGCATGGCTTTGTGCCAGAGACCTTTTATTTATGGACAACTTCCTCATATTTCCTTCACTTTCATGTGTTTTTCACGTGTCCTGAAAAAGTTTTCTTCTTAGGGCACCTGGGTGGCTCAGTGGTTGAGTGTCTGCCTTTCGCTCAGGTCGTACTCCCGGGGTCTTGGGATCAAGTCCTGCCTGCATCAGGCTCCCTGCAGGGCACCTGCTTCTCCCTCTGCCTATGTCTCTGCCTTTCTCTCTGTGTCTCTCATGAATAAATGAATAAAATCTTAAAAAAAGAAAAAAAGTTTTCTTCTTTTGATTTTTTTTTGACCATTAAAAAATGTAAAACTCACCCTTACCTTGTGGGCTGTGCTAAGACAGGCGAAAGGCCATTGGCCCTTGGGCTGTAGTTTGTTGAACCCTGGTCTGTCATCTCTTTGTCTCTCTGTCTACCCATCCATCCTCTACCCTCCTTCATCTGTAAGCATAGATCTCATGCCATTAATTTCTGCGTTAGGAAGTCTTACTTTTATATGTTGTCAGCTGCACCAAACACTTACAAAGAAGATAAAGAATAGCCGATCTGTTGTTGCATCTCTAGTCAGATTCACTCCTGTTTCCATGGCTGAACTTGTATAAGCTTTAAATATTTTATCATCATCATTATAAAATACTACATTTAGCATTCTGATAACCAACTTGGAGTAATTCCTTTATAAAATATCCTTAAGCACATTACATCAAATAATAAATGATCTCGGATCTTGTTAAGACTTGAAAACCACAGGTGAATGATAGTGTCATGTCAATTTTTACACCCTGAATAGGGCACTTGTTTTTCTGTCAGACAGGCAAGATTTGGATAGCTGTATATTACTGTTTATGAGCCTTATCCTTTACCACAAATCAAGTGTTTATTCCACTCCTGAACTTAATTAGCAGCTAAGAGCTTTGTGCTTTGTATTTTAAGGAAGCATGTGATTTGTTCATTAGTTCAAAAGCAGATTAATTATTATATCTTTAGTCACCATCTGTAAACACATCTAATATTGGTGAGCTCTCCCCTGCTGAGTTACCTTGAAATGCCCTGTGGTGTTTTATTAGCTTTCAATTCTGTGTTTATTACAGTTGGTTGGAGATTTTTCAATTTAGTTTATTGGCCACAGAGAGCCCAATCCTTCTGTGGAAAAGCCACCAATTTCTGAGTGTGAGGGATTTATTAATGCTGGCTATCAATTTGCTATAAACATTTTCCCAAGTCATACTGTTTGTGTTTGGATTAAAATATTAGTAGGTCTGTTATAAGCCAAGGTTTAAAGCACTTTATGTACTGTCTGGGTTCAAGGAGGAGCAATTGGGAGTAAAATTAGCAACCTGTATAAAAAATATCTTCCAAGTCCAAGCCATCCTCATACAGAATTATTAAGTACATGAGGACAAGTGGATAAATGGTTATATTGATGTATTGGTATTTTGCTATTACTTAATTTTGGCATTGCAACAATGCTTTTAGGTTTCAGTGAGTCTCAGAGACTGTAAAGAGCTGGTGGTGGAGTGGTGGAACTGGAATATGAACCAAAGTCATCTGACTTTTAAGTTTATGTTTCTTTTCATTAGTGTATAGGTTGCCAGGTAAAATGCAGGATGCCCAATTAAATTGGAATTTTATCTTCTCAACAGAAACCTACTTTAATATTAGTATTTGCCAAATAATTGCATGGATCATGTTTAGACTATAAATATTTGTTATTTACCTGAAATGTAAAGTCAGTTGGGCATCTGTATTATCATTATTACCATTTGTTAAATCTGGCAACCCTAACAGTGTCCCATCCTTTTTTCTCCTTCTCTAGACATTTAAACTGTCCAGAGACCCTCACTGTGCTGCTGGCTTTGGTTTATTAACCTTGTCTTCATCCCTTCAGGCTGCTATAACAAAATACCATAGACTGGGTGGCTTATAAACATCAAGTTCGTTTCTCACAGTTCTAGGGGCTGGGAAATACAACTTCAAGGAACTGGCAGATTCATGATGAGAGCCTGATGTAGCCTCACATGGTAGAAATGGCTAGGGATCTCTCTGGGGCCTTTATAAGGGCACTAATCCCATTCGTAAGGGCTCCTCCACCCTCATGGCTTAATCACCCTACCTCCTCATACTGTCATCTTCTGTCATCTTGGAGGTTAGGATTTCAACTTACGAGTTTTGGGGGGAATACAGACATTCATGCTATAGCAAACCCCATTCTTTGCTTTTTTATTTTGAATTTACCAGCTCAAGACCATTAAGTGAGGACCTTATTCTTGCTCATTTTCATAGCATCAGTGGGAAATCCGATAAAATACTTTGGAGTTAACCTGTTTGTCAGTGCTAATGGCTTCATAGGTTATTTTTTCCAGGTTATGTATTTATTTAACAGAACTTACTGTAGTGGGCACTTGGGTGGCTCAGAGGTTGAGAGTCTGCTTTCAGCTCAGGTCGTGATCCTGGGGTCCTGGGATCGAGTCCTGCATTGGGCTCCTTGCAGGTAGCCTGTTTCTCCCTCTGCCTATGTCTCTCTCTTTCTGTCTCTCATGAATAAATAAATAAAGTCCTTAAAAAAAAATAGAACCTACTGTAGCTAATAGTAGCACATAGTCACTTAAGGAGCCAGAACTTCATAGCCCATGCAGAGAAAATGGAGAAGAGTTTTGAAATCATTCTTTTAGTTATTCTGGTACAGTGTTTTTTTTTTTTTTCTCACAAAACCTCAGTTTATGATTTTAACTCTATTTTTTATTTCATCTAAAATTTGGTCATCATAGTTGTTCATTTTCTAGCTTATGATTTCCATGGCTATTTTGGTGCATTTTCAAAACTGTTATAAAATACTTTAAAAAAATTTAATGGATGATTGCGATCCCTAACAATTCTGAAACTGTATTTCCACTTTTAATAAAAGGAAATATTTTATGGTAATTTTTAAAAAAGATTTTACCTAGTTTTTTTTTTTTTTTTTTTTTTTTTAAGGATTTAAAAAATTTATTTACTTATGAGAGCCAGAGAGAGGCAGAGACATAGGCATAGGGGAGAGTCAGGCTCCCTGCAGGGAGCCCGATGCTGGACTTGATCCCAGGACTCCAGGATCACGCCCTATGCAAAGGCAGAAGCTCAATCCCTGAGCCACCCAGACATCCCATTATTTAGTTATTTGAGAGAGAGAGAGCACTCAAGAGCGAGCATGGGTGGGATTGAGGAGCAGCAGAGGGAGAGGGAGAAGCAGACTTCCTGTTGAGCAGGGAGCCTGATGCTGGACTGGATTTCAGGACTCTGGAATGACAACCTGAGTTGAAGGCAGATGCGTAACCAACTGAGCCACCCCGCTACCCTCAGTAATTTTTTCTTTCTTGCCCAATCAGAATGCAGTAGGAGAAGTCAGAGTTCTCAGTATCTAACCACGTAGACATGTACCGAGGTGGGGTAGACTACGAACTCCTCTGTACACCTTATCTAAGCTAGTTCCATCCTACTTTGCCAAAACTCTAAGAAACTTATATTTTTACCAAAAAATCCCGGAGATTAGGCTGGAAAACCACTGGGTATATTAGGGGAATGGTTTTATTATCTAGTTACTATGGAGAAATTATTAAGGGCCCAAACTCTTTTTGGCACTACTAAGCAGAAATGGTGTGCTGGTGGCTCTGGATGTTGGCTTTTTCATGTGTAAAATAAAGTGGAGGTGGGGCTGGATGATCTCTGAGGCCTTTATTATGCTTGCACAAAGCAGACATAGCCCCTGCCATCATAAAGCTTATGGTCAATGAAAGAAAAAGCAATAGAAAGTAAACATAAATGAATGTGCAACTGGAAACTGAGAAAAGTGTTCATTAAGAAGGAGAGTATCAGGGTTCAAGTGAGAGAGAATTGTGACATCTCTAGAATAGATGTCTTTAACCTTTCTGGAAGTAACATTTAAGCTAAGAGAGAGCTACTTTTGAGATGAATAGTTACTCCGTGGCTAGACAAAAACAAAACAAAACAATTGATGACAAGTGGATTAGTCATCATATTACATGTTACATGTAAAGGCCCTGAGATGGAAAAGAGTCCTGTGGGCCCCAAGCATTGAAACTTAAGCATGGGGATTAGTGGCATGAGGGCTGGAGATGCTGTGCCTAGTTCTCAGTTTCCTAGATGTTTTATTCCCTTACTAAATTACTTCCTTACAGTTGCTTTTTTTGGTGTTCCATTTTCTAGGACCTTCATGGGCCTCTTTTTTTTTTTTTTTTTTTTTTGTTAACAGCATTATTGAGACATAATTTACATACCATATGACTCACTTATTTAAAGCATACAATTAAAAAAAATAAAGCATAGAAATTAGTAGTATAGTATACATTCACAGAGTTTTACAACCATCACCATAATCTATTTTAGGACATTTTCATCACTCCAAAAAGAAACACCATGCTCTTTAGAACTCTTCATTCCCCCAGGCCTAGGCAACCAGTAATTCAACTTTTGCCTTAATGGACATTTTTTTCTCTGGACATTCTGTATACATGGAACCATAATATGTGATTATCTGTGTCATGTCTCTTTTTGAAGTTTTCTCTTACATGTTTATTGCTTCCCTCTTTCTACCTCCAAGTCACTACAGTTAAAAGCTTTTTCTTGCCTTCAGTATGCCAACTTGTTCCATGATGTATTTTTTCTTTTCTTTTTTTTTTTTAGACCATCGGTAACTTCCAAATTTAGAACAATTTCCAGATTGCTAAGTGCAACAGCCCAATTTGTATTGATGAAGAGATGTCTTTCTTGTCACTCATTATTTTTCAGTATTTAGAAATATTTACAGATGATCAAGTGGTCTTTACTCTTTTACCCAAATCTAATCTCTTCCACTTAAAAGTGTTAGGAATCTTGAATGAACCTTTGTAATGTAATAGACACATTTTAAAGCTTCTCTGCTCTTCTAAAGAAGAAGAAAACTTGAGGACGTGTGAATTTTGTAATTTTGGATGGCTCACATAAGGAAAAATACTTAAAATCTATTCCAATTATTTTTTTAATTTTAATTTTTTAGATTTTATTTTATTAGAGAGAGAGAGAAAGAGAGAGAATATGAGCTAGGGGAGGGCAGGGGGAGAGCAAGAAAGAGACTCCCTGCTGAGGAGGGTCACCCTGGGGGCTTGATCCCAGGACCCCAGAAACATGACCTGAGCCAAAGTCCGATGCTTAACTACCTGAACCACCCAGGAGCCCTAGAAATAAAGAAGTATTAATCTTCATTTATTTTTTTGACCAGACCACGTATAGGTAAAGTGTACACTATTGAACCACTCTCTGAAGTCAGTTATTGAAAGTATCTTTTAAAGGCGGAAAAGAAGGCATCAGTGTCTTTCCTGGGCCAAAGCTTTGGCCATGGTGGTCTCCACGCCCTAGAGAAGGAAAGAAACTTGTTCTGAGCAAGAGAGGAGGGTGACAATGGACACTGCCATATGAGGTGATGGATGCCTTCAATCCTAAGGAAGGACTTTGGAAAGAAAGACCTCTTTAAAGAAAGCAGGTTCAGGCAGGCTGTCATGCTCGCTCATCTTTGGTCTTTGTAATCTGAGCAGTACAAAATTTACAAATTATGATGTAATGATTGATAATTGGGGTCAAAATTTAAGACAAATACTTCCCCAATTTGTTTTAGGTTTAGAAGAAGCTGACGTCAAGTATTTAAGAGCTATTTCAGCTAATGGCAACAGATAGATTATGGAGAATCACTGCTTGTTCTTTAGGCCAGGTGGTAATTACAGACTTAGAGAACTAGGAGTTGAATGTGTTCCATTCTCTAACACCTTCACACGCCTCTTTTTAAAAATTCTCTATTGCGTGTTCATTTGCTTCCCTCATTTTGCTCCCAAGTCACAGCAATTAAGGGTTTTTTCTTGCCTTTAGTGTGCCAATGTGTCCCAGTGACGTTATTTCTCTTCTTGAGACAATTAGTAGCTTCCAAAATTCACAACAGTCTTCAAATTGCTAACTACAGAAGTAAAATATAACTACGTTCAAGGTGTTTAGAAACTCTCATAAGATATATGAGGACTAATAAGCAGAATATACTCAAATGTTATTATTGAAGTTTTTAGTTTATTCTATGTGGAGTCAGATAAGTTAACATCACCTGAATTATGTGGAAGAATTGAAGAATTTCCAAAAAAGACAGTGTGTTCTTTTAAGTAAGATTATTCAGAAAATGGTATAGAATCATTAACTGACTTCGGCCGAGTACTTTGGATCTGTGAGGTGTTAGTTTTATTATCCATAAAATGAAAAGTTTAGCCTAAATCTGTCGTTAGTGAGGTGGGTCATTCAAGGCTGAGAATGAAAAACAAGCCTTTCAAATCATATTGTTTCTTTATATCAGAATCCCAGTGCATCCTGTTCCCCCTCCTCGGAATAAAGTGACTTTATTTTTTATTTGATTTTATTTTGAAAAGCATCCTAAGGTTAACAGTCTTTTAAAATAGCTCTCAGAATTAAATCAATTGGCTATGAACTTTGGGCCCTGGTCTAACTATGTCCTCTGGCCTCAAACATAAATGAAGCTGCTCACCATGGTAACAATTGGTACCAGCGGTCTGTCAAGGAAAGCAAATCTCGATTCAAACTTCTGCTCCGCACCACCAACTCCCCATCCTTAGTTTCTGTCATAAATTGCATTAGAAATTAATAACAAAAAACCTGCAGAATATTGAACTCCCATTCAAAGCAGAACTAATTCCCTCCAACATACCCATGCTGTCAGTAAAAAACAGGATTAATCACAGAAAATAATTGTAGTTTTTGGATGTGTCAGAGCCTTATAATATATTTAGAGCTGTTCATTCCTCATATCAACCTCTTAAGGAAAAAAAAATCCACCAGGCTTTTTGTTAAGCATTGGTGATATTCTAGATGACATATGAGAAGACTTGTCAAATATCCATGACTTGAAACTAGACACAGCATGACTTCTTGTCATTTTAGGGACATTTAGGAGCTAAGTCTGGTAGCTTTGGCATCAGCTTATTTTTAGCTTCGTGTGATGTCTGTTTTTCCTGGTTATTATCCCTGGGCTTAATTTTGCAATTGTAGGATATACACGTTATTCAGCAGATATGAACCTTTTCACTGAGTTTTTATTCTGTATGCGTGAACACCTTTTTAATGAGTTAATGGGCTCATTTTTGTTGGTTGTTTTGCATTTAAAATGGCACTTGAGTCAGATAACCAAAAGCATCAAGTGGAAAAAATGATTATTGTAGGAAAAAGGGAAAGCAGCATGTTTTTGTAAATGCTTTCATGTCGCTTACTCAGAGAAAACCATTTGACTATTGGAAATTGCTGTGGGAAGCATGCAACATTTCTGTGGCATTACATTTGTTTGCTTGTTTGAAGTTATTTTTTAAAAATCTATATATCTATGTGTATACATATCTGTGTGTACACACAGACACATACACACGTGCCTGCACACAAGTTGTTTTTTAAATGCCTAAGTGCTTCTTCTCAGGCAGGGCCAACAGAGTAAAATTTAGCCTTGATTATAATGTTCACCCTCCTGGAACTGATCCATTACAACCATTGTGTGAATAACCTTGTGGAAGTTTCCTGTAGCTGTGCTGGCTCCTTGGCACCATAGTGTTCTCTGTGTTCATGCTGTGGGACTGCTTTAAAGTCCAAGTCCCCTTACCAAGCAGCTTGGTATTTCAGAGACTAAATCTCTTGTGGCTAAGCGATACAAAGTTGACCTGCTTTATTTCTGCTGGATAGCATATTATTTTTCACTAATGTTGTAGTATATATTAATTAAGAAGTGTTGTTAAAGGACTGCTTGCTAGGAAAAGAAATGAGCCTTGGGTGACCATATAAATTCTTCTATAACTCTGATGGATTAAGACCAATGACGCTATGGTTAATTTCCACCATTAGCTGTACTTACCCCTGTCATTATCAAAATTCATAGATTGAATGTAGCTTAGAGATTTTTAAAAATTATTTTATTAATTTATTCATGAAAGATACACAGAGAGAGGCAGACATAGGCAGAGGGAGAAGCAGGCTCCATGCAAGGAGCCCGATGTGGTGCTCCATCCCAGGAGTCTGGGATCATGCCCGGACAGATGCTTAACCACAGAGCCACCCAGGCATCCCATAGCTTAGAGATTCTTATGCACAGCACTATTTGAAGCAATAGAAATTGAGCAGGACTCTTTAAAGGCAGAAATTAGTTACAGGAACTGCCATAAAAGAGAAAAAGAAGAGGATCAATTTTAAGTTGTCAACATTTGTGAGCAGCATTATTGGTCATTCTTAAACACTGAGAGTGATTCTGAATCAGATTTGTGTTTTTAGCTTCATCTCCATGCCCATTCCCTTTCTCAACCCAAATAATACTTGACTGAAACTAGAAATATTCTCTTTTTATTTGCTACATTAGGGATTTCAGAGGGAATTCTGTTCACCCAAGGAAGAGAAAATCAGGCCAGTTCTGAGAAACTAAAAATACAACTATGCAAAATTGTTTTCAGAATGGAATTCATTGGCATTTGTTTTTATGCATGACAACCCTTTAAAATATAGCATTGAATCAAACTATGATTCTGACTTCAATAGTTTTTGTAGTCCATTTATGGATATTGACTATAAGTTTTTTTATATGGTTTATACTGAAAAAGATCTAATTTAAACCCCTGTAGCATATTAGTAACATCAATAATAATAATGATAGCAGTAATATTTATTGAGCTCATAATACGTGCATGACAGTGTGCTAAATTATTTTCTCTTTTAATTCTCATCATTCATTACCTTTCCAAGTGCATAGTATTGGCCCCATTTAAAATATAACAAGGTCTTATCAATTTGATAAAAATAGAACCTATTGGTAGGAAAAGAAATGTGTTAGTGTGCAGTCTTGATGAGGGTTCTGGGGAGACCCCATGAACCTCTGACATACTTGATGCTTTCCTCGCCTTCTCTCCTTTCTTGTTGCTGGTTCCAAGATGTCAGAGTGAGAACTGGATCACAGAATCATGTGACAAGGGATTGGATTTCATAGGTTTGTCTGAGTTGGAGGGAATGGGGAAGAGAGATGAGGGGGTAGAAAAAAAAGGGATCCAAAGCCAAGATGGTGGGAAGCTTTCCATAGAGGTGCTGATAATGCTGATGATAATGATGATGTGATTATTAGTATTCTTACTTTTGTGCTGACATGGACTCTTAGCATAAGTAGATAGTGCTGGAGAGAGCTCAAGAAGCAGAAAGGGTGACAGGCTCCAACCTCTCTAGGAACTGGTAATGAGAGAGAGGATTACTTTGGACTTGCACCAACCAAGGAATTAGGGGTTCAACTTCAGTTTCATTATGAATCTTGATTGGCTGGGAAATGCCTAGGGACATTTGTCATATCACAGATTGGCAAACTGAGCATAAGCGCTTGTCTGAGGTCACTCACCTTGTCATGGGCAAGGCAGGGATGTAAATCTAGGACTTGGCTCAATTCATAGTACTTCTTCCTCTTCATTACACCTTCCTGGCACCCTAGATAATGATGTTTAGCATGAGGGTCTAAACCAATAAATGTTATGATTATACCTGTGTTTACTAACAGTTCTAGTAATCTTCTATTTCTAAACCTGGTAATCAAATGGATTTTTTTTAAAAGACTTTATTTATTTATTAGAAAGGGTGGGGGGGAGGCAGAGGGAGAGGATCCTAAGCAGATTTCCACCACTGTGGAGCTTGTTGGAGGACTTGTTTCAATGATCCCAAGATCATGACCCCAGCTGAAATCAGGAGTCAGACACTTAGCCGACTTAGCCTCCCAAATGTCCCTAATCAAATATATTTTAAAATATTTAAAAAGTTATGTATTTTAGATAGTGAAAAATATGCTTAGGGATATTAAATATTTAATATATCGTGTATCATCATCATATCATTATAATCTGGACCTTTTCTTGACATTTTATTTTACCCTCTGGCACCAAGAAATTATGGAACTTATAATGCTTTACTTATAATCTTCACATACTTTGTTTTGCTATTATTTTGTTTTCTGAGACTCATAGAGAATAAATTGTTAGGTTTCATAAACAATTTTGTAATATGTTGGATCAAACAAGGTACCTGTAGTAAGCTAAAATGATGGGACCTTGTAATATATCCACATCCTAATCCTCAGAACCTGTGAATGTTACTTTTTTTTTTTTTTTTTGGAGAGAAAGAACATGAATGTATGTGGGAAAAGGCAGAAGGAGAGAGAGAATCTTAAGTAGGTTCCATGCCCAGTATGGAGTCTGATCCTTGCCTAGGTCTCACGACTCTGAGATCATGACCTGAGCTGAAATCAAGAGTCAGATACTTAACAGACTGAGCCACCCAGCCCCCTGAATGTTATTTTAATGGCCAAAAATGGACCTGGCAGATGTGATTAAGATATTTTTGATTATTCTGATTTTCCTTGGCTTATCCAGGTGGGCCCTAAATACAATCACATATATCCTTATAAGAGGGAGGCAGAGGGACATGTGACACGTAGAGAAGAGGAAAAAGCAGTGTGACCATAGAGGCAAAGACTGGAGTGATGCCACCACAAGCCCAGGAAAACCACAGCTACCAGAAAATGGGAATGGCAACATGGATTTTCCCCTAGATCCTCTGGTGGGAGTGTTACCCTACTGATACCTTGATTTTATTTTTTTGAAATTGATGTTAGACTTATGGCTGCCAGAACTTCTGTGACAAAATAAATTCTATTGATTCAGGCCCCAAGTTGTGATAATTTGTTACGGCATCCCTAGGAAATGAATATAACACCCTGGAGAAGTCCAAGGCCTTATCCAACCTCAATTCATGAAAAGTGGAAGGGCAGGATTCAGGGTTTTTTTCCTGCCAAAGCCAGGGCACTCATTGCCCAGGTAAAATTCACGTATTGCTAAAGTGAAATCTCTAGACTTACAGGGGACTCTTCCCCCTGTAGAAAGGAGGCTCTGATGACAAGCCAGTGGTGGAAGGATGGTCCCGTGCACAGGGATTCTTGGCAGCAGGAAAATGGCCTATCTCCACAAAGACAGAATTAGTCTGAAGAAGAAATTAAAGGTTATGAGTTTTGTTGTATTTTTAAAAAATTGGAATATGAGCATACAAGTTATTTTACAGATTTTTTCTTTGAGCACTCTAAAATAAGAAAAATATTAAAATACATCATCTTCCTTAGAACTTAGGAAAACATGTTACTCTGACTAGATCTAGATTTCATCTCATCTCTTACAGTTATTTTAATTCAAATACAATTAGAAAACTACACTGGTAATTTATATTATGTAGGGGAATTGTTAGTAATTATATTTGGACAATGGATTATTCAAGACTTTCCATTTATTTAGCTGTGTAAATAAATACATCCATCTAACTATGATAACTTAGAAATTTTTTTTATAAGTTGTTACTTGGTATGCAATACTTTGAAAAAATAAAATTTTGTTCCCATTACCAAAGATTTTAATGTATATGCTTATACCACTGAATGTATTTATCTTGGTTCTTTCTGTAAATTACTCTAGTAATATTAAGTTAAAAACAAAGCTATTTTGTTGACATAGCATTTAATTTGAAGGTCACATTTTGTATGGAAAGTCAAATTGTAAGATTTTTTTTAATCAAGTGGCTACAGTAGAATTTGACTTCCTGTTCCTTCATAAAAATAAAATTCTCAATGAACAGCATTTTTCTTTAGAATAAACCAGCCACTATGAAAACAAGCTTCTTTATAGTTAGTGAAAAGTTGTGTGCCCTGATTAGCAAGCAAGCCACCCTCGGCTTCAAGCATTTTAAAGTTGAACCGAGGCCCTTGCTGAAGCACTGCTTCTATTGTTTGGTAATGAGTATTTTGCAGAGTCCTTTCAAAAGTAAACTGTATTGTTCCCTTGCTAGTTGCAGTACATCTGACTGAGGTGATTATGGTTTGTTAAAAAGCACTTTCAGGACTGCAGAAAAATTATCTATTTGAAAAGAGATTCTCCTCCCTCTACATCTAGTGATAAACTTAAAAGCCTTGAACATTTTCTGAGCACCCTAGCAAGGGCTTTAAAATTATCTGAAAATCCTGCCTTTGATCCCAGGTACATGGAGTCTAAAAGCCATCAGAACCCACAGGCAGTACTCTGCTTCCTGAACTGCTGGTTTGGTTGGGCAGGAAATTTTGCATAGTAAATGCTTTAAAACTTTGGTATTCAGAAAGGAATATTAAGTTCTAATATGAAGTTCTAATATTCAGGACTAACATCCCAGAATAAATAGGCAAGTTTTCAACACTCCAGGGTACTTGTGATACAGATACTGAGACGGCTTCTTTCATCATATAAAATGTTAAACGGCTGGGGCATTTGGAGCTTATTTGTATTTTCTGACCGAATAACTGTAGGGCTCTCAGAGTAGTGGTGGGGCATGGAATGGGCTGGATTTTATCTTTTACCTCTGATGAGGGAACAGAAGGCAAGCTGAGCACGAAGCAGAAGCTGACATCCTGCAAATCGCTCCTCACCTTGTGGGATTTGTGTGACTTTCCTCAGGCACTCCTGGCTGCTCCAAAACTAAGGAAAGGAAAAACAGATAGATAACTTACAGAGATCACAATCCTGTAAGACACAAGTCTCCCTCAGTTTACAAATCTTTTAGTAATTTATAAGAACAAAGCATTTTTATGAATAACCTAGTTTCCAGAAGGAAATATAGATACAATTAAATGTCCTTATAACCTGCAGCCCATTGGCAGATACTTGAAGTGGGCAGAAAGTACTGTTCCTCCAGAAAGCTTCCAACTGTCTTAATGTTAATGCCTTGCTCGAAGGAAAAACAACCTTAACTTGACAATGGCAAGGCTTCCAGTACCCTGTGAGTCTTCTTTAACATATGAAAATTCTTTTGAAACCTCCGTTTTTCTTACCTCCCCACAATTCCTGAGTGTATTATCAGCCTCCCCTCACAACCCAGGTGCAGCAGCTCTTTCTGCCCACCGGTCCTGTCCGTGTGCTTTAATAAAACCACCACCTTACACCAGACATCTCAAGAATTCTTTCTTGGTTTTTGGCTCCCGACCTCACCCCACCAAATCCCATGTATATTCCAAAACTACATCATCTTTGCATTTTCATATATCCTTTTTTCTTAGTTACTTGTGTCATTTCATTATTACTAATTTGAAATGACCACAGTCTTGATCTTGTTCTAAGATACTATTTTAAAAAATATTTGCCTTATAGACTTTAAATACCATAGTGTAATCAGAGCTTTGGATACAGAAAGCAAATATTGGATAGGGCCTACAATATACTATCAGTTCCTTGAATCATGAGTTCCCTAAACAAATCCTTGGTTTCTTTTCTTTTTCTTTTTTTCTAAAGATTTTACTTATTTGAGGGAGAGAGGGAGCACACATGAGCAGGGGGAGGGACAGAGGGAGAAGCAGATTTCCCTGCTGAGAAGGGAGCCAGCCCCGTGCAGGTCTGGATCCCAGGACCCCAGGGACCCCAAGATCACGACCTGAGCCAAAGATAGATGCCCAACTAACTGAGCCATCCAGGCACCTTCAAATCCTTAGCTTCTTAATTATCAAATTGATCCTAGTTCTTCATTGTTTTAGGACTATTTTCCTAGATCCTAATTGAGTAAAAAGTCCTACCAGAAGAATTCCAACCCCCAACCCCTGCCCACCTGCTTGTCTGTGTAAGAGTTACTCTTCTGTTGCTTAGAGAAAATGGGCCTAAGCTACAAAGAACCTATGTCTAAGGATCTCCTCCATTTCCTCACCCGCTGTATGGGACGGTGGAAGAAATTAGAAGTACCTTCATTTGGCCTAAAAAAAGTAACTTAATTTGACTCAGTGAACTCTACCTTAAAATATAAGGTCTTCCAGAATAATCAGAGGAGTAACCCTCAGAGGGGACCCCTCACCTTGCCTATTCTTCCTTCCTACCTGCTCTGGCAGTTCTCATTCCTATCTTTGAGATTCTTCTCTCTTTTGAAAAAAATGCATGCTTGAAGATTAAGTGCATTGGAGTCTGCAGTGCCCCCAAGATGTTAAGAGAATCTGTTCTGTTGTTCCTGGGATGAGGTCAGCATTACTGTGTAGAATTTTGTTGTCCCTTCTTCATCTTGCAGGGGACTTGGTGTTCTGTTAATTCTCAGCTGTTTCTCTGCTTTGAACAGAAGGGACAACTGGCCATAGAGTTTTGGCCTTTTTGGGACCAACTCATCTCAAGTGAATCTGAAAGCCTCCCAGTTCACCTGGTCCTCTGCTTTTCATCTCTGGTGGCTCATAGGGCTGCTGACTTTTGCTTCTCTTGAGATGGAACCTGGTTATCCCCCCTTTCAGAGGGTTTGGCAGGTCAAGAGTATTCGGTTTTATGCTCACATCTTGTGATTCCATCTCTTTTTGCACTTGAGTCTGTGAAGCAAACCTATAGCAGCAAACACTTACCAAGCTGAGGGATCCTCTTATGTTAAAATCTTCCATTGTATGAGTAGCATGTACAGAACCATTGGATTTAGTTGTTGGGTGTTCAGTCCCACCAAGATCCTTCAGTTCCCTTCTTTGGTTCTTTTAGTTTTGAACCACTTCAGATTTACAGTTACCTTGTGGAAATATGAAAACTCTACCCTCTGCTGCTCTCTTACCCAAATGTAAGTTACATGAAGGGAGGGAGCTTTTTCCCCTCATCTCTTGTAACTGGTGTATTCCATGCACCTAGACTGTGCTAAATGAATAAATCTCCATAGTGGCATATTTGAATTTTGTAGAAAATACTAGTAATGATTTTTTCCTAAAACCTAGAGAAAAAAGTTCCTCAAAGAAATCAGGAGATGGAGTTAGACTGTTTGTTAACCCTTACCATACAACTGTCTACATTAAGACACTTTTGAAAAAATTCCACGTATGTGGTGCTTGTGGTCAATCTGCTTATGAAGATGGCGTGTTATATAAGAGTTCTGTTTATTGGCAGGGATGACAAAATCTGTTTAAATTACCATGTCCAAGATGTTAAGTCTATAAGTAAGATGAGTGTCTGCTATAACTAAATAAAAACTGAAAACAAACTAGTTTAGAGGAAATGAGTGTCCCTTTTATTTTACCTATTAATTTTGTGCAGAATTTGGCTCTATACACGGTATGACCTAGTAGTAGGCATTACACAAAAATTTTCTGGCATGTAACAGATAACCACATTAAAACCCAGGTTGACATGGCTCACCTGGTAATATCACAGTCTTATATTGGTGGTTATATTTATGCCAAAAAATAAAACTTCCAAACCCCTAAATCTATCTACATGGATCATCTAGTTTTGATTTTAATGACATTCAGACTCTTCAATGGGAAATAAGGAAACAAAATAACAAAGCCAGTTTTATTGAAAAAAATCAGAAGTAAAAATATCTTCTGGTTATGAAGAACACATTTTTTAAAGAAAATTTGGAAATAAAAAAAAAAAGACTAAAGGAGGTAAGATCCCTTTAAATACCAGTTCTTAGGGAGCACCATACTGATGTTGTCTTTCCTTCCCTCTGTTTAGGAAGGTGAAGGCTTCTGAGCTTCTTGTTTCCTATTCTTGATCCTGATTCTGTGACTGGGCCCCCTTCCCCCTTCTAGTTCATCAAGTCAGAAAGCTTGGGGGTCATCTTTAATGTCCCTTTTCACTCACCCTTTTATCATTTGACCCAGTTGGCTCTACTGCCTTGAATATACCTGCTGCCTACTCTTGTGGTCCCTGTCCATCCTCCTATCTCACTCTCCTGTCATTTCTTTGGAATTCTGCAGCAGCTTCTTCCCCATCATCCTGCCCCTAATCATCCCCTTCTCTGCTGAATGCACTATTCTGACACCAGCATTTTCTGTTTTTCTAAATGTTGACCTGATGAGGTCATACTCTTGTTAAAATTCTTTCAGAGGCTCTCGCTGCCCTCCTTTTCATAATCTGCCCTGATAACTCCCAAGTCCACTCCTCACATTCCACCCCCCCGCAACCTTCTCCTTGGCCATCATATTCTTTGGTAGCAGTTCCTAGAATGTCCTTTCTCTTACTTCTGCACTGTTCACCAGTGCTGTTCCTTGTACCTATAGTAGCAACATTTCTTCTAACCTTCTTGAAGTCTCAAACCTCCTGAAGTCTGAAAAAAATGAAACAGGATGGCGTTGCAGTGCTTCATGTTTGTTACAAATACATGTTTTGAATGATATCTTTATGTTCCTCCCCAGAACTTAACCTTGTCATCACCAATTCTGGGAACCCCCCCTGCCCACAAAAACTAAATTTCACTCATTTTGTATTTCCACAGTTTATGGTCGGCACTTAGACATTATATGACATAGGTCAATAAGAGATCCAGAATATATATGAATATGTCCGGTGAAAATTATTGAGAAGCAATACTTTAGGTAGGTTTTATTTGAAGAATCAATGGTATATATGGACTGTCATATGTCAGGTACTGTTCTCTGGTGAATTAGGTGGATGGCATCTTTACTTTCATGGACTTTGTAGACTAGCAGTGGGAGACATACACCCAACAAGAAGCAACAAATAAGTAAGATAATGTCACTAGAAGTAAATAATTTGAAGTAATAAACCCAGGGTGATGTGAGGGGACTGAGTGCAGTAGTATGCTTTTAGATTGGCTGAACTGGTAAGGGCTTTGCTATTTCCTATATGCCACTGTACTCTCTCCAAGCATTTACTAGTCATATGCTAGCTTAAGAGTGATTGATGGTGGGAGCTGGGCATATTATGGGGCTGAGGGTATTAAGTTACAGAGGCTTACTTGGATAAACAGAGGGTGTTAAAGATTTGAAGGGAACAAGAATAACATTCAAATAATTGAATGAATATATAACATAACAGATTATGGATCACCCAGAGAAGAATGAGTGAAGTAAAGCAGTACATAGAACTTACAGAGAGGCATATCTTAACTCCCTGTAAAGAATATCTTTTAAATGCTTATAATCTGGGTAGCCTGGGTGGCTCAGTGATTTAGTGCCGCCTTCAGCCCAGGGTGTGATCCTGGAGACTCAGGATCGAGTCCCGCGTTGGGCTCCCTGCATGAAGCCTGCTTCTCCCTCTGCCTGTGTCTCTGCCTCGCTCTCTGTGTGTGAAAAAATAAAATCTTAAAAAAATAAATGCTTATAATCTATTCATCAATGGAAGAATTTGATGAGTTTTTTACAGAGGATTTTTTCAGTAGAGGTGATCTGTCTGTCTGAGGTGAGTGGGGAATTTCCTCTAAAGGAGGAAAGCGCTGCCAAGATGGTTTCAGAGATCCCTATTCCATTAAGTTTAGGGAGTGTGACCTAGGAACTTGACCTAGGAGGAAATGATCCTAGCCAGAGAGGAAGACCCCTCAGAAGAAGTGGATAGCATAAGAGATGACATTTCTCTGGAGAAGAGACAGGTAGAAAATTAGTAGACACCAACCCAGGTGTCTTCATGCTGATTGGTTAGAGAAAAGGACAACAGAAGGTAAGATCAAGAAGCAGAAGGGGTCATATTGAAGAAGATTCTATTCTATTGAAGAGTGATTCTTGAATGCTGTAGGTAGTAATGTTCTGCATAAATGCAAGTTATCAAAGTGATAAGCTTTGATTATAAGATATTATCTGGCTGGAATAGTTAAGTCACTGTTTCCTAGATGATAGTTCTTAGTCCATTAATACCTCAAACAGTATTATATAAATTTAACCTGGAATGGTACATTTATTTTTTATTTTAGGCATAATCATATGACATGTCTTCATGTTGACTATTCAGAATTGTTGATTGAAGTATATTGTCGGGAGTCAGGCTTGGCTAGGGAAAGAACAAAGGAACATGTTTTTCTTTAGAGTTGCTATTATTGCTTTTTATGTTGTGGTTGGCATTTTGGCAGGCAGAAGTATTAAATTTGTGCTACCCAGAATGAAATATAATTAATTTAGCTTTCTCAGCCCCAAAGGACAGGGATCTTGGCTTTCTAGAGGTTAAGTAAGCCTTATGTTAATAACAATTGGCTTAGTACAATGCTTCTGCTTTCACCAGTCATATATTTATTATACATTATTCTTAGGTTATAGTTATATTTTTCTTGTATCAAAAACAGTTTAGTGCCAGTATTCTAAGTTATGAATGCTTCCTAGAGAAAGAGTTAAAGTTTTCCAGTTCAGTAGGAAAAGCAGACAAAGTGGAAAACCCCCTCATTTCTTATATTTTCCTAAGAAGCAGAATAGTCATTTCCTACTCTTAGTGCCCTTAGGGCTTTACACAGACATTGCCACTTGAAAAAGATAAAAATAGGAATTGAAACATGTTTGATAGAAGTATAAATAAAGGGAAAATATTAAACCACAAAAAGGAGATTTATATTTTTTCCCTAATATTTGTGCTCTAGCAAACAAGTTTATTACTACTTATTGATGGAGCATTTTTATGATGATAGTTAAAATATCATTTTGTCTGACAACTATTTAAAACACTGTATTTCTAAATGAACCATCTCAATTTTTGGTCTGAAAGGTGACAGCATATTTATTATAGTCCATTTCATAAATACACACTTACAAATAGACCTCTTCACACCTGGGTGTGCCTATTTGGAGACACTCAGAAGAAATTCTCCCAATGTGAATTACTTCTTGACTTTCAGAAGTAAGATGAAATTGCTTAAAATAAAAAGAAAAATAAAAATTTGCTTACTTCAGTGTACATTTGGAAGGTTACAAAAATTGGGTCAAATATTGATATTTGCTTTTTGGTATTTTTGTCTTTTAATTGGCAAGTTAATAGGGATACTTCCTTGGGTGAGATCATTTTCTGTGAACTTGGAGAGAATTGGGTTGCCTGTTTGTCAGTGGACATGTGGGAAATACATCATTGAGCATATGTTGTTTATTGTGAAATATTTCAGTAACAGAAAAATATGAACAATAAATTTAATAATAATTTAATATATATGCCTATGTGCCTGTCAGATATTTACATTTTATCCTGTTTACTTCAGGACTTTTTTTTTTTTTAAGTTTTATTTATTTATTCATGAGAGACAGAGAGAGAGGGAGAATGAGAGAGAGAGAGAGAGAGGCAGAGACACAGGCAGAGGGAGAAGCAGGCTCCATGCAGGGAGCCTGACATGGGACTCTATCCAGGGTCTCCAGGTTAGGTCACCCTGGGCTGAAGGCGGTGCTAAGCTGCTGAGCCACCTGGGCTGCCCAGGACTTCTTGTTTTATGAAGTAAACTTTTAAGATGTATTTGAAGCACTCTGTTCGTTGCACTCACTCAAAGATAGGAGCTATTGGGGGTATGGTATTTATCATTCCTACCAATTTATTTATTCTTTAGCTATAATATATTTATTCACTAATGTTACCATGTCATTTTGTATGTTCTTGGACCTTCTACAAATGGTATGCTGTACAAATAATGTCTTGGTTATTTCACTAATTTACAGTAAACTTTGAAATGTATCGATACTGATGCATATAGCTATCGGTCCTTTATATTAATTACTATAGAGTATTCTTTTATTATATATTAGCACTGTATTCATATATTCATTGTCCTGTTGATGAACATTTAGATCATTTTCAAAATTTCTGTTCTAAATAATCTTTCTGTGAACATTTTTTTGTGATTTTGCCCAAGTAATCGCATGGGAGAATTTTCCTAGGAGAATAATTGCTGGGTCATTTATTAGTTTCCTATTGCTGCTAAAACAAATTACCCCAAACCTGCTGGCTTAAAAAAACACAAATTTATTGTCTCTCAGTTTTGGAGATTTGAAGTCTAACACAGGCTTTGATGGGTTAAATGGAAGAGGTGTTGGCAGAGCTGTATTTCTTATGGAACCCCTAGGGGAGAATCCATTTTTTGCTTTCACAGTTTGTAGAGAGTGCTCAATTTCTTTGGATTGTGGCCTCATTCCTCTGTCTTCAAAGCCAGCATTGTTGCATTTCTCTGCTATTCCATAGTCACATCTCCATCTGCCTTCTGCCTGTCTTCCACTCTTAAGAACCCTTGTGAATACATCAGGCCCACCTGAATAATCAGGATAATCTCCCTATTTTAAGGTTATTTTATTAGCAAACTAAATTCTGTTTGCAACCTTTATCCCCCTTTGCTACATAAGGTAACATATTCACAGGTTCTGGGAATTAGGTCACGAACATCTTTAGGGACATCATTATTCTGCCTCCCACAGGTCATAGGTGTTATAAATCTTCCTCTTGACTACATAGTTTTGTTTCTATTCTAAGTGGTACGTGTCTAGAATATGCTCTCTGAAAGTGAAATCTCAGTTGTTTCATATCCTTGCCAACACTAGGATTATACGATTTTAAAAAGGATACCCAATTTGACGAGCATGATTGGTATCTCATTGAGCATCTTTTCATATAATCATTGGCTGCTGAAATTTTCCTTTCAGTTCATTGCCCATTCCTTTCCTTTTCCTATTCTTAAATTGTTCTTTTTTTGTTTTGGTTTGGTTTCTTACTGATTCATGGGTGTTCTTAAAATATTCCTGTTCCTAATTCTTTGTTGGCTATTTTCATTGCAATATTTTTTCCTCAATGTGATTTATCTTTACACTTTTCCAGAGTTTCTTTGATTGCACAAGGGTTTTAATTTCAAAGTTGACAAGTTCTGTCTTGTTGAAGAAATTATATCCTTCTTGAAGTCATGAAGATATTCCTTTTGATTTTTAAATGTTTGTATAACAGTAAATTGTTCATTTTAATAATTTGCTTTTTATTTACATATGTGTATCTTTCTGTATTTGTGACCTGTAGCAACACAAGTCTGATTTATTGGGTTGGCCCAGTTTTATACAGGCTGCACTTGTTGAGAACTATATAATTTAAAGGTTGATGAGTTTATGAAATTTTATTGCTACAAAGAACTTCAGGGTTAATCTAGTTTATTTTTTTATATTTTTTAAACGATTTTATTTTATTTGTTTATTCAGGAGAGGCACATAGAGAGACAGAGACATAAGCAGAGGGAGAAACAGGCTCCCTGTGGGGAGCCTGATGTGGGACTCTATCCCAGGACCCCGGAATCACTACCTGAGCCAAAGGCAGATGCTCAACCACTGAGCCACTGAGGTGCCCCCAGGGATGATCTAGTTTAAAACTGAGGTCCAGAGAGACAGGGAGCAACACTTCTAGAACTACTTGTATTGGTAGAGTCAATTGCATAGATACTGCATTATATTATCTTCGTGACTGAGGAGCACTCTGACCTTGAAGAGGAATTTTATACTACTGGTAGATAACTCTTGGAGTGAGTAAAATGGATGCTGATTTACATCCAAGAAAATGAAACATTTATATAGTAGAAATTTTCATGAGATGGCAGTAAATTATTTGTAATTATTTCTTTTTTGTCAGAAGCTAGGCATTGTTGATTACTGGTGACTGTAATGCTTATTCATCCTTCAGTGGTGAGTGCATGATTATAAAAATAACTAGACATCAGTTTTGTTGAGAATCACCTATTTCCCTCAGTGCGTATTTTCTTTTGGAACGCTTCTATCACAAACATACCTTTACCGTGGACCAAGTTCCAGAGGAAAAACTTCCTTTAACAATGTCTCTCAACTTTTCTGTCTGGGTACTCATCCACATCACTACCTGTACTGCTCTTACTCCAACTCACTGAACGTGTTTATTTTCTCAATATCACACAAGTCTCAGACTCTTTAAGCTCAAGGATAAAATTAAGTGCATTTCTGATGCCCAAAATAAGCATCTCAAGAATTTTTCACTATTTTTTTTCTTAAAGGAGTGTTGCAGAGGAACTTAAGAGTGAATGACAGTTGACAGAAGATGTGGTTGCCCGGCAACTGGCAATTTAAATAACTAGGAGCTGATATGATTTACCAACCTGATAAACAGCAAGGACTTTAATACAATTTTAAGGACTGCTACAGATGTTGCATTGAGCTATTTATATGTGTTGATCTGTCTCAGTCTATTTTAATATGTGTATGTGTATATGTGTGTGTGTGTGTGTGTGTATATATATATATATATATATACACACACATATATATATGAATATTTTTTCCTGCAGAACTGGAATATGAAAGCAAAGACTGTATCTTCCCCTATGTGACATTAATAGAAGTTGCCTGCAGTAAAATGAGTTGCTTCAGCCCCTTTGTTTTTAGGCAGATACTCCATTTCAAAGGAGGCTTTCTCACTCGGAGAAAATACACATCCTATGGATTGAGCACTGAGTTTGTTTTGAATTCTGAAATTGTATTTATATACGCAGTAATTGTTACCTTATTTTTGCAAGTTTTAGAATTTGAAACTTCTCTCCATTTTTTGAAATAGAGTAGGAATTTCTCTTTATTCTTCATAGGAATAATGAGATTTAATAAGATTGGCGCAGAGTGAGTTGGCTTAATTGATTAGTGTATATTGTTAATGGGATCAAGTCTCTTGATCCTGTCATGAGCCATTTAGCTTCATTAGCAGGTGAATCTTCATCTTTGTTAAAGGCAACCTTCCTGACCCCCAGTGGATGTCTTTCACACAGTTCTTCAAAGAGGTGATGGAAAAGCTGCAACCCATCAGCAATAATAGTATAACAATCCAGAGTACCCCCTCCTGGCAGGAGTCAGCACTGTCATTTTGTATATAAAGAACATGATGTACTTGAGAAGCAGTCTGTATAAAATTCTGTCATCTTTTAGGGAATGGAATGTGCTACATAAAACAACTACCAACATCCTGTTACTAGCACAGAGCTTGAGATAACTTTGAGGATTATTTTAATACTGAAAATAATTTATGGTATGGGAATACAAAAATAGATCATTTTAATCATGAAATAGTTGAAGGACATAACAAGGTAATTTTAAAATTGTTTCTTGAAGCTATTTACAATTTACTGAGGTGTTAGAGGACTTAGGAAATTTCCTGGGAAGGACATTTTTGCCAACAGTGCATGTTTCAATCACATTCAGTACCCTAAAGCTGTGTGCCACCTCTGCCATGGTACCTTCTCCCTTCTATCTCAGTACAATGAAAGCTCCTTTCAAATCCCTGTAGCACGTGCCCTGTCCTGTTCCTCTTAAGAAATAATACCTATGAGGGCTGCAGTTTTACAATTCCAGTGGCACTTTGCAATGCAGAGACCCTGAATATCATAATGGTATCTTACATTGGTTGAGACTGTGCTAAGTATTTTAAATATATTGTTTTTTTTTTGTCCCTACAAGTGAGTCTTAGAGTCAGCAACTTACTGGTGAGCAAACTGAAGGTCATAGTAGTAAAATAATTTGCCTGTGAGAATAAAATAAGAAAATCAGCGAGGTGGAATTTACATTAAGGTCATTCAGACTATAAAGCCAGTGCACTTTTTCACTGTGTTACTCTCTCTCTCTCTCTGTTTTGTTATTTTGTTTCTTTAATTGTTCATATATTCAGTGGTTCTCATATTTTGGCTCAGTTAAGAATCATTGTGGAAGCTTGTTAAAACATTGTTTCTGGGCCTTTGTCCCAAAGATTCTAATCTAGGAGGTTCTTAGATCAGTGCCAAGTATCTGAATCTGCATTTTCAGGGTAGTCCTTGGATCACACTATGAGAGATCCTTGGTGTGAAATCTGTGAGGCAAGAACTATCCGAGCTACCCTCTGGGCTCCATATTGAACATTCCTAGTGAATATTATGTTCAAGCATAGTTAAAACTATTGCTCTTATGCTATATTTGGTGCACAAAGTTTCATAGCATGAACCTGGGTTGATCTTAATCTGAATATAAATGGTAGGTCTGTGTCAGTTAGAAAAGTCAGTAATAATTGGTAGGGTAAAGTTCAAAGAACAAGGTATTTGATGCAATGATTTCTTTCTTTACTTTTTAAAAAATATTTATTTTGGAGACAGAGAGAGGGAGAGAGAGAGAGAACACAAGCATAAGCCGGGGGTGGGGGGGGGGCAGAGGGAGAAGCAGACTCTCTGCTGAGCAGCTAGTCTGATGTGGAGCTCCATCCCAGGGATCATGTCCTGAGCTGAAGGCATATGTTTAACTGACTGAGCCACCCTGGTGCCCTGTGATGATTTATTTCTTGCATATCAGTGTATTCTGGAAATTGACAGGTATCCTAAGATACAAGTGTGTGTTCAAAGGAAGTCTCTGTAGAGAAAGAAAAAGCATGGGCAAGAAAAGAACCAGAGAGGGATGCAATTGAGATAAATCTTAGGTATAAACTATAGTTCTTTGGGAAGAGATAAGAAGGCAGTGAGATGGGAGATTGGTTCAATTCATTAGTTAAGGGAGAGTTCTTCAGAAAAAGATCAATGAAGTAAATGACCTGTTCAATTGGAAGATTCTAGAGAAGACTAGTAGAAAAGAGAGTGAAAGAGAAATGGGGAGTAAAAGGCATCAGTGACAGCGTGGGTATTGATTGGGGAGGTAGCCCATGCACCTGCCATCTTTTGCAGCACAAGCAGCAGCCCTTGTGGCTCAAGGAGTATCTCGTTTCCCTTCTTCATTGTGTAGGAATGCTGCTGTTGTCATTTCCACCCCTCAGGAAGTGACTGTCTGTGTCTGGAGATATGTGTTGGCTGGCTTGAAATCGAAATGACCAACAGCAATAGATAGAACAGTGAGTAAAATGATTAGTGAAATCCTCCTCAAGATAGGAGGAGAGGCCTTAGTGTCTACTGAAATTCCTAAGGTGATCTGTTAAAACAAAAGTTCTTTATGGAAGGATTTATACAGTGCTTGGGGAGTGTACTTCCTGTTTCTTTTCAGATTTCTACAAAGTGATAATTGTCCCTGTTTTTTGATATTCTTATGCTTTCCTTTCCATCAATACTCAAGAAGTGATTTAAAAAATGTATTAGTAACATCAGTCAGTGAAAGATTAGGGTAAACAGGGTATATTCACAAGCGAACAGTGGCACACTGTATTTCCATAGAATGCACATTTGCTTTCTAAAAGAAAGAAGCAAAGAAAGGAGAAAAGCTTTAGTAATTAGATCCCTGTTGTAACCCTAGTGGAGTGAGAAAGATTAATAGCTGTGCCGCAGAACTTGTTCTAGGGTGAGAAGCACTGTGTATCACAGTTTCCTCCTGGGATGGAGCTTGGCCTGAAGTACAACACAATTTCTATACTAATAATGATAATAATAGTCAACATTTTTGTGCACTTTCTCCTTACCGATTATTTTACATTTATTTTTTCCAAGCCTCACAATGACCTGGTGAGTTAAATAATTCATGTTTAAGCATCTGAGGCTCAGAGAGGTTAATTGACTTCCATACCACCCAGCTAGTGAGACATGTTACATGGGCAATTTGCTGCATGAAGGGATTATCAGATCTTCAAGAGGTAGGTTGTAGCATTAAAGAAATCACAGACATTTAAAAAAATGTATTCAATATTGAAGTTTGGAAAAGAGAACTATGTCAATCTAAATTGCAGCAATGGATAAAGGTCTTTTGTATTTGGCTAGCTGATCATACCCGTGCCTCCACACTAGCAAGGGAGTAGACCGGGAGCCAGGTTCTTTTAAGCATGCTTGATCGGGCAGTTTTCTGCAGGGAAGGTTATAGTGTAAGAGTTACAAAGCCCTCCTGCTGCCCAGGTATCAGAGGTTGTCTGTTACAAGTTCCTTCACTTCGACTATTACTCCTTTTCACAATTCTATTTTGGACTTCTGTCTCGTGTGTATTTACAGGTAGACAAAGCTCTTTTTCTAACAACCCCTTTGCCGTGACTGAAAAGGAGCCTTGTATGTCCTGCAGTTTCTGGGTATTGTGATTCTAGTTTTAAACTCAAACTGATGATAATGGTGGCTGTGACTCCCTATTCCCTATTGTCCAAGGAGGGAAGTTGCGGGTAGGGGCTTTCAAAGATGATCCAATAAAAATTGGTGCAGTAAGAGTTTTTGATAAATGGTTTTCGTTATATAGAAGCCATTTAGGATATGACTTGGATACTGGAGTCCCTGGGGCTATGCTCAGTGTTTTAAAAAACAAGACTTGCTAAGAACAGGTCTATTTTATTAGTGCAGGTACTGTAGTTGGCAGAACAACTTCTTATGAAATGAAATAACCAGCAGACCACTTCTGATTGTGTTAGGTATTTTTAGATGTTACCATTGAGTTATATTTATAGTATAGACTACTGAATTCCATCTTAAATATGCAAAATATATGCATAACTAACCTCCCAAGCTGCGTTCCCTGCTCTATATTACACCTACATTGTAGCCTGTGCTTAAATGGCTCTCCTAAAAGTCTTAGAATGGATCTTATTATTTACTTTTAAAATGTAAGCACAGAGCATGCATGTGACATGTGTAGCCCTCTGGGTGACATATTCTGTTCTTAGCTGTGCTCAAAGGTGAAGTCAGCAAACATCTGGCAACCAGGTGGGGAGCGAAGCCAGTAGTCTTGTGTAGGTAACTGCCCAGGGACCAGAATGAGCCAACAGAGGTTGATTTGCCAGTCTTTATTAGTGTTTGGTGATTTGGAGCACTGGGTGGCTGCTGTGGTATTAGGTGAAGTTAAATCATTGACTGTATCATTGGTGTGGCTCTCATTGTGTCCATAGGTTTCCCAGTCTCCGGAGTCTCCAGGGTCCTATTGCTTAAGACAATTTAAATACTGTCAGGAGCATTATTTGCACAATCCTGCTTCTGTTCTTCTTACTTGAAGGGGAATAAGTATCCTTAAGTCTCTGTATCCCATTCTCTTGTGTCTTGATGAATAGTGGTTTGCTTATTTTGATATAATCATGGAGTTTATAGAGCTTGTCTAAAAAAGAAATGGATTTCCCTGAGAGGAGAAAAAGCTGAGGCTAATAAGGTGAGAAGCAGAACTCTTCCAATAATCTGAGAAATCGCTTCAATTGAAAAGCCTAGAAAATGGCGGTATCTTGGATAACATAATTCACACGCAAATTTGTTTTTCAGTGTGTGGTGCCTTCCCCTGATCCATGAAGGCATTCACCCCATCTCCTTCTGCTCTTCCTAGGAGGTGGCCCAAACTATAGAGTACTTTTTTTGGACCCAAATCAAAGGACTATGTTCTAGTCCTTTAGAACTCAGTACTAAAACACTGGGTAAATGATTCTGCCTGAAAGGCAACTACAGATTCATTAGTTTACTCCTTCCCCTTTGTTGACTTATTTATCAAGAATTTATTGTGTACCTACATGTTCCAGGTACTATGCTGGGTGTAGGGATTACTGAGATCAATACAATACAATCTCTGAACTGAGGAACATAGTCTTATGGTGGATAAAAGTACTTGACTAACATAAGAAGGGTTATTATCTAACACAAGGGGTATTATTCCAAGTATGGTACAAGACGCAGTGGGAGGGTATATAAAGAAAGGAAGCTGACCTTTCACTTGGAGTGGTTGGTTAAGAATTCTCATTGAAGATGGTTTTAAAAGAATTTGAGCTGGGAGGTAGTAAAGTGGTGATGGTATCCTTTGCAGAAAGAGATACGATCTCCCTCTGCCCCTTCCCCCACTTGGCGCTGGTGCTCTCTTTCAAATACATACACACATACATACATACATACATACATACTTAGAAGAAAGATCAATAATTAAGCTAAGACAGCATTCATTGTAATGAAAGGAGGGCCCAGATATGAAAGATATTTTTAAGACAGTGTACTGGCTTTGATGATTATTTGTAAGAAATGCAAGAATCAAGAAGTGAAATATAATCTAAGGTTTCCAAAATGGATAATGGAATGTCTTGTATGCACTCAATAAGAATTTGTTGAATTGAGTAGAATGTTAAGAGTAATTTTCCTGTGTTTTCCTTTAAGGACGAAATTTTGGCAGAATTTTGCATTCTGAGGCAAGAGAGAGAGGTCGAATGATATTCAGTACACTGGCACAGTAGGCTTATCTGACCAATAAAATCTCTTACAGTAGATTAACAAATTGAGTCAGCCCATGGAGCTTAACTCTTTAGAGGAATTGGGGCTAATGGTTCTATCTAAGAAGAAAAGGCCTGTGGATGAATGTGAATGGCTTTGTAGACTGAGCTGTGTGTTACAACTTGCTCTATGTCTGGGAAAGATATTTTAGAGATGCATGGTTTTTGTTAGCTACGTAATTACAAAAACATTGTTTTCTTAGTGATACATTGTCCAAAATAATACCAATTGTCCACAAGGGAAAAAGAAACTCTAGTAAGAAGCTCAGACCATAGTTAAAAAAAAAACAAGAAAAGATTGTGGTAGGACTATGAAGTCCAAATCTAAGGAAATGAAAGCTTGTACTGTGAGAATTCATGTAGACATTCATTCAAAATTTTTTGTTTTATTGTTTTTGTTTGACTGGGTTCAGTCTATTCAATGTCTAGATAGGTTCCTTAGTAAAGGAGACTTGTTACTTAATGAGTCATTGAAATTGTGATGACTAGGTAGACACAGTCTTGATATTTAAGCAGCTCTGCTAAAGTGGTGTGTAATTCATCGTGATGCTACAGAGTACAGTAGGCTAAAAGTCAAAAGACCAGCCCCCTTCCATTTTACCACCTGCATGGATGTGAACAAATCCCTGAAACTCTCAAGCTTCAAATTCCTCATCTATATAGTAGGAATGATAATGGCTTATCAGGGGCACCTGGGTGGCTTGGCATTGAGTGTCTGCCTTTGGCTTGGGTCATGATCCCAGGATCTTGGGATCAAGTCCCGCATGGGGTTCCCCACAGGGAGCCTGCTTCTCCCTCTGCCTGTGTCTCTGCCTATGTCTCTGCCTCTCTCTGTTTCTCTCATGAATAAATAACTGAAATATTTAAAAAAATGGCTTATCAGTATATGTCAAAGGGCTGTTGTGAAGATCAGAGGAGGAAATCCTTGTGCAAATTTTCTATGTTTTACAACCTTCTGCTGATTTGCCATGTGATTGCTATGGAATAGGCCATGGAGATGGAATGGCTAAAGGACCTATGGCAACAACCCCACAATGATGTTAATGAGAGCATTGTGGGTTTGGGCGATATAATGTCTTAGTGTCCTTTCTTACCCTGGCAGCATGGGCAAGCTAAGACATTGCAAGGTGTCACCCCCTTGGACTGTTGAACTGTTCTGTATCCCAGTATATTATGGCAGTGCAGTAACTTATGTGTAGGCAGTTGACCAACTTGTAGTCAGAACTGATCTTTTTCTTTTTTTTAAAGAGTTTATTTATTTATTCATGAAAGACACACATACAGAGAAAGAGAGAGCGGGGGCGGGGGGCAGAGACACAGGCAGAGGGAGAAGCAGGCTCCATCAGGGAGCCTGATGTGGGACTTGACCCCGGGATTCCAGGATCATGCCCTGGGCTGAAGGCAGGTGCTAAACTGCTGAGCCACCCAGAGATTCCCAGAACTGATCTTTTTCAAGCAAGACTTCTAGTCCCTTATTGTGGATTCGCGTAGCTCAAGGAATATATTTAGGAACCAAAGTAGCTATTCTTGGATCTCAATAGGTAAAAGATTCATAGCAGCAATTTTGCTCTTGCTGTGCCTGTGTTTATCTCCTTAAATGTTCATGTATATATTTTTACAGCATGGACAAATCAATGTGCAAATTAATTGAAACTATTAATTGAAGGCAAATATATTTCCATATCTGCTTAGATAATCTGTACCCCCAATCAACATTACTTGCTTTTTTTTTTTTTCCTTTTTTAAATTTATCTGCTCACTTGAAGGCTAGTTTCCTATTATTTTTACATCAGGCTTATTGTAAGAATGACTAATGTTCTAAGAGAAAATTCCCCCATTCTAAGAAAATAGTCTGTTTCTCTGCAGCTCATTTGGATAAAGAAGTGGGAGAAGATTTAAGAATAAATAGCCCATTCGCATTGACAGATGTTCCCCTACTGACCTCTCTTTCTTTTCCAAGCAGCTAGAAACTGTCTTAATTTGTGTAAAATTCTGTTATCAGTTTTGTCCCTGAAATGTGTGAACAGGGCTGTTAATCTGTTTGTTGGCCACGAGAAAAGAGAAATTTATGTAGCTGATGATGTGCATGTGTGTGTACACACACATATACACACATGTGATGCATGTATCAGTAGAGGGTCGATACTCCTGAAACATTTTAGGATAGATTTTTAAAATGACCATAGTTCAATTACACAGCTCTAGTTGTCATCATAATTTTGGTTTAATGTGGCTCATTGGGAATGGAGATGCAATAAACAGAAACTAGAGTGTATCAACATATAAATGAATATTAATTTTCTTTTTACAGTTTTCAGATAACAAGGCTTTCATAATATTAGAAGAATATGTCATGATTAGGCAGTTATTAAAAAGGCTGAATGGCAGAGAGGAGTTTACATTTTAAATTTTTTTTTAATTTTTTAAATTTATTTATGATAGTCATACAGAGAGAGAGAGAGGGGCAGAGACACAGGCAGAGGGAGAAGCAGGCTCCATGCACCGGGAGCCTGACCTGGGATTCGATCCCAGGTCTCCAGGATTGCGCCCTGGGCCAAAGGCAGGCACCAAACCGCTGCGCCACCCAGGGATCCCAGAGTTTACATTTTAAGTAGTTATTTACTGGTATTTTGGTAGCCAAATTCATATTTCCATATGAGATTCATTTTGCAAGTCAGGTCTAAAGCTTTGAAGGCAAAACCCACCAATGTGCAACTAGCCATGAATCAGCATGTCATGGACATTTGTTATGTATGTTTGTGGAAATAAATGGCAGGTGTGTGGAAATAGAGACTTTTTTAAATTTTAGACTTGTGGATAAGTAGTAAAACTTTGGCTTTAGTATTATTATCACAATTAAACCATTGGAGATTACTGGTTAAATTTAGTTGTATTTGTACATATACAAGTATTAATTGAACAAAGTGACATTATAGATTAAAAAGAATTTTTTAAACACAGAGTAACTCAGCCCCTGATGAAAGACATCTCAGTATTACTTCACTTACATACTCTTACAATTTCCTGTGTCTTACTTTTTGTTATTCATAATTTAAAATCAAATTGTGCATTGAGAATCAAGAATGTATCAAGAGCATTTATGAAATATGTCAGACTGCAATGTAAAAAGTAAAAATGCCCAAATCCTCAGACTCCATATTAATTTTAAAGCCTATAAAATTCAAATCTCATTCAATTTGTTTTGATTTTGTTTTACTATCTTTTAATTATGTAGTGGATCATAGATATCTCATTTTTCTCACTCATAAAGGGAAGGGAGACAGAGCACCTGAGCTCAGTGGTTGAGAGTCTGCCTTTGGCTCAGGTCATGATCCCAGGGTCCTGGGATCAAGTCCCACATCAGGCTTCCCACAGAGAGACTGCTCCTTCCTCTGCCTATGTCTCTGCCTGACATATTTATTTATGAATGAATAAGTAAATAAGATCTTTTAAAAAAAAAACAAGGGAGGTGTGAGTTACAAGCATCTATTAGCAAGGTTGATGTGAAAATGGCATTACATATGGTGATACATCTAAAAGTACTCTGTGACTCCAAAGAATTATGCATATGGTTTTATTACTTTAAAATATGACAATGACACCTTTTCATGTAGAAGTCAATGTCAGTATGCCTCTGCTGATACAGAAATTCAGAAGTTTTCTGCTTTTCATTTTTCATCTTTTTTTGTAGACATTGCTTTCTCATCAACATGGAAATTAAGATTCTTAAAATAATGCTGATCAGTATAATTAAGTACAAGTAAGTATAAAATAAGCACATCAGTATAATTTTTGAAGATTTATAAAAGTATACATTTTATTGTTACTATATTTTAATATTTTTCTAGGACCAAAGGTAAGATGAGAAGTAGTAGCCTGCTGAACTGATGACTCTTGCTTAACTGTTTTAGGAAGTAGTCTATTTCTATGTAGAGACCTTCTGAAGTATGCTAGGTATTCTTGGTGATGTTACATAGTTCTTCAAAGGAAATATGTATTTATATCCTGCTTTATACATTTGGGCAAAAATAGTAATAACACTTTCAAGATACTGATGGGAAAATGAGTCCCAATAAATATGTTGGATTCTCAAGATAAAGAGAAGTACAATTCTCAGCGTTACAGCATTCTCTCTATAAAAATAGTGCAATTGGGATGTACTATTTTAGTAAGAAACTCATTAAGTGCAACTTTAAAAGCTTCTTCTTCCTCTTCTTTTTTTAAACTTTGACATTCCAGTAAACTGTGAGGAAAATGTCCTTCCATTTGCTTTTCCTTTGCTGAAGTGTCTAGAAGTGAGAGTACATTCAAATTAAAAGCAGAAAGTCCCTTAAATTCCTTTCAAGAAGTCCATCCCGTAAGTGCCACTCCTTGAAAGACTATGGCTGTTATCACTTTTGGCTGGAACAAGACTGCAAAAGATTGCAAGAAGAAATGGAAATTATAGTAGAGGATTTCTGTCACTCTGATAGTTTATGGCCTATTTGTTCCTTATTTTAGTCCATTAATTTTTTTTTTCACTAAGAACTCCTGTCTCTAACAAGGAGAACTTTGACAGTGATATTTGAGCATACTATGTAATGAGACACTTACATCCAAATTTCAAAAAATATTTTTAATTTCTATAATAATAACAGCAAACAAATTATAGTGAACAGAAAACAGGAAACTATAATTTTGTGAACAGCTTTCTTCCTCACAGATTGCTTCCACACCTATCATATTATTTGGTGTTCACGATATTTCTGTGCTTTAAGCATGACTGGTCAATTTGCTCTTTTTTGGGTGAGGACTTAAGACACCAGTGAGGTTGATATGACTGCTGCAGAGGCCCACAGTCCCCCTGTGGCTGAGCTCAGATGCAAAGCCAGTTTTGTCTCTTCCTGTGGCTTGACATAACCTGTATCATACACCTTTTCTTCTTCTTCTTCTTCTTCTTTTTTTTTTTTTTTAACATTCTAGGTTTCACCTCTACCAGCTCCTCCGGGACCAACATTGACAGCTGAAGGAAGGTTGTGAATTTGTATCCCATCCTATTCATCCTTCTCCAGATTCCATGATGAGCTCTCCAGTGCAGCCTGGTCAGTCTGATTCCTTCTTAAACTATTTGCAGATTTTATATGAAAGATGTTGCTTTGTGTTGCTTGAAAGCAAGCAGTTGAAGTAATGAAAGGACTTTTTTGTCTGACAAAGATTGATATAATGAATTTTGAATTTTGTATTCTATAACTAATCTTCGATTACATAACCTGGTTTGCTTTCCAGGCACTAATTTCATTTGCATTGTTATCTGAGCACTAGACTTTAATCCTTCTGCTGCTAATGTAGCATTTGGATTAAATTTTGTGACATTATTAATATTTATTAAATATGACATAGGTATCTAATTCACAGGCATGGTCTTTCTGACCTAATATGTGTCTGTATGCTCTTAAATTGTGCTGTGGGGTTTGGAAATCAGCTTGTGGATTTACACCTTCTCTCTTTGACACACAGGAAGGATATTTCTCCTCCCTGGCCTTCTTTGCTGCCACTTCTGTTTCCTATATACCTATTTAATAATAATCTCAGCACCTGCTTCCTCTGAGTCTAGTGTAATATGTGGCTCATAGTGTTGTGATCAGCAGAGCCAACACCCATTCCTGCAGGAACAGGGTGTCACTTTTGGAACAAACATAATTCAAGTCTACGAATGATGGAGTAGGGTCCGATATCACGTTAATCATGGACAAATTTTAAAAGAATTTTCTGCATGGATCATTAAAGGATAATTTGTTTCTATGCATTCTTTAAAAAATCCTTTTGTCATATTGATATCCTTGAGTTATCCAACTCCTGAGGTTGGATCTAGTATAATATTATATTCAGGATTTACAAAAGGAAATTTTTGCCAAGATTTTCACCCTGTGAGTGCCACACCCAGATCAGCTGCCCAGATATTCCACTGTCTCATCAACCTTTCCTCACATCCTCAATAGTCTGCCTGCCAACTTGTATGTTGAATGTAGAGCTGGACATCATTGTAGGATAGAATTATGACTGTTGCTTCTAAGTGACGTAGTAAAGATATTTCAGAGGTTTTAGTTACAGTCATTATTTATAATGGGCATTGTCATGTGAATAAACAGATGAAGAGTTAGTTACCTAGGTTTCTTATCTCTGAGTCCCTGTAGTCCAGTGGTTCTCAAACTTTAGCATACATTACCATCACTGGGAGGGCTTGTTAAAAATTAATCACATCCCCAAAGTTTTTGATTCTGTAAGTCTGGCGTGTGGCTGAAGAATTACAAATTGCCCCAGATGATGTTACTTTTACCTGGAGACTACACTTTGGGAACCACTGGTCTAGACTGCTATATTTGCTCCTTCACCTGCTCCTCCCTGCCCCATCTCATCCCACAGACAGCCCTGTGTGTGAATAACATTGCTCATCACAGTTATAGTATACTATTATTATCCTTTCTGTTAGGATGAATTTAACATCATGTTTGCGTTTTATATTTGTATATATTGCATTTTAAATATATATTTATTTATTTTGAATTTAATGTTTCAGAATTGCATAATTTAAGAAAGGCATTTTATTTAGAACCATCATAGTCAAACATTTTCTTCTTTAATTGGAATGTATTGGTATCATTAAAAATCATACAAAAATCAATAGGAATTAAGAAAAACGAGAGACTCGTAACTATAGGAAACAAACAGTGTTGCTGGAGGGGATGCGAGTGAGGGGATGGAGTAACAGTGAGGGGCATTAAGGAGGGCACAAGTTGTGATGAACACTGGGTGTTTTATGCAACTGGTGAAGTAGTGAACACTACATCTGAAACTAATGTACTATATGTTGGCTAATTGAATTTAAAAGAATTCATACAAAGAAGAAAAAACCAGTAGGAATAAATTGGCTGAGTACAAAAGTGGCAGATAACTTCCTCCATTTCTGGAAATCATTGTCTAGAACTCATATAGAGGTTTGTCTTTAATTCTCTACACCAATAAAAATTGTCATGTCCATTTATTCTCCACTGATCTCTATCATCTCTTCCTTGTATTGTTTGTTTACTTCCCACCCTGACTTTACGGAAGAGTGACGGGGCAGGTTGAATGATGAGAAAATAGAATTTATGGCAGTGACAACAGCTGTATCCAAATGAAACATTTGAAACAGCAACTTTACCAGGATATGTAATTTTGAAATGGACATAAAATGCAGCTGCCATCATGGCTAATGAAGGATAAAACTATATAGGAACAATTTGGATCCAGATTATAATTAAACTCAATTTATGAAACTCACTTTTAAGTAGTGCAAGTGTAGCAATTTCAGAGTTTATGTGGTTTTTATTTAGCATCTTTCTAAAACCTGGACCCACTTGTTTTTAATGAAAAACACATAATCCCATTAATGACACTATATGTAAGTGGTTGGATTCCCAGTTTGGGCCATCAAAGCCTATTTAAAGGTAACTAGCTTACAATGAATACAGGAACCTTAGGTAAGGAAGAGAATCAGTACAATGTAATATGAAATATTTAAAAACGTTATATGCTTAAAGAAAACTGTACCAAATAGCAGGAAGATAAACAGGTGAAAAATTTCATACTTAATGTAAACTATGGGTACCTTAGAGAATTTCTCAGGTAGCTCCATATTACATCTAATTTCATTCTAAAAGTAGTATTTTTTTGGAAAGTTGCTGCAAGGGTGATACCACTACTAGTTTTCTCATCTTATGTGGGGAGCAGAGTGAGATTTTTGTTGCTGTTGAGATAATTGCTTAAGAGGTTAAGTATACCAGTATACTGGTAAAGTATAGAAATGTGTATATATAAGGAGGTAATGGCCAGAAGGAACACTTACTGAACTTTGTGTGGTAAAAGAAAGAAGGAAAACAGAGTGCATGTACCTAACTCCTCCTGAGGGAGAAGAAACAGGCATGATTAAAGGGGATCCGAAGTTAAATAGAAGTTTGTCTACCCAGCATAGATTATTGGTTGTGTAATAAGTGGATGTAAATCCTTGCTTCCAGGTGCATCTAGAGAAGGAGGGAATAGTATGATACTGTTGGTAATAGTATCAACTTTTTTTTAAAAGATTTTATTTATTTATTTATTTATGAGAAACACACACACACACACACACACACACACACACACACAGGCAGACACACAGGCAGAGGGAGAAGCAGGCTCCATGCAGGGAGCCTGATGTGCAACTCGATCCCGGGTCTCCAGGATCGCGCCCTGGGCTGAAGGTGGCGCTAAACCGCTAAGTCACCAGGGCTGCCCAGTATCAACTCTTTATACTCAAGATGATAACAGCTTGTAGCATTTTTTTAAAAACTCAGAGCATCTATAGGTAAATGTATTATAATACATAAGATGAACAAATACATTGAACTCCAAAAAAAAGTAAAGTAAAATAATACCAAATACTTGGATTAATTCCATGTATATCTGATACTGGCTCACAACTAGTAATATTTGACAGTTGAAATCAGGATACCCTTTCCCCTAAGAATATTGACTTTATAAAATGAAAAGATCTTTTGAGGCTGCTGTTTTAATGAGTAAGTTCTTGCCAGCCATGATCTTTGTTCAGTTATGAGAAGGGAAAAAGTGGGTGATAAATGAGACAACTACTGAGTTAAGTTCATTTGACTTTAGAATCATTAAAATTTCCTTGTGTACTCTACTTTAAGTGCTCTGCTCTATTGAAAGCAGCATACAGAGGTCTTAATTCTGTTTGGGAAGTTTTTATGAATGAAATTTGAATTGAGGAAAGTCATGGCAAATGGGCCAGGTGGGTGGGAGTCTTTTGTATTTATTAAAATGCAAACTATGATCAGAGACCTGAAATGCACTTTGCATATGTAAAATAAAATGTTCTGGTCATAAACATGAAAACATTTTTCTGCTATTATTAGCCTGTATTTTATGGTGCCATATATGTTCTTTGGTGAGAAATAACCTAATCTTTTGACTTAGAAAAAGTGTTTTTCTTACATCTCCTTTTAAAAAAAAAAAGCTATCTAAAAAGAGACTTAAATTGGCCTGAGGCAATCACCATCCATTTGTTTTGCTTTTGTTCTGCAAAGGGCTCTAAGGAGTTATTGTGCACCAGAAAAATAGACTCACTCCAGTTATTCCAGAAATTCTTTAATAGTCAGTGCTTTGGACAGAGTATTTATGTTTGTCTTGAAAATTGGTTCGGGGATAGTGTGAATTCTTGTTTTCCCCATAAAACTTCTCCATCCATGTTCAATTATAGTTGATATCAAGTACTAAATATTACTGTCTTGATCATGTATTCAGTCAAACAATAAGTGCTGATTTTTGAATATAGAATTCACTGGTTTTTATTTTAATCTCGGTGCCTCAGTAATGTTCTAAGTTAGAGCATTGAGTGTTGCTTTGGGGCAGCAAGGAGCCTGAATGGAGGGAAGACTGTCTGGATAAGATTGGCAGCTAACTGCTGCAGTTGGGATAGTCTTTCAAAGCTCATTAAGCATTTTGTGCCAGGCCGTGTGTTATTCAGGGGACGCAGAGAGTACTAAATTATGGTTTCTACCTTGATGAACAGCACCCTTTAGTGGAGGCATAGAAGAGTAAGTAGTTTGGCCCATTCAGTGTATTAAGTCTTTTTATAAATATAGGAGCAGAAACTAATTTCTTCTGTATAGCAGTATGAATGCAATTTCTAGTAATTAATTTTTTTATCAGGATTGTTAAATCTCTGAAGGAAAGACTTCAGGGCTCGTCTAATCTGGAGTTTCCAAACATGTCAGATAATAAAATCACTGGGGGCTCTTGTTATAAATACAGATTCTCAGATTCCTCCCCTAAAGAGAATTATGCGGTCAACTTGGGTGGGGGGGGCGGGTACTAGATACCAGATTGCATAGTGCTCTTCACCATGACTTGCAAAGTGAAGAAATGTTTTTTAATCTAACAAGCCCTAGAATTTCTCATGTTGAGACTCTAGAAAAACAGAAAATATATCATTAAATCCTATCTGAATATAGGTGTTTCTCCTTGAGCTAATATATAACTGAGTTATTTTGCTTTCTGCTAAATGAAAAGCTAGTGCTATTGAAAATTAGAAGAGATTATAAGATGTGGGGAAATTCTTGTGGTTTATATGAATTCTCCGCTGTCTAGGCCATCCTGTTTTTATGCAGAGGTGACCCAAGGATATTCTTATAGATAGAGTACATTTCCTCCTCCCCAACCCCAGACTCAAAACTGATTTCTACTTATTTTAACCCAGATCAGATTTTTAGTATGATCCCAAGAATATAGAAAACATAATTTGAGCCTGGGCATTTTTAAGAGTAAATAAATTAGGCTGCCTCAACCATAGAATGATTCCAGCATGACTTTTACTTTTGATGAATCTAATTATATAATGCATTTTTGACAAAAATGTAACCAAAGGAATTTTTGAAACATAGACTGCAGTGTGCAGTTTGCCTCTTGTTACTGGAAATGCTGTGGCCTTGTGGGCATGTAGGTGAGTTTGGATAGTAGAGTTGCTATAGCTCTTGCAAAGTCTTGTAACATTAGTATTCAAAGCCCATTGCATAAAGGAACTAATTTCTCTTTTCTTCACCATTATGAGAACACTTAGAACAATTACTCCACCCATATGGAGTGACAGAACCAGGCTTATAGAATCAGAAGTTAAAGGTTTGTGGGAAGATCTTCTCTTCTCTTTCTTTTCTCATTGGCAAATCTCAGGCAAAAGTTAATTGAGTTTTCCCTTCATGCCTCCATTTTGCTAAGCAGCTGCATTCTCTTACAGAAATGTAGTAGATTTAACTAATGATCAAAAAGTTCTTTGAAATAGAGATTGTTACGGAAATGCTAAGTAGTATAAACAATTTGAGGGCAAGCATTAATAAAAGCTTCACTGCAAGCATTTTTACAGAGGACTAATAAAAGTTTCACGGTTCAATTAATACAGCACAACATTGGGTTTTCTAGAAGCATATGGGGCCCAGAAGGCCTGCCCCTGTTTTTAAAATTTACGAACTCTTTAATGATTCACCACTTTTACTCCAGTGCATTACCCACTGTGGTGCCATTTAATCCTTAAGTAGGAAACTTAAAACCAGGACAAAGCTACAAACAAATACAAAAATGTCCAAGTGGGTATTTTCTCTTCAGTTTGTTAATAATATGTTACCATAGAAAATTAATGGTAAATGAAATAGAGTCATAGGACAAATCAAGTAGGTTATGGCTTCCCCAGATGAATCTGACCAGTTGGCTTTTTAATGAAATACAGGTCAAATCTCATTGCAGTAAGCTCTGTGTAACTAAAATATTTTCAGGCTCCCAGCTAATTATTTATTTCAAGTTGTATTCAAGAAAAATAGTCTAAGATAATCAAATAAATCAGTCTCTTGAAGTTTTGCAACTGAATTTGACCAGAGTATAGTATTGGTGGGAAATAAGGAATGTTAAATGTATTAAATATTATTTTGGATTTTCTTTTACTACTTTAACTTCATAGTTAACTGACTCATTCTTTTGCTATTGCTAAGTCAAAACTTCTCAAGCTGATATTCAAGTTTGAAACATAAACCAGAGAGAGCATTTTATTCTCCCATTTCCTGAGGGACAGTGCTTTAAAAATGAGGTGCAAATCTTTTACCAAAATGTTCAGTTTAAATTCATTTTGCACATTTAATTCTCAACTTTTACTTTTTACAATTAATTTTGGTGGGTAACTCAGTTTATATAATTCTTATTGTATTCATTATTTTAACACTACCAAAAGACCCCCATAATGTAGTTCAGACAGAAAAGAAGGTTATTTCTTCCTCATGTAGAGACCAAAAAGACTTTCCTAAGTGGCAGGCTGGTCTTTTTCTGGTGGCTGTTCAGGCTCCGGGCAGTTTCTGACTTGTGACTTGTCTTTCTTCTGCTTTTGGATTCTAAGGTCAATCTACATCTCTACATCAAGCTGATGGAAGAAGTAGGTTTATATAGGACACTTCCATAGGCATACTCACATTTCTTTGGGTAGAATTTAGTCACATGACCACACCTGACTACAAAGGAGGCTGGGGAAAGTAGTCTAGCAGTGGACCAGAAAGAGGAGGAAACAGGTTTGGTGAATAGTTGGCCAATCTCTACCACAATTGTCTTGAATACACCTTGTTATACCTGGTAGTGCAAATATAGTATTGCTTACAAGAGGTAGGTAGGAGTATTTCATAATGTACTCTTGACTAAACCAATTATTAAAGAATTAAGTAAGGTTCTTTTAAAGACATAGAAACACAGTGAATTTAGGGAGATGCAGCTTATCTACATTTTCTTTCTTTCTTTTTTTTTTTACTTATCTACATTTTCTAAGAGATGCTTAAGGAACCCTTTCTTTATGAATTGTGTGAAATAGTGAAGCAGTGTAGCTATTAGAAAACTCAAGTTCTTGTTGTTAGTGGAAACTTTCCAGAAAATTGGAATAATATGTATAATGTAGAATATTATCTGTCCTTAATTAGTGTATAAAAGTCATATCAGTGGCAGGTGAAGGCTGTGTGCCAAAAAAAAAGTCATGTCACTTTATCTTAGATTATAGTTAAGCATATGCCGAGGAAAGTGTAATTTAATATTCACAATTCTTAAGTTTGCTCTTTATTGCATATTGGCATCACATTTTTAAACACTTTTGTAGTTTCAAATATTTTGATGAAAATCTAGGTCAAATAGTCAGTGGTTGATAAACACTTGTTTTATACGGATCTTTTCATGAACGTAATTATAAAACAATGCTAGATTTTAGTTTTTGAAGATCCAGGAGCAATTATTAATACCTTGACAAAGCACACGGAGGGCCTTTTGTTTATAAACAATATGTGGACTTTTACAGAATTTTCTTTTTCTATGCATAATTTAGGGTTTCCTGTTAATAATGGCCAAGTTGTGTGTGTGTGTGTGTGTGTGTGTGTGTGTGTGTGTACACCTATGTGTGAGATTGTTTTGCAATGCAATAATAAGTCTCAGGGAATACAGAGGTATGTAGGACCATATAAACTCCACTAAATACTCAAATTCTTTACTTTCTGTGGTTTTCTGTTTATTTAATTTTTATCTGTTATCTTTTAAGAATGTCAATACAGCAGTCTTCCCCATATAATTTATATAATTTATTGCTTCTAATTTGTTGTCGGGTTAGAAAACAAAGAACTGTGTTAAATAAAATCATTAGTGAGATAAGAATAAATTCAGTAAGTTCTGAAGAAATGCACAAAGTTCTCTTATGAACAAAATATGTTTTTGTTCTTTTTTCTTACATGTTTCAATTACATTTTAATTGTCTTCAATCCCTCTTATTTTCTTGGTTCTTTCTGTCTTTGTTATATAGATTTATAAAATTCTGAGTTTCTAATAGGTGAGCCATTATAATGCCTTTGATTTTGTCATGCTTATCCTTACAAATTATAATCAATACCTTTTATCCATGCATGTCTCATGTGTGGATTTTTAAGTTGCTTCAGAGTTACTTTAATACCCAAAAAGAAAGACTCATGACTTAATTTATTGGTGAGTATTTCCTTAAGGTCTTATATTGATTTACAGAGAGTAGAAGTCTGAGGCAATCTGTGAAGTTTTTTTAAGTCTTTTTTCATGATAACTTTCCGGCATGTGATTATATAAAGCTCTTTCCTCTTGTGATAGATGGTTGCTCCTTAGTTAATACCTTTTCTCCAAGACTCTTACCTTCCAAGAAGGCTTTCTCTTTATATTGATATTATAGTTCCACTGGCACCTGGCCTGGCTGGGGAATTTCCTTTGAAGTTGGAATTTGCCCTAATAATTTTGCCCTCTTTGGAATTCTGTGAGTCCTAAGAGAGGGCAGATAATCACAGGGGCACCTATGCAGGCACTTATCTTTTAACTTTCATCTAAGAGGAAGTGGTTCTTTAGAAAGAAATGCTGAAATGACATAGGAACAAATTATTAAGAAAACCCAGTTAGTGGGTTCGGATTCTCTGGGAATATAAGCATGTTTAACAAAAGCTGGTGAAACCTGGGTCTTTTGTTACGGGAAAGGCTGTTTGATTACCTTACCTCTATTTTTCTGATTTTGAGATTCTGAGTGCTTTCTGCAGATCTAAGACTGCTGTACAAATAGACAAAACCAGAACTTTATCTTGAACCTCGCTTTTTAGAATGTCTATGTGGTAGGACGAAATATAGGAAGTCATTATAGTTACTTGTTTGGTATGTCACTGGAATCTCAAAAGTCTGCCCAGTGTGTTCATGGACATGGACATTTGGGGACTGTTACTATCATTCAGGGAGTACTGTCTGTTAATAAATTATTAACCCAGTGATTGTGAAATCATTCTTTCTGAAAACTTGTCTGCTTTCATTTTATATTGTATTAAAAGAAATATAATTAGGGAATATTTTGAAAACTACTTTAAGAGAATAAAAGCACAAAGCTATGAATTTTTTTGGGGTGGTTTTTAATGTTATTTTTGAATGTATCTGTATCTTTGTGCCATTAATATGGTGCTTCATTTTTAATGGAGAACTTAATATATCTTATTTTGGCTTTATGTTTAAAGTGAAACAACAAATTAGAAAACAGATTTTAAAGGTAATAGTATTTTAGTGAAAGGATCCAGAAATTAGTAGAAAAAGTCAGGAAGCCAATTATAGAAAGAGGAAAAATAATACATACCATAACTTGCGTTGGATAATGTGTGCTATCAAATCTCTAAATTTCAATAAAATATGTCAAAGTAGAGTTCATTTTCCCTTCTGTTGGGAGAACTGATAATCCGCCTACCCATCTGCCTTCTTACCTTTCTTAGTTTTCTTTCTTTCTTTATCTTTTATCCTGCCTAACTCCAAAAAGATTTGGGTTTTATATAATTAGGTTTTTTATATAATTAGTTTTAAAAAATAAAATACATGAGAATGAAAGGAAAGAAAGGAAGGGAGATTGGATAAAGCAAATGCCCTTGGTACATACATATACTCAAGTTCTGTAAAGTTGCTAGGAAGGAACAGATTTCGCTCTGAACTTCTTGGTAGGAGGTCTGTTTTCTACTATGAGATTATTCCTCCTTTAGGTTAAGTGATGAAGTCTCTGCGCTGTTTGAGAAATGTCAGAGACTCTCCATACAACCTCTCCCTGAGGTATACAAGGACCCTATATCCTTTCCTGTTTGTCTTTCTTTTCCTCATGAATAAACCATGAGTCTGTTTTGGTCACCACATGGAATTGTGTGCCTTCCCTGCTTTCCTGCCTGCAGACCTTTGAATGCAACTTTCTCACTGTTGGGAGTGCCTTCCCCTTCATACTGCTACCCCTTCACTTTGTTATTTATGATTATTTATTGTTCAAGGCATGACTCTATTTCATTCTTCTGTGAAGCTTTCCGGGGTGATTCTGGGCTCCTGTGACATCTGTTACCTCATTGAATATGGAGCTTATCTCCTAGAGGTGGGGGTTTACTAACTCATAGCTTAGTAATAAACTAAGCTTTTTGAAAACAAAAGACCTCTTTCTAAGATCTTTTAAAATATAAAATAAAAAAATTGGTTATTTTACTCATGGTTGCTTGATTAGTTAGCTGATATGTTGTCTAGCACATAAAAGGAGCCAAATAAGTAAAGAATAAAGGATATTTTGCTGATGCACTATCTTTGGAGGGAGGGGAAGGAGTCGAAAATACCTGAGCAAAATGAAGCTGCTTGATCTCGGTAGTAAATCATGTCCCTTCCCTTTATTTCTTCTTGTTTGTTGACCTTTTTTTCATTTTACTTCTTCATGATGGTTTTGAGCTGTTCTTTTGACTGTTTAGGTGCTACCCACTGAAATGCTTTTGTCTTTCTAGGGTGGCTTCCCTATTAGTTGAACAATGAACATGGCAATAGGGTGGTTATTGTTTGTGAGACCTGTAGCTACCTGCAGAGCTGCCTTAGCTAGCAGTGATCGAGGCTGACCTCTCAGCCTTTTGCCTTTTAGTAACTTGGACCTCTCCTTGTTCTAGTACTTAGAAACTACCTCCCACCCGATTAAAAATACACATTGTAGTTAAGAATAGAGGAGAGAGTAAAAGGATTTGGAATTGTGGTTAAGCGGCAAATTGTTTTAAGTTAGAATTCATTGGTCCTACATCATTTAAACTTTTAAAAATTAATGCATTTTTTGCAGACTGTATGATTAGCAGTAATGTTTTTTATGCACTAATTTCCGAGGACCTTCAGTGAAATATGTATAAAGGAAAACAGCTGCTTTAAAATTTATGACATTTCAATCTATATATGTTTTCAGTTCTTCTCATGTAAAAGGAACTCATAAGCACTTTATTTTTTTCTTTTTTTTTCTTTTTTTTTCATAAGCACTTTAATATGATAATTGAAGTCTTTATAAAGATTAAATTAGGATCCTAAATTTTCTGTGTGTCTCCATTGAAGATATGTTTTGGCTTTACTGTTTGACATTGTGGCAGCATGATATTGGATAGATGAAGTGATCTCTTACTTTGGCATATATCTAGTCATGTGGGGTTCCCTTCATGTCTGCCCAGGAAGTTCATATTTCTAAAGATTATGGAAAGAACAGATGTGGAACAGGTAAGCACTGCATATCTTTCACTCACAGCTCCCTGTGGAACCTCTTTGGGTAGGCTCTTGTTTGTCACACACAAAAGAAGTATGTCTTTACCCTGAGTGATGCAATGGTCCAGCCTCCTGTGGGGTAACATCCACTGACAATAACGCCATAACCCATTAGTTGATCACAAACTCCCTGAATCTACAGGGATTTGGCTCAGTCTAAATGAGTGACTAAATCTTAAACTACAAGGTGAACCTGAGGTCCTCGGGGAATTGGGACATGTTAAGGTTGGATTGTTTATTTTGCTTGTTATAACTGTAGGATCATTATGGAAATGTTTACATCCTGCTGTGGTTATATGTTTTCAGCCAATATGTAGGGTGAAGAGTTTTGGTCTTTTTGCTTCTGCTTTCTGTATATTCTTTTTCATTCTCCACCTCTACCCCCACATCACAAGAAAAAGAGTTCACACTTATCAGTTCTAAGTGAACCCGTATCTTTTGCTTTGAATATTTGGTTACCTTATCTGTTACTGACAAATACAAATGCATATTTGAAGTTATTAGTAAAAACTCAAGGACTTACACATAAGCTCTGAAAACAAGTGTTACCTGTTATCTATCTGCTATTCACTAAATCTCCCTTTGTCCCAGTTTCTTTATTTGGAAAATATGTCATGAATTTGTTATATCAGTACATAAAAATATAATTGTAAAAGAATACTAAAGTAGCTACTGTTCATTTAGAATTATTATATAAAAATTTGTGCTTTTTTCTCAACTGTGATCTGTAACTCTGCTTTTGTGAATTTCACTGTGAACACTGATGTCTGCAGGTCTTTGCACACTGGTGAGAGACCATCGTTTCCATGTTCTGTCACAATTTCTAGTTGTGTCTCTCAAGTTTGTTCACTTTTAAGCAAATGGAATTATGTCATCCCTCTTTTTTATTATATGCCAGCTTCCTACCCTATCCCACCTCCAATAGTAAATGACTTTGCTGCCTTGCCTCACCTTTTGGCCTGTTTTTACACCATTTGCCATACCAGCATTCTTGTGTGTCCCCATCTGAATCTGTTCTTTGCTTCTTCTAGCTTCTGGTGCCTCAGTTTGTGGCAGCATTATTCCAATCTCTCCCTTTATGGTCACATTGCCTTCTCCTCTATGTGTTTCTAGTCTCCCTCTGCCTCCCTCTTTATAAGGATACATGTAGTTGCATTCGGGGCCCACGTGGGTAAGCCAAGATCATCTGTCCATCTCAAGATCTTTAATCACATCTGCAAAATTTCCCCCTTTTTTGACCTATGAGATAACATTCACACGTTCCAGGGATGAGGATATGAGTATCTTTTGAGCAGTCATTATTTAACTTACCCCACACCTGACCGAAATAATTTCTCAGCTGCTGCCAGTTCGTAATTTCTGTTCACACATTTGCTTATTCACTCACCCAGTCTCACCAGACTTTTATTTTATGCTCAGTATATGCCAAACACTGTGCTAGGTATTAAGAATAACACATTGACCAGATTTAGTAAGTTCATTATTTTGTTGATCAGATGTACCATACAGAGTAAACACAGAGATGCAGGTAAAAGAGACAGTTTGATCCAGGCTATGAGATTAATTCTTTGTATCTTTCCTTTTACATAATTGTAGAACATAAGTCACCATCACGCCCCAGTGCTCATAAATTATTTCAGTAACTATAGAGGTTATGTGCAGCCTGTGGACCAGAAAGTGTTTTGCAGGAGGGAAAACACATATCAGCTTAAATTCAGTTCCAGAGAATGTGTTGAGTACAAAATAAAGCATAGACCTTGCCCTCCAAGGAATTTATAATCTTATACAATTCTTATCAACGCTTGCTGCATCAACAGTGGAGCTTTAGAAAAGTATCTCTGCCTGCTCCCCCACTGCACCTCATGCTTGATTTTGGGTGAAGCCTAAAGGTCTTTTTTTTTTAAGACTCATCAGGAAATTCTTACATGCTGCTAGCATTGAAGGTCTTGTAGAAGTGACCTGTAACTAGGAAAACAAAGGCTTAGGTACTGTTAAAAATGTAAGATGGAAGGCTGTAAGTTCTATTAAACTATAGAGTAACAAAATAATTTGGATACTCAGAGGAGGGTGAGATCATATGTGGCTCAAGGAAAATTTGGAGAACGAAGTATTTAGAATGTCCTTGAAAGATGGGTAAGATTTCAGAAGATTAGGTGGGTAAGATTAGGAGAGGTGGGTGGTCATGGATGGAGGCAAGGGCCAGGGGTCCACATTCAGGCACCAAATTTCCTTTTGCTCAGACTTTCTGGTCTGAAATCCAGAAGTAACTGAAAAATCGAAATTTAAACCTGATCGTTTAAGGTATTTCAAACGTAGTAGGGTAGAACAAATTTTATTTAACATCTGATAGACTGGTATATACTTTTTAAAAGTTTAGAAACACGATAGCTGGACCTCTGTCTATAATTTTAATCTAAGTCCTGTAAATATTAGGAGCAGACTCTCCACAGTGAGAAAAATAGAAACAGAGGGTAAGGGGGATCCCTAGGTGGCTCAGTGGTTTAGTGCCTGCCTTTGGCCCAGAGCGTGATCCTGGAGTCCCAGGATTGAGTCCCGCGTCAGGCTCCCGGCTTGGAGCCTGCTTCTCCCTCCTCCTGTGTGTCTGCCTCTCTCTCTCTCTGTCTATCATGAATAAATAAATAAAATCTTAAAAAAAAAGAAACGGGAAAATTTTATTTTAATGTTTCAAAAGAAGAATAGCTAGATACAGTGATTGACTACAAGACAGAAAAGCACAGTAGGAAGCAACAAAAATAATTTTGAAGTTCAAGAATGATAATAGAATGTAAGTGATATTGATAGAAAAGATAGTTAACTTTTGCTGAATTTTTTTCTGCAAGCTAGGGGCTTCATGACTATATTTTCTTTATTTCATAGAACTCCTTTCATAACTCTTGAGGTACAGGTACTGTTCTCATCCGTATTTTACAGATAGGGATGTTGAGACTTTTGAGAGGTTAGTTAAGTATCTTGCTCTATCAAGGTTTCACAGTAAATTGAGTAGAATAAATCAAGGACTCAGATCAAGGTATCCTAATTCTAGAGTGTGTATTCTTTTTTCTTTTTAAGATTTTATTTATTTATTTGAGTGGGAGAGCATGAGTGATGGGAGGAGGGGCAAGAGGAGAGGGAGAAGCAGACTTCTTCCTGAGCAGGGAGCCCGACTCAGGGCCTGAAGATCATGACCCCATCTCAAGGCAGATGCTTAACCTACTGAGTCACCCAGGTGCCCCTAGAGTGTGTATTCTTAACCACGGTCTGCTAGTTGTCAAGAGGGTGACTTGAGATGTAGAGTTGATGAAGAGAAATTGGTCCCAAAGGAATTTAGGAATCATCTAAAGAAAGATCACAGTTGAAAACATTGGTAGCTTTAAACTAGCAAGCATGACCTTATCAAAAGATTATAAAAGGAGGAACAGAGGAAAGGGCCAAGGACTAAGTCACATTGAAACTTATAGGCACAGTATCTTATCCTTCTTTAAGGCTGCTGGTCACTTAACATATGATTCATTAAAAACAAAAACAAAAAAACTTTTTTGAATATTTAAGTAAACAAATGAACCCATCTGTCCATCCAGAAGTTTTCAACCTGTGTTTAAGGTTCTACTTAATAACTTCAGTTACTCAAAGGAGACAGATAAAATACTTTCTTAACTTCTCTTTCCTGTATTTGTGAACCTGTTTAGTTTCAGATTCTTGGGGTCTTTGTCGGATTCCATTTTTCCACCTTATTGCATGTTTTCCCCTGTGGAAGAGGGCTGCTCTGTAGGGAGGCTATGCCAGTGTAAGAGAATTTGTAGACTAGTTCAGTATTTTTGTCATTTTAAACCATTAGTAAACCAAGTTATTGAAAGGATAAATAACATATGCTAGTGATGTGTCTTGGCTGTTGGATGTCTTCTCCTCCTGCTTTTCTCAGAGTGCCTGGAATTTCATTTCATTCCACACTGTTATAGAGCATGCATATGACAGCACTATAAAACAACCCAGGAAAAAAATAAAATTACTGCTGTTTAAATCTATAAATTATATTCCTTTTTGATTGCCTGCCTGCCAGTATAGCCAGATCAAGCTTCCTATGGTTTTCTGGTTCTTTTAACCCCCATTGTTCCACAGTCTGGATCTAGTATAATTCATTAGAAGGGTTTTGGGTATTGACTTCAAAGGATTTCAGAAAAGCTGTATTATTGTGTCAAATATTTTCATATTATAATACTGTATTTCTTGTGCTGGTTTTCTTGGAATCACATTTTTCTCCTTGATTTATAACTTCGACTGTTAAAAGTTTAGCACCATACCTAAACTCTTAAAAAAATACCACAGAGCCCTAATCTGTAACCTGTCTGTCCTGTTTTTTTCTAGTGCTATAATTGAGTGCTGTGTATAATTTGGTCTTATATAACTCATCCACCTAACTTTATTAGGAAAGTTAATGCAGTAGGACTCTCTAAAAGTGTTTGATTAGAATCAAGGGAAATCTAACTTGCATTAAAGGTCAAGATTGTGTTTCAGAATAAGCAGTGTTATGGCTGGAAGTAAAATAACTTCTTTACAGACAACAATCAACAAGGCAAAAAAGTCCATCATTCTGCTGGAAAGATATTGGGTAAGCCATTGATTCTTGGTTTGGGCTCTGCCTTAAAAGTCATCTATAGAGCTTTAAAAAAAATTCAGAAGCAAAACTTGAACTGGGACCCCCAGCCTCAACAGTTTTGATTTAATTGGATTCTTGTTAGCCCTGGGTGTGGGTATTCACTTAAACCTAAGTGATTATAATATACAGCCAATGATGAGAGCCACTATTGAAAGAAACATCAGAGAAGTACAAAAGAGCAGGAGAAAGTAAATAAATATAAAAATCATAAATAAATATAAAAATCATACCCTTTAGGAAATGACGTACACTTTCTAAAAAAGGAAATATTATCTTATTAGTTATGAAGACTAAACTCTTGGTTTTTCTATTTTGAAAAGATGCAAATTAATTTCACTTAGATATTGTTACAAGAATATGTGAGAATATGTATTTATGTGCTTTAAAAAGCCCTTCTGGGGGACCCCTGGGTGGCGCAGCGGTTTAGTGCCTGCCTTTGGCCCAGGGCGCGATCCTGGAGACCCGGGATCGAATCCCACGTCGGGCTCCCATGTCGGGCTCCCGGTGCATGGAGCCTGCTTCTCCCTCTGCCTATGTCTCTGCCTTTCTCTCTCTCTCTCTCTGTGTAACTATCATAAATAAATAAAAATTAAAAAAAAAAAAAGCCCTTCTGTGTTTCTAAACTCACTTTTTTTTTCCTTAAGATTTTTGAATCTCAACTGTGGGTCTAGCTACTCCCCTCATCATTTCAATTTATGAACTGAAAAATACATTAATTTATAAATGAATAATTCAAAATTGGAATAAATGTGGCAGTTTCAGTCAGTGAAAAAGTCATTGATAATCTTGAATATTTTTTCTCCACAAGGAAGGCATGATTACTGTTACAAAGTGATGCTTGATTACTTTGTGCCAAGTATCTTGATCATTCTGAGTCTGAATTGCTTCCTCTGTGAGACTAAGATTCCACATATTGCCAAATAGCAATGACCATGTATTGAGTGTTCATTATTTTAAATTCTAAGTGTGCCAAAGCTTTATATATGGCATCTCATTTAATTATAGTGAAAACCCCATGAAACGGGCTATTTTTGAGAATCCCTGTTTTAAAGATGAGAAACTCTTAGAGACAAAGATAAGATAGATGTCCAAAGTTGTGCACCTACTTAGGGATAAGGCCAGGATATGAATTCAAGCCATCGACACTATAGCCAATGATACAAACTAACAATAACTCAATATGAAGACAAATTTTTCTGTTTAACCAATTGGTTAAGATCACACTTAAAGCTGTATCACCTTTACAGGAAAGCTTTCCAAAGAGACAATCCTGATATTTCCCAAGAGAACAGCAGATTTTTCTGTTGAAGCTAACAAGGAACAAATACACTGCGGTGTTAGCATTCTTGACTGGCACTGACCTAGCAGGAGGTTGGATGCTCTTTGGCACTGGCTGGTTTTTTGAGGAAAGAGCAGTATTCTCACAACTTCTTCAGGCCCACAAAACCCCCCCCCCCCCACTTCACTTCCAGATTGTAGGAGGGAAAACTGTGTGGGAGGAAGCATGGAAGAGAGCTCATGTGGAATAGCATGAATGGGCTTGATGAGTGTGGGTAGTAGAAAGCTCAGCAAACTTGTAATGAAAAGACCTCAGTATAATTCCTGCTTCTGACACTCATGCACTAAAAGTCACTCAACTGTCCTCAGTCTTAGCTTTCTCATCTTTAAGATAGAAATGATGACAGTAGTAACCTAGTTCTTTAACTCAAGGGGGTGAAGATCAAATGAGACATAATATATTGTAGAAATTCTAAATAAAGGATAAGATGTTTTTAAAATTGTTAACGTTAATAAAGCAGATTTTTCTTTTCTAGCTGGAAGCCTTTATTTAACATGCAGAATAAAAAACAAACAAATGAAACTCAAATAAACTTTTGTTCTACAATACCACTTGATTTCAAATGTCCTCACCAGAACAAACACTTGGACTTTTACTTCATCCAAGTGTTCAAAACCCCTAGGCATTTAAGCAGTCTCTTAGTGCACCAATTACTGTCTAATGGCCAAATCCCATGGTCTTTTTTCAGTCTTCAATAGAATTATAATAGCAGTAGCAATTCATTCATTCAACAAGTGTATATTGTGTGCCTACTATGTATCTGGAATGGTTTTAAGTCACTGAAAGTAAAAGTCAGTGAAAATAAAAACAGGAAAAAAAATACTGTCTGCTAAGAACTAACTAAGGATCAGTGTTACATATAGCCTCATTTAGTCTTCACCACAAATCCTGCAGAATATGTTTTACTAGAATTATTTATAAATGAGTTTACTAGGTTCAGAGAGCTTAAAAAATGTGTCCCAACACCTCCTAGCAAGGAGATGGTAGAACTGAGTTGAAACCCTGTTTCCTCTCCTTCCGAATGGTCTTTCTTTTAATCACTCAATTATGAATTCATTTAGTCATACTGCATCTAGTCTGAATCCTTTTAACCTTTTTTTTTTATGAACATCACAGATATCTCCATTACCTCCTGTGCTTAAAACAGTGGTGCCATTTTTGAAACTCCTACTGTGTTCCCCTCCACATTAAGTTGGCTTGGATTTCGATTGACTCTGCTTTCCATTTTTGTTCCCAGCCTTTAGCATTCATTACTTCTGGCTGCAACTATTATCATAGGCTTCCAGCTAGTCTCTATTTTTTGACTCTCCTCCATTCAGCCTAATTGTACACTGCTGCCTAGTAAAGCAGTCCTGCTAAAGCACAAATCCAATTATTTCCTTTATCAAAAATCTCCATGGCTCGCCATGGTCTATAAAAAATGGCAGTACTCATGAAACATTTCTAGAGTCCATGGTATAAGGACAAACCACATTTCTGGTGTTCTCCCTCAGTGTGCTCCTTCCCAGACATGGTAACAGTGTTTTTCAGGCTTGTCTGATAAGAATCACTGGGGACTTATTAATACACAAGTTCTCAGGCCCCTCTTCAACCTGCCTAGCACAATCTTCAGGGATCTACAAGGCCTTGTGGGGCCTGGTAAAACCTTCTGGTCTTCTGATAGTCTTAGAGCATAGGTGCGTGGTTGGGACCACCCAAGGACTCTTGGTACCACTGAGTGTTTAGGAAATCAGTCAGTACTGCCTGACATTCTGATACTTGGTCACACATGAGTTCTCCTGGTCATCCTCTTACACACATTCCTGAGGTGCAAACCAAGTGCCAAAAAAACCCAAAGACACATTAATTAAAGTGAATTCTTGAGAGAGGTGATTTTTTTCATATTTGTGTGAGCCTGAGATATTTTTATGTGAGCGTATAAGGATACATAAAGGAGATGAACTTGTAAATAAATATAGTTAAAATGTGTATTACCTCATTTCCAAATTATATATATAATTTATGTATATAATTTTATTATATTTAATTTCTAAATTATATGTACTCATATATAATTTATATATGTAAAATTCTAACATATGTATGATGTTAGGGAATGTGAGAGAGGTACTAAGAGAGAACACACCCAGGAGAGAGAGACATATACATTATAATTGTATATAATCACATATACATAAATGATTATGGGCATTTATATAAATGTATATGAATGTGTGTGTATAGACACGTGCACACACAGCTTGTCTTTTCAAAAAAATATATAAACTAGCTTATGAAAGGATCCCTAATATTGCAAGATAAAAGACATTAACAATAAGATTATGAAATAAGAGAAAAATGATGACTAGAATGTAAGATGGAGTAGAGATATTGTCTTTAAAACCTCTGCATTAGGGATCCCTGGGTGGTGCAGCGGTTTAGCGCCTGCCTTTGGCCCAGGGCGTGATTCTGGAGACCTGGGATCAAATCCCATGTCGGGCTCCCAGTGCATGGAGCCTGCTTCTCCCTCTGCCTATGTCTCTGCCTCTCTCTCTCTCTCTCTGTGACTATCATAAATAAATAAAAATTAAAAAAAAAAAACAAACCTCTGCATTATCATCAAAATAGCTATTATATAGTACTTTGAAATAAAGATCATTGCTTTTCTTTTTTTCTTTATCCTCCCTCATTTGTACTACAAATAAGCAACATTACCTAGTTTTTAACATTTTCTGTATTATCAAACTTCATATGTACAGATTTCTTTATTCCCAGTCATTTCTGTTTTCCCCAAATACCTTTTAAACATAGTATTTTTATGAGCCCCCAGATTTCAAAAATTGCAAGTAAAATACCATCGTGCATTTCTTCTATTTTGGAACAAAAAAATCTAGCCCTTTTGGCTATGGAACACATTAGGATTGCAAGTAAATTATGGGTAGATGTTTAATTGGAAGGGGAGGAAATCATTTCAAAACCTCTAAATAAAATAAGATATATAATTATAAATTTTGAATATGACCAATTAATCAGAATCTTCATTCTTTCTTGCATCCATTCATTCACAGCATATTTATTAAGTACCTACTATGCAAAGCGCCAGAAAAGATGTATACCCTTAAAATTTTGCTACAGCCTTGATATTCAGTGAGTCACAGTGACTTTGTCAGAGCCGAAGACAGATAAATAAGATCTGTGTCTACATCTGAGGTTGGTTTGCTTCACCATTGAAACACTTCTTTATATTGGTTTAAACTTTCAGCTATGTTTGTATCTTTATTCTCTTGTTACTCAGGTTATGAAATATTTTTTTGAGAATTATAGTCACCTATACCTGCCATGAAACCAGTGGCTCTACCATCTTACTGCGTAGAATGTTCTCTTTTACAGGTGGGACAAGCTAGTTTAGGCTATGTGCTCTTAATTAGTTCCCTGACCTGCTTTTATTGTATCAGCACTCAGGCCTTAGTCATCTTTTATTCAGAGGGTTTGTACATGCTGTGTGTGTTTGTACCTGGCTCTTGGAGAGCTACTCTCTTTCTTGGTAGGGAGAGCCATACTATTCACATCCTAGAAGAGGCAGTGAGGACGGCTGTGTTGCCCTTGGTTACAGCTCTTCTATTCTAGTAGAAAGAGGCTGAGCTTTGGATCTAGGTAGATTTATGTTTAAATCCAGTCTCCCTCACTTGCTCACTTTTTGATTTTGGACAGATTGTCATTTCTGAACCACAGTTTTCTAATTTGTGAAACATGGAGAATATTATTTATCTCATGGATTTCATTTACTGTCAAAAATTTACTTTCTTTTCAACATCAATAAATATTTGTTGAATGTAATTAAGTGATAATGTTGTAGAATTACATATATCAAACTAATTGTGATTATTTGTTTTACATGTTGGGTTCCTGTTATGTCACTCCGAAGTTCATATGTTGAAGCTCTAGCCCCCAATGTATTGGTATTTAGATGGAGGTCTTTGGGAGACAATAGGTTTAGATTAGGTCATGAGAGTAGGACCCTCCTGAAGGGATTAGTGCCTTTATAGGAAGAAGAAAAAAAGATCTCCTTCCATGAGCATGTAACCAAGAAAGGCCATGTGAGCATGCAGTAAGAAAGTGGTCATCTACAAATGAAAAAGAGGACTCTCACCAGATACTGAATCTCCCCGCACCTTGATCTTGGACTTCCTAGCTTCTAGAACTGTGAGAAAAAAAATATATTGTTGAAACCACCCAGTCTATGATATTTTGTTACAGCAACCTGAACAGACTAGAACAGTTCCCTTTCTGAATTTCTTACCGACTCCTTAGAGTAAGAGCTATATTTATGACTTTGTTTAGGATCCCTAGTATTTCGTGTACTACCTAGAACACAGGACTCAATAAATAAGTGTTGAACATGACTGAAGCAGTGGAATCCATCTTCATGTTCTTGTCGTCGTCGTCGTCGTCATCATCATCATCATCATCATCATCATCTATAACCTCATTGAAGGCTCTCCTGACTGTCTTACACAAAAACCCATGATGGTTTAGACAGACAGGCTAAAATAATCAATTTGATACAATTTGGTCAGATGGTTCATAGGGAAAACAGTGGGGTATGATTTCCACCATGATGTTGGGTACAAAAACAGAGTGGATTTAGATTGTAGCTCTGCCGTTTATTAGCTGTGTTAGGGAAGCAAGGTTGTTTAACTCAACCAACTAGTTTATTCCCAAATAATCTTGGCAGACTTGTTTTGAGGATTATCACGTAATGAAAGAAACATGAAGGTTTTCCGAATAGTTTTAGCACTGTACTATTATTTAAATATGTTTACACTGTTTCTCAATTCCTGAAAGAATAACTTTAGACTTACCCCAAGAACTCTCTTTTGAATATCATTCTTTGTTTCAAACGTATTTCCTTGTGGCAGGAAGCGATAAAAACACATGGCACAGACAGCTAGTGACTGAAGAGGAAGTTAATGGTGTTTGTTTTTCCTCTAGAATTAGTAGTTCAAAAATTAAAAATAAAAATGTGTCTTGCCAAGTTTGGAAAATACACAGAATGCTTTGATTACAGGATTACAATGGATTTAATTTTTGACATTAATATTTCTTTCATACTTATGAATTGAAGTGCCTTTTAAAGTTAAAACTTTGAGGCTTTCCATTTTATTTTATAAACTGTAATGAATAAAATATCCAGATACTATTAAATAGATGTGGAATTTATTTCTTCCTTACCCTGTAGACTTAGAAACCAAGAGCAAGTTTATAGAATGAAGCATTTTGAAATCATTGACAAGCACAAATGATGCTGTTAGCATGCCATATCTAGATTGTAGTGCCTTTGAGGAGACAATGTTTTAGATGGTTTTTAAGCTATAATGGGAAGAAGTAAACAAGACCTTTCCCTAGCTATGTACTGAAAAAACCCAGTTGTGATTGGGAAGTATTGTTTGACTCATAGCCAGCTCATTTTTCACCAGAGATTCCTGCACACCCACAAGTTTGGGGCATTACTAATGATGGTGAAAATGAGGTGGGATGAAGTGGGGGTCTTGCAACAGAAGGCATCTAATTAAGAAAATCTACAAAAGTGACAAAGATGCTATTCTAGAAAGTTAGAATCATTTTATTTCAGGGAACAAATTCTGTAGTTTTGAAGGGAGAAGGCAACTACTATGAAATATCTTTCATTTAATTAAAATCAAGATTTATGTGGTTTGCTGCTGCTGTGTGAGTGCCATTTTGACTTTTGTTTAGTTACTGTCTGGTAGTTTACAAGGATTCAAATGTACTTTATTAGGGGTTAAGGGATTTCCTTTGGTAGATGTCTAACTTTTTTCTGCAAAATCCCTTGTGTTCATCTCTGTCATCAGGTGTGGCAATAGTCATATATCCTGGGAAAATCACTTTTAAAGACTTTCAAGTGGAAAGGATCATGGGTACTTATTGTGAGGAAACAGGGAAGGCAGGAATTATGTCATTTCATTCAGGAATTAGTTTTAGAAAGTTCATTGAGGAACTAGTATTTAGGAGTGGTGGATATTTTTAGCTTCTAAGTAAAATCAGGATTTTTCCTTAATAAACTGGGAAAAAGTCCTCTAGTTCTGTGTTTTCTGCATGTCAGGAACTCTTGTTGGGCCATGGAATTGATTTCATAGGTTGCAGTTAAATGGTAGAATAGAGTAGACCACATTAGAAGATATCAGGGAGCAGGTACATTGTAGGATTAAGTATTAATTTGTGAACATGATATTTGCATTTGGTATAGATAAGTATATTTCTATATGTATATAAATATACCTCATTTAAATGAAATGAGTTTTCAGTGTGAGTATCCCCTGAGGAAGATTGGAAGTCACTGAGTGAGTCCTCTCATTTCTCAGATTCGATATTAAGAGACTGACTTCCAGTTAATTTAAGTGGATCTCATTGAGGTGGCTCATGTATCATTGGGTCCGTCTTCTGTTAGAATCTTTGTTTTGATCACCTTTGCTTCATTTACATTTCACCTCCATACTTAAAAAAATGTCTGTATTTTTGTCACTAGAAACTGAGTCCAAGGTGCTGATTCTAGGGAAGTGAATCTTCATTGAACCTATGAGCACCATGCTGGGGGGTTAGTTGTTACTGGGGATGCCAAATGGAAAAGAATAGAACCTTTATAGCTTGCTTTATAGATAAAGCCTATATTCTCCGTAGGTTACATAGGTTAAGTGCATTGGAAAGTTGGAACAATAATCTAATAAATTTTATCAATAGATACAAGTAATGTTTATCAGCTTCTACCACTTGCTTCAGTTCAGTTCAACAAATATTTACTGAGCTCCTGCTTTGTGCCATGTATTTTGCCATGTGCATACTTCCTCCTATATGTAGCTAATTAAATTGATCCCTCACTTTGCTTGTGGGGTATCCCAGCAGGCTTACTGAAGTACATGGTGTCTTGGAGTTGTTTGTCAAAGATAATAGAGATGTAGCTCCATGTTTTATAACACAGTATGCTACATGGAACTCTGTCATGCTTGGTCTAGAAATGTTCCTAAACTCAACCTTTCACTCCTTTCAGAAGTCTTACAACGATAGAGTTCATGTGGAATGTTTTTCTCTATCTTGCTTTCATAACACACAGATCTTTACTGAAGTTTCTCTCTGTTGCTATTTACAAAGTGTCAGTACTGGAGGTTTTTAATTTTTCTTCTGACAACTTGAGAATCAAGGCAGCAGGGCAAGGGGGCTGACTGTCTGGAAGCCATGTGCCGTTCTGTTCCCACACTGTTATTGCTTCATGCTCGCCTTTATGTGTTTCTGTGTTCGTGCAAGTGATGTTCTGGTTTTTTGCCTCTCTCTCTTTTGTTTCTGAATTATTTGTACAAAGTGTATTCTTTAGTTTGGTTATTAGTTGAATATTGGCCAGGCAAGTCATTGCCCGATGCAGGTATGGCATCCCGGAGTAGTCCCCTGATGGCCCCATGGGCCTGCTTTTCTTGATGGCTGTCAGTACAAAGAGAATCCCCATGAGGCTGAAGCCGATGGAGGGCGATGTGTAAACAGAGCCTGATCTTGTTGGCGGGTCTCGAAAAGCTGCCTTTTTTCTTTTTCAAATTCTCGACTTTTTAATCTTCCGTAATTTGAAAGATTAAACTTGATAGTTTGTCGTCATTTTTACTTGTATTCATATTAGTGGTTTTGAACATTTTTCCATGTATTTATTGGATTCTCTTCCCGTTTTGAGTTTGTGCCCTTTGCATATTTTTTAGACTATTCTATTTGTTATTGGTTTCAAGAACTTTTTGTATATTATTGAAATTGTATTTTATCGTAGGAAAACAAACATAACACTAAATTTACTATTTTAACCCTTTTAGAATGTATATTTCAGTGGCATCAAGTACATTCACATTAGTATTGCACAGCCATTACCACCGTCTATCTCTAGAACTTTTTAATCATCCCGAAGTGAAAACAAAATAAAACAAAAAAACTGGCCATGGGGACATGGCACAACGTGGGTGCAATGTCTTACCTGTACATGTGTTGTACAGGCCCTAGGACCTCTTTCATACTTGGCAAGGGAAATGTTAACCTTTTCTCTTTCATACAACAGTAGAAAAACTACTTGAATGATATAATCCTCTCATTGTTTCTCTGAATCCAAAGCTTCCTTAATTATTGCTACTTCGCTTTTAAGAGATGTATTCATACGTTAAATAAACGGTGAAAAGCTGTTTTCATAGGACCATCTTATTGAGCAAATTTTGTTTTGTTAAGTCTTTATAGTTCCTACACTTTTTATTTAATCTACTGGTGTTTGATGTTTTCTTCACTTGCCAATGTGGTATTTCCAGCTGTGCATGGAAATTAATTTTCTGTTTGAATAGACAATTCCAGGAAACTATCTATTAAGGTTATAGGAGGCAAAGAGAATGTTGTTTTACAATTTTTTTCCTGGTATTCTTGGCATTATAAGGGGAGTAAAAAGATTGAAGTAAGAGTCCATGATTGGCAGTTTATCTTTTGTTTTTAACTAATATTTTATAAGTAAAATAAACTTTGCCACAGATCACAAAGGCAGTCAATAATAGAATGTGTTTGGCACTAAGAAACTTATCCTCCACTTAAAAACAATTCTAAATGGATCTTCCATGGACTCTAAAACCTTTCATGGGGGAAGAGACCCCTTTGTGTATCTGACACATTCTGTGGAATCTCAAAGTCAAAGATCTGTAGAATTTTATCTAAAACCCAAGGGTCCAGGTGAGTTTTGGAATTGAGAATTTATCAGATTTTTAAAAGGTAGTATGGAACATAAATCCTGTGTTACATGTCATGTCACTTTTTTTTTTAAGATTTCATTTATTTATCAGAGAGAGAGAGAGAGAAACTCTCATGAGCAGAGGTGGGGGATGGGAGGGTGAAGGGGCATAGGGAGAGGGAAAAGCAGACTCCATACTGACACGGGGGTGATCCCAGGGTCCTGAGATCATGATCTGAGCTGAAGGCAGATAGATGCTTAACCAACTGAGCCACTCAGGTGCTCCTCATGTCATGTCACTTTTAAGTGATAGAGCTCCATGCTCCAGCCATGCCTGCTTCTTCTCAGCTCCACTCAAGTTCTGGACTTAACATTCTTAATATTACAGATATTTTGTTTCTGGGGCTCTGTTACTATTATTCAGTGATTCTTTTGCTGAATTTAATCCCTTACTTGTCTGCTTCTGATCCTTAATACCTAGTTTGTTTGCCATCATGGTAAATGTCTCATCATACCTTATATGAATATATAAGAATATATGTTTGTGTGTCTACTATATACGTATGTATGTGTATATGTGTGTGTGTATATATATGTATTTTCTTCATTGTTTCTATTCTTTTGTACAGATTATTTTCAGTACTGAAATGCCTTTTCCTCTCTTCCTCCCCTTAAATTTACTCCCTACCACATCATTCTAGTAGGGCAATTTATTTTTTCCTTCTGTTATATTTTCTATATTCCCTTAGAGTTTTGAATCTACCTTTGTTATAGTATGTAGTATATTGCCCCTTAATTATTACAATAATTATTTTATTTTATTTTATTTTATTTTATTTATTTTTTTTTAATTTTTATTTATTTATGATAGTCACACAGAGAGAGAGAGGCAGAGACACAGGCAGAGGGAGAAGCAGGCTCCATGCACCGGGAGCCCGATGTGGGATTCGATCCCGGGTCTCCAGGATCGCGCCCTGGGCCAAAGGCAGGCGCCAAACCGCTGCGCCACCCAGGGATCCCTACAATAATTATTTTATATTAGCCTAAGGCTTCTGAGATTAGTACCTCTTTGTATGTCTATTCCTTACACAGTGCTTAGCAAGGCACAGATTCCAATATTTTCAACCCTAAGTAAATAGAAGGTATGTATTTGGAAGTGATAGGGTGAGATTGGGAACTAGGGAAAGAGAGATGTGCAATAGAAATAAATTTTTGAGGGGCATCTGTGTGGCTCAGTTGGTTAAGCATCTGATTTTTGATTTTGGCTCAGGCTGAGATCTCAGGATTGTGAGATCAAGCCCAGTGTTGGGTGGTGCACTGGGCGTGGAGCCTGCTTAGGATTCTCTCTCTGATCCTCCCCCCACGCTCACACTCTCTCCCTTTCTCTTTCTCTCTTTCTCACTCTCTTAAAAAAAAAAAAAAAAAGAAATTCATGAATAAGACAGAGTAGTTTAGAGTAGCAGTGCTTTTGTTTATCTTAAATGCATGTGAGGATTAGAAAACTAAAAGACTTTCTTGGTTTGGAGTATTAGGAAAACTTCAGAAAGGAGTTGTAGCTGGAGACCAACCTTGGCAGGTGGATGGAATTGAGGTAGGCGAAGAAGAGTGCCCAGTGCTTCCCAGAGAAGGGAGGTGCATTGCTAAGGGAATGGGTGTGGATAAATGGAGAAGATATTTAAGTTATTGGCCAATTATAATATAAGTTCTAAATTAGGGGCACCTGAGTGGCTTAGTGGTTGATCATCTGCCATTGGCTCAGGTCCCGATACCAGAGTCCTGGGATCAAGTCCTGTATCAGGTTCCCTGGAGGGAGCCTGCTTTTCCCTCTGCCTATGTCTCTGCTTCTCTCTGTGTGTCTCTCATGAATAAATAAATAAAATCTTTAAAAAAAAGTTTTAAATTAGAAGAGTGACAGTAGAAACAGGTCAGTAGGGCCAGTAGGGCTGGATTACACAGAGCAATAAATATATTGTAAAAATAAGTGGATCTATTTGGAGTAAGATGTCATTGCGAATTAAAGAATAGAACAGGAATGATATGTTAAAAACATTTCTGAAAATAAATTTATCCACAGCATATCCAGTTTACATGAACTAAAGGATGGGGAAGGGGCTGAGTTACATCCTTGTGCTGAAAACCAGTCGGAGATCATAAGGGTCTGAACTGAGATGATGCTAGTGAGACTGAGAATGGAGAGAGAAGAGTGTCACTTCTGAAAAGTAAAACCGTGATGTGATGATTAATTTTTGTATCAATTTGACTAGGCTACTGAACGCCAAGATATTTGGTCAAACATTATTCTCACTGTTTCTGTAAGGGTGTTATTGAAATTAACATTTAAATTTGTAGACTGAGTAAAGCAGACTGAGCCTGCATAATGTGGGTAGACCTCATCCAATTAGTTGAAGGCCTGAATAGAGCAAAGGGCCAATAACCTCCCCTAAATAAGAATTCTGCTTGGCAGCCTTTGAGCTGGAACACTGGTTCCTCCTGGTTCTTCAGAAGCCTGCTGACCTTTATTTATTTATTTATTTTTTAAAAAAAGATTTTATTTATTTATTTATTAATGAGAGATGGAGAGAGGCAGAGACAAGGCAGAGGGAGAAGCAGGCTCCATGCAGGGAGCCTGACATGGGACTCCATCCTGGGTCTCCAGGACCAGGGCCTGGGCTGAAGGTGGCGCTAAACCGCTGAGCCACCCAGCCCGCCTGTCTGCTGACCTTTAATCTTAAATGGAGACACCAGCTCTGCAGACTTTGGACTTACCAGCTTTCACATTGTGTGAACCAACGCCTTATAGTAAGTTTCTGTTTGTTGGAGAACTCTGACTAATACCTGTAGGCCATGGAGACTGACCATATATGGATGCTACAGGTGAGGGAAGAATTAAAGATGACCTAAAATTTGAGAACGAGAATTCTGGAGAATAGTAATAGTAGCAATAGAGGAAGTTGAAATAGGAAATCAGTCCTAAGAGAGCATATGTTTGGTTTTGTTCTTGTTGATTCTGAAGTGGTATCAGAGATTCAAGTGAAATTATTTTAAGAAGATGTAGTAACGTAGGTAGCTCTAAGGTAGCTCGAGAGGGTTAGGGTGGGTGTGGCATCTTGGAATCCTATGCAAGCAGGTGAACAGAGGTCTCCTGGCAGAACAAAGCCCACAGGGGAGTGAGAGAGGGAAGCAGAGGGTAAGGTGGGAATTATGGACCTAGAGAAGAAAGATGAGTCAGTACATAAAAACCTAGTTGGTGATAGAGTTCACTCTTGACATTGGTTTGTCTGCCTGGTGCGTGAGAATGTGAGCTCCATGATGGCAATGGTTTCCCCACTCCTTTTACCCCAGTTTTAAATATTGTGCTTCAGATTGGTGAGATCTCTAGAACATTACTTTAACCTTTATTTTTCACCTTATTTTTTAAAAAAGATTTTATTTATTCATGAGAGACACAGAAAGAGGCAGAGACCTAAGCAGAGGGAGAAGCAGCTCCATGCAGGGAGAAGCAGGCTCCATCCTGGGACTGCGGGATCACACCCTGAGCCAAAGGCAGATGCTCAACCGCTGAGCCACCCAGGCGTCCCATATTTTTTTACCTTAAATGAAAAATGAAACAGGAATTAGGATTTCTTTGCTCTAATCTTGACCTGGCATGGACTTAGACATATAGAATCCAGTTTCACATTTTAATTTCTAGAACTTTGATTTCCTTTTCCAAAATCTGAAGGTTGATTTAAGAACTTTTAGGATTTTCTTATAGCTGAAAAATACTGGGGAAAAGTATCTATATGTCAAAAGAGGCAAAAGTGGCCTTGGGTAAATTCAGAAAATAAATTTTATAACAAATCTTCCTCACACTTTTTGGGAAGTTTTTAATTAATTCAGTATTAATCAGAATATTATAATATATTAAATGAAAGCTTTTATGTAACCTTGTCTAAAAGCATCTTTGGACCAATGGATTTCCTCCTAAATATTAAAAATGTGATTAAAAAATTTTTTACAGGGGGCCTAAACCTATTTTATATAGCTTTAAATTAATATAGCTGTAACCCCCCCCCCCCAGAAAACAGAAACATACAAGCCGCATTTTTCCTTAAACTGTAATACCGTAAAGAAATTTCAGTTCTCATGGAATTTTTATTCTATTACAAAGTCTTGTAACTCTTCAAAGCTTCTCATAGAGTTAACTTACATAATTAAAACAGAAGGATCACTGGTTAAAATAATTCTGTATCTTTACCATACCTTATTCAAAATTATGTTGCACCTCCTCATATGTTTCTAGATCTGTGCTAACATCATACAATCTCACAACACCCATTTTTTTTAAAAAAGATTTTATTTTATTTATTAGAGACAGAGAGAGAGAGAGAGAGAGAGAGAGGCAGAGACAGAGACACAGGCAGAGGGAGAAGCAGGCTCCATGCAGGGAGCCCGACGTGGGACTTGATCCCGGATCTCCAGGATCAGGCCCTGAGCCAAAGGTGGCGCTAACTGCTGAGCCACCAGGGCTGCCCTCACAATACCCATTTTTAGTCAGTTTGGGTATTTGATCAAAGCATGATGTTTAAATTATAGTATATACCCTTTAACAATTTTTTCACCGTACAATTTAAAATATGACGAATTTCTAAGAAATTTGGAAAAAATGTGATTTAAAAAAATGTACAGTGTATATGTTGATATACTATATGTGATACAGAAACTATTGAACAGATGGGGAATAGGTGCCATAAGCTTTAATCCAAAGGCATTTAGATACTAACATTAAAAAAAACATTTTGTTTATTAAGTGGAACTTGTGCCCCCAAGATATGCATTGTGTGTTAAATACTATTTTTAATTCTAATTGTCTGTCTTCATACTTCCTGGTGTGTAAGGGCACACTCTCTGTGGTCATTCTTTCTTAGTGACCAAATCTATTATTTGCAGATTCCATCTGAAAATAATCTGCCTTAGACTAACAAAGTGCTGGGTTTTTTGGTTTTGTTTTGTTTTGTTTTGTTTTGTATTTAATGTCTCTTTTGTTTGTTTTGAGGCTCTTCTTAATTGATGACCGTTAATAGGTAAGAATTCTCTCAGGAAATAGACAATGTCACCACAGCAATCAGATATGCACTTTTCTGATACAATTTATCTACAGAGTAATATCTAGAAATATTGCCTATTTCCAGTAGTGATACTTGAAAATTATTTATTTTTACTACCTAGAGATCCCAACTTTCTGGATTTCTTATGAAGGTAAGTAATTTATTTTACTTTTGTGTATATTCATACTCAAATCACTTAGTTATTCATGTTGGTCAGCTGACACCTTAGTTTTGTTTTTGTTGTGTATGGGCATGAGGATCTGCTTTTACTATTTGCTTTGTAATCAGATATAGAAGAGATTAAAAAATAAAATATACATATTTGGGAACATAAAAAAGCATTAGAAAAACTTGTGACATCTCTGCTCCATTTAGAAGTCACACTAATGACTGCTTTGCTTCTCAGTAATTTTCCATTTGTAACATTTTATACCTGGATACACAAATGTAATGCAATTGAACAAGAAAACAATTATCTGTCTGGTGGAAATAATGTACTTATCTCATTGAAACAATTGACTTGTTTAAAAATACACAGAAGTTCTGCTCAGACTACAGTTACCTGTAATTTGTGAAGAATTTCCAGGAAGAATTAAAATTCTCTGATGTAATGGGACCACCTACTGAATCTCTTGGTTGTGAATGATAAATTTCCATTCAGAATTCCCCTGTCATGCAAATCTCTATTTGGAATCATTTTGGTTTTGAGAGCCTTTTTCAATAATCTCTGAGTTTTGGCTGGATCCCTGGAAAACTGCACGCAAAGGCTGTATCTTCCAGTGAAAGCTTCATGTTGACTTGTGGGTTCTATGTCAGTGGAACATTTCAGCACTTTTTGGCTTGGCACAAATGTTTCTTGGCATTTTCTGAGGAGTTTGGCCCAACCCATCTATAGGATCACACTAGATTCTGGATAAACTCTTAAAGCCATCATTCATCTGCAAGCTAATTTGGGATTTTATTGGATTTTGGAAGTGGACTAACACCATTGAGCAATGAGGATTCAATATTTTTAATAATATTTCCAAGGACATATGTACTTTAAAAATAATACAAGGAAAAGTGACTTTTCCCTTAGTACAGTGCTTATTCTTCTTATATCTGATCTTTTCACAGAGGTCAATGTCCTGTTTTAATTTCTCAGTATGTTTTTTTCTTTCTTCACCAGTTTCTAAAGTTATTGCAAATCAACAACGTTTTCTTCTTTCTGAGAGATTTCTCTGGCTCTGGCTGGCTTTAGTCTTATGATGTGGGACTGATGTGGGTTTTCATTTTTCACCTTAAAAGTACTGCCAAAGCTAGTTAATTTTAGTTATAACATCATAGAATGTTGGTGCCTCTAGGTGCCTTGAAGATGGCCTTGTCCAGTGCTCTCATTTCAGGCTCAGGGGAGCTGGGCCTACTTATTTGACACAGGAAGCTTAGGCTGGAACTTATGACCACTTCTCAACTGAGCTGGTCTGTGGAAGCCATCTCTCCATTCTCCGAAAATGCTTAAGATCCATCCTTCTTCTCTATCTCAGATTTTGTATCTTTAGGTTGTTTTCCTTAATGCTTTTAAAATAACTCCCCATACTTTCATGAATTTGGAAAACCAGAAAAAACAAACAAACAAACAAACCTGTTTTACATTTGGTTAGGATTTCAAAATATTATGTACTACACCATTCTCGTTTGAAGCCATCAAGAAATACATATAAGAGAAAGGGGAAAAAAAAAAAGAGAAAGGGAAATAGATCAAAATTATTGCCTTCTTACAAATAATATTGGGTTTTGGACCACATGGTAGACTCAAGGCTGAAGCTGGCTTCCTGTGCCTCCCAGGGCTCTCTACTGAACTTAGCCACCCAGTCCTTGATGGAGAAGTGTGGATTGGCAAGTCCCCACCCTACCCCCATGCAGGACCACTCTCAGGAAGGACTGTCAGGGCAGTATCTCTGAGAGACCTCACTGGGAGGCCAAGAGCCTATCACTCGGGTGCTTTCCAAGGACTCTGGCCAATGAAAGCAGCCCTCCACCACTCATAGGAAGCAGCTCCTTTCAGGTAGGTCACCTTTTGGTGAGTGTCTTCATCTTCGTCTTTTTCTTTTTCTTCTTTTCTTTTCTTTTTTGCCTTACCACTCCTGTTTCCCATCAGCATTCTGACACCAGTGTCATTTACATTTTTCCCCCTACATAATGAGTTATGTTCCCATTATAATCCTGAATCGAGTCGAAAAAGCAAGGGTAAAGAAGTCAGCCTAGGCAACTGACCATTTGCATTTGAGGAAAATAAATGAGAATTAAGCAGTGGTGACGAGAGTGCTTTGAACACATGCTCAGAATATTCTGAATAATGGGAAATGAAGAACTTTTACTCTGTCATCACCAGGGTATTGTTCTTCTGACATTTAAAAAAAAGATTTTATTTATTCATAAGAGACACACAGAGAGAGACAGAGATAATATAGGTAGAGGGAGAAGCAGGCTTTCTGCGGGGAGCCTAATGTGGGACTCTATCCCAGGACCCTGGGATCAGGACCCAAGCTGAAGGCAGACGCTCAACCACTGAGCCCCTCAGGTATCCCATCTTCTGACATTTTTTTTAAAAGATTTTATTCACTTATTCATGAGAGACACAGAGAGAGAGAGGCAGAGACACAGGCAGAGGGAGAAGCAGGCTCCATGCAGGGAGCCCGATGTGGGACTCCATCGGGGTCTCCAGGATCACGCCCTGGGCTGCAGGCGGCGCCAAACCGCTAAGCCCATCTTCTGACATTTTTAAGAGAAAGCTGAGGGGAGACTTTTCCTATCTATTTGTTGTCCTGCTTCAGCTCTGTCAGCACCCACCATTATATTTTAATAAATATGTTCCCCAGTACCTATAGGCAGAGTCAAATGATTTTATTTTGTTTTGATTCTGTCTCTTTCTGAATCTGAATTAAGTAAAATTTCAGGTCATAGAAGTGTCTTAGACTTTCTAGTTGATTTTTAGTTTGATGGAATTAAATGTCTACTAGGTTTCATGACTTTGTATTTTTTCAGATATTTTTTAAGTGATCACCTTGTTTCTTTACCTTCTCCAGCAACAGTTGAAGAGAGCTACCTATGAGCCTAAAGAATGTTTAACAGTATCCTTCCTATTAAGATTTCTTTCTTTAGGGTTTCTTGCCTTGTGAAAGATGTTGCATCTGTGCATAGACACTTTTACTTCATTCAGAGGTAAATTAAAACTAATAAAAAATGATAATGTACTGGACTCTTACAGATTCTCCTCCCACTAGTACACTCATTTAGATTTTGCTTCCTTTTAGTAGGTTCAAGGCCATTTAGTTAAAAGGATACTGAATTGCAGAGTAGATTTCAGATTTTATGTTTTAAGATGTTAAGATTTAAGATATTTTAGTACATTCTTGGAATCAAAACCATCACCTTTAAGATTGTTTCTGAAGAAGTGGTTGAACTGACATCTCTTGAATCATCATAATGTTTTTGCTTAGTGGGCCTGTCAAGGGCCCCTGAGGAGTGGCACACAGCAAGTTACACAAAGGTAATCATGATAAACAGCGGAAGGCACTGGGCCAGCAGAGACTAGCAGTGGAGACCTATGGACCTGGATTGAAACTCAGTTCCACCAACTGACTTTCACAATCTCCCTGTTGGTGTTTGCTTATCTGCACAGTGGGCATGCTAATTAATGCTGTCTATTTCAAAAGTCTTGTGAGAATTAAGTGAATTGATACCTGGAAAGCACTTTAGAACAGTGTTTGAAACATCATAAATGCTTTATAAATCTTAGCTGTTGAACAGTCTTCACATTCCTAGTTTGAGGTAGTGGATCAGTGTTTACCTGTATTTTAAAGTGTTTTTCTATAATACTACACTATTATGTAGGAAAACAGAACTAGAAAGATATCTGAGGTTCCTAGCTTGCATTTTTAAAGGTGAACTGTGCATCAAAAGACTATGAGCCTTAATTTTGTATAATGTAATATTAATAAATAAATATAATAAATAAATATAGACTCTTTGGTTGTCTGTGTGAAATCAGTTGATGATTCCAGGCAATTTATTTCCCACTGTCAAACTGTTTATAGTTGTCTTCATTGTTGTCATTGGATTTGGCCTAAAATTGTCATGTAGTCGTAGTTGCTCTGATTATAAGGGGAATATTGAGGAAATAAGTGTCCAGTTATTAACAGATAAAGAAGCATAAAATATATGGATATTTTTGAGGAATGTAGGATAATCTAATAGAAGGTATAAAATAACTTAAGGAGAAAATTTCCTAATATAATGTATATGTGTTTGTGTGTATGGGGTGTTACGTGGACATGCCATGTAAGAAATAGTGAAGGGAAAGTTTCGGGGGAACCTAAAAGTTTTACTTTAGTTTGTATAATAATTAATTTGGCTACATCAATATCAGGAAAATAATTAGAATAACAGATTATGTTTAGTGCCTAAAGAAATATGTTTGACAACTTTTAATTTTCTTTCCTCCTACACACCACTTCCTAGTTTGTTTCTGGCACACCAGATGTGTCTCAACACAGTGGCTAATCCGGGTAGAGTTGTGTGAACACCCGGGCATAACAAATTTTCTCGTTTTCATTCCACTTAATGAAACTAAAATTAGAAGGAGCACTGTATTTTACAAGTAATGTTATACAGATATAAGGTGTAGCTTGCCCTTTCTCCAAACCTCTGCATCAATGTTCCTTTATTCTTTTTCAGTGTTCTTTTTAAAGCTAATATTAAAGTTTGTGTGCAAATGATGAATGTACACAAACTGATTGCAACCATGCAGTCATTGGTTAGACACCAATGGGCTACTATTGGTGCACAGGAGACAGGAGTTAAGAGGGATGACTGGTGGGGGAAAGTGAAAAAAAATTAGTCACAGGGAAAGTTTTTTTTTTTTTTTTGTAATACTCTCTTTTGTTTTCTAGCTTCTTTGAATGGACCAAATAACTGCTGTTTTTTATCTTAAAATCAGCTTTAGTTCTTGATCTCCATGGAGAAAATACTTTGCATAGGCATTTTTATTTTGTCTTTCATTTATTTACTGTAGTAACTTCCCCATTATTTTTAGCCTTTTTTCCATTTAAATGCCAGGGCATGTACTACATTTCAGAAGCTGTAATTTTCTTTCGAAGAAATTAATTTTGCTTTTAGCTTTGGCCTCATATGTGATCCTTGTGTGTGTCTCTAGTTTTAAACATCTACCAGTAATTTATATAACCATTTTTCTCAATTTTTAATTATAGAATAATATTACCAACAGAAGGGAGATATTCCTTACCATACCAACCTGTGCAGTTTGTTTCCTTTTGGCTTCAAGTCATATTCATTTTCAGTTTATATTGCCCTTTTCATGTATTATATATTCTTTAATGACTGGTTTCTGTGAGTGGTTGTTCGATAATCAGTAGTTTACTTAATTATTCCTCTGATGTTAAAGATTTAGACTTATAATGTTTTGCTACTGTATATTACATCCCCACAAAAATCTGTTTGAATATGCCTCTTTTTTTGTGTGTAGGTGGTTATTTACTCAGTTTAAACTTTCTGGCCTGATGTTATTAGGTTAAAAGTATCAAATATTTTTATGGGTCAAGGGATGTGATTTTTGAAAAATGGCTTTTGAAGTGCTTTGTCAAGTGGGCTTTCTACTGTAAATTTCCAGCAATAATGTATAGGTTTATCTATTTTTCTAAGAACTTGGATATGGTGTCTGAGAACTTTTGTATTTGTTAGTTAAATGTAAAATGATACTTCAGCGTTGCCTTAATTTGCTTCACTTTGATAAATAAAATGCTTGGTTGCTCTCTTTTTTTTATGTGTACTTAATAATTTGATTCCCATTTGTAGATCCTCCATATTATTGCCTCATTTTTCTTCTGAATTTTGTTTTTCTGTCAGATTGTTTATCCCCTTTTGTAACATAGAAGAAAACCTTTGATCACTTGTATTTGATAAATATTTCTGCAATATGTTGTTTTCTTTTTACCATGACTATTACTTTTCTTAGAAGTTAAAGATTGAACTGTTACACAAAACTTAACATCTTTTTGTTTCTTTTATTAAATACTCAAGGTTTAGAAAGCTATCATTCTTGCAGAAATACCCGATTTTATTTTATGCTAAAACTAGATCATATATTTATACGTATATACTCAGCCACACATACACAGAAAAAGATAAGGAGGCATTTGTATTACGACTATATTATACTTTATAAATTTTGACCCAATTTACCTCAAATCACCAACCAGTTATCTTAGTATTATTTATTAAATAGCTATTGTTTTGAACTTCCTTTTTATTAATATTTTTACGTATATTAGAAACTTTCCTGGACTTTCTATTCTTATTTGTTGATGTATTTCAAAAATAAATATCAAAACCAAGTTATTTAAACTATTAATTGCTTTAGGGCCCTGGGTGGCTTAGTTGGTTAGCATTTGACTCTTGATTTTGCCTCAGGTCATGATCTCAGGGTCATGAGATCAAACCTTGTCTTGGGCTCTGCACTCTGTGGGAAGTCAACTTGAGATTCTCTTTCTTCCTCTCCACTCCCTGCCTGTCCTCTCCTTCGCTTGCTGTCACTTTCTCTCTCAAAAAAATAAAAAAAAAAATACTGTTGCTTTATAATAAGTTTTAAAATCTGGTTGGCTCAGATCTTCTTTTAAAAAATCATTGAGCTTCTATTATATACCAGAAAAAATGTGGGTAGAGAAATGAACAATACCCAGTTTCCCGCCCTGGTAATCAACATCTTCCAAGGAAAATAGACATGAAAAAAAAAAAAAAACCCATTTATAATGTGATAAAAAACATAAAAGAGAGGTGAATATAGTACTGTGGTAGCACAGAGAAATAGCATATTTTCACCTGTTTATTTTTAAAACTAATGAAAGTTTTATATTAATTTTAATTGCTATTTTATGTCTACAAAATTACTTGAGAACGTTTGATTTTTTTAATCTTATAATCTCATTTAGGATTATTTTCTGTATCTCAATTAAATTCCATAGTTTTCTTTAATATGAAATAATTATGTACATGTTATGAGTATTATTTTGGTAATCTCCAGGTAGTTCCATATTTGATTTATTTCTTTTAAAAAAGCTTTTGTTTTGGGGTTGGCACTCAAGGAAAAATTGGAGCATATACTCCTGCATCTTCTGGGGTGGTCTCTCAAACATTCATTGGTATTACTTCTGGGTTTTGATAGGATTTAGCATACACAAGATGCAAATATAGATGTGTTAGTGATGTTAATTTTGAAACTGACAGTATGTCAATGAAAAATTCTTGAACCAAGAAAACATATTCTTATGAAAATCTGATTGAAATTGTAGAAAACAGTCTGTGTTCTATAGCCACGGAAACTTTACACTGTACATCTTTGGCATGTGAATTATAGTTTCTATCACTGCAGCTGTTAACTGGTGACAAGGAGGGGATAAAAGATACTCAGGAGTTTTGGAAAATAAAACAAACATATAATATAGTAATCATTTCTGGAATTCTGTGTACATCAGTTATTTAAACTCTCCTATTTAAATGCACACTCAAGCTCATTTCATTATTTCAGTTTTATAACGTATGCTTTATTTAAAAATATTTTTGTATTGGCAAATTAGGTCAGGAATAAGCAGGACCTCAGTGACGTAAATAAAGAAATCCCAATGGATGACTGTCTTTGGACTTTCTCTTTTGTGTAATTCTTTTTATGTACGAGAACACTTCTCTTGGCCAGGATCCCATTATAAAAAAGAAAAGAAAGGTGGGGATGTGGGGGGGATAAATATTCCCAGAGAGACTCCTTGAATTTCAGCCCTTTCAGTTACATGATTATTCTTGTGGTTACAGGAGATGAAAGAATAATGAGGAGTTGGTTTCCTATCTGAATCATAAAATATAATTTGGATATACACAGGGCCATTGACTTGAATAAATGGATGCCTTTTAAAAATTCTCTTTTGGGAGGCACACTGAAATGATTTTAGTGGTCCAAGTTCTGTAACCTCAGAGTAAGTTCAAGTGCAGAATTAAGAGTAGCAGACACTTGATAATAAATTTAGTCCAAGTGTTTATGTTTAATTTATGCACTTCTTTGAAAAAAATTATTTGAGACATCTTATAAGAATGTATTCAATTTAATAATGAGGAAAAGTATAGAGAAGAAAAGATTATCAGGAAAATATACATTTATTTATTTATTTATTTTTTATTGGAGTTCAGTTTGCCAACAGGAAAATATAAATTTAGTGGGAAGTCTTAGCCACAAAAAAAGCAAGTATGCTTATATTTATTATTCCTATCATGTCTTTTATTACATACACACATGCAATTATTTATTATTATTGTTACATATATTGAATCTTTATATTTGTGTTTTAAAAACACAGTTTTTAGGTGTATCATTTGGCTTTGGTAGTACTTTTATATGATTCCCTTTAAAAGAACTACTGGTTTACCTGTGGGTGATTTCAGATCAACCTGGTCAGTTTAATCATTAATTTAACAATGGAGGGATAAGAAATGTGTGGGAAAGAAGAGCAGGCATAGTAAACATGATGTAAAAAACTTACTGAATCCTCCATTTGAGAGAGAACTGTTTCTGTTTTATTTTTTTATTTTATTTTATTTTATTTTTGAAAGAACTCTTTCTTAATAGCTACCCAGATCATAACATTTCATATTTTCTATCTCAATAGCTAGCTCTCTTTTTTCCCTTAACATCACCTGCAGCAAACAAAACAAAAAATAACTCTCCTAATCTTAAATCATTTCTAATTTGTGTGGTAGACTTAATCATTTGTATCCAAAATGTCCTAGTACATCCATTCTAAGTTGTAACGAAGTCATCATTGATAACATAGAGTATGGAAAGAAAATTTCGAGAAAAATTAGACTTTTACTTAAGATATGCTTTGCTATCTGTTTATTAATTATGTTGTATAAACTATAATCTTCTATTAAGTGAAATAAATGTAAGGCTGCTATATTATCTGGACCAAATTGTGGAATTGAATCACTGAGATGCAGCTCTGATTGTTGTTGACTGTACAGCAGTCAGAAGAGTTAGTTCAGATTTCCCTTGGTTCAAATCAGAAATGGGAACAGTTTTTTAAGGGAAAAGAGTAGTATGTAGTTTTTTTGAAAAGAACTGGTATTCTCTTTTTGTCTACTAAGGACAACTACAAACAATATATACTGTAAACATTCTACTGATATAATGAGGAAAGTGAGGCACATAGTTGGATTTTTTTCAGACTTAATTGTGTTCATCAGACATTGGAATACCATATAAAATCCAGATATTCTACTATGTCCAGTGCTACAGCCTTGAATAAGACCTAGATCTGACTCTCAAAGAACTGAGAGTCTAATGGAGAAACTTTGAATTTATCATGAGATCGCTACTTTTCAAACAATTCACATTCAGTAAATTGCTGATGAGAATCATCACCTTTGGGCATTTATCACTTATCTAATAATGTAACTTCTGGCTAAGAGAGTTTCTTATTTCAGATACTGTAATGTAAATCAGCTTGTACCATCATTTTAAACCTTTTTCAACTAGAATCCACATTTTACCTTTAGAACTAGTGGATGTTGAAAAGAGTTCAATGTAATGTAATTGAGTCACTTAGAAGGCCTATTTTAAACCAGTCACTTCCTTTTCTTTCTTTGCACCCTATGACACACCAGAATCAGGAAAGTATTGTTTTTGTTTTTTGGGAGTTGCTATATGATGTGGAACCAAAACTAAGTTAATATGGACTGTGTTTTTCAGCTCAAGGTTGTAAATTAAACTGAGATTTTCTTCCTTTCCTCTTCTGAATTTGGGCCTGAGGAGTTTCTCATGTTATAAATTGACAATTTTTATTTATTCATAGTGAAATGATCCCTTTTATTTATAGCTAAGTTCATCATTTTAACACTTAATCCTCCATGACATTCTGGAGGAGAGGAAACTTGGCAACCATTCATTATTATCTGTTTTTACCATCAGAAGGTATTTATTTGTAAAGAGAGCATGGCAATGACGTCAAGGATAGGAATAAAATACTCCCTAACATTTTTATACAGGGCGGCCTTTCCTTTGGAGTCCTGATGGTAAATATGACCATAATTACTTAAAATGCATGCAAAGTCCCCTGGAGACATAAAAGCATGTAACTATAGTTGTGGAAGGAGAATGTCTGATAATAAAAGGAGAAAATGTCAGTCTTGGATTAATGATTTGGGAATCCCATCAGTAACCATCTACACAACATTTAACTTACATTTTAAAGCAGCTTACAAAGCTCTTAGTGAGTTGGGCTTCACCACCTTTGTGCCTGTGTAAAAATTCACCCATCAAAGAAGCCCACTAACTCACAGTCCCAATACTATTAATCTGGGACTTAAAAAAAAAAAGTTTGAGAGAGAGAGTGTGTGTGCAGGGTGCGGGGTAAAGGGAGAGGGAAAGTCATAAGCAGATTCCTTGTTGAGCACGGAACCTGGTGTGGGGCTTGATCTCTTCTCCCTGAGAGCATGACTTGAGCCAAAACCAAGAGTTGGAGGCATAACCGACTGTGCCACCTAGGCACCTCTGCAGATCTAAGACTTAAAAAAAAAATAGATTTTCAGGCCCTGATAGTGTATCTTGAATACAAATACAGTACTTAGTGAATGAGTTTCTGATGTTTGTTTTGAGACTGATTGTGCTGTGATATATTGAGAGAAGTCCAATGTAAGTTTTGCCTTTGCATGAGAGAATGATGAACTTTGGTGCAAGTGTTGGTATCCTCATGGTTTTCTTCTGATACAGTCATAGTATCCATGACTGTTATTTGACTTGGTCTCTATGATGAAGTTACATGTAGAGATGTTTGCTGGTGCCTGTTAATCGCGAACAGAAAGATCTACTTGATAATGGGTATTTTAAATCTGTCCCTGGAAAGAATGAGTTTTGTACTCATGCATTCAGCAAAAGGTTCTGAGTGCTACTTACTATTCTAAGCTCTTGGGATGAAAAATGTACAGTGAAAACCTAGGTCCTATGATAATAGACATTGTGAAGTGCAGCTGGAAAGACATAAATAAACAATGTTTAAAGCATAGATTTGTTCATGTAAAGTATGGTCATTGTGATTATTTCTATTCAAGTGAGTACAGTGTATAATGTAAGTAAATAATGGGGAAGGAGTGACAAGTGAGGAGGATGCATGGAAAGGTGTGGAGTTATGGAGGGGAGAGAGAGAGTTCATATTTCAGGCACAAAAGACCACTGCAGGGGAGTGAGCAAAGGGCTAAGTGGCATGCGGTAAAGGTTAAGGTGCAAGGATTCTCTTGGAAGGGATTCTTTAGTTACTGAAAGATCAAGCTGTTTACTGAGATCAGTGATTCACTGAGTTTCTTTTAGACAGAGTATTATAAAAAATTAGAATGCTTATCTTTTTAGTAATCTGCCTTTTTTAATGTTTCTGTCTTAGCACCCAAGACTGCCTTTGTCCTAATTTGATGGTTAGGATGATGATGAATAGGATGATGAGGAATACCACTGTGGAGACTTAAATGAAAGAAAACAAGGGCACCTGGGTGGCTCAGTCAGTTAAGTGTACAACTCTTGATTTTGGCTTAGGTCATGATCTCAACATTGTGAGATCAAGCCCCATGTCAGGCTCTATGTTGGGTGTGGAGCCTGCTTGAGATTCTCTCTCTCCTTTCTCTGCCCTTCCCTCACCTCTGGCTCTACTCCCCCTCCCCCAAATAAAAAAAAGTTTCCTTATTTATTATTCATCATTTTTATTATTATAAGATTCAATTCTAGGATGTTCTTCCCTCAGCCTTTATGATTACTTCTTTATACAATATTATTAAATTCTATTATGAAAAAGTGATTTATTGAAATTCATTAACCCTGTCGGTGGTGAGCTCTTGCTCTGGAGCTAGAGGAGACAGGTGTGAATCCTTGTTGCATTATTCACTGCTTTTTACACTGAGAATGTTATCTAACCTCTCTAAACTTTTGTTTCCTCATCTGTTGATAATTGTACCAACTTCATAAGATGAATAAGATAATACAGTCAAGTATCTTGTTGAGCCATCTTTATTTTTTTTAAGATTTTATTTATTTATCTATTTGAGAGAGGACAAACATAAAAATGTGTGAGTGAGGGGAGGAGCAGAGGGAGAGGAAGAGAGACAGTCACAAGCATATTCCATCCTCAGTGCAGAGCCTGATTTGGAGCTTGATTTCATGACCCAAGAGCATGACCTGAGCTGAAATCAAGAGTATGCTTAACCATCTGAGCCACCCAGGCACCCCTGAGCTATCTCCTTTTGATTGTTTCATAAGACGGAAAAGGTGTATTTTATGTGTCTCTCTCTCTTGGAACATCCAGAAAGGAGGAGGTTCTCAAAATTAGGTTTCAGGCTACCATATTCAATTTGTAGCCCATCTGGTATAGCTGAAGACCAAACCACAGTTTTACATAAACCTTTTCCTTATCGAAGGTAGTTGTTCATTTATTAATGCAAATGCATTGTGCCTTGGATGTGTGAGCCCTAAAAATATACTTCCAGGGATAAAAATAGATCTGTTGGAGTTCTGAGATGCTGCTTAATCAGAACCAGCTGCAAGCTGTCTAGAAAATGCAAGTTATATGAGCCAGATGGCTTTTGCCCTTTTTACTTTAGACAGCATGTAATTTGGATAACTACAGCTACAGTAATACATTTTGCCAGTCACACTGTTTGATAAACATATTTGTTGAGAACAGCCACTTCCAATTAGAGACCCAGTAAAATGTTAATTTATTTTAATAATTTTTCCCTCTAGGGTAAGACCAAGAATACTTTTAAAAGAAATGCCTATTTCCAGGAGAGAGTACTTTTCAAGGTTTATTGTATTCCAGTGGCCAATTTTTAGTTTTGGCATTTAAGTAACGATGAGGAGTATTCATGACCTACACTTCTTTTTTTTTTTTTTCCTTAAATTTAGTATATATGTGAGGGACCATAGTTTTCTGTATTTTATAAGTGTGTTTGTTTTACCTGTAGAAGGATGGTTTGGCTAGTTTTAACTTTCTTCTACACAGCTCTAATTACTATAAACTCTGATAATAGTTAACTCAGTATTGTTTGTCCACAAACCATTATTAATATGGTGTTTTTGAGATTTTACTTTTATGACTGGGATCTTTAAGAAGGAATTTTCGTTATTAGCTAGTGTAACCATGACTGATTTTCATTGACTGAAGATTACTGTAAACATAGTCATTAATATTAGCTGACTTCTAATTTCATCTACTCAGATAAAACAGCAAAGCTAAATGTTTGGGCTGTTCACACTCTGAAGACCTAAGCTCAGATACAGGGTGCTTTTAAGAGATGTGAAATTAGCAGTTCTATTTTTCACTGATGATACCACTCCTTGGAAAAGCGTTTTGAAGCCTGATCGTCCATTACATGTGATGAAGAATTCTCTATTTCTTGGGACATCTACTGGGCAAAAATAATAGATTGCTGAGCCCCTCTGAAGGATCTCTCATGTCATAATTTTTCCATAGTTCCAAGCATTCCAGCATTGTGAGTTTATTAGGACCTAAGTGTTTTTTTTTTTCCTTTCCAAGTTTAAAGGGGAGAGGATATTTCATCTATAGGAATAGTGATATTAGGACATAAATTTCATTATCAGAGTAAATGCAGAGTTATTTGCAGGTACTTATAGTACCAGGAACTCTTCTAATCACTTTATACATTACTGCATCTAAGCTCACAACAACGTAACATTACAGGGTATATATTTTTATCCTGTTTACAGATAAGGAGGCAATGGCTTTGGAGTATAATTGTTCACATCATACAGAAAGTGTCAGAGTCATAATTTGAAGCTACTGTTATTTTAATGGTCTGTCTGACTCATGCTATTTAATTCCAGCCATTCAGCTATGAAAAGCGGCATTTGACTTAGCCATAGCTGTTCTTTCAGAGATAAACACATGCCTCTGTCCATTCTTATAAAACAGTGATGCTTCTCAGAATTTAAGCTCAGATTAATATGTGAAAAGGTCTAATCTCTCTCACTTCACCTCATTAAATACACTGTAACTAGTGTACTTAAAAAATAAAAGTCATATCAATGGAGAAAATCTCATTTTGGTGCTTTTCCAATAGGTAGTTAAGAATGATACTTATATGTAATGCTTTGAGAAACTGGTAAGTTCTTCTGTGATATGCAACAGCATAGGAAGCAAATGTTCACCAGATTTACCAAATCTAAATCCTACTTTTATGTCTTTAACAAACTAAGTAATAAGATAACAAAATAAAGAATGCAGCAGTTCTTAACTATACCCTGTCATAGGCAGCAAGAAATAAAGCAAAGCATTATTTTATGAAGACATCTTTAGTTGTAGTTCTGTTCACTCAAAGCAAACTGAGGATCATGGAAAGTATTTTATTATTTCTGGCTATTTGGGGAGATTACACTGTTGTTATTATTTACATATGGAACCACAAAATATTTTCCTGAAAGATAATGTAAAATGGTAGAAAAGCTTTTACTTAAGTACCATAGTTTAATAGTGGGCGTCTGCTGTCTCCTTAGTGACAGTTGATGTTACTTGCTGTTTCCTGGAAATGAAAGGGGAATGTGGATCAAAAATACTACTTGATAGTAAATTGATCATTTCTATTCTCTTGTAAAATAGTATATTTAAAAATGACTTAACCCCTTTTTACGTATCTCACATAGTGTAGTCAATTAAGATACAGATTCAAAGGTGAAAATACTGTTTGACCCATTTGAAGAAAGCATTTAACGTCATTGATGGGAGACATAAATCATCTAGACAGAGTTTCAGTCCTTTCTTTATGTGGAGAGATATAACTTGGAATGACCCAAGAAGGCTCATTAGTCAATATATTTAAGTTTTCTGTTAATGGGTGAGATCCTGTAGTTGGTGCTATGGAACGGAAAAGGATACATAAAAAGTGATCTCTGCCAATTTATCTCTTTATCCTAATGTGGGTGAATTGTTCCTTTTTCACTCTATGAAGGGTTAGTATCTTAATAAGTTGTCTGCTCTGCTTAAAAGATTTAAGAAGGTAGTATTGAGGATCTAAAGAAATGACTATGTCCTTGTCTTCAAAGAGTTTTTATCATTTGGCACTGAAAGGATACATTGTTCTTATGTAATTTAAGATGTGGTCCCAGAATATTGTGACTTGGACTACTGACTCCAAAGAAAATAAGGTAGATGAAGAGAAATCTTTTGTTCTCCTTATCCAATGAGGAACTTTGTTGCTTTTGTCTTCTTGAAGAGAAGACCTGTATTGGGCTGAAAATGTGTGTTACAGACGCTTGGACTCCATTGGCTTATTCCAAGCTGTTCTTGTCAATCATATTAATACATATTTGACAATTTCTGAAACATATCTTGTTCCTTGAGAATAGAGAAGTCACTCATCTTGGTATATCACATTAATATGTAAGATCTTTAGAAGGCCTATTTTTCTCCCTTTTTTCATTAGATAACCAGAGTCTTATTTCTGTAAATAGGTGTGTAGCAGTATGAGATGTATGAATGTATGTTAGTGTGTGTGTATGAGAGAGAGAGAGCAAGGGGAGAGAAGGGTAAGAGAGAAAGAGAAGCAAAAGAAGGGCAATTGATGGAATGATTGAGTGACTGATTGTATATGATTGTGGCTTTTCCTGAAAACTTTCCAGCTGTTGTTGGCATACTGAAAAGTTTACCCAAATCTCAATACTTGTCATGGTTTTCAGTTAAATCTCTTTTTTAAAAAGAGAAGCAGCAATATTATATGTACATATAAGCTGCCTTTCCAGTATTTATAAATCTTAATTCTTTTTTTATTGTATTGGTAAGACTGTCATGCTGTCATTCTAATGTTAGCGGTGGGCATATGTACATCTGAGTTTATTGAAAACAACTCTATTAAATGCTTAATAGGGTGCTAACTCTACATCAGACTATCCTGGTTTGCTGTCCCAGGGACATATATTCAGATAGTTAAATTTTTTTTGAGAGAGTGTTCTGTTTTAATTACTTTTGACCCATTGATCTCATAAATTTATTAGCAGACTTCCTAATATTAAATCATTTTGGAGTTCCTGAAATAAACTCAACTGAACATGTTTTATTATTATTTTAATACCCTGCTGTGTTTGATGTATATTTCATGTAACACTTTTGCTTCTGTGCTTATAAATAATACCTGTAGTTTTTCTGTTTTGTCAGCTCTTTTTCAGGTTTCAGTTTAAAGGTTACTGGGCTCATCATTTATGATCATACAAACCTGCATGTTGTCACTTATCGTATCATTCCTTGTATAGCTATGGTAGTTTTGCCGATGAAGATAGTGAAGTATCTTGAGGAAAGGATCTTCTTCAAACACACAGGCTATCCTATCAGCTAGTAGAAAGATCAGGGTTACTTGGACACCCTAAAATAGATTTAAAAAATATCCCTATATTTTTCTATGCCTTCAATGTTTAAAGAACTAACAAATCAAAATCACCATGGGCTGGAAATTTATTTGGTAATAGTTGTTTACTTCCATCTTTTCTAGAATTGTTGGTCTGCTTTAATGTATATTCTGCTCTTCTGGGAGAATCTTTTAAGTTTGCTGAAATTAAAAAAAAAATTGTAAGGGGTGCCTGGGTGGCCCAGTCAGCTAAGCATCTGCCTTTGGCTCAGGTCATCATCCAGCACCCTGGGATTGAGCCCCAATCCGGCTCCCTGTTCTGCAAGAGCCTGCTTCTCCTTTTCACTCTGCCCCTCCCCCTGCTTGTGCTCTCTTGCTTTTCTTTCTCTCATGAATAAATAAAATCTTTAAAACAATTTTTTAGACTTTTTTTGTTTTTTTTTTTTTAAAGATTTATTTATATATTTGAGAGAGAGCATAAGCAGAGGTGGGGTTAAGGGGAGAAGGGTAAAGGGGCAGAGGGAGAGGGAGAGAGAATCTCAAGCAAACTCCCTGCTGAGTGCAGAGCTGGTGGGGGGCTCAGTCTCAAGACCCTGAGATCATGACCTAAGCCAAGAGTCTGACATTCAACCAACGGAGCCACCCAGGCATGCTGAAACAAAATTTTTTTTGCAACAAACTGTTTGTAGCACTCTTTATAATTCTTTTAATCATTTCTATAGTACTAATTTTTTAAAAAATGATTTTATTTATTTATTTGAGAGAGAGAGAGAGAGCATACACTCTCTGAAGATGAAGGGGAAGAGGAAGAGAGAGAAGCAGATTCCTCACTGAGCAGGAAGCCTGACTTGAGATTCCATACCAGGATTCCGGGATCACGACCTGAGCTGAAGGCAGAAGCTTAATGGTCTAAGCCACCAACTGCCCTTGAGTAGTGATTTTTTTCTCTCATTTTATTTTTTGGTCTTTGTCTCTTGAGAGCAAAGATTAGCTTTTTCTTCCTTCTCTCTCCAAATACCTTTGAGTTTATTTACTAGAAAGTACATATTTTAGTATTTTTAAAAAACAATTGTTTAGGGGATCCCTGGGTGGCTCAGCGGTTTGGTGCCTGCTTTTGGTCCAGGGCGCGATCCTGGAGTCCCAGGATCGAGTCCTGCGTCAGGCTTCTGGCGTGGAGCCTGCTTCTCCCTCTGTCTGTGTCTCTGCCTGTCTCTCTCGCTCTCTCTATCATGAATAAATAATTAAAATCTTCTTAAAAAAACCCAATTGTTTATATCTTTAGCATTTCTTTTCTTAACTTTCCTTAGCTATAGCTTATTCTCTTTTTAAAAAATTATTTACATATTTACATTGAATATTCTGTTAATTTATTTTTATTATTTATTTGCAAAGAGTCTTTCTAGCTAGTTTTTAGGCTTTCAAGTTTACTATCACTGGAGAATTCAATTTGTAGGACTTCTCTGCTGCTAGACTAGTACAGCTATGTTAACCTGTGTAAGAATTCTTTGGGAACATTTAGCTTGAAAAGTTGAAACTGAAGTTAAAATCTTCAAATTTGTATCAGGGGATCCCTGGGTGGCGCAGCGGTTTGGTGCCTGCCTTTGGCCCAGGGCGTGATCCTGGAGACCTGGGATCGAATCCCACGTCGGGCTCCCGGTGCATGGAGCCTGCTTCTCCCTCTGCCTATGTCTCTGCCTCTCTATCTCTCTCTGTGTGACTATCATAAATAAAAAAATTAAAAAAAAATCTGTATCAGGATTACACTGACAATGTCTAGTGTTTTAAAGCAGCATTTTGTTTTTTCTCTAATTTTATTATTATTTTTTAATTATTTATTCATGAGAGACACAGAGAGAGACAGAGAGAGAGAGAAAGAGAGAGGCAGAGACACAGGCAGAGGGAGAAGAAATAGGTTCCGTGCAGGGAGCCCGACAGGGGACTTGATCCTGGGACTCCAGGGTCACGCTCTGCCGAAGGCAGGCGCCAAACCGCTGAGCTACCCAGAGATCCCCCTTTCTCCAATTTTAAAAGCAGTACACATTATCCAAAGAATTTTGGAATATATGAACACACTTTTGATTACCACTACCGTATAACAAATTACTCTAAAATTTAATAACTTAAAACAACAAACGTTTATTTTCTCATAGTTCCTGAGAGTCAAAAATCTTAGAGTGGCTTTCCTGGGCTTTTCTGGCTCATGTGTTATACTGGCAATGGCTATTGTCATCTGAAGGCTTGAGCAAGGCTGGAGGACCCTTTCCTAAGATGGTTCACTTGCATGTCTATTGGTTGGAGGCCTCAGTTGATCTCTGGCTATTGGCAGAAGGTCTCAGTTTCTTGCCATGTAGATCTCTTCACAGGGCTGCTTGCTTCTGCCAGAATGAGTGACCCCAGAGCCTGAGGTAGAAGCTCTAATATCTTTTATGAACTACCTTTAGAAGTGACATACCAACCCTTCTGGATTCCATTAATCCCAGTTTACCAGCCTTGATACATTGTGGGAATTTACAGCACAAGGAAGTGAATGCCAGAGGTGGGGGTCATTGGGTCTCCTTGAAAGCTAGTCATCACCTACCTCAAGATATAAAAATTATCTTTAGTCTACCATCCACATGTAGTAGATCTTCCAGGTTTTATTTTTTTCTCCTTCCAATGCGGATGTAACCTTGAACATTTTTAAAAAACAAATTAGGGTACGTGCTGTTTTTAACTTTTTCTCACATAACAGCAGATCATAAACAATTTTCATGTATGAAATAGTATTTCTAAAATAGGATTTTTATATGTTTGCTTAGCATCCATTCTGTGGGCATGCCATAGTTCTAACAATCTACTGATGTTTTATAATTAGGTCATTTTGAGTATTTGACTATTATAAATTATTTATTTTTTTTGCCCTTAAATTCTTGAGCACATCTTCTACCATTTACCTAAAATAAATTCCTAAAAATGTTATTGCTGAATTGAAGCATGTAAACATTTGAAGGCTTTATACACATATTGCCTAAATATTCTCTAGGAATTTGTATTAAATTTATGTTCCTATTGACATAATAAAACAATGTCTGGGGGCATCCCCAATGGCCCAGCAGTTTGGCGCTGCCTTCAGCCCAGGGTATGATCCTGGAGACCCGAGATCGAGTCCCACGTCAGGCTCCCTGCATGGAGCCTACTTCTCCCTCTGTCTGTGTCTCTGCCTCTCTCTCTCTGTCTCTGTGTCTGTCATGAATAAATAAATAAAATCTTAAAAAAAAAACAATGTCTGGCTTATTATATGCTTAGCAATATTTGAAAAATAAAAGGTACTATATTTGAAAAATAAAAGGAGCCTGATAGGGAACATAGTAATTTTTATTTAATTTTTATTTTTGAATTTCTTAATAAATTTATTTCTTAATAAATTTCTTAATAAAGTAGGATAATTATTTGGCAGCCTTATTTCTGAATCCATGTATTATTTTTCTCCTTGATTTTTAGAAGTATATCTTCCTTATAATTATTTTTAAAGATGCAGGTAATTCTCAGTTAAAAATGTTATATATAGAAATATGAAATATTGAATTCAGTATTGAATTATATGAAATATATTTCATTGAACTTTTGCTTTGGGACTACACAATGGGACTGTTCTGTGGAGAGCTTGAAAATACTGGAAAGTAATTAGATGAATGAAGGACTTTCAAAGTACTGATCACTTAGTTTAATGGTTACTAAACTAAAGTCTCCCTAACTTGTATTTTATTATTTGAACATTGCTAGAATAAGGGGTTATGAGTGAGAAAAGATGCCTTTTTTACTTTGTTGTCAGCCATCTGCCAAAATTTGGTGAGTATTGAAGAATATTTGTCCAGGGCTAAAGGCATAGTTGAGAGTTGTCTAGTTGTCTTTTAAACAAACAAACAAACAAACAAACAAACAAACACACAAAACAAAAAAACACTCTCCGCACACTCATGGCTCTTTTTACTTGAAAAGTCTTCCTTCTCCAGCACATATCATTGGTGTTCTCAGTGAGGTACAGAAAAATTGACCCATTGACAGTTTTCTGGTTCTCCAAAAAATTTCCTTTTGATGATAATTGATTTGAGACTTTAAATGTTATTAAGAGACTTAGATAGTGAGCTAGGATTGAATAAGAACACACCTTGTCTGATGAGGGAGAAGCAACATAAAGCAGGGAGACCATGCAATCTGAAGGGCCTCATTTGATGTGCATACTTGTTACTTATTTGCTTTTTGACCTTGACCCTTTTATTCTCCATCTTCTCACCTATAAGGAAGGAGCAAAAATGCTTCTTTTGCTACATTGTTTTCAGAATTATATGCTATACACATAGTGCCTGACGGACACAGTGCAAGGTTACTCCTATGAAGCAGTAAGTACAGAAATGTATACTATTCTTGGAAAGTGATATTTTCACAAGATCTAAACAAAGTGAAAAATTAAGTCATTTTTAAGTGAACATTAAATTTATGCCATAATTCTAAACAAGAATGTATATGGTAGATGAGGGGAGACATGGACAAATACTTATTTTTTGCACCAGTGAAGACATTTCCTGCTATTATACTTTAAAAAACTTTTCTAAAGAATTCAAAATAGAGTAATATTAGCCATGACTTTCTATTCCGAACTGACCATGCCAGGCAAAGCAAGTCATAGACTAATAGTATGAATGTAAAAAGGAACCTGATAGATGGGATAAATTCTGTGGAACTGGCTCTGAATGTATGAATACATACACATTCATGATTTTGTTGGGTAGGTCTTGAACTGGATTTATTTTGTTTTGTTTTTGTTGTTTTTTTTGAACTGGATTTGAAGAGTGAATTAGCTTTCATAAAACTGAGAGGAAGTGTTCTAAATCTGGGGGTGATATGAATCCCTGCACAGAAACTGATACACATGTGGTGTTTTTCCAGGAGTAAACTGACCCAGCCTTGACTAGAGAATCTGCGTTTGAGATTCAGGATGGATAGGAGAGATGTAATCAGAATCTTGATTATGAGGCAGGACAACTTAAGCAGACATAAGAGCATCACTTGAAGCTTCTGGAGCAGGAGAGAAGTCATGATTCTGGGGTTTGAGGGACTTTAATCTGGAAATAATGCAGCAGATATGAAGATGGCATGCTGAGAGTTAACCCAATAACTCAGAATCAGGTGATCAGATTCCAAACATTGGATCCATCACTTCTTTCTTGCTCAATAACTTTTAGTGGTATGTTGTTCTTCTTGTTCCTTTATGAATTTATTAAAAAAATTAAAATGTGAGGTGGTTGATTAATGGTCACATTTCTTTGTGTGACTTTACTTTTTAAAAAAAATTTTAGCATGTTATTTTTCAAGAAGGCCAAGAAAGCACATACTTCAAAAATCATATAACTATAATTATACAATTACAATTACTGTAATATTTCAATTTTTTTCTTTCTTGGGATGCTCACTCTTAATTATCCTGGCTACAGATAAGCTGAAAAGGGAGTAGCATATTTTGAGGCCCTTTATTATATTTTCATTAATATTAGCCTTAGCATCCCATTTAGTCTTCACACATCCTTATAAAGCAGGTGATGTTTTCCCATTTTACAGATGTATACACTAAACTTTCTCAGAATTAGATCTCAGAATTAGATATCTGGTAAATGTTGGTGTAGAATGCTCTGCTTTTCAACACGATGCTTCTTAAGAGAATCTGGGGGACGTACAATTTTTGGCAGGAGGAATGGGTTCTAAACTAAGAACAAGTAATGTTCATTTTTTATGCCATAGAGATAGGGAAGTTAGTCTCTCTTGGAGGAATCCAGCTTAATTTTTTCTGAGGGGTATAATATCTAGTCATATGGCTGTTCCTCTGCTTCCTGAGGAAGTGAAATTGTTCACTAAATTGGGTGGTGGCCTTCCATATTTAAATATAGTTAGAGCTTGCTTAGTAAAAAATTAAAAAACCATGGGAAATGCAAAATATTTGCTCTTCAGAAGATTTTAATGCTCTTCATTGATGAAAAAGAGTATCTTGTTTCTACTATAATAATTATGAACTTTCTACATAACTATAGTTTCTGAAAGAAATGAATTCATTTACCATTAATGAAAAGAAATTACTTTTTCTCCTGAAAATTATGATGCAAAGCACAGGTTTTATGGGCTGTAAGGAAGTCCTTCACTTTTAGAGTATAAAAAACATTTTGAAAGCTATATTAAATTGGACCCTTTCTTATTGCTAAGATTTCTTTAAATGCTCTGCCTGCTATGGGTTATAATTCTTGGTTTCAAGTCCTAGTGAAGATGTTACTTGCAAGTTAAACTCTAAGAAACATGCTTTTGAATTCTTTTATAAGTGGCTCTTCTAATTGCAGTTCTTTTAAAGAGGAAGTTAGCACTTAAGTATCTATTAATTCTTGACAAGGACCTTATTGAACCTAAGCAAAAAATGTTATAAAAAGTCAGGTAGCTGTTAGCATTATGTGAGAATCTGAAACTAGGAGAGTAATTAAGAATTTCTTAATCTTTTATTTTTTCTAAAATGGAAAAGTCTCGTTTTTTCTTTATTATAAAAGCAGTTCTTAAATGTTGAAAAGTGTTCAAACAATACTCAATAGTATAAATTAAAAAGTGAAAGCTTCTTATAATCTTATCCTGAAATATTCACTGATTACAGTTTAATCTATTTTCTTCTAGAACTTTTTTTTTTTGCAATTATGAACCTATATTGCTACTACATATGTTTGAAATAAGGTTGATTATACTGCATATGCTATTTATTTTTTTTCCTTGCCGAATATTGACCAGTTGGTCTATTTCTGCATTATAGATTTACCTCATAGGTATTGGTTTGTTTTGCTCTTTTAATAGCAGTATGGAAAAAAAAACACCCATTTTGTATTTTTTTGTACTTCTCTATTTCCTCAGGTGAAATTCATGCCAATAGAACTGTTAGGGAAAGGTAATGCATGTTTAAATTTAAATATTTACAGGCGTACACCTTCATAAACCACTCTCTTTTTTTTTTTTTTTTATTTTTTATTTTTTTATTTTTTTCATAAACCACTCTCTAAAAGGTTTTACCAATTAATTGTTTCATTAGTATTGCATGAAAAAGTTTTTTGGCTTTATTCTATTATAATACTGTGAATAATTTTGCTGATCAGAAAAGAAAAAATACATATGTCTTTGATTACTGGTGATATGTTTGTGGGACCTTTATATTTCTCTTGGGAATAGCTTGCTTATGACATTTGCTGCAATTTTAAGGTGCTTATTTTTCATACTAATTTAAAGAGCTTTTTTTTTTTTTTTTTTTTTTAAGAGAGGGAGGGAGAAAGTAGAAAGGTGGGTTGGAAGTGATGGGCGTAGAGAAAGGGTGAGAGAAACTTAAGCAGGCTCCAGTCCCAGCGTGGAGCCTAACACAGGGCTTGATCCTACAATCCCTGAAATCATGACCTGAGTCGAACTTATGAGTCAAATGCTTAACTGACTGAGCCACCCAGGTGTGCCTTAAAAAGCTCTCAATATATCCTTGATACATGTTATAAATCATTATATACTTTGAATTTTATGTTTTATGTGATACTTGTTGCAAAAACTTGAAAAATGGATATATTCACATATGTTCATTTTGCTTCTGGTTTCTGGATTTTCTTTCTTTCTTTCTTTTTTTTTTTTTCCATCCTGGATTTTGTTTCTATGCTAAGAATAAAAACCACAAGTAATATATTTGTTGAGCACCTAAGCCCTTTGTGAGCATGCTCTCATTCAATCATCCTAATAACTCTATGAATAAGGTACTGTTAATTCTTCTTTTATAGATGATGAATAAACAGCTTCTTTAGGGTTATATAATACTAAGTGATGGCATTACCATTCAAATACAATCACATACCTCCGTAACCCCAAGATTTCTGATACAAATAACAAAACATCCTGCATTGTTTCTACTTTTTGTTTTGTTTATAAATTTTTAAATATAACAATCCCTATAAAATTCATCATTTTTAACAGTGTGAGGAATAATAGAGCTTTTTAATTTTATGCTAAATTTATAAATACATGTGTCTGTTTATAGACTTTTTTTATTATAATGATCTGTTATTTCTCTACCAATATCATACTGTTTAAATTAGCCTAATTTTTCTCTTTAAAACTCTTCTTGATTATTCTTACCTACTTTTTCTTTCAGAACCAAATGTTAAATTCAATTTATAAAATCTCTCTTCAAAATAGTTTGCAATTGTACTATTAACATCTTTACAATATTAATCATCCTATTCAGAAAGATAGTACATCTTTTATTTAACCTTTTTAGTAAAGTTGTACAATTAACTTCATTTCAGTTTTGGACATTTTATTTAAGTACATTTCTAGGTTAAATCTTGATTATGTTGGTTATTCAGATTTACAACTGCATGCCATTTTGTCAATGATGTATGATACTTGTCATTAATATTTACCAAGTTGATTTCCATTTTATGATTATTATGTTAGTTTGTGTCCTCTTTTTGTATACTAATTGTCAGAGAGGAAGGCATGGTTTCAGTATCTTGGTGATCAGAGGCTCTACTTAATGATCTATTATCTGAAAATCTAGTTTCATTCATCTGCTCATAGTTATTGGTTATTTGGATTCTGTAAATCTATTTAAAGTTAAATTTGAAACCATAATGATCTAAACTGGAGTTTTTCAAAACTGAACTGAATGTCATGTAGCACCATTGAAATAGGCAGAATTTCCCATTTTAATTGTCAGCACAGGGACGCCTGGTGGCTCAGTGGTTGAGCATCTGTCTTTGGCTCAGGGTGTGATCCTGGGGTTGGGGATTGAGTCCCATATCATGCTCCCTGTGGGGAGCCTGGTTCTCCCTCTGCCTGTCTCTGCCCCTTTCTCTCTCTCTGTGTCTCTCATGAATGAATAAATAAAAAATCTAAAAAAAATTGTCCACACAAATACATCTGCCCAAACAGTGTGATTTTTTTCTCAATTATGGATCCTTTTGCCATACATGTTAGTTATAAGTAGCTTTTGTATTCTCTTGAGATTGAGGGCCACAGCAACATCACACATACATAGCATGCAGAATCTCTTTGCCATTCCTTCCACTGCTACCGTGTTTTAGATAACCAAAAGAAAGGAGGCTTTAGTTTGCATTTTCTTTACAAAGTGTGGCCAAGAACTGTAGAAGCAGAAGTGAATGGTAAGTGTTTTAGAAATTGAATTTCTAAAAGAAATATGAGGCTGTATAAATATAATTATAGTAGTGAAGGAAGGCCAGAGGGAATCAGAAAAAGGAGAAAGGATAATAAAGAGGAGATGAAATGGAAAAAGAGTATTGAGACACCCTCCCTCAAAAGAGCTTGAAAGGAAGTTGGAGGATATGGGAAATGGAAGATGAACAAAGGGGGATGGCAGTATGAAAAAAATGCAATAAATAAAGATGATGAAAATTTAGTAAAACTGACTGATCCTTGCAGATATAGTTGGCTTAGAAAATAAAAAACTAAAAACCTCACTGATCTTTTCCTTTAAACTGCTTAGTATCTAAATAAAGAAGTTGTTGATTTCTCTTTAGCAGACTATTTTAGCAGTGCATTTTGAAGATTTCTTCATGGAACATTAGGATATTTTACTACCTGACTGAAAGTGAATAAACAGAACTGGAGGATTTCTGCTTTGCACATTTCTGAAGCTTTATTATATCCTTATATAGGTAAAGAGAGAAGTTATACACAGAGTATGCCAAAATGACCACATGCTTCACACTTGCACTACCTCTTTTTATGAAGCTAAATTTGGAGTTTTCAAAACCTCCTGTTTAAAAATACATGCCAAAAGACTTCTGCTTATTGCACATTTTGTTCCTGTCCTGTACAACTTAGATCTTCATTTACAATTCTTTTTGGAATGTTTTTCCTTTTGTCATAAATACAAAAGGAAGATATTGACATATAATCCTTCACTATGTTTTATGCAGTAGCATCATAATTCTCAAAATTTGAGAATATATATATTTTTTTCTTCAAGTCTAGAGACAAATCTTACAAGAACGTTTAATTATGTATTCATGCATATACATGGACTTTTAAATATAATTGAATGAATAAAAATGAAGTTGCCACAAATTAGTTTATGCAAGCATTCTTCACTTAAAATAACAGATACTTTACAAGAAAGAAACATTCTCTGACAGATTAATCCTATGATTTATATTTTTCAGTTAAGTATCATAAAAATTATAGATTTGTTTTCTCAAAAGGAAAACTTGTCCCTTGATTTTAAATGAGATGTCATATTCAGGAGTGTATCAGTCCTTTTAAAATAATATATTTAAACATAAAATAGTAATTTTATAAAATTCATTAGAAAACATATTTAGAATATTAATAGCTATTCTTATGGTCAGTGAAAATGTTAAAATTAGAGAACTAGAAACTCTCAAAATTTAATTAATCTACCCTCACTTCACTCATTAACCCATTAATCTACTTTCCAAAATGCCAGCTTGCCTCTTTCTAACTATCTTGAACCATATTTAACCATAACATGTCTACACTTTATTGTATGTTTCTGGACAAGATAAATTTAGAGTATGTGAAGTTTAAGGCTAAAATGTTGGTGAAATTGCTGTTTAAACTATGTTTTAAATGTGTGATTTTTTCTGCAGTGAACTAATGGATAAAAATGATCTGCAAATTAGTGAATTCTTAATGTGCTAGCTCATCTGTTTCCAATTTAGGGTTTATTTCAATAGAGTGCTATTTAATAAAAATTTTAAAAGTATATTAGATTGATGTTACAAGCCTAAAATTTATTAGATAGAAAATATTAGATGGGATTTGATAGTAAGAAGTATTTTAAGAGTAGTTACAACCTCACTGGCGGTAATAGTTGTGCCTGAATAGTGGATAAGATGGAGGGATGGCACCTAATTGTCTATTCATTAAATAAACAACAATTTATGGAGCACCTGCTATTGGCCAGGCACCTGCTAAACCTAGTACTATAGTAGTACACCAGACATGTATTCCCCATCTTTTGGAGCTGATAGATTATTACCAAAAATAGTACATAGATATGCTAATTTGGGGGTTTGAGTATTCTCAATAAAAATGCTTTTTGTCCTTGTTTGACTTCTGAGCAAAGTGAGATATGGTGGATGGGAAACAAAATTATAATTTAAAAAAAATATTTTATTTTATTTTTTATTTATTCATGAGAGACACACAGAGAGAGGCATAGACATAGGCAGAGGGAGAAGCAGGCTTCCCATGGGGGAGTCCGACATGGGACTCAATCCCAGGACCTGGGGATCACAACCTGAGCCAAAGGCAGACGCTCAACCACTGAGCCACCTGGCTGCCCCACAAAATTATCATCTTTATACTGATATAGGTGGCATTAGACTGTGTAGCTTGAGGACAAGTGGGCTTTCTAATATTGAACTTTTTCTAATACTATGAGAAATTTACTCAAATTGTTTTGAGAGTGGTGGGCAACTATAGGCTCCTCTGTGCCTCCTGTGACGTTAATATCATTGAGAAGTGAAGCACATGCTCTCTGTGGGTAGAAGGGTTCTTTTCTCCCCGGAGAAAGACACTGCGTTACCTTTTTAAATTCACCAGGTCTGTCCCTCCTTCTTTGGGGGAAGAGTAAGAGTGTCACACTACTAGTGTTCCTCCCATGTGAGAGAAACTTCAAGAGTGGGAGAGAAGCACCCCTCTCTTGAACAGTAATGGTGTATAGTATGTTAGAGTTTATGAGAAAGGAAGTATAGAATGCTGTGGGAACATAAGCTAGTTTAGGGCTTCACTGGAAGAGAGATTTAGATTCAAGAGTAGAGGCTAGTGTTAGGGAAAGAGTTTGGGGGCAGGGTGAGAGATATTTTTGATACATCTATAGCATTCAGAGCAGTTCACCATGGCTGATCACAGCCTAGACTGTGAGACAGAGTGGAGAGGTGTATGAGCTGTGGGCAAACCTCAGAGAATGTGGTGAGCCAAACTGGGGTGAATGAAGGGCAATTGGAAACACTGAGAGTTTTAAGCAGAGCAATAACATAATCAGATTTGTATATTAGGAATATCATTCTGGCTGTAACTTGGAGGGAAGCAAAACTGGAAGAGAAGAAGAGACCTGTTAGGAAAGGAGGTTTACGGTTGGGAACGTGTAGATTAGCCTAATTTTGTACATTTTGCCCTTGCAGGGCAAGACACTCAAGTAAAGATATTTAGAAGGTTAGTTGAATGCATACATGTAAACCTGTTATGAATGCCTTAGATCTGAAATACTGATCAATATATTTATGTTAAGCTAGGGCTGCTGCAAATTTCCTTAGACTTCTCATCTTCTGACAGAAACTTTTTAATACTCTTGAGTATTTTCCTTAGTAGTCTGGTGAATCCAAGTATTTGAATAAAAAGACTAAAAATATTTTTGAAAGAACGTATAAAAATTCACTGTTTACTGTAAGATGCTATTGATATCTTGTGAGTGTTCTGGTACATGGGAGAACAAAGGAAAAGCTTATTTTTGAGAAGACACATTTTCATGGAAACTGAACATGCTAAAAGTACATAGTCCTACCCAAAATGCATCGTACAACCAGTTTCTCTTAGATGCTGCCAAAATACAACTACTTAAAGGCTGCACTATTTTAAAAGATAATTTGTTACCAAGTTTGTTCTTAGGTACAAATAAAGAGCTTGGAACTATATATCTGATAAAGCTTCTAAGTCTCTATGAGAAAGTTCTTTGTAAAGATAATCTCGTACTACCTAGCCAAAGGTACTTCAGCATGAACCAACAATGCAGCCTGCTGCCTGCTATCATTTTTCCTTTATTAGAAATATTATCATATTATTATTTTTAAAGCTTTTATGTACTGTTTTAATAGCTTTCAAAGATTTTTTCCTAATATTTTGAGAACTTTTGTTTGCATTATTGATATGAAGCAGTGTGACCTGCTAGTGCTTACTGGATGAATTATATGCTTTGAATGTCTCTTTGTCTAAGTCACTGTGCTAATACATTTTTATTCACTTTCCCTTGTGTTATAATAATTATATTTAAGTTTCATGGCAATCTTCTCTAGGCTATATGTGCTCAAAAGATTTATTTGCATTTCTTTCCAGAATAAATCAAAATAAATTTTGCTAGAAGTGGCATCATATGAATTGAGTTTCTTTAGCTTGCAATTCCTCCTAATCACTGAGCTTTATCTGGTGGAAATGTTAATGTTTGGTTGCAAAAGAATTGCAAACACCTTTATTTATTTATTTTTTTTGCAAACACCTTTAAACCCACTTTAAGTCACATATACTTTCATGGAATAAGAGTGACTGCTTAATACTCAAAAGATTTCACTATTTCTATTCTGATTTTGTGATTGTTATTGTTTCCAAGCTATTTTCTATAAAGAATAATTATCTTTATAAAAAATTACATTGTAATTTATGGATAAATTCATTGTTAAATAAAGCAGATAAGCTTATGAAAATGAAGCTTAAAACTCCATTTTTGTGATAGGTATAAAACTCCTTTGATTAAAAGCCATTTTTGTAACACCACATCACCTAACATACAGTTTCACCCATACAACAATTTTGATGTTCTCTGTCACTGTTATAAAGGAAACCCGTGACATTAGAAGGAAATACTTCTAGAGAAAAAAAGGCAAATTATGTTTCCTTCCTTCCAGTGAGGTTGTCTAGAAAGCTCAAGCTGGCTGTGGGGTGGAACCAAGAAGTGAGAAGTTCTCCTTCAAGAGAGGAGCTGCAGTGTCATGACTTCTTCCTTCTCAGCACACCTTCTGTTTTTTTTTTTTTTTTTTTCTCTATGCCTCTCTTTGGTTCTGGGATTGCCATGAAAATGCATGTGCCCTCCTACCCTTATCTTTATGTTTTTACTAGGAGGAGGGCTTGAATTAGCACAAAGACTTTGAGCTCAGGAGGAGAGTTTAGTTTGAGAAAATTAGGCCGAATAGGATAAAGTTTACAGCCTACTAAACTGTTCCTGTTTAGTCCATGAGTTAGTAAAATGGAAGTAATGTTAACTAACTGCATACCCTGTGGAGAGTCAAAACTCAGCATGACTCCTGCAGAGGAGGACCTAGATTTTGTGGGTTGTGGATCTTATACAGTTTGGGGGTCCTCTTTAAGAGAAAGGATAAAAAATTACAAATAACAAAATGGATGAAAAAATCTTAGAAGGTGCCTAGACAAGGAAGGAGACCTGAACCTAAGCTTCATTAATTCACGGTAAATACACCTCTGGCCTCATACATAACCTTGTACCTATTAAGTTAAATTCTGAATTGGTAATAAAAAGAAATATTTAAAAATAAGTTTGAATGTCCCATTCTTCAGGAAACCTTTCCTGCTTTTCTCCAGTGTGATTTCACCATGTCATGTAGACATGGTGTGGTGATGATGCACTTGCAACATGCACTTAGATTCTAAGCTACAGGCACACTGAAATGTTTTGCTCAGGGATGTGTCTTTTGGGCCTAGCGCTGTGTGTGGAAGTCTGTGTGGTTGTTTAAGCTAGAATGGAAGGATGCTGGGGTCATGGTACTTTGAGCATCTTCCAATAGCAGCAGTTATGGTGCTGGACTTAATGTGGTAATAGAGGCCTTTAGTGCGATTACTTTCAGAAAACAGTTTTCATCAGTCATATGGACAGCAGCTGCCAAGTTCTGTTTTACTTGATGTTACTTTTACTTGATGTTACTTTTACTTGATGTGTTATATGTGGGAAAGATGATTTTCAACTATACAAAAAGTTTATAAGGAATAGGGTAAGAGTCCATCCCTCTGGTAGGAAGGAGTAATTATAACAGATCTGAAGGCATGATAAGATACAAAAGTGCCCTCTGAGGATATTTTACTTCTCCATGAACTCGTTAAAAATGTATTTCTTAAGACAATAAGATCAAGGCAAACACCATGGAAGGCACAATTCAGAGATAAATTCTCTTAATTTGATGAAGTTATACTTCATCTAACTGGGTGATGGGTTTTAAATTATAAGTCTGTTTACAGATTTTACAGTTAAGACCTGTAACTATATCTAAAAAATACACAAGAAATACATTGTTTCTGTTGAAAGGTATCTTGAGCTTAATATATGAAGGGAGAAAAATATTGGCTTTTCGTTTTTCTCCAAAGGAAGTCTATATGGTTTATGTTTAGTATTTATTAAGACTTAAGTTTGTTTTTTTTTTTTTTTTTGTGTGTGTGTGTCTTTATATATCCACACAATTTATTTTCAATACCCAAAAAAATGTAGGATCAATTTTGCAAATACTGTCCTCTGTTGCCAAAGGAGAAATGCCCTCTAACAAGAAATTTAGGGATTGATAGAAGCTGTATGAAAGATGACTAAACGGGCTATGTAATTTGCAGTGCTCAGTGCAAAATGAAAGTGTGAGAAAACCCTTTTTATAACAAAAATTAAGAATTTCAAGACCGCAACAGCAGAGCACTAAACCAGATATGGGGCTCTTCCAATCTTGAGGTGCTATGCAGCTGCATGGGTCGCATGCCTATTAGGCTGACCCCGCAGGATGTCTTTGCTTGTTTTATGAAAGCTGCTGTTAAAGACCTTACTTGCTATGTTGCCTGGTGAATTATACAAAAAGATTTAAGTGATAAATTCCTCTTTGATCACAGCACCAGAATAGTGTTCATTCTAAATGACTTAATAGGTTTTTTTGAGCTACCACAGATATGTGTTGTGCTCAAATGGGGTTCCACAGTCTGGGTTTTCTTGTGCCACTTCTTCTTTATTTGACTTAGGTTTTGTAAGCTGTGTTAATGGGTTTTGGGCTTTTGTGTTTTAAGCCATCTCAGATTTTCTCTTGAAAGTAGGTAAAGAGCACAAATAAACAAAACTTTTATAAGTGGTTTTAAAAGTTGGTTTAAAAAGCCTATCATCATCAACAATTTTACTGGGTGCAGTAATAGCTCCATTAATGAAATCAATGCATTCCAACAACATAATTATTTGTTAGAGACTTCATAACCTCAGGCAGAAATAATCTGGGAAGGAGAAGGATGCATTCCAAATAAGTAAGAGTACAGAACAGAAATTTCAAATAGCAATAAAAATCTTAGTCTTGAGAAAAACCTTCAGCAGTTAAGGTTAAAGGAGATGAAGACTAGGGCTTGGTTTATGCTTGGGAAAGGAAAATCCACTGGGTACACGAATAGAGGGTAGGGACCTGCTGGCAGACAGCCCTTTGTTGGGGTGATGTAGGCTCACTTTAGCTGTAACATATGCTTTTCTATTCCCTAAAGTTTCCAACAGCCTCAGCCAGTGTCCCAAAGGAGCAAGGAGCCATCCTGATTTACGGAGATATGCTCTGTACCTCCCTCCCCAAGTCATCCCACAAGAATTAAAGTGGATTGTCCTTCATATAGGACTGCTATGTTCAGCTGTACCTTCCTCCCCAACAAGGAGCACCATATAAGCTAGTGTTGAGGACAACCTAAGAACCAGCTTAAGTAGACTTAGTAAACAGACTCATTATTTGGGCATCCTTTAGAATGAGAAAATGCCTTTCCTTATTAGGAATAAGAAAATTATTTCTGATTAAACACCTTTAAAAATCAAAATACTTTGAGTTAATTTCAGTGTGAGTGGGTAATGGTTCAGGCAAATGGTAAGAGTAGTGATTCTTCATTTTTTGATGAGTGCTTGGTAGATGAGGGCCCAGAGCCTCTATATATGAATTAGAAGCTAGGGAATGGGAGAAATGGATGCAGAACAAAATACAGTGTTCTTCACTACATTGGTTTTGGTTTAGGTATCCTCTTCCAAGGGTGTTTGTTAAATTGAACTGTTATTTATATGTGTTAATTGAAGTATTATTTGATTTGAATGTAATCTTCTCTAAGTTTTTCTTTAGGGATCAAAAATATTTGTATTGCCTTCTCAAACCTAATAGATGTAAAATCATATATGAACACATGGAAAGATACACACTGATAAATTAGATAACATTTTTATAATAGTAAAATGAGAGCTAGTTAATTTCCATTAAAGATAAAATGGGTAGCCCAGGTGGCTCAGTGGTTTAGTGCTGCCTTCAGCCCAGGGTGTGATCCTGGAGACCCGGGATTGAATCCCACGTCGGACTCCCTGCACGGAGCTTGCTTCTTCCTTTGCCTGTGTCTCTGCCTCTCTCTCTATGTCTCTCATGAATAAATAAATAAATAAAATCTTTAAAAAAAAAGATAAAATAATGAGCACATTTGTGATTTGTACTGCTTATCATAATTATGAGATATGACATTTAAGCATATATAAAATGAGACTTAGCCTGAACTTTCACATTTAAAACACTTCTAAGTGTTTACCTTCTAAGTCCAAGTTGGAGTATTCTTTTTCCTAGTTACCATGAGGCTTGACTGTCTTCCACCAAAATATGTTGAGTGCCTGCTATTTGCCAAGCATGCTGCTAGAGGTTATAAACCCAAAAGTCCCCAGGGTTACAGTATAGGTAGTACACATTATGACTGTTACCTCTCTTCAGTGTTTCTGCCCCTTATTTACCATAGGCCCTAGTACTTCCTGAGATCACCTTTCAACCACTGTTTACAAGCCTCCACATCTTAGGAAGATTATAGTCTTCTCTCTGTTGCTATCTTTTCTTAAAAGCTTTTACTGTTTTCCTATTTGGAACTAATCACTTCCTCCCTTGTGTTTTCCAGATCATTCCATATTTTACTTTTCTATCATTGTCGTTTCTATTCATGTCTTTATTCCCCACTAGATTTCAGGTTCCTGATGACATGGATTTTTATGAATTCTTGGCTCTCTCGTCCTCATGATATTAGCAAAATGCCTTTCCCATAGTTGGTGCTGATTGCATTAAATCAGATTGGATTAAAATAATAGTTAACCATTCAGGTTCACAGATGGTTGACCCAGTGTGCCATAAAATCAAGCTGAATTATTGTTAGCATTCTTAATTTATATTTATTGCACAGTGTAAAATTTAATACCCAATGTCCTGTCCCTGAAAATCAACTATTGTTATTCTTTTCTCTTGCCTTTTCTAGTCTGGTCTTTTTGCACGTATAATTTCTATGAATCTGATCACACACCCATAATATAGATTCAGTTTTGAGTTCTTTATTCTTCTTTCAGATATGTAGGAGGCTCTTAATTAAACTAAAGAAACAATAAATTTTGTCAATTTTTTAGAAACTTTGTAAGATTATTGCCCAAAGCAGCCTTTTATTTCTGAGAGAATTAAAGAATTAAAGAAGCATGTCTGGAGGCTTCTTATCAAGTTTCAGAAAGTACATCCTTTCTAACAACAGTTCATAAATGATGCCCACGTATATGTATCAGGGGATCACCCCAGACAGAGCTTATTCTCCAGTGTAACAGCAGTGTCTAATAATTTATGATGAAATTCTAATTATTTTAATGGGATTATTTTGCTTCTTGGCATATCAAGCAATTTGTTTTACACCTTTACTCATTATTTTTCATTTTTAAAGACTTAAATAGAGGAGACATGATAGAACAGGAGTCCTGTTTCATCTCTTGGACTGTTAATTATGCCATGGCAGTTTCAGTACTGATGAGACCCCCAAGACAAATGAATCTTGTCGGGTCATACTTGGTTTAACGGATTTCATTCTTTATACTTCAAACAAGTTTTCTTAGAAAACCATTAATCACTAAACTATGGATTAAATGGTGACAATAATGGAAATATAACCAACAACAAATTGTTCATGGTTGGCTTCTTCAAGGATTTGACAGCTAATTTATAAAACAAGTTATTTTTATATAGTAAGATTTTGTGACTAAAGTAAAATTGCTTAGGCAAAATGCTCAGCATTATTTTGTAGTCTGTGGGGGAATGATGTATGCATAGACCTTCATCCTTCTCCCTTGACCCCTTTCCCTGCCACTTTTTGCAAGATTTCAATTGGTCCTGACTCATTGCCAGCATGTGCCCTTGAAACGTTGCTAAGTTTGCTAGTATAAAAGGCTATGAAATCTGTTTTATCTTGTCAACTCAGAGTCTGCATTGGAGAGCTTTCAAGCCATATTGTAGGATACTTGGCAAATAGGTAAAACAAAATTCCAAAGATTCTGTTGTAGGACAGTGATAGTACCTTTTTAGTTCAGGACAGGCATACACTGGGGAGCAGTTGGAGATGAGGAGAAGGAATTTTGTGACCACGTGTTAGGGGGCTTTGAAAGCCAGAATGTGAGGTTTGTGTTTTATCCATAGATCTGTGTGACATCTCAGGACCACCTATTTGGGATACCCCTGGAGCTTGTTAAAAATGCCCCTTTGTGATCCCTCTTCAGACCTATAGTTCACGTTACTGAGGGGTAAGACCCCGAAATTTGCATTTTAAATAAATATCCTAGATGATTCTTATCCCACTTTATTTTTTTTATTTTATTTTTATTTTTTTAAAAGTGTTTTCATCACCTTGCCTTCATTCTTTTTTTTTTTTTTTAAGATTTTATTTATTTATTCATAGAGACACAGCTAGAGAGAGAGAGGCAGAGACACAGGCAGAGGGAGAAGCAGGCACCATGCAGGGAGCCTGATGTGGGACTCCATCCCGGGTCTCCAGGATCACACCCTGGGCTGCAGGCGGCGCTAAACCGCTGCGCCACCGGGGCTGCCCCTTATCCCACTTTAGATTGAAAATCAATCCTGCAGGTAAAGAATTTGGTAATACATCATGTGTGTATGTATTTTAGTATGTTTTATTCAAATGGTAACATTTTTATGTGGTATAAAAGGGAAAAGAAAAATACATTTTATTGCTTTATTACAAACTGACACTGGAAATAATCTCTCAAAGGCCCCATGTGTACTACAAGCAGTGGTTTGCTGGTAAATGTTTAATAACTAGCTCTCTGAAAATGAACAAATAAGACCACACATAAGTCCTGATTTGTAGCATTTGTTGGTTTCAAACTACCAACTTAATGTCATTAAATGTAGAGTTGGGAAGACATGTACACAATTGGTTCTAGTTTCCTACTGCCCATGAGTTTAACTCACCTCAGTGAGTGCCTGATAGTATTGGTAGTATTGATGAATGTTAACATTGTGTGCATGTATGTGTCTGTATTACATACATAGTCATGTTGTATGATTATATATTGTCATATATACTATAGTATTATAATGTAATATATATATTTGTTGTATCCATATATATGAAAGCAATATTTTGTATATATATTTTGGTCACATGTATCCAGTTTTTACAGAGTTAACTATTTAGGCTGATAAGAAGTTATGTGGATGATAACAGATATTTCACCTTAAATATAACCATTAATGGTTTTCAAATATTACTCTTCAGTCCTGCAGATATTCTGAGATTGCCATGGCAGGGAAGATAATATCAGCCTTATTTAAGAGCCGAGAAAACAAAGCTGATAAATTTTAAAAACTTATCCAAGGATATGTGGCTGACTTTTAAGAGATAAAGCTTGACTTAGAAGTTTCTGGACTCTGGTAAAATCATTTTCCTTCACTCTACTCTAGTACTTAAGCTATAGGATACATAGAAGGGGAGCTATATGTACAGCGCTGAGAAAATAACACTATAAATGTAGCAAAATGATAATTTTGAGATATTAGTTGAAGTGCTCCTACAACCCTGTGTTTCCTTGTGTTATATACTATTTAACCTATCTCCAGGTTGAGACAGGTAGGGTTTTGATGCCACCCTCATTGCCAGTTCTTTTCTTGCCACATGGAGTGATCGAGAGCTCCGGGAAGATGATTCAGAGAATGGAAGAAAGCTAATGAAGAGCTGAAGTCACCCAGAATACCTCTAAATGTTTGTCAGTAGGTCTCAGGGTATGGTCCCTAAGACCAACCGCATCACCATCACCTGAGAACTGATTATAAATGCACATTTTTGGGCACCCACCCCAGACATACCAAATCTGCAACTGTGGGGCCATTGCCAGTGATCTGTAATCAACAGGCCTTCCAAGTGATTCTCTTGCTTGCTGAAATCTGAGAGGCAGTAGGCTAGGTCTTATCCCCCAGACCCAGAAATCCCAGAGGGGTTGGAAGGTCTTAAAGAGAAAACTTGGCTGTCTCATTCCAAGTTGACAGACTTTAAATCAGAAATAACTGAGTAATCACTAATTTAATTGCATTTATTTGAAGTGACTCAATTAAGTTGTTTGCTATTAACTGGAATTGGGGATTTAAAGTAGAAATTAAGTTTAGTTTAAGGGAAATTAAGATAGTTACATACACACCTGGGTTTGTGGCTTATACAATTGAATTTTCTATGTGCACTTTGAATGAGCTTGGAATTTTGTCCTGGAATGAACCAAACAGATGAAGTGAACATACAGACTTCGAACCTCATGTAGTGTCAGATGGCAGTTCATACACTTGACTGAAATAAGACTCATTATTTACAGCTGTGGACTGGGGAAGTAAAACATTTGGAATATGGCCAAGCATGGTCCATGTGTGATAACTGTACCATAACTTTGGCCCCCTCCTGCCCCCGGCTCTGACTACCCTAAGTTGACTCATTGTGCTTTATGTTTCTCCTTCAGCCTGGTGTACCTTCAACCATGGTCTTAATCAGAATGACCAACTTATCCCAGTTTGCCTGAGATTCCCCCCTCCCTTTTTTTTTTTAAGTAGACTGCATGCCCAGCATGGAGCCCAACATGGGGCTTGAGCTCATGACCTTGAGATCAAGACCTGAGCTCAGATCAGGAGTCAGGTGCTTAATCAACTGAACCATCTGGGTGCCCTTAGATTCCCCTTGTTTTAAAGTTGAAAGCCCTTGACAGCTCTGTGTGCTGGGAACCTCTTAGTTCTGGGCAAACTGGAGTAGTTGGTCATCCTAATATTAATTTACTCAAAACCATAACCAGGTATTTCTTTTGCTTTTTTTGCTGGTACAAGTTGATCCTATGTCTCTGACAGGCTGGTAATCCCAGTTTATGCTGCTCTTGGGGAACTCCAGGGGAACTGACTATAGGAGTTCCTGTGAAACAATCATTTATGTCTTGTGCACATAATATTTGTAGAAGCCATGATTAGCAGTTATTTTTAGCACCATTTTAAGTATTTTTACTGATTTGGAGATATCTAGTTACATATTACTGAGATAGCCTAACTGCACTTTATTAAAGCTTGGAAACATCTTGCTGTTGAGTGACTTCAATTAAGGAAAATCACTTAGAGTGAGATTTAAAAGCTTGCCATGGCACTGGGGCATTGATTATTTGTGTGATACCTGAAAGTGGGGTGTCTACGAAAATTAATCCTCCACTTATGGATGGGATATGGGGGTTCTGAGATAACGAGGAAGAAAAGCACATCTGTTAGCCTAGAATTGAAATGATAAAGGCACCTTGGGGAGTTTATGGCCAGAATAAAAGAAAATAATTCATGGAAGATATTTTGAAGAACAAATGGATGAAGTACTAAGCTGGATGATTGAGAGATTGATGATGCCTTTGATGAAAGAACAAGCAAGTCTAAATGTAGACAGTTGAAGTGAACTCAGCGTTAGAACTGGTAAGTGTCAGGAACTCAGATGATTCTAAGTAGTTTGAGATTTGAGTTAAAGCTTAGGAGAAAGGAGTGAGCAGCATATGCCCATTAGTGTTCTCTTATTAAAGGTGATGGTTGAAACCTTGGAGGTGGCATAGTATCCTTGAATAGGTGTGGCAGATAATCATCAGGAGCAGACAGCTGAGTTGAGTAATGTCAGTGGTCATAAATCTTTTGATTATTCTTCGATACATTTTGATGTTTTGTAATTAACATTTGTTCAGGATTTTATTGTGGTTTATTCCATGTTATTTTAGCAACAGAAATTTTAGTGAGCCAATTAGAACAGTGAACTTGATTGCACATGCTAATGAAGGTCTTCTTAATTAACTTTTTAATATAAAAATGTCATCAAGTTCTTAAGAGCTATTTACTGCTACCATGATAAGGAAATTAGGTTTTGGGAATACTAATAATACTCTAATCCCTCAATTGCTATAGCATTTGCAATTCGCAGAGCATTTTACCATTTATTATTTCATTTCTCCCTGACTAAAACTCTTTGAAGTAGGTGGTTTAATCCCCAATTTATAGATGAGTAAACTGAGGGAGGCACAGAGTGATGGCGTTGCCTTCAAAGATATATGGTCAAATAAGTTGTAACCAAGTCAGGTCTTTTGGTTCTTTGACCAGTGTGTTTTCCATAGCATCATAAATGCCATACCTTTACTCTCGTGTTGTGAGTAGTTCCTCTAGTATTTCCCCAGCATAGTGTAGACTTTAGAAGCTTGCAAAGATGTGCCTTCATTAATCACAGAAAGACAGCCCTTCTAAACATAGAAATTTTAGATGGATAAATACATCTGACTGCTATGCGACTTTGGTACTACAGATTTCAGATTCAGTCATCTTCACTGGGAACCCAAGAATAAAATCAGGCTGACTGAGGGCAGAAATGGCTGAGCCAATTAAAGAAAAACCCTAGGAAGCCAGGATTAAGTAGCACAAAGATGCAGATGAATGAGCTGATGAAATTGCACCCCTAGCTGAAAAGCAGCACACTTTCAGTAAAACCATAGAATGTTCTGCTAACTTTTAGCAGTGGGAGTTACATAATCTAATAATTAATTGTCTGTAGCTTCTAGGCCTATTAGGGAGGTGTGGAGCAGACTCCAGAGGCAAATCCTGACTTGTGTGGTGGTCAGGAACATTGCCTTAGGAACTCTGCTTCCTGATGGTAGTGCTTGCAAGTTGTTTTTCCCGTAATTTCTAACCCCAGGTACGATCCTTCCCCTGCTAATGGGTATTTTAAGTGTATCTTAAAGATGTCTTAGTGGCCTTTCACTTACAGTTGGAAATTGCCTAGTTTATCAAAAAATACTTCCAAGTGTCAAATTTAGCACTTCGTGTTTTTTTTTTTTTTCCCCTCCGAAAGACAATGCCCAAAATAAAAGGTAACAGAATTTCCCCAGTAACTGGAAGAAAATAAGGATTATTGCAAACAGAAGGAGAACATCCTTTTAAAATAGTTTAAACTTCCATAAGAACTAGAAGGAACCCCATTTTATCTGGGTTACTTTGAACAGACTGTTCCACCACAAAGGAGGAATATGAATTCTGACTTGGAAAGGAAGAGCCCCTGGAACCACGCAGCATGAAGGGAGGTTAGAGAGAGGCTGCAAGCCCATGAAGGCCTTCAGTCACCAGGGGCCATACGTTTCGTTTTGATGTACATAAAAGCTGACCAAGGACTTTGTGAAAACTTTGAGCTGCCTTCCTGACCACCTTGGTTTCTTCCCTTCGCCCATAGATCAGCGTCATTGACAACCCTGTTCTTTTCAAGTGGTAAAAGAAGTTAAAAATAAAGTTCTATTTTAGATGTACCTTTGATTTTCTTCAAAAACATTTCAGATGATAGGAAAGAGAAATACAGTGATAAATTTTAGTAGCGGCCTGGCAGAGTCGTCCTATAGTTTAATCAAAAATGGGCTCAGCTTCAAATATATTAAGTTGCCACAGGAGAACCGGGAGTACCTTTTGGGAACAGTTAATAGTTCCCGGAATTTTAATCTCCTTTTATCATAATACAGGATGAAAGTTCCAAGGTAAATAAAGATGAACAACGTTTAAAGGAATAGTGCTGCATGAAATGTAAGAGGTGACATTTTTGAAAGGAGTAAATCCTTGTACAGTTTGCCTTTCCAATGAGATGTATATTTTCTCTGGATAATTTAGACAGCAAATTCCAGTGTTTCTAAAGTCCATGTTGCCGGTCTCATTTCCTTAATAATGTCATAAGAGGTCTTTTAACTGGAAACTTTATAAAGGTGTAAATGAAAATACTACTTGGGATCTAAATTGGGCATTTTGGAATAAATTAGTTTTTAAATGTTTACCTATTTCTTTGATTTATAACTGTATACACTACACAATCAAAACTGCCCTAGTATTCCTCACTATTCTTCCCACTTGGGTATTGATGAAAGCCTTAACCAAAGGTGGCTACATTAGATTCTTCTATTTCAGTTGTGTTTGGATATTATCTTTTGTTATGGTGGGTTTGCACTGTGTGATGATTTTCTATTCTATGCTGCATGTTCTGCTACTGAAAAAGGCCCTTCTTTGTATTAAAACTTATTAAAAGATTGCAGTTATTTGTAATTTGTAATGTACCAGTTATTCTGGTTTCTATTTTTAATATAAAAGTCTGAAGAATATTTTTTCCCATTCTCTGAACAGCTGGTGGGAGAATTTCCCTGAGGAAAAAAAAATAGCCTGGACTCTTGCATTCGTCTCCTAACTTTCTGCTTCTACCTTTGCTACATATGGTTAATTTCTCACACAATAGCCAGAGTGATCCTACTAAAAGTCTTTTTATGTTATTTTTTTAATGTCATTATGCTTTTTATGTTATTTTTTATGTTATTTTTATGTTATTCTCTGCTCATAACTAATGGCTTTTTATCTTATCAAAATAAGATCTAGAATCTTCCCTTTTTTCTATAGTGCTATAAGTGATATGCATCCACCCTCTCTCTCTTTCTGATGTCATCTCCTAAACCCTATCCCTTGCTCATTTTACTCCACATTGGCCTCCTTGTTGGTGATTGCATACTGCAAACACAGACCTACGTCAGGGCCTTTGCATTCTTCTCCCCTTATTCCTCTAGATATTTGCAGTTCTTGCTACTCCTCTTTTCTTTCAGTTCTTGACTTTATATGTCACCTTGTCTTTGAGACCTTCCTTGACCATTCAGTAGCACCACTAGCCTAGGAGGATACAGGTTCCAGATCATGAAAGCTCTACTCAGGAATTAGGAGATCTATTTGGGAAAGTTAGAGCAGGAAAAACAAAACAAAACAAAACAAAAAAAAGGAGACGTACAGCTTCCCAGGGAAGGCCTAGAATGAAGAAGGCAATCCTATCCAGTCTTAAGGGCCAGTGACCTCCTTAGCTGGGGCTAAAATGTGGGCAAGTTCAAAATACAAATACTTCCCACTCAAGCTGTACTGTTGATCAACTATGTTTCTTTAGTTATTTAGTTTGTTAATTGCTACCCTACAAAACTAAGTGCATACTGAAAATTCAGAGAGAGCACATCGCTTCTCCAATGACAATGTGATCTACTAATGTTCTCTTTGGGGATTCCTTCTAGGGAATGCCTTGTTATTGCCGTAGATGGGTTTTTGGCCTTCCCTGGTGTTAAACAGAGAAAAGGTATCTTCTCCTTCCATTACTTAAAGCTCTTCTTTCTTCTGTATGGTTTGTGTTCTTCCTGACTCTTAGCTGTTCCAGGCGTTGTTGATAGCTGTTTCTAGGAAGTAAACTGTGTCCTTCTTACATTGCTGCTGCTTTGTGATTTCCACTATTGATCGAAATTACAAGTGTCACAGTAAGACAAAAGAACAAAGAAATATGGATTTCTATTTTATTAATGATTTAAAATCCAATGTTATCATTCAATTAAAAGGCCAAGTCAACACCATTTTGGTATAATTTGCTAGTTTTTTTGGTTATTTGGCTCACCCATGGTTATATGCCAACTCTTGGCATTCTCTGACATTAAATTGCCAGAGTACCAGAGTGGTTATACACCTGACTGGATGCTGTTGCTGGTTGTACATCCCACAACCTACTAGAATAGTGGAACTTGGTTCTTAAAATCCAATAGCTTTTCAATATATGCCATAAAGAGGTGCTATAATGTGGAATATGGTAAGGCTGAGTATGAGTCTGACAGATAATTGGGCTGCTTCTATTATATAAGCAACTTCTGTTATATAATATCAACTTATTTCTGGGATTTTAGCAAACCTTTGGGCATGGATTGAATTTCAGATTATAGCCTGTGAAGAGCTGGCTTCCAAAGACTAGAATACTCTACTCATTTTAATGCCTTCTAAATCTTGTTTTTCCCCCAATCCATGGATAAGGAAGCCATTGAGGTATCTGCTTGTCATTCCTCTGTACACAATGTTCTGTAACATTCTCTGACTTAGAATTTCCTGATTATTGTTTTCCCCCACTAGGCTGCAATTATTTGAGAAGCTTTCTGAACATATAGCCCAGTTTCTGGTATATGTAATCATTTGTTACAGTTTCATTGAAATAATAATTTACAGTTATTATTTTCTTATTAATCCTTATAAACTATTTTTGCATGGAAGAACTGTATCAGATATAATAAGCCCTAAGTTACAGGAAGAAGCAGGAGCCTGACTTGTTTTGAGGAAAAAAAAAAAACAAAAAAGACTGGATAGGAAACTTAGGGATATTTAAACCCCTGAAATGATTTAATCTGATAATGTATCACCATCACTTTATATTTCCTCACATTTTTCTCATGTTCTTCCTTTTCCTCTTTAGAGAGGAGAGTATGGTATGTATTTGTGTCTTTCTCTTTTCTTAAGGGTTAGGGCCAATATCAATTATTTTCTTTTTATTTTGTGTTTTAGAGTAGCATCAGAATAAAATTTTACTTAATGTGTGTGTAATTCATCATAGCTTTTTTTTTTTTTTTGCCTTCTACTTTTCCTCTACATCCTCATTTTGGGCACTTATCTCATATTTTTCTTAAATGTTTCTGTCAGCTCCCCATCTGTGCAGTTCAGTTTCTGTGAAGTTCTGGGTATTATGTACCTTTAGAATGGAAGAGTCTCATTGGAAAAGATAAATTTATCATACTTATTGATAAAGAAGACCTTAATGCTCTATTGTTAAGTGAATAAAGGAGCACAAAACAATACATCCTGGGTAATTCAATTTTTGGAAAGCAACTATAGTTTTTTCATTTGAATATGAAAAGATGTGGAAGGTTAGACACCAAAATACTAATTCAAATACCATAGTTAATATTTGAGATTGATTAGAATTTTGGTGATTGTAGTTTCCTTTCCCTTTTTCACTATTCATTCATTCTCTTAATGATATTTTTATTTTCTAATTTTTTGTGTTATCAGTGTTAAAATCAAACACTAGATGAGAAAACATACATGTAAAAGTTCTATGTACATAAAGAAATAAATGTGAACTGTTTGATGATCTGATTTCACTGAAGGTGCTATAAAATTTTTCTTAACTTTCTTTTCTATGGTTGTGAGGACTAAATTTCAATACCTATTTATTTTAACCTCTGGAGATCATGGATTATGTCATCCTCATAGAGTTAGAATGACTCATTTTTTTGTCAAAATGATCAGGGAAGGAACCCATTTTGGTTATCCCTTGTAACTTTTCCTGGGCATGAGAAAGGCCCAATTACACAGTGATGACCTCTAGCCTCTTGGTAAATTTTGGTAGAATGGCAGTGCTTCTTCCAAACTCCACTCAAAGTGGAGACTGAAATTCAGGTACTGACTGAGGAGTCCCTACACAGAAGTGTCATATTGAATCAGTCCTAAATAATATGACAAAAGCCAGGAAGGTAAAGCTGGAGGAGAAAACATGGACCAAGGCAAAAGATCAAACCTCACTGCCACTTCCACATCTGTTTTGTTTACCTGAATGAAATATGGAGCTATTTTAAATTGCTGTATAACACAGTGGTATCAATAAAAGGCAGCCTAGTTAAAAAATATATTTTATTTTTCCATTTGTGATTACATTAAGCTTCTGTGAAAATGGAACACACCAGTTTCACAGCAGGAGAGGATAGATATAGCAAGATTCGAGAGGCAAGATGTTCAGGATTAGAAGGATCTGTATGGCTGCAAGTGAGGTAATGATAATGATTATGTGATAATAGTACTGTTGTGCTGTTTTATGAGGCAGTAATCCAGCTCCCAGAGCAGATAAACTATGGGGTGAAGGCTGAGTTTATCCCATGGAGGGGAATAGATTGTTGCTGAATAACCCAGCATGACAGTAAAGCTTTTTCTTTTTTGAGGCAAGAGCTTAAAAGTAAGTTTTAAAATAAAATAACTTCACAAATATGAGCAAGTGAACAGCTAAGGAAGGTTAAAAAAAAAAAGAGGCAAATTGTGCAGGGGGGGAGAAGAGGTTGCTGAAGGGGTGGAGATGAAATTCTTTTTATGCAATAGAAACTGCAGTTCTAGTAAAAGGACAAAAAATTTCCATAACCCAAAACAAAAACAAAAACAAAACAAAACCCCACTACCATACATATTGGCAACTGAAATGAAGTGCTATTTTCCTTAGAAAAGTATTAAACTATTGCAGAATGCAAACAGATTTCCATTCATCTTATTTTAAGTCACTGTTCATTCATTTCTTGACAAGTTATTATGTACATTAGTTACAGCAGCAGTTACAGACAAATGGCATAACATCCTAGCCTTCTTATTGCTTAGTAAGATGTTGAAAGAGTTGTCTTCAGTTTTTCTTTGGTAACCAAGACTGACCAGAAAGCAAATATCACTTAGTTTGGAGATGCTCCATTCTTCCTACATGTGTTTGAGCATCTGAAGACTTACTTGCTTCTAGTAAATGGAGATGGGATGAGATTCAATCATTAGTGCATGTTGGTCACTTCCCTGGGCTCTTCATTTAGGCAAGTGGTGTCAGTTCAGTTTGGGTGGCTCCACTGGCAGCTGGTTTCATTCAAGGGAAATGAAGATGGGGAAATTTTGCTTCAACTTCCAAGCTTTAGTGTGTAGTACTAATTCTTTCTCCCTCATGGCTGCCAGCAGGCATCCCTTTGTGATACTGTTTCCTTAGAAGCTGCACTATCAAATGGGCTCATGTATCTTATATCCTATAAAATTGTAATCCCTATCTTTTCAGAGTATCTGCAAACTATTAGACTCCTCCCTGCCCTCCCAAGAGATGGGGCCATTTCTAACACTGAGATCTCACTGCTCTTCCTTTTCAAACAAAAACTATCTCCAAACAAAAACTCAAGGGCTTTGGCCTCCCAGTGCAGAGGCCCAGTTAGAATTTGTCTTTGGGGCATTCACCCAGCTGAAACTTCTTTCAGGTCAATAATTCAAAAAGGACAACTTTAAGAATACTGAGGTGGTTTTTAAAGGTTAACTTCTAAGGGTTGCAGAGATGACAAAAAAATCTTTTATTCCTCCTTGGTGAAGCTGAATTTGTGAAAAACAAGACTAACTTAAATTCTCAGGAGGTTATTTTGCCACAATGAATTCTCCATAAAATTCCTGCTATAGTTGAGAAGAGGGAGTACTATGCCTGTTTGTTCACCATTGAATTCCTAACATCTAGAAAATTGCCTCACTTATATCAGACTATATATATATATATATATATTCTTTTTTAAGAAATCAGGTTAAGTTGTGATAGTTTTCTAAAAAATAGTTATAAGTAAGTTATAAATAGTTTTTTTAAAAACTGTGTTTTCTTCCTGTTTTCAGTTAAATAGTTTCCAGAAATTAATAAATCACTACAACTGTTCAGTTCTTACCCATCTCTGGGAACACTGAAGAGCACTTATTCACAGGATGTTTATGGGCTAACGTGCACCAGGCACTTCTCTGAACACTTGGAATCTGTCATTAAATATAATAGGCAAAGACCCCTGCCTCTTGGAGCTCTTATCCTAGCAAAGGAGATGGTAAACAATGTATGTATTGAATAAGTATGTTATCTACCATGTTAGAAAATAAGTGTTGTGGGGGAAAAAAAAAAGAAGGGTTGAGTAGGGTAAGGGAGAAACAGAGTAAGGAGCGTTGTTGCATAGGGTGATCAGGGTTTGGCCTGATTGGGAATGTGATCTTAAATAAAGACATGGGTGGAGAGGAGTTAGACAAGTGGATATTTGGGACAATAGACTCTGGGCAGAGGAAACAACTACAGCAAAGGTTGGAAGTATACTTGGCATTTAAAAAAATGGTAATATACACATAAAATTTACCATTTTAAGCTGTATAATTCAGTGGCACTTAGTACATTCACAATATTATGCAACCATCACTACTATCTAGTTCTAAAATATTTTCATTACCCTAAAAGGGGACCCCATACCCATTAAGGAGTCATCCCCTCAGTTTTCTTCTCCCTCCCAGACCCTGACAACCATTAATCTGCTTTCTGCTTTTATAAATGCTCATGGCATTTTGAGGAAGACCAAGAAGCCATTGTGGGTTGGAGCACAGTAAATGAAACAGGTTGGTAGGGGAGAAAGTCTGTGAAGTAAAGGAGAGATGAGTCCCTTTTAAGCAGTTGTAAGGACTATGGCTTTTACTCTGAATGAAGTAGAATACTATTCCAGAGGTTCAAACTGAAGAATGAAATGCTCCATGGGAGAGTAGATTGGAGGAGTGTGTGACAAGGGTGGAAGGGAGAAGATTGATCCAATTATGGAATGAATAAGTCACAGGGATGAAAAATATAGCATAAGGAATATAGTCAGTAGTATTGTAATAACGTTATATGGTGACAGATGGTAACTATGCTTGTGATGAGCATAGTATAATGTATAGAGGACTTGAATCACTGTGTTGTACACCTGAAACTAATGTAGCATTGTATAGCATCTATACTCAGAAAATTTTTTGAAGAGGTAAAAGAAGATGATGGCTCAGACAAGGTTGGCAATAGTGGAAGTGCTTAGGGGTCGGATTCCAGAAATATTTTGAAGCTGGGGCCAACAGGACTTGTGGATGAACTGGATTTGGGGTGTAATAGAAAAGTGAAGTCAAGTATTGCCCTAGTGATTCTGACTTACATGACTAAAAGGATGAAATTGCCTTAGGATGGGGAAGCTGAAACAGGTTTAAGGGGAACAATAGGAATATAGTTTGGGCAGATTGAGTTTGAGATACCTGTTCATCCAAATGAAAACGTTTAGTAGTTAGATGTGTGTGTCTGGAATTCTGAAAGGCGGCCCAGAGTGGAGATAAAAATTTAAGAGTCAATAGCATAGAGATGGTATTTAATGCCATTTACTGGGAGCAGTCTTTGAGGGATTAAAGGTGAACAGATAATGAGAAGGAACCAGAAGAGGAGGAACCAAAGTAGGAGGAAATGGGTGTGTAGTAATTGGAAAACCAAGGAAGAGAGAGTGCTCAAGAGATTGGTGCTGCTGAATGGACTATTGATATAACAGGTTGTGGTGTAACAGTTTAAGTGGAATGATTAGCTTGTAAATCAGACTGGAATGGGTGTAAGGGAATATGGGACAGGAGGAATTGGGAATACTGAGTAGAGAAAGAAATGGGGGCAGTACTCTGTTCTTTGGCTTTTCACTATCATTAGAAATCTTACTATCTTCTATTTTATAACATAATTGTATAGTTAATTCATGTTAGTGATAATTTTCTTTGTAAAATATTGTTCCATTTTCTGCACCAAAGATTTGCAGGATAATCCCTATCATTTAAAAAGAAAAATAGGAGCACCTGGGTGGCTCATTGGTGGAGTGTCTTCCTTTGGCACAGGTCATGATCCCAGAGTCCTGGGATCAGATCTGCTTCTCCCTCTGCCTACGTCTCTGCCTCTCTCTCTCTGTCTCTCATGAATAAATAAATAAAATCTTAAAAAATAATAAAATGAAAAGAAAAATAAATATATCTGCAAGATAGTGAAGAATGAGAAACTGATCTGAAGAGAAAGTTGTTCTTCTGAACCACTAAAATAAACCTAATGTTTTAAAATATAAATACTTTTAAAGACTCTCCAGTAAAGGTTCTTTTTTTGTTCACATGTGCTTCTTATAGGTTAGCTGATCTCTACAAAAACTAAGAAAATTTTGACAATTTAATTTTTTTGGAGATTTTGAAGATACAGGAATAGTCTTTCCTTCCAGACCCTTGGAAAAACAGGAAATTGTATGCAGTGCCTATTTTAAGGCCTTTATAATGCTTAATTTATTTAGCTACATAAAAATGTATTATGTATAACTTAGCTAATAAAGTTTTGTCTGGGATAATTAAATTTTTAAAATATGGAAGATTAAAAAAGCAATTGCAAATTTCCTAATTGAATTTGCTATTTGAGGTTTTTAATTTTTTTAAATCACAAATAGGTTCTAAAGTTGCTGAGATGAAAAGAATTTAACTTTCTTTACATGTTCTAGTAATGGAGGAGCATATAAACACCAGACCATTAATCCTAGTGTTATGAATAGATACAGTTCATTTTAACTAGTTTTGTGCTCTTATGACATTAAAAAGTTTTAGGAAAGAGTTTTCTGAAAAGTAGCTGTATAATAAAGATGAGGAACCCTTGCATTCATTGAGTATGGTATTTTGACATGGAACTTGGCTGGTTTTGTTGGCAGTTTTTGAGCAAACACTATCCAGAACATCTTCTGGCACATTCTTTCATGCTTAGCTTATTTCTTTACCTTTCCAAGTATCAAGTGAATGCTTATGAACACTAATGGATAGTTTCATGGGGGCTTGAAAATGGAAGATTTCACTGGATTGCAGCATGCTACTCTTATTCAATAATTGTTCTATCAGCTGAATATTTCTTATGAAGGTCAGTTTCTCTCAAGCACTGCATGAGATGAATGAGGCTGAAATATGAGATACAATTGAAGTCTGAGAAAATTGGTCCTCAAGACATCTTCTTACTAGGCTGTGGAAGAGTGTGTCAATCTTAATGAACATTTCTTGGGTATCTAGTATGTGCCAATCATTGTGTTAAATGCTATGTTTCAAAGAGCTAGATTAAGCCATTCAGTAATTAATTTATTCAGTCAATATTGAATAAATCAATATTGATTTATTCATCAATCATTTAGATTATTTAAACAAATATCTAAAGGCAGTTATTCTGCAGCAGTTGAAAATAGAAATGACTTTGCTTTGTAATTAAATCAAATAAATTACTGTGCTATCCAATATTTGTAGTTTTGAAACTAAGATTCAGACTTTTTGCAGCTGGAATCTTACAGATTCAGTTGGATAAAAAAGCTGTTGTATCTGTTATCACAAAAATCCTAAAAAATCTTAATTTTTCTATAGTATTTTATATTCTTAGTATTTCCCAATTTCAGGTTATAGTTTTTAAAACAGGCAAAAATTTGATAAACCCATAATTATATGTTCAATATGGTCAATTAGTCTTTGAAAAAGGAGGAAAGAATATGCAATGGGGAAAAGATAGTCTTTACAAGAAATAGTGTTGAGAAAATTGGACAGCTACATGCAAAAGAATGAAACTGGACCACTTTCTTACACCATACACAAAAGTAAACTGAAAATTGAGTTAGGAGTAATCTCTCAAAATGTGAGATATGAAACCATAAAAATCCTAGAAGAGTACACATGCAGTAATTTCTCTGACATCAGCTGTAGCAACATCTTTCTAGATATGTCTCCTGAGAAAGGGTAAACAAAGCAAAAATAAACTATATGGGGCTACATCAAAATAAAAAGCTACTGCACAGCAAACAATTAACAGAACTAAAAGCCTACTGAATGGGAGAAGACATTTGCAAATGACATATTAGATAAAGCGTTAGTATCTACAGTATATAACTTATACAACTCAACACCTGAAAAACAAATAATCTATTTAAAAATGAGCAGAAGACGTGGATGGACATTTCTCCAAAGAAAACATACAGATGGACAACAGACATATGAAAAGATGCTCTATCTCACTTATCATCAGGGAAACACAAATCAAAATTACAAGATATCACCTCACACCTGTCAGAATGATTAAAATGAAAAAAAAAACAATAAGTGCTGGTGAGGATTTGGAAAAAAAAAAGGATGTTCATGCACTGTTGGTGAAAATGCAAACTGGTGCAGCCATTGTAAAAGACAGCATGGAATTGCCTCAAAAAGTTAAAAATAGAACTATCTACAATCCAGCAATTGCAGTGCTGGGTATCAACTCCTAAAATACAAAAACACTAATTCAAAGAGATACATACTCCTCTATTTACATTATTTATAGCATTATTTACAATAGCCAAATTATGGAAGCAGCTCTAGCATCCATAGACCGATGAATGGATAAAAAAGATGGGGTATAGATACACAATGGAATATTTTTCAGTCATAAAAAAGAATGAAATCTTGCCATTTGCAACAACATGGATGGAGCTAGAGAATATAATGTTAAGAGAAATAAGTCAAAAATAAAAACCATGTGATTTCACTCATATGTTAAATTGAAAAACAAAACCAAGAAGCAAAGGAAGAAAGAAAAAGAGAAACCAAGAAATAGACTCAGACTTAACTGTGGAGAACAAACTGATGGTTACCAGAGGGCAGACTGGGGTGGAGGAGGAGAGGAATGGGAGAAATAGGTGACAGAGATTAAAGAGTACACTCATCATGATGAGCATCAGGTAATGTATGGAATTGTTGAATCACTATATTGTACACCTGAAACTAACATAACACATACATTAAATATACTGAAATTAAAAATTAAAAAACTTAATTTAAAAAGTAAAAATTGGGATCCCTGGGTGGTGCAGCGGTTTGGCGCCTGCCTTTGGCCCAGGGCGCGATCCTGAAGACCCGGGATCGAATCCCACATCGGGCTCCCGGTGCATGGAGCCTGCTTCTCCCTCTGCCTGTGTCTCTCCTCTCTCTCTCTCTCTCTCTCTCTCTGTGATTATCATAAATAAATAAAATAAAAAAAAATAAAAAGTAAAAATTAGTGGTGCCTACCTGATTCAGTCAAGGTAGCATGCAACTCTTGATCGCAGGGTCATGAGTTTGAGCCCCATGTTGGATATAAACTTTAAAAAATAAAAAAAAGGACTAACCCTTTTCTAAAAGAAGATTTAATAAACTGTAAGTTGACAAACCTATCCCCAACTCCCTCCCAAACTAACTTTTCCTTATCGGTGAATGATCTTTCTATTTTTCCGGGAGAAAACACCAATTAAGTTATTAGGAATTAGGTACCTAGTTCTTTAACATTTCTTTTTAATATCTGTTAATCTTTCTTTCAATGAATAGGTTATACCCCCTCGTAGGTAAAAAACTAAGATGAGAGGTTGTAAATATTTTTAAAATAAGAATTGAATCCATTATAAAGATGCCTGCTAATTTTAGTCAAGATTCTGCCCTGGAAGATGAAGAAATCCAAAGAAAATTAATGTTTTTGCAGCTCTGAGGTAAGTAACAATATTGGGAACAAAAGAGGGAACTGCATGTTATTAAAGGGAACTGCATTAAGAAGCCCCTGCCCATAAGACTTTTAAGAAGAGAAGCAGCAGTGGACTATTAAAATAAGAAGGAAAATCTCCCATATCTAGATAAATGATAGTTGTGTAAAGTTTGTGAAAATGCTTTCTATCTCTCTAGATTATCATATTATTGAAGTTGGGATGGGTTTATGTGAGATAAATTCGAAGGAACAGAAGAACAAACAGTATTGGGTTTAGAGGCAACATGTAGAAGGAGGTGATTATATCCCCCCAACAGAAACTAGTGTTTTAGTAGGAGAGAAAAAACATTTCCTGGGCAACCAAAAATATATCTTGCATGTTCTTCCAGTACAGTCTGAATCCTCAGCAAAAGGCTAAGGGGATGAGTTAAACTCAGCAATCTCCCAGCTTTTATGTTCCTAAAGCCTTCTGTTGCTGTTGGTAATTGTTAACACTTGTCTTTCCATCATCCCATTTTCTTACTCATTGTTATGCACTTAATGTGCCTCTTCCTTGGTAATTGGTCCTTAAACTGAGGGCAAGGTTGGTTACTTGACTATTCTGTGTCTTTAGCACTTAGCTTAGGGCCTAGCACACAGTCAGTGCTCAATAAATTTTTTTTTAGCAAATGAGTTACTACCAATTTTTTTTTTTTTTTTACTACCAAAATGTTAAAGCTTTAACTATATTAAGCTCGAGGGTCGAATTTGGGCCAGAGAGAGGGTGGGTAGCTTCTAAGAACACATTTTTGTGGTATTAATGAAAACATTAGCAATTGATACTTTGAACTTTTTCAGGTGGGAATTTGTAATTTTAAAAATGATGGGCTGCTTTTTTTTTTCTTTCAAGATCTTATTTATTTATTCATGAGACACATGGAAACATAGGCAGAGGGAGAAGCAGGCTCCTTGCGAGGAACCTGATGTGGGTCTTGATCCCGGGATCCTGGGATCACGACCTGACCCAAAGGCAGCTGCTTAACCATTGAGCCACCTAGCTGCTCAGAGGGGCAGCTTTTAATATTGTGTCAACTCGGTGCTGTCATTCCTATTCATAAAATTTCCATTTAATGTGTGTTTTAACTATATAAATGATAATAGGCGAAGGACTTTATAGGTATGGGTGGCTTACAGATTTAGATATTTCCCAATTCTGCAAATTACTGTGAAGTTAGCATAAGGAACTTGCTTTGTTATCATTGAGGTATGAGTTAAAGGAAGGAAGATATGTGAGGCATATATGCTTATATCTCTTGAGAGTGTGCTTTCCAAAAATGATGCATTACATTTTCATATTCCTCTAGATTTTTACTTATATCACTAAAGAAAGTATCTTTTACATATTGTACAAATAGTCTTATGTGCCAGTTAGCTGGTCTTGAGAACACTCAGTATTTGCCAGCACAGAACACTATCAAATAAGTAGAAGCTAGAATTTTCTGCCTTCATGAAGTTATTGTTTCAATAGGCAACATAGACAAAAAATTATGATATATCTGAGGACATTGATAGGAGAAGTGTGTAACTACAACCAGTTGCAATGATAACTCAAATCCAGAGGGGTGGCTGGAGTCAGTGCATTGCAACCAATTCCAGGAATAGTCAGAGAATCACAGGTCAACTATTTGAAAGTTAGGAACTCTGTCACCACTCTCTTCTCTTCATGGGTGACAAATAGTATTTGCTTAGTCATTAAAATGTGAGCACTATCCATATAAATCTTACATTTTCAATTGAGTAGTTTATATATTCTATATAATGAACTTACTGTTTCCTATATACAGGATCCATCTGTGCATATAGCCTGTGTGTATATTCTGTTTATCTTAAAGTGCATGAAACATGAGAATAACTTTAAAAATACCAAATTTAAGAATACTTTACTCTTGTCATGTTTTGAAGGAGCTATGTATAATCCACTACTTAACACTTTGAACTTATTTCTTTGTTTTGAGCCTACTTACACCAGAGCAATCCATGAAAGCATTTACTTCATTATGAAAGGTAATAATGGCTGAGGAATCTATAATTGAAATCATATACTTTTGTTTGTGGAATGTTTATTAAAAGAGAAATAGTTATTCATTCATGTTTAAATTAGGATAGGTGAATATAACCAGCAAGCCCTAAATCTTGGTGCTTAGTACAATACAAGATTATTTCTCACGATGTCATCATCCAGTTCCAGTTGGTGTTGGTGGTAGTGGGGCAGGTGTTGGAAGCCTTTACTCTTCCCAGTATTTAGGAATTCCAGCTTTTTCCATTGCGGGGCTTTCCTGTCAGTGAAGGCCTTGTCATCCCGAGTGGATCCCCTGTATCTGGCCTATAAACAAGAGAGAAGAGTGTGGAAGATTGCATCGAAGGGTGTCATTTTAGTCCAGATTTCTTCTGACTACCTTTCCCTGTTTATAGTTTAATCACATGGTTCCACTTAACCTAAAGGAGTCTGGGAAATATATCGAGCCATATGCCCTGGAAGAAAAGGAAACAAGGGTTAGAAATACATAGCACAGTCTCTGCCAGTGCTTAAACATGGTACATTGACTTAAATTTTTCTTATCTTTTGGTATAATTCGGAAGTTTCCAACTTAACATAAAGTCAGTGGATCAAATGAAAAAGAAATGACCAAAAACATAATGAAGACAGTATCAAATTCACTGTCTAGTTTGGAAGCAGCTATATATAAAGAATTTTAAAAAGTGGCTATCTAAAGTCAGTGCAAATTGAAGTGAAAGTTAACTAATCAGTGCTTCAAATTTTAAATGTGATAGTGTAGAGTTAGGGCCAATTAATTAGCTTTGTAATCTTGGGCCATTCACTTAACTCCTCTAAGACCTGAATGCATCCTCTGAAAAAGGGAGATAATACTGATAACTTGTTTTCATTATTGCTGTGAAGCAAACAAAATGATGTCTATGAAGGGGTTTATAAAATATTAATGGCTAAACAAATTTTATTTCAGGCCAGCTGCATTAAGGAAAAATTACCTCCAGAACTGCCCCTGTCATTCACCTATGACTCATGAATTTTCAGTTGGCATAGAGTAGCAGAGGAAAGTCTTTCAAATATTGTAAAATCAAGGTTTATCTGAGGTAACCTTTGCTGCTTGTAGGAAGTGTGTGGCTGAGTAATAGTTCAAAAATAGCATGTTATTTTGAGGAAGAACATATGTTCTTTAACAAATAAAATAAGTGTTCAGAAGAATAATTTTATAGCATATTTAATCACACATTTAAAATAATTTGAATCCTGTAATTTAGAGCACTCTGTACTTATATGTGAATTTTTAAGTGCTTTTGTTAAGTGCAGTAGTGCCAAGGTGAGTACTATTATGTAGAGTTTCATTTTATGAGGAGCTCTTATTAACCTCTATGAAGGAAAACTGTTCCATGATTAATCAAAACTGGAATATACATTTTATATACTTAATGCGTATTTTGGAAAATCATGAATGTATAGTTACATATGTACATACATATGCACACCCACATAAATGGTAGGTGTGATTAAACAAGGCTTGTTTCATAGGTCAAACAGATAAATAACACTTAATTTGTTTTAAACTGATCTGCTGATGCATGGCTACCAGGATTGTGTTGATGGGTTCCTTTAATAGACATTTAACGACTAGATTGAAGGGAATAGGTAGGTGCTTTTAGAATATTAACAAAAAAGTAGCCATAATTTTCTTCAGGGAGCTAACCAGTTGGCACATGTCATATACAGAAAAAAAAATGTAGTCAAAGGCAGTATTTGGTAATGACTCAGGAAGCAGATAGTAAGTGGTATAAATGTGGCAGAGTAAGATTCTTTTCAGATTGGAAAATAGGGAAAGACACCATCATGAAGGAGGACCATTTTCATTGGTTCTTGGAGGATGGTTAGAATTTAGCTGTGTGACAGGCATGAATAGTACTTTAACCAGGCAGCATGATATGAGCATGATAAGGGGATGATAGAGGAGCCATTTGAGCTTAAGTAAACAAATTGATTTGGCTGGAAAATTAAATATATGAAAGAATAATGGGAAATCACTCAATTTGGAAAAATAGGTTGTGGCTGTACCCTTGATAGCCTTAAAATCTAGGGAGCTTTATAGAGTTTTGATGAGACATTGATGAGTTTCTACAATGGAATGAAATGATTAAGAGGGCTTTGAAAGTAGTATTTAAAAAACCTTAATTGCTGAGGTGACTTCATAGTTATAGTTGCTCGTCAGAAACCTTGCCATGCTCACAGATCTAAGGCTTTTGATAACTCAAAGGACTAATTTTGTTAGCCCCAGATTTTTAGTTGTTTATTTCTTACCTCTATGTTGAGTGTCCAAGATTATTATAGAGTGCCCCCTATTGTAGGTTTCCTGCATAAAAATAGTGATGCAGTTGTTACTTAATAAGCAGAAAGTAATATTGATCTGACTACATGGAAAGTATGGTGCTAGCTAAAGTGAGGGACACAAAAATATAAAAATATGAATGTTATAATAACACTATATAACATTTGGGAGATAGCAAAAAATAGTATAGAAAATAAATTCTGGGGCACCTGGGTGGCTCATTGTTTGAATGTCCAACTCTTGAATATGGCTTAGGTCACAATTTCAGGATTGTGAGATGGAGCTTTGATTGGAGCTCTGTGCTGGTCATGTAGCCTGTTTAAGATTTTCAATCTCTCCCTCTGTCTCTCTCTGCAACCCCCCCCCCCCTCTCTCTCTCTCTCTCAAAAAGAAGAAAGAAAGAAAAGAAATTCTATAGGAGTTCATAGTTGTAATTAGATTTCAGAGAAGTTCATGGAAGAATTCTCAAAGGCTCTTAACCTCCAGACTGAGTGATGAAATTGATGACATATCATCAGAGAGCTTTAAGCCAATCAGGCAGCCAACAACAAGCCATTCCTACCTTTCTAATTTGTGTTCTGTCTTACTGCTATGAGACAATCCATTGTCATCAGTAATGGGAATAATAGCAAAGATTTTTGGAACCTTAATTTTCTTTTCTCTCTCTTTTTAAAAAGATTTTATTTATTTGAGAGAGAGAGAGAGAGAACTAGCATGGGGAGGGGTCGAAGGAGAAGGAAGAGGCAAGCTCCCTGGGGAGCAGGGTGCTGGACACGGGGCTTGATCCCAGAACCCTGAGATCATGACCTGAGCCAAAGGCAGATGTTTAACCAACTGAGCCACCCAGGTGCCCTGGAACCCTAATTTTCTTAAAAATAACTTTAAATCAGTTAATAAAGATTTTAGTAAGCTGTGTGGCACCTGGGTGGTTAAGTGGTTAAGCATCAGACTCTTGGTTTCCGCTCAGGTGGTGATCTCAGGGTCGTGGGATGGAGCCGCACATTGGGCTCCATGCTCAGCACAGAGTCTGCTTGAGTTTCTCTCTCCCTCTTCTCCCCCACCCCCCCCCTGCTCTTTTTCGTTTCTCTCAGATAAGTAAATCTTTAAAGAAAAATTTTTTTTGGTAAGCTGCATTGTAGTTTTTATAACAGACAATAATGGAATGTTTGAGAACTGTGATGAATGTATTTTCTGCTTAAAATCTGTTATTTTTTCTTTTAATTTCCATTCCTCTGTCATTTCAAAGAGGATTTTAAGTCAGTTTATAATATATAAATATAATGGAAAAGCCAAAAAGTAGTAAAATAAGGGCCAGTAAGAAATAAGGGAAGAAAAAGGTGAATGAATTATTTAAGATGAGGTTGTACATATAAAACTGTGTTATTATGCTACTCGTTTCTATAAATAAAGGTTTCATAAAGCTTCTCTGGGTTTTCAAGCAGCCACAGGAAAGAAAGAAAGACTATTGGTTTGTAAGACTGGTACTGTGTGTGATGTAAGAACAAGCCAGCTGCACAGAAGCAGCACTACTCATACCAAGTCCAGAGAGAAATCTCAGTGATAGGTCCTCTGAGAGAAGCCCCACAGAATGTAATAAATAAGGAGTATCCTCAAAAACATCCAAGTAAATAGGACAAAGCTTGTCTTAGGCCTTTTAAAGTACATTTTTATAATGCTTTTGGCTAATTGTTTAATGCCTATGCAGTGTCCAGGAAAATCCTTCTATAGAGACCAAGAAATGAATACCGGCACAAACTTCGAGTGATTTAGAGCCGGCCAACAGTGTGGTTTGCTGACCAGCAGCTTCAGCATCACCTGGGGGCTTGTTAGAAATGCAGACTCTCAGACTCCATTTCAGACCTACTGAATCAGAATCTTCAGGGGATTACCAGGGAGCAATGATTTCAAGTATCTAAGATGACTTATTGGACATTTAGATAATCTTTTATTGATCAGAGTGTACAAACTCAGCTATAAGATGAATGAGTTCTGGAGATCTAATGTACAGCATGGTGACTAGAGTAAATAATAATAATGTATTGTATCCCACACATAGACACATAAATTGTATCTATGAAAGGTGTTAATTAATTTGATTACATTATACAGCATATACATATATCATCATGCTGTGTACCTTAAATATATATAATTTTTCTATGTCAAAAATAAATAAAAATTAAAAGAATATTATTTCTCTTAGCTGAGTTTTTACTAAATCTTATATAGCATTGGATTTGGAGATTGTCTCCCTGACAATCAAAAGCAAAGTACATGAAATAAAAATATTTTATTGGTTAAAGATAGCTCTGATGCTTTTGCTGTCATCCAAACAGGGGGAAGAGTGTTAGCCACTTAGGTAATTTAGTTATTATCCACCATGTGTGAAGCACTGTGTTAAGTACTTTGGGATATAAAAATGAACAAGACAAGGTAGCTGTCTCTAAGAAGAAATCTAGTAAGGGAGATTTAGTTGTAAACAAGTTGGCACAATGAGATAAAAACTATGGGTACAAGCAAAATGCTGATAGTTGTTCCTATTTTACAGATTTTTACAGGGGAGGAAACTTGGCACAGATAGCTTGCCTTAGTGAAGTTTAACTCAAGGTCTGTGTGATCCCAAATCCAGTTTATATTTTTACAATGCAGGCTCTTGAGAAGAAAAACAAAAAGGAAAACCATTTATAAAGTGATAAAAATAGTCATAAAAATCAGTAGGCTTCTCCATTCAACTTGAGTATTTCAGACAATGTAATAATTTTGATTCACATTTTTTTTAGAATAAGTGTGCTTTTAGTTAATATAACTCAGTTTATCCTGCAGCTTTCCTCAGGAAGTATTTAAGTAGGAATTAAAATTTTGTCAGAATGGAGAGAATGATTGCATTTTGTCCCCAAAACAAGATTTTATTGATATATGAACACAAGCCATTTTTATCTTTGAGTGTTGTATGAGGTTTAGTGGAGTGAGCTAATTGGCACATAATAGGCTATCAGTCATAATTGATTGAATAAAGGAATTTAATATTTACTCTTGAGATCTCCTTCAGAGCCCAATTTTATCAAAGAAATACACTCAGAATAAAACAATCTTACTTATTTTAAAAATACTTCTTAGTATAATAATCCCTCTTACCTGTGCAAGTTCCCTACCTTTAAGCATTTTTACATCACTTGGCATCGGCTATTCTGATGTATGTGTTTACTTATATTCCCCTAGTAATGTAAACCTTTTAGAGAAATTGTCAACTTTTTTTTCCTTCATGGAATCTAGTTAGCACTCAGATGCTTAGTAAATGTTTGAATGAACAATGATGATCACTATTATAAGTCAGATCTAGTCTAGCAACCTATGCCTTTCATCAGTTCCCAATGGTTGCCTTTTAAACTTGGTTGAAGCATTGCTAATCAAATGTGTTCTTTGATAATGTTTCTTAGTATTTACAGTACTGCTGTTGAGAAGGCTAGCATTTGTTGAGTGTTTATTCTTTGGCAGGCACTATTTTTAGAGCTTTAAAAACATTATCTCATTTGGTCAGCAAAACAGTTTTAGAAGAAATTATTATTTTCTGTACTCTGGAGATAAGAAAACTGAGGTTTATAGGAATTAACAATTTATGCAAAGTCATGGAGCAACTAAGTGGTGTAGCTGAGATTTAGATTTGCTTTTATAGCTCTGATTACTGCATAAGGGTAGGAGTAAATGAGTAACTAGAAGGTAATGAATTACCAGGCCATTTATTCTCAAAGAGCATGGTTATACAAAATAGGTTGATCTGGGACATTATGGTCCTCTCTTCCTGGAAATTGACTTTGCTGGGATGGCTAGGCTTATGCTTGGGAAGTCACCCAGAGCTGCATGCAGAGAAGTCAACAGCTGTGTGCAGAGAAGTTAAGAGTCAGTTTGTTAAATCAACTGAACCAGCCTTAGGATAGATACTTTATGGCTCTAAAGTGTGGAGTAGACATGTTGGATAACTGTATAGCTGTTTCTGACTTAACAAAATGTATTCTAATGGGAACCCTACTCAGCCTCTCTGAAGCCAGCACTACCATTCTCTCCCACTCATTTGGGAATAGATTCTTAAGGTTCCCAAGGTATGCATCACAGTTCAGTCTATTGGGGCGATATATTGTAGGGTAATCACACAAGTCCAGAAACCATCATGCTGTAACTTCATGGGACTAATGGGAAGGATTCTCATCTTCATTTCCACTCTTAAAATAAGGTTTACACTCTGTATTTAAGATGTGATAGCACCGACAAAAAGGTGGGTGGCTTATAGAGAAAACACGCACAGAATTAAGGTAGCTGGAATGTTCTGGAGTATACTTTTTTCATAATCATTGAGAAGGGAAATTTTGTTGCCTTTTTCTGATAATGTTGATAAGTTTTTGTGGAACGGAGTCAGTAAAGTCAAAGGCATAGTCCTTAGTTTTGGTTGTTTTTATTGCATAAGTAAATTAGTGATGGTGACAACAAGGATTTCATGTATAATTGTGGCTATTTATTGAATCATGTCTTTTGATTAATTTCAAAATGCTGATTTGCTGCTTATTAATACAACCTGGCTAAAAATTTATCTCTAGTCAAGCAGGTTGGTGCTAACAAAGATATAAACACATCCTCTAATCTTTTCCTCTAAGGTATTTTTAAAACCAACAAGGACCATTTAAACATGAATAATACTAAATACTGTCAGTTGCTTTATTCTTTTCTTTTTAAAATAAAAACAAAACAAAGCAATCGACTGCAAAGGGCTATATTAACCCAACTCAAAGGTTGCATATTTAAACTTGGGAAAGTGGGATCCCTGGGTGGCGCAGCGGTTTGGCGCCTGCCTTTGGCCCAGGGCGCGATCCTGGAGACCCGGGATCGAATCCCACATCAGGCTCCCGGTGCATGGGGCCTGCTTCTCCCTCTGCCTGTGTCTCTGCCTCTCTCTCTCTCTCTGTGACTATCATAAATAAAAAAAAAAAAAAAATTAAACTTGGGAAAGTAAGGAAGTGTAGAAATTAAATTCTCATGGAAACATTAACTACTCTGCATTTCACCTGTGGTACATTAAAATACACATTTAATAGCTAAATTAACCACATATTAAATTTAACATAACTGAATGGTTATTAACCTGAGAACTTTAACATTTGTCTTTCTTGGCTTTTTGGTGCTTAAATTTGCCCTTTACATTTAATTAGTAGATTTTCGCACTTACGATACTTTTTTCCTTTCCAAAGAGTTAAAGATAGAGTAGACTTGTAATGGCCTCTTACCATAACTTTGTATCATTTGTTAAGAGTCTATTTATTTCAGAAAATAAACCTTTTGTCAGGTTAAATAAAATCTTTTAGAAAGAGCTGTGGTATCCAACTGTAATCATCAGTCAGCTAATTTTAAGCCAGATATTATTTATTAACAAAAAGCTTCTACATGCAAAATACCAGCCCGTTAATTTTTATGAGCATACATGAAATCCAATGATTTATCTTAAGAGCACATTCTCAATTTATGGGAAATTTAGTCAAATGGAACTTTAAAAATGTATGAATTGATTTTGATATGTCAGGTTCAAAACATAGCTTTCTTATTTGGCTAATTCCTTTTTACCTGGCTATACCTGGGGACAAAATAGAAAGATAACTGATTGATCCTAGAAGTGTCCTGGTATAGAGTTTCTGATGACTTTTAGTGAAAGAATTGGGTGTGTTGGATATAATGCTGTACTCTTTCATATCCTTATGAAGAGCACCTATAGGATGATCTCTGTATAAGAAAGCAGCACTGGAAAGATTCAATTATTGTCCCTTAGGAAGGTCCCTGAAATAACCTATATAGTCAAAGTATTTGGTGATATAAGCCCTTCTCTAAATGAGCTATATGTGCTAAGCATATATGAAGACCATAAAATCTCTGTCTGGGGAGTGGGCTACAGAAGATGCTGAACTGAGGAGCTTTTGTACAATTGTTTAGAATTTTAATTTGAAGAGGGAAGCACTTTGGCATTTCCTGGATCCTATCATCTTTAAGATTTTGTTGAAATATGCAACCTTTGTAACATTTGGACTTTTAATGCTTGAATTAGGTGCTGTGTTTTTAAATCATCTACAAAATATGCATAGAGAAGTTTGATCTGGTGAGCATAAAACCATGATTTACTCAAAGCCAGGCAGAGAAATATTAGCTATGGTAAAGGACATATCTGCAGTAAATTAAGTTCTGGGTCATTTAAGAATTTATGTTAATGATGCGTCAGTGTCTTCTTCATATAACAATGGAACTTCTTTTAGGGTCTGGTTTAGGGAGTATGTGCAGAGAAGTGCACATGCCCAGGAAAGATATAAGGGAGCCCTAATCTTTCCTTTGGCTGACCTTGAGCTTCTGCACAAGGAAGAAGTCAAGGCTAAGCCAGAGTTGTAAACTGTCCACCAGAACATTGAATTTTTGCCCCAACATGCATATAGGATCCCTTGACAAAGTCTGGGAGACATATTGGTTCAAGGTATTTAAGTAAATCCTTGTCTAAAAAGTAGCTGATCACAAATTTAATTGAGTGGTGATCTCAGTAGCCACACATGACAAAAATACAAACTTCAGAGAATTCAGAAAAGTCACTGAGCAAACAACAGCAAAATCAGCAGGAGAGAAACAATAACAATATCACACAGAAAAAAAAAAAAAGCAAGCCCTTTGGGGATGAGAAAGGAATCTGTTATCTAGAATTACCACATTATATTGTTTAACATGTCTAGTTTTTTCTGTAAAGATTTATTTATTTTAGAGAAAGAGAGCATGCAAGTGTGCCTGTGAGCAGAAAGAGGGGCAGAAAGAGGAGACTTGCAAGTGGACTCCCTGCTGAGTGTGGAGCCCACCATGGGGCTCAGTTCATGACCCTGAGATCATGACCTGAGCCGAAACAAAAATTCAGCTGCTCAACTGACTAAGCCATCCGGGCACCCCAACAAAGAAAAAAGAAAAGTATGACCCATATATATATAAGAGGGAAAAGTCAATAAAAACTGACCCTCAGGAATACCAGACATTAGACTTACTAGACAAAGGAATTAAACCAGCTTTGATAAATATTTCAAAAAATCTAAAGAAAACCATGTTGAAAGAACTAAAGCAGAGTGTGAGAACAATATATTCTCAACTAAATATACAATATCAATAAACAGTTTAACATCATAAAAAAAGAATAAAATAGAAATTCTGGAGTTGAAAAGCACAGCAACTGAAATGAAAAAAATTACTAGGGTAGCTTAACAGATTTGTGCTGGCCAAAGAAAAAAAGAATTAGTGATATTGAAGATAGGTCAATTGAAATTATTTGATCTGAGGAACAAAGAAGTAAAAGAATGAGGAAAAATGGGGCTGCCTGAGTGGCTCATTGGTTTAAATTTTGTTTTAAAGGCTCAAGCCTTTGGCTCAGGGCGTGATCCTGGAGTCCCGGGATCAAGTCCCACATTGGGCTCCCTGCATGGGGCCTGCTTCTCCCTTTGCCTATGTCTCTGCCTCTCTGTGTGTGTGTCTCTCATGAATAAATAAATAAAATATTAAAAAAAAAGAATGAGGAAAAATGAACAGGTCCTCAGAGGCCTGAGGGACATCATCAAGTGTACCAACATGTGCATAATGGAAATTCCAGAAGGAAAAGAGAGAAAGAAAGGAGCCAAAAGAATATTTCAAGAAATAATGGTTGAAAACTCCCCAAGTTTGAAGATAAGCATTAATGTATATGTCCAAGAAGCTCAACAAACCCCAAGTATGAAAAACTCAAAGAAAACCACTCCCAGACATCTCATAATCAAACTGGTGATGCAAAGATCAAAGAAAACCTTGAAAGCAAAAGAGAAGAAACACATTAAATCAAGCAGACTTCAATATGTGTGACAGATGATTACTCTCCAGAAACCATGAAGGCCAGAAGGTAATGGGATGACTGAAAGATTGTTGAAATGCTGAAAGATTGTCAACCAAAAATTTTGTATCCAACAAAGCTGTTCTTCAAATTTTATGAACAAATTAAGATACTGCAAGATAAACAAAACCAGAATTTGTCACTAGCAAACCTGCCTTGCTAGAAATATTAAAGAAATTCCTTTAGGCTGAAATGAAAGACTGTAAGACCACAATTCAAATTCACATGAAGAAATAAAAAATAGTGATAGAGGTAACTATATAAATGATACAAGAGACTGTATAAATGTATTTTTGTTTATAACTTTATTCTCTTGATTTAAAAGACAGTTGCATAATGCAACAACCATAAAGCTATATTAATGGTTAATAGTGCATTAAGAAGTAATGTGTATGACAATAACAACACAAAGGAGGGTGAAGAAACAAAGCTATATTGTAGCAAAAGTTTTATGTCATATTGAAATTAAGTCAGTATTAATCTGAATTACATTGTTGCAAATTAAGCTAATTTTAATCAGGGGTTTAAAAAACGAAATATATTAACAAAAATGACGAGAATTAAAATTACACACTATTAAATATCTGTGTAACATAACATAAAGCAGTAATGGAAGTGGAACAGAAAAAAGGAATAGAAGAACAAGAAACATGAGAGAAAGCAAAATGACAGACATAAATTCTGTCTTATCAGTAATTTATTTTATATAAATGGATTGAATAAGCCAATCAAAAGCCAGATATTAACAGAATGGAAAATAAATCCTCTATATCCTATGTACAAGAAACATTAGATTCAAAGACTCAAACAGTTTTAAAGTAGAAGGATGGAAAAAGATATACCATATTAGCAGTGACCAAAGAGATACTAATATCAGACACAATAGACTTTAAGACAAAAACTAGAGACAAAAGAGGACTTTTTATAATGATCATAATTATCAAATGATCAATCAATGAAGAGGACATAGCAGGTATAAACATTAATGCACTAATAACAGAACCACAAAATATATGAAACAAACACTGAGAAAAGGAAAAATAGAAAATTCAACAATAATAGTTGGAGACTTTATCACCCACTTTTAATAGTGAATAGAAAAACCAGACAGATGATATATGAGAAACTAGCAGACTTTTAATAATGATACTCTAAGTCCACTAGACCTAACAAACATTGCAGAACACTCCAGCCAACCGCATTGTAATATATATTTTTCTCAAGTGCATAAAGTCTATTCTCTAGGATAGATCATATATGGTAATCATAGAAAAATTTTCAATAAATTTCAAAGGATTAATATTGGAATGCCTGGGTGGCTCAGCAGTTGAGTGTCTGCCTTTGGCTCAGGGCATGATCCTGGAGTCCGGGGATCGAGTTCTGCATCGGGCTCCCTGCATGGAGCCTGCTTCTCTCTCTGCCTATGTCTCTGCTTCTCTCTCTGTGTCTCTCATGAATAAATAAAGTTAAAAAATGATTAATATTCTGCAAAGTATATTATCCAACCACAATAGAATGAAATTAGAAATCAAAAACAGAAGAGAATTTGGTAAATTCACAAATATTTGGGAATTAAACAATTTTTATCTTAATAATCTTAAATAATTAACGTGCCAAGGAAGAACAAAACAGACTGAACATACGTATATAACTATTAACAAAATAACTTAAGTTACAGGCACATCATGGTTAAAAAAAAAACTACTGTGTAATTATATAAGCAAAATACTTTCTTTATAACTATGATGAAATGAGGTATGGGAGATTTTAGCTAGCTAAAAATAATTGTACATATACTCATTAAGTGATAGGGACATGTATACGGAGGCCAGCAAATAATTTTGATTCACTTTGAAGGATTAACATTCTTATTTTACTTATTTTTTTTTAAAGATTTTATTTATTCATGAGAGAGACACACACAGAGACAGAGAGAGAGAGAGAGACAGGCAGAGGGAGAAGCAGGCTCTATGCAGGAAGCCTGATGTGGGACTCGATCCCAGGATTCCAGGATCACACCCTGAGCCAAAGGCAGAGGCTCAACCACTGAGCCACACAGGCATCCCAACACTCTTATTTTTGTTAAGACTGTCTCACCCATGTATGCTACTATATGAATTTTAGTACTTATGGGGACTATTAATTAATTTACTATCTTACATTTCAAAGCCCTTCTTCAAATTTAGGCTTCAATTAGACAAAATTTCGGGTTGTAAGTGAAAGCTGTTCATAAAAAAAAAAGCTGTACATGTAAGTAAATTTAGAAACTTAGCTATATATTCTTTTAAATGTTGACTATATTTAAATGGTATTTAGGCCACATCTTTTTATTTACTTTTGTTATATACATTAGTGCCATTAATGGAAAACAATTTAGTTATTACCGGGGTATTTAAACATTGTGCCCAGGAGTATCTGTATATGTTCACCATGATGCGTTAAGTTGAGAGCACGTAAGTTTACGAGATCTATGCGTTTTGAAGAACAATAGGGAGTTTTATTATAAATGGTGATTTTGATTTAATTTCAGTCTGTGTTAGGTGGTGAAAAAAAATAGATTCTGAAAACTTGTCCTTTTCTTCAGATCAAGGAGAAATCAATATTGTGTGTTTCAAATGAATGGATCCAATTTCACTTATAATAATCTCCATGACTGTTGAAGGGAGACCAAAGCAAAAATCATGATATACACAAAAATGTTGCTGGAAGTAATATCTTATGAGCTATCTGCTCATGCTATTTTCTTTCACAGAATTTTAAGTTTGGAAATTAGACATTTATTTTTTAAAAAATCAAAATACCCACCAAGGAGGAGTACTGTATCAGTTCACAGTTGATAGCTGTTTTCTAAACCATTGTGGTAGGGCTAGTTCAACACTCAGGAATTAGAATTGGATCAGAAAGAGAATCTATGCATGTTCCTTTAGTCTGGAGACTTGTTTCCCCTCATGTTCTCTGGGAAATTCCTACAAAGAACCCTTTTGTCATGTTTCCTCAACAGGAAATATTTTGTGCTTCTGGTTCTATCTTTTACATAGCTTTGTACATGGTGGACAATAAATATTACATGGATACATAAATACCACAAAAATCTCAACAAAAGCCATGAAGCCATTCTTATAGTGTATTTCTAATGTTACTATTCCTCTTAGTACTTGATAGAATGCTAAGCATCAGGCATGAACACAGCCAATCTTAATTGATGTTGATACTACTCACAGCTATTGGGAATAATTTAAAATGTACATTTTTGGTCAATTAACATATTCATGAGAACTCAGATATTTAATAGAGCTAATAAAAAAACAAAACCTATTAGAATATTTAGAAATCAAAAGAATGGTAGAAAAGCTTTTTATAATATTCTTCTAAAATATTATGTTGTGTATTTTATATTTTCAAAAAGTTAATTTCTGTGTTTCATTGACAAATATGAGATTGATACATAAATTGCATGAGTTGATACTTTCTTTGATGCCTGCCTTATTTATCATGTACTCATGGTATTCAGCACATGGAATTTTCTTCACAAAAATTGGTTGAATAGCTTGAATTTTGTAACTTCCTTTATGGATGTTTAAGTTATACAAATCGTATTTCCAGCAGAATTGAAGAATTTTTAAATGTTAGAGAGGTTTCCAGTACCAAAGTTTTAAAAAAACTTTTTTTGCTGAAAATCTTTTCTTAGGCTCAGGCTCCTCAGTTTTCAAATGTGGTTGATTTTAATTAAAGTTTAAAGAGAAAAAGAAACCATTGGAAAGATATTGGAACTAAATAATTCACTTCTGGTGAGTAGGGAGTTTGCAGTTTGAGTTAATGGTATTCATTACACTGATTAAAAGCAGTGAGCCATTTTGCCCTTGTTTATTTTCCAAACCAGTGTTTTCAGTAATGGGGGTGGTTGGTATTTGATGTTTTATCTGATGAGGTATTTACTGATGGGCTGCTTTGACTTCTCTATTTAAATTGATAACCACTTGAAAGGAACTTATCAGACAAAAGAACAACTTCTTTTCTAGAGCTGGACCATTTATTCCAAGTTTAGACAGTGGGAAAACAATTGAGTAGCTTTTATTGCCACCAGCTGTGCTACGGTTATTTGAACAAATGGAAGATTAAAGGAAATGTACAATCTCATTGTATACAGCATTACCCCAAATCAGGGATTCTTTTGCCTAATAAATATTGCATTTGTAGTTGAGGAACTTATAATTACTCGGATTTCAATTGCTATGAAGAGTTTGCTGCTCTTTGAAGGCTCATGTGGGTCTATCAAAAATTGAATCTTCTAGAATTTCAGAGAAGGTAATGCTACAGGGTTTGTAGCAACTTTATGATTGTCTTGCAGATGTTTGTATTTATCTATACATATTATATATGCTATATATTAGTTTATATATTTTATATTACTTTATATAATATATACATATTATTTATAACATATATAGTATGTTTACAGCAATTATATATCCACATACCACACACACACACACACACACACACACAAACACTTCAAAATAAACAACTTGAAAAATAAAACGAACCTTCTAAACTTTGAAAAATTACATCTCTCATTAAGGAATTCCAGTGATTAATATCATTTGGCTAGTCCAGGGCTTTGGAAAAAATGAGAAGTGGGTGTTTAAATGTTTTAAGAGGTAATTTTCCAAGCAATTGAGCAGGTAGTTAAAAATACCTTGTTTTCATTTTCTTGCCTGAGACAATCCTAAACTGTAAAGGTTTGAAAGAGAGTAGAAGAAGCCACATTGAACTGAGTCTGAAGTCTATGCTCCAGATGTAAAATCCTCATACTTGCCAGGCTTCAGGGTTCACTGATCAGTAGATGCAGTCATTATATTTGAAATGTGGGTATGGAAACTGGGATTGGCTCCTTATGGTTGGGCCATGCTGTTAACCTAAATATGTAGTTTCATGGAGATTGTTGGTATACCTCTCCACTGTTACAACTTACTAAATGTTATTGTTGAGGAGAGGTGAACTCTTGAGTGTGATGGAGCTGGACAGACCATACAAAAGGGCTACAACAGGGTTTCTGAACCTCAGCTTACTTTTCTTATTGACCTTTTGGGCTTGATAATTCTTTGTTGTGGTGGCTAGTTATGTGCACTACAGGATGTTCAGCAGCATCTTTGGCCTCTACTCACTACATGCCAGTTGTGCTTTCGCACCCCATTGTAACAACCAAACATGTGTCCAAGAGTTGCCAGATGTCCTCTGCAAGGCAAAATTGTTCCAGTTGAAAATGACTGTGATGGACAATGAGCTCCTGGGCAGTGTTTTTGATTCGTACTCATCTCTGCATCCTCTGTGCTTATGAAAAGGCCTGGCATAGATTTGGACTTCAGTAAATGTTTGCATACATTTTTTTAAATAGGTGATTTAGGGAAGAAAGGTGGTTTATCTATCACTTTTTCTGCTTTTGAGTTCCTATATTATCAGTAGAACAGGATAAAATAAGGCTCGATGCTGCATTATTTTTAGAGAGCAAATAGAGTTGGAAATATAACTGAATGCCTACTAATGTAATAAATAGCCAAGTCAGTATGATGCATTTTTAATTTTTCTGTAGAATATTATACATTCATAAAATAGGTCATCTACCAAATCTTTTAAATGACATTGTTTTTATAAGAAGTAGGTTATAAACCTAAAGAATGATTTATTTTGAATATATATGTAATACACATATATGTAAATATATTATTTTTGGTGAAGAAAAATAAGGGAAATGCTAAATTACTAGTTGTGGTTGCTTCTGGCATTATGCTTAGATTTTATGCGAACCTTCTGAATCATTATTGAAAAATGCCTTCTTTTCCTTTGGTCTTTAGAAAAGCCAAATAAAACAGAAAACAGCTAAGTCTGAGTGCATTATATATCATCATTCTCAGTGGCATTTTGTTCAATTTTTAGTGAAACAACAAAAGTAAATTACAAGCTTTACTTACTTTTTTTGAAATTAAGTTACCCAGATTTTCTTGTAATTATTTGATTTAGCAAGAACAAATGTAGCATTAACATTGATTTGGTATACCAAGCATAATCTGGAAGGAATACTTAGTGTCTTGAATAATTATATGGAAATTCCTTAAAATGTTCAAGAAATAATTTCTACAAAGTTTGAATTGCAAACATCACTATGTACTTATTGATCATCTCTCACCATTTTTACTTGCCATTGTCTTATGGTAAAATTTTCTTGTAGAATTTATAATTAGGGGCAGAAATTTAGATGCTGAATGTGTACAGTGTATGATTTTAAAAGAATTAAACAATCTGAATTATTAGAGTTTCATAAATGTGACTGTATACCTGCATGTATACATGGGTGTAATTCTCAGATTTATATACAATAATGCCCAATAGTATATTTATGGTTTACCATCATTATAGAATTTTATTTCTCATGTAAACCATTTTCAGATAAAGTAGTGCATCTGCTGAACAATGACTGGGCCTCAAATGATGTTTTTGTTTTGCCACCAAAAAGTCTGATTTGGATTATGTTGAATTTTGGAAATGTGAATTTTAGTAACGCAAAAATTGTTAAAGAATAGCAGTATTGCAAATGTTTATTTTCTTGTAAGATTAGTGCTAGCTATACTAACATTTATAGTTATCATATTCAGATCAAACATTTCCAGTTAAGAGAAGCATTATTTAAAAACCTTAGCAGTTTGGATGGGTGCTTTTCACATCTGGAAAGTAACACACCTTTCAGTCTCCTGATTATATGTTAACTTTATAAACATATCAATTCTGTCTTCATAGGAACATGGTTAAATATATATGTATTTTAAAATATTAAATATGTACACATATATTTAAAATATTAAATATTAAGTGTGTATATATATGTGTTATAGTAAAACTCCTTCAGTCAGTGAGATGTAGGGATCATTTTTTTCCTACAATAAATAATTTTAGCCCTTTATTCTGAATCAGATTTTTAAAAAAAATGTTTAAGTCTTTTTTCCCTTGGTTTTAGCTTTCTCTTCCTGATGTTTTCAGGAATATTGTCTTCTGCAAACCTTTCTGCCCTACCTTAGTTTCTTTTGAAATTGATCTCTAAAACTTTAGTTAATTCTTGTCTGAATTTCTTCCCTATGTTAAATTAATCTCACCTTAGTTGAAATTAAAACAAAATAATGCCCAATAGCATATTTATGGTTTACCATCATTATAGAATTTTATTTCTCATGTAAACATCACAACATTTTGTCATTCATTTATTCATAATCAGAATATAGGGAGCACTAAATGTATAATGAACTCTGGATACAAAGATCAAGAAGATGCATTTTCATAGTTATAAAATATGATAAAGATGCCACATGCAAAAAAGGAAACTAGGAATAAAGTTAATACAAGATAAAAATATCTTTGTGTACAAAGATGATCTTTTTTAAAAGATTTTATTTATTTATTTATTCATGAGAGACACAGGGCGAGAGACAGAGACATAGGCAGAGGGAGAAGCAGGCTCCATGCAGGGAGCCCAATGTGGGGCCGGGATCACGTGCTGAGCCAAAGGCAGATGCCCAGCCTGCTGAGCCACCCAAGTGTCCCAAAGATGATCTTTAATGAAAGCCATTTGGGAAGATTTAAGTAAATAGAGAAAGATACTATTATTATGAATTGAAATATTCCATGTTACTAAGTTGTTAATTCTCCTCAAATTGAGTTATGGAATTCTAATTGAGTACCCAATAGAATTTTTTATGGAATTCAACAAGCTAATTCTCAGGTATGTATGTATGTATGTATGTATTTATTTATTTATTTATTTATTTATTTATTTATATTTTTAAAGATTTTATTTACTTATTCATGAGATACACAGAGAGAGGGAGAGAGAGGCAGAGACACAGGCAGAGGGAGAAGCAGGGTCCATGCAGGAAGCTTGACGTGGAATTCGATCCCGGGACTCCGGGATCACACCCTGGGCTGAAGGTGGCGCTAAACCGCTGAGCCACCTGGGCTGCCCCTAATTCTCAGATTTATATGCAAGAGTAAAAGGTCAAGGAAAGAAAAGACAATAATGAATAAAAAGAAAAAATGGGAAGAATGGCATTATAACATACATAGATAGACTTCTTATAAAATCATGATATTGTACATTATTCATAGCCAAATGGATTAGACTGCATAGCCAAGAAGGCACCAGTTTATACATGGAAACCAGAAATATGACAGAAGTAGCAATGTTGATCATCAAAAGGGAGAAGTTATTTGATAAATGGCACTGGAACAGAAACGTGAATTGTATCCCTACCTCATAAAAGCACAAAAGCAATTTCAGATGAATTAAGCATATGCATTTAAAATGAAAATTGGAAATTATGATATAGAGGGTGAAAGAATTTTCTAAGCTAAACATAAACACTACTTTGAGGGAAAGGATTGATAATTATGAACAATAATTATGAATATTAAATTTAAAATTTGTACAATGAAAGAGAAAAGTCAGACTGGGGAAGGTTAATGTGTAACATAAATATGACAAAGGATTAGCATATAAGATATCAAAAAGAAAAGTAACCCAGGGCAGACAGGACAAATAAGAATAGCCAATTTTGATAAAATGAAATCTAAATGGCCACTAAACAGTTAAAATAATCAGGGAAATTAAAATTGAAGCTACAGGTGTTAAACAATTGCATATACCCATCAATCTGACGAAATAATAAAGTTTCACAACACCAAGTATTGGTGAGGATGTGGAGTAGTAGGCAATTTCACCACACTGAGGAGAAATGTAGATTAGTACCACTAAAGAGAGCAGTATATTTGTGCATATGTAGTCAAGTTGTGCACCTTCTAAGTGTCCACCCAGAAATTCCACTGGGAGGTATAATACCACAGAGATACCCCTGTGTACACAATGTGACATGTACAGAAATGTTTATTTCAGCATTGTTCATAATACTGAAAAACTGGAATCAAACCAAATATCCACCAATAGGAAAATAGGATAAAAAGTATAGGTATTTTCATGCGATGGAATATTACGTGGCTTTGATAATGAATTAGCTAGGCATATATAATCATATAATTTCAAAAATATGTTTACACTGCTCTATTGTTTAAGTTTACAGACGTACAAAAAACAATCAAAGGCATGCTTACTAGTGACTAGTACTAAATTCTCTCTGAAACTTGAAATGGAATTAATGAGAGGCCACGGGTAGCTATGGAATGGCTAACTTGTAGCATAAAGCAAAGGGAGCTTACCCAAGAGCAGGTGTGGACCGTGGCACAATAATTCCTCTAACAGTACTTTTTAAATTCTTGTATGGGAACTTAGCAGAACACAAAATCCTCTCCTGTTTTACAAATACTCTTTTGAATTTCTTGGATAATGCATTCAGCGTGTATCAAGCTTCTTGATGTTATTTTAACATGTCTTTCTGTAATTGTTTTTTAAGTGTGGTACTTGAGTTTTCAGGACTGTTCTGAGTTGTGATTGATCATTGTACATGCATTTTGAATAGGGACATCTGTCTCTGCAGCATATTATGTCTCCTGACATGCCATTTCTCAGCTTGACAGAGCACCTCTAGAGGGCATAGGTTTTAATAAGAGAGAATATGTGATTTTTTTCTTCCATAGAAAGTGGGTGGTGTTACATTTTATAAAGAAATAATGAATAGTTGGAGTGACAGCTTACCCAATTTACTTTTTTTTTGCGAGCCAAATATAAAACTAGAAATAATGCTTATTCATTTTAGCCTTTATAAGATTCCCTTCAGAAAATTTTTACAGGAGAGTATTTACTGAGTTTGCTCATAGTCATAGCAGACAGTGACAAAAGTGGCTTCTTTGTCTTTTTCTCTTAAATTTTTCTTTTTGTATCCTTCTTCTTTTTCTTCTATACCCTAAATGTCTTCTTGCATTCTATCATACGTGCCAACTTACATTTTAAAACATGTTGGAACGTTGTAATTTTAAAGAAATATGTTATGGTTTTTTATTACTAATTTTAAATCCATTTTGATACTAGTACTACAGTCATTCAGTAATCATAGCACAGTTCTAAAAAAAAAAAAAAAAAAAGACATAAGGATGAATGAATGAGCTTTCTGTAGACTGCCCTGGAGGAGGCCCCAGTCGAGTGAGAGAACTAGATAAAAACACCTTCATAATGATAGAGTGGGAGCACTCAGGCAGAAGTAGGGATGATGGCCTGTGACATTGGAGAAGCGGGAATGAGCTGTGCTTGAGTGGGGCAACACTGAGCAAGCTGACAGACAAAACAACTGATCTAAGTCTAAACACTGACATTTGCCAGCAAAAAAAGGAGGGGAGAAGGACAGACAAGATGGATAGAAGAGGGGAAATGTCTTGGCCAGTTGAATGAAAAATGAGAACATCTTTGTACATGGAGAATAGGTCTGTGGGGGAAATGACAGATAAATCGAGGGGAGAGGAATTTTCATGTGTACATAGTATTGATAGTTCTTTGCTTTTCTTTTGATAGTTTATCCCTAACTGTCCTAGCTTGCCTTGTTCTACCCCCCTACTCAAACATTTCTTAGTCATTGGAGAAGATTCACTGGTAGGTAGTTATCCTATCTCATTTTCTCATTACCTAACACCTTCTTTTAGTTATTTTGATTTTCAAAGATGGGACTTAATTTCAGTCACCATGTTCAAAAGATTTTATGAAAAGGTCCTACCCTGAATCCAACTAAGTGGGTAGCCAGTTTTCTAACTAAAGGCAATGCTCATAGTTTAAGAAATCACCAGTTGCAATCTCATCCCTTTGTCCTTTGTTTTATTAATATCACTGGTTCTCGAGTGTAAGTATTAAAGAAATGTTTATGAGGTGTACCTCTATGGAACTGGTATAACGTTGGATTTTTTTCCTAGTCTGTGGCCCTGCCATTTGCCTCACCCTCTACTTGCAATATCCTACAGTTGGGAAGGAATACCACCTTGAACTTGGATCTTGTAGAAATCTCCTCCTTTGAAGTGTTTTAATTATGACCTCACAACTTCCCATTTCTGGATATTTTGGTAAAATTTTAGAGCATTTAGAAATCTTCTGCCATTCCTTTGGATTGCAAGAAATTATCCTTTTATTTCCACAACCTTTTAAGTGGGTATTTTGTTACTTAAAACATGTCAAAAGATTAGCTTTGTGTCTAGAATGTTTGCCCTAAACAGCTTAAAGGTATGTGTTGTTTGTTCACATTTAGCAACGATTTAAAAAAAAAAAAACCAACTTTGAATGGACTGCTTTATTAAAATAATGGAAGAACTCAGTAGAGGAAGAACTCTCAGGGAAGAGGTTAAATAATATAAATAGCTCTGCTGAGAGTGCAACAAAGTTCTCTATTGTGCTGTTGCCACAGCAGCACCAATAATTCAAAACAAGGAAATGGAGTCTCATGTTTAATATAATACAGACTTTTCCCTAGAACTTCTGTGGTCTAGGGTTTTTCAGGGATTGGCATGTTTATCTACATATGTCTAAATTTAGATATGCCTTTTATGTAACATGGTAAAAGAGAAGTACTTAAAATTCTATAAGATGCAGTTATTTCTTAAGTATTTTGTTTGTTTTTAAATTGATTTTAAAATATCCAGACTTTTCCTGCTGAAATAATGCCCTAGGACATTGTGAATATGTGCATATGGAAAGAGGCATAATGCATTTCACATTCGATTTTAAAAGGTCACTTTGAAAGGTATGAAGAGGTATTCCCTAATGCAGGCAAGAAAAAGGATTTTTTTTTTTCTGTTGAACATTTTAGCCCCATAACAAGAGCTGCCTCTGCTATAGAAGTGGGTATTCCATTCTGAAAGTCCAAATCTGGAAACTCAAAAATATGAGTGTGGAAGTTTGGGAGTTTTCAAGTAAATTTCATGTCATTTTAGAAACAAATTTGAAAGATATCAAACTCCTATCTCAGATATATATAAAATTCAACTAACTATAAAATAAAGCACAACTAAACCTCTGCCAGAAAAGTTCTAATACACAGTAAAAGCTTATTTATGAAAAATGATAGAATATGATAAACTACATTTTATTGAACTTAGTTGACACAACATAGTTTAGCTGGAGACCTCCTTTAGAATACAATTCTGTTGTCCCTATGTTAGCTACTTTATCTCTACCTGCTTACCTGGCTTTCCTACTACCCATTTTGTCCTTATTCTTACTATAGGCAATTCTGATTGTTATGAGATGAGAATAAATGAATTGATTGAGGAAATTTTTGTGTTCTGATCTTTTCTACCCAGTAACATCATGATGGAGATGATGCAAAATATTGGTTAAATGTATATCCAGTATGTATATATGTTTGCATTTTACTCATTTAATAAGGACAAATGTTGCCTAGAAACTAGTTTTCTCAGAGGCTTAATTTACATACTGTGTGTATATTGGCCAAATATTTTTTACATGAAAATTTTATTAAGGAATTGTGATTTCATTCCACTTATCTATTCTAGTGTTGAAAGGGGAATTCCCAGAGGTTTAAGAAAATAATTGTGTATTAGCCTTAAACATGTTTGAAAAGTTAAAAAGGAAAGAAAAGGAAAAGGATAATGTATTAATCAATTCAGCAAATACTTGTTAAGGAACTACCTCTGTTGGGTATGTTTCTAGGCACTGAAACATTAAAAAAGATAGAATAGTCTCATGAGATTTACTTATATATTTAAAGAGAGGATTTGATAATAATATAACCTATTGAGATTTTCTAGTATTGTTTATAACTCCTTCCTTCATTCGCTCATTCAGGCAATATTTACCTCATGAGCACATCAAAATTTTTATTTGTAACCCAATCTCCCTTTCTTCATCCAGTGTTATTTTCCCCCAATTTCTCAAAAGGAATAAAAATTTAAACATTAAATGGACTTCACTGTCTTTGGAAAACAGTCAGAATTATTCATTCCAGGATAATTCTTTTATTTTACTATTGCCATCCCAACCTTGATACTTTAATTTCAGTGTGCCTTGGAAGACCAAGCATGAGGTTCAAGAGTAGATTTTGTCTATGAGTCTGAAACAGAGTTGGCAAATGATCTATATATCTTGGAGGATAATAAACTTTCTTTATGATGGCCATGTTTTACATGGTGCTAGTGAGCATCATAATTATTCATTGACTTCTATTCATAGATTTTTCTTGAGAGGAGGGAAATACTTCATGAGCATTGTGGCTAGTCTTCCTGTTCAAACTCAGTATGCTTTGTGGAACATGTTTTTGTAGGTACTCTATTTAGAAAAAGAAAGGCTGACAAAGGCTTCCATGACTTCCAGTCTTCAAATGATGAAAATTGAGGACCTGGTGAAGGAGTTCAGGAAACCACTTACTTAATTGACTCTCTTTTCAAGTAAAATGTATTTCAAAGGATAATGGCCTAAGATTTGACTCCAAAGCTTCAATGTAGATCAGAAATTCTTCAGGCTGAACTATATAGCTAATGCTCAATTACCTTAGCTTCTATTGAACCATATTCTAAACACCTTCTTTTGTAACCATCACCTTGTGCCGAAGTCTATATTTTTAGCCTTTAAGCAGAGCTCAAGCACTGTATTTAGACATCTGACTTGAAGACAAAAATTGCTCAGTGAGCAGAACAAATGTTCAGAAAATAACATTTCAAGGTTAGAGTTAGTGTCCTGAATAAAATTCCTTTTCTTCTTTTTCTCCCTATTGAATATAACATAAATAATGTACCCTGACTGGCTTTCAAGATTAAAAAAAAATCAGAATAGCAGTGAACTTGAAAAAGGAAGAGGGAGTAATTAAAAATTGAAGGGGCTTCTGTTGAACTATTGTTTGCCTGAAACTAAATATACATTTTATTCTGGATTCAATGGGATTATGGATCTTAAAAGGATTTTTAAAAACTGTATAGTAAAGCTTGTAGGAAAAGGGCCGAAAGCCTACAGCCACCTTAAAAGATACTGAAAGAACACACACAGACACACACACAGTCATTATAATATCCTTTTCAGACTGGAGAGGAGGAAACCTGTATAAATATTGTTTATGATCACTTGTAATTGTAGTTATTAATTTTTAACCATTTACAATATGCTGGGCTTCTATGTAATTGACCTTACTTAATATTCACAGAAATTCTGTGAACTAAGCATTATTAGCCCCATTTTATAAATGAGAAAATAAAGTCCAGAGCCTTTCATAACATTTCTAAAACTATCTAGTTAGTGAGTGGTAGGATATTATGGAAATGTCTTAGGAAAATCCCAAAATGGTCCCTGAGACTCCGTAGTATTGAGAAATAAAAACAGTTTAATTCTTAGGGGAATAGACGAGAGTGAAACAACATGATTATTATTGTTAAACAAGACATTGCAAGGTCCCCGGACCATTTCCAGAAAGGGAAGTCACATATTTACGCTGAGGGAAAGTGATTATCACTTGGTGGAAACTACTTGAAAGGAATGCAGCTCATTTGGATTGTGTGTGATTTAGTTGAGGGACTTACTCCTTTGTATCCCAAGAGGCAAAAGGATGTTGTAATTGCATTTCACAATGGGGCCATAGCTATGTAGGTTTGGGTACTCCTTCCTTTTGCTGCATGTTGCAGGGTACAATTCACTTATATTCAGAGACACAACTCAGTCTCTGTGTGAAAAGCTAGAACTCAGGGCTGTTTTAGTGATTGACATTTCTCATCCTTGGAACCAGGGCCTGAAAGAAACGTTGGAAATTCTGAATGTTTTTTAGGCACTGTATTTAGAAACCAATAAAGAACATGTGGAATTCTTTGACCCTTTTCTGATCCTTGGTGTTCTAATACTCAAAGCACACCTTAACCCAGGAGAGGGAGGCACTCCATAGGAGAGCATAGTAATCATGTAAGAAGAGAGATGATAAATCAAAGGTGAGTAAAAGATTTATTTGTAAACTTTGTGGAATACCAAGTTTATGTCACAGGTAGTCTAACAGTGGGCTATTATTTATTGAACTGATTATCATTCCTCTTTGCACATTCTTGATTGTCTTCAGTACACATGGTCCAAATGGCATTTTAATTAATTCATTTAAGATTCTAAAGGTTAGCATTGCATCTTTATGCTGAGTGTTGTGTTCTAAAACAGAGATTTCTAACTACTAAAATTTAATTCAATTTAATTACTGAATCATTGACTCACAACTCTTGGAAGTTATCACTATTATTTATAGGTGGGAACATTTAGCCTGGGGAAATTGAGTGATTTGCTCAAATAGTAGTAAATGGCAGAGTCAACCACCTAACATTTTGGATTTTAGAAAAGTATGAAAAATGGACAAAGCAATGCCCCCTTTTTCTTGTGTTTGCGGAGTCTTCCACCCATCCCCCTACCCTAGGCAAAATGGGAGGTAGGAAAAACAATCCTGTGGGAGATGGACACATGTCTGTGCAAACCTTACCTCATGTCACTAACTATACTTACTTGGCCAATTTAACCAGCCTTCAGTTTCTTAAGTGCTACTTTGCTATTTTGTATGTGAATAGAAAGAAGTCTGGGAGGTTAACACATCAACAATGGCTATTTTTGTAGTACAGGAATGGTGGGCAGTTTTTTTTTCTGTCCCCCTATATTTTTTCTGTTATTTGATTTGATGATCATATATTATTTGTATAGTAATTAAAACTTTCCCTTTAAAGTTAAAAAATCAGTTTTATTTAGTGTTTACAAATAATATACAAGATGCCTATTTAGACATTTTTTACCCCCATAAAACGGTGGAGAAATGATGGTTACATGAAACATATAAGACTCAGACCATTTCTGTGTCATGTGTTCTGATTTTTGACTCAGAAAACATGACCTCAATTATATATTCAATTGTGTGTGTGTGTGTGTGTGTCTGTGTGTGTGAGTGTGTGTTTTCCAGTTCTGTTAGTTATTTCATCTTCCATCATAGTAACCACAGAGGAGAAAAATGTGTTTTGTTCTCATTTGGAATCTAATTTATTTCATAGTCTTTAAAGATTTTTTTAAGTTGTCTGTAATTTTAAGACCACCTCAGGTAAACTATTTGGATTAAAAAAAAAACAGCAATAACCTTCTTTTTATATGGTAGACATTGGTTTTGTGGTCAGAATTATCTGTAGTCAGTTGTGTTCCTCCATTTACCAAATATGAGACCTTGGTCAATTTACCCGGTGTTTGGGAAAATTATCTCATCTGTAAAGTCGATGGAAGAAAACTTAACTCTCAAGATTGTTGAGATAATTAAGCGAGTTAAAATTTTCAAGTGTTTGATATTATGGAGACTAAAGACAATTTTCTCATTCACTTGATTTAAATTCAACACTCACTGTTAACTATTGCCCTACGTAAAAGTTTGCTTATTCATTTTGCAATAAATTGGATGTAGATTTTAGCAGTCTGTTTTTAAGAGTAATGGAATCTTGTGGAGTAACTAAGATGACTGGCTGATACATTAACATAATGTAACACATTAACATAAAGTTGATTTCACCCTAAATCATCTGAGTTGGCAGGCAAGCTTCACTTTATCAAGGAATAAAATGAGAAATCCACAAAGCCAAAGTAACAATAAAATATACTTTTAAAGCCAAAAGCCAAGTAAAGGGTGCTGAGATAATGGAGAAGATTCTGACATTCATGAAAAGTACTGCACAATTTTTTGATGTCTTCAGATTTATGAAATATTTATTTTCCGATACTCAAAGTAGAAAACTTGGTTAAAAAGAAAAGATAAAAAGAAGAATGTAAAATTTATCTATAATTATACCACCCAGAGAGAATTATTCTTCACATTCTTGGCTTTTAGTCTTTTTCTGTTGAATATGTGGATACATTTTATGTGTAAGATTGTAAATGGAGAATGTTTGTGTTCCAAGAAATGGATCATAGTACACCCATATTTATGCATCTTTTTTACCTAACATTGTATTATAAACAATTTTTAGCATCATTAAATATTTTAATACCATGATTTTTAGAGGTTTTATTAAAATCTGTCTTGTAATTATACCATAATTTCTTTTATTATTGCCCTTATATTGGGCATATAGACAATTTACAGGTGTTCAACAATATTTAAAATAACAGTGTAGGGAATATAAGAAATAGTGAAAGGGATTATAGGGGAAAGGAGGGAAAATGAGGGGGAAAAATTGGAGAGGGTGACAAAACATGAAAGACTTTTAACTCTGGGAAACAAACAAGGGGTAGTGGAAGGGGAGGTGGGTGGGAGGATGGGGTGACTGAGTGATGGGCACTGAGGGGAGCACTTGATGGGATGAGCACTGGGTGTTATACTATATGTTGGCAAATCGAAATTCATTTAAAATATTAAAAAATAAAAACAAATAGTGTAATGGAAATTCATTTACATAAATCACCATTTCACATCTTTTTTTTTCTTTTTCTTTATAAATGATTCCTAGGAACAGAGTCACTCTCAAAGAGCATGAGCCTTTAAAAAGATTCTTGATAAATTGTGACAATTTTTTTCTCCAGGAAAGGTGTACCAATTTACATTCTTATCAGTAATATATGAGAATACTTTTTATGTCTTATGCTCGTCATCATGTTATGTTAGCCTCAACTGAAAGTAAAAAGGTTAATATTTCATGATCTGCATTTATTTATTAGTGAAGTTAAATACTATGTGTTATATTTACTAAGGAATATATATATATTCCTTAGTTATATATATTACTATATATATATATATATACATATATATATATATTTTATGCACACGCACACACACACACACACACCCTTCCCAGCAATGTATTCAATGGCAGTTTTAAAAATTTTGTTTAAATATATGTCAGTAAGCAAGATCTTGGCTAAAAATAATCACCTTAGCCACAAATTTAGTCAAATGCTTAAAGCATTTTAAAGAGACTACATCTGGGATGCTTTCTTCAGAAAGACATACTGCATGATACTATTCTTATGAGATTTTCATATCACCTTTGAAGCTGGGCAATTGGTTATTTTCTTGCATTTACCCTGGGTTCCCCAACAGTGTTGAACTAGCAACTTTCAAACCTGCAAACATCTGCTTTTGTCATCAAAATTGAAAGACATAACTGAAAGGAAAGTTTTAGTTCATAAACTGTATAATCTTCTGATTCTGCAGAATGGAAATGAATAAACTTGAAAACATATTTAGGGACTGAAGCTCTAGTCAGCATATAGCTTAAGACTGGAAAAAGGGTGGTTTTCCTTTCAAAGTAAGCACTGGCATGACTGTACTCTCTAACAAGAAAAAGTAACATCTCCAGAGATTGTATCATCATTTCCACACCCATTTCTATGATTCTAAATGTTCCTTTCTATATAGTCTGGTAGTACATTTTTATAAATTCCAAAAACATCAAAAGTGATTGCAGCATTTTTTGTGTGTATACCTGGGCATTTTAAACAGTCTTATTATGTATGATTTTTCAAGATCTTAGCTTATTCTTCTAACATGTCGTGTTTGGTTCCTAGGAGGATCAGCTTTGAAATGTTTCTAATTTGGGAGAAAATAAGCTTTTATAGGAGTAAAATATGGTCCCAGTCTTCAACAGATTGAAGGATAAAACTGCCTTATAAAGAAGAGGGGTTTTATAAAGTATTTCTTAAGCCTTAGAAGAAGTCAGTAAAATAATTTTATTGAATTCAAACATGACTCAGCTTCTAATATTAATTTTGTAAATAGAAAAAAGGTAATTAAATTATTAAGGCACCTTCATTTTAAAGGTTAACTAATTATTATTATTATTATTATTATTATTATTATTATTTAGCTCATAGGAAATTTTTATTTTTTCCTTTTTTAAAGTCCTGGATCTTTTTTAATGGAGTTATTTGAGTGCTTTCTTTGTCATGAGTTCACTCTTAGATCCTGGCCTGTGTGGGCTCTGGCTGTCTAATACGGGAGATAAAATAATGTCTGATTATCTGGAACAAGATAATGAATCCTGTTACTTGAGCACATTCTTCTGATTTGCAGACAGCTTAATTTTTATACCTGGTCATTAGCCAGTGCTTGACATGGGGCAGAGTTTAGTATTTGAGAGGAATTTCATTTGTTTGTACATTTTAACTGTGGTCCTTTCTGACTGTGTTCAAAGAGCTTTTCATAGCTACCATCCTCTAATGTTTTAAAACTAAATATACTTACTATGGCTTATTTCTTATTGTAAAACCTTATGTGTTCATGCTAGAAAAATTGAAAAGTACTGAAAAGTAAAAAAAAAAAAAGAAGTCATATATATATCAGTAGAGAATTCCGGTTAACATATTGGTAGATACTCCAGAGTCGTTCCTATATAATTCATATATAATTGTTTTTACAAAATGAGATAAAAGTGCTTGGTCACCTGCTTGTTACACTGAATATCGTATCTTGACATAATATATTTTATATATGTTTCTATGTTTTTTAAATTTCTATGTTTTTTAAATTGAATAAATAGTTCATGTTAGAGATCATGTTAACCTGCAGAACAATTGTATATGATCCTGAGTGTTACCAGTCTTTTGAAGTGAAATTTCATATAGAAATCTAGATGGTCTAGAGGCTCCTGAGTGGCTCAGTCAGTTCAGCAGCCACCTCTGGCTTAGGTCATGATCCCAGGGTTTTAAGATTGAATCCTGCATCTGGCTTCTTCCTCAGTGGGGAGCCTCCTTCTTCCTCTGTCTGGCACTCCCCTTGCTCTCTGCCAAATAAATAAATAAAATCTTTAAAATAAAATGAAATCTAGATGTATTTTCTCTTAAAAGATGGGAGACTCTGCACTGCTCATAATCTGTAGGTCAGGGTGGGTAAGAGTCCATGGTGGCCCATATTAGCTGAGGCATGTGCTCTTCGTTTACATAATCCCCCCCTGATTTCCTTCACTTCTTGACATTCCTGCCTGACCCCTGAAGCAGCTAAGGTTGCCAAGGATAGTGGATTGTCTAGGGTAGTGGTTTTTAATGGGGCTGTCCTGATCTCTAAGGCAAGGATTGGAACATTGTGGGAATGTTTTCTGGATGCCCAAATGTTCCGGGGTTACTTCTAGTATTTAGTGGGCCAGTCTCATGGATGTGACGGTTTTGTAATGTGAGGGACATTGCTACACCTGGAAAAATTTTTCTTGTGTCATGAATTTCAATGATTTCTTTGGATAGTGGGTAAAACACCTTTTTATAATTATTTGAGCCTAAAAACAAAATTTGTTACACATATGAAAACTATTTTATTCTATTTTAGTGTACACTGAATTTTCTATGACTACAACTATCATATAATTTAACATTTTGTTATTAGAAGCTTAATGATGAATTGGTCACCGTTTGGAAAATCATGTCACAGCAGCATGGCCTATGGTATTTTAACCTACACACACAGCACGTTATCAGTGTGCATTTCTAGTTCCCTTGTTCAGTATTGAAAAAAGGGAAATTCATGTACCTTTAAAGTCTTTTATGAAGAAGGGATAATTCTCAGCTCCTGCAAGAGAATATTAATCATTTTTCATGTTTTCTTTATATCTTTGGTCTGGAATTTGCCTTAGCATGTTATCTGCATTTCAGGTAATCTTACTTTCCTTTTACTTTCTCATGTGCTGATAAATCTGATTTATTGTTTCTTGTTTTAACACTAGATTTTATTTTCATGTGCACTCACTTGTCCAGTCTCTCACTTGCCTACCTTTCTTGTAAAGACTGGCTTCTTGCTACATCTCTTCAATTTGGTTTTACTCATTGGGTAGTAGGGAAAGCATTGGAGAACTTCTGAGACATGTAAATACTCATGTGTGGGAGCTCTTTATTAAACTTGAAAAATATACTGTATAGAATTTGGATTTAGAATCTAAGTGTCAGTTTAGGTTATCAAAAGAGCATTGTGAAATACTTATTTTAAAGTGGGGCTTTTGGGAAGCCTGGGTGGCTCAGCAATTGAGCTTCTGCCTTTTGGCTCAGATTGTGGTCCTGGGGTCTGGTGGTCTAGACTTGCATTGGGCTCCCCAACTGTGCCTGCTTCTCCCTCTGCCTGTGTCTCTGCCTCTCTCTGTGTGTCTCACATGAATAAATAAATAAAATCTTTTTTAAAAAGTGGGGCTTTGTGCTTGATAAGCTTAATGTTCTAGGTAGGCATCGTGAGTGTATCTAAGTCCTGAAGAGGCTTACAGTCTTCTAGAAAGATATTACATAGAAATAATCTAGGGCTCTACTGAGAGGATGATGAAGTATGCTGTAGGATTTCTGGGAGAGGCTGAGGAGGTTCACCTGAATGTAGAAGCCTAGGGATATTGCAGTGAATTTTTGAGAAGGAACAAATGATTCCTTTTCATTTTTCTTTCCTTCTTTTTGCTGTAGAGCTCTGTGTCTTTTCCTCTTCCTTCCTTGAAGCTACAGAAGCTACAGATGTAACTGAGAAAGTCAAGGGTGTGAATGTTGATTTTAGCTGTTTACTCCTCCTCTTAAAGATGTATGAAGATATGACCTTGAGGGCTTAGAACTGTGCATTTGTTCTCTTCAAGGCAAATTGTAGCTGGCATCTCAGAACAAGGCATGACTGGTGCTTCACTTCAGTCTAGTACATTTTCTTAGCTCTAATTAGAAAACAAACTTATGGGAGTGGAAAATAAATTCAATAGCTCTCCAAAGTTTTTCCTTTCCTTATCTGATTTTTCCTGATATGATGGGATACACTTTAAAGTGAGTACTCCAGATTTAATTCAAATGCCACACGTTGAAATAACTCAGGAAATTTTGTGGTACAGAGTTCTGGGGTGACAGTGTTTTGTATATTGCAACCTTTTGGAATTAGATTGTCATGTCAGAATTATTTTATTTCATTAAAATCTGTCTTCAGGTTCAATATTATCTTTTCATTTACTACAGACATTTACAACTAGAAAACAGTTGAGAGCTTCTTTAGAGGACATTAAATTTTCCCTCGTCCAGAGGCACACGTCTGCTACTTGTTCCTATATTTTAATTGCTAAACTCCAGAGGAAGAGAATCAACGGAGCCAGGGCCCCAAGTTGTGGAAGTTTCTATATCCGGTAAACTGGCTTCATTCCAGGACAGAAAATTTATCAACAAATGAACCACCAGCTACTTCCCACACGTCCTCTGATTGCATTAAAAATCACTCCCCTTCCCACCCAGCTGAGACTGTGCTTAGAGTATGGAGCTGACAGACATTCTCTCTCTTCCTCCTCCTCATTTTGTAAAATCGCTGGTTTCTGTAGTCTGTTAGGCTTCTTATTAATAGTAATAAAATGTTCATTCATTAACTGTCTCTCATGCCTACGAACTAGATATTGTCACTCTCTTTCTCCTCAAGTTAGATTGTTTTCATCAAGTTGTGCTATAGCAGAGAAGTGAGCTGGAAAACTGATTTTGGGTCTGTAGCATCAGGTACTATTTAACCAGTGGGAGGGACTGATAAAATTAGCAAGTTGACTAACCACTTCCCTTCCTTGTGGCTCTTTAATATTATAACGGATACAGAAAAGTTCAGAAGGACTGGGCTAGTTTTTGAAACCACAGCACACTTTGGCATAGGGGGAATGTACAACAGAATGGGTAAGTTTCTTTCTTTTAATCTTTTAGGAAAACTGTAAAAGGGATAAAGATGTGGAAATTTTTAAGTTTGACTATGCAAATAGTCTTTAGTGTTTATAGGCTGTGGAAAGATAAACCTGCCACGAGGAGGGAAGCAAAAGGTTTTTCTATCAGCAGCAGTAGCTCCAGGAACAGCAAATGTTAGAGTGAGCAGAAGATTCAACTCCTGGGATATCTTCACTGCCCCATGTAGATCACAGTAAAATGCTCATGGGGGAGGATTCTTGTACTAGTATAATTTTTGATAAATAAGTTCCTGCACCCTTAGTTCTTGTACTCTAGACTTTGTAATTATCAGTAGAGACATTGAGTCACTGAACCAAATGTTCCTCTCGATCCTGAAATGGCTTAAGATCTTCAGCTATCTTGCTTGTAGTTTAAGTTCCTCTTGGTTTTTATCTTTTTATTATGGAAAATCTCAAATACAAGCAGAAGTAGAGTGCACAGTGCATAGATTGCCCATGCACTGTCAAACAGCTTCCAGACTGAGGGACTCAGGATCCAGGCTGTTTCATCCACACCTCTGTGACAATCTCCCCACTCTATTCTAGTAGGCTTGCAATATTTTAAGTGTGCCAATTCTGAACATTAAATGAAAGAGGCCTAGAATCTCCTCACGGTTCCTATCTGTTTAGTAATACAAGTTTTAGAGAAATATCATTACAGAAAATTGAATCCTGAGTCAGAGAAAGCAAGACCAACTTTCCAGTTGTTTGGCCAGTGGAATTAGAAGATTAGTGAAGATAGTATACTCTGGAGCTAGACTGCTTGGGGTCAAATTTTGGCTCCATGCAATGCAGTGTTTTTGAGGGTTTCCTAGTCTTTCTATACCTCGGTTTCTCACCTGAAAAATGAAGATAAACTATAGCATTGATTTTTTTGAGGATAGGAGACAATGAGACCATCTGTGCATGTGGAAAGACTTGGCAAAGAGCTGAGAACAGAGAGTGTTCACTGTATGTTAGCTTCACAACTGTTTGCTGAAATGATTAGAGTGAGAGGAGGGATGAGCTCTGTTCAGACAGAAAGCCAAACATGTGTCTGAGCATACTTGATTGTTTTCTGACCATTGTTTTCTTTTGATTATTTGATGATATGAGGCCAGGAAAAGTGTCCCTGGAGACATCTTACTTGCTCTTGGGCTCCTGAAAACTCCCAGCTCTTGCTCTTCCCTACCAGCTCCAAAATAATTCTCTCTGAAGAGAGTATCAGAGCTTGTCTTGCCATCCTCTTGCTTTGAGGATGGGGGATTAGAAATTTGCCTCGCCTCACAGAGCAAGGAGAAGTAATTTGAGGGGAGAGTCATGGGCTCCTCTCATCCCTAAGAAAGGGGTATATTGCCATTGGGCCTACGCAGCATGGCTTCTAGTCCTGGGAGACCACCTGACATCTGAACTCTTGTTCTGTCTCTCAGAGACAGAACTTTGTAGGCTTGCTCTGGCCTTCCAGGTCTGCAAGCTGCCTAGACACTTTTTTCATTAATAATGAGGATGGTGAAATTCTGAAGATGACAGCAAGTAGGGAGGCAAGGACCTTCTCTACTCTGTACTTTTTCTCTGTTATTAGTAAAAATGCCAATGACTGCGATTGACTAAGCATTTACTATGTGCCTGACACTGTACTGCATAGTTTTTTTTCATTTAATACCCTTAGTATCCCTATATGACACTTAGGGTTACTGTGTTCTCACTTTATAGATAAGGAAACTGAGGCAGGGATGAGGGATGAAGCAAACTGCCTTTGATTACCCAGCAAATAAGAGACAGCCAGGATTTTGTTCTAGGTGTGTCTGACTTAATCACTTCTTAGAGTATTTGTCCCTAAGAAGTCAGTTTATTCATACATATGCGGTCAAAAATGCATCCATGATTTTGCTCTTAGCATTCTTCCCAAGGTGAAAGTCATCAGTGTTCCTTTAAAGCAAACTGAATGGAAAAGCTTTTGTCTAGCAATAGATTTCCCACAGTGAATTTTCATAATGCCTAATTATAAGCTGGAAATTTGTCAGATCTTGACAAATTGGTGGGGGTGGGGATGGAGTTACCACTGTAAGGAAGTAAATATTGAACTGAGAGGGAAAAAAAGAAATGCTGTTTTAGTAAATTAACCATGCCTCAGTGGCGAATTTAGTTTTTAAGGCCATTTGTCTCTCTTGAGTTTTTGTAAACGATGGGTGAAATTCATCTGCGTCAATTTTCAAGAACATGCAGCACTGTTGTAAAACAAATGATAAACACTGATGCACTGCCGAAATAAAAATTGGCTGAATCTTCCGGGAGGTGCTGAAGAGAACTGGGTCATGCACAGTCAGACATTTTAGAAACCTGAGATTGACTTTCAGTGCTTTTTCTTTTAGACTTCTGGTACAACTGTAAAAATAGAACCAAATGTGTGAATGAAGGAAGAGGTTAATTTCACAACTTTGGAGAATTTTTTTTTTTTTCCTCCAGTGGAGTAATAGTTTTTAAAAAAAATTTTCCTTTACTGAAAGGGATGCTGTCTGGAATTTCCAGCTAAAAATGAAAATATCAGATATAAAATAATTGACTTATCAGACAATCGGGTAGATTCAGCAATCTTTCATCTTTATTTTTCCTTCATTGGCTACAGAACTTTTGTCACCTTGATAGGATCCACCAACCTTTACTTATAAAAACATTGGAAGAAATTCCAAATCCTGCTGTCTTTTGGCAGAGAAAATAGGAGATGAATGAAGTTGACACTGCTGGTGGGGGAGGGAGTAAAGTTGGAAAGATCATAGAAAGCATCCTTGGATTCTTAAATTTTTGAGAAACCAAGGAGGCTAGTTAGTACTGGTGACTACAAACCATTTTTTTGCAGAATTGTTCCGTACCTGTGTTTTCTTTTCTCCAATGTCTTCATCTCATAAGAACACCTCACTCATAACTTGTAAAGGATTCATTGGAAATTTTCATATCTGTCTGTGGTTAGAGACCAATGCAGAAGTGCCATTTTGCTTGTCATGGTCACCTTCTTTACGCACTGATGTAATTTCTGATGGCTTTGGTCACCCCCACTGGTGACTGAACACCAACGTGCTCGTGCTTCCTTATCGACTTTTTCTGTCCTAACCTTTAATATTTGTCATTGCTTTTATGTCACTGCTGTTTTGGGGATTAAATATTTTGTTAAAATCTTTTTTTTTAATATTTTATTTATTTATGATAGACATAGAGAGAGAGAGAGGCAGAGACACAGGCAGAGAGAGAGACAGGCTCCATGCTGGCAGCCCGATGTGGGACTCGATCCTGGGGCTCCAGGATCCCGCCCTGGGCCAAAGACAGGCGCTAAACCGCTGACCCACCCAGGGATCCCCTATTTTGTTAAAAATCCTGAACAAAAAAAGCATTTATTTTTCCTTAAGTGTTTCTTTCTCTCTCTCTCTCTCTCTCTCTCTCTCTCTCTCTCTCTGTCTTTGTTGTTGTTATTCTTTAGATCCTTTCATCACAGATTTTTTAGTATCACATGCCTTGGAGATTTAGAGGTCATAATCACAGCTTCTACCCTCAGAATGCTTGCAGACTAGTGGGTGAACAAAATTTTATGAAGTGAGTGAAGCTGTAGTTCATAAAACATATCCTACCATCTTTGGTCTAACTACACTGTGAAAGGTTGGTATATAAGAGACCAAGCTCCGAGATTAGAGAGCCATGGCTCAAGTTCTGTTACTTTGTGATTTGGAAATCTTACTAACCTCCCTAAGCCTCAATTTCTTTATCTGTAAAATGATATCAAGCTCATAAGGGTTTTATATGAGTTGTATGATAGGATACATGTTAAAAATTTATATAGCATGTCATTTATAGTTTGAGGGATCAGGGGAAGTCTCTATCAAAGGATGCTCACTTTAAGATGTGCCTGAATGACAGAAAGATCCTTCTAAGTCACAGGGAACTGCATGTGCCAAGTGGTAAGAAGTTTGGCTTCTCTGAGAAAGAGAGTAAAGGCCAGCATAGTTGAAACATGTAAAAGGGAAAAATCACTTGGAGGTGTCCAAGCAACAGAGTCAAGTAGGTCATGGTAGGGAGTTGCATATTAAGTCCAATCAGAAGTGACTGAAAGCTTACACTGGAAGTTGCATGATCTGAATACTATTTTTAAATTAGTTAAAAAATGGAGAGGATCTCAAGAATCAAGAGTAGACATAGAAACAGGTTAGAGGGATGCCTGTGTGGCTCAGCAGTTGAGTGTCTGCCTTTGACTCAGGGCGCAATCCCAGATTCCTGGGATGGAGTCCCACATTGGGCTCCTTGCATGAGGCCTGCTTCTCCTCCCTCTGCCTGTGTCTCTGTTTCTCTTCCTGTGTCTCGCATGAATAAATAAATAAAATATTTAAAAATAAAAAAAGAAACAGGTTAGAAAACTCTTAAAGTAAGTAGCCCAGTCCAGAAATGATGGTAGCTTGCAGTAGGTAGTACCAGTAGGGTTGAAGGCAGTGGACTGAACTGAGAGATCCAGTGTAATAAATAGGAATTGATAAACAATTAGACGTGAAAATAAGGATGAGGAAAATGTCACTTCTGATCCTATGGCATGAGCAGCTGGATCCAGGGAGATGTCATATATGAAAATGGGGCAAACTGGAAGATGAGCAGGCTTTGAACATCTCAACTGAAATGCTTTTGGAACTTTGAAGGGAGTACATCAGGGAGGCAACTGATTTGAAAGAGAGAGAGAGAGTGTATAAGAATGGGGGAGGGGAAAGGGAGAGGGAAAAGCAGACTCCCCACTGAGCAGAGAGCCCAATGATGCCAGGGCTTGATTCCAGGACCCTGGGATCATGACTTGAGCTCAAGGCAGATGCTTAACTGACTGAGCCACCCAGATGCCCTTCCTTATTTTATCTTCATGTAGCTATATAGTATTCAAGGAAATAATAATACATTATTTATACTGATATAAATTTATTTCCCCTAATGTGTAAATTGCTTAACTTAGCACTTTGTTCATAATTTGTATTTCCATTGTCAAGGCTTCTGGGTGCTGTTGCTGAGTGCACCTCTCTCTAGGGTGTGTCATTCACAAAGGGCAGTGGTTTTCAACTGGGGGGCGGTTTTATCCTTTAGCAATGACTGGAGACCTTTTTGAAGATTACAACTGGAGACTACTGTGCTACTGGCTTCTAGTGGGAAGAGGCCAGAGATGCTGTTAAGTATCCAACAATGACAGAACAACCTCACACAACAAAGAGTTCTTTGACCCAAAATAACAGTAGTGCTGAGGTTGAGAAACCTTGTCATAGATCATGATGCAGTCCTGATCAAGTGCCCACCTTCAGGCACTGGCAATAATAGTTCTTGACTAGAGATTTTCTGTCAGAGAATAGAGATCTCTTTGTTCATTGTTTTTTCAGTAAGTTTGTGTAGCAAGTCATCTTTGAATTTTATTTCATTGTGAGATTTGGTAGAAAGAAGTGAATAAATAAAAATAAAGTTTGTATGAATTGTTTTTGTAGCATTAATTGTCAATAGAATTTTATCTACATGGTTAAAAATAGAGGGCAGTGCTCCACCCAATGGATGTTAGACTTTTTACATCAGAGCTGGAACCTTTTAAGTAGAGTTAAGTTATTATGCTAAAATGTGTATCAGGGATGTTTTGGAATTAAAAAAAATTTAAAAGGTATTAGATTCATTTTTTTTAAAAAAGTATTTTTTTAACAAAAAAGTATAGGGATTTTTTTTACTCTTTAAAAATAAACATTTTTACTCTCATTTTATTATAAAATTGTGTGTGTGTGTGTGTGTGTGTCTATACATATAATGGAATACTAGGTACGCATAACCAACTTAGGAAAGTAATATAGCTGCCATCAGCACTGTCTCCTCCCTTAACTCCCCCCCGCCCAGAAGGGTAAACACAATTCTGAATTTTTATTCTTTAATTTGTGTTTAAGTTTTACTACATATGTATGTATACTTAATAAGATATAAAATTAGAGCTTTTTAAATGCCTCTTTGTATGACATTAGACCATTATCTTATACCATACACAAAAATGAACTCAAAATGGATTAAAGACTTAAGTATAATACCTTAAACTATAAAACTCCCAGGCAAAAATAAAGAGGAAAAGTTCATAACATTAGCCTTGGCAATGATTTCTTGTATATGACACCAAAAGCACAGGCAGCAAAAGCAGAAATAAACAGGTTTTGTACGGCAAAGAAAACTCTCAACAGAATAAAAAAGTCAACATATAGAATGGGAGAAAATATTAATGAAACATGTATTTTACTTATAAGGTGTTAATATCCAAAACATATAAGGAACTCCTACAACTCGATGGCAAAAATAAACAAATAAATAAATAACCCAGTTAAAATGGGCAAAGAGCTTGAATAGCTATTTCTCCAAAGAAGACAGTACAGATGGCTAACAGGTGTACGAAAAGATGCTCGCTATTGCTAATTATTGGGGAAATACAAGTCAAAACAATGATATATCACCTCACAGCTGTTATGTGGACATTTAAAAAAAAAACAAATAGAGTAACAAGTGTTGGTGAGGATATGGAGAATTTGGAGCTCCTATGCACTGTTGGTGGGAATGCAAAATGGTGCAGCTGCTATGGAAAACAGTATGGAGGTTCCTCAAGTATGAAAACTAGAGCTACGATATGATCCACCAGTCGTGCTTCATATACATCCAAAAGAGTTGAAATCAGGATTAAAAAAAAAATATTTTATTTATTCATGAGAGACACACAGAGAGAAAGAGGCAAAGATACAGGCAGAGGGAGAAGCAGGCTCCATGTAGGGAGCCCAGTGTGGGACCAGATCTGGGTCTCCAGGATCATACCCTGAGCTGAAGGCAGATGCTCAACCACTGAGCCACCCAGGCATCCCTGTAATCAGGATGTTAAAGAAATGTTAGCAGTCCTGTATTCATTGCAATATTCAATTCACAGTAGCCAAGAGGTAGAAACAACCTAAATATCCATCAACAGACAAATGGATAGAGAAAATGTGGCATACATACCGCGGAGTATTATTTAGCCATAAGAAAGTATATCCTGTCATATGCTACAACATGGATTACCCTCAAGTAACTTATGCTAAGGGAAATGAGCCAGTTACAGAAGGACATATTCTGCTTGAATCCATTTATACAAGTTATAAATGTCAAACTCAGAAAGAAAGCAGTAATGATCGTCGCCAGGGACCAGGGAGAGGAAAAAATGGGAAGTTACTCTTCAGTGGGTGTAAAATATCAGTCAGGCAAGATGAAAAAGTTCTAGAGAGTTGATGTACAACATTGTAGTTACAGTTACTAATACTGTACACTACACTTAAAAGTTATTATGAGAGTAGATCTTATGCTGTGTGGCTTTTTTTTTAAAACCACAATTAAAAAAATACGCCTTTAGGATGGATTGGGTAAAAGTGAAGGAATAGAACAAGTTCAGTGGCTGAGAAATGTAGGCATGTGGTGAGGACAGTGCCATCATTAGAAAGGAGTAGACATCTCTTGTGACTGCATCCCGGGATAAAGGCTGAGCCTAAGATGAAAATGACAGTGTTTTAAACACGGTAATGCAATGGAGGTTTTCTTACCAGACACACAGGAGACAAGACAAAGAATATACAGAGGGAGATAGATTTTGTATGCTGTGCCTTCCTTCAGGAAGAGTGAAGTACCGTGTTCATTATCTGGACTTGCAGTTGGCCCTGGCACCAGGTCACCTAAGAGTTTCTCTGAGGGCACTGAGAGAGATAAGGATTAATCATTGTCAAGACGGCAGAACTGGAGATGGATATCTGAGAGTCTTCAGGATGGTGTGTAAGTGGAGGCCACATGAACGTAAGAAAAGTAGGGACAAAAGAGAGATGGAGTTTGAGGAATGCCCACAATAACGGCGGGATTAAGGGGATTAAGAAAAAAAATCATGAACTTTTCCTGTTGCTTTTTGTTCGTTTTTATTTTAAAATCTTCTCTCCATATATTTCTATTCCATATGCTTCCTCAGTCTTTACAACATGCATTATTGTAGTGGATTAACATTCAAAACTAGATTGGATTCTTATGACAATAAATATGAAATAGTTTGATTTGTAATGTTAATATGACTTGGAACAATTTTCTAGTTCTGATTGAGAGTGTAATTATCCAAAAAACCAGAAGTGGTATCAGTGCTGCTAGGTAGCTTGTGACATCAGCAAAGTTTGTTTCTAGGGCTGCCGTTCACCATTTCCCTTTTTTTGTTAGTTTCTTTGATCCTAAATTTCCTAGTCTTCAAAATAAAAAGTGATCTTAATGTGTAAAAATTATCTAAAAACATTTTCTCTGCCTTAAAGCTTTTCTGTCCTTTAATCTTCACGAACCCTCTTTCTACCTGTTAGGGCCTAAACCAGAGGCACTTCACTTTTCTTTCCTCCCTCACATAAAATTTAAATGTTAGAGTTCTACATTCTCTCTTCTCAGAGGCCTGCTAGTTACTGATGCTAATGTGCTAAGTCTGTATTATTCACAGTAATTCACAATACGCTATTATTGGCATAATGTATTCACTCCCAGATGCTATCTTCACTGGGGGCTTCATGGCTTTCAACTAAAGTGGTGCTTAATGGTGGACTATTCAGATGTCAGGGCAGATTAAGTCAGACAGGTCTATTGTTAGTATTATTTATTTTCAAAAGTACTTTTTTTGGTCCATGTTTATCTAACTTTTGTCAATATAACATTAGAAATTAAAAGATCTATATTTTTATGTTTTTCTTACTTGAGATAATTTTTTTTAAATTCATTTGTTTATTTTTAGAGAGAGAGAGAAAGAGAAGAAAGAGTGGTGGAGCACGTATGTGCATGAGTAAGGGAAGGGGCAAAGGAAGAGAGACAGTGAGAGAATCCCCAGAAGACAGAGCTGAAGCCCACTCAACTGGAGGCTCAATCTCCTATCATGACCTGAGCCAAAACCAAGAGTGGGTTGCTTAACCGACCAAGCCACCCAGGCACCCCACTTGAAATGATTTTGAAAAGAAATTTTTACTTTTAAAGCAGTTAGCATTTTTTTAAATTCAACTTTTACTTGAATTAATTAAATCGGTTCTTAAGTCATTTTTTATGTAATCATATTGATGGGTACTTGGCATATGCTGCAGCTGCTAGATGTTTCAATATTCCTATATGAAAGTTACACAAATAGTAAACCTGCTATTTTAGGATTACCTAAAAGAAAACCAAAATTTTGTTAAAAACGTTATTCCAAAACTCTGTTGTGTAATTAACACTATGAATGAAAACCCAGTAAGAAAGAGGGAAAAATATTTTGTATTTATGGTCAGGACTGAATCTGTTCGGTTCAAAACGATGAGTTAGATTTTGAACTTTTCTAGAGCCAAACTTTTCTAGATTTTCAAATGAATAAAGATATTTATATAATTAAAATTCAGTTTATTATTAAAAACTGAATTAAGATGACAGTGAAAGAACAGCCTCAGGTGTGTGACTCTGCATTTTAAAGTGATACATTTAATGTTTATGCAAAAGTAAGAGGCTTTAAAAAAATTTACTTTAAAAAGTGATTAGCACCTTCGTTGTACAGTTCCTAAGATTTTTTTTTGTAACACTGCATAAAATTTGAAGCATTTTTTTGCTTCAAAATTTGACCTACTTAGAAAGTCCTGATAATTCCAATGTAATATATTTCCTCAGTTTTGTAAGCGCCTTTGGGTAATGTATTGGAGAGGCAAGTAATCTCATCAAGAAGCGTAATGGACCCTATCACATTTCAAGATATATTTTTTTCTACTACTTCTGCTTCAAATTTAGTTCTGTGTTTAATGATACCACACTCTACTGGCAAGGGTACTTTTCCAGTATTTTAACTCTCTTTGCATACAAATGGTGTTTTTGGTCTAGCTGCCATTGCATATCTTTTCCTTGAAATTAGGTGACATAATTTGATTTTTTACAGTCAGGAAAAAAAAGTGTTTGTTCATCTTGAGAGGTTTAGAGAAAGAAAGGTTGTCACTGAATAAAATGCATGGCTTGACACAATTTGAAAAATGGGCTGGTGCCAGCTCAAGAAGGCAGGAATAAACTCCTACTTGGTTGAAAAATATGCTTGGCCTGTTGTAAAGGAAAGTCTCCAGGATCAGTCATCCGGGGCTCTACGATGGAGAGTGAAACTGCAGAGGAAGCCCTCCCCATTCACCTTCACCTTAGCAAACACTTCTCTCCTGCTTGATGCCAGTGAGCTGCATATTTTAGTCATAGACGTTAAATTTTGAAGGCTTCTCAAGAGACTCTCTTGACAAGTAAGATATTCTTTATTATCTAGACTTTTGCCAATGAAATACTTTAGGTCCCAGGAGATATTAAGTAACTTCCCAGGAACTCAGATATCACCACCCTTAAAGTCAAGTCTTCTTCCTCTTCAGAGCTGTGTCTCTCCAGATGGAATGTCAAGGTAAGATCCGAATTTAACGGGTGGCATACTTCTATAAATAATCAGGTTTCCTTTGACTTACCAATACTTTAATGAAAAAACACAAGAGAACCAAAGGATGTTTTAAAAGAAGGTTGTGTAAGCCACTGCAAAAGAATATGTAATAACATACACAATATTTTCTGTATGCTAGGCTGGAAAAAAGATGATAAAGCAATATATTCATTATATGTGTTTTTTAAAATCAAAATAAGAGGCATGCCACAAGAAAAAATTGTTTTTCAGTTTGCAAATATCTTAAATATCCTAATAAATATAAATGTTAAAGTTCTTAAGCTGTATTCAAAACAAACTATTCCAAGTAAACAGGTAGGTTGTATTAAAGCTAGGCACAGTCTTATCTGTGCTTGCTAGAAAAAAAAATTCTTATATATTTTGGAAGACAAATATGATTTCAGATATGTAATTGATGAGAAATACTTTTAGGGGCAAGAATTTTATTAATGTTTATGAAATTGCTTGAAAATTCTGAAGTCATGGATTCTAGTTAATAAAGACACAATTCTTCAAGAACCATGCTGAAAAAGTAGAGTTAGAAATTAATTTGTTGCTTTAAAACTGAAGAAATGCAAACATTTTTGTTCTTTAGGTAAAACCGCTTTTTCCTGTACTGCAATTTTTAAAAAGAAAATGTTTATTGCATATACATTTGGATGACCAAGTAATACTCATTTTGTGTAAAATTGCTTAAAAGAATATTCCTTCAAGTTAAGTCCTTCAATTGGAACTTTCCAGCTTCTCAATATAGGTATCAATTACATTTTAAGATAATAGTGTGGGCTATTGTGGAAGTGATTTGAAGATATAATATCTATATTCTCAGATGGAACAAGTTAATTTAAGTATGGTAAGTTGAAATTAAATTTCATAACACAAAGTTGTCTTTATTTTAAATTTACACTAAATGTGGTTACAGCAAAAAGCAATCTAGACACATAGTTTTTCTTGTATAAATTGATTTAATCCTCTATTTTGTACTGGAGACTTATTTAGTTTTCGTTTAGTATCCCACTGGGAATAGTAAACAACTTAATACTTTCTTTTCATATTACTATCTAAGCATTTAAATGTAGAAAGAGACCAAAACTTTGACTTCTGCTGTATTTGAATGTGTAAATTTACATATGAATTTACATATAAAATATACAACAACAAACATGGATATAGAATGTATCACCCTATATCTTAACTTGTAACTTAATGCAACAAAGAGGTCAAAATAAACCTGCCCTCCCGTGAGGAGTGCCAGCCCCTACTCCTATTTCCCAAGTAGACACTTATGTTTAATAATGAGGGTGATTGAATGATGCAAAAGGAAAAGGTCTATCTTGTTATTTAGATGTTCTCAGATGGTAAGGTCTTAACACACTTCTGTTTCCCTATTCCTTCTCATCTACTACAAAATTTAATATAAAAGAAAGTGGATTTTGTATAAATCATAGTGTTTTTTGCTTATATATGTGACAATTTATTTAAATATTTAGTGAAAAAAAATATTTAGTGACTGCTGCTTTTGAAATCATATGTATTGTCATATGTTTATCTAAAATACTCAGATATTGAAAACAGAGGTCTTACCATCAATTGGAAATTTCCTTAAGTGGAAATTTCTCTTCTAACTTTTAGGAGTCCAAGTTGCAATTAAGTAGACAGTGTGCATGTGATTAATAATACTCCCCAGTCTGCTTGTTTGTTTACACTCTTGGGTCAGTGCTGCTGATTTTATGCACATAATTGCCACTTGTGACGTATGCCCATGTGCACAGTTCTCTAATCATGGCTCCAGTGGGGACTCACTTGGCATATGTAGTTTTTATGCATCATTTCAGTCAGAAAATGAGAAAATCTTCAGATAATGATATTAGGTGTGTGATATGTTCTTTTTTGGTTAAATCATTGCTAAGACATGTGATATGGTTGGAGTTAGGAATTAGGATATTATGGAAAGGACATTGGTCTTGGAGCCAAGAGGATTGGATTTTAACATACCATTAACTAGTGAGCAACATTTGCAAATTGACTACATTTCTGAGTCTGGTTTCTCATTTGTGATGTCTACTTTGTAGGGTGGTAGTGAATGTAAAATTAAATAATTTATGTACAAGTTGAACCCAACCTTCTAGAAGACATAACAGTGTCTGGTCTCCAGTAATGCACAGTGTTTGTGGCATAATGAGTACTCAGGAATTACTTGTTTGAATTAATTAAGGCACCTAGAATACTGGTAGGTGTTCAACAAGTGTTAGTTCCATTCTCTTTATTTTTGGAGTTCTATATCTTGTTGATTTACTTAGTTAAGACCATTTAAAAGTCAAGTAATTTTGGGGGGAATCCTAATTTCCCACATATATAATTAGTGTGATTTTTGTCAATTGGTCTTTAGTACCTTTTCCTAAAAGCTTATAATTTTACTGGATGCAATATCATAAATTAGCCATTAAGAGATTGATGGTTTTTCATAGAAAGGGCAGAACAGAAGCTCATGTAATTATTGAGTGTAGCAAGTTGATCCTCACTGTAGCATAATCAAGTAGCTAGCATAATAGGCTGTTAAGTTTTTAGAGATGGCAACAGGGTAGTTATGGAATGAGACCTTAAATTCTTTTTGGTGAAAAGCATAGGGTTGGAGTCCATGGCAAGGACTGTTAGCTGTCTGCTAGAATCCATCCCCCTTGTTCCATGGAAACAAAATTGCACATGAGCACATGGCTGAGCAGGTAGGCCCTATAATTCTCAGGCCCCATTTGAGGTACGTGTGACCATGTTACTAAGTTCTTGGGATTCTGAATGTGAGTGATGTGTGTCACTGGATCTGTGCTTTAAGACATTTGTTACTGTCTGTGTCCCTTCCCTCTACTGCTGGCTGGAACTTCAGATGGTTTTTATCCCACTTCAACCATACATTTCTAGGAAATGTCAGGGCAAAAGGAGAAAAGAGTATTGGTCACTGCAGGAACTGCCAATCTGGAATGCTGCACAAGAGAGAAATAAACATCTCTATTGTTTAAAGCACTGTATTTTTTTGGTTTCTTTATTACAGCAGGTTAACTTAAACCATGACTGATATGGAGTCCCATAGATTTTGGTTGATCTGAGCTCAGCCCATCATGAGTAATGTGATCTGAGTCTCCTAAGATTCAGTGCCCTGATGTATTACATGGTATTATTGTGGGATTATGTGAGAGTTTAGAAATTCAGCATTTAGGGGCTCCTGGTGGGCTCAGTCAGGAGAGCATGTGACTCTTGATCTTGGGGTTGTAAGTTCACTACACCCATGTGAGATGTAGCGAATGCTTAAATAAGTAAGATTTAAAAAAAAAGTTCAGAATTTATAATATATCAGGCACTATGCTAAGTGTGTTCTGTCATTTAAATGTTCATGACCAATTTATGTACTAGGGATTATAATCTGGATTTTATGAATGGGAACTCTGAGGAATGATGATTATAAATTACTTTCCCACAGGTGTAGGGCTAGTAATGACACGTTCAGGCACATTTGACTCCAGAGTGTCATAATCTTAAGCAGTACCAGCTGCAATTAGCACAGTGCCAGGAAAATATTAAGTATTTAATAAATACTAATGATGTCATTAATTCATTTGGCAAACACCAATTGAGTACCTCATATAGGTAAGGTATAATGGATTATGCTGGGGGGACATCAAGGCTGACCAGCCCCATTTGAGTAGCCCCTTTTCTCTCTTGGTTATTCTCTTCTACTCAACTCTGTTTTTCTTTCATGGCCTCACTTTTTATAATTCTCATTTTATTTTATTTTTTATCTTCTTTCATTTGTACCCTCAACTGTAAGTACCACACAGCAAAAAACATATTTTTCCTCTAATATGTACAGGTCTGCTATGCTAGTGCCTGATAGTTACAGGTGCTCAATAAACGACTGTTGAATAAGAAAATGGATGGATGGAAAAAAAATGGATGATTGACACTAGGTTTGAGTAAAAGAAATGAATTTTCTTGGTTTCCTCTACATTCTGTACCAACCTTGAAAAATTAGGAAACTGGAAACATGTTTTGGATCATTGGACTTCCACTTAGAAGCCAGAAAGCTACATGAAAGACAAAAAAAAAAAAAAAAAAAGAAGCCAGAAAGCTAGATTCAAATTTGCTGGTCCCTTTACCTTCTCTAATTCTGCCAAACCATATGTGTCCAAAGAACCATATCTAAATCCTAAGGTAAATAAAGTGTAACTTCCCTTTTATCAGCAGGTTTTATGGTCTGTAAGACAACAGAGTTAGTAATCAGTAGATTTGAATGACACAAAACTCTGTTCTATGCTTGTGGAAGATACAAAAAGCAGTTTCTGGTCTCTAAGGTGAGTGCCTAGTAGGTGAGAAGATAAGATATATACATAACACACCATGTGATATAGAACAAATAAAAAGTAAAGGCTATAATTGTTTAAGGTATCAGAAAAGAAAGCTGGCATAATAAGCAGGGCTGATCAGGAAAACTTTCAGTAGGGGTGAAAAGGAGGTATTTTTCTGGGTCTTGAGAAGCTAGCTGTTAGAACAAGAGAGGTAATGTGAACCAAGGTGAGTAGCTGAAACACCATGGTGTATTTTAGCTTGGATTCACCCTCACCCCAAGCAGGCCCCAAGGCAGGTATTCAAATTTAAGAAATTTGGAAACAGTCCAGGAAACTCTGGGATGGAAAAGAGAGTGGAAGACAGTGGGGGTGGGAGTGAGGGTGAGGTAAGATATTAAGTAAATTACTATGCTGGATAACTAAAGCTTACTTCTACTGGAAATGGAGGGAAAGAATGTACAGCATGCACATCTGAAATACTCTATCCAGGAGAGGGAGCTGAGGTATTTATATGCCAACTCTTGACTCTAGCCATTGGTTGAGGGCCTCTGTGCTCCTAGGACTCAGGGTTGGGCATTGGGGGGTTTATGTCCTTAGCACTCCTGGCCCCTGGAAAAGACATACAGGTGCTGGCAGTTGGAAGTCAAAGTCTGGCCAGGGTGTTCTGCAGTGGTAAAGGCAAGTAGATATGGAGGATCCATCAATAGTATCTACTACAGCATGTTTTCAGAAGCAAATCTTAATGAAGCAGTTTTAAACATGCTCCAAAACAGCATTTATGTGGTTCTGAAGTTGTAACATTTGTAAGGAAATGAAAGATAACAGTAAGAAATGTTTAACTAACATTAAATAATTTAGGAGTCTTTGAAATTGACCCAGTAGATTCTGAAGCTTTTTGTACACAACTCTGGGGTCCCCTCACCTACTAGTTATTCATACTACTTCTGAATTATTATTATTTTTTCAAACACCTTTCAGTCAGGCACTTTCTTGCTCAAAATTCTTGGATGGATACCAATGCTGGCAGAATTAACTCCTGCCAGTCTTAACCAGACTTTGATTCAAGACAGTAACAATATTTTCAACTATTTATTTAGTTTCATTAATTTCTTAAAAATATAAATCTTCCTCCAATGATTGTTTACTCACATTGCTCTTCTTGGCTTCTGTTATTCTAGATGCGTGAAACCTGTCTCTACTTAAAATTTTCCTGCTCTACATATCTACTTCAGGGACTTCTCTTAGCAGCTGTCTCTTTATGGTCATTGGATCCAGCAGTGACCTCACCTCACTCCTTGTCCTCATTGCACAGTTCAGTGTGACATGTGTTGCATTAATTAGTTGAATTGTTATTTCTCACTTTTATTATTAAACTTGTTGTGCTTATGTCTTGGCTCCCCAGCTAGATTGTAACTATTTGAGAGAGGCAGTTCTATGCCCCCCCCCCCCTTTTTTTTGTTGGAGGTAGATAAAATGAAGTCATACTTCTGACTTCATCCATTTATGAGTTTTGTGTCCATGGACAAGTAATTGACAGCTCAATCTGCCTAGACATTAGGCTGATCAATCTGAGACTACAAAAGGAAGGCCCATAAATGAGATTTCTACCTTATTCATAATAGAAAAGGCTCTTGATGCAACAATCACCTAGAACATTGTGACTTTTGTGAAAGTAACAGTAATTGTTTAGGGCCATTTTTTTAAAAAGTCAAAGCTCTTCTTGTTATACCCACATCATTTTCTCAAAATAAGTGCTTAGCTGTCCTTGGATTCCAAAAACAGTTTCTGACATTATAAATCCTAACAATCAAAATCATAGTGATATTTTCAAAACAATAATCCCACGTATAAAAGAAATGTGTGTCACTTACTAACCCCAAAGATCATTGTATGAAAAGAAAGATATACATCTGTGATTCTCTACTTGGCCAGATGTACTTCCTAGATAATTGAAATACTTGAAGTCATGCAAAAAGTACAAGTAGAGAAATATTTCAGGAGCTGGCAAATATACATATATATGAAAATGTTACAAATCAGTCAGTCTCTGTTAAAAGTTATCACATGATTCTGAAGAATGATAAAAAACTATGCAAAAACAATTTCCTCAATTTAAATAAAATTATCAGCCACTTTGCTTTAGTTTACATTTATATTCTCAACTAGTTAAAACATTTTAACAGTATTGTGAACCAATTTTGATTATTAAAACTTCTTAATTTCTATAATCAATTTGGTACTAGCAATCTAGATTACTTAGAATGTGAAATTTGTAAAGCCAAGCCTACATAGAATATTTTAAACATCAAAGGGGAAAATTTCACTTTTTTAAGCCTGTTCCATTGATAGGTAGATTTGTTTGACCAGGTACAAGAAAGGAAAATTTTTCTTATGAGAATAAAGTTCGACACTGGTCTATAGTTATTTAACCTTTGGAGGGTTTACAGCAAACAGTAATGTTTGCTACAAGTATACCATACTTCCTCCTAATATAATATGTGACCCACATTTAAGACATAAGAGTGAGTTTTAAATTCCTTAGTGTTGTAAAAGTTTTGGTAGCATCTGTAAATAATTGGAGATATTCTACTTTGTGAGGAAAAATGTTAGAGATGTCTGACCTGGAGAAAATGTTGTGTTAGTGCTTTTTGTGTGTTAGATTTCCAATAAAAAGAAGTAGAGAATATATAAATCCAGGATGTAAGTTATATGTATTATTGATATAAAAAGTCTCTAGCCATTATTTTCTCTCTTCATATTTTCTCCCAATTTAAACTCAAATTGTGGAGATTAATCTGAGTTTTTATGGATGAATATGAAGGCAAAAAATAGTCCATTGAATGCCTTCTTTGTGCCATATCTTAAGTCCATTTTAAAAGGCAGGTTTTACCTGTGTGTGCAGATGTAGGAACTAAGGCCCAGAAATATCAGGAATCTTGTACCACGTCACATGGATGAGGAGGAGACAATTAGCATTAACTCCAGATCCCAAGGTCCTTATGCTTGTTGAGGTTTTAATATCAATCTGTATCATTAATATTTTATTGCCAGATTGTAGGTTTACTGAGACTGAAACAGAATTATTTGTAAAGCTGGGGTTGTTTATGCTGCTTGGGCAGAATTGAAGTATGTCATTTCTAGGACAATGAAATGTTCACCCTTTATGCAATATTCATTTTTCTCTACCCAGTGGTACATTTATCCTTGGTTTAAACACCCATTTCCTTCAAGGTTTTTCTAAAAAGACTGCAGGTTTTCTAAAAAATATATTGTGTCAGTGACAGTTTATTCACCTTACTTACATAGTTCGAGGAACTGCTTGTTTAAATTTAGATACTGTTTCTGATGAAATGTTTTGACAAAGTAATACCAGCTTGATACTATTTAAAATATTTTGACAGATGGGAAAATTGTTTCAGTCTGAGTTGAGCAATACTTTATTGCAGTATTTTGCCAGTCAGAAAAAAAATGGGAAAGGTAGCCTCACTGTTCCTGAAAATAACATCCTTCCATTCTCCCTGAGAACAGAAAGGCCTCCATTCAGTCATAGATTACAATATGTGTGCCACGTATGTTAAGAATTCATGTAATTTAAACGAGAAGGAACATTTGGAGATTATTTCCAAACAGGGAACACTTATTGTTCTGTAAGCAAACAGAACCTAAAGAACTTTTAGGAAAATTTGTTTTTATAGTACTTTATCAGAACCTTCAAATGCCCTAGTGAGTACATTCTTGATTAATTATGCTGAATCACTAGGATTTAAAAACTGTTTTGTTGGGGAAAAAAAATCCTCAAATCCAAATACTTTTATGTCTTTAATTTTTGGGGGTGGTATTGTAATAAAAGTATTTAAAATTTCCAAATTAGCTGGAAAGGAGTAAAATATAGGTGATCCTGGTTTTAGTTATATTAACAAATGAGTTGAAGAGATGGTAGGGCAGCAATTCTCAAAGTGCAGTCACTGGACCAAGATCATCAACATTACCTGGAAAACTTGTAAGAAATGCTCATCCTCAGGCTACACAACCCTGACCTTCTGAAGTAGACACTGGTGGACTTCAGCCATCTGGGTTTATCTGGAATGGTTGATCATCAAGCCTTCCTGATCATTCTGATGCATGCTGTAGTTTGATAGCTATCAAGATAGAATAGAGGCTTCAAACTGCTTCACAGAGTTCCTTTAATTCTGCCATGTGGGAGGAGAAGGAATTAGTGGGGAATGATCAGGAAAAGTTTCCCAGGCATCCCTTCATGCCTTTGTCAACTAGGGGAAGCTTGGTTTCCTGTTTCACCTACAAGTTTTTATATTGGGTTCTGCCACTAAACACAGTTTTGAAAACATTTGGAGGAGAATGTTTGGTGGCCCAGAGTCTTCTCAGGGTGAGAGCATCTCTTATTGTGTCCATTATCTTTCTACCCATGTGGATTTGAAATTGGGTTTGGTCACTAAAGAAAGAATTGGTGTATGTCTCAGTTCAATAGCTTCATGCTCACCAGACTCCCAAGGAACGTATGTGTAAATCAGAATGCCACTTTTATTTTTCAAATTATAATGAGAAGCATAAAAATCAAACCTATGTGATACTCATGTTAGCCCCTCCCATTCTCACTGCATATGAGTTAATGTTTAGAGTTGGAAGGATCTCTGTCCAGTGATTAGATTCAGTTCCCTACCTTCTGCACGTTGCTCTAGGGGAGATGTAGAAGTAATAATGGATTGTTCCTTTGCAAACATAGAATCGGAGGAAGGAGAAGTTGATATTTTCAGTAGGTCATTATGAACTTGTAAGATTCCCCCCCCCCCCACAGAGTTCATTTTCACTAAATTGTTGAAGTTCCCAAATTCAGTGTTTTTCTTACCTTAACTATGTTACATAAACTTACTATATTATTTCATTCTATTTTCTATTTCTAGAATTTTCCAAGTGATCATTCACAGTTATTTCTATATATATTTAACATCATTAATCAGATTTTAATAAGGTTTGTATTTTATACAATATTTTTGCTGCCATTAGTTATATATCGATTTTTACTTGTTTACCTCTGAGCTCTGCAGATGACGATGATGACAAAGGTAGGTTATTCTTATTGTAATAAAGAGTACAGGAGGTCATCCTTGGAGTGTTACTAAGTACTAGGTAATGTACTAAATGCTTGCTATTGATTAACACATTTTCCCCTTATAGTTAACTATAATAGACTTCAAAGCTTTTGAACCTGACTTCCAATGAAAAATTGAGACACAGGACACATACACCTCCAGTCTATATGCTACATATGAATGGAAAAATATTTACGATCAACTCTTACTATGTCTAAAACTCCTCTATTTTCTTTCTTATTCTACTCCAGTATCGTCTCAATTAATGAAAGATATGCCAGTTGTGACTCAGCTCAGCAAATTGATTTTATTCTCACACTAATGGATTGCAACCTGAAGAATGCAAAGTTATATGATCAGTTTAGCGATATTATTACCTATAATTTATAGAGAAGGAAATAGGCACATAGAGGTTATGTAAATTGTCCATGTATTTAGTAAGTGGGAAACTCCGGGTTCAAACGTGGGCCGTCTCTCCTCAAAGTCCTCACTTGTAACACTATGCTCTGTCCTTCAGATCATAGTACTGTCAAGGAGGAATGTCCCAAGAATTTCTTTACAGAAGGGTTTAGAAACAAAGGGTTAGGGACTGGCTGTGGAGCTGCCTTTTCAGTCCAGCCACCTTTTCTACTCAGAATGTGTGCTTGTTCTGGGAAGCTTTTGTAAAGAGATTGATGAAGATTAATACAGAAGGGAAATGGCTTTTGCCACTCAGTTACCTTCTTTGAGCTACCACGGGAAATTTATGTGAAACAATCCAAGGAACAGTAGGTGGAAAAGATGTTTATCCAAAGTTAAAACAGTCTTTGTTATGTGGAGCTTCCTGATGAGTGAGGAAAAGATGAAATGGAAACCATTGGAATACCGTAGGGCTTTTTGTTCTGACTTCTTGTAGGGCATGCAGATGCCCCACAGATGTGAAGGACTACTCACTTGGCTAAATATTTTTTAATACAGATTATCCTCTCCTCATTTATGTGTGAGATATATATAGATATAAAATTCAAAGATAGAAAAGCCACAGTGGGAAAAGTTTGTGTCTCTGCCCCTTTTCCTTGATGGTTCCTCACCTCTCTCTAGAATCTGTTGCTGTTCCTGGTTTCTTATGTAGTCCTCCAGAATGCCCTGCTGTGTGTATGCACGAGTGCACAGGTGTGCATGTATGTATTCAGTATTAGCACATTATAACACATTCCGTGCCTTGGTTTTTATTCCCCTTACTGTACTTCTCTGAGTTCCCAGTGCAGAAGACTCCTTGCTTCTTTCTTTTTCACAGTTACATAGTATTTCGTTGTGTGGATTTTCTAAAACTTTCTTACCGAGTCTTCCATGAACAGATGTTAGGTAATTTCTAATCTTTTGCAAGCCTGATTCTTTTCCACATAAATTGCCCATAGGTCTCTGTGTCCTCTGTTGCATCTCTTATTCTTAGTAGAAGCTTCATAGCCCTCTGGATCTTTAGCAAAGACTGATAAAGATCAGACTGTTGAATTAGGTCGGGTTTGCGTCAGGAAGTTGCTTGATCTCAATTTTCTTGGATGTCTATTTTTAGCTTCTGAATGGTAATCGTGGTAAGAAATCTTTGTTTGCCCTAGACAGTCTTCTCTGAGAAGATTAAAGTTGTCTCCTTAAAAGAGTTCAAGTCACACAATTTACTGACAGTTTAGTGAGTTGATGAGGGATGGTGAATGTTTATTTCTAGAAGGACAAAGTGTTTGTGCTCTGAAAATTCTATCTGCTTTATTCTCCACAGTTATTAAAACTTTTTCAGATTTATTTTCCCGTAATTCATGGAGATTTGGGAAATTATATGGAAGGTATATATTTTCTTAAATGCATTGCCTGTTTCCCTTTCCTGTTTTTTGAGGACGGTTCTGGGAACTGCTAGTTCAGTTTTACAAAGAAAACATTTCTTCATCATCTGCATTTTCTGTCATCCCTGCATCTTAAGAATGTTTTAGCCAATTTTAGGGACAAATATTTAATACCAGTGAGTGATAATTATATGAGAAATAGATCTGGAAGGCAATCAAGTGGAAAGGTGGTAGTAATATATGGATAAGTGATTTGGTCTATCCTGTGTTTTTTCTGACTCCATTATGTCCACACTAACTCAGAGATAATAAAATTGGTGCTCTGTAGCAAATAATCTGAAGAAAACAATGCTGCAAATTCTTTGAGAAGTGATTTTAGAATTTAATATTTTTCTGTCAGGAGATTTATGACCTGACATTGAAAATTATTAAGGCACAGATCCAAATATGTAGTTCATTTCCTCTTGCTCAGCATTTAGTAAAGATGTGGAATACTCTAACTAGATATTGGCTAGCCAAACTTAGGATTCAAGATTTGATATCCTTGTCATCATGTGTGAACTTTGGAATATTTGGATTCTAATATATGTAAATGCTCTTATAATGTGCAATGAGTTAGGTGACAAATTATTACACATTATCAATTTAATTTAAAATGCTGCCCTTACATATTTTATAAATCTCTGGAATAATAATATACCTTTAATAAGCTTTAGAAAGTTTCTGCTTTCTTTCTTGCTATGTTGTGTGGCCTCCAATATATGTAATATACTGCCTCAATTTATCCTTTTGTGCTATGAATTTTATGTTAAATTTAAATATAATCAGAAATCCAAGTCAGTCTTCAATCATATTCACTTTAGAAATTTCATTTAGAGACGTGATACATTTTTGGAGGAGTTTCAGGGATCTATATTGGTTCATTTGAATCTATAATTTGGTTATATATAAAATTAAAGTTAATTTAAGTGGACAGAATCAATACCCTTCTGAATTTAATTAGATGGCCAGCATCCAAGCAAGAGATTATTCTTTTTAGTATCTTCCTATCCTCTTTTCTTACAGGGTGAAATAATTCCTTTGCCAAAGTATGTTGGACAGTTCCCTGGTGACAGGTTCTATAGAAACTCATAACTGTACTGTTTCCAATGTGAGAGAAGGGAGGAAAATGTGGGCAAAATAGCCATTGTATTCTGGAGTTAGTTATATGCCTGCCCTATCTTCACATCACAGTCCAGGCAAGGAAACAATGTCCCATTTGGAGTGGATCTGTGGTGACTGTTTCTAAACCCTGTAAAACATGGTGGTATTTCTTTCAAGCTGAAGCATTCCAGGACAGAAAGACAGGAATAGTGGGGAAATAAATTATAAATTAGACTGGACTTGCAGTTTGAGGATCCTACTATTTATAGTTATGTTTGATATGGGTTGCCTGGAAATGTGGCAATAAATTGAAGCTGAGGTTTTATTTCAGGTAATAACTTTATTTTTTATGTCTATTGGAGCATCAGTAAAACAACCTAAAGGAGTTTTAGAAAGGCTGTATAGTATAACCTTCATTGGTCTTTATGTTCAATGTCATAAACACATTTTTATGTTATTGAGGAGTGGGTTTTTTACAGTGTTTTAAAAAAGGTGATTTGACTCTAGCGCCATGAAACAATTGGGTTGAGTTGTTATACTTGATGCTATAGAAGTTATTTGATGTGTCAATGCATTTTTAGCAATAGATTTAAAATAAATTTAGGAATATTTAAGTTACCTAAATGTATTTCTAAATTTGTGGCTATCTTTTTAAAAATAAATGAATTCTAAAATTTGCATTCTGTAATTCACAGTTTTATTTTTCATTTTGTATTATCACAGATAAATATGTGTTTAGCAGCTTCTCCAGGAAGGCAGAGTAGGGGATGTGAGGAAACATATGAAGGGTCTTTGTCCTCAGTGATTCTCAGCAATCTGGTTGAAAAAAATCTGACAAAAGTACATAAAATATTTAAGTAACAATAACCACATAAAGCTTCTGACCTTATTGTGGGTATTATGCAGAGTATTTAAACAAGGCATTTATCTAAGCCCCAGTGTTAAAGGGAATGGATTCCCTTTGATGAGACCACTGACAGAAGAGATCAACATTTTTTTCTTCTGTTTCATCTACCCCCTTTTTTTTTTTTAAATGAACATTTATTCAGCACTTACTAGATACTAGGCACTGTTCTGTGTGTTCTACATATGTGAATTCCTTTGATCTTTGGCATCTTAGAAGATTGTTATTATCCCCTTGGAGTGAAGTAATGGGGGCAAAGCATGATTCGTTAGTTGCTCAATGTCACAGAGCTTCTTTTTTTTTTTTTTTTTTTTTTTTGTCACAGAGCTTCTAACTGAGGGAGCTGGGTTGGGAAAACAGGCAACAGGAATTCACAGTCAACGCTCTTAACTTCTATGCTTTATAATCTCTCATTTTCCTTCTTATTAGTGAACATGTCTCTGCTTTAAACTTAAGTAGATGTCCATTTCGCCCTAGCCTTAGCAAGGGTCAGAGACTTGACATATATTTCTATAGAAAATGAGGATTTGTCTTTTTTGATGTGGATGTTCACAGCCCTACATAACTTAATGGATACATTAATCCCCTTTGGTGAGGTGGGGGAAGTTTCTAGGAGGACAGTAACCCTAGTTTTAGGAAGTTTAGAGCTGCTTATTTATGCAGATGTGCGTTTCTCCTGCCTGGGAAGATCCTTATGATGACATGTGTCACAGATCATAAGAGATTTAATCACAGCTTGGGTTGTCCACACACTAAAGATGGACTTTTAGAGACTGGGTGGAGGTATATTTGTCCTTGTCCAATGCTCTTTTTCGTTTATACTGGCAGATCTCAAACTTTTATCTTGCATCAGAATCAGCTGGAAGACTTGTAAAATAGTGCAGATTGCTGGTTACAGCCCCAGAGTTTTTGGTTTAATGGGTTGGGGAGAGACCCGAGAATTGGCTTTTCTAAGAAGTACCCAGTGAAGGTGATATTGCTAGTCTGGAAACCACACTTTGAGAACCACTGATTCATAATAAAAATGTAACTGAAAGGAGTTTAAGTTTCCCCTCCCCTTTCTTCCCTTTGCTTTTAGGCCAGTGCTCACTTCTTAAATGCCCATTCTTTTATTTATGAAGATTAGAAAATCTGGTAAATAGCTCTCTTGGACTCTGGAAGAACTCCAGTAAGTCAATTTTTAATATAATAATCACTGATAAGATACAGCACTTGTAGTAGTAATTGACTTCAATTTTGAGTGCTTACGACATGGTGAGGCACTTCACTCGGCCCACTGCCTGTATTATCTTATATAATGAAACAACAGAGATAGGGATTGGTGCTATTGTTATCTTTTTGCATTAGGAATAGGAAACTTAGGTTGCACTGGAAACTAAGGTTTAGGAAACCACATAACTTGCTCAAGATTACATATACTACACACAGTAGGGTTAAAACTCAAACCCAGATTAACAGGTGAATTCCAATAGCTATGCTTTTGACCACCGTGTTTTTTAAAATCTGTAGTGATGAGCCAAATTTTAATTAGACTTAAAAGTTTTAGCACAGGGATACCTGGGTGACTCAGCAGTTGAGCATCTACCTTTGGCTCAGAGTGTTGATCCCAGGGTCCAGGTTCGAGTCCCACATTGGGCTCTTTGCAAGGAGCCTGCTTCTCCCTCTGCCTGGGTCTCTGCCTCTCTTTCTGTGTTTCTCATGAATAAATAAATAAAATCTTAAAAAAAATTTCAGCACAAAGTGTCCTTCATTTTCATTTCTCCTATTACATAAGTTCCTAAGCATCCTAAAGTAAGCAGGGGAAAAAATTGCATGACCACAGATTTTTAAAAGGAAATGTATAAATGTAAATTACTGCTTGGAATATGACTTTTTTATTTGTAATGGCCTTCTTCAAATTTCAAGGATTAAAGTATTAATGCTAAGAAAATCTTGTGGATTCCTTTTACTTGTTCGCTTGCCCCTATACCTATTTACAAGGATTTCAAGAGTAATTGTTAAACAGTTTTGGATAATAGACTTCTTTGAAAACTCAGTTGAAGATCATGAGCCTTATCATGAGAAAGGTGCACTAAACTTTGCATACTATGCAACACCTATCTGTGGGCTCTGAACGAAGACATTCTGCTTTAAGACAATACAGCAGAGAGAAACAACCAGGGCTTTTGTATCTGGTGGCCAGCCTGCTTGCCCAGGGTTTGCATCTGTCCCTTCCTGTTTATGTAACCTTTACCAAGTCTTGTTTCTTCACCCATTAAGTGGTAGTGATGAAAAGAAAAATATCAAGTTAGTAGGGTATTGTTATGAGGATTAAATTAAAAAAAAACAAATACAAAGTGCCTAGCTTGATAACTGCTACACCAGTGTTTCTCAAACTGTAAAGTGCCTGTGAGTCACCTAGGGATCTTGTTAAAATGCAGACACTGATTCAGTAGGTCTGGGCTGAGGCTGAGATTTTTTTCTTTTCCTTTCCTTTTTTCCTTTTCTTTTTTCTTTCTTTCTTTCTTCTTTCTTTCTTTCTTTCTTTCTTTCTTTCTTTCTTTCTTTCTTTTTTTTCTTCTTTCTTTTTCTTTTCTTTCTTTCTTTCTTTCTTTCTTTCTCTTTCTTTCTTTCTTTCCTTTCTTTCTTTCTTTCTTTCTTTCTTTCTTTCTTTTCTTTCTTCTTTCTTCTTTCTTCTTTCTCTTTTCCTTCCTTCGTCTTTCTTTTCCCTCCCTTCCTTCCTTCCTTCCTTCCTTCCTTCCTTCCTTCCTTCCTTCCTTCCTTCCTTCCTTCCTTCCTTTTTTGGATTTTTGCACTTTTAACCAGCTTTTGTGTGATATTACTTCTCCTGCTGCTGCTTCAGGGACCCCACTGAATAGCAGAGTGCTACACAATGTGTATAGAAGACATGTTTCTATTAGTAAGTACTCTTAAGTGTCATATAAACAGAATATTCTCATTGTTAACTTTACACACAGTTGGGGGTTATCTGCCAAAATATGCACGTAAATACATAAGTACTGAGAAGTATGGCATTTACAGTCTTCTCATTGGGAAGTAATACATTACATAGTGGCTTGTGCTGCACTGTACAGCACAAAATCAGTATTGAGCCCTGTTTTGAATAAGATTCTATTAAAAATACTACCCATTTAAAAATATTACTGTGTGTATAATAGTGAATTAAAGATATGATCTGGTGACTGTGACATATGTTTATTTCTGACAGAGTTTCTTAACTAAAGCAATAATGGCTTATTTATTTCTCATTATTCTAAGGAGTAACTTTGTTTTCTTCTCTTGAGAGCATTGCTCTTTATATACTTTGAGTAAGGGATTGCTAATAAAGTATGCTGGGCTTCCATCTGATAAACTTGAATCTTAAAGTAGATTTTTGAAGACATAAGAAACACTGTTTATGAATATCCAGTCACTTCTAATGTTGACAAAAATGGTAGAGTCTTACTTACACGTATCTTTCCCAAACATCAATTGAGTGACTGATTGCAGTTTGTCACTGATGATGCACTATCCTGGTGCTGAATCTGTTTTCTCTGATAACTATTGAATCAACTGCTGCCTAAATGTGCTGGTGAGACAGGTGAAAAGTTTGTGGAAATCTGTGGTATTGTTGTTCAGGGTGATAGAGCTTCCTACTTTGGGAAGAATTGATGGTGTAAGAACCCAATCTGTGTTTCATTTCTTTTCGTTAAAGTGGTTTTGTGTGGGTGAGATTTCTTTCTATATTTCATTGTCCCATCTTGCACAAATGGCCCAGTATAAAAATCCTTTAAAATGATAAGTTTTCCTGTAAAAGTGGAAATGGGGTAAGAAGCCTGCCCTATCTAAACTCCAGGAAATATAATGGTACTCAGGAGGAGCTCTGACTAATCATATATTTTCTGATGACACATGCTTGCTGTTGCAACAGCAGGAAAGTAGAGAGGAAAAGGACCAACTCAGTATCCTGGCCTCTGAGGGAGGTCTCCGAATGGACTGGTTTTCTGCAGACACCTGCTGGATATGCCAGTGTTTGTTGGATTAGAGCCTTTCATGAAATAAGGGAGAATTACAAAAGGACTATAGTTCAGGACTAGAGATTAAATGAAAGATTAGAATTTGTGTGTTGTCATCCAAGAGAAAATGCTAAGTAAATGTCTCACATTTTTTTTACAGATGAAATGTTTTTCCTCAAGCCCACGTTCATGATAAGCATCCACACCTCATATTTGCCATTTTCAGTAACAAATGGAATGCAGATGCATTTATTGCATTGGGTTTTCTCTTCAGACAGCATAACAGATGAGTAACTTTGGTGATTTCCAGAGTTATCTGTGGAGATGATAAAAATATTTAGAATTCTCAATTTCTACCATATTTATCAAAAAAGGAAATATATAGGGGATGGGGTGAAGTGGTAAGATCTGAACCTTTGGATTTTTAAATTGCTCTAGAATTGAGTTGAGGGCAACCCTGGTGGATCAGCAGTTTAACACCACCTTCAGCCCAGGGCCTGTTCCTGGAGACCCAAGATTGAATCCCATGTCAGGCTGCCTGTGTGTGTGTGTGTGTGTGTGTGTGTCTGTCTTTGTATCTCTGTCTCTCAAGAATAAATAAAATCTTGAAAAAAAAGAATTGAGTTGAATCCATTTATTCTGGATTAGCAGGTTATTTGTATGTAGCATTAAGTACTGATAAGGAGAGATTCTTCTTGAGAGATGTAGGCAAGAAATATTATAGACAATGGATCTTGGTTTCAAAGAGACTGGTGTTCATATTTTGGTACTGTCACTTGCTAGTTGAATGAAATCTCTCTTTTCCTCCGTTTCCTTATTTAATAGATGGGGATAACCACCTATCACTTAGGGTGGTTAAGAAGATTATATGTAAGAATATATGCATAGTGCTATGCTTACTACATAATAGATTTTTGCTACTCAGAGTCTGGACTTGAGGTCAGCAGCATTCAGCAGCATTGGCATCACATAGGAAGATGCTAGAAATGCAGACTCTTCAGCCCCTCCCAGGCCTCCTCAGCCAGAACCCACATTGGTGGCAGGGAAAAGATTCTTCTGTTCATAAAAGTATGACAAGCGCTGATATAGATAAACGTTAAATGTTTGTTAGTTCAGTAGTGTTTGTCATGATTGTTGTTTGCTTTACTTTAAGCTAATAACCTTAAACACAGTTGATGGTTGAAAAAAAACATTTTATGGTATTTAGTTTTTGGTACTTTCTCTTTATTATTTGCTGCTAACAAGAGTGGTTTCTGTGGCTGGTGCAGATTAGTTTTGGGGTTCAGTAAAACTTTCAGAATTGCCTCTCAGACCTTAAAATAGATTTTACTTATCTCTTTTATGTTTATGCATTTAAACATAAACTGTAAAGCCAAAGAAACCGTTTAAAAGTAGACACAGTGTGTTTACAAATAAAAGCTCATCTAGCCAACAATAAAATGGGATCTTGTGAATGTTTTAAGCAAATCGCCAGCCAGATTTTAAAAAATCAGATTAAATAAAATATTTGGAAACTATTCTATTTGTTGATGCCCATAAATTTAAAAATAAGTCTAACAAATCTGCTTTTGTCACAAAGCCTAAATTTTATGAGTTCCTATAATTATTGCAATGAGAAATCACCATTGTAAACACTATGCTAAATTTAACTTCTTTATTTGACTTTTAAAACTCACCAATATATCGCTTGTAATTTAGCTCCAGAAAAAAATACACGAGACCACATTTGAAAGGTATCTCTCCTCCTGTGTTCCTCCAAAAAGTTTTAAGCCACCCAATTTTGTAAAAGAGGTGAAGATGTATTTGTCATCTAGAGGAAGGCCTAAATATTATTGAAACCATTATTTAAAGCTTTTGAAAAATTTCTTTGCAATTTAAAATAGCAGCCTTGCCATTAACAGCAGACAATCACAGCATTCATCCAATATTTTAATTTTTCTTTTCTTGGAGCCCAAATTTAGTGAGAAAAGTAATTTTCTTTTTCACATATACAATCTATTTTAGTTACTGCAGCAGGCTCCTGTTGTTGTTATTGTTGCTGACCAGCTTTCAGTTCCAAATTTTATAACCTTAATAACTCATGATGGTGGAAACAAAAGATTTTTCTCTCAGTCTGAAGACCAAGTGTTTTCAGCACTCCTCACTAGAAGCAGCCCACCTCTTAACAAGCTCATCAGTATATCTGTGGGAGAAAAGACTTGAGGGAAAAAAAAAAAAAAGAAAGACTTGAGGACATTCAACCACTTTGAGGTGCCCAGTGATTCTTAAGGAGCTTCTACTTACAGCCTATTAAATTCTTTCAACAAGTTTGAGGCTATTAAGAGATCTGTGAAGATCTTTCAGATCAGCTTGGAGCATTTTTCTTCTCTGACCCACATTATCTGTTTCTGTGAGTGATTTGAGTTTATCAGATAGTTGATTATATTCTTTATCTTTTTCTCCTCATGTGCTCCGTGCTTGATCTCTCATTAAATCCATGGGACTTAAAAATCTGTCTTTAACTTTCAGCTAAAGGAGGAACTGTGCTGTGAATGGTATGAATTCTTATTTTTTAGGACAGTGATAATGACTGAGGCCATGAAATCCTTTGCGTTGGCTCTCCTGTCCGACTCTGAAAGATGTGTCATGGTCGGATGGGTAGCTCTTCAAAGTATCCCTTGTTGTCTATCATGTTAACTAATCACCAGCAAAGGACTCTTGAATTTGACAAACTTGGGATTTATTCTTAAAAAATGCCACTAACTCATGGCACTTGGGGGGAACTGTCATTCTTTCAGCTGATTCATTTTTTATTCATTGTTCTCTGGTACACGAGGAGGAAGGGAGCTCTATTTTGGTAGGTATAATTTCATCCCTCAGTGAAATTCTGAGGCTGCAGATAAATCTGACATTTGCTCTGCACTTTGTTTCTCTCTTTGGACTCTCCCATTATTGCAGTGGGGTTGTGAAAAGAGCCCTGGTTTTGGGGGTGGGGGAGGTAAACTCTGATTTTTGCTCCCTGCTCCACATATGGTTAGCAGTATAAGCTCAGGCAGTTCCATAGCCTCTTTAGAGGAACTGAACCTTCCAATTGCCCATTTTCCAACATATTTATCTAAGTCATGCTTAGGAAGAGGAGAGAGCAGATATAATTAGCGTTGACTATGCAAATGTTTATCTTAGTCTGAACCATATGCAATGGGGATTCTTGTAGATAAGTCAGTTTCATATGGTTCAAACCATTAGATCTTATTATCCACACTTTAAAGCCTAAGGAGGTCCTACAGATTTCTTATGAGATTTTCTTACTATTATAGTCAGATCTGACTTGAGTTTAAATAGTGGAGCAGATAGATATTGTTCTTAGTATCTACAACTATTTTTTCTGTCTCCTCCCTTTCTTAATTCCTTTCCTTTCCAGTTAAATACTTTCCTTTCCTTCAGAACCTTCATGATCTTCTCATGCATCAGTCTTCCTACTTCATTCATCTTCTTACCTACTGTACACGTTTTGAACCCTTACATTCATTCCATGTGCTATGTGAGATCAAAGAGGGCAAGTGAAGAAGACCTCAGAACTGATGGTAAAAATCAAGAACAGGCCACATTAAAAAGGGATGATGCCTCAATGTTGCTAAAGATCATTCCATTTTAGCCACAAAATTATGTGGTAAGCTTCAAAAATAGTGCGTGGAATTATAGGAATAATAAAATTAAATTGGAAAGCAGTTGCTTGATTTAGATTAGCATTATTAAAGTGTATATAAGTTTTGGGAAGATACTTTGGAAAGTAACTCTATATACTGTCTTGTTGAAAGTTCACACTCCTGTCTGATTTTAGGTAGCATATGAGTAATTGCCTTATTAACTTTTCTTTTCTCAACTAAGTCAAGTTCTAATCAAAGTGTGCACCTCGATGCACAATAGAACCACATAAATGTTATCCATTTCTTTTAACTTTGAGAGCTGTAACTTTGAATATTTCATTTAGAATTTATATAAGAAGCAAGGCAAAATTGAAGTATTTCTGCTTTCCATTATGTTTTAGCCTCAACTTCAAAAAGATACTTAACATTTCAAACTAGCTAAATTTATTTTACTCTTCTTCTAGGTGAGAATTTCTTTAAGATTTCTAGTGGAAGAAATGTATGGCTTCTATCTCCCTACACCTCAAAGGCCCTTTCTCCTTTATTTAAAACATCTTCTGACAGTGACATGTAGAAAACTCTCCTCCATAGATAAAGCCAACATGAAAATCATCCTTTCTTTTTGGTAGATTTAACAGCCTCAAAAACTGTTCATCTATAAAGTTGTGGCATAATCAGAAAATTATTTTTTTCTAGTGTAGTACTTCAGGATTTGAATGTGAGCAACACAATTCGGGTTATTCAGTTTATTTCTTTTTCATAATCAGGCTTTGGACATAGGAAAATGTGTTTTTAGATATCAAAAAAGAGGTATTGAGTGTAATTTTCATGATCATAGACTATAACAAAATAGCTAATTTTTGTGGATTACCATATTAGATACCACAGAGTACAATTTCCCTCTGGAAATATGGTTAGATACATCTTTGGTTGTCGAGGAAAATAATTTTCAGGGTTTACTTAATGTGAACATATCACTTTTGATACACTGCAGCTCTTATCTCCTACTTACCAGGAGGTTATATTTTCATACTGAAAACATTTAATTCTATAGACAGAGGCAGAGTGTTTGTTTATTTTTACCTTGACAGCATGCTGATTGCTGACTCAGTAGGGGCGTCCAACGTGTTTTTCTAGTTAAGGGGTACAGGAGACAAAGACAGGTATGGATAATAGCAGGATTTAAGAACAGGATTGAGGGCAAAATGTGAGGTCCCTCTGGGAGAGAAAAACAGCAGCTAGTCTCAGGATGCAGGGAAAAGTAAGAAGCGTGCCCCTTCTGGAGAAAAATCATCCAGTAAGCATAGGGGAAAACTTGGGAAAGGATCTTCGGGAGGGAAAGAGGACTTCGGAAGACTTGGGAGTTTGGGAAAGAGAAGGGGCCTGATTCAGTGACAGACATCAGGAAAGGGAGTGTATGATGGGGAAAAGAACTTCATTACTGAAGAGTAAGCTCTATGATAATAATGACCTCAGAGTTGGTTGGACCCCTTCTGGAATGAATGGTATCAGATGTACACTTGTTACTTATCTCTTCGGAAGTCTCTTCATAAATAGCAAACTGAGTCTTCTAGTTATTCAGGCCCCAAACTTTGGAGTTATCCTTCATCCATGTCTATCTCCCAGACCCACATACAATTTGTCTTAAATTTGTATTGACTCTATCATGGAAAAAATATCTAGACCTAGGACTATTTCTGATCACCTCCATTGCCACTCCTCTGGTTTGCACCATTGTTTTCTCTTAGCCAGATTATTACAGTGGCCTCTTACTTGATGATAGCATAGCTCTTGGCTTTTGCCCTTGTCCCCCTGTTCTCAGCACATCAACCAGAGGGAGCTTGTCAGAACCCTCCAAAGTATACCTTTCTCCCTCAGAGTGAACATCCTAGCCCTCATTATGTTCTTTGAGCTTTACTATCAAGGATTCTCACCTGGTAGTGCATTACAGTCCCCTGGGGAGTTTTAGAAATATGCTGATGCCTTGGCTCTAACCCAGACCAGACAAATTTTGATCCCTGGGAGTGATGTGAGGACACTGTATCTTTGAAAAGCTCCCATGCAATAAATTTTGGGATATCAGCAGTGAGTAAGACCAAATTCCAACTCTCCAGATTTTGACACCTGGCAAGGAAGATCAGAGCACCCCACTCAGATAACTGTAATACTCCTTCACAAGTGCTACATTAGCAGGGTGAACAAATTTCTGAGGAACCTCAAGGGAAGTAGGGCAATTACATACAATGAAGAGAAGTCAAAGAAGTGGCATCCTGCCAGGCCTTAGGGATGAGAGATTGTCTCCTAGAGAGAAGGGGAGAATATGTGTCCCAGGTGACTTTATGTATTATGGCTGGGCGACGCTAAAAGGAAACATGTTGATGTAATTAAGAGCTGAGGCAGTAGAATCAGACAGAGGTGGTTCAGTTACTTCAGCAAATGGCTTCACCTTTTTGTGCTACAATTTCCCCATCTGTACAATGGAGGTAAAATCGTACCTACCTCCCAGGGATGGGAGAGTTACCACTGTATTTGATATGTTGTGGGCACTCAGTAGTGTTAAATTTCTACCTCTAAGGAGGCATTTCTCTCAGTAGTGTTAAATTTCTACCTCTAACGAGGTATTTCTCTCAAAAAATAATTGAAAGAAATAGTTTTAAGTGGTTCATGGCTTATATTGGGTGCTGTATACCCTACCTACTCAAAGCAGGATCAGCAAACCTGGTATTGATCAGATTTGCAATGCTTCAAGCCCCATCCAGAACTGCTGAAAAGAATCTGCATTCTAACAAGATTCCAAGGTGATTTGTGTGCACATTAAATTTGAGGAGCATTTTCTTAAGGCATATAAAGATGAATAAAAAAATAGCTCTTGCCCTTATGGAGCTTAGAGGTCCCTAAAACAACTTTAGTATTTACAGAAATAATTATAATGCAGGGTATAATGTGATAAGTGACATGAGACATCCATGCCAAATGCTAAAATACCACAGATTGTTTTAAGCTCAAATTGAAAATAGTATAAAGTTTCTTCTCTGACTGATAAAGTCTGAAAGTTCTTAAAGCTACAATGAACACTTTTCCTTTTCTGCTAACCTCCAAATGCTGTAAACGTAGAGCTTAACATGTATGTAAGTGCAGAGCTAAATCGGGGCAGTTGACGGTACAAGTTGAATTGTTGCCTGACAGAAAAGAAACAAGAAGTAACAAAAGGTAGTAAAAATGACCCAGTAATTTTAAGTCTATGAGATGAAATAGACTCCTCAGAGAAAGATCAAGAGTAAGACAAAGCATGTGAATGGAAAGAGTACAATTCTTCCAAGAATGGAAACCTTAATTCTTGACGCTTAGCACTTTTGAAAATAAAACTTTGTGTTTGAATTTAAAAGCAATGAATAAAACAAAGAAATGGCCAGTTGACCTTATGAACAAAACACTGATTTATTAATTATTCTTCTTTAACTAGTACTGATTTCATCTCATCAAGTTTACCATTGCAGGTTATCAGAACAGGAAGAAATAAAACCACTTAGAAAGAACATCATTAAACTCTGAATAATCATTACAATATACTTAATATTATTGGAAGTATTATCAGCAAAATGAATTAAAAAGATTGTTAAAAGATAGAAGGAGACTAGCTTCAGGGATTTAAGAGAAACTGTACCCATTATTCTACTGTTGCCACCTTCAGAAAAAAACAAAAAACAAAGGAGATACAGAATAAAAGTTAAGACAGTTAAGATAATTTCCATGAAATGCAGTGGTTCAGTCCCTTCCTCTGATGAAATGGAAATTGTCAGATTTATGCAGAAGCTGATAGCTTTGAATTTGAAGATGGTTTCAGTAATATTATAGTTATCGTGTTTTATTTGATTTTACAACACAAATATTTAGTCCCCCCCCACCCCGTTATTTGTTTCCTTTACTAAATCTCAGCTGAATTTCTTCTTTTTTTGGTTCCTTGTGGTATAATGTGAAGTTGTTGATTTGAACTTTTCTTTTTAATACAAGCGTTTATATCATAAATTTCATTCTAACATCTGCTTTTGCTGCATTCCATAGGTTTTAGAATATAGTGCTTTCCCTTTCTTTTGTTTTGAGACATATTTTGATTTGCCACTTGATTTCTCATTTGGCCCACTGCTTGTGCAGTAGTGTGTCCTTTAATACTGACATATTTAAATATTTAATATTTACATTGTAGATTGTCCAGCTTTGTATTGTTGTTGATCTTTAGTTTTGTACCATTGTAGTTGGAAAATATACTTGGTATGGTTTCAGTTTTCTTAAATTTGTAATATTTGTTATATCTTTTTCCATGTGATTTAACCAGGGGATTCTTCTGTGTGTACTTGAGGAAAATGTGATTTTTATTTTTCTTGGATGGAATGTCTTAACCAGGTGTTCTGAAGTATGCTTCAAGTAAAAAATGTTCGTGTTGAAAAAAAAAAAAAAAACACTTTAGCCAAGGGTACTCACTTAAAATAAAGCCTATCAGAGAGGAGATGGTGGGAAGATGGGTGAAATATGTGAAGGGGATTAAGAGTATGCTTACCATGATGAGCACTGAGTGATGATGTATAGAATTGTTAAATCGCTATATTGTCCACTTGAAACTAAAATATCACTGTATGTTAACTATACTGGAATTAAAATGAAAAACTTGAAAAAAAAATGAGTACATAAAATTTTTCAAGGTTGGGGATATTTCACTTCAGTTTGTGATAAAATCACATGGCCTGGTGTAATATAGGCAGAAATAATCATTTGAAATAAATGTTTAACTGGTTTTGTCACTGGCTATAACTAATGGTGTTTGACAAAAGTAAATAAATTCAGCTGAGTTTTATTCTTGAAACATAGATGTTGTATATAGTGAAAACAATTTTCAAGGTGACAAATTTGACCGATGAGACTCTAATATAGAAATGAAATTGTTCATGGTTGATTTTATTTACTCTTGTTTTTGTTATTAGTGAACATAAAGATCTGTTTTATTTCAAATTGCATTTTTGTCTGGCATAATTGTTTTGGTTTTACATTTTATAACTTCAAATTGAAAATTCGTACTTGAATATGTTTCTCTTACAAATGACAACATTCTTAGGGTTAAAAAAAAGATTTATTTATCTGAGAGAGAGAGAGCGCTAATGGGGGGAGAGGCAGAGGGAGACAGAAAGAGAGAATCCCAAGCTGACTCCCCATGAGCACAGAGCCTCAGATCATGACCTGAGCCGAAATTAAGAGCCGGTCACTTAACTGAATGAGCCTCCCAGATGCCCCTTAGAATTTATTTATTTATTTATTTATTTATTTATTTATTTATTTATTTATGATTTTATTTATTTATTCATGGGAGGCACAGAAAGAGAGAGAGAGAGAGAGGCAGAGACACAGGTAGAGGGAGAAGCAGGCTTCACACAGGGAGCCCGCCATGGGACTCGATCCTGGGTCTCCAGGATCAGGCCCTGGATTGAAGGCGGCACTTAAACCGTTGAGCCACCAGGGCTGCCCTATATTTATTTTAAATAAGTTTAAAAATATTGAACTTAATAATTTTAGAAATTATTAAGTCTACTCTGGAATGAAAATGATGCAAATTTAACTAGCACATAAAAGCTAACTTATTATTTATTTATTTATTTATTTATTATTTATTTATTTATTTATTTATGATTTTATTTATTTATTCATGAGAGGCACAGAAAGAGAGAGAGAGAGAGAGAGAGGCAGAGACACAGGTAGAGGGAGAAGAAGGCTTCACAGAGGGAGCCTGACATGGGACTCGATCCTGGGTCTCCAGGATCAGGCCCTGGACTGAAGGCGGCGCTAAACCGCTGAGCCACCTGGGCTGCCCCCTTAGAATTTTTAAAAAATTCTTTTGGACAAGGGAAGCTTGAAGAAAGTATAATTTATTTATTTGTTTTTAAGGTTTTGTTTATTTATTTGAGAGAGAGAGAAAGCAGGGTTTGAGGGGCAGCAGCAGAGGAGGGACAAGCAGACTGTGCTGAGCACAGAGCCTGACATGGAGCTCTATCTCACCACCCTGAGATCATGACCTGAGCCCAGATCAATAGTCGGGTGCTTAACTAGCAGAGTCATCCAGGCACCTTGGAAGTGTAATTTAGATAACATGTAACAAGAAGCAGTAATACTATATTCTCAGCTACTTTGTGCAAATATAGTGGATATGTCACACATTCTTTTTAGGAGCTAACAATCAGTTCTCAATTTCTCTTCAACATTTATATATTTCTGATTTTGTCACAAACACAAAACATACTAGCATGTTTTACAAAGAGTCCGATTAGGAAGAGGAGCTTGTTCACAATGCATGTGGTCTGTCACCAAAATGAATATGTATTTTGGATTTCTCAGCACTTTTAAACTGTTCAGATTTTTAAAAATTCTGTAAGAAAGTCTAGATAAGAGTTATATACTGTATAGGTTATATTTTCTTATGTAAGTCTGTCTTTGAAAGTCATTTATTTCTGGTTATATTCCCTTTTGTAGAGTGTGGAAGGTTTCTAGAAATCTGAGATCTTCACAGTTGGAATCCAGAGGACAGCTGATATAGGTTGTTAACTGAATGATTAAGTCAAAGGTAAACATAGATCTTTCTCCGCAGTGCCCTATTTTTCCCTCATTTCACTCTTTTATGATTTGTAGCACTTCAAAGTATTTTTAAAAGCAATCAAGAGTAGAGGAACTCCCTATCCCTGCCATATATCCCATGTGCCAATGACCCATTAAACACCACAGAGATGTGTGGCAAGATATCTATAAATGAATTCTTACACTGATTTTTATTTGAGCTCATTTTATATTTGACATACTACTTACAGGACTTTATTTAATAAGGAAACATCTTGTTTTCATTTTTTTATTAGTTTGTAGAGTGCATATATGATTACAAGTAGTTATTTTTAGGGAAATCAACTTATTTCTTAGGATAAGCAGAGTTATTTGCTACAAATTTTTTTTAAGATTTTATTTATTTATTCATGAGACACACACACACACAAGACAGAGACAGAGATACAGCCAGAGGGAGAAGCAGGCTCCATGCAGGGAGCCTGATGCCCTGGACCAAAGGCAGGTGCTAAACCACTGAGCCACCCAGGGATCCCTATTTGCTGCAAATTAAATTTAACCCTCTTTCTGCAATATTTTACTTTTGGTTTACGAATCAGAAACTAGATATATGGGCATCTGGATGGCTCAGTTTGTTAAGCATCTAACTCTTGATCTCAGTTCAGGTCTTGATCTCAGAGTTGTGAGTTCAAGCCCCACATTGGGCTCCATGCTGAGTGTGGAGCCTACTTACAGAGAAAAAAAAAAAAAAAAAGGAAAAACTAGGTATGATTGGCCAGAAAGTATAATGTTATCATATAGTTAATTAGCAGTAAGAACTACATTTTTTAGTAAATATTAGTTTGAGTTATATGAAATTGCTGATATTTGACCACTGTTGGCCTATAGATAGGGCAGTAGCATGTGGTTAAACTTAATAATAGAGGCCAAAACATGGAATGTTACACTAATTAAAACAATAACAAAACAAAACATGAAATAGGCAACACTTCACTCTTGGGGTTCAAATTTTTATGCTTGAGAAAACAAAAACTAAAAGAAAAACACATATTTCTGAGGAACTTGCTGTTTTTATTATCATCCCATAAATGTGAAAAAGCTAATTAAAACTATTAATAACCAGAAAATTGAGGATAAACTTGAAGAGCCTATACCAACTAAGTTGGATAAACAGCAAAAAATACATATGAGTTACTCTGAAATAATTTTTTGTTTCCTAATAACATCAAACTAACCAAACTTCCTGATTTTAATTAGTGAGGAACAACTTCTTGGTTATTTTAATCTACTTTTGGTACTTATTTCCTTTTTTATTGTTATAGGATTACATGAAATAATAACACCAGTTTACTCCTTTGTAAAAGAGGAGGTTGTGCTAGAAACTCTACGGTGTCCTTTAGCAGTAGGCTGCCATAGAAATGGGGGAAAATAATCTAACATGGTTTAAAGGATATTTATTTAAGCAGTAATTATGAGACTGGAAACATCAGAGTGGAAATGAGGTATGGTTTAGAAGCCTCTTTGCTTTAGCTCATTTATTTTTGGAGTTCATTAAAATGAAATTGTCAAAATTCAAACCATGACTACTTTCCTCTTTGAACTTTTTAGTTTCAGAGAAAAAAAACTACATAGTAATTTGAGTGGGCTACCAGGAGAGGCCAGGCTACCCTCCAGGGGTTTTGACAGTGTGGCACTGACTTTACTCATTCATTAAGTTACTGTCATGTGTCAGGACGGGACTTATAGGCTGTAGGGTGTGGACCTTAGCAATGGAGATCTAAGCACTTACTTGGTTAGCGTATTGGGACTAGAGCTCTCATACAGGAGCAGGCTCTTGTAAACCAGACTCACGAGATATTAATGTATGACTCCAAATGCAAATGTATTGGTGTATGATTAAAATTATTTGCTCCAAATGTTCAGAATGTGATCCTACTCCGTGCTAACTCACTGAAAGTTGCTTTACAGGGAAACTCAAATTATCACTGCAAGGCCAGTTGGTGAGTAAGGTCTGAAGAGAGAATGGAATGAATTATATACTTCAGTGTTCGATGTTAGTTTCTGATTATTTCAGTGTCTCCAATTTTACAATAGTTAGTTATGCACCTGCCAGACAGACTTACTTGCTCAAAACTATGGACCAGAGTGTACTGTCCCATAGACAGTATTTGGATGCAGATTATATGTGTTGTAGACTTCTGTTTCTTTTCTTCATTTCACATTATACTTTCATCCCTGCCCCAGAATTTTATATATGTTACTAACCCAACTGCTTAGGACCTTGCCCCAAAAGGTGCTTAAGAGATAGATGTTTATCAGTCGATACATATAGTTGGCTTAGTAGTTTTGGTTATTATTTAGAAATAGTACTTATTTTACTTCTAAGATACATTGGGTATAAAATATAGTTTATTGCTTCATTCTAAGATATGTATATGTATAGTCTCTCGTGTGTGGGTAATGAGAAGGGCATGATACTTATCTTTTGTGCCTTGATGCTTTAGAAGTTTAATTTTTTCTGATTACATTATTTTGCAAAAGTTCTGGATATGCTGATGGATCTTGGATTTTTTTTCTTTTATTTTTGCTTGCCAAATAAAGGTTAAGATTGTGAAGACTCTTTCCAGAGTCAGCTTCAGAACTAGATGAAACTTGGAGCATCCCTAATTCTTCCCAATTTAGTGAGGCTCTTTTTTTTTTAAACTTTTTAAAAAATTTTTTTTTTATTTATGATAGTCACAGAGAGAGAGAGAGAGAGAGGCAGAGACACAGGCAGAGGGAGAAGCAGGCTCCATGCACCGGGAGCCCGACGTGGGATTCAATCCCGGGTCTCCAGGGTCGCGCCCTGGGCCAAAGGCAGGCGCCAAACCGCTGCGCCACCCAGGGATCCCATAGTGAGGCTCTTTGTGCTAATAGTGATTTTAAGTTGCAAGAGGGAGTGGGGGAAGGAGAACCTCTTTTTGACACACTTCAAGGTCACACTTCAGATGCTTAGTCATTTGTCAGGAATCTGAAACTTGTTGCTGGTTCTAGTCTAGTCTTCACTGAATGGATGATTTTTACCCCCTAAAACTGCTGTCTTATTAAAATTAATGCTTACACAAGATACTTTGCTTGTACATAGAAAAGATAATTTTCATGTTTTGATAATCCCTCAAAGCATGAGTCTGCAATGTAGACTCATGGGTTGAAAAAGGTACTAACTTTGAAAAACCAAAGCAGATTAATCTTTCAGAATACTTCTGAAACCACCAACTTCTGTTTTCTATTTTATATTTCTATACCTAAAAAAAAAAAAAACCAAGCAAAAAACTATTTCCCCACCATTCTCTCCCCCCTTTCTAAAAATACTTCCCTCTTCATTTGCTACCCCATAACACACGCCAAAATTTAGCCCATAGTGAATTTTTGTAGCCAACTTAGAACCCCAAAATAGAAACTGCTGACAGTTCCTTAAATACAGTAACACTGGCAGGTGCCTTGGTAATAAATTCACAAGCTTAGAATCCACAAAACAATAAAGTTATGCAAATTGGAGCATGTAGGAAGAATAATCTGAAACAAATGGCAAAGCAGTAAGTTTAGCACTGGGGCATTCTGGTTTTACTCACATAAAACAAATAATCCTGAGGAGAATCATAAGGAAATTTAAGATCAAGGAGGAAGAGGCACAGACATAATAAGTAAATGAGGATGGTTTGAGCTGACCAATTAACAATTGATTTACCTATCACCACAACCATAGGGGAGATGAGAAACTGATCATATGGTTTTGCATTTCAGGTATAAATAACAAAAGGCCAATAGCAAAAAGAGAGCTATTCTGATTGTAGTTATCAGAGTTGCACGGTTTTAATTGTTCCTTCAGCAACATTCCCATCAGTCATATTCAGATTAGTTGTTTAATTTTAGTTGAATAATCAAGCATGCAATACATTTTGAATTCCGTTTATTTTAAATGTCCCCACTTAATTACCTTTTACTTTTGTTATTAATCCCTGATATTATTGGGGATTATATATTAATAGAAAGTTGGTTTTTTTTTAATATAAAGAAGAGGCAATATGTTCAGTTAGCTTATTTTTAGAAAATGCATATTTTCAATTAAAACTTAAAATAGCTCTAACAACCACATACGAAAATGGAACTGAGGCATATAGCACCACCTTTTGTTAGGTGTGTGGTAAAATGTAACTTTTGAACCTATGCTATGGCTTGCAGACTGTAGCCGAAATGTTTAGCTTTTTCTTTTTTTTTTTATCACCTTTAAGTAATTCTCAAAGAAGTTACAAAATGCCTGTTGTGTGCACAGGAAAAACATAGTAGAATAATGACTATTTTAAATTAATAATTTAGTCATCCAGAACATGAGAAACACCTAACTCTGGGAAATGAACAGGGGGTAGTGGAAAGGGAGGTGGGTGGGGGCATTGGGGTGACTGAGTGATGGGCACTGAGGGAGGCATTTGATGGGATGAGCACTGGGTGTTATGCTGTATGTTGGCAAATCGAACTCCAATAAAAAATATACAAAAAATAATTAAGTCATCTTATTTGAGGTGAAAATATAGTGGATGACTATATGTTTGTTGTATGTGGGAGCTGTAACTACCCTTTTCATACTGTCACCTATTACCTAGTGCTGTTTTCTGGCTCTGGATACATTCTGAATATTACTGAAATAAAGGACAATATCGTTTACAAACTAGGTTTTACAAAAATTGAGTTTAAGGACATGGTAGGGACCATCTGTGCAAAGCCTCTCAGGAAGAGGAGGTCTAGAGAAATATGTAGAGTCACAGAACTAAGTCACAGATGCTCAGGTCACAGAACCAGGACTGGAACCCACACACTAAACTTCTGTCAGGCTCAGTACACCTTCCATGACCACATTTGCCAGACATTTGAAAGTTTAGGCATGTTTAAAAATAGTGTGTTATTTTCTTTGGAGTTCTAATTAAAATTCTTTCTAGGGAGAGGAGTGGGAACTTGACACAGATATGAAATAATTTTTCAGATTATTTTCTCACTTAAACATTTCAAACTAATGACTAAAATGTTCTGGTGGAGACAAGATTGACCACTAAATATAACATGGTCTGTGTAACCAGAGTTCCCCTGAGAGGCTTCCTCATCTCATCTCAAAGATTTTTTATTTTTTCACAAGTCTATAATTTGTAGCTGTGTTTGTATGTCTCTGTATGTGTATTCTCTAAAAATCCTCTTCCTCATACATTAGGCTTGATTTTCACTTCTCTTCTAGCATATAATTGTTCTAATTAGATTCATGAGAAATACATAAAATTTGTGAATATCCACAATTGGGCCAATAAAAGAAAAGAGCACATTGGAAGGGAACTATGGCAGAAGAACCCTCCAAAAAATGGTTCTTCCCTGGCTACTCTGTCCTAGATGTGAGATGCTGGGCAAGTCATTAGGCCTCTGTACATTTCCATTAATTCATTTGTAAAATATTTTTCTTAAAATTCAAGATAGTGGTTATTCAAGTGATTGAAAACACCACTTCTCATTTGGGCCTGTCTTTTGTGTTGAAACTTGAAGTTATTCCTTTTCCTATACAATAGACCATGAGCTAATAATTTTGTTAGGGACAAAGAAATCAACAATTACCTTTTTAGAAAAAGATTATTTATTTATTCATGAGAGACACACAGAGAGAGGCAGAGACATAGGCATAGGAAAGAGCAGACTCCATGAAGGCAGCCCAATGCAGGACTCAATTCCGGGTCTCTAGGATCACGCCCTGGGCCGGAGGCAGGCGCTAAACCTCTGAGCCATCCAGGATCCCAATCAACAATTCCCAAGTTATGAAACACTGAAAAAAGGCTTTATTTCAGAAGTTAGAAGACCCTTTGATAAAGCATCTATTATGAAAAGATAAACTCCCGTAACTTACATAATACTTATATAAAGTATTTGCTTGAGAATGAGAGGTCTTTTTATCATGCCAAGTTTAGTGTCTTGTAGAGTTAGAGATTAAGCTGTGTGCCAAAAGGTACTAGGTAAACCATATTCTCTGATTACAATATAATAGAACCAGAAATTATTAACAAAAAGCTATAATGCAAAATAAACAATTACTTGGAAGAAATTAGCCGTTCAAAACTATTGGGTCAGAGGCAATTAAAACTGCAATTATGAGTCATTTAGAAAATAAGAACACTTTTCAAGGGGAAAAAAAAATCTCCTGAAGTGCAGCAAAGCCATATTAACAGGCAAATATATGGTGGCAAAATATTTCACTTTAAACTACAAAAAAAAAGAACATAGAATATTTCTTAAAATATAAAATTTAAACATAACAATACCAAGGGGAATTGGATAAGATAAAAAACAAAATTAAAGAAACCATGAAAGGTGGTGCTTGTATATCCAAGAGTTGGTTCTTAAAAATAGTAATTTAAAAATATTTAGAAATATAACTAGGAACAGGTATAGAGCAGTTATTTTAAAAATGAATAAAGAGGGGCGCCTGGGTGGCTCAGTCAGTTAACTGTCTGCCTTCAGCTCACGTCATAATCCCAGGGTCCTGGGATCGAGTCTAGCATTGGGTTCCCTGCTCAGCAAGGAGTCTGCTTCTCCCTCTCCCCCTGCCCCCTGCTAGTACTCTCTCTACTCTATCTCAAACAACTAAATAAATACATCTTCTTTAAAAAGTTTAAATGAAATACAAAATTTAATAAAAATAGAGCTTATAACCGGATTCTTTATGAAACTTGGTAGTAGGTAAAATTTTAGTGGGTGACTACTTATAATTTTGGAGTATAAATCTGCAAGCTCTCAAAATGTTTGTAGTGGTAAGCTTTCAAATTTTTAAGGAGCAAATTTTTATTTGCCTAAACAGAAATTGATAGAAGGTATCCCAATTAATATTTTTGAAGGTCACATAATCCTGAATCTAAAACTTAGCAGAGAAGACCACAAAAAATATATATACACCAATCCCTAATATGAATATATAGGCAAAAAGTCTAGGTAAAATACAACAAATTAAATTTAGAACTATATTAAAAGAATAATTCAGCTCAGCCAAGACGTGACTTACTGTCAGGAATCCATTAATAATTAATTACAGAAATATATCAAAAGAAAAAATCTCACTGAAGATGGATAAAAAGCATGACAAAAGTCAATTCCTATTCCTAGGGGAAAATATTAATAAACTAGACATAAAATAACCTTCACTGTATAAGAAAATGTACTTCAGTCAGACAGCATCAGAGAAAAGTGAAATGCCAGAGGCATTCTTGCCAAAATTAGGGCATTTTTATATTTGATGATATATTAAAGGTTATTTGGTGGTGATTACTTTTTCAAAATAACAAAGTTTTTTAACTATATTAGTGAATACATGTATTTATCTCTATTACTTCCAGAAACTCCATTAAAGTTACAATAAACATTTTTAAAAGTATAAATCATAGGAGAGAGGCAATAGGAGAAGAGATAGAGAAGAGTGTACCAATATACTTCTGGAACATGGGAAGAGGGCTAATTTAGGACCGTGGAAGAAACTCAAACTCAGTGTCTACAGGGAGAGTAACATTGATAAGCAAAGCAAGTTATTTTGTTCCCCTAAACTCAAAAGGATCCAAGGATTACAGGTGGAGATGAGGCTAACAACTGTATATGATGGTTGGTTGAAAGTTTATTTAAGTAGCAATCAGGTCACTGGATCATTTCTCTCCCTTCTTTGCCCTACTACCCTACACTATTAGGAGACTACCCTTCTTCTTGCCCAATAGGGTTAAGAAGTTGACTATTTGAAGAAATTAATCCACAGACTTTTGAGACTTTGGGACACCTGGGATATGGGAAGTTGGGGATGAGGAATTGGATTGATAAATAGGGGATTAAGTGAAAGTCTATGTCCTGACTGTAAGAATTGTCAACCTACTTCCCACTTGCTGGCCCGAATGCCTGATATTTCAGAAAAACTCTGAACTTTAAAGAGAGAAATTAAGCTCCCTAAACAGGAGAAAGAGAGAAAGAAAGAGAGCAAGAAAACAAAAGAACAAAAAAAAAAAAAAAAAAGGAAGAAAGAAAGAAAAGACTCAGAAGAAACACCTTTAATGCAGGGAACAGAAGAAAATTTAGAATAATTTAACAATAGTCTCAGAGAAAAGCAATATATTCCATCAACTAAACAAGAGAAGGATACAGTTTTTGTTCTACCATAGATCCTTTATTTTATTTTATTTTATTTTATTTTATTTTATTTTATTTTATTTTATTTTATTTTATTTTATTTTATTTTTTGCCTTAGACTCAGTTTCTCCTCCTATTGTTTTTTTTCTTGGACTCTGTTCATTTTCACTCTTTCCATTTTTTAGCCTTGTACAGTCTTTATGCCACCAAGATTCTAGTTGTCTTCTGCTGGCAGGACTGACACTGAGAGATCCCATTTCCTGGTTCATCCTGGATTGCTCGGAATGTGTTCCAAGGCCAGAGCAGGCCCATGACATTGTTAATAAAGGTGGATTTGCTGCTAAGCCTGATCCAGTGCAGAAGACTGGGGTGTTTTTAATTCCTTAGGCTCCAAGATTCTACTAGGGACTAGAGGAGGATAAGAGTGAGAATGAGACATGTCAATGTTAAAAATGTAGGAAGAATATTGTGGAAGACACTAACAGGGAATGTAGATGCATCCTCAGGTAAGGGGTGGGGATAAATGCTAAGCTGCTGGTCTAAGAATGCCTAGGATTCTTTAGAAGGTAAAGGAGAAAAGGGCAGGACTCTGAGCCATGCTGTATGTAGGATGATTCCAGATCATTACTTTCCTGCTCTATCAGCAGAAGAAGTGCGTGGGGAAGGGTTCATGCCAGATGTGGTGGTGGGTAGGGAGTTTTATGTTTGGGAGGCTAATCCAAATGTCAGGGACAAGTGTCAGTTGGTTGTTAAACAGTATAATTCAAGAAGCTTTTCAGCCACATAAACATTTTGTGGCTTGCAATTTTTTCACTTTTTTATTTTATTGTTCATATGAATTAAATAAATTTTATAATTAGAAAAATCTGTGTTTCAAAACAACCGTCTTTTTAAGGAAAATCAGGGATTCACCTTCTCTAGTCAGCATGGCTGAGATCAGGTTTTCACTCAATTGATTGCTAGCTATAGGACCTTGGACAAATATTTTAATCTCCTGCATTTCAGTTTCCCCCTGAACAATGGGAATAATAATAGCACATAGCACATATTGTATCAGGATCAAATAACTATTATTTTTATTCACATTTTCGTATAGCCTCATTTTGGCTTCTCCATGAGATATTTATTTAATTCTGGTTATCCACTTATTGTATCTTACCCCCCCCTTTTTTTTACTTCTCATGTTTTCTTTTCTTTACTTTTTTAAAGATTTATTTATTTGTTTGTTTATTTATTTATTTATTTATTTATTTATTTATTTATGAGAGACACAGAGGGAGAGGCAGAGTCATAGGTAGAGGGAGAAGCAGGTTCCCCGTGGGGAGCTCAATGCGGGACTCAATCCCAGAACTTCAGGATTATGCCCTGAGCCAAAGGCAGATGCTCGACCACTGAGCCACCCAGGCGTCCCATTTCTCATGTTTTCACATTCAAACACTGATGCAAATGTAGCCACATATTTAAGTACAGCACAGCAAACAAGGGGCTGTGCAGTGAATTCTGTAAACAGAAGCTTGTTAACATAACAATATCTAAGAATATAAATAGAATTTTCACTTTAACATAGGCAATTTTCATTATGAATGTATGTGGCATTCTCTCTATACCTTAAAGTATAAAACTGGTAGAAATTTGGTTGCAATGCTAGCCATTTGAGAGAGAGTCAATTATAATTGCTAGTTTAGTTTCATGTTAAATAGTTCTAAAATGTCACTCTTCAAGTTGAGATGGATATCGATATACACGGTAGGGGTGATGATGAGTGAAATTTGAGATGTTATCATGTTAATTTCATGTTTCATAAGCAGGCAAACTATTCCTGCTTATTTATTCCTCATGTGTTTACTTTTGAGGAAGCCAACTGAACATTAAGTTCTTGTTGATGTATTTCTTTAAAAAGTAGTGGTGCCATACCACGTACTGTCATTATTTAAAAACTGTGACATTCTGACAGTGTGTCAGAGAAAGTGGTGGCTCTATGAAATTTACATTCCTAAGTTTGTAACTTAAACTAATTTTGTCAGGGAATATTTTATAATTACCAAATTAAAGAACTGTATGATTAAAGTAAAATGAGCTCTGCATGTGCCTAGAAACATAATCTCTTAATGCTTTTGTTGGTTTTTCTCCAATGACATTATTCTGTAACGTATATAATTTATTGCAGAAATAGTAACAGAGTAAGGTTGTTTTCCAGCGATTGTAATCATTTGGAGAAACCCATGAACAACTTAGTATGTTGAATTATTTTCACATTCAATTTAGTGATTTTTAAAAGAGGAACAGCAAATCAACCAACTTCAAATGCCCCCCTCCTTCTCATACTTCTGTATTTTATTTATAGAAGAGGAAACCTTTCTTCATTTCTTCCTGTCAGCTGCGCAGAGGCAGTTCTACTGAAATTGGGTAAAAGAATATCCAAAATACTTTTTAGCACTTTGAGTTCATCTCTGTTAAATAAAAGGATTGAGATGATTATTTTTCTAGTTAAGTTGATACATAGTTTAAAAAGCAGGTTTTTTTTAATAGTTCTGTATAAAGCTTTAAAACATGCTTTCTCAGTAAGAGGAATTTATTATTACAGATGAATTTCGTGGAACTGTAATTAATATTATTTATATTTTGGATTCTAATGTTAGAATAATAGGAATTCTTAGTTCCTTGATCTGTAATTTTTCTCACACAGGCCACTTGCCCACTCTTTAGCCAATCTGGTCATTTTGTAAAACTGTAAGACTTGAGCAGTGTGTTATGTTCCACAGTAGACTTGATTACTACTGGATAAAGCTTAGTAGCCATATTGGAAAAGCCATATTGGTTATTTTTGAAGGAGCCTGTTTAGGAAATTGGACATGTGCCACTGTATTCAAGAAAGATAGTGCATATTTATGGAACCATTGCTCTTTCTGAAACTTGAAGGCGTTGGAAGAATAGCATCTATGTCTGTTAAGAAATTATATAGCTGTGAATTATGGATAAATTACTTAACGTCTCTGGGCCTCAGTTTTCTCATCTGTAAAATAAAGGTACTGCTTACTTTTTCCAGTGACCTCACAGAATTTTTCAAATGAGATCATGATACAATCAATCTGAAAATGCTTTGAAACATGTAAAGCACTATGCAAGTGTAAGGGATTATTATTTTTTCATTATTGTTTTGTAATCTAGAATTCCAGTAGAGATAAGTACCTTTATTTTATTTAAACAAGAAGGGAAGTAGACAATTACTGTATTTAGGGTAGTTCAGGCCTAAGAAAATAGAAACAATGTGCCTCTGATGTAACAAAGTATGTATGTAAAATCAGTTGGATATGCAATAGCAACTTACTATGTTGGCAAGTTGAAGTGTGTGGTAGAGTGCCATTATTAGTCTTAGAGGGATCTGAACAGAGTAAAACGAATGATGATGATGTTACAGTGATGATGACAACAATTACAAAGATATAAGCTGTACTGAAGCTAGGGGTTGTCTCTTTTTTCCCTAATGTTTTCTGAGCCAAAAATTAGGCTCTAGTGCATAGATACTTAATAAATCTTTGATGATATGAACAGCACTTATGTTAGATACATTCAGAATTTGCACCTGTTTCCACATAGCTCATCAAGAATTGGTTTAGTACTTTTCTGCTTCTCTTGAGATGATTATGTGGTTTTGTCATTTATTACTATGGTGCCTTGCATTAATTGCTTTTCAGAGAGTAAACCATTCTTGCATTACTGGGGAAAATCCCACTTGGTCAAGGTATAAAAATAGTTTTTATGAAGTATTGATGGATTCTGTTTGAGGAATATTGGTCTGTAATTTTCTTCTAATATGTTTGTCGATTTTGGCATCAGGGTCATACTAGCTCATATTGGGACAAAGCTGGGAAACTCAATTTTCTGGAAGAGTATGTGGAGAGTTGGCATTCTTTTTTTCCTAAATATTTGATAGAATTCAATAGTGAACTTCACCTGAGCCTGTAGTTGTTTTGTTTTGTTTGGAGGAATATGTTTAATTACTAATGCAAATTCTTTAATAGATAAAATATTACTCATATTACCCATTTCTTCTTGAATTGGGTAGTTTGTATTTTTCAAGAGATTTGCCCACTTCAAATGGGCAGGCATAAAGTTGCTGGTAATACTCTCTTATTACCCTTTGGCTATCTGTAGACTCTGTAGTGATGTCACAGATTTCATTCCTGATATTAGTAATTAATATCTTTTCTCTTTTTTTCATCATCAGTCTAGCTAGAAGTTTATCAGTATTATAAATCTTAAATAATCAGCTTTTGGCTTCATCAGTAGTCTGAATTATTCTACTATTTTCTGTTCCTTTGATTTCCACTCTAATCTTCATTATTACCTTTCTTCTACTTGCTTTGGGTTTGATTTGTTCCTCTTTTTCTAGTTTCTTAATGTGGAAGCTGAGGTAATTGATGTGAAATCTTTCTGCTTTCAATTATATGTATTTTCTCTTAAATATTACTAATACTGCCTTAGCTACATTCCACAGATGTTGATATGTTATGTTCTCATTTTCATTTGGTTTAGAATAGCTTCTTTTTTTAAAAGTGTATATACCATGATGATTTCATATACATATACATTGAGAAAGAATTCTTCCTGTTGATGTGATTAATTAATGCATCTCTCACCTCACATATTTACCATTTTTTCCTGAAAACATTTGAGTTTTATTCTCACCAAATTTCAATATTATGACATAGTGTTATCAACTGTAGTCAACATGTTATACATTAGGTCCTGAGATCTTATTCATCTTACAACAATATATCAAAACTAAAAGTTACTACTCTTTTTTTTTTTTTTTTAAATTTTTTATTTATTTATGATAGTCACAGAGAGAGAGAGAGAGGCAGAGACACAGGCAGAGGGAGAAGCAGGCTCCACGCACCGGGAGCCTGACGTGGGATTCGATCCCGGGTCTCCAGGATCGTGCCCTGGGCCAAAGGCAGGCGCCAAACCACTGCGCCACCCAGGGATCCAAAAGTTACTACTCTTTTATTGCCCTTTCCTTATCCTCCTCCTAGACCTCAGTCCCAGGGAACTATTATGGGTTTGTCTTTCTTTCCTCCACGTGGAAGTAATACTACGTAGTGTTTGTCTTTCTCTGATTTATTTCACTTAGCCTAATGCCCTTCAGGTTCATTTGCCAAATCATAGATAGTTCTATTTTCAATTTCTTGAGGAACCTCTATACTGTTTTCCTTAGAGACTCTACCAGTTTACATTCCCATCAACAGAGTACAGTGTTGTCCTTTCTCCACCCACTCACCAGCGTTTGTTATCCCTTGTCTTTTTTATCATAACCATTCTAACAGATGTGAGGTGATATCTCAGGGTGGTTTTGGTTTGCATTTCGCTAATAATTAGTGATGTGGAACACTTTTTCATGAACCTGTTGACCATTTATATATCTTCTTCAGAAAAATGTCTCTTCAGGCTATTTGTCCATTTAAAAGTTGGGTTCTTTGTACTTTTGCTGTTGAGTTGTAGGAGTTCCTTATATATTTTGGATGTTAACTCCTTATCAGATATGTTATTTTGCAAGTATTTTCTCAGATTCCATAAAATGGTTGCCTTTTTTATTTAATTTAATAAAATTATTTATTTATTTAATTTGATGCTATTTAATTTGATGAAGTCACCCTTGTTTATTTTAGTTTATATTATCTTTGCTTTTGATGTCACAGAATACTTTCTAATTTCCCTTTTGATTTATTATTTGCCCCGTGGATCATTCATAAATGCTTTATTTTCCAAATATTTGAGTATTTTCCCAGATATCTTTCTGTTAGTCATTTCTAATTTATTAAATTTGAGTCAGAATATAACTTGAATAAATTGAATCCTTTTAAATATACTGAGATTTGTCCTGTGACACAAAATGTGGTACCACATTCATAAGCAAATGTTTCATATGTACTCGAAGAAAATGTGTATTCTACACATAAATGTTTAGTTTTCTTTAAATATTAATAAAGTCAAGTTTGTTGATAGTGCTATTCAGATCTTGTATATTTTTAATGATTTTTCTATTTATCAATTATTGAAGGAAGAGCATTGAAATCTCCTATTATAATTGTGGATTTGTCTATTTCTTCTTGAAATTCTATTAGCTTTTTTTCCCTCTATTTAGAAGCTCTAATATTAGGTACATAAATATTTAGGATTAATATATGCTATTGATGAATTGATTTCACTATCATGAAATGACAGTTTTTATCTTTAGTAGTAGTTTTTGCTCTGAAATCTGCTTTTGACACAACTGTCTTTTGATTAATCTTAGTATATATTTTCCAATCCTTTTACTTTTAGCCTATTTGTGTCATATTTATAATAAATATCTTGTATACAGCATATAGTTGAACTTTGATTTGTATTCAATCTGGTAAGATTTCCTTTTTAATCAGAGTGTTTGACAGTTTACATTTAGTGTGATTATTGATATGGTTAGGTGTAAATATATCACCTTGCTATTTATTTGCTTTTTTTTCTATCTCTTCTTTATTTCTTTTCTTTAGTACCTTATTTTTGAATAATTGAATTTTTAAAATGACTCCATTTTTTCTCATCTGTAGTTTGTCGTCTACAACTCTGTTATTTAGCTCTACTTTATGGTTTGTAATACGCATCTTTAATTTATCATAGGCTATGTTCCTATAATATTATACCATTCCATGTATAGTATGAGAACTTTATCAAAAGTATACTTGTGGGGATCCCTGGGTGGCGCAGCATTTTGGCACCTGCCTTTGGCCCAGGGCGCGATCCTGGAGACCCGGGATCGAATCCCACATCGGGCTCCCGGTGCATGGAGCCTGCTTCTCCCTCTGCCTGTGTCTCTGCCTCTCTCTCTCTCTCTCTGTGACTATCATAAATAAATAAAAATTAAAAAAAAAGTATACTTGTGTTTACCTCTTCCTACCATTATATTATTGTCCTAGATTTTACTTGTACATTAGTTATAAGCCCTGTACTGCATTGTTATGAGTTTTGTTTAAACATTAGATTATTTTTAAATAAATTTAAATAATAAGAAAAATTTCTATTTTTCCATGTAATGCTTTTCACTCCTTTGTGTAAATCATCAGATTTTTTCATCTGATATCATTTTCCTTATATGGGAAGGACTTTAACATTTCTTGAAGTACAGATGTGCTGGTGATGACTTCTTTCAGTGTTTTATGTCTGAAGTCTTTATTTTACTTTCAATATTGAAATATGTTTTGGCTGGATATAGAATTCCATGTTGATATTATTTTTCTATCAGTACTTTAAAGATGTTGCTCCATTATCTTCTTGGTTACAGTGTTTCTAGCATGAAGTATGCTGTCATAATTCTTTTTTTTTTTCTGTCGTAATTCTTACCTTTGTTCCTCTGTACTTTAATTGAGTCTTCTCCCCATCTTCCCATTTCTTGTACCCCTTAGCTTATTTTTAAGATTTTTATTCCTTTTATTATATTTTGTGAAAATTTGATTATAATATTCTTTGGCCTAGTTTTATTCATGTTTTTTCTATTCTGTGTTCATTGAACTTATTGGATCTGCGAGGGTATGTTTTCTATCAAATAAGGACACTTCGGGGGGCATTTTTTCTTCAAATATCATCCATCCTTTGGGCGTTTCAAATACATGTACTTTAGCCATGTGAAATGATCCACATCTTGATGAGTCTGTTATTTTTTAAAAAGTCTCTTTTCTTTATGTGTTTCATTTTGGTAGATTCTACTGCAACATCTGCAAGTCTGCTCATACTTTTTTCTGAAATGTGTAATCAGCTGTTAGTCCCATCCAATGTATTGTTCATCTGACACATTGTAGTTTCCATTTCTAGAACTTTCACTTTTTTAAACATCTTTGTGTCATTACTTAATTTTTTGAACAGATGGAATACCATTTCATAACTGTCTTAATATGGTGCTTTTTTTTTTCTGGTTAAAGCATCTATTAGTTTTGAGTCTGTTTTGGTTGACCTTTCTCCTTAGTTGGGGTCATATTTTTGTTATATGCCAAACATTGTATGTTTTACCTTCTTGAATGCTGAATATTTTTTTGTATTCTTCTAAGTATTCTTGAACTTCATTCAAGGACACAGTTATTTAAAACAGTTTTATCCTTTTGGTTCCAATTAGACATGACTGGAGTAGTGCTGTCTATGGCTTATTGTTTCTCACTTTTGTGGGAAGCCCCTTCAGTTTACTATATTCAATTCCCCTTTATTCATGAGACTTTCCTCTCTAGTTGGTAAAAATAAGCACTGTTTCTAGTCCTTTGTGACTGTTGGGTACTCTTTCTTCTAATCTTTTGTAGTGGTTTCCTTACACATATGTACTGAAATTACTGATTATTTAAGAGAAGTCTTTCTTTATAGCTCTGGAATTCTTTCTGTTGCTTGGTGCTACACTCTTATTTCTAGTACTCTCTCCTATGAATACTTTGCTGTGTTCAGACTTTCAGCTTATTCTCTTAACCTGAGGGATCCTGCTGAGTTCTTTCTGGTTTTCCACTCACTGTACCATTACCAAAAACCCTTTCAAGACATGAAGTTGTGCAGTCTTTTGACCTACTTTGTATATTTTGCATCTCTTAAGGGATCACTATGCTTTGTTGCGTTGTATTCTGGTGTTTCAAAACCATTGTTTCACATATTTTGTCCATGGTTTGGTTGATTCAGGTGCAAGAGTCCATTATTCCATCTTGACAGGAAATGGAAGTTTATGATTCATAGTAATTTTTAAAAAGATTTTATTTATTTATTCATGAGAGATACAGAGAGAGAGAGAAGCAGAGACACAGGCAGAGGGAGAAGCAGGCTCCATGCAGGGAGCCTGACGTGGGACCTGATCCTGGGACCCTAGGATCACACCCTGGGCTGAAGGCAGGTGCTAAACCACTGAGCCACCCAGGGATCCCTGATTCCTAGTAATTTTTGTATCATAAGAATAATGTCCTAAGTTTTTATTTTTCTCTTTTTAACTAAGAAGCCTGATTTCCCAACCTCTATGTGCCTCAATTTTCTCATTTATAAAATTAGAATTGTAATTGTGCCCATTTTCCAGGTTGTTGAGAAATTTAAATGAGATAACTGTAAAACATTTAATAAACACATAGAAAGCTTCTGTCTAATAAATTACCTTTGTTATCATTTCTCTTCTGTTACAAATCAAACAACACAATCTCTCAATTTTAAATGCATATCCACTGAAATTTATTTACTTTCTACTTCTGTTTAAAAAGCTTAATATCTATGTTATCTGTAAGCAAAGGGTTAAGTGGATCTCCTGAATAAGTGGGAAGAATTATACATCTTGAAAAACATAATAACTATTAATATAGTCAATTGGGTTTTCCTGGGAGAAGTTTTGTCAAGGACACTTAATATAGAGCTCAAAATATTCTTCGAAGAATGAAAGTCCTTATCCAGATAAGATTTCCAGTAACAACTCACCAAGTCATTTGTTTGTGATTTGAATCATCTCTGTACTCTAATTGCATACTGTCTTCCCTTGTAAAGGGAGATACATATTTAATCCAGTCTTTCTTAGAAAAAAAAAAAAGTTGGGCTGTTTAACCAAAACAAACTCAGCAGCTTGGGATTTACATATCTCTCTGGTATCTTACTCATCATTTTTTAAATGCTTGGGTCACTAAAGTTATGCATTGGGGAACATTTTAGCATTCCCTAAGGTGAAATATAGAAGCTATTTAATAGTAAATACTTTGTGTCTTACGAACTTTTTGCAAGGAAGGTAATTAGTAAGTTGCTATTTAAAACCTACAACGGAATTTATGACATATAAATTTTTAATGCACAGTTATAATACATTAGATGCAATTTAATGGAAACAATATTAGGCACATTTCAAATCATCATAGCATTCATATTATCTACAGAAAAATTGCCTATGTGTACGGTTTATGTTGCTCAGCTGTATCTGCAAAGTATTGGCAGTGAGGAGAAGGAGCTATACCTTAAATCAAAATTAAAACTAAAATTCAAATTAATATTTGCACATTTTTGTTTTTAAATACGACTAAAATATATTCCTTTAAAGATTTTATTTATTTATTTGAGAAAGAGAGAAAGCATGCATAAACAGGAGGAGGGGCAAAGAGAGAGAGGTACAAACAGGCTCCCCAATGAGCAGGGAGTCAGACTTAGGGTTTGATCTCAGGATCCTGAGATCATAACCTGAGCTGAAGGCAGATGCTTAACTGACTGAGCCACCCAGATGCCCTTAAAATCTATTCTTTTTTTTTAAGTTTTTAAAATTTATTTATTCATGAGAGAGAGAGAGAGAGAGAGAGAGAGAGAGGCAGGCAGAGACACAGGCAGAGGGAGAAGCAGGCTCCATGCAGGGAGCCTGATGTGGGACTTGATCCTGGATCTCCAGGATCAGACCCTGAGCTGAAGGCGGCGCTAAACCACTGAGCCACTGGGGCTGCCCCAAAAATCTATTCTTTTAAAAAAGATAGCAAAAGTTAAAACCTAAGAAATAAATTTCTACCTTGATCCTAGCTAGAAGACTCTTTTCTCTATTTGAATTCAATAAAAGAACCATTTTAGCATAGATTTTATATGTACTAATCTTTATTGCTAAGAAAAATTATTTTTATTCTAACAAATTTATCTTTATATATGTATTTACCTCCACCAGAAAGAAGTATAGTATTCTTTTATAAAAAAAAATAGGACAGGAGGCAGGGCGGGTACCTGAGTGGCTCAGTTGGTTAAGTGTATACCTTGGGCTCAGGTCATGATCTCAGAGTCCTGGGATCAAGCCCTGCATCCAGCTCTGTGCTCTGAGAGTCTGCTTCTCACTCTCTCCATGCCTGCTGCTTCCTCTGCTTGTGCTCTCTCTGTCAAATAAATAAATTAAATCTTTAAAAAAGTAGGAATGGATGATGTTTATTATAGGATACTCATTAAGGTAATAAAGTAGTCAAATATATCCAGAAATAACGTGGGGAACCTTTATTTTTTCAGTAACTCAACTCTTTTGGGTCCTGATCAAATTATATTTGTTTTTACTAGAACAAATCTTGTGTCATGGAAAATTCAGGAGGAAGATCCTTTAGTAGAATCTTAATGAGTAATTATTTTGGGGGGAAGAATGATAGATTTGACAGAAAATATTCAATTTCTTAATAGGGTTTTCTCATTAATATAATGCCCTAAATCAGGGCGTTTTTCAGATTATAAGTGAAATATTAGAAATGGCTTTTTAAAAATTTTTTTTCCTTTTGCAAATCATGATTAGTGTCTTGAATCCAGTAGGTGCAAAGGTCTAGTAAGATATAATGGTAGTGGTATCATTTATTGATTAGCTACTCTGTAGTGGGGACCACGTTAGACACATTTATTATCTCATTGACTCCTTCCAACAAGCCTATGAGGTATTATTACCACCATCTGACAGATAAAGAAATTGAGGCTGAGAGGACAAGGATATTGGCCAAGTAGCAAAGAAAGATACAATAAAGCTGCCTGATTTCAAAGCCAGATGATAATAGTGACAGTTTCATGGTATCTGTTTTCACATATGATTTCCAGAAATAGTTCAGGTAGTATTAAAACTAAAATTGCAAATCAATCTATCACTCTGTTGGTCTTGAAAGCATTTTTCTTTGCATCCAAAATTACCATTGTAAAGTTTTCAGAGAGGATAGAATCTGCATATTTGAGCCTTTGTTTTGGCAGAAAAAAATAGGAGTTAAAAATGTGCAATTTGTTCAAAGTGCAAATATGCTGTGGCATTTTGGCGTTGTTCCAAGGGCACAGATTTAACTTGGAATTTTGGTGGCTGTTACTGGGAATGTACTGTTTATCAAATTCAGTGTTAACTGCACAGTTGAAGATTTTCTAGCAAAACTCTTTCTCTTTTTAACTTGAAAAAAATTCTTTCACCAACTTCTGAGGGTTGATAAGTAAAATCCATAAAAAGATAACCGTTTTTGATGAAGAATGTCTTCTATTAAAGGGTAATTAGTGAGGTCATTCAGCAGAGTTTACATAATCAGAACTTGGATGATCTGGCATCTCTGCTTAAACCTGATGAGCTTACATCTTTTTTTTTTTTTTTTTTTTTTTTATGGCCTTACATCTTAATGCAAATAATAGAGGATGAAGTTTGTAACCCTTCACTGCCTTATTGAGTGAATAACCAGCCAGCAAACACCTGTTAGGTGGTAGTAGATGCTCCTGAAAGGTTTGATAGGTATTATTTTAATTAGATGTATTGGTGATTCTGTGACCTGAAAGGGCTTACTGTGTTTCTAAAGGCCAGAATTTCCTTTCTTCTAGATAATGCTGTGTTCCTAGCATAAAATGTCTTCAAATTAAACATTATGAACATGGAATATATTTTAGCCTATTGCCAAAAAATTGTCTTCATTGCCATTGGCAGTTACCCCCTCATCTGTACTTCCAGAGTTAAATCACACAAATCATGTTAAGTATCAATCTCTCTCATGTACTAGAACAAATGCCTGATTAAGAGGTCATTGACATAGGAATCATTACTCACTCTCCTTGCTGACGAGACAGTGGAATTCAAGAAATTGTTAGTTTAATGAATTCTTGTTTAGTAAAAGTATATGGCTATCTGCTAGCAGTAGGGCAGTTTGTGATCTTTATTAATTAACAGGAGATGAAAAAAAAGACAAGGTTTTGAGGTCTGTGGACTGATGAGGAAATTCCTTTAGTTTATTTGGCCGTCTGGAATATGTGTAGAAAGAGGTGAACTTTTCACCAGGTGGATGAGATATAGTTCAAAATCATTTTATCTCTAGGTTAAGGCCTTATAGAATCTTTCCATCCTCCTCTTTTGATTGGGTGACTGATTCTTTCCAGGTTGTCCCACCTGTAACTCCATTTAGCATTTTTCTTCTCTGTTATTCATATTTTGGGGGTTTTACTCCCCCTGCTGGCCCCCGGCATGCATTAGAGTTGAATCTTTTCCAAAGACTAGTTAATTGTTCTGTCTTGTTTCTCTTAAAGTCTCATGTAGAATAATATTTATGTTCTAAACACGGCAGCAAACATCTAATATTAGATGTTTTAAGTTCTTACACACTCTTCATAAAAGTTTTCTAGAGAGACTGGAGTACACCAGTGCAACCTGAGAAAATAAAAAAGACATTGTGAATTTCTGAATGCTAAATCTAATTTAATGAAGTTAAATTTAATCTAGTTTAATGAAAAATCATTTGCTGAAGAAAAGTTATGTTCTTGTTCATAATGAAGGAAGGTTCTTTCTCCCTCTCAAGATAGCATTAATTGTGCAACAAAAGAGAAAACAACTGTTTTCATTTTAGAAGAATTTGTAAAAGCTTTGAAATTGATAGTATGATATTACAAATAAGTGAAACTAGATGATTTCAGAGTAATTTACTTTGACAGTGCTTTGAAACAAGTATCACTCATTGTCATTAAATCTTTATGACTATTTCTTTATGAGAGAATTTGTATATTTAGATTTCAAATATTGTCATATGCTTTTTTAGATTCTGTAGTCATGCTTTTGTTGGCTGCCACAACCTCTGATTTCATAATTTTCAATTTTTCCTATTACTTATGTTGGCCTAAAAAAAGAATATGAGTATTTCCTGAGACCTGTTGTAATTTTTCACATTGTTCTTTTATTGTTATTAAAAGAAAAAGTCATTTGACTATGAAATAGTATTTTTTAGTAAACAAATATTCAGAATCTTCATCATCTTAAAATCTGTAGGATGTTGCTGCTTTGCAATAGCTAATGGTTACTGGGATTTGAAGACTTTTTTATCTTTTATATATATGGTAGACACTGGTATGTATGTTTGATTAGTGACTCTCATCATTAATAGTCACTGAAATCTCAAAGCAAGAGAAGATGGAAGTTTCCCATTACTTTCTCGGGAGCCAGAGGATGACCATTCATATCCTTTTTCTTGGTCCAAGGAGAATAGAACAACCACTCTGCCACTTTACTTTGTTTTGTAGGTTTAAACAGTGTTCCCCAGTTTTTCCTAATTCCTGAGGATGGCATTCAGGGGAAGATCTGCTGGCAAAGACAATGTCATACCTATCAGTCATTTTCTTTATCATACCATAGCTGGGGAGTTTTAAAAAAGTTGTTCTTGTTTGTCCTTGTTTGATATTCCACATCAAATAAATATTTTACAGAACTTCTTTTTAGAACACAAAACTTTGTGAAAAATATATTCACCAATTTAATGTGTCTAACTTAATCCTACTTACCAGCCCTGCAGAGTGCATACCACTCAGTGGTTGCCAGAACACACAGCAATATGTATTTTTTAAAGCATAATGAAGACTTTCCAAATGAAGACTGTTTTCCCACTCTTACCCGAAAGTGACGGAAATGGGCATTTCATTTCAGCAACACTCTTAATTATGTTACCAAGAAAGAAAACGTGAAGAAAAGTTTCTAGCTCCTATGAGACCGTGATCACCACCCCCCTTCAGGGGGCTAGGGGAGAGATGCTTTTTATAATGAAATCTGTATAAAAACTTTCAATACTGGAAAATCCTTCCTTAGACATTTGCTGGGATTTGTAGCCTGTAATGGAAAAACAGTACTACAACTTCCATGTATATTTTGTGTTTATTCCCATTCAGCTAAAATCAACAAAGGGATCTTAGACAAAGGTGATAGCTTGCAAAATTTTTTAAATCTGTATTTCATCGTCCTCAATCTTTGCAAAGTAGAGAGATTAATAAGTATTGGGTTTTGAAATGGGTGAAGGGTTGAAAGGGTCACATATTGTTACTTTTTAGAAGAGAGCTAGGTGGCAGTTATAGATTAGAAAAGAGCCGTTATACAGTAAATATCCAGTGAGGTGTTTTTCAAAATTCTCTACATCATAAGAATCTCTTGGATTACTTGTTAAAAATATTGATTTCTAGACTTCTCCATAAAGGATTCTGGGTCATGCAGTGGGACACAGGGCAGGAAACACAAGCACCCTAGATGATTCTGAATCATCAGAAGAATTTGGAAAACATTTATCCTGTTTAATAAATTGTAGAGGCAATATCAATAATTTGATGTGGAATTTGGAGTAAAGCTTCATATATTCATTGAGAAACATTTATTGAGCACTTAGTGTGGACTGGCTGTGAACATACCTGCTAGATGTGTGATTTGGGGCATTTTCTTGACCTTCCCCAAATAGAAGTTTAATATCTTACTCATAGGCTATTGGAAGGATTGAATTAGATATGGCCTACAAAATGCTTAATTTTTACTGAGCAGTACCACTTTTTATTCATCGTTACTCTAGGAATAATGATTCAGTCATTCAAATTAGATATTTGTATTTGCTCCCCTTAGGAACTTCTGTTGTTCTGAACTGGCACCTTTTGGAGATTTATTTATATCTCAAGAACCCCTTAGCATCTTTCAAGACTCAAAGCCTGTCTTAACATCAACATTCTCCCTCCATCTTCCTTTAGACCTTTTAATATCTTCATATTTCCTGCCTAAGTTCACATCAAACACATCTTCCCGCTGCTTACAACACTATTCAAACATCAGTTATTATTTATTAAACACTTATTATTAGGTGCTGTTTATGTTATGTAATCTTACTGTAGTACTACAATATAGGTATTATGATCATTTAAATGGAGGTTGAGAGATGTAATAATGAAGACAAGATCTTTCCCCTTTGATATTGAAGAACAGAAATTATTTTAATCCAGGTATGTCAGTCTCCATGCCCAAATACTGGCCACTGTGTCCTATATACTATTCCTATCGCTCAAGTACAGTTACTTTTCCCCCAAATTGGAAAATATGGTACTTATACTGGTTGCTCAATGGCTTTCTTTTCACTTAGTGAAACTCAGTCCTTACCAAGGCCAACAAAGTGCCGCATGATATGCCTTACATGTTCTAGGATGTTTCCATTTGTTGTTTCCATCAGGTATAACACACAGCTCTCCCCATCTCACCAGAGATGCCTCACCAGTTTAATATATATATATATATTAAAGATTTTATTTATTTATTCATGAGAGACACACACACAGAGAGAGAGAGAGAGAGAGAGAGAGGCAGAGACACAGGCAGAGGGAGAAGCAGGCTCCACACAGAAGCCCGACATGGGACTCGATCCTGGGACTCCAGGATCATGCTCTGGGCCAAAGGCAGGCACTAAGCCACTGAGCCACCCAGGGATTCCCACCAGTTTACTTTATATTAGAGTTTACACACACACACACACACCACACACACACACACACACACACACACACACACACACACACACAGCTCCTTCACTTTGCTGGCTAATATTTTTCTCTGTAGCAGAGATCAATAGCTAACATCTACTATGGGTTTAAAATTTTTTTTTATTTCTCCCCAGTATAATGTAAGTCCTCAAGAACAGGGACCCAATAAATATTTAAATATGTAACACTGAATTGGGGGGAAATATTTGGTATTCTTTATATTAGTATTTTTATAATGTTCACAGCTTTAAAGCCTCATAGATGATGTCTTGGCTGTCATCCTAACATCATTTGTATTCACTATATTTTTCACAACAAAGTTTCTGACCAAAAAGTACGTTGCTGGATTTCACTTTTTGTACAAACAGGAATATCATCACTTTGAAGAAAATAAAATATATCTTTCTAGATAGGATATTTAGAACAAAAGAGGTTTTTAAAAGACCCCTTACTCAGTCACTTAGTAGGTCTTCAGTATTAATAATGCTCAGCACATTTCTTTCACTCTTCCCTTTAGAAGTTAGAGCATTAGAATGCACATCAAGACTAAGGATTATCTCTGTGTTAGGAGGTAATCTACCTGATGATGCAATAGGTCTGTGTATCTGGTCATCATTCATTAGTAGTAGTAGTAGTAGTATTGGTATTATCATGTAAGCGTGGTAATGCTAATTCAATAGGTTTCTAGGTTTTTTTTTTTTTTTTTTTTTTTTTTTAATCTGGTATTCTTTTATCCTCTACTTTGAAGTTTACTCTGTGGGAAACTGGATTTATAGGTTGTTCAAATTATTGTACATGTGTGTAACATAGTGATTTAAAGGCAATCACCGTGTCCTCTCAAGTAAGTTTTAGCAACATCATTTCGTTGATCTCAAGTAATGTTAATGCTAAGTTTTGTAAAGTAGTATATTTTGGGGGAGGCAGTAGTTTTGAGTATTTGGATTCCATGAAAAAAAAAAAAGGAACCCAGGAACTAATTGTGCACCAGGTTCACAGCATTTGTGCACAGCAGTGTTTAGCAACTGTCAGCTGCAACATGCATCTCCCTTTATCAATAGCTAGTCATTTATGTATCTCATCAGTACTAGTATTTTAATTTCCTCTTTCAGGTGTCTCGCCTGTTGCTTTTCTTTCCTTTTCATTCTCCCATTCTTCCTCACTTTAACCTACTTAAAAATAATAATAACTTAGTGACATTTAAGATGCAAATCACTTTGGAAGTGAGAAGGTGAATATTTATACATGTGTTCTGTGATAGGGGTTTCTAAGTGTGTTCCACTGGGAATGGTTAGTACATTCCACAGCTATAAGGGAAAAATCTAAGTTTCCCAGAAATAAGGGTCAAAAGACATACAACAACTTTTTTTTATTATTTGCTTTCAAAACAGAGGGGGTATGATTTATGTAGAATATAAGCTTATGTCATAGCTGTGCAGGTGCTGCCATGAAGTGGTGACCCCCATCTAATCCCCATAACGACACTGGGCATTGACTGCATTTGCTTTGTTGTTACCGAGCTGCTTTCTCAGGGGCTTTTAAGTTTCTGAACCCAGCCGCTGGGTAGCTGGCCAGCCTGTGCTTGGTACAAGAACATTGTTTTTCAATACAACCTGAAGTGTATTTTATAATCCCTCTCTAAGTTAAATGACTGTCAATTTGTGATGGTTCCTCTATGATTGAACCTAAAGTCTTGTATTAACTATCTGTCTTTTTTAAAAAATAGATTTAGTAATTACTATCAATAATGTTTTTTTTGCATTTCTTTTTTATTGCAGAAAAACAATCACATTTATCTGAAAAATGATAAATAATTACTTGATATTTATAAACTAGAATATGTTTTTGATATTGACTTTGATAAGTCAATGGCTAATTTACTTATATATTTTACTTTTATTTTTAGGAGAAGATAGTTAATGCTCTTCCATGTTGTTTCAATGTTTTCTTCATTCCACCACTTAAAGATTAGTGACTTAGTAAATATTTACAAGTCATCACAAAAAACTGATTTACAATATCATTCTTTCTTACAGTATTTCCCCCTACCAGGGTTTTAATATTTTTAAAGGTTTTTATATACCCTGGATTTTTTAAAAAACATAACTGAAAAGTATTAACTTTATTTTAAAGTATTAACTTTACAAATTTTGTTAATGCTTTTTTTGATGTGGGAGAAAAAAAAAATCTGTGTATTTAAGTTACTATTTAAGTTCAAGAAGTTAAGAACCAGGACTGAGGAGTCAAAGTACTTGAGTTTGAATCTCAGCTCCGTCACATCCCAGCTCCACGATCTCGAGCAATGTTAACCTCTTGTGTCTTATCTGTAAAAGGTAAATGATAACAATAATACTTATCTCAAATGTGTTATGATGATTAAGCTAATATTTGCAAATCCCTACATAAATATGTGTTCTACAAAGAGATAAAGTTTAATTTTCCCAACTAAGTGGTTGAGAATTCATACTTTTAACTTCTGTGCTTTGAGTCATTCATACTGATTATTACAATTTTATCATGAAATTATTAGCTTTGTCTTAAATCTCAAAAATTTTGAACTGATAGTGAATAAAGGGAAAAATGACAATCCACAGAATTATCCCTTATTTGAGGTGGCCTGTGAGACAGAACAGAAGTAGTTTACCTAACTATGGAGAACAAAAGCTGAAGAAGAAAAGCATTCAAAATAAATTAAATTTATGTATTTCTTACAGTAGCTGTGGGCACCCTTCAGGTTTCAGTTAAGTGATGACAATATAATTAGACTGCAAAATATTCCGTTTCTTAGGAGCTTCTTTGATGCCCTCAAGTAATCTCTCAGCTTCTCCAATCTGTTAAGGTTTTCCTAGGCTGCCTATTTAGTCTGATTTTTCTGAAAAACGTACATGAATAAATAGGCCCCTCCTAGCATAAAAAATTAATATTTACCATTTAACAGAAACTCTGGCAAATATTATTTTCAAAAAGGACAAAAGGAAGGAAGAGGAGAGGGAAGAGCCAAGAAAATGTAATATTCTACTTAAGGAAAAACGGTAGATTGCTACTAATTTTTAGGCATATTTTTAAAAGAACATTTGAGATGGCAGAAGTAAAATTGCAATGAGGATTACATTAGCATAATTCCTTGGTCTTTTCCTTAGCTGATGACAAGTATTTGCCAAAGAGTCACCTCTGGAGGGCAGTGCAGTTCTATATTTGTCGCCGGAGCTTCAGGTAGCTTTCAGATTTTTCTGAAGTTACTTTCAAAGATTCCTGGCCTTGTAAGATGCGAATCACTGTCCGCTTTAAATACTCAGAGGAGACCTAAACATGAAAGGAAAGTCATTTCTGCCGAGATGGTCCAACTGTTAGATTGGGGATGGGAGGTTTACCTGCAAAGTGTGTCAGCGTTACACTGAATCGAGGAAGCTGGGTGCATAAGTAGGTCACCTGGACAGGGATTTCTCCCCCACCTCCCCAGCTTGGTTCAGATACCTGTGTACCTCAGCTTTTCAGTTTCTTGTTTTGGTCTTTGCCTTACTCCAAAAGACAAATCTCTGTCTTCTGAGAAAATCTGTTGACAGCCTAGATAGTTGACATTGTATGGTTGTCAAACCTGTTGACATTGTATAGTAGAAGGTCAGCCCAGCAGCCAGCATAATATCTCCCGGTACCTTAACAAATCAGCAAAATATTTTGAGAAATGCTTTACTTTTATGAACAAAATACCCTGATAGTTATTGGATTTGTCACAGCATCTAAGGTTTCTCTCATAACCATACTGACCTTCACGTGCTATTATATTACAAAACCAACTCTTTATGTAATCAAACCAAAGGAAGAATGCTTAATTAGCTATACATGACCCTATGTTACAATATAGGCATACAAAAGTTATTTTCTTCAGCACTATCTAACTATTGTATAAAGAAACATCTTTATTCAGTAAGGCGTGGGCTATTGAAGTCTCAGGAGTAAAGTAACATTGGGATTTTCTTTTTCCTCTGAAGGCTGTTTGAGAGCTTTCAGCAGGGGGATACCACATTTGAAGGTTGGCTGAGGTCTCATAACTCCAAGTGTCAGAAAAAATGTGTAGATTATGAAAGGCTTTTCTCGTGAGCGAAAGAACCGTGCTTTTCAACCCTAAATCATGACATAGTCTTGTTATACCACAAAGAATTAAAGAATGTTAAGTAAATGACTTTTTTCCCTCCCTCTGTGCCTCTGAGGATAGTTATTAATGTTGATTCTTGCTGCTGAGTGATCCTGAAGCTACTGTCGCAACCTTTTTATTCCCTTAGTGCAAATGAATCCTTTATGAGGTAATTGTAGGAAATTGATGACATTATTTGCTGTATCTTGGGTATCAACAGTATATAAATGAAAAACAGTTATCACATTGACCAACACTTTTGGATAGAAAAATCCCAAGCTATTTCCTGCCTACACAGACTTTGCACTTTTGTATAGTGAAGTAGTAGGTACACTCCTTTTTTTTTTTTTATAAATTTTTATTTATTTATGATAGTCACACACAGAGAGAGAGAGAGAGGCAGAGACACAGGCAGAGGGAGAAGCAGGCTCCATGCACTGGGAGCCCGACGTGGGATTCGATCCCGGGTCTCCAGGATCGCGCCCTGGGCCAAAGGCAGGCGCCAAACTGCTGCGCCACCCAGGGATCCCACACCTTTTTTTAAAATTAGTAATGCCTTTTATTAATTTACCATTACCTGGTTCAAAGGATAAGTCTTTTAGAAACACAGAGCCCGTACTTACTATTATTTTCTTCCTCTTTGTTTATTTTAATGTATTCTTCACAATCAGAACAGTGACTTATTTCATAATTCTTTTCTTTTGTATATTAGAGTACATGCACATTCTAACCCCAAGGATGGCTTTAATCTTTAAGTCTCACCACTTGAGCCATAGCAAATTCTTGGTTGTGTGTCTTAAGAGAGAGAGGGAAAGCACTAAAAAGGAATTTTAAAGAAATTTTACAATACAGGGTATGGATGAGTGGTTGAAAAAGAAAACCTATATTAAAGCAGCTCTACCTGAATGAGCTATACGAAAAGAACATTCATTTACCCAACTATGGAAAAAATCATCTTAGGTATGGTCTCTAGTTACTTTTCTTCTCACTTATTACATTTGCCACTTCATTGTGACCTTATTATGACCTTACAGTTTATGACCTAAAGGTAACCATTATGTAATAATGAAAATATGCAGACCAAGCTTTACCACCTAGAAAGAATTGGTTTTTTATACTTTGTTTAAATTAACACACTTTGCTGTTTATAAAACTCTGCTCCTTGGTGCTTGAAAGAAGAGAGAAGCATTAATCGCAACTAATGTGCAGATTTGTGCTTTTAGGGACTGCCTGTAGTGGAGGTGAATCAGCAGGCCTTGTTGCCTTAAAGTGGATTTGCTAAGATATGTACTGTTCCTAACATAATAATGCTTTAAAGTATAAATTACTTAGAAGAAAAAGAAACCTGAAAATCAAACTATTAATACGCATCTTTGCTTTCTTCTTTGGTTTGGTTTGTTTTATTTTACTTATCCAGACCTAAATGTATTCCATTTCTACCTTGCTATGATCACATAATCTGATCCTTGTGAAGTAGGCAGTATATCAATTGAATCAGGTGAGGGAAAAACTCTTAAGGCAATAAAAATGGAATACAAAAAAGCATTAAAGGGCATCAACACATTTGTGGCATGTATGCTCTGATATGCGTTATTGCCTTCTTTTGGATCAGCCTTTGAATTCCTCTTGGTTTGGTCCTTAGGCTCAGAAATGAACCCAAACTACAGGCTGGTCCTAAAGATCCACAAAGCATGTGATATAAGTAATTGTAAATTGATGATTAAAAATCCTCCCTCTGCCCATTGTTAGTTATTTTTCTGCCCCCAATCACAAATTCATTCTTTACCTTTAAATGATGATAATTATCCTTGATAAAATAACTTTCAGGTAATATTGCTTGTAAACAGTCACAATGGGCTATGTCTCAGCACTTTTAAACCCCAAATAAATTCTTATTTCCACTGAATGGATGAGGAAACTGAGGACTGAGGTAGACAAATTAAGTGCCCTGCTTACAGTAACATGTTATATTTCAGGTGGTATTCCTGCTCCAGAGGATGGACTAGAGTTCCAGGTCTTACCTCCTGAGAGTCTGGGCTCTTGAGAGAATGTTACTTTCTATCTGTGTTATACCACTAGGATTAAAATGATTTCGACCTGGAAGATATTAGGTCAAGTGAAATAAGTTAGACAGAAAAAGACAAATGTCATATGATTTCACTTATATGTGAAGTCTAAAAAACAAAACAAATGACTGAACAAATAAAAAGCAGAACTAGACCTATAAATACAGAGAACAAACCGATGGTTGCCAGACGGAAGAGGCTGGGCAAAATGGGTGAAGGGGAAGGAGAGATATAAGCTTCCAGTTATGGAATGAATAAGTCCCAAGAATAAAAGCTATAGCCTAGAGAATATAGTCAGTGGTATTGTAATAACGTTGCATGGTGACAGATGTTTGCTATACTTATAGTGAGCATAACATAATATGTAAACTTGTTGAATAACTATGTAGTACACCTGAAACTAATGTAACATTGTGTGCCAACTTTATACACATAAAAGAAAATTAAATTAATTGCCCATAGAAATTGTTTTGACAAATTAAAAATAGAGATTTTTTTTTAAAAAAGCTTATTACCAAAGAAAGGAATAATTTAGGATTTTGTTCAATAGTCATTTAAAAATTGATTGCTCAGACATAATAAAAACAAATATAGGGGATCCCTGGGTGGCTCAGCGGTTTAGCACCTGCCTTTGGCCCAGGGCATGATCCTGGAGTCCCGGGATCGAGTTCTGCGTCGGGCTTCCCTGTGTGGAGCCTGCTTCTCCCTCTGCCTGTGTCTCTGCCTCTCTCTCCCTCTCTCTTTGTATTTCATGAATAAATAAATAAATTAAATAAATCAATAAGTTAAATGAATAAATAATCTTTTAAAAACAAATATAATAACTATTAATCCCTTATCAATCCTTAGGATGTGAAATCTTATTTTGAAATGGGCCTTTGAGCAGCACATGCAAAGTATACTCATGGTCTTTTTTTTTTTTAAGATTTTATTTATTTATTCATAGAGACACAGCTAGAGAGAGAGAGGCAGAGACACAGGCAGAGGGAGAAGCAGGCTCCATGCAGGGAGCCCGATGTGGGACTTGATCCCTGGTCTCCAGGATCAAGCCCTGGGCTGCAGGTGGCGCGAAACCGCTGCGCCACTGGGGCTTCCCCATGGTCTTTTTTTGATATAGACATTAGAGACAGATTTAACATCATCTTCAAAACTGTGGAAGGTTAAACATACACTGCATTGAGACATGGAAAAGTAGTATTTACTAGTACTTCCCCCCAAAGTTTCATTTGGTAAGGGATTCAATCCCCACCTAATGAATGAAATTGATCAAAGCAGGACAGTTTGAAGGAGAAACATTACAAAAAGCAAGACTTGTCTTGATTGCTGTGTTAGGGAATATTAAATTCCAGACTTTCATATTTCAATAATAAAATGAGGCAAATCTGTAGAGATACACAACAGATTATCAGTTTCCTGGGTCAAGGGCAGGAATGGGTATTAGCTTTCAGTTGGCAGGGTGGATCTTACTGGGTGTGATGGTAAAGTTCACAAATTAGATTACAGTGGTGGTTGTACAACCCGGTTTAAATTTATTTTAGAAAATCATTGAATTGGGGCACCTGGGTGGTACAATCAGTTAAGTGTTAGACTTGTGGTTTTGGCTCAGGTCATGATCTTAGGGTCAGGAGATCAAGCTCCACTTCTGGCTCTGTGCTCAGTGTGGAGCCTGCTTAAGTTGCTGTTTTACTTGCCCTCCTCCACCCCATGCTTTCTCTCTCTCTCTCTCAAATAAATTAATTTAAAAAAGAACATCATTGAATTGTACCCCTAAAATGAGTAAGTTTACTCAATAAAGTTGTTTTAAAATGTATGTTAAAAAATTAATAAAAGGGGCGCCTGGGTGGTGCAGTTAGTTAAGTGTCTGACTCTTGATTTCAGCTCGGGTCGTGATCTCAGGGTGGTGAGACGGATCCACACTCCATGCCTCATCGAGCTTAAGACTTTCTCTCCCTCCTCTCCCCGCCTTTTGCTCTCTCTCTTTCTGTCAAATGAATATATTTTTTAAAAAGATCCACAGGTGTGTTTTCAGAGAAAGCTATTTGCATCAGATTCAGAATTTCCTCTAGATGATTAATTTACTTCTCAAATTAAACGCCTGACACTAATTGTAATACAATAGGTCAGAAAAGCAGTAAAGTGCCTCCTGTGTCCTTTTTCCCTTTACTTTTTCCTTCTTTCAGAATTTTCAGGTTGATTCTTCTTTGTAGCCTCTAGAGGGCAGCACATGTGTTTTTATTAGAAAGACTAATATCTTCTCAGAAACCTTAACTTCCTGAAACAAACTGCAGTGACTTGAAAGTATCAGTGATGCCACATTGCTTTAGATGAACCTTCTGATTTCAGGGGTATATGCTGAGGACTTTGACAGGTGATGAGGACCTTTCCTTCAGCAACTCTTTGGAATTAGTAGTCTCTTCCTCTCGGTCAGCTGTCCCACCTCTGGATATCTATGCCTTAGAAAACATCTTCTGGCCTAACCTATAGTGGTATGTAGGAAGAATTTCACTTAAGATTTTCACAGCATTTTTCCTCCAGAAGCTTCATTTTAAGGTAAAGACAAGAGTCAAGGAACAAAATCAGTATTTACACATGAGAGAAGCGGGGGGATCCAAGAAACTATGATATGAATCCCTAAACCTCCTAAGTGAATAAAGTTACACTGGAAAAATTAGGCTATGACAAGAGACAAGTGCAATGCCAGCATTCTCTTCAATGTATGGATAATTAGGAATACAGGACTTAAAAATCTGTAAGAGGGATCCCTGGGTGGCTCAGCGGTTTGGCGCCTGCCTTTGGCCCAGGGCGCGATCCTGGAGTCCTGGGATCAAGTCACGCGTCGGGCTCCCGACATGGAGCCTGCTTCTCTCTCTGCTTGTGTCTCTGCCCCTCTCTCTCTCTCTCTCTCTATCATGAATAAATAAATAAACCTTTAAAAAAATCTGTAAGAATTAAAAAAAAACTGTAAGAATGTTTTTTTGAATTGTGAAATGTAAATTTTTCCCCTAGTTCTTTTCCATTTAACTATTGTTAGTCTTATGTATAGTAGAAATCAATACTTACGGTTGAAAGATTAAATTAATTAGCAGTAGGTTCTATACATTTGGGTCACTTAAAGAAATGACTAGCCCCTTCTTATGCACAACTAATGGCATTTCCCTACTAGTCTTTGAAATAAAATAAAAACAGACCTACAAACTGTTCTGTTTCTAGGATCTTATCAGCATACAAAATTTATAAGCTTTGATTTTGATATAAGGATCTGAAACAATTTTAGGTCCCACTCACTGTATCTTTACTTTGAAATTCTTCCTACATATTCACCCTACTTTGCATGTGAAAAGAGTAGACAAGAGTAAGAAATACCTTGAGAATTGTCTGGACATTCAGAACAGCCTGAACAGCCTGTCTAATCATAAAAAATTCAATTTGCATGAACATAGCAATTATTTTTTCTTCTCCCATCCCTCCTTTTTCCTTTCTTTTTCTTCCCTTCTTCCTGTTTTCTTCATTTCTCTCACCAAACTTTGATTGCATGCTAATTGTGTTTGAGGCATTTGGTTGGGTTCCACCTATACAATAGTGAAAACACAAGCATAGTTTCTGCCTTTGTGCAATTCTAGCCAGTGGAAGAGACAGACAAAACAACATATTAGCAAAAAGGAAAAGCACCTGCAGACACATTTTGTGGATCAAAATCAGTTCTAAGAAGGAAGAGGACAGTGAGAGTAACCCTAGGGAACAAATTAAAGCTAGGTAGTCAGGAAGAATGTTTCTAAGGAGGTTATTTCACAGGGCCCCAGCCAATAGCTTTCTATCAGGGGACTACAGTATGAGAGGACCCTGAGTCAGGAAAGAGCTTGGCTTATTTTTCGAAGTGAACATGTGTCTCAGTATCTCACCGTGAATGAAGAAAATGAGCCAAGGTATGGCGGGAGGGGTGGTGGGGCAGGTCCAAAAGGTTTTTGTGAGAAGCTTGGATTTGTTTCTAGGTTCGGTGATTGCTTTAAATGGCAAAAGGAAACCAGTGACGACATCATCTCATTTAATTTTCGGAAGTATCATTCTGTCTGCCGTATTGGACCGGGGCTCAAGTAAATATGGAAGAAAATTTGCAAGACAGTTATTGTAATTTAGACTAAAATGATTTTGCAATTAACTTTTACTTGCATATTGGAATAGAAGAAAAAGCTCTTTTTCTTTAAAGGTATAGTTTTCTGCTTGTTAAATGTGACTACATTGAGAGATTAGTGATTCATAGGATATTTAAAAGTGCTTTTGGAAACATTAATAACTTATATTTCTAATTTTATGCAAACTGACATTGACTGTAAAAAGCCAAGGCAATCCCAACGTCCTCAAATGAGAGTTTCTCTTTCTGAGGGCTGAAACTTTTAAAAATTGATGATGAAATACAGGAGTAGATGAGAACATTGAGAACTTGGTAGGTATGTTTATATATCCCTTAATTTTATTTTGTTAGGAATTTCTCTTTTAATCAAATGCAATAATGGACTACTGAGGCTTACATTAAAAAACCCCACCTTTTGAATAATATTATAACCCCCAGGAGACTTTATAAATGTGCATTTACAAATATGTATATATTTACATTCATGAATGTCGGGGTGGGGGTGCCCGGCTGGCTCAGTCACTGGAGCATACATTCATGAATGCTTAAAGTTTTTCAGTAGCAAATTAAAATAATAAGAACTTACACATTTGTGAATACTGCTTAACAGTTGTATAAGTATATATTGGTGATCTTGATGTGAGTAAGAGTGATATGGAGAACACTTGGGATATTTTATATACCTACCACACAAAATTCCTTCCTGCTAAGGGGGGTAAGGCAGCATTAATGCTAAAAATAAAAGTATCATGTATGTCCATGGCAGCACCTGTGAGGGACAAGAGGACAGTAACTCCAAAGCATTGTCAACCTCTTACTGCCCTTATTTAGATTTAGGAAGGTACTGCCCATAGTTGTGAGGGGCTCAGACTCTGGAAGCAGCCTTCTTAGGTTCAGATCCTGCCTCTGAAGCTTACTAGTTTTGTGACCTTGAGCAAGTTATTGAACCTCTCAGTTGTCTTCTCTGTATAATGGGAATAATAAACTCACTTATCTTATGTAGTTCTCAGGATGATTGAAAGAGTTGTATAGAAAGCATTGAGAACACTATTTGGCACATATGGAGAACATACCAGTACTGGTAATGCTCTCAGTAGTACCTGTTCATCGCTCAAGCTTTCTGTTAAGCTGAATATAACACAAAATGTGTCTGCAGGTGCTACAAGATACTTATTTCTTAAGGAACAGAGGATTTACTGTTTTAGGCACCATTCCCTGGACATACCATTTTCTGAGTACCTTTTGCGTTTGCCAGAAACAGCAAGAGACATGAAAAGCATTGCTCTGTTAGTGACACTAGAGTAGAAGTGAACCTTTGTCTGGTCATGCTGAGGTAGTGACCCAGGCCAAAGGACTTTAATATTTTGTTCACCTTACATTGGAATTTTCAAACATTTTGAATTAGTTGTCAGCATAAAGATCCTTACTTCCATGTGATTTTGAGAAATGAAAAATCCATTAATGTGGACCTACTTTTTTTCCATGGCAACCATTGACTGGTACTGAATGGTGACTAATTCTTGAGAACCATCTTGCAATTGGGGTGACCTCTCTAGCCTCCTCAACTCAAATGTGTTACTTAACTGACATTTGCTGTCTTTTGACTTTGACCATGAAACTGTTGTGGTTTCAATGTATGTTAAATAAAAGCTGTTAGATACAAGGATCTAGGTGCTCATGTCTTGCTTATGGTGCTTCTGCTCAGGAACCCAACACAGGGTACCATGCAAGTACATCCTATCTTCAGGTATTCCCTCTCTATATCATTTAGTAGTTAAGAGCACAGGCTCTAGAATCAACAGGGCTAGGTTTAGCTGTAATGTTAGGCACATGTATTCTCACTAATCATCCTGAATGAGAAAACTGATTTAGGAGACCATGTCACAAGAATGGGAAGGTTAAATGAAATAGTCTAAGTAAAGGACCTATCATACAGTCAGTATTCATGGAAAAAAATACTCCCGGCAGCCTGGGTGGCTCAGTGGTTTGAGCGTCTGCCTTTGGCCCAGGGCGTGACCTGGGAGTCCTGGGATGGAGTCCCATGTCGGGTTCCCTGAATGGAGCCTGCTTCTCCCTCTGCCTGTGTCTCTGCCTCTCTCTCTCTCCCTCTCTCTCTCTTTCTCTCTCTCTCTCTCTCTCTCTGTGTGTCTATCATGAATAAATAAATGAAATATTAAAAAAAAGAAGAAGAAAAAATACTCCTTTCATGGTCAATACTCAGGATCAAGTGATTTGTCCCGAAACACCAGTAATAAATGGCAGGGCTAATATTTGAATGCATGAAGTCTGACACGAGATCCCGCACCTCTAGTGACTTTGCTGTACTTTAAATTGGTGGTAGGGTAGAGGAGAGGGGACGAGCGATATTTGCTGCTGTCCCTAAGCTAGCTTCTCTTTATTCTTATACTTTCATTTCCTTAGCTCTCATTTACATTTTCAAAATTTAAAAAGGGATTTTTCAGAACTGCACAGGAGGCTCTGGTGCAGTGATCCTCCACATAGTCGTGAGCTCAGTACCCACTTTCTGTCTCTAGTGATCTATCTACCAAAGTAACTTTGGTGACTAACTCATGAGCATGTTCCCTTTAACCAAAAGTTTCCAGAGGCTTCCCATTTGCTGTGGACAAAAGGAAAATTTCAGAATCATTATTTCCCCTTCCCTTCCTCTCTCTCCAATGCCTTTCTTCTCCCTATCACTTTAATCAAATTAAGTCTCTAGTTCTTCGAAGGTCTGCTTTAGTCTCATCTCCTTCTTGAAGATTTCCACGTTCTTTTCTCAAAGAATAATTTCTTCCTTTACTTACTACAATGCTTTTTGTCCCACTCATTTTAAAATTATTATACGCTACATTGCTAACAATTTTTACTTATTTGTTTTGCTTTATCATTTACACAGCATATACTTCCCAAGGGCTGGGATGATTTTTCTCTTTTTCTTTTCTTTTCTTTTCTTTTCTTTTCTTTTCTTTTCTTTTCTTTTCTTTTCTTTTCTTTCTTTTCTTTTCTTTTCTTTTCTTTCCTTTCTTTCCTTTCCTTTCCTTTCCTTTCCTTTCCTTTCCTTTCCTTTCCTTTCCTTTCCTTTCCTTTTCTTTTTTCTTTTCTTTTCTTTTCTTTTCTTTTCTTTTCTTTTCTTTTCTTTCCTTTTCTTTCTTTTCTTTTCTTTTCTTTTCTTTTCTTTTCTTTTCTTTTCTTTTCTTTCTTTTCTTTTTTCTTGTCTTTTCTTTTTTTCTCTTCTCTTTCTTTCTTTCTTTCTTTCTTAAGACTTTATTCTTTTTTAATAATAAATTTATTCTTTATTTTTCAAGATTTTATTTATTTATTCTTTTTTTAATAATTTTATTTTTTATTGGTGTTCAGTTTGCCAACATACAGAGAGTAACACCAGTGCTCATCCCGCCAAGTGCCCCCCTCAGTGCCCGTCACCCATTCACCCCCACCCCCCTCCCTCCTCCCCTTCCACCACCCCCAGCTCATTTCCCAGAGTCAGGAGTCTTCATGTTCTGTCTCCCTTTCTGATATTTCCTACCCATTTCATGAGAGACACAGAGAGAAAGGTAGAGACATAAGTAGAGGGATAAGCAGGCTCCCTGCAGAGAGCCTGATGTGGGACTCAATCCCTGGACCCCAGGATCACGACCTGAGTCAAAGGCAGATGCTCAACCACTGAGCCAGGTGCCCCTGGGGTGATTTCTTTATACTTACTTATTCTCATGGTGTCTAGAGCATTTCTGGGTCTATAATTCTTGATGGATAAATTGATTTTACTTGAAATATGGCAGAAGAATTATATTTGGTATCAGTTTTGTAACATGTTGCAGATAGAAGCAATTTTTCTGTTCATTGGGCTCATTCAAAACTAACCTAGTTTCCAGGAGCTGAATCGTGTTTATCCTCTTCTGAGAATTCCAAGAAAGTGTTTTAGTTTAGCAAAGTTTCTTTTTTTTTTTCCTAGCTGATTCTTTGTTCCTGTACCTACCTTATAACTAATAACCATAATGCATTTTATAAGATATACTAAAGTTTCCATAAGCTGGAGGGATTTATTCTTTCTTCTAGTCAGGCATAGCAAGGAGAGACACTGGGTATTCTTCTCTCAAAATACTAAGTTACTAAAATTATAGGTGCTCATTGACAATCTCAAACAACACACAGGTAAGTGAAGCTGGATGGTGACTTATTTCTTCTACCCTACCCATACCTCTTTCCTGAAGTTATCCAAACCACTGTTTTCCATCCCTTCAAAACAGCTCATCTATTACATGTTGATTTCTTGTTTGGGTAGCATTTTTTTCCCCTAGGAAGAACTTAAATCTTTAAATTAAATTTCAGTTTAAACATTCTCATTCTGTATATTTGGTAAATAATTACATTCAGTTATATTACACTAGGGAAACCAAAAGAAACGTTCATTTCTCTTATTCTGGAAACACTTTAACTGCTTCAATAGGCATAAAATTTTACTGAGGGTTAGATTTCTGTTGAATATGTAGCTAATGCTACTTCTGTTTAAGGAAAAGACCTTAACTCTAATTCATAGAGCAGTACTGTTGCAAATGTGTGATTTTCCAAATTGTCCATAGACCACAAAACACTTTAATGTACTGTTTCCTTTATTGCAGAGAGAGAGAGGGAGAAAGAGAAAAACATTTTGGAAGAAAGCCAATTTATTACTGATACACTCAGGAGACCCATTGTCAGTATATGATATGTTCTTTCCTCCAAGTCCTCCTTATTTCTTCCCTTCTCTCCCTGCCAGCTTCCCACCCTTCTGGAATTTCTGGTTCAAGGACAAGTGCTGACTCAGCATGGGCTACTGTCTTGAGCTAGCTTTTGCTGCTCCTGAGGCGTCGCTTTGGGGGCAGCGAACGGAGCACCAGTGAACTCCCCAGTTCTCTTAGGAGTCATAGCTCTCCTCACTGATTATGAATTGTTTCTGGGAGAACAGAATGAGCTGTTAGGCTGCAAATGATCTAACCTTTTGTACTCGGCCATGTGGATGTTCAGCATTTATGATGTTCCAGTCCTCATTTTCCAAACTTCATCATGGAATTGAAGAAATTAAAGGATTCTATTGCCACGGAATAGAAATCTGTGATGTTTATGTGCTGCAATCATCATTTTCTTATATGTCTATGTTAGAGGGTAGTGGTATGTGTTTAGATTATGCATGTTGAAGAAACTTGATTTTTAATAAAAATATGAATCTTAGTAACTGGAAACACAATGTGGCCCAGTCATCAAAATCACAAGAAAGATTCTCAGCACTGAGGAATTTGGATATTTATGATTTCATGATTTATAAAGGCATGGAAAGGCAGTATACACACACAATGGTGAGCAGATATAAATATCTTGGGATCATTATGAATACAAGTGTTAAGTAAAAAAACAGTGATTTCTCTTTAAGAAATGAGCCAAAAGTGACCTAGGAATGGTGACATTTCTCTTTTCTCTTATTCACATAATACATCAATTAATCATGCGGTTGATTTTAAGTTTCATGTAACTGTTCTTATACTGCATTTATCTCTTAGGAAGAATTATTTGTGGGTCTCATATTTGAAGGTAGAGCAATCCGAACAGTGAAAGTTCTGATATGTTTTTAAAGGTCAGAAAATGTGCACTGTTATGTTTAGCTTGTGTCTGTCTTCTATTAAGAATCTATGCCTGACAGTTACCAAAAATGTAGAATTTATGGGGAAAAATATTTATTCTAGTTTGATTCAAGTACTGGAAGGTGTGAGTTTTAGACATGCATTAATAAAGGTTATTAAAATAAACTCACTAATGAGCATTTTTGCATTTTGGATTGATTAAAAAATGTTTATGTCAAGAAAAGAAGTATATTATGAAAGTAATTACAACAACCATTAATTATACTAATTCTATTCTTTTAAGGAAGGGTAGAATTTAATAAGGCAGTTTTTCATAAAGCCTTTAATCCATGACTTTTATTTTAGCCACAGTGGATTTTCATATAATTTCCTTCTTTACTTTTTCTTAATGTCAAATGAGTTATATATCTTTTGCAACTTCCTGGTGTCTGATCTCAGATACTTTTAAAGCTAATTGTGAGGATTAATGGGCAAGACTCCTGTCTAGTAATTTTGCATTTCAGAAGAAACATATTAATCCTAGAGAAAGAACTGGCACAGTTTTGCCTGTTTTACAGAATTTCACAGAATAAGAATTTTTGGAGACTTCAGGTTATTCAGTGTCTTAAGAAGGGAAGGACCATTTTTGTTTTTGTTTTTGGTTTTGTCCTTTAAAGTTTACATTTGGTGCTATGCTATGTAGATAAATCAGTGGAACCTAAGTTAGGCTTGACTTAAAGTTCTGTTACTGATTCACTGAGTACCACTAAGTCACTGCATCTGCTTCCTATTTATAAAATGGAGATGTTTTCTGCTTCTAATTTGCCTCTCAGAAGTGCAGTGTTATAAGGATTAATTAGAAAAGGCCAGTAGACTGAGCATTGAGGAAGGCATAAATATAGATATAACGCAGCATTACCAGGTGTCTCCTCATGTTGCATGTGGTTGATCTCAATTCTGAGAGCCTCGCTTTTTAGCATTTCTACAGAGGACATTACACTGTGTCAGTTGATCCAATGACTTGAATTCTAAGAATATGAACTGCCCCAGAGTTTGATTTTTTTAGTGAAATGCTTTACCATGAATATTTTTTTCAGAGTCCAGTTTTTCCTAAAGATTCTTCAGGTTTGGAAATTTAATTTGAAGTGGACAGGCTGTATCAGGTTACTTTGCAACAGCAATCTGTTCTCCTCCTCGTGTTGTTTTATCAGATTTCCTGCGGTACTTCACAATCTGCCTTTCAACAGCCTTTTCACCTTCTTAATCTCACCTTTCAGCCCCTTACTTGCAAGATGCAAGTTTGGCATCATTGGCTTGCACATGGCTTCTTGAACAATCCTGGCACAAGGCTGGATTGCCCAAGTAAAGTTCCCAGGATTTCGAGTTAAATTGTTGGGAGCTGAATCCCTGCCCCAAGCTGCCTGTGTAGTGTTGGTGATGGTACCTCATTTACCATCTTTATAAAATGAAACACTTCTCATGGATTCTTCTGAGAATTAAGATCATCAGTGTAAGGTTTTGTGGCATTATTACTAGCACATCAGAAATGCTCAGAATAATCCTGTTGTTTTTATTAATAGAAATAAAATTTAAGCACAAGGATGAAGGAAAAAAAGCAATCAGAACCAAAGAAAACTAGGAGTGTTCTGAGGAAAGAAGAGAGAGAGGTGCTTGAGTAGGTTGTGTCTGACCTCGGCTCAGGTCATGATGCTGGGTCCTGGGATAGAGCCTCTCATCAGGCTCCTGGCTCAGCAAAGAATCTGCTCCCTCTCCCTCTGCCCCTCCCCTAGCTTGTGCTCATACATTTTCTCTCTCAAATAAATAAATAAAATCTTTTAAAAAATTAAAAAGAAGAGAGTGATTAAAAAATGAGAGTGATATATACAGCTTTGGCACTCAGAGTGTGGTCCGTGGACTAGCAGCATCTGCTTCACCTGGAAGCTTGCTAGAAATTCTAAATCTTAGATCCCCCGGCCTCCCAAGTTCAAGGAATCTAAATCTTCAGCTTAACCAGATCCCCAGGGAGTTCACTTGAAGTGCAGCAGAGTTCAGGGGAAAATTGTTTATTTTTAAGAGGAAGAAAGAGTGGAGCATGTTTACACATGGAAGTAGAGTAAAACAGTGGGTGAAAGACTGAAGAATAATGAATAAGTGAAGGCATGGATGACTCAGATGGGGTAGAGAGGAAAAACATAGATGACTAGTGAATTTGAGAAAAACACCTCTTCTTAGACAAATGTAAAGATTGGAAAGAATTTAAGATCAAGAAGAGGAAAGATAAATGTATTCTAATTAGATGCCTTCTAGGCTGCAAGGTGACTTACTGGGAGTAAACGAGGCAGGGATATGTTTAGTAACTAGTGTTCTGATAGGTTTGGAGCCATTGTGGTGAGTGAGGTAGGACTGGAGTGTACATAAATTTTAAATTCAGTCCTAACTCTGATTGGTAGTGGCTGCATGCAATGATGCGTTGAGAAGGATTCTGAGGCCAACTTAATATACAGAAGAAAGAGCTATGCTTGATGAGGAGTTCCTGACCTTAGTAATCGGGGAGAGTAGTGGTAAATGCCCCACACATTTGCCATCCCCAGTATAGATCTCCTGGAATTGTGTGAAAGCTACTGAATAGAAATAAAGAAATAACTTTAACATGAATTTATGGTAAATCATTTTTGTACCATTATTTGATCAGTCTCCGGTAATATTTAGCCTAGGAATAGGAAATGCCATCAAAGGAATGAAGCAATGAGTTTATTTTTTAAATATCTGACTGTAAAGTCCATATCTCATTCAGAGGCAAACAAAATCTGAATTTGCATAACTCCATATTCTAGAAAGTATGGTCCAATGGAAAAAACAAATACAATAGAATTCGAACACCAGATCTACTACTTATTATCTGTGTCATAAGGTAAATTATAGTTATTCCTATTCCTATTCCTAGAATGAAAACTCAGTGTCCTCATCTTTAACAGAGTAATAATAATAGTATTTCCAAATAGAGTTCAAGAAAAATTGAATGAATGTAACAGAATGCCAAATGCATTATCTCCTATTAGTTCTTTCCCCCCTTTTGTATTGCTTTTAAAGATTTTTTATTAGTTTTAGTTTTGGTTTTTTTTTTTTTTTTTTGTTTTGGTTTTTAAATAATCTCTATACCTAATGTGGTACTCAAACTCACAACCCTGAGATCAGAGTTGCATGCTCCACAAAATGAGCCAGCCAGGTGCCCATGTTGCTTTTAATTTTTTTCTTCTTCTGTCAGTTACTCTTTCTTTTCTGCTAATTTTCTGTGAGCATCCAGAGCAATCAAGAATTATGGATTAGGACTGAAAAATTAAATGGTAGACTGGTATTCTCATGCTCACTTCCCAATACTGTAAGTCTTCATTTCCTTTATTTCCTTTGCTTTAGGCATCATAGATGAAGATAAACTGAAGGAAAATGGATCATGGATGATGTTGCTTGCAGAATAGTTTTAGGCGAGTCTTCTTCAGAAGGTCTTTACCAAGTTACTCATGGAAGTAGAGGTTCCGTCACAGAATACAGGGTCAGTTATTAGCTGTCAGTATCCTGTAAATGTTAAGCAGAAAATAATGACTGATACAGCCTAGGACCTTGGGAATAAAGGTTTCTAGATCATGACAACTGGCTTGGATGTAAGACCTAGAATTTGCTCCAGTGGAAGATCTCTGCCCCAAAGGAACTTGCTACAATGTCAATCAAGACTTGTACTTACTCTTCCATGGGCTCTGGCTTTTCAGTCATACTTGGCCAAGAACCTCCTTGGCTAATGAACTTTCACATGAATACACTCCAAGGGAGCAGGGCTGAGAGCCAAAGGGTGGGATGCATAAATTCCATAACCACCTTTTCCTTTTTGTTCTTCAAAAAAATTTAAGAACGTAGGTTGCTGACAGATGATGACATTTTTTGGCAGGGCTATTAGTTCCTTGCTATAAGGCAGCTTTCTATCTTTGCAGTTACAAAGTTTTAACTTGGTTTCTAAAAGAAAAGCTCATAGCTATGGACCTAGCTCATATTCCATTCTCAGTTTGAGATTCCAATGAATTGACTCCTTTTTTATGTAAAAGTAATGCTTTTAAATAGCTATATTTTCTATGTATTACTTAGCTTAATAAGAAAGAAACTGTAAAAAGATGCCTTAGATGAAAGATGTTTTTTAAAATGTCTTAAATTTGGCTAGTTTTATTAACATGCAATTCTTAACATGTAGCGTTCACTACCTTTCTAGGTAACTTGTTTCTCATTCTCTTCTCATCTGTATAAAATTTCATCATTTTTCTCTTGCAGTACCCATCAAAATAGTGCTTGTGTTTCTTTTTTCATAAGTAATAGACATTCCCTGCAGAAGAGTAAGAAGCACAGATAAACAAAGAAAAGAAATAAAATCATGTTTAATTCTGCCACTTTGAAAGAGCCATTGTGAATTCCAGTGCATTCTAAGTGATTGCAAACTCAGATACTTAGGCAGGGTGGTAACAATGAATTAAGCTGGATAGGGGCCATGAGACTAGAGGAAGCAGTTTTTACTTAGTTCCACTGATTTTCACACCATGCAAGAAAATAGGCCTAAGGTCACCAGTTCTTCCTATGATTCAAGAGAAGAGTACCAGATTTTTTATATATATCATCTTGAAGTTTGAATGACATAAAACATAATAAAGATCATGTCGAAACCAACCAGAACAGGTATGCAGACATTTTTCACTCTTTTTATGTATAAGTCTAATATTAGATATTGCAGTTATGTTTGTGGTTTTTCAGTGTAAGGTTTTATACATATAGGAAAATATACAACATGTAATTTATAATAAAATGATTGCTTTTGAACCCACCACCCCACTTGACATTATCAATACATATAGTACTCTATATTTTACAACAGTCCAATTCTGTGATAACTACCACCACCAAGTATGTATTTCACATTTTTGTTTGTTTGTTTTGTAAAAAGAGACTATCTCTGTATATACTCCAAAGCAATCTTTAGTTTGTTTTGTTTTGCAGCTTTGTAAACATAGCATGATAATATATGCAATCTTCTACAACTTGCTTTTTTACACTGAATGTTATTTTAAAATTCATTCTTAGGTTATAATGTATAGCTAGAACTTACTCATTTTTTACTGCAATTTAGTATTTCATTACTTGAATAAACCACATTTGCTTATCTATTTTCCTCTTCATACACATTTACCTTGTTTTTAGGTTTTTGCTGTTATAGTTAATATTTTCTGAACTTGCTGCTTATACATATTTCCTGGTACCTATGTAGTATTTTTTAGGATAAACCTGAAAGTGGATTTGCTGAGTCATAAAATAGGTACATAAAATTTTATAATTCTAAATTATTTTTGAAAATGTTTAGAACCAATTTATACACTTATCATTGGTGTCTGAGAGTTTCTGTTGCTCTACATTTTTCCCAACACTTGTATATTAAGGTTTCTTAATTTTTGTCCTATGGAGGATATTAATGTGGTTTTAATTTGCACTTCCCTAATAAGCATGCAGTTGAGCGTCTTTGGATGTACTTACTCAACGTAGTGTTCCTTTCAGGGAAATGCCTCTTGTCTGTTTTTGTTTTGGATTATTTCTATCCTTTACTGGCTTTTAGAAATTGTTGGAATAATCTGATTAATCCTATGTCATTTTTATGATACCGGTATCTTTTCATAATTTGTGAGTCTTTTCACTTTACTTACAGTGTTCTTTGATAAACACGTTTTTAATTTTTCAAGACTTATTTATTTATTTTAGAGAAAGAGGGGGAAAAGAAAAAGGGGGAAAAGAAAGAGAGGAGAGAGAATCCCAAGCTGAGTCCACACTGAGCGTAGAGCCTGATGTGGGGCTGCATCCCATGACACTGATAGGAATCATGAGTCTGATGTTTAACTGTGCAACCCCGGTGCCCCCACGGGTTTTAAATTTTAATGGATTCACATTTGTTATTTTTTATTTCACAATCAATACTCTTTTATATCTTGTTTGAAATTCTTTTCAATGAAATGTCATAAAGATGTCTTTTTGTGCTTGTTCTTAAAGTTACCTATCATACTTTGCCTTTAAATCTACCTAGGATCTGTGTGTGTGTGTGTGTGTGTGTGTGTGTGTGTGTGTAGGGATCCAATTTTATTTTTGTTTTCTGTATGGTTAACCAAATGTCCCAGACCAATTAGTTATCTCCAGTGCTACCATTGCCATATACCAAATTTGTTATGTATCAAACACATGGTTCTGTATCTGGACTCCCATTTGGTACCATTGAGGAGAACTTTGCCTCTCATTTAAACCCTTTGTTTAGAAAGCAAAACATACTATTTTGTTAAGATGTGCTTTATTTTCTGAAAAAAAAAATAGATTGATTTTTATGGAAAAAAGACCATCAGTTTAATTTCATGGCTTTTGTCTTCTCTTGCCTTGTGTTGGTTATAAGGATTCAGTCCTTTCAGGATCTGAGCTTCATGATGATACGCTTGACTTTTGTTGAAGTAGAAAAGATATCCAGGTTTCAGACATATATTCAAGTCAGGAAAAATGAATATGGAAGCCCTCATATAACACGTGGCCAAGTCAAAAAGGGATGAGCCTCTCTGTGGTGCCTCTGATTAGGAACAGGGGTTGTAATTGTTGAACTCACCATATAAACCATAGCCTTCTGCTTGATTGTATATTGGCAAAAATCTTTATAAATATCTAGACATAGTGATGATAAATTACCCTTTTTTTCATCTGCTACTGGTTTAAAAATCTACTAAACTTTTTTGAAATTCCCTGAAGATCTACCACCTGGCTAAATGCTTTCACACTATATATAGAACTATATATATTTAGAGTTTTTAAAACTTTTTTTCTTTGTCCTGATATCTTTCTTTTTTCCTTTACGTGTTTAAAGTGAAAAATATCCATGTTTTCAATGTCTCAGATCATAAAAACAGTTGACTAGATTATGCTATGTGTTCCTTTTTTTTTTGAAATAGAAATTAAATCCTAAGGTATTGGTAATGAATTATTATGAGCCCATCCTGTCTCATTAAACAGTAAAATATTGAGATGCCTGGATGGTTCAGCAGTTGGGCATCTGCCTTCAGCTCAGGGTTTGTTTCCAGAGTCCCGGGATTGTGGCCCACATTGGGCTTCCCATAGGGAGCCTGCTTCTCCCTCTGCCTGTGTCTCTGCCTCTCTGTTTCTCATGAGTAAATAAAAAAAAAAAATAAAAAAAAAACAGTAGAATATTGAGATGCTTCTGTATACCATTTTTACTTTAAAAATTCCTTTTTAGTGAACTGAAATTCAAGAAAAAAGTAACATCTTATGTCATCATTTTCTGTAGCAATACTGAGAATATTGTAATAACATGTTTACCATGTTACCTGGAAATGAAACAAGAGGGTTAAATTACAGAAGATCTATTCTTTTTTTTTCCTTCCCTTTTCTCTTTCATTTCCTTTTATTTCTTAAATTTTTGTAAGTTAATATAGCTTTACACCTGAGATCTTGAGAATGTTTTATCTTGAGCTCCATATCTACTCTTTATTGATTTAATGACTCCTTTGGTGGGATTTCTCATTGTGTGTGGAATAAATTTCCCTTAAACACTCTGGGTTTAGCACTGAAGGAGGCTGTGTGCTAGACTGATCAACACCAGATAGTTAGCATTCTTAGTAAAAAAAAAAATCTTTTTAGAATGGTGCAGAGCAGGTCATGAAAAGTGTTTCACGGTCGATCAAGGAGAGAGACTCAGGATGATTGAGAAAGTGTGGCACTCTATGAGCCTGTCCCTGCCATCATCCTGAAATGGGACTGTTCGCATCAGCATAACTGCTATTCTAAGGGAGGAAAAAAGGTTTATAGAGAATCTTTAAATCATTCTAGGGTAGGAAGGAATTATAAGGTCAATTTTCCCACCACCTGCCAATGCAATAATTTTTTTGGAAGTTCAAAGCATATTTAAGAAGACTTTTTTTAGAGATCCTTAAGACTTGCTTTTTCAGGCCCCCCTTTTTAAATAACTACAGTATAACTTGTCCATAGAGATAATGATATTGAAGAGGAAAAAAGTATGAATTTTAATAAACTAGAGCATAAGCTATTAAGAAGTAATTCATTCTTGCAAACCATTGCGCATGTAGTTCTTTAGGTTCTTCTAGCCCCGTGTGGGTTACCTTCTTCCTCTACTCACTAGCAAGCCAGTCAGTGTGGTTCTAGTTAGAATCTCATAAATCTGCAATATAATTAATTGCATATCCTTTCAAGCTAGCAGTGAAAGGAGTAACACTGGCTAGGATTTTGATGTTTTGCCATATTCTGGAATCAACGTGATGGTATACGACACTGCTGAAAACATTAATTTAGAGGGTGGCTGGAAATTGCTGAAAATATTGAAGTCCAGCTAGTGAGCCCAAACATTCTCCTTTTTTTCTACTCCTAGATCAGAGAAGTCCATGTAGTTAAAACTTCACTCCTAATCTAATTCTCTATTTCAAGTATATATGCATAAAACCATATTTTTTTGTTTAGCAAGCTCAACACTGCTTCTTATAATGTAAGTCTGTAAATCATAAGTGTGAGGGAATTGGATCATTGTGCTCTATAAGAAGCATATTTCACAATAGTCCGTTTATTTTATTTGACTTTTATCTAGCCCTTGCTGGCAATATAGTGGATTTTGTTTGATACATTTTGCATAAGGGTTCTATTTGGTCCATAATGGTTTGTGTAATGAACTATTTGTCCTCTTCTAGATGACATCCAGTTGCTTAAAACCTATAATGAGATGTCAGGTGAATTGCACTGATTGACACTGATGGATGAGCTTGTTGAAATATTGCAGGGTTTCCTGTAGGGGCAAAGAGGAAAATTGCTGTTTAGAGCTTTGGGTCTCCTAAGCATTGAAACTGTAATCACATAAACAGAACCACTTCTGCAGGTCCAAGGTGTCATCGTGAATTTTCTGGCTAATCCATCCATTCATCTCAATGGTCCAGAACTTGCGCTTCATGTCACTCTTTGCCTTTGTTCTGCACTTTGATCTTTCAAAATGTCTGTCAGAAGAAAAGTGTTTATATTGAATTATGTGTGGAAAGGGATAGGGTGCATACTTCAGAAGCTTGGCATGAAATTTGCTAAACAAACCTTGCCGTTGCTCTGCAGCAATAATCGAGGTATGGATTTCAGTTTAACAATATGTAGTTATACATTTTTCCCCTTCAAAAACAACTTTAATGTAGATGTTTGTGTGCAGGATATTTTATGTATTTATTATGTAGAATGCATCTAGCACCTTTATTATTAATTTAAAAGTAATTTTAAGAAGAGAGTTAAATATTTTAATGATTTTTTTCTCCTAAAATTCTGATTAAAGGAGTTAAATGAATGCTTGAGATGAAGCACCTTTTGTGTGTATGTGTGTGTCTGTGTAACATGTACATGTATATACATATATATATATAATCTCATTGATTTTATTTTAGTATAAGATAGTCTCTTTTAGTATCCATCATGTCTAATGTGTGTATTAGAATTACTAGGAATTCTACAACAAAACCAAATAAAATTAGGAACTTATTACACTGAAAGTACTATACAGGCACAAAAGCAGAAAAAGATGGGTGAATTATTTATTGCTCTATTCTGTCACAGTCTACCTTCCTCTCCTTTCTCATATCTTTTTAATAATTATGGCATGAAGGCATTTTTTTTTCCTCCTTGCAGTACCTCAAATAATTTAAGGACTTTGAATCAGTTTCCTCTGACATGATGCTAAGGGCAAGAAAATACGTACTGCTTCCATTCCCACACTAACTTATCTTGTAATGACCAAAAACAGAATTCAGAGATCTTTTGACATGAGTCATATGTCTTTGCTTAATCTGAGTACTGAAAAATTGGTACCTTTCTCTTTGCTGTCCTGAGATTCTTGAGGTAAGGATAGACCTTATGCCAACTCTGGGACCCTTTTGAAATGGACTGAATTGCAAACTCCAAAGACACTGATGATCTTGTATTAGTTATTTTCTCACTACAAGTGAGACATGGACTCTGAGTGAGCTCAGCCATTGCAATAATGTAGCTCACACTTAGTGAATTCTGATTTAGTTTTCAGTCGAGGCCCAGACATCAGTATTTCTGAAAGCTTACCTGATGATTCCAATAAGCAGCAGATTTGAGAACCAGTGGGTTGCAGAGATCCAGCACAGTGGTCACACCTTTGGGAATGTCGATGTCCAGATAGAATGAATTACATGGACACCAGCGAACCACATGGAGTGCTAGCCTGCCCTGCTGGACTTCAGAGGGCTTTTTGATCCTGTGAACAAGGACAGGTGTGGCAGAGCAGTGGCTGAACCTGCAGCAGAGTGCCTGTGAGGCACGGGTAATCCAGTTGCCTGGTCTGGATATCCCCATAGCTCAAGATCACTTCTGAAGTTAAAAGTTTTGATCTTTAAGAAAAGAAAAAAAAAAAAAAGTTTTGACTTGCTTAGTATAGGCTCCCTTTCCGACTCTTAGGATCATTCTTGAATGGTTGAAAACGTTTTTATAGAAGATAAGAGGGACAGAGCTGTAATTATGTCTGGCAGTTTTTTTTTTTTAATTTTTATTTATTGATGATAGTCACACAGAGAGAGAGAGAGAGAGAGGCAGAGACACAGGCAGAGGGAGAAGCAGGCTCCATGCACCGGGAGCCCGACGTGGGACTCGATCCTGGGTCTCCAGGATCGCGCCCTGGGCCAAAGGCAGGCACCAAACTGCTGCGCCACCCAGGGATCCCCTGTCTGGCAGTTTTAAACATGAGTCCTGGGCTCAGACCAGACCTAGTCTAGTCCATGCTCTCTTAGGGCTAGTAGAAAAAGCTTTCCTCACCAGCTGAATAGCTTCTGGCAGACTTGGTTGTGTTGAATGGCATTGGTGATCATGTTAGTGGTGCTGTGATAGTAGCTATATATTATAGATTATAAGAAGGATAAGGCATTTTTGTACAGGCGCCAGGGTTATGAACCATGTAACTGATTTCTCTATCCAAAACAGTGCATTTTAATAAACTGGAAACTTCATATCTACATCATCATTTGCTTAATTTTGGGTTCAAAACATAAATGAATCAGAGCCAAAAGACTTGAATTTTGGGCAGCCCAGGTGGCTCAGCGGTTTAGTGCCTCCTTCAGCCCAGGGCTTGATCTTGGAGACCGGGAATCAAGTCCCAGGTTGGGCTCCCTGCATGGAGCCTGCTTCTCCCTCTGCCTATGTCTCTACCTCTCTCTCTCTCTCTCTCTCTCACTCATTCTGTGTGTGTGTCTCTCATGAATAAATAAATAAAATAAAATAAAGACCTGAATTTTTAATCTGCAGTTGTAGTACTTTTTAGCTGAGCTCTAATGAGCATGTTGCTTTTGGAGTGTAGTAAGAGGTAAGTGTTTGATTTAAAGTTACCATTTATGCAAAGTTTATCCTGTTTCAAAATGAAAAATTTTTGTGAAGGCCTACAGTATATTTTTTCTAACATGAGAAGAATAAAAGGATCACTTAAATATGTTCCTGTGTCTCAGTTTACTCATCTATAAAATGAGAATAATCACAATACTTACCTTATGGGGTTATTATGATACATAAATATGCGTGTTTGGAGGGATTCATAATGACATGAACAACCCTTCTGTTGAGTTTTATATCCAAGTAATTCAGCAATTCTGATGGACTTTCTTTTGTTTGAATATTGAGGACATTTTAATGGGATTTCATAGTAGGTTAGAGATTCCTTTCCAGGAAATGAGGTATAAGTGCCACATTTGCAATGCTACTTCTCTTGAAATCCAGGTGAAACTGAAGGAGCTTTGAAAAACCACATAAGAACCTGAATTCGTGAGTTAGCCCTTCTTTACTAATCATTGGCAGTTTTAAGCTTTGCCTTGAAATTTCATTTGTTTTGGAAAAAAAATTTTATGATGTATTTTTTCTGGCATTTAAGATATGCTAACTTTTAAAAGAAATAGTAGACTTAGACTTGTGAACCTCTGAATTTTTTTTGTGGTTGATACTTGATATTTTTAGAAATGTGAAAGGCACTCCATAATTGGATACTTAACCTGAGTACTTCTTAAAAAATGGCAGATTTTGTTGATTACTACTGTAAAATTTTTAGAATACAAAAATTATTAAAATTAAGTAGGATTAAAATGTGACTAGTTCTCTATTAGATGTGTTTTTTCTAATTTGAATTAATGTTTATTCACTGAGCTATTTTCTCTCTCTGTAGTATATTTATAATAGTAATATATATAATCAATAATGTATTAATATATAATATCTCTATTGTGTATATTTATATAAGCATATATAAATATATAGTATATATTTTTAATATATGTCACATATATCAACATAAATGTTTCTATATTTATCATATAAATTTATTTATATAAATTTAAAATCTAATTTATTTTATATAAATAAATTTATATATTTATAATACAAGTAAATATATAACATTATATATTTATATATTTATCTTGTACTCTAAATCTCTCTATTTTTTGGCTCCTGTAACGTATGTAGTAGGAGGTAGCATTGTTGCAAGAAAAGAGGATGGGCATTGAAGTTAGGCTTACCTAGTTTTGAGTTTTCATTTTCCACTTATTAGCTATGTAGCCTTGAAAGAGGATCACTTAACTTCACAGAGGTTTATTTTCTTCTTCTGTAAAATGAGTATGATAACATCCTTTTTGTAATGGTGTTTGCAAGAAATAAATAGGTTGTTTATATAATGGGCTTGGTATATAGCAATCTATCAATAAGTTGTCCCTTCCCTGTCTGTTTAGCCAGGCTACCACACAGGTGGTGCAGATGGGACCCTGTACTGGCACCTAATGAGGGACAAGTGGTTGCTTTTGTGCCTCCTGCCCTCCTTTTCATTGGCCTCTAGCCCTCATGTGAAACCACGTTCACACTGCCTGGGCTGGCGGAGGCCTGGCCAGAAGAGCCTGGGAAGTGAGAATCTAAAGCCTGTGATTGAATCCTGCCTGGCTCTAACCAGCTATATGACCCTAATTGTGTCACTTAACAAATGTTTGTCCAGTTCCCTCATATATACAAAGGGCATTAGTATCTGTCCTCCAGTGCCAATCCTGATGTCATTTTTTTTTGAAGATGAAATAAAATAATGTCTATGAAAAAATAACTGTAAAAGGAATATATTATGCATATATCTGTGTAACAGTTTATTTTTTAGGCAGAATAGGTAGGATCATAAAAAATGCTTTGATTATTGACACTGAGAGTTACTTAGTAACTCTCAAGGAGGGTGCTTTTTAAAAAAGAGGCCAAGAGAGCTTTGTGACTTTTCTGGCTCAGAGCTGCTGTGTGTGAAGAGCAAGCAAGGACTGGGAATGTGCCCAAGGAGGAGATGGTCCAAGAAGTGAGGCCCTGGAGGGAGAGGTCAAGGTGAAAGGCAGTGATTAGAGCAAAAAGCAGGGTGCAGGAAGAGGTGCTCTGCTCAATTACAAAATATATCAAAATAAATTAATAAATTCAGTCAGTAGAATTAGTTTCTCTTCTAAGTATTTAAAATGTGTACATTTGTAACAATTCTGCATCTGAGATATAAATGTTACCCAAAAAATCATGCTAAACTTGCTTTCATTCCATAACTTTGACCCATTGAGTGAGTGTATACTTCCCTCCTGATTCACATGCAAAATGCTTTGTTTGATTCATCATCTTTGATATGTTGCACACTCTGGCACCCTAAATTGATACATATTTCCACTTTTACTGTTGAATTATTGAATGAATTATTATATATTTCATATTTATTTTGCTATAGGATCGTGGAAATCATGAAATAATTCTGGCATCACATGGACACTAGCTTTTGGCTATTAAGCATAATGCTAATGTGATGTTCCCTTCCCTTTGCTTGATTTAAGAAAGAACTATTAAGAAAGAACTATTAGAGATGATGAGGCTAAGATCCAGTCAGTTGCCTGGAAACTTATTATGAGTCTGCACTTTGCTCATATCTTGCCTAGAATTTCTACTTTACAGTCACTCTAATTCATCAATGATGCTTTTCCTCTTAAAACAATTGATATCTGAGGTTTCCTTTAAAAATGAGCTAGTTCAAAAAAAATAAAAAAAATGAGCTAGTTCATGTTGCAGGTGTTTTACTAGTCATTAATATTTATCAGTTATATTAAGTCCTTATTAGGAAAATTTCTTTCACTTTTCTTTTAAGAATAGAAAATATACTCCATGTCCACATATATGTATGATACTTGTTTTGGTTGAAGTTTAAGTATGGTAAAGAATAGCTTCAGTGTAAGTCTTAAATCCTCTTATCTGAGTGAATGTGGTGAAGGTGTTTAGTATGATTTGAAATTTAAATATCAGCCTCCACAGTTCAGCATATTTTATTCTTTCAGTAAATCAGGCAGGCTACAAATATATATTGAGCAGCTATTCTGATCAATCTTTTGTGCTTCGTCCTCCAAGGATAATAATGTAATAATGATTCATTGTTAAGGATGTCATTATATTTAAGTATTTTGAAATCTAAGTTATTCATATAAAGTTAAGGATTTTGTTTTTTGTTATTTATCCTTTTGTTCTTAAGGTTTAAAGTAGAAACTTGGTCCTTTGGATAGACAGGGGATCATGGAAGCGGTTCAATTTTACATGTTGAAAAATACTTAACTTTCATTCCAGAAAACCTAAAGGAAGTCTCAGATATGTCAGTAGGTGGAACAAAACTAGTAAATCTGATGACTTGAAAAAACAGAGGGACTTAATAGCTAAATTAGGTGCCACTCTTTGTCTAGTGAGCTCATACTCATTGCACTCAGGGACTAGCAAATATGATTGGATGATTCAGTGTAGATTTAGGAAAGTATAAAAGATATTAAGTAACTAGGAGGTGAAAAGTCAAAGGAATTTCAACTGTATGAATGGTTGGAGCAAATATAAATGTAATTTTTAGCATAAACACAAATGCCACAGCTAAATTTCTGAAAGAATAAATCATTTAGTGTGTATATGGATACATATTTATATGTTGATGTGTGTATATTATGTATATATGTGCATGTATATGTATTACATTTACCAAACTATGTATTTATTTTTATGTGCTTAGAAAATGTTTATTTTTTTCATTGTTGATCATATTACAGTATACTGTTTTCATAATAATGCCAGATAAAAATACCTAAGAGTGGATTGAATTCACATTAGAATAATTAGGGAAAAAAGATCCTAACCACAGATAGTCAAATTTTAGTAATCTAATCTTTTTTACTGTGGATGTTTACCTGAGTAAAGTAAATTTTATACATACCCGTATCTAACACAGATATATATTTATTTATGCATATGTGTTTATATGCATATAAATATGTTTATGTCTATGCATAGTCTCTATTTTGGAGTAAACATATGAATTTTATAAAAGCAGAGTTCATACCAAAACAAAACAAAATGGCTTTATTTCAATATGTCTGAGCAATTGAAGCGATAAAGCAGATAGCAAAGGGAACTTGTTTTTATTAAATGACATCTGTATTGTTTTTAGTAAAACTAAATATGGAAAGCCTTCTCTTAATTCAATTTTATCTAAAATTGTAATTGGTTATTTGATCTATGGGCACATCAGTCTTATTCAAACACCAAAATAAAACTGAAGCTTATTTTTTGAAAGATTTATATCTAAAAATCATTATTCTCACTACACATAAGGATCTATATTTTAGTTGAGATGCAGTTATTGAAATTTATAACTTCATAACTCATAAGTGACTTCTCTCTTTAGTAATGGGATCCTTCTTTTAAAATTTTTTTAAATCACCACTCAAAAGTTTGCTTCTCTGAAAATAGAAGATGCACTTAAGAGAATGAATCTAACAGCTACATTATTTTTAGTATGTTACTAATAAGCTTATATTGATTCTTAGATAAGTATAGATTGAAATTATAACTATATTGTCTTACTTAGTGGTTGCCATTTGGTTTCTAGTATTTCTTTCAGTAGAGCAAACAATTAAGTTTACCAAGGTATCAAATAGGCCTCAAATTCATATATACACGAGAAACAAGTTTTTGTTTTGTCTTGCAACAAGAAACCTGTTTATTTCATGAGCATCTTATTAGGGAAATTAATACTAGTTTTTCATAGATTCTTGAACATACTGCGCTATTGTAGCTGTCAGTGGCCTTCTGTTCTATATCAGAAATTGAACTGAGGTCGGGCTTGAACTCACACACACAAAAATCTTACTTCACAATCAGTTCTTAAAATTTAATGTTAAAGTCCACAAATCTTTTTTATCTTGGTTTCAAAACCTGTCCCAAGATTACTGAGTTTTTTTCAGTATTTATTTTTCTATTTCCCTGGGAGGATTGTTGTCTTTTATTGTGTGGTTGTTTCTCTGGGGCTGACAGCACATTCTTGGAAATAATTATTGTGTGTGTCTCTCTTTCGTGGCTCTCACCTGTGGTTTGAACAAATCTAAGGGGTCTCCATTCCATACAGATGCTGTAAATTCCTAATGAATTGGTGTGAACTACTTGGACCACCCTTGGATTTGCATTTTATAGGACTTTTCTCTAAGAAAGTCACCCAAAACTGGGGTGATACCCCTCACGCTTTTCCCCACCTGGAGTAGAATGAGTAAAATAAGTCATTTTAATCTTGCTCTAAAACCAACTGAATTCCTAAAATAAAATGCCTAAGTAAAATGGGACATTAAATTAGGCCAGTTAGGAGTGTCTGGCTAGCTCAGTGGGAGGATGGTACAACCCTTGATATTGGGGTCATGAGTTCAAGCCTCATGAGGCTGGATGTAGAGCTTAATTAAATAAACTTAAAAATCAATCAGTAAATACATACACAAATAAATTATTCCAGTTAATACAGGTGTATCACATTTCCACTTTTCAAGACAAAGACGCTCTCAGATTAGGTTTAAAATAGTCTCTTTTCAAAGGGCTAAAACAAAAATGACACAGTATGTTTTTGTTTTTTGAAGATTTTAAAATTTATTTTAGAGAGAGAGAGCTGGGGCAGAGGTCGAGGGAGAGAGTCCCAAGCCCACAACTGAGTGGGCTGAGTGTGAAACCCAACATGGGGCTCAGTTCTGCCACCCGGAGATCATGACCTGAACCCAAATCAAGAGTTCAACAGGCTGTACAACCCAGGAGCCTCTGACACAATATGTTTAAAATCAAATAATGGGTTAAAATCTTTCCACAAAGTACAAATAGGGAGATGGCTTTAATGACTCATAGAATATAAGTCAGAAAATCATTAGATGAGAAAAATCAACTTACTCTGTATTCTTTAAAGATACATCCACAGTGAAACCACATTTTTTTAAAATTTTATTTATTATTTATGATAGTCACATACAGAGAGAGAGAGAGAGGCAGAGACAAAGGCAGAGGGAGAAGCAGGCTCCATGCACCGGGAGCCCGACGTGGGATTCGATCCCGGGTCTCCAGGATCGTGCCCTGGGCCAAAGGCAGGTGCCAAACCGCTGCGCCACCCAGGGATCCCTGAAACCACATTTTTGATGTTTTATATCCTGAAAACACAAAAAGTGGCAAATTATATTGCAGTAATTAAACTGCATTGTTGTAGTTTAGAAATTCGGAGTACCAAGGAAGAGACTAAGACATTAGCTCTTAGAAGTTTGCCATAAACCTTGCTAAGGGTCCATGATTAAATAGAAGAGAGTTGTCTGAACAGAGGAGGATGGAGCCAATTACCATGGGGCTTTTTCATTGCCCCTGGACTCGGCATAGATCTGGTCCTCACAGAATACAAAGGAAGGCTGAAGTCTTACTCTGTTGGAATCTGTTTATACATGGGTTTTCATCACCATTCCAGAAGAACTCACACTAACAATCTATAGGCTTCTCTAATAGGGACTTTATTTGGTTCTTATTTAAACAAATGTACTGTTTGCACAACTGCATTATCATCTGGAGGGAAAGAGCACTTAGTATCCTGGGGTCCCCCAAATATCTTTACTTCCAGCTCTGGGTTCTACAAAGCTATCTCTTCATATTTATAAAGTAAAGCTTTTGGAAAAGAAGATTAACAACGTTGGAAACACAGTTATTCTGGGTCTTTGACAAATGGTTTGGGAAAAGGCTTGGAGGAATTAATGTGGTTGAATAAATATTTCAAACTGGAAAGAGCACAGTGTACATTGTCTTCACACAAAGTAATGAAGCAGAAATTAATAATGAAGCTTTAAATAAAAAAAAGACTGGAGACAATAAAAGAAAACCACTTTCCTAAATTTTTGGCTCAAAAAGGAAATCAAAAGAAGATGGTGGCAATGATGAGCTCATATGTCAAAATGTATGGGATAGGATAAAATGAAATTTAATAGGCAAATTTTAGACCTATATTTTGTTATTAAGAAAGAGTGAAAATAAACTACTCAATTTTAAAATTTAAGTGTATACTGCTATGAAAAGAATATGAGGGCAGCCTGGGTGGCTCAGCAGTTTAGCACCGCCTTCAGCTCAGGGTGTGATCCTGGAGACCTGGGATCGAGTCCCATGTCGGGCTCCCTGCATGGAGCCTGCTTCTCCCTCTGCCTGTGTCTCTGCCTCTCTCTCTCTCTGTCTGTCTCTCATGAATAAATAAATAAAATCTTAAAAAAAAAAGAATATGAAGGAAATAATATACAAAATAAAATATTGATTAGAGGTAAATTTGATAGAATAGACAAATAAGTTGAAGATTGCATTTTAGAAAAATACACCCTGATATTATGAGTCTTATTTCAGAATTTGGCAGTATGTTTAATTTTAGAAAATATTTTAATGTTTTACAGGTTTCGGTTTGGTTGCTTTGTTTTTTGCCTCAGATATATGCACTCTTGGATAGGTCATGAAAAAATTTAATGCCTTTTATTTATTTATTTATTTTTAAAGATTTATTTATTTACTCATGATAGAGAGAGAGAGAGAGAGAGAGGCAGAGACACAGGAGGAGGGAGAAGCAGGCTCCATGCCGGGAACCCGATGTGGGACTCGATCCCAGGACTCCAGGATCGCGCCCTGGGCCAAAGGCAGGTGCTAAACTGCTGAGCCACCCAGGGATCCCCAATTTAATGCCTTTTAATAAAAAAATTGTTTTTATACAAGTTTTATATACAAACTCGTGGATCTCTGAAAAATACGTGTGTGAGTGGTGTTTTTCTGGGTAGTGTCAATATTAGCATCTCACAGTGGTCTGAAAACCCCTGCCCCCCAAAATTATTTTCACTGATAGCAAATCATCTTGGTAGATCAAAGGAGAAAAACCTCCATGGTAATCTTCTTTTAAGAAGCCTCCCAAATGGGCAGCCTGGGTGGCTCAGTGGTTTAGCACCGCCTTCAGCCCAGGGCATGATCCTGGAGACACAGAATCGAGTCCCATGTCGGGTTCCCTGCATGGAGCCTGTTTCTCCCTCTGCCCCCCCCCTCTCTCTCTCTGTGTCTCCTGAATAAATAAATAAAATCTTTAAAAAAAGTCTCCCAAATGGAGTCCATGTCCATTCTTTATTTCAAGAAAAAAACAAACAAAAAAACAAAACCCAAAATACCACCACCACAAAAAATTAGCTATAGTAAAATGCTTAACAGTAACATATTATTCCCAAATCAATTTTTAAGCATCAGTCATATGTAATAGTGAACTACCACAGACACTCTCAGTAAAGAACAAGAAAAAATATCTACCCCCAGGTTCTAGACAGTGTACTAAGTTAGAACCAAAATTTTGAGATACAACTCTTAGAAATATGAAGAGGGCAGTTCCATTATTTTGGGGATTATTACATTGCAAGCAACAGTCATTCACCAAATATTTATTGAACATGTATCATGTGGCAAGCACTGCTCTAAGCACTAGAAATCAAGCTGTCTGGAATATGTCACTTAAGGGTGGTAAATGGTTGATGATAACAAAGAAGGAAATGAGATTTTATTTATTTTTTTAAGTAGGCTGTATGCCTAGCATGGAGCCCAGTGTGAGGCTTGAACTCACAACCCCAAGATCAAGACCTAAGCTGAAATCAAGAGTCAGATGCTTAACCAACTGAGCCACTCAGGCATCCCCGACTCTGACTTTTTTTTTTAAGGAAAGGAGATTTCAGATAGTGATCTTATGATTTCAGATATGTCATTGCTTACATAGAAAGTCAATGTATCAGCAGAAAAATTATTAGAAATAACATGGTGATTAGTAAGTTAGGAAGATGTAAAATATATACTATAGTTTTAGAATAATCATATAGATTATGTAATAGACATATATCTCCATTGACAATAGCAACAAATAATATAAAAAGTATAGGGAAACCTAATAATAAATATGTACAATTTCATTGTATGTACAATATGTACAATTATGTTGTATATATAATGCAAAATATGGATATGAGTATGCATACAAATGTATATGTATATCATATATGAATATTTTTCTAATTCAGAGAATGTATGACAAAATAAATGGAGCAACTTCAGTCTCTGGCTAGAAAACTCCTTGTTGTACAGACGTCATTTATCTTCATGTCTTTTATAAATTTACTGTTACTATAATCCTAAGGAAATTCTCTGGGATACTTGTAAAGAGAATATAACATTCATCTGGAATAATAAACTTTAAAGAACAGCCATAAATAATTTGATTAAGAAGGGAAATAAAAGGGTACCTGGGCTACAGTATGTCAAAATATATCATGAAGCTGCAATGGAATTGAGCTGAAAAACACAGAAGCAAATTAACTAATGCGAGGATGGCACATTTTGCAGCACAGCTATGGTCTCCTCCCATCTTCCTTGCCATGGCAAACATTCATTGCTACGTGACCTGGGTACCCTTCTCTGCTGGGCCCGGACATGAGCTCAGAATACGCTAGACAGGCACTATTTGGCTTTCAAAATTGCCACATGGGTTAAAACATTTTGGCACCCCGTTCAGGTATAGGATAAAAGCGGCATTTAAATTAGTAAAGAAAGGAAAGATTATTTCGGAAATGATTCTGGAAAAAACTGGCGAACTCTTTGGAAAAAAATAGAGTTAGTTTTTTCCTTCACATTATATACTAAAATAAATTCCAGATGGATCAAAAGATTGAATGTAAAAAAAGAAAGCAGGAAAGATCTTGAAGATAATATAGATATTTATCCTACATCAAAGCAAAGAAGGTCTTTTTAGCAAGAAAGTGAGGGAAAACATCAATAAAAGGATAGATAGATGAAATTACTGTAAACTTTCATTTCTCCAAATTTTAAAAGTGCTAGTTACAAAACATACTGGGCATGTTTTACAATATTTTTGTAAAATATTATTTGAAAGTATGTACATATACACATATATATACTAGAAATTGAAACATAAAAACAATGTGTAGCCATTCATTTAAGATAGGTTCTAGATAATTTTTAAAAATATTTCAACAATAAACATCTAGGGCAGCCCCAGTGGTGCAGCGGTTTAGCGCCGCCTGCAGCCCAGGGTGTGATCCTGGAGACCCAGGATTGAGTCCCATGTCAGGCTCCCTGCATGGAGCCTGCTTCTCCCTCTGCCTGTGTCACTCTCTCTCTCTATCGCTCATGAATAAATAAATTAATTTAAAAAAACAAAAATAAACATCTATTCTAAAAAAGCATATGTATCATTCATGAAGGGAAATTTAGAAAACAAATTTAAAAATCTAATATTAATACTTTTTACATACATTATTTCTGAATTCCCATTAACAGTCTCTTGAAATATATAATAATATTCCACTTTTTAACCTTGGAGACCTGAGGCTCAGTGAAATTAAAGCAATGCTCCACAGTAAGTCAGGTAGGGGTGGCAAAGGATCCCAAAATGTGTGTTTGGGTGATCCCGTAGGGTAACCAACATCTGTTATGGATCTCTATTCTGCTTGATGTCAGAACTGGAGAGAAAGAAAGAAAAAAGATTAAGTTTAAATTTTGGGCTGATCTTTCAACAGCAGAAGGGGGCTGATTTTTCTGTGCCTGTCCCTGATTCCTACCGTATATTTCCCATTCAGTCCTTCAAGGGGATAAGAAGATAAGTTATTTCTCCTATAGGTGATGTTAGGCTTTTTGGATAGAAAACATCAGAGTTGGGTAAAAAGTGAACTCTCTTTGTTCTTATTACCACTTGCAAATGTGAGTCTGTACTTGAAGATACTTCTTTGATCCTTCTTTTTTTGGCCCACCAACTTAAAATTTTTGTTTTTTGAGTTCTTCTAGTTGCAGAGTGTTATATTGCAAAATAAAAGATTTATTTCCTTATTACAGACATTTTGGAGACTTTAATTCTATTATGTTAGGCCTCTTGCTTCAAAAAGAGGCAAAGTGATAGAATCAAGTATATGCAGCTCCAGGTAAGAAATAAGCACTCTCAAATGCAGAAGTATTTCAAGACTGTTAATTATACTAGATAGGTGTATGTTCAATAAAGTTTTCTTCTCTCTGCATGTATGCTTCTCAAATCCCATCATTTCCCTTTTGGATAAAGCACCATAAGAAATGAATACATTTATGTTAGTATGTTAGTGAATGTCACCAGTTGATAGTTTGGGTCTTGAATGTGTTGGTGTACTAAAGGAAATTTGCATAAATTTTGAAAATATACTTTGTGTATATCACAATTGATGTTTTATTGCTCTCTGGCCTGAGTTTGAGGCCTTTTCTCTGCCTCTTTTCAGAGGGGAGGAGTATTGAGAACCTTGAGCTTGCTAGAACAAATTTCAAATTGACTAAGGACTATAGTTATATTTAGGATACTGTTTGTCTTGAACTATTTGCTGATGGAAGTTTTCTTCTAAGTTGGTTTTAGAAAATACTTCTAACACAGCATGATTGTGAATTTCACAGCCTCCCGACTTGCACAAACAAACCCAATGCACTGAAGCCTCTGATTCTTTTACTTTTAAGCACAGTTGATAACACTGCAGCCATTATTGATATTCTAAGAGCTGGAGGAAAGAATTCCCCAGTACAGGGCCTTTCACTAAGCAATTTCCCTCTTTCCAAACTTTGAGTAGCTTCGCCATTGCTTGTAAAAAAAAGGAAAAAAAAAAAAGTCACAGTCTTTATAGCCCAAGGCTACATTTCAAGCCACTTTGTTGCAGCAAAGTTGTACCATTAAATATTCTGTTCATGATACTTCATCATTTTCTGTTTCCTTTGGTCATCACGGTTTTGATTTCCCGGTTTATCTTCCTTCTGTGTATCTCTGGTAAGATTCTATCTGCCATAATGGCCCAGCTTAACTCATCAATGCACCTTTCCCCTTATCACTAACTCTGAACTCCTGTAGATTGCTTGTTTGTACCTCTGACACCATACATTTGTGTAGACTCTTCGTAAGTTAACCCTACCAGCCCAGGTAAGCCTTTGGCAGCTTCGTAATATACACCCTGAGACCTGTAGGTGTATCTGTAGTTCTCCAGTTTCCTTTTCTCTCTCTTTTTTAAGGCGAGGGTAGGGGCTGAAGGAAAGGGAGAGAGAGCATCTTAAGCAGGCTCCATGCCCAATGCAGAGCCCTACAGGGAGCTCAAGCTCACAACCCTGGGATTGTGACCTGAACCAAAATCAAGAATCAGACTTAACCGACTGAGGCCACCCAGGTGTCCCTCTTTCTCTTTCTATTCCCTAGAATTCCTCATTTAGTTTCTACTTAACATTAACTGCAGTTTTACATGTTTAAATGGAGTCTTATTGTCAATGAATCCCTTGCACTGGAAATCTCATTTTGTAACTTTTTTTTTTTTAAATGGCCTCTAAGTGTTGGCCCTATGTGTGGCACTTCTATCTTTTGAGGCCAGAAGAACCTTGAGACCATAACTTGAGACCCCGCTCCTCTCATCTTGAGCATGCCCTGCACTTGGTACCCTCTTAGAGGACAGAAATTAAGCACCTATAAGAAGGTCCCATTTAACATTGCAGTGTGCATGGTGGTTCCTCCGTCCCTGTTGTGAAACCTTGTTAGGAGATCCAAAGTGACCTATCATGATGAAGTCACAGCTGGAAAAGAGAATGTTCAGTCTCTTTGGCTTCAAGCAATTTGTTCCCACTCATACTCAGTCCCCAGAGTGAAGAAGATTCTATATTGCCTTCTTTAGCCTTTAAAGATCTTTTACTGAGTTCTACTCATGGAATTTTGTACTAGTCTTTTGGGACACACCACGTGGTCAAATCCATTCTCTACTTTTGGCAGAGATGTCTGTCCCTCATGGGTCCTCTCCACTTAGCAATCTCTCCCTGTTCTTCCCTTCCCCCATTCCAGCAGTTGCCCATCTTTTCATGTCTTTGCACCCCTCTCGTGTCTGGCCTTTTATGGAGATTGTTACTTTCAGATCTATTTGTGCTGATAGATAAGGAATGGTGACCTTAGCTTCTGAGGATAGAAGACCTAATGAGGAAGACTATGTCTCCAGCTCTTGAGTGTCTGTCTCTATCTTTGCTTCAAAAAAAAAAAATCTGTTTTTATGACCTTAACCTTTTCTGTGTTTCAATGTGGGATGGGTCTGTGGCATGGTATGCCTTGTGACATCTTTTCTGTTCATAACTGTTCTTGCTCTATTCATGTTTATATTTCTAACCAGTACCTAGTGAGAAGTCTTGCACACAGAAGGTGCTCAGTTAAATGCTAAATTCATAACCCCGTCCATTTAAAAAAAATTCCCACTTCTTATTCTCTTCTGCTTTTATAGAATCTTAGCACAATTAAAGCCTTTTTCTAAATTGCCTGTGTTGTATTTCTCAGTCAAAAGCTTGCAAAGAATATTTTAAACAGTTGTCGTGTGGGCTTTTCCTGAAATGCCATGTCACTCCAAAAGTGATACTCTGCTATTTTGACTACTTGTAGAAAATGAGGAAGGAGGTAGGCTGAACAGAGAGAAATTCCAACTGAAATAGTACTCCTAGCCAAGCCAATGGTGTAGGAACATTGCTTATCTTTAGACTTTTAGAAATAAGTAAGGCAGTGTGAATTTTAAAAAATCTTTCCTATCAGTGGCAAAAATAAATAAGACAATAATGGTAATCAGTACAGGGATAAACGATTGAACAAAAGCATCTCCTTTCTTGGATACTTTAAATACTAACTCCAATAGCAAAATGTGGTTATATGCTTTGCTAGGGACTAGTGTGTGTGTGAGTAAAACAACAGATTCTATCAACTCGTTATCTGAAAAACACCTTAATGTTTTTTGCATGTTTTAAATTAGGTTGTAAGGAAAAAAAAAATTCTAGGGTGGGATGGGGTGGGGGAAAGGAAGAGAAAAAAAACTTCCATTCACATTTGATCACAGTAACTAAGTGACCTTCCTGTACTTTAAAAGATTCCTGAAATTTTATTTTTGAATTCTAGTAACATTATTTTAAGTTATACATAGGAAACGTGTTCATCTTGTCCAGGAGCAAAGATTCATCTCATTTAACTATGTGGGCATGTTTTACAGAAACAAGGTAGATATTCTGACCCAAATCACCCTGGTGTGTTTGTATGTGGCGCTAACAAAATCAAATGATGCTACTCCCAAAATTGTCTCCAGAGTATGTTATTTATGTTCTTAGTGGCCCCTGCCAAGTCCTCTGGAAAACTCTCTCTTGTTCATGATCCTCCATGAACAATGAGGAAGATGCCCATTGTGGGGGTCACATAGCTTTCAGAGCCCACTCCCCACAAGCCTAAGCTTGGTGCCCCATGATTGTTTTGTTTCTGAGGAGAGAAGAGACATGAAGGAAGACAGGTTTTTGAGTAGCTTCAGAGTGCCTTATGGGAATTGTAATCAGAGAGTTTAAGTCTTTATAGTGGGCTCCTAATTGTCTTAGCAATTCTTTCAGAAATGTAGTGGGCTTCTGATATGCTGCTTCCAGTCAATTCAGTGATTTTCTAAACGCAGTTCCTAACTCTACTCTTTTTCTTTCCTTCCATCTCCTGCGCTGCTTTCTTGGTCCTGTGGTGGCCACCTTGAATCCCTGTGGACCAAAGGGAAGGCGGGTCATTGGGGTGGGCTAGCTGCAGTCTTATTTCTGTCCCAAAGTCTTTCTGGGGATTTTTAACATTTGTTGTTCAGAGTTGGTCAAATATGAACTTATATTTATTTTTGCTATTTGAGGATCAGAAGCTGTCTGATTTTTTAGTTCTCCAAAGTCTTACATTTCTAGACTCTACTCCCTTTCATTTCTGTCTCCAAACTCCTTGATTTTCGCCTAAGCTTATATCTTTCTTGCTAGACCTGGTACTAAGCAGCAAGGAACAAATAACACCCGCTGATGTTGTGGCCTTTTGCAAATGCTTCTCCTAGAGCTGCAAGTTCACTAAGCACTTACTTTTTGAGTAATTGTAGGCTTCTGTTTTACTAACTGTTCTTTCTGTGGCACAAATCTCCAGCTTTCCAGGTGCTGTATATCTGTTTCTTGCTACCTCTTTCTGACCACTAAGCTGATATTAAAATCTGGGACCTTTGTTATGGTTCTCATTGTTTCTAGTTGTCAATTCATTTTTCTGTTAAGCTAGGCTAGGTGTGGTAACGGAGAGACCACACAATGTCAGTGGATTATCACAGTAAAGATTAATTTGTCACTTACATAAGAGTCTTTATAGTCCTTAGTCCATAAGAGTCCTCCTCAGAGGAGTTTAAATCAGCACAACAGCTTTCCTCTCCGGAGTGCCTCACGGATCCATATGGATGGTAGTTTTGAGATCTTGTGCACATGGCTTCACATGGCTTCCAGTGTTGCCCAGGCACTCCAAGGGAGACAGCACATAGAGGGGCACTCGTGGTCATTCTGTAGAGGCTGGATCTGGAGTGGCACAGGTCACTTCTGCTCATGTGCCATTGGAGAGTATGCTATCATTTCATCTTACTGCAGGAGAGGCCTGGATGTGGAGGAGGAGAGAAGCTTTTAATAGTTAGCTAGTGGTCTCTGCCATAAGATGGTAGGAAGCAATTTATGTGTGTCAAAGGTATGCATAAGGGAGAGGAAAAGGAGTTTCTGAGAGGCAACTGGACTTAATGACTTCATGATAAAGGACCAAAGGTGAAGAAGAAACAATGAACTAATGTTAATATCATGTGATACTCTGGAGATAGAAGTATTCTGCTTTTTTGGAAGGTAGCAAAGGAAAAGGAGGGATTTAATAAAAGTTGGTCTCCATGGTTGCATGATTTAAAGACTGTGTGACTTCCTGAGGATATCGTTTTTAAATTTATTTTGGCATTTTGTGAACATGAATAACGTTCTCTACACACATCAGTTAATGTAGTTGTTTTGAAAAAAATATTTTTAGATCTCAATTGTGCTTGCCCCTGGAGAAACAAAGACACACACACACACACACACAGACACATACACAATTGAGAAGGGAGGCAGTGGGGAAAGAGACAAGCATGAGAACCAAATTTTTTTTCAAGATTTGACCATTTTTCTTGGCTTTCTTGGGAAAAAAATATAGCTGTATTTAAAAGTAATTCTCCAGTAGTGATGACATGATGTTCATGTAGCTCTTGGTAGCTTATTGCTTCCTGGAATCAGCTGATAGAACTGCAGAGGAGGTTTCTATGCTAACCTGCAGGCTTCAGAATTTTAGATAAGATCCTAGTTGGGTCAGCAAGTCTTGTCTCTCACAGAAACTATAGGTTCATAGAAACTCTCAAGGCTTATTTCTATTCTTAAATGTTTGATCTTATTCTTCTTGCTCTTTTTTTCTGCCACCTTTTTTAGGCTAGCCACTTTGCGTGCTGTTTCTGAGTTCCTGCAGTAGTTTTGCAATGGCTGCTAATGTCTCTCCACTTCATTATATATTCTGTACCCTGCTTTTTCCTGCTCGTAAAAACCAATTGCTTATCTTTTCCCTAGTATATATTTTAAGATCTTTCACTATTTGTGCCTAGACAAGGCCTGGCCTGGCAGCTAGAGATCTTCAGTTCTGGTTTTGAGTTCACCACAGTCAGCTACATCAACTATAGAGAAGTCTAAAATTCTCCAGCTTCTTTGCAGAATAATAACTATTTCTTGCTCAAAGAAGATTCAAAAACATTGTGCACTATATCTTTTTATTAGTAATCTAAAAAAAAAATAAAATTGCACAGTGGCACATTTAAAGGTTCTGAGAATTCCTACCACAAAGTGACTTAGTTTCCTGGGTTTAACCCTGAGTACCCCTCACATATTGACCATCAAATCTTATTATTCACACACCACTTAGTGATACTCCAAGCAAATAGTGTTCCCCAGAACACACACTTGGAAATAGTGAACTACATTTGATGACATTAAGGGCCTTGCAAACATTTCTCCCCTTTTTTGTCTTTATTACTTATTGAGAATGGCAGTTCTAGAGTAAGACACCTGGATGTAAGTCCTGAGTTTCCTTACTACTTTGGCAACTGTGGGTGAGTTACTTAATCTTTTAATTCCCTGGTTTTTCTTTTGTCAAATGGACAGTAGTACCTTTTACCTCCTGAAGTTCTTTTTGGGATTACATGAGTTTTTACAGGTTTGGGGTTCATAGCTGAGCCTGGGATGCAGCTCTCAGTTAGCAATGCCTATTATTAGTCACTATCTCCTTCCTGTACCTTTTACTTTTCCATACTTTTCCCTCATATAAAATGACTTTCCCATCCTCATCACTTAGCAGCTAACACCTTCTTGAGTGAGGTGACCAAGATATAGTGAGAAGAGAGCAGTTTTTAGATTTGTGTTCTCATCCCCTTACCACAACTTACAAGTTGTGTCACGTGGGCGAGTTGCTTAGGCTCCCTGGACTACAAATCCCCTGGCAAACTGCAATCATCCATGATCCACAGATTTGCTGTGAATGCTCAGTTATACATTCTCTCTGTCTCTCTTTCACATACACACTATATATATTATATATATATATATATTCTGCATAGGTGGTGCTAATCTCATTAACTGACATGCATAGGTGTTTGGTAAATGAAGACAGTTGCTATTATTGTAATTATTACATTATTAGTTTAATTCCTGTTCTCCTGGTGTCACTTTTCCTGACCACTATAGTCCACATACTATAATTTTCCCCAGAAGAGCTTGACTTCTGTGTATCATACATCTGTGTCATTTTATTATTGACATTTTTTATATTCTAACTTATTATTGGCAGATAATGAAGTCATTCAAGTTAAGGATTTACATTTCATGCTTTTAATTTGCTAGCAGACATGGCATTTCACTTTTCACAGGAGAAGGTCTCCTCTGAATCAATTTTTCTTAAAAGAGAGCCAGAGGAGGGCAAAAAGAAACAATGGAACATCATTTTCTGCTGACCCTGTTTATTTGCTAGATTGTGACATTCAGGGTCAAGACTCCACTAGAATGCTCAAAAGGCATGACAGATGGGAGGTGCTGGATGTAGGCTTGGACATAACTGACAAAAAATAATTGAAAATATTTAAAATTTTGCCAAGATTTATATTAAAAAGTATGGAGGTTTATATAAATGTTATTAGAAATGCAAATGGATCTAACAATGCTTTGATAGTGATTTTAAAGTCATAAGGAAGTATGTAAAACTGTGTGACATAATTTTTCAAACTTAGATAAAATGAATGTTTTCCAAAAGATAAACAAATTGACTTATGATGAGAGAGAAAACCTGAGGGTCGGCAGGCAGTAAAGAAAAGAAATTAACTCAGGCCAATGTGCATAGTGAATTAAACCAGTCAAGTTTGTAAGATGTATCTTGTACAAGAGATAAAACATTCAGTTGGTCAACATGGAAATTAGGAGAAAAAGGATTTTGGAGGAGAGATCTGTTGGACTGATATCAGGGCCATTTCCATAAGATGTGATTAGCCCTGGAGAGTGAAGAGAAGGGACAACGAAAGGGAGTGGAAGCAAGTGTGGCAAAATATTAATCTATGTTAAATCAAGCATGCTTCTCATTTTATTTTTATTTCTTTTCTGGATATTTGAAATATTTCCAGGTTTAAAAGTTTTTTTTTTTTTTTTAAAGGTTTTATTTATTTATTCATGAGAGACACAGAGAGGCAGAGACCTAGGCAGAGGGAGAAGCAGGCTCCCCGTGGGGAGCCCAATGTGGAACTCGATCCCAGGACTCCAGGATCATGACCTGAGCCAAAGACAGGCACTCAACCACTGAGCAACCCAGGTGCCCCTGAAATTAAGTTTTTATGAGAAAATCCTGCCATTTGCAACAACATGGATAGGTCTTAGGAAAAGAGATCTGTCTTGTCATTGTCAGAGGTGGAGGAGGGGAAATTAGAGGAAAGTCATCAAAAGTTACAAACTTCTACTTATAAATAAGTACTAGGGTGTAATGTACTGCATGATGACTATAGCTAACACAGCTGTGTGATTGTAAGTGTTAAGAGAGTAAATCTTGAGGGAGGAGCAAGATGGCGGAGGAGTAGGGTCTCCAAATCACCTGTCTCCACCAAACTACCTAGAAAACCTTCAAATTATCCTGAAAATCTATGAATTCGGCCTGAGATTTAAAGAGAGACCAGCTGGAATGCAACAGTGAGAAGAGTTCGCGCATCTATCAAGGTAGGAAGACGGGGAAAAAGAAATAAAGGAACAAAGGCCTCCAAGGGGGAGGGGCCCCGCGAGGAGCCAGGCTGAGGCCGGGGCGAGTGTCCCCAGGACAGGAGAGCCCCGTCCCGGAGGAGCAGGAGCTGCACCGACCTTCCCGGGCGGAAAGGGGCTCGTGGGGAGTTGGAGCAGGACCAGGAGGGCGAGGAGGCCCTCGGGCTCCCGGGGACAGTAACAGAGCAACTGCGCGCCCAGGAGAGTGCGCCGAGCTCCCTAAGGGCTGCAGCGCGCACGGCGGGACCCGGCGGGACCCGGAGCAGCTGAAGGGGCTCGGGCGGCGGCTCCGCGGAGGGGGCTGCGGGGCCCCGGGAGCAGCTCGGAGGGGCTCGGGCAGAAGAAGAGGCTCCGTGCGGAGGGGGCTGCGCGGTTCCAGGAGCAGCTCGGAGGGGCTCGGGCGGCAGCTCCGCGGAGGGGGTTGCGCGGCCCGGGAGCGCGAATCCACCAGCGCAGGCCCCGGAGCACAGGGCGCCGGGACACAGCCCAGGATCCCGCCTCCCCCCGGGACAGGCAGAGGCCGGGAGGGCCCAGGACAGCAAGGACGCTCCTGCCCCAGCTGAGCACATCAGCGGCCCCGCCCCGGAGCCTCCAGGCCCTGCAGACGGAGTTCCTGCCGGAGCTGAATCCAGGTTTCCAGAGCTGCCCCGCCACTGGGGCTGTTCCTCCTGCGGCCTCACGGGGTAAACAACCCCCACCGAGCCCTGCACCAGGCAGGGGCACAGCAGCTCCCCCAACTGCTAACACCTGAAAATCAGCACAGCAGGCCCCTCCCCCAGAACACCAGCTAGACTGACAACTTCCAGGAGAAGCCAAGGGACTTAAAGAACACAGAATCAGAAGATACTCCCCGGTGGTTCTTTTTTTGTTTGTTTGTTTTTGTTTTTGTTTTTGTTTTGTTTTGCTTTTTGATTTGTTTCCTTCCCCCACCCCCTTTTTTTCTCCTTTCTTTTTCTTTCTCTTTTTCTTCTTTTTTTTTTTTTTTTCTTTTCGTTTTTTTTTCTTTTTCTTCCCTTTTTTTTTCTCTTTCTCTTTTCTTTCCTTCTTTCTCTCCTCTCTTTTTCTCTTTTTCCCAATACAACTTGCTTTTGGCCACTCTGCACTGAGCAAAATGACTAGAAGGAAAACCTCACCTCAAAAGAAAGAACCAGAAACAGTCCTCTCTCCCACAGAGTTACAAAATCTGGATTACAATTCAATGTCAGAAAGCCAATTCAGAAGCACTATTATACAGCTACTGGTGGCTCTAGAAAAAAGTATAAAGGACTCAAGAGACTTCATGACTGCAGAATTTAGAGCTAATCAGGCAGAAATTAAAAACCAATTGAATGAGATGCAATCCAAACTAGAAGTCCTAACGACGAGGGTTAACGAGGTGGAAGAACGAGTGAGTGACCTAGAAGACAAGTTGACAGCAAAGAGGGAAACTGAGGAAAAAAGAGACAAACAATTAAAAGACCATGAAGATAGATTAAGGGAAATAAACGACAGCCTGAGGAAGAAAAACCTACGTTTAATTGGGGTTCCCGAGGGCGCCGAAAGGGACAGAGGGCCAGAATATGTATTTGAACAAATTCTAGCTGAAAACTTTCCTAATCTGGGAAGGGAAACAGGCATTCAGATCCAGGAAATAGAGAGATCCCCCCCTAAAATCAATAAAAACCGTTCAACACCTCGACATTTAATTGTGAAGCTTGCAAATTCCAAAGATAAGGAGAAGATCCTTAAAGCAGCAAGAGACAAGAAATCCCTGACTTTTATGGGGAGGAGTATTAGGGTAACAGCAGACCTCTCCACAGAGACCTGGCAGGCCAGAAAGGGCTGGCAGGATATATTCAGGGTCCTAAATGAAAAGAACATGCAACCAAGAATACTTTATCCAGCAAGGCTCTCATTCAAAATGGAAGGAGAGATAAAGAGCTTCCAAGACAGGCAGCAACTAAAAGAATATGTGACCTCCAAACCAGCTCTGCAAGAAATTTTAAGGGGGCCTCTTAAAATTCCCCTTTAAGAAGAAGTTCAGTGGAACAGTCCACAAAAACAAAGACTGAATAGATATCATGATGACACTAAACTCATATCTCTCAATAGTAACTCTGAATGTGAACGGGCTTAATGACCCCATCAAAAGGCGCAGGGTTTCAGACTGGATAAAAAAGCAGGACCCATCTATTTGCTGTCTACAAGAGACTCATTTTAGACAGAAGGACACCTACAGCCTGAAAATAAAAGGTTGGAGAACCATTTACCATTCGAATGGTCCTCAAAAGAAAGCAGGGGTAGCCATCCTTATATCAGATAAACTAAAATTTACCCCAAAGACTGTAGTGAGAGATGAAGAGGGACACTATATCATACTTAAAGGATCTATTCAACAAGAGGACTTAACAATCCTCAATATATATGCTCCAAATGTGGGAGCTGCCAAATATATAAATCAATTATTAACCAAAGTGAAGAAATACTTAGATAATAATACACTTATACTTGGTGACTTCAATCTAGCTCTTTCTATACTCGATAGGTCTTCTAAGCAAAACATCTCCAAAGAAACGAGAGCTTTAAATGATACACTGGACCAGATGGATTTCACAGATATCTACAGAACTTTACATCCAAACTCAACTGAATACACATTCTTCTCAAGCGCACATGGAACTTTCTCCAGAATAGACCACATATTGGGTCACAAATCGGGTCTGAACCGATACCAAAAGATTGGGATTGTCCCCTGCATATTCTCGGACCATAATGCCTTGAAATTAGAACTAAATCACAACAAGAAGTTTGGAAGGACCTCAAACACATGGAGGTTAAGGACCATCCTGCTAAAAGATAAAAGGGTCAACCAGGAAATTAAGGAAGAATTAAAAAGATTCATGGAAACTAATGAGAATGAAGATACAACCGTTCAAAATCTTTGGGATGCAGCAAAAGCAGTCCTAAGGGGGAAATACATCGCAATACAAGCATCCATTCAAAAACTGGAAAGAACTCAAATACAAAAGCTCACCTTACACATAAAGGAGCTAGAGAAAAAACAGCAAATAGATCCTACACCCAAGAGAAGAAGGGAGCTAATAAAGATTCGAGCAGAACTCAACGAAATTGAGACCAGAAGAACTGTGGAACAGATCAACAGAACCAGGAGTTGGTTCTTTGAAAGAATTAATAAGATAGATAAACCATTAGCCAGCCTTATTAAAAAGAAGAGAGAGAAGACTCAAATTAATAAAATCATGAATGAGAAAGGAGAGATCACTACCAACACCAAGGAAATACAAACGATTTTAAAAACCTATTATGAACAGCTATACGCCAATAAATTAGGCAATCTAGAAGAAATGGACGCATTCCTGGAAAGCCACAAACTACCAAAACTGGAGCAGGAAGAAATAGAAAACCTGAACAGGCCAATAACCAGGGAGGAAATTGAAGCAGTCATCAAAAACCTCCCAAGACACAAGAGTCCAGGGCCAGATGGCTTCCCAGGAGAATTTTATCAAACGTTTAAAGAAGAAATCATACCTATTCTCCTAAAGCTGTTTGGAAAGATAGAAAGAGATGGAGTACTTCCAAATTCGTTCTATGAAGCCAGCATCACCTTAATTCCAAAGCCAGACAAAGACCCCGCCAAAAAGGAGAATTACAGACCAATATCCCTGATGAACATGGATGCAAAAATTCTCAACAAGATACTGGCCAATAGGATCCAACAGTACATTAAGAAAATTATTCACCATGACCAAGTAGGATTTATCCCTGGGACACAAGGCTGGTTCAACACCCGTAAAACAATCAATGTGATTCATCATATCAGCAAGAGAAAAACCAAGAACCATATGATCCTCTCATTGGATGCAGAGAAAGCATTTGACAAAATACAGCATCCATTCCTGATCAAAACTCTTCAGAGTGTAGGGATAGAGGGAACATTCCTCGACATCTTAAAAGCCATCTACGAAAAGCCCACAGCAAATATCATTCTCAATGGGGAAGCACTGGGAGCCTTTCCCCTAAGATCAGGAACAAGACAGGGATGTCCACTCTCACCACTGCTATTCAACATAGTACTGGAAGTCCTAGCCTCAGCAATCAGACAACAAAAAGACATTAAAGGCATTCAAATTGGCAAAGAAGAAGTCAAACTCTCCCTCTTCGCCGATGACATGATACTCTACATAGAAAACCCAAAAGTCTCCACCCCAAGATTGCTAGAACTCATACAGCAATTCGGTAGCGTGGCAGGATACAAAATCAATGCCCAGAAGTCAGTGGCATTTCTATACACTAACAATGAGACTGAAGAAAGAGAAATTAAGGAGTCAATCCCATTTACAATTGCACCCAAAAGCATAAGATACCTAGGAATAAACCTCACCAAAGATGTAAAGGATCTATACCCTCAAAACTATAGAACACTTCTGAAAGAAATTGAGGAAGACACAAAGAGATGGAAAAATATTCCATGCTCATGGATTGGCAGAATTAATATTGTGAAAATGTCAATGTTACCCAGGGCAATATACACGTTTAATGCAATCCCTATCAAAATACCATGGACTTTCTTCAGAGAGTTAGAACAAATTATTTTAAGATTTGTGTGGAATCAGAAAAGACCCCGAATAGCCAGGGGAATTTTAAAAAAGAAAACCATATCTGGGGGCATCACAATGCCAGATTTCAGGTTGTACTACAAAGCTGTGGTCATCAAGACAGTGTGGTACTGGCACAAAAACAGACACATAGATCAGTGGAACAGAATAGAGAATCCAGAAGTGGACCCTGAACTTTATGGGCAACTAATATTCGATAAAGGAGGAAAGACTATCCATTGGAAGAAAGACAGTCTCTTCAATAAATGGTGCTGGGAAAATTGGACATCCACATGCAGAAGAATGAAACTAGACCACTCTCTTTCACCATACACAAAGATAAACTCAAAATGGATGAAAGATCTAAATGTGAGACAAGATTCCATCAAAATCCTAGAGAAGAACACAGGCAACACCCTTTTTGAACTCGGCCATAGTAACTTCTTGCAAGATACATCCACGAAGGCAAAAGAAACAAAAGCAAAAATGAACTATTGGGACTTCATCAAGATAAGAAGCTTTTGCACAGCAAAGGATACAGTCAACAAAACTCAAAGACAACCTACAGAATGGGAGAAGATATTTGCAAATGACATATCAGATAAAGGGCTAGTTTCCAAGATCTATAAAGAACTTATTAAACTCAACACCAAAGAAACAAACAATCCAATCATGAAATGGGCAAAAGACATGAACAGAAATCTCACAGAAGAAGACATAGACATGGCCAACATGCACATGAGAAAATGCTCTGCATCACTTGCCATCAGGGAAATACAAATCAAAACCACAATGAGATACCACCTCACACCAGTGAGAATGGGAAAAATTAACAAGGCAGGAAACAACAAATGTTGGAGAGGATGTGGAGAAAAGGGAACCCTCTTACACTGTTGGTGGGAATGTGAACTGGTGCAGCCACTGTGGAAAACTGTGTGGAGGTTCCTCAAACAGTTAAAAATAGACCTGCCCTACGACCCAGCAATTGCACTGTTGGGGATTTACCCCAAAGATACAAATGCAATGAAACGCCAGGACACCTGCACCCCGATGTTTCTAGCAGCAATGGCCACGATAGCCAAACTGTGGAAGGAGCCTCGGTGTCCAATGAAAGATGAATGGATAAAGAAGATGTGGTTTATGTATACAATGGAATATTACTCAGCTATTAGAAATGACAAATACCCACCATTTGCTTCAACGTGGATGGAACTGGAGGGTATTATGCTGAGTGAAGTAAGTCAGTCGGAGAAGGACAAACATTATATGTTCTCATTCATTTGGGGAATATAAATAATAGTGAAAGGGAAAATAAGGGAAGGGAGAAGAAATGTGTGGGAAATATCAGAAAGGGAGACAGAACATAAAGACTGCTAACTCTGGGAAACGAACTAGGGGTGGTGGAAGGGGAGGAGGGCGGGGGGTGGGAGTGAATGGGTGACGGGCACTGGGTGTTATTCTGTATGTTAGTAAATTGAACACCAATAAAAAAAAAAAAAAAAAAAAAAAAAAAAAAAAACAAAAAAAAAAAAAAAAAAAAAAAAAAAATAAGAGAGTAAATCTTGAGTTCTCGTCCCAAGGTGAATTTTTTTTCCTTTTTTTTTTTTTTTTTTTTTTACTGTATCCATATGAGAAGATGGATGCAAGCTGAACCAATTGTGGGGATCATTTCACAATCTGTGGTAAAATCAAACCATTATGCTTCTTGCCCTAAACTTATACGGTGATGTACGTCAATTATTTCCCAGTAAAGCTAGAAAAAAATAGGTTTTTAAAAGAATGGATGAGATGAGGTGGGAACAAGGAGCAGAACACTTTATCTGGAGTAGTTTTTTGTTTAGAAGTACAGAAGAGTGTGCTAAAATTAAAGCTACGAATTTTAGAGTGCCTCTCATTTCCCATCCCTGCTACTCTGACAAAGCTGCTTTTAATACCCGAGATGCTGAAAGCTTAGGAAGTATATATATTTTAAGTGAAATCATTTTGGCCTTCCTTTTCTTGGTTATGGGAAATTGTTTCAGTGAAAATTTCCTATGGGCTGCTTAAAAGCAACGCATGAAACAATGGGCCTTGTGGCAAGTGAAATGCGTGTGGGGAAGTACTTAGAGTTTAATGTGAGTTATTTTTATTTCCATTCATAGACGTGTCTCAGTGAAGTTCAAATTATCCCTTGGACAGTAGAAAGCAGTCTGTTAATTTAAAGCTAGACTTTTTTTAGTTCCATAAAGCCAAATTTAGGATAGATTTCAAAAGCTAAATAAACAACAGTCTACCTCCCCATTAAAAATGAGTGTGTCAGGTTTCTGTGTACTTGTCTTTAAATAATCTCCATTTAGCATTTCTGCGGGAGGCCTTCAATATTTAGGAGTCCATCCTTTACAATCATACCTTGTTTGTTAAAGGGATGCTTAGCTGTGGAGGCCATCTTTGTTTATTACTAAAATTCTCCAAGTGCCTTGTTGATTTTAACAAACTAAAATGGAGGCTGTGAAGGTGCATTTTGAGAGGGAGATATTTGAGATGCTGGGAGGTGACAAAGGCTGAAATCCTTGGAGATACTGCTCAGTGTCCTCTTTCTGTGATGCTGTAAAATATTTTTTCAAAAAATTGTCAGAGGAAACGAATGTTCTACTTTATAGAAATGGTTCTGAATCTTGATTCTTATCTTTTTTTTAAAGATTTTATTTATTTTTTCATGAGAGAGAGAGAGAGAGAGAGAGAGAGAGGCAGAGACACAGGTAGAGGGAGATGCAGGCTCCATGCAGGGAGACCGACGTGGGACTCAATGCTGGGTCTCCAGGATCAGGCCCTGGGCTGAAGGCGACGCTAAACCTCTGAGCCACCTGGGCTGCCCTGAATCTTGATTCTTAATCAGAAATCACCTGTGGAGTTCTTTGAAAAATGTATATATTGGGGCCCTGTTTTGGAAATTCTGATTCAGGAGTTTAAGGGAATGGGGTGTATATGTGTATAAAGTTCCACAAATTATTCTGAAGCAAATTCCAGGTTTGAGAACTATTAAATTTAACTTGGTTTCTTCACTGGAAACTCACCATGTAAGAACTACACTCTGCAGATTTCTTGCAGGTCAAATTGTAAGAGGGCTCCTACTTAGGAGAAGGTAAGGTAAAGGTTTAAGAGAACCCCTAAATGTGTCATTTCTTTTATCAAAGAACTCTTTACAAATCAAACAGTAAGAGTTATTTATGTATTTTTAGTTAAATAGTTATGTATTTTAGTTTTCAAAATTTCATTTACCATAATTTAATAAAATTCGACTAATGCTTCACTGAGTTAAATATGTAGATATTAGGAAATTTAACAGTAATCTTATAAACATGATAAGTCAACATGATTTACAGAAAAATTTCCATCAAGATTATAGTATTTTACAATATGGATTTATTTATTTATTTATTTATCTTTCTTCAAGTTTTTATTTAAGTTCCAGTTAGTTTACATATAATGTAATATTAGTTTTAGGAGTAGAATTTAGTGATGCATCACTTCCATACAACACCTGATGCTCATTACCATAAGTGCACTCCTTAATGTCTTCACTCATTTAAGCCATCCTCCCATCCACCCTCCTCCAGGAACCTGCAGTTTGCTCTCCATAGTTAAGAGCCTGTTTTATGATTTGTCTCTTTTTTTCCCATCTTCATCTGTTTTGTTTCTTAAATTCCACATATGAGTGGAATCACTTGGTATTTGTCTTTGTCTGACTGACTGACTTCACTAAGCGCAATAGTTCTATCCACATCATTGCAAATGGCCAAGATTTCATTCTTTTTTATGGTCAAGTAATATTCCATTGTGTATGTATATGTGTATATATATATATATATACACACACACACATAAACAATGTCTGACACAATGTCAAAGGATGTGTGTGTGTGTGTGTACCACATCTTCTTTATCTATTCACCAGTCAATTGACATTTGAACTATTTCCATAATTTGGCAATAATGCTGCTATAAATATTGGGTGTACATGTCCTTTTGAATCAGTATTTTTGTATCCTTTGGGTAAATACCTAGTAGTGCAGTTGCTGGATCATAAGGTAGCTCTATTTTTAGCTTTATGAGGAACCTCCTCACTATTTTCCAGAGTGGCTACATCAGTTTCCACCAACAGTATATCATTGTCAACACCTGCTTTTCTTGTGTTGTTGATTTTAGCCGTATTACAGGTATGAGGTGATACCTCATGGTAGTTTGATTTGTATTTCCCTGATGGTTAGTGATGTTGAACATCTTTTCATATGTCTGTTAGACGTCTGGATGTCTTCTTTGGAAAAATATCTATTCATGTCTTCTGCCCATTTCTTAACTGGATTATGTGTTTTTGAAGGTATTAGGTTTGGGTAAGTTTTTTATAGATTTTTGGATACTAGCTTTTTATCTGATATGTTATTTGCAAATATCTTCTCCCATTCCCTCAGTTGTCTTGTTAGTTTTGTTGTTTCCTTTGTTGTGCAGAAGGCTATTATCTTGATGAGTCCCAATATCCCAATAGTTCATTTTTGCTTTTGTTTCCCTTGTCTCTGGAGAAGTATCTAGTAAGAAGTTGCTACAGTCATGTCAAAGAGGTTGCTGCCTGTGTTCTCCTCTAGGATTTTGATGGTTTCCTGTCTCACATTTAGGTCTTTCATCCATTTTGAATGTATTTTTGTGTATAGTGTTAAGAAAGTGGTGCAGTTTCATTCTTTTGCACATTGCTCAACATCTAGTTTTCCCAACATCATTTGTTGAAGAGACTGTCTTTTTTTCCCCATTGAATAGTCTCTCCTGCTGTGTCAAAAATTAGTTGACCCCATTAGTTGTGGGTCCATTTCTGGATTTTCTATTTTGTTCCATTAATCTATGTGTCTATAATGTGGATTTAAATGGATAATTATACTATGTTTGACATCCTACCAAGAGGATTATTTTTGTAGAAATGCTGTGGTATATGGAGGCAGCTCTGATAAAATGGACAGAGCATGGTAGTTGAAGTTAAGTTCAAACTTTGAACCATGGTTCTCCCACTAGCTGTTTGACCTGGTAAGTAATATAACTTTAAAATAATTTTATCAACTTTACCAGGTTATGTTCTGTAAAAGAGATAATGTGTGAAGTGCTACATGAGTATAGAGCGGTATTATTAATTATTGGATTGGGATTCACTTTGTACCTTTTTTCTATTGGAAAATGAGGTACATATGTGTATGGCTATTTCATGTGGTAATTTTGTGTATGTAGATGGTGGAATTGCAGGAGAAATGAATTACGCCATTTTCACATTTATATTTTTAGCAACCTAAGCCTTCCAAAAGGAAATTATAGTATATATCTCTGCACTTTTTTGGGAAGGAGTGCATTCTTTGTTAGAGTGTTCTCAGGTGTGATCATTCTCCCCAGAGACTAGATTTCTTTGATATTACTTATGATGACATAAAAGATATATTCTGTGTGTTAGAAACTTGACATTGCCAACTCGTATAAGACTTTTTTAGCCTGAAACTTTCAACCACTGCTCCCCCAAGGCCATTATATTATTTCAGAGAAGAAGCCTGAAGCTTTTAATTTTTCCTCAAAGATTCTAGAGCTATAAAATGTCATATTGACTCTGTAACATTTAATAAATTTTTTAGGTGACAAAAATTGGGAGATACCTTCTTTTGAAAATTTATATATTGGGATGCCTGGGTGGCTCAGTGGTTGAGCATCTGCCTTGGGCTCAGGGGGTGATCCCAGAGTTCTGGTATCAAGTCCCACATCAGGCTCCCTACGGGGAAACTGCTTCTCCCTCTGCCTGTGTCTCTGCCTCTCTCTGTGTGTCTCTCATGAATAAATAAAATCTTTAATTAAAAGAAAAGAAAATTTATATATCATTCTAGTAGTTGATTCTGCCTTTGATTATATGTTCTCACATGATAAATTACAATATTTTGAATTATACTTTTTATTCTATTTGGAGGGTTGTAGGAAAAAGGCAATCTTTTAATACTACTACTAGTTACATAGATTGTCCTGACTATCAAATTGTTTGTTATGTCTCCCAAACTCCCTTTCATTCCCTGGTCCTTTTCTCCTTTCCTTCCACAAATGTTTATCCAGGGACACTGTGTGGCAGGCAGTAGGTACTGGGAATAGATACTAATAAAAAAACCAAAGTCACTGCTTTTATAGAACTTACATTCTAGTGAGGGAAGCAAACAATAAATACGTTAAAAACCTATGTCAAATGCTGAAATGGTAAGAACTACTCAGGTCTTAGCAAGGTGCTGTTGTAGAGGGAACAAGACGTAGTATACATGGACTCATCTCCTTGTATGAGATGTGGGATGTGAAAACAGGTTATTTGTATCCCCAATAGTTTAGAAACAAAGAGGAGTTGATATCCCCCCACTCCCATTCCCTCCTCATACATTCCCCACTGTAATTTTATTTACCCTTTGAGGCTTCTCTTGCCTTTTTATTTGAACCCAAGTCTATCCCTGTAAATTGTTTTAAAGGATAGAGGTCAAGGTGTTAATTTTTACACCTGACTGGCACTGTTAAGAGATGATGCCTTTAAGTTTCACACCCCTTTATTGAGACCAGGCTGAAAAATTCCAGGTGTCTGATTAGTGGTGTTAATTGTGTTCAGCCAATACATTAAAGACTGTGAAATACTGGAATTTTACTTGGGAAAAGTACTTCAGTGAGCATGTTCTTTTTGGAACTGCTGATTCATTTTGGCTTATTTTGATGGTAGAATTAACTTAGGCTGATGATTGTCATCTTGTCCTAAACCAAATTCCTTTGGTTTCTTTTAGCTTTTTTTTGACTTTGGATGTAATGCCTTCCCTACCTCATTGCCCCACCCCCCACCCCCCAACTCTTTCAAGGAGAGAAGGTAATGCTGTATTGGAAAAAAAAAAAATGTTTCCTACCTTTGGGCAGAACAAGAAACGAACAGAGGGAGTAGGTTTGGGATGCATAAAAGTTTGTGGTTCAGGGAACTAATAGATGTGAATGGAAAGAGAACAGGTGCATTCAAGTACATATCCGCACAGCTGTGTTAAAGAGGATAGAGACAAAATGGAGTGGTATGGTATGTTAGTGTTCAGATAATTTCTGATGACATAAAATAAGATTTTGTCCTTGGATGACTCTTGCTTTAAACCTCAGAAAATAAAACACTGCCTTAGAATTGAGTTTGTTTATTTTTCTTCTTTCGTCTTTTAATAGCTTATAATATTTTCCAGCTTTCTTGCTTACAAGAATTGTGGTGGGCCTCATAGGTCCTTAAGATTTGACAAGTGGAAAGACATAAGATTATGGGTGTGATCCTTTGTTCAACTCAATGGCTGAGCTGTGTTAGTCCACTGAATTCTTTCAGATATATTTCCATCATAATTTTATCATTTAAGTGTGACTAAACTGAGTTTAGCCAATTTTGATACATTTTTAAAAATAATGTGCTGCTGAGCTAAGACTCTCTATGCCATATTTCAGCCCCAAGCAAATTTTTATGACAAAGTAATGAACCCCTGGAAACAGGTTTATAATGGAAAATGCAACTTGACCTTAACTAGAGGAGCCCAAGTGCACCTTACAATAGCACATTTTTGAAACATACAAAATCCTTTTCTCCCAAGGGTGGTGTCACAGGAGGAGGGTGTATAATAATAGTTGTATTTACCATAAATACCTAACATATTTTATGATGATTTGATTCTATTAAAAATTTCACCTTATAGATTTTAATAAAGCCGCCTATGGGCAAAGTTATTGCAGTTGGATTTCTTTTCCTTTGCCTACTGGTCTCAGTGGAAAGAAGCAAGCAACCCTTATAAAAGGCTTTAGTTTTTAGTACCTGGTTAATAAAAAATAATTTCCTCTCCTTTGGACTTGTTCATGAAGCTGAAAAATGACTCTGCAGGTCAGTGGTGTGTGGCAAAGCTAATTTCTATAAGCTTTTTATCAGGTGGTACTGAGTAAAACAATATGGGAAAAATCTACCCTTCTGTACCAAATTTACAAGGGTGGGAGTTATCCCCAGCATCACTAAAAAGGAAAAAAATGACACTTTTTCTTTAAGATTTCTACCAGTACAAAAAAAAAAAAAAATTCTGAGATACAAAAGGTACCGAAGGAAAAACCATATTGTCTGGAAAATTTCGGTTAAGTATAGATTTAAAAATTAGATACAAATGGCACTCATTGTTTAAAACACAATAAAACTTAACTTTTATTTGTTGTTTTGTTGACAAGGGAACCTCATAGTAGTAGTAAATGTGAGTGAGGCAACCCGTATCATAGTAATTCAGAAAGTGGTTTTCATTCAAACAACATCCAATTCTCCCTCTCCCCAAGCATCACATTTTCTCAGAGGAACATTAGGAAAACATTCTAATCAAGAAGAATCAGGCCTCTTCCCTTGAAATTCAGCAGACTGTTTACTGCACATCATGCAGAGTGTGGCAGCAAGGAATACCAGACCCTTTCTATATCTCCAGGATATTCACAGGCCACCTTCTGGGAAAGCAGTTGGGAGGGAGCAGGGCTGCCCAACAGGGCCAGGCACTTGTATCAGGCAGCACTGATCCCAATAGGCTTGAAGTCCTATTCCTGTCTCTACTTCTTCTGGCTGGGGAAATTCAAGGTGCATAACAGCAATGTTGCTTGGTGATGGTGGTGGTGGTGGTGGTACAGATCCACTTTTTACCACCGTTGTTTGAAGACACCCAGGGACCCTCAGAGTCCAAAGGGAGAATCAAAAACTGTAGAGATTTGGAGAGGTTATGGGATTTGATTATTTTTATTTCAATGGCTGATATGGATACTCAGATATTACATTAGGTAGAAGGAAGAATGTGCTACTTGGGAGCCATGCCTTGGATGAAGCTAAAAAGACAAAAAACAATTATAAGTCTTTTGACAGAAGTAGCCAGAGAACCAATTTCCCTTTTTAAAACTCAATTTAACAACAACCACCCAAAAGTAAAAGCGTGTGGTGTGTAATTGTGAGATATTTTGGATCATCAGGTTAGAAACCTAAAAAGTTGCCAATACACTGCTATTGCCAATCCACTGCTATAGAATTGGTTGGGGTAGTGATTGACAGAAGAAAGACACATCCTACTACTAATCTGGGCAGACAGATTTATAAAGGATGGGTGTGGACTCAGACGAGTGTATTATTCTGGGAGCCCTAAGATTGGCAATGTTCCCTCACATCGGATGACCTTGGACGTGTGGACATTCACTGAAAGGGTGTCCAAGAGGTGTAGACGGGAGCCAAAGAAGAGTAGGCAAGAGGTTAGCAGACAGTTTTGGAATGGGAGAGGGTGCTGACCAATGAGACAGAAAAATGGAGAGCCCTGCTTTGATTGATATGTGGAATTATGTGACTCAAGTAGAAGAGGACAGAGCTGAATCAGGGCTCCGTTGGATGGATGAAGCAGAGGAGCTCAGCTGTGATAAAGCCAGTTAGCTGCCAGGCCCAGGAAAGGGAGAACGGCCTCCACTGATCTTCAAGAACTGGAGATTGTGTCATGTAAATCAAGTCTGCATTTTGCAAAAGTAACTTTCCTCTTAGGTTTTCTTTTCCTAATGGAGCAAGGTCTGAGTGTTTAGGTTAAGCTATCAGATGTTAAATAAACACAGCAGTCCAATTTGTGTAAACTAGGCTGGGAAACTTCAGTTGTGGTATGAAAATGATGGGAAACTCTTAAATCTAAACTTAATCATTTTGTGGCTGTTTTGGAGGAAATAAATCTTACATTTCACCCAGCTTTCATTACTTTTAGTCCCTTCTGCTTGTGGCATGTGAAATATTTGCTATTTGAACACTACTAAGAGTTGGAATCTTTATGAAACATCGTACATTTGTTTAAAGTATGACGCAGATATGAATTTACAGGCTAATGAATTTATAGGCTAACAGACCCAAATAAAATGATCTGATGGTCTCCTCCAGGGTGCTGTGAAAGAGATTTGTACTCAAAGAAGGACAGCTCCTCCTTAATCTTGACACATCTACTGGGTGTGATTGCTTCACAAGATTCTACAGATGTTTACCACACTTGGTAGTTGGGGAGAAGAGTTGGGAAGAAGTGCTGGAGGTTGGCATGACCCAACCCTTCTTGACCTTCTCTAACCTGCGATCTCTGTGCTTTGCCTCATAATACTTTGTGCCACCCATTTAGCTATATTTAAAGTGATGGAGCTGGAATGGGGGGTAACTATACCGGGAAATCACTAATGCCCCATCAGCGTTATATCAGCAACAAAGAATACTCTTTCCTCTTGTCAAAGCTGTTCTTGAAAATCTGCCTTATGTGCATTTCTAGACTAAACTCATTAAATGCACGGGACTTCAAAGAACCCCATGCGTTGAGCCCTATCCTATCCTCCTTGTCATTTTCATTCCACACTCTTCAGTTTCTTGCACTTCTCTCGGCCAGGATTACTACTCCTAGCTCACAATATGTCCTTACCTACTTCTGGGGTTTATTTATACAGGTGTTCCTCTGATCCTCTTCCCATTTTCTCCTATCCAGATTTTACCCATTCTGAGGGACCCAATTAAAATAAAACTTATGTTTAAGAAGTCTTTCTTGATTTTCTCAATCTGTTGTTTCCTCTTTCACCTTCCATCAGACTTTTTTCATATAATCCTTTGTGACACTTATTTGTTTCCTTGTCTCATTCCCCTCCTGACAGTCTCTTCGGTAAATAACTTAAGTATCTTAATGCATGATTGGGTGAGGTAAGGGGTGGGCCAGGGTAGGAGACAGGGGCATTTATGGAAGCTTTTGTTTGCTAAGATGAGGAGCTTGAATTTTATCCTGTTTGTGATGAAATATCATCAGAAAGCTTCAGATATGTGAGAAGTGTGATAAGATTGTTGGTTGAAAGAACTCATTCTTATGACAATGTGGATAATGAATCTGGAGGTGGGGGAATGGTTAATATTTAGGATTGCTGAGGTTGGAATGAATTTTGTAGTGTTAACGGCACCTAAGACAGCTGACTGAATGGTGGCTTTCATGCCCTTCTTCATTGGCTGGGTGCCTCTTCCAAGAGAAAAGTCAATAACACACCATATACATTGTATGAACCTTCAGAGAGAAAATTTTGGGTGGCATAGCAAGTCTAAAAAAAATCCACGGGAAATATGATGTTCTAAACAGAGTGATTATATAAAACACTGGCTTGTGGCTTAAGCAAACACAATCATAGAATCGCATAGCTGTGAGTCAGAGCCGGCTAGGTCCTTAAAGTCCCTTGCTTGATAGCAAATTAGTGGCTAGGGAAATATGTTTACATTTCATTTCTTATTGTACATCTGATTGCATGTTTTGCGAGCTGGATACAAAATTTCTTTATTTACAAATTTGGAGTAGGGAATTATATTGACTGTGCATACAGACTTAAACTTCCCAGTGAAGTGTATATAAATACAGTGAGGTATATCCTTACATAGTAAGAGATTGCTAATTTGCCATTTTATTTCAAATAGAAACGTGAAGAAGATACTATAAAGAAATCCAGTCACACTTATGGTAAAATCATCACTACTATAGAGTGGCATAGAAGTCTCATGACTTGATCACTAATAATTTATTGGTGTGAGGCAAAACAGCTATTTTTAATCAGTTTCTATGTGATTCCACATTTCTTTCTGTCATATAATAAGCACTTTATGACGCTCATTACTTTCCTGTGTTTTTTCTCTAGACCGTGTGATTTTTGAAGGCAGGGCCTGCTATATATTTGGTTGTAGCCTTTGTAGCCCCAGAGTCTAACAGAGTGCCTGATTTTGGTAATTATTCCATGTATGTTTGTTAGAATTGTGTGCCAAAATGAATTGAGTAAACAAATGTAAATGAATAAATGAAGAAATGTCAGTCAGTGAACTGTAGGTGAGTTGGCCTCCATTGTAAACATTTATCGTGTACCTACTATTTCCCAGGCTCTGAGCTGGTATAGCAATGGTAAGCAAGACAGAAATAGTTCTTAACCTTTAAAGCTCTTGCTTTCAAGGGCAAGACGTATGTTAATCAAATAACTATAGAGGACCACTTTCCCAATCTATGTTTTTTTTTACCTATATGTTGAGTTCTTTGCTCTGTTTCTAGAATAACCTCTGGGTTCTATTTGATTATCTCTTTTTGTGACCCAAGAATCACTTCTTTGCCAAAGGAAAGTGTTCCTTGAACCCTTGAATGTCCCCTGTAGTGGGTATCCTTTGTTTACCAGGGACAAAGAATGTTGTACATTTAAATTTGGCTTCTCTGTTGATTCCATTCTGAGGTCTCAAGCTGCTGTAACAACCTCAAATTGGAATGGCAACTATTTAGGCAAACAAGAATCTGAAAATGAGTGAACAGGCAATAGAAACAGGGGATTCCAAGTGCATATCCATTCTTTCATGACTGGTCAGTTCAGGGAGGAAAATCTCTAAAAAAAAAAAAACAGTCTCATGGCTCTCACAGTCCTTACCAGCACAATATGGCTAGGCACTTAGTAAATTACATATGGTTCAAATTCTTAAAATTCTATGAAGCATTTATGAGTTGACTGTTAGAGCACCAGGGATGCCTTGGTTTCGTAGAATAGTAGTAAAGCTGGCAAAATGGTTTTTAGACGTTGGTTAGTAGGACTGTGCTCTGGAGGTGGTAAAGGAAAGTAGTGCTGCTATCCTCAGTTGTTGAAGGAAATCTGATTATGTTTTCTTTTGTCTAGATATATAAGAAAATTCGATTATTGGGGTAGATTGAAATCCTTTAAGATTGGATCCTAAATCATTTTTCAGGTAGAGATAATGAAGTAATAAGCACAAATGCTTTGGACCAATACTTTGGAATCTACCAGAAGTAGATTTGCATTCTGGTCATATTCTTTTTTTTAAAAAAATATATTTTATTTATTTATTCATGAGAAACAGAGGTGGGGGCAGAGGGAGAAGCAGGCTCCATGCAGGGGCCCGACGTGAGACTCGATCCTGGGTGTCCAGGATCATGCCCTGGGCTAAAGACTGTACTAAACTGCTGAGCCATCCAGGCTACCTCTGGTCATATTCAATTGTGTGTTAATGGTCAAGTTATTCAGCATTGAACTTACATAATATTTGCATTGTGGAATTATTGGGAGGGTTAATTGAGATGATACATAGAAGGCTTTCCATTCTGCTTGGTACAAATTTGTACTCAACATATGCCAGTTATTGTTATGATTATTCTTAATCTGTGAATTTGCTAGGAAGGAAGGAATTCTGTTAAAATCAGCAGATGTTGAAGAACCAGCCTAATGATTTGTGCTCATTAGATGATCAGATCCATGAGGGAAGGAATGTGTTGTTTTTAATCCCTGTACTTACAGTACCTTGTTCTTAGGTTATGGAAGGCACACAATGAAATAAGAATGAATGAATGAACCACATCCTAACTTGTGTCTGTCTGTTGGCCTTTATGTATGTAGATATTCTCTCAGTACAGAAAAGTCAGACATCATATAGTACCTCCACTAGCTTTCTGGCATAAATCTTTTAATTACCCCCTAAGGAAGCCAGTTCACATAAATAAAACACTAGAAAAAGAAAATAGCTCTGCCTGGTATTGTAAGTTCAGAAAAATAACCAATTTCTTAATATGGTAGTAATTCCTAGTATGGCTAGCTGTGCTGGGACTGAGACCAAGGGCTTGACACTAATGGGCCGTTTATGAAACTTACATAGCCTGAAGTCATCTTATCGGAATGTCGTTAGTAGCCATCACCATTGTTACAGGAAAGAATTGGGAGACTTTTTCTTTCTTGCAATGCTCTCTTTAAATTGCTGTATTTTGTGGGCTCCACATTTGAGATCATGGTTTAGATATTCACCTAAGAACAAACAGTCCCAGTAAGCGTATGATAATTTCTAATGCAGCCTCTCGGTAATGGGAATGAAACAAACAACACAGACTTACCAATAGTGCAGCCACACTAGGAAAGGAACAGATTGAATTTGGAACCACAGTGACCGAGTCCAAATAAAATGCTTCAGGTAGCGATTTTTTTTGAAGAGAATTAAATCCATTTTTAGAACTCCATATTTTCACTAACTTTATGCCCTCCATAAAGACATGATTTTTGATATATATATTTGTGTGCTTTTACTTCTTGTGACCTGGGTAAGGAATCATGCCTGAAATATAGCTGCCTTGGAAAAAAAAAATCAAGGGAATATTTTCTAGGTTTTGCTGACTATGCCTTGGAAGCAAACGAATTATAGTATAGGGCTGGAACTTTACCTACTTGTTAATTAGCAGGTTAAACTTTTATGAGTTTCTGGTACCCTGGCGATACATGACTATTAAAATTTGCAGGTGGTTCAAGGGGAGAGAGATGTAAGTTCCTGTGCTAGTAATATATCATAAAAGTGTATATTTCATGTGCCTGTTGTGAAAGTGGAGACTTTAATACTCTTTCACAATATAAGCTGATTAAGGAATCTTTATGGTTCTCATTAACTATGGGTCTTTTTCATAGAAAAGTGAAAAGTGTAATGCTTATAGACAGAAGCATAGAAGAAAATAATTAGCCACAGTGGTACCTCTTTGAGACTTAACTGAAAGCTTAGTGACACCGTCTACATTCACCTCTCAACCCTCAGAAACTGCTCTTGTTGCAACAATTATTTCTACCACATGAAATGTTGTAAATCTGATGTTTTCATCTTTCCCCTTAGAAGACAGTGTTTGCTTAATTACATTTGTGTTATATTTAAATATTAGCATATTTATTTTCTTGAGTCTACTTTTTTATCAGGAAATATAAAGACAGATACTGTGGTTAGGGATATGATTCCACACAACAAACTAAACTGTGGGAAAAGTGATAGGATTGTAGTTTTGGGGAAGCTATGTATTTTTATATTTTCTATGTGGTTTTGGAAGAAGGGGGGACCCTCAAATATTGGCTCCCTTAATCATTTTCCCCCAAATCTTTTAAGTAGCTTTCTATAATTAGTGTTATAGTTTATTTTAACACAGAAACATGATGAAATCAATTAGTTTTAATTAAGAAAAGGTGGGAAAATGAAATATAGCAAATATTTGTTTTCTTTCCATCCTGTTTCATTAAATCAACAACATTTTTCTTTACTTATTTTTTGGGAGAATTTCTGTTTGTTTCTTTCAGTCTTAAATCATGATCCAAAAACAGCTCTTTTGAATTACTGGATTATAATTTAGTGTTTTCACTCTATTAGTATATGTATAATGTTTTAAGGTGAAGGTACTACATCCGTTTGTTGCTGAGAAAGAAAAACAGAAACTTTCTTCAAGCATATTTCTTTAAAAACCAATGGGACATGCATCACTGCTAACAATGAAGAAAGAAAATTGTACTGGATGGACAATCCTGTTAGGGCTTTTAGTTCTGACATCAGTCATAAGAACCTTTCTTCAAAACCCTGTGTGCCAAGAACCTATAGTACTTTGGAAAGAGAATGCTTTCTGAAGCATTCTTTCTAATTATACACACACACACACACACACACACACACACAACACTGTTAAACTATATTTTTATGATGACTAAAGAATTTTGTGGCTTTTAAAAATAGTTTAGTTTTTAAGATCTCATTTTCAAATGTGTGACAAAAGAGCAACAGATACACAATAAAGTTGAAAGGAATTATAGCTCATAAATATTTGTTCTCTTCACCTTACCCTCTTTTATATTTATTTCTGCATATTTTCTTCAGGAAAGAAAAATTATAGTTTCTTTGGACCTGATGAAATGCAAGAGGGTGGGAATAGGCATGGATAGCTTCTCTCTGAAATTTTTTTAATTGAAAGAGTACTCCAAATGATATTCTTATCAAGTGTAAATAGTCTATTTAAAAATGTGGTAAATGTAAGCCTTACCAAAAGTGCACTGTTTTAGTAAGGGAAGCAAACTCCATTTTGTAGGAAAGATGTTAAGAAAGTAAAAAAGAGAGGAGTAGCTCTAGAGAATTAGAATTCAGTCAAGGAAGTATTTGAGAATCAAAGCCTGGTTTTGGAAATCTATTTCTTGCCAGGAATAAAAGGCGCTAAGCTGCTCAGCAAGAAGCAGTTTGCAGCATAGGCTTGTCTGTCAATGTTTGGTTAAGTGCTAATAAGTTAATAAGTCAGAGTTCCAGCTTTAGGGTATTTGGTGTATCCACAGAGTGCTGGTGGGTACCTCACCTTCAGAAAAGATCCAAATCATCCTACAGGAGTTATTGGAACTTACTTTCAGTATTTGGCCTTTTATTAGGTGCCTGTCTAGGAGAAACATTTATCTAAAAATAAATAATAGGGATATGTCATATATATATATATATATATATATATATATATATATATATATATATATATTTTATTTCCTAGCCAGAAAAACTAACAAAAAAATAGCTCACCAAGAGTACTTTAATAATCATAAATAAAATACAGGTGGAATGTACGAGTCAGAGGTATACTAGAGTGTACCAGTTGAGGCAAGGGTTTCAGCAAAGGAAGTCTTCTATAGTCTACAGGACTATAATGGATAATGGTAGTGATGGTTTGTAGCTTCATTGGTGGGCTTTGTGCTATGTGCCTCAGAATGGTTTAGTTTGATCACTTGGTTTTCTGGAACCCTGCGGTGGAGAAATGACTTTCTTCCTGTTGGATGAGGGCCCTGAAGTTCAAATGGATGAAGTAACTTGCTGGGCCTTGCATCACTAAGAGCCTCATACCCATGTATGACTTGGTCCAAACCTTGAGCTCTTTACTATAAGGCAGAAAACAAAGCAAAGGTTACTCAAAATAGAAACCATATGCCACATGCAATAGGGACATACAGCGCCATGTTTTCGTAATTCAACTGTTACAAAGAAGTTATATACGTATTAGAAGAAATGACAGTCTAAAAAAATGAAGACTCTATCTAGTGAAAACTTGAGAGTTTAAAGCAATAGTATAATGAAATGGATCATTTCTTTTTCTTTATCTGTATTTAAGAGAGTACTGATTTGAAAAATTTAGGAACTCATGTAATCTAAAAGAGTTTAAACCGCATTATAACAATGTCACTTCAAGTTTGTAAACTAAAGTCATCTTCAGATTAACTAATTAAAAATGTGATTTGACTTAAACTATAAAAATTCTGAGTCAGTAATATATTTTTATTACTGTATTTTTTGAAAGCATTTATTAGTTTTAACTGTTAACTCAATAGGGACGGTGTCACCATAATTTGAAGAACATACAAAATAATAGTGTATAATTTCCTATAAATATTTCTACTATGAATTGGTATTTCATGCAGTGAGATCACAAAAGGAAGGTAGAGCAGGGAGGAATTGCAGACATAGCAAATTTAATTTGAGGAAAAAGTTCTGATAACTATAATATACCAGTGGGTCTCTAGGTTTAATTAAAAACCTATAAGAAAAAGAACAGGATTCTTAAAAGTAACAGTTGCAACCTAGAGAGTCCATCTCTGGATTCCTAAGAGTGCACCAACATAAAATTGTGTGTTATTATTAATATTTAAAGGTCCTAACGTTAATAGCTTGACTCCAGTTAGGGCTACATAAGACTTAACCTGTTGAGCTTTTTCATTCTTTACTGCCACATTAACAGACTATGATAAGCTCTCTCATATATATTACGAGCTCCATTGGCTATTTCATGTATCTTTGTTTATAAAACATTGTTTATAAAACCATGTTAATTCTTATGTTAGAAAATTTACTTGCTGAGCAAAATCTCTGAAAGAAATGGATACTTAGAGGAATAGATAATAACAAAGGGTATGATGAATAGGCTTAGAGAGTCAATGTTCTGTCTACTTAGACACCTAAGTTGAGTAAAATATTTCCTATCTCAGTGTAGAACTGAGGCTGATGTTTATGCAGCCTAAAACTCAAGATATTTAGTATTTGTGTTATTAGATAATAATGATGAACTCTGTGGAAGATGCTGTGTCAGTGTTAAGCTGAGGGTAGTTTAATATTCTGTGTTTTGCCTTGACTATTGTATAAGCCTGTTGTGATAATATTTAAATGAAACTGCCAATAAATTCACTTTAGACTAAGACCACACATGAGAAACTTCATTTCAAAGGAAATTAGAAGGCCAGAGGGAAGAAATTAGGAGTAAATAAATGATGTTTTAAGACTGAGGTACCGTAACTAGAATGCTGCTAAGATATTAAAATACTTAAGCATTTTAAAATGTGGTTATTTAACATTTACTTTTTAAATGTATTGAAACAAAAACTTGAAAAATATTTAAGTAAATGGAACTTTCATTACTTCTTTCATTTGTTAAAAAAAAAGTACTTTCATTGTACTCCTGTAAAGATGTAGCGAAGATATGGGCATTATATTGTAATACCACTTTTGTAAGATTCACAGGGTAAATTCTTAAATTTAGGATTGAGTAGAATGTCCATTAAAGGACCAACAACAACAAAGGGACTTTTGTACTTATTCTTATGAAACAATGGGAGATAAGTATGTCTCTTCCATCATCATGCTTGATTTTTTTTGCCTTGGCCAAAAATGGATTGTATAAGTTACCTAAAATATCTTTAGATATGTGAAAGAAATAAATTACAAGTAAAGAGGTGATCTTGCATCTTGATTTTCTAAGTTAGATGGTCTAGCCTTTTAATGAGGAGACTAAATATGTGAGCAATGTATTAAAAACATTGATGTTGACTCATATAGAGAAAACATTGTTATAGTGAATACATATATTTCTTAGAAAAAATTAAGAAAAAATATAACTTAAATGAAAGCAAAAGGCTACATCACAAAATTTGTAACTGTGTGGAATGGACATTAACTAGACTCTGGTGATCATTTCACAATACATAAAAAATATTGAATCATTATATTGTAGACTTGAAACTAATATAATGCTAAATGTTAGTTTTATCTAACATTTAAGAGAATTTTAAGAAAAATAAATGGATAAACAAAATGTGGTATATACATATGATCAAATCTTATTCAGCCATAAAAAGGAATGGAGTTCTAATACATGGTACAACATGGATGAATCTTGAAAAAAATAATGCTAAGTGAAATAAACTATATTCAAAAAAAGAAAGAGGAAGAAGAGAAGGGTACTTGTTATTTTTGTGGACTACCCAGCTTGAATTTATTATTTAATAGGGGAATGGAGGATGGTTGATGTTGATATTTTTTATCTCAACTTCTTGCTCTCTCCATCTTTATTTTAGAGAATAATCTTTTTTGAGTCCCTTCAGCTTTCATCACAGTTCCATATGTTCCAAGCCCTTCCTCTTGCTTCTTGCCTTCAATCTGTAAACTGTCCACCTCTTTCCTTTCTCCTCACTTTGTAGTTCCCAATCTTTCTTCTCTTTGTTCTTCTCTTTCTCCTAATTTTATAGATGAGAAAACTGATGCTCAGAGGCATTAAGTAGCTTGACAAAGTTTACACAGCTGCTAATTGGTCCAAGCTGGGCAAGAGCTCTGATGTCCTGTGTCCTGGCACACAGCTTTTCCTGACTTTCTAATGGAGTTATTTCGTATAGATTAGAAGGTGATGCTGATGGAAAGTTCTCAACTTTTTAATGTGTATATGTTTTTCGGTCTAAATTAGAACGTACACAGGGCTAATATTTCAGCCAGTTCACAGTGGTGCAATTGAACCAACTGTTAAAATATTGAAATATTTCCAGAATGGCTAATAACTAACCACTGCCAGGACCTCTCGACTGTACCTGCTTCTGCTTCACCTGCTTCAATGCCTCCTTCAGGAACCACTGCTCAGTCTCTACTGTCTTCACACTTTGGCACAGTAGCAGTCACAGTGAGGAGTTTAATGCTGACAGATAAAATGATCAGTGAGGCTCTTTGGGTTTTTATACAAAGACACACTCTTTAACATTGTTTATCTTTTAGGTTTGTTTCATTCTCAGAATAATTAGAGGGAAAATTTAATCTCCTAAAAGAATGCTGATTCAAGGTTTTTCTTATTTTGAATCCTTCCTTCCTTCCTTCCTTCCTTCCTTCCTTCCTTCCTTCCTTCCTTCCTTCCTTCCTTCCTTCCTTCCTTTTCTTCCTTGCTTCCCCTTTCTCCTTCTTCCCTTCCCTCCCTCTTTTCCTTCCTCTCTTCTGTATTCGGAAATGCCTAGAAGCAGTGTTTGAGGAACTTATACAGTATCAGTATCAGATTTTTCTAGAAATTGTATCTACTCAAAGTTTTGCAAATGTATTTCTTTCGGAGATAATTTAAAAGTTTTGATCCTGAGGACACCTCGGTGGCTAAATTGGTAGAGTGTCAGCCTTCTGCTCAGGTCAGGATCCCAGGATCTTGGAATGGACCCTGTATCTGGCTCTCTGCTCAGTGGGGAGCCTGGTTCTCCTTCTCCCTCTGCCTGCCCCTCTGCCTACTTGCATGCACGTGCTCTCTTTCTCTCTGTCAAATAAATAAAATCTTAAAAAAAAAGTTTTGAACCTGAAGTAACTCAAAATATCTGTACACATTTTGTGAATTCTTAGTATGGAAATACTATTGTTGTATCTTTAATGTATTATTAGAGTTTTAAAATGTAGTTTTTTGGGACACCTGGGTGGCTCAGCGGTTAAGTGTCTGCCTTCAGCCCCGGTTGTGATCCTGGGGTCCCGTGATTGAGTCCCACATCAGGCTCCCTGCAGGGAACCTGCTTCTCCCTCTGCCTGTGTCTCTGCCTCTCTCTCTCTTTCTCTCTTTCTCTGTGTGTGTGTGTGTCTCTCATGAATAAGTAAACAAAATCTTTAAAAAAAATTTTTTTTAAACGTAGTTTGTTGGTGTGCCTGGGTGGCTCAGTTGAATAAGCATCTGTCTTCAGCTCAGGTCAGGATCTCAGGATCCTGGAATTGAGCCCACAATTGGGCTCCCTACTCAGGATGAGGTCTGCCTCTCCCTCTCCCTCTGCCTTTCCCCCTTGCTTATGGTCACTCCCTCTTGTACTCTCTCTCTCTCAAATAAATAAAAGCTTTTAAAAATTTTAGTTTGTTTATATGGGGAATTATATTGATTGATTTTCAAATGTTAAATCATTCATGCATTTTTGGGATAAACCCTACCTTATTATGATGTATTATTATTCCTTTTATAAATTGTTTAATTCAATTTGCTAAAATTTTATGTATCATTTTTGCATTTATGTTCATGAGGGATGTTAATCTATATCCTTTCTTGTAGTATCCTATTCAAGTTTTAGTATGAAGGTAATGCTGGCCTCATAGAAGGAGTTGGATAGTATTAGTACCTCTTCAGTTTTTTGGAGGAGTTGTTAGGCTTGATATTAAGTTTTCTTTAAATTTTTTAAAGAATTCACAAGTAAAGCCATCTCAGCTGGAATTTTCTTGTGGGAATGTTTTAAACTAAATAGTCTACTTCTGTAATAGATACAGGATTATGTAGATTAATTATTTCTTCCTAGTGAACTTTGGTTGTTAGTGTTTCAGGGGATATGTCCATTTCCCGTAAGTCAGCCAACTTTTTGAAAAGCTTGTTCATGATATTGCCTTAGTATTTTTGTAATGTCTATAGACTCTGTAGTGATGTCACCTCTGTATCCTCTTTTTTTTCCAGATTTTAAGCAAATTGTTGTCACATTCTTCATATTGTTTCCAATGAGATATCTGCTTTCATTCTTGGTTACTCTGCAGATTAAATGTCTTTCTACTTTGGATTGGTAAATTATATTATCTTTATCACTGGTTTTGAATAATTTGTTTATGATATATTTCAGATTAGTTTTCTTCATGCTTTTTGTGCTTGGATATCATGGAGTTTCTTGGATCTGTGGGCCTGTAGATTTCATGAACTAGGATCATTTCTTTCACATATTTTTCTGTCCTCTTCCAGCCTCCTTTTGGAATTCTACTTACACATGCATTAGACTGCTTAGCATGATTTCATAGCTCATTAGGGCTTATATTATTATTTTATTCTTTTTCTGTGTGTATTGGATGGTTTCTATTGCTATGCCTTTGAGTTTACTGATCTTTTCTTCTGCTCTGTATACTCTGCCATTTATCCCATCCAGTGTATATTTTGTCTCACATATTGTAATTTTCACCTCCATAAGTTCAGTTTCTTTTTCATATCTTTCATATTTCTGCTTAACTTTTTTTAACATATGGGTTACAGTTTTAATAACTGTCTTAATCTCCTGTCTGCAAATTTTAACATCTGTATCAGTGCTGTGTCAGTTTCATTTAGTTGGTTTTCTCATCATGGGTCATATTTCTCTGCGCTTTTTTGAATGCCTTCTAATTTTTTTATTGGAAGCCAGTTACTGTGATTTTTAACTTGTTGGGAGCGGGACGTGCTGGGCCGTCGGGGCTGTCGGGCGCTCAGATATTTTTATATTCTTTAAAATCTTGCTTTGTTCTGGGAAACAGTACAGGTACATGTCAACAGTTTTATTCTTACAGGTATTGCTTTTAAGATTTGTTTCGCAAGATTAGATTAGTATTTAGTTTTGGATTGATTATTCTTGGTACTGATACAACACTGGCCTGGGTGATGGGAGCAGGCACTAGTCCTAGCCTGTGTGCTGGTCAGTTGCCTCTAGGGTTTTCAGGTGGCTCTTTCCCATGCCTCAAGCAGTTTTCTCACGCATATGTGCGGGTACTGTGACTGCTACTCTGCTGAATACTCTTTGTCAATTTTCAGAGTTTTAGCTATGTGCAGCCCTGATCCTTCTGGTACTCTGTCCTGAAAACTCTAGTTGTCCTTCTTGGAATCTCAGATCTGTCTCCTCACATATAATAGACCGTCAGGCTCCTCCTTGGCTTTCCTTCCCTGTGCCATCACCTAGAAACTCTCTCAAGGCAACAAACATGGACAGTTATGGGGCTCACTTCATTTATCTTCCACCTTTTAGGATTAGTATCCCATGTTACTTTGAGTTCAAGATCTTAAAAACCATTGTTTTAGTTTTGGGTTTTGTTTTAGAGTTTTAGTTGTTTGGGCAGAAGGATAAATTCAGTTCTTGTTACTCCATATAAGTTGAAAACAGAAGTTCGTTGACACTTAGTGAACAGCTGAAGTGAGAAGACTTTGAAACTGAATATTGAAGTTTCAGTCTCAGAGCATAGAACTCAGTAGAATAAATCCTAGTATTTTGGCTGTTAGATAAAGGTTTATATTATTTTTTTTCTTTTCAGAAAAAAAAATTCTCTTCAAAATTATATAAACTTACAACCTCCCCCCTCCCCCCCCAAAAAAAACCAAACCTACAGCCACACAAACATCTAAAATTCTGTTCAATAAATTCATGAAATAAAATTTTTGTGGGCAATCTAACATTATGTAGGTGGTTCCCAAAGTGATATCCATGGATGAGTACTTATGTTTAAGGATGATTTCACCAGATTATAGAAAAATGTAGGGAGTTCTTCATAAAACCAAATTTATTCCATTTAAAAGACTTTATTTTTGACCATGTCCTTCCTACATTTTTAGTGATAAAATTCCATGTTTATTGAATTTTTGATGATAGCAGATGGGTAGTAAAGATTTTTTTTTAAGTCATTATCTGGTAAAAGTACATATAAGTGGTCCATCCATGTTGATTCCCCATAAAATTTTTCTTTTACTATCCTAGGTATGCCAACAGTTTGGAAATGACTGTTTGGCATTCTGAAATACTTTACCTCTACTTTTTTTTTTTTTTTTACAAATATTGATTATCATAAAACTTTATTCAAGAAATCAAGTATTATTTATCTTCTTGGGAATTCTTGTATTTGAGGATAGTGCATTTTGCCCTATACAACTCATTTAGAATTTTTGTAGATGGTGGGATATGTCTGCACAGCCAGCTTGGGCCATCTTTATATTCCTTCTTTTCTTTACTCTATAGCAGCTGTGCAACTTAATTTTTTCTACATTGCTTACAAACATTATTTGGAAACTGATGACTGATTTTGATTATTTCCCAATATGGTTTCTCTTTATTGTATGACTAGAAAATAGGAATTAACTTTGCTCCTTCTCTCTTTATAATGAACATATGGCCAGTTTCTTAATGTGTGTATAACCTTGGGTCTCGTGTCCTGTATATGCAATATGTTAGTTTGAGGTATCATACTGCACACTGCATTGTAAAAATAAAAACTAAAATTATATTTCAAATAAAACTACTGAGTACTTAATATATATGTATAATATTATATATGTACACAGAGAGATTGATTTATTATAGGAATTAGTACACTTGATTATGGTGAGTAGAAAGCCCCATGAACTGTGTCTGAAAGCTGGAGAACCAGGAAAGCTGGTGGCATAATTCAGTCTGAGTCTGAGGAATTGAGAATGGTGAAGCCAGTGGTGAAAGTTCTGGCCTGAATCTTAAGGCCTGAGATTCAGGATGTCTGAAGGCAGGAAAAAATGGATGCCCCAGCTGAAGCTACAAACAGCAGATTGACCTTTCCTCTGCCTTTTGTTCTGTTCAGTTTCTCAACAGATTGGATAATGCCCATCAGTATTGGTGAGGGAGCATCCTTTATTGAGTCTATGGATTAATAAACTAAACTATACCAGAAATACCCTCATAGACACACCCAGTAACAATATTTAACCACTACTCTAGACATCCCTAAGCCCAGTCAAGCTGACACGTAAAACTAGTCAACAGGGGGATCCCTGGGTGGCTCAGCAGTTTAGCGCCTGCCTTTGGCCCAGGGCATGATCCTGGAGTTGCAGGATCGAGTCCCACATCGGGCTCCCTGAATGGAGCCTGCTTCTCCCTCTGCCCCTCTCTCTCTCTGTGTCTCTCATGAATAAATAAATAGAACCTTAAAAAAAAAAAAACTAGTCATCAGCCAGTGAGAAAAATGCTTTTCAATGATGGTTTTAATAATGATAATAATATTTCAATCAGGATAATAATAGTAAACACAGGGGTCAGTTACTGATGTTCTAAGAAATATATCATTCACAATTCACAACTCTGTGAAGTAGTTATCACTGTTCTTATTTTACAAATAAAGAAATTAAGTCTTAAAGTAGTTAAGTAATTGCTCACGATGTCACAGCTAAGGGAAAGCTATACACAAGACTTATGTCTCTGTCAGGAGAAGACCATGCTCCCCTGACTCCAAATGAGAAGATGCTTTTTCTTTTTAGTATTTTCAAACTTGTGGCTATATGTTCCTCTCTGGACATACTTCAGAATCTCCAAAGGTGGGCAAATGACTCTATTCTTGTTCCATTTGTTGCTCCCATTATTATACAGAGGAGAATGCTGCTAATGATAAATTACACTCTGTTATTGAAAATAAGCCTTTTATACCTTGAAGAGGGTTGGGAACCTGGTTTTTTTTTTTTTTTTTTTGAAGAATAAATCTTTTCTTTTGCTAAGTTCTCCTAAAAATATTTCCATTTTTATAAAAACGTTCTGGTTTCTTTATAAAAATAGCTGTAAGGATATGTCACTGGCTAGGTTCATTAAAAATTACAAGCCTACGCCATGACTGTGAAAAGTTTCCTGCAGTTGGAGAAGGGTGCAGATTTCCGGGGATGGCTGCCCATGAATCTCAGAAGCTTGCACCTGCAGATTCCAGCCTCGGGCACAAGCTCCGTAAGACCAGCCCCTGTTCTGTAAAAACGAAAAGATCTGCTGTTCTACAGAAATGTTTGGAACAGAGAAGTGGACCTCAATGAGATACACAAAACCCATAAACGACTGAGATCAGATAAATTGCCACAGTTGTTTGGGAGGCTGGGTAGGAACAAACCTTCTCTTCCTAAATGTGGTTTTCTTGCCCTTGGGACAAGCACACTATTTGATGACCCAGGATGATTTATTTATCTTTCTAGACTGTTGACAGTCAGAATTTCAGGCCCAGGAATAGGTGTACTCCCTGTAGTTATTTTGTTTGCAGAAATCACTGACTTCTGTTGTGTTACTTTTTGTGATTGCTAGAGCTAACCATGTCAGTTTCTATGCTCATGTCATCTGGAATAGTAAAATCTTAGCAAATCTCTCTGGGTTTGAAGTATGGGTCCTGGCATAATAATCTACGGTAAAAAGAGTTTCTGCTTTTTTCATGGTTTTAGCTACAGCCTGATATCAGAGATACCAAAGTTTCTTCTTGATACAGATTTTTCATACTATAAAAACTCAGAATGGATACTGCAAACAAAGTAAGCTCTTCTGAAAGCACCCATTCATTTGTTTTTGCATTGACTCCATAGATTTTGTAAAATACCTAATCTCTGTCAGACATTCCACTGGATCCTGGGGACTTCAGTGGTGAAAAAATGAAAGATAAGATTTCTCTTCTGATGGAGTTCATATTTTAATGGAGAGTTGGAGTGGAGGTGAATAAAATGAACAAAAAATACCAGGTAGTAATACTTATTTGGAGAAATTAAAATAAATTAAATAATCAGGAGTGCCTGGAAGCCTGCTTTAAATCAGGCAAGGATGAGCTTTCCAAGGAGGTGGCATTTAAGTGGATACCTGAATGAGAAGCAGGCTTACACAAAGATCTGATGGAAGAGCAAGCATTCCAGGCAGAGATGACACCCAATTCAAAGATACTGCTATAATTTAGACCTGGCTAGACACCCTTATGTCACCTTAACTTGCTAGCCTGATTTGCATTCATTTTTTCTATTCAAAGTTTTTCTGTACTCTGTCCCATTCCACTTTACCCCTCAAGTTTGTGTATTCTTAATGAAAACTATCTTGTCAGCAGACTATAGAAATATTGTAAAAAAAATAAATAAAAAAAGAAATATTGTTATTTTAGCAAATTGATTCTCTAGTGTTTCCAGGAAATAATTCCACATGTAAAATAATTTTACAAAATGAATTAGCTTAAAAGTGTTTATTTAAGAAACAGTAAATTTCAAAACAATTCCCCCTCAATTTTTTTTATCTCAAAATTTGCCTGAAAATTAGCAGATACAACGTCTCTTAAAGACACAAAGAAACAAAAATACAGTTTTTTTAATGTCTGGAAAGATACAAGGAACTTTTTTCCAAATGAGGTAACTTTGAAGCTGGGAGACAGATTCACATGTTCATAATGTGGAACTTCCAGGGCATAATTTCCTAAATTATTTCTTTCACTGCCCTCTTGGTAGCTCAGTGTCATGGATGAGTGAGTTTACCTCACAAGTAAGCAGTTAGCTCCCCAAGAACAGACTCTTAACCTTAGCTCGCCACGTGATTAAGCTCAGGGTGAATGCACAAGATTAATGAGCACCCTGAGTGAAAACAGTCTCTTGTAAGGACAGCACTAAATCTTGAAAGTCCGGTTGTTATTGTTTGTGGAGGCTGAGCCCTGGACCAGCCTTACCCCCAGAAGGCATCCTGGTGATGGTCGATCCCAGTCTGGGTAGATCTTTAATACCTTGACCCTGGCTATCCTGTGACTGGCATAATGTCATTCTCTGTTGTAATCTGATTTTAGGAGCCACTGAATATTCTCAAGTTTTCTCACTGTGTCTAAATGTAGATCTTTTCATTCTACTTTGATTCTGCTTACTTTCCCTGATGATGAAAAGAGGACATAGTCTCATATCTGGAAGTGCATGCTTTAGTTCTAGTATGTTCTCTCTCAAAATACGCTAAAAAGATTTTTTCTTTTCCTAGGATTCATCTAGCAGACAATAAAATGGTGAGAAACAGTCTCATTCTCCTCAGTTTCCCCCATCTAATCACTTTTTGCTATCCTATGCCATTTTATTAAAAAAAAAAATAAAAGGCAGGGGCACCTGGGTGGCTCAGTGGTTGAGCATCTGCCTCTGGCTCAGGGCGTGATCCTGGGGTCCTGGGATGGAGTCCCATATCAGGCTCCCTGCTGGGAGCCTGCTTCTCCCTCTGCCTATGTCTCTACCTCTCTCTCTGTGTCTCTCATGAATAAATAAATACGATCTTAAAAAAAAAATACAGGGCAGTGATCACTGGGGAGAAAGGAGAGAAAAGAGAAGCCATCAGTAAACAAAAGATTTAATATTGGCAGGTGAAATGACCTGGTTGGAGAATGCATATGCAAATTGTGAGTAGATTATAAACAAATGCTTAGACACATGTGGAAAATCTGAATCAACTCTCCTCTGCCCAGTTTCCGTCAATTGACTACTTATGGTGGTCTCCAAAGAACACTCTTATAGGCAAGAATGAGGCATTGATTTTATAAAACAGAATCTTCAAAGGAGGGGGAAACCGAGCCTGTGGGGAAAGAAAGCAGAAGTCTGGCAATAGGTCATGGGAAAGGAAGGAATCACCGTGGGGTTTGGACTTGGAGAGAGAAAGAAGTAGCAGCAGGCTACAGCCCAACCTGTCATTAGCGTTAAAAAAAAAAAAAAGCTGCCACTAACCTCAAAATGGATTGGGTTGGAGGTTATTTTTTCCTCTCTCTCTAGACTCATTTCCTATCTGAATTTCATGTTAATAATTCCACTGCTTCTTCCCAGCCTTGAGTGTGAGGAGGGAGAGGGCAGGTCTTAAAACTTCAAATCTAATAGTCCTGTGTGTGCCTCCCAAGACTAATGTGGAAAGGGTTCTACTGAGCTAAAAGCTGCAAAGACATCAGTTTTCTATCAAAAGTCACTTTATAGCAGACTGCTATTGGGTAATTGAGATACACTTTACTAAAATTATAACAGGTTTAAACTAGTGGATTTTATTAATACTTGTTTTGTTTTTTTACAACCCAATTACTTGGAGCACTACAGTTTATTCAGAACAGGTATCTTTTGTTTTTATTTTTAAAAATAAATTGATTATTTTTATGAATGTTTAAAACTTAGTTTTGTATGTCTTTGCTGAGTGAAAACTTCAACAAATAACTGATGATTTTTTTTCTTTTTTGGGGTGTATATATATCTGAATGTATATGTATCTAGTTTAAGGCTTAATTCTTTCAGAAAATTGGTAATCCCTAATTACTTCTCTTACAATATTAAGAGAGTTTCATTTCTAGGTACTAGATGTCCCTTTATTAATTTTTTGTTTTATTTTTATTTTATATTATTTAAATTTAAATAATTAACAAAGAATGTGTCATTAGCTTCAAAGGTAGAATTTGGTGATTCATCAGTTGGATATAACACCCAGTGCTCATTATCTCACATGCCCTCATTAATGCCTATCACCCACTTACCGCATCCCTCTACCCACCTCCCCTCTAGCAACCTTCAGTTTGTTTTCTATAGTAAGAATCTCTTACGGTTTGTCTCCCTCTCTGATTTCGTCTTATTTTATTTTCCCCTCCCTTCCCTCTGTTGTATTCCTTAAATTCCACATATGAGTGAAATCATATGGTAATTGTCTTTCTCTGATTGACTTCTTTTGCTTAGCAGAACACCCTCTAGTTCCATCCACTGTTGTTGCAAATGGTAAGATGTCCCTTTAGAAGAAAGTTTTATTCATCAGATATTATAAGATGCTTAAAGAGGTAGCTTAAAAGAATGGATTTAACTAACCACTGTATTCATTTTCCCATTATGTGTAGCAAATCACCCCAAGACATAGGGCTTAAAATACAATCAGTTATTTTCTTATAGTTTTGTATTTTAGCTAGTTCTTGGCAGGATGGCTTGTCTCTGCTCTCATGAAATTCACCTGGAGCTGAAGATGGCAAGTCCAGGAGGGCCTCTCATTTTCCGGGGGCTTTTTTCCGCGTGACCTCTGAATGAGTCCCAAGCTTTTTAAATGGGAGGCTGGATCTCAAAGGGAGTGAAAGCCGAGGTACTAGGCATCTTAAAGGCTAGAACTGTTTAACGGCTTGGCTCAGAACTCACATAGTACTACTCACACCACATTATATGAATCAAAGCAAGACACAAGGCCAACTCAGATTCAGGAAGTGGGAATGGACTCTGCCTCTTGTTGGGAGGAATTGTGTACATTTACAAGGAGGAAAGGCATTTGCCAACACATTTGGAGACTATCTAGCACAACCAAGGTATAAATATATCCTTGAATAGAATGAGAAAACTGCTTAATTGGGGTGCCTGGCTGGCTCAGTCAGTAGAACATGCCACTCTTAACCTTAGGATGGTGAGTTCAAGCCCCACATTGGGCATTGAGCCTACTAAAAAAATTAAGGAATTAATTTTTAAAAAACTCCTTAATTATAAACCTCTTTTCAATGCATATTACTTATAAATATGTTGTAATTTTGTATTCACTCTTAATCTTGCAATGTGAGTTTGTCATTCCTTGATCTTCCATATTATTGATCTTTAATGTAACAATAAAAAGTTGTATTTCTCATCCAAGTCAGACAATTCCCAAATGTTCACTGTTATTCACTTGACAATCAACTGAGTTCTTTTTTATAACATCCTGTTCATCATGGTGTGGTGAAAAGAAATTGGAAGTAGATGGATTTGGGCTCAAATACCATACATTTGTCTGTGTACATTTTGGCCTGCTATTTTAAAATGTTTGGGTCTTATTTTCCTCATTTGTGTAATGAGAATAATTATATCTACCTCATCAGATTGGTATGAAGATTAAGTAGTTATATAAATTATGTAACAGTCACTAAGACAGATTTTCCCTTTCCCTACTTTCCATCAGTATAGTTATTAAATTTCCTGTATAGAAATTGTTTTTGAATATTTTGAGGAGATAGGACCTTCCTTCAGTTTGAATTCGGTTATTTCAGTCACATTTTATAATAGCAAGAGTAATAACATTCTTCCTTTAAATATTTGGATTGAAAAATAAGTAGAAAATATAAAATTATGTATAAATTTCTGAAGTTTTTGCTTTATATGATTGCTGATACATAGTGTTCATATAAAAATTTCATTTTTTATTTTTTATTTTTTATTTTTTTTAAATTTCATTTTTTAAAGTTGTTTTTCTTATCCTGTATATTTACAACATTCCTTAGAAATGGAAGGCATTTAGCACTATTTCTATTCTGCCTTTATAGATATTACATAATTATATGACTTTTACAACAAGGTCATCAAAAAAATCTAAGGGGTATTTTTCCCCATTAACCTTTAGTAGCTAAATGAAACATATTTTATGATCATAGAATTGTGTATTCAGATTACATGGTACTCATGTGACAAAAAACTGTGGGTTATCTAGAAAATATATGTGAAAGTAATTTTATTACTTTTCTTTTTTTTTTCTTTTTGTTGTCAGACACCCTTTAGAAAGTTAAACCTTTGCTTTTAGTAAAATTACTTGGACATGAATCTTGCAGAATTGTGTTCAAGTAGATTTACATTGTTTTGAGTGCAAAATTAACAAAATTGTTTCAGAAATTTCTTTAAGCAAATTTAGAAATATTTGTAAAATGACAGTTTGCATCTGAGATGTATGCCAACTCAGTTGTGAAAGCTGCATAAGAGCTAAGATTATTCAGTGGGTATTTATTTGATTGACCATGAAAGAAAAACACAGCTGAAGGTGCATGACATATTTCTCCATTCACAGCTGAGTGGAAAGGTACCACGTGTTGGGGAGAGACCTGCTTTCTGATAAAGCTTGTCAGCTAAATTGAATTTTGTGTTTTCAAAACATCAGAGTAGATGATCTCTGTGACATATTTTAACATCAAAATAATTCATGGCTCATGGCTCCAAAGGAGAATCTTCCTTTTTCAGTCACTACTAAATTATCAGTGCTTTTGCAGGAAGCAGAAAGTGCCATGGGGAGTTGTGATTCTGGAGACTTAACAATGAAATACTCAATATACATTATATCTATAGAAAATATTGAAAGAAAGTTTTTCCCTGGCAAGCTTCATCACAGTTTGCGCTCTTTCTGGAATAAACTGTAAGTCTCTTCAATGCTATCTTTGTGATTGTATGTATGTAGATGGAATCATCATATGTCATATAACAGGTCCATTTTGTAGTTAGGTAATTATATCCCTTTGTAATGAATTTAAGTCAACTTGCCTTCTACCAAACCAGCATGTATTTTTCAACTTAGATAAGAGAAATATTTTTTTTATTCTGGACACTAATTGTTAGCTCTCAGTAGGGAATAGATCCCATATATATTAGCGCAGTGATATATGGATACACATTTGTAGACCTGAAGACTCATTATTTTGCATTTGACTTTTGGTATTAACACATGTATAATACTTCTTATGAATAAGTCAGGTATAATTATGAGCCACATGTGACTAAATCAGGTAGAGTAATTTCAGGGGATGGATTGGTATGCATCAAGAGCTTTAGAAGACAAATGTCAATATTTTGTACTTATTATTTTTTGTTTCTGGGAACCTCTGAAGGCAGCTGCTGTGCAAAAGTCATTTGTCACTCTCCAAGTGAGTTTCCATATCAGTGGCAGCATTTACACAAATGCTAATACCGTTTTTAAACATTAGTGAGAAGCATAGGATCTGAATGTTTTACTAACATATAATGACAATGATACTTAATATCAAATAGCAAATTTTTAATCCAAGGATAGCTATATAATTAACGATTCAATTGTTGCAAATTATTTACAAACATTAAGGGCATTGGGTTACCATTTTAGACCATAATTTATTTGACATGGGAACACACTGAAAGGAAATGTGAATTTTTCATTCATCATCTTCAAAGAGTATAAAATGAATACCTCAGGCTTATAATAACCAAAAAGTTTAGTCACACTCATATACACAATCTTGGGATTGCTTTTATTTACCACTCTCATCCTTATTTCAAGGCTAGTTGTATACTTTATGAATCCACAAATGATTGCCTTTATTGAAAGGTTTGTGTTATTCAAGATGACTTGTAAAGTTTACTCAATCTTCCCTAGCAAGGGAAACAGGAAATTCCAGAGAACACTAGACTCAGCAAACCTATAAAATCTGAGAAAGCAGACCATTATTTCTGGAGACATTTCACATAACACTTTGGGAAGCAATGACTAATTAGTTTTTGGTCTTAACAATAGCACTTTCAGAGGCTTTTTTTTTCCCCCTTTTCCTTTTATAGCTTTCATATTAGGAGAAGAAGGAATGTTGCTCTGAATGATGAAATATTGGCAACGTATGCACTTGCTTCTCTGTAGGAGCTCAACTCTTTGATCCTTAAAATTACCTGCATTGCCTGGCTGGCATTAACCGGCTGGAGAGTAACAACCAATTGTTGCGGGCACGACAACTTCCTGATATGCTTTGCCTCTAATAACTATTTCAAATTGAAGGCTCTGTTCTATTCCTAAATTCTTTTTGTAGTAAGTTAAGCCCTTAAAGGGACATAGGTGCTTGTTTATGCCTGGACCCTCATCTTTTCCATGGCAGCACCTTGCCTAACCACTCACCTGCCAGTGAATATTTCGTTATTAGCAGAGTTAAAACTTATCCTGAGTTCTCTAAGTGTAAATATTTGCATGTTAAATCTCCTTTTCTCCTTTCTTCTTTCCTCCCTTTCCTTCGTTATCTTTTCAAGCACCAGTCATTCATTCTTTTGTTTTAGAATTTCACTTTTCCTACATCTGTCTTAACTCCAGCAGCCGTCCTTGACTGTTTTTTCTGCCTATTCCACAACCAGTCTAACCTATCACTGAATCCTGGTAGCTCCACTTCTGTAATCCTGCTGATCCTGGCCTGTACTATGGCTCTTGGATTATTGTGATAGTTTTCTCATTGATCTTGCTTCTGCTCCAAATTCCATGGCCTCCAGCCGGCCCTAATTGATTCTAAAACCAGCAGCAGCCCCAGTGAGCTTTTAGAAGTCATACTATGCCTCACCTTTGCTTAGAACTCTCCAGTAGTTTCTCATCTCTCTTGGAGTAAAAACAGAAATGCTTCCCAGGACCTCTAAGAATCTGCTCTTCCCTCACTCTCATTCATCTACTGCCACTCATTCCTCCCACTCTGACCTCTGTGTTGTATTGTCAACATGCCAAGCATACTCCAAATTTGGTGCTTTTATACTTGCTGCTCCTCCTCGTTAAATACATAGATCATCTCTCCCAGATATCTGCATTAATCTTCAGATCTATGCTAAGTTGTTGCCTTCTCAGAGAGGCTGTTCCTGACCACTCTGTATAAAATAACAATCCTGCACCTCAGCCCAACCCACCTCACATTCCCTTTCCCTTTACCCTACTTTCTTCACAGCTCTTATCACCAACCAGCAGGGTATGTCTTTAGTTGTTTGTAGTCTCTTGCCCCTCGTTAAAACATAAACTTCATAGAGGCAGAGAGTTTATTTTTTTAAAGATTTTATTTATTTATTCATGACAGACACACAGAGAGAGGCAGAAACATAGGTAGAGGGAGAAGCAGGCTCCCTGTAGGGAGCCTGATGTGGGACTTGATCCCAGGACTTCAGGATCATGCCCTGAGCCAAAGACAGACACTCCACTATGCCACCAGGTGCCCCAAGGCAGAGACCTTATTTTGGAATTGCTATATCCCCATATCCCCATGCCTAGAGCAATGCCTGCCATGGAGTAGGGATTCAATAAATACTTCCTATTTGTTGAATGAAAAAAAAAAAAAGTAATAAAGTAACATGAATTTATTTGTCTGCTTTCTGCTTTTTATCTTTGCTTTGTCTTATGTCTCCCACTACCACCTCCTTAATTCAGGCAAGTGTTTATGCCTCAAGAACATTTTTTTTCTCTTTAGTTACAAATATGCTACCCATCCTTTCGTTCATATAAAAAAGTTACTTTCCAAAAAAAAAAAAAAAGTTACTTTCCATTGGATGCTGGTGCTTGTTTTTGTGTTCTCAACTGCAGATAGCCCGTGAAAGTTTGATTGTGTGTGCGCACGAATATGTGTATGTGTATGTATTTAACCTTGTCTTTATGGTGTGATGTTTGCAATAAAAATGCAAAAAGGGAGATACAGACCACATCTTTGATATAATTTCCCCATGCTGTTGCAGGTAATGCAAAAATTAATGCAAATACAAACTTGTAGAGGCAGAAATTCAGAATTTCTCTGCACCAAATCATGGAAACGCCTATGCTGTATAGATACATTTCCTATTGAGTCTGAGAGCTGACATCAAATGTAAACTCTTCTCAGTAGACTAGATTACTCCTTAGATGATGTTTTCACTATTAATGGAAATGTTGAAAGAATTATTTCAGTTGCATTGAAGTAAAATTACCTAAGGGACTACCATAAAATAACATTGATAATTTATGAATACTTACGGGGTGTTAGGAATTCTTTTTATTTAAATATCTATTTATTTTGGGGGGGGGCAGGGAGGGGCAGAAGAGAGGGAGAGAGGACCTCAAGTAGTCTTTATGCCCAGTGCAGAGCCCAGTGTGGGGCGCAATCTCATGATGTTGAGATCAAGACCGGAGCCCAAATCAAGAGTCAGATGTCAACTGGCTGAGCCACCTTGGTACCCCAATAATTCTAATAGATATATGATACATTAGTTCATTTAAAATTTGAATTTGTAACGGTTCTATATTCTAAAGAATATCATTCTTATTTTACATCCTTATTTCAGTTTTAGAAAATTGAGGCTTCCAAGTGATCAGTTTGTAAAAACAAAAACCAAAAACCATAGGGCCAGCTATGCCAAAGCTAGAAGTTGATCAAGTCTGAATTAATTAATTAATTAATTTTAAGATTTTATTTATTTATTCATGAGAGACACACAGAGAGAGAGGCAGATATATGGGCAGAGGGAGAAGTAGGCTCTCTGCAGGGAGCTCGATGCGGGACTCTGTCTCAGTACCCTGAGATCATGACCTGAGCCAAAGGCTGACATTTAACAATTGAGCCACCCAGGTGCCCCGACCCAGTCTGAATTTAAAGCTTATACTTACCCTCCTAAACTGGTGTTTCTCCAACTTGTAGATAACAACCTACACTAATGAAAAATTTTAAATTATGATTACTTGCACACATACATATAATTGAAACTTAAGCTTCATTACATAATAACTTCACCATATGTAGTACACTGTGATATGTTCTATTCTGCTCTAGCCTAGCCTAACCTTGCCTCCCCATGACATACCTATCTTCTTTTCTCTCCTCTCTTCTCCCCTCCTCTCCCTCCACCCTGCTCCTTTCCTGTCCACCCCCCCCCCCCCCATAGCATCATGTCCCACAATCCACTGTTTGGCTTTATGGTGCACACACTATTTTAGAAACTGCTTCTATATACATGAAGCACTGTGGATACAAAATGTAATAAAATTAGAACTTAAGGAACCTACAAAGGGATGAAATTAATGATTAGATATAGTGATCACACAAAATAATATATTAAATGTCAAAGTCTTTGACTTTGTTACTTTTGTGAGGTCATAGAAGTGAGAGCAATCCTTGGATACCTTCTCTTATATTTTCAAGAGCCCCAAGGGCCATGAGAATTAGAGAATTGACTTCCATGATATGGTCAAACCATGCAATTTTACCATTTATTTCTCCCTAGTCTATGACACCAATTTTGATACATAATCAAAAGCTGCCATGCTTTAATTTTGTAGGTATTTTTAAAACATAAGCACTATATCCCTAATAACACTGTGAACTCCAAATCAAGGAAAGACCAAATAAGATAGTAGCTATGATAGGGCTTTGAAAACAGAGGGCTTAAATACATATAATAAATCCTTGATGATGTATATATTGTTGCTGCCAATATTACTATTAATCCTTTATACCCCTATAATGACTTAAAAAATAAACATTATAAAGCTGCTTGCTGGGGTGCCTGGGGGGCTCAGTCCATTGTCAGCCTTTGGCTCAGGTCATGATCCCCAGGGTCCTGAATGGAGCCCTGTGTCCAGCTTCCTGCCCAGTGGGGAGTCTTTTTGTCCCTCTTCCTCTGCCCCCTACTCATTCTCTCTCTCAAAAAAATAAAATCCTTAAAAAAAAAAAAAACAACAAAACAAAAAACGGCTGGCTGTATTCAAGAATGGTGTTATGTACTGATTTTGATACTGTACAGTACTTGCAATACTGAGTATGACTGTGAATTATATATCTCTTTATCCTTTAGCATTGATTTATCTATTATGAGAAAATCATTCAGTCAGTGTATTCAACAAACATTTATTGAGAACTTAGCATATATAGAAAGAACACTGTGCTGAAAGAACACCATTGCCTACAACATAAAGTGAGAATTCCATAGTGTGTCCTTTTTACCTCTTCATCCTCACCTCCTACATAGTCCTCCTCACATTCTTTGTGGGCAAGTGCTATTTGAAGGGTCCTGAGTAAAATATGCATCCATGCCTTGGATCCGTGGCAGTACCCACTGCCAGCTCCCTTATCTATTCCTCTGTTGAGTAGAACCATGTCATTGTGTAGCCATTATACTTAATCTGTTTTTCTGATAGATTGTGAAGTCTCATGAGGACATATATTTTAACTTATTTACCTTTGGATTTCCGGAGCCTAGTGTGAGGCTTTGCATATGGCAGGTGCTCAGTAAAGCTAAATTGATGAATGGAGAAACATTTGTGAAAATTGACATAGGTTTTCCATCCCAAGCCTGGTGATGCAAGCTATCCCCAGTCTCTCAGATTTGGGGCCTTTGTTAAAGCATTCTAACATACTTCTGTTTGCATCTTCACCTGGAACCAGGAATAATGCTTCTTTCCACCAACTGAACACTGAGGATTATGTTGGAAATTTGAATGTTCAATTTGTGTGCTTGAAACATCTGGAAAGAAGGATTATGTTATGCACAGGATCAAAATGTATGGTTATATAGACTATATAAACTACAATTAAATAATATCTGTACTATACTAATTATTACTAATAATAGTTATTATATGCTATTAATATGATACTAATAATACTATTACATTGTGTGTAATAGTACTAATAGTAATAAATGCACAATACTTCTGTTGATGACTTATTTTTCTGAAGATATTGAAATGATGTTAAAAAAGTAGATTTTATAGGATCTGTTATTGCTAAAGTCTTAAGTGTTCTTATTCATTGAAAAATTTAATTGAATTAGAAAGTAGAATTTCTACTTCTCCTCAAATAAAATTGTGTAAAGAGTATTTTTTGGTCACCTGTTTCAAATGATTTGGAAAGTAGTCTTAATGGGAAAAATCTACAGTTGTTGAAAGTTGGTATAACCCTACTAGGAACTCCTATGAATAATAGTACGGTAAGTGGGGAAAAGTTCCATTCATTTTTCATTAAAAAATTCATATGTGGTTATTTTGTTTTCACACTAATTTCAAGATAGATATTTAGGAATCCATCTGTCTTAATGATTTTAAATTGTGGAATTGTCATGTGGGACTCTTCTTAGTGCCTCACATATACAACAAATATTTCATTTAAATTCTGTGCAAGGAAAAGAATGTAAAACATTTAACATCTGCTAAGAGTGGTTGTATCTTTTAAAGTTGCAAATTCAGTAGATTATGTTTTGATAAAAATTTTACATTTGCCAAATGAGGCTTTATTTTTTTGAGGCCTTATTTTAATATATAATTTATAGCTCCAGATTATCTTGTGTTAGCAGTAGCCATAATGAAATGTAGATGATGGTGTAGCATTGTTTATTTATTGAGGAAAGACAGGATGGGTAAAGGATAGATTTAATATGACAGAAATAATAAGCATGCTGGTCTTGAAGTTCAAACTCTGGTTCATATCATTTATTGATGAACAAATCTAACTATACTAATCACTTACATACATATCATTAGCTAATGATTCTCTTTAGGGTGAGGCTAATGTGAGGCAAGAGGGATTTCTAAGGCACTCTTGCAGTGAGACTGTAGGTTTTATTTATTAGCTTAAAACTCTGTAAATCTCCTTCTAGCACTGGCAATCCATATCAAGTTTTTTGAGCTGATTTTAATTAAAATTGATTTTAGACTTAATTTCACTTCATCTGAAGCTAAAATGATCTGTGGAAAGTAGCCTTTTATGTGTGAGAGTAAAAGAAGAATTTTAAAAGAGTGTATGGTTAGTGTGTGTGGTATGTGTGCATGTTTATATATGTATAATATATTCAAGAACCTTGAAATAAAGCCTGCCAAAAATATCATACGGCTTTTTTGTTACTGTAGTTTGTTTGAGCTCTAGCCAGAGAAACTTCAGCCAACCAAAGTCAGACTCTCGGAATCACCAATATATACCTATGCGACCATGGACAAGTCAGTTCTTGGAGTCTCTATGTGCTCATCTGTAATCTGTTTTTTGTTTTTTTTTATTTCTACCACCAAAATATATGCTTCAGAAGGCATAAAGAAGAAGATTGCAAAAAACAAAAGGAAAAAGATTGCAAACTTCACATGTTGTAGACAGATAATACATATAGCACATATATTAGATGCTGGATAAATATGTATCATAAATATAGAAAGTGTTCCTATAGATCACCAAACTCAGTATTAGCATGGACAGGGAATACACAAACATAATTCATGGAAGAAATTCAATGACCAATAAACATATGACATATGTTTAGGAAGAAAAATTAATATGTTACTTTTGTTCATCCCGAAGCATTGGTAGAAGATTTTGGAAGTTTGGTGTCACTCAGTGTTGGTAATGGTATCAGGAACTGGGCATTCAAATATGTTATTGGAAACATTTTGGGGGCCAACTTATCATTTCAAAACTTTAAATATGATACTTTTTTGCAATCAGTTGAACTTTGTAGAATTAATTATGGTATGGAAATATTTACACATTTGTTCAAATTCATGCATAAAGGCTTTTTATTTATATTCACAAAGCAGATGGAGAAGGGTTAAATTATGATATATCTATCATTAGAATGGTATAGAGATTTATATCTAGACATGGAAAGGTCTAAGATTGCAAAAGTGAAAAGAAATTATATGCTATATATATATATGCTGTGTGTGTATGTATATGTGTGTGTGTCTGGAAGGATACACAGCAAAACTCTTAACAGTTGTTAGTCCTGGGATATTGAGTTACTTATACTTTTTATTCCCTAAACTTCTAAATTGCTTTAACTTTATGAGACTAAACTTTTAATAGTATTTTTAAACCAACAGAAGTTCTAAATTATCCCTGCCTACATCACAGAAAAGTTAAGCTCTAAGGGAATCAGTGAGAGCAAAAATTACTTTTGAATACTGCAGCTACCACACATAAAGTATGTGCATGCATGCTATTACTTCATCCTTAGTATCTGGACTTATGTGGAATGGTACATCTATATGTAATTTTGGATGAGTTAAAATAGCCCCATTTAACAATCAGTTCATTTATTCTGCATGGCTCATTATTGGATCTGTTGTTTTTGAATAAAGCTAAATATTTCTCTTCTGGTAATCCCAGAGAATTAAAATTAAATTAATTAAAATGGAAAGGATGCCACAAACAGGAGCTTTTACTCTCTCCATTTCTCATTCTCTCTCTTTCTCTGCGGCTCTGTTTCTTCCATTCTATCTTTTTCTTCATCTCCTCTCTCATTTTCATAAACTCTAAAAATAGTTTTATATAAATACTGAAAGCAAATTATAGTTTGACTTCTTCATAGTAATGTTAAACTTAGAAATGCTTAAAATTGATTAAATCAAGGCAACGAATTAAACCCTAACTGGCTGTCAATCTTACTATAATCTTTCATTTATTCAAAGACTCAAATTCTTTTGTCTTTCTCATTTCTACTTTATCAGGTTCCCAGCAGCCTCTACACCAAAAATGATGTTATGCCCACTAGTACCTTCCTCTTTTCTATGAATCCCTGGGCATTTCTTGGTCCAAGAAATTGAGAGGTCCTACCCTTCATTACTACTGTTTTCTTACTGACAAGGAGACCAATTGAGAAATCAGTTATGTGGGTTGAGACTAGCATTTAAACACAGGATTGAAGGTATCAGAGTGCACACAACACATAGTAAGAAAAATATCACTTATAAAACTTTCGATCAATTCCCTCCAGCTCTGTCTCTGTTTCTCTCAGAATGCTGGTTAATTCTCTAAGCCTAACGATTATGGCAAACATAGGTTTGACAGACATGACAAAATGTATAAAACTCTAATTTACATAATTACGTGATCCTTTTTCTTACTGCAGTCTCGTATGGATCTTTTGTGAGCCTTGATCATCTTATATTTAAATACTGTCTATCGTGAAAGCTGCTTGAGCTTCAGTCTTCCTGATTAATGTTTTTTAAGTCAATTCAATGTGTTAGGTGAAAGGAGATTTTGCTTTTGGTTCCAACTTTACTGTTCTTTGCTCTTAGAGATGCTGGCAGCAGGTCAGTGAATTTCTCTGGACCTCATTCCTCCATCTATAGAATGGATATAGTGATATCAAATTTTCGTAAAAGCTGGAGGAGTAACCAAGATCGTGACTCAAGTCTTTTCAAGATTTAACATTTATATATCTAAGACCATATCATTCTATTTCTCATAGCAACATCATAGGCTCTTTCATGTCCACTGCTATGTAGATATCCAGTCTTTTTTTAAAAAAATGTATTACATCACATACGCCCATATCATCTGTCAGCTCTTATTGTAATATTTTACTTGGGCATTTGTCATTTGTCTTTCTCTCCATTTTGTGTTTACCTTTATATTTTATGTGTTTTTAATATTTTGGCACTTATTTGGCAATGCAAAATATTAAAAATTTAAATACATATATTTAGAAGGATTTTAAAGTATTCAAATGTATACATATATGCATATGTAAATCTGTATTTTTTTCCACATAGTGGTATGACACTTACTTGGAAATAATATGTTGTGATTTATCTCAGCTTTACTTTTACAATTGCATAATATACGTTGCAAATTACCTTACATTCCCAAGAAATTTTTCAATATTCACCTGTTTTGAGGTGAAGATCTCAGGAGACTTCATTGTAGAAACCTGAAATAAAAGAAGGCAGATTATATAAAGGTTCCGTTCTTCCATCCATCTTCTACCAAGAGAGGAACTTACACAGTCAGAAGAGCTATAAAGACAGAGGGGAAGTTAATTTTCATAATTTTTCAATTCAGAGTCTCTGCAAAGTGAGAGAAAAGTAAAGATGATAGATGACCACCAATGATTATGTGAACGTACATTGATATTATACACAGGATTTCTTTCCCATCAGCATTTAGCATTTTCTACCCCTGTATTAGCTATGGAGATTGGATGAGAAGAAGTGTATTTTTTTTTTCTGTGCCACACTTATCCCTCTTAGCAGATACATTAGTTCATGTAGCCTTAACCTTCACATTGATACTTGTAAGTAAGAAATTGAGGTAGTAGAAAAAGCCAAGTACAATTTTTTTTTTTCCTCCAATTGCTAGCCTATTTTCCAGAACTGAGGCTTGTACTTTTTGTGATCATGGTACATCATCCTCCCTGCCCTCCTGTCCCTACTTTGTCTAGTGTATTCCTGTGTTCACTTTCATCTCCATTAGGGGGCCCACAATCAGTTGAATATCGTGAATTTTCAATGGAAACATAAGAGCCTGCATTAGCTGAAACAGTATAATTTTCAGAGTAATCCAAACTAAACTATGTCTGTAATAGGTTTTATCTTTTTGAGTGCAAGTAGCTGGCACCATACTGTCACTTTGCAATATCCTATTTATAATTCTCTATGCTGTAGTACCATGGGACATCTGTATTTTTTCCTTCTCTCTAGAGTTTTCAGTGGTTGTATAGTCAAGACAGTTCCTGGTTAATTAGCAGCTGGTTTGTCCACATCCCCAGAGGCTGCTTCACTTCCAACCCAGCCACAAAAGTACAGCTTCAAACTAGAGAAGATGACTTTGATGTGGGGACTAATATGATTCACGAGGGGCACATTTGGGGATTCAGCTACAGTGTAAGCCCCAGGCACTCAGACTGATGGTTGATTGAGTCCTTATATCTGAATCGTTCTCCTCAACCAACACAACTCAATGGGAGGCCCTGATTTGCTAGGGTACTACAGATAGAAACAGAGTTCACAGCAGTCCCTGCCCTGATACAAATTCGCTTTCATAGAAATGAGATAGAATATCAGTAATCACTGATTAGCTGGGGTTGGTAAAGTCCTACTTCACCTAAAGTGGTTTATTGACTTGATATTTTTTTCTGGAAGAAACTCCTCTCATTGCATTTGATTATAAATTTTCATAGAGACAAGGTAAGTTACATCCTAGTGTTAATTTTATGTGCTAGGATATTAGGGAAAAATTTCTTCCAGTTTCATTGAGAAATAATTGACATACATCATTGAGTAAGTTTAAGGTGGTACAGTATGATGATTTGATTTACATATACAGTGAAATGATCACCACAATAGGTTTAGTTAATATCCATCAGCTCACATAGATAGAATAAAAAGAAAAAGAAAAAAAATTTCCTTGTGACAAGAACTGTTAGGATTTACTCTCTTAACAACTTTCCTGTATATTGTGCAGCAGTGTTAGCTTTTGCCATCCTGTTGTACATTATATCCCTAGTACTTGTCTTCTATCTTGAAAATTGTACCTTTTGACCACCTTCATCTACCTTTTGACCCCTGCCCCCTGCTTATGACAACCACAAATCTGATATCTTTTTTTCTGTGAATTTGGTGGATGGTTTGTTAAGATTCCAAATTAAGTGAGATCATATGGAGTTTGTTTTCCTATGTTTGACATTTCATTTAGTAGAATGCCTTCAAGGTCCATTTATGTTGTTGCACGTGGTAGGATTTCTTCATTTTTTATGGCTGAATAATATTTCATGGTATGTATATACTACAACTTCTTTTTCCATTTATCCATTAATGGACACTTAAGTTTCCATGTTTTGGCTACTGTAAATAATGCTGCTATGAAATGGGGGTACAGGTATCTCTTCAAGTTAGTGTTTTTGTTTCGTTTGGTTGTATTTTCAGGCGTGGAAGTGCTAGATCATATGATAGTTCTATTTTTAATTTTTTGAGGAACCTTTATACTGTTTTTTGGCTGTGTCAATTTAGAATCCCACCAGCACTGCACAAAGCTTCCCTTTTCTCCATATCCATATCAGCATGTGCTATCTCTTGTCTTTTTGATGATTTCTATACTAATAGTTGTTACATGATTTCTCAGTATGGTTTAAATTTGCATTTCTCTAATGATTTGTGATATTGCACATCTTTTTATGCACCTGTTGGTTGTTCATAGGTCTTCTTTGTAGATATATGTTTAGGTCCTTTGCTCACTTTTTAATTGAGTTTTTGTTTTATTTCTTTTTTTTTGCTATTGACTTGTGTTCTTTTTTTAAAAAAGATTTTATTTATTTACTCATGAGAGAGACACACACAAACACACACAGAGAGAGAGAGAGAGAGAGAGAGAGAGAGAGGAAGAGACACAGGCAGAGGGAGAAGCAGGCTCCATGCAGGATGCCCAACGTGGGACTTGATCCCAGGTCTCCAGGATCATGCGCTGGGCCAAAGGCAGATGCCCGACCGCTGAGCCACCCGGGCTGTCCTTGTGTTAGTTTTTTATGCATTTTGGATACTGTCTATCAGATACATGGTCTGCAAACATTTTCTGCTCATTCCATAGGTTCTTTTCACTTTGTTGATGGTTTCTGATGCTGTGCAGAAGCTTTTTAGTTTGCTATACACCCATTTGTTTTTTATTTTGTTCTCGTGCTTTAGGTGTGATTCCTAAGAAATCTGTTACCAAGACTCATGTCAAGGTGCTTTTTTGCTATGTTTTCTTCTAGGACTTTCATGGTTTCAGGTCTTACCTTTAAGTCTTTAATCTATCTTGAGTTAACTTTTGTGAGTGGTATAAGTGAGGAGGAAGGAGTTCAGTTTCATTCTTTTACATGTAAATATATAATTTTCCCAGCACCATTTATTGATGAGATTGTCCTTTCTCCCATTGAGAATTCTTCACTCCTTTGTCAAATATTAGTTGAATGTATAGGTTTATTTCTGGACTCTCAATTTATTCCCTTGTTTTGTTTGTCTGTTTTTATATCATACTATATTAATTACCATAGGTTTATGGTATAGCTTGAAATCAGGAAAAGAAAAAAATCAGGAAATGTGATGCTTTCTGCTTTGATCTTCTTTTTCAGGATTTCTTTGGTATTTTGTAGTTTCATATATATTTCAGAACTGTTTTTTCTATATCTGTAAAAGAATGCCATTGGAAACTTGTTAGGAATTGCATTGAATCTGTAGATGGCTTTTGGTAGAATTGACATTTTAACAATATTAATTCTTCCAATCCATATATACTGGATATATTTTATTTGTGTCTTTTGTGTGTGTGTGTGCGTGCGTGTGTGTGTGTGTGTGTGCGTCTTTTAAAAATTTCTTTTGTCAATGTCATGTGGTTTTAGAGTATAGATTTTTCACTTCTTTGGTTAAATTTATTCCTAAGTATTTTATTGTTTTGGATGTGTTCTAAATGGGATCAATTTCTTCATATCCTTTTCAGAAATTTAGTTGTTGATGTATAGAAATACTTCTGATTTTTGTATGTTAGTTTTGTATCCTACAACTTTACTGGATTCATTGATTAGTTCTAACAGTTTTTTGTTGAATCCATAGGATTTTCTATATATATAATCATGTTATCAGCAAATAGAGGCAATTTTACTTCTTCCCTTCTAATTCTGATACCTTTTATTTCTTTTTCTTGCCTGATTGTTTCAGCTAGGACTTCCAGTTTTATGTTGAATAGAACTGGTGAAATGAGGGATTCTTGTCTTGTTTTTTTTTTTTTTTTTGGTGTGGCTTTGCCTTCCTTTTTTTTTTTAATTTTTTATTGGTGTTCAATTTACTAACATACAGAATAACCCCCAGTGCCCGTCACCCATTCACTCCCACCCCCCGCCCTCCTCCCCTTCTACCACCCCTAGTTCGTTTCCCAGAGTTAGCAGTCTTTGTGTTCTGTCTCCCTTTCTGATATTTCCCACACATTTCTTCTCCCTTCCCTTATATTCCCTTTCACTATTATTTATATTCCCCAAATGAATGAGAACATATAATGTTTGTCCTTCTCCGACTGACTTACTTCACTCAGCATAATACCCTCCAGTTCCATCCACGTTGAAGCAAATGGTGGGTATTTGTCATTTCTAATAGCTGAGTAATATTCCATTGTATATGAGAAAATGCTCTGCATCACTTGCCATCAGGGAAATACAAATCAAAACCACAATGAGATACCACCTCACACTGGTGAGAATGGGGCAAATTAACAAGGCAGGAAACAACAAATGTTGGAGGGGATGCGGAGAAAAGGGAACCCTCTTACACTGTTGGTGGGAATGTGAACTGGTGCAGCCACTCTGGAAAACTGTGTGGAGGTTCCTCAAAGAGTTAAAAATAGACCTGCCCTACGACCCAGCAATTGCACTGTTGGGGATTTACCCCAAAGATACAGATGCAGTGAAACGCCGGGACACCTGCACCCCGATGTTTATAGCAGCAATGGCCACGATAGCCAAACTGTGGAAGGAGCCTCGGTGTCCAACAAAAGATGAATGGATAAAGAAGATGTGGTTCTTGTCTTGTTTTTGATCTTTTTTTCTTTAAATACATCAGTCTTGGGAATCCCTGGGGAGCTCAGTGGTTTAGCACCTGCCTTTGGCCCAGGGCATGATCCTGGAGTCCCGGGATCGAGTCCTGTGTCGGGTTCCCTGCATATGAGGCCTGCTTCTCCCTCTGCCTGCGTCTCTGCCTCTCTCTCCCTCTCTCTGTGTATCTCATGAATAAGTAAATAAAATCTTAAAAAAATAATAAAAAAATAAAAAATAAATACATCAATCTTGTCTTTTTTAAAACTGAAATATAATTAACAATGTTATATCAGTTTCAGTACTGGCCTAGCACAGTAGAGTTTAAGCAATATATGAATTGAAAAAATTGTGGGGTGGAGTTGTACAATATAATAATTCTACAATTCTATACATTGCTCACTGTTCATCAGGATAAGTGTTACTGATCTTAAGGGAAAAATTTTCAACCTTTCACCAATGAGTATGGTATTAGCTATAGATGTATTATATATGACCTTTATTATGTTGAGATATGTTACTTTCATGCTTAATTTTTGAGTGTTTTTATCACAGATGGATATTGAATTGTGTCAAAAGCTGTTTGTGTCCATTAAAATGATTACATAATTCTTTTCTTTCATTCTATTAATGTGACATATCATATTAATTTGTGTATGTTCGAATCATCTTTGTATCCCAGGAGTAAATTTTACTTAATTATGGTTGATGATCCTGTAGTTTTCTTGTTCTATCTATGAGTTTGGGAGAATTCCCTCCTTTTCAATTTTTTGGGATAGTCTGAGGAGGATTTGTGTTAATTCATCTTTAAATGTTTGGTAAAATATATACCAGTGAAGCCATCTGGTCCTGGGCTTTTCTTTACTGGGAGGTATTTGGCTACTGATTCAATCTCCTAACTAGCAACTGATCTATTAAGATTGTTTATTTCTTCTTGTTAAATGTTTCTAAGAATTGGTTCGTTTCTCCTAGGTTATCTACTTTATTGGCATAAGGTTATTTTTATTAGTCTCTAATAATCCATTGTACTTCTGTGTCATTTCTGTGTCTCCATTTTCATTTATAATTTTGTTGATTTGGATCCTTTCTCTCTTTTTATAGCTAGTCTAGCTAAGGGTTTGTCAATTTTGTTTATCTCTTCAAAAAACCAACTCTTAGTTTGTTAATCTTTTCTACTGTTTGTTCTCCATTTCTGTTAATTAGCAGAGCACCATCCTTCATGGTATTTGCATGTATGTGTTTATGTGTGTGCATATAAATGCAAACTTGTTTCTGTTGTCATCCAAAGCATTTTTAGTTCCTGAATTCTATTTTATACATGAAGGATGGTGCTCTGCTAATTAACACAGACATTAAACACTGGTTTTAAATACACAGAGAGCTCCTGACTATTTGTAAAAAATAACATGTTTTTGGGGTGCCTGACTGGCTCAGGAACTAAAAATGCTTTGGATGACAATAAAAACAAGTTTGCATTTATATGCACATGCATAAATACATACATGCAAATACCATGATTTGTATATGTATATATGTATATATCTGTCCAGCAAGAGGAGAAAAGAAACACTTCATTCAGGCTATTGCAGCTACTACTAATGAAGATGATGATTTATTATCAACAGCAGTAATGAAACAAGTCTCTGAGTAGATGCCTCAATATATTTTCTACATACTGAGTGGCATACCTTGTAACTAAAAGGGGAAAACTAGATCATTATATTTTATCCTCTGAACACAGTGTATTTCATACTTATTTTAGTATTTAAATTGCTATTTCCAAGTATATTCACTTTTTAAGGATATGGAATGAGATGATGGTATCACAGATACAGAAGAGTCTGATTATTTGATTTTGCCATAATGTCATTTTTCTTGAAGGTTAATGGTTCTTCAAACTGTGCCATGCCCAAAAGAGGCACTAGTGAATAAGTAAAATAGTGTCAACTGTGATGTCAAGATAGACGTTTGGTACCAAAATAGAAGTTGTGAGTGATAATGCCATTCTATTGTCTTTTTTCAAAAAGTGGTGGCCCCTCTTCTTGTTCATTATTATCAAGTACTATTCATAATCTTTGTCATAACATGACTTTCAAACATTTAATTTGTATGTACTAAAAATGGAAAATATTATCTTTCTCATGCCTTTCATTTAATGACTAAATTTCCTTAGAATATATAAGCAATGTAAGATTCGGTGCTGGAAATGGTGGCTGTAAGTGAATTTCTCAAATTATTCAAGAGCTTAATCATTTTATGACCTGAGAAGGTCATGTCTGGTTGTCAGTGTATGTATTATAGCAAGCAAGAGGTTGCATTCAACATATCAATGATACAAGAATTCATAGCTGCAGAAAAATAAATTTTGCATTTTCTTAAGATAATAATCATATCATGGCAACAGATTATGTATCTAATCAACTGTAATCAGCTTTCACTAATCATAGAAGGTAACATTAGTTCTATTAGCTCAAGTCACAACTGTAAGTAATAATATAAATTCAATTACATTGAGTTACTTTATCATTTTTGCTGAATACTTCCTTGTTTTCCCTTGGAATATATTTTGAATGAATTGTGTAATTTGTATATTTACATTTTGTTCAATATGATGGTCTTAATTGACTTTACATATTGAGAAGTTGCCCATTTTCTGCTGACTGCATGATTGCTATGACTATATTGTTATGGTATATGTAATGACAAAATATATAGGACTGGATAGCTTCTATAAATGCTTTAGATTGCACATGCCGTCGTTGAAAATGGAAGTACCTGTGATAATATGAGTTGAGGTTCACAGAGCTTTCTGAGCCTTTTTTAATGAAAATTTAAACAGAATACTGTTCATCACTGCCAGCGATTGTTTTCAGTGTATTATAAGCAGGCCTCTCTATTCTTAAATGCCTGGAGGTGAGCTGTTTACAGATGGCTAGAAATGAAGGTATTATTTTGAAACTGCAGCTTTTCTGAATCAAATACTCCTTTTATGCCTGGATAGTTAAATGGGTGAAAAGATAGTTGACAGTAATATTTAGAAATATCCTGAAAATGGTTTGACCTTTTCATTAGATGCTGGAAATAAAAGCAGAGAATAAAAAGAAGATTTTAATTTAACCTTTTGCACAAAAATCTGCTCATAAATCAGACACATCTTGGATATGTGCATGAGCTACTGATGGCATAGAGGCTCATTTGCTCCTTAAAGAGTAAAATTTGAGCACAAGGAAAGAAAACCTTTCTCTGGAACAAGTAAGCTCTATTTAAAAAGTGTAGGTCTCTATTTAAAGAGTAGGACTGGCAAGGGCCTCTGTCATCTGGCCAGCCAAGAGGATAATATGCAGAGACATTTAAATTCAGTGGGACAAACACTACCCTTTGTTGGCTCCCACACTCTCAGACACATACACAGAGCTTCCACTAAAGTTAGAGAACTGTATCTAATTTGGAATTCAGAAGATTGCCAAAAATAAATAGTTTATTGTTATATTCAGATTTTATTCATGGTTTTCTAGGTTGTTGTATATGACATCACTGCTCTGAAGCCAGCCATTCATCAGCATTGGTCACTATTCTTTCATATGCTGAGGTGGAGGATAGGTTTTAATAAAGAAATAAAAAAGAATGTGTTTAGTATAAATTTGGCAAACCTTGAAAAAAGAAACAGGTTAGAGGTACAATTTGGAGTCAGATCTTCTCCTTTAATCTGGCCTCCATCTAAAATGTATTGCAATATATTATGAGTAAATTAAAAAAACAACAAAAGCTCTCTCTTTGCCTCTACTTCTGCATCTTGTAGAAGGCACTTAATATGGTTTTTAAACTTCTTGCTCTGCATTCATAAATGTGCTTCTCTGTGTGTGTGATGTGCATATTTTCCTTCGAGATGCTTTTTAAAAATTATGTGAAATATTAAAGGCAGCCTTATATGTAGAAAGCTATAATGCGCTCAATTTAACAGTTGCATCTTATCCATATGATTAACCTTCTCCTAATATTGAATATTAAGTCTGTCTTCAATTTTTCTCTATATTTCAAAATGATTGCCTCAGTGAATAGTTGTGTACTTATTAACTAGTTAATATTTATGACCATGTGAGCTTTACATTTCTCTTAAAAGTTTTGAATGTTTAAATAAATGTTGAATTCCCAGGTTGATAGATTCTTTCTTGCAACCCTAAAATTAATATAGTGTTATTGATGTATTTAAAAAATGGAAATGTTTATTGACACTAGTGTATCTATGGCATCATTAACCTTTCAAAAAATCCAAATCTAGATACGAGTCAGTGGTATGAAAATAAAAATAGGAGAGAGTTAACACTGATTTGTGATGAAATATATTGACACCTAAAATAATCATTATGTGAAGATATATTTCATGTTGATTATTTTAATGTTCCTATATTTTACAGAAACATTTATATAAATTATGGTCTGTAATATAACCCTGTGTGTGTGTTTTTTACTGGAGTTTTGTTTTTAGAAGTAAAAATAAATACTAATAATGTTATGCCATTTATAAAACAGAAGAGATTAAGGTGTGTTGAACTTGAGGCTCCTGGGTGGCTAAGTCAGTTATGCATCCAACTCTTGATTTTAGCTCAGGTCATGATCTCATGGTCGGGGGAATAGAGCCCTGTGTCAGGCTCTACGATCAGTGCAGTCTGCTTGAATTTCTCTTCCTCTGCCCCTCACCCTGTCCATACTACCCTCTCTGTCTGTCTCTCTGTCTCTGTCTCTCAAATTAATAAATATTTTTTTAAAAAGTTGTGTTGAACTTAATCACTGTAGAATTGTTTGTTCTATTAGTCCATTTAGGGGGAAAAAAAGAAATACAGTTATGTCTACTACTCATTTTACTCATTTATAGCCTAGAATTTGGATTACATCAGAGTAGTGATCTTAGCCATGCAAATTTAAATGATAAAGTTAGCATTGTTTTCAGGAATAGGAGACGTGTCTTCCTATATAGACCTTATAAACTATAATTAACAATCAAGATGGAATATTGTAGCAAGAACATTATTAATCATTATATGCATCTAGTAAGACTACCATAAATTTTATACAATTCACAAGTTTGATTTTTTAGAAGTCTCTATTGACTCCTATTGTGTACATATTTCTAGTACAATATAAATTTGGAAGAACACAACTAGAGCATATCCAAAGGAAAGTAATGAAATTGTGGAGGGTTCTGAAATCATGTCATAGAAAGAACTGTAGGAGGATTTGGTGTTATTTGTCCCATAATAAAGAAGCAATTATGACAGTTACAAACTTTTTCAAGGGTATTCATATGGAAAATAAGCTAAATTTATTCTGTGTAGTTACATAAAGCATAACTTAGGCCAATGAGTAGATGTTGAAAGGGAAACAAATTTCACTTGTAGTCTAATCCTTATGGATATTTTGAGCTTATACAAATAATGAATATTTATTGTGCAAATGAAAGAAAGTACTAAAATAAAAGTGTCACTTTTGATACTACCACCAAGAAATAGTTTGGTGTATTATCTTACAAGACTTTTTATATTCACCATTGTATTCAAATGGTGAAATATGAGTGTTCATATTTAGACACTCAAATATGAGTGTTCCTTATTAGATTTCTACCAGCTATTAGGCTGAAGAAAAGGAAGATATTATTTCATGGCAAATTGAGCACTTATAAAAACTCTCTTCCACTCAAATATTCTTACTTAATATTTTTCTTTTGTAATTCATCCTTTTGGTCATTTTCCTTCTTAGATTTCTGTTAATTTTTGGATGCAATTTAGAAAGTACTCTTAAAAATATAAAATATGAATAATATAATACAAATATGCAAAGTTTGGAAAAGATGCAGGATTTTATTAACATGCTGAGATGATGTTGGAAAAATGTTTGAACAACAAAGCTCCTGCAATTTTGGTAGAATTTAGCCTGCAGTCAGAGGGAACCAGCAAGATTTGTGGCATGGTTGATGCTTAAAACAATTGAGGGGTGGGGAGAATAATTTGTATGTCAGAGAAGTAAGAAAACACTTGGGAAATTTGATAAAGCCCTAGAATATTTTGGCAAAACTGAAGAATATTTTGGCAAAACAAAAGGAACTCACATTTTTGCTGATACAGTTAAGCTCAAAACAGTTTATATTTAATCTGAATGTATTCATTCATACCCTACGACTCAGCATCAGTGCTTTAGATACATACTCAATAGAAATGTGTGCACCAAAATCTGTTTATCGAAAATATATGTACAAAACGTTTATAACAGTTCTATTAATAATAGCCCAGAAGTGGAAATAAAACAGTGTTCTTCAAATTAGATAAATTGTGATACATGCATATAATAGAATATCATACAGTAATGAAAGTGAAAGAACTATTTTTTTTTTAAGATTTTATTTGTTTACTCCTGTGAGACACACAGAGAGGAGGCATAGACACAGTCAGAGGGAGAAGCAGGCTCCGCGAGGGAGCCTGAGGCAGGACTTAGTCCCCAGACCCAAGGATCACTTCCTGAGCTGAAGGCAGACGCTCAACTGCTGAGCCACCCAGGCATCCCAGTGAATGCACTATTATTATTATTATTATTATCAGTGAACCTCCAAATGTAATGTTGAAAGAAAGAAGTGAGACACAAAGTGCCTAGTATATGATTTAATTTTTATTAGAGTTAAAAAACAGGCAAATCCAACCTATAGTGTTGAAGTCTATATAATAGTTGCTTAGAAATGGTTAGCAACAGAGAGAAGCATGAGAAGAGGTGCTGTGGTTTTCAAAATGTTTTATTTCTTTTTCTGGTTGGTTTCTTGGGTGTGTTTACTTTGTGTTAATTCACCAAGATCTACACCTATGATTTGCTCACTTTTCTGTATATATGTAGCATTAGAATAAAAGAGTTTTTATTTAAAGAAGCTTCACTACCCCTTTCCCCCCACCCCAACACAATATTTAATTTACTCTCTGCCCATCATAAGAAGCAGCTCAGAGTTGTAAGTATAACTAAATTTTATTAAACATATATTAAAATCAACTTATATTTAACTTTGAGAATTTGAGCAAAGGTCCTCCACTTTCACTCCTCCCTGCACCAGTGTATTGTAAAATTTAAGTTTACTAATGCCTCTGGTATCTCAGATAATGAAAGTCTCCAGTTTATACTTCCAGTATATCCAGGACATACTTTTTATATATGTTTCAGCTATCATTCTGTTGGAGCCAATTTCCATCGCCTTCAATATATTTTTTTTATTTATTTATGATAGTCACAGAGAGAGGAAGAGAGAGAGGCAGAGACATAGGCAGAGGGAGAAGCAGGCTCCATGCACCGGGAGCCCGATGTGGGATTCGATCCCGGGTCTCCAGGATCGCGCACTGGGCCAAAGGCAGGCGCCAAACCGCTGCGCCACCCAGGGATCCCATCCTTCAATATTTTTAATTGGAAATTCAAAATTCCAGTTCGTTGACTGGAAGCACTAAAATGTATTTACCACTTCCTTAATTTGGGGGAATTTAAGTTGTTTGCAGTTGAGGAAATACTTTTTAACAAAGAAGTTAACAAATGAAACAAGTATCTCAAGAGTATGCTCCTTTGTTGGAAACATTCAAGCTGATGCTAGTAGAGAAGTAACCAGAGTCAGACTGCCACTCCAGTGCCTGACAGATAGTAGGCTTTTCAAAGGGATCTGTGGAATGAATGAATCTACTATGTTTGGAAGTCTTTCCAACTCTGATTGCCTAGGTTATGTGAGAAGGCAGTCAACAAGAATATTGTGAAATGTTCACTAACTGAGGCTATTAGTATATGATGGTATCTGATTCTAATAATTACATCCACATCTGTGATTCCTGGTTCAGGTCTACTGACCTGATATTTATTCATCAACTTTGCCATTGTTTTAAATTGGAAGATAAGCACCATTAATATTGCTAGGAGTCTTTGCTTTTTGCAAATTGTAGGTAAAATGTCTCCAAAAATGGCTTTGTTTTGGTGACAAAAGAATATTTAACAGAGCTTGTACACTTTATTTTTATTCTTCACTACTCTGGCACAGTGCTAGTTATAGGATAGGGTAGACACTTTTAGTAACTTCCTGGAATGATCCAAGTATTTTGTAAGACTAACCTATGATTCCATCATTATCATTCTTCACTTAACCATGTGTAAATAAATTTAAGACTTTAAGAAGTGCTTTATTATTTCAAGAGTTCTCTTTTTCTTATTGAACACATAGATCTGAATTTGAATTGTACATCCGTTGTTTCTTCACATTTATACCATAACTAATATTATTTAGTATGAAAATTTTGTCCTATGCTTATTTTCTTTATGTTTTTGAGGAGAGGCAGAGCTCCAGAGATTATGATTGGTCAGTTTCTTTCTTTCTTTCTTTTTTTAAGATTTGTTGATTTGAGAGAGACAGTGAGTGCACGTATGCAAATGTGCAGAGTGTGAGGAGGAAGGGAGAGAATCTTCAAGAAGACCCCCCCACTGAGTATGGTGCCCAAATTGGGGCTCAGGCCCATGACCCACGAGATCATGACCTGAGCAGAAACCAAGAGTCAGTCTCAACCAACTGAACCACCCAGGTACCTCATGATTAGTCAGTTTCTTAATCAGAAGGAAAGGAGAGTCTTGATCGTATATCTCATATATTTCCCCTGTGAGTGCAATACATTAAGACCTATAAAATAAAGGGAAAGTATCAAAGCAGTAGATGTTACATGTAATTTGTGTTTCCATGTGGATATATATTAATATATGGATTATATATACATGTATATGTGTATGTTTGTATGCATACATAGATATTCATAAATAATAGGGCAGACCAGCTGATTGGGACTACAGGTTGTACAAATCCCACATCTGGAATTTCTAAACACAACACATCCTCTGTTTCCCCATTATTTGTAGCCACTGATTTATCTGGAGATAGAAGTACTTCCTGAAAAAACGTGCTTGCCCTACGGCTCTATTGGCATATTTGGAAAACTGTGTGATATGGGATGGTTTAGACAACAGAAAGCAAATTTTAGGAGGAACTTTGCAACCCCAAGGAAAGAATTCACCCAAGGGAAGAAGTCTGATTCAATGACATGGGATCAGAGGGAAGTGAGGCCTTGGGAAGAACTGTGCATTTGAGAATAGCATGGTGGTTTCACTGAATCCACTCCAATCTGGCAATGCTTATGGGTAGATGCAGATCCCAGGGCGTTAAGGTTTGTGTGGAACCTAAAAGAGATGTGGCACAAAAGTATTATGTGTAAAGTAATTTTGCTGTGGGATCTATCTGAAGTATGGAGTCAGCATCTGCTTTATTAATCAGTAGCCTTGAGATGTTAGGGTGGTGTGAGGGCTGTGGAGCAAGTTATCAAGTTACAGGACAGAAGCCAGCAGCAGACTGAGGAGAGGTGTGGCCAGAGCACCAAGCAGTGACCTGAGTCCTGGGCTATGCCATGGTAGTAACACAAGCATGGAGCTTTGTGCAGCAATCTTTCAAGAGCAAGAAGAGGCCAAAATGAGCACTTAGAATATGGCTAAAGTATGAAGTAGAAGTGGCAGTAGGAACATTGACCAATATAAATCTATAAAAGTGATACTCCTAGAAAACAACCAGAAATATCAAAAGTGAATCTCAGAAGCTGACGCTGAGGCCCATGTGATTCAGTTGGGGCTGACAAGCTAGTTTGGGCTAGATTTGTCCAGAGAACTTTGTGTGAAACCACAGCTAGGTAGGCCTGCCATTTACAAAGAGAGAACATGTGAGTAACAGCTTATAAGCAGTATCAATATGTAATATAAATTTGGACATGCATATTGTAACACTCCACCAGAGAAAGCCAGTAAAGAGTTACCCTTGTTTCCCAATGCAAGTTAAACATGATTTTACTCTTTTTATTACTGTGATACTTTTTACAACATAAATTATAAAATGCTCATTGAATAAATTTATATCTTCTTATCAGAATCTTCCTTAGGAATGTCTCTATTCATGAGTTCTGGTAAAAAATTGCTTTTTTTATGTCTGCTGTGTCACAAGACTGGAATTTGCAGTTTATCTTTTCTTTCACTGAAGATAGTCATCTGCTTCTTATTTCTTACAGATTTCTCACACTGGACTATTTCTGATAATGATAACCTATTTTTAGGTATAATAATGATGAAAGCACTAAGATCCAGCATCAGCATTGACACAAAGGGGAATATGTATTAATCCTGGAGATAAAATTCATTTGGTTAATCAGATCAAAAGTATACCTTATAGATTCCTGTAGGCACATAGTGGTCTAATACAGTAATAGGTAAATATTTTTCTCCTTGACTATCAAATCTACAGAATTGGTATCAGCTTCCTGGAGTATTATGTTAAGAAAGAGGCTGAGGCTTGGTGACAAGGAATTGGGAATGCTTTTCTGGGAGTGCTAACCTAGCGGCTGGGAGGTTGTGGCTTCCCATATATTTGGCTATGCATTTGCCAGTTTTGGTCAAAAGTTTTCCTTAACTGATAAGTTTAACTGGTTTACTATCACTATATAGAATAATTATTTTTTGTTGTATTTTCCATAGTTTTACACAGTTTAAGTAAATGTCAGTTATTGTATGCAGCAAGCAGGAACTAAATTATGAGCATGTATGAATAAGATTCAATTTAAATGATATACTTGTGCAAGCAGGCTATATATGAAAACCAAAATTACACTTAGACTGCCTACAAGGAAGAGGAAAGGGATTCTGAAACTTAAGTATGTGGAGAAATTGTTCCTTTTTTTTTAAAATTTTTATTTATTTATGAGTCATAGAGAGAGAGAGAGAGAGAGAGAGAGAGAGAGAGGCAGAGACATAGGCAGAGGGAGAAGCAGGCTCCATGCACCGGGAGCCTGACGTGGGATTCGATCCCGGGTCTCCAAGATCACGCCCTGGGCCAAAGGCAGGCGCTAAACCGCTGCGCCACCCAGGGATCCCTGTTCCTTTTTAATAGAATTGCAGAAATATTTAGCAAATACAGAGATATTCTCAGAATTAGCTTATGCACTAAAAGCCTCATAATCCAACATGAAAGCATACATATTATTCAGAAACTGTATTTGCTTAAATTAGTAATTATATAATTACTAAAATTTTCTGAAGTGGTAATTATAAAATAATTAAAACCAATTCAGATATAGCAAAAGTATCTAGGACATGTCTACTTATTAGTCTTATAAAAATGCTGGAGACTTACAAAATTAGAGATTTAAAAAAAAGTTTTGATCTCAAAAAACACCTCTGAATTCATAAGGTGATGGATGAATTGCAGTTCTTCTTGGGCAATGTAATTAACCTTCTAATTTTAGGGGGTCACTACGATTTTGAGATTAAAGCTTTAGAAAATTTTATAATAGCAACATTTTATATTTGGATAGTGCTTTACAATTTGCGAAGTGTTAGTTATGTTTTCAGATACTTAACTTGGTAATATAAATAGGTCAAGTATTGCCTCCACTTTCCATTTCAGGCATCCGTGGCCCAGAAAGTTTAAATTAGTTACCCAGGTTCACAAAGCCAGTAAAGTTAGAAGTCAAATCCAAGTATTTGGGCTGTTACTCCCAAATCCTTCTTTTTAATGTTACATAATATATTCACGAAAAAAGTTTAAAAATAAAAATCCCTATAAGGAAAAATAAAATTTTATTCTTTTACTTTACTTATTACTCATTTGACAACCAGAAACTTGCTTTATTTATTTCCCTAATTAAATTGTCTTCTACCTTTTATGTAGCTGTTATTTTCAGCATTTATCCTAAAAAAAGTGGCATTTGAGAATTAATTATACAAGTTTTATTTAACAATTCCGTTGATCTCATTACTGGGTTAAATATAATCATTTTTTCTTTAACTGTATAAAATAGAACATTATAAATAAATTTTCATTGTGGATGTTAGTTTTTGCTGACAACAAATATTCAAACTAAAAGTTTTCTTTTACCTAAAAATGGAGAAGGATGGCATCAGAATTTACTTTCTTCTTAACTGATTTCTAATTAGTTGTCCCTGAGCACACAGGTCATACATAATTCATAGCTGTCTGTTGTCTTTTCTTTTTCTTCTTTTAAAGCTAAGTGCCTACTTCATTTAAAGATGAAAATTTGGATCATAAAACAGTGTCAGGGACATGGAAGTGAATGTAGGAAAAAGACCAAATTTCTCCCTGTTTGTTGTAAGTAACTTAATATTCTACAACTTAAGAGTAGTCATGTAAATAAAATAAAGATAATATAACTGGCTTTTTTCACTTGAAGTTCAAGATGATTTTTAAAATAGTTTTGTCAATGTTAAGTCTCACTCAATGAATCCTTTAAAATTTGAACTAGAAATACTTATAGCTGTGATATTCTTGGTCCCTTTTCCCATTTAAGGTGACTTTTTAGTCAGGATGTTGTGATTTCATTACACAATAAAAAAAAATCCTGCACTATTCAAGCACGTAAATGAAATGAAAACAAAATAATTTTGTATTAGTGTTTATCTCTTCTCCTCGAAACTCAGAAGGAAAAACTCTGACAATGAGAATCTACTAGCCAGTCCTGTGCTTTTAGTAATAAGTAGAATTTTTTAAAGATACATGCTAAATAACTGTTTTCATTTATTCATTTCTAAAGGATAGATCCAAGAATCTATTACAAACCCAGAAGAGCATGCAGGAAGAATGGGCCAGGTTGGGGATTGTAGCCAGCCATCTAATTACACAAATAGGTTCACAGCACAGTTGGGTCACAAATCATGTTTCTAAACTTAGGAGATGAATCTCCACCATAAATTATTGAAAAGCACTCTGTGGTGCTTCATTCTGCATTTCCCACAAATTAGATTACCGAGAGCCATAAAGCATCTTTAGAAAGTGTTTTCCTGGCTGTTTTAAAATTTTCCTTTATCATCAGTTATTGTCAACTTTGAAAACATCAGCTATAACTGGAAAACATGAAACCAAGGGATATAATAAAGAAGCGAGGAAATTATTCTTGAAAGAAACAGAAGCAGGTTTTTTATGTGTTAAGCAGGTATAACTTATTAATGAATATTTGTGGGTTTCTATGTCCCAAAATTCCTTAGATAAAAATGTAAATATGCATTATATAGCTCCCACATTTCATTTCTGCATTGATAATCTGTTGTGAAATAAGCATAGGTGAGCTAGAATAAGTTTTGTGAAGGTAATTTCATCCTATAATGTAATTAACCCACTTGCATGTTGTCACTAAGATCATATTTAGCTTCTGAGCTCATAATATTTTCACCACTTTCATTCATAAGATTCACAAACTTGAAAAAGGAGTCGGTGACAGATATTAGAAACTAGGATTATGAATGACACTGTACTAAGTTTAAGATGATTTGGCCACTCTGTTTAGCTCTTCTCTATGCTTTCCTCTCATTCTATGTTTATGAAATGCAAATAACAACCCTTTTTCTCCTCGCTAAGGCATTAATGAGTTTTTAAAAATATTAAGTCTGCAAAGAGCTCCATTTTGTTGATTGGTCCAAAGTATTGTTAAACAACCACCTCACCTAAACCAGTCAAAATTGTTTTTTAGGTTTTACATGGAATATGGAGCAATGTACCATTTAAGATCTCTCTGATTGCACATTTTAAAACGTCCAACTCAAACTGACTGACTGTAATTGAAAGTCAAATAATTGAGCCAAATATTGGCTCACAGCACTGAAAACCCTGAAATAGAACCAGCTTCAGATAGAGCTGTATTCCAGAGTCACAAAATGGTGTTCTTCATCCTCAGTTTTGCTGCCTATGGTATTGGCTTCATATTCAAGTTTTATGTTATAGCAAGGTGGCAGTAGAGCTCACGTGCCCACACTTTTTGAGATCTTAAGCTAGTAGGTAAAATGAGACTTCCTTTCCCAGGATTCCTTACAGATGATCATTGGATCTGAGAGATTCTGATTAGTTTGTATGTCCATGCCTCATCTTAACCCTTTTCTAACAAGCAAGGAGAGAATACAAGTGTTGTTTTTGTTTTGTTTTGATTTTTTTTTCAGAACTCAAAGGTATGTATGCAGTTCTGCTACTACTCCTATAGCATTTTGAGTGAACTGCTTAATGTTCATCCCATCAATTTCTACTGCCTCACCTTTTCATTTAGGATAAAATAGAAAGAATTGCCATTATGTGAAAGGGAAAAGGCTTTTCAAGGAATGAGTTGGGAAATAAAATTCATGGGATATTATGAAGGTATTTGTTTTTGAAATGTAGTTTAACATTTAAAATTAATTGCCACGTAATAGTTTTAAAAAGAATATCCTAGTTGAAAAAAAAAGAATATTCTAATTGTTCTTAGGCTGTTAGTGGTTTCTTTCTGATTTTTCCTGCTTGCCTTTGTGCAAGTGACTCATCAGAATTACAAATTGGTTGATTTTTGCATGTGGACCTTAATAGTCTCATAACTACATGTTATAAAAATCTGCTCTAATTAATTTTCACTCTCAGCAACTGGATTTGGGATCCTTTTTAAGGCATTAGTACATTTTAAAAAAATACTAAGTTTACCAAGAGCTCCGTTTTTATTGATTGGTCAAAAGTATTGTTTGCCTGGCTCAATGTGTTTGAACTCACAGATGTTCAGGTGACAAGAATTTTTAAATTGATTATCCTTCACCACTGGATAGGTCCTATTTTGTCAGATGGGAGCGAGACCTCTGCCATTAGAAGAGACTTGTCTGTGAAGTTTAACAGGACATATGTCTACACATAGATGCACACACTGACACTGAGGAGTATGGCACTTTTTCACTTGAAGATTGTGTATGGGCAGGCGTGCCTCACACCGGGATGGGTTTTATAAAAAATGTTAGGACTGAATTACATTTGTTGTGTTGTGACAGTTGCTGCTTAGCCATCAAAGAGTAGGTGCAGTTGTGCCGACAACTCCTTGGCATTCTGCCCCAGGGAAGTGTTACGTTATCAAAAGGAGCAGCCACTCTGTGTTAGTGTGCTGGTAATTAAAATGTGGACGTTTGACCATGATTCCCTGGAGAAAATGATCAAAAGAATATATTGAAATGAGAAACTTAAGTAGGCAGAGTCATGTCTAATGAGCGAGAGGAGAGCTCTTTTAGGCTTGATAACTTAGATGAGCATATGTGAAATATGGCTAATGTTTCTACAAGAACATGGTTACTAGGAAACTATGAGAAGTCCCCTAAATTATGTGACCTTCAAGATATACCAATAAATATAGAATTCAGATCACTTTTTGATAAAACTAGTACTAACTAACCTGCTAATATTTGTAATATCCTTTTGGTTTGTTTCCAGAGAACGTAAGATTTACTGTCTTTTTAAGGATTGGATACAAATTTTCCAAAACTGGTTTTTAAAAGCTCATAGACAATCCTATTGACTGAATTTTAGTTTCTCACTGCAGTCTTCTATATCATGGCTGAGGGTAGCAAAATCATATCTTGAGATAAAAAGATATTTGTTGTTTAGTTGGCCAAGATTTCAAAATAATATATATTAAATCCTTGACCTCCAATCAAAGCAGTAACAGAGAACTAAAGATGTTGACTCTTGTTTGCCACTCCCATGAAGGTTCCTACTAATCCTTATTTTCCTACCCCAGTAGATCTTACTCATTTAAAAAATTGAACCCATCATTAAAAATCTTTCCACAAAAAAATTCCAGTAATCTGTAACAAAAATTTAAGGAAGAAATAACAGTAAATTTTTTTAGGAAGTAGAGATCTAGTTTCTACCTGACAGAAGAATATCTGTAAGTTCAAACACAGTGAAGCCAGTTTAACAATACTTTTGATCAATTAAAAAAAAAAATGAAGTTCCATGTCGACTTACCATTTTTAAAACTCCTTCTATAGGTACTGTCTCTGGTTGCTACATTTCTTCCTAGGTAGAGCAAGACCTCATCCTGTTTCTTTGGTTTCTTTGGAGTTAAACTGAGCATGAGAGGGTAACTTTCCTTCCCAGGCTATTAGTCAAAGTTGTGGTCAGCACCAACTTTGGCCAAGACACGCCTGACCCAGTTCTGCCATGGGCTCCTGCTCACGGGTTGCTGTTAGGAGCTGGCACGAGTCTGAGGCATAGGGTTACCAGCTGAATAAGACTCTCAGGTTGGTTAGGTGTATCTTTGGGCCTTGGCATCTCTCCTTACTCTATCTATTTACTTCACCTCTTATCACAGGCCCCTGGATTCCTTTTTCTTGTTAGCTACAAGTGCCTGAAGTCTATTAATTCCTACAAAGTTTTAACAGATAAGTTAGACATTAAAGTGTTAAGAATTAACTCTCTTGCTCTCAGATGATTTTAAAATGATACTCTTGTGGGGTGGAAATTGGGTAGGAAAGCATAAAATTATATTAAAGTAGTAGAGTAAAAGAAATTTTCTAAGAAAAGGCTAAACAAATAAATAAAATTGCATTTTGGTAGTATATATGCTCAAATAGTGTATTTTTCAAGTTTTTTTGTGGGTACTGTTTTCTGGAGAGGCAGGTTTTTTTTTAAAAAAAACAGGTAAGATAAGCTTCAATTTACTGACTGTAATTGACTAATGGTAACCATAGAAAATGGCCCTTGGCTTCCAAATTTTGCTCCCTTGCCAGTGAATCAGCTTGCCTAGTGTGATGATTTAATTTTCACGGTGTTCAAATTACAAATTAACATTTGCAAGTGTAGATTTGGGGAATTGTGCTGAAGCCTAATAGAGTTCTCCAAGGATGGCGTGCCCCCTTGGGCTACATTGTATAACTTCCTTATTAAAATGAAAGGAAATTGCCTATTAGTTATCTTACAGCCTATCTTCCAGTCCTTATACTTGAGAATGGTATGCATTCATCTAATGTACAGAGTCTTCAAACCTCATAGATTTTCCTATTTCCAAATATTTTATTTTATTTTTTTAAAGATTTTTTTATTTTTTTTATTTATTTTATTTACTTATGATAGTCACAGAGAGAGAGAGAGAGAGGCAGAGACACAGGTAGAGGGAGAAGCAGGCTCCATACACCGGGAGCCCGATGTGGGATTCGATCCCGGGTCTCCAGGATCATGCCCTGGGCCAAAGGCAGGCGCCAAACCGCTGCGCCACCCAGGGATCCCTCCAAATATTTTAGATCTCAGTTTGCACCCCCTTACGAAGAAGTTAACTTGAAATGATTAGGTCAACTGTATGTTTGCTTCTGATAATTGGAGTAGCTCATGAGTACAAGGTGTAATTCTAGCCCGTCATCTCTGTGGTACTCTTCTTCCTAATAACACTAGCACTTGGGCTTGCAGTTTAACATTTGTGGAATTAGAAAGAGAACAAAGCTTTTGACAGTAGCCGGGCTTGGTTGCAGGGCAGAAGAGACAATTGTTTGCTCAATTTTATAGAATTGTGTGAAGTTACTATATATGACAGCTGCGTTTGGGGGCAGAGTTCCCAGGTTTCTATATTTTATGGTTTTCAATTTCATTCTATGGTGTCAAGGGTGGATTTTCCCGAACTAATAGAAAAATGAGAAAGGCTACTAGCTTTTCTTGTAAAGTAGATTGAGCAGAAAAATTGTAAAAAATCCCAAATGATCTACTGTGACTAACATGTCAACTCAACTTGTTTAATGGACTCTGGAAAATAAACAATGGTTTTTAGAGAAGAGTGAAAAAAGCCAAAAAGAGAAAATTAAATTAGTGGCACTCTTTCTGTGGGGAGCTCTATTAGCTGTGGAAAAGAATAACAAAGTCAAAGTCTAACAAAAAGGTGTGTGTGTGTGTGTGTGTGTGTATGTATGTATGTGTGTGTACGTACATATACACATACACTTCTCTCAGACACAAAAGGACTTTGTGGTCAGAAAAAAATTCGAGTCCTAAGTACTTGGTGAAATGCTAGAAACTAAACCCAAATTGATTTCTAGAATGCAAATTATCTTTTCTTGACACAGATTGATCCTATAAAATTATAAAATTCATGAAATTTAAAAATAAAAATGAGTTATGCGGTGCTGAAGTAGACACTGGTAATTTTAGTTAAGTATAAATTAAAGTGATAACAAAGAGGACTTTTAATGAAAGTGATTCTTATGCATTGGAGGATTTTTAAATGTTTTGTTCACAATTAACACAAGAGACCAAAAAAGCTCAAAAAGTTTTAGTTAAATCCAATATTTCCTAAAATGCTTACAGAATTGTAACCTAGTAATATGACATTTGTGCATGATCTTGTTAGCAGCAGCAGTGTTATGCCCTCTGCTATCGGTTTATAGGATTCCTATTTTTTATTGTACAAAAATACTCAATTGGTACTAGACAAAGCAACCATTTTTTCTTTCGTCTTATTTTTTTACTGGCTAATTTGAACTGGAACTGCCACTTTGTTAGGACACATTGCCCACTTGTATCTCCAGGGCAGCATCTAAAGAGACATCCCCCTAGTTATTTTTTAAAATATTTTTATTTATATATTCATGAGAGACACAGTGAAGTGAGAGAGAGAGGCAGAGACGCAGGCAGAGGGAGAAGCAGGCTCCATGCAGGGAGTCCGATGTGGGACTTGATCCCGGATCCCAGGATCATGCCCTGGGCCAAAGGCAGACACTCAACCACTGAGCCACCCAGGCACCTGCCCTCCAGTTATTTTAATATCAGTTTCATTGCATTACTGATAGAAATTTTTTCATAATCTTCTAAAAAATATATTTTCTTATTTGATTTTTGTTCCCCATTAACCAAAACCAAATCATCTGTGATTTGTTTTATTTGGAGAACTTACCAGTATTGTCTAACCACAGGATTAAGTGGAATTGAAGCAATTTTAGCAAGAGCAGTCTCTCAGGCAAAAAAAAAAAAAAAAAAAATGGCTCTCCTTGCCCATTTGTTGCTTACAAAGTACAATGAAGACTGGATGAAAGGTTTTTACAACTATGGTTTGAATGCTTGTGACTTTCTTGTTTTGTTTAAGAAAAAGTAATAAAATTTGAAAAATATTAAATTATTTGATTAAAAGATTATTTGTGATAACTGAAACTATGTTTAAACTAATATGGCTTTAGTCAGTTTTATATGATGTTGATGATACTTCACAGTAGGGGATGTTGTGTTAAAAATCTTAAATAAATTATCTCATTTTTAATGCTCCCAAGTGTTGTTATATTAGGATGAGAAAAACTGAGACCTGGAGAAGTAGAGTATGGTCATTATATTAGGAAGTGGTTTTGTTTGACTAAGTACTTAGCATTATCATTCAATACTATCTATTTATCATTGCATCTAATATTAGCATTTATAAATTTTTATTTATTTATTTGAAAGAGAGAGAGAGCATGAGAGAGAGAGAGCACAATCCAAGGGAGAGGCAGAGGGAGAAGCAGACTCCCTGCTGAGCAGGGAGCCCAACACAGGACTCAGTATCAGGACCCTGGGATCATGGTGAGCCAAAGGCAGACACCCAACAGACTGAGCCACAGAGCACCCTACCTAATCTTAGCATTTAAAAAAGAATAGGCTGGAAATAAGAAATTTGTCATAAAAAGATATATCTTAACATTTCAAGTAATGATGTTATAGCAATTCCATATCCACAGTCACCCCCCAGCATTTAATCTGTCCCTGATAGATTATTTGTTGCAGTCTCTTACCCTTTTTCTCATATCTAGGCTTCCTTTCTTCATCCATTCTTTATATATATATCTGCATAATAAAATTCTTCTGATACCAGGTTCACCTTATTATTGTTATTAACAAGTGCTGATAAATGTCAGGACCTTTTTTTTAACCAAAAAAAAAAAATTAATAATAATAGTAGTAGAGTAAAGCCCATATGCAGAAAAGTGCTCAGTGAACATATTCTAGTTATAATCCCACAGATGAAAAAACAGCATGATGCCAGCAATGTAGCAATGTAGCAATGTAATGTAGCAATCAAATGCCTTCCCAATCCCTGTTCTATCCTCTTCCCTATAAGTAACCTCTGCTGTGATTTCCATCAATGTCATTTCATTTCGCCTGTTTTTATACTACACATACATGGAATTACATGGTATACATTGTTTTTCATGCCAAGTTAAGTTTGTGAGATTCATCCACCGTGTTGTTTTCACTTTAGTTTGTTAATATTCGTTGTTCTATCATATCCACTCCATCATGATATCAGAATTAATTTACCCAATCTACTGTTGATAGATATTTTGGTTGTGTCCAGTTCTGACCAATTATCAATAACACTGATATAGAATATTCTTGCTCATGTACCTTGAGAATAACTTTTTTACCTTATGAATTGTTGTGACATAACATATGAGTCCATTGAAAGTTAATACTCAATGTCAGACAGTTTTCCAAAGTAGTTCTATCAGTTTATAGTCTTACTGGTGTTGCATGAGAGTACTGGTGCCTCTACTTCCTTGTCAATATGTGGTGTCAACTGTCTTTGTAATTTTAGCATGCCAGTGGATGCATAGTTGTGGTTTTAATTAAAATTTCCCTGAAGATTCCTAAAATTATTGAAGAAAGAAATTGAAGCTACCATTTTTATTTATGTCTGTTTTTCAGTTCTTCTATTTTCTAAGATTTTTATTTCTGTGTTCATTAATGAAGCTAGTTTATAGTTTTCCGGTCTTGAAATCCTCTAGTTAGATTTGGTATAAGATATATCTACATAATGAGTTGGTCAGTATTTCCCAGATTTTCTATTTCTGGAAGAACTTAGTGTTATTTCTTCTTTGATTTTTTAGCACAGTTTACTGCTGAAGCATGGACTTTTCTTTGTGGAAAGATTTTAATTATGGGTTCAATTTTTAATGGTTTTATAACTATTCAGTTTTTCTTAGTTATTCATGTATCAGTCTCATATACTTTGCCTTTCTAGGAATTTATCCATATTATTAAAATTTTTCCTTTCTGTTTTCTTAACACAAAACCCTTTTTAATATGTTTGAAGTGTTTAGCTATGTTGTCTTTTATCTTCCTTTTTTATTTTGTGTATTACAATCCGATATTAGTTTACTTATTTTGTTGTTCAAATTATTTTTAGCTATTAGGAGGTATAAATTTTTAAATATCTGTTTTTCTGGTTAGAATATAAACTCCGTGAGGATGGATATGATGTCTGTTTTACCCCAAAAGGTTAGCAAAGATCCTGGCATGTTGTAGAAGTCAATATGTATTTCTCACAAGAATCAATTCATAAATGATGAATGAATGGAATCTGTAATAACCTTATTTGGTGCTTAAGGATTCCTGGGTTATCTTCATCTTTAAAGAGTTTGATTATTTTTCATTTCCTCTGAGCCTCCAGATAACTATATAGGTGGGAAACAGATGATACAAAAGTAAATTTAAAGCAAATCTCTGTATTGTCACTAGATGTGTTTAGAAAGATGAGATAATTGTTACCTTGGGTATCTGTCTTATTCTAGATTTTTATTTGTGCTTCTTAGTTACCCTGCTATTCCCTCAGGCTTTATAATAACCCACTCTATATTGATTCAGACTCAAACATAGTCGTGTTTAGTCCATAGGTGACGTTGGAGTTTTTCCATAGGTGACCACCAGGTTTTTGTAACTTCTAGTTTTACTTCATTGGCCAGTGTGACTAAATCAAAACTTATGAAAAGGAGCTGAGATTTTTGTTTGCCAGGCTACTTATATAGATGTGATGTGATGTGGTGTGGTGTGGTGTGGTGTGTGGCGTGGGGTGTGTGTGTGTGTGTGTGTGTGTATACATCAGAATAATGTTAGCTTACTATAATAATCTGTTACTTTCATTCTGGAGAAAAGCAGCACTACATTTTCATGTTCAAATTTGGGAACTTCTCACTATTATTCACCATCAAGTACAATCAAAGAGCAATTTTAAATGTCATATTTGTATATGCTATTTCTGGGAAACACCAGATATAATGTTATTTTAGGAAACTGTAGGTTGACCTTGAAAGACTTACATTAACAAGGAAAAAAAAAAGCACATTTTAAAGGGTGACACATCTAACAAGGAGCTTAAAAGAGCAAGAGAAAGTGTGTAGGTGTTCAATAGTAACAACCTAATGGTACTACATTGTATTTCATGAATGAGGGCAATTCACAAAGTTCCCACAAATAGGACCTATGTAAGAACATAACTGTCTATAGCTATCTTTATCATTCATTCTATCAATATTTTACCAGTCCCAACTATGTACCAGACTGGATCCTGGTTGCTGTGAAAATTAAAATGAGCAAGTTGCATTCCCTTCCAGTGTATATCTCAGTTTCATGGGGGGAGAACTCAGAGTGTATTACTCATTTTATTTATTTTAGAACTAATGAATTATAAGTAACATCAGCTTTGAGAATATAATAGTGTCACCTATATATGTGTCTTCTTGCATTTAATAAATCAGTTACAAGGAGGACTAGAAGGAAATATGTCTGAAATGTAACCAAGATGATCTCTGTGTGTCACTAATTAGTAGTTGTTTTATAACTGCTCATTGGTTTCTAAGACAAGTATGTTATTTCTTTCAACTCAGGAATCAAAAAATAAAACATCACTGATTTTAAGCTAGTATAATTTGCAAGGATAATAATCATTATGTTTCCTTGAGTATCTATGCCTGACACGTTATGGAGTTTTCTGTTTCTTAGTATTAAATTAAAATTATTTTTTTTGAAAAATTACTAAAATGTAGCAATAGAAGGAGCTTTCAAAAGAGACATTAGATAGCCTGCCTGAGAATCTCTCAAGGCATGGGTTGACAAACTTTTTCTATAAAGTTTTAGATAGTAAATATTTCAGGTTTTGTGGTCCATACAGTCTCTGTTACTATTCACCTCTACTTTTTAATAGGAAAACAGTCATCAAGAGTGTGTAAACAAATGGGGTTGTCTATATTCCAATAATATTTGGAAAAATGGGCACAAGGGTTACATTTGCCATAGTTTGCTTAACCCCTCATGTACAGCATTTGTCAACAGTGCAAAGATCTGGTTCTCATACCTCCCAGAATCAGACTCCAGAGAGATAAACCCTTGGAATCTGCATGTTTACTCAGTTGCCATTATTATTACTATTTACTATTTATTTTGAGAACTTTCATGTCCTTTACCTACCAGAATACCTCAAGCAGGGATTTGTTTCTACAGTATCCCTAAGGAATTTCTAGGTAGCTTGATTACTTTGAAGTTTTGGATCATATGCTTATCAGGTGGAGCCTCTATTTCAAATAATTGACAGAAAAAGTATGTGGGCAAAATTTCTGTTTAGTCAAAGTCTAAAAATGAGAACTCAAAGAGAACAAGGACCTTTTCTTTCCTGTTTACTTCTGTATTTCCAGCTACTGAAAATAGGGGAGGTGACTGGCAGAGGGTAAGAGGGTAGATTTTTTGATACATATTTGAAGATTAATTGAATGCAGTTTTGGTGTAATGTTGCCCTACATCCAGGTGGCCTCACCATCCTTGTATTTGATATCCAAGCAATTGAGTCTTAGCCACAGCTTTGCTGCTTTTTACACAGTACCTTTTGGTTTTATTACTCTTTCGAGTAATTTGGGGGTTATGTCCTGCCCTCAAGTTTGTTGTTGTTCTGACATACCAGATTCCAAAGCAGGATGACATTTATAAACATTGATAATGACATTCACTAAAGATTTTTCCACTCTCAGCAACAGAAATCAATATGGCCAACTAACCAAGTATATATTAAGAAAATGAATTAGGTGAAAACTCATTAGCAGGTGTCTCTGGACCTTCTCTCTAGAATGCCATCCAAAAACAACTCAGCTCCCAACATTTTTCCACCTCTGGGCCTTTGCACATGTTGTGTTCTGTACTGTTTTCAAATTCTTGGAGAGAGATTGAGATTTGCTCACTAAGGTCAGGTGCCTGCTCTTTAGTTTTATTACTTGGTCACTGGGTTGGGGGTACCATTATGTAACCATCCCATGGAAAGAAAATCAAAGACTATTACCAGAAGGATGTGGGAGTGGGATAAAGAGATGCTCGGAAGACTCAAGTAGTTTAGACATGCTAATTTGGGTGCCTTTTAAAAATAACCTGTAAATGACTGTTTGGATTCTGGTTTTCTAAAGCCCATCCCCTTTTTTAAAATTCTGCTACTAACATAAACCAGACTGAGACCTCTAACAGGTCCATGCCAGTACTTCTGTCTATACTGCTCCTCTGCTGTGCATGGTGCTCTGTAATTGCTACAGATTTCCTCTAGACCTGAAGATTTGATTTGAAGCCCTGCTTTAGCTGCTTTTTGCTGGGAGATTTGATTTTCAGTCCTGTTTTTGCCTTTAGATTATATTTATTTATACTATCTATCCCTGCCTACTTCCAAGAAAAGATTGTTACTGGCAGTTTTCAAATCAAATTCCACAGTAAGAAATGGCACAGATAATATTCAGACAGCTTCCTCTAATCTAGTCACCTCTGGTTTTGTCTCTGATTAGCTGCCACCCAGACAGGCACTGCCCCAGCATGGGCCGGGACCTGCTCTGCAGTGGGAGGGCTCTTAGAATGGAGTTCTTTCCCACTTAAAGCCACACCACCCCATACCCGATCCTTTAAACTCTCTCTCTCTGTTCAGTCAGGGTGCTCTACAGGAATTGCTCTTCTGTCCAAGATCATCTTCTTTCCCTTGGCCACTCCTTTCTGTGCTGCAGTTCCACTGGCCATCATTCTGCTGCAGACACACAGAGACCTATTCCCTTTGTCTGGAATATGCCTTTCCCACATGTTTACAAGACTTGCTTCTTCATATTTTTTGGATCTCAGCTCGAGTGTCCACTTCCTTAAAAGAGATGCCTGCTCAGTACCCTTTCTAAATGGTCCATGCTGGGCATGTGAGTGACTCAGCAGTTGAGTGCCTGCCTTCGGCTCAGATTGTGAACCTGGGGCCCTGGGGCGCTGGGGTCCTGGGGTCCTGGTATAGACTCCTGTATCAGGCTTCTTCCTCTGCCCAGGTCTCTGTCTCTCATAAATAAATGAAAAAAATCTTAAAAAAAAATAATCCATGCCTCCAAAGTTACTCTATATCCTATTACCATGTTTTATTTCAGTGTTGCAGTAATCACTATCTGGAATACCACTTCTTTGTGTACCTGTGTTTTGTTTTCTGCCCCCACAGTAGAATAGAAGCTCCATGAGAGCATGGGTTTTGTCTTTAGCCTATCCCAGATGTTTCGAGTAATGCTTGGACGTACTGACTAGGTGCTCATTGAACAAATGGATGAATGAAGGCCAGTTTGCAATTTTCAAACTATCTTTGAAGCACAACCACTCCTACACATAGCCACCTAGACAGATGCACCCATCTAAGGCATATCAAAGCCAGGGAGAACAAAGTTAACCAATCAGTATCTGGGTTGTGGGAAGCCAAGATCACTGGACTAGCTGAATCTTTGCTCCCAGAAAACAAATACCCATTCAAAGAAAGGAGCCGGGGATTTGCCACAACTTTTATACTTGTGCTCTTGGGTCACCCTTTCTCATTATCTCTGCTAGCTCTGTGTTTGCAGAGCTCAGCAGATTATTTTACTGGGCTGAGAGGAAACAACATGTGGTGATTATGATGGAGCCTTAGCATAAGGCATACATCCCTTCCACATTAACTCAGACAACTTATTTTTGCCTCATCCTTTTGTAAGACTCAACCAATTCCATTTTCTGCTCACTTGACAGGACCTATATACACGTCACCCTCACCTATCTCTACAGGACAGTAATTCATCTCCACTCATATCCTTGTGCATCTGGGTCTGAAAACTGCTGCATAAGTCAAGCTATAGCATAAGCTACCAAAATGACTTCTCATCTTTTTTTTTTTTTTTTTAAGAGTTTTATTTATTTATTCATGAGAGACAGACTGGGACTCAGTCCTAGGTCTCCAGGATCAGGCCCTGGGCCAAAGGCGGCGCTAAACTGCTGAGCCACCCGGGCTGCCCAAAACGACTTCTGATTTTGTAAGGAGAAATTGATTTAGAAAATTCTGAGGTGAATGTGATACCAAAAGATGTGTCCAGTTTTATCTGGCAACCTTGATTTCCCTCCCCCAATAGTTCTTCTTGGACAACATTTGTAATTATTCATAGCTATTGTAATATATCATTGGTTTACTTCTCACTGATTAGAGCTTTGTTATAATGTTTTCCTTAGAGCTTCATACTAATGGATCAACATGTTGGTGAAATTATTTCCAGCAGTTTAAAATGGTCTTTAAAAATATCAAAAATGGAACTTTTTGACCTCTGTGGATAGAGTCTAAGAGGGATCTTATGCCACATTGGCTGTGTCATAAATAACATAAAGTAATAAGAAGGTTCCTGTATAAATTTATGGTGTTTCGCACGTATCACTTAAAATGCAGAAATAAAATAATTAGGTCTTAACTCTGAGGCCCTAGTGCTTCTCAGCTTCGTATCCTGTGTTATTTTAGGCCTTCTAAGAAGACATTGAGGAAGGGGATGGCAACCCAATATTTGCCTGGGGAAGGCTATTTTTATCTTTCTGTCAGACACTGATATTGAGCCTTGGTAATATCTCTAATGACTTTTTTGTGGATGCATGTATGGAAACATTCTGTGTAAGTTAAATTCAATTTTAAAACAGCAACATACTGTGGCACAATGATTAAAATTGGTGAGTCTACATGTAAGTTCTTTGCATGATTCTTACACCTTTTCTGTCAGCTTTAAAGGATCTAAATAAAATATTGGACAAAACGTCAGGAACATTTGAGGCAGAATTGTGCTTTCCCCCTGCAGGTAAGCCCCCTCAGCTGCCCCCGCAGTGTCTGTTTTCCTCTGGGAGACTTTAGCCACAGTATTTTTGGGGGAAGGAAGGTTCTGCTAAGCTGATGAAATCAGACACCTAGGGAAGCGAAATTTGGAGAAATAAAGGTTGCATCTAATTGTTAGAATGCATTAAAATGATACTGAGGAAGTAACATTTTATAACCATAGAATTTTAATATAGTCCTCTATTTATACATATTTTATTGTCTTTGAATGACAATTTTTTTTCCTTTAGGGCAGTGAGGGAGCAGACTCATCACCAAATTTTAATAAACATTTACATTCTCACATAATTTAAAAGCAAGTTTGAAATAGATAAAGATTATTCTGTATGTTTACGTGGAGCTGAAATTCATATTATCTCATTTCAGGATGTTAGAGAACTAAAAGCAACACTAGAAACCTGAAAGTCAGAGGCACAAAAACAGTGATATTTAACATGATTCATAGCCAGAATCTGGAATGCTCAGAGGAAGAAAAACGAGTTAAAATGCTACTGGTTAGATGGAGAAAGGAGGGGAGGCAGAGACTGGAAAGGAAAGGAGGGAGGAAGAAGAGGAGAGAGAAGGTGGGGGAGGGGAAAGGACAAAGAAGCAAGGAGTTAAAAAAAGAAAGGTAAAAAAGAAAAGAATGATCAACAGAGAGGGAAATCTATTAAGACACAGTGTGCAAATACTGCTGTCTTCACTTTGTGGGAAGTGTATTGTGTAATTGAAAGGGAGTCGAATAAGTGTTAGTAGAATTTTAAAATAACGTTCATCATGTGGTGTGAATTTACCCTGTGGGTTTTGTGGAAGCTGAAGCTGTGAGCAGGGTCAGTTTCGGTGTCATGATCAGGTTGAGAGCCCTTTGCCCAACAAAACTTGGAAGGATCTTGCTGTGGTTAATGGCCAGGCCTGGCTCTTCCCCACCCAAGGAAGCTGCTGCCTTAATAACAAATCTCTGAAAATGGACCAAGAGCCATTTCCTCTTCTGGTCCCTGCCTCTGAACCCACACAAGCGTCCTGTCACCAAATGTTCTGCTTCTAGAAGTAGTACGCAACAGTTCTGTCTATGGAATGAGTGAGTTAAATTCTGAGTCATATTTTTGTGGAGATGTAAGAGTTGATTTTACGGAGAATGCCAAGCTTCTTCAAAGCGAGGCTGTGGATAAATATTTTTAGTTACCTATGTCCCTATGTCCCTGGAGATACCCTATTATCATTATCAGAAATTTTTGGTATTATTTTAGCAAAAGGTTCATTTTGTAGCTCCTCATAATGCAAAGGTGGCAATTGGACATTAAATCAATGCTTTAGCTGTCAGCATGGAGATGCTTTTTTTTTTCTTCTAATTTTACTAACACTTTAGCCAGTCACCATGCCTCCCCAGTCCATGCAGCTGCATAATTATACATCAGATCTCCAAAATGAATTAGTTTATTTTTAAAACAGCTAATTGCCTTAGTGGAGTCATGTTTTACCAGAAGCACAAAAGGGCTTTGTTCATTGCAGGGAAATTTTCTTCTGGAATGACTGTGTTAGGCTCTAGCTTCTGTAATGTCACTCATAAACAACAAAATATCAGCAAAATCCACCAAGATTACTAGTATTCCAGAGCATCGCATTGTGATTTCAGTATTATTTCCTCTGCATGTAGCTCTATGTGATCTTAAAATTAAAATGTCCTTACTTAGGAATGTCCTGTGATACAATGATATGTAATAGAGTCCCTTTACATGTGTATTTCCTATAGCACAGTTTAGGTCTCATCTCCTGAAACTCAACTACGTATTTATAAAGCAAACGTCCCATTGCATGTTTGGTTTCCATTATGGATAACGGGCCAGTTCTTTGAGATCAAGAATTCTATACAGCCCAAACTCGAACTTTTAAATTTTGATTTTGGATGCTATTGAATTTAAAATAGAAGAATGTATCACATTTAAATTATATCACTCTGCAGGGCTAATGTTTATAGAAAACTCTGATTAAAGATTGTTTGGAATAGGTACCATATCAACTACAAATGTCTGTTAGCATGTCAACTACAAATATCTGTTAGCATGTCCCCACAGGATGGCATTACTTTGGCAAATTCATATCAGTGATGCCTGCAAAGACAAATGGATTCAACCAGAATGCCAAATGAATAGTCTCAATGAAAAGTATTACTCCAGGGGACAATACCCTCATGACCTCTGACCAGAAAATTCTGGGAAACCAGATTATAATTAGAAGGATGATGGCAGAATGTTGACTGAAACCCATGCTTGTTAGTTATATGGTTTGAATGTTTAATAACATGACTGGATGGATCTGCCCCTGTGAAACCCAGATGTGGCAAGACCACCACAGAGAGCCTCGGATCTGTCCCCAAAGCCAATAGAACAGGATCTGAGCTTTGTTATATTTCCCAAAAGGGCAAATTTAACTCCTTTCATTCTAAGATTTAAAGCAGTAGTGTTTTAGACTGATATAGAGTAAGAGAGGAGAGCCTAGAGAATACCACACAGTAAAACATCATTTTTAAAAAATCCCCCTTAAATATCTTATTTCTTCCCCAATATTCCTCCCTAGCAGCCAATAACCTTATCTCTCTTTTTTGTTGTTGCTTTGTTTTCTCATTCTTTGTCCACACAGCCCCTGGAATATATTGTATTTTTTTGAACAATTAAACTCTGGCTCCAGTTTTGTATTCCCACCAAGAAAAGCAAAGCCTACAGTTAGCTAAACCCTTCTTTTGTTTTCAAAGTTTTGCTACTTAAGGTTGCCGCCTGGAGATATCATCCGCCATGCCAAATTGGTTTTCAAATCGTCACCTAATAATTCCTAGGAAAACATTCTGCTGCTAGGAAAACTAGGACTTCCTATTCCTAATTATAGGAAGTCACCAGCGTCTGGGGCTGAACACCCTGTCTCCAGAGCAGAGCTTACTTAGGTGGATGCTGATAGTGTTCAGTGCTGTGCTCCATGCTTTCTCTAACTCCAAAGATAGTAATAACATCCCTTCTGATGCATCTTTCATTCAGTAGCTTAAAGTAATTAGTTATCTTGCAGTCAGTTCCCACTAATATCTTGAGTTCCCCAAGAACTTGAAAGTAAGGGAAATAATTATAGCCTCTAAGAACTGAGTTGGACCACATAAACTGATAGTTTGACAATTGACAATAGGTAGCTAAAAACTGTCTAGGGAATCCCAATAGCCAATGTGTCAAAATTTCTAATCCAAGGCTGGCAGAGGAGTTCATTAGTTTTACGTATAAATAAGCAAATTAAACCAGACTCATCCGTATGTATTTATTTCAGGAATCAAAAGACTATATTTACAAAACATGATTGAGATGGGGTATTTATTAAGGTCAAATTGTGTTCATATGGAGGAGATTCTTTATTAGTAAAATACATCTTTGTAGTTGAAGAGCTTTAAAATGGTCTCAAAATTCATTGCCAGTCACACTTCCTAGAGTTCATGAATCTTCAAAACTTAAAACTGGTGAGGGTCTTATCACAACAGATTACAAAAGTATGATTTTTGGAACTTAATGTTATGTTGTTTTTTTTAATATTTACACTATTCTTAAATTACATTGATCTCAAACATTCATGAAAATCAAGAGAAACTTAGAATAATTATAAATTTTCTTTGTTCTCTTAATAACCTTTCACAGAGCATACCTATCTTCTGCCTTATCTGATATATTTATTCAGATATTTTAAATAAGTTTCAGTAGTTTTATTTTGTTAAGTTAAAATATGTTTGGCTATCATGACTGTTTCTGCATTTAATGGTTCTTGCTTTTGAAACTAGAGACAAAGATCAGTCAATACTTTAATTGCCTGAAGGCTATCAACAGACATGAAGCTTTCCTTAAAGTAGTTATCATCTTTGAAAAAGAAACTGTACTTTTAAGTGCAATTTATGCATTTACTAATTCTATGCTGCTCTCTCAAGATGATGGGCTGCACATTAGCTCTTTCCTTTTATGTTTCATTACTTAATTTGGAAATCAACTTTTATTTCAGGTGCCATAGTAATTTCTCATTGTTGATAGCAGAATTACAATGAGAAAAATCTTGAAAAGAATACATTTAGTTTAAATTAAGCAAAAAAAAAAAAAAAAAAAAAGGAAGAGAAAGATTTAGCCAAGATTCCGCTTAGGATTTTATGAAATTTAGTTGCCTTAGAAAACACAAAATGTTGCCACTTCAAATGGCAATTTCTTCAGAAACTCTCACCTGCATTAAATGAAATGTTTGTGACAAAATAAACTTACACTGTCAATGTGTAAGAGTTCTTATTATTCAGTAGTCTTATTAATCTTTGGTATTATTAGATTCAGTTTTTGCCTATCCCTTAGATTTATAACTATATTTTCTTAGGAATCAATTTTTTATTTCCTGGTTATTAGTAACCTTAAACATGTTTTATATATAGAGTGTACATGAGTGTTTCCTTTTCACTGAATGCTTATTTTTATCTTTTGCCTACTTTGTTTTGGTTTGTATCTTTTCTAACTGCTTTGTAAATATTATTATATTCTGAATACTAATCACTGGCTGATTAAATGTGCTGTAGATGTTTTCTTTCAATGTATCATTTTTTCCTTTTATAATGGTTTGTTTGCACAACACATTCTTATGTCATATTTATCAATATTTTTTATAATGGCTTCTGTTTTTTGTCTTACTGAACATTTCAATCCCTAATTTGAGGATTTGAACATACTCTTTTGCAGTTTTTTCCTAATTTTTTAAAAATTTTACTCTTCATATATAGATCATTAATCTACTTGAAGTTAATTTTGTGATTGTGTGTGTACATGTGTGTGTAATATAAAGATCTAATTTCTAGGTCTATAATAATTTAACATACAGAACCAACTATCTTAGCACTGTTAATCGAAGATCTCCCCTTCTCTGTGGTACTAGAACTGCCATATGTTTTTATAAATAAGTGGGACTACTCTTTGTTGCTTTATTCTGTTAAGTATTAGTTTATACTTGAACCAATAATGCATTCTCTTCATAATAGCTCACCAGATAAGTCTTAAAGGATAGTGCACATGCCCAGCCTTGTTCAGCTGTTGGTTCATAGCAAGATGTTCTTCCTCTAAGGCCCCCTGAAATGCAGCCCTTGCCCCAGGTGCTCCACTTCTCTCAGCATGGGCTCGGCACCACTCCTCCATAAGAGTCCTAGCTATTGTTTTGTGCGTTTATCCATCCACTGTGACAGCCTCTGGCCCAGCTGAACGGTAGCTTTTGGTTTTGGGGGGTTAGGGTGCAAAGGATCCAACTTATTTCCCCAACTCACAATTATTTCCCCAACTCACAATTTTAAATGTGAATGATAATGATGATGATGAAGATGGTAAGCTACAAAATAACATAGGTTTTGAGCAGTTTGCTTGATAATCCTATCACCTCATAAACTTGTTAGCATATTAACAGAATTTGAATTTTCTCTGGAATATAATTATTGTGTTATAGCTGATGTGCTATGGCATGCATTGTAATAGCCTGTCATTTTCCTCATGGTGTTCAAAAAGTATAAATAAAGAACTTAACCTACTTAATATTACTTTGGGGTTGGTGACTCAAATGCATATTCTTAACCAAATACTGCTGTGAACTACTGAATGCTATGCCACAGTTCTATAAAGTCATACCTGGCTCTTTCTACTTTGAGTAATGGTGTTTTTGTCTCCAGTAGTCATATTTTACCCCAGCATCCATTACAAAACCTAGAAAATGTCTTTTTAATGCAAGGCTTCAGAAAGATCAGAAAATGATTTAACGTGCATTAATAAACCATACAATGATTTATCTTATTATTAAACCAAGCAAAATTATATTTGACAAATGATGACTTTTGACATGAATCTTCAGTTCCTATCTCATCTTTACCAGTTGGAGCCAAATCCAGCCTGGATTTCTTGTCTTGCATAGCCTGAACCCCAGAGTTTCTGTTCTGAATGGGCCATATTATGGCATGATGGTCTCTGTCTGGTTGTTACTTCCTTATGTCAAGACCTTGCTACTGTTTGCAGAAAAATGATTGGTCTCTGTGTCTGTAAGTGCCTGTGGGTCATGTTAAGTGCCAAGTCTTCACCAGTACCATTTTTAAAAGAAGTTAGTTTTCTTGCAGTAAGTTCATCAAATGCCTTTTGCAAGTTGTGTATTCCTGGGGTACCATCAAGTAGCCAAGAGCCTCTTTAGTTCTGACCCTGCTCTGCTTTTTCTCTGTAAAGTTAGAGCAACAAAAACAGATTCTATTCTTTCTGGCAAGAAGAGAAGGAGTCTGAACTGGTAACAGGCGCAGAACTGTGGACCCCAATGTTTTATAGTAGATGCCAGCATGCACAGTGACACTGTTGCAGGGTGTCTCCTATTGCCACAGTCCAGGGTTATCTTTTTCGCTGTTTTCCCCCATCTGGATATTTCTGTGCATTTTCATTTTGATTTCTGTTGTCTCCCAGCACTAAGTACTGGAAATGTTATTCTGCTATTCAAATATTAGGAATTGCTGTGACAAAAGGATAAAAAAATAGTATTGGAGGATTAAAAACATGAATTATGAAAGAATATGATTCTTTCATAATACTCCTTCATAATTATGGAAGAATAGTATTCTTTCCTAATTCATGTTGAGCCCTTATTTATTTTATCTTATTATTATTATTATTATTATTATTATTATTATTATTATTATTTGGAGCAGTATGGCATATTTTTAAGGACACAGTGCTAGGACTCAAAGGCCATGTCTATTCCCGGACCACAAGATTACAGTTTACAAAGTGAACATTAACAGCGAGGTGTGCCTGGTCCTATAGTTCTCAGACTTTCGTTACACAGAGTCCCTACTGGTCCTGCTCACTTTGCCTGAACACCCAAGGCCCTTCTTCCCAGAACCCTTTGAAGGGACCAGTATTTGTCAAAGGAAACAATATTTGTTGTATAAATGTAGGAAACTCTTGTAATTAAAAACCGAACAAAGGTTAATCTATTTTTTAAGGAATTGGTCAGATGGAATACTTCAGCTGCTGCTGCAGTTTTCCCAGTAAGAACACTTGTTAGAGGAAAAGGCACTGAATTATATATTTGTTATGTGTTACAAAGAAAGATGAAAGAAGTAGGGAAGGGAAGCATGGCTATTAATGGTTAAGTAATATGTGCTTAGACTTGGGACAGGAAGAAAACTGACTTCAGATTTGTATGTGAGTAAATCAGAGGGTGGTATGGAATGCCTGTCTCTAAGAATAGGCAGTGATTGCCAAGATGAGGGAGCGATCAGAAATTAGATATTTTAAAATTTTTATTTATTTATTTATTTACTTGAGAGAAAAAGGGCAAGCAAGTAGGGGAGGAGTAGGAGGAGAGAGACAAGCAGACTCCGCCCTGATCAAGGAGCCTGACTCGGGCTCAATCTAATGGCGTTGAGTGAACCATAATCAAGAGTCAGACGCTTAACCGACTGAGCCACTCAGGTGACCCTAAGACATTTTTTAAAAGTATTGAAATACAGTTGAGATACAGTGCTTCTGAAGAACCTAATGAAAAATGAGGCAAGTTAAAAAATAAAAACACAAGAAAAATGAACCCAAAAAGGAGATCTATTTGATAGTGTATACGTTTTCATTTATGGATTGTGTCAGTTGACGTTGTTGTTGTGATCATAGGAAAATCCTATGAAGAGTACGCTTGGAATGAAGAGTGGGCAGGGTATCGACTGTGCCTTCTCATTTAATTCACCACCATGCCAAGAAGCTTTATTCCAGAAGTCAAATTTGCTCTTGGATGTACATTGTAATTTCTGGAGTAATATTTATTTATTTATTTATTTATTTATTTATTTATTTATTTATTTTTAGGAATTTTTTTTTTTAGTCATTTAAAATTTTTACAAATCAGATTCTTCCTGTCTTTTCTGTCAAGAATGATGCTACATTGGTAATTATGTAAAATTTCCAAGTTAATGGATTTCATTATTAGACAAACTGATCAGATATCATGACTGTACATTATACTCAATGGCACAAATTCATAATTTTGAGTACCATTTTAATCTTGCTTTTTCTTGTCAACTGATTTGAATCATATACATTTGGATGTCTGACAGCCAGTGTACTCTGTATTTAATGATTAAACATTCTTGAGATGTTATGATAATCCATAATTCATTTGAAAGTAGTGAAAAGACTACTTTACGTTTACCCTAATGATTGGATATTAAAAATATGACTAGTGTTATACCATGGGATACAAAGCTAACCATGTTAACATAGAACTTGACAATAATTATGGATTTTTCATTTTTTATTCCTCATGTTGGCCTACATTTTTTTTCTTGGAATGCTCTGGTATGTTTGATCAGATTTCAAGTGAAATATGGTTGACTCTTGAACAACGTGGGGGTTAGGCCACCAACCACCCAAGCAGTCAAAAATCTACATATAACTTTTTACTACCCCAAAACATAACTACTAATAGCCTACTGTTGACTAGAAGCCATACTGATAGCATAAACAGTTGATTTAAACATATTTTATGTTTTAGGTAACATATGTTATATATATTATATACTGTTTTCTGACAATAAAGTAAGCTAGAGAAAGATGTTATTAAAAAGTCATAAGGAAGAGAAAATAAATTTATAGTACTATATTTATCAAAACAAATCCATGTATGAGTGGACCCATGCAATTTAAACCAATGTAGTTCAAGGGTCGGCTACATATTTTAAATAAAATTAAATACCTGAGAATTTTCCTACTAATTTTTTCTTCCTAGCTTATAATGGGAACAGCATTAACCTATGCTTGAAAATTTCTTATGGGTTAGCCTTCAGAATATTAATAACTCCTATACTTTAGTTTCCTTTAACTAGAATTGGGTTCCTTCAAGTCAATACATAATTATTCATTTTAAATAATCAAAAAGTAGTAAATTTTTATCCAAGTAAAGTCTTGTATTTAAAATAAATGAATTCGGGGCTCTTCTACTTACAGGATATACTGTAGAGAATTTCCTTCAGGTAGAGCCAAAATAAGACAATAGTCTCTACTTCATAGATTGTTGTTATAAAAAAAAAACAGGTTGTTATAGCTTCAGGTGAAATAGCTAATGTTAGCTCTTTGATTTTTAAATAGACCTTCCCTGACATCTGGAATGAAAACATTAGCTGGGGATAATGCGTTGTGGACTGGTGATACTCCTAGGTTGTTATTAAATCCCAAACACAGATGTATGTCATTGTACCTAATGAAGGTTCTATGTTTCATGTGAGTGTTGCTATCCCTATTTCTCATATTAAAATACCTGATTTAGGGGCACGTGGGTGGCTCAGTCCGTTAAGCATCTGCCTTTGGCTCGGGTCATGATCCTGGGTTCTGAGATGGAGCCCCAAATCAGGTTCCCTGTTTCTCTGGGAGCCTGCTTCTCCCTCTCCCTCCTCTGCCTGTCACTCCCTCTTTTGTGTTCTATGTCAAATAAATAAAATATTTAATAAATAAAATAATAAAATAAAATAAAATAAATAAAATAAAATAAAATAAAATAAAATAAAATAAAATAAAATAAAATACCTGATTTGACCCCACAAAGTAAGCATAGCAAATACTGGCACATGCTATTCACCTCTTGCTCATTATTTCCATTTCTTATTTTGCAGTTAGGAATCAGTGACTTGTTGAATACACATGGTTTGTTTATCAGCCTGGAGAGTGATGAAACTTTCCATTCTAATTTTTCTTATCCAACTTACATGTACTCATTTTTTCCTTTAAAAATAGCAGAAACTGGGGACTTCTATATTCTGTTTTATGATATTATGGCTAATTTTGAGAAATAAAAATTATCTTCATTCAGAATATGGAAATCTAAGGAGGCCCTCAATTATTCACCTCTTGATGTGTGTATTAAAAATGTTTGGGATGCCTGGGTCGCTCAGTGGTTGAGCCTCTGCCTTTGGCTCAGAGCGTGATCCTGGAGTCCCAGGATCAAGTCCTGCATCAGGCTCCCTGCATGGAGCCTGCTTCTCCCTCTGCCCATGTCTCTGCCTCTCTCTCTCTCTCTGTGTCTCTCATTAATAAATAAATAAAATTTTTAAAAATAAATAAAAATAAAAATGTTCTCTGAGGGGCAACTGGGTGGCTCAGTTGATTAAGTGTCCGACTCTTGATTTAGGCTCAGGTAATGATCTCAGGGTTGTATGCTCAGTGGAGTGTCTGCTCTGAGGATTCTTTCTTCCTCTATGTCCCGCTTGGTGGTCTTGTGCTCTCTCTATCTCTCTAAAATAAAAATAAATAAATCTTTAAAAAAATAATGTGCTATAATAATAACTACAGGGTAATGAATACCTGTTATGGTCTTGTCATACTGATAGAAATTTTATATTCATATTTCCAAATATTAAAGCAACCCTGCAGATGTTAATTTTTTTCATCTTTATCATGTTTGTTTTATAATCATGATTTCCTAGTCCTTATTCAGTTGATACAATTTGGGAAAATAAATACTCCCTTCCCTTTTTATTGCGTATTTTTGAGGGGGTAGGAGGAAAGAAATGTTAGAGAATAGGCAAAGGATATAGGGAGCAGAAGGATGAAGTTGAAGAGAGACTCAGTGAATGTTTATATGAACCCTGCTGTAAGCAGTTTCAACCACGAAAATAAAAGGTGACAACATGACTGTTTTCTTCTCTCATGGACTTAGAATGTATGAAACAATAAGGACCATGATCAGCATATATTAATTATATAGCATCATGGTATATGTTTCCATGGCATGATGTGTATATTCTTTATTTCTTACTTTTTAAGTTCCATAGATGACATTCATGAGGCACTTTGAACACATTATTCAGCAAATATTAATTTGAGCAAAGAAACCAATTTTGCCTGGAGGAAAGCACCATTAGCTGCTCTGTGAAGGTCCTCCTTTCAAGTAACACTTAATTCTATACTTGGGGCTTCATATCCAAGGAAATTCTTGAAGGACATTCCTCCCTCAGTTGGGCTTAATAACTTATCTGCGACACCAGATGCAGATAAAATAAAGATTGCATCTTGGTTAAAGGTTTGTCAATGGAAGCCCCTTGCAGATATAGCAAATATCTTGTCCAGATGGTAATTGTAGAGGACCTGTTCTCTTTCAGCCTTTTTCTTCCCCCATTTCCTCTCAAGGTCTTTATCCCAATGCTCTGGTTCTCCGTGAGTGAGTGTAAGGCTAAGGTTAATATTTTAAAGGAAGGGAATTGTGACTAAGGAAGGTTAAGTAACTTAACTAAGCTCTACAGCTTATTACTATTAGGTGACAGAAGTGGAATTCAAGTCAAATTCTGTCTGAATCTAGAGCCCTGTCTCCATTTAATAAGTCACATTGTTTAGAGTGTTATGTAGTTGCCCTTCATATGAAAGATATCCTATGGTTTTCATGAATCAAGCATAACTTAATATCTGACACTGAAGTTTGCACATTTTTCAGAATATGTCTCTCTTTGATTTAGAAAATATGTGAACATAAGGCCCTTCCTTCAATAGACTGAGACCATGTAGGAGCTCTTTAAAACTGAAAGGGAATTCTTCAAGTCAATGAGAATATAAAGTGGAACTTTTTTGATTAGATCTTTGATGTTTTCAGAAGAGTCATGTCATTGTGTCCTGGAGCCATGCTGGCCATTAGAAGAGCCCAGGAGAGCCTCAAGAGCACAGGAATTCTTGTTAAATTTTTCAAAACTCCTTTTCAGTAAGAATAGTTTCACTGTGGAAACGGAAAGATTTTAAGTAAATTCCCTCAATCTTGAATTTTTATTTATTTTTTTAAAGATTTTATTTATTTGTTCAGAGAGAGAGAGAGAGAGAGAGAGAGGGAGAGAGGCAGAGACCTAGGCAGAGGGAGAAGCAGGCTTCATGCAGGGAGCCCGATGTGTGACTCGATACTGGGACTCTGGGATCACGCCCTGAGCCAAAGGCAGACGCTCAACCGCTGAGCCACCCAGGCGTCCCTAATCTTGAATTTTTAAATTTCCTGTGTTTAATCCTAGGGAAAAAAAAACATGGTAGAAATTAAAATCTCTGTGTTTTATATTGATGATACAAAACTTATGGTTACAATATTGTCCTGAAAAGGACTGTGTATGATATAATCATCATGCTTATCTGACCAGGGTGATGTTGGTATTAGGTGTGTGAAGTAACCTCTTTTGAGACAGGAAAATGAAGTATATAGAGATAGACTTGGGGGAGGGTGGCTGGTGAGATGGGAATAGCTGATGCAGAAGATGATAGAAATTGTTTGCCTGACACTTATCTGTGAAAATAAGTATGAATCCAAGTGTAGAAAAATCAAACACATCATGGATCTTTACATATATTCCCATATCATATAGAGTGCCTACTGTTTGCTAGGCAGTGTGCAATAGGCACATAGATGAATGACTATTCTGTTCCTGACTTGCTGATGCCTAAAATGGGGAACAGCTATGTAACCAAATTGTTGAAATATCCAATGACTCCTGTTATAAAAATAAGGATAGAGTTGGGTCTACTCATTCATGACTGCTTAGATTAGAGAAGGCTTTGCCAAGGAAGTAATGTATGAGCAAAATTTGAAAGATGGAATAGATTTACTATTTTTTTTTGGGGGGGGGGCTCTTGAGAAGATAATGAACCACTAAGGGCCACTGTTTCCTTCCATGAAGTAACCAAGTATGAGACTTTTCTTTGGGATGAAAGGGCGGGGCGGGGGAGGGCAGGGAATAGGTATATGCTGTCTGTAAAAGCCATATTTAACTGATGCAAAGGATGAAAATAAAGTGATAGAAAAATATCTATCAGACAAATGTTAACTAAAAGAAAATCTGTTACACGAAACAGTCCTGAAATAGGAAAAGTTCCTTAACCATGGGATGTCTGATAAACTTAGTGATATGGCTAATTGCAAATGTTTGCACTTTAGTTATATACCATTGCTATAAATATTTTTGATCAGTCAAAAAATAAGTGTTGGGTGCTTGCTATTTCTTAAATATGGTAGTTGGCATCCAATTAGATCGTTTATGAAGTCAGAATATAATTTCAATATAAAAAATGTTGTTCCTATTTTCAGTGGCAAGCATTCTGGCATTCTTTTGATTTAACTTGGTGATAGGTATTGGTTTGCTGTGGTAAATATCAGCTTGATCTTTGTGGCAAGAAATGACATTTCTGGGCTGATTTTTTGATGTCTGCTATACTTATATTAGCATACGGAAATCAGTCCCATCCCAGCTCTTAAATACGGTGTTCATCCAGGTGCTACAAAGCACTATTGATTTTTGGTGATCAGAATCCCATTTATTTATAAGATGATAAATATTAAGGTGTGGCTACATAAGAAGGACACTTACTTTGTAGAATAATACAAGATTAGATTTTTGAGTCCTACCAAATAGTGAAGATCAGAATGCTCATTTTACTTAACTGAAATTCTTTCAGAATTTTGATTTTCATAGCCCTGTAGCCAAAAATAATGCTTTGTCTTGAAACTAAGATTTCAGGGGCACATGGGTGGCTCCTGGGATCAAGCCTCGAATCAGGCTCCCTGCCCAGTAAGAAACCTGCTTCTCCCTCTCCCTCTGCTCTTCCCCCACCTCACTCTCTCTCTCTCTCTCTCTCTCTCTGTTAAATAAAAAATAAATAAATCTTAAAAAAAATAAATTAAGATTTCTATTATAAAGAGTCCCTGGTCTCATAAATACATATACATAGTTTAGTAACCATAGGCTAGGTTAGTCAAGGTTGGTTTGTATTTCATAGTTGATGCTGTTTAAAAGAAAATTATATCTGATTACCAGCATGAACCAGTACTTTCCATTTTAAGCAAAAGGGAGATTTCTTGTTGGTGTATACTAATATTTCCATTCAGGAATATTGGTACATAAACTAATATGAAATAGTTTTTCTATGTGAAATATTTTCAGAGTACCATTATACAAAGTGTAAAAAATACTATGTTGTATGTTTCTCAGGTGACTTTTGCAGAGAGAGAAGATTGAGTCTGAAGCCATATTTCTTTCAGAACTTTGAGTCAGAATGGTATAATCAATGGAATTTACCAATTAAAAATAGAACATGTGGACACGAGCTGATGCAGTTTATAACCAGGCTTTTCTAGAAACTCTGCCATCATTGCAGTTACTAGATCCAGTACTATAAAGTAGTCTCTACAAATGCATTTTTATATTAATTTCTTCATGCTCATATCTTTAAAATACTCTAAAAGAAAGATACTGAATACTCTGCTCAAATTGTACTATATTCTGATGATTACATTACGGAATCCACGTGAGATAATTTTTGCTACATTCTGATGTCTGAGCTTTTTCACTGGTTATTCTGTCCACAAGGCAAGAAAAATAAATGCAAAAAGTGAAAGTGCAATTACATTTCACTTGATTTCAACAAAAAATAACTTTTTCAGAAATGCATCTAGCGTTTTAAAATTGTGATTTATTTTTGATTTGAAGTTAATTATTAGTTATTAAATAATTTTAATAAGATACTATGGTAATATGAATAACAATGAAATATTACATGTAGAATATTATGCTATACTACTTTCTCCTCCTGGATGGGCTGCTCAGAGCTCTGCAGAGAGGTACTGATGTGCAACTGGCAAATACTCAGAAAAATAGAACCTAGAACAGCATGGCTCAGTGAAGAAGAGCAGTGCATACATCCCTGTCATCTTAAGTGTACAATGCTGGTCTCATTTGCCAGCGAAGAGATTCTTTTCGGGGCAGTCCTCCTTTTTATACCTTGAATATTCATGGTTTTCATCAGTCTCTTATGTTATTTAATGGTTTTCAGTTTGAAAAATTGTTCTCTAGTAATACTGGCTAGTTTAAAATTAAGCCCACAAAAGATACTTTATCCATTTACATTTTTAGCCATCTAATCATTGCTTTGGAAAGGTTGATCTTATCTACTGATTCTCACACTTTGTTGTGTGTCAGAATCAGCTGGAGCTTAATAAAATACAGATTCCGCCCAGAGATTGTGATTCAGTAGTTCTGGGATAGAGCCTAATAAATTGCATGTCTACCAAGTTCCCAGGTGACCCTGATGCTCTGTACTCCCTTAGAAATAGCCTAAATCATGGATCAACCCATCCCATGTGAAAGGAAAAGTTAAATTATTATCAATCAAATCAAGGTCAACAATTACAGAGTTTTTGTTGATATTGTTTTGTTTTTGTATAAAAGTCTCCCTGGAATTTCATTGCTGATGTGTTTTCTCAAACCCATTACCTGCCCTTGGCTCCAGACAAGGTTTCCTTATCAGAAGACCACTTGGTAACCAATTAGGTTGTTTCGGTAGAGAGGAATCACTTGTAAATTAAATATCCACTGTTTAATAAGAATTGGCCATGTTCCTCCAAGAGACAGAAAATTCAGATAAATAAGTTCCTTGAATTTGAAATAAAAAGGAGTACACTGTACTCTATTTTTCCTGTTCCTTGGCAAATATGTGTAACTTTATTGCTGTGACAATAGTTAGAGACGGGAGGATGGGAGAAGCAACATGAGTGAATCAGGGAACTAGTGAGGAGTTCCAGGTATTGATGAGTAATTTGTAGTTTTCCAATAAAGTACAATTAATATTTTAGGCAAACAACTTTTAAAATCTTAGTGCATCTAGATTCTGGAATCATAGGATTTGGTATTGCATGAAAAATGGTACTGTGTTTGATTACAGATGAGCAGAGGGTACCTTCTTGTTTTAGCATAAATCAGGTTACTCTACCTTCTTTGCTTCTTTCCAGTGGATCTGTAGTCATCACCTAAGACTGATTTGAGAAAAGGTCATTGTGAGCTAGGGGTCTGAGGATATTTCTGGAAATATTTTGATGCCATATAGGTAGATTTTTTTTTTTTAGGTAGATTTTTTAATACACCTCTTTGTTTTGCCTTTACGTTTGCATAAAAAGAATTGGAGTTATCATAATTACTTTTGAATGACATTTTGGTATCCCTCATGTGTTTATCACTAGTTTCGCATATTTTCTTTAAAACCAGTCAGAAACAGGGGATCCCTGGGTGGCTCAGCGGTTTGGCGCCTGCCTTTGGCCCAGGGCGTGATCCTGGAATCCCAGGATCGAATCCCACATCGGGCTCCCGGTGCATGGAGCCTGCTTCTCCCTCTGCCTGTGTCTCTGCCTCTCTCTCTCTCACTGTGTGCCTATCATAAATAAATTTAAAAAAAAAAAAAAATAAGACTGATTTGAGAAAAGGTCATTGTGAGCTAGGGGTCTGAGGATATTTCTGGAAATATTTTGATGCCATATAGGTAGATTTTTTTTTTTTTTTAGGTAGATTTTTTAATACACCTCTTTGTTTTGCCTATACGTTTGCATAAAAAGAATTGGAGTTATCATAATTACTTTTGAATGACATTTTGGTATCCCTCATGTGTTTATCACTAGTTTCGCATATTTTCTTTAAAACCAGTCAGAAACAGGGGATCCCTGGGTGGCTCAGCGGTTTGGCGCCTGCCTTTGGCCCAGGGCGTGATCCTGGAATCCCAGGATCGAGTCCCACGTCGGGCTCCCGGCATGGAGCCTGTTTCTCCCTCTATCTGTGTCTCTGCCTCTCTCTCTATGTCTGTCATGAATAAATAAATAAAATCTTAAAAAAAAAACACTCAGAAACTATTAGACAATGGTTTCATTTTTCATCAGTAGATAATATTACAGTTTATTGGATGAATGTAAAATGATTTTAAGATCAATTTTTAGATCAACATTTTCATTAAATTGAATTAACATTTATTATATTGAGATTTTTTTTAAATGCCTGTTTACTCTAGCCTGGCATTTGTTACAGTTTTTATAATATAGAACTTAATATCTTTTTTTTCCAAGTCAGTAAAACTAGTTATTTATAAATGCCCAAAAAGAAACTTAGTGACATTTTTTATAACATTTATTATATTGAGATTTTTTTTAAATGCCTGTTTACTCTAGCCTGGCATTTGTTACAGTTTTTATAATATAGAACTTAATATCTTTTTTTTCCAAGTCAGTAAAACTAGTTATTTATAAATGCCCAAAAAGAAACTTAGTGACATTTTTTTACATTGTTGAGATCATGTGAGAAGAATTATACAGCAGTCTTAATGTTTAAGTTGTTGTTAATAGAACCATGATAATCAATATACTTGGTGGTGATTTTAATGATAGTTATTTTTCCTCTGAGAAGCAAGTGATACCTATTTTATGATAAGTGTCCAAAGTCTTCTCACTCTAAACTATCTTTTCCTTGTTAAGAGCTGAAAGACAAGACTGCTACTGGAGGGGGTGTGTGTGTGTGTGGAAACACTGAAAGAATGCAGGGATGAAATGTAAATAAATCTCAAGTAGAGTAACTTGGTCAACATGAAGAAGACACATTACACTATTTTATGTGAAATGCCTTTTCCTGGAACCTCTGAGAAATGGGATAATAATGAACTCTTTCGGGGTTTTTTATTTTTTTGTGATGATAAAAGCTGGGAGGCTATTTTTCTTAATTACAGTTTGAGGGTATAATTTAACTTTAAAATGAGAAAGATGTATATTATGTCATTAGTGGGATTGTGTTATCACTGTTACATGTTTATCACTAGTTTTGCATATTCTGTTCAAAACCACTCTGAAACTTTTGGTGGTTCCATTTTTCATCATTAGATCATGTTAAAATTTATTCCAAATATCTGAGATAATTATTTACATCATTTTAGTGAGGGACAGGATGGCAGACTCGAGAATGTGATGGGAAGCCTGCTGCATTAGAGACCACCTGCCAGAGATGAAGCAAGTCTCCTTAGTCAGAATTTCATTAACTAGTGTTTTCCTAGCTTGAGTAACCTTCAACACACCTTTTCTACTTTCTTTGTATGTAAAATAGGGAGCTTGTTTGTCCTAAATGAGTGGATTTCAACTATTTTCTCCTTAGTATAAGAAGCTGTTATTCAAAAGAACTCTTCCACATTCCGGTATAAACAAATAAAAATGAGGTTGCCCTGGTTTAGGGGAAGAGCTCTTTCTGAAGAACACTGTGAGTCAACTCCCAGGTCCCAAGGCATCCTGAGGGGCAGAGAGTTTGAACACCATTGTAGCAAACTCTTAATTTCCTTCTAGGTCTACAATGCTATTATGCTCAGTTCCATCATCCCTAAGCTAAGTTGCCACCACAATCTTTCCATCTCTTGAGTTTTATATACTGATTTCTTAACTGAGTGAAAGTTTAGTTGCAATATCAAATGGAATTAAATATTTTTTTGAATGACAGAAACATAAGATTTTCTTTTTTAACATAAGTCACACGCAATTTGGAATAATTCCTTTTTAAAAAATCTTGGGGCCTGCCTTTGGCCCAGGGCCTGATCCTGGAGACCCGGGATCGAGTCCCACATCAGGCTCCCTGTATGGAGACTGCTTCTCCAACTGCCTGTGTCTCTGCCTCTCTCTCTGTGTCTCTCTCTGTGTCTTTCATGAATAAATAAAATCTTTAAAAATAAATAATCGGAGACGGACAAACATTATATGGTCTCTTTCATTTGGGGAATAATAGTGAAAGGGAATAGAAGGGAAGGGAGAAGAAATGGGTAGGAAATATCAGAAAGGGAGACAGAACATGAAGACCCCTAGCTCTGGGAAATGAACTAGAGGTGGTGGAAGGGGAGGAGGGTGGGGGGTGGGGGTGAATGGGTGACGGGCACTGAGGGGGGCACTTGACGGGATGAACACTGGGTGTTATTCTGTATGTTGGCAAATTGAACACCAATAAAAAATAAATTTATTATTAAAAAATAAATAAATAAATGATCTTATAACTTATTGGTCTGAAAATAATTTTTCAAGAGGTAGAAGTTAATCTATGAAACAAGGAAGATTCCGTGCCACTTTCTTCAGCAGTGAGTTATCTGCCTAATGACTTAGATGCTTCCTCCTTTCCACCAAAACTACATCTCCTTGTTCTGTTTTCCCTGCCCCGCACTCTGGGTTGACCAAGATCCTTCCTCCATCTGATTGTTCTGGGAACCTTGAAACATTCCGCTTTTTCCCTTTCCTTCTCTGTTGCTACTAATATGTTAAGAATTACATTTTCCTTGCTGATCTAGTTTAGAAAAGTGAGAAGAGGTCTCAGGACTAGTGGATTATCACTTTTGGGCGTGCCCTTGGGAGTGGCTAGATGCTACAATCCAGTTAGTGATGCAGAATTTATTTCTCATATAGAAATGATGTTAAAAGTGTACACCAGAGACTATATCATGTTTAGCATTATATATAGTACAGTTCTTTTGCTCTACAGGTGAATTTCACAGTGTGAGTTGGCTGGGAGCCTATCAACTATTATGAATGCTATTTCTATAGCAAAATGGGGTCTCTGTTTCAGGTAGAGATGAATGCAGAATATTCCTAGTTGGGGACTGACCATGTTTATTGGTTGATCGACAGGTGCATCTATTCAGTGGTTCTGCATCCATCCATTAGACAGCATCAACACTTTCTTTTCCTTTTTTTTTCCCACATTGAATTTATCCCGAGAGGCTGAAATAGAGGTAACATTTTCAGATCTGAGCTGTTTTCTTTTTAATTTGATATAATAGAAACTGGATGCAATAAAATTGATAGGTGGTAGTAAGATGATCACATTAGGATTTGTGAAATGGACATTTCATAAATAGCAAGTAAAAAATCAAACTAGTTCTTCATAAACATTTTATTCTGGGGTGTGCTTGTTTTCTCAAACTACCTCTACTAAATCTCCTGTCAGTCTTGAAACTAGAAGGCAGAAAAGCTTCTAGTGCTACAGCCAACTGCAGTGTAGCCAGAGAAACAGGCAACAAAAATAGAACACCAGGATTGCTGTGCGTGGGTGAGGCAGAAACCACATTATGAGCAAAAGCTTCCAGTATTATTTTAGAACCAATACAGAGCTCTGCACTTCTCTCCTCTCTCTTCCAAAAACACATACTATAAAAATAAAATGAAATTAAATGTATGTGCATTTGCCCTCTTAGAATTATGATTCTTAATTTTTTTTTGCCTTCCTTTCTTTGGAGGCGAATCGCCAGTATGGAAATACAGTGTGTAAAAAGCAAGCTGAGAGGGAGGAAAGAGTTAATTGCTTTTAAGGCCCTGCAATAGAGAATTATGGTTTGAAAGATAGAGGCTGGACAGCTGGGTTTGCTGGGGTATTTTTAAATGCATTAATGCAGGCTCCAATCACTCGGCCATGCTTGACCTATTTTTGGCTCAGGCCGACCATTGTTCTATTTCTGTGCCTGTGGGCCCTGCCGTTGTTGATTCATATGCAAATGGATTATCACTAGCTTTAGCCAACTTGAGCTGAGAGAGACCAGAGAGGGGGAAGAGACATACACAAACAGATAGAAGGGCATCGGCCGAAGCCACTTGCAGGATTGGGGCTTCTTGCCACGAAACTCTAGCAGCCCGGAGAACTATAAGCCAGGTTTAATTGGTTTCTTTTTCTTGTGGGTAGAGTTAATATTTTTCTACTTACTCTGACAAAGCAATAACCCCGAAGCACATTACTGTTTCCCACCTGCTTTTAGTTTCCGGGATCACCTAAACTCCAGAGAGCCATAGCATCCCCACGGTCCTTTCTGCTCTGTACACAGGTTGGTAACATAGGAAAAGTGTCCAGATCTTTTTAAAAAAGTGTATGTCCACCTTAACAGAAAGGAAATCATTGTTGAAGTTGGTCGGCTGCTGCCTCTCCTCCGGGAGGAGGGAGGACCAGGGAGGGTAGCTCCTGGGGCCCGTGCACTGAGCCGCGATGAATCTTTCATGGAGCTGAAGTAAGAGTGATTGGAATATGCTGCAGACAATTTACGAGAGTGACTCGTGTTTTTCCTCAGATGGGGTGGCTGGACGAGAGCAGCTCTTGGCTCAGCAGAGAATGCACAGTATGATCAGCTCAGGTAAGATCCTCTTCCATAACTGAGACATTTTATGTGTGAAAGGAGGCTGACTTGGGAAATGCAGCTAAGAAAAAGCACCTCTCAAGGATTTGCTGCTTTTTGATGTTGATGTTGCTATTTTCTTGGTGCGTCTGTAGGGTTTAACTTAGATCCCTGCCATTACCGTTTTTTGTGCATATTCAGTGTTTAGGGACGACAGCTTCTGAATGAAATCTCAAAGCTTCTGATGAAGGATGGGACTGAGATAAGTGAAATGTAGTTGGGGGTGCTTTGCCTTACTATGCAACTAGAAGAAGGAGATCTGTACTGATTGCAAGCTATTCTAATGGGACTTTAAAAATCAGGTAAGTTCATACTGGAGCTTCAGTTTAAATTGCAGCCTGCAATAGCCCGATGATTTTATATTTATGGTGTGCATCCAGAAGCACATCTATTTATAGACCTACCTTCTGAAATGTGTTTGTTAAGAGTTGCAAAGGTAGTTTTAATGTGGCTTTTTCTCATCAGCCCAAAATGAAACTATTTAGGATGGAAGAAAAATTATTATTAGCAGATGGTTATTTTAATTTTCTTTAAAAACATTTGCAGAGTCTAGCATTGTCAGGCAGATGGATGGCATAACACACACATAAAGGTGTTACATGCAGGTGCAACCCTTAAGAGAATAACATTACCGGATTCTAGTTTCTCAGCGTCTGTACTTGTGCCTTCAAGGCGATGTGCTGAGGAGATCAAGCTTGTCAGCTTGATCAATTTCTGTTTGTGAAAAGAGCAGACTCTCCGGGCAATATCACTTAGTTGTAATCGTTGCTCCTCACATTTAATCCTACAGCCGGTTCCTAAAGCTTGGGGGCTTTTTATTTCCGTCCTCTTCGGAACACTTCCGCCTGAATTGGCTTAAACTTCTCCCTTACATCTCCTAAGTTCCTATGTGGGCTTAATCGGAATTCTAGATCACCATGTAGATTCCCATGAAAAGAATGTACCATCGAGCAGCGTTTACTTGGTAGAGCTAGATGTGAAAGGAAATATTCCACAGGTTGGCACGATGTCAGTTTCAGTGCTCAACATCTTCCCATTGACAGATCTATGTCTGAACCAAGGTTTTTTTTTTTTTTTTTTTTTTTTTTTTTAAAAAAAAAACCTCCGTCAGTTGTGATGATTTTCAGATACTTCTCTTGACCCGATCTTTTTCATGGACTCAAAATAAGAGATCAAGTTTGTGTAATTTGATATGTTTACATTTACGTGACAGGAATTATATTAATTAGTAGTGTCTGCTTATCTGAAATAAAAGTACTAGAATTTTAATATGGTTTATTACCTTCTATTATCTTTGTGGCTGTAAAGTTGACAAGAGCTTGGGGAAGGGTCAGCTGGTGTGTCTCACATGGAACTGGTCACTTAATTTAGCATTTTGTTTTCTACAGATGAATTGACTTTTAAAAAATAACTATTTTAGGTATCTTTTCAGTACTACACTTATTTTTTCAGTCCTTACCTCTGTGTTACAAGTTTAATGTTTCTTTAACATGGTTGAAACAAAGCTGTGCCTTTTAAGCAGCCACAGGCTGCTGACATGGAATCTCTTGCCACAGGCTACAGGTGTTTGCAAGCCTCACTGTTTTCAGTGTGTTTGATAATCGCATGTAACTTTATTCCGTTTTTCAGTTGAGATTGTCATTTTCCTGATGTTAAAGCAATAATATTTTCAAGCAGCGAAGTGCTTGAGACTGTCCATGCTATTGTCAGTTCTACAGGAAGGGAAGCATCCTTTAAGCACTAACTAGTACATGAAAAGTGATGTAGATTGACATCAACTCCCAAACCTGTCTGGTATAAATAAGGAAACTCCAGGTTCTGTTTATTTTTAAAATTTGAAACATACAATAATTTGCATCTGTGCTACCATGTTGTGTAACTTTTGGCTTTGTTTAGTATAATGTGGCCTTAAATTCCTCTAGTCTTTATTATATACTTCCTCTGAGGTACTGACTCTCAAATTTGGAGTCCTCAAGAATATTTTACAAAATACTCATGCCTTGGTCACACCCCCAGAATTTCTGATTTAATTGGTATGTGAACTAGCCTAATATTTGAATTTTTTAAAATCTTATGATCAAACCTCAGGTGCAGTGAACTGTGAGAATCACAGATGTAGAGATAGGAGGAAGTGATGGTGATCCTAGTAACCCATTTCAGTAGGATTTTCCTTTAAATTAATTGTTAAATTTGGGGTGTGTTTGTCTTAATTTATCTATAAATTTCATTCCACTCCCTTTTGGCCCAGGGCATGGATGTGATTGATATGCATAGGAATGGTTGGAGTCTTTGGATCTGAAAGAGAGATCTGGTAGCCACGCAGAATAGTGGAGAAAACACTGTTGTAAGAGTCAAGAGCTCAGTGTTCTAGCAAGAGCTCTGCTACTAGCCAGTTGTGTAACTGGTTACTCATCTGTAAACTAAACAATATTGATGTCCTCTTGTTTATCTCTTGGCATTCTTATGAGGTTCAAATGTAACAACGTTATTAAAGTGCAACTCACTGTTATTATAACTATTTATAGTGAATGAACCTGAGTTTCTGGCTCTTCAATACCATGCTCTGTCTTGCTAAACAAGCTAGATAGATGAATCTGATTGTATGTCACTTGGAACAATGGTGTTTTGTTTTGATAGTAAGTTCTCTTTAGTTATCTGATACATCGGCTTCTGTTTTAGTTATCCTGGTCTGGGAAGAACTAGTCCTTTCCATGTGCAAATTTTGACTATAAATCAGAGTAGTGTGTGTGTGTGTGTGTGTGTGTACGCGCACACACATGTACGTGTGTCCTGTAAAATGTCTCATTACATAATAATCAAAGGCAAAAAATTTGCAGAATACGTAATTGAACAGTGAAACCCCAATAGCAGATTCCTTGGAATTAATTGTTTTAAAAAGCTTTGTTTTATTGTTAGCTATTGCTTTGAGGTTCCCATTTGCTATTTTAGTTAAACTGGATACTATGCATTAATAAAGATGATTTTCTTCAGAGATCTTTATATACTGTTGAATTGCAAGTATTTAATATGGTTCCATTTTTCCCTAATATTGACTCAGCTAGGCAAGACATTTTAGGTAGAACTAGGTTCTGGAATATAGTCTGCTTATGTGTTTTTAGTTAAAAAATTCATTAATATTGAATCTTGGAATTCATTATGAGTGACACATTTTGCTAGGTCAGTCTCTACCTTTGTGGCTTGTGTGGGCCAATAGAAGTGATAACTGTGGTAGAAACTGAAGCATGTACAAATATTGACTCAGGTCACTTAGCAGTAGCTGGCACAATTTGGGGTGTTCTCCTGTTGCCAGGCATGTTGCCTAACATGTTGGACAGCAGAGCTGTCCAGACAATATTGGAACTATTACTATAAAAGAATTTCCTAGAGTTTATACAGCATTAATGTAAAATACATTTAAAATAAGGAAAACTCATATTTTTTCTATGTATTCTTATTTTAGGGTATAAAAGAAAAGGATGTAAATCTAAATCCTGAATTTCTTTTATGGAAAACATATCTTCACCCTTTCAGAATCTTTTTTTTTTTTTTTCCTTTGGTGTGCATTGTTGAGGGGAAAGGAACATTTTAGATTCAGTAGCCATTTATGTCTACTTGGAAAGCAGAATCTAATTATGAAAATGTAAGTCTGTGAAATGCTCCTGTCATGTCAAGAATCACTTCTGGTATTTCCCATAATTACTGTTTTGCTGTTCTCTAACTCAAGTTATCTTCACTTACAAGGCTGTTATCAATTTGAATATCTGATAGGTAGTGATCAAAAAGCTATTTATAAATAGGCCCATTGAGGCTGGGGATAAGAATGAGTATTTTCTATTTCTGTGGATGACACCAGTGGAATAATTGTTATGTCCATTAAGCAAGAAAATTCAATAATATCCCTTAGAAGACTAAAATAAGCCCAAATTCTGAATATAAAAATGAGGATTTTGATTTTGAAGATGAGAAATTTCAAAATGTACTATATAGTTTCTCACCACTGATAGATAATGAAGTGATTCTAAAATGGCATAAGCTGGCAAACACTCCCCCTACACACACACACACACACACGTCAGCATTAAAAGAGTACAGAAAATGATATGATCTAACATATTTCAGAAACTAATAGTCAAGGGAAAAATGGAGGGTATGGGTTTTTGATCCAAACAGGGAACCCTCACAGGGCCTGCATCCCAGGCCTCCTTAGAATTTTACTGTCAAGATGACAACTTCCTGAAAATTCTAACATTCTTAAATCTGAAGAGAAGCAAACTGAGTTGATATCCTCAGCTTTTGTTGTTGTTGTTTCTCGTGAGTGAGAAGTAGTAGAAATGATTCTGGAAAAGAAACTAGTGAACTGGAGGACGGTGAACAAACACTGCCTCTCTGGAGAAATGAAGGTGTCAGAGCAACACTCTAATTTGGGAAAATGATCCACAGTTTTTTTGTTTTTTGTTTTTTTTCCAACGGAATATCCTTCTCCAACTAATCTTAGATGTTCCACCAAGAAGAAATCATCAATTTACTGAAGCCATGGAATAGTCTAATAATTGTTTCTCACAAATAGAACTCCTTAAAGAAGTAAATTCCACAAAACAAGAGCTCAAAGATGATATGATAACACAATAACATGAGGGGAAAAGAATATTTTATATCTAGGGAAACAAGTTGGAAATGAAAAAAACATGATAATTATAAATCAAGAATACTCATTAGAAAGAGCAGGAAGCAGAACAGATACCAGTGAAACTCTTTACCAACAAAAGGGAAAGGTTTAAGATCATCATAGGGAATGAAAAAAGGAAAATCGATACAAGCAATTGGATGGAAGTCAACTAATAAGAAAGACAAAGACAGGATAACAAAGAAATTTTTTGTATCTCTGAAGTTGATATTCTAAAGCATTGAAACAAAATTTTGTGAAAAGATGAAACATTGTTTCATTGGAAAAGAAAAATATAAATCTGTAGATCGAAAGGCACCTCGTCTTGCTGCAAATGCTCATCACAGAGTCATATCCTAACTGGGCTATTGATTTTCAAATAATAATTTTTTAGGGGTTCAGGCAGGGGTTCAAGCAAAGATCTGTGGTTGGGGGAAGGTGGGGATAAGGGGGAATGTATGGGATTCAAGAAAGCTTATCAAGCATATCCAACATTTGGGATGCCTGAGTGGCTCAGTGGTTGAGCACCTACCTTTGGTTCAGATCGTGACCCCCGGGGTCCTGGGATCGAGTCCCACATCGGGCTCCCCACAGGGAGCCTGCTTCTCCCTCTGCCTTTGTCTCTGACTCTCTCTTTGTGTCTCTCATGAATAGATAAATACAATCTTTTTTATAAAAAAAAAAGATATCCAACATTTAATGACAGAAGATAGTGAAAAAAAATCTTTGAAGTTCAAAAAGAAGTGTAACCCAATGTTCCATCCAGGCAAGATCTGTTACAATAGAGAAAATAGGTAAGCAAGTCAGAAGTTCCCAAACATGAACTAGACTGCTTGACAATGAAGCCCACACAATGAAGACGAATGTAAAAGCAAAAATGGAAATAGAAAAGTAACAAAGCATAGTAAGATGAACGGGGCAAGCAAGGAATCTACTTAAATAAATATGAAATTGTGGTTACAGGACAGAAATTTTATAAAGTAGGATGATATTCAGAAACAACCAATAATGAGGCATTAGAGATAGGTGAGATGAAGGGATGTGTGAAAGTGATGATATTTTCTTTCTGAGCAAGGACAGACTCCCTGCTGCTTAAAATAAGAACACAGAGGTTTTTGTTTTGTTGTTGTTGTTTTTTTTTAAGAGACTCTGAACACTGATTCTTTAAATAATTTATTTAACCCTAGAAAGATCTTTTTTTGGAAATGTTACCTAATAATGGGAAGGAAGCATTTAGAATGTTTACGGTCCATTCAGTTCCAGTTTTTTAAATTCTGTTAAAATTATTTAAATTTAATGTTTTTTAAAGAAAAATAACATACCTTTTTATAAAGGTATATTTTGTTTATCTATCCATCTCCCAGAAGAATTAATACATAGATGGAAGGAACTCAGGGGAAGTTGTGTGTGTGTGGTGGTAGTACCGTTGTGAGGGGGGAGGCTCTTGTTTTCATCAGCATGCTTTTTCGCCTTGTATGACTTTTTACAATATGCCCATATTTTCTATGAAGTATGTCTTACACACCCCCACACAAAGTTATTGTGCCAAACTCCTAATGGTGTTTAATTGTAAGTAGCAGGTAAATTAGATCGTCTTCTGCTGCAGGTAACAGAAAATCCTACTTAAAGTGACAAACAACAAGGACATTTCTCAGTGAAATAACAGGGTAGTTGGCAGCACCTGGCAGTCAATAATGGCAACAGTATTCAGGTCTCTCAAACTGCTCCCTTCTGTTGGCTTTAGAGTTGGTGTCATCATAGGTCTGTTTCTTCCAGAAGGCACGAGTTGACGTGTCTATTTATGCATGACAAAGTCTGGAGACATAGGAAAGATACTTTGCTTCCTTGGATGTTTTCTTTAGGAAGTTGTACCCAAAATTTCTCCAGCAAATCATCCTTCATAATTTATTGGCCAGAATAGCAGCAACTACCCACACATTAGCCAGTCACACAAAAGAATGGGACTGCCATGATAGCTCCGTAGGGTCATACTAAGCCTAGGAAGGTGAATGTTTTTATTAGGAAGAAGAAAGGTAAAGAAGAATGCCTATTAGCTAGGTACCAGCAGTGTTTGCTACAGTGTGTATGTTGGTGACTGGAATTTTTTTTAGAAGATTTTATTTATTTGAGAGGGAAGAGGAGAGGAGAGAGGGGAAGCAGAAATGGAGGAGAGGGGCAGAGAGAGAGGGAGAAGCAGTCTCCCCATTGAGCAGCCTTCCCCCGCCCCGCCCCATGCAGGGCTGGATCCCAAGATCCAGAGATCATGACCTGAGCTGAAGGCAGATGCATAACCAACTGAGCCACCCAGGCACCCTCCTTTGTAATTTTCTTTAGTTTGTATTCCTTAAAATATAAATAATTAAATGAAGGAGGTAGACCATGTAATTTCTTTCAGTTAAATCGTGAGTATTCCTTTATTTTCATGAAGATATACATCATTTTAACACTGATAATTTTTTTTACTAGTATTGAATAGAAAGCCTTTCTTAGTACTATCTATTGTTAGAAGGAACCCTAAAAAGACTAGTTATGGAAGAATACTAGATCTCTGTGAGGTTGTAAATCATTTTGTAGAAAAGAGGAAAGCCAACACCATAGATGAGTGTATTACAGGCATTTATTATAAATTTGAGTAAAATATGCTTTTAATATTTAATATTTAATATTGGCATTGAAGGATGCAGAAAATATTAAGGGAAACTTATCTAATGTATAAACTTTTCAGTACACTGAAGGAGGATTATTTTTAAAATATTCAAAATGCAGTTTCTTTGCCAGTATGTTGTTATAATTATTACATTTTCAGAGTAATGAACAATTTTAACAATCTGGAATAGTAACTGCATTTTAACAATTTTTTTCTGAATTGGATTACTTTGAAAACAATTTAATTGGAATAAAGGCCCATGAAAAAATGACTTTAAAAATAAGCTTTCTGTAGATGAAATTCAAAGATATTTTGGCATGTGCTTCAAATCAGAGTGGCAGTGCTGTGGTCTGTCCCATTCTTGAAAGGAAAATGATGTACCAGTGTTTGGCTTGGATGCATGATGTCCTTACTGTGGGCAGTTTTCCCTTTTCTCATTTTGGGAGATTGACAATCAGGAGATGAAGGGATGAGAAAATACCTTGTATCTACAAGTTCCATTCTCACCACTAAGTCACTTTCACAAAACAAATTTAATTTAAGTGAATTTTTGCAAGACTAAACGACCTACACTTTAAGTGTAATCAGAGAACATTATATTTAGGATTTCTCTATGATGCTATGGTTTATGAATACAAAACTAAGTAATTCTTATGTTTTAGAAGAGTATCAGTTCTGTTTGTTATTTTAATGTAAAATTTTCCATAGTAAAATAAGTGATAGGCCTTTTATAGTGCTTTTTAAAATACCCAATAATTAAATCCATTGAAAACTACATTTAAGGAAGAAGGAAATTCACCAAACCACAGAGTGTAACTAATCATTTACTTATGATTAAACTTTTTGCATGTTGATAACTTTGGAAATACCCCAGAACTTCATTTTTTTTTTTTTTTTACTTCTTCCCGTCATGGCCTACCACTTATATTGAAACATTTAATTTATAATTTATATTCAGTATTGACACAATTGTAGCCCTGCAGATGTCTTTTTCAATTTTTTGAGGTAAGTTTTGGTCAATGTGTAAGGCATGACATAAATCCACATTGGGTTAAAATAGTTTTGCTTTTTTTTTTTTTAGTTTTAAAATTAAAAACAAAATGAAACGAAAATTTCACTGAATTTCCATTAAATTACATTGTAGCCTGGGAGTTCTTTCATTAATAAAAACATGTTTACACAGAAAGTTTTTATGAAACCACATGTAGGGTGAACTAGAAAAGCTCTTTAGGAATTGAACATGATTTAAATTTTACTCTTGATGGTACCTTTAAAAAAGTTTTATTTTATTTATTTATTTCTTAAAATATTTTATTTATTTAATCATAGAGATGCAGAGAGAGAGAGAGGCAGAGACACAGGCAGAGAGAGAAGCAGGCTCCATGCAGAGAGCCCGAAAAAGTTTTAATTTAAATTCCAGTTAGTTAACATACAGTGTAGCAGTGGTTTCAAGTGTGCAATTTAGTGATTCCATACTTAAATACAACACCCAGTAATCATCATGACAAGTGCACTCCTTCATCCCCGTCACCTATTTAACCCATCCCTGCTCTCCTCCCTTCTGGTAACAACTGTTCTCTATAGTTAAAAGTCTGTTCTTTTTTTTTTTTTTTTTTAAGATTTTTTATTTGTTTATGACAGACAGAGAGAGAGAGAGAGGCAGAGACACAGGCAGAGGGAGAAGCAGGCGCCATGCAGGGAGCCCGACGTGGGACTCGATCCTGGGTCTCCAGGATCACACGCCGGGCCAAAAGCGGCGCTAAACCTTTGGGCCACCAGGGCTGCCCTAAAAGTCTGTTCTTTGGTTTGCCCCCACCTTTCCCTCCCTGTGCTTTTTGAATCTGCTTACAAACAAAATTCAGTTGTGTATTTGGAATGCACGATTTTGTGTCAGGAAGCAGTCATTTTAGATTTAAAAATATCCTAATCAGTTATCATTTTATGGTTTTTCTGTCTTGTTCCACTCCGATCTAATTGTTTAGTCCCAGTTTAGGTCAGTGGTTGAAGCCATATGTTTTCATCACTTTATATCACTGTCATTTTTCTTACTGACATAATAAGCTAATGTTTCAGAAGCTTTTTCTGTATGAGGCATTGTTTTACCATTTAATCCTTCCCTCAATTTAAAGAGATCTGTAGTAGTTAACAGTAGTATTCATATTTTGCAGAGATGGAAACAGTTTCAGAGGAATTTACTGATGGTGATCATGGCTAGGAACTGGCAGGGTCAGATGTGAACTTGGTTTGTTTACCATGTCTCTGTCCCTATTTACCATGTCTCTGACTCCTTTTCTCAAAGAGAAGAATATTTTTCTGGGACGCCCAGGGGGCTCAGCAGTTGAGCTCCTGCTTTTGGCCCAGGGCATGATCTTGGAGTCCCAGGATCGAGTCACACAACGAGCTCCCTGCATGAAGCCTGCTTCTCTCTCTGCCTGTGCCTGTGCCTCTCTCTCTCTCTCTCTCTCTCTCTGTCTCTCATGAACAAGTAAATATAGATATCTGTGTCTCTCATGAATAAATAAATAAAATCTTAAAAAAAAAGAAAAAGAATACTATTTTGCATAAGAGAATGTGTTTCAATTCTGGTGCTGAAAGTATAGAATCATCTATATTTATAGGTAAATGTCTAGGCATACTTCTTAATCCTCAAAGGTTTAAGGCACAAATAGACAACTATGTTGAAAGGCATGGTGGAGGAGCTTTACTTCATGTTCCCAGGGCTTGATATTGAAATTGGAGGAAGTTAACACTATCCAGGGCTGAGAGAGTCAGGGCAACCTCCAAAGTTCTGTGAGCCTTGATGATGACGCAGTGTAATGAGCATACACGATGGACAGAACCAATATCCCCAATGCATTTGGCATGTTTGCCAGTGCTCACAGTACATCTTATAAGTCATAAAGCTAAGGTTTGCACCAATCGAGAAGAGCACGTTATTACTAATGTAATTTAGCAGAAAAACGTTTTTGGGTTTCTTTTTTCCCCAAATGTTAGCCCGATGGGGTTCAGTGTGTTTTTTGACCAAAATATTAGGATTATACTCATCACATTAGTCCTTGCCTAGAAATGGGGTGGGGGGAGTCAATAAAGTCTGTTACTCAAATCCTGATCTCAACATGCTATGTCACATTCTTATGCTGAAAGAATAATCTAGCTAACAAAATTTTACTCCATTTTGAATATATATTGGTTCAATTTGGGTCCAATTTGGACATTTTAGGGGAAAACTGGATGGTAATATTTGTCTGTACCAACAGGATATTACATTTTATTTTAAGTTAAATTTTTGCCTTAAAGTCACCAGTTAGGTACTAATGCAACTAACTATTCAAGAGCCAACTTCTTGGCTTCCATCAACTAATTTTTATAATCTTATTGGCTATGGGAATCTTCAGCCATCTTTATGGAATACGCTGTGGAGGAATTATTGATTGTCATGTTAATGACCAACATAATTTACTGCCTTCCAGGGGAAAGAAGCTTTCAGGAGATCGTTAAATGCATTAAAATTTGCAGATGCCCACATGTCTGTGGCTCTCTGGCAGGCTGACTCCTTTGGGTCAGTTATTCTTAGCCTCGGTATTTCTATCTTATGGCATCGCAGGTCTAAGATTAGCTTGTTAGGCGTTATCATGCCATCTGAGTTACCTCCTAATATAACTCTACACTGGAATGATTATTTATAGAAAGAGCATTCTGTCATTTTTGTGTTATTTCTAGTAGTTTAAATAAAGAAGAATAACATACAAGTGAAACCACAGATTCCTTCCTGCTGCCAAAACAACATGATAACTGTCTTCTTAAGGGGCAATAATGTTTAAATGTGTGCTTAGGGTGATTGCAGAATTCTTTTTATCTCTGCCACCTTGACAGAAAAGGGAGGACTTCGGGTATTGATGTATAATGCTTGTAGAAAGGCAAAGAAGCAGCCTTGATGCTTTCTGTCACAGAGCATGGAAGACTCTGGTTGATGATAACAACAAGAGACATACAGGGTTTATTTTTAGAAACAGACATTGCTAAGCTCTCTGTTTGGTGTTAATATGGCTCATAAACAGGGCTCCTTGTTGTTGACCCTTCCAGGGAAAATGGCATTTTACACACACACACACACACACACACACACACACACTTTTTTTCATTTTTCAAGAATGACTATTATTAAGAATGTAATTAGAACTTTTGAAAGCTAAGGAATCTAAATTCTATGATATTCCTCCGAAAGATACACAGTACTTTTTAAAATTCCATTAAGACTGGGTCTAAGGGATGGTAGATGAAAAGCAATCCAATGTTATAAATACAGTGAATATATAGGTTGGCTATAAGGTGCAGAAAAATAGGCAAATTTACATCACAAATGACTCTTAATAAATTACAATATCAGCAAAATAATATCATTTATGCTTCTGGCTTTATTGTGATAATATATAAAATATAGTCGTAAAATATATTATGACTGATTCATTAATTAAGTTGCTGATTTACATATAAAATATAGTTGTAAAATATATTATGACTGATTCATTAATTAAGTTGCTGATTTAAGTAGATGAGGTAAAAAATTCTAGTATATAAAAAAGGAAGTAGAAGCCTCTGCTAGTTGTTCTGGTATAACTTACTCTTGTTGAATCCAACAGTTTTCATGTAAAAGAAAATGTACAGTTTCACATTCAAGAAGTGATCTGTTAGCTTACTTAAACTGTAAGTTTAATTCAGATCTTGAAATTGATATATTGCTTTAAAATTAGAATTGTGATTTACTCTCTTAAATCTGCATTTTTATTTCCTGATTATTCACTCATTGTTGCTAGATGGTGAAATGTTAAAGGTATGTTAATACATTTCATGTTACACATTAATTGAAATACTTTAGAACGGAAAACAGAGCTCTATAGGAATATTCATAATTTTGTTATTTAATTATTTATTGAAAAACATTATCTGTTTTAAAGATAAATCTTTTTGTACTTGTGTGCAGTGTAATAAATCCACAGTCCATTAGGAACTTGCAAAATGACAGAAAAACAGGAACCATGCAGCAATTCAGGTGTATTCTCAAAGAAATCCAGATGTAAATAAATTGAGGATTGGAAGGGGAAGCAATTGCAGGAACTCGTTGCTTCCCGACCACTCATAATTAGCAGGTTGAAGGTTTGGGGAGATGATGTAATTGCTTGAAGTTTTAGAAGCTGAGTTGAAATAGTCATTCATCTGTTCGTTTTTTCACTCAAAAATATTTGAGAGCCAACTGTGTGCCAGGTATTGTTTTAGGCACAGAGGATACACCCATGAAACAAGATCAGGATATGTTTGACTGATTGTTCAGTTAAATGTTAGATAAATAAGGCTACTTTTGATACTAATAAGTACTAAGGAAAAAGAAAAGAAAAATGAGATAGAAAATGACATGTTGGGAAGGCAGTGTTGGAGGAGTAAAATAAAGCCTTTTGAGGAGGCTGAGATACAAAGAAACATCTTCCCAATAAAAGTAGGTTTTCCCTCAACATTCCCTTTTATCTAGAACCAGTAGAATGAAAGCAGTTAGAACAGAATGTGTCTCCGGGAGCTGTTTTAGCCTCCACTTACCTTTGCTTTGTGTAAGAGATGGGGAAGCTTTTATCAGTAGATAGGTGAGAAAGCCAGGGGAAGGCTGTTAGCTATAGATTTTCTCTATTTTCCAACAAGAGATTTTGGAATCAGGTGACCTCTCTAGGACTGATGCTTTTGGCTGGAAATTAAGGACCTTTTCAGACCACTTAGTTGTTGGTTCCTTCCCAAAGGTTCATCTTTGCCATCATTCCAGCTCTGACCTCAAATATGCTGAAACTTCTTACCCAAGCAGAATGAGCAATCCTTGTAGTTTAGTGAAGTGAGAATTTCTTCTTCTCTGGGGGCTAGAAAGAATGGGGACAATATATCTTCATCGACTGAAGTTAGAAGGGAAGTCTGAAAACAATTTTCTCAAAGTTACAATATTGCACACTTTTAAAAGGGGTTATGTTATATAATATTCATTACATGGGTATTTATTGAGTCCTTACAATGCAGCCAATATTTAATTCAGGGAAGTCATGGGATAAATAGCAACTTTTTTGTAGAGCTATAGAACTGTAACATGTAAACAAAATGTTTAGAATACATTGTCTTCATGGTGTTGAGAAGTGGATAGGTTTGTGATGAATTGTTACAAAAGTTGAGTAAGGAAGTATTTAGATCTATTTTTAAAAAGGGAGAAATGGCAATGTGCTAAAAGCTATTTCCCCCACATGTTCTGCTTTCTCATGGGTAGGGAACAATGATGGATACACATAGTAGGATGGACAAACATTTTTGAGGGACTGACACATGATCTCACATGCTTGATGCCTCATGGGGTTTTCCCTCAACATTCCAATTGGTCTAAGTCAAATGGAATGAAAGCACAGTTAGAATAGAGCAGGAAGTGTTCAGGAGCTATTTTAAACTCCACTGAGTTCTGCCTTCTGTAAGGGATGGGGAAGCCTTTATCAGTGGGTAGGTGAGGGAACCAGGGGAAGGAGATCATCTACCATCTTCTTTAGCCTTGAGAATACTGGGACTTAGCCAAAATCTTGGACAACATGCTTTGTTGGATTTATAGTGTACCTTGAGGGAAATAGTTAATAGCTACATTTTCCCCCAAGGATTGTCTCATTTAATCAATTCAATTCAATTACTGAGTACTTGACAACTATATTTTTAGGCCAGATCTCTGGTTTGTCTGTTATTGCTGTGTGTGTGTGTGTGTGTGTGTGTGTGTACTAATAATCAGCCATTCGTTTTTCTGAAATACCCTTCTGCTGCTCTGTTCCAATTAGTCTTTGCTAGGAGAAATCCTAACTCTTAAAAGCATAGTTCAGATGTCTCCTAATTCCCCTCATCCCTTGCACTTTCTCAGTTATGTGTGTTATCTTCTCTCCATACCTCCCCCAATAGTTCTTTATTACTATCTTAGAAATTCCCACTTTTTGTCTCACACTGTGGTTATTTATGTGTGTGTGTCCCCATCCCCCCCCCCCCATTAGTTATATTATACACTCCAAGAGGAAAAGGATCATGTTTTACTTCTATTTTTATTCCCTACAGTGCCTAACACATAATTGATCCCTGAGACTATTTTTAGATGAATGAATGAGTGATTAAAGAGTACATTGGTATCACAGTCTGTTTTTATAAATTTTTTATTTAAAAAATGATTCCTTTTATGTAGAAAATAAGTCCTCAGTTTTTTTGTAAATTTGAACAATATAAGCTTCTTGGGATGTTAGAGCCTTTGGCTTAAAATTAAAACCATTCATTATAGAATATGTCAAGAATGACCTCCAATGCTTTGATAATATGTATATGATCTTTAAATATTTCAATTATTCTTAGAAAAGGAATTTTATAATATTATTTGACTTGATTTTTTAATCAATAATTCCAAGAGATATGTGTCTGCATTCAAAATATTAACTGTGAAATAGCTCATTTAAGACTGCCTGAATATAAATACATTCTTTTTGGTCCAAGGAGAATAAATGTGGTTGTGAAAATGATTACAGGTATACTTTTATATTATTCAAACACCACTTCTCATAATCTCCTATTTTTCTTCTTGGTGAAATTTTTCTTAGATAAGTAAAAAAACGAATAGTTTTTTTGTTGCTTGTTTTTTTTGTTAACAGTAGTATCAATTTGAAGTTTGTTTTGGCCCACAAATTGCTATTTAGAGCTCATCTACATATATTCAGGTATTATTGAATTGGTTATATTATTTGAGAAGGGAACAATGGAAAATATTTTTTGGTGAACAATTTAGTAATCAAATGTTAAATGCCAAAGGTATCAGTAATTTAAAAAAACTAAAAAGTCAGGACAGGGAATTCACATAGCAATTTATTAGGGAAAGACAGATGGAAGGAGTGAATCAATCTCTGTACACACTCAAGGAGAAGAATGAAATATATTTATGTCCAAATGGGAGAGAAATGGTGAAAAAACAAGGGTAATATAAGTAGGAAATGATGTAAGCTTTTTTAGGGTAGTCTTTGCTTTGGTTTAACCTTAAAACTCAGCACAAGAAAGGATACATTAAGGCCTTTAAGGCTCAGAAAATTTAGTTAGTTAATATAAATGCAGGCCACGAAAGGGATTGGATAATAAAACCAAATTTTGCAACATGGCTGTTGAACTCACCTTAGTAGAGCACAGGAATGAATATGTGCCAGTGTTTTCCCCCTGACTTTACCAAATTGTGTGTTCTTATCGTTTTGAGTCCAAGGTAAGTTTCTGATTGCTACAATAGTTGTGTGGAGATGGCACAAATCAAAGTTGGTTGGCTTTGGATTTAGATGTTTCTCATTCTTATGTTAAGCATTAATAAGAATTAGTTCAAGCAAATTTCCAAAGATGATTTTTGCAGCTATCAATTTAGTTACTTGGAATCACTCATCTGTTTTCTTTTCTGAAAAGTAAACATAAAAAGGTTAGAAAAAAATATTTGGGTATCAAGTTAACCTAATTTGTATAGTGTATAAAGGAAAATAATATAAACAATCTCAGTCAACAGGTAATTGAACATAATAAAAACAATGCTCTTAATATGTATCACTTCTTCCAGATTTTAATCAAGAGTCAACTCTCACTGTTCAGTATCCCGATTATTAAAGGGAAATGCTCCCAAATCATTGACCTGGAAAGATCAGTGGTCTTTTTTTTTTTTTTTTTCTTCAGCGGATAGTCCTAACCTGAATATGAATATAACTCTAGAAAACTTTGTTTAAATTCATTCTAGAAAATCTTATGAGTGTTTTAGATGCCTAGAAAGCATATTAAATTGCTTTGTGGACATGGGAAAGCATCTGTCTGTTAGATTTTCTACTGCCCAGTCAACTTCCTTGAGCACTGAACCAGTATGTAGTAGAGATTTTCTTCATGCTTCACCAATCATATAGGTGAGAACCATTTTTCACATATACCTGCCGTCAATGGATATTGTTAGACTTTAGATATTTTTGCCAAGCTGAGAGAGGAAAAAAATAACACAGCATTACTTTCTCTGATTATTGTTAGAATTGAATGGTTTTCATATGTTATTAGCCATTTGGGTTTTCTTTTATACAGAGATAATCCAGGAATGAGAGAATGGTTAGAGGAGAAAAGTCTATCAATGAATATTACCCTGTTAACAGAGTAAATGAAAAAAATAATAACTCATTAAAGGAAAATATTCGATAAAATTCAATACCCTTCTAGGATAGAAACTCCTTATAAAGTAAGAATAGAAGAAAGTGAACATTATTGGGACGCCTGGGTGGCTCAGCGGTTGGGTGTCTGCCTTTGGCTCAGGCGTGATCCTAGTTAGGGGATCTAGTCCCACTTCAGGCTCCCTGTGAGGAGCTTTCGTCTCCCTCTGCCCACGTGTCTGCCTCTCTCTCTGTCTCTCATGAATAAATAAATAAAATCTTTTTTAAAAAATGGACATTATCAAACAAAACCCTATCTGAAACTTTGTATTTACTGGTGAAATTAAAACACATTTTCTTTAGTGTCAGGAAGTTTGTCCTTGGAGATCCTAATTGATGTTCCAAGACATGAACATTTAATAAAATGAGTAAGAATTTGAAAGGAAGAGAAACTAATCCAGCTAATCCAAGTTCAGTTATTTAAACCCTCCCTTAATGTCCCCTCCCCCTCAGCTTCCCCTCTGGTAACCATCAGTTTGTTTTCTGTAGTTAAGAGTCTGTTTCTTGGTTTGCCTCTCTCTTTTTTTCCCCTTCGCCCATTTGTTTTGTTTCTTAAATTCCACATATGATTGAAATCATATAGTATTTATCTTTCTTTGGCTCTGACTTATTTAACTTAGCTTAATACTCTCTAGTTCCACCCATGTTGTTGTGAATGGTAAGATTTCATTCTTTTTTTATGGCTGAATAATATTCCATTCCAATAATATACCCAACTTCTTTGCCTATTCATCAGTCAGTGGACACTTTGATATTTCTGTAGTTTTGCTATTGCAGATAATGCTGCTATAAACATTGGGATGCATGTATCCCTTTAAATTAGTATTTTTGTATTCTTTAGGTAAATACCTAATAGTGAAATTATTGGATTGTAGGGTAGTTCTATTTTTAACTTTTTTTGGAAACTCCATGCTGTTTTCTAGAGGGGCTATACCAATTTGCATTCCCACCAACAGAGCAAGAGGGTTCTGTTCCCCTTTCTCCACATCCTTGCCAACACCTGTTGTTTCTCGTGTTGTTGATTTTAGCCATTCTGACAGATGTGAGGTGATATACCATTATAGTTTTGATTTGTATTTGCCTGATGATGAGTGATGTTGAGCATCTTTTCATGTTTCTGTCTGCTGGCCATCTATATGTCTTCTTTGGAAAAATAGGTGATGGAGATTAAGGAGTGTACTTGTGGTGAGCACTGGGTGTTGTATGGAAGTGTCAAATCAATAAATCGTACATCTGAAATTAATATTACACTGTATGTGAACTAACGGGAATTTAAAAGCTTAAAAATTAAAAAAATAGGTTGCTTAGTACAAGGTCAGCATAAAACAAAAAATTTAAAAGATTTCACAAAATGATATCATTTACATAGCAGTTGAATCTTTTATGGAGAAATTGGTAAAATTATTGAAGAGCAAATAAGAAAACCTGAATAAATTTGAGAGATATTGTGTTCATAAATAGGAAGACCATGTCTTTAAAAGGTCATTTATTCCCAATTCAATCTATAAATTTCTTTGTATTTGAAACAGCCAACTTTCTTTAAGAAATAGATAATTCATGCATAATACAAAAATCAAATATACTAAATGGTATTATTATAAAATTTTAAAATTTTATTTATTTATTCATGGGAGACACAGAGAGAGAGAGGCGGAGACATAAGCAGAGGGAGAAGCAGGCTCCCTGTGATGAGCCTGATGCGGGACTGGATTCCAGGTCCACGGGATCCAGACCTGAGCCGAAGGCAGATGCTCAACCACTGAGCCACCCAGGTGCCCTAAATGGTATTATATAGTAAGTAGTATATCTATATCTCATTTCCACACCAACTCTACCAGCCTTTCAGTTTTCTGCCTCGTTGGTGGCCCACAAATTCTTCTGTGCTTTACAGATGCATTGTATGTCAGTACAAGTTCATTTAAAATGCTACCAGGGAATATTGCATACTGACTAAAATTCAAATGTAAGAGTAAATGCACAAGTGGTAATTTTGTCAAACAACAAATGAGAAGAAGGATAGATAAGTCATTCAAAGATGTATTAACAATGATTGGTTGGTTGGGCAAGAGACATAGAAAAATAGATCAAAGAACAAAAATACAGAGTTATTAATAATAACATTTTATATGACAGAATTACATCACACACCATGGTCAGAGGACATACTGTTAATTAAGTGGTTTGGGAACAATTAATATATTCAGTTTATATACTCATAGTCAAATGATATACTCAAATATCTATTTTTATAATACCATTTTTAAATAATTTATTTATTCATGATAGATAGAGGCAGAGACACAGGCAGAGAGAGAAGCAGACTCCATGCTGGGAGCCCAACGTAGACTCGATCCCGGGACTCCAGGATTGCTCCCTGGGCCAAAGGCAGGCACTAAACCACTGAGTCACCCAGGGATCCCCTTTATAATACCATTTTTTATAAGATTTTATTTATTCATTTGGCAGAGAGAGAGAAAGAGAGAGAGAGAGCACCAGCAAGGGGAACTAGCAGGCAGAGGGGAGGGGGAGAGCAAGCTCCTCACTAAGCAGGGAGCCTGAAGGAACAAAGTAGGGCTAAAGTCCAATACCCCGATGTTTATAGCAGCAATGTCCACAGTAGCCAAACTGTGGAAGGAGCCTCAGTGTCCATCGAAAGATAAATGGATAAAGAAGATGTGGTTTATGTATACAATGGAATATTCCTCAGCCATTAGAAACGACAAATACCCACCATTTGCTTCGATATGGATAGAACTGGAGGGTATTATGCTGAGTGAAGTAAGTCAATCGGAGAAGGACAAACATTATATGGTCTCATTCATTTGGGGAATATAAAAAATAGTGAAAGAGAATAAAGGGGAAAGGAGAAAAAATGAGTGGGAAATATCAGAAAGGGAGACAGAACATGAAAGACTCCTAACTCTGGGAAATGAACTATAAAAAATAGTGAAAGGGAATAAAGGGGAAAGGAGAAAAAATGAGTGGGAAATATCAGAAAAGGAGACAGAACATGAGAGACTCCTAACTCTGGGAAACGAACTGGGGGTGGTGGAAGGGGAGGTGGGCGGGGGGTGGGGGTGAATGGGTGACGGGCACTGAGGGGGGCACTTGGTGGGATGAGCACTGGGTGTTATTCTATATGTTGGCAAATTGAACACCAATAAAAAATAAATTTATAAAAAAATGAAGTCCAATACCATTGTTATTCAATTAGATAGGTTATGATTTTAACTTCTACAAAGCCAATGTATAATGTATGCAGGGTCTTGCATTTTTATGGAGGGATGAGAAGGAATTATTTTAAGGTAAGGTTTTTTTTAAGGATTTTAGTTCAGTTTAACTAAATTAGGTGACAGAAGTACTCAATATTTATATAGCTCACCCAATTTTCTAAATATAATTTGAGATTGATTTAAATGAAAGATTCAGATTTTAGAGTACTGTTGAGTGAAATAGGGATGATAATTTTGTCAAGAAAAAAAGGTAGCTACTCTATCCTAAAGCCTCATGGAATACCACTTGGTGCCTAAAAACACCAATTGGTAACTAACTTCTAAGCTGAGGCATGAGTGACTTTAAGAGCCCAGCCATGCAAAGAATAGCATTCCAGGTAAGAAGGAACAGCCAGTGCAAAGGCCCCTAAGTCCAAAATACCTTTGGCTGTTTTCAGAATAAAGGCTAGTGTGGCCTTTCACACCTTTTTCAACAAAACGGAGGGAAAGTAAATGGTTGAGCAAAGACCATTTGAATACTGCATCCAAACTGTCTTTTCCAGCAAACTGAAAATGACATATTTTTCATACTCTCAACATAGGATTTGTCTTCATACTTCATTGTCTTCACTCACCAATATCTGGTAGTTTGTCTTTAGAAAGTACCATTTGGGTGCTAAAGGAACAGAATGTTCTTTACCTTTTTATTTTTCCTTGCATATCCAAAATGTGCTGAATGTAATTCTAATCCCAGTATATGTGAGAACAATTTAAATATTGCATGGCATAGTAGATGTGATAGCCAGAAAACTCGGTGTATCCCTTTATATGTTCATTCATATTTTTATGAACTTAGTATATGAAAGAGTTCAGGAATAATGATACTGATGATGAAACACCAACTTCCAGTCTCACGGAGCTACTTTATAGGGGTTTTAGCTGGGTCTGCTACACTCTGTGTGAAAGTAAGTAATTTAGTTGTCTTGGCATCTATAAAATATGAGGGGAGTTGCCTAGATTACTGTTAAGGTTCCTACCATCTTTAAAAACTGTCAGTGTGTCCCCTTTTTTAATCACCTGAAACAGATCAGGTCATAGCATTGTCTTTTTCATATAGCAGGAGTAATTTAGATTGAACATATTGCCCCAGTAATGTGTTGGTCTATCAGTTTATAATACTACATATTTTAGGTTTAGAAACTCATTCTGCTCTGATTTATTATATCTTTCTTTTGAAGTTTGTGCTAGTGCCTGACTTGTTTTGAATGTTTTACTTATTCACAAAAGCACTGGTCAGACCTGTTTACAGAGAACCATTCAGTAATACGACTTACCTAGCTTAGTTTGATACTTTAAAGCAATGCTCTCCTCTTTCTTTTGTGTGCATGTCCTGTGTGTGTGTATGTATATAATGCATGTATTACAATTATAATTGACTTATTTTCTATTTCCCTGTACTGTTTTTCTAATAGTAATAGAAGGCAGAAGGAAAAATGTGACTATGCACTAACTCTTGTAGCTTAGAATCAAATATTATTTGTCTCCATTTTAGTAATGAAGATTATCATTTTGCTGTTGATCAAAAATACAAGGCTTTATCATCAGTGTTCATTTTTATCCTTCCTGTCTCTTTGTCCAGTGACTACATTTGAATTTTCTAGATCTTTAGAATTGCATTTCACTTTTAAAAATTAGGTGTTATTTTAGACAAATAACTATAGCAGAAATTTCAGTTTCAAAAACACTATAGCAGAAATTATTATAAAGAAGCAGAAAGCTTATTCAAATGCCTTTTTCAAAAATATTACCACTTAATGTATTTAATTGCTACAAGTCACTTGTTAAATAATATATTGGGAATCATTTCCATTTATTTTTTTCTTGACAATATATTTAAATCAAAGTTCTTCTCTTCATAAAAGTAATATGTTGGACTAAGTACTGCAGAGTCCTTAGGTATTTTTTAATTTATAAGTCTTTCTAAACCTCAGATTTATAGTTAATATTGTTAGAATTTAGAAAGTGAGAGAGATTATATTGGTTATTGGTTCTAGAGTCTTATTTTATTGGGTTTTACACCTACTCTGGGTGATATTTAAATGATGCCAAAGCTACATGTTGCAATCAAGATAACAACAGTATTTTTTCCTTCTTTCTCATTCCAATCTTTTGAAATGTAATGCATGGAAATTTTTCTTTCATATGTTAAGTGTATCTCATTGCTGAATATAGTGTGCCTTACTGAAGTATTCACTTCTTTGCCAAAAACACATCAGTCATTCACAAATATTCAGTATTCTGAGAATGAAAATTTTTTTAGCTACTTGGGTAGTTGGTGAAAGCCAGTTTGCAAAGATTTCTAACTCCACAGTGTTAGACATTATTGTGTGGAATCTAGGGCTTAAGTATTAACAGTGCATGAAGTAGAATTTGATATACATTCGGTGAGCTACAATAGTCTAGACCAAGAGTTATAGCAGGTTAACAGAATGATGGTAATCAGTCCTTTGTCTTGTGGATGAGATAAAAATGCATTATGACTTTACAGAACAAAATTGGTTCCATTCCTGAACCATTCATTAATATCTAAGAAAGTATCTGTAAGATAAAAATAAAATTCCTGAATTAATTAAAACATGGAAATTCATATAAACAAATCTAAGACCTTGAAGAATGCCCAGCAGGTCATAGTCACTCAATAAATGTTGTGGGATGACTAAATGAATGAATGAAGTGAAAATCATTTACAACAGCTGATATTAAACTGCATATGTACCTTTGTACTTTACATGTTTCTCTTACATTGGGTTATCTAAGCATAGAGATACATAAGGAATATATGTATTTGAATATATTCCAATATATTTGAAAAGCCAATATTTGAACTGATAAAAGCAAGGTAGATCTTCTCTTTCTTTGTTATGATACTTTTATTAAGGGGATATTATTATTTTTATGAATATTAATGGTGTCATATTTGAATATGGAGATCCTTTAGCAAAAAAGGTTTGGAAAGCTATTTCCTTCAGACAAAAATGGCATTTTCCTTTAAATTTCCTTTAAATTTCCTTTAAATCCACCTTTGAGCCTCTTTCTAGTGAACCACATTCTGTCATCCTAAGTTATTATGGGCCCTATAGTTAGGAATAAAAAAAGCAAATGATCAAGCATGTTACTTTGGTTTTTAAAGTAAGAGTCAAAAGACCCTTAGGAAGGATTTCTTGTAATATATGTTCAGTTAAGTTTATATCCATGGAAAATGTAGTTTGGCCAGTAAGTGGCCAAATGTTTAGGTGTTTAGTATGTTCTGGATTACTCAAGTTATTACAGTATCTTTCAGAAGAGAAAATGTTACCTTATAATCCTACTCAATATTGTATTTACTTGAAAATACTAACGGGAAAAGCCCAACTTAACCTTCCTCTACTGCTTTTAGGAAAGAGCCTTAGAAAATGTTCTTACTTACGTTAAATTTAAATTCTAGGGTAATGGTAAATTGCACATCTGATCTGAGTAATGGTAAATTGCACATCTGACCTGGCTTTGCTGAAAAATCAAACCTCTAGTATAAAAGTAAAAAATTATATACAAGGATTACTTTAAAGGACCAACATCTGATATTAGACTACTTCTTTAAAAAAAATCAGCCAGCATTCTCTATATAGTTTTCTTTCTTTTTAAATAAATATGAATGTTAGTCTGATTCCTAATTTCTTGGTTCCAAACTGGCAATCTCACATATAGAAAAAAAATCACTTTTGAATGTTTAAAGGCAAATACATCTGGAAAGGTTGTATGGAGTGTCAGGTGATTATGCGGCATTGATGTCCATTAACAGGTGTCACCTTCATGATTGCCTCATTTCATTGCTTTCTGACTTCCTTCCTTCCTTCCTTCCTTCCTTCCTTCCTTCCTTCCTTCCCTCCCTCCCTCCCTCCCTCCCTCCCTCCTTCCTTCCTTCCTCCCTTTCCTTCCTTCCCTCTCTCCTTCCTTTCTTCACAGCACCTATTAAGTACCTCTGTGGCTTAGAAGGCCAGGCATGGGCTAGCTGGGTCCTCAGATTGCCCAGGGCTAAAAACAGTGTGTTGGCTATGGCTGTGTCCTCATTTGGAGCTTGAGGTCCTTTTCAAGATCATTCATGTTGTCAACTGGATTAAGTTCCTTGTGGTCATAGGCTTGAGAACCCTGGTTCCTTGTTGGCTATGGGCTAGATTCATTCTTACCTTTTAGAGGCTACTCTCAGTTGCTTGCTTCCATTTGGCCCCCTCCACCTCAGCAGTGAAGAAATCTTTTCTCCCTGAATCCCTCTTAAGCTTCAGTCCTCTCTGATTTCATCTTCTACCAGCCAGAGAAACCTCTTTTCTTCTAGAGAAATTAATTAAGTTAGCCCCATTTGGAATATCTCTCTAAAAGTCAAATGATCACCAGTCTTTATTACCTATGCAAATTCCATTGCCAGGTAACCTAACATAAACATGGATACCAGGTGGGGAGTGTTGTGTGAACCATCTTACTGACTAACAAAATAATTTTTCTAAGTTATTATTGTAGACATCCTTCTGGCATAATCTCATCTCCTACTCAGGTTCACATACCAGCTCTGTGCTGATAACCCATAAATCTCTAGCTCAAGCCCCAACCTCACTCCTAAGCCTTTAGATCTATATCAACAACTCCCACTGTCCATAAGTGGGTTCCACAGATACCTTATTTTAGAGATTAGAAAATGAGTCACTTCCTTGTTTGTATGAATGATAAAAGTTCAAAGAATGCATTATGAAAATGAATTCCAAGGATGTTATATTTCCTCACTACTCTCCACTTATAGGTTGGTGTAAAGCATGATTGCTTGCATGATACCATGCAAGAACCCAGAACTTTGTGAATGAATGAACTAAAAGGTAAAGTCCTTAGATTTAAAGATGACTTTGAGTCATTTCCTCCATTCCATTCCTCCTCTCTCCTACTCTCAGATTCTAGCACAGCTGCTATCATAGTTCTCCTACACATTTATTCTAAAAAATTAGCTATTATATATTGCCTTTGGTGTTCTCTTGTTTTCATCCAGGTTTTTTCATTGCTGATTTGATTATCTTGTTAACCGCTTAAGGACAAGACTTTGTAGGTAGAGAATTACAAGTAAAGTCAAAGTTTCTTAATTAAAGAAGAGGCCTTTATTCCCTTTTTCTTCCATTTTTTCCATCTGTTTTCTGCCAGGATTATGACAGCAGAGTGAAAAAGTGGGCTTCTAATGCAAATTTGACAAGAAACAGGGCAGTGAGGACAAGAATCTTCTTGCACATGCTAAGGAACTCCTGACTGTACTTCTGAAGTAGTCACTGGAATGACAGCTCATCTGGCTAAAGTACAAATTTTTGTTTTAAAAATACAAATGATCCTCTTCATTTTCTTTTCTCCATCTTCATACTCACATGCTCACATTTACAGTGTTATGCAGTGTGCACACATACTTTTCATTGTTTTCTCTTTTGAAATAACATGAGAAAATTTCACCATCGACAGATGATCACATGCTTTGTATGTTTTAATTGGACATTTAAAAGGGCATTATGCATATTCACGTAACTCTCATTTTTTGGTTTAGTATCTCCCACAGTGCTTGATTTTATTGGGATTAGGCTTCTCTGACCATACTGACTTATTAATGATTCACTTATTCAGAAACCTTTTCAATATGAACCAGTATCAGGAGATAGAAGTGAACCAAAATAGGACCAGGAGAACCCAAGGGATCCATGAATGGGCTTTTGTGTACATGTTCATTTTTCTTAGAAGACTGGCCATTTTTTGCCTAATTCTCCAAGAAATGTGTGACCCCAGTAAATGTAAGTAATTATTTTAGGAGTGATAAAAAGTGTAGCTATTTGGGTTCTCAGACCTGGGATCAGAAGGCATGCATTAAAGGCACAGGTACTCAAGCTAAGCTTACCCACAACCACAATGCACAATAGCGATCCAGAAGGACCCCCCCCACACACACACACACGCACAGAAATATTGGAAAAGTAGAAATAGAACTAAAACCAGCCTCATTTCAGAAGGACTAGCCATTGTGCATAACAAGCCCTAAGGGAACCACCGTGTCACAAAGCAGTAACTGATAGGCCCCATGATGGTCCTATGTTCTCCATATTGTGGGCATCTTTAAAAGCAGGGATATATCTAAGCAATTTTGAAAAGAGATCCTTAAAACAGTAAAATGGCATTTAAAAAATATTTTGAGGAGAAGCTTCGGCCATCTGAAATGTTTACTCCTATATGAACTAAAACAGATATATGAGGTATAGGATGTATCTCCTGCCCCATAAAGCTGTTTTATGATGGAGAATTAATCTCTACATCCAGAAGCCCAGTGCCTTGTTTATTAGTTTTACATATATTGGTTGGCTCCATTAAGTGACTGAGAAACTCTTTGTGTAGAATGAAACTAAAGCTTGGTTTTACAAGGCCCTACTTCACTGACCAAAATGAAAAAGATGCTAGCAGAAACTATAGTTTAGATATTATGCCTTGGGAAAAATATTTCTATTTATATTAATGAGCTTATGAGTGAGGTCATCACAACTCATTCTAGGAAAGATCTCTGTCAGTGTAATCCTATCTAGAGAAACTTAAAAAAGAGTGATGTTTGACTTGGCATTCTAAGTCAGAAACAAATTATATGACAAATGATGCCAGAGTTTTTCACTAATGTCAGATAGAGGAAAAGAGTTATTAACATGTATCAAACACCCAAAAAGTGAAGATCTGTAAAGTACAGATACAAACAATAAATCAATAAGAAAAATACCAGTAACTCAATAGAAATATGGTCAAAGGTATGAAAAACATATCAAACAGAAAAAAACAAAAATGGCCATTACATAAATGGGTAGGTGATCATTCTCAGTTATGCTTAAAACATCAATGAGGTGCCATTTTCACATCCATTATGTTAGTGAAAATAAAAAGACTCCTATAGTAGGGCTGGAGGAAAGGGCACAAGATTTTGTATGCTAGGGTATTTGTTTTGCCTCATTATTTATAGTGATGAAAAATTGAAGGTGGTTTAAGAATTGGACAGTATAAAAATCAGTTGCCATAATCCATATTCTGAAATGCTATATAGTCATTAAGATTAATAAGTAATGTCTAAATATATTAACATGGAAGAATGGGATAGATATAATGTTGAGTGTGAAAAAAAAAATCCCAAAATGTGTAATTATATACAATAGGGATGGTAAGCTTAATTAATAGATGTATGATGATATTGCTATATTACTGTTATAGGAGCAATAGAAAAATAGCATTTTAATCTAAAGAAAAATTCTAGAATGAAACAGCAAAGATAAATTGTTAGTGCACCATATAAATTTAAAGGAAGAAAGCATTTTTATGTCAGTGTGTTAAGTTAAAATTGAAAATATTAATAAATTTATTTCAGTAATAAGATTAATTATACATGTCTGGAACACCTAGGTAGTTCATTCGCTTAAGCATCGACCTTTGACTCAGGCCATGATCTTGGGGTCTAGAGATCAAACTCCATGTTGGGTTCCCTGCTCAGCGGAGAGTCTGCTTCTTCTCTCTCTGCCCCTCCCCTCCCCCCTCGTTCTCATTCTCTCTCTCCCTCTCGCTTTCTCAAATAAATAAATAAAATCTTTTTAAAAAAAGATTGATTATACATATCTATGAGAGCCTTTCCGTATAGATCAGAATACTAAAGTAATGATGCTGTGTTTTTGTTTTCATTCTGAGGACCATCTCTTGCAGATAATTTTTATTTATAGTTTATTATACTGTCCTCTTCTTCCCCCTTACTTTAGATATAGTTCATGGTTATAGAAGTGGGTTACCTGTTACTTGCAGAAATGTCACTCACTATTAATATCACTTTGCAGCACAGAAATTTTTTTAGCATAATTAGAGGCAACCAGCCTGCTTAAATAGAGTTGGTTAATTAAGTTATAAAATTCTAAGGGAATATGATGAACTAAAGTAGACATGTGTAGTTAGAGCTTTCTGTTCTGCTTTTTTATCAAATGTTTCTGGCACCTGGTTTTCTCAACTGCCCTTCTGTTGAATATGGTTTTCAAATTGATGTGAGGAAGAGTCAGTAGTGCTTTCTGGACAAGTAAGCTCTTCATTTGTAGAGTAATGCTATGTCAACACACATTTTCCAAAATAACAGTCCTACTATCCTCAGTGTCTTGGAAAGAGTTACCTGATACCCAGAGAGTGGAGTAAAACTATCCTAGAGCCCTGGTCCGGCACCAAGCAAGAAGGTTTATGAAAGAAGATAGCCCAGAGAGCTGGAGCCCTGCTCTGCTGTGTCGACATGTCTAGAGCTCAGAATAAAATTGAGTTTCCTGCTTTAGCCATAGCTGGGTCTTAAAATAACCTGAAGAAATTATAGTTCTGATTACATAGAAAGTGAAGGACTTAGAACATTCTCCTAATAAAGCCATGAGAATGACACAGAGCTTAGTCATCAGCAGTCCTTCCCTAACAGGCATTTTAGAGAGAAAAATAGAGCTTTGAAATTGGATAATTTGATTTGAAATCCTGCCTAATTATTTTAAGAATGCAGAAAACCTTTCTTTTTGGCCAAAAAAATAATGATCTGGAATCCAATTATGAAAGAACAGGCTTTTAAAATGTTTGATATCTCCAGTAATGGAAAAAAAAATCCTGTATTTAAAATTACATTCTGCTGGAAATCTCATTCTTGGATGTCTTGCTTTTTGCATTTTGAATGGAGGAATTTAATGTAATTTCCTTTTGGAAACATGGCATTGGAAAAATTAGATGGGATGTTTGATTCTGTGTTGGATGCTATCTACTAGGGTACAGATTTTGAGAGCAAACACTTCAAGTTTCATTTTAATTCCCAAAGGGAGATATCTGACTTAACCAGATGCCTTGAGATTTGTCACAACATAGATTGTTTACATGGATTCAGTGCCCAGTTATGCATCTATTTGATTAGCACACCCTGAATAAAATAAGAAAAGTGGATAAAAGCTTAATAATTCCAATTTTAAGAATTATTACTATTACTATTCACGGTTAATATGCTATTCCAAAAGACATGTATTGCCACACTGTTTCACCATGTTTTTTCTTATTGTATGGCTTTCTCAGAATATTGATTCACACAGTATTTGCATTGGTGCCATATAAAGAACATGACTGATCATAAACAATGGTCCAGAATTTCCAATTTTTAGAAAAAGAATAATAAAACCAGTTAAAGGGAATCTATATTAAGGTACTTACTTTTTTACTTAAAAATTAAAAGATAGACATTCAATTAACAAAACTTTTTTGCTAGATATCCTCAAATGGTTCCAGTTATTTTTACTACAAGGTTAGCTGGACTTTCACAGAATTTGTCTATTTTACATAGGATTTAGATTTAACTAAGTCTTAGAAAAGTGCCTTGAAACAGAAGGTTGAATAAACATTTGTCCAAGGAAAAATGAGTTATTGAAATATTATGTCTTTTATTATCACTCTTGTAAAATGGTGGTGAGACAACTTAGTAGAAGTGACTAACAACCACGTATATACGAACACAGGATGTAAGTCTCCAAGGTAATCAAGACCATCAGGAGGATGTTAGACCAAAATTAACACTGAGAGAAATGTGTTATGCATATATTACAGCCCACGTGTGGAAATCTGTTCATTTATAGAGAGATTGCCTCTCTGTGAATGGCTAAGTTGGCTCTTCCAAGCACAAAAAAACTCTTCGGGCCATTCAGAAGTAAGAGCCACACACTGAAAGATTTTAGACCATGAAGTGTCTGATTAGTAGATACGTCTTTAGATATAGGGATAGAAATTTTATCAGAGACATATGGATGTGGAAGACTCTGGGAGTGAGGCTACAGGCTGAGAGACTCTGAGGAGCCAGAACCTTCGAACAGTGTACTCAGTGCACACTCCCAGCTCTCTACCCACATTTCCATTTCTTCTCTTGATACTAAGGCTTGATCATTTATTCCTAGCCAAATTCTTCCCAGACCTACAACTAGACAGGATATAGTATCTTAGCTTTCACTCAGAAGTTTATTTGCTAATACGAAAACAAGAAATAGGCAGTTTACAAAGAAGCAAGCATATAAAATGGCTCTTATTTCTTATTTCTTGCCCCATTTATTTAGACCTTCTAGGTGGTACAACTGAAATGAGATCAAAGATGTGTCTTAAAAAGTAATAATAATCTGTGAGTATCAAGTGCCATGAACTTTCAGTGGATGATATTTCATTTGTTCCTATCCAGAACCTTCTTTGTAGGTGGTGGGAAAAAAATGAGGAGACTGAAAATCTTTGGAAAAAAAGGAGTGCCTCGGTGGCTCAGTCGGTTAAGGGTCTGCCGTCAGCTCAGGTCATGATCCCAGATCCTGGGATGGAGCCCTACATTGGGCTCCTTGCTCAGCGGGGAGTCTGCTTCTCCCTCTGCCCCTCCTCTGTACTCATGTTCTCTCTTACTCTCTTGAATAAATAAATAAAATCCTTAAAAAAAAAAAAGAAATGCAACTTTGGTTGCAGATGGAACACTCCTTAAAATGGGTTGTGTGCCTATTGTACAGCCTGTTAACTCTTAACTTACAGTTGTAGGTGCCTGGGCAGAAATAGAATAATGAGAAGGAGCTGGAAGGACCACAAATAGAGAAATCAGGAATTAATGCAAAAATCTAGAGCACCTAGAATGACTAGGAAAAAAATCTAGAATGACTCTTTTTTTCTAGTATTTATGACTGAGTACATGTGACACCACTCTTCATTCATTTGACAAGTATTTTTTGAGTGCCTCTTATGTACCAGACATTGTGTAGGTGCCTAAGATCAATGAGGGAAGAAAACAAAGCATCTTGTACACTTGCCCTCATGGAACCTGAAATCTGTGTGTGTGTGTGTGTGTGTGTGTGTGTGTGTGTTTTCTTCCCATTGCTTGTCCTGCTACCCATCTGGACTGACAGATGTATAGTAGAGCCTGGTGGGGAACATTGATCAATTTTTACTGAATGAGGGAAGGAAGGATGAGAGTAGAAAAACCTTAAGCAGTGAAAGCATAAAGCAAAAGGTATCCTATGGAAACTTCAGCATCTGGCTGGGTTGGCTATTCTCAGGGTAATCAAGTATGAGAGATCTGAGGAAATTGGGCCTTGGCATACACACACAACACACATACATCTACATGTATACATATATTTACATATATAGTGAATATGAGAAGGATAATCTACATGTAATTAACTGTTGTATTTCTTTGAGAACTGAAAGTTAACCATTTTTTATACTTGAAGAAAACCCTAAGTTTGCAGGGATTTTAAACTCAGAGTTACTAGTCAGTTGTAAATTTCAGATGTAGACTATTGCCTTTTCTTATTTAAAGGAACTGAAATTGGCCTCAGGCATCTATCTACTTTGTGATGAGGCCTGCTATCAGAGCTGTGGTTGGGAGGGGCTTACACTCTATTCTTAATGGTTAGTCTAAATTAGGGCAAGGACACAACTTGTACAAAGGCTTGATTCAGGATAGCAGTATGTTATTTGTTGTGGATTTAAGATATTTACATCTAAAGCTAATGGCATAAAATTTTAAAAGGTAGTAATACATGTGAAAATAAAGTTTAAGCTTAGGGGAAGAAGAAGATTAAGAGAGTAGATATATATATAATATACATATATATTATATATATAAGGGCTTTTGCATAATTTTATATATATATAAAATTATATATATTAAATATATTTATATTTATATTTATATATATACTATATATATATTGTTTCTTTCTCTGGGTCTCTTCAGAGATTAAGAGAGATAGAGATTTGGAGAGTGAATAGGAGTGAGTAGATATGAATTAAAACATTGCTTACGGGATCCCTGGATGGCGCAGTGGTTTGGCGCGTGCCTTTGGCCCAGGGCGCGATCCTGGAGACCCGGGATCGAATCCCACGTCGGGCTCCCGGTGCATGGAGCCTGCTTCTCCCTCTGCCTGTGTCTCTGCCTCTCTCTCTCTCTGTGTCTCTCATGAATAAATAAATAAAATCTTTAAATAAAAAAAAAAATTCCTTACTGGATTATTACCACCTCAACACCTGGTTCAAAATATACATGGAGGGTATCGCAGTGGCCTGAGCCAGGGGTCTTGTGTCGAGATGCTTCAAAATCTTATTAAAAATGTTTGGGTCCCCATGAATCCCTACTATACCCAAGCTTACCAGGAGACTTTGTTAGGAATGGGGTTGATGAGTGTCATCATTTATAAAATCAGGAGTGCTGATAAAAGAAGTAAAGCTTTGAAAGCCTCGAGCCCTGCGCCTGCTCATGGCCATCATTAATCAGCTCCGAGAACACATCAGATGGAACGTCAGTCTGGCTGTAAATCTCCACACGCTCTGTTAGCCGGGAACATGGAGCCCCGACGTACACTTGTAGACGTGCTGTGTCCGCTGTGGCGTGAATAAATGTAGCTGTGAGGTGCACAAAAAATAAATGTAGCTGTGAGGTGTGTGTGTGTGTGTGTGTGTGTGTGTGTATACACACACACGACACACGGAGTTTGCCTAAAAGATTTTGGGTAGGAGGTATTTGTAATGAAATTTAGTGATTTAAATATGATATGAAATAAAGATAGAAAAGTATGTATACAGAAGGAAAGTTGCCTTTCTAAATGTAATGTAATACACCATCAAGAAATCTTGGGAGACTCCAAAATCATCTTAAGATTTAATAATAGTGACATATTTAAGTTTTTAGTATGTCATTCATTATGAACTAGAGAAAACTAAGAAACTAGCCTGAATCAGTGAAGCCTCCTAGGTTTGCATGTTATAAGGGCATGTTTGCCCTTTTTCAATTGTTTTTATAGGACAAAAATTACTAATTATTTGATAAATTTAATTTCAGAGCAAATGTGTTGACACATGTAATGGCTTGGACAAGAATCAGATATAATACTATATATCAAATAATACTGGGAATTTAAAACTGATAAATGTTATCAGGGTAGACTTTTATTATTTTATATACTTTTAAAAAGATTGTATTTATTTATTTGGCACAGAGAGAGAGAAAGCACAAGGAGGGAGAGAGTCAGGCAAAGGGAGAGGGAGAGGCAGGCTCCTTGTGCGGCAGGGAGCCCGATGCAGGACTCCATCACAGGACCACAGGATCATGACTTGAGTCAAAGACAGACACTGAACTGACTGAGCCACCCAGACACCCCTGGGGTAGGTATTTTAAAATGATAGAAATACCAAAGTCTTCAGTTCTTTTTCTTTTGAAATTTCTTAATCACTTTGGTAATCACAGAAGATAAGTCTTTAAAATAGCCAAGTTTGAGTGTTTATAAAGTAATTCTAGGGCAGCCCCGGTGGCCCTGCAGTGAAGCACCACCTCCAGCCCAGGGCGTGATCCTGGAGACCCGGGATCGATTCCCACGTCGGGCTCCCTGCATGGAGCCTGCTTCTCCCTCTGCCTGTGTCTCTGCCTCTCTCTCTCTCTCTCTGCCTCTCATGAATAAATAAATAAAAATCTTAAAAAAAAATAAGTCTAATTCTCTCCAAAAAACTGTAATCCTATAATTCATCTGCAGTCTTTAGTAAACTAATCCATATGGGTATTAAATAATGTTCATTATAAACCATCCTGCTCAATTTATGTTTTTGTGAACACTGAATTGTTTTACCTTTTTTAAGCTACTGTTTTATATATTCCTACCTTCCCTTTTTTCATGTATAATGTAGGGTATCGTTTAAAATTAGAAATGCTCCTGAAGTAATTTTTATATATATATATAAATGGCATGATGAAAATAGGATTTCTCTTTGAATATTGGACTGCCATTTCTTGTAAACTAAGTCTGGCCTTGGAGAGTGGAGTAGGATGCCCCGCAGTCTATTTTCTGGAGTTTGGATTCTTTGGCCTTGCTCCCATCCCACTTTGAGAACATACAGTTCCTGAACTGTTTTCCTACAAGTATCGTTTACTTTACACATATGATTCCTAGTTCACCTGACTGTAGTTGCTAACTGCCAGGGCTGCCTCTCTAGCAGTCCATATTTCTTTGTTACCTAAGACATAATGTCCTGTAGTTTCTCTGTTTTGTGTCTTTACATGTCACCCAGCAAATGTTCTGTACTAGATGAAGTTCACTCATGGTTTTAGTTACTATTTGAGGGGTGCACAAAGAATCACTTCCCTCAGGAAACCTGCAACCTTCATGGGAAAAGTCTGCAAAGTATATAATGGATTATTATATGAATTTCTTGATGTATGATACTTTGTTGAAATTAAATAGCATTATTTTTAAGTTACTGTTTGAGAATTCTTGTATCCTGAATCATCTTTCTCCTAGAGTGATGCAGAAGCTCTCCCACTGACCACTCCCACACCGAAAGGAACATGCTGTGAACACTGCAAATAAACTATTAGAACTCAATGGCCACCCCATATAAAGGTGCTCAAATATTTTAAAAGATGGTGTTTTATGAGCAGTGGAAAATTTGTCACAGACATTTCAACTGACACTATCTTTATTACTACTCTACATCTACATCTGAAGACTCAGACTCTAGTAGTTGTAATACAATAGATGTAAAAGGTAGAAAAAGCCAATTCTTGTCAATGTGTCACCAAACATATTATCAAAGTTAATCTCATAAGGGCATCAGAGAAATTAAAGTTGCCTCTGGGCTCCATGTTATAAGAACTCCCTGAAATCCCAGACTACCTCAGTAGCTGACTGCATACAGCAGCAGGAAGCCTTCAATTAACTGCATCAGTTCTATTTGTAGTACAAAAGATCTGTGACTTAGGATAGCCTACATAACTTAAAAAGGAAAAAAAAAAAAAACTCAACTCGATCTTAACAGTATCCTGAAGTACAGCCTGAGAGAAAGGGATACATGGGGTCAGTCAGGAGCATGTAGGATAGTAACTAATTCAAAGGCAAAGGGGTCTTAGGTGGAGCTTTAAAAAATCTGTCTAGTCAATAAGAAATTTGGTGAAAATGTCTTTGAATGAAAGGTAAGCCAGAATGTAGAGCAACATTCTCCATTTTAGAGATGTAACAGTAAAAGTCAGCAATCTGAGATGATTTAGTAGAGAAAAAGATGAACTTTCAGAAGAATGGTGGGTTAAAGAATTCTTGGGGTTCTACATAGAAATTCACATGGATGAAAGATCATTTCCATGTGATTTTCGTCTGGCCATTTCTAGAACCACAGCAAAGAAAAAGATAGAGGAACTTTAAGAGAGAGGGGCCAGGGGGTGGTAGTGGTTCTGAAATTTTCTTTTACTCTTTGAAAATTTTATTTTACCTTTTACTAATTTTTGAGAAAAAAATTGGAGAGTGAAACTTGCAGGGCTTTTGCATAAATTTAAAGCTGAATGATGTACATTTTGCCATCGTTCCTCTTCCCATTTCACCTCCTCCTTCTTCAGCTTTATGGTTGTATGTCTAATTAAGTAAATCCATGGTGTTGTAAAAGAATTTTGAAGCACTGAGAAAACTGTTGGGAATCTCTGGGTAATGTCACAAAATTAGATTTAAAAGTTACTGAAAGAAATATTGTGGCTCAATAAGGAAGTTGTCAGGTTTGTGATAATACTGAAAAAATATCTGTATTGGTTTTCTCTAAATTAGGCTCACAATACAAAAGTCATTCTGAGAGTTTTAATTAGGATAAAAAGCCTGATACATTTTGCAAAAAAACAGTAATTAGTTTTGGTATATAATTTTTATGGAAAATGTTCAAATGAAAATAAAAATCTTTAAATAATATTAAAATGAGAAGATATGACTTTCCTATTTAATATATTCATGTGGAATTTAAATGATGAAAAATGTTAATACGATTTTACTTTTTGAGTTCTGAACTTACTGGAATGTTTATCCTGTTTGTCTCTATATAGAAGATAAAAACATTTTTTTGAAGATAAAAACCAATTTTAATTTAAAAAGCTATTCTATGGGCACTTGAGTGGCTCAGTGGTTGAGTGTCTGCCTTTGGCTCAGGTTGTGATCCGTGGGTCCTGGGATCGAGTCCCAGTCAGGCTCCCTGCAGGCAGCCTGCTTATCCCTCTGCCTCTCTCATGAATAAATAAATAAAATCTTTTTTTAAATAAAAGCTATTCTACTATTTTATGGAAACTGTCCTTCATACAGAATATAGGTTCCATGAGTTGTTTTCTAAAAAATTTTAAGTTAAAATTGATTATTTTTCATAAAGCTAGTATATTTTTGGAGCTAAAATACTAAATACTAGTGTAGTATATTAGAAGTATAGTGTAGCATGTTAGCGTAGCGGCTTATATATAAGTGCAAACAAAAAGATTATTAAGGTAAACCAATATATTTATAAGCCTAATGAAGGAAGTGTAATAAATTCTTTTTTTTTGGATCTTCAGACTGAATGGACTTTCTGGTCCTTTACTCAAAATTCTGAGCTATGTTCAGTAAGACTAATGCTTATTCTTTTTTGTCCCTTTACTGACTGTTCAGTAGTCTCTCATAGAGCATTGAAGCTGACTTAAACTCGTAATTATATACGAGGAGCATTCTTTTGGGTTTTGTTCTAGGAGATCACTTCTAAAAGTGGTACAGTGCTTCCAATTTGTAAATAATATTCAGTAACAATATTAATAACATTACATTTTATGGTAGTGGTAGATACACAAGAAGATAGGAATCAGTGGGAATGGGGACTTGGTATGGAATGTAGCTTATCCTCTATCAGAGTACAAAGCATTAGGGCAGCCCCGGTGGCTCAGCAGTTTGGCGCCGCCTTCAGCCCAGGGCCTGATCCTGGAGACCCCAGATCGAGTCCCATGTCGGGCTCACTGCATGGAGCCTGCTTCTCCCTCTGCCTGTGTCTCTGTCTCTCTCTATGTGTGTCTCTCGTGAATAAATAGATAAAATCTTGGGAAAAAAAAAAAAGAGTACAAAGCATTAGAAGGTAATCATTCCCCGACTCCATTGCTCTTCCCTTCAACTTCAACAATTTCCTACCCAGTCTAGAGCATATATATTTGAATTATATACATTGCCAAAGGAAACACAGAAGTAAAAAACCTAAGGTGAAATAGCGATTTCAGTTATCGGAGTTTTTCTAGGGTTTACTTGCATTTCATTTCTGCTTTCTTGCTTGCTGTCTTTGTCCTTCTGTGAAACGTTCGTCTGGGTGTAAAGCCTTTTTTCCTTATGCAATTCAATAAAAGAGGGCTTCAAAGAGCTAAACAACACAAATGAGTGGAAATTTCCTATATCCAAGAAGAAAGTGGAGACTAGGAGACCAGGAATCACCGGAAAGGAAAAATGTTTGCGTAATGGTGAAATGTCTTTATGGTAACCTTTTGGGGAAAGAAAAATACTTCTTATCTTTCTCCTTTATTTTCCTTCCTCATCCAAAGGTCATAAATTGCCATAGGACATAAAAGCAAATCAGAAGATGGTAGGAAATTAGTCAATAGGAAAGGGGGGGGGGGATGGTCCAGACCAGAATGAGGATGGAGATAGTACTTTTGTCCATTCTGCATTGTTTCCATCAAACACTTAGTTTGGAGAAATTGACAATTAACATCTGAATATCAAAAAAAAAAAAAAAACATCTGAATATCCATACAGATTTCTAACATAGATGCCAAAATAGATTGATAGATACTTAGTGCTTTAAGGATGGTGCAATTGTAAAATAATAAATATTATTTCTAAAAACGATATTATTAACATCCTGTGGAAGCTACTTGGAGAATTGAAGGAGACTCACTCATGTGAGATTAGCCAACCCCATGACTGCTTCAGAACATAAACAATGTTTTACATACTAGTGTTGAACAAAAAATGATACCCTTGCTAAAAGCTAAAAGCCACTTCTGCTGTGTGGTTCCAACAAATGATTTATACATTTAATGAGATGGCAGGGGATTTTTTCAACTAATGCAAAATATTCTAAAAAAAAAAAAAAAACCCAAAATAGAAACTCTTATTGAGAAGTCTCTAAAAGGGTTTGAAGTTTTTTTTATTTTACATTTATTAACTTTTTATTTTATTAAAAGTTCAGAAATAGGTTATTGGTCATGCATTGCAAACTCACCATCTGGGTCCACCCCGGATTTCTGAGGGATTTCCCCTAATGGTACAAACCTGTGAAGATGTATTTCGTGTTGGTAAAAGTATGGAGTGCTTAATTATGTACACATGTGTAATATGTGTAATATATATTATATATATAACACATATGTAATATATACGTGTGTTTGTGTAAGATGAAATGCATGTACATAAAATACATGTTCTTGTAAAGTTTTGGAAATTTAAACACAGATATATAGCTTTAAAAATTCACATCAATCAGTACAGAAAAGCTTACAATGAAAGAAACTTGTTCTCTGCCCCATTTCACCTTACTCCCAGTTCTGCTTCCCTTGTTAGCCAATTTTAACAGTTTCTGACTTTTATGCTTTTAGTAACAACATCTTTAGCTTTAAATAAAATGTTTGATATATTCACTTTAAACACTATTGACTTATTACATGGTAATGAGAATAACTGATTTTCCTCTTCCTTTCCCACTTCATAATATAGTTACACCATTGTTACTAGTTTTTCCAATTATTATTATTTTAAGTTTTTGTTAGTGCTCAGTAAACCCACAAATAATAGGGCTTTTTACTGGTCCTCAGTTTACTGTGGTATATGTATGCAGGTTTGAATAATTTGAAATGTAGGCAAGACTACAGTACAGTAGACTGGCAATATAAACACCATATAAATGTGCTTTATTAAGGACTGTTGTTACACTCAAATTTCTATTTTAATTGAAAAAATGAGAGTTTAAACCATTTGATATAAACTGGAGAAATTGTTAAATGATAATTTAATTTCTTCAAATACTTTTCTCTGATGTTTATGTAATTAAGAACCAAATAAGAAATGGACTCTAAAAAAATTAGGAACTTAAAAAGTTAAAAGAAAATTACCTTTTTCTATGGTTGAAAAAAAAATCAAACAGCTCTAAAGTTAACTCATGATGTATATGTTGCTTTTTGACAGTCTTCAATAGATAAATTTATGAATTTCTTATAAATAAAGAAATAGGAAGGAAAAACTCCTCTGTTCCTTTCCTACTTTTCTTTCTGCTTCATCACCGGCAAAATGTGCCTATGTAAGCAAAACTTAGTGCCTTTAATTTCCCAAAACCACAATACACTGTCAGAGAGTTATACTGACCTCAACTTCATTACACAAGCAAAGGGAATGTGTTTAAAAAGTTGATGCATGATGAAAAATGGACTCTATGTTGTATCAAAATGTTGATGATTCTGAAAAGGAATATTACAAAATGGATTTTTATTGTCCAAAGTATTTGTTTGCTCTTCTGCTTTGTAGTGGAAGAATTAAAATACTTTCAAATTGAAGGATCACATTTCAGCCTCTATATTCAGGAATACCATTGTCTGCAGTGAGATCCAGAGCTCTCTTACCCATGTCTTTCTAACTGGACTAAAATATTTGACTAATTCAGAATAGAGGGATGGGAAAATAAGTGGTCTAAATATTTACTAAAATATATTCTGAAAATCAATTTGTATTAATTAAATAATGCAGTTTTTGTGGAATGTCATAAACACCCATTTTCTACCTTCTCTCTCTCAGCTCTGTTGTTGACCATAGTGCAAGCTGACCAGGCCTTAAAGACTAACTTGAATTTCAGGTCTTTTATGAATTGGCGAGTAAAATTATTAAAATGTTATATATCAGTTCTATACAGGTTTTTAGAAATAAAAATAAGGCATGTATTTAGTTTAAAAAGTATCAATTCTTATAATCAATATAGTGGTCCCCTGCTATATCTCTAATTTCTTTTTCCAGTCCACAGTGGCAATCACCTGTAGCAGTTATTGTTCTTTCTTCTAGCTTTTACCTTCATAGTTCTAAATAATGTACTCATACATGAAATTCTTAGTTTATAAATTTTAAGCATTATGTATGGTTTCCTTGCTTGGGGAGATGAGGAATTTCCTCATAATATCAATTTAGATGTTCACCCACAAGTGTACCCATGCTATGTGCACACGTACATATGGACATACAAATGTGCACATACATGCACGTTTCTTTTTTTTTTTACATGCACGTTTCTTCTCCACTCCCCAACCCCAGTGACTGAATCTTAGTGATAAGTAAAATCACCTAGTATTTATATGACTAGTCAAATGTTTGACTGAATCAACCATGCCTCTTGTTCAATTCTGCCCTTTTCTTGGAGTTAATTATAAATTTATTCCCCATTTATCTGATTTTCTGTGTTTAAATATCTCTGCCATGTGTTTATAGAAAAATATTGTCCAGGGACACCTGGGTGGCTCAGTGGTCGAGCGTCTGCCTTTGGCTCAAGTCGTGATCCTAGGGTCCCAGGATTGAGTCCCACATTGAGCTCCCTATAGGAACCTGCTTCTGCCTCTGCCTATGTCTCTGCCTCTCTCTCCCTCTGTGTGTGTGTGTGTGTGTGTGTCTCTTATGAATAAATAAAAAAAGAAAGAAAAGAAAAATATTGTCCAAACCTGCAGTATTTCAACTCTGTCTTTTCTTTAAGTTTTCAACGCTTTTCTACTGTGAACTGGTTACTTTCTACACATGGCACTCATCCTGCATCTTTTCCTTTTCTCTTTTCTTGGATGATCCCCTCTTTCTCAGATCCTTATGGTTTTTCTTTTGTTTTGGTTTTCTGAAGAAAATTTTATGATCGCTTATATTTTTTTGAGTTTTTACAAAGTGACTGAAAATGTCATTTTTCTCTCCATGTTGTTAATAGATTTGCATGGTGGGGCAGAGAGCACCAGTTGAAAATCACTGTGAATTCTAGTCTCAGTCTGATTCTCTTCCCTTTCTATGTGGCTTCCTCATCTCCTTTGGAAGCTCTTTAGACTTCTCTTTATCTCTGTTCTAAAATTTCACATTTTTATGCCTTAGTCGTCTTTTGCCGGGTATTTCTGTGGATCTTTCAATTTGGAGGCTCATTTTTTCCAGTGCTTCAAAAAGTTCTTCACTTTTCAAGAACATTTCTTTATCAGAGCATACGGTTCTTATTTTCAGGTACTAGACAACTTTATTATATAGAGAATATTAATCATAGTTAATCAAATCTCTGTTTTTCTACTCGTGGTTTATGCTTTTTTTTTTTTGTCCCCACCCCTTTAACATTTGTTTTGATCTCCCAAATGTTGGGAGCTTTCATATTTAAGAGGGAGCATTTGCTCAGTGAAAGCTCATTATTTGTGTGGCAACTGTGGACTGGACAGCTTTCTCTATGGGAGCCTTGAGTAGTTAGCTCTTTGATTGGATTTATCACTTTTTGTGTGCTCGTGATTTTGGGGAGTCCTTGCATATTGTCTTTCAGTTTCTTCTCATGAGTTGTGCAGTGTCTCCAGAGAGGACTCTTCAGGCTTCTACTTGATGGGAATACACTTGGCTGGCAGAGCTCACTCAGCAAGTACATTGGCAAGTAGGCTATGCAGAGGTGCACCCAGTGTGCCACTTTCAGCTCTGAATGCATGTCAGATTTTTTTTTAAGATTTTTAAATTTATTTATTCATGAGAGACACACACACAGAGAGAGAGAGAGGCACAGGCACAGGCAGAGGGAGAAGCAGGTTCCATGCAGGGAGCCCGACGTGGGACTCGATCCCGGGTCTCCACGATCACACCCTGTGCTGAAGGCGGCGCTAAACCACTGAGCCACCCGGGCTGCCCCCATCTCAAGTTTTCTGGTAGCACCAGGGCCCCCCTCTCAGTTCAGTTCATCCAGGGAATAACTCTCTAGTCTTGTAGTGCTAACAGCTGCACTATGTGCAAAAGTTGCAAATAGACCTGGAGGGGAGGAGAAATCTTGTGGCTACTGGAGAGAGGAAGGACATGGCAGTTTAAATGCTTTGGTTAAACCAGCCCCTCTGTTTGGAACCTACACCTGATCACGCACCTTCCTTAGTGCTTTAGTGCCTGTGCTCATAAGTTGTGAATCTCTTGGAGATTCTCTGGCATGAGCAGATGGGCACCATTCAACAGGGCTGTTTATCACTGTTTATTTCGCTCGTCTGCTATCAAATTTCATTGAACTCTTTTGTTCACTTTTGTCATCTCTTTTATTAACTTTTTTTATCATAGGCTTACAGAATTTTAAACATTTTACTACCAATTATGATATTTCAAAGGAATGAGAGATAAATGTCTTTGGTCAGCCCATCATTTTTATTCAGAAGTCATATAGTTTGTAAGTCATCCCAAATTAATATTACGAGTATTACCATTGATGTTGTTATTACTGTTTGTAACATGAGGTATTTTAAGATCAGAATATTGGAAACTTCCCAAGAAATCTCCTACAATAGACTCCTGAAAAACTTCAGTATGGTCAGAGACCTGATCCACATCATAATTTTAGTGAAGATGTCATAATATTAAATTTTGCAATGGACATTTGTGACCTCTTTCAGTTATGTATTCCTTTTTTTTTTTCAGTTATGTATTCCTATCTACGTATGTTCATTTCTTTGGTGATAGTTCCTCCATCCAGAACTCAGCTCTTCAGCAGTCTCATTTTATTGGTAACAGATGCTAGAACACGATATCAGAAACATCTTTGAAACAACCTAAGTTTGCATTTTGGTCTACAAATGTTTTTCTAGGGGTAGTCTGTAGGAGCCCTAGCCAAAAAGCATTTACTTGTGTTTCATAACCAATTATAATAGCTTTTGAGATGTACATTTTAAATACACAGAGCTCAGAAAACAAAAAGAAAAAAGTAAGAAGGAAGCCTATCAGCAGGCAAGAAACAATCTATGAAATAATCAACCACAAGGCAGACAGAAGTAGAAATGGTAAACAAAGGGACTCAAACTCCTATTACCAGCTTTGTAGCAGAAGGTATAGATACACCACCCATATCTCCAGAGGCTCTATCTTTTTTTATGGTTGGCTTTTGCCAGCATAAGTCTCTCTTTGCCTGAGAGTTTTCTTTGGTAGCTCAAGCCTACACCAGATGCCTGTTACAGGTGCATCGCAGGTCCAAAGTGCCAGAGAATTAATGCCACCAGGAAGTATCCTGCAACCAACGACTGACAGGAGTTGATGTGTAAATATCTCAGCTTCCTTACCCGTTGGTTAAGTCTAAAGAATGTGTTGTGCCCTGGCGACCAGAGTTCCCTAGAGGCATGAAGCTCCAGTTGTCCATAGTTGTAATTTGCTTTATTCTTGGCCGCCTTCCTTTACTGTCTCATTTCCCTACTGTGCTGCTGGTGTTTCATAGAACCATCTCTCAAATAAACCACTTGCACTGAAATCTTTGTTTAAGAGAATACAAACTAAGAAAGGACCATTTAGATTTTGGGAACAGTGATCTGTTCTTCATTAAGATAGTATTATATGTACAAAAGGTAATATGCTTAATTTTCAAGATGACCCACAATCACAGAAGAAACACTCAGTTATATTAGTATATTCTGTTAAATAACATGAGAATTATTTATATATTTATGAAAGTTTTCCCATTTAAAATAGCTCCTATATTACAGTTCTGGTGTTTGACCTTTACCTACACAGAAATTTAAACCATCTTGAATGATTCATTTGATTAGAATTCTGATATCCAAGATGTTATTGTGCTAATTAAAACATATGCTTGAATCCCAAGAAAATGGGAGATAATTAACTTAATTAACTTAGTACTCAATAAAAAGCCTACCTAAACTTTCATTAATTCATGAGAATTTACTAGTAAAGGTATTAGTGAAGTTAATCACATAGTTACTACTCTCTGTAGAAACTTTCAAACTAAAAAAAAAAAAAAAAAGAAAAAAGTTACATATTATGAAATAAATCCTGGCATGAAATACTGTGTGTCTGTGTACACACTTCCTCCGCTCCTCCTGGCAATTCGTTTACTAGACTGTCATTATTGCTAATGTGTTTCTACACAATCTCCTAACCCTTCCGGGATTATCTGGGTACAAAACATACTTTCACTCTCCTACAGAAATGCAATTAATGGGAATCACCGTAAAGCTAACATTTGGAGTGTAACCTGAATAAAGTTTGCCTCCATTCTTTCCCTGCCTGATGTCTCATCTTCTGAGACAAGTGGAAGAAATTGAGAGGTAGAGATTTTGGACTGGTGTAGAAGAGCCAGCGCTCTCTGCCAGCAGAATGGAAGAAATGTATTTGTTGTTATTCTGAGAGGAGTGGAACTGAATAAAAAGAGATGGAACAGGGGAGAGAAGGTATGGAAAAGTAATGAGAGGGTGAAACCAAAGAACTTAAAAATTAGACGTGTCACATATTCGTATTTTACAGTGTTTATGCCATACTCTTCTCCCATACTCGACAATAAAATAAAATAACCACAAAAAAGGCCACAAATGAGTGGGTTTATTTTATAGGGATCAAAAGGATATTTTTTTGTTGTTGTTAACAATAGGATCAATGCCAGGGCATGGATAAAAGTGAAAAATGCAGAGCAGAAAACAGTAATTTAGTGGAGACAGGAAGTTAGAGCCAGAAGTAGCCATAATACTGTGAGGCCCTGGGAATTCCCTTAAATATGAGGAAAACCATTGGGCTTTGCACATAGAGGGAAAACAAGTCTAATCCAATCTGACCTAAAAATTATGTGGTGGTGGGGATAATGAAGGACCAGGGAGATACAGATAATATCTGAGTTTTTAACCATTAAGTGCCCACAGCCATTACAACTCTTGAAAATGCCAGATCCTGAGATTGAACATTTCAGTTTTAAGTGCAGGCTAAAGAGGTGGACCAGCATTTTTCCTGAAGCCTCGGGTGATGAGCAACACCTCCAGGCCTCCATAGCTCCCAGGTGCTGTTGTGTCTCAGCCTGGAAATGGAATGATCTCTGCTCTATGCTGGGCCCTGCAAGTTATCATCGAGTTATTTTGCTGTAGACCACTCATCTCTTTGGAGCCTTGATCATTTGGGAGAAGGAGCTACGGTATTTTTTTCCCTTGACAATTCTCTGCCATTATTTTCAGTATACTTCTCAGGCATTCACTCTCTGAATTTCTTTTCTGGTGTATTCACTTTCATTCCCCCATGGGATCTCACTTTCCATTTAGGCCTCTTCTTCCCAGACTTGGTGATGTTTATCTATGTTGTCTGGTATCCCCACTAATGACAGGTCCTGTCTATCAGTTTGCTAATTATCACACAGCCCAGCCACAGCCTTACGAAATAAACACGCCAGTTCAAATATGTTGGTATGTTAAAGTGGAAAAGTGAAATACGTGAGTTGCATACTTAGCAACAGTGACAGGAATTTATTGCTTCACTTACACTGATATTTGTTTGGGGGTAGATGAAAGAGCAGTCTGGTAAGAGCATGCGTTTGGGAATCAGAGATTCATGGACTTGATTTTATTTCTACTTACTAATTAAGCAGTATTTTAATTCCACTGAGCCTCAATTCTCTTATAAAATCAGGTTTCTCATGTATATGCTGAGGAGTAAATGCAAAGCACCTTTCACATAATGCCTTTCACATGATAGGATTGTCGATAAATTATGCTTGCAATAGTGTAGTCATACCAGCAGCTATAAATTAGTGACTCAATGAACGACTCAATGAATGGAGTACAGAAAGGGGGGAACAGTAATGTTGCAGTGGAGAAACGTGACAGAAACCTTAACCAGGTGATAAAAGTGAACATTGTTGGTGATATGTATGGAGATCTACTGTACTTATGTGGGTATGATAAGAAAGACATTTTGCCTTTTTGTGCTCTTCCCCAAGATTCATATCCTCAGTCTAATAATGCAAAAAACATCAGACAAACTCAAATTGAGGAATATTCTGCAGAATACTTGAACAGTAATATTTAAAAAGTGTGAAGGTTGTAAGACCCCAGGAAAGACTGGAAACCACCACATGTCACAGAAGATCATGAGCTACAGTCACTAAATGCAATGTGGCACTCTGGATTGGGTCTTGGAACAGTGAAAAAGATGCTAGTGGGAAAGTGATGAAATCCAAATAAAATCAGTAGTTTACTTCATAGTATTGTATCAATATTAATTTCTTAGTTTTGGCACATGTCCCAAGGTTATGTACGATGTTAACATGAGGCCAAGTGGAGTGAAGCCTATATGAGAACTTAATGTATTGTCTTGACAACTTTTCTGAAAATTTGAAACAATTCCAGCAAATGAAATTTTTTTTTTAACATTCAAAGTAAACGTTACAGTGACAGAACAGATCAGTGGTTGCCAGTGGTTGGAGTAAGTGGAGCATAAGGGAGTTTTGGGGGTGATGGACTTGTTTCATATCTGATTGTGATTGTAGTAATATTAATCTATACATGTGTTAAAATCCAGAGACCAGCACACCAAATAGTCCACTTTACTACATGCCAATTTAAAAAATAAAAGGAGAGAAAGAAAGAAAGAAAGAGAGAGAGAGAGAGAAAGAAAGAAAGAAAGAAAGAGAAGAAAGAAAGAAAGAAAGAAAGAAAGAAAGAAAGAAAGAAAGAAAGAAAGAAAGAAAGAATAATACAAGGTACAAGAAAAAATTATAAAGTTAGAGCTTTATTTCTTACACATAATACTGTTGTCATCAAATCAACAGAATGTTATTATTTCTGTCATTTGATTTAACAAATATTCATTGACTCCTAATAATGTCAGGCTTGGAGGCACACAGAACTTGACATGATCTGATATTAAAATAAGTCCTCATTTCAAGCCAGACCAAAACATACTATAAAAAATTCTTGTGAAGAATCAGGGTATAAATATATGAGGATTCAAACGACATGAAATATTTACATAATATTTCAAGATTAGGTCACTATTGTATTAAAAAAAGTGAGTTTTTAAGTTCAGAGTAGACATTAGCATCCTTGGATGAATAGAGAATTTTCACGAAGGACATATGTAGAACTAGAAGAGAGATTCTTTGTGATTTAAGACTTATTTGGGGACACCTGAGTGACTCAGTGGTTGAGCATCTGCCTTCGGTTCAGGGTGTGATTCTGGGGTCCCAGGATCGAGTCCCGCATTGGGCTCCCTGTAGGAAGCCTTCCTTTCCCTCTGCCTATATGTCTCTGCCTCTCTCTGTGTGTCTCATGAATAAATAAATAAAATCTTAATTTAAAAAAAGACTGTTTAGGAAAGGAGCTTAGCCAACACAATATATTTTTTTTTGTTTCAGAATTGTTATGGACTACATAACATAATTTTTGTGCCCCCATTCATATGTTGAAGGCCTAACCTCCAAGATGATTTTAAGAGTAATAAGACTTAGATGAGATCATAAGGGTAGATTCTCATAAAAGGATTAAGTGCCCTTATAAGAAGAGGCCAGAGAGCACTCCCTCTCTCTACTTCCATCCCACCTCCCTCCCCACGTCCACCACATGAGGATGAAATAGGAAAGCTGCCATCTGCAAACCAGAAAGAGGGCACCAGACACTAGAACCTTGATCTTAGACTTCTCAACCTCCAGAACTGTAAGGAATAAATGTTTGTTAAGTCAACAGTCTGTGGTATTTTGTTACAGATGACCAGTCAGACTGAGACAAAAATTATATTAACATACTCAATATTAGTGAGCATTTAGTATATGGAAAATACTTGTAAGGACTTAAAGGTGTTAACCAACATGATTCTTGTAAGAACCCTAGGACATAGATACTATTATATCTCCCATTTTAGAGATAAAGAAACTGAATCATAAAGCAGTTAAATAATATGCCTAAGATCATACAGCTGGTTTTAAGTGGTGGAGTCATGATTTGAATCCAGGCATCTGACTCCAGAGCACACAGTCCATCCACCCCAGTAAAATGCATGGCATCCATAGTCATGGTTGTCTCATTTTTCTGGCTGGAAATAAGCATAAAATGTTTCAGATATCCAAGGAACACTGATTTTTATGGAAAATTGCTTTAAAATATAACTGGTTATAGCACTCTTTTTTTTTTTAATTCTGGAAGCAACTGGCCTTTCCTGTGCCCTCCAGTTGGCACTGTGCCTCTTGCTAATGTGCATGGACTGATACCTTTTACTTTGCTGCCTGCCAGCAGAACGTGACCTTGGCAACTTGGCATGCCAGCCAAGATTTCAAAATAGCAAAAGTAGTGCTCAAGTTTCTGAAAAAACTCTTCGAACCATCAAGTATGCCCTGCCATGTCGATCGACATAATTATCCTTTTATAAGGTGGCTCATTAACTAATGTTTCAAAGTGTGTCTTAATTGTCTGTTTGTTTATGATGTTCTTGTAATTCTAATATACTCTTCCCTTAATTTTGTGTTTCCTATTGTTGGAATTGCCTAATTTGTCTAAAATATTCCATTTTGTGTTACTCAGCAATGACCCCATTTGCTTGCAAGCATTTTGGTGACAAACATCATAATTATATGGGATTTTGTTTTGCATTATTGTTTTTGGAACAAGAACAGGAATCCTAATTTGTCTGTACAATTACTGAAAAACAGGGTGCTCTGTAAATGAATTATATGTGGCTAAATATTCAGCTTTATAGTCAATTTAATTCTGAAAGCTTAATAATAAATTTGATACAAGCTGCCAGTGAGCAGAGATGCAGATAACAGCGTATGTTCACATGAAAATGTCATCCTTTTACGGTGTGCCTCTATGCTGTTTGTGCCAAATCTTTATTTCTGACCTAGGCCACTTTTCTGAATTCCAAACTCTGTGTTAAATATAGCCATGCAGAGGGAGGTTTCCCAGCCTCAGCACTATTGACATTTTGGGCTGGCCAATTCTTTGCGGTGGGGGGCTGCCCTCTGCCTTGTAGGATGCTTGGCAGCATCCTGGCCTCTATCCACTAGATATGAGGAGCATCTCTCCCCAGTTGTGATGATCAGAAATTTCTCCAGAAAATTGTCAAAAGTCTCCTGTGGAGTAATATCATCCCCAGTTGAGAACCACTAACTTACATATTCTATAGGCTTAGGAAAGTCAACATGTTCAAAATTAAATGCATTTTTCCCCTCAAATATTCTCCTCCTGAAAAGTTAAGAACACATCTTACTTACCTCTGTCCTTTAATAGCTGTGTAACTCGATCAAGCTCCTAACTTTTCTATACCTCAGTGTCTTCATCTGTCAATAAATACACTAATAAAACCACCTTCATAGGACTGATGTGAGGATTACGTGAACAAATACATGTAAAATATTGAGAACACTGTCTGGCTCATAGTATGCTTAAGTTAATGAATGTTTGGTGTAACATCTGAAAACTGGTAAGTGCTAGCAATATTTTTACAATACAGGAAACTACTAAGATTTGTCTTTCCAGAGGATGTACGCAGAGGACTTAGGAAGAGAGATATACGAGTGATAGTAAACACACAGAACAATGACCAACATCATTAATAATCAAGAAAATATGAAATAGCATTGTGGTGTGCTATTTAAATGTATTAGAGAAGATTAAAAAAATACTCAAGATTGATAACTATGTGGCAAAAAAAAGCACTAATAAACTGTTGGGAGAGCATGGAGCTACATTCTTTCTGAAGGATCTTTTGGCAGAACATACCGTAGCTTTAAAATATTGATAGCCTTTAACAGTAAATCTGTTCTAAAAATTTATCCTAAGGGAGTAATATGCTCAAAAATTAATAAAGTAGCATGTTGATTACTCTTTTATTTATGATGGCAAAAATCAGAAGCAACTTATAAATTGAATATAGAAGGATGACAAAAGAACTCAGTGTACTTATATAATATGTAGGTATCACATTTTCAAATAATATTCATAAAATTGAGATAATTCTCTGTGATAATTCTTGATTCAAAATGCCCCCATCATATCAAGGTAATATAAAAATGTTTAGGTGTGGGATGCCTGGCTGGCTCAGTGGTTGAGCGTCTGACTTTTTTTTTTTAATAATAAATTTATTTTTTATTGGTGTTCAGTTTGCCAACAAGTGCCCCCCTCAGTGCCCGCCACCCAGTCACCCCCACCCCCTGCCCTCCTCCCCTTCCATCACCCCTAGTTCGTTTCCCAGAGTTAGGAGTCTTCCATGTTCTGACTTCGGCTCAAGGTGTGATCCCGGGGTCCTGGGATTGAGTCCCACATTGGCTCCCTGCTGGGAGCCTGCTTCTCCCTCTGCCTACGTCTCTGTCTCTCTCTGTGTCTCTCATGAATAAATAAATAAAATCTTAAAAAAAAACTTTAGGGGAGTAGGAGCATGCACCCATAAACACTCTTAAAGTTATTTTTCAGCAAATGCTGCCTACTTATTTAAGCGTTTATTCTCCCTAGGTTTCCTTCACAGTTTCCCAACCTCCACACTTTATGAGATTCTGATACACCATAATTGGAAGGGTATGCATCTGCATTCGAGAACTACATGAAAGATTTTCTATTGGACATACGAATGGTGAATTTGCACTATGTGGAGATACAAAATGGCTGAGGACTGCTGCCCCATGGCCCCAGCTCTGCTCACCTGCTCAGTTTCCTGAACAAACCTTGCTGCATCACCCTCTGAGCATTGACCCACCAACCCATTTTCTCAACTTGGATTGCTCTTCTTCCCCTTTAGCTTTTCTTACCTTCTAAAGATGAAGCTAAGTCACCACTTGCTCTAGGAAGCTTTTCCTAACCACCAACTCGTTCAGACTCGAATGTTTTGTGCCTCTGTATTCCTGTAGCATAGCATGCAGGTCTGTTCATCCATGCCTTTACTATCCTGCTATTCATGTATTCAACAAATATACATTGAGCCACTACTAAATGCTGGCTACTACTTTAAGTAGTGACTATAATCTAGGTGAGGAAAAAATATCAAAATTTCTTGCTTTCAGGGGATCTATACTACAATGGAGAAGATGAAATTTAAACAAGTAAACCATGAAAAATAAATTTATCTTAAGAGATTATTTTGAGCAGGACTTGGAAGAAGCGAGTCCCTAAGTGTAGGGAAGGCAAAATTTTACTTCTTCCCATCTTCAGTTTTCATTGGGATTCAAAAAGACAGGTAGCAGGAGAAAAAGTTATTAATTCATACAGAGTACAACATGAGGGAGAAACCTTTAATGAAGAGAAACTCAAACTGATGACTTAGAACTCCCACTTATGTTCAGCAATAACTAAGGAAGATGATTCAATAAAGCACAATAAAGTTTTAGAAAAATGATAGGACTAAGGGTAGTAGTTTTAAGCTCCCATGGGTGGCAAACTGTGGGAAAGTAAATATATGGGAGAAAACTAATGGAGAAAGGTTTGTTTGCAGATTTCTTCTTGTGCTGTCTCTGGGATAGGAATCTGTTGCCAGTAAAAGGACAATTTATATTCTGCCTTTTTGCAAAAAAAGGGGGAGAGTTGAGAGAGTTTTTCCTTCATTTGTTGCTCCTTAATTGCCTTCAGCTCAAAATAATTTTTATATCATGGAGACATATTTGGGGATAGCATATTCTGCTTTCATTCACAAGCAACAGAAATATCTGAAGGAAAAGCATTCTGGGCATAGGAATAACACATGTAAAAGCTCTGGGCTTGCTCAGTACATTCTAGGAACAAAAAAATGGGTTTATGAAACTGGATCAGTGAGAAATGAGACCAGATGGGCATCCAGACGTCAGATCTAGAGCATCCTGAGGGCCATAGTAAGATCTTTGGATTTCACTCCAATTGTGGTTTCAAACATGGTGGTAACATGATCATATTTATGCTTTAAAACTATCCTTACTGCTCTATGGATAATGGATCATTAGAAGTACTGGTGGAAGCAGGATAATCCATTAGAGGCAGTCACAAGGATGAGTAAAGGGCTGATGATGGCTTGGATCCAGGTGACAGCAGTAGAGGTGGATGGAAATGATCATATTAGAAAGATATTTTGAGGCTAACATTGACAAGATTCATTAGATTTGGTCTAGGGTGAAGAAGAACAGAAGCCTTAAGAGTGATGCTTGAGCTTTTGGGTCTGAATAGTTGGGTGCATGTTTGTGGTATTTACTTATATGGTGAATGCTAGGTGAAGAGTGTGTTTAGGAATGGAAACTTGGTATTGGGTTTTGGCCATGTTAGGTGTTAAATACCAACTGGACATCAACTTGGGCATGTTGAGGGAATAGTTGGACAGGAGTGTTTAGGATATGGGTGGACAGAGGTAGGAATTTGGGCATCAGCAACAGCGTAGAGTACTAAAAATGATGGTACTGACATGTCCACTGACATGGCTGTGAGTGGAGACTGAAGAAACAAGGTCTGAGGTCTCACTTCTGGGCCACTCCACCACTGAGAGGGCAGAAAGAGAGTCTAACCAAAGCATTGTGAAGCGAAGGTTAGTGAGATGAGAGGAAAATGTAATTTTGCAATATTAGAAGCACAGAGAGAGAAAGATAGTGTTTAAAGAATGTGAGAGTAGTCTTATGAGTCAAATGCACTAAGAATTTACCACTTGATTGGCACTATGAAGGTCATTGCCAAATGACTACCTTTATCATAGAGGTTATACTATCCCGTGGCAAGTGTTATTTACTTACCTATGCTTTCCATTAAACCCTCGAATCTCAAAAGGAGGCAACTTTGTACTCTGAAGGACATTTGGCAATGTCTGGAGACATTTTTGATTGTTAGAACTGAAAGGACCGTGTGCTATTGGGATCTCTACTGGGTAGAGGCCATAGGTGCTGCTAAATATCCTGCAATGCACAGAGCAGCCCCTTCTAACAAAAACCATTCAGCCAGCAATGCCAAAAGTGCCTAAACTGAGAAATTCTGTAACAGACTTAGTTTCCAAACTGTTTGGTTAGGTACCTCAGGAAAGACCCACAAGAGGGCTATGGGACATTTCAAATTTTGAATGGACACGCAAAGACATCTCTCACACACCACATGGAGTATTAGCTCAAGGAAGCTCAAAGTTTGAACATTAGATCTTTTCATTCCTTTTATTTATGTATTATTTTTTTAAGTTTCAATTTTAATTCTGGTTAACACATAGTATTATATTAGTTTCAGGTGTACAATATAGTGATTCAACACTTCCATATACATCACCCGGTGTTCATCAGTCCTTTTAATAACATTGTATCTTGGCAGACTTGCATTTTGGAAACTGCTGTGATACAAATCAAATACTTTATAAAAATCATTCTGGAATAGGAAAATGAAGTGGTGGTTTCTAATCTGATTCCAAGGTTTGAAAAGTTGTATGGTGCCCAAAAGGTGTTAAGTTGTTAGGACATAAATAGTTACTAGATTGTTTAGACCTGACAAGTCAGTAAACTCAATAAATAGGTATTTCTTGTGGCTTAAGGGATTAGTAAAAAAAATTACTGAGATGCTAAGGGCGCCATTAAGGAGAAAGTTGGAAACTGGTGTGCTGGATTTAAAGTTCCTTGAGAATAGGTACTACGTATTAGTACTTCATATCCCCAGCACCTAGCACATCCATGGCCCACGTGTGAGGTGCCAAGTGAACATACATGTGGAGATTACAGGAAATTTAATAAATATAAAATGGTGAGCATGGGATAAATGAATAAAGGGTATGTATGAAGTATAATGTCAAGGTAATGATGTGGTAATTAGTGAAATTCTACCTACTAGTTCACTGGTAATTAGTGAAATTCTACCTACTAGTTCACTGTACACCAAGAGATCCCCTAAATATCCCTTTATTTATATGTGGTCAGAATCATGGAAGGGGAAAAAAAAAAACTTGCCTTTATAATTCTTTGGCCTATGAGTCTCTAGATTACAATTTCTTGATTTTAGTGCCTGTAAGTTTAGTTCCTCAGATTACATTGAATTATTTTTTACCACTACAAATTTCTATTCTCACTTACATTATGCATATTGACACAACTGTGATCTTACTCTGTAGGAATATGTAAGAGGGAATAATTTGAATAACTCCTAAATTTTTGGATGCTTTTCTTCCTGTCCCTTTTGCCAAGCACTACATGCCCTTGCCTAGTGATTACATAGATGCTAGAAAGAGAAGTTCTCCTTAGATTTAGGAATTTTATTTTGTTTCAAGTAAAAAATAATCTTTTCAGAGTAAAATATGATTTAAGAGTATAAACTCACAGAAACATCCTTGGTGTAGTAGAAAGTAGTTGGCTTTTTGAAAGGAATGTAAATAGCCTTCTGCATCCCACCCTCAGTGAGAGACATTTTGAGCAGGGTGTTCAGCCTTTTCGAGTCTTAATTTTGTCATTTGTGAACCTGGAATAAAAATGCTTACCTCTCAAAGTTGTTTTAAGTATTAGGAAGTTTACCTAAAGGCAAGCAGCCAGCATTGTACCAGAGCCCGAAGGAGATATCGAGTAAACCGTAGACTTTCCTCTTTCAACCTGACCCGTCCTGGTATCTTCCTTTTCCCTTTTCCCATTTTTTGTTTGACTTAAACAACTTAGGATGAACCCAATAGAAACTCTTACCGTGTTAAAATAAACAAGATTTTAGTTTTGTTGGTATTTTGTGTCGTATGATGGTATTTTCCCTGTGAGGCAGTAGTGCATTCATAGAATATGTAAACACATTCATAGACAGGGCCTCAAGGGAGCAGAGTTGGAAAATTCACTATGTCACCAGGGGCACAGAGCAGTTTTTCCCACTAGAGAGTGTTCACAGTGAAACTTCTGCCCATTTGTATGCTCCTTAATCTTGCTCAGTTGTCATAGCTAGCCTGGGAGAATTGGAGATCATAGACCCCACGGATAATTATACTCCAAAGTAATCAATAAGATTTAATAAATATAGTAGTACTAACTTCTATCAAGTCTTCTTATAGAGTTGCTAAAGTGCAGCCTGACTCTGAAATCTGACTTACTTAACTTCCTTAGCTCTGTTTACCATATATTAGTCCTGATCACAATTCCACTGGTCACACTCTTCTCTTGTCCTCCTAGGCTCCGTTTGGCATGGGGCCGATGCTGGCAAACATCATTTTCCATGATCCTTTGGCAACTGTTTCCTTCTTGGTTTAGCCAAAGGGAAGTATTGAGTCTAGGTTGAAAGGTAGATAACAGAGCTCTGTTACACCTCCCACCCCTTGCCCCACTCTGTGCCCTCTTTCTTCAGGAAGCCCTTCCCTTCATGGTCCCGGGGTATATAATGGCTCCAATTCAGTCCACATGGCTACACTTTCTTCGTCATCCCAGAGCCAATTTTGTGGCTCCAGTTTTGTTGTCCGTAAGGGTGGCACATTGATGGCCTTTGGGCCTCTTGCCAGCTTCTCGTCTCTAGTGTACTCTTTCTTCTCTAAGTCTCTCCTGTCTCTGAAATAGTTGCACTTATTAAATCTCTGAGTCACCTTACCTTTCTGTTTTCTGTTTCATCTCTTCCAATGCTTCTCCAGTGAAATCTGTTATATTAATTTTATTCTATTGGGGTAGCTTGCATGTGTTCTGTTCCCCTGATTGGACACTAACTAATAACACAGTGATGATGATGATCTCTCTGTAAATGCCGAAGATGAGTAATGAGATTGAAAGATCAGAAGAGCTAACCTAACATTTCAAAGAAACTTAGGAAAAACACAAGAGCTGGAATCTCACACATAAACACGGGTTTCACTTGCTGAAATAGACAGGTTTTAATTTTGTAACAAAGGATTCATGTTTAAAAAACTCTTACATTATCAAAAAGAATGTGAGATATTTGTCACATACAGTAAGAGAGTAAGTTTGGTTTTCTGTGAAATAGAAGCTATTGTTGAACCTTAGAAATACATTAACAGGGGATCCCTGAGTGGCTCAGTGGTTTAGCGCCTGCCTTTGGCCCAGGGTGCGATCCTTGGGTCCTGGGATTGAGTCCCGTGTTGGGCTCCCAGCATGGAGCCTGCTTCTCTCTCTGCCTGTGTCTCTGCCTCTCTCTCTCTCTCTATGTCTATCATGAATAAATAAATAACATCCTTAAAAAAAAAATGAAAGAAATACATTAACAGGAAACCCATTGGTCTGTATTCTAACAAGTGACAAAAGGACAAGATTTGACCTTCAGGTTTTTGTTCCATGGATATAAAAGCTGAGAATAGCGTGCATGTATGCGTGCACGTGTGTGCATGTATGTGCATGTGTACATGTTATGGATTTATCCTAATACACAGTACATACATCCACAGAATAAGTGTACGTGAACAAATGTAGCATGTATATTAACACATTTTTATTTAAAAATTATCTCCATATTTAATTGTTTTCAAGGAAGCAGAGAAAGGTTAAAGAGATAACATTAATGGAAATTGGCAAAGTAAAGGTGAAAACAACAAAACAGAGGAATTTTTATCAGTCATTTAAGTATAGTTTTATCTGTTGTGTAGTAAGCTCTTGGGTTTATGCTTTAATAAGTGTATATATTAAGAGTCTATGGGTAAAATCCTGACTATATAAAAAAGCAAGACTCTTGCCACTACATATGTGACCAAAGTATTCATAGCTAGAAACATATAAGTAACTCCCAAACTCAACAGTAAAAAAAAAAACAAGTAGTCCAATTAGAAAATTGGCAAAAGACCTGAAGAAGCATTTCAGTAAGGAAGATACACAAATAGCAAACATGAAAAGATATTAAATATCATTAGCCATTAGGGAAATGAAACTAAAACCACAATGAAATACCAATATATTCCTATTAGAGCAGCTAAAATTAAAAATAATGACAATACCAAATGTTGGCAAGGATGCAAGAGAAATTGGGTCATTCATAAATTGCTAATGGGAATGTAAAATGATGCTGCCACTCTGAAAAACAGTTTGGCTTTTTGCCACACATATAAAAATATACTTCTTGTATGACCAAGCAATTGCACTCCTGGGAATTTATCCTAGAGAAACTAAAACTTATGTTCACACACACAAAAATACTATGCAACATTATTAATTGCAGCTTTATTTGTAATAGATCTGCCTAAACAGTAAACATCTATAATGTCCCTCAACAGGTTAACATTTCAACAAACTGTGTGTTATGTCTGTACTATGGAATACTACACAGCAATAAAAATGAAAGGACTACTGAAATAAGCAGCAACTTGGATGGATCTCAGGGACATTATGCTGAGTGAAAGAAGCCAGTCCCAAGAAGTAACACACATTCTATATGATTCCATTTATGTAAAATTGTATCAATGTTAATTTCCTGATTTTGATATTATACTATAATTATGGAAGGTGTAACCTCTGGGTGAAGGGTACATAGGAGTCCTCTCTGTTCAATTTTTGTAGTTCTCTGTGATTCCAAAATTATTTCAAAATAAATTGTTTCTCTTTTTTAAAGCCATACTTTGTGTAACACTATTACTTATTGGGAAAAGGTTACTTTGAAGTAAATGAGTGTGGGTATTTCATTTATTCTGGCCCAAATCGTTTGTCTTTGTGTATGGTTTTGAGAGTTTTTACTTTTGTAATTTAGGAATATGCCCTCACTGGTCCTGGCCTTCTGGCTAGTACCTTAGCTTTTAGAAAGGCTATAATATGTGTGTGTGTGTGTGTGTGTGTGTGTGTGTGTGTGTGTGTGTTTTACTGTGAATCAGTTTTATTGTGATTGTAACTTGGGTATATGGCCCCTTTGAAAAGTCTAGTTGATGTCATAGCCATCTCGTTGCTCTTTTGGTGTTCAACTGGGCCTTTTGGTTTGTTTTTTGGCTTGGTTTTATTTTACAGTTTAGAAATAAAAGCAAAGTCAGTGATGTTAAGTGGAGTACAGAGCAAAACAGAATAGCCAATTGCCTTACCAACCTATTTGTTCTTTTTAATCCAATCCAATACATTCTATTCCATCCCATTGCATTCCATTCCATTCCATTCCATTTCCACACCATTCTATTCTATGATTTCCCAATCCATTCTAGTCCATTCATTCCATTCGATAAATACTGGTATGTACCAGGTACTACTATTCAGGGTGGGCTTGGCATGTACCAATGAACAGAGCAGACAAAAGTCGCTGCTCTCCTGAAGTATAAAATTATATATATGCTAAACTATAGCATAAGAAATGTTGTGAGAAATATAATAGATTTAATACGTACATAAATTTTATAAGTGTTGCAGAGAAAAAGCTAAGAGATGGGAGTTATGCGATGGGCAATGGAGGGAAATTATAATTTTCAAACAAAATAAGGTGTAAGAAATTGTGTGAGAAAGTAAAGGATTTAGCCATAAGATGATCAGAGAAAAGAGTTTTCTGGGTACTAAGATGGGAAATGCCTGGAATGTTTAAGGAATAGCAGGGAGGCCATTGTGGCTAAAGAGAGTCAGTAAGATTAGAGGTTGGAGGTGGGGTTAGAGAGGAAAAGAAAGGTCTGATCACATAGGTCTTGTGAGAGTCACTGTTTTTATTTTGAACAAAATGGCCAGCCATTGTAGGGTTTTCAGCAGAGGATCATAGGATCTCAGTTAGTTTAGGACCCTGGTAATCCTTTTGATACAGATATTGGCTCACACTATTTTGTTCACAGTGGAGTTACAGAAGTGGGCATAGTGTTGATCAAAAAAATATATATACATATGTTTTATTCTTTTTTGTTGAAGATAGAGCCAATAGGATTTTCTGATGAATTTGATGTAGAGTGAGAGAATGGAAGAAGGAAAAGATGACTCCAAAGTTTTAGGCCTCAGCAACTGGAAGGATAGGGTTGCCACCAACCAATATGAAGACTATAGATGGAGTAGGTTTGAGGGAGAAATCAGGAGTTCATTTTTAAACATAGTAACTTTCAGATATCATTTAGACATACAAATAGAGATTGCTTGTTGGCAGGTGGGTATATGAGTTTAGAGTTCAGGAGATCCAGAATGGATGTATATATTTTAAACTTGCCAAAACATAGTGATATTTATGATGAGATTAAGTGAGTTCACTAAAGGAATCACTCTAGATAGAGAAAAGGACCAGGTAGTAAGCTCTGGGAAACTCCAAAATTAAGAGGTCAGCAAGGAAAAAAAGGAATTAGTAAAGAGGACCAAGAAAAAGCAGGAAGTCCGTTAGGAGGAAACCTGAGAGTGTAACGCACTCAAAGCCAAGTGAAGAACGTGTATCAAAAGAGATCCAATTACTAAAAATATCTGTTACCATCAGTGCATCAGGGTGTGATGGGATTCAATCTTGCTGCACCCCTAGCTTTTTAAATTCTATTTTTATACTGCAAAACAGGACCATATTTTTGTTGAAAGTTTGGCATTCCAACTCTTAATTTTTTGTTAAGTTTGAAACAGAGAAACAACATTGCTTTAGTTGCTTTAAGAGTTAGGTTTGGTGTTAATAGTTTTTCTATGGTGATTCTTTATTTGACCTGTTATTTACAGTAAATGATGGGGTGATGTCTTAATAAATTGCCCATTACACTTGTTATAGGACGCTGAAGTGAAACATGTTTTATATGTATTTATTTGAGGAAAAAGAAATTAACCTTATCTTTATTATGATGTTTGTTATTATTAGCATCTTTTATAAATAAAACTATGTTTTTGCTTCATTTTCTCTTGCACCTATGCATGTTAAAAGATTAAGCATCTGACTTAGAATTTTCAAATAATTCCCTGTAATAACTGATTAATATTACACAGGACTTTATTTCAAGTGGTGACTAATATATGGAAGTTTCGCCCTTCTTATGGAATTTGTCCATACGTTTTGAGTGTCAAATATTCATATACCAAGCACTGGAAGGATTATAGGTGAAAAATATCAGTAATGCAATTTGGCTGTCTAGGAAAAGGGCTAGATTTTCTAGTATTTAATTTTTTTTGTTTTTGAGCCTACACAGCATTTTGAAATTAATTTGCATGCATTTGTGTTGCCTTTTGCTTACCCTCTAACAGCACTGGTTGTCACCTCATAAGTTAGCTTTATAGTACCCACAAATTATTGTAACAATGTTAAAAAATTTGAAACAAAAAGCAAAAAAACAAAAGACAACAAACCTAATGACCCGGACTGCTGAGAACAGAGCTGAACAAACACAAGCCTCCCTTTTTACACTGACTGTTCCAAACTAAGCAGAAGCTGCTTCTTTATTTCAGGGAAGGAAAAATAATGACCTGGCTTTCTTTATTTTTCTGGTGAGCAATTTAACTGCTACCTCCACTTGGCATATTCTCCAACTCCTTTTATTGGAATGTGGCTATAATCGTAGGTACAGCTCTCTTTACCACAATGTATATTTTCTTTGCCACAACATATATTTTGAGCCATATTTACCCACACAGATACTTAGTTTTTCTCTGAAGTGTGGTCTCAAAGCAATTGTTCAGAGAGAAATTGAACATTCAAACTGGAGGTATAACCTTTTCCAGGCATTTCAGTGTATGTATGTGTGTCTGTAGAATTATCAAGGAGAGATTATTCTCCCAGATGGCATTATCTTAATAGAAACTGCTAATATGCACAAGCTGGAAAACCGTTGGTAATCCAAATGTCCTGGCAACATTTTATTTTCAGAAGTAGTTGAATTAACTCTTTGAACCTTTTATTATCTTCTACTTTTAAATTGGACTTTGGGAAAGATAATAGTTATCTATTATCTGAGTATTGTGTGTGTGCACCTTTGTGTGTATTTGTGTTGTATGTAAACCACTGTGTATTTTGGCCTGGCCCAAGTCAGCAGGAAGGCTCCGGGGCTGAGGCTGCTTTCATCCTATGTTACACCCTCACAACCTTCCTGTTTTACGATAATTCTGAAACCTAATGCTCCTGCCACTTTTAACTCAGAACTGTGTTTATTTGCCTGTGGCCTGTTTTATTGTAAAATAAAAATCTTAAGAACCTTATGTTTTTAGGGTGTTTTCTCCCCAAGAGCAGTATGGTTGTCTTAAAGGCTAACTGACTCTGTTTTAATGGTGTGTAAAGATTCAGTAAAAAATAAATCATGGCAATTTTGTTTTAAAAAGAAACTTTTAAGGGTAATACATGCTATAGACTTCAAAAAGTCCAATGAAACAATTAAGAACAAACTGTACCTGTATCTCATTTTATTTAGCACTTGTGTTAAATTTTAAGCTTCAGAAGATTATGCTTTCATTCCAGGTGACCATTGGTAGGGGATTAGAGCCGCAATGATTTAAAAATAAGTTTTCACATATCTTGAATGTCTCTAGGAAATTTTTCTCCCTGTGGCAAGTGACTGAGAAAATTAAAGCTGATTTGCTCTCGCTGCTAATGTAAACAGATAGGTGGCTACCATTGATTTATATTCACAGAGGGGCAGCTTACATCCTCCTCTTTGGTGAGGTAATGACCTTCATGGTGGTGCACATAAGTAGTAAGTAAGACGGTGTATCTCTTCGAACACTTTACTTATTTCTGAAATATACTAATTTTCATTTTAACCTATTAAGAGATATTCACTGTATGTTTATGACGTATCTAGGTGTTCTAGGTGTGATGAGGGTAAGGTGTAGAATACGATCTTTGTCCCAAAGGAACTTAAAATCTGGCTCAGTATTTAAGGGCACTATTGGCATTTTTGGTGGAACAATTCTTCATTGTGTGGGAATGTTAAACTTCCTTGTCCCTTCACTAGTGAATGTCAATAGTATTAATAATTATTGTGACAGTGAAAAATACATTCATATACTTATCAAATGTCCCCTATAACTATACCCCTTCCTCCTAGGAACAGTTGGAGGGGCTAAAGTATGTTCTCCATGGATAGGAAGTGATTATATAACTCTGTTGTTGAAACTCTGTTGAAGGAATGATACTTACCATAAAAGTTGAGGGAAGACAGGAAAAAAAGCTGGCCAGTTGCCCCTATTTATACCAGGTTAGATTTTACTCTGAAAATTCATGCTGATCTTTTTGCTAGGACTGTCCTCTCTTTTTTTTTTGTCCCTGCTTATTATTATTTTATTACCTATTTTTATTATTTTTAAGTAGGCTCCATGCACAGCATGGAGCCTAATGCGGGGCTTGAATTCATGACTCTGAGATCAAGACCTGAACCAAGATCAAGAGTCTGACACTTAGCTGATTGAACCACTCAGGCCCCCTGTCCCCACTTTTTAATTGCCCTGGCTACCTCCTACTTAATCAAGATAAGCTACATTGCTACAACTTACAAAGAGACTTCATGAACTTTCTCTTATCTCAGACTAAGTTGGGTGATTCCTGTGTTTGCTCACACAAGATTTGGAGTATATCTTTGTCATTGTCTTCCAGAATTGTGTTGGCATCATGTTATGGATTATAGCTGTTTAATAGATTGTATTCTTATTGTGAAAGAAACTATGCTGTGCACCTTTCCTATCTAGTTAAATTCTATATGTGTAGTACATATTTAATAAGCTGACTTGAACTTAACAGGTAAATAATGTAAACATCAGTTGTGTAGTTTCATTTTTTCTTGACATCAAGTTAAATTTCCATTGAAAAGACTCCTTTACTGTTTAACTATGCTCATTTTAAGAAAATTCTCATGCCCTGCTGTTGCAAATGTAATTTAGTACAATGCTTTTGGAAAGTCATTTGGCAGTAGGTATCAAGAGATTTACAAGTTCATGGCATTTGATTCATTAATTCCATTTCTGGGAACCTCTCCTAAGGAAACAATTCTAATTATAGAAAAGCCTTATGCAAAAAGTCTCCATTTCAGCACTGTTACTAATAGCAAAAAATAGGGAAGTCTTCCTCAAATCTGAATAATAAAAATGGGTCCTTACCTAATTTCAACAAACCAAATCTAATGGATAATTTGGGGGAATAATGTATGAATATGATATGGCTTTTAGATGAGATGAAATTATTTTAAAATAGAAAGGTAGAGATTATTTAACCAGGAAAAATAATATAGCTATACAATAATATGAATATATTATCTCATTTTAGTACACATATGTACGCAAAGATACATACATGTGGATATGTGTATACGTAAAAGATTCAACGTGATATATTAACATCTTAATACTCAATAGTTAATAAGTTAATAGTGGTAACCTCTGGGTGTTAGAAATCCATCTTCATATTTTCTGATTTTTATTTTTATTTCATAGTTTTCTGTAATACCTATTATATAAGTGTAATAAAAGGATTTTTTAAAGGAGTTGAAAATATTAACATATACAAAGAAACATAATGGTTAAATTAATTACTAAAAGACTACATTCTAGATTATTTCATTACATTTATGAGAAATTTTAATAACATGATAAAATGTATAATAACATTGAGCACAAGAGCAAGGTAAAAAAATTTTTTTTTCCATAGTTTGGTCTCATTATGTATATACTCCGCAAGTAGATCTTCCCATTATTATTTCTAGGTGGTAAAATCCTGGAATTTTTTTTCTTGTATTTTTTATTAATAAATACATAATGGTTCATTTGGAGAAAGTATACATCACCAAAAATTCTATTAGAAGACACTAGCATGTGTTTTAAAAGTTTTGAGGTATTGTCTTAGACAGTTCAAAAAAATCATAGTTGCAGGGCACCTGGGTGGTGCAGTCAGTTAAGTGTTGGATTGTCAATTTTAGCCTGGTTTGTGATCTCAGGGTTGTGGGAAGGAAGGTTGTGGGGCTCTGTGCTCAGATTGGAGTCTGCTTGGGATTCTCTCTCCCTCTCCTTCTGCCCCTACCCCCGTAAATCAATAAATCTTTTAAAATATTTTTAAAAACTTATAGTTGCAAGTCATGGATATATTAAGAAAATAACACTTCATGCTAGAAATACATGTTAGAAGGGGGTTATATCATGTCTTCTGCAAGAATAGGGTAAGAATACCAATTTCATGTATGTAAAAATGGTCACAAGAATTTATGAATTTGTAAGTTGGATTCCTTAATGTTACTTTTCATTAAGTCATTCATTCACTTATTCATTCCATAATTATTCATAGAGCATGGACTTGGGTGCTGGGGATTCAGATATAAGAAATGGAAGAGAAGGTATATCTAGTAAAGAGATAAGTAAATGTCAGTTGTCCTCCTTTTTGGCTGAAAATTGGAAGAAGATTAACTTCTCTTATGACAGTAATGTCATATGTAATCAAAAGTCCAAAGAATCTTTAGTATCTAAGTAATATTTACTGAGTTTCCAGATGTTCTCTAAGCTCTTTAATTAGGTTCCCTGATTTCTGTCTCATTCCAGTGTTGAAGTCAGCAGCCAAATGCCACATATGGAAAAATGTTCCTCTGGAAGTAAATTGAATATTTTAAAATTCACTGTCACTTATCTTAATATTTAACTCAATAAAACTTCTGTTTCTCAGTGTTTCCCCCACACATTTTCATGTGTCTGTTAAATTGTTGGTAATGCTACATAATTCAGCAGAAAACGAGTGGATTCTATCTCATTTAGAACAGTTTTAGGGGTAATGCGATAAATCATTCCTTAGAGTAATTAAACAAACCTAATGAGTACTGTCTGATTTCTTATAAGTGTAAGCATCTTTATTTGCTTCCTATATGGTAAATTCAGAAAGCTCTTAACTGTTTATTCAGAGAGGTTCTAAGTATCTTTTAACAAGAAAATCTACCTGGGAATCCAAATAGATTCAAGAGCAATTTTTCATGGATCTCATTAGCATTTTAGTTATAAGAGAGAATATTCTGTGCTCACATTCCCAGCTACTTCAGGAATAGTATGATTATGGTTATTTTTAAAGCCAGAAGAAGCTATTTTGGAGTCCCGTTAGTTCAACATTCTAGATGTATTCTCCATGTGATACTGACTTAAAATTTAAAAAGCAGATGTAGGTCAAAGGAGATTCTGCAGATACTTTTGGTGTTTTATTCTGGGGCTTTGACAACTTTAAAGCAATGGCAGGATGGTACGTTTTTCTTTATATGTAACCTAAATACCTGTGGTGTATTTTAAAGTCATCTTTTCCTAAATTTTCTGTTACAAGTGAAAATAAAGCTATAATTCTTATGCTTGTTCTTCATCAGAAATGATACGTTTTATCTATAACATCAGGGATAGAAACAAAACACTTCATGAAATATAGACTTCGTGAAGAACACAGAAAAAATAGAGATTTGTTAATAAGAATTTCTTCTAGAGTAGTAGGAAGTGGTAAGGGGTATGGAAGAGGGATTTTGTCCTTTTTCTGTATCTCTACTACTGTTGCAATATTTTGCCATGAACAAACTGTTACTTTTATAATTTAAAACAATAACATTTTATTTTTATGTATAAATTATTAGTTCATATTAGGCTTTTGACATATTATGAGCTTAATAAATATTTAATTAAATTTCAGCCTTCACTTGTGTTTATTTCTGTTTTACAATTGTGCTTACCAGCAGCCCCGGTGGCTCAGTGGCTTAGCGCTGCCTTCAGCCCAGGGCATGATCCTGGAGACCCAGGATCGAGTCCACACTGGGCTCCCTGCATGGAGCCTGCTTCTCCCTCTGCCTATGTCTCTGCCTCTCTCTCTCTCTCTCTCTCTGTGTCTCTCATGAATAAATAAATAAAATCATTTTTTAAAAATGTAAAATCTCAGGAAAGGAGTGGACATTAGAAGCTACATTGTGCTTACCACCTGCTGAACCTTGAAAGAATCTAACATTAAAAACATTTTTTACAATATATGAGACTTGGAGTAAGGAAGCACAAACACTTTAGACATTTTAAAAAGCTCTTTAAAAATATCCTTATATTTGGTAAATATGGTCTGTAGATACAGAAAGCATTTCTTTTCATAATAAGCGAAAATTATTGGATACAGTCTTTGTCATGGAGAGCTTCATATAATCAGTCATCTTTTCTGACCCAGTCATTAATGGTTATTCTTCTCATATTTAACATATTTTATTTTCAGAATCCTCAGAAAACACATATTGTATTCCTAAATGTAGTATATTTCCAATTATTGGTGTTTCTTTCACAGGCCGTGATAAGTAAAGGAACTAGAGAGACATAAGAGGTAAAGATGACAAGAATGGTGGTTGAGAATGTTGTTCTGTCAGGGTCATCTAAAATCTGTGTATCAGGGCTCACTTCATGACTGCATCTCAGGGCCAATCCTCTAAATCTACATACCATACTCTACAGATGTGGAAATTGAGGTTGTGCCTTTCCTAACACACTAACATATGGTTCTGAAAGTGTCAATGCCATAGGCAGATTTAGTCCCTCTTTGGGCTAATTTTTGTTTGTCTGTTTGTTTGTTTGTTTTATCACAACTATTATAACTTTAGTATTAAGCATGTGGAATTCATAGGGTGCCAACAGAAAACCAACTTTAATCTCTTTCCCTTCTTCCCATTCAAGCTGGTACTGGAGTAGTATCACCCAACGCTGAGAATAAACTGTAGGCCCCATGACTTTTCATGGGGCCTACATAATTAAAGGTCATAATTAAAGGTCGATACTGTGTCAGTTCAGTAATTATCAATATAACAAACTTTATTCAAAGTAAAAGTTTCTCAACTTAGATCAGATGCATGGATAAGCCTGAAATAGGAAAGAGAGGCCTCTTCCCTGTTTTCCCCAGCTTTTGTCTTTTTTTTTTTTTTAAGATTTTATTTATTTATTTGAGGGGGGGAGAGAGAGAGAGAGCTTGTGCTCGTGAGCATGGGAGGGAAAGTGGCAGAGGGAGAAGCAGACTCCCTGCTGGGTAGGGAGCTCAACTTGAGGCTCCATCCCAGGATCCTGGGATCATGATTTGAGCTGAAGGCAGTGCTTAACTGACTGAGCCACCAAGGTGCCCCTCAGCTTTTTGTCTTCTGTCTCTCCTCCACCAGCTTGACCAAAGTGTGAAGTTAAGGAGCAGTAAAGAGAGGTAAGAAAGCAGGAAAAGTCTTACGTGTTGGGTTCCCCTATGAGCAGATATCTTGCTTTGGACAAGTAATTAAAGCTGGCTCTTTCCCTTGTAGGTGCATTCACCCATAGTTCTTGAACTAAGTGAAGCACTCCTCAACTGGCCAATTACAACTACTCCTTTGCACTTTGGGCACAAGCCTGTACATCTTGAGGATATTCTTGCTGAAATTTCTTTGACTGATTTGTGCCTCATGGGCAGACTCCATCACAGTCCAAGGCCAAGTCTTGTCACTGTCTCTCTCTCTGGCCCACATCTGGTCTCCATGATACATCCACCCATTATTAGACTTCTTGATCATTATTCCATCCTCTCCCAAGTGGGTTCAACTACCTTCTCAGCTCTGGTTTTCATCTGTTAGATTTCTTAGACACGAGTTAGAAACTGGGCCACTATGTCTCTAAAACTTCAGGAAGCCTATCAAGCTCTCCAAATGTGTTCTTTGAAGCCCTTTGCACTAAACTTAAGGTGAGGAACAAGCAAGCTTTACATCGCTGAGAAGGAGGAAGTAGGGATGGGGAATGCATTGACACTCTCCCTCAAGAATTCTCTCTTTTCTCCAACTCCTTGGCCAGTTTCACTGCAGCTCTTTTACACCTTCAAGTGTTGAGAAGCTAACATTGTTGAGATACCCCATGCTGGTTTTCAGTTTATTCCTTGGCCGTCCTTCATGGGTGGTCTAAAATACAGGAGTAGTTGACACCTATTTTCCTGGGGCCTCAGCCAAAACAGAGACAACTATTTAGTAACAGCTTTGGGAATATAACTTCTTTCTTTTATTTAGTCTGTGAGATATTTTTTCATTCGGGTATCACATTCTAAGGTCTGTTTGTTTTGTATTTACTTGTTAGAGGCAGTAATGCTAGCTGTACTACCTAAGTATGAGCTTAAATATCAATGATGGGTCAAGATGACCTGAATCTTATATTTTCTTATATTTATTTTAATTATCTATTCACTTGAAGAGATACTATACAAAGTGATCTGAAATCTGAAATACGCAAGGGAATACATAACAACAAATATATTATCCATGTGCGCCAACGTCTCCAGTCACTCTTTCTTTCTGGAAAGCAGATATTTTATTTGTTAGTTATTTAAAAAATTAATTTGTCAAACATTTCTAGGGATGTTCAGGTTCATCAAGATAACTTACAAAAAATAATTTCCTAACTTCCTCAGGCTGATTTGATTTAGCTTTTCATATATGTTATCTCTCAGCTGAGAGATGCTGTGCGTGGAACATCACTATGCTAAACCTTAGTATTCCATCTGTAAAATGGAAATCGTAATGCCAAAGACTTTGCAAAATTGTGAGAATTTGCTGAACCAAATAGATGTAAAGGCATTAATACAGTTTATTCAATAAATGTTAGCTTTTTAAAGTCCCATGCCCTTTGTCATGTAATATTAACTTCTACTTCCTCCTTACCCTTGACATTTGTCACTCTGCCACCAACATACTCTCTTTACCCCTTGTGACAATAATTACTTGACATTTCCTGCATATGCCCAACTTGAAAACTTGACTGTGTAAAGTGCAGCCATGGTGCCCTGTGTGTATCTCTGATACTATGCTTCCTCACTATAGTGAAACTGAGTATTTTTCTCCCCAACTTTGTGCCTTGTTCAATGTTTCATCACCCTATGTAGTAATTGACACCTAATCAACATTATATATTTGTTGAAGGATCACTGTGCAGATTAAGCCACCTCACTGAGGGTGGTTTTGTTTTGATAGTGGGGAAATGGACAAAGGTGAAATATTTCAATGACATGAGAATTGTGGTGACCATAGGACTTAGCTTGCCTAGAGTCAGAGATGGAAATATGAAGTGGTCGAGGAGAGAGGAGATGTTACAGAGAAGGTAAAGGGCAGAAAGGAAGGCCTTGGAAGTAAATTACATGTTGAGAAATTTCACCTGGACCTCACCTTGTCTTATCATCTTCAGACATTAAAAATAAGTAGTTCTTCAGTTAAGAGACTGGAACCTTTGAAGGCAACCACATGTGTCCCTACTTACTGTGTTAGCTAACCCTAGAAAGGTCAGTGGGGGAAAAGGAATGAAAAAATGAATCATTTTTCTCTCTTACTTGAAAAATCTGATGTTTTGGTTAAGAAGTTGGAGTCAGTGTTGTGGTGGCATTTTAAGTTGATGTTTTCACACATGCTGCTCCAAAAGAAGCTAGTAATAGTATGTATGGAGTTAAAAATGTAACCTTCACAGCTCAACTGAGAGCATTAATAAGGCATTGGCAACTTCCATCTTTAAAGTTTCTAGAGGAAACAGAACAGTTTTCAAGTTCTTACCTTTTGCATTTCTGAAATGAAGGAATATCTTGTTCTGTTTTTTAGCTTTTTGTTATTCCTAGATCTCAATTTATATGGACAATTTTATTAGATCATTTTAACAGCTTAATTGAAGTAGACTGTAAAATTCCCTCATATAATGTGTAGAATTCAATGTTTTTTGATATATTTATAGGGTCATGCAACCATCACCACAAACTAATATTTAATACTTTTATCTACTCTAAAAAACTCATACCCATTGTCAATCATTTCCCATTTCATTCCCCCCAGCCATAAATAATCACTGATCTACTTTTTTGTCTCTATAAATTTACCTATTCTGGAAGTTTGGTATAAATGGAGTCATACAACACTTGGTCTTCTGTGACTGGCTTCCTTTGCTCAGCATTATTTCATTCTTGTTGACATATATCAATACCACATTTATTTTTACTGTTGCTGAATAGAATATTCCTCTATATGGATATTCCACATTTCACTTAACAGTTTGTCAGTTGGTGAACATTTGAGTTGTTCTGTCTCTTGGCTATTATGATTAATACTGCTATGAACTTCCATATACAAGGACGCCTGGTGGCTTAGCGGTTGAGCATCTGCCTTCGGCTCAGGGTGTGATACTGGGGACCTGGGATCAAGTCCCGCATCAGGTTCCCTGCATGGAGCCTGCTACTCCCTATGCCTGTGTCTCTGCCTCTCTCTCTCTGTCTCTCATGAATAAATAAATAAAATCTTAAAAAAAGAACTTCCATTTACAAGTTTTTATGTGGATGTGTTTTTATTTCTCTTGGTATATATACATAGGAATGGAACACCTGGGTCATAAGGGCTTGTCAATACTTGTTATAACCTATCATATTTATTACAACCATTCTAGTAGGCATGAGGTGGTATTGTCCTGAAGACTAATGATACAAAGTATCTTTTCAAGTGCTTATTGATCATTTTTATCTCTTTTCTGAAGAACTGCCTTATCAAGTATTTTGTCTATTTTTAAAATGGGGTCATTTGTATTTGTAGTGTTGAGTTTAAACTCTTCCAGATTTGATATATTCTGGATACTAGACCTTATCAGATATATGATTTGTGAATATGGTCTTCCATTCCAAAGATGTTGTTATTTTTAGCACAGACGTTTTAATTTTGAGGTAGAACGATTTATCTAATTTTTTCATTTGTGCTTTTGATTTTGCTATTTAAGAAACTACTGCTTAATTCAAGTCAAAGATTCAAGTCACAAAGCTCTACTTTTATGTTGTCTTCTAAAGAGCTTTATAGTTTTGAGTTTATTTTTTGTGTATAGTGGGAGGTAAGATTCCAACTTCATTTTTTGTGTGTCTAAGTATTGCATTGTTCCAGCATCATTTGTTGAAAAGATTATTTTTGTATTATAAATTGGCTTAACACCCTTGTCAAAAAACAGTTGACCATAAATGTAAGGCTTTGTGTCTAAACTTTCTTTCATTGGTTGATACATCTGTCCTTGTGCCAATGCTTCGCTGTCTTGATTATTGTAGTTTTGTAGATCAGAAAGTGTGAGTCCTCTGCACTGTTTTCTCTTTTCAAGATTATTTCTGCTATGCTATTCGTTTCCATTTCTATATGAATTTTAAGATCAGATTGTCAATTCCTGCAAACAAACAAAACAAACCTGGGAATTTGATAGGGATTGCATTGAATCTATGAATCAATTTGGAGAGTATTGCTTTCTTAGTAATATTAAACCTTTTAATCAATAAACATGGATGTATTTCCATTCATTTAGATCTCCTTTGATTTCTTTCCAAAATTATCCATAATGTCACGTACAAGTGTCACAATTCTTTTAAGAATTTTATTCTTTAAAAAAAAGAATTTCATTCTTTTTTGATGTAGCTCATGTTTTACTGAACTTTTGTTTAGTCTGGTTGTACTTACTGACCAAAAGTTTCCAAGAATTTCTAAATATATTGTGTGGCTTTGTACAGTTAGGAAAGTGGCTTCATACAGTTAGGAAATTTTTGTGACTAAGAAAATAGTTTACTGTCATTTATATGTTCCCATTTTTGCTGTCAAAAGATTTTGCTCTGGGACGCCTGGCTGGCTTAGCAGTTGGGCGTTTGCTTTGACTCAGGGCGTGGTTCCCGGGTCCCAGGATTGGGCTTCCTGCATGGAGCCTGCTTGTCCCTCTGCCTATGTCTCTGCCTCTCTCTCTTTCTCTCTCTCTGTGCATGTCTCTCATGAATAAATAAATACAAATCTTTAAAAAGAGAGAGAGAAAAAAAAGATTTTGCTCCTTTAAGTAAAAAAATCCTATGTGTTTTGCTCTTGGTTTGAAATTAATAAAAATTTCAATATTGCCATAACATTGTTACTATAATTTAAATATGCCAGTAATGTTATACAAATAATTCCTACTTGTTTTTTCCAGTTGATCTTCAAATCTTGCTAACTATACTTGAAGATGTCTCTTAAATGCATCATCCCTTTCTTTCTATTATCTGTTGGGTAGCCCTAATAATTAAGTGGTTACCTTGTGGTATATTCTTTTGTCGCTGCTACCTTTCTAATTGTTTCCCCATCCTCTATCCTCTAATATTTTGTACTCAGAAGCCTTTCTTATGACCCCTGCAGACAGAATAATTTTTTCTCCTTTCTGTGATTTCCTAATGTAAAGTGCTTATTAGCACAGTATCTTTCTTAGGGGCTCCTAAGTGGCTCAGTCAGTTAAGCATTTGCCTTCGGCTTAGGTCATGATCCTGGAGTCCTAGGATCAAGCCCCGAGTTGGGCTTCCAGCTGGGCGGGGAACCTGCTTCTTCCCTGTTGCTCTGCCTGCTTGTGATCACACTCATGCTCTCTCTCTTTCTGTCAAATAATTAAATAAAAATCTTTAAAAAAATACCTTTCTTAGAGAAAACTTTCAAAAAACACCACCTATCTGCATCACTAATGATTTTTCAGACAGTGTAGCCTTTGTCATATTCTCTACCTTTCGTACATCTTCTCACTTCTCTGCCATTAGATTCTCACGCTGCTTAAACTATAAATCTTTTGAGAGCAACAAGTCCTCACCTTTCTATGTTCAGGCCCATACAGTTCAGAAATTAGAAAACTGAGTTAAGTTGTAAGTCTACAAATGAAAAATTATCCATGATCATAAATAAATTAATCTGCCTTGCTTTTGTAGCTGTCAAATTATGGATAGCAGTAACTTGGAGAGAGCTTTATTGATCAGTGCATGAGATATCATAATTTTCTCAAGTTTGAAGTTGTCCTTTTTTGAGTTGCCTATTCCTCATAGGCTTCCAAAGACTTATGCATTGTTATTATTGTTATTTTTTTATTAGAGGGTGGGGGTGGTCAGGAGTAGAGAGAGAGAATCCTAAGCAGGCTACTTGCTCGGCATAAAACCCGAGGTAGGGCTCAATCTCACAACCTTGAGATCATGACCTGAGCCGAAACCAAGAGTTGGATCCTTAACCAGTTGAGCCACCCAGGGGCCCCAACATATGATATATGCATTTTTAAAGAAGATTTATATTCCTGGCTTTATTTTACAATTTGGCTTTATATATTCTATTTGCATAATGTGGGGAAGTTGTCATATAGCAATTTAAGCTAAGTGAAAAATAGCGCTCAATTCTAATGTACAAAAACGGAATCTAAGATGCTAATTTTTAAAAATCATTATTTTCATTCTGAATAACACTTACATGCACTACAATATTTATATTCCTTTCAGTTAGTTGTACCATATGCTTATGATGTTTGTTGGGTCTTTGTTCCTAATTCTTTTGGTTAAGGTATTACTTTTATTCTAATATTTTACTAATAGGATATTAAAATACAATTCAAGATATTCTGAATTTTAATTTCATACCTTCTTTTCCTATAACACATAGCAAATGACATTATCTTATTTTTAAGCTCATCTTTGGGTTCCACTGTTCCCCATTCTTGTTGCCCTTATCCTTTGAAACTGTAAAATCTATGAATGTAAGGATTATGTCTTAGTTTTCTTTGTATTTCAAATGCTTAAGCCAACATTGAATGAGTATTTTTTAAAGTATCCCATGGTTTGTTTATCATATAATTTAAAATTGAGAATCTAAATATTTTTCAAAGGGAGGAGAATTTCTGAAAGTAATTTCTTTCTTAGCATCTTAACATCCAAACTCTGCTTGCTCACAAGATGACTTAATCAGCACCATATCAGAGACAGCTTGCTGTGTTTACCATTGTTAGTTGGGCCAGCATATGTCCAAAACAGTTGGAATGAGAAAAACAGCATTGACTTGGAGCCAAACTAGAGAGAGGTGGGAAAAAAGAGTTTTTAGCTATTAAACAGGACCAAATGCTTTGGACAGTATAGGGTGCTTGGGGGGCGGGGGGGGAGGGCAGGGGGGAGGGGGGATTTTTTAGCTAAAAAAAAAAGATTTAGTTCATCTCTAAATGCACTGAAATAACAAAAATAAACTGGTGATGAGCCTTTAATTTTACTTCAGTGAGACTTGGTAAGTAATGTTATCTTCTCATGTCAACCAAAGAAGGAAATTCTAAGATATTTAAATGGTGGGTAATTTTTTTCAGTTTTATTTTCAACTTTAGTTGGTTTTTTTTATTCCTAATTACTGGCAGTACTCTGACTTTATTAAGCAATGTGAGTGCCTTCAATTTCAGCCATCACATTTCATAGAATCAGAACAATATATCTGATTTTTCTCAAGTTGGGTATCGTATTGCTCTATAGTAGCACTTGTAAGTAAGGAAAATATTTATTCTTGTAAGTAATGAATTACAAAATATAAGTATTTTTTGTTCCTTACACCCCACTGAGAAACAACTCTTGTAGAAGAAGTTATGTTTTCACTGAAACAAAAAATGGAAAGTAATATTTTGCTATGTACAAGGGAAGCTTGGAGGAAAAGTCGCCAAACACCACAATCAAGGAATAAAACAATTTTGACCATAATTGGGTTTTGTATCTCAAGCACAGCCTGCCCTCGGGTAATTTTTAATTAGATAAACCTTTTCTAAAGAGTTTCTATTTTCCGTTCTCTGTCATTTTCTCCTGTTTGGGAGGAGCTCGTCTCTTTCTCTCCTAAGAACCCTTTCCTTTCTCTGGTCAGAACTGCTCTGCTGGTTATTGATCTACCCAGGAGGTCAGTGAAGGCCAACAGTAATTGCCTCCCTCATGAGATAGACTTTCTGATAGAGACTAACATATACTCTATATAATTTAGTGGTGGAGAGAATAGCTTTGGCACTAGAAAGAAGCTTGAGAATCATCACTGCAACCTCTTTGCTTGATTTGTTTTCTACATGAGGAACCAAAGGCCCACAGAAATAGAGTGATCCAAGATTAGAACTGGAGACTCAGACCTCTTTCTGCCATGTTCTGCTTCTATTCTAGCCTTTGGCAAGATATTGCACATGAGCCAGGGATGAAAAGAAGAATGATGGAATACTTTATACATTTATTTATTCTCTAAAACGACAGGATCCCATGAGTGAGAGAATCAGGTAAAACACAGACATGTTTTTAACAATGTGATCTGACTAGCGAGTTTGGGGAAAGTATTTTCAGAATAGCATTAAAGATGGACATGAGGTTTGTACCCTGGGACATGGAAGGGAGGATGCACAAGAAGGGATGGCACTGTGTGTTCACAATCAGAACCCCTCAGGCCCCGAGGCTTGGTTATCAGGTCAAGTGTGTCAGGCCTGGCTTCCTCTTTTCTGAAGATGAGTTTTTCTTAGGAGGTGCCTTAGTCTTTTATGCAAATGGACATCTGCTGTGCCAGTCCCACCTGCTCCAGACATGCCCAGAAATTTCTGAACCTTGGCTTTGACTGAATCCTGCCTCCTGCCAACTTTACCTTGAGATGAATAAACCCAGCTGAATAGCCTACATCGATTGAACAGACACATGCCTAACTCAGCAGGTTGAATTTCCTTACTGACCTAAGGAATCACGTGGGGTTCTAGCTCCTTCCTTCTCTCCCTACCCGGCAGGGAAAGTGACCCCTCTACAAGTACATTTCTCTTAGGATAAATAAAAACTGCATCTATTTTTTGTTCTCTTACTTCTTTTGTTTCACTGAGGTAATATTTACTTCTTACAATTTCTTTCAAGGATTAAAAATTCCAAACCATTGATTTAAAACATTTTTTTAAACTAGAACTTAAATTTTTGCTTAACAAATGAGTTCTCAAGCTGCTGAATCTCCTCTACCAGTCTGATCTACATTATGTTATGAATTCTGTGGAAAATAAAATTGAAACCATTGGATTCAGAATGGCTTTGCTAAGCTCTATGATTAGCAATGTATTTCCTATGATCTTGGGTTACATTAATTTAAAATTACATTAATATCTGGAAGAACATTCGGGTAACTATTTTTTTCCATACTTTTTTTTTTTTTCTCTTACAATGCTAACTACTAGGGCTATTTTGTTTGAGGCACCAAATTTCTTTAGTGGTTTGGCTACAGATCTATCACTAGGGCATAATAGTCAACCTTGTAGTAGTATTACTGTAGCTTTGAGGTACATGTGATGTTTCTTTAAAACCTCAAGGTTTTAAAATATTCAGTATAAACTAAATCAGCCCACACATTATTAACAAAAATTTTAATGTCAAATAAAGACAATATCCTGTAATTTCTAAACATTCCTTTCTTAAACTCATTCAAATGTTGATTTCTATAAAATGTACTGGTCTTTGAATACATATATATATGTAATTATATAGCAACTGCTACACAGATGGGTGCAGTCTGTGTTCTTTATTTTATTAAAGGAAGTTTCAATTGAGCAAATATTTGTTCTAGATCTAGCTTCATGCGGGTATGTTATCTCTGCTTCATGGAAAGAGATAAATTAGAAGGAAAACCTACCTGAATTGTTTAGTGTGGAATATGGTAAAGTGACTTTCATTTAACATCATTCTAAATTAATATTTACCATGAATTTAAGTAAGCAATTCACCTTAAAAAAAGATGTTATATATGTGACCTTACAAGAAATTAACTTAACCTTTAAGTCACCTATAAAATGGGGATAATAGGCTGCTGTATGAAATGAAAAAAATTCATGCAAAAATTATAACTAGTGCTCAGCACACATTGCTCACTTAAAAATGCCATCATGCTTCTTTATATTTTTGTTTTTGTTTTCCAGTTAACTGCAAAATGCAAAAAACAGGCAACAAAGCCTAAAATTAATATATCAATCCAATGAAAATTCCAAGAGCTTCTTTACGTGGTGTTTTCCTTGTCAGTGTATTCTGCTTCCTAATTATGTAGGATAGAGAATAGAGAGGCAGCTTAAAAATTTAATTATCACAGGGAAACATCACTATGTGAAAATAAAAAAGTGCCTCTGCAGTCAATTTGACAGACATTTTCTGTCAGGGGCAGGTAGTAAATATTTTAGGCCATGCTCCTCTGTGGCACTCAACTCTTGACTTTTTAGTGTAAAAGCAGGCATAGACAGTACATAAATGAATAAGAATGAATGTATTACAATAAAACTTTATTTGTGAACACTGGAGTTTGAATTCCAAATAATTTTCATATCTTTTCTTTTTTTAACCATACAAGAATGTGAAAGTCATTCTTGGGTCATAGGTGGTTTAAAAAACAAAACAAAACAAAACAAAACGGGGCTGTCTGGGTTTGGCCCATGGGCCATAGTTTCCTGACCCTTGCTCTATAGAATCCTGTTTCTTTTTAATACTTTAAATAACTTCTTTCTTATACTTTGTTTGTACCAAGCATACCACTTCAAGTTGTGGACTAATCATCTCACAGCTGTGCTTAAAATATTGAGAGGCATTCTGTAATGTTGACAGTTCTCTGAATACAGGCCATTCCTATAAACAGATACTATGAGTTCTACCAGAAATAGAAGTTTTAATGACATCTAATTAAATAGAAACTGTAGAGAAAAATTATTACATTTTCTTATGCTAGATTATGAAGATCTTTAATTAATGTACAGAAACAGATATATTTATTTATATATATATTTTTTAATCCGATTTTTCTGATAACCTCACGGCCTTCTTTGAGGTGGACCCTTCTGCTTATCTCCAAAGTTGTGCCTTAATGGCTAGAGATCATCCCTCATAATGCACAGAGAATCATACACCAAAAAAGCTCTGAAATCAGAAAAAAATAAACCACCACAGTCTATCCTGTCAAATCTTTTCTCACACTGTCAAAAAACAGCTGCCTCTTCCTTTTTGTTACTACTTACTTTCTTCAATTAAAAAAGTAATCTAAAAATTTATGAACACATTTAAATCTCATTAACACTATTTACAGTTAATTATGAGTCAGTACCTCCACCTCTGATACAATCCAATGGGATTTAGTAATCAAGTACTAAAGATAACTTAGTTAATAGGCAGTCTTTACCTGTAAGTTAGTGGATTCAAAATGGAAAGTAAAATGAATTTCAAAAAAATTGTCTAGACTCAACAGAGTTTTCTATAGCTAAAAGAAAAGAATGAAATACCAAATTTGCACTTCCTAAATACAGACATGTTTCTTAAAAAAAGCATCGAAACACAGGTGTTAAGAAAGATGCTTTGAACTCACCTGAAAATACACAAATGTGTCAAAATATGCCGGAATGTGTTCTACTACAAATCTCTCTATTGTATGTATTGGCAATTACAGTGGTTCTCTACCTCTAAAAGAAAAAAATATGTAATATTGTTTTAACAAAAAACTCTTCAGTCTTGTTTATATCAAGGTATGCGCCAACCTGAACTGCATAGAAATTAAACTGGATACCTGTTTTGTAGAACTCATGAATAAGAGGAGTGGCTAAGATCATGGACTCTAGAACTGAGTGGTGTCTGTTTTTATTTCTGTTGTACACTTAGTAGCTGTGTAACTTTGCCCAAGTTCCTCTCTGGCATCCATTTCCCTCATCTGTGAACAAGGATCATGATCATGTCTACCTCATAGGTAACCAGATAGTCCAACCTCATATAGTATTGTACAAAAGAATAAATGAATTAACATCTATTTTATAAAACATTCAGAACAGTGTTTGGCACGTAATGAGCACTGGTATTGGTGTTGGCTTCATAATTTAAATTAAAAGAAAGCAACTCTCCAGACTGACTAACATTATGGTATCTTTGTTCTTAACCAAGTTTAGAAAGCCAAATTTGGAACCGGCATAGGGAAGTCACATTTTATTAGAATGCTCAAGCCCTGAAAACTTTGCATAATTCCAAGCTTGCATAATTATTTTAAAACTCACATATTCAAAGTGCTTCCTGACAAAGGATAGTGGGTATTTCTACTTATGAGCAAAAGTGGTGCCACCATGTGGCAATAACATAAACACAGGTGCCAATGCATTTGTCTGGCTAGATTTGAAATTATGCAACGTTAGATGAATTTTTTATTTTTTAACATTTACTTTTCCCCCCAAATTTTATGTACAAAGTGAAACTTTATTATTTCCAATTCAAAAATTCCAAATTCCCATAATTCCATAAAACAGTAATGCATGTTCTTTGAAAGAGCAGTAATGTAATTTGCTTCTGATTTGAATTTAGCAAATAAAGAAATAATGCAGTTACAACAGTGACTTTCAACTGAATTCCATGGAGTCTGGACTCCCAGGGGAAGGAGCAGAGCGGAAGCTAGTGGGTGAGACATGGGTTCCTCCTGAAGAGTTGTGCTGTTTTTTTATGTTGGGGCTATTCAGAAGGTTTTATATGAAGGAAGTGTCCAGCTGTTTAAAGAAAGGTTTTTAAAGCCAGTGCAATCGTGTATTAGAAGGTTTTAGTGGGACTGAAGACTTTTCATTTTGTAATGAAGATTTTTTTTTTTAAGATTGTATTTATTTATACCTGAGAGACACTCTGCCTCTCTCAGAGGCAGAGACATAGGCAGAGGGAGAAGTAGGCTCCCTGCAGGGAGCCTGATGTGGGACTCGATTCCGGGACCCCAGGATCACGACCTGAGCCGAAGGCAGACCAACTACTGAGCCACTCAGGTGCCCCTGTAATGAATATTTCCTGAGAACTTAATGTATAGCCCAGACCTGGACAAGGAAAAAAAAAGTGCATTGGTTGAAATCCTCTTCCCATTTTGCAGCATTGAAGATTAGTGGGCAGAAAGGAAATCTCAAAGAGGAAGCAAGGGAAGCTTCATGCCTGGCATCTCTGCTCTTTCTCTCCTTGTACTTGCCTGCACCTTTTAATTCATGCTGTTGTTTTGAATATATTAAGCATTGAAACTCTCAGAAAAGATTGAAATATTTTTTACTGGTGAAAGGTAATTTTCCTGGCAGAATGCAAGAACCAATAAAAGCTCTTTTTCTCCTATCAAGAAAGAACACAGTTACATACTTCCACAAACAACAGTTCCTGTTAGAAGAGTGGGAACACATTCTTTGGAAAATTATATTTGCTGAATAAACAAAGGTATTTGGGACATGAAGAATGTTGTTACAGACGTGTATCTGCTGAGAGAGCTGTTTGGCCAATCAGCATTCATTCAACTGAAACTTACTTATTAAACTTATTTTACATTTCAGATGATGGACTAGAATGTGGAGTCAGAAGGGAATCTGCTACTATAAATACTAGGTTTTCATAATTAGAATAAAGTATTGTTAGCCATTTGCAAATAGTAATAATTTAGTAATTATATGTAACCTAGAAGAACATACAAGTTTTAGGAACAAAATACATGAAGGAAACAGTTTGTCCCCCCCTTCCTTGTAAAAACCACTTTGTTTGTCCCAGGTGATGAGTTGTTATATGAGGCTATATAAATAACTTCTGGGGATTAATATTTATATTTTCTATTTTAAGACTAAAATTTCTCATCTGCCGAAGGTGTCATTCGCAGGTAATATTATGTCAGGTTAAATTTTTATCTCAGATTACAAAATAATATGGATTAGGTTCTTAGCTCCTATTACCTGGAAGTTGCAGAAATTGGCTTGATCTTGTTTCCATCATGCAAGAAGCTCAATGAAGCTTTTACTCAGTTCTCAAATAGTGAGGAACTAGCAAACACTGCAATAGTTTAGAACTAAGTGGGTATTACAAATGAGTTGGCAATTCATGTTTGTGTTATGGTTTGTTATGACTGCTTAATTCAAAAGCATATTTGCAGAGAGGGAATTTGAATTAAGTAAATCAAAATAGTAAGGCTTTGATTAAAAAGTTAGCTTTCTTTAACTTAAATGTTGATATTTCAAGGCCTACTGAAATTTTAGTCATTTGTGGTTATTTTTGTTTCCTGCTCAGACCCCTGGGAAATAAGAGAATAGTAAATCAAAGCCCAGATTGCTTCTTGCATTTATTTTCTTTTCATTTATGCCATGTATTAGTGTACTCGAAGAAACTAAAGACATGTATAACTTGAACAAAATCACTTTGAGGGAGAATTATATTTCCGGACTAATCAATTTAAATAATTCTTGTTATAAAAATTATTCTTTTCGTGTTTGATAATTTCCTAATTCTTTTTTATTTCATGATGATGCTGTCATAAGTAGAAACAGTGGAAAATCAGCTAGGAATATTTGTATTACTAAAATGATATTTGGGCAGTTTTGTCATCAGACTGAGGATATATTACCTGTTTTTCTCTTATCCCATGTTTGATGTTACTTAATTCATTAGTTTACTCAAATTTATTAATTTACTTTTTCAGAGAAAATGTGCTTTCCAAGACAAAAGTGACACTACACATTTCAATGAAAAGCCTTCACTAAGGGGTATTCTATATTTTTAAAATCAATTATTGGTTATTTTAGATAAAAAGTTAAAGAATTTTGATTAAATTAACTTTGAGAGGCTCCATTCTTTTCTATTTACATATATTAATCTAATTCTCCATTTTTCAAATTAGAGACGAAAAAATTCTTAGTTTACCATTCTGGCCTGATTTTCTGATAATATAACATGGGATGATCATTTATAAATTAGGCCTTATTGTTTAGATCATTCTGTACTGTGACCTGTTCTTGGTGATCCCCACTGAGAAAACAGCATGGATGGGTAAATTTTATTTGAGTCTTTCCACCCTACTTTGGTGGTTGTCACCTGTCAGTACACTGAGTTTTCAGGGTACATTGAGATCTGGGAAATGTGAAATAACATAATAGATAAGAAAATATTTGAGATCATTTTTCCCCCCAAATACTTATTCACTATTGCCAGAAACTTACTCAGTTATCAATAATTTAAGCAGTTGAATAATATTTATCTGAAATTCAAGTGGTCAGGTCAAAAGGACCTAGAAAGTAATTGCTTTAGGATTTTAATGCCATGTGTATATGTGTGCATCTGTGCACATATATTTCTAATTTTATTCCCATATGATTCTTCGGTCATTTATTCATTTATTCCTCCTATATGATTCTTCTGTCAATTATTAAGTTATTCTTTCATTCATTCTAGGTATGCATGAAGGCATTACTCTGTGTTCATGCTATACTAGACACTGAAAATACGGTCCCTCCTCTCATGGAACTTAGGATAATAGTGAAGGCAGACAAACAAATTTATGAAAGGAATTGCAGAATTTAATAGGTAAATGCAGTAAGACTTGGAAAGACCTCCTGCATCAAATCATTTTTATTATATGAAGGTTAAGTAAGAATCAGCCTAGAAAAATGGGGTGGGATTGGGTTTTAGAAAGCAATGACATGTATGAGGTATCTCTGAAATGTAGGTGAAAGCAGGGAGTGTTGAGGAGCTGCAAGATCAATGTGACTTAACTGAAGGGAGAGTAGGTGGTGTTGAGGCTAGAAACACAGGCTGAAAGCATACCAGACGGGGACAGGCCAGCCATGTTAAAGACTGGTGTCCACTGATGGATTTTTTAGCCTGGAAAGTGACAGATGACTGCTTCAGTAAAACAATCAGTGGTGGTGCTGAGGTCTTCGTGAATTCAAAAAGGATTTGAGAGTGGAAAAGATGATTTCTGTCAATTAGATATGGGTGATAAAAGGGAGAGAGAGGAGTCAGATACCACTTCAGCGTTCTCTCGCTGCAATAATTGAGACCAGAGGTACTGGGGAACGAGTAGTCTAAGACAGCTAAATGGAGAGTGCCAGTAGTAGTTATACATATGGGTTGCAAGTTTGGAATAGATGTTTAGGATGGAGCTAGAATTGTTACCCTCAACAAAGCAAATACAGTCCTGGAAATGGAAGGGATCATCACGGAGAGTCCTGGTGAGAAAATAGAAGAAGGCCCGTGTAGGATTCTAGAACAGCAACATCATTGCCTTTCATGTATCATGTTTTCTACATAAGTTTATGGGTTGATCTTCTGCAGCAAAATATGAGTTCTCTGAAGGCTTTCCTGACTTCCCTTGTTGACTAAAAGCTTTTTTGTTATTTAATAGGGCTTTACAAATATTTGCTGAATAAAGAAATTAATGAAAAATGATATATCAACCTGATGATACATAATAGCAATGACTACAATGTTGTTCTAGATACATACAGTACTAAATAGTCTCTGATACTTTATTTAGATAGTATATCTAAAGAATTTGTACAGCTATGTAGTTATTGAGACAAAAGCCTAGAGAAACAAGATACAAGCATCAGGCATGCCCTGTCCTCCAATAGCTTTTTGTTCCGGTATAACCAACAGGTTATAAGGAGTAAAAATGTAAATGAAAATACGTAATTGTATGTGTGTAGTTCCAAAACATTCTTAGAAGGGGGTGAGAGGTGGTAGCAGGATTTCAGAAAAGGAAATAACGAGGTGACTGAAATGGGTTTAAATCAAGTTCATGGAGCTGAGGGAAGAAAAAGACTTGAGTTCTTCTATTTATTTCCCCAAGCCCATGGATTCTACCTGAAAAACTCTCTCCAGCTATCAAAATAACCAATGACAACGAAGTGGCAGTGAAGGTAAAATCTGTCCCCCATTGAAGGGCAAATTCCTTAGATTGCTCAAGATGCGATTGACATGCAGTGCTATAGTTAGAGCAGACTATGATGTGCTACTTATGAATTGTCGTCTACCCATCCCCAAGGCCTCTTCAGTTTCTGTTCAAGAAGGCTCACAATGAAAACTACTTACGTTAGCTGATCAGACAATCAGAGCAACATTTGTTTCTCCCCAGGTCTAGCGATTGTAGTTCATATGTCCCCTTGCCAGTGGTTGTGGACAACCATTTCCTTGGTATAAACAACTTAGTTTCCACATAAACTGGCTCTGGGCAGCATTGGTGATGCTACTACACCCTGAGTTACAGCTGTGGTAACTATGAATATTAACTGAGATAAATATGGTCCTAGTTTTTATTGCATTTTTCAGGTTTTGATTGTTAGGTGAGTTGATGCATACAAATTGGTGGTGGGATGGTACCTATACCAATCTTTTGTGAAAACCTCTAGTTTGCACTCTACTGCTTTGAGATCTCCTTTCAGAGGATCTGCATTAACAGTCTTCAGCCATAGTTATGATAGCTGTAAATGGTCAAAATTGTGCCTTCTTAGAATTTTTCTATCCATGGGGTTTGCAAATTGTTCACTTAAAACAGTCTTAGAATAGATTCTTGTTTGTAAATTAGCTAAGAGCAACCAAAGATTTCTGGTTTTGAAAATAGAAAATTCTTCTTACTTACCTGTGCTATAAATAACAGTATCTAAAGTGAAGAATTAAACACTATGGCTGCTAGATTATCCTTTGAACTCTGAATTAACACTTTAAAAAATATTTTAAAAAATGCTTGTCGAAGAAATTAAGTTACAACTATCAACAGGGTATGTCCGTTACTTAAATAAATGTGGTTAATATACATATCTATGTGATCTGAGATTTTTATTTTGAAATGGGAGCTTTTTTGTTTCCATGTTCATTTAAAAGTAAAAACTATTTCTAAAACAAAATTGCATGAATTGATTAATGCTAAACAGAAGAAGAAATAACTATCAAAGAAGCAGTTAAGAAAGACACTGGAGAAAGAATGAACAGGGCTCTGTAAAATGATAATTAAGACTAGTTGATATATATTTGGAAATGTTCTGACTGGGCATTTGGTATTAGAATAATAATATAAATATAACATATATATGTGTTGGCATGTAGTTGAAATCTCAGACAAGCATAGTAAGTCCAAATAAAGTTATGAGGTCTTGAGCTAAAGTAATTGAGATCTGTTAAGAAAACATCATTTGTTTATAACTAGTGCTACTAATAACTACAATTTGTTGCATCAACTTCTTTCTAATTTATGCACCACTGGCACCTGTTCTAAGTAATTTGTAAGGAATTTGCATGTTCCTAGACAAGAAATGTTATGAATAGAGATGATTCCATTTCCTCATTGTTAAAATTGGTGGTCAATTTTTTCTTGTAAGTTGATTATTTCTAATTATGATAATATAGCAGCTGTGGACAATGCCCTTTCTTTCACATTCTGTGCTATGAGAGTGACTATAACTTGTTGAAACTCCGCCCTGGTCTTGTGTTACTGTTATTGCTCCTGGGGAGGCTTATTAGCCTGTCACAGACGCTGTAAGAAAAATCCATCATTTCTTTTGGAATACGATGAGTCTTTGTCACCCACAATGCAATTAATGTTAAAAATAGAAAGAATGGTTATGATATGATTATGATTAGCCAGAGATGAGCTATTGTCCAAGTAACAGAACTAATCCAGCAGGCCAAAGATGACCTACACAGCACCATCAGTTTGCTGATTGCCATTTCTCTCTGAGTTTGATGAAATATTCATGCCTTCCCTCTCCTCTCTGCAAGCACTATTGATTTCTTGTATAAACGCTGCTATATTTAGTCTAGACAAATGGAATGTGGATTGCTGCTGAATAAATTGGATGAAAGGCTGGGATCTTGCTTGCCGCTTTCTCTCAGTCTTGGGCAATTATTTATAATCAAGAGCAGTTTTTGTAAGTTGAGGGTGATTTTTCACAATTTAGTGATTAGTCTCTGAACAAAGGCAAGCAGTTAGACACAATCATTTCTGTTGGGATAGCAGGTTAAGAAGTCAAATTACCCTTTGAGGTTTACAATAGCTGTTTTGGAGAGTTCTGGGACTTTTTTCACCATTATCTTGTTTTGTAGGGAGGGGTTTTTTTTAGGGATTTGATGTTCACAGTTTATGGATATGAAGAATGCCAACAAGAAGAGACCCCAGGGTCTCCTGAAATTCTATATTTTGACTTTATAGGGTTAAATTCTGACCTTTGTTTATTGGGATTTCCATGCAAACACTGGGGGCTGTAGTTTGGCCTTTTTAATGCAAAAATGAAATACATCATTAACAGTCATTGCTTTTCATTGGGACCATGCCAACTCTATAAATTAATCCTCAAAATATCATGTTACTCCAGAGTCTTGATTGAAAGTTCTGCATCAGACACTGCAACTAAGAACTGTTAAAGGCCATCATGCTCGTTTAATCCCAAACTTGTCATAATTACTATCTCTATTTTCATAAATATCATTACTTTAAAGGACACCATCCACCAAACTATGGTTTATTGATAAGTTGTTTTACCATTTTCATTAAAGTGACATATGTAGTACCATCAATGCAAGCTTCTGATCAATATATTGAAAAGTGACCAGTGTTAGCAACCCAAGATTGATACCAACTCATCTCCCACCCCACCCACAGGTGCACACCACATGCCTTGTACGCACATGCAATTCAAGTGATAAGTAAGGACATTAATGTTTCATTTAGTATTTGCAGCCTTAACCTCTACAGATAAGATTTCTGTTAGTCTTTCTCAACGTACTGAAAATAGCTCTTAAATCCACATGGAATATTAACTTTGTAGTTCCCAACCTGGAATTTGCAAATCTAAGTTACTTACAGTAGTAGTCAGAGCATTAGATGCAATTTGGAAAAATACAGAAAAGTAAGAAGGGGAAAATTATTCTTATTTCCAACCCAAATACAGCTATCTTCTGTTCTGTATCTCACCAACCTTTGCTACAAGAATTCAGAGACTAATACAATTAAAAACCCATTAGGATATATGCTCTAAAAGGGCTGGAATCTTTGTCTTTTTTGCTTTCCTACTTTTTTGCTTTCCTCATTTAAAATCAGGCTTTGGAATTTAAGATTCTCAATAAATGTATGTTGACTTAAGTTATATTTATTTAAAGAGTTATCATAGGGTGTATGTCACTTTTCTTACTGTTTTTTCCTTAATGTTGTAATAGCATTCTTCGTGTTCCCATAAACCTTACTTTTAATGATTATGTGCTTTTCTATTATATGGATGTGACATACTTTACTTAGACATTTCCTTGTAGTTGATGATTTCAATCAAAATAATACTTCAGTAAACAGTATGACATTGAACTATTTCTTTTCCTGTTACTATTGTCTTCTTAAGACACATTCCTAGAGTTGGCAAACTTGAATCAAATGGTAGATTATCTAATGCCTCTTCTGACATATCCCCAATTTTTTTTCAGAAGTTTTAAGCCATTTGGTAGTACCACTTACAATATATAATTATATATTTGGTCGTATGCTTACACAATGAGACATTATATACACACACATATGCACACATGAATCATATAGATGATATTTCATACTTAGAAAATGAGATCTTATTTTCACCTAAAATTTGCATTTCTTTACTAGTAAAGGTAAATTTAAAAAATTATTTATATTCCTGTATTTTATTTTTTTCCATTTTTCTAGAAGTTTTTCTTTTTTCATTTTCTAGTATTAAATGGAAATCTCATACAATTTTATTTGCTTACTTGCTCTTAATATTTTTGCTTTGTTAGCCAAACAGTGTTGATTTATTTTCACACATAAAAAAATTCCATTTTGATATAATTAAAAAAACCCAGAGCATTTATTGAGAAATGTGCTATATGTTGTAGGTACTTGGTATGGATTATCCCACTTACGCCATTTAACAACTCCCATGTTGTTACTGCACATATACCTTACCTATGAGCTTTTGTGTTTATACTGTCCTACAAGTTATCTAATAGAAGTAGTGCTGAGAATTTTATATACATTATCTAATTTTTTTAAAATTTAAATATCTTATAATTATTCTTATCAACTTAATTATTCTCATCCAATATTTCTTCCTCTAATGTTTTGATTTGCTTTAAGCTTCCTCACCATTTTTGTGCCTTACTCATTTTAGGACTAGATAACTGAAATGCAGATTATCATCTTTGAAAAAACAGAACGTGGAGACTTGGCTACTTTTACTCCATGTTTAGACTTAGTGCCATTGTTGTGGTTGATTAACTAATCTACTCACCATTTTCAACATTTTATTTTTTTTAAGATTTTATTTATTTATTCATGAGAGATACAGAGAGAGAGGAGGCAGACATAGGCAGAGGGAGAAGCAGGCTCCTCGCAGGGAGCCCGATGTGGGACTCAATCCCGGGCCCTGGGATCATGCCATGAGCTGAAGGCAGATGCCTAACCGCTGAGCCACCCAGGTGTCCCCCGTTTTCAACATTTTAGTGTGCAGATTTGTCCAATAGCTCTGCAGATACATGGTTGAAAGCTTTAATTCTTAAGGAATTCCTTAATTCTTGAGGAATATATCTTAGAATATATCTTCTAACTCTGACTACAAACTAACATGTTTGCAAGTATGGCAATTAAGTTGTGATAGAAGTTCTCTATTACAACTTGGCATCTTTTCCTCAATAGAGTAACACTTTTTGTCCTAAGTTGACCTGACTTGTGTAAGTCATCCAGCAAAGTAAGTTTTATGAAGGACTTTGATATCAGGAAATAATTGGGTTCATCTCTGTGGTTTTGGGGGGATTTTTTTTGGGGGGGGATTCATTTCTTTGAAAAGAGAAATTTAGAAGATTCATGAAAAGAGTATTGCTGGGTAAAATTAGCATAGAGTCCATTTTACCAAAACTAATACACTAAAGACCTTTTAATGATCCTTGTAAAAAATGACTACACTTGTTGACATAAAATTTGTGTGTAGGATCTAATGTCTTTTATTTTTTGTTTCAAAATCAATGTGCTAATTTCCTATCCTCTGCCGTGCCCTCCACCCTTTTTTTTTTTCTCCTGTTTCTCTAGTGGATGTGAAGTCAGAGGTTCCTGTGGGCCTAGAGCCCATCTCACCTTTAGACTTAAGGACGGACCTCAGGATGATGATGCCTGTGGTGGATCCTGTTGTCCGTGAGAAGCAACTGCAGCAAGAATTACTTCTTATCCAGCAACAGCAGCAAATCCAGAAGCAGCTCCTGATTGCAGAGTTTCAGAAACAGCATGAGAACTTGACAAGGCAGCACCAGGCTCAGCTCCAGGAGCACATCAAGGTAGCAAATGTTTCCTTGCCTCTGACAGCTCTTCACTCAGGAAGCCTGCTACAGGACATGGGCATAAGAAGAGCACTTGCAGTGGTGCAGAGCGGGGTGGGGTGGGGGATGTTTCACAGCAATTAAGACATGGAAGTATGGCCTGGAGGAAATTGTGATTGTACTTTGGGTAAGTAGTAAGAATGCTGACTAAAAACCAGCTTTGCTCTTGGAGGGGCCTTTACCATTCTCATCCATTAGTTTACAGCGTCAATTGTAGAGAATAGTAACTTCCCAACATCTGTTTAGTTTGTCTTCTACGTGATTTTGTTCATTTGCCCCATCTATTCTCCACCAAGAACCATGAACTTGGGAAGATCTGTTTTATATTTTTTAAAAAAACTTCATAAACTATTTACCAGAAATGACAAAGACAGAGCCTTCTTGTTTTGGTTTTGATTTTTAAGTGGATTTTTAAAAGTTTTTATTTAAATTCCAGTTAGTTAACATACATGTAATATTAGTTTCAGATGTATAGCATAGTGATTCAACAGCTCCATACAGCACCTGGTGCTCATCACAACAAGCACACTCCTTAATCCCCATCACCTATTTTACCCATCCCCCCACTCACCTCCATATAAGTAAATGTTCTGAATATATCCTAATTTTCACCATGAAGAAGTCCTCATAATGCACACATTTAAAATAATGACATAAAAAGCTCAAGAGAATTATATATGAAGAAACTGGTGCAGATATTTTAAATATTTATTACAGAAGTTTAGTAGACTGCAGATAAGAATTTAATGAAATAATTTTGGGAGGAGTTGACAATTAGAGCCAAGTTGCATAAATTATTCTAAGAGAAATATATCCGTGTCCCAGAATTTTTTATGATGGACTGTTTTGTTGTCAAGTCATTTTAGATGTATCTATGTATCTATTTCTTCTTGTCTTATTGAGATAAATATCCCTTTCTCTTTATTTGTGAAGTGTCCTTCAAATTCTTGACAAAGACATTTAAAACAAAGCTATTTTGGTCTGATTAAGTAGATGTTTAGTTTGAATTTATTATGACAGTAACATAAAGCAGCGAATATTTATAATTTAATTCCATTTTTATGCCTATGTCCTTCAAAATGATGTAAATACATGTTAATTTAATAATACAATAAATTACAAGTTCTAGACACTTGATCTATTACTCATACATCAAATACAAGCACATTTGTGTCAGATTAATATAGATAACTAATCTATGTCAATATTATAAAAATTTACCACATTAATTTTAGCGTCTCAGAAGGTAAAAATGCTTCTTTTACCTTCTTCCCCCCATGTCCTTTTTTTTTTTTTTTTTTGAAAGATACTTCTTAGCCTGAAAGGCCAATTTTATCTTCTTTTCCAAAAAAAGCTTTGATATCTGATATAAAACATTATAATTTCTTCTTTACTGAACTTTACTAAAAGAACTCTTGCAATTTATTGATCTATAAGATGTCTTAAAACTAAGAGTGAGAATTTTGTGTTGGGTCTCATATGGAACCAGTAGGTCATGGCTGTATTTTGTAGAATAGGAAACCTTCCTTTAGTTTATAGACTTATTTTTGAATGACTTTAAAGCATTATTATTTGACCCTTGAAAAAAATGTTAGGAATTAATGTTTAGATTTCTTTTTCCATTCATTCTTGGTGTGTTAGGATGACAATGATGAATGAATAAAATTTATATTTTTCACCATACTTTTAAAAGTAACTGTATAGTGCATTTTGCTGTGGTACCTGATTCATATTGCCCTGAAGAAGTTTAAATACTTCTTTTCATTTATGTTTAATACCTTTTGTAATTGTAAAGATCAATATAAAATATTTTAAAGTAATATATTTCACTTTAGTAGTAGTAGCTAGTAGGAAATTAATTGTTACTCTAGCTTAAACAAAGTAATACAGGAAGTTTACTGACATCTGGAAAATATAGGAAAAGCAGAGGCTCTTGTCAGAAAAAAAGATTCTGAGATAGCTAAAAGGAAAACTTAGGTTTTGAAATGATTTTCCAAAGTAATAAACTGTTTTCTCAGAAACAAAGACCTGCTTTAAAATGCCTTTTAAATTTAGGAAGCTTTTACTTTTTAAATCTTTTGTTTCATTTTACTTAACATTTTTTATGCTAAGAGTTGATGCTTTTAACATTCATTTGACTTTTATGTTTATAAGAAACAGTACGTGAAGCTTTACTTATAGTAGCATTTTGAATCTTTGGCTTCTATAATCAACATCTGTTGAGTTTGATGCTATTATCCCATTTCTCTACCTAGTAAGCTGAGGCATAGAGAAATACTGAAACTTGCCCAAGACCACACAGCCAGTAGACAGTTGTTCCAAGGTTTGTAGCCTTGCCTTATCTGCCATCAAAGCTACCACATCATCCTCCCCGTGTCCTATATCAGAACATCTGAAACTGGGTGGTTGATGTTTTGTTTCTTTCTCTTTTTTTTCAATGGCATTCTGGCAATCTTCAGTAATGAATAATAACTATGGGAATTAAATTGTGTGCTTTTCTAGATTCCTAAAATAGATTAAATTTGATTGAAGCACTAAATCAATTCCACCAATCCCTGTAGCTGTATAGAATTAATACTTAAGGCAGGATTTAAGTACAGTTATAAATTCTTTTTTACAATGGAGTATCTAAAAACATCCAATAAGGGATTGATACATCAAAGCCAAAATGCCAAAGATTTCAGTATGAAGAATAACTAGAAATGCTTCTAACCTTATCCTTCTAGGAAACGTGAGGCTATCAGGTTAGCATACAGAGTTGGCTTCCTTTTGCTCCAGAATGCCTCTGTTGCTATTCCACAAACCTTTTGGTTTTTCTCTCACTTTTTCAGCATAAATTTTAGGTACCTATCTAATATAAATAGCAAATTACACCAACTTTATTAGGATAGAGATCTAAAAATAGTAATGACAATTAAAATTAGTATGGTCCAAACTTTCAAACTAAATTTCATGTGCATTCTGAACATGTGTGATGGAGATTATTTCTCTTATGTATGAGGAACCAGGGGTTTGAGTAGTTTTGTAAGGTTTCATATCTAGTAGATTTCATATCTAGTATTCTCAGAGCCTAAGTAGAACTCAAAATCTTTAATTATTCCACAGTGAGCACATTTACTATTATTTGTAGGTATCTACTTCTGCATCTGAGGATAAATGGACTTGTCAACAGAGTTATTAAGAATCCTTCATGTTCATGTTACTCGTTGTTTGGAAGTGAAGTCAAGGGATTCAGACATACTGACAGTAGTTTGGTCAAAACAAAATCACTTCCATTAGTCTCAAATTTGAACGTTTTTTACAAACTGGATGAATGAACTAGGCTTCTGCTATTTTGAGAGAAAGCCTTTTACAGATGTATAGCTTACATTAATCAGAACATTCTCTGTAATGTTTTGAAAAATTTTAAAAGATTTTATTTGTTTATTGGAGAGAAAGAGAGAGAGAGAGAGCACAAGCAGAGGTCAGAGGGAGAAGCAGACTCCCCACTAAGCAGGAAGCCCAACTCGACTCCGGGCTTGATCCCCAGACCCCGAGATCATGACCTGAGCTGAAGGCAGATGCTTAAGCAACGGAGCCAACCAGGCGCCCCAGGTTTTGAAATTTTTAACATTCATTCTGTTTCAGGTAGACTTCAGCCAAATTAACTGATTTCTCACCCTTCCTTTGGTTTATTTTTCATACCATTTCTCAGGATTGGAAATGAAGGTTTCAGTTGTTTATTTATAATTGGAGGGGCATGGTAGAACAGACTGCTAGGCCATTCTTGCCTTTGCCTATTGCATATATTTCAGGTGTACAAAGAGAAGCTACTCAGGGAACTAAAGAGTAGAGCAAATTTGGTAACGATTTTTGGTGGGGTGGCACAGGTAATGAAGCTACCTAAAAATTTGCTTATTGATGACTGAAGTCCATTTATGGCATTAGTTGTTTGTCTTTAGATTCAATAATTCACAAAAAAAAGTGAGTAAAAAATGTAAACTAAACAGAAACAAGTTCCAGAAGCTCCTAACAGTTTGATTTTGGTCAGTGATGACAATGAAGCCTAAAGAAATTGCACACTCTCATGTCTTTCTCTTCTCGCAAGTTGCAACAGGAACTTCTAGCCATAAAACAGCAACAAGAACTCCTAGAAAAGGAGCAGAAACTGGAGCAGCAGAGGCAAGAACAGGAAGTAGAGAGGCACCGCAGAGAACAGCAGCTTCCTCCTCTCAGAGGCAAAGATAGAGGACGAGAAAGTAAGAGGCACCAGGGTAAAAGATCAATCTCTTCCCTCATGTTTAGCTGATGTCATTCAGAATAAAGCCTGATAAGGAGTGAATTAAACTTATCGGAAAAAAAAAAAAAGAAAGAAAAGAAACTTGTCAAAACTGGCTGCATTTAATTAAAAGAATAAACTAGGGACCCAAATACAAAGCGTTGACATTCACATCTCATCTCCCTGCATTCAGGCTGCACAGCGCCTCAGGAAGCAAACGGAGCATTGTTTGGCAAAGATAACTGATTTTTGTTGTTTCAAACCTTAAAAACAAGGTTCCATGAAAGCAACCTAGCCATGCTGTATTGTTTTATGATAGACTTACTCCTCATTTCCTCGCTAGACCTTCCACCTGCTCAAGTAATAATTGCTCTGTAAGTCAAGCCTTGCCTCCATCTAGTTTTTGAGTACCCAGACTTTGGGAAGATTTAAGGCAGAACATTTGTTGAAAAAAACTATCCACAAGAGGGAGACAGATCCAAATAATTCCCCTGTCTGAGGTCAGTTCAAAATCAGGATGTAGCAAGGTTTAAAATCAGATGACTTGAACTGGAACTGTCAGCAATATTTACATGCTTAATGCTCAAAAGAGTTTTTTAAAACACGAGTTTTTCAAACTAGCAATTCAGGAAAGATGACTGTATTGTGTTCAATCACTTCTATGGTCCCCTAAGACTCTTGATTTTTAAAAGACAATGTTTCATTCCTCATTTTCTTTAACCTTAAGAAAAAAAATAGTATTAATTTTGAGACTCCCCATTCTGCAGAAGCAATTAAAGAAATTATCAAAGGTCCTTTGAAAATTGGCGGTTTGAGCAGTAGTTATAAAACATTACTGTGCCATTCTCAAAAGCCCGTTTAGACTCTGGTTTCTCTTTTAGTAGGAAGCTTCCTATACAGTGACCAGTGGTATTACTTCTTAATTTTTGCTAAATGCTCCAGAGGCATGAAAGAACAGAGCCCCAAATCAACATCTGTGTCTGTATGTGTGTGTTTCAGGGGCAGTGGCAAGTACAGAAGTAAAGCAGAAGCTTCAAGAATTCCTGTTGAGTAAATCAGCAACAAAAGACACTCCAACCAATGGAAAAAATCATTCCGTGAGCCGCCATCCCAAGCTCTGGTACACGTATGTTCAGTGTTTGGCCGTTTTTTTCCCCGGGAGGTCAAGAATATAGATTCTGTATTCAGCCAGCCTGGGCACAGACCTGGTGTCTGCCAATTCTCAGCTATGTGGCTGTGGACAGGCTCCTTGAATTCTCATCCTTCTCTTTGAAAAGATTATAATGATAGTACCTGCCCCTAGGGTTGCTGGAAAGGTCCTGTGAAATAATTGTGGTAAAGCATGCAACAGAGAGCAGTGCTTAATAAATGTTAGCAAGTACCATCTCGAGGGCATGGAAGTAGATAGGTTTTTTGGTGAATGAATAACAGAAATGTGGGGTGGGGCATAGAAATTAGTTCCTATTTTGCATTTTTCTATTCTCAGATGGTGCATCTGATATCTTTACAATAATTTCTGAAGATTTGGCAGGTTGAGACTTTATTTTACTTGGCTCGATAGAAGGTGGAGATCTGAGCTATTTTTAAAAGACCAGAAGCTTTTCGACTTAAAAAAAAAAAAAAAAGGCAGGAAGACAAGGGAGGGAAGGGAAAGAGCATGAAGGCAACAAAGTAAAGCTAAGTCTTCAGGGACAAGTTTACCCCTGACCATCTGACTTCATTTCTTGCTACATATGAGCCGAGCACACTGACTTCTCACACACAGGCTGACAACATAATACACAATATGATTACAGAAGTACAGAACCATGTTTCCCCAGGCCCAGTGAAGAGAACTATGAGATACACAGTTCTCCTTTCTGGAAAATATGAAGGATACCGTGTTTTTAAAAATTCGGACAAACCCTCATAGGCAAATATTTGGATAACAGACTAATAGATAAGTTTTGATTCTCTGATGTTATACATTTACTGAATGACCATTAGATTTTACACTTAACTGTTTTTTCATTCCTCATGTCATCCAGGATAAGAGAATAAATACTTGATTACTCTATATTGAAGTTGTAAGCATCCCAGGAATTCTATTTGAAGAGTTATTATACTTCTAATTCTATTTTATAAGTATCTGCCCTTCTCAGCATCCATTGAAAAAGGGTAACTGAGGCAGATTCCAGTTATATAAGTACTTTTAAAATGTTTATGTAATTTCTATCAGGCATGTCAGTTGGCTTGAGAAGCCAGTCCCTGAAGAAAATGTTCAGATGTTCAGTTACCATCACAAAATATTTAGAAACAAATACCATTACTTAAAACCGCACACATAATTTATAACTGATTTGTACTCCTTCTAGGTTAAAGCTCATTTTAAGAAGAGACAATACCTTTTTTAAGTGGGAAACAACTATATGCAAAGCGTGTGTCAGCTGGAAGTTCTTTAGCTGTCCCCTTGGGTATATTTAACATGACTGTCAAATGTTACTTAGCAATCCTTTATTGTACTGAATTGAACTTCAGTAGGGGCCAACTCCAAACACTATAAATCATTCGTTTATGGAATCTGAACTTAATACCTTTTTTGCCAGTTAGGGCTAGATGAAGTGCCCTTAAACCATTTTTTGAGAATGTGTAATTCAAATAAATGATACTGGTAGAACCATCATCATGGTGGTGATCCCATGCCCTGTGCATTGTTTTCTTTGTGTATCATAGTTATGGGCGTCCATATCCACTGGATAATTTGCGTTCAGCCCTGAAAACTCTTCCTTGGTAATATAGCTGCCTCTCTTTCACTATATTTATGCAGGGAATAGAAAATATTTTTAAAAATCAGTTTCATGTTGAAGAAATATGTGAGTGCCAGCCTTTACCTTAGAAGTGCTATAGAAGTCAGGAGATCTGAGGCTGTTGACACTATCACTATAATAGAAAAGCCACCCTCTTATACTTTTATTTATTACCTAGCAATTTTTGAAAATGAAGTCCCTTCTACTTTTACTTTGACTATTCTATATTACTGACTAAAAAGGATTAGGATGATGACTTTTTCACTAGTATGATGCTTAAGAAAGCCTACATGGCCATCTCAGATGATCAAAACTCAGGCTCTTGGTGAATTCTCTTTTAGTGAATTAGCAAACTTCTATATAAGTATGTGACCAGACACAACAGTGGTCATTCTTGGGAATCGTGCAACATTCTATAACATACTGCTAAAATGAACTTGGTTATATGAGGCTATGGTTTGTACACACTAAAAAGAAAGAACATAAACACAGCTGAGACACGTGTACAGCATGTGCAACTGATTATTGCTGACCCACACACAGTAAAAACTCCAGAGCAAATGGTGAACCCTCTTTTTCTTTTGTAGGGCTGCCCACCACACGTCACTGGATCAAAGCTCTCCACCCCTGAGTGGGACATCTCCGTCGTACAAATACACATTACCAGGAGCACAGGATGCAAAGGATGATTTCCCCCTTCGAAAAACTGGTAAGTTGGTTTAGCAAGACTCCACTTGCTCTTCCATAATGTACCTGTAGTTTCATTTTGCCATGCCTCTAGAGGAAAGTCAAAGGATTTGCATCAGAGCTATTGTGCCCTCTCCACCCTTGTCCTTAGCATAAGCATATATGTGCATGCACCACGTACACATGCCAGTTTCAACATCAGTTGATTCAAGATATAATCGGGTACCTTTTTTAATTTAAAAGTTCATCATATTTGGATTTTAGACAAATTATTATCTTATTAGCAATAAATTTTCCAATTACAGAAAACAGAAATTAGATTTCTCAGAAAATTTAAATTGTCTCCACTAATGAGGACCTCTGTAATTTCTTCCTTTTATCTAAATTTTTCTTGAGCTTCAACCATTCACTTCAGAAATGGGAATAATAAACTTTCTTTCCTCACACATTTTAAAACATGTAACTTTTAATTGTTTAAGTAGTGAAAACAGATAAAACCAAAGCTACCTTTTGAGTAAGTGACTTGCCTAATGTCTCACAGATTACAGGAGACCTCAGAGTGATGCTTTGTACCTAATAATCTCATGCAATTATATAAAAATCTGCTTACGGGAACTGGGACAATGAAGCTTCTATTTGTGGAGTTTAGTAAACCGCCTTCTGGCTCTTAAGGCTAGTATTTGTTTGCTCATCTCCTTTTTCAGCCCTCTGATATGTGCATATTTAATGTGTTATGTGCTCTTACCTCTGTAATAAATATATTTAAACTTTAGCTAGATATGAGCATAAATATCATTTTGTATATGTTCTGTTCTAAATCTTCTGTTTTCCAAATGCAGTTTTTAGAGAAAGTTGTAGATTTTAAAATCTTTGTATCCAGAATTGATCTGAAAAGGTACTCAGAGAAGATAGTTTGGTTCACTGTATTTTACTCAGGTCTACTTAAGAAGAATAGATCTATGTAACTTGTATTTGAAATCTACAGAGCAAAAATGATTTCCAATAGTTTTATTAATTTTCCCAAGCAATTTTGAGTCATTAAAATGAATATAGATTGTAAAAACACACGCTATAGCTATTGTCTGTCATAATTTACCTATAGCATAATGAAGATTTAAAAATAAAATCCGTCATAAGAACTTATCACCAACCCTCTTTTGTACAACCACTGGGGTAGGATGGTGAAGTATTGCAAAGAAATCCATGCCTTTTTATTTTAATAGCCTGAGGAGTTTTGCATTTCTACTCTAAGACAATAGGTATAGTAAAATACTTCAAGAGATTAAATACCCCAGAAGGCTATGCAAAGGGGAGAATGAGATTTATGTATTGCATAAGAACTTCACACTGTTATGTACAAATCAGATTGCCTTCCACATAAATAAACTTATCTGGGATAAAAGGAAGAAAGCAAAGAATGAGCTTCCATGTTCTTTCTGAAACACAGAGTATAGTTTATGAAAATTGATCCATAAAGGGCATGAGTTTTAGAATGTGCAGACTTTGATCTGCTGTCTTGACATTGAGTTGCGCCAATGGCATGTGTAGGAACTATTGACAGAGATTATGTGAATATTGCCTCAGGTCTCAGGGCAGTGACTGGCATTCAAGAGCCCAAGGAGTCACTAAAAGGAAAGAAAACATAAGTCCCCCTATGGCAGGAGGTTACTGATGAGTGATATAGTTACATTCATGGAGAAAGACTTCTACCCTGCTGTGCACACAGCCTTTGAATATATTCTTACCCCTGGGAGACGAAAACTGACTGCAGAACTGACACTGCCTTTGAAAAGAAGTGGCGTTTGGAACCAGTAAGGCATCCAGAAAGAAAATCTGATCTTTTTCAATACTGAAGAACAAGTACTGAAAACCCATACTTTGTGTCCCAGTTTCCATGAGAACAGTTTAGGATTTTTTTCTCTGTGAGGAATGACTAGCAAGCTGTTAATTTATTCTTGTAAAAATTCTCAGTCCACAACAGAATTCAAAGAGAAATCTTGCTCATTATATATGTTACCACATTTTATTCAAATCTGTACTAATATGAGAGACATTTTCTCTGTTGGTGTGATATATAATAATAGTGAAAAGATGCAGCCCTTGTGTTTTCTAGTGTTATATTTTCTTTATTGGCCTAGTATTTCAAGTTTATTCTTTTAATAAAATTGAAAATCTGAAGCATCGGGCCATTGATTTATACAAACAAACTTTTTAAAGCACTATACCAGTGAAGTTCTTGAACAGCCATTAATACTTTGTATGAGGGTTTCAAAATATTTCTTAGTTCAATTCCTATCATCAAAGAAAAGTATTATATAATTAAGTACAGATGTTTTGTACACATTATCTAAAGTACTTAAGAGATGCCCTTCACTAATTACAAATACGGAGAACAGAACTCTTCTAACTTTTATCAATGTGATCCATTTGGTATATTTCCAGTCCACTGTGAGAAACTTTAGACATATCTTTGCAATAAATAGAAGAGCATTGAAATATTTAGTGTGATTCAAGTGATAATTTTTACTTCAACATTTCTTATATGTTTGTTATTTAATAGTTATTACAAAATAGTAAACAAAGTATTATCGTAATTACAATTAAACATATGTAATGATTGGGGAAACTAAGATAATTTTTGCATAAAGCTCTATCATATTAAATGAAATCTAGAGTAGTGGCATTGATCACATAGTGTAAATACCAGGACAGCTATAATAGAGTCAAGCTTTTCTACTGGGGCCTGTGATTATCACCCTCTGTGGTCTACTTGAATTTCACTGAATTCAATTTTAGATTTAAAAGAAGTTGTTAAATGAGTGGATCTCTTTGGATCTCTCTTTGGATCTGCATACGATACTGAATACTTCCAATTTCTTTTTAACCTACATCAGGACTGAATTGCCAATCTATATTAGCAAGGTTTAAGGGGATAAAGCTGGAACTGGAATAAGAAAAATTTTAATGACCTTAAAATGATTAAAGTGGCCCCAAGGGTATCCCTTAAACAGTGAGCACAATTTGGAACCTCTTTTGACCTCCTAGGACCCAGCCAGACGGTGATAACCTAGAAACAGTCAACCATAGAAGGCTCATTTGTCTGCGGAGATCTGACCTTTGTCATGCAAAGTGGACCTTTACTTCCTTCCCCTTAGGAGAATGATGGTTGCTCCTAAAATTTGGGCATTTAGGAAATATCAGAATAATACAACTAGGTGGCTCTAATCAGGCCCATTCCTAATTCACTTTTCTTTTAAATGTAGGAATTGAGAGTCTTTTGCTCCTTTGACAACAATGAACATTGAAGGATTTCATAATTAGTTGTGAAGTTGAGAATGAAATCATTGTTTTCAATTTTTATATTTATCGCCCACACTTAAAATAGCACTTCCTTTTAGAATTACCTTCTGTGATTCTTTTTGTTCCACAACACAAGGATTTGTTGATACTGAAATTTGTAGTATTTTATTGAACTTCATGTTTTGGCTGCAAATTATATTGTACTGTAGTATGTGACTTTTCCCCCCTAATATAGTACATTTCTAGACTGATAATAAACTATAAAATAGAGAAAGAAAGCGTCTGGATCCAGGCACTTTTGAAATAGTACATATTTCTCTCAAAGTACTGCTATATGTGGTGACTTTGAATTGACCTTCAGAATCATTTGAATTGGATTCTATTCCAGTGAGTGTGTACGTATGTTTCATAAAATATTATAGTAAAAAAATTCTAGAGGTTTTATGCTCCATTATATTATTGGGGTCTTACCCAGTGAACTTTGCCTTTCTTTGAATGTTATAGTCTTTCCATTTAATACTTCTGAACAAAGTGAACTGGCTGGCTAGATTAACCTCTTAAAGTGTGCAAGCCATTATAAAGCTTGGCGTGGACTGTTCCAGCCCCACTGAAATACTCATTTTAATGGTCAGCAACACAAGAGTAAGACTCAAATATGGAAGGGGTCCAAACATAAGTTAAGGTTTTGGAAGGCCAGTGTCATTTTCCACACTGAGTAAATTGGAAAGAAGGCAAAGATGAGATATACAGCTTTATAAATCTCCTTCAGAATAGTAGTGAGAAGTTATGTGGTACCTTGGTGACCTATTCAAGTTATTATAATCCAGAATTAATACAAGAAGGATTTTTTAATCTTAGGTCCTAAAATCTCTCTTTTTCCTTCTTTCTGTGTTTTTCTCATGATATGCAAACACATACTCATGTGCACACATGGACGTGCACCCACATTTCTGCCCAGATAGTACTAAAAGAGTGCTTACGCTTGTAAAAATACCACTCAGAGTCTTATTCCAGATTAACAAAAACTGGAGGATTCTTATCTATTTTAGTACTCTTAGTTCCATTGTAGCAGTCATTCTTGCTTTAAATTACTAGAATATTCTTTTCGTGATAATGTTACAAAGTTTTCCCAGAATCGAGAAGCAATGTGGCATAGTAACACCAGGCTTTGAATCCACCTACCAGTTCGAAATCTGGATCCTCATTTTAGGAAATTTACTTAACCTCTTGGCCTTATGACTCTGTCATCTGTAAAATAGGAATAATTATTGCACTTGGTTCATACAGTTAGTTTAGGAATTCAGTTAAGTATTGTGTGTAATGAGCTGAGGATCATACCTAGAATTTAGGGAGCGCTTAGTTAATTTTATGTTGAGGAATTCATCTTCATTTATTTTTATCAAGTTAAAACTGCATATCTTACTCTTGTGGGAAGTCTTTTTAAGGTCTAACATTCTGCTACATTTTTATTGATTTCACAAACAACTGAGGAGAAAGTGACAAACGGTCTTTTTAAGCTATGTGAAACTTTTAGTACTAATGTCAACATTGGAATAAAGGGTTTTGCCAGTTTTGTATTTCCCTGGCATCTCAGAGCGAAATGTGGTGTCTAAAAATAGTAGCAGACTTGTTTCTGTCATCTAACATAGGAAGAACACTAATTGATACTTTATGCTCACTGGGGCTAAGTTGTGTTTTGATTTCTGCCCTTTGACTTGACTTTTAAATTGTTAGATTTTAATTTTTAGAACAGTTTTAGATTCACACACACACACACACACACATACAAAAAAAAAAAAAAAAAAAACTGAGCAGATAGTATACAGACAGGGCTTCCATATCATTCTCCACACCCTCTCCCCCTACCGGCTCTGCTCTTACTTACATGTTGCATGAGTATGGTACATTTGGTATAATTTATGAACCACTAGATACATTATTATTAGCGTAGTACCTAACTTACATTAAGGTTTACTCTTAGTGTTATAAAATTCTATAGATTTTGACACATGCATAATGTCATATCATGTATCCATCATGACAATATAATAAAGAAGAGATTCACTGCCCTCAAAATCCTCTCGCTCCATGGATTCATCCCTCCCCCTGACCAGCCTCTGATAATCACTGGTGTCTCTACTGTCTCTATAGTCTTGCTTCTGTAGCATGTCACATAGTTGGAATCATATTGTATAATGTATTTAGCCTTCCAGACTGGATTCTTTCACTTGGCAATATGCATTTAAGATTTCTCCATGTCTTTTTTGTGGCTTGAAAGCTTTTTTTTTTTTTTTTTTTTTTTAAGATTTAGTTATTTATTCATGAGAGACACAGAGGGAGAGGCAGAGACATGGGTAGAAGGAGAAGCAGGCTCCATGCAGGGAGCCTAATGTAGGACTTGATCCCGTGACTCCAGGATCATGCCCTGGGCTGAAGGCAGAAGCTCAACCGCTGAGCCACCCAGGTGTCCCAAGCTCATTTCTTTTTATTGCTAAGTAATACTGTATTATAAAAGGAACCACAATGTGTTCATCATCTACCTATTGAAAGACATCCTGGTTCCTTCCAAGTTTTAGGAGTTATGAATAAATCTATTGTAAATATTCCCATGTATGTTTTGCATAGATACAAGTTTTGAACTGAATTAGGTTAATACATAGGAGTGTGATAGCTGGATCTTTTGATAAAATTGTTTAGTTTTGTAAGAAACTGCCAAACTATCTTCCAAAGTGGCTGTACTATTTTGAACACCCACCAGCAGTGAATCAGAGTTCTTGTTGCTACACATACTCACCAGCACTTGGTATTTTCAGTTTCAGTTTTTTTTGGATTTTGAACATTCTAATAGGTATATAATGGTTTCCCATTTTGGTTTTAAGGTGTAACTTCCTAGTATTATCATGGTGTATTTTTCTCCACTCCTTTACTTTTAATCTTTATTTTTTATCTTTTTAAAGATTTTTATTTATTTATTTGAGAGAGAGAGAGAGAGAAAGAGCAAGCACAAGCAGGTGAGAGGCAGAGGGTGAGACAGAAGCCCCACTGTGCAGTGAACCAGACCTGGGGCTTGATCCCAGGTCTCTGGGATCATGACCTGAACTAAAGACAGACATTTAACCCACTGAGCCACCCTATCTGTGTCTTTATTTTTAAAATAGTTTTCTTATAGGCCACATATACTTGGGTCTTTTTTGAAAATCCACTCTGACAGTCTCTTTTAATAAGTGTATTTGACCATTCACATCTAAAATGGTGATTGATCTATTGTTAGATTATTACCACGACGTGTGTAACTGTTTTCTAATCATTGTACTTACTCTTTATTGTTATCATTTTTTTATTTCCCCTCTTTTTCTAGCCTCTTTGGATTTAATTAACCATTGTATGATTCCATGTTCTCTATCATTTTAGCATATCATTTGTACCTCTTTAAAACTTTTTTATTTTGTGGTTTCCTTAGAGTTTGAAGTACATATTTGTGGCTGAGCTGCATCTACTTTCAAATAATACTGTAGTGCTTTATCAGCATAGGTGCCTTCCAACAGCGCATTCTGAGTTCCTCCCACCCACCCTTTATCAAATTGCTGTCATTCACCTCCTTTTTCTGTAAGCTAAAATCACCCAATACATTGTTAATATTATTATTTTGAATAGTTTATTAGATCAATTAAAAATAAGAATAATAAAATACTTTACTTTTACTTCATTTCCTTTACATAAATAGAAGTTTCTGAACTATATCCTTTTCTTTCTTTTTGAAGATCTTCTTTTATTATTTCTTGCAAGGCAAATATACTGGCAAAATTCCCTTAGTCTTTGTTTGTCTGAGAAAGATTTTATTGAATATGGAATTCTAAGTTGCTGGATTTTTTATTGCAACATTTGAAACCTATCACTACACTCTGCTTGCTTGCATCATTTCTGACAAGAAATCTTGTATAATTCTTATCCTGGTTACTCTATAGGCAAGTTGCTTTCTAATATCCTCTGGTTTCTTTGAAGATAGCCTTTTTGTCTTTGGTTTTCTGCAGTTCAAATATGATTTATGTAGGTGTTTAACCTTTGGTATTTATATTGCTTCATGTTCCCTGAGATTCCTATACCTGTGCATTTTAGCCATTATTTATATATTCTTCTGTTCCTTTCCTTCTTGTTATTTTAAGATCCCCATTACACATATATTCCATCTTTTGTAATTGTCCCAGAGTTCTAGTATATTGTGTTCTTTTTTTCTCTTTGCCTTTCAGCTTAGGAAGTGTCTATTGACATGTCTTCAAGATCACTGATTCTTTCCTCAGCCACATCCAGTCCACAGATGAGCCCATCACGGCATTCTTCATTCTGTGTTTTTGATTTCAAGCATTTCCTTTTCATTCTGTCTTAGAGATCTCTCTGCTTATATTGCCCATGTGTTCTTGCAAGTTGTCAACTTTTTCCATTAGAGCTTCTGCTTCCAGTAAGCTGATCTCAGCTGCAATTTTCTGTATTTTCCTGGCTCTCCAGAGTTCAGGGTAGCACCTCGCTCTGAGACCTTTATTCTCTGAAGGATGGAAAGAAACTGCTTTGATTTTTACTTTGCTCAGCTTTTTTCTTGTGGTGAGGATGGAAGTGAAGATTTCCAAGCTCTTTACATGTTGGAGTTGATTCCAGAAGTCTGCCATGGACTTTAAAGCCTATAAAATATTTTAAAATATTTAAACACAACTTTCCAATTTTTTGAGGTGACAGATTTATATTTAAGCAATATAATTCTTACCAATTAATTATAATAGATTTTTTAAGGATTAGCATAAATGATTGTCTTTCTCAGCTTGGTCATGACTAAAATCCATGTGCTAAAAACTGTGACAGAATAGGCTGAAATAATTTTAAATCACATTTTGGAAGGAATCCAATACTTTGTGCTAAAGTCCTTGCCTAATGATTTATTCTATGATATTTTATTCTGTATCCTCTTCTGTATGTCATCTTTCTCTTCTCCTTAATTGGAACCACACCCTATTGATTTTGGTACTTTGAAAATAAATTTGATGAAATATTGAGTTGGAAGGGAATATAAACTACTGTGTAAGCAAGATTTGGGAATTATAAGGATTTTTTTTCTGTATTTCTAATTTTTCTCATTATATCAAACTAGAAATTTGATAAGGTATTAAAAACAATTGTGGCCCTCCAAAAATTAGAAAATTTAGTTCCTTTTTAAAATAAGATTTAATTTTTCACATAGATAATTTACTTTTTACAAGAAGACTTTTTGATAGATTTAATCACTTTGATTATGAAAAGGTAGCTATTTTAAACTATTTCATTGATTCTAAAATGCTCATTTTTTAAAACAAATATATGTCTGAAACCTGAATGAGTCCAATGGATGATATTTTCACAGTTCAACCAGCAATGTTTTTTGCTTTTGCATTTTTTTCTTAGTGATTGTGCATGCTACAATTGATCAATTACTGTAATATTTACCTAAGAATTAAATGGTTTAGAATAATGTGACTTGTTATAAAATAGAAAAATATAAATTGATTTTTTATTTAAAATTATAAAAGGCATAGAAATTAATGTTCCTAAGAATTATCTATTCAAAAGTTAGTTTGGTTAAGTTAGAATCAAGGAACAAAATGATTTAAGTTTCGCAATTCAATAAACAAGAAGCTGGTCTCACAGATTGTATGTGCAATATGGATGATAACTAGTTAGAGCCAAGAGCAAGTATCAATTGCAAATTGTGTGATAATTAAACAACCTTGTAAGAACTTTGAAAATCTAAATTGAATTATTTGGTTGTGGGGGAAACTAGTATGAAAATGCTAATATAGCCTAGAAAGACAAAGCATGGAAAATAATCTTATGGTTTGGAGTTAGATCTGGCTGAGAATTTTAGTATGGTGCTACCACTTAGGACTGTGTAACCATGGACAAGTTAAAAGGACTTCTCTGAACCTGTTTTTTCAAGTATCAAGTATGGAAAATACTTGCCTTACAGAATTATTATAAGTAATAAAGGTATTATATGAAAGTGTCTAGCACAGTGCCTGATATATGGCTGTCTCAGTGCATATTTCCTGTATGAGTTTCTGGGAATGAAGGTATGGTATTTGTGGTAGGAACTATTGGTAGTAGCCAGATGGTATAATAATGCAGGACTTGGAATAGCAAAAGGAGTGTAGAACTATGGTCTTAACCCTGTCACTAATATATGACCTTAAACATAGCACTTCATGATTTGGGATCTCAGATTTCTTAGTTAAGGGAAAGATTTGGAGCAAATGATGCCTAAGATTTTATATAACTCTAAAAAGGAAATATTATGTTTCATGAGGAGTAAGATAAGAAAATGTTAATAATTTGAAGACCATATAAATAAGAAATAAATAATGGTGCTTCTGCAGAATTATGTCTCAAATTCATTGTAATTAACTGTAATAAAGTCTAATGACATATTTTTCACTCCCCATAAAGTATTCAATTAGAAATAGGCAGGACATTTTAGATAAGATTGGAATGAGAAATTGGCAAAAAATAATAATTAAGATTTTAAAAGCATTTAGCCATCTGTTGTATAATCATGAGAATGATTGAAAAAAGACTCCTAATTTGTAATATTCACAATTTTATAACTTGAAACACTGCGGGAAAAAGTCCATGGAATATGTACACTTACACATCTCTAGACATATCTAAAAAAAATAAATTAAAAGGTGACAGAAAATAAATGATGAAATGTTTGCAATTGTATTTTCTTTAAAATCAGCCACTCACTGGGTTACTTTGAAATGAAAGGGTCCTTTATAGCAAAGAAATCTGAAGGAAACCATTATCTGTTTCCTAAAAAACCTTCTTAGTATTAAGGCAGCTTGTAATAAAAGTTTATCTTGGCATGCTAGGTTTTTCATCAAATGGCCTTAATTTACCAACTCAGAGTCACCTTTATTTTTGTTTCCTGATCTCCTTTTTTATAAAACTATTTGTTTTGAAGCTTCTTATTTTTATTATTATCTCAAGATTTATACATTCTTTACCAGCTATCCATATAAAAGATAAATTCAAAAGTCATTTTTTTTCCTTTCTTTTTTTTTTTAAATTTTTATTTATTTATGATAGTCACAGAGAGAGAGAGAGAGAGAGAGGCGCAGAGACACAGGCAGAGGGAGAAGCAGGCTCCATGCACCGGGAGCCCGATGTGGGATTCGATCCCGGGTCTCCAGGATCGCGCCCTGGGCCAAAGGCAGGCGCCAAACCGCTGCGCCACCCCAGGGATCCCCTCAAAAGTCATTTTTTATAAAACCTTCATTCTGACATTTTCTTTATCTGTATTCTCATATCACTATAATTTTTACTATAAAAGCTGGCAATCATATTTTAATTATTAGTTACCATATTTCATACTGATGTTTTTATCTTGTTCTTCCCAATTAGATGGTAAAAATGTCCTTAAAGAGAGTGTTTATGATATATTCATTCCTTATCTGACAAACCACACTTTCTGCTGTGCTTCTTATCTTAGTGAGTAGTAAAGAAATCAATATACATAAAACAGGATTTTTGGCATTACTGAGTGCTGCACATGTAGTAGGTTCCTGAGAGGGTTATTGAAAATTAACTTAATTTAGTATTTGGACCACCTTATTTCTAGAGGAGCTACTATTTTAGATTTCAAGATTATAAATATTCTTGAGTAAAAGCAAAGATCTAAACCACCTGAAGAATATAGATAGAAGACATTGAGATAGTAATTTTTTAGTTATAAGCATTTGGCATATTTAATTGGAATTATCTATTTAATTTTATTATATATATATTTTAAAGTAGATAACATGGAATAAGTTCTCAGAGAGCATTTACTAGCCTGCTTCAGCTATGTTTATGTGGTTCTTTGAAAATAATGGTGGGAAAATTCTATATCTGCATTGTCCAATTCACTAGCCACTAGGCAGGTATAGCCACTTGAAATTAAACACAAATGTGGCTAGTGTGCCTGAAGAGAGAAGTTTTTTTGAAAATTTTTAATAAGTTTAACTTTAAATGTCCACATGTAGCTAGACTGTTTACCATCATACAGGACAGCATGAGTAAGACTGAGGCAGCAGAAATGTGGCTTGAGTGTCATGACAAAATCTCTCTGGTGCCCAAGGCAGACATCACTAATCAGTCACAGCAAACTCCTCCCTCTGAGTTTGGACATAGCCTTAGAAGCATTTTTAAATCACATCACCCAAAGAAGGTATAATGTCTGAGCAGAATTAGGCTTTTTAGAACTCTTAATTTTTAAGTAGCATGAAACCAATACAAATTAGCTTAGTTTAAAAAAGAATAGGAGGGGATGTGGAGGGGTTCTTTTAACTGAATTTTCGTAGTCTCTATGTGCTTAGATACTGGTTCAGTGTGATCACACTGGTTCTGCTGGACTTTACATACAGTAATGCTGTCTCCAAATGGTGTCAGGGATAACCTAGTACAGCCCTAGGCCTAATTCCTAGCTGCCTAACAAGATTAGCAAAAACAAGCACTTTCCACCAAGTAGTTCTGATAAATTCCCAGGACTAACTAATTCAGTTGAACAGATTGGGTCTTGTACCAACCCTGAATGCATCACTCTCACAGAGAGACAGATTACATTGATGTGGAGATTACCTCACCTGCTCACTCTGGAAGTTTGAATGGAATTTATAGTTGCTCTCTACATGGCCTGGACTGAAACTAAAACTCTGACCAGCATTCATTCTTCTAAAAGGCAGATCTGATTGTATTAACACTTTGTCTCGGCCTCTCTCTCCTTTTAGTATCATGTCATCTGCGGATAGTGCAAATTTCACTTCTTCTTACCCATTGTGATGCCTTCTATTTCTTTTTCTTGTCTGACTGCTACGGCTAAGGCCTTCCAGTACTGTGTTGAATAGAAGTGGTGAAAGCAGACATCCTTGTCTTGTTCCTGACCTTATAGGTCTCAGTTTTTCACCACTCAGTATGATGTCAGCTGTGAGTTTTTCATATGTGGCCTTTATTACATTAGAGTATGTTCCTTCTATGCATACTTTGTTGAGAGTTTTTATCAGGAGTGAATGTTGTAGGTTGTTAAATGCTTTTTCTGCATCTGTTGAGATGATCATATGGTTCTTGTCCTTTCTCTTATTAATGTGATTATTACATTCATTGATTTGCAAATATTGAACCTCCTTTGCATCCTGGAATAAATCTCATATGATCACGGTGAATGATTTTTAATATATTGTTGGATTCAGTTTGCTAATATTTTGTTGAGGATTTTTGCATCTGTGTTCATCAGAGATACTGGATTATAGTTTTCTTTTTTTTTCTTTTTTTTTTGTAGTGTCTTTGTCTGGTTTTGGTATCAGGGTGATTCTGGCGTCATAGATTGAATTTGGAAGCTTTCTTTGTTCTTCTATTTCTTTGAAATTGTTTGAGAAGAGTAGATATTAACTCTTCTTCAACTGTTTGGTGGAATTCACCAATGAAGCCATCTAGTTCTAGACTTTGTTGGGAGTTTTTGATTGCTCGTTAACTTTCATTGCTAGTAATTAGTGTGTTAAAATTTTCTACTTCTTCCTGATTCAATTTTGGAAGATTGTATGTTTCTGGGAATTTATCCATTTCTTCTAAGTTGTCCAATTTGTTGGTATACAATTTTTCATTCAGTTTATTATAATCCTGTGTATTTCTGTGGTATCAGTTGTTATTTCTCCTCCTTTATGATTTTATTTATTTGAGTCTTCTCTCTTTCTTTTAATGAAAGATTTATCAATTATTTTATCTTTTCTAAGAACCAGTTCCTGGTTTCCCCAATATGCATTAATCTGGTCCTATTAAATCTCTTACTCAAAATATTGTGTGATTGTCGCACATACTTGCAACTTTCTTCAGTGGTCTCTTCAGGTCTGAATTTCCTACTTATTCTCAAAAGTCACCCTAAACACTACAATTTGTAGGAAGTTTTCCCAAATCCTCTTTTTATCCTTTCCTGAAGCAGTGATGTTGAAATCTTTTATAATTCGTCTCCCTTAATTTTCCTTTTTTATCTATGTTTATTTCCGTGTAAACACTGCTTCTGTATAATAATGAAATTTACTCAGTGGCAGGATTTGTCTTATATATTTTTTGGTCCAAACAATGGAGATCACAGTATGTTTCTTTAATATAATCAGTGTCTTTTAAATTTTTTTAGCTATGATGTAGATCATTTGGATCATTTGGAATGAGTGTGGAGTACACACTCATTACAAAAACTAATAAAATTCACAATAACTTTATCATGTATGACAGTTTCTTTACTATTCTACTTGTTTTATTTTAAGATGCTGGTTACAGCACAGTAGATTCATGTCATATTCCTCATTTTGCAAAATACTAAAGAGGATAATCAGGCAAGGTTTACGAGATGAGTATTTGCGAGAAAAGTGCACTGTGAACTTTGTGATATAAGTCATTTTTGGAATAAAGAATGTAATATCAAGAGGAGCATAGTGATTAATTGCATGGTGATTAATTGCATGGTGATGATGTTTGCCTACTTCAGATGCTGTTGCATTATAGTAAAACACTGATAAATAAGAGAGGAGCAAATTACCTTGCTGTGATAGTTGGTAAGGGATAAGTGGGTAACTTACAGATTTTGAGATTACTGCTGGCAGGAATAATTTACATATGTTTTAAAAATATGTTTATTAAATAATAACTTTGAAGAGAATTAGTGTTGACAGCTGGTTAGATTTTTATGGTACTAATAGATAACATTGGTTACTATGTGCAAAATACCATTGTAAGCACCTTATCTATATATCTTAGTGATTCTGTACAGTAACCCTTGAAATACATCTCAATGTTTTTCACTAGGTTTCTAGACAAGGGAACAGACACAGAAAGATCAGTGATTTTATTTACATGAGTGAGTGTAATGCCAGGTTTGAAGGACAGTGCCAAGTTTGAAGGCAGTAAGTTTTATTTCAGAACCTGGCCTTTCAATCCCTATGTTTCATACATAAATAAATGGTAGCTAGTATCATTGAAAAAGGCAATTTTCCTAAAGTTATAGCACCACTATAACTTTATATTCTAATACAAGTAGTGAATTATAACAATTCAGATTGTACCAATTACAATTTAAGTCTAATGATGAATATGTTCAAAATATTTTAGAACTAACATACGAACTTAGATTAGTTTTCAAAAATGCAACAAGTACACTTTCCTTTGAAACCAATTTATTTATTGTTTATTTTTAAGATTTTGTTTATTTATTCATGCGAGACAGAGAGAGAGAGAGAGAGATGCAGACACACAGGCAGAGGGAGAAGCAGGCTCCATGCAGGGAGCCTGATGTGGGACTCGATCCCAGGACATCAGGACCATGCCCTGAGCAAAAGGCAGGCGCTAAACCACTGAGCTACCCAGGAATCCCCAAATTATTTAAAATCATAAATTGATGTATTCTCTCTGGATCTAACTATTTAAACATTTTTAAAAATAAGCTATTCTAGAAATAAAATATAATTTTCAGTTGGATTTTCCAAATATATTTGCCACACAATCAAATATGAGCTAATTTATTGATTAATAACAGAATTATGAGAAACTGTAAATGTAAAATTAGTGCCAGAATATGACTTTGCAATCACTGTACAAGAAAAAAATCTACTTTTTGAAATATGCTAGATTTTTTTAGGGAGTTAGATAAGCTCGTGGATATATAAGAATTAATAGACATACCTTATATATGTTTGAATATTCCATGTAGAAGCTATTTTACTTTTTAGATTTATTATGTTATTCATTTGTAATATAGTTATAAGAAAAAATTATGATGAATATTTCTCCATCTTTTAGAGAATGTTCCTTAAAGACACATGCATTATGTTTCCATTACCATTACATATACATACATGTAAAATAATTTCCCTTTGGTTGTATTGCTAGGATAATGTTTGTCTCAAAGAATGAATATGCTCACTTATTAGAACAATATAACTCTTTATATTTTTCCTTTAGCTCTCATTGTCAGAACTAAGCTATTCAGTTTGTTCAACTGAAGTAGCTATCCTTAGCTTATCCGATCCTTACTTGTTTATTTGGCTTACTATATTATATATTTACTGTTTTTTTTATTAGAAGGCATCCATTTTAATTGTACAAAATATATAAATCAATAAAATAGAAAAAATTATAATTTCTTTGTTGCCACCATAAGAATATTACTCACTTTTTGATGTCTTTTAATATCAAATTTGAATCTCCCATATCATTTTATTGGGTAAATAATAATTTAGCATAACAGCTATATCATAATTTATTTACAGTGCTCTAATATTGGACATTTAAAGTATTTCCAGTGTTTGCTATTAAAATAATTTTTCAGGAAACATTACAAAATTTCCATCCTTAGGTAAATTGCTTATTATTTTTACAGGAAAGATTTCTAGCAGTATATTTTCTGGTTCAGACTCTATCTAATCTATAAAACTAATTTCACTTTTCACCCCTAACTACAGTGATTGAAAATGCCTATTATTGGGGCATCTGGGTGGCTAAGTGAGTTAAGCATTTGCCTTTAGCTCAGGTCATGATCCTGGGGTCCTGGGATCAAGCCCCTCATCAGACTCCCTGCTCAGCTGGGCGTCTGCTTCTCCCTCTCTGTGCTCCTCCCCCACACTTGTGTGCTCTCTCTCTCTCTCTCTCAAATAAATACAATCTTAAAAAAAAAGAGAAAGTGCGTATTATTTGTGGATACTAATCTATCCTGGGCAACTTTATTTCTTTACAATTTGCCCATCTTATTTATATCATTTCTCGAGAAAATCTTGAAGTTCCTTTAAAGGTGGCATTATATAAATAACTTAATTACAATATTGCCAGTGCATTTTTCTCAGGAATGGGATATACATATGAATGCTTAGAGAATGAGAGAAGTAAGAATGCTCAGGGAGGACTCAGGATAGTAAAGAAAGTAAGGAGGTAGAGAATTCAAGGATGAAGAGCCCTGTGCTACAGAAGGCAAGAAGAGAAATGAATGGATATTTCAAGGATAGGTCCTGGAAATATCATAATACCTTTCACTTGTTTGTAAGTAAATGATATAATCCAGAGGAGATAACTGAGTAAATCCTAAGGAATGACATGAGAACACAGGAAAACATTCTATCAGGAAAGGGAATGGAGACGCTGGCACATGAGAAAAGGCCATGACTGTAAGAAATAAAAATTCAGTTTAGTTCCAATTTTCCCTCCTCCTTTTGTTGTCAAAATTTGAATCTTCTCCATCATTACCTGTGTGATTGAGTTCAGAATAGCACTTATTAAACATTTATTCTACCTTAGTTATCCTGTTAGGCTATGATGTTACAAAAATCTGTATCCTCTGATTTAGCTCTTTTTTTTCTTCTTTATCAGTATTCTCATAGGACACCAAAACTTACAAATCCCTAAATCAGTGGATTCTTCTTAGGTTTTTTCTTTATCTTTTGTAGCTTTGGATCCCATTGACCAACTTTTACTCTTTCCCCTTTGAAGTTAAATTTTATATGCTGCTCTTCATTTCATCTGCTTCTCCTCTCTGTTTGCAGTTCTACATCCTTTATACCTGCAGCCCATGAAACATGGGATTTCCCAACTTCAGTTGTCTCCTCTCTGCATGTTGTTCTGTAGTTTTAATTTTCCCATGTGTTAAATACCATCACCCTATTGAAGGTCTTTTTTTTTTTTTTTTAAGATTTTATTTATTTATTCGTAGAGACACACGGGGTGGGGGGGAGAGAGGCAGAGGGAGAAGCAGGCCGCATGCAGGGAGCCCAACGTGGGACTCCATCCTGTCTCCAGGATCACACCCCAGGCTGCAGGGGGTGCCAAACTGTTGCGCCACTGGAGCTGCCCTATTGAAGGTCTTTAATTCTAGTTCTTGTTCATTCTAATCAGTAGGTACCTCTGATGGTGAGGTTTAACTCAGCTTCCTCATTCATACAAGGAACAGACTAATCTAAGACCATCTTCATTTTTTTCCTTTAAGTTTTTTCATTTGTGGTCAAAATCCACATCTCTAATTCTCAACATTTCTATAGATTCCAGGCTGACATTCCCAAGGTGTCCGCCATTATTGTCACTTCCCAGATTTAAAAGTTGACCCTCCCTTCAAGTCCTGTCCTAATTTTTCTTGATTCTGCTAAAACCTCTGCTCTAAACATGCAGATTTGACCATGAGATTCTCCTTGGCTTCATGGTCTTTTCTCTCCTCTTGTCCAGTTCATCACCAAGTGAAGACCTTTGCTCTACCAGCTCTTTCTTTTTTTTTAAGTAGAAGTCATCTGGGTTCCTGGGTGGCTCAGTGGTTGAGCATCTGCCTTTGGCTCAGGTCATGATCCAGAAGTCCTGGGATCGAGTTCCACACTGGGCTCCCCACAGGGAACCCATTTCTCCCTCTGCCTATGTCTCTGCCTCTCTTTGTGTCTCTTATGAATAAATAAATAAAATCTTCAAAAAAAACCAGGAATCTTTTTAGATATAAAATTGTTCCTTCCCTAATACCTAATATACAGCTTTGCACAGAACAAGTGCTCAATTAATAATTGTTAAAGGGAGTGTCTCATTCTTCTTGTCTGACTGCTACAGTTCTCCTTCAGAGATGTCAAATCATAATTAAAACCAATTAAATGAGAATCAGCAACATTCTCTTTTTTCCCCCTACTCTTAGCTCAAGTACAACATTTAAACCACCTGAAATAGAATAAACTGGTAAGGAAAACAATGCTGTTCTTTGAGCCCTGATAGAACATAAATTCAGTGAAAATCTGTTCAAACCACAACTCTAATTAAAGGTTTTAGCTGCCAAATAATATGTTCTGGTTAAAGCCAAGTTAGTATTATGGAGTGTTTCAGGAATAAGAGCACAGGCTTTATACTTTGCTGTTGATTTTCTCATGGGAAACTTATGTAAAGCAGAGTGATACCTCCCTGTTGACTTTAACTTTTAGAAATGCAAAGCATGCTGAAATTGTACATAATTCTCTTCTAAAGAAAAGGAAATAGCATTTCAATGGTTTTCCTCAGTGTCTTATTGAGTTATGGTGGGGCACAATTATGTCTGTTAAATTGATTTACCAGATGGAACGTTACATTTTATATTCAGCTGATTAAGTTGTAGGAGACTAGAATTGTATCTCATACCCTGAAGATCATATATAAAAGCTAAAATATTTTAATTAACTACATTTTGAAACTGGCTAATTAGAGGTTTAACTAGTTTTTTTTTTTTTTTTCTCTCCTTTAACTTACATTGCACTAAAAAAAGGGAAATTGTTCTTAGGAATGGGCCTTATCATACAGTTGTTATTTGGCTTAATAATTCAATATCTCAAATGGAATCTGTAAAAAAAAAAAAAAAAAAAAACGTAAAATGTTCCCACTTGACTGAATTTTGGAAATTGCTTTCTTGTCATGGCTGTTTAATATGTACAAAGTATTCTTAGCATATTAGGTTTAAAATAAATGATCCTTAACTTACACCTTAACAGAAAAAATTTAAAGAAAAAAAAACTCTTATTTTTGCTTCTTTTTCTCTTTTTGACCTTTTCACAGGTAAGAAAATATATTAATAAAACCTTTACCTTTTAAAGAAAATCAAATCTGATAAAATAGTAAATACTAATTTTAAGTAAATTATTGTCCTGGTTATTTTGATAAGTGATGAGCATATACATCATTAAAAGTTTCCTTTAATACCTGATTTGTTTACCTAAAAATAATGCAATAAGAATATAGCACAGTAAAACGTGATCTAGTCAGAACCGAATATTTGAGAATATTCAGACTTCCAAAACAGTGCCAATGGTGGAATTCATTAGACTGCTGTATTGGCTTCCTATGGCTCCTATAATAAATTATTGTAAACTTAGTTGCTTAAAATGCACATATTTATGCTCTCACTGTACTACAGGTCAGAAGTCCTAAATAGATATCTCTGGGTGTCAGCAGGGCTATGTTCCTTTCTGGAGGCTCTAGGGGCAATTCCATCTCTTTGCTGTTTCCAGCTTCTGGGGGCTGCCTGCATTCTCTGGCTTGAGGCCCACTTCCATCTTCAAAGCCAGCAGTGACTGCATAGCTCTGGCATTCACTCTTCTGCCTCTCTTTTTGATTTTTGTTTGTTTTGTTTTGTTTTTCTTTCAAAAGACACTTGTGATTATCCTGGGCCCACCTGGATAATCTCCTTCTTGTTAAATGAGCTGATTAGCAACCTAAAGTCCATCTGCCACCTAAATTCTTTTTTACCCTGTGAAGTAACAATCACACTTTCTGGAGAATAGGACATAGATAACTTGGCCAAGGGGGCATTATTCTGCCCACCACAACTAACATAGAGTATTTATTAGGATGGTGTTTGGTACGGAATCTTTTGACTTACTACTTCTTCACCAATTTATCCAGATTGTCATCCAGAGAATATTGGCTAAAAAAAGATGTTTTACTAAAGGTTTGTCTAGTGGTGACAAGGGCCTTTTGTCGAGGGCCCCAAGATTCTGGGACGACCTTAGTATATCCAGAGGGAAGGGGCACCTGGGTGGCTCAGTGGTTGAGTGTCTGCCTTTGGCTCAGGGCATAATCCCAGGGTCCTAGGATTGAGTCCCACAACGGACTCCCACAGGTGCTTCTCCCTCTTCCTATGTCTCTGTGTCTCTTATGAATAAAATCTTAAAAAAAAAAAAAAATATATATATATATATATATCCAGAGGCAAAATACTGCCTTTTACATCAGTCTGAAATGGATAAGAGTGTTTTCTTATAAATATGTATTCCAAAAAAAATCTGTAATAAAGATAATAAAGCTGTGAATTCCATTGAGGCAGAAATGAATTACCAAGAACATTCCCAAATCATAAAGTTCACAAAATCATAATCTACAAAGGGAAGTAATTAATAACAAGACCTGCCCCAGTAACTTGGAAGATTTTGAAACAGGGAAAGAACAGGAAGCAAGGTAGCACTTGAGCTGAGTGAAGGACAAACTCCTGTGGATCAGAAGTCAGTGCTGACCATTTCTTCTGGTGCTGTTGATCCATGGCAACTGGCTGTGTCTCAGGGGTTTTGAAGGGCCGCATATACTAGTGACTGCACATAAAGACTCGAAATTATATTGAAATAGATAACAGTTCCAAGAAGTAGTAATTAAACAGTATATATATATATATATATATGAATGACAAGATGGACCAGGAGCCACTTAAGCTGAACTGAACAATGTGATAATGTGATTGCTGGAGGAGACTAATCGGAACCACCTTCTGCATAGTGACCTCATCCAGAAAGCTGGAGGCGCCCTGGGCAGCTGGTTCTCCTTTATCTCATCAGGGATTCTTCTGCCATCATTTGCTCTTAAGCCTCCACTTTCTCATCATGCCTTCTGTTGCAGCTCAATACCCATTTAGTTCATTGCCCATTCCGGTTATTGACCATTCTCTGACTCCAGCATACTCTTGTCCAGTCCACCTTCCATCTTTCTAAATTTTAAATCTAGTCACCTTACCCTCCTACTTAAGAATCATGTAACACCTCTTCTGTCATCTTCACGGCCGAAGTACTTATGTGGCATTCACACCCTTTCTCCTTCTCCCTTCTACCCTCTTGCCCTAACCTTCTCTCCTAACCTGTCCCTGCTCTACTTTCTCATATGGCTTGCCCCAACAGTACTAAACAAGTTGCAATCCCATAAAAAACTCTGTTTCACACTCATGAAAGCCATTCACAGCTGATTTTCCAAATGGTCATTGCTTTTCCTAAAGCGTATGCTTGAATAGTTCTTACTTTTTTGTAAATGCTCAGCTGACACATACTTCCCCTCTGTGAAACTTCTCTTGGTACCTGTCACCCACCAGGCTACCCTAAATACTCACTACATACCTTATTCCAAAAATATGCCCAAATACAGCTGCACATATCTTTGTGTGTATATGTCTATATTAAAATTAATGTTCTCTACTTAGGTGAGAAATCTTTCAGGATAGTATCTATGGCTAGTTTACTGTTAAATACCAAGCATCTTCAGAGAGCTCATAATAGGCACTGAATAAATTTATCTTAGAAGAATAAATAAGAGTATAGAGTAAAATAGGAGCTAGTATATATCTCTTTAGGGATTCAGAAGTATAGGAAGATTATGAAAGGATTTTTAAGAATTTAATGGTTTTTAAAAAAAATATTTTATTTATTTATTCATGAGCAACACACTGAGGCAGAGACACAGGCAGAGGGAGAAGCAGGCTCCCTGTGGGGATCATGACCTGAGCCAAAGGCTCAACCACTGAGCCACTGAGCCACTCAGGTGCCCCAAATTTTTAAGAGTTTAATTCACAGTAATATTTTGTAAGAAAGAGACTGAGTGCCTGCTTTTGGATGGCTATAAACTGGGTAAGTCAGAAGAAAACAAAACAAATGAAGTAACAAGCTAGACAATGATTTAACAGTTTTATGGGAATAAACTGAAATTTTTCAGGTAAACATCAGAGACAAAAAGTTGAAAGCCATATATATAAAGAAAATAAGGGTTATAGCATTTAAGGTTAGACAGTGATTTTACTATATTTACCGCATATCATTCTCTTCAATACTTCTGAACTCTTTAAAGTCAAAGGAATGAATATTATTGTCCACATTTGCAGGCATGAAAATTGAAGCATAGAGACATCGAACAATACTTGACCCAATCACACCATTAGTGGCAGAGTCAGGACTGGGAAACAACACCAGCCTCTTATGAATGTGACCAAGTAAGGTTCATGCTGAGAGCACAAATATGTATGGAAAAGGTTAGATTTATGGTGATCCCCAGGGAGTTATTAGGTGGTAGGTATTAATTTCTGGACCATATAGTCCTGACTATATGGTGGGTTTTCAAATAGTGGGCTGCTCCAGCGCAGATCTCACCTCCTAAGACGTCCTCACCCTGTCATGATATTAGTTCACATCTATGTTTACACATGTAGCTCTTAGGAAGTGTCTGGGTAGAAAGTGTGTTAAAAAGCTTTACATCACAAATAAAATTACTCTTCATAATACTTCTATTTAAAATAGTATAAAAGATATATGTAATAAAGGAAGTAAATAAAACTGTAAAGTACATGGTATAATTTTTTTCATGCATAGACAGAAATTAGCTCATTACTGAAAGATTATTAGCAGAATTAAATGATAAATTCTGAATTTTTGTTTATAAATGTAGATAGAATTTTAGAACTAAGAAAGCCTTTAGTAAAAAAGATATAAATATATTTATAAATTCAGATTCCCCCAAAAGTAGAACATTATTTAAATTGTGAAATACTAATTCAGAAGGAAGACTTTATTAGAAACGGGATTGAAGAAGACTGAATATGCTCCTAATCTAGCTTGTTTTATTGAAATGACAATTCAATATTTTGTTGTATTTTCAAAATACGGATTTTCAAGATTTCTCTTTACTTAGGTAAATATTTTATACTTGAAAAAATTAAAACATAAAAAGAAAGTATTCTTTGATTCCTTGAATCCAAAACATGTTATTTTTGGTGCTTGCCAGAAAAAATGAAATTCCTTCTGCATTCTGCATCTGATCTATAAGACCTCTTGCCATAACATTCAGTGTCAAGAAACTCTTACAAATTAGAAAAGTTGAAGTTCAACTAGTTCTCTTCTCAACATCACTTGAAAGCCAGTCTTTAATTAAGTTTTCTTTCATGCTTGGATATATGCAAGCATGCATTTATTCGTTCAGCAACTGTTTATTGAGACTCACCATGAGTCTCTGTAGTTGCTATGTACTGAGAATAGACACAAAATTATTACATTTACTGTTCTGAGCACTATGTGTGGTAGAGTAATTTCAGTGAAACAGTGAGGGGTTAGAGCCATATTGCAGTGGTTTGAGGTTAGGAAGTGGTGGTGGCAAGTGTAAGGCTACTTTAGAAAAAAAAACTTGACTGTGAATTAAAGTATAAATGCAGAGAGTAGCTAATAATATTTGTATCTCAGGAGGGTTTATTTTTATTTGAATGGGAAAGATGCGAGCATGTCCACGTGCTAAGGAGACATACAGAGAGAGGGAGTTTGAAGATACACATTGAATAGCCTCTCTTAGTATTGCATAATTTTGCTAAATTTTGCTCGACATATCTTTAAAGCCTTATCTTCCTTTCAGTATCCCTTCCCCACCTTGTTAGCATATTTAATCTTTATTCTTTGAATTTGCCCTCACTTCCCCATGGATGAGGTTGCCTCCCACCTCTGCCTGTCAGAGTCTCATTTAGCACCCAGTTTCCCCACCCTGCCTTTCAGTCACAACGCTGCTGTATAAGTATACTGCTAAGTATATAAGTCTATACTTATATAAGTATGCTGCTAAGTATACTTATCACATGGCATTGATCATCATTAGTCTATCATTCATTTTTGCAAGACCATGAATACCTGGAAGACAAAGGCTTTCTATTATATCGTTGAAGTGGTTGCCTCAGCACTTAACACACCCTTTTTCACATTCACATTCAGTAACCCATGGATTTATTCTATGTAGTAGGTATAGCAGAAGTGCTGAATAAGCAATGAGACAGAACTAGACCCATTCCCAACCCTCATGGAACTTGCAGCCTAGGTTCTCAATATTATTATTCAGCAGCTCTTAATTAGATGCCATTAACAATGGAACCAATTGAACAGAAAAATTTCATTTTAACTATAAAAAGTGATGAAATGTTTTATAACATTATAATTTGTTTCTGACCAGAATCATATTGTTTGATTAAAGCATGTTAAAAATGGGCATTGTACTTTAAGTGTCCTAAAAATTCAAAGAAAATTGTTATTTCCTCCTCTGTTTGTTTTAGTATCAAAAAACAAATAAATAAAACTACCATTGAGCAGCAATCTGTATATCCATTTATTCATTCAATGAATTTCTACTAAGTGCTAAGCCAGCTGAGCACCAGGCACTCTGGTGAAAAATGGTATGAAAAAGGGTATAGGATTCAGCATGGAGTACTGCTCTTAGATAGAGGAAACTGAGTGTCCTGTCATGGGCCTTTGAGCTTTAGAAGTACCTGCTCTGGCTCACAAATGAAGCATCCATAAACACTAAGGGAAAAGGCCTACCCAGAGCTAAGAACCTTCCCATTCTAGACCACATTCCTGTTACTTAGGACCTCTGTATATTGTTTTCCCATGCTGCTCCGAGCTGCTCCCTAGGACTTGGTAATACTCTCTGCCCTGTATGCCCATTTGCACTTTTCTAATCATATCAAGGTGGTCGTGGTTGTTTTCAGTTATGAGGAACCTAAGAATTAAATTCCCATGTCAAATGATGGGAGGAAATACTCCACAAATGCACATATAGATTCATAATGATGGTGCCACTGTGCTGCCTTTCTGAGCAGCACTGTAGATCACCTAAATGTCTAGTTATCAGATATTTAAATAAAATATTGTATACTCCCATGTAAATGTGGCTAAATAATATATGGTATATCCATATAATGTGTTTTTAAAAGAATATACAACTGCTTGGGAAAAGATTCATAATAGATTTTTAAGTGAAAACAATTAAAAAATAAATTAATTAAATAAATTAATTAATTAAATAAGTAAAATAAAATAAAACAAAATAAATGGGATCATTTTATTTTTAAACTCTTTTTTAAGATTTTTATTTATTAGAGAGAGACAGAGCATGAGCAGGGGAGAGGGGAGGAACAGAGGGAAAGGGATAATAAGCAGACTACCTCTGATCGGAAAGCATGACCCAAGGCTCCATCCCAGAACCCTGAGATCATGATGTGAGCCAAAGGCAGACACTTGATCAACTGAGCCACCCTGGTGGCCCCAGTGGAATCGTTAGAGAATATATAATTGCCTGTGAAATGACTCCACATACATTATTAAGTGAACAAACGGTATACAATCATAAATGTAATTTGATCCTCATTTTCAAATAAATACTTTTGTGTACAAAGCACAAAAGTTTAAACATGTTAGCAGGCTAAACTCAATTTGTTCCATTTCAAAAGTTTTGAACATATATGATCTACATAATCAGAAGATAGCAATATATGTTATAAAATGAACACTTCAGAAAACCACACTGTAAACTGAGTAATGTGAGTAACGTTTACCAATATGCTTTTTGAAAAAGAATAATCCTTTTTTAATAAATAGATATATTTGGCATATTCTCAATAAGAAGATGGATAGATGTCTGCAAACTATTTCTGAATCAAAAAGAATAGCATTATAATTTCTTCAGGAAATTGCATTCATAAATTACCATAAATGTAGCTAGTTACTAGAAGCTAACATTACCAAAGAAATGATTTTTTTTAGACTTGTATAAATGAATTACGTATTATTAAATGGTTATAATTAGAGTTAGATTAGAAATGTTGCTCCCTGATACCAAAACAAAATCTGACTCATAACATTAAGGATCTATATTATCTGAGCCAAATAAAAAGCATAAGTTGTGTTAGATTTATAGTATTATTCTAAATGCTAATTTTGAAAACACATAGCCTTTTTCTAATTATGAAAAGTTTTAATTAGAGTAACCTATATCTTTAGATCAACTAGATTAGAGAGGTTTCTGTGTCCCGAAAGTATCTTTTCTTAATTGTAATGATTGCTTAATTGAACAGTTCACACATGGCATGGATTCCTACAGAGCTAGCCTGAAAGGAAGAAGTGACTCAGGCAGGAAACCTAATCTCCCTAAAGGACATTCAAAAAAAAGTGAATGAATGACAGATTTTACGTGGTTGGTTCCAAGTGACAGGATGTTGGAATTTGGCAGCCCCTAGGTAGCCCTGTGGGTGGGAAAGAGCAGGAGAAATCCAGGAGAGAGAGGGGCTGGGTGGACAAACCCACAGATATCTGGTATAGCAGGAAAGAATGACAACGCCAGAGAAGGAATCTGAAGTTGTCAATAGAACCCTCACCTTCACTTGTGATTATAGTACTAAATGTGCACTGCAGGTAAAATTGTTGAATAACTCAAATATTCATTAGTATAAAGATCCATTTATTAATCAATGAATTTTGATTGATCATGAATTATCTTAATTAATTGTATGATTAACCATTACTCAATACCAGTGTATTCCTTTTGTCTTTATGTTAATTTCCAATGAGAATGAATAACTTCTATATACTATGATATGTGGTATTGAATTTTTGTCAAAATTATTCGTGTAAAGAATATTCATAATTTCGGATTTAAAGTAAACAAAGGGACACCTGGGTAGCTCAGTGGTTGAGTGTCTGTCTTCAGCTTAGGGTGTGATCCTGGAACTCCAGGATCAAGTCCCATTTCAGGTTCCCTGCATGGAGCCTGCTTCTCCCTTTGCCTGTGTCTCTGCCTCTCTTTCTCCCCCTCTCTCTCATGAATAAATAAATAAAATCTTTAAAAAAAAGTGAACAGAGACAAAATGCACACAGTAGGCAGTCATTCTTAGTAGAAGGTAACATATTTAAGACAGAAAACTAAATAGATAATAAAGGTAAGTTAAAAAAAAAACTACCCACTAAGGAAAGTACATAGAGTCAATTAGCAACAAAAAAGGATTTTAGGGCAGCACCAGTGGCACAGTGGTTTAGCACCGCCTGCAGCCCAGGGTAAGATCCTGGGGACCTGGGATGGAGTCACACATCGGGTTCCCCACATGGAGTCTGCTTCTCCCTCTGCCTGTGTCTCTGCTTCTCTCTCTCTCTCTCTCTCTCTCACTGTGTGTGTCTCTCATGAATAAATAAATAAAATCTTTTTAAAAAAAGGATTTAAAATACACTGAGTAAAAGATCAGAAGAGGGCTATTGCTATTTTTGTTGTTGTTTATATAAGCAACATTGCACTAGGCAAAGACAGTGAACCAGTTGTAGTTCTCTATCTTTCTACTTTTTTTGTTTTGTTTTGTTTTGATCTAAATTCCTTAGTCTTACATATAGACTCCCTAAAACATTCATCTATTCAACATCTATCTATTCAGTGACTTCTTTTGTGATAGCCATCCGTGAGCTAAGTACTTTCTTCCACCCCTTTAATTTTCCACTGTGATATATCTATGGTAGGCATCATTACTGCTCTGCAATAGATGATAAAATGATTCACGGAAGTCAAACAACTCACCCGGGGTTGCAGTTAGTACATGAAAAGTTAGCATTGAAATCTGAGTCTGGTCTTTTTGTGTTGGGGACTTGTACTTCTCCAAAAAATACTTTGTGTGTGTGTGTATGTGTGTGTGTGGGTGTGTGTAGTGTGCAGAAATGACCCCCCACACTCACACCAATCTCTCAGTGAAATGACAAGTCTGGGCCTTGTCACTTACTGTTGGAATCCTAATTTTTTAGCCTGTGCTTCTCTACCTGACTCTCCTATTTCTTTCCCATTGTTCTCATACCCTGCCACACCTAAGTTCATTCTGCACATGGAGATTAGGAAGAAAAGAGAGATTTGAGACATTTAGCTTGAGAGGCATCTTGCACATGTTTTCTGTTTCCTTTTGTTCCCTTCTTAATTTTGCTTAAGTGAAAAAGAACAAAAGCTTTCAGGTCTGTCCTCTTGATTTTAATATTCATTGTTTTCATTTAAATAATGATCAATTTTTCATGCAAAGTTTTCATCTCAGCAGACAAATGCATTCAGATGGGCACACACACTAAAAAGCTTGCCTTCTGTTTCTGTGATTAATTGAGATGTAGAGAGTGATGGGTGTGGGGTAAAAATAGAAAGGCAATTAGTGCAACTAGGCATGAAATACATTGAGATACAAGCAGAATGTCTCCCCAGTTAGTGATCTCTATCTGGTCTCTTGAGGATTAGCATCCCATTAGTAAATCACTGGAATGGAAATCTTCAGCCTTTGGGGAGACCAGAGCATTAAAAATGGAATTAACTCTAACTGAAAACTGAGTCAGCACAATAGGTCATTAATTCTACTCCTTGGGTATATATCATGCTGAGCTTTGGTGTGTGGGCTTCTGAAATATTAGGAGTGAGTTTATAAAGCATTTCATGGACTAAATGATGATTATCTATCATTCCATCATTCGCCCTTACCACTGAGATACAAATGCCTCTGGTGGCTCAGACCAGTATTGAAATACAGACAAAAGTTTTTACTAGAACTTGTAGATATAGTTCTTTACTGAGAAAAGTCGTGTATTGTATATTTTGAAAAAAAAAATAAACTGTTGCACTTATAAAATATTAATGATTCCTAGTTTTTAAAAAGCTATGTCCTCAACTAAAAAAAGATTAAAAAAACACCACAATGCCTCAAATCCTTCCGAAAACTAAGAATTACATCTTTCTGCATAAAGTTGATTTATTTTGCTTTCTTTAGAAATGTCAGTGGTATTAAAAAATATTTTCAAATGGGGGCACCTGGCTGACTCAGTTGATTGAGCATCTGACTTTAGATTTTGGCTCAGGTCATGGTCTCAGGGTCTCGGGATTGAGCCCTGCATTGGGCTTCACACTCAGTTGGGAGTCTACCTGAAGATTTTGTCTCCCTCTCCTTCTATCTCTCCCCCTGCTTGTACTCTCTCTCAATCAAATAAATCTTTTAAAAAGGTTTTCAAATAAATTTCTAAGTATACAATGTATCAAAATATTGAATATTTTCAAGCAACCTATAGTTCTCCCTAATTTCTGATAATCTTTTCTTTATTTTCTTCTTCTACATCCTCACTGAGAATTGCTATCAGATAGTATTGCCTCCTTTGGTCATCTCCGTTTAGCACAGTCATTAGAAACTGCCATTTACTAATTAGTAACCCCAGGGTTTCTCTCACTTAACAATACTGACATTTGAGTTCAGATAATTCTTGGTTGTGGGGATTGCCCTGTGCATTGTAAGATGTTTAGCAGCATCTCTGGGCTTCTACTCACTAGATTCCAATAGCTTTACACTATAACTGACCATCAAAAATGTCTCCAGACACTGCCAACTGTCCTCTGGTGTCAGAATCTTCCCTGAGAACCACTGGTTTATCCCATTATTTTACTTGATTCTACAATAACTTTGCAAAATGTGAGACTTTGTAAGTCAGAGTCTTGCTAGGAAATAGAACCTACACGATATCAGCCATAGGCTTTTTGGAAAGGAAACTTACAACTGCTTAGGGATGTTGAGGCACCCAGAAAATAGCAATAGTGAGAAGCCATTCCTATCCCTAGTGTGGAGAAAGTAAGGAGAGAAAATGATATTCCTGGAGTGCTAGGAAAGCTGGAACCATGGAGAAGCCTCTAGAGAGAGATGAAATCAGGAAGAGACAAAGCAACACTGCAGCAGAGAGAGCAAAGGACACCCTGGCTCCTCCTTCCTCCTTAATCTTCTGTCAGTAATCAGTTCTACTAGTAGGTGAGCTCATATGAAATCCAACCAGCAAAGGACAGGAGTGATACAACCTCAGGATTTAGCCCTATCGGCTCAGACACAGAAGGAAAACGGAATCCATTGGAGTAAATGGGGGCGGGGGCAGGGGGGACAAAACAGAAAAAAAAAAAGTCCCCATTTTTTTACACGAAAAACTGAGGTTTAAAGATACAAACTAATTCAACCAAAGCCGATATACTCCAGGAACTACTAGTAATCTGTAGCTAATTTGCATAAGTGAACCGACATTCAGTGAGACAATGAATTATTCAAGGTTATTGATTTTAGTAGCTAATAGATACAAGGCCAGAACTCAGTTCTCATTCCTAGTCTGGTGTTCACTTATTTTGTGTTGACCTTTGAAAAAATTTTAAGAACTGTATATCCAGCCCATTCTCATACAGACAAATGTAGGAATGAAAGCTATGTACTGACCTGAAAAGTCATTTTTTCCTAAAAAGCTTATGGAATTCTAGGTTTCATGTAGAATGTTTAAATGGCATATGCTGTTTTTCCAAGCTTTTGGCACATTTTTGTCTTGATTGCAGAAACTTGGCCCCAGCTGGTGCAATGTGTGAGAAAAGAGAGGAGGACTGGACTGAGAATCAGGGGATGTGGGGCCCAGTCCTGGCTCTGTCCCTCCTAGCTGTACAACCCTTAGTGGGAATAGCAATAATTAAAATTCCATAAAACTTTTCTTCCCTTTTGCATTCACCCAGGTCTTCACAGTTATTTTCAGGTATGTAATCAGGTGGCCATAAAGAAGGTGTTAGGGATGCCTGGGTGGCTCAGTGGTTGAGAGTCTGCCTTTGGCTCGGGGCATGATTCCAGAGTCTGGGCATCAAGTCCCGCCTCAAGCTCCCTACAGGGAACCTGCTTCTCTCTCTGCCTATGTATCTGCCTCTCTTTCTCTCCCTCTGTGTCTCTCATGAATAAATAAATAAAATATTTTAAAAAATAAGGACGGTGTTAGATTTTCATGTTTTACAAGTGAAGAGTCAGGCTCAGAAAGCACTGGAATTTCACTGACTATCTCATAGCTGGGAAGTGGACTCCACTTCACGTCTTCCCACAGAAAACAGAGTGCACTTTCTACTCCATCTTTTAGTGACTAACCAATTGATCTACTTCCTCTGGACAGCCAGTCAGTACCATTTATTACTTTAAATTCATAGCAAAGGCCCATCTAGAACAAAGTCTACGAATTTGTGATTTTTCTCTTCTGGTCATAAGCGAGGCTACAGTGGAAACAAATATAGTTAGCGCATAGGGATTCCTCATTTCTTCCATGCTAGGTTTCAGATGATTATATTTACTGACAGCTTTTTGTAGAGATGAAAACTGGTGCTTCTAAAGGAATTTTAAAATAAATATGTATGGAGAATCAAATCTAAGTGAATTAATACAGTTCCATTTCTCCCTTTAATCCCAGGCAAATCGGATGCTAGCAATTCAGATTCAGACTTCCCCACTAAGTTCAAGTGGGTTGACACTCCTGGAAGATCTGGAAGATCTTCAGTGCTTTGCCCAAACTGCTTCTGGTCTTTGCCTCAAAGTTAGGGGGCGGGGGGCGGAAGTGCAGGGCTCCACACACTGAGCTGCTTGTTTTTAAGATTTGGTCTCTGCCCACTCCCTCTTTCACCATACAATGCTTTCCAGCTGCCCCTTTTCATGTTCTCAATATTTTCAGCCATAAAACACCAAAAAATTAACTTGTTTTATCTTGTAATGACCTATTTTTTTCAAGTTCCTATTTCAAGCCTAGTATGCAGGGATTCTCAGTCTCAGGTAAGAGAAGGGAAACAGAAAAGAACAAAGGCAACACTAAGGTATGGATAGCTGAAATCTAAACATAAAAACAAGCAAGCAAGAAGGAGAAAGAAAGGAAGAAAGCATTGTAAGTTCTACTTTGAGAACCTTTGCAGTCAGGCAAAAACAGAAAATGCCTTCAAAGGAAACATTTTCACTGATCAGAAATTCTAACTGCATCATAACATTGTGTCTGATATGGATGATTAGTAGAACTTTGGGAAATGGTTTATAATTGTTATGGTGTTCATACATGAGGAGAGATGGAGGAGCAATATTTTCAGTATTTAGAAGATTGGACTTGAGCTAGATTATCTAGGTATAGATCATGGTGTCCTCCCTTTTGACCTATGAGACCTTGGGCAAGTTACTTACACTGGCTGTGTGTTGGTTTCCTCGTTATAATCAAGGTATAAATAGAATCTGACCCAGATGGATTTTTTTTTATGGTTAAATGAGTTAATCTTGAAAAAAGCATTTAGAATAGTAGTGGACATAGAAACTACTCTGTGAATGCTAGTTGTCATTGGAAACCCCCTTTCCCTCATCCCCCCCCCCCCCCCCCCGCATCATCATCATCATCATCATCATCATCATCATCATCATCATCTCTGGTTTGAATTACATAGGGACTCAGTCTAATGTTCCCATTCTTTTAGAGTATAATTATGTAGAAACCTAATCCATAATATCTAAATTATAGAGCATCACTATTTAGAGAGAATCGTTTAAGCAAAGAAATAGTAACATATGTATGAATAATGTGCATTTGTACGTTGGAACATAGAACCTTACTCTGAACTTCCAATTCTAAGATCTGACCACCCTTTCTTATTCATAGTGACTCTACTTGGTTTGGTGTTATGATACTGAGTATATTTTCTCAGGATTTCAGGTTAGAGACTACCGACAAAGAAATACTCCAGGAGTCAGAATTAGACGTAAATTATATGCTACAGAGGTGTCCTCTTATTACCAGAAGTCAGGCCAGAGTCTCTAAAATCACATTAGGGTACTGTTTTTGTGGGTATTGAGTTTCACCCTGGAGAGAATTAAGAGAGCTGACAATGACGCATAATAAATCTTACTCTGACCCAAACGTATTTAGTGATTAAAACTTCCCAGCAATCCCAGTTCTGTCAGATAAAATAAGTAGAAAACTTCTATTTTTACTTTTTTTGCTTTACCTTTAAAGAAATAGAAAAGCATTTTGCACATTTCATAAAAAATAATTACTATATTTGTCTGTTTAATTCATTTAGAGCTAATGCCTTATTGACATGCTTGGAATTTTAATTTGAGCTGAGAAGGAACCAAGAAGAGAGTGAGCCGTTCTTTTATACACAGGAGCAACTGGCTCTCTATTTTTTAATTTTTATCTATTTTCTTTGTCTCAATCCCCAGCCTCTGAGCCCAACTTGAAGGTGCGGTCCAGGTTAAAACAGAAAGTGGCAGAGAGGAGAAGCAGCCCCTTACTCAGGCGGAAGGATGGAAATGTTGTCACTTCATTCAAGAAGCGAATGTTTGAGGTGACAGGTAATTGAGGACTGTGCAGACATACACTAAAAAATGCCGGTAGGAGGAATGAAAATAAATAGCGTAGAGTAAATATGGCTGTTGCATATTAAAAGTTATTTTGAGGAGAAACATGTCTTGAAAGGAAATTATATTGAAAATTCACAAGTAGCTCAGTAAACCTTGCCATGCATTCACCAACTGTGTCAAACAGGAAATGAATGAAAAACAGAACTGTGTGTCAATCTAGGCATAACTAGGGAACGCCAAAGCTCACCTTAATCTTTTTAGAAACAGGCAGTCCGTTTTAGGAATGCCAACCAGAAGAGTATAACTTTTAATGAAATTTGATCAGCAATGAGCAGAGGGAGGTCCAAGAAGAACACTTCCCCCATATTCAGACATGAATGTACAAAATACATCTGGGAAAATTAAACTATGTGGAACAGCAAAACCTTGACTTTTCAACAAATTTACAGAACTCATAAATGACTTTATGTGTTTACTAGTGAACTGGGACTTATGGCAGGAGGGGGATATATTGCCTTTTAGGAAGGGAAAGAAACTGTCATTTTCACTAGTCTCAAATGGAAGAGTTCTTATTTTTTTAGCTGCCTGGTTAGTGGTGGGGTGAACAGGTTAGGAAATTCAACCTGATGTCTTACAAAGCTTTCTAGTCCCAGTTGTACCTGGTCTGAAATTAGAGAAGACCGAGGGATATAAGAACCAAAAAGACTAGCCAAAGTAATAATACTGACTACTGTTTATTGAGTACCTACTTGGAACTATATGCATTATAGTTGGTCGTTTCTTTTGGTTGCATCCATAAAGAAGTAGAAATCTGCAACCATTTCCTTCCATTCTCAAGGAAGATTGTGCTTGTACCAATGTAGTCAATTATTATTATTTCTCCAAGATCAGGTCTTATTATTAGCAGGTAAGGATAATAGTTTTTCAAAATTATTTGTTTTCTCTATCTCCTGTGGCCATGCTAGTGCCTACTTTGAGGAGACAAAAGGGAAAAAAATTGTGGGGGTGGAAGTGGGAAAGTACAGAATACTAATGCAACTTGGTAGTTTTACAGGTTATTTAGGAAAAAAATGAGTATGTAGTCTCCTATTCATTCCTGGCAAATTGAAGTGTTTATCTGAAGAAAAGTAATGGTTGGAGTATTTTTCCTTAACAGATGAGGAACACGAAATAGATAAATAAGTATTGCTTTACTGAAGTTTATATTTATTTTTCAATATCAAATATAATCACTAGTTTGGATCAATTCTAAATTCAGAGCTGAAGACTTGTTTTTCAAAACACAGATTTGTACTTAAGTAAATAAAAATCTTCCTCAGGTTTTCATGATAGAGGTACTTGGTGGGATTGGGAATTTGGGGACTGAGTCCATTTTAAAGAATGTAAAGAAGATGAAGATATCAACTGTCTAATGTAAATAGATATGTGATTTTTCTAATCGGAGAGAGTACACTCCCTCATAACAGGAAAGCCTGAAGAAAATAGAAAGCCATATACATTGCTTTGCTTTTGTTGTTTGTTTTTGTTTGTTTGTTAGAATCTGATTAAGGTCTTATTTATTTATCCCAATGTTCTTTTCTATTTTCCTATTAATCTCTTCTTGATCATAACTTTTTCCCCACAGTCACTTGCTAACTTGCACGGGGATTTTGGTTAATACCTACCTGGGTAATGATGATTTCTAACTGAAAGGAGTTATGATTTACTGGAGTTTTACTCAAGTTTCTTGAGTTTTGAAACACCATATTGTTCTTTCCCTGATGTTGAGAGATAATGACTCCCTCCCCCTTTAATCTGAGGAAAAAAATGTATATTCAAAGAGAGACTTCTGTGTTTATTAGATGCACATCTTCGGTCAGTGAGCTGGGACTTGTGGACACTTTTGTAGGTTTTTTTAAACTAGTATGTTGTACTTAATCTAAATGCCTTTGGAGGATCCAAAGTACCAGAAAGACAGCTTTATTACCTATGCTCCTCCTCCTTTCTCTGCCAGCTTTCATGAAATTTGGATGAGCTCTGTTTGGATCTTCATACTAATTATTTTTACTATCTAGTCAGAGACCAATCATGGTATCATGTAGCAGTTAAATTGGTATTGCTGTTCTTCTTATACCTCTCCATCTCCCTTGTCTGTTTCCTAGGATCAAGTACATGCTTTTTCCAAACCCTGTGCCCCCTTTCCTCCCAAGAATTGACCTGGGAACCATTCGCCATTTCCCTCTTTTATAAGTTCCTCAATTTTCTGCTCCCTTTTCCCACCAAAGCCGCATTATTTAAAAATCCTAAGGCTCAGCATCTCCCTGTGCCTACAGTGCTTTCTCGTGCACTCCCTTCTTCTCCACTGTCTCCATTTCGAGAACTACTTCTACTTCTCTTCAAGCCAGTTGCCATCTCATTTCTTTTCTGAGATTTCCTCAGTTTTCCCAGAAAATCAGCTGCTACGTCCCCCTCCAGAACTTGTCCAGTGCCATGCTGTAGAACCCTTTTGCAGTATTTATTTGTTGCCTTGAATTCTCAGGCTCACGGCAGCGATTTCTACATAAGGAAATACTTCTGTCTGCATATTGCTAAGATATAAATAATATGATTTTAAACTGACAAGGCAGGTGCAAAAAAAATAACTTTTTCGTTTTTGTTTTTGAAGACAGGATATGAAAATGAGACATTAATGAGAAATCAGTATTTAGTCACCCAGGAAAGACAGGAGTTAGCAGTCTGGGGGAAAAGAAGCTCCTTGAAGTATTTTTAAGGTGCATTTTTCTGGTTAAAAGCAAATAAGAAAGAATCAAAGCAAAAAAGCAGATTCATCAAAATGTAAGACAAATAGAAAGGCAGTGAGAAAGATGCCTTTAAGAATTTTATGCCTATGACCTTTATTTATTTATTTATTTATTTTGCCTCATCAAAAGCTCCTATAATGTTCTCCAACTGTTCTTACTTATCTAGAAACTATGCAGTAATGTGTTGTATTTTTAATGGTGAAAACAAAGGGGAAAAGTGGTAGAATTCAGAAATGTTTCATAATTTTGCACAGTCCTTACTGTGGACTGAAATGGTGCTTGTTGTTCCCATAGGTGAGGAAAGCAATGTTTGGGGCAGTATATTGTTTAGAATGTAAGTAAAGCTCATCCTTGTATGGTTTTCATGAATCTGTGCTTCACAATGTTTTCCAGAATCCTCAGTCAGTAGCAGTTCTCCAGGGTCTGGCCCCAGCTCACCAAACAATGGGCCAACTGGAAATGTTACTGAAAATGAGACTTCAGTTTTGCCACCTACTCCTCATGCGGAGGTAAGACTTTTATTATTTTGGCTCTTTTAAATATTAGGTCCTTGGTTAGCCCTGTAAGACAAAGTGATATTTCAGAATTGAAGTGTAAAGCCACCTGCTCTTAGTTATTTTTCATAGAGTCTTATCATGTATGGAATTGAATTAAATTTGATCTTATTTACCAAGTTTGGATGACAATTACAGTTTGAAAATAATAAAATGTAATCCTCGAAGAAACTACTCTTAGGGATGCAGCATATACACTACCCTACAGATGCACAACTTAGTAGTGTTGTATTTGATTCTTGTGTTCTTTTCTGATGAGGGTGGACGCATAAATAAGTAAAAACAACTTTGTGCAAACCTTACAGAAGAACAGCCTCACAAAGTAGGATTTATCTACTTTCCCTAGAGAGTAATGAAGATGTAATTGGAGTATTATAGCTGAGGAACCTAGGGTTCTCCTGAGCGAACATTTGCTGAGGACCTACTAAGTGCCAATTGTTTTGCCTGGTAATGGGAATATGAAGGTGAATAACATATGAACTCTGTTTTTGAAGAATGAAATATTAAAGGAAATCGATATGAGTGTGTGCAGTCAACCCTAAAACACTTGTTTTCAACACATAATTTATTTGACACCCAAGATACAAAATACATTTGTGAGTCAACAGGAATTTTTCTATGTAGTTTTGGTAATAGGCCAAGCAAAGGAAACAGTCTGTAAACAGCCACTCTTATGAAATCAGATGTTTTGAAGACACCGTCAGCTGACTGAAACTCTTGCTCTTGATTTTCTGTCATTATAAATCCTCCTTACCATGAATTGCTCTATGCAGGGAAAGCTGGTACAATAACTTCTCCTATGTAACTGTAACGTGCTTCTTCTCTTGTATTTGATATAGTCATGGTAACTTAGAGTTGAAAGACTGATCAAATCTCTGATTCTTGGATCATCTATATAGCTTTCCTGATGTGTAATTATCAGACTTTCTCTAGAGCACTTCTACTAGGCATCTCCCTTTGCTGTTTCCTGAGACAGCTCAGTTGATTTTGGAGAATTAGTTCGACAGAAATGTCTTCTGTACATTATGTCAATATCTGCATCTCTATAATTTCATACACACACTTATAATAAATTATTTATAAATTGTAAAATTACCAGGCCAAACTATAATTGAAGGCAGAAAACCAGAGGTTATTCCTGGTAAGTAAAGGACTGACACCATTGAAGGCAGAGAACCAGACGTTATTCCTGATAAGTAAAGGACTGACACCAGTGAAATTACTTTTTTTCTAAGGACATTTGTGTACTTGGTTTTCAGTTTTGGTTTTCAGGGCCTCACAAAACTCAAAATAGAAGGTTAAAGCTCCCTATTGACCAAGCAGGATAATCTAATATGAAACATTAAACTGAAATTTCAAAAGCTCATGTCTATACTATGTTGGTGAGTCCCTCACCGCAACCCCCAGAAGTGTCTGGATATACACCAGAGCAGGGACAGGATTTCTCCGAAGTTTCTTTTTTTTTTTTTTTCTCCGAAGTTTTAACCAGAAGCTAGTTCTTGCATGGAGTTGTAGCCCAAATTTACATACCTTCAAACTGTTAATTTGGTTTTAAAGTGCCCCAGATTTGTTAGGGCCCCTAGGTGTCTAGAGAAGCAAATATAGGGATCCCTGGGTAGCTCAGCAGTTTAGCACCTGCCTTTGGCCCAGGGTGTGATCCTGGAGTCCCGGGATCGAGTCCCACGTCGGGCTCCCTGCATGGAGCCTGCTTCTCCCTCCTCCTGTGTCTCTGCCTCTCTCTCTCTCTCTCTCTCTCTCTCTGTCTCTCATGAATAAATAAAATCTTTAAAAAAAAAAGCAAATATAAATTCTCTCTAGGTGAATACACTTGCATTCTAAATTTCAAAACTTTCCTTCAATTTTCCAAGGGAAATAGCCAGAAGAGATAGACACTCTCTTGCTTATGATCAGCTTTCAGATAGTTGAAGACTAACAATTCAGGCCTCAACAATATTTCCAGGTCCTTCATCTATTTCTTGTTATTCATGGTCCTGCTGTCCCTCTTTTTCTTTTTTCATTGTCCCTTCTAAAACATGGTACCAGATAGGATGAGTACATCACATATAGTTGTGATCAGAGATATAAGTGGTATTCTTGGACTGTTGGTTATAGGTATTGTATTTCTGTTAGTTCAATTCTATCTCAGTATTGGTCCATTTTCTGTGACCCTTTAATCAGTTTCCAGGAAAAACAACAACTTGGTCATAGACGTTTCTAAAAACTTTAGGTTTCCATTGCCTCTCAGTTTGAAGAATGTGATTCTTGGGTCTGGATTCTAAATCAGCTTGAGATGAATTCTGTGCCCTTGGAAAAAAGCAATGACACAGTAAACTATGTCAGACAGCAATGACGATTCTTAGAAATGCATTGTTAGGGCTAAAAGGTACAGATGCCCACTTACAGTCTGTGATAATATTTTAGTAGGTTCAGAAATGGCAGTGTAATATCTTGATTGGGAAAGCATATGTAGTAACAGTATATTTTACAAAGGGTAAGGGTGTGATGGACACAAAATTCAGCATGATGGTTACCTCTCTGGAGCGAGCAAGGTAGAAAGGGTTGGGGGAGACATGGTTTGTTACTAAAGAGGAAGATGCATATACTCTTTCATTATGAATACATGTATACGGATACAGTACTTAGTACAGCATAGAAGAACACCAAGAAATATATATTTGTGAGATTGGAAATAAATGGAAACTTCTTTACTTCAAACTTTTAATGACATGTTAAATTGAGTATCCCAGATGATGTGACCCTATCTTTAAATTTCAAAATACATTAAAGAATGAAGATTAAAAGGATTTTGCTTATGTTGCTTTAATCTATTTGTTATTCCTAAAACCTTCACTATCACAAATATGCTTAGGTTGCTCTACCTTTTCATCTACTTACTGAACATTCTGTTACTACAAACTTTGCCTTCCACCCCCACCAGTTAAAAAAAAAAAAAAAAAAAAAAAAAAAACAGAAGGAAATGTGATTTAATGGAGTTTGAAAGAGTAGAGGTATTTCTTCAGGTCAGTGACAGGACATTCACCTCCAAAGCTGGAAAGACTAGTTCAAAAGCGAGCAGTGACTTACTCCATAATGAATTAATTGTGTGCCTGAACTATGATCCAAAAGGCCAGGTAGACAGACCTTTATGCACTGATGGGTAGCCTCTCCATGGCCCAAAACAAAAAATTCAGCCCTGATGGCTAACATGTGGTTTTCTGCTGCACTGCATTTACAGAGGCCTGTAATGTAATTCATGCTGGAGCTAAAGAGACAGCGGAATTCAGACAGAAACTCTCAACAAATTAACATCCTAGCTCTGTAACACAAAATGCTTCCACCTAAACTAGAAAGAGAGGAAAACAGATATTTTCAGCCAATTCTTGATTTACAATCATTTTGGATTTAGTTTGATTTTTACAGACATCTTCCAAGATTAACAATAGTGTGTAATTTCCTATCAACAGAAATAGTTTGAGGCATGAAAAATATACATCACCTACTATACTTTCAAAAGCCAAGCTAGTTGTATACTTCACCATTTACAAAAGATTTGGTTAAGCAGCACAGGTGAGTTTTCACTTTAAAATAGTTCAACAGTGTACATTTGTATGAATGCTTCATTCTGTGACCTGTCAGTAGAAAAACATTTCACCTAATTCTTTCAGAGCCCTTGTAAATGAATAGGATTCCACTCCCTTTTACTGCTTAGGAAATAGGAAAGTAAGGCTGTATCTCAGGCTGATTCGAGGCTTAGGCAAAAAAAAAAAAAATTTTATCTTGTAATTCACATGTCCTGTATGATTTAGATGGGGGTGAAGATGGACGTAGGAGGAGAATTTACTCCTAAGTTTTAGGAAACAGCACAAGCGAATTCAAACGTATGGGTCTTCTATTCCGAAGGCTCCACAGAAACCTGGTTCCAAAACCAGCTCCTTTCTCATCATTGGTTAAGTTGCTAAACTTGCCCCTGACCTCGGATTCCTTATCTAGTGAAAGGTAGTGATACCTACTACTCCCAACAGCTTTGCCGTGAGGAATCAGTGTTGGGAAGGCGGGTGGTGAATTGCGACGTGTGAAACGAGTTCATTTTTTGTTGTTGTTATCAATACTGACTCCTAGTAGGGAAAACTCATTAGCATGTTTGTCTTCAAGCCAGCAAGTCACATGTGAGAGTGAGTCTCCATCTGCTCTGACCACTTCTGTTCCATTTCTTCTATTTCTTACATATGCTCAGTCCTGAACTCGGATTGTTGGAGCTACTTGTTTTACTCATTTGTAAACTTGGTTGGGGAGCTGAAACCTCAGGAGTTTCTATTTCCAGCTCCAGTCAGAAATGTCTTTACCTATCTAGTTACTTTATTGTTAATACTGTGGGCCTGTGGGTTCAAATGTTTCCATGAATATCAACACCATTATTTTAGATGCCGTAGATTTATTTGATAGCTATGTTAACAGTAGCCAAGCAGCTGGTTTATTTCTATTTGAACATTAGTGGCTGGCTCTGCTATGCTGTTTTTTAAATAATTTTTTTTCCAGCAGATACAAACGATTTTTTTAAAAGAGTTCTAATAATAAGGTTAAGCACTCTAAAATCATCTGAAATGTCACTCGTGTTGCCCCAATCTCACATGACTCATCTGCCTATTGTTTCATAATGGTTGTTGTGACATTTGCTGTAAATGTTATGCTCCCTTCTGAGTGGGTGTAGAGCTATGGTTTTAGATGGCAGAAAATAAAATGCTTTCCCCCCATCTTTGGGGAAAAGAGGTTGCTATGACAAAAGAATTATTTAGTAGGAATAACATGAGTCAATATTGTAAAGCAAGACCTTTAATGAGACCTTCAGCGGTGCCTTTTAGATGCAAAGGAAGCCCTGTCAAATGATAATTTCTTATATCCAAATCATTTTATAGTGATATATATTCTTGGATGTCCAGCAAAAATAAAAACTTAGGGATTTAAGTTTCTAAAAAATCTCTTCATCACGTGGAGATTTTCATTTTCTGTTGGCTATCTGAAAGGACAAGAGAAAATGAATACTATTTAAAATTATTGTGAAAACCATAAAAAAGTATGAAATGACTAGGAAATTTTTTTTTTTTTTTTTTTTTTTGGTTTGGGGTTCTTTGTTGTTTTTTTATTTTTAATGTGGCTCTTTTTTTTTTTTTTGTAGATAGCCCTATTTGGGGATCTGGGACCTTTTAAAACTACAGCAGATTAAGTTTACAAGCATGTCTTCCTGAACACCATTCTAGTACACACAGACGGACGCTTCCAGATCAGGCTAGTCAGAGGTGCTTCTGTCCCAAATGGAAGGAGCTGGTGTCCAGGGAAGGAGGGCAGCTGCCCAGTCATATGCCAGTGATTGGTAGAGCTCAAGTGTTAGGACACTGAGACCACACTTCTTTTCACCAGTCCAGACTGCTCCTCACCAAAACTCTGTAGATACTTACATTCTTTTTGGATTCTCATGCATATTGTCAGTAATTTTGAACATGTAGTAAATTTAAAATTCTACATCAACTTTTTCTATGAGCTTTTTAAAATGTAGGTGGTTATTTACATAACTAGTGTTCTTTTGAAGGTCATCTCTTAACTTCTTTGTCTTAAGAGTGAGAAGGGTCAGGAGGCCTGGGTGGCTCAGTGGTTGAGCATCTGCCTTTGGCTCAGGCAGTCATCTGGGGGTCCTGGGAATGAGTCCCGCATCAGGCTCCCTCATGACTCTGCCTCTCCCTCTGTGTCTCTTGTGAATAAATAAATAAATAAAATCTTAAAAAAAAAAAGTGAGGGATCCCTGGGTGGCGCAGTGGTTTGGCGCCTGCCTTTGGTCCTGGAGACCCGGGATCGAATCCCACGTCGGGCTACCGGTGCATGGAGCCTGCTTCTCCCTCTGCCAATGTCTCTGCCTCTCTCTGTGTGTGTGTGTGACTATCATAAATAAATAAAAATTTAAAAAAAAAAGTGAGAAGAGTCTTCCCTTCCCTTTCTCTCTTCTTCCCTTCCTTCTTCTGTATCTCCTACCCCTACTCCCATTTCCCTTTCACCCACAGGCAGTCATTCTCTATTTTTGTTTGCATCGGCTTGTGCATCAAATGCATTTTCTGCTTTATGTCCACAAATTTTAGTGGGTAAAAATGGCACGGTATTGTCAGTCTCATTCCACTTCTTATTTTTATCATTAAGCATGTGTTTTTAGATCTAGTCATGTCACTATGGATGTAGATACCTGATAGTTTGCTTTTAATCTCCATGGCAGTCTATGGTGGGCAGTGCTTAATTCTCCCTCCCATTCTCCAGTTGGATGCCCTGGTGACTGCCAGTTCTCACTCAGCACCAAAAACTGCTTGAATATGTACTCATGGACATCACCCTAAATGATGATGGATGAGAGCTTAGGAGAGAATTTCTTGAAGATATAATTCCCAGCAGAGGAATTTGGGGATCACAGTATATAGTATAATGTTTTATCATTCGGAATTATTCACCAGAACTGCTATACCAGTCTACAGTCCCACCAGCAATATGTGATGGTTTTTACCTTTCTATGACATTTGAGATTTTGTATTTTTCTAATTTTTGCCAGTGTTCTTTTTGTAAGAGATTTTGAGTCTTTGAAATGAATAGCTTTCTGATTTCAATGGCAAAATTAAGAGCCCTAGAGACATAGTTTTTCAGTGTATTTTATTCATCTGATTGCAAATATTATCCATAAGATAGTCTTCCAGTTGCTATGATGGTGAGAAAACATTTTGAAGGTCATTGTTAAGATATGAGCAGACCTCCACTGACCCAATACCTGATTCAGTCACATCCTAGCTCCTTCTGGTGAAGTGCTAGTTACTTATCAAAGCCTGGTACAAAACTGACAGTCTGGTTTGTGCCATTGAAGTGATTTAACCCTGTTCTAATTAAAGGAATTATCACAGATCATTATAGTTTGTTTTCTACTTTTCTGTGCACTTAAACTAGCATATGAACTTGAGTCGTGGAGGACGTCTTTGTATATCTACTCTCCAATGCCCACACTGTTACTCTAACTGAATTGTTGTTTCTTAATTGTTTCATGAATGTTAAAAGATAGTCATGTATACTTTTAATATTAATTTCCATTTTATGTGGCTACAGCAATAGTTTCTGGTTCTGAAAAATTTTTAGATTAAAACCATCCTCCCCATGTTCTAAGATGTAAAACGTTGGCATTTTAGCACAGCTTTGATTTAAGGGCTGGATCAGTTTCAAAATTGCTTCCTGAAAAAAAAAATCCTGGCTTTGCTTGAAAACGCTTGTGATCTCACCATGATGCTAAGGTGGGGTAACCTTCCAGCCTTGTAAGAATACTGGTCAGGATCCTTCATTATCTCAGTGAATTGGTACCTCTCACCACCTGTTCAGCTGGCTTTCAAGTGTGTCCACACTTCTGTAGCAGTGTAGATGGAATACAAATCCAGGTTCTTGCTAAGAAAACATTAACCTGGAACAGATAGACTGTGCTGATCAAAAAGCCATATTGAAGAAAGTTATATTTAAAGAAGATAATTTGAGGAAAACATTTTTTCAGGTCTGTGAAGTCATTTGTGGTTCTAGTCATCCTATAGAAATTCTGTGCCTACTACTTTATCTGTAATTGAAGGAAATGAACTAAGTAATGTCCAAGTCCCTGAAGTCCTGTGATATGATACTATGCCACTTAGTCTCTGTGTGCAGAACCAGCTATGTACTCTCAGTGAACCTGGAGGACTCAGGACTTTGCTTGTTTCCTCAGGAATTGTCTCTGTGACTTGAAGACCCTCATGTCTAAAAAGTCATCAGAGCTTTCACTTCCTTCTCATGCCCAGGTTAGCTGGTTCCCAGTTGTATACGTTTATTACTTTCCATAAGCCTCAGGACCTAATTTTGCTACCTCTTCTTTTCTAAAGCTTCCCCCATGTCCATACTTTTTTTATGGTTCCCATATCCTTCAGTAATTGCAGAGTGGGGTATGTAGCTTCTACAACAGTACCTAACAACAAATCATATAGCTTGGGTCATTTTAAAGGTTCTATTGCTGATCCCAATGGGAACCAGAATTGAGGAAATCACTCAGTTTCTTCATCCATAACTGAACAGTAATGAAAGCTGAAGTGTGTCTAGGAAGAAGTCCCTGGCAGAGGGCTTGGCACACAGTAGGTGCTGAAAATCAGTATGCTGTCATAGGAAATGGTTTTTTTTTTTTTTTGAAGCCACTCAGTTTTGACATGAAACTTAAGGAGTTTAATCCTATAGTAAGAATATTCCCAAATGTCTTCATTTTAGTCAAAGCCCACATGCACAGATAGTCCGCTGCTGCCATTATTACATCCAAGAATAAATATTTTTCTTCCTTTAGTATAGGTTTGCTTTCTGAGATGAGGTGGGAAGGTATTGCAGAAGTTCATCCTGGGAAACAAAGATGACCTCTTTAGAGAGGCCTGTGGTATATCTTTGGTGCCATTCCCACAGTGCATGTCAAGTCTCAGTGCTGTGATAAGCTAATACAGCCTGGAATGAATATTATACACGGTTTAAAATGCTTATTTTTCCACACGTATTTCTCTTCTATGAAAACAGATAAGTAAGTGAAATACCATTTTATTGTAAATGACAGCTTGCTGCTAATAATCTAGCTAAAATATTTTTTACCTCCTCATACATTCTTTTTGTTCTTATTCAAACATGTATTCCAAACCAAAAATTAATGTTAAAAGCAATTATTAGTGTAAGCAAAATAAAAGCTTGCCTTTTTAACTAGAGCAAATAGGCAGCTGCTATTCAGAGCTTCTAAAATAATGCAGTCTCATCGGAAGGAAAAATCATTCCCAGCAATCTTCATGCAATGGCAGTTTAGACAACTTTGATTTTATAAAGGGTTGCATCTGAAGTCTATATAATGTTAAAGTTTCAGTATGCCTCTTGGTGTTCACACAGACATATCTGACTTCTTTTGAGAAAAAACAAAATCTGAGTTAGCCTGGAATTCCAAGTTACAGTGTGAAAAAAAAAAAAAATCTCCATTTAACCTTCTGCTGGTATTATGTGAAGGCTACGACTCATCTCCAAACAAACGTATGATTGAGGTGATGTTTTGGAATAACATCCTGTGTTCTGGTGGCGCATCACTCTTCAGTGACATTCTGAGGTTGCATTGTATTAGCACATGATATTTTCCCCAGTTAATTGATATCCCAGGTTCGTCCAGGGGAAAATCTACGGCTCCCCCAAACATGCTTGACAAGTTATTATATTTACTTTACTCAAAGCCCGTGTGTGCAATATCCCTCTTGGAGGTGGTCTCTTATTGGAGTCCCATATGCTTTTTGTTTGGGAAGAAAGCAGTCACTGTGTCATACTGTTACATGGAGTATTCTTTTTCAGGGATGTTGTTCCCTTGGGGACCATATCAGGCCAGAGTTCCTTAGTCTAATAAGACCTTTGTAACTCTTATTGTAGAAGAGTTCTGGGAGGGAAGCAAGAGTTAAACAGAAAATGTAATTCAAGCAACCATATTAGGCCACATGTGGGAAAACATGACTTAGTATTGGATTAAAAAATGGTATTTGTTGTAAAAAGGACTGCGATGCCAAAACATTTGAGGTATTTTCAGTGTAAATGAAGGCTATTGTGGCACAAAGAACTTGTAACATTTTAACATTTACCTTAGTTTCTGAATATGAATGATCTAAATATACATCACGTAGAGTTCATATATTTTATATTAAAAAAGATATTATCAATTATAGAAGTCCTGTATGGTGACATCTGATCTAAGATTTCCTTTTGAGTTTCCCCATCAGTAAAATGATGTTTAATCTATATAGAAATAATTATTTTAGCAGTATTATATACATATTCATCGCTCAGTAATACAAAAATATACTCATAAGAATTAGTCGATGTAATTGTTTTGCTTTACCAGTTGATGACAGACACACTGATTATGGTTGGTAAAGGTAGAATTATTAAAAAGAATTTTGCAAAATGAACATACAAAGCCCTTTTTTTCAGACTTTGTGATTATGTTTAATGAACAAAATTTTAATTTAATTTTCAGATACAACTTTTGGATACAGAAATCATAAGCAATTAAGATACTTGGCTATTTTGACCAATTATGACACTGTAAAATGTATTTTCTGAAATGTGAACATTTTACAGCAAATGTTATGATATAATAATGTTTTGAGACTGCCTTTTCTTTCTTTTTTATTTTTTTAACAGCAAATGGTGTCACAGCAACGCATTCTAATTCATGAAGATTCCATGAACCTGCTAAGTCTTTATACCTCTCCCTCTTTGCCCAACATTACCTTGGGACTTCCAGCAGTGCCAACCCAGCTCAATGTAAGTCATTACACAGCAGCCCATTAAAATATCAGCCCAGTGATATTTTCTTAGGGGAACTTCTCTTTCATTTCTTGTATATTTAGACTTCAGGGAAATGTGGTAGAGTTCACTTCTCCTAGAATTCACTCACTTCGCTCTGAGTTGTACAGAGACATTCAGTTTAATTTCAAATTAGCGTATTATACAGGTTCACATTATGTAATATATACAAAAATAATAACTAACATTTATATAATGTTTTATAGCTTTTAAAAAAAGAAAGCACTCTCCAGATATATTATTTTAGTAGCTTCACACAGCTCTCCCATGAAACAGAGATTACAGACCACAATTTTACAGAAGAAGCAGCTGAGTCTTGGAATATTTAAAAGCCCAAGATCACAGAGGCATTGAGTAGCAGTCCTAGGACTCAACCCAGGCCAGTGCTGAGAGGTGTAGCTTCTAAAGCACAGCAGCATATGTTTATAGAATTTATTTTGTGAATGACTTTATTTTTGGAATTTAAGTTACTGACTCTGTGGTACTAAGGAATACAATATCTGGAAAACCTCTCTAAGAGCAATATTAAATTTTCCCCAGGAGATTCAGAGTGAATCAATTACTTTAAAAGTCCTGACATCTGAAATAGGATCTCTGGGAGGTACTTGTCCTACAAGCAGAAGATAGCAATAATTATTTTATACATATTCCCCCAAATAATACAAACTTTAGTCATTGTCAAAGATTTGTAAGCTTTACGAGAAAAATTCATCTATGAAATGTTAGTAAATTAAATTGTACTTATGCAGAGGTCATGTTATGCATTAGGTTTTAAGAGAAATTTATTTCAACTCTTGGCACCAATTTTGTCAAGCTTTAGCAGCCCATCTTCCATGGAGTTCAGCTTGTCAAATTCACATCTTTTACAATATACCCACACCAGGAAATTTTAAAGAGTTGACCATTTTTTGCCTCATTTATTTTTAGAATATAAATGGTGGGCACAAGCACACCTATATGGACATTTTTAAATGATAAATTTTGTAATTGGGTTCAATACATATTATAAAATCAATCTAAGAGATATCTGGTTATATTTGGTATTTTTAAGAGAGTAAAGTGTTATCTCACATGATCCAGTAATCTTACACCAGAGGAGAAAGCCTTAATTTGGATGTTGTTTTATATTTGGAATTGAAGAAAAAAGGCTTAATAATACTGATTTCAGCTACCCCCTGAGAATTCCACATGAAATATTTGTAAACAGTTGAGTCTAGTGAAAAAGAAAAAAAAGAATTAGGGATGAATCTGAACATTAAATATTCATGGATGATATTTTCACATCTCCACTTATTAAAAATTGTTTTTTCATCTATTTCTTTTTTTCTATTCTTCTGATAATAAGCAAAAACTGACACAAAAGCTTCTTATGACACATGAATAGGCATTTTACTTCCACTCTTTTTTGCATGTTCTAAGTCATTCCTACCAGCTAACACAAACATACCCCACTTTTAATGTGGTCAGAGAGAATTTTTTCCCAAAGGACCAAGTACTAAAGCCAGACCATTTAATGTTTCAATGGTAATACAATTTGGTACCATTGGATGAATAAACCAATGTGGTTTGGATTGCAGTTTCATTTTTCTTTGCTTCCATTTTGGTGTGGATGAGGCCATCACAATTAATTTTTCAAGCTTAGCATTGCTTTGGCAAAGGGATCTTTAATATTCCATTTCCCCACTGAATAGTGGGAAATTTTAAGGAAAAGAGGCCAGGAGAAGGAATCACTTCTAGATTAAACATTGCATTGACTTGCCATGTGACTAAGACAAACCATTTACCTCTTTGTCCTTCAATTTCTCCATCACTGAAAATTGCTTTGCTTCCCTGGTGCACAGCAATTTTGAAAGATGAAACATGAGTTTTGAAAAGAAACATGCCACATAATTTTGAGGTATTAGACTTCTGCTTTTGTAATACCAAAATGACCTCCATTCATTAAATTCTTTGAATAGGATAATTCATTATTACTATTGATGATATAATTATTATTACCTTATTACTGTGTTATCATACATTTCAAGTTCTTAATAGCATTTTTATTTGATCTAATTTCACTTGTAGTTTATTTTATTAAACAAAAGTATCTGGAGTGTCATTTTCAATATTTAGAGATTTGGGGGATCTGTTATGAATTAATACAAAATACATGTTTAAATCAAAGTCCTGCATATTTTATACAACCTTTCATTGAGTAGGCTGAAGAATTTTATTTTAAAAATTAAATATTGAAAATCTTTCTTTTTAAGATTTTATTTATTTATTCATGAGAGACACACAGAGAGAGGAAGAGACATAGGCAGAGGAAGAAGCAGGCTCCATGAAAGGAGCCCAATGTAGGACTCAATCCTGGACCTCCGGGATCATGCCCTGAGCCAAAGGTAGATGCTCAACTGCTGAGCCACCCAGGTGTCCCTAAATATTGAAAATCTACAGCTCTGTGAACTTACTAGAAGACATTAGAGGAATCGCTCCTGCTTAAAACTCCAAAGTTAGTTTTATCTCCAGCTTCTTCATTACTATGATATAGTCATTACTTTAGCAATTTGAATCAATTTTACATTTCCTTATACCTTTTTACCTAAACAGTACACTAAAATATTTTAAAAATAAACTTCCCAGTTATTAAGCCTGAAATTAGCATTATTTTCAATGTTAAAAACTCTTTAAGTTCAGTACAGTGATGCTCAATACTAAATCGTCTCCAGTGCTTCTACTCTGTTTCTATTTCTCCTTTGTTAATTCAGTTAGTTTAAAAAGACACGCTGTTGGGCAAAATAGGTGAAGGCGATTTAGCGGTACAAACTTCCCATTGTAAAATGTATGTCATAGGGATGAAAAGTACAGCATAGGGAATACAGTCAATAAGATTGTAGAAAGTTCGTATGACGACAGATGGTGGCTATACTTATGGTGAGCACCTCTAATGTATATGAATGTTGAATCACCATGTTGTACACTCGAAACCAGTTTAATATTGTATGTCAAATACTTCAATTTAAAAGAGAACTGGGAGAAAAAAAGGACATGCTGTTATACATATTTTCCCTACTCAGGCATCAAGAAGATGGGGTTTTCTTTTGGATAGAGGAAGGGAGAATTAGGGAATAAAAAACTCACCTAACAGTGTACAGACCTAATGGATGAAAGAGGATTAACATCTTTATTATTTCTTGACACAGGCTTCAAATTCACTTAAAGAGAAACAGAAGTGTGAGACCCAGACGCTCAGACAAGGCGTTCCTCTTCCTGGGCAGTATGGGGGCAGCATCCCAGCATCTTCAAGCCATCCCCACGTTGCTTTAGAGGGAAAGCCCAACAGCAGCCACCAAGCTCTCCTACAGCATTTATTATTGAAAGAACAAATGCGACAGCAAAAGCTTCTTGTGGCTGGTAATTAATAATGGCATCACTTGCAGATCATTTTAGGACTTTATTTATCAGTGATCCAGTGTAATGTCTTTTTAGTTTAAGACCCTAGTAAAGATTTACAGTGTCATACAAAGGTCTCCCTGACACTTGGTATTGTGGGAAAGGCTACTATTCCTATTTATTGCTCTAGACACATGGTGGGAAAAACATCTCACCTTATTTAGCCTTCATGCATACCACGGTGGACTACTGGTGAGTCACTGGTCAGATGCAGACCTGTCTAGTCTTCTGACACATCTGCCTGCACCTCATACATCCTGGCCTTCTTCTGATATTTGCCAAGTAGAGAAGCTCGTTTTCATCAAATTTATCTCATATATCTGTTCTCTGTGGCTTTTCATCTTAAGCAAAATTGTGTGTATGTGTGTACATGTGTATTTTTTTTCAGGTGGAGTTCCCTTACATCCTCAGTCTCCATTGGCAACAAAGGAGAGAATCTCACCTGGCATTAGAGGTACCCACAAACTACCCCGTCACAGACCCCTGAATCGAACCCAGTCTGCACCTCTGCCTCAGAGCACGTTGGCTCAGCTGGTCATTCAGCAGCAACACCAGCAATTCTTGGAGAAGCAGAAGCAATACCAGCAGCAGATCCACATGAACAAAGTAAGCCCCCAATCCAAAGTCATGATGTCATATCCACCAGTGGGGAAATTAGGGTTCTCTTCCCTGATATGGGCACACAAGAGGAGAATGGTGGTATCAAAAGGAGATTGCCAGCCTAGCCCTCGAGGACAGCATCACAATATCAGTATTTTCACTATCCTTTCATTCACAGGATGTTTATAGCAAAATTGAGATTATAGATTGGTAAGTTTTATGATTGAGGGCCTATTTGAATACAGAAGTACATACGGGCACATTGAGAGCACATACAGCACATATAGAGCCCCATTTTTCAGTATGGTAGAAAAGGCTTGAAGGCAGAATTGAATGTGGTGGGGTTGACAGCTCAAAAAGTTTGCACAGGTACAAGCAGCTATGATGAGGTGAGCCAACAAACTATTTCTCAGCAACTTGTACATATCCATGTTATATTTATTTTTTAGCATGCCCCCACTTTATTCCAAAGAGTGTCTGAAGCAATTTCTCAGAAATGTGTGGTAATTTTCTGGCAGCCTTATTGTGGCCAAAATGGAAAGCTGATGTCTGTATCACACCACATCCTTAGGCGCTCTCCTGCTGAGGCAACCACAAAGAAACAGTGATTACAATATAACAATATCAGACAGGCTCAGCCTGTAAAATGTTTTCAACAAATTCATAAGCAAAACCTGTTTACAAAGCTTTGACACTACCCTCTGCTATGGTAGGTTTACAAAACAGAGTCTTCTCATTCCTGGACAGTGTTAAGGTCCTGAATATCATAATTCTATCCACTCTCCTTTGTTACTGTATCACCTACAAGGCATCTCATAGAGGTATTATTTTTAAGAAATGACTTTCTGTTTACTGATAGGTAGCTAAAAATTGGCTCACTGTTTAAAAACTTTATTGTATCATGATATAAACAAAGCAAAACCTCATGGGCAAAGGTCTGATTGTCTTTCTAATTGCTATAGGAGAAAGGGGGTTCTTTTTCTTGTGCTCACTTTATTGTAGGTAGGGCAAGAGTTTTTCTCTTCTCTTTGGCCTCCACTTATAGGGCAGAGACATGAAGGGAGCAGGGGCTGAAGACCATACTACTGAATAGAAATCTTTCCAGCCCAGCCCTTCGCTGCCTTCAAAGATGATGCGTATGTGTGTGGGATTGGGGAAGTGGGTGCTGGGGATGGATGGCAGTGGCACTGCCTTTCCTGCCATCTCTCATTATACTTAACTCAATATTCCACTGTACTGCATACTCTTTATACATCATCAGATTGATGCCAGTTTTATTGCTACAGTTTTCTCTAAATTTATCAAATTATTTTTATATCAAGGCAGTCTCACTGGAGAAGACCAACTTCCTTCTTGTAGAGTGGCTTGATACTTATGGACTTGAATGTGGCTCTGCATATGTTTGCTATATTATGGTAGAGTGCAGTTTGTTTGTTTTGTGGTCTCTCAGCACTACTTCAAACTACTGGGTATTCTTGAAAAATTGTCCAGTGATTAATGAGAAAAATTTTTGAAGAAGGAAAGATTGGGGATCCTACCTTTTGCCTCACAATAGTTTTTCTGGTTGTTTTTGTTTTTGTTTGTTTGTTTGTTTGTTTAAGAGAGAGCATGAGTGGAAGAGGGGCAAAGGGAGAAGGAGAATCTTAAGCAGGTTTCATGCCCTGCGTGCAGCCCAATGAGGGGCTCGATCTCATGACCCCAGAATCATGACCTGAGTCTAAATCAAGAGTCTGTTGCTCAACCGATTGAGCCACCTAGGCGCTCTGTTACCTCATAATATTTTGATCTGGGATTGGGTTCATTAGATTCCTATGAATACTTTTAAGAATATTTTAGGATATTTTTTTTATGACCTAGAGATGCCAGTGTTTCAGACTCAGTGGTATGCTAATAACAGAATCTTTATATTTTAGTATTCCACTTGAGATTTTGACAGGCGGATGCTAACCTTAGTCGCGTGGAAGAAACTAAGATGAAAAGCAGGCATTTGCATTTGAGCAAGGAGAAAAGCAAATCCTATCAGAGACCTTCTCCCATGTGTTGCTGATTCCTTGGAATCTGTTAAGAATTCTTCCCAAAATTAGAAACAAACCTATACTTTCAGGTACATGTTTGTACAGTGGTTTGATTATTAAATCTTGTCTTAATTAGGCAAAATGAAGTCCAGAAAACTTCAAAGTACAAAGCTGATCTTTATATATTAACCCCTCTCAGCTTGGGTGTTTAGATTACTCAAGCAGGTCTCTAGTTGGCTTTTCTCCAAGTATGTATTCCATATGTTTGATCAAATGACATATGCACATTGGGTATTCTCCAGATTTTGAAAATATTTCACCTGCCCTCAATCGTCTAAGGGAAAAGAGGAGAATCTTATTAAAGAAAATATTGAATCTCTTTCCTATTTTGAAGCATTCACAATAGAACCATCAAGAAATGAATTACAACTGCTCACCATTCCCCATAATGTGATGAAAACATTTATTTCACATTATGTGAGGGCCATAACTTAGATGACAAAAACCAATGAGTTTCTGTATAATCATATATTTATGTATACTCTACCCATTTTGAATATCCATTAATGAGAAGTAACCACAGAAACTTTATGTAATTTTTTTCTTGGTACAATGGATTAGTCTGCATTGAAGCATTTCACACTGGAGCCAAATAGTTGGCATCATAAAAATATCGTACCTGTTCTTGAGCAGCTTACCGCAGAAAATATATGCTCACATAAAGACATAGGTTTGCAGATAACATGTTTGAAAATGTCCTTTACTTTTGCTCCCTCAACTTTTGTTATGGTTCTTTTTTTAAGATATAGAGAAGAAAAAAAATACAGTGGCAACAAAGAAAAAGAGAAGTAGATTTATCCCTAAGTATACATCATATTAGATGTGATTGTCCTTCCTGGTATGAAATTTTTTTTAATATTTTATTTATTTATTCATGAGAGACACAGAGAAAGAGAGAAAGGTAGAGATACAGGCAGAGGGAGAAGCAGGCTCCATGCAGGGAGCCTAATGTGGGATTTGATCCCGGGACTCCAGGATCATGCCCTGGGCCGAAGGCAGGCGCTGAGCCACCTAGGGATCCCCATGAAATTTTTAATGATATAATTGAATTGTTAATAATCCTTAGAAGCAAACCTGTACTTTTCAGAGCAGAGTTTATACAATAACTGAGTTATTAAATTTGTAAAACTTTCTCCTGTCTTCCTGTTACTTGAAGGCATTTATGAAAGCAGCATTCCTGCTTATTATAAGTCTACAATGTAAATATTATTAATCATGCTAAATAATTTACCTACCCATTGCTTGATACTTTAATGACATTTACATGGGAAGTTTACGTGTCCTAGAGTTATTTGTCTCATACAATTAGTGTATGCACTTAATAGCCTAACAGAAATATCCCTAGAGTGTGTATTGTATAGTATGTGTATTGTTATATCCACACAGTGGGGCAAGCTAGAAAGGTGAGTGGAAATCTCAACATGAGTGATTTGTCTCTCTGTTCCATCAGTTTGAATAAACGATTTTCACTGAAAGTATTTTGAGAAGTTTAGCATAAGAAAGTCATAGCTTATACTATGTGTTCTTTTGTTTTTTTTTTGAGACATTTAAAATATTTAGAAATGCATTAAGCAATTTTTGTTGCTAATGGATGGTACATTCTTGCAATAATAACTTGTGAGCCTTTCCAAAAAAAAGTTTCTTTATACCAGCATCAAAGAAAGCTAAATAATTTCTATTTTAACTAAAATTTTTCTAGTACCTATGTTTCTCATATTCATAATTCCAAATCCACATAAGCAGAAATTTCAAGAAAGTTCTTCATTCAGCACTTATTTGAATGAAATACTAAGTTATTATGCATTTATCCATTTAGCAACTCATATTGAATTTTTGCTTCAAAAATTCAGACACTATTTTAGGCACTAAGAAAATAATATTCATTGTCCTCATGGAGCTTACAGGCTGGGGAGCCAAGAAGTGAAATATCTAAGTAAACAGTAATACAAAGTGTGATGTACTAGGACAGGGGACATGAGGAAGAAAATTGTTTTCTCCGAGGAAGTAAGACTTGAGACTTGTTAGTTACCTCTCTGGGTTATCGTGTCCTTTCTATATATTCCTTTCTTTCCTTTTCACCCCTCTCTGTCCCTCTTGCTTGCTTGCTTGCTTGCTTGCTTTCTCCCTTTGTAATACGCTTTGTGATAAATATCTTATGCATTCCTATGACTGGATGTCAGCCAATACTTTGTTTAAAAACCCACATAAATCATGAGATGATATATATGTCAAGGTTCACCGTAGATATAAGTATTTATTATATATTTATTACTATGATACTTAGGCATTTTGACATGAGTGCTATTTTATCATAATAAAAATATATCTAAGACGAGATTAGTAAAGGGGAGGCCAAGCAGATGTCCTGCATTGCCCTTATTAAAACAGGTAGATATTATATCTGACAAGCAAGGCATGAGTATAATTCTGCTCAAATGCTGGAATGGAGCAAATGGGGAGTTTTCATTAGTTTTTGGAAGAGAATTTGACCCTTTCTTTGAATAGTATCTGTTTTATCCTTTTTCTTGAGATAATTCTCTAACATAAATGTTACGTATTCTTCATAACCCCTCATGATTCATACCTGCTCCTTGTCCTTGATCATCCATCCACAGCAACCCAGGGGACTATATTCTTTCTTGCCTGTGGTCACACACAAACATGGTCACACACAAACATATCATGCATATGTGTGTGTTATTTGTTTTCTTTATAAAGTATCCCTGAAGGCAGTTCTAAAATAGAACTATTTTGTGCACTCTTGAGCAAAGTATATTTTCCCAAGGAGGTTGATTTGACCAACAACTATAATGTAGCATCCCAGAAAGTCTACATTTTTAAGTCACATTTCCTATTATCAAACAGCAGGGGAACATTTTGTATTAGCTTTATTTTAATAAAAGTAATTATACCCATTACTTCCTTGTGAGAAGAGTAAAATTTTGAGTATAATTAGATGAGGACGATGAACCGATCTTTGCTTTTTGCTGCACCTGTTACTCTGAGTGTGTCTTTCCCTCCCCTTCTTTTATGCACTGTGCTTCCTCCCAGCACCTTCTCTGTAGGCACCTTAGGGATTAGATCTTTCACATAATACCAGCTCCCTTTTATGAGGAGGATCCATTGTAAGATGGGACACAATGCTAATATTCTTATGTATGTTAACTTCTCATACTTAACAAGTCACTCTTTTAATATCATTAAATTTAATTTTAAAGGGTTGACCAACATGACAGGGCTAGCAGTTGACAGCTGGAATTCTCACATAGGTTGTATGACACAGAAGCCTGTTCTGAACCTTAAAAGTGTACTTAGGATTGTAGTGTTGTTTTTATCACTGAGCAGGAGATAAGATTTTCCCTTTTTTATATAAATTTTTACTTGAAATAAGGTCCACACCAGACATGGCCCTTGAATTCACTACCCTGAGATCAAGAGTCACATGATCAAGAATCATGTAAATGCTCTATTGACTGAGCCAGCCAGGCACCCTAAGACATTTTCCCCACTTTATTTTATTTTATTTTTATTTTTTATTTTTTTTAATATTTTATTTATTTATTTATTCATGAGAGAGAGAGAGAAAGAGAGAGGCAGAGACACAGGCAGAGGGAGAAGCAGGCTCCATGCACTGGGAGCCCGACGTGGGACTCAATCCCAGGTCTCCAGGATCGCGCCCCGGGCCAAAGGCAGGCGCCAAACCGCTGCGCCACCCAGGGATCCCTATTTTATTTTATTTTTAAAAGATTTTTTAAAATTTATTTGACAGAATGAGAGAGAGCCCAAATGGGGGAAGTGGCATTCAGTGGGAGAGGGAGAAGCAGGCTGTCCGCTGAGCAGATAGCCTGATGCAGGGCTCCATTCAGGACCCTGAGATCATGACTTGAGCCAAAGGGAGATGCTCAAGAGGCTGAGGCACCCAGGCACCCCTGAATTTTATTTTTGCCAAAAAGTAGAAAACTTACAATGAAAGATAAGGCAAACAAGCAAACAAAACAGGAAGATGATCTGATTTTATGTATTTATTTAGTTTTGGTATTGGTTTGGATTTGCCAGGATGAAGAAACTCCTTTTCCTGACCCTACTTCCCAACTTTCCATGCATTGCCCTCCATCCAGTTACTAACTTGGAAGTCTTTTTATGTGGATCTGATGGCAGGACATTCAGATATCCATTGGATTATAAAGCTTTCCAGCAGTGCGGTGTGAGTGCAGTACGGCCAGGCCATGCTTCGTTCCTTTCTTGCATGTTGTAAAATTGTTATTTTGTTTAGATTGGGCAAATGTCTTCTCCTAAGAGCTCTCAGTGAGCCTGATGCTGAAAGTCTACTGACTTCATCAAGTTCAACTAAAATGCAAATTTGGCATCTCATCGATGGGTGGTTGGAAAATGCCTTGTTTCAAGTTTTGAAAAATGGATGAGTAGAAACTTGAACTGGGCTTTCATTTAGGAAAGTAGGCATTACTGTTGTCAGGTTTAATTTCTCTCTATCCATTTGACAGTATGTTTCCAGGCAGAGTCTTTAATCAACAATTTAGGATTACATTTTGCCCATTAGATGGATAGTATGTCCAAAAACTTGAGCAGGCACCGAAAGGCAGTCTTAATTTTATAACAGTAAAAAGCCCCCTAGATTATTTATCTATCTATAGAGGTTTACAGAACAAACTTTGACTTTGCCCTTAAATAGATGTTATTTCGACATGATTAGCCCAATGTAAATAGATCCATGTAGGTATGTGCTGAGCTTCAAAAAAACCACTTACTGCAATACTGGCTTACATCATCACAGAGAATTCTTATAGAAGCATTTCACGACATAATTATGAGTGGATGGTTTATAATATACAGAAAATGGCTTGTTGCTTTATTATTAGATGTGATGAAATCCTGTGTTTGTAAAAGAAACTAAATGACCATTTCAGTGGATTAATGTGTAACATTCATAAACGTTCCCAGTGCTGCTTTCATAACTTGAAGACCAAGGGAAGGACCTCGACCTTTCCTTTTCACTCTGCACTGTTAATCTAGTCAGAGACGCTTTTACTGAATGAGAAAAACAATAGTTGGACAGGACTATGAGGTAAGAAAATAGGGGAAAGAAAAATATCTGGGGAATTAAACCATGTGAGTGGTTTGACTGATGTTGATTCCAGGCTGTTCAAAGGGAGAGGGAAGCTAAATAATTTGGTTGTTTCTCAACCTTGACAAATAGTTTCATTTGACAGGATGAAATAATTAAGTCTTACTAAGGAATTTTTAATAAAGCTAAGTGATTTGTGGACATGAAAACCACCAATATGTGGCAGTCTCTTTGTTACAGATTTTGGTTGCTTCTAAATTCCTGATTTTAGTTTTCTTCCCATGTATCTTTCTGCCCTTCCTCTAAATATTTATGAAATCTGAGGGATCACAGTGACCCTGAAGTGTCATATGATCTAGAGGATTCCCATTCCTTCAGGCAGAATTGCACTCAGGGCTAAGCTCCCATGTCCTAAAGGCACTGTTACTCTCTTGCTATCAACTTGGTTGTATCAACCAGCAATAAAAACTCACTTCTAAAAAATAATTTCCTGGCATGGAGTCATTGATGGTGTTCCAAAAAGATTTATTAGCAACTATTGTGCTGCATACTGAAAATGAAAATAAAGAAGGCATGTACTTTCCCTCAAATGACCCATAGACCTGTGAACAGATCATTCTACTCAAAGGCAGTTCTATGTAATGAAGAGCTTATATAAATCGCAAAATCTGAAATACTTGATAACCTTTCCAAGAGAAGTTTCTGATGTCCTGCAGGATTATTTATCAGTTTTGCAACTTTGAACAAAGTATTAAACCTCTGCATCCAGTAATTCTCTAATCTGCATGTTTTAAAGGTTTATAGTGAGGACTACATGAAAGGATGTACTGAAAGTGCTTTGTAAACATGGTCGGCACTACTGAAATCTAATGCAGTATTTATGTTCTTATGTAGCACTAATAGTTTTATTTTCCTTATTCTTTTAATGAAAATGGTTGTCTGGAAGTGCTAAAATACTTCCAAGATACACATTTCCTACTTGCCTCAATCTTGCATCAAGCTACTTTGTTGTAAACCAAACCACTAAATTTTGTTCCAACTTGAGCCTTTGTATTCATCATGAAGCAGACCTTGTTTTCTCTTTGGAACAGTATTATGGTTAATTACTGAATTATTTAGTGAGGTATAATTTACACAGCAAAATGTATTCCTTTTGCTGTACAATTCAGTGATTTTTGACAAATGCATATCGTCATATAATTACCACAGTCAAGATACAGAACAGTTCCCTCAACTTCCAAGCTTCCCTTGTGTTGCTCCTTTGTCGTCAGTCCCTACCCCCACCTCCAACCCCTGGCAAAGTAGTTAAATTTTTGACCATGGAAGGAACATAAAACAAATCTCAAGTATGAAGGATGGTATATTTTAAGAGCAAGCAGACATCAGCTCTAAATGATCTAAACCATAGAATGTTTAAGAAGGGCCATAAGGGATTATTTTCAGAGGTCATAGGCAGACACTCTGTGGACTGGATCCATTCCATTGAACTACTGTCATTGGCCTGCCTGGTATCTCAAAAAGCGTTTGAATTACTGGTCAATCTTTAAAAATAGAAAGATTTCAAATACAAATATGGATTTCTGGCATTGTCTGAAAAATTGAAAATCTGACTACACTGGGGCCCATGTTTCCATGTGGCAATTATTTTCCGGGGTTTACTCTTGGTCATCCATTTTCAATAGGACTTGTGCTGCTCTCCAGATTACCAAAGCAAGGGTTGATTAATGGGGAGAACGGTTTGATTATGAATCAATTGATTGGAAAATTACTGACTTTGAGATCGTGTCTATTCTGAGACACAGTCCAAAGTCATCGAGGGTGCCTTTCCTTAAATGTGCCTCTATCTATATTCCATTACCCTTAAAAAGTAAAGAAAGAAAACTTTGAAAGAAAGTGTACTATCAACTGAATATTGGAAAGTGGATTATTGGGGGAAAATCCCATTATGAAATAAAAAGAACATAAAATTACACAGTGCTATAAAAGAAGGAAAAATAGGGGATCCCTGGGTGGCTCAGTGGTTTGGCACCTGCCTTTGGCCCCGGGCGCGATCCTGGAGTCCCAGGATCGAGTCCCACATCAGGCTCCCGGCATGAAGCCTGCTTCTCCCTCTGCCTGTGTCTCTGCCTCTCTCTCTGTCTGTCTCTCTATGTCTATAATGAATGAATGAGTGAATGAATGAATGAATGAATGAATGAATAAATAAAAATAAATAAATAAATAAATAAATAAATAAATAAATAAATAAATAAATAAATAGGGGATCCCTGGGTGGCGCAGCGGTTTAGCGCCTGCCTTTGGCCCAGGGCGTGATCCTGGAGACCAGGGATCGAATCCCACGTCGGGCTCCCGGTGCATGAAGCCTGCTTCTCCCTCTGCCTGTGTCTCTGTCTCTCTCTCTCTCTGTGACTATCATAAATAAATAAATAAAAATTAAAAATAAATAAATAAATAACTCTTTTAAAAAAAAGAAGGAAAAATAGCTCCTTTGTGTTCTAATTAGGTCCTGTTACGTTCTCTTGATGAGGATTTTATATTCTGAAAGTCAGTCTGTCTGTTTCTACTTTTGCCCACCTAAATCCAGTCTTCTATAGCAGCTGGAGTGACCATTTACAAATACAAATTAAATCATATCAAGGGCTTGCTTAAAACTCCCCAGCTGCTCCTATCATACAGAGGATAAAATCCAAACATCTTCTTGTGGCTTACAAGGCTATCGTGATCTGGCTCTTGCCCCCATCACTGACCTCATCTCCTACTCTCTTCCCTTCCTTGCTGACTTCCAGCCATGCTGGCTTTTTCTCCCATCTGTGAAGAATGTCATTCCATCCCCAGTTGTGCTGGCCACTGTTCTGTGTGGAATGTTCCACCTCTGGATCTTCTCATGACTCGATCTTGGTATTGGAGTCTCTCTTAGCTCCGGCCTCAGGTCTTCTGAGAGGCCTTCCCTACCCATACCAATTAGACAGAGACACTCACCCCTTTCCCCATCATTCCCTACCACATTAGGTTCCAATCTTCAGTTGCTTACTTTGTGCTTCCTCCTTTGAGAGGTTCCCAACTGACTGCTCTTCTCAGGATGTGGCATATAGTAAGTGCTCAATAAAAATTGCCTGACTAATGAAAGAGTAGATGAGTAACTTTCTCAAACTTAACTTGAAGCTCTGGAAGGAGGAAATTTTCAGCACCTTTTCCAGAAGTTAACACTTGTTTAAGTTAATTGAATTATTAGGATGTTTTGAAGCCAGAAAAAAAGGATATTTTAATTGTAGGCATTGTTTTTATATTTATTTATTTATCTATTTATTTATTTATTTTAAAAATTTTATTTATTTATTCATGAGAGGCACAGAGAGAGAGAGGCAGAGACACAGGCAGAGGGAGAAGCAGGCTCCATGCAGGGAGCCCAATGTAGGACTCGATCCCGAGTTTCCAGGTTCATGCCCTGGGCTGAAGGCGGCACTAAACCGCTGAGCCACCCGAGCTGCCCAACAGGCATTGTTTTTAGACAATCATTTAAAGTTGAACAGATAAACACATTTTATGAGGAATTCATTTGGTCCCTAGATTAGTTTTATATCCCCTCAATATCAGTAAGAAGGGACATTTTTCAGTTAGACTTTTGATTAGTGTGAATAATGAAGCAATATTTAGAAATATTTCTCTCTTATTATTTAGCTTGGTTCTTCTGGTGATTTCCCTAAAACTCACAGGAGTGAAATGGCATTGAGTATTTTGGCTCGAGGCAGAGTTCTTCTCTAAGTAGACCTCTTGGTTTGAAAGCCCTCCGTGTTCTGCATGTTGTTTTTGAGAACAGTTGGTACATACCTAATCTATTTGTGATTTGAGACAGAATTTTATCATTGTTTTAAAATCTAGTTTCCTTGGAGCTTAAGGGAAAGGTTTCATTTTCCAAAAGAAGAATTTTGCATTTATTTAAAAGAAACAAAAAAGAACAAAAACAAAACTTGTGCCATTCCCCAAGTAAAATCTGTCTTCAGATCTGAGGCAAAATAGGAAAGTGATGAGTTAGGTTGAAGGTCACTTTGCATAGTTTAATAATCACATTCAAACACTTGTGCTTAATGGGTTGTTGACAATTTCAGAAAACCAGATGTCCATCAGAAACAGATTTACTCCTTATACGCTCTTGTTCTTAGCTGCCATTCCAAATCTGAAGATATTTGTGGGTACATGAAAGATCACTGTGGGAAAAAAAAATTTTAAATATGGAATTTAAAGATACTTTATTTGATAGCACTTATGCTTGTGTTGACTTCCAGACTTTGTTAGTGCAACTTACACGGAGAGGAGCTTCATGTGCTCATGTATAAAGGTTAACAGCACAGCCTTTCGATATTATTTCATGAATTTTACATCATTTGCTACTTAGAATATATGATATTTAACGTAGAATATAAACAGTGAAATTATGGACTTACTGTAATTATGATCCTAGCAGAGATTGATAAGAATGGAACTGTAACACTTGAAGGTTAGGGATTTAGATAAATTATCATATCTGGTCTATAGCATGTCAGTGTGAGTGGGTATGCACGTGTGTGTTACAAACCCAGAATGGTCATAGACTGCCTGCACCGTTCTTAGTGTTTAATACGATTGCTGTGCACAGGCAATACAGAGAAACACTGACAGACGAGGAAGAGGCACAGATAAAAGGGGAAGGAGAAGCACAGCCATCATCTTCCTCTCAGCTGGGTTCCCCACCAAAGTAACTCACCTGGTGTCAGACGAATGACACGTGGTGTGTTTTACAGATGGGCCCTCAGCCGAGATTCACACAGGCTTGCACATTTATCTGTCACACAGATGTTTCGTCTTGTGTTTTGTAGCCAGCAAGGCAACAGCTCAACTTTGCTGGGGGATCACCTCCAGATGTTCAACCAAAGGGAGACTCTGCTACCCCACTGAGAGTAAGCAGACAGCTCCTCCCTGCATCTGGGGCCGCTCAGCGACAGTGCAAATTAGAAAAGGGTTAGCCCATACCATCTTTGTAATGGTCACATTTGAAGTTCAAAAACACATACAACATAACATAATTGGAGTACTGAATGTCTTCATAAATAGTCAGAAATTTACAAACAACATCAAGTAATTTTTTTATTTAAAAAATCTCAAATAAGTTAAACCTAGCAGGCCAGTTTTCTGTGACTTTGGTTTGTAGATTTTTCTTGCTGATGTTAATTGTTAATTTTTCCACTCTGGCAAATTTGACTGCTTAAACAAAAACAGCTTTAGTCAAATACCTGGAAAAAGAGGTCTAGATTAACTCTTTCTATGTGTTTATATTCTGCAAAACCATCTCCAGGAGATCCCATCGAGCACTTTAGTATTTTGTGGAACTTTGCAAAAGAGCACGTTGTATTTCAGAGATGGTGAAAAAAAAATGATATTGCTTGTGTGGGGACATTGACATTTGCTGCATAATCTGGGAAGAAAAGTGTCAAAGCACTGTTCCTAATATCAGTTAAGCTTTCGGTATTTATTAAAAAGATGAGTTAGAGAGAAACAGGACAAATCCTCGATTTTTGACTTATGCACTTGGGTATTGTCTGTTTACTCAGATGAGAAAATTAGATGAGTGATACATTTGAGTAGAAGGAGAAGAAAGGTTTTCTTTGAACTACTTGTAGTTTATGAAACCTGTTAGATATTCTAGATCTAAGGGAAAATGTTAAGGAAGCAGCTGAATGTCTAAGTTTGGAGCTGGGCAGGGGAGACACTGGAATTATTTGTGTTAGTACAGTTGTCATCAGAATATAGCTGTTTCAGAGTAGAATGCAGAGTGGAAGGGTATAAAAAAAATTCTAGGTTTCTACTCTTTTCTTTGGATATGGCTCAGCTTCTCCTGGAAGTGAAATTCCTTCTTTACAAAATAAGGATTTGAAGGGTGTTATTAGAAATTTTCCAATGACTACATTTTATATGTACACGATCTCCACTCCTAAGTTACTGTTTTATGTCAAGAAACATTTCTTTTACAAACCATCGAGGAATTCGACCCTTGGAAGATCATTCTGCTATTTGGCCGTCTTGCCCAGTTATCACAGTGTTATTCATTCTGACACTTCTCTCTCTCATGTTTCCTTCAGTGCATCACAAGTGTAGATGAAGCCAAAGGAACTAACTAGAACAAATGACATTGTTTATTGCACACTGAAAATTGTTATATACATATCTGTGTCAGTGAGGTTGTAAATACTGATCAAAATTGATTCATGGACTACACGATGAGATTTCCGGGTACATCTGTGACCTCAGAAATACATTAACAGGTCAGATTTCAGAAGGTTTTTTTAGTAAAATGTACATATGACATATTCTGTGAACATTCAGCATTTGATCACTATTAGAGATTTTCTTTGACTTACTTGCTATCTATGGGAAATTATATTCCAGGAAATTAGCACACAGTTCGTCTGGTCTTTAGCTACACCCACAGTAGTGATATCAGTCTTTTACTTTCAAAGATGCTATGATTGTGTCTTGGTGCCTTTTTTGGGGATGTTTTACCCTCACTAACACTTATTAATATTCTATTTAAATTGCCACTGGATTTGGCATGAACACAGTCATTACTGACTTTAACAAGAGAGATTTCGGTCAGATAGTGTGGATGAAAGCCTTGTTGGTGTGAATTCTAATGAGAATGGGAAAAGAAAAATGAAGACAGTAAAGAAAGATAGCTCAAGGAGTTTTGCTGTGAAGGGAGATACATAATGGTGTTGGGGGAGCAAGGGAGGTTTTACTTAAGACAGATTATCTTCTGAAAATGCACCAATAAGAATATTCCAGCAGAGAGGAGAAATGTGTGTTGGAGGACAGGGTGGATAATTGCAGGAGGGGATAGGATACAGGCCATAAGCCAAGGGATTGCCTGAGATAAAAGTGCAGACATCACTTTTAGAACAGGAGGAAGGGTGAATGGGACAGCTTGGTAAATGCGATGGTAACAGGATGTTGAGTTTCTCTTTGGAGGCTTGTTTTCTCAGTGAAATAACAAGCACAGGCATCAGCAGGGAGTGAAGAAAAGGTCTGGTTTTCGAGATTTGAGGAGAGAGGAGGTAGTTTGAAATTGTCATTGAAAGAGTGGGAGTGAATTAACTACAGAAATGTAGTAAGATTGCCAGGCAGTACTGATGAGGGCCCTTTTGAGGGTTTTGCTCATGAATCTGAAGAGAAACATTCAGCATGATTGTAATTTGTTTGTTTGTTTCCTTGCTTATTCAGCTGCTTAGGTTTGGCAGAGATGTAGTATTAACCAAGGTTGGAAGTCTTACTTTTCCAGTAAAACCCATATTGAAAAGGGCAGGGGTGGGCGCCTGAGTGGCTCAGTTGGTTAAGCATCTGCCTTCAGCTCAGGTCATGATCCTGGAGTCATGAGATCAAGTCCCACCTTCTGCTCCCTGCTTAGAGGAGAGTCTGCTTCTCTATCTGCACCTCACCTCACTAGTACTCTCTCTCTCTCTCAAATAAATAAATAAAATATTTTTTAAAAAAGAAAGAAAGAAAAGGGCAGGGGAGTTGAAGACAACGTAAGGGAGTGATTTTTTTTTTTTAATTTTTATTTATTTATGATAGTCACACAGAGAGAGAGAGAGAGGCGCAGAGACACAGGCAGAGGGAGAAGCAGGCACCATGCACCAGGAGCCCGATATGGCACTCGATCCCGGGTCTCCAGGATCGCGCCCTGGGCCAAAGGCAGGCGCTAAACCACTGCGCCACCCAGGGATCCCCGGGAGTGATTTTTTTTTTTAAAGATTTCTTTATTTGAGAGAGATTGTGCATGCAAGGGGAAGGACAGAGGGAGAGAGAGAAAGAGAGGGGAATCTCAAGCAGGCTCCCCGCTAAGTGCAGAACCCCGACATGGGGCTTGATCCCAGGACCCTGAGATCATAACCTGATCCAAAATCAAGTCACACACTTAACCGACTGAGCCACCCAGGTGCCCCAAAGGAGTGATTTTTAATGATGGAAAATGGAGCCTAGTCTAGCAAGGAGGAAAGTGAGAGGATGAAGAGTGGGAGGGAGTGAGAATATGTCAGGCTCAATCACTTAGAGGATGCTCTGGAGCTGGAGAATGGTTAAGGCCAGAATATATTGAGAATGAAGCAGAAAGAAGTCATGTTTGAAACAGATTTAGTAAAGTGTACAGCTACCAGTAAAGACCTGGGCTAGGGTATGTATGATCATAGCATTGGGCACTGAGGAAGAGCAGATAAAAAGACTATTGGATGTGAGGAAGTCAAGGTCCTAAGACTTGTTGGAACTGGGACTGGAAAGGAGAAGAATAGCAATAGACTTTCCCTATTTTCACTGCTAAGGAAAAGGAAAGTAGGGGCACTTTCCTCTTGGTGATTAAATACTCTGCATAGTCAAACATCCAGAAGCTATGAAAGCGGCAGTCACTCCTCAGTAAAGGGGGACTTCTGATGTGACCTTTTCTGGACAGCGGTCCTGTGCTCCCTGGTGGACCTTTCATGAAGGGCCCCTCAGTTCTTCTCTCGGCCACACATCCCATATAGTTTCCTTCTGTCTTCCTCCCAGAGGCTCTTATGCACATGAACTTTTGAACACCTCCCAGAGGTGTCCACTTGCCTCATACATGTCCTTGGCCCCCCATCTCTGCCTTATGTGCTATCTCCCATGAATTTTTCCAGCTAAGCTTTAGCAATGAGAGGGAAAAGTTCTGCAGCTCCACATGCATCCATCTAGAAGATGAACTGCAGCTGTCTGCTTGCAGATCGTCCCTCTGAGGGACTTTTGCAGCCTCCTTCACCTGAGTGATACCTTTCCTTATATCAATCTCTTCTCCCCACAAGACCCTCTATCGTCCTCTTGTATGTCACATCTGAGGTGAGGGACAGGGGTAAGGGCTGGCTGATGAGCTTTGTCTCTGAAGAATGGGTGGATACTTGTCACCCGAAGTCCCTATCCCTGGGGTCCCAGCCCAAACTGGGACTTTTCCATTAAAATCCTGCCTGTTTTCTATGGTGTCACGTGTTCTTTTTCTAACAGCCGATTAAGTTGGATCCTATAGATGTACAATCAAAGCTTAGGAATATTACATTGTCCCTCTTCTCCAAAATCTTAGCAGTATGCAAGGTATTGTGTATTTAATGTTGTTATGTAAATACTTGGCATTGGTACAAAAGTCCTGCAAATAGTTTCCTAAAAAGTACTCAAAAACATTTAAAGAATGATGGGATGACCCATCATTCATTCATTCTTATGCTGACAGCCCAGGAAAATAGATGTTAGATTGTAGGTACAAAGGAAATTGATATTTAAATTTGCCTTCTTCATTTTGACATAAATTTTGATTGGTATCTATTCTCTTGGTTTGATTATGTCTAACTTAAGATTGGTGATGTTTATATCTTATTAATGGCTTATTTCCTAATTTGTACTTTATTTCTATAGAATCTTGTTCTCAACCCAAATACATTATAAACTGTGTTACTCTCTCCAATATCATCTTCCAGCATTTTTTCCCATCTTCCTGTGCTGAAACCTCATTGGCCTTTCATTTGCTCCAACGCACTGGACTCCTTTTCAGCATATGTACTGTGCCTTCTGCCAGAAATGCTCTCTACCCTTATTTCAACCCCTTATACTCATGCAACTAGAACTTCCTTTCTATCCTTCCTCTTTCATGTCTCAACCTAAACATAGCACCCTGCCAGTAGTGAAACCTCTCTTAACCCACAGTTATGCTCCTGTGCCAACTAGCGTGTACTCTCATAACGCCCCGTGCTTCTTCCCATTTCATTTACCCTACCTGAAAATCAGAATACATTTATTTATCTATCTGGTTCCCTTCTAACACACTAAACTATAAGCTCCATGAGGGCAATGCAATGGCTATTTTCCCAGTGCTTAGCATGGTGTCTTGAACACAATTGGCACTCAATAAATATTTGTTGCACAAATGAACAAAAAATCCCAATAACTTTACCTACAGTGAAAGTGGAGGGTTTCGTCTGTTGGTGCACAGCCCTCTGAGGTGATGTGGCCTGGAGGAAAGTCTGTAAGCCTAAAGAGAGTAAGACACCCTTCAGAGTTGGAGTATGTAGAAGTTTTCTAACTCTAAGCGTGTGTTTAGCCTTAAAAACATAGTTAGGTGTGGGGGGTAGATAAGCTTAAACTGTACCAAGAGAAATTAGTATTCATGATTTTAGCAGTTATATTCTAAGCGTGCTGTTTATTAACAATATTTGGCCTATTGCTTACATGGGTGCTGACTTAACAGAAAATTCTAATCACTCTTGAAACCACAGTTCAAGATCTGCAGATGATCAGTCGCTGGGGTCATTGTGAATCAAAACAAGAGACCTGTGACATGAAATCATCTTGAGAATTTTACTCCATTTGTTTATACTGTGATATTTTGCTGTTGTTTAAGTTAGGTATGTTCTCATTTTTTAATTTTTTTATTTAAAAAAATTTTTTAAATTTATTTATGATAGTCACACACAGAGAGAGAGAGAGAGAGAGAGAGGCAGAGACACAGGCAGAGGGAGAAGCAGGCTCCATGCACCGGGAGCCCGACGTGGGATTTGATCCCGGGTCTTCAGGATCGCGCCCTGGGCCAAAGGCAGGCGCCAAACCGCTGCGCCACCCAGGGATCCCTGTTCTCATTTTTTTTTAAATCATTGAGCAGTTGATTCATATACTTCTGAAGATTAAGTATAATTTAATTATAAAATAAAGGTCTAAATAATAGTTTCCCAATTAAAAATAATTCTTTCTTATTATTTAACTTGGATATGTTCATAAAACATTTTTAGTGCTATCACATTTTTTAAAAATCCCACATCTTTTTGAAGTTTAGGATTTCCAAATCAGTACTTCCATGTTTTACCAGTGCATATAAGAAGATGTTTTATCATTTGACCCTTTAGGTATGGGAAAATAAGATAGATGAGGACTTAGCATTTGTGCTTGTGTTTTATAGTGGTTGACATTCTCAAAAAATGAGATTGTGGAAGTTTTTCACTACCTTTCCATTAATTCCATTACACTTTATTTTTAAAGAAAAATATTCTCAGGTTTATTTCGATTACATTGTCTCAGTACAAAGTGTACTTGTGAAAGTTTTAGGATTCCCATCAAAAAAGCTTATTTACCTTTCCCCCACCATTTTCTAAGTGTGTTAGAGAGTAATCCATTAAAAAAAGCACTTAAAGACCTCATTTTCTGCCTACTACACCAATACAATATGGAAGTGATGAGACTTGCTTCAGATTTAGTATTACTTTGAGGAAGTTTGTTGCATACAAATTCATTCTGAAATTGATGTCCAGAAACTAGACATCAGAAGGTACTGAAGTAGAGTCATTAGAAATAAAAGTGTGTATTTTGCTTCTCTGTTACCACCAAGAACTATTGAATTTTGAACCCCTGAACACTCTCTTCTAGCTGCTTTCGAAATCTATTGAACAACTGAAGCAACCAGGCAGTCACCTCGAGGAAGCGGAGGAAGAGCTTCAGGGGGACCAGGCGATGCAGGAAGACAGAGCGCCCTCTAGTGGCAACAGCACTAGGAGCGACAGCAGTGCTTGTGTGGATGACACACTGGGACAAGTTGGGGCTGTGAAGGTCAAGGAGGAACCAGTGGACAGTGATGAAGATGCTCAGATCCAGGAAATGGAATCTGGGGAGCAGGCTGCTTTTATGCAACAGGTAATAGGCAAAGATTTAGCTCCAGGATTTGTAATTAAAGTCATTATCTGAATATGAAATGCATTGCAGGTTTTGGTAAATGGATATTATTTCCTATCTGTTTATATTTCTGAATGATTTGATTTTAGTGTTTAAGGATTCAACTTATTGCAGATATATCTATATAGAGATTTCTCTATATATTGATTTCTATATAGATATCAAGGTTTCATTGAAACTCCACTGGTAAGGAAATACTTGTGACACTAAAATTATACTACATAAGTATACAAGTAATGAATAGGCTTTAAATTCATCCCAAAGCCTGTCACACCAGTTACTTCTAAGGAAAACGAACTCACTGTTATTTTTAGTTTATCTGTTGAGATCAGTGACTGCTGGATATACTCACCCAGTCTGATCAATGAAACATTCTATTAGTTCTTGATTTTTTTTGATATGTAGAATTCAATTTTCACATTGTTGTACATAATGTATCATACTATAGTCTTGAACACTGTTAAAAGTAGTCTGCCCTTTCCTTCCTCTCTCTTTTTTGTTAAGTTAAATGTTCTGGTTACCATGCCAATAGTCCTTAGGTTATTGTATAGATTGCAATTGAAAATATTAGGATAGAGGTGGTTTTAAATATATAGATTGCAAAGTACAGCACTATTTTAACTATTACATTATGTCTCACCTAGCACTGCTCATTTTACTTTTATCTTGTGTTATTTGATGACATTGTCTATCAAAAAAGATCAAATGAAGCCAATGCAAATAGCGGCAAGAAGTAATGTGCAGCATTATGGTTCAACCAGATACTATATTGTATCTACAGTTGTAGAAAACACAGTGAAGGTATGAAGATTATCTGATACGAAGTCACAATCATGTTTAAAAGAAGAAGGTGTATCATATTTTATAATCACATCACTAGGATCTCTTAGGTAGAATTCCATAAGGACTTGGCATATACCATACCATTTTGGCAAATACAAATTTAGGAAAGTTATGCTTAACAACAGAATCTCCTTGTATATAACACACCTTCAGAAGGACTGTGTCCTTTGATGCTATGAAATACAAACAACTTTGAAGGCAACAGAAGACTCTGTTTATTCAAGTCCATTCTTTGTCAGGTTCCTGCTGTTCTCCTACAGAAAACTGATTCTATGAGGCTGAACAGGAAATGCCTTGTGGAAACAGGAAGTCTAAGTGATTCATGTAATGAGGAATGTAGGGGGAGAAAAAACGGAGGATAGTGTTTTACTCTTTCTGTTTTTAAAGGGCACTCTATGAATTGATTTATTGTCTAAGAAAATAACACCACAAGTAGGGAAATTGTTAAGGAAGCTTTTCACTCTGGAACATTTCCTTCATACTCCCTTTTGATATGTTTACCTTGTTTTATAGGTTTACTTTTGTTAAGCTAGTTAAAGATTCGTTGTATTAAGACCCCTTTAAAATGGATCATCCAAATTGACCTAGAATCTTTGTGAGGTTTTTTTTCTATTAAAATATTTATATTTCTAAATCCAAGGTATTTTAAGGTGTAGTATCCTGTTTCAAAGGAGATATAACGATTTTGCCAAATGTAGACATTGTAACCACTGTATGTTATTGGCACGTGTTGTTTACATTTTGCTGTGACATTTAAAATATTTCTTAAAAAAAAGGTCACTGCTAAAGATACATTATCCTTTTTTAAAAAGTCTCCATTCAAATTAAATTAACATAACTAGAAGTTAGAAAGTTTAAAACTTTTCCATATAATGAAAGTCCTTCTGATAATTTGACAAATAGCTATAGTAGGCAACTTTTCCTATTACCAACATATTTTGGTTAGTATATTCCTTAAGATTAAAATGACTTTTTGTCAGTTGTTTTGCATTAAAAATATGGCATTCCTAAGATAAAATTGTATATTTTTTCCATCTCATAAATATTCATTTTCTTTAAAGTCTTTTTTCAATCTCATAAAAAAAGGGATAGTGCATCTTTTAAAATACATTTTATTTGGGGAGGAACATGTGGCTGAGCAGACTTTTGTATAATATTACTTCAAAGATATGTAATCACAAACAAAAAAAACCTATTTTTTATAATGTCATTTGAGAGAGCTTCATCAGTACAGTTGGTGGACATTAATTGTTTGAATTTGATAGTCTTTGAATTTAATCAAGAAACTACCTGGAACCAGTGAAAAAGAAAGCTGGACTTAATTCATCTTAGAATTAATTGATAAATGTCTCTTTTAAAATCTACTGTATTTATTATAATTTACACCCTTGAAGGTGATCTCTTGTTTTGTGTTGTAAATATATTGTTTGTATGCTTCCTTCTTGCCTTCTGTTATAAGTCTCTTCCTTTCTCAAATAAAGTTTTTTTTAAAAGATCCCCTTTCATACATTTGGCTTTGTGTAAACTTGATATACTTAATCGGATCTGAAGCTCATGCGCTAGGTCTCATATACCAAAATATATTGCCATTCGTTGTTGAAACAAGAAAATGAAGATATTTTGAGCCGTTATTTCTCATACCATTAAAAATAATAAACCCAACAATGATTTAAACTATTTATGTCAGCCATTATCAAATAGCAGACGTGTAAAATTTGCTGCCTTTTCCTTTTCCCAGCGTGGCCTCTTTTTCATAATATGTTATCATGTTTGATGTCAACTTCCAAATATAAAATCTTATATAAATAAATGTTAATTCTTAACTTTGCTCAACTTAAAAAATCATTTTAAAAAGGTTAACATAATCCCTCCAATGTAACAAGCACTCAATAAATATCGAAATAAATATCAAAATATTACAGTGACAGACTGACCTACAAGTATAAAGTAACAGTACATAAATGTAAAGAGAAAAAAAACTAATTAAATGACCTCCCTTTTATGGAAACAATTATTATAATACTAGTGTAAGGAACAAGGAGCATGGCTCAGGTAAAGGAAACATAGACATCTATGCACCGTGACATACCTAGCTCTTCCTCGCAAACCTTAAATCAGTCAGTACTTCATAATGTGTCACTGTGTTTTTGTTCCCATAATCTAAACTTTAATAATATCCTACAAATTAAAATTATCCTAAGTCACAACAATATTGCATTAGATTATTAAGAATTCTGGAGCTAATATCATTGACTATTACAAAATGGATTATCATTCCACAATGCCATAAGCCTGATAATTTGGTCAGAATTGTGGGAATACCATTAGTTATAATTTCCCAAGAATTGCCTTTGGACTCTTATAAAATTGAGTAACTTGGTACCAGATCCTCAAAAAAGAGTTGGAGGAACCAATTAGATAATGGTTTTATACTGTATATCTGATTTTTGAAGTGTAAAGTGGATGTTTCAATAAAAAGTATCAATCTCATGTTAAAAACTTTTTCTTCAGGAAAATAATTTTTGTCAGGACTTGGAATAAATAAACATTAGATTTCCTAGTCTGGCAGTAAAAATCCACCTTCTCATTGGTGAAAGTGGCTGCTGAAATGGAGACTGGTTGCTTTTCATAAATCTGAAAAGGATTGTTTTTAAGAAATTTTTACTTTGCTTTATACTTTTTTTTTTCTCTAAAGGATGTTAAAAATGAATTCAGACACTAACCATTTTTTTTTTTTAAACTTAGTACTCAACAGATGTTTAGGTCAACAACAGTATTTTTTTTTATTTGGCATTTCCTTTGTGATTTTTTTTCAATAATGGAAGCACAGAATTGTGGGTATACAATTGTGAATTAACAATGATAAATAATCAAGGTCTACAAATTATAATCAATTATAATCAAGAACTTGAAGATGTAAGAGGAGGAATCTGAGAGGTAGATTACCATTCCTTTTAATATTGATAATCCCTCCATCTGGGTTTTAAAAGTATGGGAGAGCAATCAAAGGATTCTGGCAAATAAAACAAGATACTGGGAATGTGACTTTTTAGAACTTCTCTATTAGGATTTGAAAGGTTTTCTACTCTAATTTTATAATACCTTAAGGCTTATAAACTGTAAGCTTTAGACAGTATAACCTTTGGGGACCATCTTGATTTACAAAAAGATTTTGAGTTTTAACTATTGCAAACATACATGTCTAGCAATTCATTTAGTCCTCACAACAACCTTATGGGGTAGATATTATTGTCTCCTACAGATAAGGGCACTGGGGCACAAGAAGTTAAGTAAAGTTAAAGTCGCCCAATTAGTGACAGTCTAGCTTTAATTTGAACCCAGTTACTCTGACATCAGCATCTTTGTTCTCTTTACTACCACACTACATTTATGCAACAATTCTTTTCACATGTCCAGGTTTATTAAATCAGAAGTTTGTTTGTTACTCCCATCCCTCTCTCTCTCTCTCTATTCCTCCCCCCGCCATCACTATTTCCAAATTGTTTTGAATCAATTTTCTCTTAATCATTGCCATGAAGTAGATTAGGGCTCTTCTTTCGTCTAATGCATACATGAGAATCATCCTTGGACACATATGAACCATTTTGAATCATTAAAGTTTGAGAATTTCTTTATTTCTGAACAGAGCCAGTCTTAGAATGAGGCAAAACAGAATGCCTGCACTTGGAGTTAACTATTTTGGGGGAGAGAAGGAGAAAAAATTTCAACTAGCTAACAACTCCCCTTTGCCACTTACCGTCCTTCCCCAACCAAAGCCAAAAACTTGATTTCTAAGCAGTTAGGACCTTGCCTTTCAAACCCTTTTGACCTATCAAGGAAGCACTTGATAATCGTTCTGACCTAAAATAGTCTGTATAAAATGCCGGGAAAAGGAAAAATAGAGACATTTGTCTTAAATTCTTATCTTCCTAGGTGATTTTTCACTTGAAAGATGTATAAAAATCCTCTTGAGGGAGTTGTTGGCAATTCAGATTCTGACTGCATCTCCTAGAGGTTCTGATTCTGTTATCCTGACTGAGAGCCCAGGAGTCTACATTTTTCAAGCCCTTTGGGAAGAGTCTGGTTTGGAGATAATGTTCTGGAGCTGTCCAGGGGCCCTAAACCACTTCCTGAAGCATGGCCTGCCTTTTAATAGCTTTTACCTAAGCTCCTTGGACTCTTCATTCATAGTTTCTAAAATAGATGATCTCTTATTTCTTGTATATTGTTCTGTTTCATCTGCCTTTTAATTCAGCTATAGGTTATTCTCACTATATTTACTGCTGTTACTGCTGTGATAATATCTGTCCTTTTGTTTTATTTCTCTCTTCTAATTTACACAATTGCTTAGCCTATTTATAGAGTATTTATTCACCAAGACTTGGCAAGTTATTTTTCTTCAGAAGTTCCAAGCTATTTGTTGCACATTGCTTTTTGTTCTTGTGTTTTTATTGAGATAAAATTTGTATAACATAAACTTTATCATTTTACCCATTTTAAAGTATATAATTCAGTGGGTTTTGGTATATTCATGATGTTGTACCACCATCACTACTATCTAATTCCAGAGTATCTTCATCAACTCAAAGAATTCCTGTACCAATTAAGCAATCACTCCTCATTCTCCCGTCCCTCCAACCCCTGGCAACCACTGGCAACTATTTTGTATCTCTATGAATTTGCCTATTGTGGACATTCCATATAAATGAAATCATATATTATGTGGCCTTTTGTATGTCTGCGTAATGTTTTCAAGATTCATGTGTCAGTCCTACACCCATGTTTCCTTCTGAGAGGTTTAATTTTAGCACTTACTTTTAGTTCTTTGATCTGTTTTCCAGTTATATATACTTTAAAAAATATTCTTCCATTTGAGTTATTTTTAAAGAGATGGGAACTTAATGATTGTTGGGCTCCATTTTCTCATGCATCACCTCTGTTTTCCTTATTTCTAGTTGATCTTGGTCTTGCTTTTCTGCCATTCCTGTGGCTATCTCTTGTTACTTCTTGGTTTTTGAGGTTGTCCCTTTTCTTTTTCTTCCCAATGAACCACTTAAATGCTACAATCTTGCTGTTGATTGTATCTAATATAAACTGAAGCAAACATTAAGTTTGTCTTTCCTTTAAGAAATGCCTTTTCTCTGGTGACCTTTAAAAACTAAACCAGAGTTATTTTTTCTTCATTTATATGACAGAATTCTGTCCTGGTTAGTCATTTTTACTCATGTCTACTTTGCACTTAAATTTTATGTTGAACCCATGTTTGCAACTTAGTTTGATCTTTGTGCCTCTGTTGACAGAATTTCTGCAAAGACCCTTGTATTTGTACTGTCCAAGCTGGTAGCCACGTGTATCAACTGAGAATTTAAAATGTGACTCGTGAGTTGAGATATGCTTCCAGTGTATACTGCATACTAGATTTCTTTAAAAAAATTTTTTAAATTGGAGTTCGATTTGCCAATGTATAGCATAACACCCAGTGCTCATCCCAAGTGCCCCCCTCAGTGCCCGTCACCCAGTCATCCCAATCCCCCACCCACTTCCCCTTCCACTACCCCTTGTTCATTTCCCAGAGTTAGGTGTCTCTCATGTTTTGTCACCCTCACTGATATTTTCACTCACTTTCTCTCCTTTCCCTTTATTCCCTTTCACTAATTTTTATATTCCCCAAATGAATGAGACCATATAGTGTTTGTCCTTTTCCGATTGACTTACTTCACTCAGCATAATACCCTCCAGTTCCATCCACGTCGAAGCAAATGGTGGGTGTTGGTCATTTCCAATGGCTGAGTAATATTCCATTGTATACAGATTTCAAAGCCATAGTATCAAAAATATATTAATATCTTAAGTGATGATAATGTATTTCATTACATCCTGAAATAATATTCTAAACATATTAGTTTGTGTAACAGTATTAAAGTTAATATTACCTGTTTTCTTTTACTTTCTCAATGTGGCTATTAGAAAATGTAAGATTATACGTATCCCTTGGCATTTATGGCTTACGTTATATTTGCTATAGAAATGCTATTTCTATAGAATGCTGCTTTAGCTCATCTTCCTCTCATTTTATATTATCTGAACAGATTTCACTACATAGTTTTAGAAATCGGTGAGCTATCAAACCTGAACAAATTAATATTTGCTCATGCCAGAATATTTCTATTGCTTTTCTCAGTCTAACATAGACACATAAAATGTTAGTGGTTAGTGTTAGAGGGATATACACATCTTAATGGTTTAAGGGTTTAATGATCTCTTTTTTTCTTCACCTTAAGGACAACTTGAAGTCTATCAAGTGTTTTATTAATACTTACTAGCTGCAAAGACAATTCACTGGTTTCTCCACTCTCGTCTCAAAGGTTTTTAATTCACTATCTGTAAAATGTGCTGTTTTATCCGGCTTTTCCACTTCTGTTGATGTAACCACCCTTTAGACACTGGGCAGATTATCATGAAATCAACTCTGATTATTTCCTCTCTTTTATTTCTTATAAGCAATTGCTACTCCTGTTTCCATTTTCCAGGCCATCATATCTCTTTCTCTTTGGCTCTGCTTTCCCTGGTCAATACCTTAATTAATAATGAAACACACTCATTCTTTTATTAATGCAGTAGCCTTCTTCCATATCAGTGTGATCTCTCTACTAATTTGGTTAACTTACTGTAAAATACCCAGTTTTCACATTCTCTATAAAAGAACCTATAATATCTACCTAATTGTTTTATCTAAATGGTGTCATGGAGTTTCTGCCCTCGTAATTCAGCCTTTATACTCAGACCAAGCACTCATCCCTCCAAGTCTGACTGAATCGCCTAACCATGCACAGCAAATTCCCAGCTTGGGCTCCAAGCCCATGAATTTCTTTTTTCTTTTCTTTTCTTTTCTTTTCTTTTCTTTTCTTTTCTTTTCTTTTCTTTTCTTTCTTTTCTTTTTTTTTTTTTTTCATGAATTTCACCAAACTTTTTTTCCCTATCTGGAAAACCTTTAACTCCCTTTTTAAAAAAACCTACTTTGCTTTTCTCCTTTATGCCATCTCTGATTTTTCCAACTCATCCTAACTCTTTAGTCAACTTGGAATTTGTTCTGTATAACTTACTGTATAATTTTTCTTTCATTATTACCTGTATGTCATGTCTTTTTGCCTTTTGAAGTCATTGGAAATATAGTGTTCCTAGCACCCCACATAGAACCCATAAAGTGCTCAATTAAACTTCATTTGAATGGGTTTTATTTTACATTTCTCTTTTACAGATTTCTTAATGCCTAAAGGACATTTTCTTTCATATTATGATTTCAAGCTCACTTTTGTTTTCTGTGTGAAATGGTGAATCATTTTTTACCTGTTGAACTATTTATTGTGTCAAATGTCCACATTAGTAATATATTTTTTACACTGGCTCTAGTGATATTAGTTACTATTTAATTTTTATTTTCAGCCAGGGGTTAATGATGGAATTTTTTTTTTAGTGAGTTTATTATTTGATATTCCCTAAACTGAAACGATTTGTCATAATTTATATTCTATATGAATGTAGTACTGGACACATTTTTTTTCAATTTTTTTTTTTTTAATTTTATTTCTTTTATAGTGGCTGCCTGTGCAAGCAGGGCAGGGCAGAGGTGGGGAGGGGCAGAGAGATAGGGAGGGGAAGGCGAGAAGCTGACTCCCAGCTGAGCAGAGCCCTGCCACTCCCCTTAGGACTCACTCTTATGATCCTGAGATCACGAACTCAGCTGAAATCAAGAGTGGGAGGCTTAATGGACTGAGCCACCAAGGAGCCCTGGGACACATTTTAAGATAAAAATACAGGATATCACGAAGTGCCTGAGTGACTCAGTCAGTGAAGCCTCTGACTCTTGGTTTTGGCTCAGGTCGGGATTGCCTGGGTCCTCCCATCCAGCCCCGCCTCAGGCTTCTGGCTTGTAGGAAGTCTCCCTGAATACTGACTCCTTAAAGATTGTCTCCCTCTGCCCCTCCCCCCATTTACACACACACTTGTGTATACACGGGCATGTTCTCTCTCTCTCGAATAGATAAATCTTTTAAAAAATACAGTATATCAGATAATTTTTATGGTCTTTATAGTACTAATTTTTCTATATCCATGTATTCTACAGAGAGCTTTTGAGAGGTAGAGTTTGGAAAGAAGAAAAAAGGATGCATATTAATCTTAGAGGCTAATAAATCAACTTCATCTTTATACATATTTAAATAAAGAAAAGTATTACTGAACATCGATAAGTTGTTTGTTTTAAAGATTTCATTTAATCATGAGAGACACAGAGAGAGGCAGAGACACAGGCAAAAGGAGAAGCAGGCTCCACGCAGGAAGCCCAACGTGGGACTCGATTCCGGGTCTCCAGGATCACGCCCTGGGCTGAAGGCGGTGCTAAACCCCTGAGCCACCCTGGCTGCCCAAGAACTGCCTTTTAGACAGAACTGCTGAGCAGTTACAAAGCTGATGCAATAGTCACACCACAGGAGTGGCAACTTCATCATCTACCGTCAGGTCCACCTGGAGCAAATTATTTAATTGTGCCAAGCCTCAGTTTACACATTTATTAAATGTGATGAACACTGTAATCTTTTTGTTGGGGTATTGGGAAGCCTAAATGGACTAGTCTATATAAATAACATAATAGATGGTAGCAAAATTGGTACAGAGTAAAAATCAGCTATTGCTATTAATGCCATTATTAATGTAGCATCACTAAGAACTTGGAACTTTAGTAACTTTCTTCTTAGTAGGAACCTCACACTCAGTTTAACTTTTTGATAGTGAATAACTTTCTCATCAGTAAGTTAAAAAACCCTAAAGCAGTGCTTCCCCACCTTGTTCATGTTCCAGCACACACAAAAAAGGTGATATATATACAGTCCCCGTTACTGCAGGGGGCAGTTCTGAACTTACTCAGCTGTAACCCTTTCATGATTTGTGGGGGAATTCCCAGGTTGGGATCTTCTTTGCGAGACTGAGTACATCCCCTTTCTCAGCTCCCTTTCCTTCCACCTCCTTTAGTGACCATTAAGAGAACCCCAAGAGGTTTGTTGTTGTTGTTGTTGTTGTTGTTTTTTAAACAGATTTCAACTAAGGATTCATCAAATTTAAAACAACACCAGGTAGGAATGACCTTCAATCCAAAAGACGTATTAAGAAAATATACTGGGATGCCTGGGTGGCTCAGTGGTTGGACTTCTGCCTTTGGTTCAGGGCGTGATCTCAGGGTCTCAGGATTGAGTCCCATGTCGGTCTCCTTGCATGGAGCCTGCTTCTCCTCTCTCTGCCTCTCTGTCTCTCATGAATAAGTAAATAAAATCTTAAAAAAAGAAAGAAAATATATTGACCAGGGAGACAGTCTTCTCATTAGCTGTTTGTGGCCAGCTCTCTTCTTGGGCTAATTCCCACCCCATTATCAGCACCAAAGCCGGCAATCAGGAAGCTCAACTCAGAAAAATTGGCCTTCCCTAGAAGCCTACAAGGGATTCTCTGGTTACATTTGCATTGGGCTCTGCCTTCCTTGGAGTCAGGAGGGAAAAAAAAGTACTAAACTTTTCTGTCTTTGCTTTTTAACAAATGCTCTGAGAATCTTTTTTTGGGTGGGAGGATTTTTTTCTACTCTCTGCAGTTGGGTGAATGTTAAACTTGTTCCATCTGGGAACAAGAAATCCTGCATTGATGCCTCCATCTTAGTAAATTGCTCCCTTGTTTTGAATAGATATCATTCCTCTCTTTTTTACCTCCATTTAACATGATAAAAACTAAGCTTACTCTACACTATTTTTTAGCATCTTAGCTATGTTTTGGTCATGACGGTAATGTATCAAATCCCTCTTTATTTATACTTTGCCAATCAAAGTAAATTTGACATTCAGTTTTCTGGTACATATTTTAAATGCTTTGATTTTTTGCTTGAATCATCTGACAAACTCATGAAAATATTCAACTTGATTCTCTTTTTTAAAAATATTCTTTGCTTCGTAGATTTCAAGTATCACTCTATATTGTATGCCTTTATAGATGTATACTGGTTAGTTGTATCTCAATATAATTTTCTTCTAAATATAGAAGCAGATGAAAAAAAATTTTTTCCCCAAGAGGCTCTCCTAGGGATTCAAAAAATCCAATTCCTAATGTCCTGGGGTTTCTCTTTCCATGATAATTTGAATTAAAATGTTGAGTTAAATGAATTAAAATGAGGGTTTTATTTTGGTTGCTTTAGCTCTCTAAATCTTATTCATTTTTTAATCTACTCTTTTGAAAAGTATATACAAAAATCCACTCATTATATGTGTACAGTGTGATGAATTTTGACAAATGTGTACATCACAATCTAGATATAGAATATTTATATCACTTCAAAGAGTTCCCTCCTGCTGCTTCTTAATCAAGCCCCCACCCTCCACTCAGCCCCAGGCAATCATTCATCTATATCCTGTCACTGTGCATTAGTTTTGATTTTTCTACAATGTCATATAAATAAATTGTTTGAAATGAATCCATTATATTTTCTCTCTGGATTTTTTTCCAATAAGAAATTGCTTCTAGGTCCATACATGTGTATATCAGTAATAATGGACTTGTCTTATGGCCAAATAGCATCCCATTAAATGGATATGTCACAATGTGCTTGTGTATTCTTCTATTGATGGAAATTAAGGTAATTTTCAGGTGTGGGTGATTAAGAATATAGCTGCTGTGAATACTCTATACAAATCTTTGTAGTTATTTGTCTTTATTTCTTTTGGGTGGATACCTACAAGTGGAATTGTTGAGTTGTGAGCTGTTTAACTTTATAAGAAACTGCCAAATTACTTTTGATTATTATTTTACATTCTCATCAGCAAAGTATGAGAGTGTTCCTATTACTAACACTTGGTACTATCAGATTTTTTTTTTAATGATATGCACTCTAGTGGATGTGTAATGGAATTTCATTGTGGTTTTATTTTGTGTTTTTTTGATGTGTAATGATGTTACACATCTTTTCATGTGCTTACTGGCCATTTGTAGAAGTTCTTTGGTAAACTGTTGATTCAACTATGTTGCAGGTTTTTTTTTTTATTGGAGAGTCTGTCCTTTTATTATTTTATTAACCAATAAAAAAAGAAGCATATATTCTAGATACAATCCATTTCTAGGTATATATGTCGTAAATATTTTCAACCAACCTATAGCTTGCTTTTTATTTTCAAGAGCAGAAATGTTTTAATTTTGATGTGTCCCGTTCTATCAATTTTTTCTTCTCTGGTTAATCCTTTAATGTCTTATCTAAGAAACATTTGCTTCTGTGTTTTCTTTTTCTAGTTTATTTTTTTTACAATTAAAGCAAAGAGCCATTTTGAGTCATACAGTTTTATGTATTCTGTGAAGAAAGGCTGAGGTTCATTATTTTATATAGGTGTCTTAAATTTTTCAGAACCAGGTTTTGAAAAGATTACTCTTGTTCCTTTGAATTATTTTGATTACTTTGTTAGAAACCAATTAAACATATATGTGTGAGCAAATTTTTGAACTCTTTCTCTTATTCCATTGATCTATATGTCTAACTTTACAACAATACCACAGGACCTAGGTTACTATTGCTTTATAGCAAGTCTTAAAATCAGGTAGTATGTTTTTCATCTGCTTGTTTTTAAGATGATCTTGTTGTCATTGGTTTTAAGCAACTTGATTATGATTTGGCTTTGACTTAAAGCAGGTTTTTCTTTCTTTCTTTCTTTCTTTCTTTCTTTCTTTCTTTCTTTCTTTCTTTTTTTCTTTCTTCTACTTTGGTTCACTGAGCTTTATGTGTCTGTGGGGTTTTGTACTTTTTAAATTTTTGGAATGTGTGAGATATTGTTTCTTTTAATATTCATTCTTCTTTTCTTTTGAGACTCCAATTACACCTAGAGTAGATGGCTTGATATCATCTCACCTCTCTATAAGTCTCTACATTTTCTCTTATTTTTTCTCTTTGTATTTCAGTTTGTGGAGTTTCTATTGCCATACTCATCTTTTCTTCTAGTGGATAAACTTTGTTTACTCACATCCAACAAATTCTTTAAAATAGTGTATTTTTCAGAGACTTCATTTAGTTTTCTTTTTTTTTTTTATTTATTTATGATAGTCACAGAGAGAGAGAGAGAGAGAGAGGCAGAGACACAGGCAGAGGGAGAAGCAGGCTCCATGCACTGGGAGCCCGACGTGGGATTCGATCCCGGGTCTCCAGGATCGTGCCCTGGGCCAAAGGCAGGCGCCGAACCGCTGCGCCACCCAGGGATCCCCTCATTTAGTTTTCTTATGTATTTTCTATTTATATCCTCCTTGTATTCATGTTTCCCTTCAAATCTTTGGACATGTTTATAATATTCATTTTAAAACCCTTTATTGCTACTACTGTCTCTGCCATTTCTGTGTGTGCGACTACTGCTTAATTTTCTTCTTGAACATGGTTCTTGTTTTTCATTAGGTGCCAGACAATTTAAATTTGTTGTCTTTCTTAAAGAATATCAAGGGCAGCCCGGGTGGCTCAGAGGTTTAGCACCACCTTCGGCCCAGGGTGTGACCCAAGAGTCCTGGGATCAAGTCCTGCATCGGGCTTCCTGCATGGAGCCTGCTTCTCCCTCTGTCTGTATCTCTGCCTCTCTCTCTCTCTCTCTCTGTGTCTCTCATGAATAAATAAATAAAATCTTAAAAAAAAAAAGAATATCAATCACTTGAAGCTTCCAAGACTTGATTTTAAGTTTCATTAGGGCAGGTCTATAGTTGCCCTCTCAACGTATTGTTTTTTTTTTTTTTTTTTTTTTGTTCTCTCACAAATTTGTATGCTCTCTAGGCATCTATTGAATGTCTTGTATGTTTAAAGGGATGAACGACCTCAGGAAGTTATTAATCTTAGGCCAGGGCCCTGTGGCAAGGATGAGGATGCAGAAGGGAGCATGAGATTCATGAAAGGTGTGAAGAGATAAATACAGCTTTCTGAGAGGGAAGGGGAGGTGGGAGGGAGGAGCTGGTTCAACTCACTCCTAGGCCTGGTTTCAGTTTAGATGCTGGTCATCTACTGGCTCCTACCAATTTCTATGTTCTATGTGGCTTGACTGTTTTCTTCTAGGCTTTGAATTTCTTGGATTTTGGTCATCTTCATATTCAAATATGAATTTTGAAGGCAGACATGGAGGAATTTCTGAGTAACACAGAATTGCCATGAATTGAGTGTGTTTTTGTAGTTAAAGATTATGCTATCATTTTATTAGCTCATGGTTTATCAATTCAGTCAACTCTTTAATTAGTCTAATGAAAATTCAAGTATGAAAGGCATAAATAATGGAATATTTATTACATCTGCATACTGGCTACCATAAATGTAATCTTTACCAAAAAATTGAGTGCCATTTACAGTTTGTATATTGTATTATGTATTCCATGTTTCTGTTTAAACAGATAAGCCATGCTCTGCACTGATTCTGAATTTTCTATGTCACTAAGTTAAAATTACCTTGCAATATTCTAATCCAGGATCCTTGTGAAGCAGCTTCCTTGCTTTTCTTTTATCATCACAGTGCTTCTTTATCTAGGATGACAAGCAGATATCAAAACTAATGAAACCCATGATTGATAAAAATGAGTAGCACCTTCCAACCCAGGGAAATTCTGGAAACATGGAAATATAGATGTGTCTTGAACCAAAGCTAGAACTGCAATGGCAAACTTAGAGAAAAATGTTATTGGGTAAGGAACTGGAGGGTGAAGGGGGGAAGAGTTTTCTCAAGAGTTTCAAAGGCTTTATGCTTTTTTTCAATTGATCTCATAAGTTACAGTAGGGTAATGGGGAGGGAGACTATAACAGTGGGAGAAAATAAACAATAGATTTTAACTTTGATTCAGAAGTATTGAGATTTTGATTGACTTAGTGTAGAAATTTGTCCTTAAAGCAATCAGAATATTGGCTTAAATGAAAGTGTTGGTAAACCTTGGTGGATGTGGCAGGAGGTGTGCATATATGTGTGTGTGTGTGTGTGTGTGTGTCTTTTTCATCTTCTTTAATTACCATGGGCTTTTGGATGGCTCCTAAAGTCAATTAGGAAGTTCTTAGATATTTAGCATTAAAATCCAGGCCAGGGAAGTATATGTGAATATTCAACTTCTGATTCTTGGATGGTGTGTTGATACTGTATATTTTTTAATGGTTACATTTTTCCTTGAGTAGTATAAAAGATTTACTGTTACAGTTTGTGTGTGGCCAGGCAGTGGCATATGGAAAAGCTGTTTCCTGCTATTTAATTTAATTAGCCCAATCACGTGCCAGCCTTCGGGCATGTCACTCTGGACCTCTGAGGCTCTTTGTCTGTCAAAAAGATGGACAATATCTTGGCTTTGTTTGGTTGCTCAGCATGCTGCAGATAAAACCACTGAAATTTTGACTGTTTAGCCAAATCTTTGCATTTTTACCATTTGGCTTTGATTTTCTTTTATACAAAATGATAACATTTTGGCTTTGGGAAGGTAAAAAAGAAATACTGAGTATATGAAGAAGAGCTGTTGCTCTTTGTGTTTAATATAGGCTTGAGAATATTATCTTTTTCTCATCAGAAATTTTTAGTCAGTTTGTTACCACTGTGTTAGTAGAAACTCAAAACAATTATTGAATCATTTTTACCTCAACTTAGCTGCCAAACTGTCATTTTAAATCAATCCTCCATTTTTGTTCATGTGTTTATTTAATGTGATTTTCTTTATCTTGCAAAGATCTCTAAATCTGTTGGTGAATTTACTGTTGAAAAAGAAAATATTTCATTGAATATTTTGGATATGAATATTTTAGTTTTGTTTTGTTTTCATTGAAAGGATGGTGGTTAACGCATTTAGTCACTTAAAGAATTTTTCCCAATATTTTAGACTTTCTTTCACTGTCAAAGACATTTTTAATTTTTCTTTTTTAATTGATATGTTCAAATTTTTAAAATTCTCTTTAGTCAGATTTAAGTCACTCTTACATTCCTGATACTCTTCAAACTTTAAAGTTAATGAAGAACATTTGAAAAGAAACATTGAAAAATACATTCTACAGCTTGAGAATCTAATTTGCAACAAAACATCTACCTAAATTTCCAGGTGAATTAACAGCAATTTTTTTGAATCAAAGTGACTTGTCCAGTGTGATAAACTTATTTGAATACCCACATTTTAAAATTAGGGGTCCCAGATTTGAGATTAATTAATTTTGGACACGTGCACAGTTTAGGACTTCAAGAGGATTTGCATATGGACTTAATAATGTCCTGCAGGAGTTAAAGTCAATCATACCGAGCATCTAGTGAGTGTATACTACTGTCCTAGGTGCCAAGACACAGCCCCTAACCTCTGACATTTCCTGGCCTTTGGAGCAACCAGTGGGACCTATACTGAATAAATGACAGTCAGTCTCAAAGGAAGTATCTTTGTTCTAAAGCTAATAAATTTCTGATTTCCCAATAGATCAGGAATTTTCCAAAGAATGTTTGCATATTTCACTTTGATATAATTTGCAGATAAGATCCTTACCTTTGATTATCTTTTAATTAAAACATGTTAAGTGGTAAAAGAAAAGAAAATTAAAACCTAAATATGTAAATTCTCTTAACCAACATCATTCTTACAACATAATTTACATTCACAATACAGACCTTTATAATGATCTCATAGTTACTATGGCTGCCATCACCCATGCAAAACCTAAGTCTTGTTAGGGACTATGTGCTGCAGAGATTTTGTGTTTTGTTTAAGGGCAAGCAAACAACAGCCAAGTGAAAGCTGTGCTTTTTATCTTCTAATGTTTTTCACCATCCATTCTTCAGTGTAATTACACTTACATCATTTCCATTTTGAGATTAATTGTTATATTCTCTAGTTCTCTATGTATTTAATTTTTCATTCTTATTTTAATTACATAGAGTGTGATTTTTCTGAGGGCGTACATATACCACCACACATTGATTTTTGGAATGTGGTATTCACATAAAATTCACTTTGGTGGTAACTTTTTAAGAATGAACATTTTTTTTTAATATTGAGAAACACCCTTATCTCTACAGAGAATAAAACTTAAGGCTGAAACAGTAATTTCTCATAAGCTCTCTTTTTTAGTATTGAAATTTTGTTGAAAATGTTATAAAGTACAACATGACTAAGGTTTGAAATGAAATTAGTAGTGAGGTAGGAGTTAATTCAAATAAAAAGATCTGCTTAAGATTTTTTTAAGGGAAGAATATTCATTAGTAACTTAAAAGAAGAACCTTGAATGTCGATATTGAATAGTACAGCCTGATTTCTTTTAGAAAATGTAACCTTTATAAAATTCTGATTTATTTTACAAAAAAATGATAACCCTGGTGGAGGCAAATGTGCAATTTCAAATAGATATTTCCAAAATATAAATAAATAAAAACATCTGTGTCAAGAGTAAAGAACTCATTTGACTTGTAGCAAATAATCCAAATTTATTTACATATTTGCCTAATATTTTATTGCAGGTACACTTATGAATGTGTGACTAAATTGACCAATGTCCTTCATCTATTTTTTTAAATTGTGGTTTAGCCTATATATAATCAGTAATAGTTCAGGCCAGTTCAATATGTATACTGAACAGCTACGTGAGCCTGGGACTTGAGCCAGGGAATGAGAAGACGACCATAGCATGGCAAGATAAATGAGGTAGCCATATGGACTTCTAAATTTACAGTCTCTTAGAGAAATGGACAAGTAAACAAATGGAGAAAATACAGTGTCATTTGTGCTACCATGGTAAAAATATATATAAAGCACAAAGTCTGTATAGGTCTTGATCAAAATGTTCTAGCTTGTAAGTTGCTGAACTATGATCAAAACTCACATCAACTGTCCGAGGACCATTGCCATCTGTGAGTACAACTCAAGATTTTAGCAAAGGGTTTGGCATCGTGGGCCTAGACCTCTTGAACACTGAGTATAAGGAAGATCTTGAGGTTTCCACTCTACAGGTGCAGGGCCTCTGCTGGACCTTGAATTAGTCTGAGAAAGAGCCTCCATTAACTATAATAGTTGATATCTTCATTTGTTTTATGACAATGGATAAGATTTACCAAAGACATTGATACATTTTTGGAAATTTGAGAGGGGTTTTGCATTTTTTTCACTCATTCATTAAAATGGGAGGATACTGTAGGCAGAAATCAAAATTTTAATTGTATTTCATTTATACATGTTATGAACTGCAATTACCAACATTTGAGTCAAGATACTGGGATTGAGTTTTCTTTTTCTTTTGTTAAAGATTTTATTTTATTTTTTATTTTTTCAAAGATTTTTTTAAAATTTATTTATGACAAACACACAGAGAGAGGGGGGCAGAAACACAGGCAGAGGGAGAGGGAGAAACAGGCTCCATACAGGGAACCCGAAGCGGGACTCGTTCCCGGGTCTCCAGGATCACACCCCAGGCCAAAGGCGGTGCTAAACCACTAGGCCACCGGGCTGTCCCAAAGATTTTATTTTTAAGTAATCTCTACACCCAATGTCAGACTTGAACTTAAAATCTTGAGATCAGGAGTAGCATGCTCTATAGACTGAGCCAACCACGTACCTTCAGAGTTGGGTTTTCTAAGTGTAAATTATGCTTTCTAAGTGTTAATATGCTTTCATTTATAGAACTTATTTATCATGGTACAGAAAAACCAAAATTTAATATATTCACTGTTTTTAAGTGTACAGCCCAGTCGTGTTAACTATATGCACATTATTATACAAAGAACTCTAGAGTTTTTCATGTTGCAAAACTGAAACTCCATACCCCTTGAACTCCCTATTTTCTCTTTATCCCAGCAGCTGATAACCACATTCTATTTTCTGTTTGTATGAGTTTGTTGTAGATAACTCACATATATGGAATCATGCAGTATTTTTCTTTGTGACTATTTCACTCAGCATAATGTCCTCAAGTTTTATCCATGTTGTGGCATATTACAGCAGAGTTGCATTTTTAGGGCTGAGTAATATTCCATTTTTTATATAGACATATGTGATTTTTTCCCACCTTGTGGCTATTATGAATAATGCTGAAATGGACATATAATTATCTATGCAATTATGTCTTTGAGATCCTGTTTCCATATTTTGGAGATATATACAAAGAAATGAGATTGGGTCATATGATAATACTTTTTTTTTTTTTTTGAGGAAACTCCATTTTGTTTTTTATAGTGGTTACACCAGTTTATGGTCCTACTAATAGTGCACATAGGTTCTAATTTCTCTACATCCTTGATAGCCTTTGTCACTTTCTCTTTGTTTGGACAGTGGCCATTATATTTGGTCTGAGGTGATAATTTACAGTTTTGATTTTCATTTTCCCTGATGATTAGTAATATTAAGCATCTTTGCTGATTGTATATTTCTCTGGAGAAATGTCTATTCTTTGCCTATTTTAAAATCAGGTTATTTTGTTATTGTTGTTGAATTGTAGAAGTTCTTGGTATATTTTGAATGTTAATTCCTTATTGAATAGATGCTTCTCAAATATTTTTATCCCATTCTGTTTGTAGTTTATCTTTTTACTCTGTTGATTATTTTCTTTGCTGCATGAATATTTTTACATTTGATGTAGTTATATTCAACTATTGTTGCCTCGATTATATAACTTAAAATTTTGAAGTTCATTTTTACTCTAACATAAAAGAATAACAATCACTAACTCATGTAGATCAGAAAAAGAATCTCAATAATATTGGAAACCAAGAACTCTTCTCAAAGCTACAGTGAGTTACTGAAAGAGCCTTGATTAATCTGAAACTGATCTTTTTTAGATGATTTAAAGTTGTCTTTTGAGCTATGATTGTGATTTCCTTTGAGAAAAGCATGCAATTTTTAAGTAATATATCTCTTATCTTTAAACATAAGATCAAGGTCCTAAAAGCTGATTTGAAACACTTATTCTTCAATGGCTTGAGAATCTTATTCCCTACCCCAGAAGACGGTTGGGTTTATAAAGTAATTTGATAAATAAACATATATATTTGTACACATTAACATATGTATGCATGTATATGTGTCTATGTATCATCGTGTTTATATATGTACCCCAACCTGACATGCAAAGATGAGAAATATTTGTGCTTAAAAAAGAAAAAAAGAAATATTTACGCTTTTATTGACAGCAGGTAGACTAATGTTGATGTCCATCTTATTTTTTTAATTTCTTTTTTTTTTACTTTTCCTTTCACATAATTTCCTTCAAAATCATAACTGGTTAAGAAAAAAAGTCTTGTTGAACGTTAAAAAAAGGGGTCAAGTGAATGCTGATTTAGCCTTTTTAAACCAAGATTGACAAACAGATTTCTACCTAAAGGCAGGGAGATGGAAGAAACACATTTTGTGCTGACAGAGCTTTTGATATTTCTAATGAGTGAAAATAATACAACTTAGTCATAAAATATATGCCCAGTATTTAAAGTTTTACAGAAAGCAATATTAAAAATAGTACAGAAGGACAAAATATTATTATTTGCAGGGATATTAGATAGTGACAGTAACAACAGTAAAAGCTAGCATGTACTAAGACTTAATTAAATGCTAAACACAATGGCCAGCAAGTTACATATATTTTATCAGTTGGTCACCATTTCTTAACTACAGATGAAGAAACGGAGGCTTCAGAGTAGCGGAACAGTTGCCTTAGGTTGACATTTAGAAAATGGCAGTTTGGATTCCAACCCCAGTCCAAATGCAGAGCAGTTGAGAGAAGACTCAGAGACTCCCAGCCAATTTGTAACAGCCAATTTGTCTGTTGTAACAGATCCTCAGATCTGACACAGACCACTGGATAAATATCAAATATACCTCCATCTTCAAACCAGGACGCCATTTATTACTCTGTTAATGGTTCAACCAAGTCTTTCTTACTTCTCCCAATTATTTTGAGGAAAATAGCTAGCATTTACAGAAAGAAAACTCAAAAGTGAAAAACAAAAGCTATTAGGAGTCATTAAGTCATTGTATGAGTGGCTGCAGAGTTGCAGCCCTGCTTTTTTTCTTTTTACTAATTACCTTCTTTACCATCTTTTAAGTCATCTATTTAACTCTAGTTCATAACTTAGTGGTCATGGCTTAGAAGACATACAAAATGTTAATTATGGAATTCTCAGGTCTTCAATACTTACTTTTCATAATTGATGTGAAATTCACTTTATTTACTAAGTTTGTTTTTGACTTGTAATGTATGTTCATTCCCCTTGCATCTTAGTATATATAAAAAGCACAAATTTAAATACTAATCTCAGCATAAGTTCTTGGCTCAAATATCCTTAGCCTGCCCAGTAGACTATGCATTTTTTTTTATTTTTTATTTTTTAGACTATGCATTTTTAATTCTGTATACTAACATTTATGTGAAGTCATTTCCGCTCTCCTATAAATTATTGTAGTAAAACACTAGGTTTAAAAGAAAGGCTGAAAAAAAAAAAATAAAAGAAAGGCTGATTCCTCTCTCCTTTATATGTAAAGATACTCATAAAATAATGTTAATTAAGCTTGTTTAAATCTTCACTTCTGGGATCCCTGGGTGGCGCAGCGGTTTAGCGCCTGCCTTTGGCCCAGGGTGCGATCCTGGAGACCCGGGATCGAGTCCCACGTCGGGCTCCCGGTGCATGGAGCCTGCTTCTCCCTCTGCCTATGTCTCTGCCTCTCTCTCTCTCTTTCTCTCTCTCTCTGTGTGACTATCATAAATTAAAAAAAAAAAAAAAAAAAACTTCACTTCTATGTTTGATTACTTATGCATCTGTAATATGCAGGGCATTGTTTTAGGTGTTGGATATGATCCTGCCTGGCTCTAATAAGCTTATAATCTGGTAAAAGGAGGATAAGTCACATATACAAATAATCATTAGATAAAAGAAGTTAGGTATATATGATAGTCAGAAATATAATAGTATTTTGGGAGTCCATATGTTCATAATATAACTAGTTAAAGATTAAATTTTCCAAATTTTCTGTGATTTAGTATAAATAATGAAATTTATTTCTAATCCTATTCATTTAGCTTTGTTATAGTTATTTCTATGTGTACACATTTCCTAGATCAACACATTTTTTCCATCATAAGCAGTAAGCCATTCAGTGTACAAGCTAGTAAGTAGCCCTAGTCAATTGCTTCCAGTAGTTATAACTTAAATAAACCTTCCACTCAACTCACTGGTCATGCTGGTTCCCTTCGTGTGCATTTGCATGCAATAGCACAGACTAGTCTAAGATTTTTTTTAAATGACAAATAGTCAAAGATGTAAGCCTTAATTATGACAGTATGTTTAAGTTATACTTGATATTATCACAGAACTCCCATCGATGAGAAAGAAATTTCTATATTGGGGGTAAATAACACCTGTGCTATTCAGTTCCTTTAGTGAATTTTTTATCTGGATTTACAACTCCAGGCATTTTAGCAGATGTATCATTTTTTCCTAATGTAGTCAATATTCAGAGAGAAATAAAACTTTTTGGTATATAGGGAACAGATCCAAGGAGGTGGCCTCAAAGTCCTGAAAGTTACTTATTGGCCTAAGATAGCCTGACTCAAAATGAATAGGAATTCAAAAGGGAGGGAAGGGGAGAAGCCATGTATTTCTTCAGGGTTTCACAGATAGTTAGATGGACATATTTTATTATGTTTTCTCACAAGGGAGATGTTTTTTTTTTCCATTGTATATTGAGGTGTGGTTTCTTGTAATAAAGATCATTTTCGTCTTTATGCAGTAAATTTTCGCCATTATCTACTATAAAGTCTGGCTATATACTCTCTGTAGAGTTTTTCCATAATGTAATGTGTAAAGGAGTGAGGTGGCTATCAGATTTCCTTTTACAAGCTAACTAGAACCATAGAAACCCCACAAACAGCCTATATAACTTACAAATTGAATGAAAATGACAATATATGTATGAGCTTGTATGTATTCATACATACATATACATTATGTATGTTATGATCTGTGCATATGATGTGTATTATGTGATAATGTGTACTTATGTACTGTTTAGAGTAATTCTTTTTCTAGTCACCATTTTGATGATACTCTATTATTAATTCCCTAGTTTGTTATCAATAAGAGAACAATTCGATTTCAAAAGCAACACCAAGAAGTATCATATTCTTAGCGAGCAGGAAAAGGTGGGGGAAAAATGCTATTGTATCAGGCTACCAGTGACATAGGAAATGCTTTTCCTTAAACTTTTAAATAATAAATGCTCTGTGCTAGTGTGTTTATATACCAATTCTATGAACAATATTTACAAAAGATGATTTGCTTAACCCTGATTCTAGTCATATAGTTAAAACAATTATTTTAGAAATATTATCACATGTGTTCACATATATTGTGATAAAAGCTAACTCGTGAAAGATTTATTATCTCTCATACTTTTCCTTTTCCTATTTTGATATCGAAGTCTGGACTCACTTCTTAGAGTTAGCACATCATTTTTTTCTGTTTACTTCTTTCTAAATTTCCCTCTTCCAATACTAAATTACATACCCCTTGAATCCTCTCAAATAGGAGGTAATGGGTTAGGACGGCTAGATCCCACTGCTTCCACTGAACAACTGGAAGAAGTACACATCCAGGAGAAAAGTCTTTCAGTTTATCTTTAAATTGGAGTAGGGCAGAGGTCACTAGCTGAAAGGAAGTCAAAATGACAAGTACCTTAACAGTTGCAAAGAAAGGTTAAGACAAGTAAATATCTTTCCATGAGACACTTGGACTGTTGTTAGCTACCTGGCATAGACCATTTTCCCCTGAAAATAATTAAAACCTCACTGACAGAAGCAAGGGAAAATTAATCTAACTTAATAGAAGTCTCAATTATAGTCTACTTTAAAAGTGATTTCATTTTATTGCTTCCAAACCTGTATTCACTCACATAAAGTAAAATTAATACATAGGAGCAGCTAAATTAAAACTATGGTTCATACCATATTTTACATTGAAAAATAAGCATAAATTTTAATTACATTGAAAAATTTGCACCTTTAGCACATAAAAAATTGTTGCTAGAATCTGTCTGTACCTCAGGGAAGACATCCTTAAATTGGATTTAGGGAGATTCCATCTTCTAAACATTATAACCATCTCCCCATGGATACATTTTCTTCTCTCACTATGTAATTAATAGTGAGTTTAAGACATGGGTTTCAGAGATTTCTATGGGCTCCATTACAATTTCCAAAATTCAGAAAATTTGAATTTTTGTAGGCTTTTCTAGTAGGATATCGCTGAGAAGCAATGTCACAAGGGTCAATGGTAATTGCTGCAAGGACCTAGAGGGTGAGAGTGGAATGATTCAGACTCAAAGAGAAAAAAATAATTATAACCAAAGGATCCCAACAGAATTGTTTTGTAAAAAACATATTGAAAGTATTTTAAACAAAAGAAAGTGCTTGACAGTCTTAGATTTTCACACTAAGGCTAAAGCTTTTGTTGATTTATGGCTTTACAGCAATGTTGGCTCTAGTCAATTTGGGCATATCATGGTAGCAGTAAGGACTAGTGCTTAACCTTTATGGTTCATGTTTTGCCTGCAACCATTAGGATCATCAACAACCTAGTTTACTTTGATTTCAACTGGATATTGTTGATTTGGTTGGTGGTGTATTTTTCTGTGGCTAGAGTTGACTTAAAATAAGCATTTTAAAATTCAGTTGTCAATTATATCTAGGGAGAGGGAATAATCTAGATTATCCAGATTTTATTGGGAAATGGAATTGTGTTCTTGCATGTATCGGATAAGGCAGGGCACAAATTCCATCATAAGGTGTTTAAGACATTCTTCCCAGGGTAATTTGGTCACCTTATCAAGATTTATTGACATCAACCAGTGGTCCTTCATTAAACGGGCTGAATATCCTTAAGAAAGGCAGAGAGACAGTGAGTAGAACAAGACATCAAGACATGATGCTCAATAAGCATCCCTGCCAGGTCAGTTCCTGCCTGCCCATTGCTGCCTTTTTCTCAAAACTTTCAGCAAAGGCCCCCTTATCTAATGGTAACAGAGGAGATTATCATTCAGACTTCATATTCAAGAAAGCTTGAAGTGAAGTGAAGTACATTTTATCTTTTATAAGGATCCATTGCGGGTAACAGAATGTCAAAATACAGTGGCTTCAATTTGCATTTATGGAACTCAACTATTTGGACATCAGATCCCATAACTGTTTATAGATTGTATGATAGGAATATTGGGACACTTTATTTTCCTTTGACTAGAAAAATCTTATCTTTGAACTTTGGCTCTTCTCTGCATACTAAGGCTGCAAAGGTGGCTGTAAGCATAACTTTTTAGCCCGTTCATTTCTTGTAGAACAACAGTTGCCGCCAGGCATTTCTCTCATGTTGGCAGAATTCTACATCTGTGTTCTCGGCCTCACTTAAAATTCTTTTTATATTCCTGCTGCTGTTCTGAAAGTGAAAAGGAGCCCTCTCTTTTCACCCAAGTCAAATTGCTAAGGTACCTCTCCTGCAAAAAAAAAGGTTGCTATAATACATATTACACATTATTTTTCTTCCTAGAGAAGAAACAGTTGTAATTATTTAGAAAGAAGTTGCTCTTTAAATTAGGTTGAACAAAGAGAGGTAATGTAAATAATTTTGCAAATAAGACATAGGATATGCAGCTAGCATATTTTGGCATCATGCCTTTTTTTCCTATTAAAAGTTATATCAGGCTTGATAATAGAGTTGTTTAATTTCCTGTGGGTAATTTGCCTGTCCTCACTCATGACAAAGGTATACTTCCATGTGATCTTATAGCATGTGATTATAGTTTTCCACTAAGGAATTATAAAGAAAACAAAATAGTCACTGATATTATCAGATATTTGTTTAATGCATATTTATTTCTGAATGACTCTTGTGGAATTCTCTTATCTTGGAGAATTCTGAGAAAAAATGCTCATTTTATTTGGGTTGCAGTAATTTCACATGCATAGCTGGTAGGACTTTCGGGAGACCTGAGAAACAGCAAGCCATTCAGATCAATTTGTGGTCTCAAAAGTCATTTTCTGCATATAGGGGTCATCTTTTGTTTACTGACAGAAAAAAATTCTCTGCAATGTAAAAATGTAACCTGTCTCAATTAATGCTAACAGATGACTGAAATGACCCAGAAGTTTGAATATGTTTTCCCAAAACTTTTCTGATGGGTCAGTCACTTTGTACTGCTCATTTTGATCTTACATTCATTTTAGTGCCAAAGAGTCGAAGGACTAAAGTGAACAGAAACTAAATTATATGTTTATTTTTCTGTGGGCTTTAATACCTTGTTACTGTGAGATGAAAGGAGTTGTCTGGTGGTTTTTGGCTTGGTATTACTTGGCTTGTAGGTAAAGGGGAGGAAAACACAGACCACCTTTGACATGAATGCTGATCTCCAACTGTTCTTCAACATGAATTTCTTTTGTTTGTTTCCACATGTACCTTCGATTACTATTTTAACATGTATGCATTATTCATCATATCTGTGTATTATAAATGACAGTGCTTTAGAATGAATAGTATTCTAGATAAAGTTGGCATCGAATGTGCTCATTTTTCCATACTAGAGAGACTTCAAGTTACCATAGTATGCAGTGGTCAAAGATCAAACCATCAGGGTTGCTAATGCTCGGTGGAGCATCTTGATCCTGAAGAAGTTACATGACCCAGACATACCAGAGAAACCACTAAAGAGTTTCACCAGAAAAGAACAGTTTGTGCCACACAGTATAAGGGAAAGGGGATAGATTTTGTAGCGATCACGTCTTATGTTTCAGTCCTAACCACTCACTCATCCTGAGACCTCTTAAGCTCTGAGTCTCCAGTTCCCCCTCTATGAGACAGAGTAGATGATATCCATCTCCCAAGGTCAGTGGTAATGGCACACCATATTTCAGGTCCCTTCACAGAGTAGATAGTATGGTAACTGAGGGTTGGAAAGGAATGAAGTATCACTTCCCTTAAGAGCTTACAAAGTAGAAAGACTAGATGTCTATAGAGGGAATTTTCCCAACTGTGTTTTGAAGCATAAATCCAAGGGAGATAATCTCTGGTCAGATGAATTTTGGAAACTCTGAATTCTATGCAAGCTTTTGGGAGACACCCAATGGACTTTAGGAAATTAATATAATCTGTAACAAACCATCTCTCTTAACTGCTTTGTGGCCTGTGGGAAAAAGATTTAGGTCTAAGTTCATTTATCTTAGACAAAGATTGGCACTCCTTGTTAATATCTCATTACAGAAATTTTGTGGGCTCTAAACAATTACTGGAAATCTGGTTGGTGTACAATATTTTCTTAGCCTGGTGTGGCTGAGTTTGGTTGTTTGCTGGTCTTACAGATAAAAAGGCAACTAAAGCATCCAGGGCTGATAAAAGTAACCTATTTATAGTTTATCTTAAAAAGAGAAGTGAAAAAAAAAAGAGAAGTGTATGATTTGGGTACTGGTAAATAGTGATTTTTTTCTTATTATTTTATGGAAAAGAAAAAACAACCCTACATTATAGTCAGATGTTTGCAGTAAAGAAAATAGCCATATTCGCTATCTGGTGATAAGTACATTTTCAATATGATGTTTTATATACTGATTTTGGGGGCTTTTAATGTTTATGTTGTGATAAAATATGCCTAACATGTAAACTAGTTTATTTTTATACAGTAGCTAAGAATAAAAACTAGATCACTTAGGCATTATTAGAGCCCTTGGACCCATGGGAAACAATATGTAGCAATAAGAGTCATGTCAGACACTTATTTGTTAAAAGGAAAGACAACCAAATCAAACAAATATATCTTTATTTCTATTTAGTCAATTGCAGCATATTCCTAATAGCTACTAGTACTCATGTACGAAAACTAACAAGAATAATTTATTATTATCCACAGAAAATAGTTTTGAATGGGAGAAGAGATTCAATTTAAGACTTCTAAATGAATTACTGAGTAAGCATAATAAGCATAATACCATTCAATTTTCAGAAGGTCATTTTGTCTTTATAGGATTATGTGGTGTAACTTTCAACTTAATATTCACGATTAGAAAAGAAAAATAACATAGCTTACTTTTTAAAGAGAAAAGTCAGAAATCCTTCTCTGCCACCAGCATAGGGAGGATAGAGGAGAAAAGTGAGAAAGAATGGATGCTTCTAGTCCAACAGCAGCACAGATGGATTAGTCGTCCAGTAGGGGCTGCTCATAGAGCAGGGAGGCTGATTCTTCCAGCTACAGGATTCATGACTTCAAGGAGACTGGGATTTCAAGGCCACTCCAATGTCTGTAATTGAAATAACCTCTTCATACACTCCTGAAGTGACCCAGCCTCTGATATTTACTCCAATAAAATAGCATGTGTGAAATTAAGGAATCGCTAAAGAAGTCATTTGCGTCTTGTCATCTGCCTTAAAATGACATTTTACTAACCACATTTAAAATGTTGCTGTGCATCGATGAGGGGAACCCATAACTGCATTTCCAAACAGAATCAAAGTGTTGTTAAATTGTTTTTAAACACAGATTTAGAGAATGAAATTGAGGGTAGTAAACTAGTAGCCAACTAAAGCAAAACAGGCTGGAATGTTGGTAACCAAGGGCACACATAGGATCCAAGCAAAACATCTTGAATTGCTAGTACCATAATAAATTATAGTTTTCACATTTGTCTTTTGCAAGTGAAAACAGCACTAAGTCAAGCCTGTGAAATAAAGACCGAACGATGACATTTTTAAGTCGCCTACACCTATGGTGACTGGGTAGGCCCACTGTGCCATGTATTACATTGGATTACTGAGGCCAACTAAAGAAGTAAGGACTTTACTTTCCAAAGCCAAAGAAAGGCAAGCAGGCCGACTCCGTGGCCACTGTGCTGTTACAGGTGGGAGAAAATGGTGAGGGGGACAAAGGCTGAGTCGTCAGATAGGATCTAATGGACTGTGGTGATTTCTCCGCCGCCCTCTCTTCTCACAAGAAGACCCATAACACATCACCACCCAAGGGGCTGCAGACTCATTTTCTTCAGAGTTAATTTTCCCGCTTTAAAATAAGAAGATAAAAGGCTAGATGGGGTTCGTTTACCAGGAGTGTTCAGAGGGCAAGAAATGGTCAAGAGCTGGTTTGTCTCCACACTTCATTAGCCTATTAGATAACTGAAGCAGGGGACCCCAATTAACGTAAAGAATGAGAGACTTCTAAGGGATGAGAGTCAGTCCTCACGGTAATGGAACTTGGCCTCCTGTTTCAGAAAGGAGATTCACAAATCCCCTTCGTGGAGCGGGACTCTCCTGAGTGGGGAGGATGGGCTGATTTATTTCCCTGAGGTGTCCTGGAGTGTATCTGCCCTGATTGACTCCCTTGATCTTGACATCAGTCACTTTGGAGTCAAGATAATGAAAACTGCATTAAAGAGGCCCCTTCAGTTTATGCAAATGGGCCTTTATCTTCAAAGAGGCCATACTCTTGGGAGAGTTTCTTTGCTATTTAAAAGTATTAATAAAAGAAAATATGTTTGATACGTCCTTCCATCTACTCCTTGTTTTCTCTAATTTACATAGGCATGGGGGTGACATTTTGTTTTTATTGTTATTAAAACCCTCCACTTTCTTGATGCTTTATCTAAATAAGTTAAATAGTATTTAGTTTGAAGGTTGCTGGATGGAATTGCCAAGGACATAAGTGAGGCATAAGCATGATTCTAAACAAACTAAGTCACGCATCTTAGTACATCTCAGGACTAAATCTCTTGAACTGAGATGAACCGAGGAAACTCCATCTGGGAAGGCAACAGGTGTCCCATAGGGTGATAGGGCAGAAATGCTGGCACCATTAGCAATTTCCATCTGCAGATGTACTTTGAGCTACCACTCAGGTCAGAAAAGAATCCTTTTAGGTCTGTATGTGGACTCTTTGAGGAGGGAACACAAGAATGCACATAGAAGAAATATTGAAATTATGGGGAAGCTTTTTGTTTCCCTGTCTTTTCTACCGCGCTATTTAGCAAATAATGTCAACATAAAAATTTCAACAATAAACAAAGATTATGTTTACATGATACAATCCATGTTTACTTAACATTTTAGTAGATGGATTTTGAAAGTGTGTGCTTGCCTTGAGATACACAGAGGGAACCTGTTATACAGCCTAGTGACATTTCCAATGACCAGAATGGGACTTAGCATAGTAAAAGAATGAACAGTTTGCTCTATAATCTCTCTGGTGTTTTCAAAATGTTGCCAACGTGAGTGATACAAGGTTTATTTTTACCTTGATGTCAGGTTTGTGTTCCTTAATATTCTGAATTTAGAATGAATGGTTGGTTTATGACTGTCCAACAGGAGCTTATCCTCACCTGAACTTTCTTTAACAACAACCAAAAAAAATAAAAATAAGAGAAGCACAACCTTAAGAATTGTTCCTCTTTTCTGAGAAAAATCAGTTGCCTGGTGAATAATATCTCTGTTTTCTCTCACACTCTTATTTTTCCTGCTCATACTTTGCCTATACTGTACTGGGTAGTAAATTGTTTCTGTATTATACATGTGACCATTTAGCTGAGTGCACTCAAACTGTAATTTTATTACTGAAAGTTAGAATCTATAATATCTTTTCTCCTAACAGATACTGCCTTATGAAACAAAGTTTAAAAAGGTGGCTTTTTTTTAAATATCATTTTTATCCTTTCCTTTAATATTTTCAATCGGGTGCCGACCATTCACTGGCTATATTTATGTGGTTTTCAAAAATGAAAATTTCATCAAACCATTTATTTCAAACTAATCTCTGAAATAGATAGCCTGTACAATTATAATTAATTATCTTAGACTTCACCATAAATTATAAAACTTTGTTATAGTTGCATATTTATATAACTCTAATTCTATGCAGTGCTTATTATATAGCATAAAAGAGTATATTATATAGTATGTTGTTATATTATAGATCTATAGCTACTATAATGATGAACCTGTGGTCACTCTTATGATGACCTGAATGAGGCATTGTAGGGCTGCACACTTACAAGTGGTATTCACAACATTTAATGACCATTTGGCACAAGCAAGGGTTAGGCCAAACAGAGAGTGGCAGTGGTAATTGTCACATGCTCATGGAATGTCATCAGCCTTGAGCAAGATATATGATTACAGGATATTTGCTGGAGTTATCATTCTTCCCACAAGCAAATAAAACAACTCTTGGATAAAAGAAACCAAGAGAGTTCCTTTGTTAGGGAAGACACAAATGCAAGAACTCATGGAGTTCTAAGAGCAAAAGACTGCCCAAGGAATGCAAAGTCTCAAATACTGAACTTGGAGGGATATCCTTCTAAAGATGGCCTAGTAATTTCCTTTTAGTAGCTGGCAAATCCTACAGCAGCTCCTCGGAGATTATGACAAAATAGATGTTCATCAAGGCAAGGCCTAGCCCATGAGAGATGGAATCATTGCCGTATCTTTTACATTAGAGGCCTATGTGCTTTCCTAATCATTTGTGTATTTCCTTCCTTTTTCATTCTCTCCTCCCTCAGAAGGAGTACCCAGTATTTGCAGAAACTGTGACAAAATCAGAGAAGCATAAAAATCACCCATAAGCCCACTACCCAGAAGCAAGCATTATTTTTATTTTTGCATGTTTTCTCCTCCTCCTCCTCCTTTTTCTTCTTTTCTCTCTCTGTCTCTCCCTCCTCACTCACTCCCTCCCTTTCTCTCTTCCTCTCTCTCTTCCTCTAATTAGCTATTCTGCAAAGATGGAAAATATTTCTTCCTTTGGATAACATCTGAAGTTTTAGGTAAAAATGTCCCCCTCCAACTCCTTTCTACTGCAGTGCCACCTATATTAAGACTGTTTAAAGTGGTCAGTCTTTCAGATACTGATATTCCAAATATTTTCAGATGCCTATTGCTCTGTCCTCCGAGTCTCACCAGGTTTTGCCTAGTTTTCATAGGACCTGTAAGGAAATTCCTCTCGGGGATCTTGGCATGAGCTAAGACTCAGCGTTCAAGCATTCCTTTCTCTGGTTCAAATGGAATCGAACGGATTTTTTGGTATGCTCATCATTGCCAGCATTTTCATTTTAACATTGGATATCACATGCTGAGTGTTGTCAGTGTTAAAGCCTTGTCTTATAAAAAAGAAAAAAAGGATCTTGATAGTAGTTGTGGAAGCGTGCAGATGAATCCTAAACACCTCATGAAACAATGATATCATGAATAGTGCTAAAATTAGACCTGCTAGATAACACAGAAACAAAAATTATTATGCGATTATTAAGTCATAGGAGCAGGGGAGAAATGTACCCATTACCATACAGATTGTAACCCTGGGAGCAATTCACTTAAGTATATCAAAAATAGTTTTTGATCAGAAGTTAATACAAGCTCAACAAGTTGATAATGTAAGCTCTGTGCTCTTTCTCTCCCCCTCCACCACATGCCTAAGCAAACTTTATTTTTTAAGTTGAAAGGACCTTCTAAAATTCCTCATTCTTAATGCTCTAAAACGCCCGGGTTCAGAAAATTAAATTACGCCATTTTTATCTGTTTGAGATCAGCTCTGTTTCCTCCTTTGCTTTGTGTTTACTTTCCTGCAGTAGCTGACATCAAAATGTTTTCTGGAATGCTGGGACTAAATAAGTTATGCTTAACTCAATATCTAATACAAATAGCCCTGGGGAGCTTCAGCGACACAATCATAAAAGCTATAGTTTCTTTTAATAGCTTGCCACACTTTGCTGATATAGTATTTCTCTAATCACCAATCTTTATGTGCCTTCCTGACCTTGGAGCTCTGAGCCCAAATGGCTTTGTGGTATCAAAGGCCTATGTCATTGGAAGAGTGAATGGCTTTCATTTTTCCCCTTGAAACTTCCGGTTCCTGGCATCTGTAAAGAATTACTCTGAGTGGTGTTTTGCTGCCTTGCGGCCACTGCCCTGTCCAATGGAAGTGCCTTTTCCCAGAAAGGTCACAGTGGTCAGTAATAGGTGGATATTGCATTCAGGGAGGAGGCAACTCCAATTTCATTTTTTTCTGTTATAATATTCATTATTCTTGCATCGCATTAGTTGTTAAAAATCCAAGTCATGTTTTGTTTGCAAAATCTTCCCTTAAGAAAGGGTACTCTCCAATATGTAGTAAGGCTGAAAATGTTAGCGACAGGTTTCATAAGGTCATCCTGTATGAAGGAAAAAATAAACTTCTCACTTATACCTTTGGGGAAGATTACTTTTTAACAGTGCACAAGAATTCATCTTCAGAATCTTTTACTCTCTAGGACCTTAAAGACACAAATACATGGCACTGCAGTGATTTGGGATTCTTCAATATCCAGATTTTGTCCTGTAACTGTGTCAACTGGGACAACCATTGACTCATGCATTATTTTAAAATTGCATTTCTCAATACCATTATGTTTTAAGTATTTTACATAGTCACTAATGGAGAGATAGACTGCATGGATGTATATCTAGGGTACTGGCTAAGGCTTAAAACCTGAGTAATGGTTAACATTTACAAACATTCCAGTGATTGAAATAATTTTAAATAATAGCTTACCTTCTCTGTGCATTAGAATCTTAAAAGAGACAAAGGTGCCGTGGGACAGGGACAGAAATAAGGTAGAGTTCTAATGAGAACTGTGAAGCAATTTGATATGTTTCCAATGAGGGATTCTTCATTTAAGGAGGAAGTGTGTATTTAAAAACATTAGATGAACATGATGACAAAATTTAGAAGTACTTCTATGGTGTACAATTCCATTTATCAATCAAGTTACTTATTTACACAAAATCTGTACATACTTTTACTGCTCTAATGAGTAACCACTCACTCCTGGCAATGTCCACCATCTATAATTTGATCTAAATTTCTTGATTTTTTCCCAAAATGGTTTTCAGAATATTATTTTACATATTATGATTTTCCCCCATTGACTTTCAGCTTATGTTAGTGTATTTTATAATTTACATATATATTTTTAATACCACTGAAGATTAGAACCAGAAAATAAAAATATCGTATAATTCCATAAAGTCCTTTACTATCTGGGTAAACATTTTTTTAAAGTCTTTATTTTATTGTATGTAAATTAATATATAGAATATATAGGACTCATAAAATTGAATTCATCCAAAGTATAAAATCTTGTAGTTTTTTTTTCTGTACACATTAGCATTATTTCATGTTACTAAATATTCTTCAAAATCATGTTTTTCTGGAATAGCTAGCATACACAGTTCTCTTAAGGAAGTAGTCTCACAGATGATGGTGATAGAGTAACAGGCAAGCTTGTCCTGGCCCTGGATGCTAAAGAAGACAGAATGTCTCCTTTTTGGAAAGATAACAGTTCTGAAAGTTCTGAGTTCTTAGACCAATTAGAGAATTTGAATGTTTCCTCTACTTGCACAGCTGTGTGTATGTGTGTGTGTGTGTGTGTATAAGAGAAAGACAAAGAAATGCAGAGAGAGTATTTTTGAAGTCTTTATATTTCTGTGAAACACATAGTCTTATGAATGAATGGCCTTGTCTTTACGGTCTTAATTGGACACTCCCTGAAACCTCTTATTGTCCCCTGCAGCCTTTTGCATGAAGATTAGTGCCAGTGAGATTGCCTTTCTAGAATTTAGTTCCTGAAAGTAAAGGAGATAGCTAATTTGTTTATCGAGATGAGATTAGGAGCAAAGCTATCTCTTAGCCCTGTGAGTTGGTAACAGTTTTCAATCACTCTAAGATTTAATTGGATTTATGTTTACATTTTTGAAGGAACAGTATTTAATTGGTTACCTTTTGCTCCTTTTGCTCTGTAACAAACCAGCTTAAACAGTGACATAAAACGATAAACATGAATTATTTCTCTTTAACTTGCTGATCAGCTAGTGGTTCCTCTTTTCTAAGCCAGCTCAGCTAGAACTGAATCATCCAGGATGGCCTCCCTCGCCTTTCCTCTGGGAAACCTGGCATGGCTGGAAATGCTGGGGCCTCTCTCCATGGTCTCTCATCTTCCAGGGGGCTAGCCCTGGTGTGCTCATACAATGAGGCACAATGATTCTGACCAGGAAGGGTATGCCCCAGTGGGCGAGCTCTTTTCAGGTGTCTGTTTTTGTCATACTTGCTATGTATTATTTCATTGGTCAAAGCACATCAGTTATCCAAGTTACCATGGGAGGAGACTACTTAAGGGCATGTACATAGGAAGGAATGATTCTTTGGGGCCTTTACTGCTACATTTATACCACTGTCATCTCCCCAATTACTGAAGCACATTTCAATTAGATAAATACAGGACCTAATTTTAAATTTTTAATCATTGTTATATTTATGTTTCTGCAAAATTTATGTTAGGATCAATAAACTTCAATATATAGAAACTTATTTTTGAAAAGAAATATGGCATAGACATGTTTTCCCCCCTCTTTAATCAGAAACAAAACAAAGCCAAGCAAAACAACAACAACAACAAAAACCCAACCCTGGGAAAGAATGAGACTTTTCTCAGCTTTGGCCTATCATTCTAGTCACTTGAGATATGTATGAGAATAATGAATGCTTATGTTTTAACACAACTGTGATCTGGCTTGCCAAAAAGACATTTTTTAAGTTCTCTTATTTATCATAAAAATTTATCTTGTTATGCCATCTTCTTAAAAATAATTTGGGGCACATGGGTGGCTCAGTTGTTGAGCATCTGCCTTTGGCTCAGGTCGTGATCCCGAGGTCCCAGGATCCAGTCCTGCATCAGGCACCCAGAGGGACTTGCTTTTCCCTCTGCCTCTGTCTCTGCCTATCTCTCTGTGTCTCTCATGAATAAATAAATAAAATCTTTTAAAAATAATAAAATTTACTGTATACTAGCACTATGAAACTCAACCGATTAGTATTTGCACAGAGTTTTAGATGAAGGCAGTCTCTAAAAGGTAAACGATTTTATTAGCAGCTGTTAGATATATAACATATATACATATATTGCATGTTTCCCCCACAGAAAATGTAATGCTGTTTCAAAATTGTATTTTTTATCAGAACCAATTACAAACAGCCATCTCATTTTGTGTAGTTTGTAGGTAAAGGCATCCCCCAATAACATGCCTAGTTCATATATGAAATAGATATAAAATATCCATGAAATGTCCAAAGACATTTCATATATAAAATAGATATAAAATATCCATGAAATGTCCAAAGACATTGTGGATTCCCACAGATCTGTGATACCATGTGGATATGACTTCCCATAAATCCATCTGAGAGAATGTAGGACAAGGACCATGTGTCTTGAATATAGACAAGTTAAAATTTGGCTCTTGTTAATTACTGTATAACCTTGAACAAAATCCTCTAATTTTCTGTGCTTCCATAGGGATAATGTGGAGTCAAAAATGCAGGAACTCAGAGGGTACATAGAAAGTCTCAATGTTGGTTGCCTTCTCCCCTGCCCTTTTACTCTTTCTCTTAGTATTTACTTTATTCAGCTATTGAAAGCAGTTGAAACCTTCCTGATAAGTTGCATGTTAGGCAGTTTGTGAGCAAGGACAGAGACCTGATTCTGGGTTAGTTAGTCTGAATGTTGCTGGCCCAAGAAAGGGACAGACAGGTTGTTGGCACCAGTATCAGACCTATTTTTCCTCCTCTGCAATTTTCCTGTGTCTACGTTTTCAGAGACCTGCTAAATTTCACTGCACATCGATAAACTGGATTGCTCTGCCTGGCCCTTGTGCTATTATTACTTCAAGAAAAAGGCACTCTGGGGCCATAATGAGAACTTAAAACACAAAAGCCAAAACCGTAGTAAGCAAGTTTACAGATACACTGGTGCTTGTAGCACCTCTGGAGAGTGGACGTGGTGAGCAGGATTAAAGTCGGCGACTGTCTGGGGTGCCACCTGTAAGGCTTTCCCAATTCTGTGACTTAAATTTGTGTTTTTGCTAGACATTGGATGGCTTAATTTGTCAGTGGGTCCGAATCAAAAACACTTCAGGACAACCATAATGCTATCCTGAGAGAACCCAGGGACAAGCTAATTAGGAATAAAGAGGTGAGATGGAGAAGAGGGTGTATCTGGGTAACTTCACAAGGTAAAAACCCCGCATGGGCCCTGGCAGCACGGAAATCTGCATAGTAACAAACTTGTCACAAATCAAGGACAACTCTACAGAACAATTAGAATTAACATTTCACCCTGACATTTATCAAAAATATCTGTCTGCATTTTGCTCTTTGCAACAAAAACTGTGGTTTTGTCCTAACAGCGTGCTGTTTGTTGCCTAACTTTAAACATCCGTGTGGCAGGTATGTGCTTCCTGCTACAAGGATAAAGAAAAGTTACATCTTTTGAAATCCTTACCTCCTATATGAATCCCAAATATACTCCATTTGAATGACAATTACATATTTTGAAATCCACACATACTATATGAATCCTATACTTTGTTTGAATGACAAATGCTTTAAGAATTCAAGAAAGTATTAAACATTTTATGATAGCATCTGTTTCAGTGACCTTTTCTTCAAAACCTGTTTCATTTTATTCTTTCCTAAAACTCTTTAAACTGGATCAAAGAAAACCAGACACTCTGAGTATATCCTATTTTTCCACAATAAAAGAAACACCATTCTGATCTTCTAATGTTCATTCAATATAAAATAATCCTTAAAATGTTTTATTTCTGAACAGAAGCTCAGAGGAAACCGTAAAATTAAAGGTGTCATGAATTTTTGTAAACTGTAATTTAATTATATCCCTGACTTCCTATTTCTATCACATTGTTATGCATAATCATATATCAGGATGTGCAGGTTTCCCAAATCATTAATTTTTGAAGTTAAATCAAATACATCAAAAAGTCACAATAAAGGTAAAAATCCATTGTCAGATGTCCAATTGTTCAAATTAATAAGTGATCTTTAAGAAGATAAAAATATATTAGAGCAAATCTATGTTGAATTTCTGTCTGAATTCTTGCTCACTTTTCTATGTAGAGGCACAAACTGCTATGTTCCCAATTCCATCTTTTCAATATTACTCAGGTTTTTAAGACGTAGTGAGCAAATACATGAAATATAACATATTTACAAAGGATTCCAAATTGGAAGAGCTGGGGAGAAAACAATGTGATGAAATTAGCAGACAGGTCTGAGAAAAGTAGGGGGGGTGCAGAAAACTGTACTGTCCACCCCTAGATACCCCCCCTCCCTTTTCCCTCCTGGGCAGTGTTGTATTCCTACTTTTTCCTCCAGATAGAACCATACAAATACGATCTGGAGCTGCTCCTCCCTCCACAACACTGGCACACATTCAGTCCATTACTAATTTTAGCCACTTCCTTTTACATATTCCCACAACCAGATCCTAGGCCAAGCCCTGACCTTGTCGTGCCTTGACTAATGTGGCATCCCTGCCACTCCTGGGCTGGGGGAGGAGGATGGCTGAGAGAGAAACAGTATCAAAAACAGCCCTTCACAACGCTGCTACCATGCAAGTGTCATCTGTTAAATCCTCTTGAGAGCCTAGGAGTCCTTGCTATAATTAGGACTCAGTGACACCTGTGTGCTCGGCCTGGCCTGTCTGCAAGCACAGCCCTAGCAAAATATAAACTGGCCACACACAGAAAAGGAGTCAGAAGCACAAAGTCGCAACGCCTATGCAGCTCTTACTTTTGCTCACATTTTTCTTCCTCCATAACTGTTGATTTTGGAAGATTTTGGACTTTCCTTGTTTAGGAATACTAGAAGTACTGTGGGCTCTTCCTTAACCTTTCGTGACTTTAAGATTCAGCATTCTCCCATGTACTACATAAAGCTCTATTTTTCCTTAAAAATGTGATTCCAACTACTTAACTGTATTTATAGGTGGAGATGCTCCTTGAGTAACTGACACACTCTCATTGACAGCCACATCTGTGGATGACAACTGGACATTATCAAATGAACTTCTCATCTGCCTTGACCTTAATACTCTATTCCTTTTAGTTATTTAAAAAATAGGACAAAAATAGGATTTGGAGCAAGTATAGAGTCAAGAATTTGCTCAAAGTCTAAACACATTAGTGATTTCACTAGCTACAAGAAACACCAAATCTGACATTAAACATCTGAGCAGTGGGAGAGCTATTCTCTTGCATATACACAGATTGGATAATAAAATTTTTTAGAAGTCCATATAGTTTACCTATATGATCAGCAACTAACTACTAAGCTACAGTATAATAAATTAAGATAAAGGCGGGAAAAGGAGTAAAATATCAATTACCACTTGTTGAAAAAGATTTTCAACATTTAATAGGAACTGGAATATTTTTTTATTGATATGAAGAAATGAATAGATAAGTGTTGTCCAACAGAAATATAATGCAAGCCACATATGTGATTTTATATTTTATAGTAGTCATATTAAAAAATAAAATGAAACAGGTAAAATTATTTTTTTAATATATTTAAATTTTACTCACTATGCTTTACCCAATATAGCTTATACTGTCAGGGTTCATGATAAAATAATCGAGTGAAAACTTGTGCTTAAAGATATACACAACTGATAAATTGTTGAACACTATGTCTGAGATTAATGATGTACTCTATGTCGGCTAATTGAATTTAAATTCAAAAAAAGGAAAAAATAAAGATATTAATGAATGAATAAATTTTTAATTTAAATTTATGTATTTATCTATCTAACTACAGGAGTCTGGATCCTTTAACATGCTAATTGGTGTTGTAGATCTTTGAACCTATAAACATGAGGCTTTTCGGACCTCAGTATTACTGACATTCCAGAATGCCAGCCCAATAATTCTTTGTTGTGTGGGGCTCTCCTCTGCATTTTAGTATTTTAGCAACCTCTCTTACTTCTACCTACTAGATGCCAGTAGCACACTTTCCTACCTCCTCACCAGTTGGGACAACCAAAAATATCTCTAGACATTGTCAAATGTCTTTTGGGGAGTAAAATTTGCTCCTACTGAGAACAGGTGGGATATTGCATGTGCAGCACGATTCCTTTTTTTTTTTTTTTTTTGCTCATAGATACTTATCTAAATAGGTCTTCCATTTTGTATTCCAGTGATTAACTGAACACATATATCCATCCTTACTAATTAAATTGAATTAATTTAAAACATTTTAGGCAATATAACATATTTCACTGGACTGAAACATGAACCTATGACTCAGTAGCTAAATTAATCCTGTGGCTCAAAGGAATAATCTGCTTTATGTCTGGGCAAACTTGTGTCCTTGAAGACCTAGATCCTGACCCATTTTTTTCTGAAATCTTCCCCCAGTCTTTCCCACACAACTGGGAAACATGCCATGTCTCTTGTTTTGTACCAACCAGGTCTTTTGTTCACGTGTGGTAAACGGTCTAGCTCCTCTGGAAGTTTTCCTTTTCTACTTTCTGTTTTCCCTGAGTAGTAATAAAATTTCCAAACTGCCACAGCAAACCTAAACATTTTGTTTGTATGATTAAATTTCCATGCATGTCTGACTCATTTATTTCCTCTAAAATTGTAAGCTCCTTGAGGTTAAGGACTTTGCTGATTTTCAAAATCTGTCGTGATTAAGGAAACTTGTCAGTAATATAATATTTGCTTGATGGTTGACAATAAAAATTGAACATTTTTGTAAAAACAATAACCTGTTCCTATTAATTTTTATTTTTTTCAGTTTTACCTTGTACTTTGGCCCATTTCTTTGATATCATTTATATACTGGACAGCGGGATGGGAAAAAGTGATGAATACACAAGTCCTACCCTTGCAAATCTCCCAGGGGTTTGCAACCTAGAGGGTGGATTTTGTATTCACGGGAATTTGACAACGTCTTCAGAAATTTTTGATGATCACAATCAGTTGCTACTGACATCTTGTTGATAGATGTGAAAGATGCTGCTAAACATCCTGCAACACATAAGACATCCCCACAACAAGGAATTATCTGGCCCTAATGTCAATAATACTGAGGTTGAGAATCCCCAGGAATAGAAGGGCAAGCCATCAACAGTTAAATTAAAAGCAATGCATGCTATCATAGAGTTAGGTATAGGATTCCACAAAAGCTTAGAAAAGGAAAAAGAATTCAGTGCTTACCTGAGAAGTAGAAAAGGCTCCCCAGAGGAGATAAGCTTAACTGGGTGTGCAGGTTGGAAACCAGCAGCATATTGAGTAAAAGATGAGTCACTGGTTACCCCCAAGAACAAAGTGTAGAAATAGAGCCAAGAACTGGGATGGAGCTCTAGAGAAGCCAATTTTCTAAGGGAAGACTGGGAGGAAGAATGTGCAAAGGGGATGATAGGGAGGACCTAGAAGAGTGGAAAAGAGGGACATTGTTTCTTGGAAGCCAGAGCAGAAGATAACTTCAAGGAAATAATCATTAACAATGTCAAGTACCTCAAAGAAGCTCAGTGAGATAAACCAGAAAAATCTCTTTAACATCGGTAAAGAATCATGGGTAACTTTAATGAGAGAAATCTCAAGTGAAGGGGGTAGGAGACAGATTGTCTTAGGCAGAGAAGTGAGTAGGAGGAGAGAAAAAGTATGGGTTTGTCTTCAGGAAGCATGTTTATGATTATTTATAGAAGAGAAGAATTGAAAACAGTCTAACAGCCTAATAAAAAAGGTATTTAAATTGTTATATCTATATATCAATATCTATCTATCTATCTATCATCTATCTATCTATCTATCTATCTATCTATCTATCTATCTATCTAATGCAATAATAACCACTAACAGATATTTAGTAATTAAGACTATGGAAAAATGGTCACAGTATGTGAAAAAAAAAAAAAACAAGATGCAAACCGTTATGCAGTGTGATACTCAATTTTTTTACAGGGAGAGAAAAACAGGGATCCCTGGGTGGCGCAGCGGTTTGGCGCCTGCCTTTGGCCCAGGGCGTGATCCTGGAGACCCGGGATCGAATCCCACGTCGGGCTCCCGGTGCATGGAGCCTGCTTCTCCCTCTGCCTGTGTCTCTGCCTCTCTCTCTCTCTGTATGTGGCTATCATAAAAAAAAAAAAAAAAAAAAAAAACAGGGAGAGAAAAACAAAACTAAAAAAAAATTCTAAAACCAAAATATTAATAGTTGTCATCTCCGGGTGGTGTATATTATGGGCAATTATTACTTTCTTCTTTGAAGATTTTTATTCTCCAAATGTTCTAAAATGAGCATGTATTCCTTTTAAAGTCAGAGGAAATTTTCTTTTTTAAGAAGCTTGGCTGAGAAAGAAAAGAGAAAGTTCTGGCAGTAACTTGAAGAGGTTGGGGGGGCACACAGGAGTGCGTGCATGTGTGTGTGTGTGTGTGTGTGTGTGTGTGTATTTGAGTTGGAAGCAAAAGGAGCATTTTTGTATGCAGAAGGGAAAGAGCCAGTACACCAAAAGAGGCTGAAGATACAGGAGCAGGGATGATTGATGGAGCATGTCCCTGAGGGAGCGGGAGGGGATGGAATCCAGATCACAGGTGGTGGGATTAGCCTTGGCTAAGTGGAGAGACATTGCTTCAACTGAAAAATGAGGAAAAGAGGTAAGGATGGATGTGGGTGCTGATAAGAATGTAGAGGAGGGGGCAGGAAGTTGAGGGAGTTGCTGTCTGTTGGCCTCTATTTCCTTTGTGAAATAGAAGGTGAGGTCATTTGCTGAGTGGGGTCAAGGGTTTACGGAGAATGATGGGAATTTGGAAGGGCTGCTAAGGGGAAAGAGGGAGGAAGGGGACTTGGGACATAGAGACAGATTATCCAGCTGACTTGAGAGGCCAGCTGAGGCTGGAGACTGAATTTTTAACGAAGGGCACCTACTGTGGTAACTGGCTTTCCCTAGCAGCGCTCTGTAGCATTAATTTAAAAATAAAGGAAGCACATAGTGAGACTGATGAGAGGGTTGCAGATCCCGAGGAAGACACTGAAAAAACACCAGTATTCTGGGTGCTTGAGGTGATAATGAAGTTTATGCTAGAAAAGGACAGAAATAAAGCCAGAAGAAGGCTGAAGGGAATGGAAGTCACAGTGAGGTCTACAAGCTGTAGTAATGGGAGACAGGGAGTGAGAGATCTTGAACAAGGAGAACTTTGAGCTAAGAATGGGGTACTGAGAGGGAAGACTATAGGCATGAAGGAGTGTCAGATGGAAGTGAGAGGTGTAGGTCAGCTGCTGTCTTCAGGACAATCCCAGCTAGTATGGTCACTCACTTGACAGTGAAAATTCAACTTCCAGTTATATGTGGAACACAGAAACTCTCACAAAATTAATTTAAAAAATAAATGTATATTAAGTATGCTCCTTCCTCTTTTTCCTCACCCCCTAGTTGTACACACACACACACACACACACACACACACACAGAGGTACATGTGTATACTTGTAAATATTAAGAAAACAACACAGTTGTTAAATAACAGAGTTGTTAAAATAGACTCCCAACCAAGCAAAAAGAATGATACTGGACCTTGTTTTCAATTCCAGATACTTAATTGCTATATATCATGAACAAACCCCTTTCATATTAGAGAACAACTTTCTCATTCATAAAATGGGTTAAGTTATATCTGTCTTACACGATATCTTGTAAGAACTAGACTAAAATTTAAACTATCCTTCGAGTTTTGAGAACCCCATATACTATAGCTTAATTCACAAATATTTATTGAGCACTGTGTTATATTTGTGTTTGTGACTAGGGTACTTAATGATGGACAAAAGAGACTCACTCTTCTCCTCATAATTTTAGAAGGAAATAGGGGAATTTCAGGGATTATCATGCAAATAATAGGGCACCTTCCTTTGTGATTCTATTTCTTACTCCATCCCAAGACTTCAGTTTTGTCAAGGCCCTCCTACACATAGCGCTGTCTCCTGAGAAGTATCAAGGGAGAAGGATTTTGATTATTTGTGAGCATTATTTGTTAATGTTTCATCTTATGTTTCTTTTGTATCTACTTATTTGAAATCTTGAATGTAAGTTTATGATGTCATTTCCAAGAGATTATTTTCCCATACTTATATATACACACATGCACAGATGTACACAAATGCACACACATATACACATGTATATACACAAATATACACATTCTGGTAGGAAAAATTTGTGCATAATCAAAGCCTAAAGGTGATTAAGTATTCAAAACATTAGCATTATTTTCCCATACTTATATATACACACATACATGCACAGATGTACACAAATGCACATACATATACACATGTATATACACAAATATACACATTCTGGTAGGAAAATTTTGTGCATAATCAAAGCCTAAAGGTGACTAAGTATTCAAAACATTAGCCTATTAACATTAGCATACTGGTGGATAGTATCAATGATGATACATCTGTTCATCTAACAGAATGACTAGCCTTCATGCCCAGAAGTTGAAAGTACATCAATTGCTCTTTGATGAGCTAAGTGAAAAATTATGGGCTATGCCCCTAATAAAGAAAGTGACTTGAGTTTAAATAACAATAAAGAGTACATGGAATAGAAAAAAAGTGTATGTAGCACATTTTTATCGCTATTCAATGGTGAACATTAGCCAATTATACATATGTACATACATATAACCAAGTAAGATTTTTAGACTAATAATTATAAATAACATTTGAAATGTTATTTCAAAATTTGAAATTTGTATATAAGTAGGACTTTCCAAAATTAACAATTTCCTTTATTCATTGTTTGAATACTCTGCAAGTTTAGTAATAATTTTTAATATGTTCTGAATGCATTAGACTAGCATTGTGCTTAGCACTGTGCTAAATATTTTAGGTGGATCAACTCATTTAAATTTGACAAGAGTCTCTTTTAGATACTAGCAATAGATACTACTGTAATTGAAAATTTTTAAGTTCAAAATATGGGACAACCGAGGTTTCAATAAAGTAACTTGCCTATCATTATACAACTAAGTGATAAACCCAAAACCATTTGATTTCAGAATCCATGCACTTCATCATTGCTTCCCATTTCCCTCAAGTAGGGAACATTTTCCCAATTCATCAGATTATATTGATTCTTATTTCTAAATATCTCTTAGGTTCCATCTTCCATCTCTTCAATACTGTGTCTGACCACCCAGCACTGTCAGTCAACTGGATTACTATAGAGTCTCTTACTTGTCTCTGGTAGTCTGACTCACTGGGTTCATTTGTAATTGCTATGGTTGGCCAGTTAGTAAATTAGGTCACATTTGCATCAATTACCCACCTTCTGCTGTCATGATAGTCCCCAACTACATAACTCTGGAACAAGAGCCTGATTCAATGCCCTCTAGTACTTAAGAGTTCAGGAATGAGTCTGTGCTCACTTGAGAACCATCAGCTCCTGCCATGATCTGCCATGACCACCACCACTGCCCAGATTTCGGTTGCCGCATCCCAGGTTCTCACAGCTCTCTAATCATTAAAGTGTCAAATGCCCCTTCATTTCCTTTAGTCTACAATGATTTCTTCTGCCAGAAATGAGAAAATGCCCTCTTTAAAACTCTATGACCCATTTTGTCACAGGAGGCATAAACGAACAGTGCTTATACCTTAAATATCGTACAAAAACAGGTCTTTCACCTTTTAACTGAAAGCCTGGCCTTTTTAACTGAAAGCCTGGCCTGAAAGCCTGAAATAACCATTCAGTGGGGCTAAATGAGGGCAGACTTGTTTGTTCCTCTCCATTCCTCATCTTGTCCCATATTTTCTCTCATAACCCACAAGAATTCCTCTTTTTTCCTTCAACAATCACAAAGCAAACTCATACCAACCAAAGCAAATGTCCAACAGATTTAGGGACAATTGGGTAGGCAGGATGAAGGATCTGTGTCTCACTCAATGGCCTACTGGTCATGACTCATCAGCTCTGCCATCAGTCTTCCCATTTCCATTCAACTAAAATGAAGTATGAGGTCCTCCATGAATGCAAATATAAGCATACTCTTTCACCTTCTAAAACATGTCAATGAGTACTTACTGCCTTCAAAGTGAAGTTAAAACTCCTTAAATATGGTTAACATACACTTTCAAAAGTTTTCTTCTCCTCTCTCATCTATTGCTACCTCCTCCAATTGACCTTACTTCATACCCTATATTCTAGGAAGCATGGTTCAAAATCTCCAGGTATAACTGATGACAGACTTGCCACCTAATAATAATGAGAACTATTTTAGCTTTTACTAAGTTGTGAATAAATTATGAGCAAGTTGTGAACAAATAATTATTATTTATTTTTTTGTTGAAGAATGCAGCAGATAAAAAGTCACACCATTAATGATAGGTATTGCATGTTTATTGACATGTAGTCATTCAAATATAGTAAGTTCAGTGATAATTGAATATAACCATTTGAAATCTTATTCATATTTATTGCACAATTTCTGATTTACTTTATTATTATTTTCATTAGCAATTTTGATACTTTGTGAATAATATGTACATAAATATACATTATAATATTATTTTATATTTTTCAGAGAGATAAAATAACATATTTAACATATTCATTCATGTAAGCCAGGAAGTTATTTTAGTGAAATTTACATGGTCCCTGCTCACTCTATTCAAAATTAAATCTGTTGTACTAAAACCAAATAATACCGGATAGGATCATAAACTGAAATTTTAAGAATTGTCTAATGTCTATATTATATATTTTTTCTTTTTATATCTTCTTTTTTTCATTTTTTCTTTTTATATATTGCAAGATTCTTTTTGCTAATATTAAGGTATAGCTCTATCCCCTTTTGGGTTTTATTTTACATCTTTTATATTTTGTATAAAGATTTTATTTATTTATTCATGAGAGACACAGAGAGAGAGTCAGAGAGATAAGCAGAGGGAGAAGCAGGCTCCATGCAGGGAGCTGGATGTGGGACTCAATCTCTGGACCCTAGGATCAGGCCCTGAGCCAAAGGCAGATGCTCAACCACTGAGCTACCCAGGCATCCTACCCCTTTTGGATTGTAAGACGAAATCTATTGATCTGTATCCATGGAAGTAGAAATGGATAAATACAGATCAATAAACATTTTAAATGCAGTGAAGTGTAACAAATAGACAATCTCAGAGAAGACAGAATTACTGAAGATGGGTTGTAAGAAGAAACCTGGGAAAAATTCTTACCACAGGCAATATGATCATCGTACCAATTTAAATACTAGTTTGTTATTTCAAGCTACACCTGGAAAGGCTTTTTATAAACCATCAGAATATTAACAAAATGCTATCCTGATTCAGTATTTTTAATTGAGAGTTTTAACAAAAGTGCAATTAATATTGCCCTATTATTACCCCACATTATTTGTTTAAATAATTAATTGCAAACAACATCTATTATTGCTGATAAACTCTGGTATATCGATGGCAACCACTGTAACTATAATTAACATTACATAATGCTCAATGTATGCCAAGCAACATTATAAAATGGGTATATTAATATACCAATTCAACACTTACGAGAATCTTATGACATGGGTGATACTATCATCTTCATTCTAGAGAATTTAATAAATTTTTCCAAAATGACACAACAAACAAGTGACAGAGCTGGAGTTCAAATCCAAGCCATCTAGTTCTAGATTCCATACTCCTTAACCACTATGCTCTTTCAGAAACTATAAAATATTTTGAAGAAAATCAGAGACCTAAAGGATATCCCATTGTAATAAGAAACACATTTTTCCATTTGATGAGCACAACTAAAATCAGGTAGCTGAAGTTAATCTAAGTTGACACTAAAACAATGCAAGTTGTATAGCAAAACTGAAGAGTTTGATATGCCCAGTCAGTGGAGAATAGCCTTTAGAAATAATTGTGAGAAGTGAGACTAATAAAGGAAAATTTGTCTCTTGGTAGAGGTCGACAATTTATGGCAGCAAGTGAGGCCACTCAGCAAAATCTGCACACCTTTTGTTACTGTGGGCTAAGTTATTAATTAAAACAGTGTTGTAAGGTTAACAGTATTGTGATAAGCATGATATGTGAGCTGATAGCAGATACTGACCCCTGAGGGTTAAGACCAGGAATATTTTAGAAACCAGTGGTTAAAAGATACAAGAGACACCACAATAGATTTACAAACTTTATCTTGTTATACTGATAACTATGCAGGGCCTTAATACAAGAAGGTTTATTAATATAAAATCTTAGTAAAACACTAAAAATATACGTAAGAAAAATAATGTGTATAACTCTGGCAAAGGAGCTAAACAAGCATGGAATCTGAGAAGCACTGTATTTGATGGTTGCTGAAGTAGACAAACATTGTTGAACAACTTTGAGACTGTGACAGCAGTCATGAGACCAGAGATAAGTCTGTTATCTTGCTAATAGAGAGTCAATTTTAATTTAAAAAAATAGTCATCTGACACACATTATTATTTCATTTTATAAAGGTGCTCTGAGAGGTTATGTAAATTTCCCCTAATATTCACATTTATAAAATGATAGGGTTGGACTACAAACCTACAAACCTTTCACTCTGAGTCTCATGCTCTCTCTAATAACTTTAGTTTGCTTAGGAAGGTGCATGAATATTAAGTTCTCCATCCTAAATAAAATGTAGGTTATTCTGGAATGATCATTTTGAAATATGAATCTGTTTTTATCAGCCCCACTAAATGTCCAATCTCTAGGCCGAAACTCTTGGGAGTTTAAAACTATTCATTGGCTTGCCATTGTTTTTAGGATTAAGAATCAGCCTCTTTAGATAGGATGCAAATTCTGTGTAATCTCACTCTATATGCTCCTGTAGACTCCTCTCATTATAAATATCCATGCTGACCTGCACCTGTTCCATGGTACCTTCCAGGTGCCCTACCACCAGATGTACTCTAAACATGCTGTTCCCTCCACATGGAACATTATTCTTCCTCTGTCAACTTAAATCCTTCTCATTCTTTATCTTTTGGTTTGAATATCCCTTCCTTGGAGAAGCTTTACTTACCCTCTATAAGAGAGTCAAGTAAAGCTTACTCCTCTATATTTATTTGTGCAGAACTGATGACTATTTGGCCCTCTCACTAGACTATAAACTCCACAGGGGAATGACTGTATCCATTTTGTTTATCATTGTATCTTCTGGTTTCTAACATGATGCTCAACATCTAATAGATTCTTAATATAGTGATTGAGTGAGCAGATTAATTAATTCATTAAATTCCACCAAAGTCAAGAAATAATTACCGAAGTGTTTAAATTACAATGCCTTTTTGTGATATTTATTTTTTTAGGTTTGAGGAAATATTTACAAAGTCTTCCTTCCAAAAATTAAAGTGTTTTGAGGTGTATTTTACTACGTTTATTAGCAAATGTATCCTAGGATTATTGTTAAAGGTCTGGATGTGAGGAAACAGCAATATTCAATTCCAACTTATAGAGACGAGTGTTTATTTAAGATGTTTTCTTATATGCTACAAGTTGAGCTGTGTGCTTCCTCAAACACTTGTCTATTTTAAGAGGAAAGTTTTCTGTATTGAGAGGATGCTTGTGGTTAAATGCCAGAAGGAATACAGGTTAAACAATATTCTTTCTCTTCTTTTTTTTTTTTTTTTTTTTTTTTTGTTAGCCAAACATTTTAGCAGGGAGCTATCAGTAACTGGCTTCTAGTTTGATGACAAAAAAACAAACCAAACCAAAACAAAACAAACTGGAATATCTTGCCTTTGACACATGCATGCTTTGGGAGACAGGGTGAAATGGACATAAAATCACACATTTTCTAAAACATGACAATTGGTAATTTGCATACAAGCAATTGGATTTGGAGACTGGTAGTGAAATATGGTGATCTCCTAATGTTGAGTTTGGTAAGATATTTTCTTGGGTTGAGAGATAAAGGTATAAAACTTAAATGCTTGATCCTATAGGAGTTCTCACCCTACTTACTTGATTCACCTTGTTATATGTTTAAACACATGGGTTTTTAAAAAATCCATTCAGGACATAAAACTGGTTTATTAATTAGAAAACCTAAAAGTTGTAATTAGTGAGATATTATTATTATTATTATTATTATTATTATTATTTTAGTGGGATATTATTAAGGCCACTTACTGCATTTTTTTAGAGCTGTGTTTCATAACAACTTTTAAAATTAAGGACTTCTTTAATGAAAGCTACAGACTCTATCTCCAGAAAATTCACAGATGCCTGTCCTTATACAACTTTGCACACAATTTCAGAGCAGAGGCTTTATATCCACTAGAATTCTTCCAGAGAACCTAGGCTAAGAACACTTATTCAAGATAAACCCATCTAATTTATGTGTCTTAAATAGCAATGATTTATATTGCTTGTCATCCCTCTCATTATGATTTGTTTTATATCTGGACTCTAATTATCAAAGGGGAGGAATAAAGGAAATGCTCGAGAGATTCATCATAGTCAAAAGAAACCCCTATTTTTCTCCCTTTATCTTCAGGCTATTATTTCTAGACCAGCGCTCTATTGTTCATGCTGCACTGTTCATTGGCTATCAACCAGACAGAGGGTGCTAGTCTAGGCCATTGCACAATTTGATTTTCCTCTGGGCTGTTATGTAATTAAAATAATTTCAATCTATTCTCTTGAAATTTTTTTTTCTACAGGCAATTGTGAAAATGTAGAAGCTAAAAAGCAAACGAACAAAAATATAACTTGTTTTCTTTACTTTTTTATTGTGAAAGAAATTACTCATTATGGACTAGCTATTTATTTAATTTCAAAATTCAAATGTGGTTTCTTTTGTATTCTGTAGTAGAGTAAAATCCCCACTGATTTAAACCAGTCATTTTCTAAGGGCACTCCAAAGTAGTTGGATCTTAAACATTTCTAAAGGAACCACAGATATAAATGCAAAGTGCAACCAAATTAGTAATTTATTTTCCCCCAAAACTCTTGTATCTATAAATGCATCAGAAGCAATTTACATATCTGAATATGTGTAGTAACTTTTACCAATATTCTATCTAATTGAGGGACAATACTGTTAAATAGGTTCAGTTTTATAGTATTAAAAGACATCTCTAAGCCTCAATCCAGATTGACGGTTTAACCACACACTGCACACGTATATAAGTGCTGGTTGCACTTGACAACAGTTCCCTCTGATTCTGCTGGTGATGCTTTACCTGGAAACTTTGTAGTGGTCAGCAACCAACAGCTCTGCCTTTGTGACTCATATTGTTGTTTATAGATTCCTCATGACTTGAAAATGAGGATAATATTTGACATATAAAATTTTACCTTTCCTTTGTACCTTTTTGTATATTGTTTGATGGCATGAAAAATATGCTAAGCAAAGACTCTTGTTTGGAATGAGAAGAACCTGAGAAGAAGGGAGTGAGACTGACCTGGCCTCACTGGAAGCAACCAGTGAGTACGTGGGAGCAATAATTTATCTACCTGGAGCCTGACCTCTGCTACAAGGGGCCACCACTAGGACCTGGAAGGTTAGTATAGAAATAGTGAGTGCTTTCTTGTTGTTGTTGAGCATAGATTTGTTATTCCAGCTTCTCCTGGACTGGATGCCACTCTCACACACTAGAATTCAGAAATCCTGCCCATTGCTATGGGAGAAGGGGAATAATAAACAGTCTTAACATTTCTGTTAAAGGTACTCTCATTCTTACCCAATTTTTACTTTAAAAAGGAGGGCTGTGCTCTTCAACTCTTATGATCACCCTTTTTTTAGTCACAAGAAATACAAATATTTTAGCAGGTTCTTATGTATAGAAACATTATATATATAAACAGATATAAAAATATATCTTTCCAAATTATATAAGTGTACCACCACATCAGTGTATTATATGTGTCAAGAGAATATGCACAAAAGGAGAAATGAAGAACAGTGAGATAAAAGTGAAGTAAAGATTATTTGTAAATAAATTTTATCTTGTGAGTTAACAGGATAGAAACCTTTTGCACTATGGTAAAAATAGTGTTATTTTTTAACAACTTTACTGAGATATAATTCACATATCATATGGATGAGTCACTTCAAGTGTACAATCCTATGCTTTTTAATATATTCACACAGCTATACAACCATCAACACAGTCAATTTTAGAATATTTTCATCACCCTCAAAAGAAACTCTATACCCATCTGCAGTAACTCCCCACTGCCCTACCCCTAATCTAGGGAACTGTGAATCTACTTTCTGTCTCCATAAAAGAAAATTTGTCTATCTTGGACATTTTACATAAATGGAATTGTATGATACATGGTCTTTTGTGACTGTCCTCTTTCACTTAGTATAATTTTTTCAAGGATTCATCCATACTGTAGCATCAGCATTTCATTACTCTTTTCTTTAGAATATGTAATACAGTATTATTAACTATAGTCATCATGCTGTACATTGCATCTCTAGGACTTACTGAAAGCTTGTACTTTTTTTTTTAAAGATTTATGTATTTATTTTTTAGAAAGGGGGTTGGGGCAGAGGGAGAGGCAGAGAATCTCAAGAAGACTCTGCTGATGGAAGGTGGGGTGTATCTTGACCCTGAGATCATGACCTGAGCAGAAATCAAGTCTGACCCTTAACACCTGAGCCACCCAGGCAGGTGCTCTGAAAGTTTGTACCTTTTGACCACCTGGAGGTGTTTCCCCCCATGAACCAGAAAGTGTTCTCTGTAGCCCTGTGGTGTGGTTTGCTGAGATCTTGGTGGAGAAGGACTATGTGCTAGTGTTGCAAGCCACATGCCGTTGTCATCCCTGGGGAAGTCACCTTGGGGTAGTACTGGGGGGCGACCTGAGCTGTTGTGACCGGGCAGAGCTTGGTGTCTTGGCCAGAGGTACTAGTACATCCAGCACAAGGAAGGCGGAACCTACTTCCTCACCACCTGGTAGATGCTATGTGGACTGGAAATCTTAAGTGTATCATTTGTTCCAGGCTCAGCCTGGACTTGGATGAGGATGCAACCAAGACTTCACCTACTTGGTACCTCTGCTGGGCTAGACAGAGTAAGGAGTGTTGGAGGAGGCAGAAGTTTGTATTTCTTCAGTAATAAAACTTGTGAAGGATAAAATTAGAGTACAAGACAACAAAACATTACAGGTGCGGTGTACCCTGTGCTTCAGTGTTGGGAAGGGGAGCTTGTGCAGATGGCATTGTTGGTGTTGGAGGGCTGGAAGTTGGTTGGGGCAGCTGCTCAGCAGCAGCTCTTCCTACAGTTACAGGAGTGAGGTCCAAGCTGAGTGCCTCTCTGTGGTTTCCAAGGAGCTGTAGAACCCCATAGGGCATAACTAGTGAGCCCAGCGAGAAAGCCAGGATTTTGCAAGAATGGGGCTAAAGGATAGGATGAACACAGTGTTGACAGCTGGAAAAACATTTTACCTTTTCCCAAGATGCAACTGCCATGTCGAAGAAGCTTGGCTGTGAAAGGAAACCTGTTTTATAATTTCTCTAGAAATGTGGTTGTGAATTCTTTTTGCATCAGAGGTAGGTGGTGAGAGACGGAACCAGCTGTGGGAAGCTGGAACCAGCTCCTCCACCCACAGGAGGCATGCAAGCCTGGTGGGCATCTGGGTGGGGGCCTCTGCTGGAGTTTTCCAAGGGCCGCTCAGGCCTGTGCCAGGGCACCTCAGACCAACCTCAAAGATCATTAAAGAGCAGCGCTTTGGGCTACGTAAATAGTGTGTAATGATTCCCGGGCCTCACTGCTAGGAGGTGACCGCAGCACCACGGCCCAGGTCTAGGTGGTTGCTTGTTACGGGTTCCCTCACTAGGGAGTCTGCTCTGCCTGCCAGGTGCACTCAACCATTTTTCAGCATCTATGAAGCTGAAGACATAAGCAGCTTATGCTTTTTCATTACTTCCAGGGTCTCTGAAAATGGTCTAATTGTGAGAGATAATTCCAAATCCACCGTCGGGACTACTGTTGGCCCAAGGTCTAGCAAAAATATCCTTTTATGTTTATTTTCAGCCTCAGAAATCCCTCAAATGTAACAAATATGACTCTGATGAGAAGGGTCAGTAGACTCCTACAGAAGAGGCACCTTCTTCCTGGGTCTCTGCGTTGGGGCCTAGGCCTTCTGGTGAGCCAGGATCCTCATGCTTGACTCTGGCCTGGAACAATGGTCGAGGCTTTTGATTTGTATTTCCCAGGCTAAAGATTTTTATATCTCTACTTTGCCAATGTGGATTACCTATCCATTGTTTTTATCTTTTAGAAATGCCTACAAGTACTGCCTCATTTCGCCTTGGTCTGTTTAATCATTTAAAGGGAAGTAGAAGTTTTGCCTCCTCTGTCTTAGGGACTTATGGAGGAGCTGGTGTCTTTGTCTTGTCTGGCATCGAGTTCCACATGGGAGGCCTGACCACTTGGTCAGGACCTGAAATGACAGGTCACACTGAAATTGGATGTTTACAATGCAGCACAGATGTCTCTTTCTGGCACTTTACTTTTCTTTGTGTAACTATGCAGTTCTCCCTGATATTTCTGAGATATGTGAGACTTCATACACAACCTGCATGGGCCCTGCCCATGGGACATGGCATTGGAGCTACTAGGATTCCTTCAAAAAACTTCTATTTGCACTTTGAGAACAGACCCTTCTCAGCTGGTGGTAGGGACTCTGAGTCAAGGGGACCTGGCTCAGCAGGAACAGCTTTTTGCTTCTTGACCTGCAGCTTCCCAGGGTAGCTGTGCTCCTTTGACCACCAGGACTGCTAACAAACCTACCTGTTTGTTAGCAGGTTTGTTAGCAGAGATGCTGACACCTCTAGTTTCAAATGCTTCTGAGACCTCTGTCTGTGCTCTTTTTTTCCTTTGCCAATAATCTGATTTCTATATTATTATGACTAGTGCTGTTGTGAACATTCATGTTTTAAATTTTTGTGAGACATACATTTTATTTCTCTTAGGTATATACATATTATTGAAATTGCTAGGTCATGTGTTAGCTCATTGTTTAACTTTTGGAGAAACCACCAAACTCTTGGCCAAAGTGGCTACGTCATAGTACCTTTTCACCAAGTGTGTGAAAATTCCAATTTCTCTACATTCTCACCAACAGTTGCTATTATGTATCTTTTTTATTATAAACCCAATGTAGTTGGTGTGAAGTTATTACTCATTGTGCTTTTGATTTGCAAATCCCTGATAGCTAATGATGTTGAATACCTTTTCATGTGCTTATTGGCCGTTTGTATATCTCTTTTAGAGAAATGTTTATTTAGAAAATTTACTGGGATGCCTGAGTGACTCAGTTGGCTAAGCGTCTGCTTTTGACTCAGGTCTTGATCTGGGGGTCCTGGGATGGAATAGCGTTGGCCTCCCTGCTCAGCAGGTATACTTCTTTTCCCTCTTCCTCTGCTCTTCTTGCCTTGTGCTTGCTCTGTGTCTTTCTCAAATAAATAAAATTTAGAAAAAAAAAAGAAAATTTACTTAATTTTTGAATTGGGTTGTTTTTGTTGTTGTTGTTGAGGCATATCTTTATATATGCTGGGTACAAATCTCTTATCAGGTATATGGTTTGCAAATATTTTCTCTGATTTTTGGATTATCTGTTTACTTGATGGAGTCCTTTTGAAGCAAAGTTTTTTACCTCTAATTATATCTTAATTTATTTACTTTGAGGATCACTTTTTCTTTTGGTCTTACATCTAACAAGATTTACTCCTGTATTTCTTAAAATAATTTTACAATTTTAGCTTTTATATTTGGTTCTATGATCCCTTTGGAGTTAATTTTTGTCTATGGTATGAGAAAAGAAGTTCGATTTCATTCTTTTGCATGTGGATATGTGGTTGAATCTATTTGGTGAAGGACTATTCTATCTCCATTGGATTCTCCTGGTACCTTTGGTGAAAATCAATTGACCATAAATATAAGGATTTATTTCTGGATCTTCAATTCAATTCCATTGATTTATATGTCTATCCTTATGCCAGGACCATACTGTCTTGATTATTGTAGCTGTCTATTAAGGTGTGAAATTAGACTCCCCTTCTATGTTAGGATATTTTACAGAGTTTATGCTATGTGACCTTTGATGCAGGGACTGGTGTAAATGCTAGTGTCATCCCCATGTATCAAGTATTGTATAGTTTATTTAACTTTTGTATTTTTATTTAAAAACTATATATCAGTAGAAGCTCTACTATTTTCTCTTGTGCCCCACCAGATTGGCGTGTACGCCTTACTTTGGAGACCACTGCTTGCAGGCACCATATTTGTGCTCTATTCCTCACTGTCCCGCTGTTTAGCCAAGTGCTATCAACTAATGTCTCACCCTTACTTTAAGGTCCTAAGATAATACTGAATTACTTGTACATACCCAGTAACATATCCAGAAGAGTAGACTTTCTCTGAAACTTCATTTCAATCACCGTATTCTAACTTTGACTTTAATATGATAAAATAATTATTACAATACATTGGTCAGTTAAAACAAAATAAGAGGATATCTTAATCACCTAAAGTTGTTGAAGAATTTACCAGAGAGTCTTGTGACACACTGTGAAGAGAAACAAGAAATTTCAATTACATTTAAAAATTGTGTTGACTTACCAGCTCAATCAAATAAATTAGAGTCAGATTTTTGTCTCAAATCTAGAATCAGTTATACATTTTTTTCTCCTACTTTATATTTAATTACTTTTTCAAAAATAAGTTTTTAATTTTAATTACAGTATAGTTAACATAGTGTTATATTAGTTTCAGAAGTACAATATAGTGATTCAGTAATTCTATACATTACTCAGTGCTCATTGCCATGAGAGTACTCCTAATGTCCTTCACCTATTTCACCCATCCCCCCACCTACCCCATCTGGTAACCATCAGTTTATTCCCTTTGTTGAGTGTTGTTTTTTGGTTTGTCTCTCTCTTTTTAGAAGCAGTCATATTTCTATGATATAATATATACATTCTTCAAACTCAAAATTAAGTGAGTGAACTCCTGTTTGTTCCAGGCTCTGAGTTTGGGTCTGGGATGATAACAGTGCAATGGACATTTCTATTCATAATTAGCTTGGAACTAATAGTCTCTCATTGTCCAAGTCTGAGTTAATGCCAGTTATTGTTTACTTTACATACACAAATGCACAGCACCTTAGCCTATTTAATTAAAATATTGATATTACAATAAAACATTTCAAAATAACTTGTAAAATAAAATTAAAGTATATGCTTATTGGGCAATTTGGAAAATAAAGTCAGTCAAAATAAGAACATAGCAATCAACAAAGCAATCATAGTTCAGTATTTAGAATTAATTACTGTTAATTGTCTTTTTCTCTTTAGATTTTTCCTAAACTTTGCACTCTTAAATTTGTTCTCTCTGTGTCCCAAACCCTCATTTTAAGTTCCCAGTTTACATCCTTCTGCTCTCACTTTTGTCCCTTGATTATCATTGTTTTTTTCATTGAATTAATTTAATATATTGAAAATTTAAAGACAAAATATACTTAATTGTACATATTATTGTATTAGTGCAAGTCGATACAAATTAATGTATATTTTATGAGTATATATTGATCTCAAAGTAAAGTAGCATATTTTTTGAAGATTTATTTATTTATTTTAGAGAGAAAGCAAGCATGAGTGGGGGGAGGGACAGATGGAGTGAAAGGAGAAAATCACAAGCAGACTCCCCACTGAGCCTAGAGCCTGACATGGGGCTCTATCTCAGGATCCTGAGATCATGACCTGAGCTGAAATCAAGTTGGCTGTCCAATTAACTTAGCCACCCAAGCACCCCTAAATTAGCATATTTAAACTTAATAAAAATATTTTTCATATTTATTTTTATTATTTTTCTCATCTACTTTTACTTTTTGTTTTTCTTTCACTCATTCTATTTGTATTTTCCAATGAATCATTATTTCCTCCATGTAAAAACTTAGTCCTTTCAATAAAACCATTGTATGTTGCAGTAATATTGGTGTTTTATATGTGCCAACTTATTAAACTTTAAAATTTTATTTTAGATATTTTTATACACAGAGAAAATAATAAAGATTCTAAAAATGAACATCCATAACATCCATCTTAAATAAATATATATTATATGTAATATAATATATAAAAACAATATATTATTTTTAATTACATATTATAATATATAAATAATGTATATTTTATATAGAAAATAATTATATATAATTACATAAAATTTATATTATATGGTATATGTCACATTATTATATAATATTACAATATTGTTATACAATGTAAGAAATACAATATACAATTGAAGGTACCCGTATATCTCTCTCCTATTTCATCTCTTCTATTCCTATGAATTTGCTAATTTTTACGTGCCTTTCTTTATATTTTTACTTCATTCATATACATATTTAAACAATATATGATACTCGCATATTTTTAAACTTAAATAATTGACTCCATATACATTCTTTGCTTGCTTTTTCACTTACCATTTTTACTATAGGGTTATTGTTCATTTTCACGTTTACCAAATGTTAATGGATTGTTCTTTGAAGTGGTTTTAACATTTTGTCCTCCTACAAGTCTATGAGTTTCTCTTACTCTGTATTTTCACTAATGCTTGGTATTATCAGACTTCAAATTTTGGTCAATATGATAAGTATAAAATGGCATCGATTCTTGGTTTTAGTTTGCATTTTTTTTTTTATTATCACTAAGGTTTCTGTTCATGTATTTGTTGTCTTAATGAAATGTTTCGTTATCTGGGAATTCCCTGTTCATACTTCTTGTCCATTTTTCTGTCCCCATTTATTTTTAGGAGTTATATATGTAATACAGACATTACAATTACTTTATGCAATAAATATTTGCTAATATTTTGCCCCTAGTTTACCTTGTCTTCTCTTCTGGGCTGAGTGATCTTGACCCAGGCCAAGGTTTGAGTAGCACATGGCTTTGAGTTGTTATGAACTTGTGCTAAAAACTAAAATGATACCTACTTTCTGTGCTTGGGTCTGTAAAAGTCAGTGCTTGGGATGAGGAGGGACCCTGGGCCCTCCTCCCACAGCCCAGTTTTTAGGCCTCAGTGAAGGGAGAGCAGGCCCCAGTTTCAGGGCCTAGTGGATGCTCAGGGTACACTCTAACTTAATCAGTCTCTTCTATTTTCCACAGAGGCTTGTATTTTATTGGCCCATGGTATATAAAAATATTTTAATTCCTTTCCTTCCCCAATTTAGAATGATATTCTCCACATCTTTCAATTGTTATTTGGCTATAGTAGTAGATAAGTATCAAAATTCATTGTTCCCATTACATATTACCAGTTTTCCCAGCATCACATATTGAAATTCCTTAACTGCTACTCTGTAGGTCATCTTTGTTCTATATGGAGTTTCTATGTAGCCATGGGTCTCCTTCTGGGCTCTCTATTCTACTAATGTATTCTACTCTATTCAATAATCTATTGATACTTTATTGTATTAAATGATTCAACTTTTAGTATGTATAGCTATTTGGTTGGGCCTATCTCTCCAAATTATTCTTTATGTTCAAAATTCACATGGCTATTCTCTGCCTTTTATCTCCTATACAAAATTTAGAATCAGCTGAAACATTCCAGAAATAATTTCTGAAGAACTGCCTTTATGCTATTATCCTCATAGAGTGTAGTGTATCTTTTCATCTCTCACTTTGCATTTCTAAGTATAATGTGGTTAGTGTATATGATCTGTGGCATTCTTCCTTTTTTCCATTAAAATATAACAAAAAATTACCATTTAATCATTTTTTGAGTGTATAGTCAGTGACATTAAGAATATTTACATTGTTGTGCACTCATCACCACCATCTGTCTCCAGAATTTTTTCATCTTTTCAAATTAGGCCTTTACCCTTTGCATAATAGCTGTTTCCCCCTGTTCCCAGCCCCTGGCAGCCACCATCCTGTCTTGATGAATTTAGTTACTCCAGATATGTCGTATAAGTGGAATCACATAGTATTTGTCCTTTGTGAGGGTTTATTTCACTTAACATAATGCCTTTAAGGTTCATCCATGTTGTTGCACATGTCAGAGTTTCTTTTTAAGACCAAATAATATTCTGTTATAAACACTAATTTTAAAAACCTTGTTGACATTTGCTTTATTGTATGTTTAGTTTGTAATTGTTACATATGTCCTTGAAAGAATATATTTTATTGGTTGTAAATTCAATATATCTCCAAGCTACAGAATTGTGTTATTCAAGTCTTCTGTAACCTGGGTCGTTTTGTGGAAAGTTTGTTATGACTTCCTTCCATTATGTGAATTTTCCATTTTTTCTTTATATTCCTTCCAATTTATGCTCTTGACATTTTGAACTTATGTTGCTAGGTTTAAATTTGTTGTTGTTAATCAAACATTCATACTATTTTGTATGTACCCTTTTTTGTCTCTAGTATTTTTCCCCTAAAGTTTGTCTGTTTTTTCAACGTTGCTGCAGAAGGTTTTTCCTCTTCTTCCTTCTTCTTTTTTCTTTTTTTGTTAGTTAGTATTTTTTGTATGTCTTCATATAACCTTTTAATCTAACCTGACTCTGCCAAAGAATATAGCCTTTCTATCCTTTAAGTTCACTTTGACTGTCTCCATTTTTTAACTGGTTAATTGAGTACCTCCCATTAGCTGTGTTTAGTAATATGTAGGGATTTGTTTCTAGCATCTCATTTTGTGAATTATAGTTGGTTAGCTTTTTCAGTATTCCATTTTTTCTCCATCATTTTTCTCCTTTTATTTTAGGTTGATTGCTTCCTGGTTTTGCTTTTTTTTTTTTTTTATCAATATGACTTATTTTCATAAATTTAAATTGTCATTTTTTTCTTTTTAAAAAATATCATTTAAATTCCAGTTAGTTAACATATGGTGTAATATCAGTTTCAGGTATACAATATAGTGATTCAACACTTCCACACAACACCCAGTGTTCATCACAACAAAGGTACTCCTTAAATTCATTGTCTGTTTTACGCATTCCCCTACCTACCTCCCCTCTAGTTTATTCTCTAGAGTTAAGAGTCAGTTTCTTGGTTTGCTTCCTTCTCTCCCCCCCCCCCCTTTGGTCATTTATTTTTTTTCTTAAATTGCACATATGTATGAAATTTTATGGTATTTTTTCCTCTGAGACTTATTTCGTTTAGCATAATACTCTCTAGCTCCATCCATGTTGTTACAAAGGGCAAGCTTTTATTTTGTCATGACTGAATAGTATATATATATGCATACCACAACTTCTTTATCAATTTATTAGTTGATGGACACTTGGGCTGTTTTCATGATTTGGCTGTTGTAGATAATGCTACTACAAACATTCGAGTACATGTATCCCTTTGAATTCATATTTTTGTATTCTTTGGGTAAATACCTAGTAGTGGGGTTGCTGGATTATAGGGTAGCTCTATTTTTCACTTTTTGAGATACCTTCATACTGTTTTCCAGAGTGGCTGTACCAGTTTGTATTCCCAACAGCAGTGCAGAAGGGTTTTGCTTTCTCTTTTTCAAAACTTTTCGTTCAGTTTAAAGTTATGCACATCATTTTTAATAACTAATTTTAAGTTATTAACATGCATATTTAGTTTTAAAAAGTCTAAAGTTAACCAGTATTTATACACCGATCCTGAATAATACAAAGACTTTACAACATGTAAACTTCCACCAGCCCTTGCTTAGCATTTTATAAGATAAGCTCCTGGGATATCTATGATTCTAATTTTCTGAAAAAACAAGACTTCTGAAGTTCAGAACACTGTGAACCAAAGAAGAAAATTCAATTTTCACATAATGCCAAAAAAGAAGGAACATATATTTTTTAAAGAAATGGCCTTGGAAATGGAATTTTAACTTTTAAAAATAATATTATTTTCCCATGATCTTTTTTTCTTTTAGGTCATATTTTTTATTAAACTAGTTCAAATAATTCCAATTTATTTCAATGATTATTTCAAAGATTAAACACTATAAATTTTTATTTTTGTATTTGCTCTTGCTGAAATTGCATAATGATATTGATTAGAACACATAATTAGCAGCCACCCACATGTCTGGAAGCAAATGTAACCATCCAGAACAAAGTGAAAACACAGAAGCCATAAAATAGGTCCCTAAGCAATGGCAATAAGAAATCAAAACAAAACCAGACAGAAACATAACCAAAAATCACTGCTGTTACAAAAAAAAATAGAGCCTTGAAGTTGCCTCTGCCTAGGGGCTTTATTACCTCATAATCTCCATTAGCAAGCTACCCCGAAATAAATATTTTACTCTAAGGAAGAACATTGTACTTGTCATATAGAGAACTTCAAGGCTTTTCCTACCCACTTTCAAATAGATAGCAATGCCTTCCCCCCCATGATTAGAAAGGCCTGGGCCTTAATAACATTGATGTCTTATTAGGCATCACTGAAAAATTTATAAAATAGGTGCATAATAACTCCTTTGTGAAAGTAATTTACAATTTTTATCAGTCAGAGGAGACCGATGATGTTTGGGTATAGTGGCCTTAGACCACTCACTTCATATAAGAAAAGGTTGTCTTACACATTTCAGTTACCGGAGAGAATTTTCCGGAATGACAGTCTGACAAAGTAACCAATCAAAACCAAATCCCCAATTAAATCACCTGAAAAAAAGAAAAACTAATGTATGTTAAGAAACAGACTCAATATAATGTATTTAAAAGATATTTTAATCAAAAATTCTTTTTTTGGAATTCCTGGGTGGCTCAGTGGTTTACACCTGCCTTAGGCCTTGGGCGTGATCTTGGAGTCCTGGGATTGAGTCCCACATCAGGCTCCCTGCATGGAGCCTGCTCTTCCCTCTGCCTGTGTCTCTGCCTCTCTCTCTCTCTCTCTGTCTCTCATGAATAAATAAATAAAATCTTTTAAAAAAATGCTTTTTTGGGGTGAGAGTATATTATTCACTAAATGGGCATGACACATTTTCTTTCAATGGGGATCAACAGATGAAAGTTTAACTGGATATCCATCTAATTTTTATTAACAATAGGTTTGTACTCTTCAAAGTTTTATTTTTCTGACAATGCAACAGAAACATGTATTTTATACTTGCTTAGAACTATAGAAAATAACTACAGACAAAACTCTCTCTCCTTAAAATTGCTAATAGAAATAAAAGTGTTGGTGAAGCACTTCAGTCAATTCCAGCTACAATAGAAAAATACTATCACAGTTTTCAACATTAAACAGGAAGCTTTTTATTGTTGAGGAGTAGTATCTATCTGAAATAAAAGTGACTTACCATTTTGTGATACTTTGGTGCCGAATATGTAACATAATAATAGGTACCTTACTGGATTATCAAGATTCCCCCTATACATTAAAAACCATACTTCATTTGTAAAGTGTATAATTGTAGCCAACTCTTTTGAAAGTGAATAAACATTTCTCTCCTCTTTACTCCTTTTTTTGGTAGAGATTCAAAAATATTCGACCTATGTCTGCTCTTAGGTCCAAGTTTTGACTGTTTATAAAAACACTTACTGTTTTTTTTAATTAAAGTTTTAATATGGGTGGTATGTAGAAAGTTTGGAAACCTCATAAAAGCATAAAGGAAAAATAATCCTGAAATTACTCATTTCCTTCATGATCTCTTGGCTCCAAAACTAAATAATTTCAGAGTATTGTCCTTTGCTAACTGTTTTGTCTGGTCTCTATTTTCTTATATTTTTCACTCATCATTTCTTGTTTTTTCTGTTACAATTGCTTATAATATGCTTTCTTGTTTTATCTTACCCTTATAGTGAGATCTTAAGGATAACTATGTATCTCTTTGCTATTTTTTTACTCAACTTATATTTATTAACATCTGTTCTATGTCAAACACTGCATGGGAATATATGAATCAATGGGTCCCCAGTTCAAAAAGCTTTCAATGTTACACATTAGAAGATAATTTCTCTCTCACACATACAACAAATCTAGAGCTTTACCCCACTCTTTACCTGGCTGATTCAACTTATCCTTCACATCTCAAATTAAACATCACGGTCTTAGATGGAAGTTCGCTCACCTTCTAGATCAGATTTTTCTTTATATTATTTCATGGCACTTTTCATTTATCCTATACAGCACTCATTGTATTTTTAATTGCATTATACTTAGAAATATTTAGTATCTTTATCCTTACTAGACAATAAACATAAAAAAAAGGTTCAACATACTAGCAAAGTGCATGGCACAGAGTATGAGCCCAATAAGTGGTTATGGCATGCAGTAACTCTAATAATGTAAAAGATGATGTCAGGGAAAAGGAGAGAGAAAAACAATGTGATGGGAATATAATGGAAAGGGAAAGCACATTTAATATGCTTTTAATATGCATTTAATATGCAGGAGTTTTCAGAAGTTCTACAGAAAATTTAAAATTTTCCTTAGAGGATGTACATGACTGCTGAATGTGCAGCTTCATAGACCTAGAGAGATGATACAGAAAAGATAGATGGATGGAACACAAATGGTCAGGTCTACAGTGTCCATAGACACAGTAGATACTGTGCTCAGAACCCATGATACTTTAAGGGGCCCACAGAATGTTTTAAATTTTAATTTTTTAATCAAAAGAGAAAATGAATATCACAGTAAGAGATAATAATCCAATGTATGCCAATGTAAGTGTAGAATGTAATTTTTAATATTTTTTGTGGAGGAAGGGACCAAAAAAGGCAGTAGTGCCCAGGGCTCATGATAATCAGAATGTAGCACTGGGGACAATATTTGTTATATAGTAGATAGGATTTGGGTAGAACCTAGAAAAGGAATAAAAGACCTAATGTTGAGAATGCAAGTTGGCCTCAGGTCAAAGAGAGTCAAAATGCTAGGCTGGAGAAGTTCTTTGAACTTTGGTTTCTTTCAGAGACTTTTGTATCAACTTCCTTCTCACAGAGGGCTTTAGGAAGAGAATTCCTGCCGGAAGGAATAGGATGGGTCGTCTCAGAAATAGGGTGATCAGTCAAGGGTCTTTTGCATTAGGTTAGATGAGGGTTAAAGAGATTACAGTCAGAAAAGACAAGGGATGGGAATTTCAGACATTCAGGTATATATTTACCCATGCTCTTTTAGATGGTGTGCAGAAAAGCCCCTTTTCCCCACAGAAAGTTCCTCAAGCCATAATTATACATTTGCATTCCCTCTGAATATAAATTCCATGAAAGAAGGGACTATGTCAACCTTACTGTTGTATCCTCAGAGCTTTGAAGATGGAGACACTCAAGAAAACAAGAGAGTTAGACTCCTGTCAAAATGTTAAAACTATTATAACTAGAACTAGATCTTGACATCATTATCATCAGTCAGTGCTAAAAGCCTGAGCATATGACAAATGCCTTCCAATTGATTGATGGTTCAGTTAGAGCAAAACAGCAGTAACAACATATACATATATATTAACTATAACTTAAAGTTAATTTTAGATTATTATTAATTTTTAAAAAGTTGAGTAGTCTTTGCCTATGGTCTATAACTAAATACATATTCATAATCCTAACTTGCACATTTATATGCAGTGTTAACTCATATATAGGGGAAGTTATAATGACATAAAACCATGTAATATGCATTGAGTACAGATATGTTGTATGTAGATTTATTAAAATCCTAACTGAATCATTTGTATACTTAGGGTGTAACAAGCCTTGTGCTAGTTAGAAATGCAAGTATCACATATAATGGCATATGTTGGGTGCTAGCAGTTGGGTTAGGTTAGTAACAGGAAGGATAAGGCAAATCCTCTCTAAGGAAAGGTGATATTTGTATCAAGTCTTGAACGAGTAAATGCTAGCCAGATAGATCAAAGCAGAAAGGAATATAAAATTTTAAAATTATAGAAAATTAGCCTTATACCTAAAAGGAATTTATTAACCTTTTGGAATATCAGTTTCCTTATTTGGCATAAGATGGTCATCGTCTGTATCACCGTTCAACTGTTTTCCATGTTTGTTCAGACTATGGACAAGGAAAGAAGCATAAAAAAGTAACACAAAGGTTATGAATTCCCTTATTTTGAAGGAGAGGAAATATATTCATTGAGTAATATTGATAGTTAAACTAGCTGCCTGTCTGTCACAGAGATTGTCTTTTTTGGAGACAGAGGAACAGACTAAGTGAATCTGCCAGGAGCTTCCAAACTCTGGCTTTTTGATTTGATAACTTAAGTATGAAGAATATCAACATTGTTAAATCATTGAGATTATATTTACTGCTCTTTAAATAAACTAAAAATTTTTATAGTATTGAGATTATACCATTCAATTTATGAAAAATTCATTGTTCTGTACCATAATATGAAAACTGAAAGGTATTAAAACATAGCCATTTAATTGGTGATTTGGGGGCTTCCATAAATTTTATTATCAATATTACTAAATAAATTCAAGATAGAATTTTCAGTATTGAGCTTTATTGGCAATTTGAAAGCAGCTGAATTGTTCTCCTACTTTGTGTTGCAACAATTCCGGAGCTATATCCAAAACGTTGTTATCAAGATAGGAAATGAATCTAAGTCGATGTTTCTCTTGAGGTTAAAGGTCTGTTTCTTTCAATCAGTTCAAATTGACAGGCCTCCTGCCATCACCTCCTCCTCAGCCAGGCAGACAGGCCCTGGCAGTCAGTGTGAAAACATCTGTTGAATGGATTTATTGACTGGATCTTGTTTTTTCTTTCTCTCTCTCTTTTTTTTCTTTTTCCTTCACACCGTTTATTATGTCTCTGACCTGATGAACTTAATTTGTTTACACATCGTTCTCAGTGTCTCCCTCAATGCTTGTCTCATGTTTCTTTCTACTGTGCTCTTTTCTTGGCAACAGCCCTTCCTGGAGCCCCAGCACACACGTGCGCTCTCAGTGCGCCAAGCTCAGCTGGCTGTGGTTGGCATGGATGGATTAGAGAAACATCGTCTTGTCTCCAGGACACATTCCTCCCCTGCTGCCTCCATTTTACCTCATCCAGCAATGGACTGCCCCCTCCAGCCTGGCTCTGCAACTGGTAGGAATCCCTAAAGACTCTCCTAATAGGCAGGCTAAATGCACCGTTCTTGTAGGATTAAGCGATTTAAATGCTCTGAATAACTCCAATAGCAGAACACTCTATTTTAACCCAATGCAACCCAAATTTTATGAGGTTATATTGGCCACAAGACAAACAGCACATCTGATAAATCTTGGGCTTAGTATTAATAGCCTCATAAATTGTTATCATTCAAGGGCCTGGAAAACACATCAACAGGTGCATAGGTCCCTTTTGGAAACAAAATCCCTACAACATTCTTCAGCAATGTTCCTCAATCTCTTCCTTCTAGTAGTTCTAGCCACTAGGAAATTTATGATGCTCAGCTTCATTTGACCCTAAAGAGTGCTTCTCCCCCCGTTTGTTTTTCATGTTGTTTTGTTTCATTGTTTTCTTCCAACTTGCCATACTAATGACTCCTGGGAGACAGTGGTATGAAGTCAAACCTTGCTTAATGCTACATACATTAGTTCCATTTCTATTTATTATGGCACCTCTGGGTGGGCTATTTGACCAACCTTTTCCTTTGCCTACAGCTGTATATGATATTTTAGAACCTGGCTACAGAGGAAAACAAACTAGATAATTCCAAGGCCAAAGGGAGGTCAAGTCTGGAACATACACAAAAAAGGGGTGCTATTCGCTCTCCAAAGGAACTGTGCTGTAAATATCCAAGTGGATAAATACTCCTTTCTGTCTTCACAAGAATGGGATCAAGAAGATATCCAAGCTTTCAAACTTGTGGTTGATCAAATGAAAGATATTATAGCCTTAAGGGGCTCATAACTTGGATGCAGCAAGGGGAGTATTCATATGCACCTTCTCTCAAAGGCTCTTACAGGTTATCTGATTTATTTTTGAATCAATTTTCAGGATTCAGAGTTTGTTTTTGTGGCTTTGGTGACCTCATGCAACCCTTTGTGCTTGGAAAAGTTAAAACACTTTTTCTAAAATCACATTCCCAAGCCTTGATATCATCTTATTTAAAAATCAATGAATGGAATGGCCAAGTTATTTAGCTTTGACAGACATCTTTAATAAGTATGCAGAGGAACTACTTTTTAAAAGTTGTTACACCAGAAGCCAACATTCCATCCTAGGAGTTACAGGCAATATATTTGCATATATTTCTTACACCACATTAGCCACTGTCTTGGATCCCTGTATTTCTAGAGCATAGGAGACCTGCCCTGGTATCCCAGACAACCCAGGACTGTAGCCCATTGTCAGCAGAAGTTGCTTGGATCAGTCCTGCCTTGTTCTCTCCTTGGTCTTTAGAGAGTTTTTGCTCAAAACCAGATATATGATATAGAGGAATACTTTTTGTAGCTATTCAAATCAGTAGTCCTCAAGAATTATATTCTTTGAAAGTATTTTTCCTGAAAGTATTTTTTATTTAGCTATAAATTTTCAGAGAACACAGAGCAGAATTCATCCTGTCATAATGGCAGTTCTATTCACTCAAAATTATTTCTTTAATTTTAAAGAGAACTTAATTTATAAAGTTTCATGGTGTTGTTCTCATGTATGTTGATGTCTACTATTGAAATCCTATTGATTGAGTTTCTTTTCTTGGTTAAAAGGGATAACCTTTCCTGACTTGCTTTTTTTCCTCTGCTTTTAGATGTTCCTTCAATATGAATAAGGAAGTCCTCCTTATATAATTAGAATGACACTACATGTTTAAGAAAACAGTGTTGCCAGATAGACAGGGTTGGTCGGGCTTAGAAGAATCCAGGTAGAAGAGTAGACTTTAACCACACTAACATAAGGATGACAAACAACCTAATCATTCAAACCAAAAACTGAGTCATTTCAGATCATTAGTTCCTTTCTCATAATGTCAGCATCCTAGTATTTATCAGAGTTTGTATCCCAAAGACAAGAAAAGAAATGAACTTATTTTCATATTTAATGGACTTGATAGGGCACATTTCTTGCCTAAATGATATATAAATTTATATTTTTAAAAAATAAGATTTTAGGGGTGCCTTGATGACTCAGTTGGTTAAGTGGTTAAGTGTCTGCCTCTTGATTTCTGTTCAGGTCATGATCTCAGGGTCATGAGATTGAGTCTCCCACACACACACCTTGGGTTCTGCACTGGGCATGGAGTATGCTTAAGCTTCTCTCTGTCTCCCCCCACCCTTGCTCATGTGCATGCACAAGACCCCTCTGTCTCTTAAAAAAAAAAAAAATATATATATATATATATATATATATATATATATACACATAGGATTTTAGTGTTTCTAATGACTTCAGTTTCAGAGGTGAACTATTAAGACTTTCATTTGTAGTATGTTTGAAAAGAACATTTAAGCATTAAATTCTTTTGATTTTTTTAATGTCTATAGATATAGATACATTTTTAAAAAAACAAAAGTAACATTCAAGTACATTCTTTGGGAACATTTAGTTTTTAGGTTTTTTTTTTTTGTTTTAGGAAGTTATATAATCTCACACACTCAGTAGTTGTTCTACTAAGAAGTAAAGAGGAGAAGAGTGCCCGGGTGGCTCAGTGGTTGAACATATGCCTCTGGCTCAGGTCATGATCCTGGGGTCCTGGGATCAAGTCCCACATTGGGCTCCCTGCATGGAACCTGCTTCTCCCTCTGCCTGTGTCTCTGCCTCTCTCTCTGTGTCTCTCATGAATAAATAAATAAACTCTTAAAAATAAAAATTAAAAAATAAAAAGGAGGAGAAAACAAATACATTGTAAAGGTAGATTCTTTGCTTACATCCATTCTGTAAGAGCTATACTTTTTGCTATAACTTAAAAAGTTTATTCAATACTTAACTCACCTAATTTTCAAGGCACATCTTTTCAAACTTTATCTTCCACGTGGATTCTTAGCAGCCAGATAGAGCAACCACGCCACCCCTTTTTGAAAAGAACAAATCCGTGTTCCCAGGGAAAAATGTTGTCTGAACTCAGTCAGTTGTTGAAAGATGAAGTCTTCAGTCTGTTTCCTGTGAGGACTTGAATGGACCAAAAAATGGACTAATATATAGCCACTACCTGGTGGCCCTACAGAATTCTTGGGTAAAGATATTTCTAGGATGGACAAGAAGAGCATATGATCATGATGCTGCTAGTGACAGAGAAGAAAGTATGTTGTACAGCCAGGTTGCCACATATTCATTTAAAGGGATTTTATGTTATATTGTAATGAGTAATAATACTCATTTTTTATAGTATTCAATTTAAGAGGTGGGGTTTTTTCTTCCATTTAAAGGCAAAGCATATTGTTTATATAACTTCTGATAATTAAGGAAAGGGCAGTATATTTTGTTTTCTTTACCATAGCCATCTTTTCTGCTCAACTATTTCTATCAGGGATAAGGCTTAACCATGATTCACAAAAGGGCATTGACAGTATACGACATAGTTGTATCAAATGGGATTCACTGAAATAAAAACTTAATGGCAAATGAATTTGATTGGCTTTATCTTCCCTGTTAACCAGTACAATTTAAGATCTTCTATCTCCCAGTGCTAGGGGGCTTTATATAATCTGTGAAGAAATTCTTTCTTTATAATACTAACTTTTTAGTCAGTGTCTAGGGTGAATAGGATCATAGTACTCAAACTAAACCAACATTGTGAAAGCCATTAAAAATAATTTAGTTAAAAGAATTTTTAAATAGTGGGTAAAATGGCATGATGGAAAGTGAAGTACATATGAACATTTCAGTATAACAATAGCAACGCTGGTCTGTCTTTTTTTCTTTCTTTCTCTTTCATCCTTTCTTCTTCCTTTTAAGTAAAGATGTTTTCCCAAGTCAGGCTAACTCCAACTGATCCTTCAGATTTTTGTTTATATATTTCCTTTAGGAAGCCTTGCTTGGTTAGCTAAATCCAAATTAAATCTATTCTGATCCTTCATAAAAAACTGGATCTTTCCTCAAATGCTGTAATTATATTATTTGGGGCATTGTGTTCCAATGGGCTCTCCATGAGGAAAGAAACTGTATTTTTCTGTTTTCTGTAACCCGAGTACTTAAATACATGGCTAGCACATGGAAGGTGCTTATTACTCTATAATAAACAACTCAACAAACAAATGAACAACTGAATGAAAGAGTAAATAGACAAGAATTACCTAAAATTATACAAAAAAAAATCATTGGTATGTTAGGCAAAGTTTTGGGGTAATATATTTTTATTAACTAGAGAAAAAGGATACGTGTTTATTAAAGGCAATTTGGTAAATCTAGTAAAATATAATGGAAAACCACCCATTATTCCATCACTCATAGGTAATCATAAGTCAAATATGGATTTATTTTCAGTATGTTTTCCTCTTCCTATGTGGGTCCCTTTAACAGAATGAAGAAAAGTTATACATATGTTTGTGTTCTTAATTGTGCTTGTGTGTATTTGTAAGTATATGTGTATGTGTGTAATTCTGTATATGTTTCTCTGTGTGTGTATTTTAATATCTCTCAGAGAAACATCTGTTACTACCTGTATCAGAATGAAAACATTAATTTCTTTTGGGAAGATAATCAATTTTGAAATTACCATTTTCAATATATATGCTTAAATTTTCTCTTGAAAAACTCTGAAAAATTGCTTATCTAACTTTCACTGAAGATGGTAAAAACAGCTATTTTATTTACTTAGATTATTAACTGAATTTGATCACTTGTATTATATAACATATAGCATACATATTTGTAAGTATATATAACTTATACATATTTATGTATATTTATATTTTTTGGCTTTTTTGTGCCTGACAGTGTCATTCTATTACCTTTGTACATACTTGGACACAGACTTATTGGGGCACATGTTTTTTGTCTGAAAAGTCTGGAAATATGGTCAAATGCTAAAGCATTTGGACAATCTCAGTTTAGCATTGACAAGAGGTCTGAATTTATACTGGTATATATTCCTTTGTGAGCAGCCTGTTTATTCTTCTCTGTAGTCTCATGGTATGTTTCCTTTATCTTGTTAATCAAGCAAAAACAAATCATCTTTATCATGAACATTTGCAGTTACATGCTCATGTAAATGTCTCTTTCTAGTTATGGAGAAATTCTTCAATTATTCCTATTATACAATGACTCTGAATTCCTCCTTGAAGGAAATTACAATTTTTTTGTTCAGCTACCACTTCTCTGACTTCTGTATTTTCCTCTCCTTGTGTCCATCTCTAAGTTTATAATCAGTAGCACTGATTTGGTTTCCTGAAAAGTAAATTCCTCTTTTGTTGCCTCCAGTGTAGATTTTATAGAGTCAATGTCTTTTGACATTTGAGGATGTCAAGAAGTTTTCTAGAATTTTATTTTGGTTCCTATAGTAAATCATATTCAATGATCTAACTAGTAGGAATGATAGCTCCCTTTTTAGTTTCTGTAGCATATTCTCATAGGCCCTCAGTTTGCGTTTGTTTTTGCTCACTCATTCTTGAAAGTAGAGAAATCTTTTCACATATTTGTCAGCAAGTCTAGTGACTTCTATTTGATTTCACTTTTTCCAGCTTATATGCTGGTTGAATCTCCTCTTTGGCTATGTTGTTGAATGGCAATACTAGTCCAATTCCTAGGTTTCAACAGACTATCTCATACAGTGTTAGCTGGAAGGATTAAAGTGGAATTTCTTCTATCCATTTCCTTTTTAACTGTCCGATAGTCTGATAAAGATGATTTACATAAAAGATTATATCTTAAAAATTCTTTTTATATACTCAGAGAAAAAATTTAGCAAATTTTAAGTATTCACTTTTGGATATTTCATTTGTGTGCTGGGCAAATTAAATTTCACAATTAATAATTACACTATCTGGTACTTTGATTAAAGAGTACTTATTAAAAGATAGTATAACAAGTGTTACAGATGTTAGAATGTAAAGAATATAGTAGATACAGAACAAAAAAGCAAGATAAGCCTTATGGATAGAGAATCATGAACAGAAAGTATAATAGCTGTTAATAAGTATGAAGTGGAAGTTATTAGAAATGACCATTGCTTCGAGATAGTTCTTATTATCTGTTTTAATAATTATACCCATTTCAGGTCTTTTAAAACATTTAAAAAATATTTTAAGAGATTATCCCCATAATTTTTTTCTTCCTTCCTGTACAGAGTTGTTGTTTTTTTTAAGATTTTATTTATTTATGAGAGACACACAGAGAGAGGCAGAGGCATAGGCAGATGGAAAAGCAGGCTCCCCACAAGGAGCCCAATGTGGGACTTGATCCCAGGACCCCAGGATCCTGCCCTGAGCCTGAGGCAGATATTCAACCACTGAGCCACCCAGGCGTGCCTTGTTAAGAGTTTTTTTTAAAAACCATGTCATATAACTATTTTTATACAAGCCTCATCTTTACTACTAGATCATGAATTAAATGTAATAAAATGAAATTGTTAGCACCTAGGATTCGAGTGGTCGAAGCAAAATAGGTCAAAGTGGTAGTCATGGCCTTGGTAATGGCAAAAACAGATGACAAGGATAAGAAAATGAAATCTGAACCTCCTATACCAACTAGAGTGGGGAAAAAGAAGAAAGCAAAGGGACCAGATGCTGTGAGCAAGCTGCCACTGGTGACACCTCACACTTAGTGCCAGTCAATATTTTGAAGTTAGAATTAAAGACTATCTTTTCATGGAAGAAGAATTCATTAGAAATCAAGTACAAATGAAGCCTTTGAAGAAAATCAAGAGAGGGAATGATCAAAGACAGATGATCTGAGGGGGACCCTTATGTCGGTAGGAACTTTGGAAGAGATCATTGGTGACAGTCATGTTATCATGTCTACATCTGTGGGCTCAGAACACTAAATTAGCATTCTTTCCTATGTAAAAGACAAGGATCTTTTAGAACCAGGCTGCTTGGTTGTACTCAGCCACTAGGTGCATGCCATCATTGGGGTGTTCATGGATGACACAGATCCCTTGGTCACAATGATGACTGTAGAAAAGACCCCTCAGGAAACCTGTGCTAATGTTGGGGAGTTGGGCAATCAAATCCAGGAAATTCAGGAAACTAGAACTTCCTCTCACTCATCCTGAATATTATGAAGAGATGGGTAATAATTCCCCCAAAGGGGTATCATTCTTTATTATTCATCTGGCATCGGTAAAGCCTTATTAGCCAAAGGAGTAGCAAACCAAACCTCAGCCACTTTCTTGAAAATGGTTGGCTCTGAACTTACTCAGAAGTACCTAGGTGTTGGGCCCAGACTCATTTGAGAATTGTTTTGAGTTGGTGAAGAACATATGCTATACACTATGTTTATTGATAAAATTGATGCCATTGGAACAAAAGGTATAACTCACATTTGATGGCAAGGAATTCAACAAACAATATTGGAACTCTTGAACCAGTGGATGGATTTGATTCAAGGGATGACATGAAAGCTATCATGGCCACAAACTGAATAGATACTTTGGATACAGCACTTATCAGACCAGGGTGCAATGACAGAGAGACTGAGTTCCCCCTGACCAATTAAAAGACTAAGAAATCCATCTTTCAGATCCACACAAGTAAAATGCTGCTGGCTGATGATGTAACCCTGAACGACTTGATCATGGCTAAAGATGTCCTGTCTGATGTAACATCAAGGCCATCTGTACAGAAGCTGGTCTGATGGCCTTGAGAGAATGTAGAATGAAAGTAATAAATGAAGACTTAAAAAAATCTAAAGAAAATGCTCTTGGGATGCCTGGGTGGCTCAGTGGTTGAACATCTGCCTTTGTCTCTGGTCGTGATCCTGGGGCACTGGGATCAAGTCCTGCATCAGGCTCCCCAAAGGGAGTCTGCTTCTCCCTCTGCCTATGTCTCTGCCTCTCTTTATGTCACTCATGAATAAATTAACAAAATTTAAAAAACAAGAAACTCTTTATGAAAAAAAGAAGCTCTTTATGAAAAACAAGAAGGCACCCCTGAGGGGCTCTATCTCTAGTGGACCACAATTGCCTCAAGAAAATGCTTGTGAGTGTCCTGACTCCTTGGAGGGACAAGCGTGGGGAAGTTGCCAAGAGGAACCCATGTTCCAGCTCATCTTTCTTAGCAGAGCCTCCTGTGTACCTTTTTGAGTATGATGTGCAGTATGCCCACTGAGCTATCTTCATCTGTTGGTCATGAGAAATGCTCTCTCCCCAGTAAAACACATGCTCCTTCTCAAAAAAAAAAAAAAAATTGCTGGCGCCCAGACAATAATGAACATTCAATGAATGATTATTGCATTTACATCTTTCAGGAAAGATATCATACTATATACATTTGTATCATGCTAACTTTCTGTCCTTTGGCCCTGCAAGATGTTTAATAAACCTTGTAGAGCAGATTCCTTGAGAAGGTGTAAAACCTCAAGCAGTTGCCAGAAAAGCTATATGAATGTTAAGAACCAAGAATCAGGATTAGAAATTTTAGGGTTAAAGATTCTACACTCAGCTCTCCTCATAGACCAGAGTAGACTCAACCTAATAGTTGATATGAGACTGGGTATAAACCTGAAGACAAGAATAGATCTTGTGGCTAAATAATGATTTAACTATATGTAATGATTAAAAGGGGGAAAGATAGACAGTAGGTGCTTGAAATACTTATCTTACTTAATTAAACTGAAAGCCAGAGAAAATAGAGTCCAAGCATATCTAGAAAATGTAGCAAAAAATATTTTTTCTGGGAAATAAACTTCTAGGGTTTAAAATAGTAAAGACTTTATGTTAAGACTCTTTGGTGTATTTTCCCAAATCCTAATTTTAACTCTTGTCCCATTGATCAAGAGAGAGATTGATCCATTGGTTTATGTTGCAAATGTTAACCAGTAGGGCAGAAAGGGTCAAAGAAAAGTAAAATACCATATGAATCCCAAAGAGAAGGGCAGGTTTATTTCTCACCCTATAAGTCTTTGTTTCTAAAAAGAAGAAAAAAAAGAAAAAGAAAAAGAGGAAAGGAATGGAGATGAAGGATGAGGTTAAAGTCTCACCTTGCACTCTACCTGTTAACACCTCATTGCTACATCATTAAGATGAGTAAGTGGAGGTTTAGAGTTCCAGACTTTATTTATTTCCCCTTAAATTCAAATGTCTTTCCAAGAGCTTCTGGACTTTGTATTATAATCTCCAGATACTTGGCAATAACTTCCAGCTACCATAACCTGTTTTATAATAATTTTTGCAGTGGTTTGTGGAGAAAATACTGTTAAAAGAGGAACAGTACTGTGGAACTAAAGTTAGATAATATTAAGAGATGAAGTAGTGAAAAATATTTAGCAACTAAATAAAATCTCTAGTCTTGAAAAATATGTTTTCACAGTGAGACGTATTTTTTGTGTCTGATATCCTTAATATATCTTTTATGTATTATGAAATTGTAGTTGGAAATATATTAAAACATTCAACAAAAGGATATAACAATTGTAAATATTTATGCACCCAAATGGGAGTACCCAAATACATAAAACAAACACAGAGGAAATAATCAATAGTAATAAAATAATAGTAGGGGACTTTAACACCCCATTTACATGGATGAGCAGGTCATCCAAACTGAAAATCAACAAGGAAACAGTAGCTTTGAATGACACATTGGACCAGATGGATTTAACAGACATATTCAGAACATTCCATCCTAAAACAGCGGAATACACATTCTTTTCGAGTGCACATGGAACATTCTCCAGAATAGATCACATATTAGGCCACAAAAGAAGCCTCAAGAAATTCAAAAAGATCAAAGTCATGCCATGTATCTTCTCTGGACATAATGCTATTAAGTTAGAAATCAACCACAAGAAAAACTCTGGAAAGCCCACATATACATAGAGATTACATAACATACTACTAAACAATGAATGGGTCAACCAAGAAATCAAAGAAGAAATAAAAAAATTACATGGAAACAAACAAAAATGAAAACACAACATCCCAAAACCTTTGGGATGCAGCAAAAGCAGTTCTAAGAGGGAAGCTTATAGCAATACAGCCTATCTTGAGAAGAAAAATCTCAAACAACTTAACCTTAACTCTAGAGTAGTTAGACAAAGAACAGCAAACAAAACCCAAAACCAGCAGTGGGAAGGAAATAATAGAGCAGAAATAAGTGATAAAAGAAACTAGAAACCACCGTAAAACAGATCAATGAAACCAAGAGCTGGTTCTTTGAAAAGATAAACAAAATCGATAAACCTAATCAGATTCATTAAAAAAAAAAAAATGGGAGAGAGAGAAAGGACTCAAATCACAAATAAAAAAGGAGAAATAACAACTAACAAAGAAATACAAACAGTTGTAAGGGAATATTTGGAATGTTACATGTGAACAAATTAGACAACCTAGAGCAAATCGATAAATTTCCTAGAAACCTATAACCTACTAAAACTGAAGAAGGGAGAAATAGAAAATTTGAACAGACTACTTATCAGCAAGGAGATTGAATCAGTAATAAAAAAATTCCCAACAAATAAATGTCCAGCACCAGACTGCTTCACAGGCAAATTCTACCAAACATTTATAGAAGAGTTAACCCTCTGCCAAGTAGGTCTAGAGGGGACATATGTCAACATAATAAAGGCTTTATATGAAAAACTCACAGCCCAGGCGCCTGGATGGCTTATTCGGTTAAGCGTCAGCCTTTGGCTCAGGTCATGATCCCAGGGGTTCTGGGATCCAGCCCTACATCAGGCTTCCTACTCAGTGGGGAAGCTGCTTCTCCCTTTCCCCTTACCCCTCCCTCATGCTTGCTTTCTGTCTCTTTTTCTCTCAAATAAATAAAATAGTAAAAAATAGAAATAAAAAACCCTATAGCCAATATCATACTCAATGGTAAAAAACTGAGAGGTTTCCCGCTAAGTCAGGAACAAGGTAAGGATGTTCACTCTCACCACTCTTATTCGGCATAGTACTGGAAATCCTATCCAAAGCAGTTAGATAACATAAAGAAATAAAAGGCATTTAAATTTGTAAGAAGGAAATAATTTGTCTAGAAACTGACAAATGAATTCAGTAAAGTTGCAGGATACTACATCAATGTAAAATCTGTTGCATTCCTATGCACTAATAATGAAGCAGCCAGAGGTTAAGAAAACAGTCTCATTTATAATTGCACCCATATCAATAAAATATCTCAAAATAAACTTAACTAACGAGGTCAAAGACTTGTACTCTGAAAACTAATACTGATGAAAGATATTCAAGACAATGCAAAGAAATGGAAAGACATTCCATGCTTATGAGTTGGAAGAACAAATACTGTTAAAATGTCTATATATCTCAAATCAATCTACAGATTTAATGCAATCCCTATGAAAACACCAACAGCATTTTTCACTAGAACTAGAAGAAACAGACATAAGATTTGTATGGAACCACAAAAGACCTCAAATATCCAAAGTAGTCTTGAAAAAGAAAAATAAAACTGTAGGTATCACAAAGACTAGATTTCAAGTTATATTACAAAGTGGTTGTAATTAAAACAATATGGTACTGGCATAAAAATGGACCTAGAAATAAACTCACAATTATATGGTCAATTAATCTTTGACAAAGGAGGACTGAATATACGATGGGGAAAAGTATCTTCAACAAATGGTATTGGGAACACTGGACAGCTATGTGCAAAAGAAACCAGAGCATTTTCTTTCACTATACACAAAAATAAACTCAAAATGGATTAAAGACCTATATGTGAGACCTGAATCAATAAGAATCCCTTAAGAGAGCACAGACAGTAATTTCTCTGATGTCAGCCATAGCAACTTTTTTCCTGGATATGTCTCCAGAAGCAAGAGGATATAAAAGTACAAATAAACTATTGGTACTACATCAAAATAAAAGACTTCTGCACAGCAAAGGAAACAATCAAGAAAACTAAAAGGCAACCTCCTAAATGGAACAAGATACTCACAAATAGCATATCCAATAAAGGATTAGTATCCAAAATATATAATAAGAAGAACTGATACAGCTCAACACCTCAAAATGAACATTTCCTTTTAAAAATGGCAGAAGACATGAACAGACATGTTTCCAAAGGAAACACACAGATGGTCAACAGGCATATGAAAAGATGCTCAACATCACTCATTATCAGGAAAATACATATCAAAACTACAATGAAATATGAAATAAGTGTTGGTGAGGATGTGGAAAAAAAAAGGGACCCTCTTGCACTATTAGTAGGAATGCAAACTGGTGTAGTCGCTGTGGCAAATAGCATGAAGGTTCCTTAAAAAATTAAAAATAGAACTATCCTATGATCTAGGAATCACACAACTGGATATTTATCCCCCCAAATCCCAAAAACGGTAATTCAAAGGGATACATGCACCCCCGTTTATTACAGCATTATTGACAATAGCCAAACTATGGATACAGCCCAAGTGTCCATTGATAGATGAATGGATGAAGATGTGGTATATATATATATATATATATATATATATATATATATATATACACAATGGAATATTATTCAGTCATAAAAAGAATGAAATCTTGCTATTTGCAACAACATGGATAGACGTAGAGGATATAATGCTGAGCAAAATAAGTCAGAAAAAGAAAAAAGAAAAATACTATGATCTCACTCATATGTGGAATTTAAGAAACAAAATAAATGAGCAAAGAAAAAAAAAGAGGGACAAACAAAGAAATAGACTTAACTGTAGAGAATAAACTGATGGTTACCAGAGGGGAGGTGGACAGAGGAATGGATGAAATAGGTGGTAAGGATTAAAGAGTATACTTGTGATGAAAAAGAAGAAAAGGAAGGGAGGGAAGGAGAATGAAAGGAAGGAAGGATATATACTAAACAGTTCCTGCTATGTAATAGGAACTTATATACTTGATACATCTGAATTTCAAAGACATGTCTTGTATATCTTTATATATTGAATGTTACTTTTTATGTCTGCCTGCTTTCCCTTCTGCCTTTCTACATGTATTCCTTTGGACTTTATTTAAAGATACTTATTCATCTTTTTTTTGTGCAAAATACTGTGCAGAAATATAAAGCTGATTAAGTTAAATATCTGTAGTAGAAGCACTTGCCAGTAGGAAGGTAAGGCATATAAAAGAAAAGAATACTAAAGAAATAAGGCTAAAAAAATTAAGGATTCCAAGGAGATCCACCACTTAGGTTCATCAAGCAAGACTTTATAATGGAGATAACTGACCTAGTTCTTACATCTGTTCATTTATTTATATTTTTCAGTCATTCATTAAAAATACTTTTGAGGACCTACTATATCCAAGCATGTGTATAAACACTATGAGTTCAGAGATAAACACTATAACTCTGATCTTTGCTTTCATAGATCTCAGCAGATAGTGAAGAAAATGTACAATTAACAAGATTATATGACAATTACATAATTGTGATAAATGCTCCGAAGACCTAGAAGATACTATGAGGACATATCGTAGCAAACCTAATTTAGAGACATCATTTAGCCTTGAAAAGTGTATAGGAATTACCCAAATCAGGGCTGGAGTTATGGGGGGCAGGAAGGAAGAATTATGGGCATAGATGGAACATGATATATACTTATCCCAAGGCTGGTGTGATTTTGATTGTTTTGAAGAATGGAAGGTGGGCCTTTGTGGGAAGAGGTACATGGAGAGAAAGCTGAAGAACTGGGGAGAGGCCTACCTATGCCTTGAGGAATTTTATTCTAATCAGTGATTAGATTAATCAATGTCTTTTTTTGAAGTAATTATATTGTCATGTCACCAAAATATTTAAGCAAAAGTAACTGTTATGTGGCAAAAAGAACAGAGTAAAAGTCAGGTAGCCAGTTACAAGGCTTTGTTTTAGGTGTTCAGATTAGAGACAATAATACCTTTGATTATGTATGGTTTTGGCTGGAGATCATCAAGTGATTCATGTTGTTTTTTGAAGGGAAAACACTACTTACTTCTTAGTTCTTTGGAGAGGGAGTTTCCAGAGGATACTAAGGTTTCTTGCTTGAGCAATGATGGATCATGATGTCCTTTACTGAAACGAGGGACAAAGTGTATGGTTTAAGATCATGAACTCAAGTCTGAGACATTCTCACTTTATAAAAACCATGAGACATCCAAATGGAGATTTTGGAGGGGCAATTGAATAGATAAGTGTGCAAGTATACTACTTAGAGGAATGAGCACTAAGAATGAAAATGTAAGTAAGGGGCATAGGATAGATTTTGAAGCCATTTTAGTATTAAGATTGGATATTATTTGGGCCAGCAAAGTGATGTTTTTTTCTTAGATATAATTTTTACCACATGGTTTCAAAATACATATGTTACTATTCTGCTTGATTTAGTACACTCAGAGAAATATTTTCCCTTTTGAGTAGCATTTCTCTAACATGAGATTGTGAGTGAAATACAGAATAAAATGCATTAATTAAACTTACTTTACAACACAAATTACTGGCCTGTATCTGAATACAGTTACTTTTGCTCTTCAATTTTGGTCTTGGATTCTTCTGCCCTCACTCCATGCTTAGGCAGTTTTGTAAGTAACGTGTTTTTCCCCAAGGAATTGGATTAAGGGTGGAAATCTTTTCAGAAGACACACAGAGAGAGGCAAAGACACAGTCAAAGGGAGAAGCAGGCTCCTCGTAGTGAGCCCGATGTGGAACTCGATCCCGGGACTGGGATCACACCCTGAGCCAAAGACAGATGCTCAACCACTGAGCCACCCAGGCATCCCCATAATAGTTTATTTCATCATATTTTTAAAAATCTTTCTCATCATAGGGTCTAACTAAAATATGAAATACGTGAACTCTTGATAATTTAAAAGCAGATTTTATTCATTAGGTATCTTTGGAATCTCTACTGAAGGTAGTGCAATTGACTTATTTTTTTCTTTTTCATTTTTTTTAGAGAAACACTTCAAATGTCCCACAGAATTGTAAGATCTACAGTGTCCATATTGATTACAGATTGGCATAAATTTTGAGAAAAGCACAGTAAGCAGGGAAGAAGCTCTTTCTGCACAACTCTGAAGCAGAATAGGCAAGCAGTTGGAAAGTTTTGTAGTTTAATGCAAGGCCTGCTCTAAAGTGAAGCTGGAATTACTTGCGAAATTAATTCATGATTTAGAGACTCAGCTCATTTTGTGGTTTTATTTTTTTTTTATTTTTTATTTTGTTCATTTTGTGGTTTTAGTGATAAAATTTGGACCTTTACTGATTTGGATTATTTGTCTAAACATACTTCATAATGATTTAAGATACTGCTAAAATTATAGTATTTTAAAAAATTTGAAGTTTCTTACAATATTATCATCTTCGGGATGCCTGGGTGGCTCCGTGGTTAAGCATTTGCCTTCGGCCCAGGGCATGATCCTGGAGACCGGGGATCAAGTCCCACGGTCTCCTTGCTTGGAGCCTGCTTCTCCCTCTGCCTGTGTCTCTGCTTCTCTCTCTCTGTCTCTCATGAATAAATATATAAAATTTAAAAAAATATATTACCATCTTCATCACTATAAATTTACCAAGCTAGGATCTGAGTTCTGATTAATCCATAGGTTAAACTTTTTTTTTTTTTTTTTTTTTGCATTTATATCCAGACATGAAGGACTAAACAGCTCTTATGGGCTAGGAATTTGCACATAAGAAATTGTATTATTTCTCTATTTGTAAATTTATTTTTAAAAGAATATCTTTTTTTTTTTGGAGTAATTATATTGTCATGTAACTTGTATCATTACTTTGTATCATTACTCAGTCTTGTGCTATGTTTTCTTTGTCCTGAAGGAATTGCCTATGACCCTCTGATGCTGAAACACCAGTGCATTTGTGGCAATTCCACCACCCACCCTGAGCATGCTGGACGAATACAGAGCATCTGGTCACGGCTGCAAGAAACTGGGCTGCTAAATAAATGTGAGGTAATCCTAAATTGGCTACACTCTTTTATTTATTTAAATAAATCATATAAAGAGGCTAGTATTCATTTGGGTAGTAGTGGAAAAATATTAATGGTGAAACACAAACATCATGATTCATGAACTATCATTGATACTAGTAGCATAGCATTTATGTCCTGACTCTCGGCTGTGCACATAGTAGGGAGTCAGTCCATGTTGATTGACTGGGCAGCTGCATGATGTATGTGTGTTATTATTGCAACACTTTTAAGTATACATTGTAATATTACTGTTTCCAAATACGTATTATTTATTAAGTTAATATTCTGGGAAACTCTACAAACTGCTATGTGCTAAGTAGTTGTTATTTCTTATTATAAGCTATATAGTGAGCTCAGATGTATGCCAAATTTGCCTATGGAAATGACTAGATTTAACGATTATCCTCTTACCAAGAAAAGTCACTTCTTTTCATTGAAGTGGCTCATGTTCTTACATTTTTATGGTAGAGGTTTGAGTAATTTTATTTTATTGGTACTTCTTTAGACTCATTTTTGCAGATTCCTTTGGAGTCCCATCTTTCATTTAGAAAAATCTATTTCTTAAGCTTTCAAAGTAAAAATGATATCAATTCAAAAAGACTCCTATTGTCATATTTGCAAATTATGTAACAATCAGCAGCTATTTGACTTAGTTGCTATAAATGTCCATTGTTGCCTCAGATGCAATAACACCCTATATTTGAGTCTAAGACATTTTAAAAAACAGCTCCCATTTTTTTCCACATTACTTTAACATTTATTGATCATTGAACATACCTGAGTCTATCTTTATTATGTTCCACACATATTCTAGGAACTAGAATTACAGAATTTCACAAGACAAAGTCCTTGTTATTACAGACTGACAATTTAACATGTTGCTCTTTGGTTTTGTTGTCACTCTTTGCAGATCAGTGAAGGAAATCCAATCTAGTTCTCAGTAGTTTGGGAAGAATAAAGTGGATAATATTTTGACTATAGTTATATCCTGAGGAAACAGACATTGAGACTACATTGAATTCACTCTACTTTGATAAAAATTAAAAAGCTATCTTTTGCTATGACTTTTAATTAATTTTTGGCAACCCAAAATGTAGTCCAGAATATTCCTTTTGAAAGCCAATTTAGCTTAAAACACACCTGCAAAATAATTTAATTGATATAGGAATGTCAAAGCAGACAATATTTCTTAGAGTCATGTGCACTTGCCTGTATTTGATGGCCTGAGTTACATCAGTCTGATGCTGCTGCTTTGCAAAGCAGTAAAAATAACTGACTTTTGAATATACAAGTTATTCGTTCACTGCATTCATTTATAAGGATTATTATTTTCTTTATGGATTTTCTCTCTTGAAGATGAATAAAATATCTCATCTTACAGGATTATTTTCTTTACATCAAGACATAGATGTTTATGGTCATTCAGCAGGTTGAGATTATGAATGAATACACCAAAGTAGTGTGTACAGATTTAGTTTCACAAGTTTTATTATATGTTTGCAATAGAATCATCAAATGTTTTTTGTATTTAAGGATATACTTTTGATTAAATGTATTCTTTACCTAGAAGCCCCAAATGAAGGAATTTGAGCTAGATTTATTTCTCTGATTCTTTCTTGAGTGAAATATTCATCTTTTCCCAATAGCATCCATATTATATAGCAGAAGGCTTTTTCATACTTTCTGATAAATTATAGCATTATCTTTAAGGTTTGTATGTTTTTGATAATGGAGTTTGGAGGCTGCCTCTGTCATCTACACAATCCCATATGGAGTAATGAAAGTAAACCAGGGGACTTATCTGTGGTGAACTGGTCTTAATAGACATTGATTCGTGTGAATATTCCTCTTTCACTTTTGCATCAACTATAGATGTTTTCCACCGTGGCATTCTTTCTGTGCTTCTCTGTCTAAGGCATTGCCATTTACATTTTTCTCACTTTCAGGTCTTTATTATATCCTGAAGTCTTACTTCAGCCACTCCAAATTAGCAGTTGCTGACCACAGTCTTCAAATGCATTGTTAGATTATGGTATTCCTTAAATCTATTACTGGAAGGAACCCTGGTTAGGAAAGGAGCAAAGTGCAGAAATAGATGGACTGTAATATAGCTCATACTAGTCGTAACATTTAAAAAGCTGTTAGCCCTTTCTGATCAGTCTTCTTTTTCAGTTCCTCATACATCACATTATTTTAGTCCTATATTGTTTGAAAGCCTAAAATTCAATTTATGCAACAGCTCTGACTGATGTGATACAAGACCAAGGGTGAAATGTCAAGAAGTACAGTGAGGCTGATAGAATGACTGAGTCTAGCACCAAGCCAGTCAGCTAAATAACTGTCTCTTTGATAAACAGTCACACAATTACAAATAGTTCACTCAAAAGCAGATCAGCAGATTTGCTCATTATGAAGGCCAAGCACAAAAATATGATCCATAACTTCACAATAATATAAACAGACTATGTTTAGGTCTTTTTGCTAACATAGTTTGAAGACAGCTCACCAATTGTTTGACTTCTTAAGTGATGAAATTGTTTCCCATATATATTTATTTGCTCCTATATTATCAGGTTATCTATGACTTTATGCTGACATAATCATAAAATGGAATTTCTAAAACTATTAAGCAATTTAAGCTACCTAGGAATTTGACGTTTCTTTGTATGTAAGTGATTTTGTATGTAAATTATTTTAAGTATATTCAAAATAAAATTTTAAAAATGATCCTTAACCAAACAAATATTACCCTTTCCCAGAGACTTTGAGGTTTTATATAAAATAAAACATAGTAACAAAAGGGATAAAACAGAACCACAAGAAACATAACTTACTTTTTCTCCCTGATTATTTCTCTTGGAAGATTTGGGGAGAAAATAAAGAGGAAATATACAGAGATTATTTCAAACCAGTTAGCCCACTCAGAAATAGTAGAATCTACTTCCTTAGCCAGTACTCTCCCTAATAAATACAGCTAAAACAAAAGATATATGTTCATTGTGGATTTTGTTTTAAAGTTTTTGATTTGACAAGTTAAATCTAATGTACACATTTATTAATATATTATTAAACCATCTTGATACTAACCTGCTCAAGCCAATTTTTTTTTAAAGTTTTGGTGATATGGAAGAGAAAAACCACAGAAACATAGAAATCAAACCTTTTAGCAATTCACCAAAACTATTACAATCAGTTGTCAAAAAATCAGGAGAAAAGTATACTATATGTGGGCAGCCCCGGTGGCCCAGCGGTTTAGCGACCCCTCAGCCCAGGGTGTGATCCTGGAGACCCGAGATCAAGTCCCATGTCAGGCTCCCTGCATGGAGCCTGCTTCTCCCTCTGCCTCTGTCTCTGCCCCTCTCTCTCTCTGTGTCTGTCATGAATAAATAAATAAAATATTTTTTAAAAAAGTATACTATATGTGGCAAGTGGTCAGGTACATGGTGGGTACATTACTGGTTAAAGGGGCAAGAAGTTTCCTATATAGGCTAACAGGTTTCCTGGTTAGTGTTTATGAACCTTCTAAAGAAATCAGGGCCAGTGACAGTATCTTCCAATTGAACTTGACTTATTCACTCCAGGTGATAAAAATTCTGTTTCAACTTGGGTATGAATGAATATTTTCCAGCATGGCTGAAGGACTTACGGAGAATGAGACATTTCTTTCTAATTTGTGTAGGTAAGACTATTGGGAAAGTAAAGTTTAGCTCTGTTTGTTCCTGATTATGTCTAGAGCATGTATTCCTGAGAGGATAAAATCTGTGTGTCCAGGACTCCAGGGATATGAGTACCAGCCCTCATATCTAGGTTATCACTCTTTCCTAAGCAGTATAGACAAATTCCTGTGCTGGTTGTGAGCAGTAAGAACTTAGCTCAATTGTCTCAAAGGAGATAGGATTTATTAGATTTCATAGAAAAGAATATAATCTAATAAGAATATAAGACCTAGAAGCTGGGTCAGTTTTTTCCCCCCAAACATCCAGAAAGTTGATTTGCCCTGTTTGAACACTATCTTCCTGCCAGGTTTGTGTAGTCACCTATAGTTAGTGATAGCCTGTGCTTTCAGAGGAGGAATCAAGAGAGTTCTGGGGACATAACGCTGGCCAGCAAGCAGATACCTGTGGTTGGGTAAGTGGTATTCATTTATTGACTACAGTGGTGTTCAAATGTTAGCATATATCAGAATCATTAGGAATAGTAAGACACATTGCTGGGACCCAACCTCAGAATTTCACATTCAACAGTGGTAGAGTCCTTTTGGAGTGAGGTCTAAGAATTTGTGTTGCTAACATGTATCTGAGTAATCCTGTTGTTGCTGATCTCGCCACCACACTTTAAGAACAGGGATATATCCATTCAACAGTATATCAAAATTTTGAGTTTTGATATACTCCTGTGTTAGGAGGTGGAAATAAAATACTTAAGAAGATACATACCCTGCCTACAAGGAGGTTTCTACACCTGGTGAGATCAGCAGATATTAATCAAATGATCACATAAAGAAATATATAATTACAAAATCCCAAGAGGTTTTGAGTCTCTAGTTTATGTTGCAGTGATTTTTAAAGACTTAAACTGATTTAGTGTGGGGAAGAAATAAATGAGAATGACTGTGGTCTGCTGCCTCCATAGTCTTGACTGCATCAGAAGGGCCATCTGAACAAGAGATAGAAGTAAAAATACTTACCTGAGTTCAAGAAGGAAGTATCCCAGACCTGATGTTGAAGAGCTTGCCCTCCTTCTGTCTTTATTCACATTCATTTTCAGATTACTGTTTCAGTGGCAAAAAAGGAAGGAGTCTCAATCTTTCTAGCATTCAGAGAAAAGTCAGCTTCCCTTCCTTCCCAACAAAATAATCAATTTTGCAATTAAACACTGATATGATAGAAAAGATGGTAATTTGAAAACATTTAAAGGCCTCTTTTGTCTCAGAATAATAGACTGATCCACAAATCAAACTTACAAATTGTGTCAGTTCATTTAGCAGTGTAGAAAAATTAATCAAAATGGATTCTTTCATGGGTTATTGCTCAACATTAGATTTGACCTTAGTCCTGCCATTAATTATCTGTATACTGTTGTCAAATCATTTAACCTTACTGATCTTTGGTTTCCCATGTGTAAGCTGAGGCTCTTAGGCAGATATTTGCTAGGATCTTTTCCAGCTCTGATATCATATGAAATTAGATGGCTAAGGAGTTCATTTGGAATGCAATACTTTCTTCGGTTAAGAGTAGATGAAATTTTTAGGATGTTTAGTAAACATACTGCTTTTTATTTTGTGAGCTATAGTGTAAATTGGTTGTGCTTAGTAGTCCTGATTAGCAGCCAGAGAAAACATTAGTCTTCATTATATTAGATTACAGTGGTTACGTGGGTTAACTTCTTTTGGCATGACGTGGCACTGTTTTTTAAAAGTTGAGGTGGTTAGTAGTCCTTCGTGCCAGTACTATTTAATTTTTTCCCCTATTGAATCATTCATATTTAGTGATTCTGTTGGGAGCAAAAAGCAAAATCAGCAGCTTTCTTGTCACCATAAAAAATCGATCTGGAGGGATCATTCGGTGTCCTCTTCAGGAACAAGCCCTTTGATTAGGTAGCCAGGTCTCTAAAACGTGTATGCCCTGAAGAAAAGAATGTGCTTTTCTGTGCTTGAAAAATCACAGAGAATGACCCATCATCTGTTAGAAATGCACTTGCAGTTGTTTTTCCAGAAGTGTTCATGACTCTCAGCCCCACCAAGCCACCCACAGACATTTGCTTGCTCTCACATTTGTTTTGAGAATAATAACATTTTATAATGCTTTTGTTGGATTACATATTATGTGGAATTTGCATTGGCTCTTTGTGACTAATATTGAATAACTTTGTTTCGCTTAATTCATAAGTAAAAACCATAAGCAGCATACTGTGCTGAAATGTTTAACTCTTTTATTCAAGTGCCAACACAAAGTAATTACAAAACAATTCTGGGACCTGAACCGAAGCTACTGTTGCCCCTTCTGGGACTTCCTCAGCAGTTCCAATGAGAAAAGTAGAGAGCAGATTTAATATAAAATCTTAAGATGCCAGGGAACTTAAGGCTAGGGTCCCACACTTTTCCTGCACATGACAGGTGATTTTAAAAGACCTTTTGAAAATCTAAATAAGGAAAATATAATACTCTTTGGAGAAATACTTTTGGAATGTGCAGGTTTTCTGACATCAGTGCTACAAAGTAGAGCTAACGATTGCAAGTTAATTCAATTAAACATTTGTTTTATAGAGTAATCTAACTAGATGGCAGCACATAACAGCTTACTGTTTTGTTTAGTTTGTAGAACATTTTGTGTGTGTGTTTGTGTCTAAGAATCTAACCACAAAGCAATAAGAGATTCAAACAAGGAGTCTTGTGAATTGTCTCTAAAGGAATGGCAGTCTTGAGAAGCCATACATATGACCTAGATGTGATGAGTAAACCAGGGTACATTATGTCATTATTCTGACAGAAATTTTTATATCATAGTGGAGTGGACTTAGGCAGATAAATACATTAAAATTGCTTGTGTAGCATGTAATTAGAATTAAGGTGATTTAGAATTTTTTTGTTTTAATTTTTATTTCTGCAAAAAAGGAAGCATTAATGTGGAAAACAACCAATAAAAGGAAATAAAATAGTTTGCTCTTCCGAGTCCATTTGGAAAGTGGTACAGGAGTTTTTTAAACAGCAGCATTAAGCTTATTAACAAAAATGAATAGTCACATGTTTTTTGACCATCTGAAAATTGCAGTGCTAAAGTAATACAAAATATTTATTTTGACAAAATTTGTTTTATATCTAATTACTGTTTTAAAAATCAGTGCTTTAGGGCAGCCCAGGTGGCTCAGCAGTTTAGTGCTGCCCTCAACCCAGGGGCCTGATCCTGGAGACCTGGGATTGAGTCCCACATCGGGATCCTTGCATGGAGCCTGCTTCTCTCTCTGCCTGTGTCTCTGCCTCTCTCCCTCTTTCTCTCTCTGTCTCTAATAAATAAAAAATCTTAAAAAAAAAATCATTGCTTTAACCCAAACCATTAAAATGTCCATTTACAGTTGTTTACAAAATAATTGTAATGTAGAAGATTCAGTCACATAAAATCATCAATATTGAGCAATTACACTAAACGGTAACATTTTCCCTTACTTTTTGATGAGCGTAATGCACTTGCAGTTGCTTTTGGTTTTGAAATGGGTGAAAATCAAATGTTAAAATATATATAGTATGTGTACTTTTTGCCACTTAGACCTTTATTAATGAATGAGATTTGCTGTTTCTCTGAAGTACTTTTACAATTGCTCTATGCACCTGAAATATTTTTAAATAAATTGTAATGAAGGAATCAAGTAGTTTTACAAGCAAGTAGAAACACTTGTTTTGAAGAACAGATCCTTTTTACTTCCCAACCTTTGCTGTGATAACCATTTATTGAAACTACTCTTTAGTCTGAAATGTGGGTCAGTACAGTGTTAGTATCCTGAATTTATCAAAGAGCAGAAAGAATGGACGGCTCCCTCTAACCTATAGTTCTGTACCTAGGATGCCCATTAAAATCCATGGGATGGTTCTAACTATCAAGATGCCTAGGCTGTCCCCAGACAAAGTTAACCAGAAGCTCTGGAGGTAGCACCCAGCAACAATACCTTTTAAACTTTCACAGCTGATTCTGAGGTGCAGATAATGTTAAAAATCACTGCAACTGAAACTCAGCTTCTTAACATAAGCTTAACGAGCTAGAGACAAAAAGGTGAATGGAGTCAAGTAGTTGGACATGGGAGAGTAACAGAAGCAGGCATTTACTTAAGAAACAAAGATAATATTAATTCATAAGTTTGATACACAAACATAAAAATTGGGGAAAGTGTTCATTATTTTGAAATTATCATAGTGTAAGAATATTCATATTTTTCAAAAAATATTCATATTTTCAATTATGATTAAACATATAAGAAATTGGCTTTGAAGAATAGCTAGTATTCTTTTGAAGATCTTCATAGTGAGATCTCTTTCCTCAGCCATACTGATTTATTTCCCCAACTATTATATTTGCTTACTTGAGGCAAATCTTTAATGGATATTTTGTTGAATTTTTGTGTATAAGATGACTTCACATAGTGAGGCCGGGGGGGTCTTGATGGTAGAGGAGCAGGGTCCTCACCTCCCCCAGCCCCACCTACTTACCTAGATAACTTTCAAATCATCCTGAACACCTACAAATTTGACCTGAGATTCAAAGAGAGAATAGCTGGAACGCTACAGAGAGAAGGGTTTTTGCTTTTAGCAAGGAAGGAAGGTGGGAAAAAATAAAAAAAGAATCAAGTGGAGGAGCCAGGCTAAGGAGGGCCATGAGAGCCTCTGGGACAGGAAAGCCCAGTGCCAGAGAAGCAGGAACTTTATTAAAAATCTGCACTGGATTCTTCCGGAACTGAAAGGTACTTAGCAGGGAAACCAGGCAGGATCCCCGGGGGGGGGGGTTGGGGGGGGCAGTGGAGCCCCCAGGCTCCCGGGGTCGCTAACAGAGGAGGTGTGCCCCGGGGGAAAGTGCCCCACACACCGTGGACCGAGTTCGGTAAAGGGCTGGAGTGTGTTTGGTAGGGCCTCGGGAGCAGCTCAGGCTGCAGCTCCGGGGGAGGGTTCTGTTCCCTGCTGGAAATCTCCAGGGGAAGTCGAGGGATTTAAGAACTAGAGGGTACCCCTCCTTTTTCTCCCCCCTTTTCCAGTACAACTCATTTTTATATCAGACTGTAAATTTCCATTATTTTTTCTCTTTCTCCACCTTAACTACAATATTTTAGCACTTCTTCATTTTTAAGTTTCTTCCTTTTTGACTTTCATATTTCTACAATTACATGTCTTAGTTGTATTTTCCACTTCTCGATTCCCTTCAACATACTCAGTTCAATTATGGGAGATATACGAGATATGTTTTTGTTTGTTTGTTTGTTTTCTTTGCCCCATTTTGTTCTACAATGGTAGAAGTTAATACCTTCTAAAACATGACCAGCATGCCCCCAGAACCAAGTGGTATACCATGCTGGTTCATTCTGTGAGATTCCTCATTCCCATTCTGCCCGCCCCCACCTTTTATTCATTTGTGTTTTGGTGGTCAGTGCTGGGGCTTTCTACAAGTATTGCTTGTTTATATAAATTTGGGACTGCGCATCTTCTACATACAGAACTTAATACACTCAGAACCAAAAGGATCACCTTCTAGGACCCCTCAGGTAGACTACATTCTCTCTCCACTACAACTTCTTCACCCCCATCATCTCCCAGCAGCCCCTTTTTTCTTTCTTTTCTCTTTTTTCTCTTTACTTTTACTTTTTCTCTTCTTTTTTTCTTCTTCTTTGGGATTCTTGGCCTTTTATTTTTACTACTTTCGTTTAAAATTTGTTTTACACTTTAGTGGTCCTTTTATTTTGTTCTGAACTTTGTTTTCATTTTTGGTCTCTGACCTCGTCAGAATCATATAGGGTGAAATTTACTTAGGTCGTGGTTGATATTCTTGATGCATCCCACTCATACAGCCACTCTGTACTGAACAAAATGACTAGAAGGAAGAATTCACCACAAAAAGAAAGAATCATAAACAGTACTCTGCCACAGAGTTACAGAGTATGGATTACAATTCAATGTCAGAAAGCCAATTCAAAAGCACAATTATAAAGCTACTGTGACTCTGGAAAAAAGCATAAAGGATTCAAGAGACTTCATGACTGCAGAATTTAGATCTAATCAGGCAAAAATTAAAAATCAATTAAATGAGATGTAATCCAAACTGGAGGTCCTAATGGTGAGGGTTAATGAGGTGGAAGAAAGAGTGAGTGACATAGAAGACAAGTTGATGGCAAGGAAGGAAGATAAGGAAAAAAGAAAAACAATTAAAAGACCATGAGGAAAGGTTAAGGGAAATAAATGATAGCCTCAGAAGGAAGAATCTATGTATAATTGGGGTTCCAGAAAATGCCGAGAGGGACAGAGGGTCAGAAAGCACATTTGAACAAATCATAGCAGAGAACTTTCCTAATTTGGGGAGGGAAACAGGCATTCAGATCCAGGAGATAGAGAGGTCCCCCCCAAAATTAATAAAAAACGTTCAACACCTTAACATTTAATAGTGAAACTTGTAAATTCCAAAGACAAAGAGAAAATCCTTAACAGCAAGAGACAAGAGTTTCTTAACTTATATGGCGAGAAATATTAGATTAACAGCAGACCTCTCCACCGAGACCTGGCAGGCCAGAAAGGGCTGGAAGGATATATTCAGGGTCCTAAATGAGAAGAACATGCAGCCGAGAATACTCTATCCAGCAAGACTCTCATTCAGAATAGAAGGAGACATAAAGAGCTTCCAAGATAGGCAGAAACTGAAAGAATATCTGACCACCAAACCAGCTCTGCAAGAAATATTAAGGGGGACCCTGTAAAAGAAAGAGGACGCCCAAAGAAATAATCCACAAAAACAGGGACTGAATAGGTATTATGATGACACTAAATTCGTATCTTTCAATAGTTACTCTGAACATGAATGGGCTAAATGATCCCATTAAAAGATGCAGGGTTTTGGACTGTATAAAAAAGCAAGACCCATCTATTTTCTGTCTGTAAGAGACATGTTTTAGACCTAAGGACACCTCCAGCCTGAAAATGAAAGGTTGGAGAACCATTTACCCTTCAAATGGTCCTCAAAAGAAAGCTGGGGTAGCAATCCTCATATCAGATCAATTAAAGTTTATCCCAAAGACTGTAGTAAGAGATGAAGAGGGACACTATATCATACTTAAAGGGTCTATCCAACAAGAAGACCTAACAATCCTGAATATTTATGCCCCTAATGTGGGAGCTGCCAAGTTTATCAATCAATTAATAACCAAAGACATATTTAGATAATATACACTAATAGTAGGAGACTTTAACACGGCACTTTCTGCAAATGACAGATCTTCTAAGCACAACATCACCGAAGAAACAAGGGCTTTAAATGATACACTGGACCAGGTGGATTTCACAGATATATACAGAACTTTCCATCAGAATGCAACTGAATACACATTCTTCTCAAGTGCACATGGAACTTTCTCCAGAATAGACCTCATACTGGGTCACAAATCAGGTCTCAACTGATACTAGAAGATTGGGATTGTCCCCTGCATATTTTCAGACCTCAATGCTTTGAGACTAGAACTCAATCACAAGAAGAAATTTGGAAGAAACTCAAACATGTGGAGATTAAAGAGCATCCTACTAAAAGACGAAAGGGTCAACCAGGAAATTAGAGAAGAATTAAAAAGACTCATGGAAACTAATGAAAATGAAGATACAACTGTTCAAAGTCTTTGGGATACATCAAAAGCAGTCCAAGAGGGAAATACATCGCAATACAAGCCTCTCTCAAAAAATTGGATAAAACTCAAATACACAAGCTAAACTTGCACATAAAGGAACTGGAGAAAGAACAGCAAATAAAACCTACACCAACCAGAAGAAGAGAGATAATAGAGATTTGAGCAGAACTCAATGAAATAGAGATTAGAAGAACTGTAGAACAGATCAACAAAACCAGGAGTTGGTTCTTTGAAAGAATTAATAAGCTAGATAAACCATTAGCCAGCCTTATTAAAAAGAAAAAAAGACTCAAATTAATAAAATCATGAATGAAAGAGGAGAGACCACAACCAATACTAAGGAAATACAAATGATTTTAAAAAAACATTATGAGCAGCTATATACCAATAAATTAGGCAATTTAGAAGAAATGGACACATTTCTGGAAAACCACAAACTTCCAAAACTGGAACAGGAGGAAAAAGAAAACCTGAACAGGCCAATAACCATGGAAGAAATTGAATCAGTCATCAAAAACTTCCCAAGACACAAAAGTCCAGGCCCCAGATGGCTTCCCAGGGGAATTCTATCAAACATTTAAAGAAGAAACAATACCTATTCTACTAAAGCTGTTCCAAAGGATAGAAAGGGATGGAATACTTCCAAACTCGTTCTATGAGGCCAGCATCACCTTAATTCCAAAACCAGACAAAGACCCCACCAAAAAGAAGAATTATAGACCAATATCCCTGATGAACACAGATGCAGAAATTCTAAGCAAGATACTAGCCAATAGGATCCAACAATACATTAAGAAGCTTATTCACCATGACCAAGTAGGATTTATCCCCGGGATGCAAGGCTGGTTCAACACTTGTAAAACAATCAATGTGATAGATCACATCAACAAGAGAACAAACAAGAACCATATGATCCACTCAATAGATTAAGGGAAAGCATTTGACAAAATACAGCATCCATTCCTGATCAAAACTCTTCAGAGTGTAGGATAGAGGGAACATTCCTCAGCATCTTAAAAGCTGTCTATGAAAAGCCCACAGCAAATATCATTCTCATTGAGAAAAAACTGAGAGCCTTTCCCCTAAGATTGGAAACACGGCAGGGGTGTCCACTCTCACCACTGCTATTCGACATAGTACTAGAAGTCCTAGCCTCAGCAATCAGACAACACAAAGAAATAAAAGGCATTCAAATTGGCAAAGAAGTCAAACTCTCCCTCTTCGCAGATGACATGATACTGCACATAGAAAACCCGAAAGGCTCCACCCCAAAATTGCTAGAACTCATACAGCAATTTAGTAGTATGGCAGGATACAAAATCAGTGCACAGAAATCAGTGGCATTTCTATACACTAACAATGAGACTGAAGAAAGAGAAATTAAGGAGTCAATCCCATTTATAATTGCACCCAAAAGCATAAGATACCTCAGAATAAACCTAACCAAAGAGGTAAAGGATCTGTACCCTAAAAACTACAGAATACTTGTGAAAGAAATTGAGGAAGACACAAAGAAATGGAAAAATATTCCATGCTCATGGATTAGAAGAATTAATATTGTGAAAATGTCTATGCTACTGAGGGCAATTTACACATTCAATGCAATCCCTATCAAAATACCATGGACTTTTTCACATAATTGGAACAAATAATCTTAAAATTTATGTGGAAGTAGAAAAAACCCCTAATAGCCTGGAGAATATTGAAAAAGAAAACCAGAGCCGGGGGCATCAGAATGCTGGATTTCAGGTTGTATTACAAAGCTGTGATCATCAAGACAGTGTGATACTGGCACAAAAACAGACACATAGATCAATGGAATAGAATAAAGAACCCAGAAATGGGCCCTCAACTCTATGGCCAACTAATATTTGACAAAGCAGGAAAGATCATCCATTGGAAAAAGGACAGTCTCTTCAATAAATGGTGCTGGGAAAATTGGACAGCCAAGTGCAGAAGAATGAAACTAGACCGTTCTCTTACACCATACACAAAGATAAACTGAAAATGGATGAAAGATCTAAATGTGAGGCAAGAATCCATCAAAATTCTAGAGGAGAACACAGGCAACACCCTTTTTGAACTTGGCCACAGCAACTTCTTGCAAGATACATCTATGAAGGCAAGGGAAACAAAAGCTAAATGAACTATTGGGACTTCATCAAGATAAAAAGCTTCTGACAGCAAGAGAAACAGTCAACAAAACTAAAAAATAACTTACAGAATGGGAGAAGATATTTGCAAATGGCATATCAGATAAAGGGCCAGTATCCAAGATCTATAAAGAACTGATTAAACTCAACAGCAAAGAAACAAACAATCCAATCATGAAATGGGCAAAAGACATGAACAGAAATTTCACCAAAGAAGTCCTACACATGGGGGATCCCTTGGTGGCTCGGTGATCCCTGGGTGGCTTTGGCCCAGGGCGTGATCCTGGAGTCCCGGGATGGAGTCCCACATTGGGCTCCCTGCATGGGGCCTGTTTCTCCTCTGCCTGTGTCTCTGTCTCTCTCTATCTGTGTCTCTCATGAATAAATAAATAAATCTAAAAAAAAAAAAAAGGAAGAAGAAGAAGAAGAAAAAGAAGACCTACACATGGCCAACAGGCACATGAGGAAATGCTCCGCATCACTTGCCATCAGGGTAATACAAATCAAAACCACAATGAGATACCACCTCACACCAGTGAGAATGGGGAAAATTAACAAGAAAAGAAACAGCAAATGTTGGAGAGGATGTGGAGAAAGGGGAACCCTCTTGCACTGTTGGTGGGAATGTGAACTGGTAGAGCCACTCTGGAAAACTATGTGGAGGTTCCTCAAAGAGTTAAAAATAGAGCTACCCTATGACCCAACTATTGCACTACTGGAGATTTACCCCAAAGATACAGATACGGTGAAAAGCCGAGACACTTGCACCCCAATGTTTATAGCAGCAATGTCCACAGTAGAACCAATGTCCTTCCAAACTGTGGAAGGAGCCTCAGTGTCCATTGAAAGATGAATGGATAAAGAAGATGTGGTACCTGTATACAGTGGAATATTACTCAGCTATTTGAAATGATGAATACCCACCATTTGCTTCAGTGTGTATGGAACTGGAGAGTATTATGCTAAGTGAAGTAAGTCAATTGGAGAAGGACAATCATTATATGGTTCCAGTCATACAGGGAATATAAAAAGTAGTGAAAGGGATTATAGGGGAAAGGAGAGAAAATGAGTGGGAAATATCAGAGAGGGAGACAAACTATGAGAGACTCCTAACTCTGGGAAATGAACAAGGGGTAGTGGAAGGGGAGGTGGCAGGGGGATGGGGTGACTGGATGATGAGCACTGAGGAGGGCAATTGACAGGATGAGCACTGGGTGTTATACTATATGTTGGCAACTTGAACTCCAATAAAAATATACAAAATATACAAAAAAAAAAAAAAACACCTTGCTGTTCTGGGCAGGTAAAGAAAAAAAAAGATTATTTCACATAAAATCTTATTTGTTTTAAAGCTAAAAGGAGTCTTCAAAGTAATTTGTCAAACCTCCTAATGTTTGTAAATAGAGAAACAAAGATCCAGAAACACGCCTCATAGCTTGCCTATGTGCATGTTAAAGATAGATGAGAGTTAGAACCTAGAACTCAGGGCTCCTGACTTGTAGCTTATTTTCTTTTTGTGTGACTGACAGAAAGGACCACAAGCCTGTTGGGCTGCCTGTCTGCTTAATTGCCTCCTTCCTTCTTTTACTCCCCTTTCTTTATAAGGAAAAGATTATTAGACCACGTGGAATATATAGAAGGAAAGAATGCAGTTGTAAGTAGGGGATTGAAACTATCCTTTATGTAAAATTTAAAGAAACAATTGATTGTAGCATTTGAAAACTCCAGTGGGTACATGTGGGCATGAGCAATGAGACCAGATTTTTGAATTTAAAAGAGAGAAGTATATGAAGAAAAATGAACAGGCTGTGAACTGATCCATTAAATATTAAGTATGGAATTTGTAACAGAAGGTAACTTTGACACTCCTAAGTCATTTATGATTCTTCAACTTTTGAAGTCTACAACCCTATGAATTTTTGTAGAAAAAAATAAAAAAGCATCCTTATGTTTAGGGACACTGGATGAAATATCTTCAGAAAATGAAATATTTCAGGGGAAATTGTTCCCTAATATGTCACCACTTTGAAAATGATTAAAGAAAATGGGGTCTCCCCCAGCAGAGGCAGGTACTTTGACTTGTCAAATTTAAGTTGGACATTTTCTCTTAGTTTGGAACTGCCACAAAATGAGCCCTTTCATGTCCTCAATAATACCAAACCAATGCAATCCATCTGTTCTGCTAAATTATTTCTAGTTCCCTAACCAAAGGCACTGCTTTTTCATGCATTTTATCATGATTTTATGCCCTTTATTATATTTTACAAAAGGTTCTGATTCCTCCAGGGCCAATGAGAACTGATTAGGACACTGGCCTCAATCCAGGCTTTGAACACAGGAGGGGAAGGAATAGAACTGTTTCCTTTTTCCCCTGCTCCTTCGCAGAAAAAAAAAAAAAATGAATGTATACCGTGTGTGTGCTCTGTGTGTGGGTGGGTGTGGGTAGAGTGAATTTTATCCTGTCACAGTATGACTTTGTAGATCATGTTCAGAACATTCCTTCTATAATCAGTTTGCATTAACGGGCTTTATTTCAGAAAGACTATTTCTTTAGGAAAGAACCATGGTATATTGGGAGACTCAATGATATGGTCATTTTAAATAACTTTGGTCAAACTTCAAACCTGAATGTGGACTATTTGGGGCTCTGAACTAAATAAGATCATATACCCTAGGTACTTAGCACTGAGAATTGGCACTCTGCGCATTAATTCCTTTTCTACTCTCGGAGAAGAACTGCTTGAATGCAAGTCATAGAGAATGTAAATATAATAATGAATACATCCTATATCACTGGGTTTCTTTACTAAGAAGATGAAAGAAGAGCTATAAACTTTGTTTCCTAAGCCTTAAGGTATTTAAGACCTATATTTGGATTTGAAGTAAGAGAGACCCAGAAGAATGCCACACCTTGTATGCATTGAGTGTCCAGACATACTCAGAATTCTCAGAAACCCTTTTTGGTCAGAATCGTAGATAACTTTAGATAGACATCCTGCATGCTAAGTATCTCTGAGAACGGAAATCAGTATCTTCCTAATTTATGATTATCAGAGCACTTTATCCTATTTCATGACTCATTATGCTGTTGACCTTTGACTCAGGAGAGCATCATGAGAGAGAAATGAAGGAACAAAGGCTACACAGGAAATAGAAAAATATGGGAAGAGCTTAAATGAAAATATCTATATTTAAGCATAAACATATAACATGATAAATTGCTGATGATAATACCAGAAATGAGAACTGTTGGAAACCTCAAATTGAGAGGAAAAGTTACATGTGACAAATTTAAGATATCTGATAAAAGTGACAGAAAATGGAATTATTCCAGAAAATCCTATGTGTTAGTAAAGAAGGAAAGCTATTGCTATTTCAGAATTTTCAGCTTAGTCATCTACCAAGTTCCCACAGCAGTGCCCCTGTGAGATACAAATCTCAAAACATGCTTTCTCCAGACAGATAATTTTTCCAGGTAGAAACATTTTTCTTACTGGGTTGGTTTTACTACTCCCTTTCTATAGAAACATGTACATCCTCCTTTGTAGGTCTTGTCTAGCATCCATAGAAGCAGAGGTGGTTATCGAGAATAGGTACTCACATTACTTAGGTAATTATTTCTTAAGAAATATACTCTATAATAATAAAAAGAACCAGGATAAAATACTTCCTTGGAGCCATAAGGGAGCAGAGAGGGGAGGGGCAGAAAGAAATCAAAGTAAAACTTAGGAATTATTACATTTTAATAGTGAGAGGTAGGACAAGAGTGTAAACTAGAGCAGAATACTTTCAGAGTAAGTCAGTGCTAAATAGGCTTTGCCAGATGTCCTACCCTTATTCTTATTTAACTGATATTACACAAGGTGATGACCGAGATCCAGCAGGTATCCTCTTATGATTTATCAGCATTTGGGCTACCATCGATAATTAAATCTTATTAGCAGATTATTTTTTAAATGTGTGATTGAGCATTGAGCACAAATGCTAGTGAGATTGTGGGAGGATGAGAAAGGAGTTGGGACAAGCATGAGGTGTATGGTATGTAAATATATGGGACTAGTTTATGAAAATATAAAGATATGTTTATTATGAACGGTATTTAATGTTAGGCCAGAGGCAAAAATTCAATTTAGAGTTGCAAAAATATCTTTACAGAAAAAGAGAAAGGGGAAAAAAATCAATGAAACTTTATGATAGTAGTCAAAACGTGGGTTTGATTGTTAGCTATAGAACTGACATTGCTTAAGATATAGATGATTCACTGTATCAGCATGTGAAATGTTAGTGGCTGTGGATTTCATAGACTCACAGAAACAAGAGCTGGAAGCCCTATTATTTCATGTTGTTCATTATTCTGCCGGGCTAAGACTGGTTACCACAGTCTGGTCTCCAGTACTGTGTTCATTCCAATTTTAGATGACTCAGACCATGGAGTTACCACTGTTTATCTTGGGGGATTTTCCACCAGCTGAAATCTCACAGTTAAAATGTTAACCTTTAATATTTCTTTGAACTTTCTTGTGCTTATTTTATCTCATTATTTGCTGTTCTCTTTCTTCGGTTATTCTAATCTTTCATAAATGCTTCCAAATTTAATGTTTACTAGCAAGTCATCTATATCAATAACATGATTGTTTATTGATCAGAGCAATGGTTGACCAGATGGCCATCATTAAATTTGCTTTCATTTTCAACATCATCTACCTGGTTTAATTTCACCATTCCGCACTTAGCTGAATGATTTAAAAATGTTTTCTATAAATATAAATTCCCCTAAAATTTTAAAAAATGCTTTCTACAAATATAAATTGGATGTCAAAACCAGGGAACTTCAATGCTGTGACAAAGAAAATCCCATAAGCATTTGTTTATTTATTTGGCACATAATAGCACAGTGTCAAGAAGTTTCTGTTTTATATCATTCCTGCTACCTTGTTCTTACCCTTCAGGTCTCTGACCATTCTTCTCTCACTGTGACATGATGATTTATTTTCTGTGACAAACACAGCTCTGCCCTCTACCCAGTAAACTAGGGAGCATCAGCATATTGAGATTTTCCTAGCCTTTTATTCCCTTAAACATCAACCACATCTGCTTAAACTAGGGAGCTTAAGTATGGAATTGTCCTGGTCCTCATAAAGGTGTTGTTGTCTCTTGATGTTTCCATGTCAACTGCTGATTCCATGGTCAGGAACATGAAAAGACAGCATTCCCTGAACAGATTCTCTTTGAATTTTACTATGGTTGTGCTACATATTTTAAGTGAAATGTTAATATTGACTAATTTTAGGAAGCACAATGATTTTCAAAAGTAAGGTTAATTAACTTCCTATACCAGCATGATGTTATTAGGCTTGTAGATATACCAACCAAGAAATATGGCCAGGGAGAATAATTTGCATATTGACTAACTGAGGTTTCACTTAATGTATACTTTTGTCTTTGTTGAAGTACCATTCTTTGTTAGTTGAAGTACAACTTTCTGCCTAGCATGTGCATAAACATATTGACTGAGTCTAGAGTGTGTCAGACTATTTCTGGCTAAACAGCAGTTTTTGGTTTTGTTTAATTTCTATTCTGTCCCAGACTAATGGTTTTATAAAATACATTGTTACTATAAAAATAAAATAAAAATTGAAGACACCCAAGATTATATTAGATTCAATAGACATAAAAATAGTCTGTCCAATCACTATGAAGATTTCTAAATATTTACTCTGAATTTCTGTATAGACCTCATCACAGACAGTTCGTGAACAGTTGCTGAAATGTTACTGACACCATAGGATACTCTTTGAGTAACATTGATCTAGGTTAATGGTTCTGTGAAGTGCAAACACATGAAGTGATCAGCATTTTTGTGATAATCAAATACATTAAAATGTATCGGTACTTACTTATGTTCTTTAAGAAATCATAAAGAATTTGTTCTAACAACTTCTATAGGTGAGTGTAAAATAAGATTTTAATGAATTTAATTCTCAGCTAAACAGTAGCCCCTGTTTCTTCTGTTGTCTTTTATTTTTTAGCCCCTATTTACTGTTAAGCTGATACTTTTACAAAGGAGTTAACTATTACATTTTTTGTTACAGATTTATTTTTTTATGCCAAAAAAATATGTTTTATGTCAGTTGCCCAGTTAGGCATAAGCAATCCCTAGAATCTGAACTTTACATACACACTCATTTTCCACATGTTCTTATGGTACTTTACTAAGCAAATTGGTGTCACATTCCTGCATGATTAAACTTGGTTCATTGTTAGTCATCTTAAAAATGTGACTTGGGTCTTACTTTCTTTTAAATGTTGTCAGTGGAATACTGTAGGCTTCTGCTGTTTTCTTTCAGCGAATTCAAGGTCGAAAAGCCAGCCTGGAGGAAATACAGCTTGTTCATTCTGAACATCACTCACTGTTGTATGGCACCAACCCCCTGGATGGACAGAAGCTGGACCCCAGGACACTCCTAGGTCTGTACAGGTCTCCATTCTACTGAGAACTGCACATTCCAGCACTATCATTAGTCAGTGCTGTTGTCAGTTCAAAATACTTGGCAAGCAGTGTTATAAAAAATCAGCTTTTCCAACAGCATTGCTCTGTGGAATGAGTTGTTTACAATAAAAGTCAATGTAGATTAAGAAAATCTAGCATTAGAAAAAATGACAATGCAAGTTCCATGATGTTTACTTTTATATTAACTTTCTTATTTGAATAGAATTTTGTTCACTATGTTTTAGCCTACAGGGATGGATGCATTGTTGAGTTTGTTTGCTTACATTTTTAAACTAAAAGAAAAAAAGGTTTTCACATTCTTTATGCAAGTTTATCTTCACCTTTCCAATTCTTTTGTGTTTTTAGTTCTTTTTTTTTTCTATGACCTTAACAAACGAAGGGCATGGTACCAACTTACTTTAAGTTAAAACTCCTTATTACTATGCCTAGAACACTGCATTTTACAGTAAGATTACATTTTTTAAAAAGTTTATTATTTTTTGAGTAATCTCTATACCCAGTGTGGGGCTCACACTCAGAACCCCAAGATCAAGAGTTGCATGCTCTTCCAACTGAGCCAGCCAGGCACCCTGCATTTTAAATCTTGGTATAATGTGTCTGATGCATGCCTTAACTATGGAATTAAATAGTAAAGTAGATGGCAGAAGTAGAAAACTGATAAATATAATTTTTAATTAGTATATAATTTTTCAAACATTTGCCATCAGATTTTAAAGTAAAATTTACATTGCAGAGCTTTACATAACTTTATATCAGTGATAGAAATAACAGATTTAAGAAAACAGTTTGTAACAAAACCATATTTTAGCTGAAGCAATTCATTATATTAAATTCATTAATATTTTATAATGGAATAACAATATGCAACATGGCAACGCATGCCATAAGGATCATGTTTTAAGTATTTTAACTCAAAGGGCATTTTAGGGCTTTTTCTTGTCCCTTTCAAATAAACCTATTGTGTCAGATCCAAAGTATTGAATTCTTTCACCTAATTCAATACTATTTCTAAATGGATTAACTGGTCCTAAACAGTTCAAAAAGAAATATATGGGAGTTCCTGGGTGGCTCAGTGGGTTAAGCATCCAAATCTTGGTTTTGGCTCAGATCATGATCTGAGGCTGGTGAGATTAAGCCCCCTGTTGGGCTCTTTGTTCAACATGAATGAAGCCTGCTCGAGATTCTTTCCTTCTCCTTCTACCCCTCCCCGACCTTGTGTGCCCACTCACTCTCTCAAATAAATAAATAAGTAATCTTTAAAAAAAACCCACAAAAGCACAGTTGATAATTTTAGAGTTAGCTTTAGATACACTAAGGAGTTCCATAGGCACCTCTTAGGGATCAGTGCAGCAACTTTAGTATTGTTCACAGGCTATGTGATTAAAGATAAACATGGATGTTGCATTGTTAGATACTGATTTTAAGCACTAAATTCAACTCTTTTGGGGGAAATTTTATTTATTTATCAGAGAGCATGCACATGAGTGGTGAGAGGAGGGGGGCAGAGGGAGAGGAAGAAGCAGGCCTCCTCACTGAGCAGGGAACCTAAGTGAGGCTGCATCCCAGGACCTTGGGATCATGACCTGAGCTGAAAGCAGACACTTGAATGACTGAACTACCCAGGTGCACCTAAATTCAACTTTCATAACACCTTTGAACTACATCAGTTTCTCTTATGAATCCAGAAACTTAGCTGGTTTTCCTTAATTCAAATTTTAATTTTATTTTTTAATTTTAATTTCAAAATTTTTCTTCTTTGAAGAAAATTTGAATTTTTGTGGCTTTGTACTTATATCTAAAAGACCAGATTAAAAAAAAAAAAATAAAAGACCAGATTAAAAAAAATAATAATAAAAAAATAAATAAATAAAAGACCAGATTGAAGCTCGCATGTGTAAATATATAGAAATTTATAATCATCAAGATATTTTCCCTTTCTTTATCCCTTTCTTTCACTTCCATACTTCCTTTTTTACCTCAGTCCCTCCCAGTACAGATGTGGGCAGTGATTGGTACCTGTCATTGTGCACACACATTTAATTGAAATTCATTCAACTGTATGATTTTCTGAGTTAAAATGATATTACAGTTTTTGATAGTTAAGTCCTGGAGTTAGAGGGAAGGATTTAAATAAAGGTCCATTATGACCAGGCCTATCAGTCTTTGTATTTTAAAAGACATTGATAATTTATAAAATGATTAGTTTTGAAAATAGGTGCCATTTATCTCCTTAAATACTCTAGACTCTGTAAGGTGACACTTTAAATACATGTTCTCCAGTCATTTCTGGTGCACGGTTTTTCTTTACATTAATATTCCTGTCATTCTTACTACCAGTTACCATTATCTTGTGGCTAGCCAGATATGAATCCATGGATAAGGTAATATAGCATTATTAAAAAATAAACCCAATCAATTCAGTGAATTAAAAATTTTTTACACATTACTAAATTTAAATTATTGATTATTAGGCTGTTTTGTATTATTATAAACATTATTAAAAATTCTTAAGCAGATTATTTATTTTACTTATTCTCTTAGAGTTTAATAATTTTTTAAAAGTACTTTAAATTTGCTTTATTACATTGCAATATTACCTTTAATCCCTTTTTACTGGTTGTGGAATGAAGAATTCAGACATTAAAATATTATTATGTATTTTAATTTCATATGTGACCAATACATCCTTGCAAAATATTTAAGAATACAGAAATATCTTTGTTATGAGCAACAACTTAAGAAAACTTTGCTTTTCTCAAAGCTGTCCATAAATTTTCTCATGTATTTTTTACTGATGTCATTATTCCAGTTTCAACATTTTTCCAAGGTTTCCATATTTTTTCTGTTGATTTCTCATCTTTTTTCCCCTCATCCTTATATGTAATGAGATGTCTTTTTTTTTAAGGTTTTATTTATTTATTCATGAGAGACACGGAGAGAGAGAGGCAGAGACATAGGGAGAGGGAGAAGCAGGCTCCCTTTAGGGAGCCTGATGCAGGATTCAATCCCAGGACACCAGGATCATGCCCTGAGCTGAAGGCAGCCTCTCAACCACTGAGCCACCCAGGCACCCCAAGATGTCTTATTTTTTCATTTGCGATTCCATTTGTTTTATCATTTCCCATCCATTAGCAATTGCATTTTAACTCAACCCAAACAATTTATTATTCACAAAATAAATGTTTTTTGACAACAAAATCTAGATAGATTTTACTGACATGACATGTGAAGTTTGCCACAAACCTATTTTCAATTTTCATCATTATTTGTTTCATTGATCAGCAATACAACAAATAAATTGGGATAGAAATGACCATTGCCTTTTCCTTTAATTACTTTGCAGGGAGGTTTAGGAGTGAATATTTTTGTTTTCTCTATTAAATGTGGTAGATAATGTAGAAAATTAAAATGCAGGTAAAAATGATTAAAAATTCCATGAAATATCAATTCTAAGAGACAGATGCAAGCAAGAATTTGGTATATATTTTAAAGAGGATATATTTCTATTTGTATTATATAGATTTCCCAAAAGGGTTATCCTTTCTATAGTGTTTTCTGATTTGTTTGTTTAAAAATGTAGATTTTGAAGAAGCTTATAGTAAACTTTGTCTTAGTTATATCTGAAGGAGAAATTAAGAATAAGTCTGTGTATTTAAATAGATGTTTTAATATTTAAAACATTTAAAAAATAACTGCTTTTCAAAAACTTGTGGCTTAACACATCACTTTAGAGTGATAACTCAGAATAGCTGAGTTATCTTAAGTAAAGTATATATTAAAAAAAGACGTGATATAGTAAATGATTGTAGGGAAGCTAAAAAAACTTTTGAGACTCAAATTTCATAGGTATGTGTTTGTTCATGTAAGGCAATAGAATCTACACGTAGTATCATTTACTTTGAGCTCTTACCTGTATAAAATTTGATTAATTTTCTTCTAAGTCAAATGATAAATACTATGTGACATATTACATGTTAATAAACACTCAAATTTTAAAAATCATGATTGTATTCCCAATTGATAAATTTTTTTTATATCTTCTTAATGTGTAGGTGACACCTCTCAAAAGATTTTTTCTTCACTACCTTGTGGTGGACTTGGGGTAAGTATGAGTTTTTTTACTGCTTTTAAATAACATAAATTGTCAAAAATATCTCCTTTGATTTATCTGTTCAGGCTGTTTCTCAGTAAAACTTATCCTAGACTTCAGGATTAGGTACGTAATTTATAGGACTCAATTCCCAATGAAAATGCAGATCCCCATGCTCAAAATTTATTAAGAAATTCAAGATGGTGACACAATGAATTAATCCAAGTGTGGGACTCTTCTTACTCTAGGGTTCTGTGTGATTGCACAGATAACATGTCCATAAGCTAGTTTTGCTAGACTTATGTAGCTGAAGAAAAGGTAACGCAAGAGGTTTAACAGTTTTGCAGCAGAATTCAGTACTCAGTAGAGTCACACTGAGTATGCAAGTACATTGTATTCCTGATGAAAATAGCATAAACTTCACAAAGTGCTTTGCATTGTGGCACGTTTTGTTTGTGAACCCCTGGGGCCATTTTTGTCTTCAGTAATTAACAAAGCCTTTTTTGACCCAGGATATTTATACCACATTTCAAAGACAAATTTGTTTGAATCCACTGACATATGAAGAAAAATGTCTACATTTTTGTGGATGATTAGAACACATCCTTTAGCCTGCAATTTATTTAAAGTTAACTGTTACCAGTAACAAATTGTCATCCTATAGAACTAAGTGCTAAGTCATGTTAGGAGAGCATAATTCTAGGTCAGGTTTCAAGGACCGAGGAATTTAAGTCAATTAGGCCTCTTGGATATTGAAGGGAAAGAACTGTGGGTATCATATTTTAGGCAGTATTTTGCTATAACTGAATTCTATACAGGGAAATCCCATATATTTCAAGTTAATTCTACCATTTTGGTGATTCTAGATTTCACAAGAATAATCTTTCTATCCCTTCACCTATGATTTTGCCCTCTCCAGAAATAAGGATGACAACTACAACAGTCAATACCTGCTTGGATTTTAGTTTGCTAACACATAACTGAGGTTTATAACAGCTTTGTGAAATACTTATTGTATATATTTTTTTAATTTTATTTAATCATGAGAGACACAGAGAGAGAGAGAGAGAGAGGCAGAGACACAGGCAGAAAGAGAAGCAGACTCCATGCAGGGAGCCTGATGAGAGACTCAATCCCTGGTCTCCAGGATCACAAATTGAGCCAAAGGCAGACACTCAACCACTGAGTCACCCAGGTGCCCCTGTGAAATAGTTATTATTATTAATACCCTTTTGCAGATGAGAAACTGGAAGGCTCAGAGAAATTATATTTTCCTGAAGTCACATAGTAAAGGGTAAAAGGCTAAAAGTATGAGGTTGATGTTCATGTCTATGTATAGGAGTTCTAAAAGAGCTCATTAGGTTCTTCCATGGTTTTTATCTTCACAATCCCTAGAGCCTCACAGTACAGCAGTGTGGCTGGTATAGTGCCTATGTTTCTACCCCCACCCCCCACCCCCGTCTCATGAATAAATAAATAAAATCTTTAAAAAAATAAAATAGGTTTCATTGGCTTTTGTACTTATTTTCTAACATCTCAAGTGCTCCTTTTAAGAGAATGACTGATTACATGCAAATGAAGCAAAGAATGAAACAAAGCTAATGGCTACTTAGAGGATACAATGATGGGGAGGAAATCAAAACTGTGAAAAGAGAGATGATCATCAAATTTCCACTCCTTTACACTTAATTCATGACCCAGAGCTGAAATGAGGACAACTCCCTAGGATCCACCTCCCAAGTCTGACTTGGGTTGTGCCTATGCAACACTTTTCCTTGAACACAAAGTACCTCTATTCAGCAGCTCTAAACTCATACCACAGTAACTTCTTATTCTTTAGCTAGAACTACTCTAGTAGTAGCAAGCAGTAGCAGGAGGTAGAAGATTGGATTAATCTGACTTTAGTGCTGGAGAAGACTGGAGAGAGGTACTTGTGTTTATTAGATTGGCCTCTGGGTCTTTTAATGGTCTTCTGGTGGTGTTAATATAGGTCCAAATGAGTGTGAACATGTGTGTCCTGCATGTGTGTGCACACACAAGCTTGTCCTTGTTGCTAGTCTAGAGAACTAGTTTGATTTGGCCTTTTTTTTTTTTTTCCTCCAGAAACCAAGTTGTGTTCTAAGGCATTCAGAAACCTCTTGCCCATCATATCTTGGGTTTTGATACAAGTCCTAAGAGAAACTCTGAATACTCTGGATTTGTACCAGTCAAAATTTTTACCTTTGGGATAGTTCTAGACATATTAACTATACAAAGATATCCAATATGAACTGAGAGTGGTCCAACTTCACAGCAGGGATACTCCAGAGAGCTTAGAAAACACTAAAATTGCTCTTGTTGTTAAGGCACTCTTCCAGTTCACATTATCTAAGATGGACACACTGATTTAAATTCCAAAATACTTGATGCTCCCCAATTATTAAAGTAAACTCTAGTCCTAGAATATATACCTTGCTACTAGGGGGCTTTAATATATACCTACTGAAGGCTGATAGATTGACTGGTTTTTGTGTTTTGTTTTGTTTTTTAGATTGGTTTTTGAGGAGACTATCTGGGACATTATGAAATCTGAAAATCCCTACTTCTTATTAAATTTTTACCTAAAATTGCATATGATAGTTTTTAAATTACAGTATAGATAATATATAGTATTATAGTCTTAGGTGTACAATATAGCAATTCAACAATTATAAATATGACCCAGTACTCATCATGATAAGTATATACTCTTTGCCTATGACTATTTGAGAGTAGTTAGTTAAATTGCTCAACGGGCAATTGGTACTTCAGGTGTTTTAAAGTATGTTTTCCAGAATAGCATTTTGAGCAACAATCTCAAGGGTTTTTAATTCCTTTCTGTTTGGTTCTCATTTTCTTAGTTACTATGGCATGACTCACTTTTCATTAGTGTGTGATTATACTACATGAAAATGCATCAATTGCAGAGAGTATTTTACCAAATACCAGGACTTGGTTATCATCTAATGAAATAGATAATTAAGGGATTCTGGAAATAAAAGCCAGTGTAGGACCACTTCACTCCTAAGGGTATATCACTAAAAATAGTGATCATTTTTCTGGCCATCTGACCTGCTGCTGTGTGAAGAAATCTTGAAATCATTTCTCAGCTTTATTTTTCCCTCTTCACTTGATAGGCCACAAAAAAAAACCCACAAAAGCAAGGACGAGCAGGCTTTTATGATAATGTCGTCATCAGCTCCCAGCTTCAAACACTTCTGCGGCTTTTGAGTTGTCATTTATAACTTGGAACTGAATCGACCCATAATTCCCCTGATACACTTAGAGAAATTGATAACAGACTCTGCACTTCTTTTATGGCTTGGAGGAGGCAACTCCAATCACATCACTATTGGCAGGCAATATTATTTTTTGACATGGTTGTAAAAGTATAAAGGAGCTTATGGCATTTGTTTAGATGAGGAATGGGCTCTCAAGCTGTGCTGGGGTTTACAGGACCAGATTAGTGAGAAGCAAAGGGAATATGATGTTTGCAAACAGGATATGATTTTATATATAAGTTTGGGTTTCATGCTCTGTTCCCTGGGGAAAGCCCTGCAGACAGCAGAGAATTCCACTTTTATCCTACAACAGACAAGCTCCTGGTGCCAAAAGGCAGAAAAATAAACGTGGTCAATGGGCAGTGTCAGACCCTTAATTGGAGGAGGAGGAGCTGTGGAAGAAGCAGAACAATTCCCTAAGAGGAATGAGGAATTGCTGAGCATGGGTAGAATCTAGGCCCGCCTAACTGGTCAAAGATGTGCCAAAAATGAGGCTCTGTGAGGTTTAATCAAGGCACCTTCTCCAGCAGCAACTCAGTCAATCTGTGAACATGAAGCTGGCTTTTTATTACAAACTTTTACTCTGCCCATATTCTATCTGATTACTCCTAAATCTGACACACTGTGGAGGTTAGAGATGTCATTTTTGTGATTTGGAGTGGGGGAGATGGGGAGAAAGATTAGGTGGTTGTGGGAAGGAAATTTAAGGCTCATTTCAATTGCCCTAAGGTTTTCAGCAGACATTTCAGTTATGTACTAACTATACTCACTGTACTAGAGGCAGGGTTGGATGAAATGTCTCAAATTTTCTTTCATTCTGTCGGATTTAAAATGTAAGCTCTCCCCTCTGATTTATAAAATTTACATAGATAGATATAAATATTATATATGTACATACATTTATTGTCTGCCATTTTGTCTTTTTATTATTTTACCCATTTATTACATTACGTTGGGTCTTCCCCAGTAACAGTAAAAAAAAGGGTTCTAGTGGCAAATCTTTTAAAGGACCTCACTGACTTTCTGTATTATAATATCAGGAAATGATTTATGACCAAACCTATGGATATATAGTTAAATTCAGTGTAACAGAAATATTTGATTAATATAATTTTCTCCTATTTAGAGTTGTCTTCTTTGAAATACAATAATTTAGAAAGCATAACATATGCCATCATATGTAGAATGAAGGGCAGGCAGGAAAAATAAGACTTTTTTGCCAGTGATTAGATAAGGTGCAGGAATGCAAAGACTAATAAGGCCACTTTTCTCAGTTGCTCATAGCCTATTCATGGACTGATGTGGACAAATGTGCTAAAGGAACACAGAAGAGGGAGCTTCCAGAACAAAAAAGAAAGAAGAGCGATGTGGGGGCTATTCAAGTAGCCATAAGCTAAATAAATTTTCAAGTATAATTAGGAATGAACATACTTGTATGAGTTTGTGGGTGGGGGGTATGGGGAGGTATGTCCAGGAATCAAGTGTTTAGGCTATAATAACACACCATATTTTTAACAATTGCACTAAGCTATTGCTGATTAGTAAGGGATTTTTTTCCCTAAAGCAACAACAACAAAACCTAATGTTTATGCCAAAATTTGTATGTTTTTGAAGTTTTTATATTAAGTCAGGAACCCCCCCTTCCTTTAATTATATGTATTATGTGCTATTCCCATCCAGTTATCCTAAGCAAGCACAATGCCTGGTGTTACATCTGCAGAAAGAGGTGGGGTAGCATCTATTTTTTCCATGCAGTAATCAGGATAATGTTGATTTTCTTTGTATTAATGCTCAGCTCAAACCTGGCTTGTAATCAGTGCTTCATTTCCTCCACTGTTGTTATCAGAGGTGCTTCACAGCCCTCTTCCCTCCAGCACAGTGAGGATCTGCTATGATTTGGATCGATCTTTTCCCCATCTCCCTATCCTATTTGGATTTACATTAATTTTAAACTGGATGCAAGTAATACTAGCAGGAACACCCCATAAGCACCTGGAAAAAGTAAAATTGATAAGCTGCTCTGATGAAATTGTTTCAGAATTTTGGTTCATGTTGTGGGTTCTACAAAAAGATCATGTTGCCCCAGATGTGGAAAATAAAGTACAAAATATTATGCAAACTAGGAAATTCCTTCTAAGTAACAAGGGAAGTTTCCAATATTGCTAATTATATATACTCAATAATAGTTGCAGGGAAGTAGATAATACTCCCCACAGAGATAAACATATATACATTACTCTATGTTTACTGCAAAATGTAAAAGTGTATATAATCTTTAAGTGTCTGATGTTTATTGCAGGGAAGAGGACAATTAGAAAAGAAAACCTTAACTTCCTCCTTAATTCAGTTAGCTGTAGCATCTCATTTGTGATTAAATTCTTTTATTGCTTTGACTTTATGGCTACGCACCACAGGATTAATTTTGAAATTCCATTTTCATTTTCTTATTTAAAGTATACATGAATATAACAAAGCTATTAAAATTCTTCTGTTGTCAACATGGGATATCTTAAAAATGCCATCATTAAAGCTTTACACATGTGTTTTTTACATTCTCAGGACTACAACACCTATAAAAACTGTATGAGCAACACTGTCAACCAAAATAATATCAATAGCAGAGAAGAAGAAAACATATCCATTTCTGGAATTTCTTGTTCTATAATTTTTCTCTGGTCTATAATTCAGTTTCTCTAAAGAAATTGAAACTTAGACTCCCCATTGCTAAAGATAAATGGATTTGATGAACATTAAGCTTTGAATTCAAGAAATTTATAGTTCTATGAAACAAAAACTCTGAGAAACTAAAACACACTTGAATAAATTTGAATATACAATCATCTACTGATTGCCACTTCTGTTAAAAAAACATAAGGCCTGAGTTTAGATGAACATTTAGAGTTGACAAAGGAAATGAGACTACTTAGAAAAAAGGAATCTTTGGTCAATTTCTGTTTTGTGCGGCTTGGAATACAGCTAAATCCTTGCCCATCTCACCTTTTCATTTTGTTGTAAAAAAACTGTATTAATATTTTCATTTGTCATATTTCTACCTTGGATAGTTCCTGATCAAGATATTCATCTCTATAACAAACTAGTAACCAATACAGAATATTGATACAATATTGTTAGATTTGTCTTTGTTAAATATTTTGATGGAAAGTTTAGTAAAGCATAATTTCTAAATTCTCATATTGTAACATTTTCTTTCAAAACCCAAGATTAAAATAAATTAGTGTACTGAATGCTTGAGCCATAGCAAGCAGTTCATGGCAGATTCCCTAGGACTTAATCATATCGAATTCCTGGGTGGTACCCACAGCTCCTGACTCCTAAGCAAGCATCATCATTATTACTGTACAATGTCTTACTTTAAGATGTAAAATTAAGGACTTGAAAGACTAAGCAATGACTTAACAACGCATACACTGAATCATATTTTTTAATGAAGACTATAAAATCTACTGTATTTGAGAATACTATGCATCCAAAATCATTTGGTTAATTGTTACCATAGTAACAAAATTTTTAAATTTATTTATTTTTTCATGAGAGAGAGTGAGAGAGAGAGAAAGAGATTGGCAGAAACAGGCAGAGGGAGAAGCAGGTTCCCTATGGGGAGCCTGATGTGAGACTCTACCCCAAGACCCCAGGATCACACCCTGAGCTAAAGGCAGATGCTCAACCACTGAGCCACCCAGGCGTCACTCATCCTATGCCATTTAGAAGTGTCACCATTTCGAAGAAATAAAAGACAAGTCCTGAAAGTAGTGAAATTCTTTGCTACTAGAGATTACTTTTTTCTTAACCTATTGCCTCTCCTTTAGATATGTCAACATTATTCATTCAATTATTAAATAAATAAGTATTGAGAGGTTCCTATGTGCTAAGTACGGAGCAACTCTGGCCGCATATTCTATTAAATTTTTATTTTCTTTTCAGTTCTCATTCATATCCCTTGTTATGCTTACCACTTGTACTCTGTATTAACCTTTCTCCATTTCTATTCATAAAACTTTAGTGAGAGACACCTGGGAGTCCATGGTGATATGGACTGTAAGAAAAAATATTTGACCTCTTCATTGAATAAGATCCAAAGTAATTTTTCTAATGAAATATTTGTACAGCACAGCCTTCCTTCCTTAGCTTTTTTTTGACAGAGGCATCAAATCTTCATTTTGAGAACTAGTAAGTGAGTGCACTATCCCTCATTAGCTCACTGTTCTACTAAAAGCAAGTATGAAGAAGTCAAACAGCCAATACTAATTGGCTTTAGACTTAATATACTCACAGCTCCTGGAAGCTACCATAACTTGGGGCAGAATCCATTCACTCATTTATTCAGTTGTTTACACAATAAATATTTATTGAGTGCTTATTATAAGCCAGGAACAATAAATCCAGCAATGAGAAAAACAGAAAAAAAATTCTATCCTGGTGGAACATATATTCTTGTGGAGAAGACAGATAAACAAATATGCATTAGTTCAAGTATGTGTGTGTAATGATGAATGTTATGCAGAAAAGAAAGCAAGGAGGGAAGATGGTATGGAATTTGGGGACAGAACTGATGGTTAATGAGAAATGTTACCTTTTGGAGCTAAGCATTGATAAGTAAGGGATGACCTGGGAGTCCTGGTTTCTTTGGTGACTAACTTGAAGGATAACAGGGGATGCCAGAGTAGGCTTGTCAAGATTGCTCACAGTTCTGGATCTCCACCTTCACTTCTGCCTATGAGGATATAACCATCTTAGGGTAGGGTTGTTTTATTTAGAACACAGAAAATTCCCGGCCTCTTTTTTGACTACTGGATTGAGGTGTAGTAGATTTAGTCATACCCTGATATCCTGAAATCTCTCTTAAGGTATGATGTTGGAGGTCTGGAGGAGCTTGAGATGGGATCACAGTTATCCAATCTGTGGTTGGGAGACATCTGGGTAGCTTTAGATCTTAGTATTATATGCTTTGGGCTTCCCAGTAACTGGGAACACTATTTGGACAGCTTCCTATATAAATTGTGCAGCTGCAAATTAGATGCAATACTCTAATACCTGCCCATTTTCAAGTATATTGAAAATACCCTAACATTTACATTATATTTCTCGTGGTTTTTCATGTGCATTTTAGCTGCTTCTTTAGTAGACACTATTATATTGTGGTCTCACTTGTCTTTAGCTCATCCCTGCTGATTTATATCTGAGCTGCTAGATTGAGGGTAACTGATTTATTGATCCTATTAGGTTAGTGCATGAAACGAAGTTAGATTACTTTTCTCTTTGTTCATAACCAATTGTATATTATGCTTATACAGCACAAGAATCACAAACTTTGGAGTCTGAAATCCAGGGCTATGTTTTTCTATTAACTTTCTGTTTGTGATGCTCAGAATCTTTGTTATTAAATGGACTGAATAAAAAATTTCAGCTGTCATATAGGGCTATAGTCTAAACATCTAACTAAGTAAAATTATAACCCTTAACTTTGACTCAGAGGTTTGACTTAATGAAGGAATGATTTAATAGGTGAGATGCTCTGGCCTCTGCAGTGCCAGAGAACCCTTTAAAACATACTTATTGATTCTCACAGAATTGGACTAATACAGTCTCACATCAGAGAGTAGCTTCCAATGATACCTACCTCATGCAGCTTCCAATGATAACCTACCTTATGTCTTTTAATCCTCATAGCCTTCCCAGAAGTCTTGTCACTAAAGGTAGAACTGAGGCTTCTGACTCCATGGAAAAGGAAACAGGCTGAGAAAAGGGAGTAACGTGTTCAAGTCACACAAGTAGTAGGTGGTGAAATCAATAGTTCCTGATTCCCAAGCTTTTAACCACAGTACTATGCACACACAACTCACCATAATGTCAGCCTCATAGGATTATCAACACTCATTTCCCAAATGAAAATATTCCTATCCATAAGAATGCACAATTGTTTCTTTTGCCAAGAGCATTCTCTTTATTGTAATTCCTATGAAGTATTAAATCCATTCATTCAGACATCATTAATTTGAGGTAAAAAATTATGAACCTCTACAGAGCATTTTAATTTGAACTAGAACAGTGAAAAATCCTTGCTTTTGGACCAAAACTACTTTTGGAAAAGTTAGAGAAAAATCTCATTGCACACACCTACTGAGCCAGAGTTAATTTTATTAAGCTGTCTTGGTAGGAACACGGCTCTATCGTGCACTGTCTAGTGATTACAAGGATTTGCACATTGTAAAATATCCTTTCCACAGTATGTTCATCAGATTAAATGAAGTAGTAGGGAAATACTAAGGTGTATTACTGGGCTATATCTCTAATCAATCTTGTTAGGACTGATGAGCAGATTACTGTAAATAACAACAGTAAGGACTCTTAGATTCCTTGATTGACCACATTACCTACAGGAATTCATATATTGCAAAGCCTTGAGTCTGCCAATGTCTTAAGAATCTTAGAATCTTAAAATGTAGCAATTTGCAAAAACAAATATGGTTCTGTACTTGTCACTGGCACATAAATAGTAAAGGGATATTTTTCTGAAGACGAAGAGGACTAAAAATTGTACATGCAAGGTCAGTAGGGCTGCCAGAAAACAGTTGATCATACTGGAAGGGGGTTTGTGGTAGAGCATTAATGTACATGGCATGCCCCTTGTCTCTTCCAGCTGCCGCATTAATAGTTCACGCCTTCTTTCCATATGGAGTATCAGTCACAGTATTCATTCATCATATCCATGGTTTTACTTGGAATCTGAAGATCCTCCCTATAGCCACTTTATTTCTTTTTCATCTCACCATGACTAAAGAAGCTAAGGTGTGGGCATTATAACCTACAAGTGATCCCAAGAGAATGGGCTGTCATTCATGTGTTCCTCCCAGTGTTGAACAAAAGAGAGAAAGCATGTGGGTTCACCCACCCATTGTCATCATAAATCCATCCCAGCTCCATTTCAAAAGTCTCAGGATTTCAGAACATCTAACATGAAATGAATATATACATTTAAAGAACTGGCATGTTGTATCACATGGGAGAAAAGAGAACACCCTGCAGAGCTAACCAAAGAATACAGTAAAGAATACCATAGGTCCTCAGCCCAGAAATATGATGCTCAATATTAGCCTATGGAAGGAAAAAGTGACAGTCATTTAGAGTTATAGAGGGCTTTCAAGAGTTTTTGAAGTATTGCTACCTAAATAGCACCAGAACTGTCCCTGACTGCTTTTATGATTTTAGGGGTTATGTACTTCTGCCAAGACCTACAGTCAGAAAAATCAGCAATGAAAACTCTTTTAACAATTATTTGGCTTATCTGAGCCTCAATTTGTTTGTTTTTTTTGTTTTGTTTTGTTTTTTTTTTAGAGCATGTGCATGTGTGCATGAGTCCAGGGAGGGGTAGAAGGAGAGGGAGGGAGAGAGAATCTTGAGCAGGCTTCACAGTGAGTGCAGAGCCCAGCATGGGGCTCAGTTTTACAACCCTGAGATCATGACCTGAGCTGAAATCAAGAGTTGAACACTTAACCGACGGAGCCATTCAGGTGCCCCTTTTTGTCTTTAATAATCAGGCCTCTCTCTCATCGCATTATTGTGAGGATCAAATGTGATGATAAGTGGCAACTGTGTATAGAGAATGGACACTACTCCAATCTGATGGGTGGCCTTAATTTGGTCTTGCTTTGCAGAAAATAAATAAACTGCTACCTTAAGTGTGTGATTTAAAAACATCTTCAAAGCTCTAATACCTTCAGGTCGCATCTGACATACAACTAATGTTTTCCCATTAGAATCATGTCACTTCAGGGGGACTAGTAAGGGGAGAGCAAGGATTGTTTTTAGAAGCCCTTGTGATGAGGCACATGGGCAGAAAAACTTGATTTAGTAATTAGAACATTTGAATTCAATTCTCTGCATTGTCACTGCTTCAAAAGTATTTCTCTAACTCCTAAAATATAGATTCTGATTCAATAGAACTGGATGGGGTCTGAGAGTCTATATTCCTTCGAACACACATGTGATGTCAATATTGCTGATCCATGGACCACACTTTGAGTGACAAGATCCTGTGTGACTACAGATGGACAAATCATTTAATTAATTCTCTCTCTCTCTAAAATGAATAAATAACTCTTAAAAAAAGATTTGGAGGGATAGCTTGTCTCCTTTGGGCAAATAGTTAATAAGACATGGGAGTTTCTATGAGAAGCAGGGTGAACCATGAAAACAGAGGTCTGGGGCACCCCAGATGTTGCTGGTTGTCAAGCCAGAGAAAGGAGACACATAATTCTAGCAAATGAAAGCTATAAATCTAGGTGTGGTGCTAACTGAAAAAGAAGTATTCTTCATGAAATTATTGATGTAATGCAGGACTTGAATAGGTAAGGGATTTTCACATTTTAGATTTTTTAGCCACAGTCAAACCCTGTCAAGAAATATATTACATAGAATTAATTTTTTTCGTTCATTGACTGATTCATATTTATTAAAGATCTATTATGTGTCAGACCCTGAAGATATAGACACCCAGAGTCCTGCACTCACAGCACTTAACAATAGCTCTCATTATATATCATTAAGGAAAGATCTATAGAACACACAATACAGAAAGTCTTTTTTAAGTTCATATCTGTATTTGGTCAGCTTGCCATAAAAAGATACCACTGGCTAACATTTTTAAATAACAAAGTATTGCTTACTAACAGCTATATAAATATAAGGTAATCCTAAACAATACCTCAATTACTCCATGAAGTCAAAATTGATGGCTTTCCAAGCTTCACAGTCATCGTGCATTTGGAACATCATATAATTAGCCTATTCTGCAAAGAAATCCAGAAAGAAAAGAAATAAACACATACAAAACAAAAACATCTACTTATAAAACCTGATTAACTTTTTAAATAATCACTCCCCCTTTCTGAGATGCTAATGCCTAGGGTAGAAAAATATGCTCCTTTATCCTATTCCTGATGGTAATGAAGATTTGGTCAACTGCATGTTTTAAAAATATATATATTTTCCCATAGTTCTAGAGACTGGAAATTAAAGTTGCAGGCAGGATTGGTTTCACCTGAGGCCTCTCTCCTTGGTTTGCAGATGGCAACTTGTTCGTGTCCTCACCTTGCTTTTTCTCTGTGTGTAAACATCACTGGTGTCTCTTCCTCTACTTACAAGGACACCAGTCACACTACCTCTTTAAAGTCACTATCTATAAATATGGTCACATTGGGGTTAGATCTTTATCATTTGAATTGGGGGGAGGCACAATTCCATCCAGAACAATATCTATATCTAGGGTTGACTTTGATTGGAATTCCAGTTCTGTGTCTTTATCAACAGAGTAACCATTCAAGTTACTTAACCTCTCTAAAGAGACTTCCTCTTTTATAAAAGTGACTAATAGTGCCTTTATTAGACTATCATGAGGAATAAATTAGGTAATGTTTCTGAAATGTTTAACACAGTGCTGGCACTTTTTTGGTGCTTCAATCTGTCTGCTACATCTTTCATTAGATACTGACCAGAGATATTTACTTTGTGCTTCCTTTGGGTAATAAATTTGACTTTATTATCTCTTTCACTGCATCTACTGACATGCTAGGCTTCTCTCTCTCTCTGAATCTTTCCTACTCCTACCTCTACTTTCACTCTTCCTGGAAAGGAAATAAGTACTGGAATCTTCAGCTCTAACCCTAAAAGTAGAGGCTTGAGGATTGAAAACCTTCTCAAATACCTCTCAATTGGTAAAAGGTAATTATCCTATTTCCTAAAACAAAAAAGAAATTTGGCTTGCAGATGCCATTATACATACTATATAGAGCTTAAAACAGAATAAGCTCTGTAGAAAAATTAAAACTAAAGTTTCTCAGAAATTAAATCAAGCTGATATGATTCCAGTGACTTAAAAATATTAGGTAATTTCTAAGTTACCAAATCGAGATACTGTCTGCAGAAATAGCTGATCCACAATGGATGATTCATTTAAATGATATACTTTACCTGATGTAATGCAAAAGTTAAAAAGTACTTAATTTCTTTCATAGTTTTAATTTTTATACAGCGTGCCTAAAATGGTACAGAATCAGTACTGTGATGAAAACCTGTTTCTTTGTTGAGTCTGGTATCTCACAGGAGGTTTCTATGGGCATCTGATCATTATTTAAGCTTAAACTCAATTATTCAGAAATGCCCCGTGGCCCAAGCAGCAGCATAGCATAGCAGCAGCTGCTTACTAAACTGCTTAATGTTGGCTGAGGAGTTTCAGTTCCCAACTTTCAGGGTGAAATATCCAAGGCATCCGTGGAAGAATCATGTACCACATTAACCATGCACAGTGCATATGAAACCTGTTCTGTTAATGGGCAAACTAGTATTATATTTAACTCTGGGAATATTTCCGAGAAGAATCAACAAGCTGCATTTAGATTTTACAGAGGAGACTGTGCCTAAATTCCTTTTCTTCTAAGTCATTCTCCTTCCCTTTTAAATACTTTCACATCCACTTTCAGTACAGGTAGCTTAATTTCTATCATGTGCGGCTTTTCAGAGCATTAGCTTTGTTTCGGGTGCCAATGATTGAGCTATGCTGGATGTGCTTGGAAAAGGCCGACATTCATTCAGGAAACTCCAGTTGAACTAGATCCATATGCAGCTAGAAAAAAAAGTAGCTTTCTGATTAGAAGTAGTTTTTGGCTTCCAGCATTATCACAGATGATTTTTGTTTTTGATGTGTGGCTGAATAGAAAGTAATTTTGGAACCAAAACTCTGGAATATTTTTTTCCTTAGTGAACTTTTACTGAGAGCTTACTGCTCTCACTGTCGTATTGCACTTGGTTAAGCACTTTGAATGCATTGACTAATACTAATAATAATCCTCTGAGGAAAGCTGTGTCATCTCTATATTTATTTAGAGCATGGTTAATAAACTTGCCCAGGTTTGAAAAATTTGTAAGTGGAAATGGTAGTTTTCAAGGTCTCTCACTCAAATTCTAATGTCAGCCAGATAGATAAGGTGGTATTACACTAAACATTGATAAAATCATTGCCAAAGCTACCACCAAAAGAGTTTTGGAAAAAGGTGGAGAAGTCCAAACATTGGCTCATTGAAAAGTCTGTTAAAAAAGCTTATCAGAAAACCTGACAATTTCTCCAAATTCTGGGGTTTATGAAGGCCTCCAGGTATAAACTATTACTGGAATTATTAGGCAGATTATTAGTAGTCATTCCCTCTTGGTGTACAACATACCTTGTTCAGGGTAATTTATTAATAAAACTAACACGGGGCTCCTGGGTGACTCATTTGGTTAACATCCAACTCTTGGTTTCCGCTCAGGCCATGATGTCAAGAGTGGAAAGATCTAGCCCTGTGTCAGGTTTGCACTGAACAGGGTGTCTGCTTGAGATTCTTTCTCTTCCTTGTCCTCCCTGTCTCTTTCTCCCTCACCTCCTGTGTGCGTGCTCTCTCTCTCAAATAAGTAAAATCTAAAAAAAAAAAGAAAAAAAAAGAGGTCATTAAAAGAAAAACAAAACCCCTCCTAACCCACATTTCTTAAAAAAAAAAAAAGATTTATCTATTTGTTTTAGAGAGAGAGCATGGGCATGTACACACATGTGCAAGTTGAGGGAGGAGCAGAGGGAGAGGGAGAGAGAAAATCTCTGGTAGACTCCCTGCTGACTGTGAGCCTGATGTGGGACTTGATCCAATGATTCTGAGATCATGACCTAAGCTGAAATCAAATGTCAGTGGCTCAACCGACTGAGCCATTTAGGAACCCCACCTAACAAACACTTCTAATTTTACCTCCAGCTTCCCTTTTTTTTCTGTCTCTTTTACCCAAATAGAGTTCTATCTGTGTACAATTTGGAAGGAAAGTCCTTTCTCTATGAAATCAATGCTCCTCAAATTATTATGTGGTAAAGGTCAAGATTTTGTTTGATTACTTTTTTTTAAATTTTTATTTATTTATGATAGTCACAGAGAGAGAGAGAGAGAGAGGCAGAGACACAGGCAGAGGGAGAACAGGCTCCATGCACCGGGAGCCTGATGTGGGATTCGATCCCGGGTCTCCAGGATCGCGCCCTGAGCCAAAGGCAGGCACCAAACCGCTGCGCCACCCAGGGATCCCTGATTACTTTTTATTTCTTGTCATAGAGCAATGCTTTCCATAAAATGCAATAAAAAAGAATTACTAAAAATGAGATACAAAAAACATACACAATAAAAACTCATTCTTATTGGATTGAACAGATATAAAATTATTCTAAAAAATTGCTATAGAAGTTGCTAAATGCTTGCTTTTGTTTATCTTACTGTAGACTGAGACCCTCACGGTGCCATGAACCACACTTTGAGTAGCAGTATTGTAGACCAGTGTTTTTTACTGATTGAATTTAAATTTGCCATCTTGTTAGTTGTTTTATATTTACATCTGTTATTTGCTTGTTTGTTTTCTTTTTCTGCTTTCCTTTGGATTGAATATTTTTAAAAATTATATCTTTTATTTCCACTATTAACTTATTAGTTTTATATCTATATTTTTAGTAGTTTCTCTAGCATTTATACTTAATAATATATTTCAAAGTCAGCCTTCAGGTACTATTACACTACTTCATATGTAATATGAAAATCCTAAGCAGTTTATTTGTGGCCCTCTCCTTCCATTCTATGTATTTTGTTGTGATACATCAATTTTTACATGTGCCATAAACCCCTCAGTATATTTTTTAATATTTTTGCTTTAATCAGTGTTTTAAGGAAATAGAAATAAGAAAAAAGGTCTCTTTTATATGCATGTCTTCATTATTATCATTTTTAGCACTTTTCATTTCCTCTATGATTTTCTTTACCATGTTTTTAAAATATTTTATTTATTTATTCATGAGAGACACAGGGAAGAGGCAGAGACATAGGCAGAGGGAGAAGCAGGCTCTAGAGGAACTGGATCCCAGGACTCTGGGACCACGTCCTGAGCTGAAGGCAGCCACTCAACCGCTGAGCCTCCCAGGAGTCCGTCTTTGCCATTTTTTGTGACTCAAGTCTGATGGAAGAATAATACCTCAGCAGTTATTTTTCTGAACAATCTTTATTTCGCCCTTTAAAAGTATTTTTTGAAGATATTTTTGTTAGTATCGAATTCTGATTGACATTTTTTTCCTTTAAAAACTTTGAAGACATCACTCCTTTATGTTCTGGCTTAAGTAGTTTCTGCTAAGAAATCAGTCAAAATTCCTGTCATAGTTCAGTATTGTACGTAATGTACCTTTTCTCTGGCTGCCTTCAATATTTTATTTTTACTTTTTTATTTTTTAGCAGTTTGAATGTGATGCACCTAGGTGTGGTTTTGTCTGCTATTATAATTGAATTGATGGCATTTTTTTTTCTACTTATGGTCTGAATCTTTTGGATCTGTGGTTTCACTATTTTGAGAAGTTGTCAGTCATTCTGCTTTATTTTTTCTTTCCCCCTTCCAAGAATCCAGTTACACCTGCATTAGACAATTCAGTTACTTGCCTGCCTTATGACCTTAGCTTGGAACCTTTCCCCAACAGTTAACTAATTATTTATTCAGCATTTTTTAATTAGGATAGATGTGTCAGAAATATGAGGCTACATTTTTAAATGCATGTAGGCATTACTGCAATTGATAAGTTTCAAATCAATTTTAAAACATTGCTGAATTAATTATAATTTTCACCACTATGAATTTTCTCAAGTAGCAAATTTTAATAGTGCAATGAAACTTTTTGTAGTGCTGTGAACATTTATAACATTTACTTGAAATGTTAACCTGAGCATCCTTGCTTTAGTCTTATCCTTAGGCAAAGCTAGACTCCTTTATAAACATATCCCACCCCGCCCCCCCAGGAATTAGGGTTGTTATACTCTCCAAGTGTTTCACACTAAGAAATCCTTAGACTTTTATCATTTTGCCCAAGAAATCAACCCAGCTAGTTTCTCTGATATACTTTTTTCCCCCATTTCCTCCTTTAGAATTTTCAAACTTTGTGTAGAAGTAAGTTACTCTAGGGACACCTGGATGGCTCAGTGGTTGAATGTCTGCCTTTGACTAAGTGATCCTGGGGTCCTGGGATCGAGTCCAGCATTGTGCTCCCCGTGGGGAGCCAGCTTCTTCCTCTGCCTCTGTGTCTGCCTCTCTCTCTGTGTCTGTCATGAATAAATAAATAAAATCTTAAAAAAAAAGAAATAAGTTACCCTAGACAGCAAAAGTTATGCACTGATAGCCCAGGAGCCATATTTAGCACATAGATAAGTTTCTTTTAGCCTGGCTGGGGATTTTTTTTTAAAAGTGAATTCTTGGTGAAAGGGGAGGTAGGCGGGGGGTGAGGGTGACTGGGTGACAGGCACTCAGGTGGGCACTGGATGGGATGAGCACTTGGTGTTATTCTATATGTTGACAAATTGAACACCAATAAAAATAAATTTATTAAAAAATAAAATAAAAAGTGAATTCTTCTCAATATTTAAGATTGAAAAATCATACCACGGGCCCTACCTTTCATTCACCTTGCATTACATTACATTATATTACATCTATATTACCAGTGTGACCTCTGGAGTCTTTTGAACATGTGGCTACTGCTTTAGACCTAGTTGTACCACTTCTGTATGTGAGTCTCTTTAAGCTAATTTTTTGTACCTTTTCCTGTTCATGGATCTATTTGTCTATGTAAAAGGGTCACTACGTACCCCTTAACACCAAAGAAATTCTTTATACTTTAGTTAATATTTAAAGTATTCCTGCTGCAGATCTGTTTAGGAAGAAGATTGCTATTATTATTGCTGTTTTTAAAACCATAAATTGCAAGAACAATATATATTATTCAGTGACAGAACTATTGGACAGTTAGCCTACTTAGAACTCTGATTATTTTGTGCACTGTGTGTTATCCATTTTAATGGAGTCATTCTCAGAGTAAGTAATTTTTTAAAAAAGGAAAAAACTATGAAAGACATAAGTGATTAAGGATTTTCACATACACAGAGGCTTCTGAATAAGGGGCAGGAGTAGCACTAAGGAAGCATCTTGATTTCTTGCAAAATCCTGACCATGGATTTTGGTCATTTTAATTCATGCTTCTAATTCACAGTGGAGTAAAGAAACTGTGAAAGCAATGGTGTTTGAAGTAACCCAGCTCTCAGATGCTCAGAATATTTTCAAAAGAATTGAACATTTGGAAGTGTGGGTATACTCACAAATGGCACTTAGATATCTCCACTAAACGAAATGAATCATAGCCACTCAAATGCAGCAGACTGTCCATTTACTCCCAGCCACATGTGCAGGGACAAACCCAACATTCTTATAAACAAGCATTTCTCAAGGACTTGATTTTAATAGTTAGAACTTGTCTCTTTCTTTCTTTCTTTTCTTTTTTGTATAAATGCCAATAATCACATGATGTCCTTGATCTTTTATTTTGCCACTGATATTATATAATTATCTCTTTTTTGAAATCATTAAAAGAAATTATCATCCCTTTCTTTCATGTATTAGGCAAAAATAAGTTGAGATTGAAGCAAAAGAATGGGTAGAACTGTGAAAGATTTTTCCTGGCTCTGTCACTACTATTTGTGAAACTGAAGAAACTGAAAAGGACAGAACAACCCTTTAATATAAATTTATATTAATGTTGATTTTATTCAGGATACAGAATTATTTGGATAAATTCAGGAAAAGAACAATGTTGATAAAAATCATTCTTGGTTGTATTCCAAAGAAAATGCAAGAGAGAAAACACAACTTAAAATTAACAATGAAAGTATAAAGTGATTTCCTTCCTATTTTTTCTCTCTCCTCTTCTCTGCCTGCATCCTCTGGGGTCTCTTTGCTCTTTTTGCATCTTGCATCTCTATATTTTCCTTTTAGTCTTGCCATATTCCTTAAAGGATTTCAAAACTTTCAAAATAAACATGAAGTGTTTATGTGTGGTGTATATTCAAGGCAGGTTGTCATCATGCAAAAGTGAAAATACAGTGAGCTAGGGATGGGATTAGCATATAAAGTGTTGTCGTAGCTAATATTTTTACTAGACAAGGACCACAAATTTGACTTTGAGACTTCTAGCAGCCCATGTGAAGAAGGTAGCACTGTTATTTATATGAATCTCAATGTTTCTAGGGCAGGATTTCTCAACTTTGGCATTATTGACGTTTTGGCAAGATAACTTCTCTGTACTGTCCTATTGCACTTTAAGATGTTTAGGGCATTCCTGGCTTCTACCAAACAGAGGCTAGAAGCTTACCTGCTCCTTCAGGCTTGACAACCAAAAATGTCCAGAAATTCCCAAATGGCCCCTGGGAGGTGGAAAAGGTGGTAGGGAAAACCACTCCCATTGATAACTACTGCTTTAATATAACAGCAAACAAATTAGAAAATGCCCAACTACTCCAGATACAACTTGTGGTATTTGAATTTTTTGAATATTTTAGCAATTTTACATGGTAGAATTTTAATACCTTTAAAAATAAAATATTGATATTAGGTCTTATCTGGTATATTTCACTAAGAAAATCCTTGATTTTATAAATAAAACTAGATTTTTAAAAATCATTTTGTTTTTTATATAGTTTATTTCAATTTCGACTTTACTAGCATAAAAAATCAATATGGCTTAAGAGTTTATACTCTTTTTTTCTTTTTTTTTTTTTTTATTTTATTTTATTTTTTTTATTGGTGTTCAGTTTACTAACATACAGAATAACACCCAGTGCCCGTCACCCATTCACTCCCACCCCCCGCCCTCCTCCCCTTCTACCACCCCTAGTTCGTTTCCCAGAGTTAGCAGTCTTTACGTTCTGTCTCCCTTTCTGATATTTCCCACACATTTCTTCTCCCTTCCCTTATTTTCCCTTTCACTATTATTTATATTCCCCAAATGAATGAGAACATATAATGTTTGTCCTTCTCCGACTGACTTACTTCACTCAGCATAATACCCTCCAGTTCCATCCACGTTGAAGCAAATGGTGGGTATTTGTCATTTCTAATAGCTGAGTAATATTCCATTGTATACATAAACCACATCTTCTTTATCCATTCATCTTTCGTTGGACACCGAGGCTCCTTCCACAGTTTGGCTATCGTGGCCATTGCTGCTAGAAACATCGGGGTGCAGGTGTCCCGGCGTTTCATTGCATTTGTATCTTTGGGGTAAATCCCCAACAGTGCAATTGCTGGGTCGTAGGGCAGGTATATTTTTAACTGTTTGAGGAACCTCCACACAGTTTTCCAGAGTGGCTGCACCAGTTCACATTCCCACCAACAGTGTAAGAGGGTTCCCTTTTCTCCGCATCCTCTCCAACATTTGTTGTTTCCTGCCTTGTTAATTTTCCCCATTCTCACTGGTGTGAGGTGGTATCTCATTGTAGTTTTGATTTGTATTTCCCTGATGGCAAGTGATGCAGAGCATTTTCTCATATGCATGTTGGCCATGTCTATGTCTTCCTCTGTGAGATTTCTGTTCATGTCTTTTGCCCATTTCATGATTGGATTGTTTGTTTCTTTGGTGTTGAGTTTAATAAGTTCTTTATAGATCTTGGAAACTAGCCCTTTATCTGATATGTCATTTGCAAATATCTTCTCCCATTCTGTAGGTTGTCTTTGAGTTTTGTTGACTGTATCCTTTGCTGTGCAAAAGCTTCTTATCTTGATGAAGTCCCAATAGTTCATTTTTGCTTTTGTTTCTTTTGCCTTTGTGGATGTATCTTGCAAGAAGTTACTATGGCCGAGTTCAAAAAGGGTGTTGCCTGTGTTCTTCTCTAGGATTTTGATGGAATCTTGTCTCACATTTAGATCTTTCATCCATTTTGAGTTTATCTTTGTGTATGGTGAAAGAGAGTGGTCTAGTTTCATTCTTCTGCATGTGGATGTCCAATTTTCCCAGCACCATTTATTGAAGAGACTGTCTTTCTTCCAATGGATAGTCTTTCCTCCTTTATCGAATATTAGTTGCCCATAAAGTTCAGGGTCCACTTCTGGATTCTCTATTCTGTTCCACTGATCTATGTGTCTGTTTTTGTGCCAGTACCACACTGTCTTGATGACCACAGCTTTGTAGTACAACCTGAAATCTGGCATTGTGATGCCCCCAGATATGATTTTCTTTTTTAAAATTCCCCTGGCTATTCGGGGTCTTTTCTGATTCCACACAAATCTTAAAAAAAATTTGTTCTAACTCTCTGAAGAAAGTCCATGGTATTTTGATAGGGATTGCATTAAACGTGTATATTGCCCTGGGTAACATTGACATTTTCACAATATTAATTCTGCCAATCCATGAGCATGGAATATTTTTCCATCTCTTTGTGTCTTCCTCAATTTCTTTCAGAAGTGTTCTATAGTTTTGAGGGTATAGATCCTTTACATCTTTGGTTAGGTTTATTCCTAGGTATCTTATGCTTTTGGGTGCAATTGTAAATGGGATTGACTCCTTAATTTCTCTTTCTTCAGTCTCATTGTTAGTGTATAGAAATGCCACTAACTTCTGGGCATTGATTTTGTATCCTGCCACGCTACCGAATTGCTGTATGAGTTCTAGCAATCTTGGGGTGGAGACTTTTGGGTTTTCTATGTAGAGTATCATGTCATCGGCGAAGAGAGAGAGTTTGACTTCTTCTTTGCCAATTTGAATGCCTTTAATGTCTTTTTGTTGTCTGATTGCTGAGGCTAGGACTTCCAGTACTATGTTGAATAGCAGTGGTGAGAGTGGACATCCCTGTCTTGTTCCTGATCTTAGGGGAAAGGCTCCCAGTGCTTCCCCATTGAGAATGATATTTGCTGTGGGCTTTTCATAGATGGCTTTTAAGATGTCGAGGAATGTTCCCTCTATCCCTACACTCTGAAGAGTTTTAATCAGGAATGGATGCTGTATTTTGTCAAATGCTTTCTCTGCATCCAATGAGAGGATCATATGGTTCTTGGTTTTTCTCTTGCTGATATGATGAATCACATTGATTGTTTTACGAGTGTTGAACCAGCCTTGTGTCCCGGGGATAAATCCTACTTGGTCACGGTGAATAATTTTCTTAATGTACTGTTGGATCCTATTGGCCAGTATCTTGTTGAGAATTTTTGCATCCATGTTCATCAGGGATATTGGTCTGTAATTCTCCTTTTTGGCGGGGTCTTTGTCTGGCTTTGGAATTAAGGTGATGCTGGCTTCATAGAACGAATTTGGAAGTACTCCATCTCTTTCTATCTTTCCAAACAGCTTTAGGAGAATAGGTATGATTTCTTCTTTAAACGTTTGATAAAATTCTCCTGGGAAGCCATCTGGCCCTGGACTCTTGTGTCTTGGGAGGTTTTTGATGACTGCTTCAATTTCCTCCCTGGTTATTGGCCTGTTCAGGTTTTCTATTTCTTCCTGTTCCAGTTTTGGTAGTTTGTGGCTTTCCAGGAATGCGTCCATTTCTTCTAGATTGCCTAATTTATTGGCGTATAGCTGTTCATAATATGTTTTTAAAATCGTTTGTATTTCCTTGGTGTTGGTAGTGATCTCTCCTTTCTCATTCATGATTTTATTAATTTGAGTCTTCTCTCTCTTCTTTTTAATAAGGCTGGCTAATGGTTTATCTATCTTATTAATTCTTTCAAAGAACCAACTCCTGGTTCTGTTGATCTGTTCCACAGTTCTTCTGGTCTCGATTTCGTTGAGTTCTGTTCGAATCTTTATTAACTCCCTTCTTCTCTTGGGTGTTGGATCTATTTGCTGTTTTTTCTCTAGCTCCTTTATGTGTAAGGTTAGCTTTTGTATTTGAGTTCTTTCCAGTTTTTGAATGGATGCTTGTATTGCGATGTATTTCCCCCTTAGGACTGCTTTTGCTGCATCCCAAAGATTTTGAACGGTTGTATCTTCATTCTCATTAGTTTCCATGAATCTTTTTAATTCTTCCTTAATTTCCTGGTTGACCCTTTTATCTTTTAGCAGGATGGTCCTTAACCTCCATGTGTTTGAGGTCCTTCCAAACTTCTTGTTGTGATTTAGTTCTAATTTCAAGGCATTATGGTCCGAGAATATGCAGGGGACAATCCCAATCTTTTGGTATCGGTTCAGACCCGATTTGTGACCCAATATGTGGTCTATTCTGGAGAAAGTTCCATGTGCGCTTGAGAAGAATGTGTATTCAGTTGAGTTTGGATGTAAAGTTCTGTAGATATCTGTGAAATCCATCTGGTCCAGTGTATCATTTAAAGCTCTCGTTTCTTTGGAGATGTTTTGCTTAGAAGACCTATCGAGTATAGAAAGAGCTAGATTGAAGTCACCAAGTATAAGTGTATTATTATCTAAGTATTTCTTCACTTTGGTTAATAATTGATTTATATATTTGGCAGCTCCCACATTCGGAGCATATATATTGAGGATTGTTAAGTCCTCTTGTTGAATAGATCCTTTAAGTATGATATAGTGTCCCTCTTCATCTCTCACTACAGTCTTTGGGGTAAATTTTAGTTTATCTGATATAAGGATGGCTACCCCTGCTTTCTTTTGAGGACCATTCGAATGGTAAATGGTTCTCCAACCTTTTATTTTCAGGCTGTAGGTGTCCTTCTGTCTAAAATGAGTCTCTTGTAGACAGCAAATAGATGGGTCCTGCTTTTTTATCCAGTCTGAAACCCTGCGCCTTTTGATGGGGTCATTAAGCCCGTTCACATTCAGAGTTACTATTGAGAGATATGAGTTTAGTGTCATCATGATATCTATTCAGTCCTTGTTTTTGTGGACTGTTCCACTGAACTTCTTCTTAAAGGGGAATTTTAAGAGGCCCCCTTAAAATTTCTTGCAGAGCTGGTTTGGAGGTCACATATTCTTTTAGTTGCTGCCTGTCTTGGAAGCTCTTTATCTCTCCTTCCATTTTGAATGAGAGCCTTGCTGGATAAAGTATTCTTGGTTGCATGTTCTTCTCATTTAGGACCCTGAATATATCCTGCCGGCCCTTTCTGGCCTGCCAGGTCTCTGTGGAGAGGTCTGCTGTTACCCTAATACTCCTCCCCATAAAAGTCAGGGATTTCTTGTCTCTTGCTGCTTTAAGGATCTTCTCCTTATCTTTGGAATTTGCAAGCTTCACAATTAAATGTCGAGGTGTTGAACGGTTTTTATTGATTTTAGGGGGGGATCTCTCTATTTCCTGGATCTGAATGCCTGTTTCCCTTCCCAGATTAGGAAAGTTTTCAGCTAGAATTTGTTCAAATACATATTCTGGCCCTCTGTCCCTTTCGGCGCCCTCGGGAACCCCAATTAAACGTAGGTTTTTCTTCCTCAGGCTGTCGTTTATTTCCCTTAATCTATCTTCATGGTCTTTTAATTGTCTGTCTCTTTTTTCCTCAGTTTCCCTCTTTGCTATCAACTTGTCTTCTAGGTCACTCACTCATTCTTCCACCTCGTTAACCCTCGTCGTTAGGACTTCTAGTTTGGATTGCATCTCGTTCAATTGATTTTTAATTTCTGCCTGATTAGCTCTAAATTCTGCAGTCATGAAGTCTCTTGAGTCCTTTATACTTTTTTCTAGAGCCACCAGTAGGTGTATAATAGTGCTTCTGAATTGGCTTTCTGACACTGAATTGTAATCCAGATTTTGTAACTCTGTGGGAGAGAGGACTGTTTCTGATTCTTTCTTTTGAGGTGAGGTTTTCCTTCTAGTCATTTTGCTCAGTGCAGAGTGGTCAAAAGCAAGTTGTATTGGGAAAAAGAGAAAAAGAGAGGAGAGAAAGAAGGAAAGAAAAGAGAAAGAGAAAAAAAAGGGAAGAAAAAGAAAAAAAAACGAAAAAAAAAAAAAAGAAGAAGAAAAAGAGAAAGAAAAAGAAAGGAGAAAAAAAGGGGGTGGGGGAAGGAAACAAATCAAAAAGCAAAGCAAAACAAAAACAAAAACAAAAACAAACAAAAAAAGAACCGCCGGGGAGTATCTTCTGATTCTGTGTACTTTAAGTCCCTTGGCTTCTCCTGGAAGTTGTCCGTCTAGCTGGTGTTCTGGGGGAGGGGCCTGTTGTGCTGATTTTCAGGTGTTAGCACTTGGGGGAGCTGCTGTGCCCCTGCCTGGTGCAGGGCTCAGTGGGGGTTGTTTACCCCGTGAGGCCGCAGGAGGAACAGCCCCAGTGGCGGGGCAGCTCTGGAAACCTGGATTCAGCTCCGGCAGGAACTCTGTCTGCAGGGCCTGGAGGCTCCGGGCGGGGCCGCTGATGTGCTCAGCTGGGGCAGGAGCGTCCTCGCTGTCCTGGGCCCTCCCGGCCTCTGCCTGTCCCGGGGGAGGCGGGATCCTGGGCTGTGTCCCGGCGCCCTGTGCTCCGGGGCCTGCGCTGGTGGATTCGCGCTCCCGGGCCGCGCAGCCCCCTCCGCGGAGCCGCCGCCCGAGCCCCCCGAGCTGCTCCGGGTCCCGCCGTGCGCGCTGCAGCCCTTAGGGAGCTCGGCGCATCTCCCGGGGCGCAGGTGTCTGTTAGTGTCCCCGGGAGCCCGAGGGCATCCCCGCCCTCCTGGGTCCTGCTCCACCTCCCTGCGAGCCCCTTTCCCCCGGGAAGGTCGGTGCAGCTCCTGCTCCTCCGGGTCGGGGCTCTCCTGTCCTGGGGACACTCGCCCCGGCCTCAGCCCGGCTCCTCGCGGGGCCCCTCCCCCTTGGAGGCCTTTTGTTTCTTTATTTCTTTTTCCCCGTCTTCCTACCTTGATAGAAGCGCGAACTCTCCTCACTGTAGCATTCCAGCTGGTCTCTCTTTAAATCTCAGGCCGAATTCATAGATTTTCAGGATAATTTGAAGGTTTTCTAGGTAGTTTGGTGGAGACAGGTGATTTGGGGACCCTACTCTTCCGCCATCTTGCTCCTCCCCCCCTATACTCTTTTTTTCTGAGTTCTCATTCCAGCGCACTAATTACTAGCTAAATAACCTCTCTGAATTTCATATACAGAAATGCTTAGTAAGAGGATCAGTGTCAATGGTTGGAGGAATTGTCTGAGTTTATCTGGGCAGTGAGCTTTGCATAGTGTTTGGATTTTAATAAGTATATTAATTATGACATGATAACAATGATTATTGTTGTCATTGTTATTTATAAAAAATAAAGACCAGAGTATTATAGAGTAAGGTAATATATAATAAAACTAAAAAAACCTGAAATGTCCTTATTAGGTGTCTATCACATTCTCTGTACACTTTCTGAATTACATTCTGCTATGACTCCAAGTGAATGAATTATGTTTTCACCATTCATGTTTCATAGATCAGGTTTGATTTAGCAGCCCTCCTTTTTATCTTTTATAGATACAGATGCACCATGTTCTTCTTTCAGATGTGAATAGTATTAACTAGTGGCTAAGTTTTCATAAGTAGACATGTAACTAATACTTTTAGCCCTTACTCTCTCTTCTACCTCCATGCCTCCATATAGAGAGCATGTTCCTGTTTTAGAAGACTAGTATTAATAATTGCTATGTGCTTATGAATTACTGGACTTTTTTCCCCTATCTCTTGTTCTTTTTTTCTTTCCTTCCTCCTGCTCTCCCCCCTCTTTCTTTCTCTCTCTAACACCCTCATCCCCCTCCCTCGTTTCTTTCTTTTTTTCTCTCTTTCTTTCTTTCTTTCTTTCTTTCTTTCTTTCTTTCTTTCTTTCTTTTTCTTTCTTTCTTTCTTTCTTTCTTCCTTTCTTCTTTCTTTCTTTCTTTCTTTCTTTCTTTCTTTCTTTCTTTCTTTCTTTCTTTTCTTTCTTCCTTTCCTTTCCTTTCCTTTCCTTTCCTTTCCTTTCCTTTCCTTTCCTTTCCTTTCCTTTCCTTTCCTTTCCTCTTTCTTTCTTTCCTCTTTCTTTCTCAGATTGATGAGTCTCACTGGCCTCTGATGATTATTCTGGGGTTTTCACATTGCCAGTTGCCATGGATTCTCTGAGGTCCATAATGAAATGAAGAATGTGCCGTTCTTTGTCTTTTAACATAATTTTTACAATTGATACCAAAGTATTTTACTTCAATCACATTTTTTAAACAGAATATAAAATGTATTGCCTATTTCAGAGGTTACTTATAGCCTTCTCCATCTCTTTACACTTACTGCCCTACTAACTAGATGTGAGGCTCTGGAAATACAGGCTGGAAGGATCTTAGTACCAAGCTCTGTACTGTTTTCAGAATTGTGCTTTCTCTTCTGATGACTAAATCTTTTTTATGGGCCAAGCTTGTATAATTCTCTACCCTAGGGTATATTTCCATCCTATCTCACCACATTTGCTTGGTTCCTAACAAAGAAAGACTTTCTGGAACAGCCTCATCTAACATTTCTGAACCACAGTTTTGGACACATTAGGTCCAGACCCTTCTACATGTTTATAAGTGATTTGAACTTTTGGGGGACTATTTTCAAATTGATAAATTTTAATTCTGGCAGTAAAACAAAGCCTCTTTGGACAGTTACTCAAAAGACTACTAAAGCTGCCTTCATGTTTTGTACATTTATACAGAAATTTTTGGAAGTTAAAAGCATACTATTTTTTAGAATGCTCTGTAAGCAAAAGCTTGGTAAAAATTCCAGATGAATTCTGAGGGAGGTAGTAAGTTGTATATTGCCACATTAATTCTAAAATATAGTTATATACCACCAGCCATGTATATAGCATATCCCTTGGGACTTCTGCTCAGTATCCAGCTTATACCTTTTTCCCTATCATCTAGCAGAATAAATTCCTGATCTTAAAAATTGGATACAGAATTAGAATTAGCCATCCTCATTCATATGTGTGATAAATATGCTTTTTCTTTTTTTCCTAATTATACTGATCTTCTCCATAATTACTAATATATCCATCTCTTTAAAGTCAACTTCAAGATCAACTTACTATTGGATGCAGTCTTTTATAGGTAACTGTTCAATCTCTCAGCTTCCTCTTCAAGATGTCTTTTGGGTATATGAGGGAGGGATGGAGACCTGATGAGGTCCTTGGACACTCATACTATCCTCTGGATATTCAGGCTTCCATGGCAATTTCCCTGGTCCATCTTCTTGTTCCTGATTGCCTAGCATTTGAAGGAGCTGATTTTCTCCTGATTTCACTTCAAGATGAAACCTGGTAGGGTTCCCTGGTGGGGGGTGTCTCTGATGAACCGTAGGTTTGTCTTTCTCCAATCTCTCAGGATCTGAAGGGATGACTTTTGGCTTTTTCTTCCTCTTATATATCCTTTCTAAAGACTAAATCTATAAGGTCTAGGCCTGGCTTTCTGATGGGTAGAAAAAGTCTCTTCTCTGAGTATTAGAGAGGCAATGGTAGCATTGTCTTGATGCTGTCACTAATGTAATAATCTGAGACCACCAGCTTAGTTCTTGATATACAAAGGAATTTGGAAAAAATTCTCTTTCACCACAAAAGTATGGATTTTTATGTGTACTGATGCAAAATCCTATTTTGAATGTCATTGTCTTTTATATGAATCCTAATCTCCTTTTCAGTTTGTGTACCATTGCCTCCTAATGTACGTGTGCACGTGTACATGGGTGTGCACCCACACACACGTATCAGGCTGAAGAATAAACTGGTAGAAAGACTAAGGAGAAGTGAATGTGTTGTATGGAAAGAAAAAAGATACAAGTACTTTGATTTTTTTCAGATTATAGTAGTTTTGGTTTTAAGAATTTGCTTTGCATTTCTTAACAGCTTTAGCAAGTAATTAGCTAGTGTGGTAAGCAGGATTGCTTTCTCCTCCACTACCATTTCTTTCCCCTTTCATGGCCTACTCTAAACAATTTACATTGTTTAAAATTATTTTACATATCCAGAGCCAACTCTGTGCCATGCTCCTAATCTCTCTACCTTCAGCTTTCAAATGCTAGAGCACCTGTCTTACAGTTCTAAGTTCTTCTGGTCTCTACTTCCACCATCATTGTATTGCCATCTTAGCTCCTTAATCCCATTTATAGATATCCAACTAAATCTAATCCTTCTTGCTATTTTTCCTTCTTTTCCAGCCACTCAGTATCCCATTCCATGCCAAGAACCACCAATAATTGGTGGAGTCAACCATCTCTCTTACCTAGAGTTTTTTTCTACTGTCAGAAAGTCTTGCAGCAGTTAAAAATCAGAGTTTTCATATAAAGGTGACCTCCTTGACACTATCACTAATACAGAGAAAGGTTTTTGGCAATCTCTCATACCAATAAGAAGGACATAGCAGGAGAAGAAATACTTTTTGCCCTTGAGAATAGTAGGAAGTAGGTATGGGAGTCTCTTCTAGTGACAGAGATAATAGTCAGGAGACTTCATGAGCCATGCATACTTTTTTTTTTTTTTTTTTTACCTTGGAGCTCTTATTAAACTATAACATGGCAAATGCATGTGGGTAGCTTTTAGTAACTAATTTTGGTAGCTAATGGCCCTGGAACACCACTTTGAACACAATATCTTAGGAAAATATGCTTATAAATTGACTTATAAACATGTTTTGGGGATATAACTTTGCTATGGAATGAATTGTATCCCCCCCAAATTCATATGTAGAAGCCCTAACCCCTGATGTGATTTAACCTAATAGGGCTTTTAAGAAATAATTACGGCTAAATGAGGTCATACAGATGGGATCCTAATTTAATAGGAATGGTGGCCTTATCAGAAGAAGAAGAGACAGAGATCTTTCTCTTTGTACTTGCACTCAACTGAGGAAAGGCCGTGTGAGAATGTAGTGAGAAGGCAGACATCTGCAAGCCAAGGTGCGAACTGAACCAGAATTTCAAGCAGAAACCAAATTGACTGACTCCTTGGACTTCCTAGCCTCCTGAACTGGGAGAAATAAAATCCTGTTGTTTAAGCCACTCAGCATATGGTATTTTGTTTTGGCAGCTGAGCTAAGACAACATCTGTTAATAAATTCAGAATTAATTACAATTTTTGGTTTATGAATAGATCATATACAAAATCTTGACCATTATTGCCATTTATTTATTTTTTTAAAATTTATTTATTTATGATAGTCACACACAGAGAGAGAGAGAGGCAGAGACACAGGCAGAGGGAAAAGCAGGCTTCATGCACCGGTAGCCCGACGTGGGATTCGATCCCGGGTCTCCAGGATCGCGCCCTGGGCCAAAGGCAGGTGCTAAACCGCTGCGCCACCCAGGGATCCCCATTATTGCCATTTAGTTACAAACTATACATAAAACCATTTGAAGTAGTTAAGTAAATGTTTTTTATGTTTACATATAAGTAAATAAATTTAATAAGCTCCTAAAATAAACTTCATAGATTCCTAAAGAGCACATGTTTAGGAATAATCCTGACCTTTGGGTGTAGTAAAAATCTCATATATCCATTCCATTGAGCATCTATGTGCTTAGCATTCTTTTTATCAATAATTATAGCTTTATGATAAAAGTAACTCCTGTATACTAGAACTCTTAGCATCTGTTACATGGTAGGTACCTGACAAATATTAGATGAGTTAAAAAAAATAAGTATCTTGATTAGTAGAGGTTTATATACCAAAATTGATGGCATAGACACAGAGTATTATTTCTGTAAGACTACTTTGAGGAAGATAGAAAAATGTAGATAAGAAGATGAATTTTAAAGTTATTTGTGGCTATCTAATGCCCCTTAGTATTATGGTTAAAGAGACATTGTTCCCAGGTGTTGTAATATTTTTCTAATCAAGTATAGTATTTATAGCTTTTTGGAAGGAAATTTTCTTTCTTTTTTTTTTAAGAAAAAACTTAGAGTGTATTCTAAAGTCAAGTAAAAAGGGGTTTGGAATTATATGTGGTTTTGAGTCATCCATTAGGTCTTTGGGATTTATTGATTTGTTTTATATTTGCTTGCATTCCCAATAATTTTAAATCTGGTTAGTGAGGGCTTTCTATGGCACCTATAGCTCTGTAATAGTTGAAAATTGGCTAAAAACTATGCAACACAGTGTAAATGTTGGTTTTCATTTTTCAACTTGAGCAACCATCTTCCTCAAGGTATATCTATATGAAGCTCAAGTAAGTGCTTATATTGTTTGGTAAAAATAAAACTTAATTTGGAGGGCAGATGATTAGGTTCCTTTGGCCATTTGATCATACCTTCATTTTTTAGCTGGTGGTGTTGACAAGATGATATTGAGTATGACAAGGGCTTAACGTTCTTAGAAAGTGAGGGTTATTTCAGGAGAGCCATTTAGAAAGACATGTGATGTCAGAGTCAGGGGTCTGAAGGTCCTTGGGCCAGCTGAGTAGCCTCTCTAATCAGTAGTGTGCTCATTCAGTAAACACTTATTAGGCCTCTACTCTGGGCTAGGCATTATAAAATGGGTGTAATAGTAGCCTAAATAGTAATAGCTAATATTTGCATATCACTTATTCATTTAGTCCTCACTAAAATCATATACAGATGGCACTTTAAAACGTTGCTATGTCATAGATAAGGAAACCAAAGCACAGAGACATTTATTAACTAATTGCCCACTGTCATGTAGGTTTTAGCGGTGAAGCTACAATTTTACCCTGACAGTTGATTTAGAAACTTCTCTCTTCACCACTATGCTATTGTTGAAGAGATCTTAATTTTCTATTTATTTATTGTTCTCATTCATTATTTATTTATTCATTGATCTTGACAGAATTTAAGCTGGTAAGGATCTCATGAGAAAAGGCATGTTAAAAGGCTTAGGAAACTGCTTAGTACATTGTGAATATGTGTAATTGTTATTTATTGTATTTGTTCCATGTTATTAGGCCTCTTTAATTCTTTAAAAAAAAATCTTTATTTTGTGTGGGATTTCCCTTCTTTTACCCAGTTAAGAAGTCTTACTATTGGCACAATCACAAATTTTGTATTACATCTCCTAGTGCTTCAAGTAATTTATGTATTGTAACTTTAGAGACTTCTACCATTGGATTCTGTTTTTTATATTATGAAATATTTTATACATAAAAGTATGTAACATCTATGATCATTATAAACCAGTTATTGTACTTCTCTTGTTCTTGCTATGTTATCTTACTGCATGCATGAAAAAGGGTTAATAGACTTTTAGAAAGATAAATTAAAATTTTTGGTTTATGCTTTGTTTTCATAAGAATGTTCTCTTATAGAAGCAACCATGTATTTTAATGGCCTATCCAATTCTAATAATACCAATCTACATTAAGAACAGCTGCCAAACTGTAGTAAATGTTAGAAATTTTAAGTTTCTACTTTGAAAATCAAATTGCTCTTTGCAGTTGAATTTGATGAATGTTTTAAGTGTGAGGACCACACACTCCTTCCATTTAGTTGGAGAACCTGAACTGTGGTTGCTACTTCCTACTCACTGACTGCTACTGCTACCTGCCTAATAATTGTCTTTGGCTCCCTGTAAACCTGCAGCCAGAATGGTATTTGAATTTTTCCCCTCTAGCACTTGCAAATCCGATTTTTATGTATAGCTAAGTGCTCTTAGCTTTTTTACTCTATCTACTACTGGGGCCTGGTTTCTAGCAGGCCTGTAACTACGCCAGATCCGGCCTATGTAATGCTGTTTGTAATGAGAAATCTAAACAGGGAATGGCAGTGAGGCATGGCAGGAATGTGTTTCCATTGGAGAAGTCAGTATAGAGAAAAAGTATAAGCAAAGTTCTGTCCAGAAGGTCTTTTCAGCTGGCCAGGATGGAAGACTAATGTTATTGTATCTAGGCTGTTACCCTGCCAGCCCTTCCTCACAAATTTGCTTTCTTTCTCTCTTCCCTTCTCCTCTTCTCCCCTCCCCCTCCCTCCCTTTTTCATCTATTCGTTTTCCTTCTTGTTTTCCCTCTCTCTTTCTTCGGGCCGTGCTGACTGTTTGCTCAGGTGGACAGTGACACCATTTGGAATGAGCTGCACTCGTCCGGTGCTGCACGCATGGCTGTTGGCTGTGTCATCGAACTGGCTTCCAAAGTGGCCTCAGGAGAGCTGAAGGTGAGGTCTGGGTTGCATTAAGTGTGGGAAATCCAGAGAAGAAGCTAAAACAGTGATGTTGTTGTTTGGGAATTGTGGGAGTGTGGTGTGGTAATAAAAGGAAAGGGGTGGAGGGAAAGGGCAGGAAGATGACCACTAAGGTGTGATAATTAGTCTGTAGGTAGGTAGTAGCTAATTTTGCTCACAAGGCCTTCCTCTCCTTGGGGAAACTGCGGTCAGGGCACTCAGGTGTGTTTTTAAGAGAGCAGAAATGGTGAGGAAAGCCATGGTTCAGATTAAAAATACCCAGTGTATACATGTCTGTCATGTCCTCCTGAGATTCTCTTTCGAAGCAATTTAAAAAATAGATTACTGAATACTATGTATAAGCTCAGAATACCACCCAGAGAGAGGGGAGGGGCGGGAGGGGGAGAAAGGTAAATACCAGACGGGAAGGATTGGGAGGAAGAAGGAAATTGTTGATTAGAAGGGTAATGATCCAGGGTATGTTTTTCCATGAAAGAACTTCAAAAATGATCTATGCTTTATTGTTCTTTTCTTTTTATGGTCTCTTCTTTTCTACATCATATGAAAAGAACAATGTCCAAATCCCAACGTTTCCCAGTCTAAACAATTTATAAAAGCCAGAGACCTGACAGACGTTGACATTTTATTTGGTATTTTAACAGTGTTATTTAAAGGTATGCCATGTGCGTCTTGAATGCAGTTGCCCCTATAAACTTTGTTGGTGCTAACATGACTTTTTAAAGCACTAGTTCACACACTTCATAAGGAAATCTGGGTGGTGTTTGATTTGGTATTTTTAGCAATTGTAGGGATAGGGGAAATATAATGTGAACAACATAGTCACCACAAATTTTGTTAGTCTAAAGTAAAATCAAATTAGGATTATTTTTCTGTTTAGTGAATTTTTATTCGGTTACACCTGACTGTTCCACTTGTGGTAAAAAATGCTGGGTAAAAGGGTATATTTTACAATATATTGTCTTCCCAGAAGCCTTTGCTTTAACTCTGTAGGAAGTCAGAACCTATAGAAATATAATTTTTAAAAGAGCTGTATTTAAAATATAGATATGCACACCTTATGTGTAGTTGACTTGATCAGTGTTGGGACATTAATTGCTCATTTCAGGGATTTTATGGGGTCATTAATGTGGTGCATACTACTCAGTCTTTACCTTTGGTAATGGACTATTGGAAAGAGGAAAGGAATCAGCCTTATGGAGAAGTTTTGGCTGTCTCCCAGTAGCACTTTTAGCAATAATTCTTCCTGTTTGAGAATGTCACTTGTAACACTGGAATAGATTGATATCTTAAAAGAATGATCTTTGAAAGTCTTCTTTCAAAAGAATTAAAAAAACGTACAATAGCTAAGCCACAGTATTATAATTTTTAAAAGATAATTCTGGCACAGACCCACTTAATGACAAAGAAAATGATTATGTTAGCACGCACAATTTCTCATTGTTATGATTTTGTGGGAGTTTAATCAATAATTCAGAAACCTTCTGAAATAGAATGCCCACATGTTTCACTCAAAATCATCATTGTTATTAGCCTCACAGAATGTAGAATCGCCAAATGTAAATCTGAAGAGTACTGAACAGAAGCCTAATTCTATTTTTTAGGAGGTAATAATTTAAAATAGCCAATTACAAACAAAGTGTCAACAACATACAGCATGGATATGGTGGCTACCAGCTGTACTAACATTGGCTATTTATGTTAAGAAATTTATGTTAAGAACAAGGATTCATGCAAATCCTTTTCCCCCCATGGTGAAAAACCAGCAGGTATGGCTAAAAACAAAAAGAGAGAGAAAGAAGAATAGAGAAAAAGAGCCAGCCTAATAATCAAGAAATCTTGGCCCAAGCTCTGCCACTTAAATGCTGTGTCATTGGTGGCAAATCACTGAACTTCTCTGGGCTTTAGTTTCTTGTTCTGTGAAATCACCAGGATGGAATTTATAATGTTGAAGGTTGTACACAGTTCTGATATTCTGAACTATTTACAAATGAAAATTAGATCTGATTCTCAAATGTATATACTGTGGCATACCAAATAGTAGATATTTTAAAACTAATTTCAACTTATTTTGGTGAATATTTGAGATATTGCGGCTGGTTTATCTATCTGATTGTTAAACTCAAGGAAAAGTCCAAGATAGTCAGGACCATAACAAAGGCACCAGTGCTGACAGGTCAAGAGACTGAGCCCCTTGATTGCAAAGAGTTTGGGGAGGCCTATAGGAATGTCATATGAGAAAGGTAGCAGTGATAAATCATTTGCAGCCACATTGAAGAAATGATAGAGGGAACCATGTTTAAGGACCACTAGCTAATCAAACATGTCACTCAGCATCTACCTGTCACAGACTCCAATATGACAGGGCTGATACAGTTGCTGGCCAGGAGCATTAACACTCATGGCCTTGGAGTCATCACTTCATTCAGATCTATGAAGAAAACAGGGAAGCTTATTTGAGGACACTGGTAAGTTAACCTCTGATAAGAGATGTAGAAAGAAAACTTTAGTGTTTCATTTTTGGTTTTCAGCATCTACATTCAATTCTTACATGCTCTACCCCATTATCCTAGTAAATCAATGTAACTTAATGAAACACCATTGGCATATTATAACGCTGTATTTTGTGAGACTGCACTAATTTTCCCTGGGAAACAGAATAATTAGAGCTTTATTTGAAATAGGGTGGGCCTGGATGGAGTGATGAACTGAGAAGTGGGAGACAGCTAGAGGTTAGGTCACTGACCTCATAGAGAATGGGAACCTAGGAGATAAGAAATGTGTATGAGAAAGGAAAATGCCGAGGACAGATCTGATGACCTGGAATTTTTGCTTGATGCTGAACTTGATTGTGACATCCTTAACTGTTGACAGGTTCTGTCCATTATTTACCTGGAGGTATTGATGGATTGAAGGAGTTAGGTGAATGAACCAGGCACAGGAAGTGGGTTTCATGTTGATGCTTAAATAGACCATGTGCAGCAAACTATAGCAATAAATTGGTGTATTTACAAAGAATTGACATGCTCAGTGGAGTTCAGTCAAAATTATGGGGACTTTCAAGTTTTCCAGGTTTTTAACAATATGTACATGTATATCTGTATGCAATACTCAAACAATTGAAAATTTCTGGAATCTAATAGTTGCTCAAATTGGCCGTTTCTTAGGTTCTAGTACAAAGGAACTCAAATATTCCAAAAATGCAAAAATGTTAGGTTTATTGGAAACTATAATTGGAAGAATATTTATCTCAAACTGGTTTTATTGCTCTATAGGGTATTTAAGAAATTATATCTAGAAATAAATATATCTCCAAAAGAGTATTTTTTTCAAATTATAAGTAGTTCAATACTTGGTTCAAAAAATGGTATAAAATATCATTTTATATACCTTAAGTATATATGAATTTTGTAGTTTGTACCTTAGTAAGGCTGGAAAAAAATGGTTCAGTACTTACCAGTCTTTACCATGAGGACCCATTTTGATGCTATTTTAGCAATGCTATATATAATATCATCATAAAAGTAAAAATTGCTTTAGTTGTTTTTGGAAATATTTGTAAAAAAAAAAAACCCCACTGGATTATCTGAATGATGGATGACTTTCTTTAATGTTTAAATAGATATTGTGATGTCTTGTTGCTAATAAGAACTTCTATTCATTGAGCACCTATTGGAAGATATGCAATTTATACATAATTTGTGATAATTATCACAAAGGCCTTCGAAGGAAGTACCACCAATAGGATACCAGCTCAGAGACATAAAATAAGTTTTTGAGATCCTGTACACAATTTAATAAATGTCAAAGGCTGTAAATCTCATAACCCTCTTTTCTTTTTCAGCTATTCTATAAGGAATTTCCTATGGAAATAGCACAAATATGTAAGGGCAAAAAAAGGTTAAAGTCATCTCTTTCAAATGGTCTAGATCTCTTTTTTATTATTATAAAATATTTAATCCACACAAAAAGAAATAATCACACTAATAACTTAAAAACTATTATGATAAACTATACACCTATGAACCCTTTAATCCAACTTAAGAATGCTAATTCTATTAAAGTCTCTCAGTACTTCCTCTTTTCTGACTCCAAAATAATTGTTAATCTATTGTATTTTTAAAATTATTACTTTTCCTTTCTTTAATAGTTTTAAACCATATGTTTTGACCTTTATAAAAATGGAATCTTATTATAAAATGTATTGTTCCTCAGATTTCTTTTCCTCCACTTAAAATCATGTTATGAGGATTTATCCATATGAATTTATATAGCTGTGATTCATTAATTTTCATTGTGGAGAAGTATTCCCTTGTACATCATAATTTATTTATTCTTCTGTTGGACATTTCTGGGTTTTTGCTCTTCTGAATAATGCTGCTGTGGATAGTCTTTAACAAGCCTGCTATTTCACTATGGCATTACAAAGAGTAAAATGGCAAGCTCCTAAGGATAGAAACATAGTAAATTTCAGTAAGTCATGCAAAGTAGAATTCCAAAGTTATTTGCCACAGTGACATCAGCAAAAAAAAAAAAAAAAAAAAAAAAAAGGCAGTTTAAACCTCTGAAAATCTTTTCATCATAAAATCATTGACAAAACTGGTAGAATTTGTCAGGATACATTTTTTAAGAACTCTGGCAATCAACCAAAAGTGTCCAGCAATTCAGGAAGCATGTGTTCAAAACAAAACCAGCTGAATCTTGGTAAGAACAGTGAGGTTCGTGGTGGTTTAATTCACCCTATTCTCATCTTACCCTTTCCAGCTCCACAGTAGCCTTAACAAATAACAGCCTGCATTTTTCAGTGAAAACCAGTAACTTGGCAGTCTCCATAGGGGACAGAATGGGCCTGGAGCTTCTTCAAAGCCTCCTTCTCTGAGAATTGTCATTATTTGGCCTGTCTGGTGCTTCGGTACCAGGCCCCATTTGCAAGGCTGTCTTTTTTTGACATGATTTGGAATTCACCTGACATGAAAAGCCTTTTTCCCCAGAAGCAGTTGTTGAAAAATTAAAGATGGTTTGTTAACTACATAGCTACCTGAAATGGTAGTTAACAGTGGATAAAACAATAGACTAACCAAAAGCATCAAAGCAAAAACTGGGAAATGAGATGTGGTAAGAGCTATGAAAAGCCCCATTGGAGACCTAAGAATCCAGAAGGCCTCATGCATTATAGGGCTGTTCACATTCAGGAAAGACCTGAGAAGGCCCTTAGCTCTCATCTCAAGGTGATTTTCAGGCCCTGTTCAAAGAGGAAGTGAAGGCCAAGGTGAAATTGTCAACTTCCTGGCTGAATATTAAAAATGTGTTACACACACTCACAGCCCCTTGAAAAAGGCTTGGGACTATTGCCAGTGTTAAAGGAAATTTCTGTCCAATCATTTACTGACCACTAAATTAGCTAAGCAGAGACTTCAGTGCCACACTCAACATAGAATATAGACTTTATGGAATTAGTTCAGAAACGGCAATAAGCAAAACTACAGTGACATATAATCTGTCTGTATAAACATGGTTATTTTATACATAGTATAATTTTAATTCAATAAAGAAAATAAGTAAAAAAAACCACACACACATAATGACAAGCCCTGGGGAGGGATGAAAATCTGATTTCCAAAATTTCCATATTACATTGTTTAAAATGCCCAGTTTTTAACATAAAATTATTAGACATGGAAAGAAACATATGAATCCACATGAATAAATAATGAACACCAGTAAAAGTAAATATGTAAATAACTATGAATGATAGTATATTTGTTTTTTGTTGTTGTTTGTAACGCTTTTTCTCCTCTCTGGTTTAAAAGACAATTGCATAAAACAATAACCATGAGTCTGTGTTGGTGGGCACACAGTGTATAAAGATGTAATTTGTATGATAATATCAGCCCAAAGGAGAACCTGAGAAATGGAGCTATATAACAACAAAACAAACTTTAAAAAAATATTTATTTATTTATGTATTTATGTATTTATTTATTTGAGGGAGAGCATGTGCGCATACAGAGATGGGAGAGAGGGAGAGGGAGAGAAGCAGACTCTCCACTGAGTGCAGAGCCTGATGTGGGGTCAATCTCAGGACCCTGAGACCCTGACCTGAGCTGAAATGAAGAATTGGACACCTAACGAACTGAGCCACTTAGGTGCCCCCAAACAAAGTTTTTTGATACTACTGAAATTTGGTTCATGTCTGAACTAGATTATTAAATGCTAATTATATTCCACTGGGCAACCAGAAAGAAAACAACTCAAAAAATATATTAAAGAATATAAAAGGTTATATGTAAGAGTAATAAATTAAAATGGTGCATTATAGAATATCTGTTTAAAGTAAAAGCAGTAATGAGCAAAAAAAGACAACACATAGACAACAAATACCAAAGTCATTGTGCTGATTTCATACTCAACTAGCGTTCTCACTCTTGTCTACATTTGACGTTTTCAGATTTTTAAATGTTTGCCAATCTTTTAAATGTTTGCCAGTCTTGACACTAAGAAGTGTCACTTTATAGTTTCCTGTGTATAGATACAGTTAATACCATTATATCCCTCTTAAACCTTTTATTAGTATTTAACAATTATCTCACAAAAGGTTTTTTTGTTCTCAGTTGTACTTGTATAATATTAATATAGCATTACTACCTTTTTTACCCCTAGCATTTGCTTCGTTCATCATTTACTATCCTTTTACTTGTAAACTTTCTCTTTGTTAAGTATACTAGGTCTGTTTCCTGTAAATAGCTCAAAGCTGGTTTTTGCTTTCTAATCTGTGTATTTTATTTTTATTTTAAGATTTTATTTATTTATTTGACAGAGAGAGTACAAGCAGAGGGGGTGATAGGCAGAGTGAAAGCAGGCTCTCTGTTGAGCAAGGAGCCTGATGTAGGATTCCATCCTAGGATTCTACTCTGGGATCATGACCTGAGCCAAAGGCAGGTGCTTAACCAACTGAGCCATCCAGATGCCCTGACTGTGTATTTTAACTGGGGAACTCAATTTGTTTTTATTTTAACACAGTTTAACACAAATGTATTTCTCTCATTGTATTTAATTTTTCCTCTTTGCCCTATTTGTGTGTCTTCTTACCTTCATTCACCCTTACTCTTTTTTTCAATTGAAAGTATTTTTCTCATTCTATATTACCTCTAGATTTTTTTAAAATACACACACTATAAATTTTAACCTATTTAATAAATCTAAACTTAATTATTCTCTCCATTCTCCTCACTAACAGTACAAGTACTTTAGTATGTATTTTTTAGTTTTTTTATTATTATTTTTTTATTTATGATAGTCACAGAGAGAGAGAGAGAGAGAGAGAGAGAGAGAGAAGCAGAGACACAGGCAGAGGGAGAAGCAGGCTCCATGCACCGGGAGCCCGACGTGGGATTCAATCCTGGGTCTCCAGGATTGTGCCCTGGGCCAAAGGCAGGCGCTAAAACACTGACCCACCCAGGGATCCCAACTTTAGTATGTTTTAAATGCAATTATCCTGTCATAACTTTATATGCTATTATAATTTAGTATATTAGCTTTTTTAAAAATAATAATATCACTAAAGAGACATTATACTGTTTGAAACCATTAGTGCTTCTCTATACTTGCCCACATAGTTACCATTTTCCTTTTTCACCATTTATCATTGTAGCTGAAACCTCCATAGGATGGTTTTCTTTATTCCAGTACATTTTTTAGAAATTTCTTTAGTGATAATTTTTCAGTTTTGTTTGTCTTTGATATCTTTTTGCCCTCATTCTTGAAATGTGGTTCAGGGTTGACAGTTCTCTCAGCATTTTGAAGATCCTCCATGCTTTTTTGGTTTCTAATTTTTATATGGAAAATATCAACTTCCAATCAGTTGCAATTCTTATAGATACTGTGTCTTTTTCTCTCTGTTTTTAATGTCTTCTTTTTGGCTTTGGTATTCTGTATTTTGCTTGCCGTGGATCTGACCGTGGATTTCACTGACTAACATTGTTTAAAATATATGTTAGCAAAACTGAAATTTAATGCAACTCCATGATGATACTTTGTGGTAAATCAGCTGCATCAGCCTGAAAGTTGCTGATCTTAATTACTAATTATTATTTTTTTAAAAATATGTTCTAAGCACTACTATGTGCTAGACACTACTATAAATACTGAAAATACCAAGACAGGGAAATTCGGTGCTATCAGGGAGAGCAAAGATAAATAAATAAACAAATACACAGTGATACAAGTTCAGGTGAAAATATGTCTTTGGATAAAAAGTAAAAGAGATTTAGGGAAAGGGCTGGCTCTGCTTGCTGAGGTTTTCAGGAATACCTTACTGAGTGATCTGAGTGAATGAAATAGAGAAGAATCATGTAGAGACATGGGGAAAGAATATTCCATACAAGGGAAAAAAGCAATTACAGAATCCCTCTTGTCAGGTGGAGTAAATAAGTTTTGACCTGTTTATAGAATTACGAGAAAACCCGTGTGTCTGGATCTGAGTTACCTGCAGAGGTCTTCACAGAACATGATGTTAGAAAGATGGTCATAGGCAAAATAATAGAATATACCCACACACAAATTATACAGCATACACATATACATATGTAGGTAGCATTAAAAACTGAAAGTATATTTCTAACAGGTTCAGGATATGGATAGTGACTACATTAAATACTGATTATAAGGAAAACTGCATTGTCACTTCAATTTGCAACCAATTTGGTCTTTCTTAAAATATATACTCTCCATCCTGGAATCATACAACAATATAAGGTATGGAATGTAATATTTGTGTTGACTCCATTTTTGTCTAAGTTCCCAAGCTGAAGACAATTGTTATTAATTATGTATGATAGACACCACTTCAATGAATTTATTAAAATTTAGTCAAATAGGTCTGCAGTTAGTTTATATAACAAAAAAACTAGGTAACAGAGATGTGGTTAATGGAAGAGTCTTTAAAAGGACTCTAAGTGGGGCACCTGGTGGCTCAGTTAGTCAAGGTCTGACTCTTGATTTCAGCTCAGGTCACTATCTCATGCTTGTGTGAAATCGAACCCCATGTCGGGCTCTGTGCTCACCAGAGTCTACTTGAGATTCTCTCTCCCTCTCCCTCTGCTCTTCCCCTCACTTGTGCTTTAAATAAATAAATAAAATATTTTTAAAAATAAAAGATCTAAGTATTTTGATTGTTCTGCTCTGTTCCCTTCCTGGGCTTCTCCCAGCATAAGCCAAGTGGAGATGGAGAAGGAGTAGAAGGAAATCATGTATGTCTATGAATAAAAGTGGCTTTTCAGTCCTTAACTTGAAGCATGTTGAATTATAGAAATTTGTAGGATCACTCTACACTACTAACAAGGTGGGGCACGCAGAAGTTCTTCATTAGAGAGTCTGACATAGGTATCAGGAATTTGGAAGCTGGGTAAAGGTAGAGGAATGCCTAAGTTTCTTGGATTCCTCTTGGAGAATGCAAAGTGATTTGCATTCAGCAGCCAAATGCTGGCTGAAACTGTCATGTTGGAGGATGGAAAAAAGAGGGAAGAGGAGCTGCATTGACACTTGGCACTTTTGGCGGGGCAAAGGTTTTTGTTGGGCAGTGGACACTTTAGATAAAAGCCAGATTTGAATCATTTTGCAAGGTTCAACAAAAAGGTCTACCTTCCAGGGCAAATCTCCCACCTCCCTCACTACTTTGGCCAGTAGAATGAGACTAGAGTATGAGAAGGAGCCAATGAGACTTCCAAGGTCAGCCAACCAAGTGCTTTGCTTCCATTTGTGAACCCTGCAGCCTGGAGGTTATTGCCAGTAACACTGAGGAACTTGTGAATGCTTCCAGTGAAAGAAGGACAAGCATTTGGATTCCTGCCATGAAAGAGGGCTTTTGAAGAACCAAAAGAGATCTCTAAATTGCCCTGCTAATTCAAAGCCTTAACCTTTTTATTCTCCCACTCTCCAGAGCTAGAGGATCCATAAGCTAGGCATAAAGTAGTGGTGCAAGAAAGGAAAACAAATAAACTACAGATTGTATAGCTTACTCTTCCAGGACACACAGACACATCACATTTGCCCACTACTGGTCCCTGATTCTGTGGATCAGTAAGTCGGCAGAGGAAAGGTTTAAATTAGATGTGACATCAAAGAGTTTAGTTAGACTAACCTGGCCTTTTAATATCTAAAGTTGAAACTCTTTCTATAGCTGAAAAACTGTGGACTATATCAGGTAAAGACTGTAGAATGGTTAGTAAGTACTGGGACAAAAATAATGTATAATTTAATATACCAGAGTGTTAGTTTCTATTACTACTGTAACAGATTACACATATTTAGTGGCTTAAGACAAGTTTATTATTTTCAGCCTTAAAGATCAGAAGAAGTACACAGGTCACACTGCAGCCCTACTGACACCTTGATTTTAGCCCAGTGAGACTTGAAGAGTTACCTTGCTCAATCAGATGTTGGTAGAATTCATCTCCATGCAGTTGTAGCACGCTATTATTGGGCTAGCTGTCAACTGGGAGCTGCCCTTAGCCCCTACAGGCCTCACTGTTGTTTGCACATAGCCCTTACATCGCAGAACCAGCAAGATGGTATAGAATCCTTCTCAAGCTGTCATTTTTCTATCATTGCATCTCTCTCTGACCACAGATGTGAAAGGCTTAAGAATGTGTATGATTTGAATGGACCACCTGTAGAAGGCTGGGTGCCTTTTCCATGTCAAGTTCTTTAATTTATAATCATATCTGCATTGTCTTTTGTCATTTAAGGTAACATTCAAAGATTCCAGGGATTAGGACATGAACATCTTTTGGGGTACTTCTACTTACCACAAACAGCAACTGAAAATTCAAAACAGATTCCTTCTTTAATGTTCTCACCGTACATGATTGTAACTGTTTAGCAATCATTGACATTTAAAAAAATAGATATTATTTATTCTTTAATCAGGATATAATTTACATTCAATAGAATGTACAGATTTTCAAAGGTATGATATATATATACCTTGTTACCACCACAAGTTTTAAAATGTTTGAATTAGAAAGTTTCCTCAGGCCTTGGTGGTTGCTCTCCAGGATATGCAAACACTAGCGTGATTAGTCTCACAGTTACCTAATTTTTCCTATTGTAGAGCTTTATATACAAGGCAATATACTGTATGTAGACTTTTCTGTGTGGCTCATTTCACTTATATAATGTTTTTGAGATAAATCCATGCTATTCCATATATCATTTAGCTTGTTAACTTCTATTGCTGAGTAGTATTCTATTTTATGAATATAATACAATTCATTTGTAACAATGAATTTGTTAATTCATTTCTGTCTGAACTACTATGAATAAAGTTGCGTAAAGGTACTTTTCCAAGTCTGTTTTTGGGTATGTGTTTTTATTTCTCATGGGTAAATGTCTAGGAGAGAAATAACTGGATTGTAATTAGTATTTGTGTAGCTTTAAGAGAAAACGAAAAATTATTCTCTGAAGCAATAACTGTTTTATCTATAGAATTTGATTTTGTCACCTTTTGTTCCGGAGAGTGATAATTTGTGTCTTCTTTTTTTTTTCCTGATCAGCATAGCTGGAAGTTTATCAATTTTATAGATTTTCTCAAAGGACCAGCCTTTAGATTAATTAATGTTCTTTTTGTTGTTATTCTCTCTTTCACGGATTTCATCATTATCATTTTCTTTTTTTTCTACTACATTGGGCTTCATTTGCTCTGCATTTTTGTTTGTTTTAGTTTTTTAAGGGGGAAGCTGAGGTCATAGACGTGAGACTGTTGTCCTTAAGAAAACAAAAGAGCTAGTTATTTTACCAGCAGAATTTGTTTATTCAGGAATAGCAGAGGAATTGTAATTTGGGACATTTAAACTATGGAGAATCAGGAGCAAATCTAGAGAAGAGAGGAGAGGGACTTGCTTTTATAGAGGAAAGAAGGAAGGTGGGAGGGGCTTTTCATTGTGTTCTCATTGGCTGGGCTGTAGTGGAGCAAGGAGAAATTCTTCCTTCCTCTTGCTAGGGTATGTAAAGTAAGCTTCTTCCTCTGGGAATGTGAGGTATTCTTAGGGCTAGTGGTAGTGTATGAAAGCACCCCCGGCAGGGCTCCCAAATCCATTTTTAAATGATATTTCCTTTACTTATTTTCACAAATTTTTTCTCTTTTTTTTCTAATTGAACACTTAGTGCTATTTCTTTCTTATTATTTTAATAGAAATTGTATATATTTAAGGTGAAGAAACATGAGGACTTGATACACATAGTAAAATTTTTACTACAAATCTAGCTAATTAATATGTCCATTTTTTCATATAATTATCTATTTTTCTCCTATCTTATTGAAGTACAACTAGCTTACAATATTGTAATTAGTTTCAGATATACAGCATATTGACTCAATAATTATATACATTACTCAGTGTTCACTAAGATAGGGTATATTCATTTGACACTGAACCACATTATTACAGTAGTATTGACCATATTCCCTATACTGAACTTATTTAGGTCTTCAATCCATTTTGAGTTTATTTTTGTGCATGATGTAAGAAAGTGATTTGGTTTCATCCTTTTGCATGTAGCTTGTCCAGTTTTTCCAGCACCACTTATTGAAGGGATTGTCCTTTCCTTATTATATATTCCTGCCTCCTTTGCAGTAGATTAATTGACCATTTAAGTATGGGTTTATTTCTGCAGTCTCTTTTCTGTTTTATTTATCTATGTGTCTGCTTTTGTGCAAGTTCCATACTGTTTTGATTACTACAGCTTTGTAGTATATCTTGAAATCTGGGATTGTGACACCTCCAGGTTTGTTCTTTCTTAAGTTTGCTTTGGCTATTCAAAGTCTTTTGTGGTTCTATATAGATTTTAGTATTACTTGTTCTAGTTCTGTGAAAAACACTGTTGATACTTTGATAGGGATTACATTGGAACCAGTAGATTGTTTTGGGTAATATAGACATTTTAACAATATTAATTCTTGCATTTCAGATTATGGAATATCTTTCCATTTGTGTCATCCTCAATGTTTTACTGTTTTTAGAGTACAGATCTTTTACCTCCTTGGATAAGTTTATTGCTGGGCATATTTTTTTAAGTGCAATTATAAATGGGAGTTTTAAAAAAATTCTCTCTACTTCATTGTTAGTATATAAAAATGCAACAGATGTCTGTATATTCATTTTGTATCCTGCAGCTTTACTGAATTCATTTATCATTTCTAATGAATTTTTGGTGAAATCTTTAGGGTTTTTTTTTTTTAATATGGTATATCATCTACAAATAGTGAAGATTTTACTTCTTCATTACCAATTTGGATGCCTTTTATTTTATTTTTTCTTGGATGTTTGCTGTGGTGAAGAATTTCAATATTCTGTTGAATAAAAGTTGTGAGAGTGGACATTCTTATCTTGTTCCTAATCTTAGAGGGAAAGCTCTCAGTTTTTCACCATTGAGTGTGATGTTAGCTTTGAGTTTTTCATATATGACCTTTATTATGTTGCAGTATGTTCCCTCCAAACTACTCTTTTGAGAGTTTCTTATCATGAATAAATGTTTTTGTCAAATGCTTTTTCTGCATCTCTTGAGATGATCATAAGATTTTTATCCTTTCCCTTTTTAATTTGATGTATCACATTGATTGATTTGAAATATTGAACCACTTTTGCATCCCGGGAATAAATCTTACCTGATTGTGGTGAATGATTCTTTTAATGTATTATTTAATTGGTTTCTTTGTATTTTGTTGAGGATTTTTACATCGATGTTCATCAGAGATATTGGCTTATAGTTTTCTTTTTTGGTAGTGTCTCTTTTTCTTTGGTTTTGGTATCTGGGTAATGGGGGCCCCATAGAATGAATTTGGAAGTTTCTTTCTTTCTTTTTCTCTCTCTTTCTTTCTTTCTTCCTTTCTTTCTTTCTTTCTTTCTTTCTTTCTTTCTTTCTTTCTTTCTTTCTTTCTTTCTTTCTTTCTTCTTTCTTTCTTTCTTTCTTTCTTTCTTTCTTCTTTCTTTCTTTCTCTCTTTCTCTCTTTCTCTCTTTCTTTCTTTCTTTCTTTCTTTCTTTCTTTCTTTCTTTCTTTCTTTCTTTCTTTCTTTCTCTTTTTTAAGATTTTATTTATTTATTCATGAGAGACACACACAGAGAGGCAGAGACATAGGCAGAGGGAGGAGCAGGCTCCATGCAGGGAGCCCGATGTGGGACTTGAAATCCGGGATCCCAGGATCATGCCTTGAGCCAGAGGCAGACACTCAAATGCTGAGCCACTCAGGCATCCCGGAAGTCTTTCTTTTTGTTCTGTTTTTTGGAATTGAGAAGAATAGGTATTCACTCTTATTTAAATGTTTGGTAGAATTCATCTGTGAGGCATCTGGTCCTGAACTTTTGTTTGTTGGGAGGTTTTTGATTACTGATTCACTGTCATCACTAATTTACTTGTACCAGAGTCAGAAAAATATGCTTTATGTGACTTGAATCATTTTACACTTATTGAGACTTAGTGTGATTCTCTTTATCTCCTCCTCCACTTTATATTATTTTATCAGATGTTTTATTTTTACAAATATTATAGATCTTCATAACAAATTACCATTTCTATTGCTTCATTGAAAAAATTTTTAAATGTATGTCTGTATATGTTTGTATGTGTCAGAGAGACAGAATGAATGTGTGTATACATACATACTATAAAGATAATGTATAAAATATATTTTATATTTGCCTGCATATTTAATTTTTCTGGTGCTCTGTATTCATGTGGGCAGATGCAGACTTCCATCTGGTATCATTTCCTTTCAGTCTGAAGAATTTCCTTCAACATTCCTTGTATTGCAGTTCTACTGGCAACAAATTCATCTTTTGTTTATAAGAAAATGTTTTTCTTTTCCTTTAATCTTTGAATGATATTTTCATTTGATATAGAATTTTGTTCATTATTACTTTACACTTTAAAGATATCCTTGCAGTGTTATTTTTTCCTTTTTTAAAAAAATTGATGAGAAATCAGTTATCACTCTTCTAATGAACTTCTCTTTTTAATGACTTAGTGCATCTTTTTTTCTCTCTGCCTTTAAGACTTTTAATTTTTCTCTTTTCTAGTAGTTTTGTGATTATGTATGGTTTTTTGTTTTGTTTTGCTTTTTGTTTTTTGCTTATATCTTGCTTGAGTTCATTGAGTTTATTGTGTCAGGGGCTTGCTATTTTTGATAAAATTTGGAGAGCTTTAAGGTAGTATTTCTTAAAATACATTATGTGTCATATTCTCTGTGTCCTCTGATTCTTAGAGTCTAATTATATGTTTACTTTATCATTTCATACTGTCTCACTGGACTTAGAGAGTGTGTTGATCTTGTTTAGTCTTTTTTATCTTCTTTGTAATCCTATTTGGATAATTTCTCTTGATCTGTTTTCAGGTTTGTTGCTTTTGTCTTCTGTTGTGTCTAAGCTGCCATTAATTCCATTAAAATAATTTTTCATTTCACACAGTATATTATTCACTTTTAAGATTGCCTTTAGTTCTTTTTTTACAGCTTCCATGTCTCTTTTGCTATTATCCTCTTTATTATTATATTTCTCTTCATGATCTTTTCCTGTGGATTATTTATCATGTCTCTTATAATTATTTTAAAATCTTTATTTGGAAAGTTTAATATCTGGATCACTTGTGGGATCACCTTATTTTTTACTTGATTAAGAGTCTTAATATTGCTTCTTTGTATATCTTGTGACATTTGATTATATACTAGGCATTGTGTTAAAAATCAGTGGAGACTAGAAGGGGCTTGTTTCTCTAGGATTTAATTCTTTTAAAATCTCTTTGTGTCCAAAGTGATTTCTTTGTGTCTTCAGTAATTTAAATTTAACTATGTTTTATGGAACGCGTGAGTTGCTCAGTTGGTTAAGCACCCGACTCTTGATTTCGGCTCAGGTCATGATCTCAGGGTCCTGAGGTGGAGCCCTGCATTAGACTCTGGGCTGGGCGTCAAGCCTGCTTAAGATTCTCTCTCTCCTTCTCCCTTTGCTCCTCTTCCTGCCACTCATGCTCTTCCTTAAAAAGAAAGAAAGAAAGAAAAAAAGAAGAAAGAAATGAAAAGAAAGAAAGAAAAGAAGAAAGAAAGAAAGAAAGAAAGAAAGAAAGAAAGAAAGAAAGAAAGAAAGAAAAAAAGAAAGAAAGGAAAAGATTTTTTCTTTGTTCGTTCAGTGATTTATTATTACTTTTGCAAGACATCCTTGTGTACATCCTTTTTCTTTCTAATCAAGTGTGGCTCTCCAAAACAAATATATTTTTGAGAACACATTGGAGTTCTCTCCTGGTTCAAATTTTATCTCTCATTCTCCTAAAGGATATATATGTCAGTAATTAGAACAGGGGCACATTAACTTGTTTTTCTACTTGATTCTTCAACTTTAAGTGAAGGAAATAACAAATATGTTGTTAATATACTCTCAGCACATCCACTGTGAATGGATATGTAAACATCAAAGAAAGAGAGAAACCTTGGCAGTTACATTTTTATTTTTATGGGAAACTGCCTTGTTCTTGACCTTCTCATTGCCTTTCATAGTTAGTACTTTTCTGAAGACTTTTAAATTAGCCAACTTATGGACTGATTTACACTTTGAAAAATGGCATGCAAATACTTAAAACTCTTAGATTAAGTAAAAGGTAAACCTACTGACTACTCAGATTGTTTACTCAGAAACTAAAACTTTTTGCCCAATTGGAGGGCCTGTGGTGTTCCTGCTGCACAATCTGCTTCTTTCTAGGTTTTTATTTTACCCATCTGCTTTTCTGATGGCTAATATTTCAATTTCTAGTTTGTAGTTTTAACTGCCTGCTCCGTGGTAATTGGATCTGGCTATTTCCAGCCTTTCCATCTGGTTCTTGGCTTTGGGCTGTCCAGATTTCATTACTTGTATGTGGTTTAGCTCATACTGACTAAAAATTGCTGCATCTGCCCTCAGACTCTAACTATCTACATCTCTCTCCCCTCTAAACCTTGCTAAGCTTTTCCCAGTTCCTGACACCTATTTACACTTTTAGTCAAAGTTCTAAAGTTATTTTAAAAATAACTTAGATGGGAAAGAATGCTTTCTGAAATAAATTCTAGGCTCACATTTTGCATTTACTTGCAACATTTTATACTGTGATATTTTGACTTTAATATTTAAAATATAGCACAAATAATCTATAATGGAAAAAAGTCTCCCAACTAATTTATGTTTGTTTTTTTATCTTTGATAGTATTAAATTTGATACCTGCTGGTTTATGCATAATGCAGATGTTAACTTTCCTTTTTGTTTCAATCTCTGCAAAAGACATTGTTTTGCTTTTTGTTACCAGTGTCCAAATCACACATATCATACACACTTAGAGAACATAAGTATTTTACACCTTTGTTATTTTATATGGCAATAAATTTCATACACTCACACATACACATACAAACTTGTAAAATGAAGTCTGGTCATTTGATTAGGTGTTTTTTTCCACATGATGCTGTTAGGTACATAATGCTATATAGTTTCTTTGGTTGAAATTTTTACTCAGTTGCCTATCTTTGATCAAAAAGACAAATTTTATTACTGATATCTGTTCTTGTTATAGTGTATGGTCATGGAGAATTAGAATTTAATGAAAGAAGCAATTTTACAATTAGAGTAGGAATAATATGACCAAATTAAAAAATAATCTACCTAAAAACCCATTTAAGTAATAGTTATAAACTGTAAATTGCTACTCTTAAAATTTTTGAAATTTCATGTATTTAATTAAATACATGTATATAACAAAAGGTGCCAAGAATATTAGAACTACCATTGATTGAATGAAAATCTACCTTAGTAGATGTAAGCAAAATGACAAAAGTGATCATGACCATGGACATTTGTTGGTATAGTCTTTTCCCCCAGTCATCTCTTCTTAGGTCTTGGTCACTACTATTATATTACTATTATAGTATCCTATAGTAATCACCATTATTATAATGTCATATTATTATACTATTATCCTCACAGAAGGCTATGATCATCCATCTTAAAAAAATGGTTTGTTCTTTTTCTCCTGGGTTTTAAAAAGAAAACAAAACCAAAAACTTTTTTTGCCCTAATTCCTTTTTTTTTTCAGAAGTTTTTCATATTGAGGCTCTATTTACATAATAAAAAATACCTGATTTTTTTGGTTGCTGTGGTCCAAAAACCAGTCATGTCTCAAAAAGTTTAGGGAATTAAATTGTTGAATCTTGTGTCAGCTGAAACCACTGATTGATAAACTAAACAAATAGCTTTTAGTGGGTTATTATTGCCTTACCAAGCCTCTCCTGATGATCCCCCCCACCTCCCAACAGAAACTTCTTCATAGTGGATCCATTGTTATGATTTTCATACAGGGCTCAACTTAAATTATGTGTAATATAAGCACCATCAAATACCCTGTCTCTTTTCTACCAGGAGACTGGTTTCTCATGACTGTGTTTATTCCTATCTACAGCTACATCTTTGCCAGGCTCAAGGCTGTAGGCATTATGGGCCACAGATGCCAGGCTTCCTAAGAACTGTTTTCCAGTGCTGTCATCAAGCTTCTTCCTTCTGGATTCTTCAGGGAGCAGGGCTGGCAGCTGCGCATATGCTTTGGGGTCTACCATTCAGTTAAACTGTTAATGCTGGGCTCCTGTTTTCCTGGCTCCCTTGAGCTTACTCAAAGAAACAAAATGGTATTCCCATATGTCCCTTATTGTTTTCTTGGCAAATCTCCCTACCTCCTTTAACCTCCCAGATTCTAGTATGTGAGAGACAAACTTTCTTTGTGAAATTTCCTTTCCTCAGAGGCTGTATATTAATAGCATTGATTCTAAAGCAAACTGTCTTTTTAGAAAGTCCTTTTTGAGGCTGAAGTTAACTGGTTTTGAGGACTATATTGGCATATTTCAAAATATTATGCATACCAGTGAATGGTAGTTAAAGGCAACCCAGAAGACTGACCTTGATTTACTAATTTCAATGTCAAATTTTATAAGTGGTTTAGGTATTATTATGAGATACCTCTTGACTTAGTCTTCAAGTATTCTGTAATATAGTATCTTACACTTACATCTCTGTTCAATTTCTTCCCTTCAGAAAGATTCACAAGCCTATTTTAATGTTTTATATATAGAATTACCAATAAAGATATTATACAGTGCTCCTCAAAGACTTGTAGAATTGAATACAAGTAGATAAAGTTTAGCATTTGTCACTAGTAGGTCTTTAAGATGACATAGTTTGATCCTCTTTCTCATAAAAACAGACATGACAGGGCAATCCAACCGTTTACAATGTTTAAAAGACTTAATGCCTTTCTTTTTATTTCTAAGTAAAATTTTATTCCAAGAAATTAAAGCTGGAGAGGAGAATTTTCTACTCACATTATTGTTGCCATGCTAAAAATCATGTGGAACTATTTTTTTATCACAACTATTAGGTAGCTAAAGTGGAAGACCTCAGAATATACAAAGGTTCGCAATTACCATTCATTAGGAACTTTGAGTGGGAGCTAGTGTAAGATATGTTGAACAAATGATAAGCTGTATCATATCCATAGTGATCAACTGAAGATTGTGGGTATTTAACATCTTTAAACAAAATTTTATTTAAATTAAATTAATTAACATATAATGCATTATTGGTTTCCAAGGTAGAAGTCAGTGATTTGTCAGTTTTATATAATACCCATTGCTCATTACATCACATGCCCTCTTTAATGTTCATCACTCCATTATGCCATCCTCCAAAACCCCTTCCTTCCAGCAAGCCTCAGTTAGTTTCCTGTGTTTAAGAATCTCTTATGGTTTATCTCCCACTCTGATTTTGTCTTATTTTATTTTTTCCTCTCTTACTCTATGATCCTCTGTTATATTTCTTAAATTCCACAGATGAGTGAGATCATATGATAATTGTCTTTCTCTTATTGACTTATTTCACTTACATAATATCCTCTAGTTCCATCCACGTCGTTGCAAATGGAAAGATTCCTTTTTCTTTGATGGCTGAGTAGTCCATTGTGTGTGTGTGTATATATATATATATATATATATACACACACACACATATATAACACATCTTCTTTATCCATTCATCCATTAGTGGACATTTGGGCTCTTTCCATAGTTTGGCTTTTGTGAGCATTGCTGCTATAAACAATGGGGTGCAGGTGCCCCTTTGGATTACTATATTTATATCTTTGGGGGTAAATATCCAGTAGTGCAATTGGTGGGTGGTAAGGTAGCTCTATTTTCAACTTTTTGAGGAACCTCCATACTGTTTCCCAGAGTGGTGCACCAGTTGCATTCCCACCAACAGTGCAAGAGGGTTCTCCTTTCTCTGCATCCTTGCCAACATCTGTCGTTTCCTGACTTGTTCATTTTAGCCATTATGAATGGTATGAGGTGGTATCTCATTGTGGCTTTGATTTGTATTTCCCTGATGTCAAGTGATGTGAAGCATTTTTTCATGTGTCTTTTCACCATCTCTATGTTTTCTTTGGAGAAATGTCTGTTCATGTCTTCTGCCCATTTCTTGATTGAATTATTTGTCCTTTGAGTGTTGAGTTTGATAAGTTCTTTATAGATTTTGGATACTAGTCCTTTATCTGCTGTGTCGTTTGTAAATATATTCTCCCATTCTGTAGATTGCCTTTGGTTTTGTTGACTATTTCCTCTGCTGTGCAAAAGGTTTTTATTTTGATGAAGTCTCAATAGTTCATTTTTGCCTTTGTTTCCCTTGCCTTTGGAGACATGTCTAGCAAGAAGTTTCTGCAGCCAAGGTTAAAGATGTTGCTGCCTGTGTTCTCCTTAGGATTTTGATGGATTCCTCTCTCACATTAGGTATTTCATCCATTTTGAGTTTATCTTTGTGTATGGTATGAGGAAATGGTCCAGTTTCATTCTTCTAAATGTGGCTGCTCAGTTTTCCCAACACCATTTCTTGAAGAGACTGTCTTTTTTTCCATTGGCTATCCTTTCCTGCTTTATTGAAGATTAGTTGCCCATGGAATTGAGGGTCCATTTCTGGGTTCCCATTCTGTTCCACTGCTCTATATGTCTGTTTCTGTGCCAGTGCCATACTGTCTTGATGATTATGGCTTTGTAATAGAGATTGAAATCCAGAATTGTGACGCCACCAGTTTGGGTTTTCTTTTTCAACAGTCTTTTGGCTATTTGGGGTCTTTTCTGATTCTATACAAATTTTAGGATTATTTGTCCAACTCTGAAATAAGTTGATGGTATTTTGATAAAGATTGCATTGAATATATAGATTACTCTAGGTGACATGACATTTTAACAATATTTGTTCTTCCAAACCATGAGCAGGATGTTTTTCCATTTCTTTGTGTCTTCCTCAATTTCTTTCATGAGTGTTCTATAGTGTTCTGAGTACAGATCTTTTTTTGGTTAGATTTATTCCTAAGTATCTTCTGGTTTGGGGTGCAATTGTAAATGAGATTGACTACTTGATTTCTCTTTCCTCTGTCTCAGTGTATAGAAATGCAACTGATTTCTGTGCATTGATTTTGTATCCTGCCATTTTGCTGAAATCCTCTATGAGTTCTAGTAATTTTGGGGTCAAGTCTTTGGGTTTTTCATTTAAAGGATCATGTCATCTGCAAAGAGTGAGAGTTTTTGACTTCTTCTTTGCCAACTCAGATACCTTTTATTTCTTTTTGTTTTCTGATTGCTGAGACGAGGACTTCTAGTACTATGTTGAACAGCAGCGGTGATAGTGGGCATCCCTGCTGTGTTCCTGACCTTAGAGGAAAAGTTCTCAGTTTTTCCCCATTGAGAATGATATTTGCTGTGGGATTTTCGTATATGGCTTTTATGATATCAAGATATGTTCCCTCTATCCCTACACTGTGAAGAGTTTTAATCAAGAAAGTGTGCTGTGCTTTGTCAAATGCTTTTTCTGCATCTATTGAGAGAATCATATGGTTCTTGTCCTGTCTTTTATTTATGTACTGTATCACATTGATCGATTTGCAAATGTTGAACCACCCTTGTAGCCCAGGAATAAATCCCACTTGGTCGTGGTGAATAGTCCTTTTAATGTACTATTGGATCCTATTGGCTAGCATTTTGGTGAGAATTTTGGCATCCATGTTCATCAAAGATATTGGTCTGTAATTCTTCTTTTTTTTGTGGAGTCTTTGGTTTGGGTATCAAGGTAATGCTGGCCTCATAGAAAGAGTTTCATAGAAACAGCTTCAGAAGAATAGGTATGGATTCTTCTTTAAATGTTTGGTAGAATTCTCCTGGGAAGGCTTCCTATCCTGCAATTCTTTAAATGTTTGGTAGAATGCCTGTTGGGAGTTTTTTGATGACTTCTTCAATTTCTTTGCTGGTTATGGGTCTGTTCAGATTTTCTATTTCTCCCTGTTCCAGTTTTGATAGTTTATATGTCTCTAGGAATGCATCCATTTCTTCCAGATTACTGAATTTGTTGGCCTATAATTGCTCATAATATGTTCTTAAAATTGTTTCTATTTCTTCAGTGTTGGTTGTGATCTGTTTCCTCTTTCATTCATGATTTTATTTATTTGGGTCCTTTCTCTTTTCTTTTTGATAAGTCTGGCCAGGGGCTTATCAATCTTGTAAATTCTTTCAAAGAACCAGCTCTTAGTTTTGTTGATCTGTTCTGTTCTTTTGGTTTCTATTTCACTAATTTCTGCTCTAATCTTTATTATTTCTTTTCTTCTGTTGAATTTAAGCTTTATTTGCTGTTCTTTCTCCAGCTCCTTTAGGATTTAACATCTTCTTAACACTCCTATTCCCCGAGTCCTTGCTGAAAAGCGGAATCTGATTCTTTTGTTGCACAAGCTCCTACAAGATAAACAGAAGTAGGGGAAGCAAGGCAGGACAAGTGACTATCTGTTTTTCCTCTCTCTGTTTCTGAGTTGGTTTCTGATTGTCTAAATCCATTACCACAGAGTGAGTGGTAGGAAGGGAAGGAGTATTCATTCAAACTTCATGTATGATCTTCTGCACCAAATTTTAACTTTCAATGGTATCGACAAAGATAATGTGAACAATTTCCATTAAACAATTTTCGGCTTCTTTAGCTGAAAGAATGAGCTCTCATATCTCTATGTTGATTGTAATTAGCACTATTTAGGATTGGCGGGGGATAATCCACAAGTTCATATGAATCATCATAGATATTTCACAAGGTGTTAGAGAATGTTGATGGACATATTTGCCTTATTCCACTTTACCTAAATCAGAGGGAAGGGAACACTTATAATTAAAGTGCTTAATGTAACAAGATGAGTAGTAATATTTATATTTTAAATCCTGTTATAACAAATATTAATACCCCATTCCACCCAAAAAAAAGCAAAGGAGAAATCAGAAAGAAGAAAGAAAGAAGAAAGAAAGAAAGAAAGAAAGAAAAGAAAGAAAGAAAGAAAGAAAGAAAGAAAGAAAGAAAGAAAGAAAAAGAAAGAAAGAAGAAAATAAACCCACCCATGCAACAACTAAAACATCTAAAACAGGATCCAACAGACAACATAATCACTTCAAGCAATGATTTTTAAAAAACAAAATTTTACTATAATAGGAAAACATTAAAATCTATCCAATTAATTCTTCCAAAAGCACTATATCTTTACCATGTTTCTAACCTCTTTCCCCTGTGCAACATAATATAAAGAAATCAAAATCTGTTACTATAAATAATTTTAAAGTGTGTCAAACCAGCTAATTTGTGCTTTATTTCTATTACTCTTGACCTATCATCATATGCAAGACTTGTACACTTGGCAATCACATTTCTTGGGATTTTAAAAAAGGAACTTATGAGCATATAGATTTTTTGGGAGATTAAGGTGTGCTAGCCTAGCAAAGACATGTAAATTTCAGGTTCTGGGTGCGTTCAGCACTTCTTTTTACTAGTGCCAAATAGCTTATTCACCAATATATTTGATAATTACAGGTATTATTGAATATCAAAGTAGATTAAAAGATTTCCAACTATTTTAATATATATGTTATAATTTTAATATATATGTTATAATTTTAATATATATATATATATATATATATATATATATATATATATATATAAAGGAAATTTTCTTAAAGTCATTTTCAAAATTGATAATGTATCAGTATAATTCCGGGGTAGCTGGAATTTTGGCTTCTAGTGAAATAGTTCAAGCACATAAACCACTGCATATAAATTTCCAATTCAGTAAATGTATTGGAAGCAATAATTCAACCATCACATCTTTACATGGAAATACATGCTGTAGAGTTTTCCATGCTGTGCTTGGTTTTGATACCTAGTATTTCACTGAGGACTGATACTTAAATACATTTAGGAATACTTTAGTGGTAATATTTAGACAATGGGAGGTAATTACTGAATTCTAAATTAGCAGTGCACTACAAGGGAAATTTTAAAAACAGAATTCAATCAGCTGGTTTGACATGCTCAATTAGTTTTTGGATAGTAGGCAATTATACATAAAACATTTTTCTAAGCAGGACAGATTTCTTTGATATTTCTCTTATAGTGTCCCAAAATAGAGTTACATTTAAAATATTAAATTAAAATCTAATATTTGATTAACTGCTCTTAACAAAGAAATACAATCTCATCAATTTATTAATATCACAAAGAATTTCTATACTATGTACTGCAGTTATATTTTTATAAAGGACAAATAAAAATTATTAAGTTGCAAACAGGACTACTGGCTATTACATGTAGTTGGAGGTCCAGATAATTGTTTAATATTTTTGAAAGTGTATAAATAATAGTGACTTTTCTCTTTTGGATTCTGTATGTATTGGCAGATTCTGTTATACAATGTGTTCTTGTCTTTCTACATAACTCTCATCAGTGGTGATTAGGTCTTTATTTTCCATGATTTCTGAAACCTAAATTACTGTATCTCGGTTGGAATTAGTAATGGTTCTTACTACCCACTGAATACCTGCTTGGGGATGTTAGTGAAATGAAAATATATATTTTTTCTGTCCATGAGACCATTTTAATAAATGTAACAAATAAAATGATCAGATTGTTTTACACTCCAAATTTTCAGTTCCATGGCAGTTCCATTTTCAGTATGCCATAGCAAACTGAGCTTATGTAGAGGAATTTGAACTTTGGTTAGGGGAGGTAAAAAAAAAAATCCTTTAAAATGGTTCAAGTGATTTGCTTACTCCTTATCCTTTACTCACCCGGGGAAGGTTTTACTATGCATATAAAGAATACATAAAGTTAGACATTTTGAAAAGTTTGACCAGAAAATGAAAATCCCATCAGTACAAAAGTAGTCTAAAATGATTGATTCCTTTCCTTCTCATTCAAATCCTTTTTTACCTATAGATATTGTTCTAGTTTCCTTTTCCATGGCTAGCTATATAGGAGAAGCAAATAGTCTCCTGCATTTCCCCATATGAAGACATCAGAGAACACATCCTCCTCCTTCTCCTCTTTAACCAAGGAGAAGCATCTATTATACTTATCTAGATGACAACAACCACAACAAAAATATGGATGTGAACACACTCTGGAAACATAGTTACAGTTAGTGGTGCTAGAATACTGCCAAAACTCTATGATTAGTAATGTTCATGACTGAAGAGAATTTAAAACTTGAAAAGAGATTTTAAAAATCAGATTCTTAAGGTAAAATTACATCCCTGTTAAATTAATATAAAGTCACAGAAGAGTACCTTAGCATTCATTTGCTTAGATTAATTACTTAGTCTTCATAACTTTGAATAAAATATAAATCAAGGAATTTTTTCAGGAAGTAAAGTAGAAAGCAATTCAAAATTATATGGATGGGTAGGTTTTACTACTACATTCTGAAGTGCTCAAAAATTAAAAGATTAAATGAAAACATACAAACTTCAAGGTTTGAGAAAACAAGATTTTTCATGAAATGAAAATGATTATTGTTGGCATAGATGAAAAAATAATAGAGTGAGCCTCTGAATCCTTTATTGTATACAGGTTTTCTTATAGTTATAGAGGCTAGTAGATTATTGAGGTTTTTTGAATATATAGTAAATTAACAATTAAAAAGGCTCATTGAAAAATAGTCATTGAAGACATATATATTCTTGAGCCAAGGAAAACCTTGGTTCAAGTGGTATCCCATGCAATAAACCTTTATTCCAGACACTAAAGGGTACAGTAAAATAGAAAACAAATTCCATGTTAAGAAGCTTAGAATTCAGTGTAAAAGTCAGATATTTCTGTAAGAATAATAATTTTATTTTAAGACACTTTTCCACAATAGTTCTTGAAATCAAAAGCTCCATTAATTGTAATTTGTTTATGTGTTTCTAAGAAAGAAGATGTTCCCAAGTCTGATAGTCAACCTCCCACAAAAAGCTAGGGTACAGAAGTTGGGACCTTGGAGATAATGAAGAACTTAACAGCCAAGAGCAAATCTAAGGAATTGCTAGAGGGATAAGAGCCAGAGTAGTTCACAAATTCATTGTATCATTCTTTACTGACCACTGGCTATGTACCAGGCACTATGTAAGTCTAGATGATAAAATGGTGAGCAAAGTCATAACAGGGTGATCCCACTATGGGAAGTATAGATATGACATTAGTTATATAAGTCACAATAATAAAAAATAATAAAGGCAATCACACTAAGAAGTATGTTATTATAAACTGAAACAAGTTCTCAGAAGCAAGGGTTGGCAAATCTCTAAGTGCATATCACAAAGGATCTTGATGCTGACCTTCGGAGGCCCAGGGATGGTTTCCCTGCAGGTGATTTTGGTGCTGAAATGTGCAGATAAGGAAGTGTCATCCAGGTAAAGGGAGAGGGTATATAAATGGAAGACATCTCATTCTGAAGTAGGAGCTTGTACAGAGACCTGTGGCTGGAGGAAACAAGCATGCTGGAGGAACCACAAGGCCACTATAGCCAGAGAAATGGAGAGAAGTGGAGAAATGAAAGTGGATGGTGGTGTAAGATGAAGCTGAAAGGAGGAAAGGCCAAGTTGTACAGTGTGACTAGTCTTAAATGCTTGTATTCAGGTGCCAGACCATCTGGGATAGAATCTCAGCCCTGTCACTTGCTAGGTATGGAACTTAAGCAAGTTCTTTATTCTTCCTATGCCTTGATTTCCTCATTCATGAAGTGAGGGTAATAATGTTATCAGCCCTCAGATGTTTTTAGGATTAAATCAGTAATAAAATATTAGATTTTATTATTTATCATATTTATATTTGCATTATATTATTTTTTACGTATTACACTTATGTGATAGTATTATAGTATAATGCTATTATTGTCATTTTGCCTTGTTTATTTTGTTTTTATTAACAGAGGAAACTTAAATATATTTTTTTTACCCTCAAGACAACAATCCAATATAAGAAACAATTGATGATACCAGAGGGAAAGGGAAAAGTGTAGGTAAGGAGTTTTCAAATAAGTAAGAGGTGGTGGGATTAAGTGCACAGGGGAATTAATTGTTCTTAGGATCAGGGATTGCTGGGGATAGATGGTTAGATTTGATTATGGAAGGAAGAGGCAATTTTATTCCAATTGCTTCTATTTTTTTAAGTGAAATAAGCTAGGTCATCAGCAAATTGTAAAGAATGAGCAGGGGTGGGATGCCTGGGTGGCTCAGTGGTTGAGTGTCTGCTTTTGGCTCAGGGCGTGATCATGGAGTCCTACAATCAAGTCCCACATTGGGCTCCCTGCATGGAGCCTGCTTCTCCCTCTGCCTGTGTCTCTGCCTCTCTCTCTGTGTGTGTGTGTCTCTCATGAATAAATAAATAAATAAATAAATAAATAAATAAATAAATAAATATCTTAAAAAAAAGAATGAGCAGGGGTTAATGGAGATTTGAAGAAATAGAAGAAGGTAGAAATACTCTGCTGAAATAGAGTTAATTGGCTAAGAAATGTAGTATGATTGCTGGGCATCATGGAGAGCCTATCTGAGGTTTGTAATCATGACTTTGAAGGAAGATAAGTTATGTGGCTTTTACATAGGCTTGGTTGTAAGAACAGAGCAGATATAAGTTATATTTAATTAATTTTGTAATTTTTTCAGGGGAGTGTGTTGAAAGAATAAAGGGACAAAGTGACTAGAAGTATTTATGGACTGGATGTGCTCCCAAAACTTGTAATGTGGAACCCAAACTCCTAATATGGCTGTATTCCAAGACCTTTATCTATGAGGGAAAGTCATAGGGATGGGACCCTAATCTGATAGGGCTAGTGCTCTTGTAGAGGTGGAAGAGATACTAGAATTCTCTCTCTATGCCCTTGTGTGTGTACACTCAGAATAAAGGCCACATAAGGACCCTAGGGAAAAGGCAGACATTTGCAAACTGAGAATGCTATCAACGCAGACTCAACCCTGCCAGACCTTAATCTCAACTTCCAGCCTCCAGAACTAGAGAAATAAATTTCTCTTAAGTCTATCCAGCCTGTGGTATTTTGTTATGGTAACTTGAGCAGATGAATACACCAGGGAAGTATATTGGAGGGGAAGAGGGACAAGATATCTGAAAGTATATGCAAAGAAGTGAATACAATGAAGGACCATAAAGTCTAATCAAATAAGGAGGAAAGCGAACATGGTGATAGGGGTGAATGATGGATAGCAAAAGTTAAATAAGGTCAATGGATTGGAAGTCTTGGTGCAGTTGAGCATAAATTGGAAAATAGAACATAGGAGAGTAGGATGTTTGACATTAAGATTATGGAGATGTCTCACCAGTAATGGCAGGGTCTAGAAGTATGACTGTAAATGGAAGACAGTCATTGAAGATGAGGAGCCAGAGAACTGAGAAATAAAGATATTGAAGTGAGTATCTGTATGTATAGATATTGAAATCACTAATAATAATTTTTGGAAGAGTGATGGAGAGAAAGAAATTCAAAAAGCAAAATGTTCAAGAGTGGATATAGATTTAAGTACATAGATTTGAGTGATATTTAAAAGCAAAATCAACAGGAATTGGTCATGAATTAAAATGAAATGGAGGAAGGCTGGGGAGAGGGAGCCATTAAGGATAACTCATTGGTCTCTGACTTGAGTGACTGGATAAAACATGGTTTCATTAGTAAGTTAGAGAAGGCTGTGAGAGATTAGGAGTTTGACCTTGGATATATTGAATTTGAAGTGAACTTTCAAGTGAATATTTAAGTGAAGATATTGAGTAGGTGGGCTGATACTCAATGGAGGGCTTATCTGGGAAATAGAAATCTGTGAAGTATCTGATGATGGGTGGTAATTGAATTCAGAAGAGTGATGGCACAGGCTCAGAAGTAAGTATGAAATGAGAAGTCTAAGACTGGGCCTTGAGTGATTTTCTATTTAATGAGCAAGCTGAGGAGTATGAGCATTCAAGGAAGACTGATTAGGAAATGGAAAGAGAGATAAATAAACCTGGGAAGAATTAAATCACAGAAGCCAAGAGAAGAGAGTGTTTTTAAAAGGAAGATGTAGCCAATAGTGTTTAAAGCTGACCAGGGGCCCTGAAGGCTAAGAGCATAAAAAAGTCTTTGGATTTAGTGACATGGAGGCCATTGGTGACTTTAGTAAAAACTTCTTTAATAGACTAAGGAAGTGAAGTTAAATTAGAGATAGGTAATTGAAGCAGGGGTGAGGAAAAGGAAAAAGAAGACAGCAAGGTAAACCACCTTTCAAGAATTTTGCTTGCTAAAAGGGAAGAAAAGTGTAGCAGTTGGAGGGATCAGTAGGATTAATGATGAAGGTACATAGTACATTGGATATATATATATGTATTTGTATTATTTGGGTTGTTATATATAACGTTTTAATTTTCAATATGGTAGAAACTTGAACTTATTTACATCTCAATGAAATATATATAATTTGGAACTTTAATATGAATTTAATGTTAGTGGGAAAAACGTAAATGATCATGGAAAAGTAGGAGAAGGGGGGATCATAACTGCAGGTGGTAAAATAGATCTGAGGAGGACTAACACTTTCTCTAGTGTAACAGGAGGCAAAAGGAGCCAGACCGCTCCAGGGCTCCGTCTCAGTCATCTTACTGTGTTTATCTTTTCTCTGTGTGTGATCTAGTCCTTTTTTAGAAGAAAGTATTGTGGGGAGTGGGAGCATTGGGCTTTCAAAAGCAGCAGTGAGACACTAGGAGAACACCAGTTCGGTCTTCTCCTGAATGCAGGCTTGTGTAGTATGAGAGAGGAAGCAGCTACCGCTTGAGCAGATTGTGGAAGAAGCGGTCCTGCTAGCTTCAGCTAAGGAAAGGAGGGCTCTCAGAAAAGACATGGAAAATGTAGGGGTATTTGCCATTAATGAGAGCAAAGTGGAAGCTTTGGGTGAATCATAATGACTGAGCAAAGATTTGTAATTGCAAGAAGAAAATGTTCAACCCCAAATCAAGCAGTTTCAGAAACAGTTTAGCAGAATGGTGGAAGTTACTTTGGAAGATTATAAAGTGAAAAGCAGACCCTTTCTCAAGGAATATGTCTGTAAGAGAGGAGGGAAATAGAAACCAATTTCTATTTGGCTTTTTCTCCTCTATAATCTAGCTAATTTTTTATGTGACTTTATTTCCACGTTGTTCCTTAACATTGCTATTCAGATTGACTTTTTTTGTATATAATACTTTATTTTTTGAGTTTTTATTTAAATCCCAGTTAGTATACAATGTAGTATTCATAAATAGTACTTCCCCAAATCCCTTCTTCTCATCATTGTTCATATTTTTCCCTCCTGTCCAGAAAACCCTTTAAAACATTTTTCTACCTTTGTGACCACCACAGCTCTTCCTATAAGACCATTTCGAATCTCTCTCTTGAATTTCTCTTTGTTTTATATTTTTTGATTATGAAATAATTAATATTTATTGTAAAAACATTTGCAAAAGATATGAAATTATAAATTTAAAATAACCCATATAATACTATCGCTCAGATATATCCTACTGCGTCTATTATTTTTAACACTAGTATTTCCAAAGTTGATATCTTTCTGTTCCACTCAGTATTTGTAATAACAAAATTTTAATGACTGTCTAATATTCCATGGTATAGTTATACCGTAATTCACTTAAACATTCTCCTAATATTAGCTAACTTACATAATTCTGATTTTTTGTATTGTAAATAAAACATCTTTTATATAAATGGTTATCTACAAAGTTAGTAACACCTTTAGGGCAAAAATCCTTTAAGTATATTGGTAATTCAAAGGGTAAATGTTTTTAAAGGCTCTAAATATATAGAGATGGATTACTTTCCAAGAAGGTTATGATAAATTATCTTCTTCTAAGCAGTGTTCGTGAGTGTACAAAGTAGCATTCCTTTGTTAGCATAGAGTATTGAAAAAGTTCCAATATCCTGGGTGGAAAAATGTTTCCATTAGGATTTTCATGTGCTTTTGTTTGATTACGAATCTAGTCAAATACTTTTTCTTATAGTTACTGATCACTGGAATTTTTTCTTCTTTGTATTGTCTATCCATGCCCTTTACTTGTAAAACATAGTAGTTTACAAAAATAGTTTTAACTGAATTGTGAAAGACCAATTGTGAATTCTACTGTGAATCCTATTACAGAAATTCATTACATGCTAATTATATTGTTAATTATATATATAGTTATTTTCACCCTGTTGTTTTCCCAGTAGGATATATTGCACCTATCATAAGTTTTACTTAATAATCAATCCTCAGAATTCCTATAGTACACCAAAGTCTCAGTGTAAAATCTTAAAATTTCAATCTCTTTGGTCTTGTGTGGTTCTTTAATAGTTTCTCTGATATTAACCTTTTATTGACAAAAATAGTATGTATTTAAGAACTGTAATAGGAAATATGTTTATCACCATTTCTACATTTACAATTAATATTGTGTTATTTGACTTGTAATTTGCTTCTGAGATTATCATTATGTATATGCTCATCAAAATGTATACCAAATTAATCATAGTATATTGGTTACCATAACATTCTAAAAAAATCTGTGTATATTTAAAGTCCTAGGGAATAGATTATTCTTCATGATATTATCTTTATGCTTGTAATAAGACTTGGAAAAATATCCCTGGAGTGTATTAAAATTATTTCAAAAGTTTTAGGTTTCTATATTAAATAAATATCTTTTGAGTATGTTACTTGAATCATAGTTAAGTGAAAGGTGGTGTGAACCCTCTGATGAATGATTTTTTTTCATGTCAAGCAACCCAACTTTCCTGAGCATGCTGGCTTTGTAAGGATTTATAGTTCCTTGCCTTCATGCTGGAGTTACTTCAGCTTTCCGTGATGCATTCCAACTAATCTGGAGGTTAAGGCATTCCTTGATCATGGATAGATCTGATTGCTACTCAGCCCTGGAATTCTTTATAAAATTCCAGAACGTGGGCTAGAAATTGACTTAGGGAATCCAATAAAGTTGCAAGTCTTGGCAGTCATCCAAGCTAAATTTATAGACTGGAAGAAATATGGGCTTTCCATTGTTCTCTTTTTCACCTTTCTGGGGTCTCTTTTGTGTGTATATGAGTGTGTGAGTATAAATTTATCATTTTGCTGACAATGGAGTGGAAATAACCATTAAAAGAATCCAGCTAAAGAATTTTCACTTTGGGTCTTCCCTGGTCTTTCCAAATTTTGACCCAAACTTGCACCAAGAATGAATTTCTTCTTCTTCCTTTGTAGGATGTTATTTTCATAAAATAAGAAGTTGTTCTTGAAAATGAATTATGCTAGTATAATAGCTAATATGCATATTTGCCAGCTAGGTACAACTCCCAAATCCCTATTCTTCCCCTGGCTCTGTAGAAGCCTTCTTTTTGAGACATGATCTGATAATATGTGATCATATATATATTGTTTCTCTTCATTCTCTGAAATGGCAATGGGATCAAGAAAACAAGCCCTGAAACCTCTTATAGACTTGAATCTTTTCGTGTATGTCTGATGCTCTGTAGTACATGGAGATCCAAGCAATCTTACCATATCTGATCATTGAAAACCTGTCTTGTTTTTACAGAATGGGTTTGCTGTTGTAAGGCCCCCAGGCCATCATGCTGAAGAATCCACAGCCATGTAAGTACCAGGGACTGTTGCCCATCTCCAAGCGCCACGGTTCCTGGCGGTCACCTGCCCCGTGCATGTCTCTGAAGCCTCTAATTGTTAGCAGATGGACTGAAAAATCTTGCAAGGTACTCCCAGAAGCAGATTTATGGCTTCAGAGATCATATAGCATTTTAAAAAATGCTCTGAACATTATTTATAATGGTTTTCCTGGCTGATTTGCTTTCTTATTTCTCTGTTCTTCTCTATTCCGCAGGGGGTTCTGCTTTTTTAATTCAGTTGCAATTACCGCCAAATACTTGAGAGACCAACTAAATATAAGCAAGATATTGATTGTAGATCTGGTATGTATTCCTGGCCAGAGCTGCATTTTCAGTGACTCTAGATAAAAGGGAGTGAATTTGTATTTCTGTGTTAGGTTGTCTTGCTTTTAGCACTTGCAAACAACTGAAGGGTGCGTTTCCTTTGAATGTGGAAACTCATTAAATTCAGGATTGCAGTTCTGAAACCATAAACATTCACGTTTCACTTTCATGGTGTTAACTGCAATTTAATGAGAAGAAGGCGCAGATCAGGGCAACTTTTATGATCCTTAAATGAATTGATACTTCCACAGTTAAAATAACCCAACAGAACCTGAATTTACTTTTCCCTGCAGAATATAGACTTTAAATAGTCAGATGTGCTGGAAAGAATGCTGTTGCTTTGGTAACCAATTGGCCACTTCCCCTGGTTAGCAATCATGTTGCTTGTTGTGCAACAGTGGTATTATTAAAACAAGTCAGCATGTCATTCTTTCTGAAAAGATCTCTGATCATGTATGCCAGTTTGGGATGACTCCCGGCAGGAACCTTGAGTGATTAAAAGTCAGAGGCATTACATTAGTCTTGCATTTTAACATGATGCATTCTTACACAATAGAGTTATAATTTGCTTAACAAATGGTTTGTTTAAATGCAGATGACACTTGGCATGTTGTCTATAGTATATTCATGAATAATGAGCTGGAGATCTGCCCCATACAAAAAGGCCAACCCAGGAAAGGGCGAAAGAGAGCTGACTGGTGATTTATGAGCCCCGTTTTCGGTTTGCCTCTAGTTCACGAGGAGGTGTAATAGGTTGTCTGACAAAGCATAGACAGGAAATGAACCCTGGCATCCAAAGCGAACCTGCTACATCTGCACTTAATTAATTTTTGCAGGTGATAAAAGATTTAAAGGCAAAATATGTTAAAAGTTTTTTTGAAGTGCAAGGCTTAATAGTCTAAATCTTGTTCATATCTGCACTCATAATTAAATCTTATTGGGAAGTCGTGGCCTCACTATCCAGCCCTCTGATTCAGTTAAGCAAGCAAACCAAGGGTTTTAGAAAGCACGAACAAAGCCATGTGAAGAAATACTTAGTTGAGTTGAAAAGAAGATAAAAGGACTGAAAGACTGATAACCATTTCTAATGCTTAGTAGGAATGGATGTTTTCCACATACTGTATCGTCGCCTCCCCACAAGCACTTTGGTGCTAAGAACTTTCCATGTATTTTCCAAATATGTTTGAGTTTCGCTGTAGGTCATAGTTCACCATTAAAGAAATGTGTTGAAGGTGTAGATATACTACAGCAGCAAGGTCTAAAAGGTCTTAAAATTTTACAAAAATGAGAACATCAGTACCTCTATTCTCCTGCACATAGAAAATGACATTTCCTTATTGATAATTATAGGTTTACATGATACCTAAGATAGTAAATTTAAAAAGTAATTTAATATAGTTCTAGTCCCATAATTTCTGCTAGAAAGATAAGCCAAGAACTTGAAGAAAGGGTAGCAGATGAAGACCAAGGTTTGTGGAAAAATTTTTCTAAGATTTCTAAATTTGTCAGAATTATGCAGGAAGGAGATTGGTAAATTATTCTATCCTTAGGAATCTTTTAGTATTACTTCCTAAAGTATCTTCTCTGCTGTCATTTTATGGTTATGTGAAGATAAGTGATAATTGTTAAAGAGTTGCTTTGAAAGCACATTTGTGATATCCAAACTCTAAAGTAGTAAATGACACAAAACCTGAAAACTGAGATGCTTTGCTTGTGTTAGAAACCCCGCAGGATTTATATGTAAAGTTTTTTATTTATATATAATATGTATCTATATTAAGTATATAATGTTTATATTCTTATATATTAATATGAGACTGCTCTAGATAATTAAATATGATTTATAAAATAAGTTGGTTGGTAGCTCCAAGGAGTATCCTATAAGCTTACTGGCCTTTGATTATAAATTTGCTCTGTTATCCAATCATTAAGGATACTGATTTCCCAACAGGCTGTAGTAGAGAAGTTTTTGTTTCAAATCCTCCAAATATATGAAGTTCTGTCCAAAGGGTTGCCTCTGAGATCACCACCAGCCTGCATATTCTTACTTTCAAGTCTTCCAAATTCTGCAGCTGCAGGGATACTTTGAGGAAATTCCCTTGTTTCTTCCAGCTGCCGAGAAGGAAGTTTTAAAGTGCCACGTGGCGCAGAAACATCCGTTCTCCCCAGCTGACAGGTCTATTCTGCAAGTTAGCAAAGGAGAAGTGAAGGTTCTTCATGGCAGAAGAATTTCATTCCTGCATACCTGAAGTCACTAACTTTAGCTAATCAGTGTGAACTAGCTCCACAAATTCTTGGGCCAACAGAGGGCAAAGCTACTTCATTGTCCAGCAACTATTTTCAGCATTTTTATATGCCTAGTAAATAGAGAGCCAGAGCTCTAATTCACCTCCTATTTGGGGCCACAGCCAAATTCAGAGACATTGGGGTTTTGGGCAAAAATGATTCTAGTTGATCTGTGGAGCTTATTCATTCCAATTCTCCTTCTGGGGAGATTCCAGAAACATTCGGATTGATGAGGAGAGGGAGCAGGTGCACTTGCTTTTCAACTCGCAAGAGACTGTTCATTGTGTTCAGGGCATGAACCATCCCAGAAGTAGGATTTGCCTGCATGACTCAGGTAGCTTTTATGCAATGTGATTTTCAGTTGAAAATAATACATTTTAGACTTTCTTTGTTAAAAAGTCACTTCAAATATCCTAGATTCTGGGTAATTCCATTTTTAGTCAAGCACCAAATTTGACAAAAGAATAGTTACAAGTGCCTTTACCAAATAATTATAAGTGATAATATCAGCTGGTCAAATATATGATTTATTTAAAGCTATTTTAACATTATAATGAGAACATATTGGCTCTAAATCCTTAGTAGAAAATAAATTTTCACAGTGTATTTTTGACCAGTAAAAATATCAAAATGATTTTTTTCAATTTCCCAGGAAATCCTAGATACAAGGTCTATTTTGAGTCATTTAATGATTCAATTAATTTAATTACTATAGTAATTCCTGACAGTCACCAATAATTTTCTTGTATTTGTCTAGTATATATTTGTTGCTATGGAGAGAAAACTGTTAGATTATACCTGAGTAGTAAGTAATTTTTAGGAATATTTTGCAGCAAAGCAAGCTGAAAAAGTATTCTCAAGGTTACATTATAAATTGTTACCCAAAACTAAAGGCATATTTGGATTTATCTTTGTTCCTAAGTATTTTGTGAATATGAATATGAAATCAAGAATTATCCAAGTATTTTTAGAATAGATTTGTGTATATTAATGAATAATGTCTGTTGAACTCTTATTAGACTGTGGACAAGACAGTATTTCTTATTCAGAAATATATGCAATAGACACCCAACACATTTTTCAAGAACAAATGATTTTATATCTAAGACAATTTATATCTAAGACAATTTATATCTTAGATTTTATATCTAAGACAATCTTGTTTGACCTTTTTTTTTGTTTGACCTTCTTAAATAAACTTTTACAACTTCACTAAAAAAAACAAAAGTAATCAAAGCATTATTTTTCTGGTTTTCAAAGTGTAGACCCATTTAGGGCCAGAGCACATTGTTCTTACAATGCTGACTAAAAATTCTATCATGGAGTAAAATTGCAGACATTACTTCACTGTTGTTTTTCATAGTATTTTATTTGTCCATCTTCTAGGTATCCAGTAGCCAACTCAAAAGACATTTTGGGTTAGTTTCATTTTTGTTCAGATAAAGGAAAATAGCCTTGCTATCTCTGCTTTCCTTTTTTTTTTTTTTTTGAAATTCAGAAATCCAGGGATGAATATATTTTTAGTAAGCTCTTTTTTCCTTGATAATATGTGTATGCATTGAACCAGAATATATTTCTGGAGGCATACCTTCCCCAATATTTTATGATTCCTTAATTGATTTTGGATATGTGTATAATATATAAGAGGAGGAGATGATTAGTGTATGTCTACACTGTGGATGGCAAATCCTGTGCAGACTTTCAGAATGCAACAAAGGGAGGTTTTGGTGGTATTTAGTGAGGGAGTTCTGGACTGAAGGTTGAAGTGAAGACAAGTTATATAAACCTCAATAAGGAGCAATGATGACCACCACTCCGCACAGATTTGCTAAGAGGATCAAAGAGGTAATGAATATTAAGTATAAGTTAACATATAATAGTTATGAGTTTGGCCTTGGGATTAAGAAATGGATTCAAGACCTAGTCTTGCAACTTTTTCTCTGTATAGTCGTAGTAAATTATTGAAACTCTCTGAATCTTATCTTTTCAATTAGGGATAATATCATATACCTCATATACTTGTTAATAATTCATACAAGTTGTTTAATGTAATGCCTGATGCAAAAGTTGTAGGAATCATTGTTGAAACTGATAGGGTTTTTACTGATATAAAATAAAGTGCAATATAAATATATAGTTACAAGTGACTAAAACTTTTTTTTAACAAAACTTGAAATTAATTATGTTATACATGTAGCAGTCGTATTTTGAATACAAATATATAGGTTATTTACTTTTGAGAGTTGTCTATTTTGTTCAGGAGATATTAGGAAATGTATTAGTTGGGATTCTAAAGACTTGAAGTCTTTCAGTGACGACATTTTTAAAAATGCTGAATGTTATTCTTTTTTTCCTATTTCTTTTAGCAATTTCTGCTTATGTCTATGTCATAAGACAATAGAAACAGCAAATAACTATTAAGAGTTAAATCATTATCATATACAAATGTCCTAAGAATTTTTTAATTCATTTTGATGATGCAGGGTTTTTTTGTTTTTGTTTTTTGCTTTTTGTTTTTGGTAGGAAGGGAGAGTGTGGTGTGGGGGGTGAGGCGGGGAGAAAAGGAAGGAGGGTGGGGAAGAGAGCCATGATATAATATTAAAATTAGGTAGATTGGACAAGATTGCATGAAGCTCTATGCCATCTTTCTGCGTGGTGCAAATGATTTAATAGCTGATGAGCTCATGCTCCTGTGTCTTCAACTCTTGCCGTCATGATTTTACCAAAATAAAGTATGAAGTCCTTTTTGCATCTGGCGTCTCTTTTGAAGTGATTCTAACTGCTGAGGGATTGCTAACTGAACTGAACGCTCCAAGAAGGCCAATTTACTCAGCTGGTTGCAAAGCCTCTGACCTTAATGGTGGGACTTGGCAAATCAATGCATACACGTATGTTTAGTGTTCTGTCAAGAATTGCGAAAATGCTCTGTAAGCCATAGATCCTTCTGCAAAATACTAGTTTGTAGTTTAAACATTAGTCTTTCTTCAGAGGCCAATGAGTCTAGTTAATTAAGCCTGAGGGGTTATGAACTGTTGGCAGTTAATAAGTCATAAAATTCCTCCATAAAACAGGATGCGAGATTCCATCACTGAAGCAAAGAGTACAAAGGGCCGGTGTATAAATATCTAATTGTACCAAAGGACTGGGCTTTCTCAATGACTGCTCATCTGGAGTCTCCAGGGCATGTTCGCTGTGGTTTCCTGATTTTTAGAAGCCAGTTTAAAAAATGAGTGCATTAAAGGGTAATTTGCCTGAAAGTTCAGGAAGTAAAGGGGGTGGTGTGGAAGCAAGCTGAATAGGAGAAAGAAGGAAGGACATAGTGAGAAGACAGAAAATGAGAAGGAGGGTGGGGTAGAAAGGGAACTAGAAATAAGAAAAGTTGTCTACATGCAGAGTTAACATGACTGTATTTGTCATCTGTTTTCTTTTCCCTGTAGGATGTTCACCATGGAAATGGTACACAGCAGGCCTTTTATGCTGACCCCAGCATCCTGTATATTTCACTCCATCGCTATGATGAAGGGAACTTTTTCCCTGGCAGTGGAGCCCCAAATGAGGTTCGGTTTATTTCTTTAGAGCCCCACTTTTATTTTTATCTTTCAGGTAATTGCATTGCATGATTACCCCTAATTTTCTTGTCCTTTGCTGGTGTTTTAAATTACACGAGATTACTGAATTGTCCCATGGGACCAAGAACCAGTGCAGAACAAGTGCATAACCCAGAGCACTGGTTGTCAAGCAAGGTTGGGCTGATTTGACATGTTGTTTGATGTTTATTTCAAGAGCTCACATGTGTTTGTTTTCCTCTCTTTTTGCTTCCTTCCCTGGGCCCTTCTCTACCCACTGTGTTGTGTGTTTTTTATTTTTTTTTTCTTTCTAGGTTGGAACAGGCCTTGGAGAAGGATACAATATAAATATTGCATGGACAGGTGGCCTTGATCCCCCAATGGGAGATATAGAGTACCTTGAAGCATTCAGGTTGGTACTTCTTTTTCTGAAAGGGGCAGATTAGAAAAGAAATGTCCATTGAAACACCACCAATGTAAGAGAGTAGTGCAAGTTTTAAACAAGGGAAAGTGGTTAAAGGAGTCATTTTGTCAAAGCTTCAAAAAATCTTTGATTTAGGGAACCTAAATATAGCTACAAAGTCACATTAAGAATATTTGTAAGAAAAAAGATACATCAAGACCTAATTGTAGTTGTACAGGTATATTGGCCAATGGCCCATGCTACCCCCTCTCTGCAAAAAAAAGAGAAGGGAAAAATTATTAAGTAGTCCTGGAAACTTATGGTTACTCTAACATATGTTGTGATTTAGAACGGACATTAGCATATTAGATGCTCTGAGAAGGCTTTCATTACCTACCTAACTTTGTTAAACAAGGATTTCCCAAACTTCATTGGACTACACATTCCCTTTTGCACATAGTGCCACTCAGCATTCTTGATTCTGCAGAGCTAGCTCATTTTTGGAATGTTGGTCTAGGCAATCTCATTTGGTGATAGAGTAAATGACTTTTCTCTTTCATAAAATATTTTACCTCCACATTAAAATATCAACTGATTAGTTAGTTGTTTTCAGTTTCTCTGCAAAATGTAGGCAGTAATTGAAATGTGTATGTATATACACATTTTGTATTCTGTTATTTTGTTTTTCTAAACAAAGAATTTTTAAAATTAATTTAAGCAAGAAATGCAACAAATCAAAACTTTCTTTTTAATTATGGAAGGGTTTTTTTAAAGCATTTTTATTCTCTACAGTTAAAAAAATATTTTCAGTCCTTAGAACTATTTTAAGGAGAAATATCAGATTGTGTCAATATGTACCTACTTGCAAGATTTTAGGAGATTTTAACCTATTGGTAATGCATGATTTGGGGGTGTTTTGTTTAGTTGAAAGCAAAAACAAACAACTGTATGAGAAATCTTAGAAGCATAATTTTTAAATTTGCCATTTATAAATTCCCAAGGGGGAATATTCTGTTGCTAATGTATTTGAAACCTAAGGAAATAATAGGGAAATTTTTCAATAAGTGAAGTTTTGATGAGTTTCTGCTGTCCTAAATATTAAGCATACTTCAATTTCTCATTTGAAAGTCCTTTTTCATTTGAAAACAGGCCCAGGAAAAATGGTAGAAAATTGTTATTTTTAAGAAAATACATTAAAAGTAAGTATATTTGGTTTGAAGATATTAAGGAAAGTTCTTCCCACATTTCAGACTTTTACTTTGGGAAAAAAGGAAAAAAATATCTATGTACATATTCAAATATCTACACTATTTATAGCTGAAATAAGTTTATTTACTTATACTTGCTTTGTCTATGAAATGTTGGATAATTTACATTAAAACTAAAAAAATGCATTAAGAGACTTTAGGAGTTTCATTATTAGAAATTCCGTTTACCTATATTTGCAATTTAAGAAACTATTAATATCATAAAGGGACTCTAATGGGACAACAAACTTTAATATTATATATAGCAATTTGTTTATCAAGTTAACTTGATAACTTGCATGATACACACATTAAGTTCTCAACCTTACTATAACAAATGACTGAACACCTTTGATTTTAGTTTTTTATTATCATAATGCTATTTGGGGTACTATGCCTTTACATAAAAATAGATTATGCATACCCAGCAGGGAAGGAGAATTTATTATTTTGTACTACTTGTTCTCATATCACAAAGTGAATGATGGGTAAGAATGTTTGCAAAGAACCCCTTTGAACACAACAATTTCATTAAATAATTAAATAACGTGAAGACAGATATTAAGTATATGTTATTGTTTTTTGAATGAAATGATAAGTGAATCAGGTGCTCCTGAAAGTGACTTAATGTCCTCAAGAATGGCACCTTCTCTTTGCCTGAATGTGGACACTTTACATAAGCAAACTTTTTTTTTTTTTTTTTTTTTAGCAAACTCTTCTAAAGTTCCCAGTGCAGTCACCATATCTAAGCTTAATTAGAGAAGAGGCAATATTATTTAGCTGGACTAAAAAAATGTAAAATTGTAGCTTTTAATATTCCTAGTTATTTAAGAACCAGATCTAAACCATAATAATTCTGTTCATTTTGAACTATACTGTGTCTGTTTGCCATTCAACTTGTGTGACTAGAGGTACTTGTGAGCTTGTTATAGAGGAATCAAGAATGTAAGTCATCTATTCAAAAACATTCATAGAATACATATTGTATGCCAGGCAAAGTAATGAACACTTGGAATTTTGAGCTGACTTGCTCTCAGTGATGATAAAATATGTGATACTCACTGTTCTAGAGAATGGATGTGCTTACACATAGAGAGGATAAAATGATGAACTCTTCCTGAAGGGTTTGAGGAAAGGCTTCATCAAATATTGTTCGACCTGTGCTTTCAAGGATGAGTGGGAATTTTCAAGGGGAAAAGGAATTGAAGTAGGGGGTATTCATGATTGGAAGAGAGAATAGACTGTGAAAAGCAGAGTCATGAAATGATCTTGCTCTGTTGGCTTAAGAGCATAAGGGTGGGATTGTCTGGCAGGAATACAGATCAGACTCCATAAACTCTTTGGTTGACAAAGAATTGCACATTTAAGTATATAAATTTTTTTCTAATTTGGGGCTTTAGTGAGATATACTCTGAAATATTTTTGATTTAGTATTACTTTATAAGCATATATTTCTTAATACAACCCTTGTTTCCCAGTATTAAAACTGAAGATCTTTTTGGCATCTTTTGTGGGTAAAGGAAATGGAGATGGAGGAAAAAGTAAATGGTGCCTTTTATTTTTTAATTTTTAATTGTCTCTGAATTGTGATAAGTATCTTTGGAGGGAAAGTCTCTCTCTGTGAAGCTATAGAAGGGCCTAAGATGGCTGCTTATTTTACTAGCCCACATTTGTCACATATATTTTTCTTGTGGTGTCTATAATGTGTTTTTTCTATGGTGAAAAGAATATTGCAGGCAAACCAAACACTTTCATGTTTGCTATAGTCTTTAAAGATAACTGAAAAAATTTAATAGAATATCTAAATTAGTTTGCATAACTAGTTATTTCTTCCATGTAATTACTGTTTATCCCTAACATTATCGAAAGATATATTTAAGATTTTTCATAAGTTTTTTAAATGTTTGGTAATATCAAATATCTTTTATGTGGAACTAAAATGTATTCCAAGGACCATTTTATAAAATAATTATGGCTCTTTTGATTGAAGTCTTACATGCAAGGTTCTAGATTAGAAATTTTATAAACATTATGGCTAATTCATAAGTGATTTATATAAGCCACAGAACTACTAATTATAAGGGCCATGGTGTGAACTCAGTTTACAGCTCTAAAAGCTGTCACACCGATTGCTACTCTTTTCTACTATTCATGACTTAAAAGACTAAGGAGTGATAAAGCACAGTGAACTTTTACCAAAATGTAAAACCTTCACCCCTGATCTAAGTCACTAATGTTTAGTACACAGCATGGCAAAGAAGAGCTATTCAGTAATATTGGGTGAGTGAATCAGTGAACAAATGAATGAGTCAAAGAGAAAAAGGAATGATACTGGCTACAGTACCATTGGTAACCCCTGGTATTAAGTGAACCTAGCAAAAATCTGAAACCTTGGCCCTTCAAGGAGTATACATTATAAGGAACTCTGAATACCCATTCATTTGCTTATAATACTGTCAGATATCTTCTCTTCACTCAATAAATATTTTTGTTGAATACGTGCTAAGCAGTTTCTGTTTCAGTCACTTCAAATTATTGTTCCAGGGGTGCCTGGGTGGCTCAGTCAGTTAAGCGTCTCACTCTTTTTTTTTTTTTTTAAAGATTTTATTTATTTATTCATGAGAGACACAGAGAGAGAGAGAGAGAGAGGCAAAGACACAGGCAGAGCCTGATGTGGGACTCGATCCCGGGTCTCCAGGACCATGCCCTGGGCCAAAGGCAGTCACTAAACCCCTGAGTCACCGAGGGATCCCTCACATCTGACTCTTGATTTCGACTCAGGTCATGATCTCAGTCTCATGAGATCGAGCATTGCACATGGACATGGAGCATGCTAAAGATTCTCTCTCTCTCTCTCTCTCTCTCTCTATGCCTTCCCCCACTCACATTCTCTCTATCTCTCTCTAAGAAAAAGAAAAAAAAGTATATATATAACTCTATATACATAGTTCCAATTGTTCTGTCTCATCTATAGTCCCTACATGAGCACTGGTTACATTCTAAAGATTAATTCTTTAAGAGTTCTGCAAATGTTGGAGTGATTATTTATATAAAACCATTTAAATAGTTTGTTTATCATGGACAGGAGACAATGTCTCATGCTTCTAGTTAAATCTAATGAGGGCAACATCTCTGAGTGTTTAGAAAATGAGTAGCAATTTCCAATGTAGAAGTAAGATACTAGAAGTTTTTGAAATTTGCCTATTTTATCCAATGAATGAATGAATGAATGAATGACAACCCCTTTGTGACTTTTTAATTTCAAAAATGAAGTACAAACTCCTTAAATTCAGAAGGTTTTGTTGAAATAATAAATGACTCAATGGCACACAATGAGAACTAGTTAAAAGAATGGAATAAAACTGTTGATATGAGGTTCTTAGATACAAATAAGTTGTGATTTAAAAAATAACAACTCTTCAGGTGCCTGGGTGGGTCAGTAGGATAAGTGCCTGCCTTTGGCTTAAGGCTTAGGTCATGATCCCAGAGTTCTGGGATCTAGCAGTGTTTCTGGATCCCTGCTCAGAAGGAAGTCTGCTTCTCTCTCTTCCTCTGCCCTTCCTCCCAGCTCATGTGCCCCCTCTCTCTCAAATAAATAAATAAAATCTTTAAAAAATAACAACTCACCAAGCCAGGGTATTATAGTCTGTAGTATCATAATTAATATTTGTTACTATTGTGAGGATTTCCAAAAGGTAAAGGATCTATAAATATTAATTATCCAGGAATATTCACCTCACGGGGAAAACTCTGAATGACTCTATTCACTGAGACTGTGAAAAGGGGGGATTTAAATGAGTTTTCTAATGCAGAAAATAAGTATCTAGTCAAAATTTTGTTGTTACTTTTTTATAAACTACCTATTTTTTATTCACATATGAAGTATCTCTAATCAAAATATTTGTAATTGAAAATGTAGCCTTGGCTAAAATACTTAGACCACATAACCAAGTAGAATGTAAGAAAATTTGTATATTTGTTACATCATTAAAGCAGTCCAATCAGTTGAGTACATACACAGCCCAGATAGCCTGTATCTTTTTCTGCCTTTGGTTCATACCTGTTTACTTTAATGATTTAAGCAAATTGAAAATCCATTAAAACAAGACTGACTGGAACTTGACTAGATAACATAGTTATTCTCAGTTCATCAAATTGTGAATTCTGTTCTAGATGCAGCATCTTTAAAATAGGAACTATAGCTTTCCATGATTCCTACCCTACCTGTGGCAAAAATAAAAAATATACATTTAACTTGAAGGCAAAGAGTGCAGCCCTTTATTGTCATATTCATAGAGCAAATGTCCCTTAGACAGCTAGTCAGTAATAGTCAACCTGGAGATTTTTTTAGAGTGGTTAAGTTTACCATGGAGTGGTTGGAGATAATTTTGTTTAGTGCACATGAAGAAGTACAGATTTTATGTTCTCTCCTTGTCATTTTAACAAACATATTGTCACTATTCTAATTAATTTCAGAGCACTGGCTTCTAAATATTCTTGTAATATGCAAGAGGTTGAAAAAGAGGTTCAGAATTTTGTCTGAAAAATGAGACAAGGGGCACCTGGCTGGCTAAGTTGGTAGAGCATGTGACTCTTGATCTTGGAGTTGTGAATTCAAGTCCCACCTTGGGTGTAGAGATTGCTTAAATAAATAAAATCTTTTAAAAAATAAATGATGTAAGATCATAATCAATATTTTTATTCTTTCTTGTTGGTGATGACAACTAAGTAAACATTTTTGATTATTCTGTTTATCATATTTTAATATAATTTAATGCTAAAAGAATGGAAAGTAGTATCATTGTAAAAATAATAACATAATGATAATAATAGCATAGTAATATAGACCATTCACTGAAGACTTAATATTTGCAAGTTGCTCATTTCTTTTCATCTTTACGAGTTTTTGAGCTAAGTGCTCCCAATTACTAGATGAGGAAATCAAGCCCTTTTTTGAGTTTCAGTGGTTTCCTGATGTCACACAGCTGGTAAATGGTAATCAGGGACTCAGTACCAACAAGTGTGAATGTAGACACAGTACTCTTTTGGCCTCAAGCTATAAACTATAGTTCCTCTATCAAGACTAGGGGTGACAAAACAATAATATAGTTAGAAATTCTTTGTAAATGCATTTTAGTCTATCCAACATTTGATTTGGACATCTAAATTGGCAATACTATTTTAAAATTGAAAATAGGTCCTAGATTTTCACTACACTTGTATCATATAATAACTCCCAAGCCACTTCTCTCTGCCTTTTTTACCTCATCTGACATAATAAGAAAGCCTATCAAGTGAACCCCTTATAATTTTTCTTCTTTTGATAACCAGACTGTTTACAATGGGAAATATTTCTTCCCTTCCTTGTTAAAAGAAATGTTTTCTTCTTAGGTATACATTTACATTTTTTGAAGTGGGCGGGTAATTGAACCTGAGAAATACCAAATTAAATTTTAATGGAATATAGAGTGATAAATGAACTTTTATATCCAATTTTGAAATAAAGAATGATTTGTTGTCATCTAAAAATCATACTTAATACTGCAAAATGATTTGGGGTCTTATTTTGTCTATAAGAGCTATGGTTGATGCTTCCCAGTCTTGAAATGAATTCTCAATTGTTAGTGACAACCAAATATATTATGCTCATGATAGTATGTATTTTCCCAAGGATGTTGAAGACATTTTGGGAAAAAGGGTGGAATTTCTTGAAGCAATTTGCCAATATGAAATACTGTACATATCAAATTGGCCCTACTACCATCTTTCCCAGACCATTTATCATAGCTCACAAATCAAGCCCACATTTTCTCTTTCTGAAAGACTTGGCTAATAAAGAAGATGTGGGCTCAAATCTGAACTTGTCAATCAATCTTGGGAACAAAGTAATAATGATTTTCATCTATTGATATTTTATTTCAATGAAGAGCAGTGCATATAAATTTATTGCTGGTGTGATCAACAATTTTATTCATTATCCAGATTATTTTCTTTATATTCAGCATGTAGAGATGTTTTGAGAACTTTTATCAGAACAGGTCAGAAGAAAAAATCCATAGGAATAAATTTTAGAAAGCTGTCAGTTCTATCTGCTCTTTAGTTTCAGCAATAAGTATAGTTTAACAACATTTTTTTCTCTTTCATCTGTGCAACATATTGTACCAATTTTCATCAAAAAATTACAATTTCTATAGGTGTGTGTCTCTAGATACCCTTAGAATTCTGCTCTTTGACCCTGGGAGTAAATTGATCCTATGCACACCTGTCTTCTTTAGGAAACTTGCAAATTTTGTTTCTGAGCTGAGCATCAAAGAGATATGATATTATTAGACAGTATAGAGCTCAGGTAAAAAGTCCAGGAAGTATCTTGAAGTGCTTGAAGTTTTGAAAGGTGAATTATATTATCTGCAATGAAGAACTATTTAAAATAGTTCAAATGCTACCACATAGTTTTTATTATTATTTTAAAAGGTCAGATCCACTGTAAAAATTTTAAGACAATATTTTTCCCTTCTGACTTAGAAATTTTAAAGCCAAAAATTTCCAGGAATTTGTTTAGCAATGATGCAGTTTTCCAAATAAGAAGAACTAATTAAAAGAGTAGCTATGTTCAATTAGATCTTTTCCCAGCAGTTCTAAGAAAGAAAGCAATTTGCGTGACTAGAAACGATTTGTGGGTTTTTTTTTTTTCAAGATGGAACAATGAATTATAAAACTCTTGCTTTGCACAGAATCCTTCCAACATATGTGTAATACTCAGAGATATCAAGAGATGAAAGCTTTCCATGAAATATTGTGGAGCTTTTTAGGCCAGAAATAGCAGATCTTTTGGACTGTCAAGCAACTCAGATCAATTCATTAACTTAAATTATATCATCTTGTAATAATGGAGTTCCCATTAATTTAATTATTATATAAATATAATTAAGAAACGAGGAGTCACATTTTTTTCACAATTTTAGTGAATATTTTAAGATTATGCTTCATTTACTGGTAAGGTAAGAGCAAATAGAAGTCACTTATTCTGTATTCCATTGGATAGCTGTTTGCTAACCAAAATTCAATGCCTTTGTGTTCTTAGATATGTTTTCTTAAAACTGAATAATACCCTTTCATTTCCATGATTTCATATCTAAAGTTTACTATAACTAAATTTATGGAGATGATAAATATGAAAGAAGAGATAGAATTTTTGTTTTAATATACTACAAATATAAATTTGTAGTCTCTTTTGAGAATGAGATAAATATAATGTTCACTAATAAAAGTTCACTTATTAACATTATAGGTAGAGGAGACATCTTTGGAAAACTTCTGTTCAACAGAAAATCTGTTTAGATATTACTTTTGAGGTTCAGGGCTGAAGTTTACACCATTTTCTGGTAGGCAGGACTTTCAGAGAATAGTCCAAGTCTTTGCATGACATCAAACATCTGGATGATAGACTCAATTTTCCATATTTCATCCCAATGATTTGATGTCATGTGGATGAAACTTGTAAATCAACATCTGTTCCCATTTATGCAGACATTTAAACTCCTCTGGCACTCTTCTAGAAGGGTGAGGACCTTTCCTTGTATCTGTTATGAATCTACACATCTTTCTTGTGGGCACCACAGTCTTGGGATTGGTTGTCTAAACAACTACTCTGAAGAGCAGCATTGCTGTTATAAAGCCATATGGAGGGCAGTGGGTTTATGAACTACAAACTTCTAATGGGAAAGACTTAGCAAAATAATCTTCTTGCTATTATACTTCCATTATATTTTGCCATTATATTTTGCCTATATATTTCCATTATATAGTGCTATTTTATTTTGCAATTTAAAAAGTAAGAGAAGAGATGTGATGGATGATTGGGTCACCTTTCAATCTTAGCAGAATTTTAAATCCATTTACATTTCAATTTGGAGATATTTTGCATACCAAGACAATTGTGGAAAAGTCCATCATGCTAGAAAATAGCATCTATATATTATCTGACCTATTAAAGAAAGATACATATTGCTGTACTTGAAAACAAAATATTGCTTTACCTAAAATGTGGGGTTTTTTTTGTTGGTTCATAACTTCTTGTAATTAAAGCAATATTGGAGTTACTATGATAGACTGAATTTCAGAAACAAATGAACATTTTTACTCGAACAATAGTCAAAGGTAAAATAGTGAAGAGGATTTTATTTGCAATCCAGAGCAAGAGTGGAGCAGGCATGAAGTTATAATTTAAAAGTTTTGTAGCTCTAAGAAAGTTGGTCACTTGACCTTCTGCTTTCGGTTTCAGAAAAGGTCTCTTAAAGTTACACATCAGACCTCTGACTTTGCCTTTTGTATTCAAGTTATCTCCTTTGTGCAGGTTTCTGATACTGTTAATTCTCTTCTATAATGCAGGATTTCTAGATTGAAAATATCATTGCAGAAATTATTCGATGATAACTTTCTTGCCAATAAATATAATTACAGCAATATAATATAATTTATAGCAGGTGAAAAAGGCAGGGTCAGAAATAATAAAATCTACAGTGTGTGTCATATTTTACTGATTTAGTTAAAATTGATTAAATTCTGAAATTTTCAGATAATTGGAGTCTGCCAAAGTTTGTTAATATATTCTACTTAGTTCAGTTTTTTGAGGATATGACAGTGGACAAAAATCAAATAATTATATGTAAAATCCAGCTGAAAAATATTTAATTAATATGAAAGAAGGATGCCTCACCTATTAGTTTACTAGAGTCAATTTTTTTAAAACTTAAGGAAATAATATTTTGTTTGCTAAAATAGCAATGATCTATATCAATACCATTGCATCATAAATAGTATTTGCTACATATACATACATATATATGATTGCATTATATATAGATACAGATATATATACAGACATGCATATATACACTTATGTCATAAATATATATGTATATATGTTTGTGCTTGTTTTTATATATAAAATGTAAACATGCTTTTGAAGAAATTAGTATGTAAAAATTTCCTACCATTATCAGAGCTGAGCATGAAATCCTGTACCAAATTTGAAGGACTTATGAGGCCCAATTTAAAATTTTGTTGTTTTATAATAACTTTGGAAAAGTGCATTGTTCCTTGTAAAATACCCACATGTTCTCCTTTGGAATGACTCCAGACTGTAACTAAACCACGAGGTTGCCCCCTGGTGCTTTATGTATTGTTTAATTGTTTGCCTTTGGTGGATGTTTTTATTAAAAGCCTATTATTTAGGATAAGACCAAAGTGTCATTTTAAGAACAACAGAAACAGAGCTGTTCAGTGCCATAGTTCTTTTTCATAGGTGTGTTAGTGAATGCTGGATGCAGCTAATGAGCCTGCCGACATTTTTTCTTGTAATACTTCAAAAAGAGCAACAACAACAACAAACAAAACCCTGGATTTTTATTTTTCTCCAATAAAACATGACTGGATTAGCTTAGAAGAGCTGTGAGTCTATACGGCTGTGCCCAGGATAGAAGTGAAGAGAGATGTCTGTAAACTATGTTTACTGCCTCTGTTTGTATTTGGTCCATGCTAGCCTGGAGTGTCAGACACTTTGGTGCTTGTGGCCATGTGAAGCCTGAGGAGCACAGGGGCAGGGAAGTCCATGTGTTAGGAGGGCCATGGTGGCTTCCTGAGGTGTTTACCAAATCCATGTGTGCTTTAGTATATGTCAGAGCTATAAAGGAAGTTCTTAATGTCCTCCTCCTCCCCGCAGTCCAGTTGCAAGGTATCATTCTGAGATTCTCAGATCACTGTGAGTATATATAAATTAGGTCTGGGGAAAGTTTTAATTCAGTATTCTTGAATATTTTCTTTTCTGAAGTGGCATTATATTATCACTTGCTGATTTCTCAGAAGTTGGTTCTGGAAAGAATTTACCATGTTCTTAAGCTGTTCCTTGCCACAGAGAGCAAGCAAAAATTCGATTAGTCTTCTTCCCAAACTAGTTGTTGTGACTGTGACCCATCCTCAGGCAAAAAAACCTGAAGGTACTATACCTTGATATAATTTCTAGGACTTAAATGATCTCATTAAATTCTGATGCTAGATACCATGTTGACATTTGAGGAAATATGATTATTGACAAAATGTAAGCCTGTTATACACTATATCACTTCAAAAGGAGAAAGGCCATTAGAGCCTAATTACATCAGAAACAGTATACACATTTGGCTGGTTTATAAACTGTCACTTTCAGAAGTACGAAGACGTATAAAAATTTCCAAAGGTTCCATTATGACCCTATTTCCAACAGTATTCTCTGACAAACTAAATAAATTACTGCATGTATTGGACCTTTGAGGCTTGGGGCAAAGAATGGAAAAATTATTTACAAAAGCTTGAAAATATTTAATCACTAGAGGCAGGGGGGCAACAGTGTTTTAATTAGCAGGTCCTCGGGCCATTGGCTGACTGGAGGCTTTCTCAAACAACCACACAAATGCACTGAATAGCTGTTTGCCAGCCTTAGGGTCAGGCCTGAGATGAAACAGATAAGATAATTGGCTCTAATGAAATCCAGAAGGCCTTGGCTTTCTTGTCTGAGCTTGGATTTGAAAAGTGCGTGTGGAAGTGAGGCTTAATTCAAACCAGAACTGAGCTAGGCCCGTTTCTTAGTGACTTTGATATTGTTTGAAGTTCTAAAAGTGTTCGCCACACCACTAGCCTGCTGGGCTGGGCCTCCCTGGTACCCTTAATTACTAAGCTTTATTGCTGACTTTACTACACAGGAAAGGGGCCATTATATGTTCCATCAACATCAGCTCTTCTCAGATTGGAGGAAAGGACAGGGTTAAAGGCCACTGTAGGAAGGCAAAAACTTCACTTTGAGGTAGTCAGATCATTTACCAGTGTTGAATTTCACCGTTATGCACATACATTCCTTACAACACAGAAGCCCAATTTCCATTTTTTAAACAAGTGATTACTTTTCAAAACATTTTTGTTTGTGCCTGTTTTTTGCAGAAAGAACATTTATTTTTAGAGGCTGAAATGATTGCACCTGATATAGTGAAAAAAAAAACATATATACAACACCTCCCAATTAATCATCACACCAAAAAGGTCTGGTTGGATTCTATAATAAGCAGGATTATTATTAATGCCCCTTTGAAGTGGAAATAAGTGGGGAACCCTCCTGTGGTATAAGAGTTGTCCTGACACCCTGAGGAATAAAGACTCCTCAGGAGACTCTACAAAATTAAAGCCCCACTTCTAGAGCTTTCACAAAGAGGTTACACAAAAGTGTACCCAATCTAGTCCAAAGCCAAGAAGCAAGTAAAACTAAGGTAGTCTCCCTCTAAGGGGTTGTCTATAGTGTCACCAAAGAGCCCATCCTTCTGAAGCTTGCTGTTATTCCTCTTTTGTCCAATTGAGAAAGAGGGTTTCTGTATCTTAATGAAGTAATAATTATTTAGCCCTTAACATACTATGAGGAGAACTGGACGTGCCATAAAAGCCAATGAACACGGAATCAGGGCCTGTTTCCTGCCCTCTTTATCACCTTTTGGGTAAGAAAGTCATGAATGATACCATCTGATTTGGCTTTTTTTGAAATAAAAAGTTAGCTATTTTTGCATCATTCAAGTAAACTTGACATTAATGTGTTCTAATTTCACGCATGATCCCAGTAACCATTCATCTGATAGTTCTTTTTGAGTATTCTTGTGCATAAACTGGACTGAGCACTAGTTCTCCACAAGGATATGACTCTACCTAAGTAACGATATGGAGAATCCAGGGAAATCAGCATTAGGAAGACAAAGCTGAGCCTCTACTCCCTAATCTCTCCTAAAAGAAATTAAGGAGACCCTTAATTTTTTTTCCAGTGATGAACCTGATATCAGCTCACACCAGAAGACAGAAGAGTCTTAGCATACTCAGTTAATTAAAAATATTTGTTTTATCATTAGACATTATTATGAACTGAACATGTCTCCCCAAAATTCATTTGTTGATGCCCTTACCCCCAATGCAATGGTATTTAAAGTTGGGGCTTATCAGAGTTAGATGAGGTCATGAGGGCAGAGCTCTGATCTGATGGGATTAGGGAGGAGACACCATAGAACTTTCTCTTCTTTCTCTGCCTGTGTGCATGCACTGCGGAAAGGCCATGTAAGCACATTCTAGCATCCTAATCTCAGACTGCTGGTCTCCAGAATTGTGAGAATTTCTATTTCTATGGATTAAAGCATCCAGTTTATGGTATTTTGTTATGGCAGCCTGGACAGAGTTAAGACATCTACCATAGATCTTTGGGAGATGAAACAACCCAATAATGGCTCTAAATTTGAGATACCAGTAAAATAATTTTCCAAAATACAGTGTGCTAAACACTAGATTCATTGGATGCTAGCAAGTATTTTTCAACAATAAAAATATCCTGTGGCAAAACAAAAAAACAAAACAAAAAAACAAAAAACAAAAAAAAAAAACAAAAAACAAAAATCTCCCCTTGAAAAGTGTTTGCAAAAGCAATTTTAAGACTTTAACAATTTTCAGTGTTAAGGAAATCTATATTATATCATTTAATGCATTGTTTCCTCAAATTACTTAAACATAGAATGCCCTGCTCTCCAGTTTATTTTCTCCAAAATAATTATCATGGGAACTAGCATTCAACAGTACATAGTTTGGAAAATCCTGACATATAGAGTACAAACTTTGCATTATAAATAGTTCGTTATTAATTACACATAATATAAAAGTAAATAAAACACATTTACCCTTATGATTCTCACAATCAACCTAATTAAGTACAATATATTATAAATAATACATCACATATACATTATATAATATATTGTACTTAATTAGGTTGATTGTGAGAATCATAAGGGCAAATGTGTTTTATATATTAGTCAAAATATATCACATTATTAGATAAACTGAGCACTTGGGTGACTCATATTCTACAGATCATCTTCTCCATTTTCCACTGGTTGCATCTGAGTGGTTCTTAGATAGCATAGAGTCATAAAGCCAAAACAGAAAGGAGAAACAAAGAATGAACAAGAGAGGGAAAGGAAAAAGAGGGTCAGTTTTCTTTGATATCACTATTAAATCATCCAGTGAATTTTCTTAGGGTAAAGTTACTGCCATTCAAAATTATAGCAAATTGGTTATATTTTACAGTCACTGTATATATTTTGTTTCAGCTTAAATATGTGCACATATCTCCCAAACTTACTTTAGATCAGATATGACACATTAAAAACATGGATTTGCTTCTTTTTAACTTTTACAAATAGCAACTAATTGCAGTGTGAACATATAATTGGTTTTATGGGTAAATCCATTTATGGAGTTACAAAGTTTTAAGACCTCATTTGTTATTCATGACTATATTTTGCTGAGGGAAAAGGTGGAAATTAGTTTGTCTTTATGTCAATAAGGGGGATTTTTAATTAAGTGAATATCTTTCATGATAAGAAAGCACACCTGAAATAAGACAGTAAATGTTAAAACATATTACTTTTCCTGGTAGAAAAATAAAGTGGTTTTTCTTGCGGTATCATGTGTGGCAATGTGATTTTGTTTCTAAAGATAATATTTCTAGATGTACCGATGTTCTGAACTTTATTAAATGACAGATACGATTATCAGATATTTATTCAAACAGTATTATAATTATCAGAGCAATAAATCAACAAAGTTCTTAGTCACTTGCTTAAAAGGCACTTTCATTTTATTGCATGTATAAATATTCAACCAATGTCTATAAGATATCCATGTAGCTTGAATTACATAAATGAAATGAAAAAAGCCTAAATAAAAACACACAAGCAATATATATATTACATACATTATATTATATATTATTATATATATAATATATATATTCTATCAAATAATTCAAACAATGTAAAATAGCATTATGGCAGTGAGCCTTTATGACATTTAATACAGCCAAAAAAATAAAATGCTTTTCTTTAATAATACAAGCGAATGTAGCCTTCCTTGGCGAAAATGACCCTGCTTCCAAAATGCCGCATATGGGATATGCTTGGGAAACCATTACAGTGGTCCATGTGATGCAAACCCTTGTACTTCTTTTGAGAGAGACAGATGTGTGGCAATTCTATCCCCAAAATGACAGTTGAGAGAAGAATTCTTCCATGGAATAAACCTACAAAATATTTCCTTCCATTAATGAGCAATAGCTTTTTCTTGGGCCTCGCATAACAAAGAAGTGCCTTTTTTACCAAAAGCTTTGCATCTGTTAAAATATTTTTTTCTTCTCAAACATTTTTATATATTGGACAAATTACTTATAAGATCACACAGAAAATTAGTGTCAGAGTTAGAACAAAAGCTTAAATGTTGCCTCACTATTAATTCAAAATGGTAAACCGAGTGAGTACATTCCTAAGGCACACTTGAATGGATTTAGAAATATATTGAGAAGAAACCAGTTCTGTTTGCAGTGTTCCAGTTTTCCCAGTAGTGGCTTGCCTCTCCCCACACCAGTTTTCCACCAGGAGGATCTAGGCTGTAGTGCCTGCCCACAATTTCTCTGGTACTTTGCTTTATGATTATCTCTTGGTAATTATCATCCTTTATTTGCCTTCCCATGAAACTGCACTTTTAATTTTCAAAGGGTACATGTAAAAGGTTAAGACCTGGATTTATGTGATGTAATTCTTCTGAAATGTTAGTCAGTGTATTGATTTTTATTACATCATCCAATCAACTCTTCACAATTCCATTAACATGGAATGTCTGTCTTTTAAAATATATTTATGAAAGCAAACCATTTTCCATATTCTTTCTTTTACGAAAACATCAGCTCAAAGTTGGTTTCCTGAATGTATAGATTCATTAGACTTTCTTCCTTTTTTATAATACAGGACCAGCCACTCGCCAATGCCTTCTTCCCTTCTGGCAGGAAGGTATGCCTGTGGGGAAAATACCATAGAAACTGAGGTTTATTGGAAACTTGTCCCCAGATAAAGCTCTCTCTGACATGGCTACTGAATGGTGCAGAAATGGCACAGCTTTGTTTTAACTGCCAAATCAGTAGACACTGATTCAGTTCAGCCTTTGGAGCTTGAAGCATGTTTCATACGTAGTCGGTGTGCATAAAGCTGCCTTATAAGTAACTGACCTAATAGGGGCTCATCTCTAAGCTAGTTGCAATGGAGGAAAATGGAGAGGTATCCAGCAACCTCCCGGGAGAAGTTTAGTCTTGGTTGGGAGTGAAAATTATTAAAAAAAAAAAAAAAAAGGAATGAATGAAGCCTGAAATATTGACCATACAGAAGAACAAAGAAATGATTGCTGATTCAAGCCTTATAAGCAGCCCCCACTTCCTCAGACATCGAGTGAAGGATAGTTTCATACAACACAGGCATGTAATCTCATTCCTACTCAGAGGCAGACCCTGTTTTATGGGTCTCCATCTTGTACAATCATGGGGACTCTCAGAAAAAGAATACAAAGGGAAAAAATTTAAAAAAATAGGTACTATAGGGCCTTGGAAAGTGTCTGTGTGAATGAGGGGCTCTGGAAATTAAGCTTCACAAGCTTTATAGTAAATATGCCTTGGTTCACATAACCTTGATGTCTTGGATTGCCATTATTTGGAATGAAACAGTGTACAGCATATCACGTAATGAGCCTTAGATAAAATTAGTAGCTATGCTAGCAAGTGATGGGAAGCAGAGACATTCTACAGGGGTGGAGAATTTCTTGAGAAACTGCCCTGACAGAGAATGATCTTGACATAAAAATTCAGCTGGGGTACATTTTTCATCCTAGGGCACACACCAAGGAGATCAAAATAAAGGATTTTTTTTCTCTCTCTCAAGTATCCATTAATGTAGATTTAAAATGAATGAATGAACAAAAGAATAGAAAGGATTCATAAAGGGAAAATAAGTCAGTTTCAAACAGAACAAAACATATCAAAATAGGGTTTGTGAGAGCAACTAGTGTTTGTGTGGGGAGTACACTTTTGGTTTTGGTGTGAAGAGTCTGCACCTGTTTGTGGAAACGCTCAAAATCTGGAATGAGGCAAGTCCCTGAGGTGGCCTGCCTGAGACTTTCCTTTTAAGGAGTAGTGTTGCTTTAATGCGGTTCACGTGTAGGGTGTTTCATCTTAACCAGAGTGATTTATATTAATGGAATGAAACAAAAAATATTCTTGACATCCTAGTTTCTTTTATTTATTTTTTTTGATCCTAGTCTCTTTTAAAAAATATTAAATATGTCCGGGACTTTTATATGATTGTATTTATTAAAACAAATGGAAAAACTTTAATGCATTCCAAAATAAATGTGTAGGTGACCCTGAGTAGGGTTAAATCCATTAGGGGGAAAAATGAGTTTGGGAGCTCCATACCAATTCTGTAAATTCTAAACAACCATTAGCGTCAGACAGTGAGCATCAATTCTAAAGCAATTTATTCTGCGATTTAGAATATTCTTTTGTCTGGCTTCTGAAAATTTGATTCTAAAACCATGGTTCTCAAAATATATTCAACACATCATTATAAATCTGATACTAGCCCTCTTGTGACCTCATTGGAAAAAAAGTATGTGTCATTGTTACCTTTAAAGTACCTTTGAAAATGTTATGATTTAAGAATTTAGGTTCTGGTGTGTAATGGCATTATGAATATAGAATATAGAATATAGGATAAATATATAATATATTCTATATTTATAGAATGAATAATACAGAATAATATAGAATAAATCATTAAAATAAATGAATATATAATAATCATTATAGAATATATTATTGAATATAGAATAAATCATTTCAGCAGAACTTAAAGCAGCAGAAATATTCTTGTCAACTCTTAGATTTCATTACTGTACATTTGCCTACCCCTACACAACACTGCTACACAATACTGTTATGTAATTGAATTCTTTGGAAATTAAACAAGTCAGATGAATAGTTTTGTTTTTTGTTTTGTTTTGTCTTTTTTGAGAGAGAGAGAATGAGCAAGAGTGGAGTGGGGAGTGGCAGAGGGAGAGAGACAGAATCTTAAGCAGGCCCCACGCTCAGCTCACAACCTAATGTGAGATTTGATCTAGTGATACTTGAAATCACAACGTGAACCAAAAACTCAAGAGTTGGATGCTTTACTGACTAAGCCACCCAGGTGCCCCCAAATAGATTTTTTTAAATCAATTGATTGCATTTTTCTCAGAAGTTATCTATCAGAAAAAAACATTAGACAAAGAATAATTCACATGTCTGGGTATCTTCACTGCTGATTGAACTATAAATTATTCAGTTGATTGTGACATTTAGTAAAAACAAAATTAAACAAACAAAAAGTTTACTTGTTAGGATCATATTGACATACTTTTAATTTCACTGCTACAACTTGGCCGTGATCTATTTTGGGTAGACTTTAAAGTCAAGACTAAGAAATTAAAACTGAATAAAATCTGTATTTTAAAAAATCTTTTTGTTCATTGTTGTGGGAAGATTTCATGAGATCTGTACCATAAATTTACCTAATGTGATGGCATTATGAAGCCATATGTATTTGGTAAGTCAAGTGGCAGCCATAGCACATTCCTGAGAATTGCTTAGCTCTATCTACTGGTTGAGATATTACACTGCCATAGATTAGCAACTGAAAAAATGATAGTTTTATTTTAGATGTCTTGGATGTATATATTAAGTAAGTGATATTCTCATGGTCCTCGTGATAGTGATGGTGATCATAATGATGTTGATCCTGGTCATTTAATAAATGCCAAGATTCTTACTGTGTCTTACAACATAGAAAATAAGTTTATGACACTTCAAGAGTATTATCAATTAGGATGTAACTGGGTGGCTCAGTTGGTTAAGTGTCAGACTCTTGGTTTCAGCTCAGGTCATGATCTCATGGGTCATAAAATTGAGTCCTGTGTCAGGCTCCACATTCAGCATAGTGTCTGCTTCGTATTCTCTCCCCCTTCCTCTCCCTCCCACTCTGCACTTCTATCCCCTCCCCACTCATGTGCATCTTCTCTCTCTCTAAAATAAATAAACAAACAAACAAATAAATAAATAAAATTATTTTTAAGATTTTATTTATTCATGAGAGACACACTGAAAGCGGCAGAGACATAGGCAGAGGGAGATTCAGGCTCCCCACAGGGAGCCCAATGTGGGACTCAGTCCTCATGCCCTGAGCCAAAGGAAGATGCGCAACCACTGAGCCACCTAGGTGCCCCTCTAAAATAAATAAATAAACTCTTTAAAAAAAACTATCATCAATTAGAAAAGGGGATCAGAAGAAGGGTCACTATGTGGGTAAAGAAAGTACAGAAATGGCTAAATGACAAAAAAAAAAAAAACATGAAGTGAGGATAGTATAAAGGCTTGAATATGAAATACTAAAAGAAGAAGTTAATGGAGGAAAATATAAAATGTCTAACAGAGGAATACATAATTAAATCGGGACACTTTTTAAAAAATGGATGGGAGTTAGGAGCCACTAAAACAAAGAAAAAACAAAAATTGAAAATGCCATTATTTCAAATGCTGTAATTTAAGGTCATTGACATTATAGCTGTTTTGGTCAGAATATTTCACCAGTGTATTTAAAACCCCAAAGAAGGCAATGTGGTCAGTGTCTGTACAAATTGGTCAGATCTTCTGTTGTGATTGTTAAATACTTTGAATAACGCCAAAGTTTAAAATAATGCTTTTATAGCATAATGGGAAAACTGATTCAATTGGGTGCTAAAGTGATTGGTGTCAGGTTTCAGAGGTAGATGGAATTAGCTAGAAGGGATCCTTTAATCTCACCAAACTCTACTCTCCAAAGGCAGGATCTAAAGCAGAAGGATATGCCTCCATCACATAGCCAGTGAATGGCAAAGCCTAGTTTCAAACACAGATTGCCTGACTTCAAGCCCAGAGCTTTTTAAACTTGATTACATATAGCAATTTTTTTCCTAAATATATATTCCCCAAAGATCTATTTTGCCCAGCATTGTGTTATTGTAGAGAAGTTTGAAAGCTTGACTAATTGATTAGTGGCTGTTCTCTGTGAACCTGATGTAAATGCACATTTTCTCTATTTAGAAAAAATAGTTGCAATAATTTTTTTAAACCTGGCCCTTTGTCAACAGCCCTGATTTTCTAATTCTATCATTTTGAGAGATGGTTGTACTTTAAGACTTCAACACGAGCGCTCCTTTCCTGCTTGTCCTCTGAAGGTACTGTTCATAGTTCATCACACCCACTGTGTTTAGAAATGGTGGCCATGCTGAACTTGAACACTCCTTTTCAGCTGCCTGTGGTTTCACCACTTAAATATATTAAATTTAATTAGGCTGTGGTTGCTAGCCCCTTACTTTTTAACTTGCCATTCTGTCTGTTAATGTTTCCCTTGCACAGAGGGGAGGGAAAGAGGGGGAGGGGATCCTAAGCCAAATCCAGGTCCAACTATCTACCCAAACGGTAGCCGATTCTACTACTGACTCATTCTGTTTCCTGGCCTCTATAGAACCAAGAGACCTGTGCAGTAATGGAAACATTCCTTCTTTTACTTCTATGCACTGCTGTCTTCCTTGACTTCATGCAGAGAAACATGAGGGGCAAAATAATTGTAAGCATTACAGCCTTTCACTCTAACGACCTTGACTCTGCACTGGGATAAATGTCTAATTATGAAGAATTCAGTACAGACCACATTAGCAGGGCTGATGTTTGCTTTGCACACAGACCAACATCTGTTGTATCTTTGGAGTGGGGCTCTTGGTTAGGGGAGCTGAATCCTGCTGTTCTCTTAAAATGTATGTTTTGAAAAGGAGGTACTCTTATAATATTTTTCATCCTGAGAGATATTGCATCATAGGTTCAAGCTTTAAGGCTTAGAACCCCCAAGAAACAATTGTAACTGGTTAGAATTTGCATCTAACCCTTAAACTAACCCTGAAAATCAGAATCCATTCCATGAATTAACCCTAAAAATCAGAATGTGTTTTGGTCATTATTGGTGAACAGACAGAGTGAGCCCATGGCAGTCTCCTCACTATTCATGGCTACTCCATAGAAAGAATCTCCAAAGGGTGTCTATATGATTGATTTTACAAACTGTCTAGATACAACTTCTGTTTTTCTTAAACAGAACTTGGGAGTGAGCAAAAAGAGGTGTGTTTTCTACAAATGTATTAGCATCTTACCCTAATTTCAGTTTATCAGTTCATGATATAAATTCAGGAAACAAAGAATTCCATGTGCATTTTCCTTTGAAGTACCATAGCAATATAATTACTTTGTATTAACATTTTTTTTCTAGTTAATATGAGCAGTACAATCAAATGTAGCATCAGTTCAGGTACAAACTATTTATATACAGGGAACCAATTTTCTAGTTTGCCACAGTTATAAAACATATTGCCTAATTACTTAAATTATTGAGAACCCGAGCTCAGGAACCAGATTGCCTGGTTTCATACCTCAGCTCCTTCACTTACTACTGGCCATGTGACCCTGGGCAAGTTAGTTAAGCCATCTGTGCCTCAATTTTTCACATCTACAAAATGGGAAAAGCTAATAGAAATACTTTTGAGGGTTCTATGTGGAATAGATGACTTTATTTAAGTAAAGCACTTAGAATAGGGCCTGACACAAGCTAAGTGCCATTTGCTATTATTATTATTACTATTTAAAAAAAATTTTTAAAGATTTATTTGATTTAGAAAGACAATGAGAAAGTGTGCCAGCAAGGTGAGGAGCAGAGGGGGAGGGAGAAGAGGGGGAAAGAATCTCAAGCCAACTCCACACGGAGCATGGAGCCTGACATGAGTCTGAGATCATGACCTGAGCCGAAACCAAAAGTCGAATGATTAACCAACTGAGCCATCCAAGTGCCCCTGTTATTATTATTACTATTTTGAAATAGGCTTCCCAAAGTAGTAAAGCCACTCTAGTTATAATAAATACCTAGAAAAAAATTTAGATTTAGTCTCCTACTGTGTACTCTGCTTTTATATTACTTATGATTTCAATAGTAAATATCAACATACTTCTAATCATTTAATCAACTAAGTACTTCATCTCTGTGTAAGAATTATGATTTCTTTTTATCACAACACTAGCCAAATATGGATTTTCTGTTCTCCTCCTGAGTTTTAGAGTTTTTCATTTTAGAAAAAGTTTCGAAGCGATGTTTTGCTTCAAGAAAGCTTGTGCTAATTAATTGTCTAAGGACTTGACTTCATTTCTTAATGGAAAATCACCACAAATGCTTTTCTGAAAGCCATCTTTGTTTATTATGAAATATAATATATTCTAAAAGTTACGTATTACATTAGTGTATCGCATTTCTGTTGCATAAATGCAAATCTTCCTGGAAATAAGGTAACTAAGAACAGTGTGGAGGTCTGAAGCCTCAAAACAGACTACCCAAGAGGGACTGTATTCAGAGAATTTCTCTTCTCCGGGATGTCTTCCTCCTCATATTCCTACCTCAGATTTGCTAGACAAAGGCTTCTGAAGCTTTTTAGAACCTATGGGGATGCAGACTGATATATACATCATATACACTTATAATGGGCTGTAAATGAATGCTGATGTAGAATTGTTTTAGGTCAAAGTCTCTTTGTAATGCAAATAACTCACTATATGTATTATTTGTATATCATCATCATTTATTCAAATTGCTTTCATTCTTATTAAAACCATTCTTTGGGATAGTACCTGATAACCAAGTCCACAGTGCCAATGATTTTTTTGTTTTGTTTTGTTTTTTTTTTAGCCATTATCTTCCTTCTCAATCTCACAGTAATTTGATATTTTCTTTCTTGAAATCTGTATGCCTCCTGATTTCTATAGCATTGTGGTCTCCTGGATCTCTTCCTGAAATGTTAAGGATTTATTCTCTTTTGCTTTTTCTCTTATTATTCCTTCTGCTCCCCAAAAGGTAGAGTACCCAAAGTTCTGTCTTAAGCTCCTTATATATCTAGGAACTTGATCTAAATAATAGGGGTTTCATATTCATAATTTGGTTTGTTAGAGAAAACTTGGAAAATGGAGATGCACAAAATTTATCACCTATAATTCTCACAAAAGACAATGTAATGACCTTAGGATGAATATGGCAATTTAAAAATTTTCATAGTTAATTAATATAATTTTGAATAAATATTAAATCTTAATTTAAATTATGTTCTCCTTAGGAAAATTAAATTAGGATCCTTAGAAGATTTCCAGTATTTTGACTGTTAGATTCTGGTTGCAAATGCTGATTAGAGAACTTCTTTGTTATTCAAAAGCCATTTTGATGATACCAATGGAAGGTCTTTGCTAGAAAATGTATTAGTAGAGAAAAATACATATAATATTTTCACAGAAACATATACTTTAAAAATAGCATTTTATCTTACATAATCATATTTAATCCCCTAAACTCTAGAAGGTAGTATTTTTTTCATCCCCCTTTAATGAAGGAGAACAACAAACTGTGTATTAATAAATGTTGTATAAGATGATTATAGTTTTTAATCTATAATTAATACTGTATATCTTTTATGCTGTAATTATGATAGTAATACTTGTTTATTACAGAGAATGTGGAAAACAAAGAGAAGTGTAAAGAGTAAAATAAAAAATATCATTTAGAATCACATCTAAGTCATCTATAATAATTTTTCATATTTTCTTTAACTTTCACATGTATTTTGACTCCTGAATTTTTAAAGTTGTTGCATTTTATTGTTGGTTTAGAAAGAGTGAGTAGGGGGAAGGGCAGAGGGAGAACATCAGAGAGAATCATAAGCTGGCCCCATGTCCAACTTAGAGCCCAACACCAACTCCATCAGACAACCTTGAGGTCATGACCTGAAACAAAATCAAGAGGTAGTTGCTTAACTGACTGCCTACCCAGGTGCCCTGATATTTAGGTCAACATTATAAACATTTTTCCTCATGTCGTTATTCTTTTTTTTTCCTTTAGATTTTATTTATTTATTTGGAGGAGACAGAGTGAGAACATAAACAAGAGAGAAGAAGGAGTAGTCTCCCCACCACATAGGAAACCCAACCCAGGGCTTGATCCCAAGACCCTAGGATCATGACCTGAGTTGAAGGCAAACACTTAAGTTTCTGAGCCACCAAGGCATCCCTTAGTTATTCTTTAATAAGAATATTTAATATTTACATAATTAAACTAAAGTTATGACTATAAGCCTTCTGTTATGTAGGTTTAATTAAAATATAATTTCTAATAGATAATGTTTTTGAGTCAGTGTTTAAGGGTGGACAGTTAGGCTGCTTTCACACTGTCATTATTTTAAATGTTGAGTGGAATTAAGTTTGTCTCCATTAAATCTGATTCTTATCTTAAGGAAAAAAATTCTAGAAGTTGAATTATCAGTCAATAGATGTGATAAGTTTTTAAGTTTCTTGATTCAAAGTACCAATTGACTTCCAAAAAAGATCCTAAAAATGTATAACTCCACTCGTAACATATATGAGTACCAATTTCAACTCACTGTTACCAGTATAAAATTTTAGTGTTTAAAAAAAAAATTGTGGATCACTAGATTGTACACCTGAAACTAAAATTTCACTGCATGTTAACTAACTGGAATTTAAATAAAAACCTAAAATAAGTAAATAAGTAAATATTTAAAAAATATTTTCTAATTGAGATAAACAGGAAATTGCATACTTTTTAGTTAATTTACATTTCTCTAATAATAAGGTGGATATTTAAAAAAATCTTTAATGACCATTTATATTAACTCATTACATGCCAATTCTTATTAGTAATTTTAAATAACTTAATTGTTAAGAATATTTAGTTGAATACATGAATCCCTTTCATATGATTGCTTTAAATTTTGGAAATGACAAAAATTTTGTTTAGTTTGTATTTCATCTTCACTATCCTATTTTGTTCTATCTCAACTAGGATTGTATGCTATAATGTCATGTTTCTTAACTTGAATCTCTTCCTAGAAATAGCTCTTAACATGCTTCTTGCTATCTTTCTCCATTGCCACTGCCTTGACTAAGGTCTGTATTATTTTCCTGTTACCTCTCATTGCATTCTGGTCTTTTCTTCATGTTATTGTTCTTAAATAAAGCAAAGGTAGCATACTCATTTCCACCTTAATGATCTCTACTGAATCACACCATAAAGACTGTGTATTCCTTAGAAGTAAATAAAAATCTGGTTATTCAGAGTCTGATTCTACATTGTTCTCTTACCTCTCAGCCTTATCTTTTCCTGTCTCTATTTGATTCTTCTAATCCAGTTTTTAACTCTTCACTCTCATGCCTGTCATAATTCAACTTCATTGAAATTTTTACCATTTTCTCTACATTTTATGTCTTCAGGCAATCCATGGCTGGCAAAAACTGTTTCCTTTGTCTGAAATTATTTTCTTCAGATGCCTAATTGCCTCCTTTCCCTTTAAACTAATGCTTTTAACCTGTAAGGTACAACTTATTAAAAGATATGAAATCCATTTTGTGGGTCAAGATTGGCACTTTCAAAATGGACTATAGTAGAAAATCTAAAGATGTAAGTATCGTTTTATGAAACTTTTGTATTATTTGTGTGTATGCATGTGTATGTGTATGTGTTGATTTACCAACTGAAATGGTTTTTTGCTCGTGTTTTGAGAATTTTGAAACCCACTGAGCCACTGCTTATGCAAGTCAACTAACATATCATTTTATCTATAAAGCCTTGCCTCTATATTATATGGACAGTTAATAACTTCCTTTTCTGTGTCTAAATGCATAGTTATATTTTTTAGAGTACTTATTTTGAAATGGGAGAAAAAAATCTATATCCATATTAAATTTTTTTAAATATATTTATGATAGTCACACAGAGAGAGAGAGAGAGAGTCAGAGACACAGGCAGAGGGAGAAGCAGGCTCCATGCACCGGGAGCCCGACGTGGGATTCGATCCCGGGTCTCCAGGATCTCACCCTGGGCCAAACGCAGGCGCTAAACCGCTGCACCACCCAGGGATCCCTCTATATCCATATTAAAGAGCTCACCACTTTGAAATGGGGGAAATTTGTTCAAAAATTTGTTTTACATGTGCCATGTGAGCTCCTCAAGTATGGGAACCTGTCACTATAGTATGGAGTCCAACATCTTGGCAAAGAGATTCAATGTAGATGTTTAATGAATGCATGGTGGATATATGAGTGAACAAAAGAACAAATCTGTGACTAAGACAACCTTGTCAAAGTCCAGCTTTAGGTTTCTTTTCAAATGGAAATGTGACAAACCAATTATAAAATATCTATGAAATATATGTTACTTGGAAAGGTTTTAAAAAGTAACTTTAATCCTTTTTAAAGATTTTATTTATTTATTTGACAGAGAGAGAGAGAGAACGAGTGGGGGGACAAGCAAAGGGAGAAGCAGGCTCCTTCCTAACAGGGAGCCCTCAAGACCCTAAGATCATGACCTGAACCCGAGGCAGATGCTAACCAACTGAGCCACCCAGGTGCCCCTAATCTTTTTGATATGAGGATTTACAATGCTGTATAGATGACAATATAGGATAATTTGGTTGTAAGACGAGTACATATGCACAAAGGAAGATTAATTTTCAGGTTTTTTATTTATTGAAATCTTGGGTCCTGCCAAGTGTTCAGAGCTTATTTAGCATGTCATTGTATCACTACAGCAACACTCACATGCCACTATAAAATCTAATTTTTAAAATGAAAATAATCAGTAAGATAGCTAGCTATTTGTGTATATGGAGCCAGACATTAGGATATTTGGAAAAATGGATGATCATAGTATTTTTTTACTTCTTATCTCAAATGTTTGTGTATGCTTAGAAATTGTTTTTATTTTTTTAATATTTTATTTATTTATTCATGAGAGACACACAGAGAGAGAAACAGACACACAAGCAGAGGGAGAAGCAGGCTCCATGTAGGGAGCCCGATGTGGGACTCGATCCCGGGTCTCCAGGATCAGGCCTGGGGTTGAAGGCGGTGCTAAACTGCTGAGCCACTCGGGCTGCCCTAGAAATTGTTTTTCATGTTAATCCAACTGACAATCCATAGTCTGACTCATTGGCAGTATATTTTTGTTGTAACTAATAAAATAGCAAATGTCATTTACTCTATCGGGCCACCATGGAAAGTCCAAATTTATTGATAGAATGAACACTGTGGTTAGAATCATGTCTGAAAAGGGCACCTGGATGGTTCAGTCAGTTGAACACCCCACCCCTGGTTTAGACTCAGGTCATAATCTCAGGGTCCTAGGATGGAGCCCCTTGTCAGGCTCACACTCAGCATCGAGTCTAATTGCGATTCTCTTTCTCCTCCCTCCCCATCTGCCCTTGCCCCAACTCATGCACACGTGCAGACTCAAATAAATGAATGAATGAGTGAATGAATGAATGAATAAATAAATAAATAAATAAATAAATAAATAAATAAATAAGGGGATCCCTGGGTGGCGCGGTTTGGCTCCTGACTTTGGCCCAGGGCGTGATCCTGGAGACCCGAGATCGAGTCCCACGTCGGGCTCCCAGTGCATGGAGCCTGCTTCTCCCTCTGCCTGTGTCTCTGCCTCTCTCTCTCTCTCTCTCTGTGTGACTATCACAAATTAAAAAAATAAAAATAAAAATAAAAATAAATAAATAAATAGCATCTTAAAAGAATTGTGCCAGAAAATAAGTTTCTGATGAATAAATGTTCACAGCCAGTCCCATTTCCACTATCTCCTATAAAATGGGGCATAACATACCAGCTCCCTTTCCAACTCACAGAAACATTGAAGAGATTAAGTTGATACAAATGATATACGTTCATCTTTTCACAGAATTATAGCATTTAAAAACATAATTTCTTCATCCAGTAATGCATTTAAAAGACAGTGAAATTGTCAGGTTTCTGAGAACATGGTTTTTGGATTCAGGTAGATCTGGAATTGAATCCCAGTCATACCAGTTACTACTTGCCAGATAAACTTGACAAAATTTTTTCCCTTAACTGAGTCTCAGTTTAATTTTTTATAAAATGAGCAAACAAAATACATAATTTCAGGTATATTATAGGCATTTCAACACTATAGATAATATAATATAAGCTGTGTAACTCCATGCCTGACATGTGTATTGTCAAAATGGCTGATACATTTATTGTTGTTAGAAGAGAAGAGTTAGCTTGCCTCCAGTGTAAATGGACTATTTCTTCAGCTTTGGGATAAATTCTACTTCCCTATCACTTCAGATATAAATAAAATTAAAACTTCTTGATCTTGGATCTTGGATCTTCTGATTGAAGAGATACCCTCACATTGCACTTCAGAACTCCATTCAGTTCCCAAGTTCTTTCCTTCTCAGGCTCTTTCTAATCCCCCTATGCCTGAGGGATTTATATTACTAAATGTCCTTGCTTTTTTTTTCTTGTTCATATTGTATTGTTACGCAATTAAAAGAAAAAAAAATCTTGATGCTGCTGCCTTCCTCAGAAAGGCCACATCAAAAGGTAGAGTTCACCAAAAATAATACACACTTTTTCCGAAGACACAAACAGTTCCTTGAAAAGGATGTCATGCTGTAATTTGTTTTGTGAATTCTATAAACCACAGAACATTTACTTACAGTAAAGTTTGACCTTTCTTTTTCCCTCTTTTTATGTCTACAAAGCTCCATCTTCTCTTCTTTTGAGAAGAAATATAAAGGCTAACAGTTCTCTTTAAAGTGTGTGTGTATGTGTATATATATACATATATTCTAGATTGGATTTTATTGGAATATTGAGTTTAATTTTTAGCCAAGATCCTTTGGCTTAATGCAATAATATTTTATGGAATGCAATCACTTGTGCAAAGACCAAAGAGAGGCCCATTTGAAACTTTACAAAAAGAATATTCTGTGCTCATAGGGTGATGGGAAATGCAATATGTGCACTAAGCTCCACATTGCACCCCACTGAAAGCAGAGAAATCCCTATGACTGATTTGATGGTAGTAAAATCTCTTTAGGGATTTTTTGGATAAAAAAAGTAATAACAAGAAATGGGCACATAATTAAGTTTCCAAAATGCACGTGTCACAAGCATCTTATTCTCCCTCTGGAGGAGAAATTTACTATTGACTTAGGTAGACATTTTTCCTGCTATGAGCTCATTTAAAAAAAAAATCAGGCTTTCTAAATTCTCTAAACAATCCTCTGCTATTTGAGTTATAAAAACATTTTACTGTCATTTGTGTTCTATTTTCCACTCATTATGGCAATGTTTTACAACCTCCAAGTTGCTATAGAAATGAAAATAAACAAAGATTTAGAAGGACACATGATGCAGGGGCTTGTTCTGCCTCTCTTGCCCGAATATGTGGATTATGTTCTCTAAATATACTTTCTTCCTCAGTTATTCAGTTGGTCTTTGATGGAGGAAACAAAATTGAAAAATTTGTGGTCTGATTTTTGTAAAATATTTTTCCAAATTTGTCTTAAATTATGTTTATGTCCTAATAACAAATTGGTTTTAAGAAGAGAGAAGAAATTAGAAAAAATAAAAGAAAGAAAAGAAGGAAGTAAAGAAGGGAAGAGGGAAGGAAAGATGGAAAGGAAGAGGGAAAAGGAATAAGGTAGGTGTATAAGAAGTTCGAGCTTAAACTCTGTTGTAGTTGCCCATGGTAACAATAAGGGGAAAATGTATTTCTACTTGGGGAACAACAGGAAATTTTGCAGGGGTTCAAGAGGAATCCATAGTTCTAGTGCATCACCTTAGAGAAGGTCTTGGTCTTTTCTGCTTTGGCTCAGCATTGGTTACCTAGGACTCAGTCCTTTGTTCACTATTGGATAGTAGTAGAGCCCTAGCTTTTACAGATTTGGAAGAACTGATTAAGCAATACTTATGAAATTAAGGCATAAGATCATCTGTGAGTAACTAGATCCACATTTGGAATCATAATAAAATATTTCTTGAAAACCAGTGTTGAAAAATTATAGCCACAGTTTTGGCATATTAAAATACACAGTATTTATATACCTTCCTAATGACTGAGAAGGGACATATATGAACATACATGCATTTCATTTTATGTTTCAAAGCAAAAGAAGGCTTATTTCAATAAAAATTTAATATTAGCTCTTAAATGACTTCTAGAAACTCCAAGCTAATAATGTCTCAGAGTTTCCTAATTCTGCTTTGTTAATTTTTCTAGACCAAGTTTCAACATAGAGGTGAAAAAGCAAAATCTGTTAATTCTATTACCACTCTGTTTCTGTACTGTAATTACATAAGATTCACTTTAACCAATTTGATAGACTAGCAATTTATAATTTTGCCCAGCTTGCTATGCCTACAATCTAGGATTTTGCCTAGGAAGCCAGCATCATTCCTTAAACAGAGGAATAGCAAATATTATACTTTGAATATAATAACGTGACCTTCACTGACAGTGCCCCAAAGCCAGGAAGAGCTACTGTTGAGAAAGATTTTCCTCCCAACTCTCAGTTCAGAGACGCATTGAGTAATATCTCTGAATTAGTAAGAACTATTACTGTCCATATGACACATCTTAGGTAAGGAAAGTCCCTTAATCCCTTCAAGTCTTCATTCTTTTTAAATGACAGAGTTCTAAAATTAGCATTGGCATTTTAATATACTGAAGAAATATAAACTTACTAAATGTCATATTGAAAGCTGTAATTAAAAGAATAAACTTTATGGACTAGGAATTTATAAGTATTATGTATATACATACACAAATTTCGTTAGAATATACATATTCCTATTAGAATATATTGTGAGGTATTATGATATACATTTACATGAAGTAATATGAGATCTAAGACCTATTGTTATGCTTTTATTTTATTTATTTATTTAATTTATTTTTTCTATTGTTATGCTTTTAAAAGTGCTATTCATACATAGTTTTCTTACTGTCATCAAGGATTCATTCTTTTAAAAAAACAGACTATTAAAATTAACATTTTAAGGTAGCAAAATAATAAAGTAAACTCACTAAATTTCATATTAGAACTACAAACTTTGGGAAAATGATAATTTTGCTTTAGTAATATAACTCATAAATAGATTTTTTTTTTTTAAGTATAGTATTTTCTTGACTTTAGACTCTGGATTCCTTAAAGGAGAGACACACTTCAGAATTGACCTGAAAGGATAAGGGCAAATAAATGAGTATTTAATACAGATTTTATTCAGAAACAACATTGAGCTTCAGGCAGTGGTTCTTCTTTTTCTAGTTATATTGATATATAACATTGTAAATTTAAGGTATACAATATAATGATCTGATATATGTATATAATGCAAAATGATTACCTCAATAAAATTAGTTAACATCCATCATCTCCATAGTTATAATTTCTTTCCTTTTGGTGAGAACTTTTCAGATTTTATCTTTTAGCAACCTTCAAATATGCAATACAGCATTGTTAACTATGATCATTATGTGTGCTTTACATCTCTTATTTATTTATCTATCATATTTTTCTTATATTTATTTACCTTATAATTGGAAGTTTGTACCTTTCAATCATCTTCACCTAATTCCCTCACACCCCAAACAGGCAATGATTTTTCTTATCAAGTGCAGAAAAAGAGAGTAAGAATGTGAGAAAAATGTTTCTTTGATGTAGTAGTTCTGAGACATAAAAAAATCATATTTTGTGAGAACTGCAACTGCATGTGACTTCAGAGACAATCTAAGCGAAGCTCCCCTTTCCCCCATTTTTTTGTTGAAGATACTAATAGTTGAGGAAAGATGGTTTACTGAGGTCATACAATTAAGAGCAGCCGAAGAAAACAAACCAGATATTATTGAGTTGGGAGTCCATTGGTCTTCCTACTTCATTACAATTGTACACTGAAGCTAGATAATTCAATTATGAGGTGGTACTCGGTGGGAAACACTGCAGAATTTGGTTTCCTTTTTTTGAAGGCTTTTGGAGAAACCGTACCTTTCCGCTTCTCCTTCTCTTTCATGCTGTATTCTAGCGCCCATCAAAGCAAGACGGTTAGAGAATAATGTCTTTTGCATTGGCAGAGTTCCTATTTTAATGCTTAATTTGTACAAATACAAAAGAACTAGACACTGAGACATATCTAAAGTGATCAACAAAAGTATGTTAAGAGGAAATTCATATTGAGCAAAATTATTGAGACAGAAAAAGGCTATAAAAACCCAGGAGAGGGAAATAGAACATTATATGAATAAATAGAAGCCACTTCATGTATAGACTACTCTTCTGAAGTTGTGAAGACTTTTATCCCCACTTTTCCTTTTTTTCCTCATTAGTATGATTTCTAGATTAAAAGTTAAATGGGTTTTTTGCATATTCTTATAATTACCATCCCTATTCTGTTTTTATGCTTGGACAGTTTTGTAACCAGCTGACCAAGAAAGTGGTATTATCTGATGATTATACTAAAAGTGAAAGCTCATATACAAAGATATGACAAAAGAAATATAGATGGCCTTTTACTGAAAGAAGCATTTAAATATATATGTGAAATGTTCAGAGGCTTAAGGAGAGTGAGGGACTAAGAAAACCTGAGCTGAAAACATGAAAAACCAGAGAGGTTATCATTTGGCATTCCATTCAACAGCTACTTATTGAGTACCCATCATGTGGGAAGTACTATTTTAGGTCACTAGGATACATCTGTCAACAAAGAGGCAAACAATTTCTTTCCATGGGGAGCTTCAATCTACTGGGGAGAATCAGATAATAAAATACACAGTGAACATAATAAATAAGAATCATGTATCACTTAGGAAGGTAATATGTGTTAGGAAGATAATATGAGGGGGGGGGAGAGCAGAAGAAAAGAGGAATGATGGAGGTGGGGGTAGGTGTGGGAAGAGTAGCAGGGAAAGCTCTTTGTGCCGTTTGTTCATAATACCTGAGCAAAGATTTGAGGGAGTTTAGGGGGTTAGCCATCTGGTAAAGAGCACTCCAGGCAGAAGAAATAGCCAGTGTAAAAATCCTGATGGCCAGAGTACATCCAATGTATTTGTGAATAGAGTTCTGGTGGATAGTTGTAAGAGATGGGATCATATTGATGCTGGACAGCCTCATTTTGCAGAGACTTGTGGTCCATTTAAAAAACCCTTACTTTTATCCTGAGAAAAATAATTGAGATTTGATATGATAAACATATTAATCTGGCTGCCGTGTTGAGAATGGAGTACAGAGTGGGTAAAAGAGATAACAGGGGCACCTCTTAGGAAGCTATAGCTCTAATTGAGATAAGAGGTGTTGGCACAGGCCAGGTTGATGACAAAGGAGGTGTTGAGATGTAATAAGTTTGAATGTGTAGACAACAAGGTTTCCTAATGGGCTGGAGATGGATGTAAGAGAGAGAAGGGGAAATGCTGAAGATGGAAAATTGAGGCAATAAAGAAAACAGAAGGTAGTGATAGAAAGGGACAATGTGTGTGTGAGTGTATCTGTGTTGGATGTGTGAGGAGCTGGAGGGTTGAGGTTAAGGACGAAGAGTTGGACTTACTGAAGTTGGGAGTGGTGTGTCTGAAAGACAGTACCAGTATACTTGGTGTGCTTGGAGCTCCCAGAGCTGATCCTCTTCCACAAATATCTATGATATCCCCTCCTTTCATGCATCCTCTAAAGGGGGCCGATCTTGTGATGAGTGAGGTGCTGAGGGACATCCTGAAGCACCAGCCACAACAACCAATGCCTAGAATCAGTTTAGCAGCTATTCTTTGATATGCTGCCTTCATCGCTTGCCCAAGCATGAATTGTTAAGAAAAGTTTTCCCTTGGGAGCATCTTTCTCCTGCACTTCATGTACAAACATACATAGATGGATGAAAAAGTGTGCACACTGTAATGTGCATTTCGTTTTTGCAAGAAAAATCTAGAAGTAACAAGTCCTGTACCATTTAAAAATGTGCAGTTTTATACTCTGATGCTTTTAAGTGGTGACCTACAACTAAAATACAAAGAAAAGTGTAGGTTTGGATTTTCACCTAGAATTCATATTTACATGATTGTAGTATGGCAGTATAAATTCTATCAGGGACCAGAATCTGCTGTCTCAGAGGTCAAAAAGACCTCATAATTCTAAAAGGCACTTTAAAATACTTAGCTTAATTGATGAAGATAGAAATGATATAAATCAGATCATGTCAGTATCCTACTCAAAACTTTCCAATTTCCTTTTCTGTTCAGAATGAAATCCAAAATCCTTACGATGGACTGTGAGACCCTTTATGAACCAGCTTTATTCCACTTTTCTGACCCCATTTCCAAACCATCTTTCCTTTATTCATTTTATATCAGCCATAACTGCCTCCTTGTGGTCCTTGTGAATACACCAAAGACCCTCCCACTTCCGGTCTTGTGCATTTACTATTCTCACAGGCCAGTGTTTTCCCCCCATAATTCACTTGACCTACCTCCTGACTTCATACAGAGCAGCTTTATTCCACTGTCACCACCTCATAGCCGCCTTCTCTGTGTATCTGTACTTAACTTGCATCACCTCCCATGACTTTATTTTTCACCTTAGCCCTGACTTACATGGTTCCTTGTTTATCTATACACTGTCTTTCTCCTCTATTAGAATGTAAACTTAATAAAGGCAAGAGATAGGGACTTTGTTATAAACTCTGCCTAAAATAGTGCCCGGAATATCCTAGGAGGTTGGTAAAGATTTGTTGAGTGAAGAAAATGAACTGAGTGACCCGTGTGATGAACTTATAATGCAGTCAACATTCCAGTTCTTGAAATACTTACCACCACCATCTCAAAGCCACTGGTTTCCTGAACATCAAGCTCTCCTGGTCCTGCTTCAGACATGTGGGGCTGGGAACTACATGCCTTTGTAAACTTCTCTGCTACTGCCACCCTATATGTACCTTATGCTGCAGTCATATCAAAAGTATTTGTCCCAAATCTCTGTGCCCTTTCAAATGCCCACAACCTTGCCCTTGCTACTTTTTTCATCCTTCCATCCTCTTACACTAATGTCCAAATTCACTTCTCATGTTCTTTCTTTTGTTGGATTTTCTTCATACTATCTTCATCCCTGTTGACTGCCCTCTGTCTCTTGGTACACTGTGACTGATTTTGTGCCATGCCATACTACAAAAACATGTTTCCTTCTAAATTATGAACTCCTGGAGGGCAGAATTACGACCTGTTCATATCTTTGGATCGTGGTACAACTCCAGTGCCTCTCATACAACAGGGGCTCAATAAATGACATATGAATGTTTACAGAAATTTTGATAACTGTAGATTTAAAAACTTTGAAATGCTGTAAATTTTGAGTTTAAGTTTTGAAATGTTTTAACAACTTAAAACAAGCCTTTTGTTTTTCTCAAAGCTGAAGCAGTGCTCTCCTGCACTGAGCATGCCATATGAGTGGGTAGTATTGTGTATGTTTACTTAGCACACACCTGGGTGTGTCATTGGAAATCACTAGTGTGACTCAGCTTAAGTAAAGCATATGATTCAGTGTCAATGTAATCAATTCTTTGGCCATCAACTAGAGATGAAATAAATTTGAAGATTTGGTTCTAACTGAGGAGATTGTGAATTAGAATCACATTTCACAGAAATATAACCAAAATGGGATTATTTTCTCTATAACAGACTCTCCAGTGGTCAGTTGGAGATGAAAAAGCAGATATGCCATCATTATTGCTTTAGTAGTTTGTTTTCTAGCAAAAAAATACACCCACAAATCATCAGGTCAGTGGACTCTCTTTATCATTCTCCAGTGATACATACACTACTTTGGTCCTATGCCTCGCTGCTCTTTGGTTTATTTCCTTGATTTACAGTTATAGGGGTACATTTCTAAGTAAGTAATTCAGAACGAGTATTTTGGAATTAAATTTCTGTGTCCTTACATGTCTTAGAAGTATTTTTATTTAAGTAACATACTTGAATACCAGTATATAATAGCTGGAAGCAGAATTAAAGTGTAAAAATAATTTCCCTCAGAATGTGAGGACATTCACTGTTGCTGATTGTGACTCTGATGTCAATCTCCTTGATCTCTTTTGAGGATGACATTTTTCTTTCTTAAGGATCCCTGGGGATTTGAAATTTCATAAGACTATGTCTAGGAGTGTATATATATATTTTATGCATAAAGTTTTGTAGCAGTTGGACTTACCAAATATGTAGCCTTAAGTCGTTTTTCAGTTCCTAAGAATTATCTTCTGTTATTAGTTGAAAACTTCCTCCCTCTTTTTTCTTCAGCATTCTTAGGGACTTTGTTATTCAAAGATAGGATTTCTGTGTTAACCTTTTATGTCTCATATTTTCCCCACTTATATTTTGTCTATTTATTTCCTTTTAGGAGAAATTAATTTTATTTTTTCTGAGCTTCTATTAGTCTATTCAATTGTAGTTTTTATCTGTAAGTGCTTCCCTTGCTCTTTGATTCTTCTTTCTTATATCAGCATGTCTGTGTTTTAAAGATAAAATATTTTTGAATCTCTTTGAGGTTATTATTTATGTTGCCTGAACTATCTCTGTTTTGTTCAGTTATTTATGCTCATTTCAGTCCTTTTTTTTTTTTTTTATACTACTGGTTCTTCTTACATGCCAGGAAATTTCAGCTTTGCCATTGATGTTTATGAAAGTAGTAACTGGTGTCACAAGTTTCCCTGTGGTTGTATAAATGGGTCAAATGGGAGCTCTCTCTCAGCGGGTGTGGAATGGGGTATGTAGACCGCCAAACCCCACTTTGGGGTTAGCATTCCAGAAGATGGCTCATGGTCTCTGAATCTCCCAAAATGACAAAATAAAGAAGACTGCATTTGGGGGCAATAGTATCCACAGTAGAAGCTTTGGCTTTCTCCAGATACCTCCTTTTCTTATGAAAATCATCTGGATGTTCTACGTGGAATTAAACACTGGTTGCTGGCAAAGCGAGGAAAGGTAATTAAGGTATTGGGATATAGTTCTGGTCTTCTTAGCCAACTAACATTTATTTAATCTCTTGTTTTCAATCCTGCCTCTTTTCCTTCACCATACATTTTCTTTACTGGGGTTTCATTGGGTGGAAGTGTCTCCCATCTATTCTGTACTACCATGAGACTGTGTGCAGGGGTAGTTTTTGTTTATTTGTTTCATTTTTTTAGTATATAGCCAGTCAATTTCCCTCTTCTAGAAATTTGTTTTAAAAAAAATCTCTGTTGGTTGAAGTGCCTGGGTGGCTCAGTCAGTTAAGCATCTGGCTCTTGATTTTGGGCTCAGATCATAATCTCAGGGTCTTGAGACTCAACCCAAGTTCAGACCTGAATCTAGCCCAGCTTCAGGCTCTGCGCTCAGTGGGGAGTATGCTTGAGATTCTCTCTCTCTCTCCCTCTGCTCCTCCACCCCTCACACTTTCATTCTCTCTCTGTCTCAAATAAATATTCTTTTTTTAAAAAAATCTGTTTGTAAACATCTCTTCCATCTTCTTTTTTTAAAAATTTTTTTTAAATTTTTATTTATTTATGATAGTTACAGAGAGAGAGAGAGGGAGGCAGAGACAAAGGCAGAGGGAGAAGCAGGTTCCATGCACCGGGAGCCCGATGTGGGATTTGATCCCGGGTCTCCGGGATCACGCCCTGGGCCAAAGGCAGGCGCCAAACCGCTGCACCACCCAGGGATCCCCTCTTCCATCTTCTTTTGTATCATAAATATTTTTTTTGTATTCTGATACTTGGTAACATTTTAAGATACTATTGGATTTCCAGGAAAGTTGTAAGAACAGCACACAGCTCCTATATGTCCTACACTCAGTTTCTCCTGATGTTGAAATTTTACATAACAATTGTATAATTATCAAAATTAAGAAATTAGGTTCTGTACAATACTGTTAGCTAGGCTACAGATTTTATATGAGACTGCAGTTTTCCCACTAATGTCCTTTTCCCATTGCAGAATCCAATCTAGAGTCTTTCATATCATTTAGATGTCAGGTTTCCTTGGTCTCCTCCAATCTGTAGCAACTCCTTAGTCTTTCCTTATTTTTTCCTGGCCATGACTTTTAAATATGCTCGTCAGTATTTTACCAAATGTCCTTCAATTTAGGTTTGCCTGATATTTTCTCATTATTAGATTTAAGGTTATATATATTTTTTCAAGAACACTTTAGAACTGATCAACCTTGGACACCTGGGTGGATAAGTGGCTGAGTGTCTGCCTTTGGCTCAGGTCATGATCCCAGGGTCCTACAGGGGTCCCCTACAGGAAGCCTGCTTCTCCCTGTGCCTATGTCTTTGTCTCTCTCTCTCTCTCTCATGAATAAATAAATAAAATCTTAAAAAAAGAAAAGAAATGATCAGCCTTTCTCAGTATATCATTTATCAGGGACTGTTGGTTGATATGTCTTATCATATGAGATGTTAACCTTGATCACTTTATTATGGTGGTATCTGCAGGTTTCTTTGTTTTAAAGCTTCTGGTTTTTCTCCCTTTAGAATATCTTGGGGGAAAATACTTTGGAAAATATTGTGCAAACAACATCTTTCTTCTCAAACTATTGTCCACTGATTTCAGCATCCCTCCATGGCCCTAGTCTCTGTCAATTATTTCTGTCTTATCCAAATGGTGATTTTCTATTTCCCTCAATTTTTCATTACTTATTAGTTGAAAATTTTCTGTAAGGCAAAGCTATTTCTTCTCTATTCCATTATTTTTTAATCTCTGTGTGGATACACAAAAACTTCTTGACTCTATGGATTATAATCTAATACTGTAATTAGTTATTCTGTTCCTCAAGTTGTCCCAGACTTGGCCATTGGGAGCTCTTTCACATTAGTTCATATGTCCTATTGACATGTCCTTATCTTTGTTTGAGCATTTCATTGTTTTCTGTCGCCACAAGATGTCCAGAAATGGTTTGTATTTTCCCTGACACATTCTTGGAATCGGCCACTTCACCAAGGGTCCCTGGAATCTTTATATTGGAGATTGATACTAGAAAAAATGATCTGGGTAGTAATCGTGCTCTGTCATTGGTTTTAGGAAATGCATACTAAACTATGCACACCCACATACACACACACACCTAAAGTTATTTCTATGACTATTTGCCTGATACACATTTAAAACCATTAGTTCAGGGGATCCCTAGGTGACTCAGTAGTTTAGTACCTGCCTTCGGCCCAGGGCATGATCCTGGAGTCCCAGGATCAAGTCCCACATCGGGCTCCCTGCATGGAGCCTGCTTCTCCCTCTGTCTGTGTCTTTGCCTCTCTCTCTCTCTCTCTCTCTGTGTCTCTCATGAGTAAATAAATAAAAACATAAAAAAATTAGTTCATATACATATTCTTATACTTTCCTGTCAGTGGGATATTGGGAAAGATGAGAGACAAACACGTAGTCTTTGTTTGCTGCTTTTAACTGGGAAACCTAATTGTTCAGATAAAATTTTAAATGAAATTCCTTTGAGGATTTATTCTATTTAAGAAGAATTACAGTTTTTCCTACTTAATATGTTTCTTATCTTTCAGACCTGATAGACCTTTTGAATTAAAAATCAGTCTACATTGGCATAAACAGAAGAGTACAAACACTTCCATGTACACTGCTAAAATAATTGCCACAATAAAGAGATCTGTGGTGTCTTAGTTTTGTCAGTTTATCAGGGAACTGAGCATGAAAGACTTTGAAGTCAATAATAGGAAAATAAAAATTCAGTTCAAAATTGAGTATGTTTTTAAGGCAAAAAAGTGTGCAACATAGTAGACTCTCATTATACTTGTTGAAATAAATGAATGAACCTTACTAGTATCACTGTTAAGCACCTGTTACCATGTAGTTCTTCAATACACAGCATACATTGTAACACACCTTCACAACTCTTACAATCATGCATCAGTCATTCATTCAACAAACATCTACCACTCAAACACAATTCTGAGCATGTATTTTTCCCCATTTTCTGTCTTTCTTATTTTGGGGAGTAAATTCAAGGTATAAGATCAGTCCTGAAAGAGCATTTTGAAAGCCTGTTTGAAATTTAAAAAGCCATTTTTGTGAATTCAGGAATGATACATATAACAAATGTGGTATTTGCTTCAGATAAAAACTTGTTGTTTCTGTATATTTTGAGATACATGGATAATTAGATATAATTCTCTTGTAAGTGGGTAAGATGTCTTTATTAACAAAATAATTGCATTTAAATGAAAACCTATTCATTCTATATAGATTTCTACTATTTTGTTCTAAAATAAGTGTAATTTTTTAAAATTTTGGCAAAAACAGGCATTTAAAAAATGTTTTGATTGGGTGAATGGTTTGTGTCTCATTCTTTTATAGTTTCTGCCTTTATTTTAAATGGAGTATATCATCCAATACCCTTCCATGAAAATGTTTGTGAGAGATGCTATTTTACTTTAAAAAAATGTATATATATATATATATAAAAGATTTTATATATTTATTTGAGAGAGATAGAGAATGCATAATTGAGGAGGAGGGGGAGAGAGAGAGGGAGAAACAGACTCCTCACTGAGCAGGGAGCCTGATGCAGGGCTTCATCTCCAGACCCTGAGATCATGACCTGAGCCTAAGGCATATACTTAACTGACTGAACCACCCAGGTGCCCCAAGATTTTATTTTTTTTAAGTAATCTCTATACTCAATGTGGGTCTCAAACTCACAACTCTGAGATCAGAAGTCGCATACTACACTGACTGAGCCAGCCGGACACCCCCTGCCATCTTTTTTTCTTTTTTAAGATTTTGAAATACTATTTGTTTAAGAGTTTGAATGTCTAAAACTTTATTATTCTACTCTCAATTCTGATTGGCAGTTTGTATGGATCGGAGATTCTAAATTTGAAAAAGTTTCCCAGGTAGTGACATAATCAACATGGTGACGCAAGTTGTTCCTGACTTTGCTCCCCCTCATAAGAACAACTAACAAGTATTCAAGGAAAAGACACACTAAGATATTCTAAAACATGGGGGTAAGGCTGAAGTAAACCCTCTGCACCACAGAGACCAGAACCAATTGCATTAGAAGGGTAAGAGATGTCCCAACACATTGACCACATTGCTCTTAACCCAGACTGGCACATCACCACACAGAAATCTCCCTCAAGCCTCTGTTTGGGAAAACAGAGGGAAAAGAGAACCCAGAACCCAGAGGGGACAACAAGGCTATATCAGCACTTGTGATTGCTTTGCAGGAGCCCCTACTCTGATTTCACAGCACAAAGTTTCAGAGAAATCCGTGGGGCTCAACCACTGACAACCTGACTGTGGTGAAGGGACAGTCTTGCAACAACCAACACCCGGATTTGGCAGCCCATGTTCAAACCTGTAGTACCTAAGTAGTAATCCCAACCAGTGGTTTTGCTCATCTGAAGAACCAAGTCAGGAGTGCACTCTGACCAGAGAACATGGTAGAGTGCAGATCTACCTGATTTAGGTCCTCAAATGAGTTTTGCTAGAGTCCGGTTTGCCCAGGCCCAGGAAATGAGTTGAATTGCAGTTTCATCTACTGTGGAAAGTGTCTTCTGGTCCCGTTTCACCAGAAAGGCTGGAGACAATTCCTGGGAGCTGTGGCCCAAAGGCATTCAAACCTGAGATGAGGGCAGGCAAAGCTTATTGCCCCCAAAGCAAAGCCAGTAACAGAAATGGAGCTTTCCCCTACCATGCATAGACAGGAAGATTAATTAATTCATAGCCAAGGCTGAAGGTAGCTCCCAGACCTTCCCAAAAGACAGAGCCTATTTGGGAAATTGAAAGTAGTCTGGAGCTACCCTGGCCCTTCCCACTGCCACCCAGGCAAAGATGCTGAGACAGCTCCACTTATTTTATATAGTGTCTTTCTATCCTATCTGACTGGAAGGGCTGAAGACAACTCCTAGAGGCTGTGTAACACAGTGGCACTTAAGCCATGAGATGGGTGGACAGAGATGATAGTCCACATAGCTAATCTAATGGTCATGTGTGATCAGGGATTTGGGGGTTCCTATCTGGCTTATATTAAGAAAACAAAGAGCTTTATATTTGGCTTTCAAGCTGCTCCTTCTAGGCCCTGGTGGGGAACATAATTTTAGCTCCACTCATTACTAAATGCATTCTTCAGCCTGTTTGACTAGGGAGCCTAACCAGAGTACGTGGGAATTTAAATAGCCCATTCAGCAGCTCTGTGTATAGTAGCACTTGAATATGTGGTACTTGAACATATCCTATGGCTTCCTCATCTGCCCAGCAAAAGTGGTAGACTCAGTTGACCAGAGAAAACTCTGGCTTGATTCTGTAACTGAACACAGGCCCATCTGCCTGATGTGCAGCAGAGTCAATCACTGATACATCAGATATACAGCAAAGAAATTATTTGTTTTAGAGACAGCCAAATGAGGAGATGGGGGTGGTGGGGCAAGCTCCAAATCCATCTCTCCGAAGGGGGAGAGAGCACATATATGGATTGCACATATATGGATTTTTAAAAAAGATTTTATTTATTTGAGAGAGAACACATGAATTGGGGGGAGCACAGAGGGAGAAGCAGATTCCTTGATGAGTGGAGAGCCTGACATGGGGCTCAATGCCAGGACCCAGGATCATGAGCTGACCTGAAGGCAGACACTTAACTGACTGAGCCACCCAGGTGCCCCAATACATATATTGACTTAAAAAGGCAAGGAAACATAATTATTCATAAGAAAAGATGGAGCATTCACACTGAGCAAACAAATATGTAACATGCATCCCATGTTCACTTTGGAGTGACTCAACATCAGAATGAGATAAAAGTCAGCTTTTTGACATCAGGAGATTATCTTAGGACAAGGAGAAGGAGCTATGGGTATGCTCTGAGAGCTAATATAAACTGGAAGGGGTTTGGGGCTCATTATCTTGGGTAAGGAATGCAGGGCCTTGCTTGTTCATAGGCTGGAAACTTATCCATTGACCTTGAGTTCAGGCTTTTATTGAGACAGCTAGTGGATTTTTAGTAGGATCTAAAAAGCACAATAGCGGGATCCCTGGGTGGTGCAGCAGTTTAGTGCCTGCCTTTGGCCCAGGGCGCAATCCTGGAGATCTGGGATCGAATCCCACGTGGGGCTTCCGGTGCATGGAGCCTGCTTCTCCCTCTGCCTGTGTCTCTGCCTCTCTCTCTCTCTCTCTCTCTCACTGTGTGCCTATCATAAATAAATTTAAAAAAATTAATTTTATCCAATAGCTAACTAGGGGGAAATAGTTCTCTGAAAGCCAAGCCCTACATTTTCTGCCAGTTTCAACCTCGTTAATCCTATGGGACACAATTGCAATTCAGATCCCCAAACAAGCTATACAGGTCCTTTTTCTCATCATGCATCCTTGCCAGGGCAAGGAAACTAATTCAGAGCTTCTTCTCTAACTGAATATAGAACTCAGTCCTAACCATTCTAGTAAGAGAACCTAGGCAACTGTGGAGATTATCTTATAGCCTTACTTGGGTATGGAATCAAGCAGTAGTCTTACTAGCTATCCCCAGCCAGTAGCAACCCCCACATCCCCATCCTTAGATCTCAAACAGACCATAATAACAGACCCCACCTGCCCAAGGATATTACCAGTGGACACATCCACAGACCCAAACTGAGCTTACTGGTGAAGAACTTTCTCTGCCAAAACAAACCTATAAAGTCTCAGAGAGGAGGATGATTAATCACATGTGCAGATACCAGCATAAGGGATCAAGGCTCACAAAGAATCAAGTAAATATGATACTACCAAAGGAAACTTACAATGTTCCAATAATTGTCTCTATAAAGAAATGAAGATCTAAGAAGTGCCAGACAGAGAATTCAGAATAATCCTTTTACAGAAGATTGGTGAACTACAAGAAAACACAGACAACTTCAAGAAATTAGGGAAACTGCATGAACAATATGAGAAGGTCAACAAGGAAATAACCATCAAAAACCAAAAAATCCTAGAATTGAAAAATATAGCAACTTAATTGAAAAATTTAATAGAGAGTTTCAAAAGTAAACTCCACATTGCAAAAGGAAGAATAAGTGACCTGAAGGATAGGATTTTGGAAATTATCCAGAGGTGCAAAAAAATAAAAATAAAAATATAAATAAAAATGAAGAAAGCCAATAAGAATCATGGGGCACAATGAAAAGAAAAAAATGTTCAAATTATGGGAATTCTGGAAGGAGAGGAGATAGTGAAGGGGACAGAGAATATATTTAAAACAATAATGGCTGAAAATGTTCCAAACCCGGAGAAAGAAGCAAGGTATTTATAATTGTTTTATCCTCTTGATGTACTGACAGCTTTATCATTATATTTTGACCTCTTTGTCCCTTTTACCATTTTCAGTTTAACGTCTATTTTGTCTGATATAACTACTCCTGCTTTTTTATGGTTAACATTTACTTAAAATATTTTTTCCCATTATTCAACTCTCAATCTATGTATGTCTTTAAGGCTAAAGTGAGTCTCTTTTAGGCAGATTGAATCCTTTTCTTCTTTTTTTCATTCAGCTATTCTATGTATTTTAATTAGACAGTTTAATCCATTATGTTTAAAGTAATTATTTTTTAAAATAAAAAATAATTGAAGTACAGTTGACATAGAAAATTAAAATAGTTTCAAGTGTACAATATACTTATTCAACAATTATATACACTAGGAAATGTTCAACACAGTAAGTATATATTATGACATTATTGACTATATACCCTATGCTTTAGTTTTCATCACCATGACTTTTTTATTTTAAAACTAGAAGGCTGTACCTCTTAAATCTCCTTCATACATTTCACCTATGTTTAAAGTAATTATTGATAAGGACATACTATTGTCATTTTGTTAGTTTTCTAGTTGTTCTGTAGCCGTTGTTCCTTGTTTCTTATCCTACTATCTTTTTCTGTGTTTTAATGTCTTTTGGCATCACTATGCTTTGACTTCTTTATTGTGTTCTTTTGTGAAATTACTATGGGATTTTCCCTTGTGCTTACTATGAGATTTACATAAAATAAATATCTTAAACCTCTAATATCCTACTTTAATAACAATTTAACTTCGATAGAATTTGTAAAATTAACACTTTTATTTCTCTTCGCACTAAATTTTAGGTTATTGCTGTTATAATTTACATGTTTTGATATATTGTGTGTCCATCATTAGGTTACCTAAATATATAAAGTAAAAACTGACAGAGCAAAAGGAGAAATAAATGGTAATTCAATAATAGTGGAAGACTTTAATATCCCCCTCTTAACAATAGATAGATCATACAGACAGAGAATCAATAAGGAAAGAGAAGACTTGAACAAGGTATAGACCAAATGGATGTAACAGATGCATACAGAACATTTTATCCAACAACAGCAGAATACACATTCTTCTCAAGTGCACATGGAACATTTTCCAGGACTGACCATACATTAGACAACATATAAGTCAGAAAATTCAAGATTAAAATCATACCTAGTATCTTTGACTACAGTGGCATGAAACTATAAATTAATAACAAGAAGAAACTTGGAGAATTCATGAGCACATGGAAATTAAATAATACTTTCCTGAAAAAATAAGTGGATTGAAGAAGAAATTAATGGGGGAAATAAAAAGTTTTCTTCATACAAATGAAATTGGAAGTACTACCTGCCAGGCTTTGCAGGATGCTGCACAAGCAATTATAAGGTAAATTTATAGCAATAAACATCTATATTTAGAAGCAAGAAAGATACAAAATAAACAACCTAACCTTAAGAAACAAACAAACAAAAAAGAACAAACTAAGCCAAAAATTAGCAGAATGAAAGAAATAATAAAGGTTGGAGAAGAAATAAATGAAACAGAGGACAAAAAAAAATAGAAATGATTAACCAAAGTAAGACTGCTTCTTTGAAAAGATAAACAAAATTGACAAACATATAGCTAGACCAAGGAAAAAAGAGAAAAGACCCAAATCAACAAAATTATAAGTGCAAAAGGAGACATTAAAACTGACATCACAGGGTTACCTGGGTGGCTCAGTTAGTTAAGCATCCTACTCTTTGTTGCCACTCAGGTCATGATCTCATGGTTGTGAGATTGAGCCCTATGTCAGGCTCAGTGCTCAGTGAGAAGCCTACTTCTCTCCTTCTCCCTCTCCCTCTACCCCTATCCTGCTTATGCATGCTGTCTCTTCTCTCTTCTTCTCTCTCAACCTCCCTCTCTCTCATTCTGAAATCAATAAATAAATATTAAAAAAAACCTGACATTACAGAAATTCAAAGGATGATCAGAGGCTGCTGTGAAGAGCTATATGCCAATAAACTGAACAGCCAAAACATAAGGAAAAAAATTTTGGAAGCATGCAACTTAACCAAGACTGTTCAGGAAGAAAGAGAAAATCTGAATAGATTGGTTACTAGTAAAGAGATGAAATCAGTAATCAGAATTTCTCAATGAAGAGAACCCCATTACCAGATAGCTTCACTGGTGAATTTTAAAAAACAAAGAAGAATTAACACAAATCTTTCTTGAACTCTTCCAAAAAAATATTTTTACAAGGCTAAGCATTATCCAGAAAAAAAACAGAAAAGAACACTTGAAAAAATACTACAGGTCAATATCTCTGATTAATATTGATACAAAAATGTTCAATAAAATACTAGCAAACAGAATTTACAACACATGAAAAAGGATCATTCACTACGATCAAGTGGGATTTATACCTAGAATACAGGGATGGTTCAACATACATAAATCGATCAGTGTGATACATCACATTAATAGAATGAAATAAAGGAACCATATGATCATCTAAATAACTACAGAAAAAGCATTTATCAAAATTCATCATTCATTCATGATAAAACTGAATAAATCAGGCAAAGAAGGAATATATCTCAATATAATGAAGTCCACATATGACAAGCCCACAACTTCATTATATGCACTGTTGAGATGTTGAAAGCTTTTCTAAGCTAAGTCCTAAGATCAGGAACAAGACAAGAGTGCCTACTTCCATCACTCTTATTCAAGATAGTACAAGAAGTTCTAACTGGAGACATCAGGCAAAAAAGAAATAAAGTATCAAAATTGAAAAGGAAGAAGGAAAATTCTATTTGCATATGACATGCTTTTATATATAGAAAACCTGAAAGACTTAACCAAAAACCATTAGATCTAATCAGTTAATTCAGTAAAGTTGCAGGATACAAAATTAACATACAAAAATCAGTAGCATGTTCTATACACTGACAATGAATTTTATAAAAAATAAATAAATAAATCCCATTTATAGTAGTATAAAAAATAATAAGATATCATGTATAGATTCAATGAAATCCCTATCAAGTTTCCAATGGCATTTTTTATAGATAGAAAAAAACACTTCTAAAGTACATATAGAGCCACAAAAGACCCCAAATAGTCAAAGAAATCCTGAGAAAGAACAAAGTAGGAAACATCACACTTTCTGATTTCAAGCTATACTATAAAGCTATCTTCAATATAGTATGGTACTGGAACAAAAAAACAGAAAAATAGGGCAATGAACAGAATGCAGAACCCAGAAATAAACCCAAGCATATACAGTCAACTAATATTTGAGAAGAGAGCCAAGAATACTGAGTGAAGGGACCCCTGAGTGGCTCAGCAGTTGAGCATCTACCTTTGATCCCAGAGTCCCCAGACCGAGTCTCATGTCAGGCTTCCTGCATGGTGCCTCTACCTATGTCCCTCTCTGTGTGCCTCTCATGAGTGACAATAAATAAATGGTGCTGTGATAATTAGATATTCACATATAAAAGAATGAAATTGAACCCATGTCTTATGCTGGTCACAAAAATTAACTTGAACTGGATTAAAGACTCAAATGTAAATTCTAAAACCCTGAAACCGTCTGAGAAAAACATAGGAATAAAGCTTCTTAACATGAGCCCTCATAAGGTTTACTTAGAGATGATACCTAAAGTGCAATCAACAAAATAAAAAGTAAATAAGTATGACTACATCATGAATAAAAAGATTTTGCACAGCAAAAGAAACCATCAACAAAATGAAAAAACAACCTATGGAATGGGAAAAATATATTTTCAAATCATATAACTGATAAGAGGTTAATATCCAAAATATATAAAGAACTCATACAACTCAATGGAAAAAACACAACTCGATTTTTAAAAATGATCCCAAAGGACCTGAATAGACATTTTCTAGAGAAGAGATACATGAGACCAACAGGTACATGAAATGATGCTCAATATCACTAATCATTGGGGAAATGCAGATTAATACCACATTGAGATATCACCTGAGGTCTGTTAGCTGGCCATCATAAAAAGGATAAGAGATGACAAATGTTGGCATTGGTGTGGAGAAAATGGAAACCTTGAGTACTTTTGGTGGAATTGTATATTGGTGCAGCCACAATGGAAAACAATATGGTGAATCCTCAAAAAATTAGAGAACTATCCTATGATCTACGATTTCTACTTCTGAGAATATATCCTAAGGAAATGAAAACAGTAACTGGAAAAGAATCTGCACCCTCGTATTCATAGAAGCATTATTTATTGTAGCCAAGACATAGAAACTACCCAGCATCCATTGTGGATGAATGGATAAAGAAACTGTGGTATGTAAACACAATGGAATATTATTTGGCCATAAAAAGAGGAAATCCTACCATCTACAACAACATGGATGGACCTTGAAGATGACATAAGTCAAATAGCGAAAGACAAATACTGTATGATCTCACTTATATGTGGAATATTAAAAAACAACTAAAAAAAAGAAAACCTCAGAAAAAGAGATCAAACTTGGGGTTATCTAAGGCAGATTGTGAGGGTGAGAGTAATTGGAGGAAGGTGGTCAAAGATAGAAGCTAATAGAAGATAAATAAGTGTTAGGAATAGATTGTATAACAGGATGACTGTAGTTAATACTGCTGTATGATATGTTAGAAATTATTATGAAAGTTAATCCTAAGAATTTTTATCATGAAGAGAATTATTTTTTCTATTTTATCTAGATGAAAAGGCTGTTGGCTGAACCTATCGTGGTAATCACTTCACAATACTTATCAGTTAAACCATTATGCTAGATACTTTAAAATAATACAATGCTCTATGTCAATTATTTCTCAATGAGATTGTGAAAAAAGGGAAAAAAATTCCCTTAGACTTTTCTTCATATGTTGACTTCCTTTATGGGTTCTTTAATTGTCTCATCTAATATTGTCAACTTTGCATGTCTCTGTTTTGTGTTGATGAGAGAACTTTTCAGCTTCATCTTTTAAACATTCTGTGGTATGTTTTGTTTACTGTTTTTCTTCTTTTAATAGCACCCACTTTTCCTTTTGTAGATGTACTATTTTATGTCTCTGAGGATAATCCTAATTTTGGTAATTGTAATGGCTTCCCTGAATTTTCTCTGGTTTTCTGAGTTCCCTTTCTTTTGTTTGTTTGTATGTTAGTTCTCTTTTATGCTAGAAATTTTCATCAAATAGTCCCTATTTAAGGAAAGCACACTGAAAAGATAAGCGGGAGCTCTGTATGTTGAGTGGGGCTTTTGGAGTGGTGCATTCACTGTGGAAAGACTGAGGAAAAAACCTGACTATTGATCCGTGTGACTCACAAGTGTCAGTCTCTCTAGGTATTTCCTCCTTGGTTGGTTTGTTTCTCCAGGAAAGAGAAAAGTCAACTTGCTTTTTGTAGCTTCCTCCTGCAAACACAGTTATGTTTAAGTTTTCCCCTGTGTAGATTGTCTCTATATTTGTCATGTTTTCAAACTGGCAATCCTTGTCTCCTTTACTGTCTTTGTCCTTCAAAAATATATACATACATGTTTAATACCCATATGTAGAGAGAAGCCCTTATGGAGAAGATGGTGAGCTGTGCTTTGAAGGATGTTTACCCTTCAATCAATTTTACAAGTGTAGATTGATGATGGAGAAAAGAAGAGTAGGGGGAGAAACTATCCAAAGAGAGGGAAGGGAGATGGAAAATTGGTTACTATGATGCATGTGATTAGATGACAACTTTGTTCAATCAGCTACCTCCATAATTTCCTAAGAGTTTTATTTGCTAAGGGGATAGGATTGATCATACTAAATAGATGAAGCACCTTGATGAAGCAGTCTTGATTCTTTGAGACAATTTATTCCAGTATCTAATATCCCAAATATACACACATGGTATTTCACTCATATGAAAAGTAGTGAATTGGTAATATGTAGCACTTCTATGAAAATTATGATGTAAGTGTTGGTATTATTGGGACGGAAAAGGATTGAAGATATCTCTTCTGATAATGTAGATGTATTAGATATTCTTAATTTTATTGAAGAATAAAATAATGAAACTACATAGTAAACAAAATTAGGTTACACATAGTTTCACTGGTGAGCTAATTCAGACGTGAGTGGCTTTTCAATTGTTAGAAAGACTACCATGGAAGGCACTTACATGTATGTTTATGAGTTTGAAGTATTGAACTTTTATAATAGTAGTGGAGTTATGAAAAACATTTCATTCATTTATGAATTTCAAATAAGTATTTTTTATTTTATAACTTCAATAACTTCTTATTTAAATTTTTAAGTGTAGAACTAATATGTCATCAGTTTTAAAATATGAGAAATTTGTAAACATAAAAAAATGAAAAGAACTCAATTTTGTCACTAAGGATAGCAACTTTAATGTTTAGATCAGTTATTTCTCTTAAATGCACAACAGAAACCTTACCACTTTTTAAATTTGCTACTGAGTACGGTTTCCCCATCTTAGTAAAGTCTTTGGAAGTTTGAGTTTTGATAATGGCACATTGGTCTTGAAACTTACATTAATTTTTAAATTTTATTTTATAAAGCCCAGTAGCATCTATTAGTCATTTTCTTTCAAATTCAGCACTGAAGAAAAGTTAAGGTGGCCTGAGAAGGCTGAAGAGGTATGTGCTGAAGTGTCTGAGTGGGGCCAGCAGGGGTTGCTGTCATGGATGAGGCTGCCACATTCCTGGTGTCTCTGACCTTGGACTTGCTTAACATTATAGTCTGGATTCTATTAAAGGAATTTTGTGTTTTTCCTTTGCAAGAGCTACCCCCTACCATGACAAATATTTAAAAATGTTTTTTTTTAAGTTGGAAAAGCAACTTTTTCTCAAAAGAAATTTATAGTTCAAATTTACACCAAATTCTCACTAACTGGAGCAAGCCGGGTTTTCAGTAAAGCTTCAACTTTTCTCTGTAAAACATTAGTCACTCCCTTGGAAGAAGCACTTTTTTATAGGCAGGGGGATAAAACAGCCACAGATGTGCATGTAATATGATGGGCTTTAGAAATGTACCTGCAAAGCTTTTTTTTTTTTTTTTAATTTAGAGGGAAAAAAGATGAAAGAAAAAAGACTGAATTGGGATGCTAAAATAACAGTGATTCACTATTAAGGAAATGATAAGTTTTTGATCCATTCAAGTAGTGTTTTCTTTTCCCCTTTTCTTTATTCTTGGGAAGTTCTTGAGGGTGTGCCAAGTCATTTTCATTGCACAATTTTTAAAGGTATTCACCATTCCCTTGTGTAACTGGTTGCCTTTTTACTGTGCAGGACTGTAGTGACGCCTGTGGCCAAAGAGTTTGATCCAGACATGGTCCTAGTTTCCGCTGGATTTGATGCATTAGAAGGCCATGCTCCTCCTCTGGGGGGGTACAAAGTGACAGCAAAATGTGAGTATATCGTTTAGGAATTTATGAAATGCTAAGACATAACATCTTTTAGGTCTTTAAAATAGATAGCACATGTGTCTAGTAAACTTAGGTAAGATTTTTAAAAATAATTCAGATCATGTTTATTGCTTTGTCAGATTCATTTCTCTGTAGATGTTTGCCCTTAAGAAAAAAAAAAAGTTAAATTGTTTCCTTTGGTAGACTTGATGGGGCATTTCAGAACCTTTATGTTTTTCAGGAGTCCTGTTTTGCTATTTAAAAGCAGAAGTGATAGAACTTCTATTTAAAATACATTAAATGACTTCAGAGGTCATGAGTCTAGAAAAGCTTCTTGGCTTTTTGAAAAGAGAATGGAAGTCACTGTTTTTCTTCCATTGTACATGTGGTAAAAATAGCTGTTTCTTAATAATGCTATGGTCTTCTAGGTTTGAATACAAAAGTGTAGTTCCTCTTTCTCAGAGGCTCTGTACCTGCCTACAGACAATGCTCAGGTTCTCTACTGGTCTTCTGTTGTGTTGCAAAGATTAACTTTTTGGCTGTACTCCTTAGTAACTAGACACCAAATGAACAAATGAATTTTGTGTTATACCGCATTTGAATAATGTGACTAGAAAGAGGCTTTCTTTAAGAATAATTCTAAAGCTGAGTGTGAATATAAGGCATATGTATAGTCCATGCATACAAATTGTGCTGGCACTCTGTATATATATATATATACATATACGTATACATATATGTATATACATATATACATATAATATATATTAATATTAATACATATATTAAAAAGAAGAAGGAAAAAAGCAGAATTGCACAAAGAAGACAAAGATCCACTATTGTATATTTTAGTGGGGGTTGAAAACAAATCAAAACACCCCAAATAGTTTTAAGTGAGAGAGATGAGTTTAGAGCAAGTGTGTTTTATTAATTTGAAAAGAACTAAAGAACCAGCATCATGCCAACCTTTGTTTTTAGTTGGCTTCTCTTGTGAGAGAGTTTTCTGCACTCTAATTGTTCCAGTAACATTGTTAGGTAGAAACTATTTTTAACATCTATTATTTACCCAGGGTTTTTGGTGCCTTGTTGTCTATTGAAAACACATTGAAAGAGGCAACTCCACAAACACAAACAACACATAGTAATTCACAAGTTTGGTAAAATGAAGTAGAGAGGTGTTTGGTTTTATCAGATATCTTTATGATCTCTTTTCATTCTTCACGGAATTCAACTCAAATGGAAGTAAATCTTTCCACTGCAGATAAACCTCATTAGCATCAAGACTGGTGAGGAGTTTAGTCTTAAAAAAAAAAAAAAAAAAAGACCTTGTACTCCAAGTTGAGATAAACCTAAACAATAGAAAACACTGGAACAAAGACAGAAATCTAGAAAAGGTATTTCTTGCCATTAAATATAAGAATCTCCCTTGGGAAGGAGAAATGTCTGCATTTGGGTCTTTCTTCCTGCCAAGGGAGCAAGTTGTAATGAGTCCATTTCTCAGAACTAGCTGGAAGGAACTATTCTTTTTGTTTGCTTGTTTATTCATTTTTTGCCAGTGGAGTTCAAATATCAAATATCATCTTGGAAGGCAGACTAGAAAGTAGTAGTAGCATGGTTTCTTTTAGTCATAGACCTAAAAAACATTATTTCTACTCTTTTTAGCTTCAATACAATGCACCAAGACTTTATTATGTTGTCTTTCTTTATCCATTTTGGGGGCAGCTCTTCATTGCTTCTTATGCCGGAATAAGTTTGTCTATAAGCCCTCCAACCCCTCACTCCTCCTTATCTGTTTTCCCTTCTTGTGTCTTTTCTACTCAACAACATGTTTCCTTACAAGGTGACTTGTTTTTATGTCTGTCCATTTTCCTAAGAAAAATAGACAGACATAAATTTTAACATATTTAATAATTGGCCCTCTTTTGAGTACTCACAGTTTTAATAGGAAAAGATATATGATGAAGAAAGGAAATCTTAGAACTCAAGAGATTATAGTAGAGACTACCCAAAACAATTCATATATTGCACAGATGAGAAAACTAATTTATTTTACCATCTGAAATAATTGGGGTTAAGATAAAAGTGCTTAGTCTGAATTTGTATTTAGATAAAATGGTATGAGGTTTCACTGGATTTTTTTCCACTAACGAGAAAAACGTTTCATAAAATGCTTGAGAATAGAGTATTTGGATGCAGTATACTGCAGAGGCCATTTTGGTGCCCTAGACCCTTAATGCCCCAAGCACAGTCTATGATAGACACTGACTAAGTCTATCATAGACACTGACTAGTCCCATTATACTTAAATGAAAAACCAAAGAGCATCATATCTGGGCAACTGTCTGTATACATCATCTCATGCAGGCCCGAATTTGCCAGCTATATTTTCTAGAGATGCTGCCATAACTGGGTAGAGGTTAGGAACACCTGTATATACACCTGTTAGGACAGCTGTATAGTTACTCCCCAAATAGCTCACCTCTGGTCTCTTTGCTCTTTTTCTAATCACCTGGCAGATGCATTTATGTTGCTTTGGTCTGAAAGTTCTCAACAGGAGACTAATATTGGGCTTTAATTGTCCTATGCCAGAAGTCATCCTCCATTTGAGAGGAGTCCCGAAAAGAGGCTAGAAATGGGCTAAAACGTATAGTAAAAAGTAGGTGGAAATTACAGAAACAAATTCATAACCTAATGTTTTCCCATTCCACCTAAAGTCACCCCTGCTCCAAGTAGAATTTCCAAGGATTTTAGAGTGATTTTGAAGATACTATTGTGTCAGAGATGCCAAAATTTTACTGTCTTAGCACATTGAATAAATCTTTTAAAATAATTTTGTTTAATAGCCCTGAAAGTAAAAGATAAATTAAGTCAAAACAAGCTAGTGTATTCATTTTCATTTTTATTAGATATCAAATTAGTTATATGATTTTTTAAAGAATTGATTGATGCTATGACAAAAATTTCAGTGCATACATAGAGGTGATTTTAATTAAAGTTGATTCTTGGCTAGTACTATTTTTCTTTGCTTTCTTCTCTTTTTATTTCTTTATGTATTGAATATTGTCTATAATAAAAATGTTCATATCTGTGCTGCATTTTTAAATAAATTATCTGGATTCATTATTTAAAATCTATCCTGCTTTTCAATTAAACACCAAGATTAAGGCCCACACTGAAAGGAATAAGTACCTTTGTGTTCTACCCTAAACACTACATCAAACTTTACCATGAAGTTATCATTATATCTTTTTAAAATACTCTCATTCAGATCTAAATATCTTCAGGTTATAGCGTAAGAAGGTTGGCATGACAATTAAGTGTCATGCTCCAACAATAATATTAAACAAAATTGCTTGACCATATTGCAGTACCACTTGCAATGTTGTCAATTGCAGTGTTGTCAACATTTAAAGGAAAAGTTTCTTCAGTTCAAATTAAGTTACAACAAAATATATGTTTTCTTCCTTTTTAACACATTTATATGTTCTCGACTCTCATTGGTTTCATGTAGTGAACTATGTGCAAGTTTCTTTTATTGTGTGAATAATAATTTTCCTTTCTTTGGAATAATTCAAAAGTCATTGTAAGATGATAGCCATGTCTGATAAAAACTTACGTTCCTTTTTCAAACATAGATTGTTTTCGTAGTCCTTGAGATAGGAACTGCTTCCCTCGGCAAATAAATAAATGTTATTTTGGCAAATAAAGAACAACTATTTGTTGGGGAAAAAATCAAATAACATATCTTAGTCTTGAATTACCATCTTCTTTTTGATAAAATGTCTTATCCTTTTTAGTGATGCTCTTATTCCTATATCCCACTGTGAATGTCTGCCTGACAGTGAGAGAACACTGCTATGAGGCAAATACCTGTATAAATGAATTTGTACTTAACTTTGAGTTTTTCCTGAGGAACTACAAAATTTCCTTGATTAGTCAGTCCTCCAAAAATAAGTCTCTTAGAAGTTGAGTGTTAAACCAGTCAACAAATAAGTGCCAACAAATAAACTTGTTAAAAACATGAGGATATGTTGGTCTACTTCATCAACTTATGATGGATGTATGTACCTCATCTCCCTTGGTATACAGAGTATATGGCACAAAATGTCCTCTGTCTGCACATTTTGTATGTTCACAGAGTTGAAGGCAGACTGAGCCAGAATTAATTATATTTTGGTGAAGCTGAATGTTGATTCTAAACACTCAGTGAAGATCTGGGCATTTAGATGAACACAAAATATACAATGCAAATGTAACTTTTTTCTTGTTCTCTCACTGCTGATTCTTAGTATGTCCATGGTTACCTTCTTTCTCTAATTTTCTCCTCTAGAAAGAACTTGACCACATTTACTTTTATTTATTACCTGAGTATATACTTTTTAAAAGTAAGTGTATTTCAGCTAATATGATAGTTCCTTTTGGAAGTTGTATCTTTTATTTATTCATCTGTAATTATGGAATCAGTGCTTTGTCTTCTTCATGATAGAATTTCAGGCCATAACAAACAGGCATGGAGAAAAGGAGTGTCTGGAAGACATTTACCAAATGCCATTTCATGAAGGATCAATCTTAAACTTGAACTGCTTCAGTTCTTTTAGATTAGAGTGGAAACTGGGAGAATATTGTACACAATTGATTACCCAAAGTACCTCCCATCCAGCTGCCATCAGACTAACCTCTATTATACATTTCTGTGCTATGTCCTCAGAAGCTGACCTACTTCCTGGCACATTTTCTTCCTTTCTTTTTAAGATTTTATTTATTTATTCATGAGACAGAGACAGAGACAGAGAGAGAGAGAGAGAGAGAGGCAGAGACACATGCAGAGGGAGAAGCAGGCTCCATGCAGGGAGCCCGACGTGGGACTCGATCCGGGTCCCTGGGATCATGCCTTGGGCGGAAGGCGGTGCTAAATCACTGAGCCACCTGGGCTGCTCCTTGGCACATTTTCTAAAGAAATTTTTTTAAATGAATAAAACTAAATGAACCCATTGTCTTTTAAACTAGCCAGAATCTTTCTTCCAGTATATTTGATGCTACTTAAATTGGATTTCATGATTTTTTTGTAAGGCTTAGATAGACAATGTATTCATATGTCAAATAATATTTTAATTAACACAAACCTGTATTTCTGACAATGGTAACTTGTGCAACATTTTCCTTTAATAGAAATAGTATTGAAAAGAATATAATATTAAGGGTGAAGTCATGGGTTTCCTTGTAGCAATGGGCCTTGGACAAAAGCACTGAGTTCCTGCTGTTAATACCTATTAGAATCTAGATGGTAAAACAACTCCTTTCATTTCTGTTCAGAAAAGCAGGACAGTAGGAGAGTGACTCTTTTAAATAATAAACTTGTAATAAAGCTGAGAAACTTAATAAGAGTACAGAATAGCTCATTTTGATGTCAGAAGACCTGTGTTCAAGTCTCAACTTTGTCTCTCACTAATTTTGCAATAAAATTAGTTTCCTAATAAGAAAAAAAATGTGAGAGAGTAGAGAAATAAAAGTCATACCTGTAACATAAAGAATAAATGATTAGGCATTGTGAGTTAATAGTTTTAAATTTTATTGTTGCTATCATTTCAACAATTCTAAACATTCAGTGAAGATCTGGGCATTTTGATGATGTCTTTGAACACAAAAATATACAACACGAATGTAACTTGTTGGAAAAGTGTTGAGACTCTTATTTAAACAAAATGGAAGGAGGATAGTCAGAAGTCCTAGGAAGTTGTGCAAAATTCTAGGTAAATAGTAGTGGATGTACCATTCAATTAAAAGTCAGGGTAGTAAGAGAAGTGCCTACATCTTATTTTCATATCCACTCCTTTATTGAAATAAATCTGGGGATAATTGGAATAAATGGCAATGCTTTTAAAATAAAATACATTCTTTTGTGATGAGGATAACTCAGGCTCTACCTGCCTAAAGCTGTGCAGTTTTTTTGGTATATTGAGGTGTACTTGTATTGTTACACTATTAATACACTGATCCAGACAAGTTATCCAGTGATTCATTTTTAGCAATTGAACTATCTGAAATACACTTGAAAATCAGAAAATAAACATTGCTTCTGAAATTCAAAAATAGATGCAGAAAGCCCATTTATAAATTTATAGACCCACCTTCTCCTTACTGAGATCCTGCGTAGTTGTTTACATATATAATTAGTGTACTTGATTATCTATCTAATTTTACAACCTGCAGCAGAATTAAGGAGCTGTTTGGTAGCAGCGGTAGATGAAAGGATGGTAGGCATATTTCTATCTCTGAAGTTCTTAAATTTGGGTCCACAGACCTCCCAGGAGTCCACGGATAGAATTCATCGGGCGTATGAGCTTGGATTAAAAAAAAATTACAGTATTATTTTTTAGTAAAACAATTACTTGCCCCTTTACTTGCTCCCTGTTAGCTGTATGAATTTAAAAACTATTTCTTTTCATTTTAAATGTAAGCAACAAGCCATAACAATATGAGTAAAGTTGGCAACTTTATCACCAATAGAAATGATAGCTATTTTCATATCACTTTATTGTTGTGTAGATAGTTCCAATGATTAATTACTCTCATCATTGCTTTCAAGTGATACTGTATGTCTGACCTGCTGTTTAATTAGTTATTTGATGCCTTAATATAGAATTACATATATTATACCATGACTTTCTCTCATATTTTGGTAGTTATTTTCAAAATAGTAGTTTCCTTTGTTACTCTGTATTTTATTTTATTTATTTAAAAATATTCAAGAAGGGATCCATAGGCTCTAATATACACCCACATGCACACACATACACACATATAATCTGTACTTGAGGCAAAGTATAGTTTGTTTGTTTGTTATTTCTAATTTGCTTCTCACATTATTCCTGGTGTAAACTATAAACATAGTTCATCTCTGAAGCAAACCCTGAAAAAATGTGTGTTCTGCTTTTCCAAAGATTTCTTATATGTAAAACAAACTTCATATATGTCTCAAGATCTCCATATTTTATACCTGGAAGTCAAACAGACATTATAAATAATTACTAAGCTTCACATCAATAATTTGTATATTAATATGCCTTCCTTTTAGAGAGAATAAACTAATGGCATTATGAGAATTCAGAAATTTTGTTTAAAATTATACACTTATTTTCAAATTTTTAAAAATGGGTGATTTAAAAGTTGAAGAGTAATAAAAAGAATTATATAACAAATTCATTAGTTCTACCATTTAGAATTGGCAACAGTTAAATATTTTTATCATATTTGTTCCAACTCTTTTGTTTGTAAAAGAAATAAAACTTGCAGAAGAATGTGAGCTCCACGTTAATTACTGCCCCTAAGTCCTATTCCCCTTTTCTCCTAACCACTGTTATAGTTTGTGTTCTTTCTAGTACACACACACACACACACACACACACACACACACTACAACAATATTTTAGTGAGTATGGTTTTAAATTTACCATATATAGCAAAGGTAATGATAAAGCATTATCATTCTGTCCATATAGTTTATGGAACTTGCTTTTTTTTTTTTTTGCCTTTAAAGTTGTTTTGACATACACCTATGAATATTTCTATATCCTTTTAATTTCTGTGTATTAAGCCATTATGGACACGTGCCGTCATATATTTTTGTCTATTCTCCCATTACTGGATCTTCAAGGTGTTTCTATGTTTTCACTGTTATAAACAATGTTGAAGTGAATGTCTTTTCATAAATCTCTTTTATCTGACACTGACTTTTTAGTCAGGTTGGACTTTTGTTTCTTTTTCAGTATGTAGCACTTGGAGGCACCTGGCGGGCTCAGTCAGTAGAACATGTGATTCTTGATCTCAAGGTCATAAGTTTGAGCCCTATCTTGGACATAGAGATTACTCAAAGAGTTTATAGCACTTATAAACATGGAGGGAGATAGCTAAAGAAGGAAAGAATTCTTTCTACCTTCCATAACTATTTCTCAAACCATTGTCTATATCCCTTATCTTTCACAAACATATACACCCAAACAACTGATCTTGCTTTTCTCTTTATCTTTTCATACTTTGTATATCATACCCTTTCCTTTCCAGTTAAAATTTGCAGAGATATTGTTGTGTGTTAATACTCTTCAAAGCTAATCTGAACTTTAAGGGAAAAATGGACTAGAAGTCATGCAATAATAAATAAAATATTATTCTCAGATGTTTTCAAGTAATACTTTGGAAATGAAACTTAAGTTGAAAAGATGATTTTCTCAAAGCTAACCCAGTTGGCTATCCTATTAGTGACTGTGGAGGGCACTATGGCCCTGAAGTTGAAAGCACAATCTGATCATCCAGTAGATGAATCATAATCCTGGGCTGGGCCCTTAAAATAACCACAGGAATGTCACTCAATCTCTTGTAGATTGTTGTCTTGCCTGGAAAGGAGCCTTAATTTTGTCTTAGCAGTATTATTGTTAATAGATGAGAGAGTAATACCTGCTGGCAATCTTTGAATTTTTATTCTGTGGTAGGCACTATGCTCACTAATTTTCTGCATTATCTCATTTTGTTTTTATAATTAAATAGGATCATATATATATATGTATATATATATATACACACACACATATATAACATCTTTTTTTTGTATTTTTGTATTATTGTATTCTTTGTTCTTCTTATTACCCTGAAATCACTAAAGACGGTTTAGCAGTCATTTATCTTTCTAAATTTTTTTAAAAAGTGACAGAAAAATTAAGTGGCTCACTCAAAGGCACAGAACTGAAAAATAACAAAACCACAACTTGATCTCCTGTCTTTTAACTTCTATCTTAACATACCTTCCACTTTACTCAACGAGTTATTAAAAATATCCCCTAAAATGGGGCACCTGGGTAGGTGGCTCAGTGGTTGAGCATCTGCCTTTGGCTCAGATGGCTCAGCAGGCCCATAGACAGCCTGCTTCCCTCTGCCTATGTCTCTGCCTCTCTCTCTCTCTGTCTCTCATAAATAAATAAATAAAATCTTTTAAAAAAAGAAATCTCCAAAAATGAGTAGGGTTTTTAATTGCCTTAGAAGTATATTCTGAATTGAGAAAATAAAAGGAAATTTTCCCACCAAGGAATTTTTTATTTGTATAAAATTTTCCAAGTCAAAAACATAAGCAGAGCTTTTCAAATATATGGGAGCTTACCAGCTTGTAGATAATATTTGCTATTTTTCATGGAACATTATGCATAAGAATCAGTCAAGGACTTAGTCTTTGGCTCAAAATTCCCACATACCACTCTCTTTGTTGTACTCATAAGCAAGCACATGGTGCAAAGAGGGGGAAGTGGATTTACAGGAGATTTATATTCATAAATGTCTTATGCAACACATTTCCTTATAACAGTCCACATAAAGAAGCAACATAGCTAATTAAGAGGGGGAAATGTCAGCATATTAAAAAGAATAACAAATCAGTTTTGGGAATGATTTTATTTTGAAATGACAGCCAAAAGATTTATTCAATGAGTGCTTCATGTCTTACTATTATCCTGCCTTCATTTTCTCACTCAATTGCCTGTTTCCTTACACCACATGACAACTCAGATACCAAATTGTAGAAGAATATTTTCCATCTGTAGTGCTTACTGATGTCATGAAACAATCCTTAGGCTAAGATGACTACTACTTAACTTTGAAGAACAAAATTACTGTAACTGTACCATAACTGGGTCCAGATCAGCATTGCTTTTGAAAAGAAAATACATAAGCAGAGTTTGCCCTGAAAGAGGATGCCAGTCACAACTGTACAGGAAAATGTGGACTGTATTTCATTGATACTAAGATGTAGTTTTTCATATTTTAACATGTCTGAATTGAGAGCCTCTTACTTATTTGATGGCATTTCATTATTGGATTGGCAGTTTTTTTTTTTTTATAGTGGTATGTAAAAAATGGTCGCAATTATTTTGTGCTACATATGATAACATCTTATATTAATCAAAATATAGGATTTCGCTCTTTGAAATGGTTTTAAAAATACCAGTCAAAGGCCATACTAAAATGATAGCTTAGATATCCATTTTATATTCCCTCTAGGCTTCCAGTGATTGAATAGAATTGTGAGAAAATAAAAAATTAAAATAACAATACAAAACAACAAAAAAATATCAGGGAGAAATTTTTAAAATTTTTTAAAAGATTTTACTTATTTATTTGAGAAAGAGAAAGACAGAGAGCAAGCGAGCACAGAAGAGGGGCAGAGGGAGTGGGAAAGGCAGAGAATCTCAAGCAGACTCCACACTGAGCCCAGCCCAACATAAGACTTGCTTTCTTGACCCTGAAACCATGGCCTGGGCCTAAACCAAGAGTCAGACGCTAACTGACTGAGCCACCCAGGTGCCCCATCAGGGACAAATTATAAATAGTAGATTCTTTTCATGTGAGTTTGTTTTTAGCTTACGCAAGAATTGCCTTTGCTTGGCCTGAAATCTCCATCTGACCTTTTATTTTGATGATCACTCTAACTAAAATGATTTGTTTGCAATTCATTTTTACAAGTCAGTATAAAATAGAATATGTTAATCAAAAAATTTGTTAAGTAATGTCACCAGTACAGTAAGCATATGGGCTACAGCTACATGACTGAGAGTTGTCTATTAGCATGTGTGTGTGATGAAGTTATTAAATAAATTTTAAAGAATTAAAGTGTACTTTTCAGTTATTGGAAGTTTTTCTCACAGTACTCAAATGAGGGGGAGAGCCATGATGGTGGTGTACAGTGTAGTATTAGCAGGCGTCAGTATCACCTGGTGGCCTTGTTAGGCTTGCTGGGCCCTATTTCCAGAATATTTGATTCATTAGGTCTGGAATAGGGCCTAAAATTTGCATTTCCAAGTTCCCAAGTGATGCTGATACTTTTGGTCCAGGAATCAAATTTTGAGGACTCCTGGACTAGTTATAGAAAGAAGAAAACAGAGGACTTTTAGTTAGTTCATCTATAGTTTGAGTCTAATTTGCTACCAACTCACTTTTCTGTGTCTTAATGCTCTTGTCTCTCAAACAGAAATAATGCAAATTATATTCTTTTGACTAACTGTAGGGCTATTATGACAAATGAAATAATGGAAATAATTGAAAAAGTGCTTTCCAATTTTGACACTGTAAACATATTGAGATACCATTGGTATTGTATCCATCAAATTGGGAGATACTGTTGTTTTCAGACACATGAGTCAGAGCTAGATTCAGAATTCACAGGTCAAAATACATTGATCGTTCATGGCAGATTACCCCTATGCTTACTATTCTTTTCCTGGAACTATAATACATACAGCCTGAAAAAGGATAGGTAGAGCTAGTGATAAAAAGACAAAAGGCCAGAGGGACCAACTAGCTCAAGGTAGTGTGTTGTGGATTTAATTTCTTTGGCCAACCCTTAATTCTCACAGCGTAGGATATTTTGGTGAGTTTATATGAGCTGGGTTCCATAGCACATACTTTTATGTACTATATAAATTCCAGTCATCTCATTTAGAATTGCTTATCTCAAATTGAAAAAGAGTTGCCAGATATATTCATTTATTTGCAGTTTTCTGGATCTACTATAAACAGTTTTCTCAGGTGTTATTACTAGTCAAAGATTTCTCCCCATAGCACTATCTTTATGTACAATATTTCCTTCCTGTTTTAGGGTAATCATCTAAATAAGAGTCCCTACATAAGAATACCTAAAATTACCTTATTGTCCAAGTAGCTAGCAGAGGGAATCATTTTTAAAATGCAGCTAATTTCAGTAACTGACAGGCACATGAGATGCCCAAAGAAAACAGAGGAGTGTCAGGCTACTTGGGATGGTTCCAGGAAGGTCCTCTACTTTAAGAGCTGCATTTTATTGAGGATTGTGATGGTTATTGGAACTTTTCCTGTTGTTTTACTCAGTAGTCTCAGGGGGGCTATTTGGCACTAGGGTGCAAAATGAGATCAGCAATTAGGAAAAGACACCACTGCAGGCATTTTAAGAGTAAATCATTGAGTACCAGACTTAATAACTAGTAAGTGCCAGGCCAAACTAATAGCCCAAAGTTTTTGGAGAGTCCAGCTTCTTCTTCTTTCCCATGTGTTTGCTGCTGTGGCTGTTTGCATGACTGCCTTCAGAGGTGGTGCTTGAGTATTTGGCAAGAGGAAGGTCAGTCGCAGTCCATTCTTGATTCCAATAAAGTAGATCATCCACAAATTTTGAAGTTTTATCACTTAGAAGTAAAAACCCTTACACTGGCCACATTTATTCATCTAAGGCAGCCCTAAGGTCACCTTCCACATAGCACAGGGACGTTGGTATTAGGATAGCCTGGCAGGTCTCTATGTGAATGGATTTGTTCCCTCTGGTGGCAAGGAGAACACTTTCACCAGATTTGTTTGATGACTGCCACATTGGAGAAACTTGAAGAGCGGAATGTTAAGAATTTCTTACTTGCAATCTAAGTCACACTTTCCACCTCCAATTTTTTTTTTTAGGTGTGATTATTCCTACTATCACATAATAAGAAAATAATAGAAAAAGAATAAAGGGACATGGTAAGAATTAGAGTGGTATATTGGAAAGTACATTAACTAGGAAGTAGGAGATTTTTGTTCTATTCCTCATTCGGACACTAAATATCCATTTAAAGAATTGATGTCTCTCGTCCTCTCACATAAGATGAAACATTTGAAACAACTAATAGAATGGTTTAAAATTTGCTATCTAGACTAACAAGCTATAAGCACTTAATAAGTGCTCATAATCTATGGTAAGAACATCACATTTATTTTATAATCATTATAACAATACTTTAAGATAAGAAATATTGCTATAATTCCCATTTTTAGAGATGAAGAAACTAAAGCATAAAAAAGGTAAGAAATGGCCTGATTTATAAAAAGGCTACAGCTGGAATTTACAGGTAGTCTAGTTTTAGAGATAATAAAAATGTATTTTTCTTTCTATATTTGTATCAGAAATTGACCTTGGAAACAAGGAGGAGCAAAGACCAGGACTTGCATCATCATCATCATAGGGATCCAAATTTATTAAGTTCATTCATTTGGCCGAAATAGCTACATTTCTTTTCTGCTATTTCCATTCTTTTCCCTTCTTTCCTGGAAGATCATTTTGTATATTGAGAACATAAAACTCCACCATGAATACTTGGGCCCTGCCCTGTGAAGACAGAAAGTGGTATACCTTGCCCTTGTGTACCTATTCTCTCATCATGCTTTATGAAAAGATTAGCAAAGTGGGAAAAGGATATTGATTTCACAGAAGCAAATTTAGAAGGCTCAGGAAGATGTATTTGATTTTGTCCCAGACATACAATGTTCTTAAATCTTCCTCATATAAGACTGATGAAACTTCTTTCTTGGTAGAGAGATATTTATTTTAAGGATATTTATTTTCAGGATGATTATTATTGAGCCTAAGGAGCCTAAATTTTTTTAAAAGATTTTATTTATTTATTCATGAGAGAGAGAGAGAGAGAGAGAAAGAGAGAGAGAGAGAGAGAGAGAGAGGGAGAAGCAGGCTCCATGCAGGGAGGCCGACATGGGACTCGATTCCGGATCTCCAGGATCACGCCCCGGGCCGAAGGCAGGTGCTAAACTGCTGAGCCACCTGGGCTGCCCAAGGAGCCTAAATTTATGTCCCACCTTTTTATTTATTTTTTCTCCCAGGCTGTTACTTGATGCTTCTCATATTTGGCTTTTCTTCTGAAGCTGAGTGTTGAGAACCTAGATAGGGCTTGAAGTAGGCAAAATGATTGAAGGGGGAAAAAAAAAGAATTCTAAGTAACTTTATCATTAAGGCAGTGACAGTCGACAGACATAGACATACACTTACGACATACACTTACATATCTGAGGCTCTCCTACCATGTTTTTATCATTTTCACACTGAGAGCAATAGTGCTATCAGAAAGAAGAGAAAGCTGCACCTGGTAATTAACTGGTAATTATCTGCAAAACCACGTCACTCACTTAGGGTTACCATCTGTAGCTTTGTAATTTGTGCTTTGCACAAAAGGGTGCAGGGTGAATAGGAGCTAACATGTAGCCTCTGCTCCCTTCATCAATCAAATACCATGGCCTGGGTCAATGTTTAATCAGAGAAATGAAACTAGAAAGAAAAGAAAGTGCTTAATTAATTTGACAAATATACAATGGGCACTTAATATGGCCGTGATGATGGTGTAGGTCCTGGGGCTACATCAGTCTAAACAAGTCAAAACTCCGTGTTCTAATGCAGCTTATATACCCAAGCCATGCTGTTTAAAAGTACCCACTGACCACATGTGGTGATTACATAAGTTTAAATGTAATATTTAAATTTATTGAACTATGTATATCTAGTGCTCAGTAACCATGCATAGCTGCCAGCTGCTACCTTGGATAGCGCTGATATAGAGCATTGGCATCATCACAGAAAGCTCTTTTGAAGAGCATTTTCTAATGGTTAAAGTTGAAACGAAGAAAGTAAACATGTGGGCAGCCCGGGTGGCTCAGTGGTTTAGCGCTGCCTTCAGCCCAGGGCCTGATTCTGGAGACCCAGGATCGAGTCCCACGTCGAGCTCCCTGCATGGAGCCTGCTTCTCCCTCTGCCTGTGTCTCTGCCTCTCTCTCCCTCTCTCTCTCTCTCTCTCTCTGTGTGTGTCTCTCATGAATAAATAAATAAAATCTTTAAAAAATTAAAAAAAAAGAAAGTAAAAATGTAGTACATTAAGATTTGATATGCTTTGAATAAGGTTAAAGTAGGGAAAGGATCAGGTGTGCTGGGAGAAGTATGATTTGCAATTTTAAAAAGGATGATCAGAGATGACCTTACTGATAAATGACATTTGCATGAAGACTTGAGGGTAATGAGGGAGCAAGCTTGTGAGACAGTTATAAGGAGGAGCGTTTTAGGCATGAGAACAGATAGGGCAAAGGGCCTGAGACAAAGATTGCTTGAGGTGCTCAAAATAAGGGAGGTCCAGTATGACTGAGGTCCAATGATCAAGGGAGAAGGTAAGTGGAAGAGGTGAGGAGTGGTTATACTTTGATTTATTTTAAAGGTAAGTGAACTAGATTTGCTGACAGATTCGATCTGGGATGGGGGGAGTAAAGGATAACTCTGAGGTCTTGGTTTTGTGCACTAGATAAGGAGTTGATGTTAACTGAGATGGGGAAGGATGATCAGGTATTCAGCACTTTACATGTTTAGATTTGAATATTTCTAAGACATTTGAATGTAGCTATCCAGATGGCAATTGGATATACATGCTTTCAGTTCAGGAGAGAAGTCAGAGCTAAAGATATAAATGTAATTGTTATCAGCATGTAGATGGTATTTAAAACCATGAGACCAGATGGGATCATATGGGGGGCAAGTATAACTAGAGAAGAAGAGCTAGAGACTGAAACTTGGGTCGCTCCAACATTATGACATCAGAGTACTGAGGAGGAGCCACAGGAGGAGTGGCTGATTTTCACCAGCAGAGCATGGTGCCCTGGAACCCAACTGAAGCAAGTGGTTTGAAGAGAAGAATGTAATCAGCTGTATCAAATGTTGTCAATGGGGCAAGTAAGATAAGAACTGGCTATTAAATTCAGTAACACAGAGGCTACTGCTGACTTTGTCAATAAAGGATTTGATGAATTAAAAGCTTGATTAGAAGAGAGAATTGGACAAGAGAAATCAACTACTCAGATAGAGCATTCATCTTTGAGGAATTTTGCTCTAAACAGATTCGATAAATGGAACGATAGGTGGGGAGAGGAGAGTAAATGAGTATTTTAAAAAACAGTATTAGTAAAATAACAGCATATGATGCTGGGAATGATTTCATGCACAGTGAAATATTGATGTAGAAAGAGGAATGGATTCATTTCTGGAGAAACATCCTTGAATTTATTAAGGGAATGAGATCTAGTGCACTAGTGGAAGATTTGACCTTAGATACATGGAAAATTTATCCATAGTAACTGGAGAAAAAGCAGAATGCATGGGTCCAGATGCTGGCAGGTGTGTGAATGTGGTGGTAAGAGATTTATGAAGTGTGCTTCTGATTGACTTCTTTAGTGTAATAGGAACCAAGGATATCACTGAGAATGAAAATGGGGATGAAACTTGGGAGATTTGAAAACCAAAGAGAAGATAGACATAATTAGCTAAGGAGAGCAGAAAAGGTAATCTAATAGGAGAAGATGGCCTGGAGCAACCTTAAAGGCCCACATAAGTTTCATGGACTTCACTTCAAAGTGAGAAAATTCAGCATAACTGTGTCATTTTCACCAGCCACATTGAACAATAAACTAGGATTAAATTAAAGCAAAAGAGCCCAGGAAAAGATTATCTGATGTGCTATGAAATTTCATCTAGTTAAAGAAGAGAAATAAAAAATGTATGAATGAAAAATTGATTGGATCAAATAATTGCAGATCCCAAAACTATTGCGGTTGAGGTAGTAGTGGAAGTAAACTGAGAAGATAAGAAATGATGATAAAAGAAGAAAATGCTTGGAATTGATACTGTAGAAATGTTCTTATTGCTGATTAAAGTGACCAGGTCATGATCATATAAGAGAATCACTAAATCCTATCCTAAAGATCATTTCACAGAGGGAGTTACTCTAATTTTAATTAGGTCAGTGTGTATTTTCTCTGAATTAGAGTGCATCTCTTTATGAAAGAAGAAAAGCTTTTTTTTTTTTGAAAGAAGAAAAGTTTTTGATAAGATGACAAATTGATGCTTAAATTTGAAACTAAAAAATAAGAGGGCAGCACATTCACCTCAGATAACATCAGATAGATCTCTTTGGCCTCTTTCCTTGTGAGCCTAGACAGTGCAATATTGGGGTTTGCATTTGATCAGAAGCTTAAACTTCTTGTTCTACCCAATTTCCAAGAGTTTACTCTCTAGGGACTTCCAATACAGGCCTAGTACCAATAAGCATTATTTAATTGTGCTTAGCCAATTTCTTTTGAATATATTTCCAAAAGAGAGGATTGCTGTATCCTATGTATGGATTCTCTGCTGCTTGATTGTATACAACCATAAGAAAACCATTGATCTATTTGTATAATGAAGGAAATCTCAAAAAATAACAGGAACATGGTTTATTAGTGCCAAAAAAAAATCAAGAAGATACTTTTTCTACTAAATAGGAAATTCTAAGTGTTATTTATGATAAGAGGAAATACTTGATATAAAAATCACTTACTTAATGCTTAAGTTTACATTTTGTTCTCCATTACAGTCTTGTTTATATTTCCAAAATAAATGGACAAACAAATATTTATGTTTACTCTTGAGATGCAAATGTGGAAATATATCTACCTACTAATTTGAAAATTTATTGGTAGTCAATGCAAAAAAGAAAACAGCTCCCCTCCCCGAAAATCCCACAAACTAGAACATGGACAATGGCTTACTTTATTTTAAGACCTAACAAAAGTGTGCACATTTTCTCTAACTTTACAAAGACTCTGATAAAACACTCAGCTTGGTCAGCCAGAATTCAGTCACCATTACCTTTAAAAGTAGGAGGTAGGAACTTATCTTCATTAAGTGACACTGAATGTCTGGCACCACATAACTAAGCAGAGAATTCAGTAGCTTAGGGTCCATGGGATGCCTCAAGTTCAAAGGGAATAAAGACATCCTGTTTGGTGTTTTATTTCACTCATGCTGTTTAAACTGCCCAGATCCCCTTAAGTGTTTTCTTTTCCATTCTTGAGCATGATCTTCTTTGTTCTTCACAAAGCATAATAAAAACTCAATGTCAGACCAAATAATTTTCACAATGTATCACAAGATTTTATTTTTGAGGTAGAAAGGTCTTTTGTACAAAAAATCATTTTGTTAATGATGGGGAAAACAGGTCACACAGTCTCTTTTCAGGACCGGTGGCTTATTAGAGAAAAAACAACATTGCTTCAGAGTTACCTATTCTGACCTAATACCTTCAGAGCGCCAATTCTATTACTGAAACTTTTAATAAAAATATCTCCCTTGAGAAATAATGAAGGTAGATCAGTTAATCTAATTCATCCAATGAGGAAAATTTATTCTCAATTTCTGAGACCACAAGCATGAACAAAGAAAACTACTTCTGCATTTAAAGATACTCTAAGATATTCTAAAAGATTTAGCAACATGTGTTCATTCAATACAGAAAATACAGATGCTGGGGCATCTGGCTAAAGCAGTCAGTAGAGCATGCAGCTCTTGAACTCTGGGTTGTGAGTTCAAGACCCACATTGTGTGTAGAGCTTACTTTAAAAAAAAAGCAAAAAATTTTAAAAAGAAAATGCAGATGCTAATTTTTTCTAGTGTAAAATCATAACCTGTAATTTTATTTTAATGTCTCAAAGGTTTTTTTTACTAATATTTACTATTTTTAAAATTTAAACCATGGAAAAAATGCTGGCTAACAAAATCTAGTATGACCAAACTTTTCAGAAATGGCTCTAGCGGGTTTTTTCTACATACTTATTTATAACAGGCTGATTAATTAATAAATTTGAACATATATAAGTCATATATTAGATGTATATTGAAATTTGACTGTCATTTGAGGAAAAAGTAATAAGGTCTCTCAAATAATCACTTACTAAGTAATTTCTGAAATCTGAAGAGTGCTCAAAGACTTGGGGGAATTCATGGTTTCTCAAAACCGTAGGACTATACACATTTTCTCTTTGTTTTCTTAGAATATTTCTATAAAAAATAGATAAATATCATGTGACTCCTAAAATCTAGTGTTCTAACTTAACAAAAGTTGTTTAAAGCATACTGTGGGGGCTTTTGCTTCCTGCTAATTCATCTGCAGAGTATCAAATGATCAAAGTTGTAGTTAACATTCAATTTTAATATATTCTACTGAAGAAAGTCTGATTAGGCTGCTTTCTTTGGGAACCAAAAAGGATCAGTGATGAACTATGATTCTCCACATAATATGTTAAAATTATTTTCCATTTTAAAATTTTATTTGCTATTTGCTATATATGTTAAACGGGTATAATTAGATTTTAGAAGTGATTATAAGACAAATGTATTTGCTCCCCATCCAAATATCCTTTTAAATTTGATTTTTTAACATTGCTCCCCCATTCCTGCTAAAGGTCTTTGCCACCAGGGTACAATGGCATGGAAGTAATGCTATTAAAAGATCATGTCCATGTGTGGCCTTTCTAGATTGTTACTTTTTACTGTCATTCTTAAAATGTCTCCTATGAATCAATCTCTTTAGGAACAAAAAAGTATGATAGTAACATTTGAATTTTTGTATGTATAGAAATTAGCAAAATATATTTTGTGCATTTAAAGAAATCACTTCTTCTGAAGCATGAACTTATACATAGCTACTGTCCTTACAAAGCCTTATTTTATGTCTCAGTAGAACTAGTTCTTAATTATTGAATCATTTGTTGATTGATTTGTTTCATTTAAGAACATATATTGAATCATTAAATATGGTAAGTGTTAATGGCATACTAAGAGAAACATGCATATAATAATGGCAGTATAGATATAAGAAAAGATCAAGTCTGATTTAGTCGATTGGTATGACAAAAAGGATTGGAATTACCAATTCCATTGTATGGTAGATGTTTTCCATAATTTGAACAAGCTGAATCAAGTGGTCCATATCTTGAGGAAATTTTTTTTTGTTTTTAAAGATTTTATTTATTTATTCATGAGAGACATACAGAGAGAGGCAGAGACGTAGAGGAAGAAGCAGGCTCCCTGCAGGGAGCGTGTTGCAGGACTTGATCCCAGGACTCGAGGATCACAACCTGAGCCAAATGCAGATGCTCAACCACTGAGCCACCCAGGTGCTCTGAGAAAATGTTTTTAAATCACTTATACAGTATATTTAAAATGCACCTTTATTTTTTTAAAGGTGCACCTATATTTTATTTATTTATTTGTGAGAGACACAGAGAGAGAAAAAGAGACATAGGCAGAGGGAAGAACAGGCTCCCCATGGGGAGCCTGATGCAGGACTTGATCCCAGAACCCCAGGATCATGCCCTGAGCCAAAGGTAGATGCCCAATCGCTGAGCCACACAGGCATCCCTGAAATGCACCTTTAAAAAACAAACAAACAAACAAAAAAACACTAGTTCAGAAAAATATTAGACATCCCTTTTAAATATGCAAGAGAGTAAATAATTTTTCACATTCAGTTAAGATTATGCTACCAAAAAGGTATGAAGATTGCTGAGTTAGATAGTTATTGGGTAGGGAAGGTTTCCAAAGGCTTAGGTTTTGGAATCTCTACCACGTAAACTGTTATTAATGAGAAATCATGTTTTAATCTTAGGATATATTTGCTATGGTTTTGCTGATTGAAAACATAACTTTTGGATGAGCTATAGACTGTTCTCTCTCAGAATCAAGATGCTGATTCAGTGTCCCATCAATAGATGGCACTTTCTTTGTTGTGTTTATATTTGAACTGAGTTCTGATGTAGTAAGAAGCAATTAGTATAATTGAGTTAACTTAGTGCCTTGGTGTTAGGACTGACATCATTTTTCAGAAAGTTAGTCATGCTTCCTATACCTAAACATGAACTTGTTTTCTTCTTTTTTATTATATTACTGAGATTAATGAAGAATCTGATAGCTAGGCTAGGTTGTATTAAAGACATTGATAGGGAAATACTGTCATTCATTAATAGCAAGTTTCAATTTTATGTTGGTTAAATAAATCATACTTTTATAGGCTCTAGAAGATAAAAATTTTATTACACGGTTTATTCCAAAATTTAAAGTAGTGGTATTTTAATTATTACTTCAGAAGACATGGTGACAAAGAGAGAGAGAGAGAGAGAGAGAGAAGAAAAAAGAGAAGAAAATACAGTGGATAAGCTAACTTACGAAGAATCAGTATAAGTGCAGTGGGTTAATTATATTTAAAATCAGTGAATAAGCCTTGAATTATTCATTATGATTTGTCATCTACCAAGTAGTGTAGATAAAGGCAGATATCCATATAAATCATATCTAATGTTTAATAAGCTACATACTATTAGTGACCTGGCATATAAAAATGATTTTATATCGGGTTTGAAATATTAACAGAAGAGGTATGCCTGGACGGCTCAGTTGGTTGTGTGTTGAACTCTTGATTTCAGCTCATATTGTGGTCTCAAGGTCATGAGATGGAGCCCTGCATTCAGCAGGGAGTGTCCTTGAGATTCTCTCCTTCTCCCTTTGCCTCTTCCCCACTCACATGAACACTCTCTCTCTTTCTCTTTCTCTCTCTCTCTGAAGTAAATAAATAAAATGTTTTTTTTTAAGGAATATTAACAGGGGAACTCAAGTTTCTATTTCTTATTTCCAAATCTCAAAAATGAGAATGTTTTGGGTATTTTCTGAAATGACATATTCTTTGAAATAGTTGATAATATGCACAACTATTTGAAAGATGACAGAAGAGGGGGTTCCTCTGTATATGGATCTCAAAAAGGGAGTTTCTCTAATTAAGAAACAAAAAAACAAAACAAAACAAAAACCTCTTCATACAATGTACTCCAAAGAAAGCAAAGAATTCCAGCAACACAACATTTCAGAGGTTTTCTTTGTCCCTCCTCAAAGGATGTATGTGTTTCCTGAAACATATTTGAGTTTTGTTTTAATTGTGATAGTTTTATTTTTAAGTCCACAAAGAACAACTCAAGTCCCCCGAACACATATACATAGACACACACATGGACACACGTTTGCAGCTATGCATTATTATCATTATTTAGAGAACAAAGGTAAATAAACTTAAAATATGTATCATTAAGATTGGGAAAGTTCTACAGTACTGAGCAGTAAGAATGAAATGTACTTGATCCTGGGATGGTGTGAAACCTATGAGTCCGCAGATTCAAGAACAGATGGCCTCTATTCACCCCATGTGGCTAAACTCACAAATGCCAACCTCAGAGACGCCTTACCTTTGCCCTGTCTGTCCCTTCTAGTCTAGTTCTGTTATATTAAGGGTTATTGCCTTCTTGGCCCTCCCTGCAATCAGCTTTTGAAGTCCATGGCCAAGAAGGCAGTGTGAGACACCATTATGAGAGAGGTGTTTGCTTAAAGATATAGTCCAAGCAAGATCCCATGAACTCCTTGGTAGTCTAGCAGAGAACCACACACCCCAGCCAATATCTTCTAATCCCCTGAGGATACGGAACTGCCTACCATAAAAACATAATGGGCTGTTTATCTGAGCAGTGAGGAGATAACATCTTAAAGTTACAATCTGGGTTACAGACTGGTGACATGAAGCAATAAGAGGTTTGAATACCTCACTTGCCCTGGGAAAAACAACATGTGAACAACCCAGTGTATAGATACCACTGGACTCTCCTTTCTCATGCTAATGAGAGCCACAATTTTCCCAACATTTTTCTGTTAAATAAATTAAATATACTTGGGAAGACATGGAAGCACTCTGCCCCTTACTCCATTTGCATGCTTTATACTATTTTTGAAGTTTGAGGCTATGTTAGGAAATATTCCCACTGGCACAATCAAGTGAATTTTTGTGGCACATTTGACTTCTTTTCAAAGATTGCTTAAATTTTGTGACATTAATCATGATTGTCTAATAAAATACTATAGAGATTCCCAACAAGATGCTTTATTCCCAGGGCTCACATACTGCAACAGATCAGATGCTCATTTGTGTGTGTATGTGTGTGTATCTGAGTGTGTGTGAATACTATATTTTCTCCTCTAATTCTTTCATTCTCTGCTGGGGCAAAATTAAAATATCTCAAACTTTTAAAACATCCTTCTTTAAAGATCTGTCTTTATCTGCATTACTGACATTAGGAAAAAGAAAAGCTAGACTTGATATTTAAACTACATCTATCAAACACATTATCTAGTGGATATTGTACAACCGTTTGTTTCTGGCAAGCCTGTTTGTTATTATCAGTCAACTGAGAGAATTTCATGCCTTTAGGGGATTCCCTCACCCTAATAAAATTAATCTCTATGATTGTGGATAGTGACTGCATTAACCATTTAGTTGCTTCTTCTTCACTGGATATAATGGATATTTTGGCATATACAAATATGACTGTTAACAAACTATATTTCAACCAATGTGGTTCATTTTACCCATTTCCTGAACATTTGATAGAATTGTTTTCATAACCAAGCCAATTTACTCTAAAAAATAGGCTCTATGAATTGGTCTAATATGTTTCATCTTTTTTATTCTTAGACCTGCTTATATATATTTCCTTTTTAAAATTTATTTATTAGACCTGCTTATATATATTTCCAATCTACTGTATTTAACAAGTAGTTTTCTTTTTCATTTCTCCCAGGAATAAGTCATATTCAACTTGATCACAGTCTTTTTGATCTTACCTACTTTATTTTCTTCTACCCTTTCAGTAACCCTTTCAAGTGGAAGAGGAAAGTTACACATAAAGTTGGTATGGAATGTATAGAAATAGGGAGGTGGGCGGGGGGTGGGGGTGACTGGGTGACGGGCACTGAGGGGGGCACTTGATGAGTTGAGCACTGGGTTTTATTCTATATATTGGCAAATTGAACACCAATAAAAAATAAATTTATATATAAAAAAAGAAATAGCTTAAGTCACAACCGTGTTGTGCTATTCAGTAAAGCTATTTATTCTCATAGTCAACTGCCCCTAGAGGCTGAAGCCTCTGCAACTAATCTCAAAGAGAATATACTCCATCCTAAATGATGACTGAAAAGTGAAGTGTCTGCCCTTCTTGGGAATGTGCACTAATGCTGCTTTCTCTTGCAACTTAAAAACATTTTATTGAATTTAAAGATTTGTTTAACCAAGTCCTAGTGAAGGTCCTTTTCACTCCTGGAGCCGTTTAGTAAAATATGGATTAGAGCAAAGCCCTCTAATGTGTCCGTAGGAGAGTCATCATGGTGAAATCCCACTGAGGGGTGGGGGGAAATGAACAGTCTCCAGAATAGAGCTTTTAGCCAAAAGGAGAAAAATGAGGCTTTGGCAAGAAAAACTCCCTGTGTTTGAAACAAACTATGAAAGTAAAGTATGTCAGTAAAACAGATTTCCCCAAAGGTTTGTTTGGAATAGAATTTTCAGTATAATGAAGATAAAGCACTTTTTGAGACCCCCCCCCAACAATATTTCATTCTTAATAGAATTGCCTGTGAGCAACTGAAGCAATTGACAAGGGCAAGGGAAAATATTTGATTGAATAAATTGCATCACTGAAATAAAAATGTACTTTAGCTCAGTTAAACATCTTGTTGGATTTCCTAGAATATAATTATTTGGCTAAGTAATCAAACTAGCACATAAACAAAAAAGGAATACCTGAGGAATAGAAAATATTGGGAAAAAGAAATTTCACGCTATTTATAAGTAAAACACTTCTCTCCCCTAAATGTGTAAGCTTTCTGACCCACTCTCACTGATCTCATTCCTTGCAGTATTTTTTAGAAAGGATGATAATCTACAGTAAGAGCACTAATTTATGCATGATATTGTGCTATGGGTTGAACAAAACAAATTGTGCAGAAAGGGTCAGTCTGATATATTTTTAAAAAGCATAATGTAAAGTTATTCACAGGGAAGTGAATAAATATATTCAGTAATTTGCTTGTATGAGCTACTTGCAAACAATGTACCTGTTTAGACCAAAGAATAAGTTTATGGATCACAGTAGGAAAAAGGGAGCACTTTGAGAATTGATGGAATTTCAGCCTGGTGGTTAATTATAGCAAGGACTTGTAGAGCCAGGCAAACCTGGATTTGGGTCCTGACTCCACCACCTTTTGAAGCCACATGAATTTAGGCTACTTAACATCCTTAAAAACTTCAGTATCCTCCTTTATAATAACTAAGCTTTATTCATAGTTCATGTAAAATACTCGCATACTACCTATTCAATGTAAGTGTTAAGCCAAAATTACAGGTATACTTGCTTTTATTGTACTTTGCTTTATTATATTTCCAACATCTTGTGTTTTTTACAGATAAAGTTTGGGGCAATCCTTCGTAGAGCAAGTATTTGGCACCATTTTACTAACAGCATTTGCTTGTTTCATATCTCTGTGTCATATTTTGGTTATTCTCACAATGTATCAACCTTTTTCATTACTATTATATTTATTGTGGTAATCTTTGATCAGAGGTCCTTGATGTTTCTATTGTAATTGTTTTGGGGCACCATGAACCACACCTATATAAAGTGGCTAATTAACAGATGAATGTTGTGTGGGTTCTGACTGCTCCAGCCACAGCCATTCTCCATCTTTTCCCTCTCCTCAAGCCTCCCTGATCCCTAAGACACAAAACTATTGAAATTAGACCAACTGATAATCCTCCAATGGCCTCCAAGTGTTCAAGTGAAAGGAAGAGTTGCCCATCACTCACTTTAAATCAAAAGCTAGAAATGATTAAGCATAGTAAGGAAGGCATGTTGAAAGCCAAGAGAAGCTAAAAGTTAGGCCTCTTGTGCCACTGTTGGCCCAGTTGTGAATGCAAAGGAAAAGTTCTTGAAGGAAATTAAAAGTGAGTGATAAGAAAGTGAAACTGCCTTATTGCTGATATAGAGAACATTTTAGGGGTGTGAACAGAAGATCACACCAGCTACAACATTCTCGTAAGCCACAGCCTGATCCACAGCAAGACTCTCTCCTCAATACTGTGAAGGCCAAGAGAGGCCAAGCTACAGAGAAGAGTGTGAAGCTAGCAGAGGTTGGTTCGTGAGGTTTAAGGAAAGAGGCCATCACCATAACATAAAAGTACATGGTGGACAGCAAGTGCTGATGTGGAAGGTCCAGCACCTTATCCAGAAGATGTAGGTAAGGTAACTGATGAAGGTGGCTACCCTAATCAAGAGATTTCATAGTACAGAGAACAGCTTTCTATTGGAGGACGATGCCGCCTAGGACTTCCATAGCTGGAGAGGAGAAGTCAATGCCTGGCTTCAAAGTTTCAAAGGACAGGCTGACTCTCTGGTTAGGGACTAATGCAGCAAATGACTTTAGGTGGGAGCCGATACTCATTTACCATTCTGAAAATCGTAGGGCCCTTAAGAATTATGCTAAATCGACTCTACCTACATCCTGTAAATGGAACAAAGCCTGGCTGGCAGTACATCTGTTTACAACATGGTTTACTGAATACTTTAAGCCCGCTGTTGAGACCTAGTGCTCAGAGAAGAGATTCTTTTCAAAACATGACTGCTCATTGACAGTGCACCTGGTCACCCAAGAGCTCTGGTGGAAACATACAACAAGGTGAATGTTGTTTTCTGGCTGCTAACACAGCATCCATCCTGCAGTCTGTGGATCAAGGAGTAATTTCAACTTTCAAGTCTTCTTGTTTAAGAAATACTTTTCATAAGGCTACAGCCTTCATAGGCAGTGATTTCTCTGATGAATCTGGGCAGTGTAAATTGAAAAGATGCACCACTGTAGATGCCATTAAGAACATTGTGTTGGGATGCCTGGGTGGCTGAGTGGTTGAGTGTCTGGCTTCAGCTCAGGGTGTGATCTCCAGTCCAGGAATCAAGTCCCACGTCGTGCTTCCTGTGGGGAGCCTGCTTCTCCCTCTGCCTCTGTCTATGCCTCTCTCTCTGTGTCTGTCATGAATAAATAAATAAAACCTTAATAAAAAAGAACATTGTGGTTTGTGGGAGGAGATGAAAATATCAATATTCACAGGGGTTTAGAAGAAGTCGATTCTAGCCCTCATGGAACACCATGAGGGGTTCAAGACTTCAGAGGAGGGAATAATTGCGGATGTGGTAGAAATAGCAGGAGAACTAGAACTAGATGTGGAGCCCAAAGATGGGACTGAATTGATACAACCTCGTGATAAAACTTGAATGATTGAGGAGTTCCTTCTTATGGATGAGCAAAGAAAGTGGTTTCTTGAGATGGAATCTTCTCCTGCTGAGGATGCTGTGAAGATTATTGGAATGACAACAGAGGATTCAGAATATTACATAAACTCAGTTGATAAAGCAGCCACAGGGTTTGAGAGGATTGACACCCGTTTTGAAAGAAGTTCTCCTGTGGGTAAAATCTGTCAAACACCACATGCTGCAGAGAAATCCATTTGCAAAAGGAAGATCCCATCGATGCAGAAAATTTCACTGTTGTCTTATTTTAAGAAAATGCCAAACCACCTGAATATTCAGCAAATGTTGGTAGTTAGAATTTTTTGGCAATGAAATATTTTACTTAAGTTATGTATTTTGCCTTTTCAGGTGTAATGCTATTGGACACTTAATAAACTACAATTATAGTGTAAGCCTATCTCTTATCAATACTGAGAAACTAAAGAATTCATTTGGCTCACTTTATTGTGTGTTTGCTCTCTGGTGATGGTCGGGCACCAAACTTGCAATATATCCATGGTTTGCCTGTAGATAATCTGTAATAATCCTTTTAAGCTTGTATATTCTTCCTTTTGTCACTCCTTCAAGATGACCTTCAGTAGAATTTCCTTTCTTCCAGTTTCATAGGACATTCATAAAGAATCTGTTTTAACTTTCTTAATTTTCTCTGTTCCCATGATCTCACTGACTTCCAGCAGTTAACCATAAAAAATGGTAAATTTTCATATTTTTCCAGAAAATGTTAACTATTTACTTGTCCTTCTTGTCAGCTCTTTACTTTCATGTGTTCAGTCCTCTTACTTCCAAATAATCTCATATGTCCTACCTATGTATTAAACCAAAATGGAGCTTCTATTTGTTCCTATGGGCACTTCTCCCTTTCATTGCCAATCACCATTAGTCAAGAATGTACTCTTTGGCTTACTCTGGTTTGGGATCTTTGTAGTTCAGCATGCTGTTCCCTCTCTCTATTGTTTATCAATCTGGAGTCACATTAATGTTTCACATGGAATTGGACCCAGATACCTCATATTCTGCTCACCTCTACGTGACCTTTATACAACTGGCAAAGGATATAGAATCAGAATTTGCTGGCTACATTTGGGAACAGAGATTCAGCTGAATGTCTGAGGCTGAAATACTCATAATTACAATAGGCACAATTCCTATCTTTCCAATAACACCCAAAAATTGGAATAAGTACAAGCTTTAAAATATTTTAGATAAAAATATGATTTTTCCAAATTTCTTTTTAATGGATAAGGTTATTTTCTACTTTAGTAAGAAGTAGAAATTTACTGAAATAGTAAAGTTTATTTTCTACTTCACATATTTATACAATGGATGTAGAAGATAATTATGAAAGACACAATGTTCTTCACACTCCTGATGTATTAGGAAAGAATTAACCAATACAGCTAACAAATCACAGAATTCACAATGCAGCTCTCATGGTCAAGGCACCATGCTGCCACTATGATGATAAATTTTGGATAGTATAAGATATAGCCTTAGCTCTTGTATTAGTTCAGTAGACCTGCCGTAACAAAATACTACAGGGTTAAGCAACAGAAGTTTATTTTTTCATAGTTCTGGTAGTTCAAAGTTTAGAACCGAGATGTCAGGAAGTCTGATGTCTCCTGAATCTTCTCTCCTTGACTTGTAGATGTCTCTCCCTCTCTTATAACACTAGTAATATTAGATTAAGGTCCTACTTCATGGAATCGTTTTAATTTAACCACTTTTTAAAGATCCTATCTCCAAATATGGCTGTATTCTGAGGTACTAGGGGATTGGGATATGAATTTGGGGGAGACATAATTCAAGCCATAATAACCCTGATGGAGATTAAAGTCTATTTGGAAGAATAGGAACTAGATAGCAGGCCTTAAATTACTCTAAAATCCTTGGATTTATAAAATATTGCACTGGTTTATTATTCTAAATAAAATTTTATCTGGCTCATAGTTTCCCACTTGCTAGATCCTCATCATAACTCAGTGGGAAGCCCTCTAACCATCCTCAAAGTCTTGCTTAGACTTGAGTGAGATTTAGGAGAATTACATAGTTAAAAAGTTTCAGAGGGAGCTGTAGCCTTTAGTCCATTATGGTTGCCATTGTTCACTGTCCAACTCATGTGATTCATTTGAAGCCAGGTATTTTCACTTACTTTGTGCCAAGAAAAGGCCTAGGGATGTTTTCTGTTCTCCTACTCCCAATTTCACAAGTTCTTGGTGTTCTATTGCTGTCAAAATGTATATGCTGTCCCATTAGCACTCCTTCCTCTTCGTGATAAGGGAAGCTAATCCTCCCTATCATTTGGAGAACATAGTCGTTCATTTAGTGAATTTTAAATATGAGCATTGTTATCTGTTAGCTCCCCTCCACATCAGCTTTCCAACCTGCTTAGTGCCCTAGGAAGCACCATGCCCCCTTGATTCTAGATGATAGTGGCTACTGAGAGTACTGGCAGAAGCCTAGAGGACAAGACACCTACTCCTACTCCCACCTGGCTTTGGACAAGGGCAACATTCTTCTACCTAACATTACAGCTTCTATCACATGGCCTTTTGTCCCCTTCTCTTACTTCTTTTCATTGCCCCTCATGCCTAAAGGTTGCAGTAGTTCCATTGTTTCGTATGTTGCTTTTGCCTCAGTAAAAAGTCCCTTTATTAAACTCTCTCCTCACACTCTTTGAGGTGCTATCTGTTTCCTACTGCAACCCTAAGTAATGTTGCTGGGGATGCATTTATGAGAATACAAAGACAAATTTACTGTCCTTATGGAACTTACTTTTTGGGAGTGATGAAAGTATGGGAGTGTGACAGCAAACAAAAATGGATAATACTGGTAGCAATAAGGGTTAAAGGAAAAGTAAAGTGATTTGACAGAGAATTTAGTATAACATCTTTACATGAAAAAAGAAACCAACTCCATGTGCATCGCAAAGCTTAGAAACTGCCAGCAGGTTGTATGGAAATCAGCTCCAATAAAAACCAAATGATACCAAGGGTAGGGAATCTATGCTGCAGGATATAATGCCATTCAAAACATAGGAAGGTGGACTTTTTTCTTTATAATTTTGTTTGGGGAAAAATGAGTTTAACATAAAGGTGGAGGAAGGAGGTTCTCACAAAAATCACTAGACTACTATGATTTGGAAAATATTTCCCAGGTAAAATAGACAATGCCCAGATTAACTATATATTAAAACCACTTGTCACTAGATGAGGTGTAATACGAATTTTTATAGTAGGAATTTTAAATTACTTTATTCTTAAGTATTGAAGTTTTGTCTAAAAAGATTTTTAAAGAAAGAGCATGTCATAAGATGTTATAATGTATATCAATGTTCTGTCATTCATGTTTTTACCAGTTAAGTCATATTGCTAGTTTAAGAATTTCCCAGATTTTGTGATGTCGTTATGTGTGATAGGCAAAATTTGACTATAGGTGAGTTATACCACAACCTTAAAAAACAAAGTAGAATCCACTAGTGATATCATAGTGTCCATCCTTATGAGAAAGGTCACATACTTTTGGAGCCATAGCTATATAATTCCTTAGAAAAGGATGGACCAATGATCCTCAGTATCTTGTAACCCAGTGACAGGAAATCTGTAATCCTGGAAAGAAAGCAAAATGTACTAAGGGCAACATGCATAGTACATGAGGTATTCCTATACTTTACCTTATTCTTGGTAATATAGTGACATATTGGTTAAAACAGTGCTATGTTCAGAGTAGGTAAAACAATGTAGGGTAATTTTCAGCATCATTCAGATCCAAAAGAACCTTGAAAGTGAGACTTAAAGGTGACTTCTATAGAATTGGTTCTGATCAAATTTATACCTATAATATATGTCATAGTATGTTTTACTATGTACACATAGTATGTACACCTAGTATATTCTAGATATTTTTACAATGCTGTTTTCATGATAATGTGTTTTACTCTAATAGAAGAGATAATTTTTATGAAGTATTTTTCTTCAATATGTGAAGAGGCTGTATAAAAAATTTTATATGGAATCTATTTTTAGATGTTGCATGGAATAGTTGGTACGTTAAAAATTTAGGTATATTGTTTTAAAAGCATCATATCCTAGAAGTAATATAAAAGCTACGAGCCATGTCAATTACACTGCTTCTCCAGGGTCAAAGCTTAGTAATTTTTCATTGAATATGTAGATAGGAACTTTAAAATTAAATATATTTGTGTCTAGCATAATAGCTGAGTGATCTTTGCAAGTTATTTTCAGTTTTCTCATCGACAAAAATGGATATAAAAACCTATATTTTTAGGTCGTTACAAGAATTAAATGAGATAATGTTTTAAAATTTTTTTAAAACTACAGAAATATCCAACAAGTGAAAGTCCTATTATTATGTTTTTTTTAATAAATAGATTTAAAAAACTCTAAAAATGTGTTTCATGTCAAATTAACATTTGTATTGAAAATCTGCCTAATTTAGTGGTTCTCAACTCAAGATGACTTTGCATTCCAGAGTATATTTATCAATGTCTAGAGACATTGCTGTTGTCACAGCTGGATGATACTACTAGCATCTGGTGGGTATAGAGCTCAGGTATTTTACCAAACATAATACAAGCACAAGATAGTTCCCTATAAAAAAGCATTAACTGATTAAAAATGTTGATATTGTGGAGTTTAAGAAATATTCATCTGATTTAAACAAAATTTAATTGTATGTGACATTACTTGAAATGATTTAATAAAAAACTAGAGTAATTCTCTTGCTAGAATTTGGGATGAGACAGATTTGTGTTGAACCTAGTTAGGCCTGAGAGTTAGGTCTTCCACTTTCATCAAAGACATGCTTGTGTTCCCTTAAATGTTATACTAGAACTCAGGTAACGTGTTTAGGTTAATGTTATCACCATGCACTATAAATAATACTGACCTTAAATAATAGAAAACTACCTAAAGAGGACTTTTAAGTGAAAAAGCTGTATTTAGTTTTAGTGCAATAAATGAATATTTTCTCTGCCTAAAAATTCCCTATTTCTCTTTTGGACATTGAAGGATATCTAGCATTCTTGAGAGCTAGACCAAAGGTGATAGCAATGTATATAAATAATGCAGTCTTTTCAACACATGGCTAATTTCCATGGTCAAATTTTCTCCAGTTCTTACCCAAATCTTTTCCACATCCCTTCTAAAGGAAGAGATCTTAATTTTCTATGTCTAAAATCTGTTTGTATTCAAGACAGTCATTCATATCAGAATAATAAAATTTAAACTACTTGACATCGAAATGTTTTTCGTTTGTAGATGGAGGCTGTTGTCAAAGTAGAATGGGAGGAAGTTTGGCAAACCATCTGATGATTATTTAATACTTAAGGGATTAGGCTACTTGACATACTTGGTACCTCCCTTCTAGACACTTACAGTCCAGAATTCTAAGGTAATGACATAGCAATACACACTTTACTCTGCACTCCTTTTAAAAAACATATATATGTACAATTTTCTTTATGTTTCATTTGGACCACATGTGCCTGATCCTGTGCCAGAAAATGAGAGGAATTTTATACCAACCTTCCTAATTACTGTTGACATCAAGAGTATGTAAGTTTTCATTAAAGCTTTAAGAAGTGGTTCAATAGATGTGAAAATGCAATTTTATTCTAGGCAGAGGAGAAATTAAAACCCTAGAAGCTAGGAATGTAAAAGGAAAATCAATACATTGAATAACAGTGAAGGGATTAAAGAATACTAGGCAGAAGAAGAAAGTATGAGGAGTTTCAGGCTATAGGCAGGTAGAAATGGTAGAAATAGTTTCATATATTCCAATTCTTCCCTTCAATCCTTACCCCAAAAGTAAGACTAATAAAAACAAATTCCAGCTTCTAATTCTTAATTGAAATTCTCAGGATAAAATATAAAGTGATCATTATAAATTAATTATTCTGAATAATTCAGGTATAGAGGACAATTAATGGTATGCAGGTAAATGTTTAATTCTCCAAAACAAAAAACAAATAGGCCTGTGCTATAATACTCCCACTTGGCCAATTTCAACTACCAATGTGAAGTCACTTTCACAAGTTGAGAAGAGATGTACAAGAGCAAAGTATCATAAATTTTTTCACCACATCAATACAATAGATGCAAATAACCCCAGGAGCATAAACAATAGCAAAAGTACTAAAATAATTAGGAAGTGATAAGTTTTGAATATTAATGCCTTTGTTTTTAATGTAATTTTTGTTTTTTATATATTATATAAGTAATATATAATATTATATATATAATTTAAGAATGGCTGTGTTTACAGGCTCACAACGTTTCTGAAAATTTAGCAGCCAGTTCTCACAAGTCAGTATGATCTGACCACTGATGAGAAAGGTCTTTCAACTTCCCATATCAATTTGGTGTATGAAGTTGGAACTTGAAATAAAAAAATGACAAGTATTCCTCAAAAGTGTATTGAAGGTCAATACATTGGATAAAAACCATAATTTTTGAAATTTTGACAATTAGGATTATAGCACAAAGGAAGCCCTAGAGGGAAAATTTCATTCTAAAACTAGAAAGAGGTAGAATAAAGCATAGCAATATTTGGAAAGAACATAAATATTAGAATACTTAATATGATAAAGCCTGTGAGAGATTACAGAAAAAAAATAACAAAGAAAAATGATTTTAGGCACTAAGCCTCTTTTAGCCTATCATATTTGCATATAGATTTTAAAGAGGCAATTAGATTATAAAATTCCATAATTTTCTCAAATAAATATGTATGACCAGTGAGTGACAACATGAAATCAGTTTGCATGTGTGCATGTGTGTATGTTTAAATGTGGCATCTACCAAACCAAATTTGAAATGCAGTTTTCATTCAGGATCCTTGAAATCTTTGGTAAAGATCATTTGTAATTAGAGCATGAAATCAAAGTAGACATTTTCTTTGGACTGCCTAAAAATTTAAGGTACATTTTTGTCTTTATGCCAAGAGAATTGGGTATTTTAGGAGCTAAACTGTATATTGCAATGGCTTTATCAGAAAGGTTCTATTTAATATATTGCTCTAAATTTCCCAGTTCCTTTCCTCTCTTCAGAAAACCACAATAAACTATTTTTTAGTTGATTAAAATAAGAGTAGAATGCTTCATTTTGGAAGTGAAAAGTATGGCTGAAGCTTGAGTTTAACCAAAAAAAAAAAAAAATTATAAAAATGTATGCACCACAATGAATCTTTGAAAATGAAGTCCTAAGATAATGAAATAATGACAATTTGTAAATCAGGAGTCCAGAAGTTTTGTTTCATGATTATGTTGCAGTTTAATTTCTTTATATCTCTCTGCCATTGTTAAGAAATGCAGCCAGAACTTCAAAGGGACCTCGCATGTGTTCCGAATCAGGGCTTCAGAGCTGATGTCTGACAGCCCAGAAATTAAAACGAAATAAATGTGCTGTTTAAACTCCCATTTTTCCCAGCAACAACAACAACAAAATCACTTTTTCTGTGTTAAGGGTTTTTTTTTTTTTTCCTTGTTAACTAAAATTCTCTTCCTTTGGATATTTCTTCATTTACCAATTATGAACCTGGGCCTATGGAGTACAGAATACCCATGAACTTCAGAGGGAATTTCAGACAACCAGAGGGGATGTCAAGACTTTGGGATCAGGCTTTGTGACTTTTTCTGTACATTAAAACAGATCCCCCTCAAAAAGAAAAAAAAAAAGTAAAAAGACAAAGAACCATAGTTGTTAGGCCATGCCCAAACACCTGCATTTGGCTGTTCTTGCATTTTCTTGGGATGACGGAAACAGACATTTCCAAAGAACAAAGAAAGGCTCGGGATGGTTTGTGTTTGAAAGTGCACTAGCGTGGATATGAAATGTCAGTCACCAGCTAGAAATTTGGCAGCCATTTCTTTGAGTGCCAAAGAGAGTAATTAGAGCTTGACCTGAAGAGCTCTGTTATGTGGGGGAAAAGATTAGTCCTTCACTAAGGTAGACTTGTAGATGCAAAGGAACTTCGATATCATCTACAATTTCCTAGTTTTACAAATGAAGTAGTGAATACAGAGCATCTCACAGTGGCAGCATGGTTTGCTCAAGATAATACAGTAAAGTGGTATAGGATTTTGGTGAATTCTATCATGTGGCTAATGAGGTGGATATAGAAGCTATTGGGCCTCAGAGAGAAATAAACATAAACACTTTTGGATTTGGGGTTTGCTTTCTACCTACGTATTAGAGAAATTACTCTTAAACTGCCTGTCTTTCTCTTTTAATCGATATTTTCAAATATCCATGGAAGTGTGGGTAAAAAGCAGCCAGGAATGAAGAGCTCCCCCTCCCTGTCTTTGAAAAGAAAAGTAAGCTACCCTGATAATATGCTAGATTTAAGGAGCTTGGGTTCTTTCTTTTCCCACATGCCATCTTGTCTGCACATCTGGCCTGCAGAGTATCCCAAAATGTTTATTTCCGGACCTTGAGAGGCTTTTCTGAGCATTGCTTGGGTCGAGTCCACACTTCGCTCATTTTAAGTTACATTTGGAGATTATATAGTGCCCAAAAGAAGGAGACGATGCACTTCAGATTTCACATTACCTTCCAAATTCTGTGAACACATGTGGCAGACAGAAAAGAGACAGTAAAGGTGAGCTAAAATACTTTCAAAGTTCACAAATACAAAATCATCCTACATTCCCGGAGAAAGAGCAAAGAGAATGCCAAAGCACTGATCTCCCTGGCTCAAATGTGACAATGTTTAGAGTCAGTCATGACTAAAAACTCAGATTCAAGCATGGGTACTGCTCAATCTAAATGTCCCTTGGACTTTAGTTAGTATGGGGAACAATGGCATTTGGTTATTCAGTAAATACTACTGTTTTAGCTTATTGGCTGATGTGCCAAAAATTGGGATGTTGAATTACTCTTTCCACATCTTACAATTAGGTTGAAAATAAGATATATATGCAAGAAAAGACAGTATCTGGTTAAGTGTGTTCTGTAGGCAAAATGTGTAGTGATCAGGGAAATTTCTGCTGGAGCCATCTTCAATGATGAGTTAGACATAGATGAGAGGAGGAGAAAAGAGCAGATGGAAAGAAGGACACAAGCAAATGTATCACATTTGTTCTTTACAACCATTTGTTGGGCTTTACTTTGTCCTCACATTGTGCTTAAGTAGATAAGTGCACTCTTTCATGTATTTACCTTAACTTCAAGTGTTAATATCCCCAGTTTACAGAAAAAGAAATGGGGACTCAGGGACATTAAACTACATGTCTGAGATGACACTGGTGACAGAGAGAGAAATAGAATTCAAACTCCCAAATCTGTGCTGTTATCCAATGCACTTTTTGGAAGAAAAGCCTAATAGGAATTACAATTTGACGATATGGCATATTGGGGCCTGGATTACCAGCCTAGTAGTTTGAGCATTATCATTTATACATGTTAAGGGGATTTTTGGAGGAGAAACTATAGAAGATGGATAATGGATAGTATTTAGACCTGGTTAATTAGATTGGGATGTGAAAAGAAATGCTCTACCAGCAATTTATGATTGAGAATTAGATCTAGAAAAGGAAAGGACTAATGGAAATCTCAGTATTAACTTAGTGAATAGATATAACTATGGCAGTGAAAAGATTCACTGATGGACAGTTTGCAGCGGGAGGGTAGAGTGTTGAAGGCAGAATGTTGAGAGAACCCATATTTTTTGGATGAAGGAGCTAAAGGAACTTGCAAGGAGATTTAGAGGAGAAGGGGATGGAGGAGAACCTGACAGTGTGATGGCACAAGGCCAGTTAAGAAGACAGTTTCATAATGCAGGGGAGAAAAAAAAGGTTAACGATGCAGAAAATGAGAGTATCAGTAAAGAGATATTGTATATTTAAGAGATATTAATGTATTTTAATTAATTAAATTAATTGATATCAAGAGATATTAAGAAATTTAGATGAGACATCTATTTATAATTTTTCCATTTGCTTATGTTAAGAATAGACATAAGAATTGCATGCTTTTTTCACATGATCATCAAAAATTGCTCCTAGGGTTATTCTGTATGTTGGTAAATTGAACACCAATAAAAAATTAATTTATTAAAAAAAATTGCTCCTAAATGAAGCCACTAAAATAGCTATCTTCTTATTACTGTTTCTTATTTATTGCCTGTCTTTCCCACACCAAAAAGTTATCGTATTCTTACATACTGTAGTCACACACAACCAGTTGGATCATTTATCCCTACAGATTCTTCTACTACCTCCATTTTTCAGTCAGAAACAAAACTTCAGTAGTCCCAATTATTTGATTGAATCAGCAAGTTAAAATGATGAAGTGTCCTAAGAACCTCCCTTTCCTTATGTGCTCAGTGATGATGGCAGTTGGAAATCACCAGAGTTCTCCTATTAATAAACTTTATTTTAATCGCAGGATCTAAAAAGTTTTCCATTGAGAATCATGGCCTCTTAAATCTAGTTCTCTGGTTATTTTAACATAGCCCAAGTCTTTCTGTTTAATAATGTAATATGTCTATTCAAATCAGGCCTTGCACTTTGAAATAGTAATAAGGAGGCAAGTACCACACAGAAAACTTCCCTCAATAAAAACTTAATAAAGAATAAGTCATGATTAATGAGAAGACTTAATTATAAAGAAAAGTCAATGTGCATAGGGATAATTTTATTATCTTTAGAAACGTAAGCCAAAAGGATATTTATATGTCATTTTGCAAATGATTGTTTCCAAAGAACTGCCTATTATAAATATAACCTATTTATCATTAGCAGAAAGCTTTCTTTGTGTTGGCACTTTACTCTTTATAATTGATCATAAGAGTAACCAAAATGATAGTAACAAGGTAACCAAAATATGAGTGAAATAGTGTCCTTTAAGACTATAGTTTGGGAGAGCCAGGACACAGTTTCATTTGAGAAATCTTCCTAAATAGAGGAAAAGTCCTTTTTGATTCCAGAATTAATAGTTATATAACTCTTATTACAATGAGTATGGCACTTTTAATACGTTTCTCAAATATTAATATTTAAATATTGACATGAGACCTCCATATCTGAGGCTTCTTGATAAAGATAACCCACTTCTTGAAAGTGTATTTTATGGGCACTAGTGAGAAAAGGAGGGATAGCACTTAAAAGGACTGTTGGGATGCATCCCAGGACAGGGAAGAGGTGAAAGGCAAGTTGAAATGCTACCTCCTATACTATTTCATGGAAATAGTTACCTGAAGTAACAAGGTATTCTATTCTTTTTACTTTTATACCTATTTGTTTTATTGATAAACAAAATAAACTAGATCTGTTTTGTTTTTTGGTGGGCTTAAATCAGTGACTATTACAAAATTATAAAAGATACCAAAGCATCAAACCAAATGGCAGAGCTGGAAGGAACTTCTAAGATTTTGTAGTCAGCACTGAGACCTCAGTTGAGAGACTTATTTTAAATTTAGAGTCTGCGTCTCACCTCAGAGATTTGGATTTCAACTTGGTTGAGAACTAAGGTCAGGAATCTGCATTTTGATAAATATGCATATAATTATATTTAGCCAGAGGTTAACCTCACTTTAAGAAATACTGACTTAGTCCAACCCCTCTACTTGATCCTTAGAGAAATAAAAACCTAGAGATGGGAATTAGCTTTACCCAGCAGGTCAGAGGACTTGAACTGTAATTTACTTGAGAATACCCATTATAATAGTTGGTTAAGATTATCCAAATTCATAATCAGGAGTGCCACATTGGTGCTGTCACTGATTCTTCACAGGGCTGACTAAGGTAATCTTTTCTAGAAACTAACATTCTTTAGGCAATAAGAATCAGCAAATGTCTTGGGAGGATTAAAGTAGCTGGCAAAGAACATCTGGATATCTCTTCAAATAAATAAATAAATAAATAAATAATATCTCTAATGAATTTAAGTTCAAAAGTATGATGAGTTGCACAACTCTTTTGAGACATAATAGTTACGATAAAAGCCATGTTTCTTTAATAGTTACTTTAAATTTCTTTTGTCATCTATTATTGGTTAGGTAGTTTGGGGCACCCAGTTGCTCTTTTTTTCTAAAGCTATAACACTTATGACTGGGATAAGAAAAATGCCACTGGTTACATCATAATAAAATTCCCACATTTTTTAGCTCTAGATCTGGCTGTTGATTTCTAGATCCTGACATTTTAACTATTTGTCATAAATTTGAGCTGAAACTTTAAGGGAGGGGCAGTAGACCCAACAGGTGCATATCCCAAAAGTATTCTAGTTTGACTCTTACCCTAGTGAATCTATGATTATCTTTAGTCTAAAAATCAGTTGCTAAATCCCATTACAGACTCTTGTTGAAATAAGTCCATGACCTCCCCATTCTAATAATTCTAGAATTACCAGCAGATTATGCTCCTTCATTTATTCTTAAACATACCCAGCTAATCCAAAAAGTCCTAGAAACTCCTTTTTATCTTTGATCTACTGATACTGTAATCTGGCCTCAGCTTACTTCACTCTCTCAATATTCCAGTCTTGTGATCCTTCAGATACCTTAAGTGCCTTGAACTGTTTTACCTAAAAATGCCACCACCTTCCCTGAAGGTGCATCCATCTTTGCACTGCTGAAGTTTTGATAATATTTTATAATAAAAGTTGGATAGTGGGCCTATTAACAAAGAAACTTCCATAAGATTTAAGACTTCTAGCATGATCAAAGGAAGGCTTCTTTATTTTCCCCTAACTCCAACTTGGGAAAGCAGGAAAAAAATATAAGATAAAAGTCATGACACACAGTGCTGTGGAATATTTAATTTTCTTCTCCAAAGGATGATAGTTATATTCAAGTGTCTGATGGATATATGAGGTAATTCCTATTTTCATCTACCTTTAGTTCATTCAGTGATTTTTTTTCTTTTTTTTTTAATTTTTATTTATTTATGATAGTCACACAGAGAGAGAGAGAGAGAGAGAGAGAGAGGCAGAGACATAGGCAGAGGGAGAAGCAGGCTCCATGCACCAGGAGCCCAACGTGGGATTCGATCCCAGGTCTCCAGGATTGCACCCTGGGCCAAAGGCAGGCGCTAAACCACTGCGCCACCCAGGGATCCCCATTCAGTGATTTTTTAATAGCAGATGGGACCTATAGCCTACAGACCAAAACCACTTTGATGATATAGAGATAGATATTTAAAACAAAACCCATTTTGGGTCCATATTGGCAAATGTAATCATGGCATTTGTAATGTCTGTATAGGACCCTAGCCATGTTTGCACCACAGTCTTTCTGCCACACTGTTGGAGAATGGACTACTTTTTAAAGAGCTACTCTTTGGGGCTTATTAGATCCTTACGGGTTTTACTAAATGCTGTGCTTTCCTTTGTAAATGTTCTTTAAGTATTTCAATTAAATGGTGATTTATTTTAAAAATCAGCAATAACAAATGTGTAACAGAAGCCAAGTATTACAGAATTCTTAATCTTTAACAAATACTTTCAGAGCCATTTCGTATTTATTTAACATACAATTGCTGTTTAATTTAATCTAAATTAAATGGTTGCTTGAAACCTATAATTTAGAGAGTTCCTGAATCTCTTTTTATGGTAGGAAAAATGAGAAATCATTGGTTTTGCCCACAGGGTAGATGCTTATCTTTTAAAATCAGGTATTTTTGTCTTGAAATTAAGAACCCAGGTCATTTGGGAAATAGAATTCCAAAGAATGTTTTTGGCTATGAGTCACATGTCCTCATATCCCTTAGAAGAGAATTATTTGGTTTTCTACCATTTAACAAAATTGAAATTTGGCTGATTCTTATGAATTATCATCTGTCTTGTTTATAGGCATCTGTTTGTGAAAAATGTATACATTGACACTCAGTAGTGGAGTTTTTGTTGTTGTTTGTTTGCTTTTGAAGAAAACACCAGGTTACTTTTGGTACTGTATGTTAGGTACTATGCTCGTTGAAAGTATCAATTTAAAAAATATATATAGTTATGAAGTAACCACAAAGACAAGTAGGACAAACTACTGGATCAACTTTTTGGCAATAGTAGGTATAAATATTGCCATGACCATCATTATATGACCAGAATTTGGGGAATGCTGCCATGAATTAATTCTGTACTGAAGTTGAAATACAAGCTTAGTTCCACAAGTTAGTTTTTTGAAAAGCAGTTATTTTTTGGTGGGGGCGGGCGCGGCGGGTAGGAGGAAGGAAGTGATAGTGGTGGCGGTGGTAATGTATTTCTTTTCAAATTGACAATATCAGAAAAATCAAAGTAGATATTTCTTTTTCTGAAAATTAGTTTTTATGAGTGTAAATCAAAGCTTGAGTAAGAAGAAAGGGTTACAGTTATTAAAATTTGATGATTAATACTCAGACACAAGGTACTATGACTATAGCACTAATACATTAAATTAGTGCTTCAGTATTATTTGGGTTTAAACACAGGACAAGTCCCGAATTCAACAATCCAGTTTTTTTATTAGCTTTGCCAGTGATTGTGTTGTTTGGGCAAGTTAATTTCTTTATAACTCATTCTCCCATTTGGGTAGTTGTATGATGAATAAATAAGATAACAATGCATTTTAAATACATAGCATGGTGCCTGGTGATGTTAGCTATCACTAACATTAGTTTATAAGTGATATAAGGATAGAGACTGTCTTGTGCTCAAACCTATATCCTCAATAGCCAGCAGAGTTACTGTCACATAGCAATTTGTCAACAAATATTTCTGAAATAAATGGATTAGCTATAATTATTTTATTGAGTCCCCTTGAAGACATGGCATTCTAGTTTCACTTTGTATAAAAGTAAATTAATGAAATTCTTTATAAATATTATAGTGTGTAAAAAATACCTGTGATAAGAAGGATCTTTCTCCTTGGTCTGTTGTATTTCTTTTCACCTGAACTTCTTCCACATATACTCTTCCTCACCAGTCTTTGAAAATGATTTTCTACCTATACTGGCCAGTCTTTTTTTTAAATTGTTCTTAGAAAAAGGAAAAGAGATTTTCTATAGTATGTGTATCTTAAGAGCATAACATTTTTCACTGCCTTATTTTTCTCCAAAAATTGCTCTCCAATACAGGCTGACCTCATTTTACTGTGCTTCCCTTTATTGTACTTAGCAGATCATGTGAAATTATGAATTGAAGATTTGTGGCAACTCAGTGTTGATGAAGTCCATTGACACCATTTTCCCAACAGCATTTGCTTGTTGCATGTCTCTGTGTCACATTTTGGTTATTCTCACAATATATCAACCTTTTTCATTACTATTACATTTATTGTGGTAATCTTTGATCAGAGGTCCTTGATGTTACTATTGTAATTGTTTTGGGGCACCATGAACCACACCTATATAAAGTGGCTAATTAACAGATGAATGTTGTGTGGGTTCTGACTGCTCCAGCCACAGCCATTCTCCATCTTTCTCCCTCTCCTCAAGCCTCCCTGATCCCTAAGACACAAAACTGTTGAAATTAGACCAACTGATAATCCTCCAATGGCCTCCAAGTGTTCAAGTGAAAGGAAGAGTTGCCCATCACTCACTTTAAATCAAAAGCTAGAAATGATTAAGCATAGTAAGGAAGGCATGTTGAAAGCCAAGAGAAGCTAAAAGTTAGGCCTCTTGTGCCACTGTTGGCCCAGTTGTGAATGCAAAGGAAAAGTTCTTGAAGGAAATTAAAAGTGAGTGATAAGAAAGTGAAACTGCCTTATTGCTGATATAGAGAACATTTTAGGGGTGTGAACAGAAGATCACACCAGCTACAACATTCCCGTAAGCCACAGCCTGATCCACAGCAAGACTCTCTCCTCAATACTGTGAAGGCCAAGAGAGGCCAAGCTACAGAGAAGAGTGTGAAGCTAGCAGAGGTTGGTTCGTGAGGTTTAAGGAAAGAGGCCATCACCATAACATAAAAGTACATGGTGGACAGCAAGTGCTGATGTGGAAGGTCCAGCACCTTATCCAGAAGATGTAGGTAAGGTAACTGAGGACGGTGGCTACCCTAATCAAGAGATTTCATAGTACAGAAAACAGCCTTCTGTTGGAGGACGATGCCGCCTAGGACTTCCATAACTGGAGAGGAGAAGTCAATGCCTGGCTTCAAAGTTTCAAAGGACAGGCTGACTCTCTGGTTAGGGACTAATGCAGCAAATGACTTTAGGTGGGAGCCGATACTCATTTACCATTCTGAAAATCGTAGGGCCCTTAAGAATTATGCTAAATCGACTCTACCTACACCCTGTAAATGGAACAAAGCCTGGTTGGCAGTACATCTGTTTACAACATGGTTTACTGAATACTTTAAGCCCGCTGTTGAGACCTAGTGCTCAGAGAAGAGATTCTTTTCAAAACATGACTGCTCATTGACAGTGCACCTGGTCACCCAAGAGCTCTGGTGGAAACATACAACAAGGTGAATGTTGTTTTCTGGCTGCTAACACAGCATCCATCCTGCAGTCTGTGGATCAAGGAGTAATTTCAACTTTCAAGTATTCTTGTTTAAGAAATACTTTTCATAAGGCTACAGCCTTCATAGGCAGTGATTTCTCCAATGAAACTGGGCAGTGTAAATTGAAAACCTTCTGGAAAAGATGCACCACTGTAGATGCCATTAAGAACATTGTGTTGGGATGCCTGGGTGGCTGAGTGGTTGAGTGTCTGGCTTCAGCTCAGGGTGTGATCCCCGGTCCAGGGATCAAGTCCCATATTGGGCTCCCTGTGGGGAGCCTGCTTCTCCCTCTGCCTCTGTCTATGCCTCTCTCTCTGTGTCTGTCATGAATAAATAAATAAAACCTCAATAAAAAAAGAACATTGTGGTTTGTGGGAGGAGATGAAAATATCAATATTCACAGGGGTTTGGAAGAAGTCAATTCTAACCCTCATGGAACACCATGAGGGGTTCAAGACTTCAGAAGAGGGAATAATTGCAGATGTGGTGGAAATAGCAGGAGAACTAGAACTAGATGTGGAGCCCGAAGATGGGACTGAATTGATACAACCTCGTGATAAAACTTGAATAGTTGAGGAGTTCCTTCTTATGGATGAGCAAAGAAAGTGGTTTCTTGAGATGGAATCTTCTCCTGCTGAGGATGCTGTGAAGATTATTGGAATGACAGCAGAGGATTCAGAATACTACATATATCAGTTGATAAAGCAGCCACAGGGTTTGAGAGGATTGACACCCGTTTTGAAAGAAGTTCTCCTGTGGGTAAAATCTGTCAAACACCACATACTGCAGAGAAATCCATTTGCAAAAGGAAGATCCCGTTGATGCACAAAATTTGGGTGCCAAACCACCCGAATCTTCAGCAACCCCCATCTGTCAGCAGCTATCAACATCCAGGCAATAGCCTCCATGAGCAAAAATGTAAAGTCTGAAGCTCAGTTGGTTGTTAGAATTTTTTGGTAATGAAATATTTTTACTTAAGTTATGTGCATTGCTTTTTTTTAGGCGTAATGCTATTGGACACTTAATAAACTACAGTCATAGTGTAAAAATCATTTTTATGTGTATTGGAAAACTAAGAAATTCATTTAGCTCACTTTATTACAGTGGTATGGAACCAAACCCACAATATCTCCAAGGTATGCCTGTATCATCTGGACTTTGCATCCACAAAATTGAGTATTATGTTCTAAAAGCAGGGACTCCAGAGTGAGAGGGTTCAAATCCTACCTGTGCTGTTTTACCTTTTACGATTTACCTAACCTCTCTGTGTTTGTTTTGTTATATCCACAGTGGCAATAGTGGTAATAATTTTTTTTTCTATTTGTTTTGGGGGTAAGGGACAGTTGAGCACTAAGTAAGTTTTAAAGTATTTATATCAGAGCCTACCCTCCATAAGTTTTATATAAATTAGCTATCATCACACATTCAGCCAGATCCATAATGTCAGCTTTATGTCTCTATACTATCTATATCATTCATTTAATTAACATAATGAGAGTGCTCAGCACTCTAGTAGGCAATGGATATACTAAGTCAGGCAAGACATGGTCCCTGTTTACACCCTGGTACAGTAAACTCACAAATTAATGAGTATATAGGTAGCAATAGGTAGAAAGGGGCATATAGGAATAATTCTACATTGTGCATGGGGCTTAGAATGCTGCTTGTGCTGAATTTAAAAGATGATTAGGGATTAACTGGGATGATTAGGGATTAACTGAACTTGAACAGGGTATTTCATCAGCAGAAGCTCATCAAATGTACCATTTGATCAATCAAATTGTATAGATCATAACTCTAAGTCAAGGAAAGACTAAATTTGGAAGAATGGCATAAGATGGGGCTAGAGAGAGACCATATCTTGAAGGCTTTGAATTTAATCCTCAAAGTTGTAAAAAATCAATGACAGGTGGTTAGATGACTGGTATTTTGAGCCTACCTTTCTATGTCAGTGAGCCTAGAGTTTTCTGGTGACATGTCTACTTATCTATGCTCAGAGGCTTCTCCTAACTTGTACACTCTTTAAGCCGTGTAAGACCTCCCAGAATTCCTTGACTACAAGATATATTAATTAGAAAAGTCTTACAGTGGCCAAACTTTTCCAGCCAGACAGATGTGGCCAATGATCGTACATCTTTAACAAGCCCTTCCTTCTTTAGAAGAGTTTACAATTTTAGAAATCTCTCTGCTTGAGAAAGATCACCTAATCTACATAAATTCAGGTTCATCCAGGAGTGAAGTTCTCATGTTCTTTTAAATAGAGTGACCCACTGAAACATCTGGGTGGCTCAGTGGTAGAGGGCCTGCCTTCAACTCATGGCTAGATCCTGGGGTTCCAGGATCAAATCCCACATTGGGCTCCCTGTGGGGAGCCTGCTCTTCCCTCTGTCTGTGTGTCTCTCCTTCTGTCATAAATACATACATACATACATACCTAAAAAAAATAGAATGACCCACAGATTTTGGCTTTGGTTCAAGGTAATAATAGAAATCAGCAGCAAATTTATTTGAAGAATCTCATCACACATGAAAACTCATCACAACCCTTTTGTTTCCCAACAATCCATCTTTCCGAGATAAATGAACGTTTTGTTCAGATATTGTCAAGGTACTTATCTTGTTCCTCAGTATACTGGCTCTTGGCACTTAATGGAGAAAATAGTTTGGCAATTAGTGAAGAAAGTTGAATACTTCTGGCACATAGTGACACACATTGGTTACCTCATCTTCCAAGTGAAAAGTAATCATGCTTTTCAAAATCATTTGGATATTTTTGGGTTTGGGTCCTGACATTACTTTATTCTAGTTGTGTGAACTCGGGAAAGTTACTCAACTTCTTTTTGTTTGTTCCTCTATAGAATGTCTGATATTCTTCCCTCGACTTGGAGGTTATTATCTATACAATTTGATTAATCAAACAGTACCCACATTTATGAGGCTCTGCTGATGAAATAGCCTGTCCATGTTCAGTCAACAACTACTCATCTTTTTTTTTGAGCTACTCATCTTTTAAACTCAGCACAAGCAGCATCCTAAATCCCCTGTGCAATGTAGAATTATTCTATTTTTACCTCATGAGGTTGGTGTGAGAATTGGATGAAACATCTCTACAAAGTCCAATAACCTAGCACAGGATAAATATTTCAGAATTTCTAATTTTTGTAGTGGCCATAATTATAGTTTCAGCTTTCTTAGACCTGCAGTACATTCAGCAATATATGAAAATTTAGTAGCTTAAAACACCACCCATTAATTACCTCATGGTTCTACGGTCACAAATCTAGGGAGATACTACTGAGTTCTCTGCTTCAGGTCTCACAAAGCTGATATAAGAGCCACGCTGGTTCCTTATTCTGAAGATTCTAAGAAACAATCCTCTTCTGAGTTCATTCAGGTTGCTGGCTGAAATTCAGTCCCTTGCACTTACAGAAATGAGGTCCCCCTTTCCTTGGTGGCTAAAAGTTACCAATATTCCTTTTTACATGATGCCCTCCGTTTTCAAACCAATAATGATACATCAGTCCTTCCTATCCTTCAAATCTATCTCTCCAACTTTCCCTTACGGGGCCAGCTGGAGAAAACTCTGTTTTTAAGGGATTCGTGTGATTAGGTTATATATCCACCTCCTTTGTGCTAAACACTGTCCCAAATTTCCCTTTTGGTTTAGTTATTCAACTTAAAAATCCTTTTGCAATACTGCATGAGTGTAACCATACCAACCTATGCACTAAAAAAGAAGAGGATTATACAAGTGCAAGAGTCATTAGAGTTATTCAAGGTCATTCTCAGAATTTTGCCTACCTTACTAATTTAAATGCAATCAAGTAAACTTGAATATGTTCATTCCAAATTCACTCATTCTGTCAATAAACATGTACTGTACTCCTACCATGTATCAAGCTGTATGTATGTTAGATCTCCAAGTGTTAATCAATTCTTAGCAATTTAATATTTTGAAATAAATTTTAAAAAGCAGGATTGTCTGGAAATATCAGTTCCTGTCCACCAGACTTACTCTTCTGCATCTTGCTTTCTGGAGCTACAATATGTATGATCCTATGTCAGCATACTTGAGTATTCTAGAACTAGGTTTACTAATTGAAAAACTAAATAAATGAAAGAAAAATACCATCTAGAAGACATTACCTATTTATTTAATAGAGCTTTTAAATCATTAAGAGGGCTAATGGCTTAAGATGAGGAAGTAATAGTTACTGATACTGCCTGTGTGTCAAGTACTGGATGGATGCATTTTACAGACATTACTTTGGGGAAACTAATCAATATTACTATTCCTGTGTCATAAATGGGAAGCTGAAGAAAAGATAGACAAATATGTAACACTGCAAATGTTATTTTCTTTATCTCTATTTATGTCTATTATCTTCTGAGTTTCCTCTTAGCAGATATATTTCATCTATTAAGCTTTATTTAAAAGTATGTTTTAAAATAAACAATTATCGGGATCCCTGGGTGGCGCAGCGGTTTGGCGCCTGCCTTTGGCCCAGGGCGCGATCCTGGAGACCCGGGATCGAATCCCACGTCAGGCTCCCGGTGCATGGAGCCTGCTTCTCCCTCTGCCTGTGTCTCTGCCTCATTCTCTCTCTCTCTCTGTGACTGTCACAAATAAATAAAAATTTAAAAAAATAAAAAAAAATAAAATAAAATAAACAATTATCTTTCTATATGTTAAATTTTACCTATCTCCATGCATACCTCTTATATTTTAGTTCCTTGAAGGCAGGAAGTATATGTTACTTATCCATGTATTTCCCTAGCTGTTATTACAGTATGTGCTCAGTAAATACTGGTTGATTTTGAGTAGTGCAAGCTACTTTAATGGGATCATCATTGCTTAGCATAAGTCTGTTCTGCTCTTGTTCCATCCCACTTGGTCAATTATGCATGAACATTGGTGAGAGAATAGATCCCATGTGTTTGATGCATTATTGAAAACAGCAGTAAAAACTAGTGATTGGCAAATCAAATTGCAATTGGGGTTTGGCAAAAAATATTGTTGAGGGGTAGGAAGAAATGGTCCTATGATGTCCAAAAGCATTTTCTAGGGATTTTTTTTTCCTAACTGGTTTTATATTTGTGTATTTTAAGGGAAATTTAATTCACATGTTTCTGGTTTGTTTACACTTAACACACCAAAGCAATGATTTGTGAAAGCAATTTGGTATCTAGGAACTCTTTTTAAAGTTCCTTTTGAACTAGAAATCATGTCTAAAAATATGAGCAGTATTAATATCTATTGAGTTGGCTGAATGTAAGAAATGCACTCACTGAGAGTTTTGGGTTCTCGCCCCAACTATATTGTCAACTGTTTGCCTTTATAATTCACCTTTCTGGGTCTTAGTTTCCTCATCCTTAAAATGAAAATATTGGAATATAGAATCTTAAAATTCATTTCTAGATCTAAAATTCCATGTTTAAAATCCTTTATTAAAAAAGATAAAAAGTAAAAAAAAAAAAAAGATAAAAAGTGCTATGAGACAGGCTCTGTTTGATGTAGGTGCTTATTTTTTTATGGTACCTTCATATGATTAGATATTCATTTCAAATCTGTGAGACAGAATAATTAATCCTTTTTTTAAAGATTTCATTTATTTATTTATGACAGAGAGAGAGAGAGGCAGAAACACAGGCAGAGGAAGAAGCAGGCTCCATGTAGGGAGCCTGACGTTGGACTCGATCCCAGGTCTCCAGGATCACACCCTGGGCTGAAGGCGGCGCTAAACCGCTGGGCCACTGGGGCTGCCCAGAATAATTAATCCTTCATTATATTTACAGGTGAAAAAACTGAGATTCAAATATCTATTTCAAGTATCAGATTTATATATAAAACTATGGCACATAGTAGGAATTTAGTAAATGTTGATTTATAGGTAGATCATAGATGGGGGATGATGGATGGATGGATCAATGAATGAATGGATGGATAATCAAAATGCCTGTCAACCTTTTTTGCCATCTTATTCTCAGGAGTTCTTCAGAACAAATGTTTTCCAAAAATAATGGCATTGAAGTATTCTGTTTCCTCAGACTTTAAGATAAAAACCAACTTCATTTTTTTTCAAAAGATGCTGAGAATATAAACTCACCTCCTTGACCATAACTGACTGGAACAGCAAAGGAATTTTGACTATAGTTGAAAGTACCTTCTTTAAAACATATGCAATATTTATAGGGCTGCTTAAAATAAGCCAACTGAAAGATTTAATGATAATAATCTCCATATTTCTTCTAAATTTGATTTCCGGTTTCAATGAACTTGGAAAGAGTCCTAGGACATCAAATAAATAAAGATCTTAATATGAAATGAATCTTCAGAATATGTTCATAAATTTACATTTTAAACATGACCAGAAAATATATATCTTTGCCCATTATTAAGGTGATACTTTAATGAAAAATTTTCATTTGCATGAAATAAACTTTTTTGGCTACAGATGAAAGGATTTTATGGTAGCGACAATGGTTTTGTGAGTTAAATGATCCCAACATCATCAGGAATGAATCACAAGTGCCTACCATATGAATTACAGCACTATGAGTCTTAAAAAGGTATTTCTGTGGAAAGCATTCTTCCCATCTGTAACAATCAGATTCTGCTTTGAAGTCCTGCTAGAGTCTCACAATACATGAGACAGCCACATGCTACCCAAACTTCTCTCTCAACTTGAGTTTGACTGCATTTTCCCAAAGAACAATATGGCAATTTAATGATGAAGGAGTTTATAGAGGAAAATGGCTACAGTTTTTATAATTATACTTCGCTGTATGTGCATTCTTCAGTGATCCCTTCTGGACATAACTATAGAGATTAGGCCAGTGGATAAGCAAAATTAAATTTCAAATTAAAATGGGACAAAAGTGTCTCCTTTAATCCCTACTGTATTGAATCTGCAATGAAGTCTTCACAAGTATTTCAGGCCCAAATGAAACTAAGCTGTGAGAAATATGAATAAATTGTTATTGAGACTTTTTAACTATATCAGAAAGAGTTACAAGAATGATATAAATTAATAATATAGTAGATGTCAGTATTTCGAAGAGAATGTCACTACTGCTGATTTTCACTCTGCTACCTCTTCTGAATGGGTATGGGTGTGAAGATTGCCTCTGTCATTCCTGGATTTGGGGGGCTTGTTTTTCTTTTTGTTTTTGTTTTTAGTTGAAACTTTCCTCAACAGACAAAAAATAATAGTGGAAAAACACTTGCAGTGAATGGGAAACTGACATCAACAAAGTTAAGAGATTAATATAAGTAGAAGTAAAATGACCTGTCTAGAATCAGTGCCTTTGTGTCTATTTACTGTGTGTATGTGTGAGAGAGAGAGACAGAGAGACAGAGAGAGACAGAGAGAGAGAGAGAGAGAGAGAGAGTGTGTGTGTGTCTATCTCTGTATTAATCCAATGAATTATGACCCAGGTACTTTCTCTGGCAATTGGTTGCTGATTCTAGAGTCTAATCTATTACAGGATGACAAAATAACAATGGCAACTAAATTGTAGGTTGGAGAGAAGTCCCTCTTCGGTGTACAACAGAATTCCTTCATCTTAACTTCCCTAGAGAATTCCAATTCAACGTTTTTGTAATTTCATAAGAGAAATAGGCTATCTGGGAGTATCTCTCATTTCCCTGGTCTTTTATAATAATGTTTCAGTTATCCACAACAGGCATTGCTGAATACATCTAGGTTCTAAAAGAATGGAGTATATAGAGTATCGGAACTTTGTTCCCATTTTGCCTTTATATGCACTGCTATTATAATCTCGTAACTGATAAGAAAGAAAAATTAATTTTAAAAATAGGCCTCTTTCGATTATAAAATAATACATAACACTAGCATCAAATAAATGCTGATATGAAGTGGCCCTTTGGGATGCCTAGGAGGCTCAGCGATTGAGCCTCTGCCTTTGGTTCAGGGTGTGATCCGCAGTCCAGGAATAGAGTCCCACATTGGGCTCTCTGCGAGGACCCCACTGTCTATGTCTCTGTCTCTGTGTCTCTCATGAATAAATAAATAAGATTTTTTGTAAATAAATAAGTAAATAAATAAATAAATAAAGTGGCCACTTTAACCATACAAGAGGATACTATTTGCAATCATATACAAAACTGAAAACCTAGTAACAAATATATAAAAATAGAATTGATTGGCATATTAATATGTTTAAAATAATATTGTGAGGATTTGAAAAATGTTTCCCACTAGAGATAATTTTAAGTTAAAAAATTATGATATTTATTTTTAAAATACACAAAAACAAAAAGTATGAAATACCACAAAAGGAGAATTGGCAAATCTTTGGTTAGTAGGACTGTGGATTTACTGTTATAAACATTACAATTATTTTATTGCTATTCATTATTTTATTATTTATTAACTATAAGAAAATACACTTATATAATATATAACTATATATATTGCTATTTTATTTTATTTTATTTTATTTTATTTACTATTTATTCATTATTTTCCAAATATTCTACATTGAATTTGTGTTAATTTTGGTTTCCAAAACAGTTTTTTTTATTAGTGGAAATTAAAATAAAGCTAGTTAGTGTTGTTTCTTCTCAGTATGACTATACCCTGGGAACTATTTGGGAAACATCAGATAGAAGTGTTTGAGACATACCGTTTTGAAGGATGAATCCTTTTTTTGCCCATAACTTAGTTATTAAATACATATCTAAAGTGGGGCACCTGGGTGGCTCAGTGGTTGAGCATCTGCCTTTGGCTCAGCTCATGATCCCGGGGTCCTGGGATGGAGTCCTACATCCCTGTAGGGAGCCTACTTCTCCCTCTGCCTATGTCTCAGTCACTCTCTCTTTGTCTCTCATGAATTAATAAAATCTTTTTAAAAATAAATACATATCTAAAGTTTAATTATTGAGATTTCTTTGAGCGATTTTTCATTTCAAACAGCTTTTCTGAACTTAAAAAAATGCTAACACAATATGACTTCTAGCCAGAAGTAATACCCCATAGAATATCAGGAAATCTAATTGAAACTGATAATTTGAACCACGACCATATTTACAACTTACTTTGTAATTCTTTTCAGAAACAAAAAATTACATTTGCTTCTAGTAAACCAACAGAACTAAACAGAGAATTTCTAACTGAAAATGCCCTTCCAATTCTCTTCCCCAATGGTGTCCCATTCTTGGTAGTTACCACTTCAGCTCTGTTTGTTCATGAAAAGAAATGACTTGTTACAATGTAGCTTCCTTCTCATACTTGTAATTTAATGCTGATTAAATTAAATTAATTTAATGCTTTCTGAAACAACCAGGCTGCACAGAGGATTCCTCTAGTGTAGTGGCAGTAGTATAGTAGTGTTAGCATTTCGTTAATGCCTCATTCTGGAAGATTTCCTCAAAAGAGTGTAAGGTGCCAAATTTCACTTTGAAAAAAAGTATTTCTTACAGAATTCCATCCTAGTCAGTGCAAAAGTAATAGAAAAGACTGCCAAATCTGATTTTCAGTAGATATATACCAATTTCAGTGACTACCCTGAGTGTGCCCATGTTGCTACTCCACAGGCTTCTCCCTAAGCTCTACTCCCACTCCCAAAATAATCCAGAAGCTAAAGGTATATATGGACCTTCAGAACCTAGTTCCATCACCATATTTGATGATTGCTTTAGCCCAAGATGCAACATGTTATATAGATAGTTTTTCCACTTGATCATTTTTTTCCCATAAGCCCTCACACTCAGGACACTCCAACCATCCTGAAAACAAATTGCTAGTTATGCTTCACTATAATTTTTCAACTGTTCAGGTTAAGTTTATTGTAACAAGCAGGGTGGGCTTTTGTGCCTTTTGTAGTAAAAACTTTAAATCCAACTTGCAATTATGCCTATTAAAAATGTTTCACATACACCCCACTGAAACTTTTATCTCACATGTCCTAGAAAATAATACCTTGACATTAATAGCCATGCTTGGCTTTTCAAATACCCCATATATATGTACAGGAGTAATGGACACAGTAGAACTCAGGTTAAAAACTAAAGTTATTCTTGAGTTCCTTACTTTGATTGGAAGAGGGCACAGGCCTTGTAGATATTCATTTCTTTATTTCACTTGAATCTTTTGTGCAAGCATAACTCAAAAGTTCAGCTGCTTCAATCTGTGGCTCAAAAATCACATGGGTAACATGTGAATGGAAATAAACCCTGTAGGTAGAAGAAAGAGGAATTTGGATAGAGATCAAAGATTAGCTTCATTCCATTCTTTCCTTTTACTTTTTACTATCCCATCTAAATTTGGTATTTTATGGGACTTTTTTTCCAGGGGTAAGAGTGAACTTAAATCAGATTTGAGACTTTCTTTCTCTTTCTCTTTTTCTAAGTCTGTGTGATTTGATCTGCTCAATAATGACTTTAGATAATTGAATTCTCAAATGTTAGGAACGTTTACTATGAAAGATATGGCATACTGCCTTGATTTATTATTATTATATGTTTAAGTTCTCATTATAGTCCTGGTTTAGAGTTATAGGAAAAACTCTTCTGAATATTTAACAATATGATTAGCAGAAATATTTGCCTATTTGCCTCTGAGTATTAAGAGTATTTCTTGCTTTTTTATTTTCTGGAATGGAACAGTTACTATGTGCTATTAACTTTTAATATTTCTAACCATTAGAGATCAAAACTTTGCCATACACATCTTCTGAAAGTTTAGCATTCTTTTTATAGTAATCATGTAAGAAGGTAGGGAGTTTAGTGTGGTCATCCCCATAAGTGGCCCATGAAAACTCCATTTGATATCATCATGAGGTTCATAAAAAGAAATATTATAGTGCTTGAAAACACTTTTTATCTATTTTTAAAAATCTTTGTAGGATAATTTTTGAAAACTATTTAGAAATATAGAGTAATTAGGGGAATCCCTGGGTGGCTCAGCAGTTTCGCACCTGCCTTCGGCCTACGGCATGATCCTGGAGTCCCGGGATCGAGTCCCATATCGGGCTCCCTGCATGGAGCCTGCTTCTCCCTCTGCCTATGTTTCTGCCTCTCTCTCTCTCTGTTCTCTCAAGAATAAATAAATAAAATCTTTAAAAAAAAAAAAGAAATATAGAGTAATTATAAATGACTATTTTGACTTCTATCAAAATATTAGCTAAGTGGGTAGAATCAACAATGAAGTACTTCAAGGTAGTGAGGAAGTAAAATTTTGTTTCTGGCTAACCTCAAGTGCTAGAGCAATACTGAAATTCTGGACAGTTATGGTTTATTGGATGAATATCTCAGTGCATTCCAAGGATTAAGAATATATTATTCTATTTTTCCAAAATGGAAGCAACTTAGTTTAGTTTTGAGATCTCATTGTTTCACAACTTTATAGGTTTTCATTTAGTTCTATCAACTTTATTTTGAGAATTCCTTTCGCAGAGCCACAATGCTATGGAGAAGAAGAGATCAGCCTTGAAAGTAGCCCAGTCAGTCTTGCAGGGCATGCACTTCCATATTTAAGATTATTCTTTCACATTTTTATGGATGTAGAAATACCCTAAGTATTATAAGCACCACACAATTGAGGGGAAATGAAATAATGTCCTTTATACTGTAGAATGGATAATACAAGAAGCAGAAAAATTTGAATTAATGTAAACGTTGAAAAATGAATGACAAAACTATGAAAACAAAAATGTTATTGATTTGCAAGTGTGGAGGGGTGGAGAGGAAGGATGAATAGGTTGAGAATAGGATTTTTAGGACAGTGAAACAATGGGCAGCCCAGGTGGCTCAGCGGTTTAGAGCTGCCTACAGCCCAGGGCGTGATCCTGGAGACCCAGGATCGAGTCCCCATATCAGGCTCCCTGCATGGAGCCTGCTTCTCCCTCTGCCTCTCTCTCTCTCTCTCTCCTATGTATTTTCATGAATAAATAAATAAAATCTTAAAAAAAAGGACAGTGAAACAAAATATATGATACTATAATGGTAGGTACATGACATTATGCATTCGTAAAAACCCACAAAACCATACAACACAAACAGTAAATCCTAAACATTGGCTTTTATTATCAATAATATATCAATACTGGCTCATCGACTGTAGCAAATGTACCACACTAATGTAAGATATTAGTAATAGAGGAAATGACAGGTGAATGGAAACTCTCTGTACTTTCTGCTCAGTTTTTCTTTAAACCCAAACTGCTCTAAAAAATAAAAGTTATTAATTATTAAAAATATAATTGATTTAAAATTAAACATTATTCCTTGTAAGTTCCTTAAACATATTAAAAAATGCAATGCCATATTGAACACATTATTTACTTTCACTTATTTTTTTTTGCAAATGTCCTTGAAATTGGGCAAGTTGGATGCAATGTTAATTTTTTTTAATGTTGAATGAGAGACATTTACATTTGGCAGTATGAAAGTCTATCTATCCTGAAACACTTCTACATAAAGGTATCAAAACTACTTTTTAAAATTCATGAATGACTTCCAAAAAGATCAAAGGAGATTAACAAATCCTATAGTTGTTGGCTACCCTTGGCTATCCAAAATCTCCAGCTGGATAAAGGTTGTACATTAATTACTACTGCATACTGGAAAAGGGAGTCAAAGCCTTGGGCCTATGATGGAAAAAGTTTTGATTAGAGACCAGCATAAAGAAAGGAATAAGAAAGAGGCAACTCTAACAAAAAGGGTGAATGGAAGAGGAAATACTGCTGAATTAAAACAACAAATCTATCTTAGCTAGGGCTATGAATAGAAGGATTTTCAAAATATTGAAAAGAAAATGGGGGGAAGCCTCATTTTTTTTTACATGAGAATTGCAGTCAGGTTTTCGGGTCCACATTTACGATAACTACATTAAAAAAAGTCCCTGAAACCTAAGAGTTTAAAATTTATCTTAAATGGTACTATCACAGTCATCCTGTAGAGGCAAATAAAATCACACTTAACCCAGGTTTCAAAAATAGATCTCAAATTCAGTTTAAGTTTCGAAAACTTCTCACATAGGAAGCTCCAATGTATATGAGCTTAATAATAATAATAATAATAATAATAATAAAACAGAGGAGAATTAAGACATCATGAGGATGATTCAGCAGAAATAACAAATAGTAATATTAGGTCATAAAGATTTCAAATAACAGATACAGAATGTAAATTAATTATTGATAAATAAAAGGAAGAAATAAAAACATGAGCAAATAGTAAGAAACTATAAAAATAACTAAGAAGTTATGAAATCTAACTAAATAGAGCATTTGGAATTGAACAGTATAATCACTATAATGAAGATACCAATAGAAATGTTAAATAGTAGATAAGACACATGCGAAGAAAGGCTGGAAATTAGATCTGAAATAAAAATACATATAATTCAGGACAGAAAGAGACAAAAAAATGAAATAAACCTTAAGAGACATTGAGAATACAATAACAATAACCACATACATCTAATTGGAATTCTAAAATAAGATAATAAATAAACAACTCTATTTCAATAAATTTGAACACTTAAATAAATTTCTAAGAAATATAACTTATGAAGATAGAGAAAGCATGAGTAGTCCTATAGTTGCTAAAGAAATTCAATCTTCCTCAAAAAAAACACAATGCTCAAATGGTTGTAGAGGAGATTTCTACTCAACTTTCTAGAATCATATAATGGAAAAAGGAGATTCTTACCATATCAATATTCAACATGGTCAATACAGGACTGGAAAATTATAGATTAACTGCATTCATGTACATAGGTGAAAAAAATCCCAAACAAAGCACTAATAAAACAAATCCAGTTGTGTGCAAAAAAGATAATTACATCACAATCAAGCTTATTTTTCTCCATAAATTCAATGATGGCTTAATGTTAGAAACATTAATTAATGTAACACAACACTATGAAATTTTAGGAGAAAAAAATCTCATTTTGGTGTAAACAAATTTAACAACCATTTATAAAAAAACCTTTAATTCAAAGTAGAAATAGAAAGGTCCCTCCTGGGCAGCCCAGGTGGCTCAGAGGTTTAGCGCCACCTTGAGTCCAAGGTGTGATCCTGGAGACCCAGGATGGAGTCCCACGTTGGGCTTCCTGCATGGAGCCTACTTCTCACTCTGCCTGTGTCTCTCCCTCTCTCTCTCTCTTTCTCTCTGTCTTTCATGAGTAAATAAATAAAATATTTAAAAATAATAAAAAAGAAAGGTCCCTCTTAAAACTGAATGAAGCCACAATAAAAAGCCATTAAAACCATTATTCACTCGCTTGGTAAATTATACCAAATATTGGTAAGGACATAACTAAATGGAAATTTTTATATATGCCACTTCTCAGAATGGATTGGTTGTAGCCTTTTAGAAATAATCTGGTATTATTTAGCAGATTTTAAGCCACAATGATTTTACTCCACTGTTGCACACGTGAACTAAAGAGTGCTATAAAAACATTCATGAAGGCATTGTTTGTAATAAAGCACTGGGGTTTGGTAATAACAAAAAAATGCAAATATCTTTCATCAAGAGATTGGGTAAACAAGTTCTTTTATACTCATGCTATGGCCTACTAGATAGCAAAGAACTATTGCTACTTTTATCAACAGAGATGATCTAACAAGATGTTGTATGCAAAGAGCAAGTTGTGAAAATATCAAATCACTTTTATAAAGTTCAAAAAAATTAAACAAAATAAAGCAAAGGAAATATCACACAAAGTCAGGATCCTAATTTCCTGCAGAGTGGAGGAAAGATATTAATAGAAGTACATAAGGGGCTTTAAAAGTATTTCTAACATCATTTTCCTTAAATTGGAAAGAGAGTGAGTTGACAGGTGTTTCTCATACCATTAAACTTTAGAATGTATAGATATTGGTTTTTTTTACATTTATTAACTTTCATAATCAAAATTATGTCTATAAAAATCTGATGTGATAAGTAATTTGAAGGGATGTGTAAAAAACCTCTTTTTATAATAAAGTAAGACAGATAATGGAGATAAGAAACAAAGTCAAACATATATCTGATTTGATATATGTATTATTGACCTCATTAACACTTGCCAAATGCTACTCAGATTTTTCATCCAAGTACACATAGAATATGTTGTGAAAGGTACTAGTATACACTGATGAGAAATCATAGTGATTGGTGTAAATTTTGGTTGTGATACTGCTTAGTTGTTGGATCTTGGATTTTGGTTCCCACATTTGTAAAATATAGATAATAATAGTACCTAATTTATCAAGTTATTGTATGTATTAAATGAATTAGCCCATGGAAGGTGCTGAGAAAAGACACACACAGAATAAAAGTTCAATCAACATTAGATTCTAGTAGTATTCTCTTTTGATTTAATACTTTGAAATGTTCTGTTTGTGTTATGATAGGCTTTGGTCATTTGACGAAGCAATTGATGACATTGGCTGATGGACACGTGGTATTGGCCCTAGAAGGAGGACATGATCTGACAGCCATCTGTGATGCATCAGAAGCCTGCGTAAATGCTCTTTTAGGAAATGAGGTAAAAAAAATTAAAAGTTTACAAAAGTAGCACTAAAGAACTAGTGATGTATGCATCCATATACTTATTTTTTTAATCCCACATAATCAGAAAGCAGAGTATTGCTCTTACAATTTTAACAAAGAAGGTAAACTTCTAGGAGTTTACATGTACTCTTGTTACATGGTATAACTTTTGTCCAGTTAATCCACTGCACTTCCTTCAATCAGGTTATTTGCATACTCAATAAATAAGTAACTCTTGGGTGAAGAAAATCTTTATATATTGTCCCAGCTAATAAGCATTTAAACACTGAAAAACAAATAACTCAAAGAAAATTTCTCTTGAGACTTTCCATAGGATTATGTTAGATCAAGGGAGAAAGTAAAGCTTTTACATTTTTTTTAGCTTTATTGAAATGTAGTTGACAAATAAAATTGTAATACATTTAAAGTGTACAATGTGATGATTTGATATATGCATACATTGTAAACTGATTCCCTGTATAAAATTAATTTAACACATTCATAACCTCACATACTTACATTTTGTCTGTTTGTTCATTTGGCAAGAACACTTAAATTCTATTTTCTTAGCAAATTTTAATTATATAATGCAGTATTGTCAACTACAGTCATCATATTACACATTAGATCCTCAAACCTTACTCATCTTGTAACTGAAAGTTTAAAAACTTCTACCAACCTCTCCTTATTCCCTCCCACCCCTTTAACCCTGGGCAGCCACTATTCTACTCTGTATTTATGAATTCAATTAATTTTATTGGGGGTGGGGACCCACATAAGTGATACCATGCAATTTTTATATCTTTCTGGCTTATTTCACTTAGCATAATGCCCTCCAGATTTATCCACGTTGTCAAAAATGACAAGATTTCCTACTTTTTAAAATATTGAATAATATTCCATTGTATGTATATACATACACTTATATATACCACATTTTCCTTATCAACTTAACTGTTGTTGATGGACATTTAGGTAGTTTCCATATCTTGACTATTGTCAATAATTCTGCATTAAACATTGGAGCACAGCTATCTCTACAAGACTGCTGTTGTTTCCTTTGGAATTATATACCCAGAAGTAAGATTGCTGGATCATATGTCATAAAATATGCAGTTTTAGTTTCTTGAGGAATCACCTACTGTTTTCCTTTGTGGCTGTACATCTTACCTTTCCAACATCATTGCACTAATTTTTCCTGCTCTCCACATTTCATCAGCATTTATCTCTTTTCTTTTTGATAATACTGAGGTTTTTGTTTTGTAGTTTCCTGATGATTACTAATATTGATGATCACCTTTCCATGTTGGCCATTTACATTTTTTCTTTGGAAAAACATCTAATTGGGCCTTTTGTTCATTTTTTTTTTGGGGGGGGTGCCTTTTTTTTTGCTATTGAGTTGTATTAGTTCTTTGTGTGTTTTAGATATTAACTTCGTATTGGATATATAGTTTGCAAATATTTTCAATTCCATAGGTTACCATTTTATTCACCTTTGCTGTGCAGAGCTTTTAAGCTTGATTAGTCCCACTTTGTTTGTTTGTTTGCTTGCTTGCTTGCTTTTGTTGCCTTTACTTCTGGCGTCAGATCAAAAAAAAAAAAAAAAAAAAAAAAACCATTGCCAAGGTTTATGTCAAGGAGATTACACCTTAAGTTTTCTTCTAAGAGTTTTATGGTTTCACATTTACATTTAAGTTTTTAATCAATTTTAAATTGACTTTTGTGTATGATGTAAGATAGGGGTCCATTTTTATTCTTTTGTGGATGGCTGTTCAGTTTTACCAACACCATTTATTGAAGAGACTATTCCCTCCTCCCTTGTATATTCCCAGATCCTTTGTTGAAGATTAATTTACCATATGTGTATGAGTTTATGTGGGTCTTTTCTTCTGTTCCACTAATCTGTGTGTCTTTCTAATGCCAGTACCATACATTTTACATTGATTATTTGTAGTATATTTGAAATCAAGACGTGTAATGACTCTAGCATTATTATTCTTTCTCCAGATTCCTTCATCTGTTTGGGGTCTTTGTGGTTTCATATGAGTTTTAGAATATTTTTTCTATTTCTGTAAAAATTGCCTTTTGATAAAGATTGCATTGAATCTATAGATTGCCGTGGGTAATATTAATATTTTTTAAAAAGATTTTATTTATTTATTTGAAAGACAGCATGAGTGAGGGGAGGGGTAGAGGGAGAAGAAGAAGCAGACTTCTTTCTGAGCAGGAAGCCCAGCATGGGGCTCCATCTCAGGATCCAGGAATCATGACCTGGGCCAAAGGCAGATGCTTAACCAGGAGCTACCCAGGCATGCCATGAATATTTTAATAATATTAACTCTTCTCATCCATAACATGGGATATATTTCCATTTATATGTGTCTTCTTCAGTTTTTTTCATCTATATCTTACAGTTTTTGGTGCATAGACTTTTTACTTCCTTGGATACATTTATCTCTAAGTATTTTATTGTTTATGATACCATTTTAAATGGGGTGGTTTTATTTCTTCTTCAGATAGTTTATTGTTGGTATATAAAACTAGTATTTTATGTTGATTTTGCATTTTTCCACTTTACTAAAATTTTAAATTAATTCTAATGGTTTTGTGGTGGAGTCTTTAGGGTTTTCTATATATATCATATCATCTGTAAATAGAGACAGTTTTTCTTCTTCCTTTCCAGTTTGGATGTCTTTTATTTCTTTTCCTTGCTTAATTGCTCTAGATCATGCTTACAATACTATATTGAATAAAAGTAGCAAAAGTGGGCATCCTTGTCTTGTTTTTGATCTTAGAGTATGGTGTCAGCTTATTTATTATGTTGAGGTATGTTCCTTCTATACTGAATTTGTTGAGAGTTTTTAATCACAAAGGATGTTGAATTTTGTCAAAGCATTGTCTGCATTTATTGAGATGATCATATGATTTTTTCCTTCATTTTACTAATGTATTGTATCACATTGGTTGATTTGTATGTGCTAACCATTCTTGCATTCCTGGAGTAAATAGCACTTAATCATGGTGTATGATCCTTTTAATGTAATGTTGAACTCAGTTTGCTAATATTTTGCTGAGAATTTTTGCATCTATGTTCATCGGGGATATTGGCCTACAAAAAGAAATTTCTTTCCTTATAGTGTCCTTCATTGGCTTTGGTATCAGGGAAATACTGGCCTCCTAAAATGAGTTCAGACATGTTCCCTCCTATTTATTTTTTTGGATGAGTTTGAGAAGGATGAGTATTAGCACTTTAATATTTGGTAGAATTCACCAGTGAAGCCATCTGATTCTGGACTTTTTCTTTTTTTTTGGGGGGGGGGGGTTGATTACTGATTCAATTTCCTTACTAGTTTTTGGTCTGCTCTATTTTCTTTTTTTTTTTTTTCAGAATTCCATCTTGATGGGTTTTATGCTTCTAGGAATTTACACATTTCTTCTACATTATCCAATTTATTGATGTATAATTGTTTCTTAGTTTCTTATGATACTTTGGATTTCTATGTTATAAGTTGTCAACTCCCTTTTTCCAAATCTGATTTTATTAATTGAGGTTTTTCTCTTTTTTTCTTAGTCTAGTTAAAGATTTATCAATTTTATCCTTTTCTAAAGCAAACTGTAGTTTCATTGATTTTTTTCCATTATATTTTCATTCATTTATTTCCATTTTGATCTTTATTTTTTTCTTCTATTAACTTAGGCTTAGTTTATTTTTCTTTCTCTAGTTCCTTGTGGTATGAAGTTAGGCTGTCTGTCAAAATCTTTTTTTTTTTTTCTTTATATAAGCATTTATCGCTATAAACATCCTTCTTACAACTGCTTTTACTCCATCTTATAAGTTTTGGTATGATGTGATTCCATGTTCATTAGTCTCCAGATTTTTAAAATTTCTCTTTGACCCATTGGTTGTTTAGGAGCATGTTGTTAAATTACTACCTATTTGTGAGTTTTCCAGTTTCCTTTTGTCATTGATTTCTAGTTTTATGCATTGTGGTCAGAAAAGTTACTTGGAATGATTTCAGTCTTTTAAAATTTGCTAAGACTTGTTTAGTCTTAATAACTAAGGCCTATTATCTGATTTGTCCTGGAGGATGTTCCATATGTGCTTGAGAAGAGTGTATTTTCAGCTTCTGTTGGATAGGGTGTTCTTCATATGACTTTTAGTCCATACAGTCTAAAGCATAATTTAAGTCCAATGTTTCCTTATTGATTTTCTTTCTGGCTGACCTATCCATTATTGAAAGTGGGTTATTAAAGTCTCTAATATCATTGTATTTACGTATGTTTCTTTCTTCAAATCTGTTAATACCTGCTTTATTAATTTAGCTCCTTCTATGTTGGGTGCATGTTTACATTTGTTATGTACTCTTGATGACCCCTTTGTCATCATATAATGACCTTCTTTGTCTCTTATTACAGTTTTAGCTTATAATCTATTTTTTTCTGATATAAGTATATATATCCCTGCTTTCTTCTGGTTTCCACTGGCATGGAATATCTTCTCCATCCCTTCATTTTCAGTTGTGTATATTTAAACCTGAAATTATTCTCTTGTAGGCAGCATATAGTTAGGTCTTATTTTTGTATTCATTTAACTACTCTATGTTTTTTTATTAGAGAATTTAGTCCATTAAATTTGAAGTAGAAATATATGCAGGCTTACTCCTGCTATCTTGTTGTTTTCTGGCAGTTTTATAGTTCCTTTTTTCCTCTCCTGCTGTCTTTTTTTGTGCATTGATGATTTCCCATAGTGGTACATTTTTTTTCCCCCATTTTTTTTTCCCACCCCCCAGTGGTGCATTTTTATTTCTCTGTCTTTTGCATGCTTCTATAGGTTTTTGCTCTGTGGTTACAATGAGGCTTGCAAAAATCCTGTAGTTATAATAATGCATTTTAGGCTGATAAAACCCTAATGTATACAGAAACTCTACATTTTTACACTCTCCTCTCACAATTTATATTTTTATATAACAATTTATACATTTTTATATTTTGTATTCATTAAAATATTATTGCTGTTATAGCTATTTTTAATACTTTGTCTTTTAACCTTTACAGTAGAGTTATGATTTCCCACTATCATTATAATATTAAGGTATTTGAATTTAACTACATGTTTACCTTTAATTTTATACTTTCATACGTTTTTCTGTTACTAGTTAGTATCCTTTCATTTCAGCTTGAGGAACTCCCTTTAAGAACTCTTGTTAAGGGCAACCTAATGGTGATGAATGCTTTAGCTTTTGTTTGTCTGCAAAATTGTATCTATCCTTCAATTCTTAATGACAGCTTTGTTGAGTAGTGTATTCTTGATTAGCAGTTTTTTCTTACTGTACTTTATTATAACACTCCTTTTTGGTCTTTAAGTTTTCTGCTGAAAAATCCTCTCATAATCTTAATGATATTCCCCTATCTGTGACAAGTTGTTTTTCTCTTACTGTTTTTAAGATTCTCTCTTTGTCTTTAAATTTTGAAAATTTAATACGCCTTGTTGTGGGTCTCTTTAGATCCACTTAATTTGGTACTCTTTGAGATTCCTATATTGGTTGTGTGTTTCTCTCCCCAGGTAAGGACAGTTCTTAACCACTATTTCTTCAAATAAGCTTTCTGGCCCTTTCTTTTGTCCTTCTGGAACTCCTATAATTGCTTTGATTTGCTTCATGGTGTCCCATAAATCCTTTAAGCTATATTAACTGTTTTTCATTCTTTTTTTTCTTTTCGCTCTTTGACTGGATGAATTTCATTGCCCTGTCTTTGAATTTGCTGATCTTTTCTTCCATTTGATCTAGTCTCCTCTTGAACTCTCCTATTGAATTTTTCAGTTCAGTTATTGTATTCTTCAGTTCTATGATTTTTGTTTGGTACCTTTTACTAGTCTCAATCTCTTTGTTGATATTTTCACTTTGTTCCTGCAGTGCTTCCTGACCTCAGCGACCATCTTCACAGTTGCTTTTTTTTTTTAATTCAATTCAGTTAACATAGAGTGCATTATTTTTTTAAAGATGTTATTTATTTATTCATAAGAGACACACAGAGAGAAGCAGAGACACAGGTAGAGGGAGAAGCAGGCTCCTCGAGGGGAGCCCAAAGCAGGACTCAATCCCAGGACTCCAGGACCACGCCCTGAGCCAAAGGCAGACCTCAACCAGTGAGTCATCCAGGCAGCCCCATATAGTGCATTGTTAGTTTCAAGGGTAGAATTCAGTGATTCATCAGTTACATATAACAGTCAGTGCTTTTTACATCAAGTACTCTCCATAATGCCTATCACTCATTTACCCCATCCACCCACCCACTCCCCTCCCCTCCAGCAACCTTCAGTTTGTTTCCTATAGTTAAGAGCCTCTTATGGCTTGCCTCCCTCTCTGTTTTTATCTCATTTTATTTTTCCTTCCTTTCCCCTATGATCCTGTGTATACACACACACATAATGATATATAATGGAAATACATATTTTCATTTTATTTTTCCTTCCTTTCCCCTATGATCCTGTGTATACACACACACACACACACACACACACACACATGCACACACACATAATGATATATAATGGAAATACATATTTCCATTATATACACACACATACACACCACATCTTCTTTATCCATTCATCTGTCCATGGACATCTGGACTCTTTCCATATTTTGGCTATTGTGAACATTGCTACTATAAACATTGAGGTGCATGTGCCCCTTCAAATCACTATTTTTGTATCCCTTGGATAAATACCTAGTAGTGTAATTGCTGGGTCGTAGTGTAGCTCTATTTTTAACTTTTTGAGGAACCTCCATACTGTTTTCCAGAGTAGCTATTTATTTTTTATAGTGAAAGTTTACAAGTGTTAAGACTGTTTTAGATGTTTTCCTTTCTTTACATGAACTTGCAATGTGACCACTGACAAAATAAACATATACAAAATCATTTTTTAAATCTGTCATGCATATTGTTTTTTACTGGTGACTTACGATTTTGCCTGTAGTATTTATGAAGGGGAAAAAAGTACTTTTTCTTCTGCATGCTGAGCACATAAGTTTTATTGTTTGTTACCCTTTATCTTACAAATCTATAGTGCTTCTTCATGATTATTGTGCCTTATTTATTGAAGTAAATACTTACTTTTTTTCTTCTAAGGAAAATATGAGAAAAAAACTTGAGCAATATTTAAGTCTTTACTCTGTTGCATAATTTTAGATGGCACGGTAACCCAAGGATATAACTATCTAATGATTAGCATTCTTATTAGTAAATTGCTATTTCAGAGCATACATAGTCAGGGTGTCTAAGACTTTCTAAATATTAGAGCCTTAGTTCCCTATAAACAAACGATTTAAAAAATAGTGCTGGACATTTTTGTGTGTATGTATAGGAATAAAGGAGTGCAAAAAATAAAAGTTACTTCTATCTTGTCAGTTAATGTTAAGCTGCTCTATTTGCCTACCAGAAAACATATTTTGCATATTCACCTACAGTCTCAACTTACTTATTTGATTTTAAATATGGAAACATTTTAGAAAAGCAGACTGGTTTTAATATTTACATTGTAAAGGCTTATGCCAGATGTGCAGAAAATCACAGTAGGTTGTGGATTGTGGCTCCATGGATGATTGACCTGCCCAGAAAAAAATGTTACCCAGTTGCAAAAGCCAACTACATTTCCAAATATGTGAAAGGAAATTATGGATTTCACTGGCTCTCTTTGAGCACATCCATTCAAATGAGATTCTATTTCTATGTGCTGGTAATCTTTACACTTGGCCTACTTTATTCTTCCAAGGAAGGATTTCCAGTGAGAATGGAATAATATTTTTGCATGTGTGGTCTCTTTCTTTAAGGGATGACTGTATTTTAGAACACATTCAAGTCAGTTGTATGTAGTTGCTTGGTTTTCTTAATTTGTCTGGGTATACTAAAAAGCTAACTGGTTGTGTTTTGTACCTTCCTTCCACTTCATGACCTTTTGACTGGGATGTCTGTGGTCATTTTATTATATAGGCTATTCCTAGAGATCAAATAGACTGTTTACATAAAGCAGTTAATGACATTAGAACAACATCCCCTAATTTAAAATTTGAGACCTGTTCTCAAACCTACTCTATACCTTTTCTCTGTATTTTTAGAAAGAACAGGGTTAAGATATTGGAAGGAATAAAAATGTAATCGGTGAATCTTAAACATGCCCATATGGATGTATAGGTGCTATAAATGATAACTGAAATGATTATTTTTGACTATATTGACAATTTAATCAACTACACTATCTGAACGTCTTATAGTAAATTTGCTTTAGTTATTATAATACCCACTTTATTGTTTTTCAATGACTACCTTTAATTGCATGAGCACAATCTAAAATTTGGGTATTGTGAACTAAAGGAAGATAAGTTTAAATAACCTCTAGTTTTCTGGGTGTTTTTCTGTTGATATTTCTTTAGAATATAAATAAGATTATAAAATTTCCCACAAGATACTTAAGAGAAACAGATGGACTTGGTATATTGAACTTTGAAAGGTAAATTTTGGTGTGTCATGTCTATCAATATGCAGAGGAACAAAGCTTAGAGAAAGAAGGATTTTCTTTTCCTAATGAAAAATGGAAGAAAAATACATGTGTGTTGTGCATTATAATTCATTTGAAAAAAGGAAATGAAAATGTAATACTTGAAACAACTTAAGAAACAAAGAGTTCTTCTCACTTTCATTGACAATATAATTTATAATCCAAGGTCTGGCTTTCTATATATTTTTTCCAGTTCAAAGGTCATTATGACTAACAGCATGACTACATTGAAGTTTTAAATTTCATTCTTTTAGAAAAAGTAATATATAATAAGACATATTGCATGTACCTCATCATTTTAAAAAGTGCATACATGTAGTTTTCACAGTAGTTTTATGTAGTAAGGCCTAGGTAAGAAAAATTTTTTTAAAAATCTTTCAAATGCCAATTATTGCAATTTCAAATCCCAGTTTCCCTCCAAACTCCCTTTTCAAGTGATTAATAGGGCAATTATAACTTATTATCTGGGATTTCACTTTTACAAATAGCAAAATGTAGTAAAGCTTTAGCTTAAAACATTGGCAGAACCTACTTTGGCTTCTCAACACTGAACATGCAATTGAACTCAAATTAGGAAGGTCAAGAAGGGCCTTTTTGAGGGACTCTGCACTTTGTCAGATGTATTTATTCATGTGCAGAGGATTAGAATTCATAAACATTTTGCCAGTTTTTTGAATGCTATTTCTTTTCCTTGTTGTTCTTGGCCAGGCCATGTCAATACGGCAAATGCTGCTTCATAGAACTTATTATCAGCAGAATAATGTGTATTACATACCCAAAGGAATTATAAAATCAGCAGGAACTCTTGACTCTGCATCTTAGTATAAATATATAGATGGGTACCAAAAAAACTTGATTTTTTAAAAATTAAGTTTATCTGAATGATGCATTCAAAATAGGTATTTTTCTTTTTAAAGAATCCTTTTTTCATGAAAGTGATCTAGTTAGCAAAACATCTTTTAGCTATTCTTTTAGGAAATATGCAAAAGGTCAGTCAAAATAATATACTATTGGATTAAAGCTAATTTGAGCATGGTACAGAAAATTCCTTGAGGCAACTGATTTTGAAGACATACCAGAAGTCCATTTTTTTCTTGTTCTTGGAAAAGTTCAGAACTTAGATTTATCAGCCCTATCAGTGTATGATGAATATTTTTGAACTTATTAAGTGAAACAGAAACACCAGCTTGAGATTTGCAAGAAATTGAAGTGACTATCCAAATCAGAAGAGTCAGGTTGCTTGAAATGGCATCAGAGATCCTTACGTGAATAGTTACATCATTTTTAGAATCAGCAATAGAAATGCCTGTGAGATTCTCAGTAAAAATCATTTTGGTAGTCTGCTTTTGTACGGGCCAGCAAACAATGACACAGTTATTTTAAGGCCAGATTTGCCTACTGTTATGCAAAGCCAATTAGCAGCACCCTGGGTTGCTTCCCCTGAAAGAAATTTTTCCAAGAGGTGAGAAAAGCTTAAGCTGTTGGCATTCCTATGGAATCTAAAACGAAAACATTGAAAAACTTCAGGCAGGTAGAAGAAAGAAGAGGACATATAGTAAGAAGAGCCTTGGGTAGTAAGTTGAAAACATGGCCGTGGCTATTAAAAGGCCACCTGTCAAAACAGAATAAATGACAGTTTTAAGCTTGTTAGGGAAAAAAACAAATTGCTATCAACATGGAAGTTGTTGGGATGATGCTACAGTCTCTAGTACTGAAAGTTCAGCCCTTATATTTGAGTCTATGACATGTTTTTTTACTTTTTAAAAAATGTTTCTTATTTGAGTACAGTTGACAAACAATGTTAACATTAGTTTCAAGGGTGTAACATAGTGTCAGCTTGCTGTCTAATGCTACGCTCACTGCAAGTGTAGCTACCATCCATCACCGTACAGTGCTATTAAAATATGGACTATAGCTTTTTAAAATCTCCTTCACTCGTATTAAGGTTTGTCTTTTACTCCTTTCATTCCTTCTTTCCTGCTCCCTTTCTCCTTCCCTTCCTCTTTCTCTCTCACCTTCTCTCTCTCTCTTTCTCTCTCTCTCTTAAGATTTTATTTATTTATTTGAGTTAGAGAAAGCCTAAGCATTAAGAAGGATGAGAGAGAGGGAGAAGCAGACTGCCCATTGAGCAGGGAGACTAGTGCTCCAGCTCAATCCCAGGATCCCGGGATTATGACCCAGAGCCAAAGGCAGATACTTAACCAATTTAGCCACCCAGGCCCCCCTCTTCCTTCCTCCCTCCCCTCTCTTTTTCTTTCATTCTTTGCCTTCTTGCCTTCCTCTGTTTCTTTTTCTTCTTTCTCCTCTTCTTTGTAATAACTGCATGCTCTTGTTGAGTAGGCTCACCTGTGTTCATCTGACTTGAATATCAGAGCAATGGCTACACTTACTGGTTATATATGTTGGTTATATATGTTGATAATCTTCCCGAGGTGACTTTTTGCCTCATAAGGATGCTAAAAGAATCTCTTGTATTGACTCTAATAGGTGTTGACAACCACTCCTTAGGTGAACTCTTAAGATGGTATTGTCCAAGTTGGTTATTGGGATTTGTTTGCTTTAGATTTTAAACAAAGAAGTTTTGCCATCTTTTCATCCTTCACATTATATATGACTGACTCCATTGGGGAATTAGTGTGAATCTGGCGAAGCTTGCAAACTCTTAAATATTTGGAATTCATGAGTAGAGAAAAGGAGAATTGAATACAGGGACAATATATGATAATTCAGGATAATTCAGATAATTCAGATAATTCAGCATAAGTTTTTCTGTGGTTTCTCTCTTAGACTTTAAAACCTATCCATGCTCTTAACAGGAATGTATGAATAATATAAAGAGAGTAAAAATGTTTTGGAAAATATTATTTGAAGATATTTTCCATTGTAGATATGGCCTATGATATTGCATTTCTTATATTCTTCAAAGGTTTATGAGAAGCAGAACCAAAGTGGTATAGGATGTTTTGTTTGTTTATCTGTTTTCACAAATGCCAAATAAAGTAGAAGATATCTGGATAATTCAAAACTCCATCATGTAGATCTTATATACGGTTTATCTTTAGGCTTTCCAGAAGGTGTTAAAAGGAATATGGACTGGGAACCTAGGTACCTTACAGGATTCCAATTACCAATAAAAGAAAGAAAGCATTTCTTTTCAGTGGTGAAACAAGCATGTTGTGACATTCATTTATCTGTCCATTGATTCAATAGTCTTTTATTGGACATCTATGTTTTTCCCAAAAGTTCTAATGCAAATAACATTAAAAGCAATATAAACCGAGTACTTTGGGAATGTAATATAGGACCCTTTCTTTTTAACTAAGGTTAAAGGATGGAGGAATATTTTAATAGAGGTAATATTTAACCTTGGTCTTGAATAAGATTTTGAAAAGCTAAAATCAAAGGAAAATATCTGTTGTAGTTAAAATACAAAAAGACATTAAAACTTCTTGGAATTGTGAGTAGCTCTGTTTTGAGTTTGTTTTGTTTTTGGCAGAGAAAAGGCTACTTGAGTGGAATAAGGTAAGTAATGGGGTTGGATCAGTAGAATGGAATATGATAAGGAACTGGAATTTCTGTGGAAGATATAGAAGACTTAAGCTCCATGCTTTGGGGTAAAACAATAATAAAACAGTGTGTAAATTTTGAAAAGGGCAGACTCATACAAGAAAAAAAGTTTTTAAGCAAATGATTATTAGAAGAGTTTTCCCCTGATTATCAATAATCAAAATAATAGTCTATCAGTGTTATGTTGGAGCTGGCTCTCAATGACTTGTGAGAGCTAATTGTTATATAATATTGAGTAGTATATATCTCTACTCAAATCTGAGTTCAGTGACATCACACTTGTATCTTGAAATAGGCCTTGGTGGGAATATTTACAGCATGGAATTCAGCAAATGCTACAAATTACAGCTATTTCTGTTAAACATTTACCAGCACACCGCTGCTACATGATGTGAAACAGGTATTCTTAACAGAAAAATTGACTTTTGGAAAAGAGTATAGTACAAATCTTTTTACTAAACAAAAGAAAAAGAAAAAGAAAAGAAAAAGTAGTTTAAAAACATGCAAATTAAAGAAGAGAAAATTTAAAAAAAAGGGGGGGGGAAGAAAACTGAGAATCAAAGATAATGAAGTAGGAGGACTCACCAAGTATAACTATCAAATTTAAGCTTATTTGAAAAACAGGAACAGAGAAACAAGGTTTTTGGCAAACAGAATGAACTAAATCTTCTTTGTAAAAACTAATATCTCAACTATGGGCATTGTGTTAGGGAATTATACATAAAGGACTGAGCAAACATCCCTTCAATGTTATTGAAACTTCATTTTAACATAAACACCTTTCCATATATCTAGTATTTCTCTAACTCAACTGTGGTTTGAAATGTTTTCTCATTGTATTGAACATCCATAATCTTACCTCAAGTCTTAAAATTATTGATAGTGTGAATTATCCAACTAATTTCATTCATTATCCTCTTTCCAATAGGCCACTATGCCTCTGTTTTACCTTTAAGTTCATTTTTAATTATTTAGTCAGTTCTGGCTACAGGTGTTTAATTATGCCATTTAGTACAAATTTACCAGAGTTCAATGTCATAGAAACTATGGGATACTATTTGGATATAAGAGTGAATAGAGGCACTTCTTCACAGTCTTCCCACTTCCATTTATTAGCTGATGTTTTATGTCATAGATTTGCTGTCATTTTTAAATATTTGTTGATTTATTTTAGAGAGAGAAAGAGTAGGAGGAAGGGCAGAGTGAGAGAATCCCCAAACAGACTCCTCACTGAGCACAGGGCCTGAGGCTGGGCTCATCCCACAACCCATGAGATCATGACCTGAGTCGAAACCAAGAAGCAGACACTCCATTGATTTAGCCACCCAGGTGCCCCAGTGTCATGGTAGCTTTGGATGAAACTAGATAAATAAAGCAATAACCTCAGTAATAATCTCAGATTCTAACCTGCTTGTCCCTCTTATTTTATTCAAGTATTCCTTCAATATCTTACGTGGGCTGCATGGCCATAGCTGTTATCCTTTGTTTCTTGGTTTTCCTGATATTCTCATTAGACTTGTTAGATTTTTATCACTCCTCTTGACCAGAGATGTTTCTTTATTGTTATGCGATGTCACCCTTTATCATCCACATGTAGGTAGGATGCAGGCAGACTCAGTCTAAATAATCTCAGTAGTCTGTCAGTGTAGTTACTTGATTATCAATGAAATCAATCCTGATATACTTTTTTTTTTCAATCTATTTGGTCAAGGATTTTAATGACTTTAAATGAATAAAAGGGATTATTTTGAGAATGACTCATGAATCACAATATGGATAAAATTATAACCAGATTTACTTAAGCAATCAAATTAAACATATACAACTAATTGCATACATCTCTAGGACAATTATTTAAATGGAACTTGAGTTTTAACTACCAACGCCTCCTCACTAGGGAATTGATAATAGTTCATCAGCATGGAAGGTCAGGTCTATATAGCAAACTGCTTCCCTTATCCTCTTGGTCTTAATCATCATATTCTTCCAAAGTTCTGTAATATCTTTGGTCCTGACAACTGAACCCTCTATCATTTTTTTTTGTTTTGGTTTGTAAGTGAACTTGTAGTCTGTATCTAAGAATATAATTTGTTGTTTTTGCTGAAACACTTACAATCTCACTTTTTTCCTTAAATGTGCCATAATATAGTAGAGAAAATATGGACTCAGACTTAGTTTCCCTATTCCCTTATGCCAGAAAACATACTCTCTTTTTTAAATGTCTTTAATCGTACAGTATAATATTCAGAAAACTAAGGTATGAATGTACAACTCAATGAAATACTACAAATCAAGCACATATATAACCATCAACCAAGTCAAAAAAATAAAATAATCTTATCACTTCAGGAGGCCCCGTATTTCCTTTTCCAATTAGTACTCCCTTTCTCTTTTCTGAAAGTAACCAATTTTATGCTTTCTAACGTGAAATTTTAATTTACCTATTTTTTAACTTTTTATACATGAAATCATAAAAATACATCTCTTTGTTTATAACCTATTTTGCTCAATATTCTGTTTGTGAGATTCACCCATGTTATTGCAACTAGCTGTAGCTCATTCATTTGTACTATTATATAATACTACACTTAACAAAAAGAATAGGAAAATGCCATAGTTTATTTATCCTACTTTTATTTTTTATTAATTTTTAATTTATTCTACTTTTAATGAATATAGGGAATTTTTCAGTTAGGGGGTCATTATGTACAATGTTATTATTGACTTTTTATATATATTTCTTGATGCACTTGTACACACATTTCTATTGACTGTATATATATATATATATATATATATATATATATAACAGTGGTATTGCTGGGTTGAAAGATTTGCATATGTTTATTAGTCATAGATAATAACTGTTTTCCATAGTGGTTATCACAATACATACTCCTACAGGCAGCCCATGACTATTTCTGTTGCTCTACATACTTCCAACATTTGTTATTGTTAGTGTTTGAAAATTTTAAACATTCTTTGGGTGTGTGATCGTATTTCATCCTGGTTTTGTCTTGGCAGAATGCTAGTGAAGTAAAGCAGATCTTCATCTACTCTTCGATTATTTGTATATAACATTTATGAATACCTATTAAGTCTTTTTATCCACTTTTAGATTGTTATTTTTCCTACTGATTTGAGCAGTTCTTTATGGATTCTGTTGTTGGTTTCATGTGTTGAAATATCTTGACTAATTACCCTTTTAATCATGTCCTTTGATAAATAAAAGTAATTTTTAATGTAGTACAAATCTATCACTTCCTTTATGATTAGTTCTTTTTGTATTCCTTTAAAGTTTTCTTTGTGTATACCTAAAGTCATGCAAATATTCTCCTCATTCCTTCCTTAAAGCTTTATTTTTCACTTCAACATTTAGCTACACAGTCCATCAGGAATTGAATATGTATATAGCATGAAGTAGAAGTCAAGGTTTTTGGGATTTTTAATGTGGATATACAGTTGATCCTGTACCATTTACTAAAAAGATCATCTATTCTTTTTGACTCAGCAGTAGTATCTTTGTCTGTATACTCATGGAGATGCTATTCTATTCCACAGATCTGTTTGTCTATCCTCTTGATATTATTAGATGTCTTAATGACTATGGTTTTATGAGAAATCTTGATATCTGTTAGAACAAATCCCTCAGTTATTTTTTGTCTTCAAGATAGTCTTGGCTACATTTGTCCCTTCTATGTTTTCATATAAGATTTTAGAATCATCTTGTGCAGCTCCACAAAAGACATATAAATGCATTTATTTAATCAAGAAAAGCAAAGATTATCACATTGTAATTAAAAAATGCTGTTTAAGGGGACACTTTCTATAATATAATGATAAAGTTTGAATATTAAAAAGTGAAGAAAAAATGAACTACAGAAATCAACTGAAGGAAAGCTCATGTAGCTATATTAATATCATATAAAGTGGACTTTAAGACAAAAAAAGAAATATGGATAGAGATAATATTGGTATAATATTCTATTAACTAAGAAGATGAAAAAATTCAAAAGTTATACATCTAATAATATAACTTCAAAACATATCAAGCAAAAATTGAAAAAACAATCATAACCACAATCATAATGACAGATTTTAACACACCTCTCTCAGAAACTGATGAGGAAGAAGACAACAAAAAGAAGGTATGTAGATTTAGATACTTTCATAAACTAGCCCTCACTGAAATATATAAGCCCTACCCAATAACTGCAGAGTAATATTCCTTTCAAAGACACCTTTAGTGTTTTCAAGAACAAGCTGTATTTGGGAGCATAAAGTGAATTCCAATAAATTTCAACTAATTGAATTCATACAGAGTATAACCTCTTACTACAGTGAATTAAACCAGAATCAGTTACATAACACAAGCAAATGGAAAGACATTCCATGTTTATGGATACCTGATATTGTTAAAATGCCCATACTTCACAAACTGATCAACATAATCAGTGCAATCCCCATCAGAATTCCAGTGGCGGGACTGGGTGGCTCAGTGGTTAAGCGTCTGCCTTTGGCTCACGATGTGATCCTGGGATCCAGAATTGAATCAAGTCCCTCATCGGGCTCCCTGTGGGGAGCCTGCTTCTCCCTTTGCCTATCTCTCTCTCTCTCTCTCTCTCTGTCTGTCTTTCATGAATAGATAATAAGTAGGTCTTTAAAAAAATTCCAGTGGCATTTTTTATAGAACAAAAAATTTTAATTCCTATTAAACTACAAAAGACCGCAATAAATCAATCTTGAGAAAGAAGAACAAAGATGGAGTCTTTATACCTCCTAATTTCAAAATACACAGCTTTAGTAATTCAAACGAAATGACAATGCCATGAAGACAGACTTGTAGACTAAGGGAACAGAATAGAAAGCACTATGTGGTCAACTAACTGATCTTCAACAAAGGTCCCAAGAATACATAATGGAGAAAGGATAGTCACTTGAACAAACGGTGTTGGAAAAACTGGATATCCACTTATAAAAGAGTGAACCTGGACTCATATCTGCATTATACACAAACATAAACTCAAGATGTATTAAGATTTTTTTTTAATTTTTATTTATTTATGATAGTCACAGAGAGAGAGAGAGGCAGAGACACAGGCAGAGGGAGAAGCAGGCTCCATGCACCGGGAGCCTGACATGGGATTCGATCCTGGGTCTCCAGGATTGCACCCTGGGCCAAAGGCAGGCGCTAAACCGCTGCGCCACCCAGGGATCCCCTGTATTAAAATTTAAATGTAATACCCAAAACTGTAAAACTCCTAAAAGAAACCAGGAAAGGTTTCATGACATTGGTCTTGGCAGTGATTTCAGAAATATGACACCAAAAGCACTGGCAATAAAACCAAGAATAAACAAGTAGGACTACATCAAATTTAAAAACTGTACAGCAAAAGAAACAATCAACAGAGTGTAGGACACCTGGGTGGCTCAGTGGTTAAGCATCTGCCTTTGGCTTTAGTCATGATCCAGGGATTCTGGGATTGAGTCCCACACTGTGCTCCCCGTAGGGAGCCTGCTTCTCCCTCTGCCTATGTCTCAGCCTCTCTGTGTCTCTCATGAATAAATAAGTAAAATCTTAAAAAAAAATCAACATAGTGAAAAGGTAATCTATGGAAGTGGAGAAAATATTTTCAAGCATATATCTGATAAGATGTTCATTTCTAAAATATATAAAAACTCTTAACAGCTGAGTAGTAAAATATAGTAATAGCCTGATTTAAAAAATGGGCTAAGGACTTGAACAAAAATTTCTCCAAAGAATAAAGTGGCCACAAAGTATATGAGAAAATGCTTAATGTCACTAATAATCAATAAATGCAAGTCAGAACCACAGTGAAATATCACCTTTCATCTGTCAGTATGTCAGTGTGATTATCAAAAATGCCAAAGATGAGTGTTGGCAATTATGTGGATACATTGGAAACTTGCATGTTGTTGGTAGGAATGCAAACTGGTACAACTTCTCTGGAAAACAGTATACAGGACTCTCAAAAAATTAAATATGGAACTGTCTTATGATACAGCAATCTTACTTTTCGACATTTAACCAAAAGAATCAAGATTAAGATCTTGAAGACATATTAGCACTCTCATGATCATCGCAGCACTATTTACCAAGGACAACATGTGGACACAAGCTAAATGTTCACTGACAGATGAATGAATAAAAAATGTGGTGTATCCATACAGTGGAATACTATTCAGCTATTAAGAGGAAAGAAATTTTGCAATATGTGAAACATGAATGAACCTTGAAGGTATTATGCTAAATGGAGTAATCCAGTTGCAGAAAGACAAATACTGCATGATTCCACTTACATGGGGTTTCTAGAATAATCAAATTCATAGAATCAAAAAGTGGAATGGTGGTTGTCAAGGGCTAGAGGGAAATAGAAATGAGGAGTTACTAATCAATGGGCATAAAGTTTCAGTTAAGCAAGATGAATAAGCTCTAGTGATCTGCTCTATGACATTATGCCTATAGTCAATAATGTACACATAAAAATTTGTTAAGTGGTTAGATCTCATGTTAAGTGTTTTTGCTATGATAAAATAAAATAAAAGTAAGATACCAATGATGTAAAATAAAATGAAGCATAAAAACAAAAGTAAAAACCCTTATATAATTTGAAATTCAAAACAGAAAGTCTCATTTATTCGTAAATTTCAAAATACAGTATCTCATGAACCAAATAAATAACAATAAAAATTCAAAAATATTTTGAGTTGAATGATTGTGAAAATCTGAGACATTAAAATTTGTGTTATGTATATAAAACTGAATTGGGGGAAATATAAAGCTCTTAAATGTATATTAGAATGAAGTTTAAAATTAAAGATAGAAGCATACAACTGAAGAAGTCAAAAAAATCAAAGCAATAAATTAAACATGAAGTAAGCAAAACAAATATAAAGAGAAGAAATAATGAAATAAAAAACAAACATACGATTTTTAAAAGTCAAGTTTAGTGCTTTGAAATAATTAACAAAATCGACAGAAGCTTAGCAAGACTGACTAAGAAAGGTTATGCATTACTAGTACTCAAAATGAAAAGGGGAACTTTACCACAAATTTTAGTGTGTGGATTACAAGAGAGTATTAAAAATGTTTATGTTAGAATAATTTGAAATTTTATTTGAAATGGAAAATTTCTTATAAAAATACAACCTTGGGACGCCTGGGTGGCTCAGCTGTTGAGTGTTAGTTTTTGTCTTAGGGCATGATACCAGGGTCCGGGTTCGAGTCCCACATCGGGCTTCTTGTGGGGAGCTGCTTCTCCCTCTTCCTATGTCTCTGCCTCTCTCTCTCTGTGTCTCTCATGAATAAATAAATAAAATCTTAAAAAAAAAAATACAACCTTACAGAAACAGAATCAAGAAGACAGAAAATTTGAGAAGGGAAAACTGATTGGGAAGTCATCAGAGATGAAGAAAAACCATGGAAGACTCGTAATTATAGGAAACAAACTGAGTGTTGCTGGAGGAGAGGTGGGAGGGCAGATGGGGTAATTGACAGATAGACATTAAGGAGGGCATGTGGTGAACATTGGGTGTTACATGCAACCGGTGAATTATTGAACACTACATCTAAAACTAATGATGTCGTATATGTTGGCTAATTGAATTTAAATTTTTAAAAAATAGAAAATTTAAATGCCACTATAATTAACAAAATTGAATCTTGAATGCCAAATTTACCAAGAGAAAATACTAGACCGATATAGCTTCATCAGTGATTTCTATAATTTATACTGTTTTAGAGTAAAAGGAGGGAGGTAGTGGAAAGAACTCTTCATAGATGATTTTTTGAGTATATGGTACCTCAAAACTTAAAAGAACATTATAAGAAGGGAATATTATAGGAAAATCATGCTCATAAGCATAGCAGTTAAAACACAAAACAAAATATTAGCCATTCATCAAAATCTTAAAAACCCGTAACAAAATCGTATTTAACCCAGGAACATAATATATTAACATTCCAAAATAAGATTGCGCCTGGATGGCTCAGATGGTTAAGCATCTTTCTTCCACTCATGTCATGATCTCCAGGTCCTGGGAGCAAGCCCTTGTTGGGCTCCCTGCTCAGTGAGGGGGTCTGCTTTTCCCTCTCACTCTGCCTCTCCCCCCTAATCCGTATGTTCCCCATTCTCTCTCTCTCTCAAATGAATAAATAAAATCTTTTTTAAAATTCCAAAATAAGTAATTATAATTGCTACATTAAGAGAATAATGAAGAAATATGACCATTTTAATAGATGCTTAAAAATCAGTGGATAAATTAAATACCCAATTATGTTAACTACTTTTGGCAAACTGGGAATAAAAGGAAAATTTATTAACTTGATAAAGGGTATCTATAAACATCCTACAGTATGCATCAGATCTAAGTGTGAAATATGGGAATTTTTCTTTGAAATCAAAAACAAGACAAAGACGCTCACTTTTACTGCTTCATTTTAACATTAATGGTGGTCCTAGACTGTGCAATAGGGTAAGAAAAAAAGTAAAAAGTTTGGAGAGAAATAAATCTCTCATTTTTCACAGATGATATAATTGTGTGTGTAGAAAGTATACAAAATTATTCATACATACATATATATAAATACATATTACTGGAATTAATAACCAAGTTTAAAGTGATCAATTTAAAAATCAGTTAAAGTTCAGATCATTTAAAACTTCAATTACTATCAATTATATTGATTTAAAAATGAATTATCACTGTTGTTCTTCCTAATCTTTAACCCTAAACCATGCCCTGACTGTAGCAGGCAACCAAGAGCAGAACCTGTTCCACTTAGGTGTGTTAGCTCTGAAGTCCTAAATAAAGGCAACCTCTTCATGCTTCTTTCAATTAATCTTTCCTTCATTCACTCAACAGTTTTTTAAATGCTCACCATATACCAGGCTCTGTCTTTGCCTTTAAATGGCTCAAAACAAAGTAGAAAGTTATAGACATGGCTTACTACAGTGATGTGTAGAGTAAAAAAGAATATTTGTATGGAAAGGAAGCACAAAGGTGGGAGCAATTTGCTCTATCAAAGAATTTTAGAAAAGATTTCACAGAGCAGGCAATGTTCGTGTTGGTCTTGGATGATTTAGAAAGGTTTCACCAATTCAAATAAGGATAGAGAAAAATCAGATTTAGAAGATACAGAATAAATAAAGGCATAAAAGTGTGAAAATACTTGGTATATTTGGGAAACATAAAAGCTAACGAGAATAGCCAGTAGATCCTTTGCTTGGTTAATGTATACATTTACCCTCAGTACCTATTTGCAAAATCTCTAGCTTTTTTTCTGTTCTGTTCTTAATATGAAAATAGTAAAGTTGACTTTCATGTCTCATGAGTACAGAGTAAGTTTTACAACTCTTACTCAAGAGCTTCTCCAAGGATACACTTGCCTATTTCTATAAATGCATTTAGCTGACAATGACTTTTGATTATTTAAATGATCTGATTTTAAAGAATCTGAAAATTACTTATTTGCAACATGATGATGGCCACAATTTTTATGGTGTTTTAAAATAGCTGTATGCTTAGAAATTATGATATGTGAAACTTAGCAAACATCTGAATTACATCAATATGGTATTGCCACTTTGTGTAAAAAATATAGAAAAATAAGTTTCCCTGTCACTGAGTCAGAAAATATGTACAAAGGAGTTCTATAAGTAATGATTGCATTTACATTTTAGATCTAATAAGGGTGGATGAGGACCTATTGTGTCAAGAGGTTGTATTAAAATTATCTAGTGTATCTTATTGCTCTGTGATAATTATTATTACTTGAGGGAATTGCTCAGCAATGGTAGCATGATGGGTGTGTGATATTTCCTATGTCTGCATCTGCTTTATCTTCACATAAGCTTTATATACAAAAGTACTCTGATTTGCGTAAATTACGTCTTTTTCTTTGAATAACTAACATTGATTAGCCTCAATACATCTTATCAGCTGAACTAAATATATAACAGCTTTACTGCATATTCTTGGTTTTTGCCCCAAATGTAAGAAAAGGACTATTCATTTAATATTATTTCATTACAGCTAGTTATTAGATTACTAATAACGACCAATACTCATAAATATTTCTTAAATAGCTGCTTCACTCAAATGTTTTTAGGGCTTTTAATTGTGAGTGATTAAGTCAACAAACACTCTAGAAAAGACAACTCAATTCTCTGATCCCTCTATACAAGATTTTAATTTTATGAAAACAAGACTCTAAAGGCCATTTGCCTTCTTGCCAATTCAGAGTATTACCTATTACCTTCTTGCAGAGCTACCCAAGAAAAAATAAAGAACCTACATTGAGGACTTTCTGAATTCATCTCTGTCTGTGTGTATACCCTCAAAATGAAGCAAATTGGGGCAATTTATTGAAGTTTAAATCCTCTAAATGGTGTTCACCTAAAACATGCAGGGAAATGGTTTGGGAAGCTTAAATTATCAGTGTAATTGCTTTAATTCTCTAGGTTGCTTTTATAACTAGATACAACTTTATCATCTCTAACTGACAATTCCAAACTGGAGGTTAAGGGTTGTTTGTATTTTTATCCTCAATACCCTGAATCATATTTACATTCTATATAACCCAGGTCTTAAAAATAGCTCACAAACCTCAATGCAAGAAAGTTCCAGAAGTGAGGTTTTTACATTAATGATCTGCCTGTAGTTTTCTTTCCAGTAGCCAGCACCTTTCAGTTTCTTAGCATTTTTACTCTAATGTCCCAGGAAAGCTTTTGAAGAGCTAAATATGCTGAAATCACCTCATTCTTTTGTTCTTAGGTATTTGAATATTGAGTGATGTTTCAACGCATTTTATTAGTAAAATCTACTTGATTTCTATTAAAAATTTTCTCTAATCTCTGAGACCAAAGTGAAAGGAAAGAGTATTTATAAGCAAGGTAACTCAACCTTAATCTTGAGTAAGTTTTCCAAGTAACCTTTTGCCTATGATTCACTAGTTCCTCTGAGTTAGGAGTGTGTTACTAGGATAACATATTCTTGGAGATACTCTCTGAAATACCAACTTTTTAAAAGATGATTTTAACAAATTTTAAGAATTTGAGACTATAGAACCATTTCACTGACTCCCTCCCTCTCTCTCTCTCTCTCTCTCTCTCTAAACTGTATTGCAAATAACCTTTTGATGTTTTAAAGATTTTTCTTTGGCAGCTAAGAAAAACACTCTTGAAAGTTGTATTTAGTGAATTTACCCATGTATAAATATCCCTAAGCTAGTCGGTTATCCTATGGCATCTGGAAGAAAGGTGCTATTGTTTTAGATTCCATGATTGAAGTATAGAATAATCAATTCAGAGAGACCCTGGGGGGAAGATTCACTCACATATGCTGTGGAAACTTGGAATTCCTGAGTTTTTAGGTTTTTTTCTACAGATAAAGAGACATAGATGAGTTTATGTTTCAGTACAATGTCTAGTGACATCGGTTACTTTTCGTGCCATATTGACCATCAGTTTGAATTTGAGACTATTAACTTTAAATTTTCTAAGAAAACTCTATTTTTGTTAATGTCTTTGTTACTATTATTTTCCTTGCTTTCTGGGTCACAATAGTTAGCTATTTTGTTTGCAAGTGGTCTGGCTCCACAGTTTCTGCTGCCGTACACCAAGCTACATCATCAAGGTATTCCCTGGATGCATCATCAGATTTAGTTCTGCCAAAACACTCCATAAATTATTTAAAGTTCCTCTTCATTTCTTGCAAAGCAGCATTTGCTAAGCTTATCCATGAAAATCAGTGTAATTCCAGAAGATCATGATAGATTTGCAAGACAGGAATTTGTCCTGTGCTTCTACATGGACATCTGCATAGTTATGAATACAGTAGAAGTTAAATGAAAATGCACAGTTACTTCCCCTTAAAAATGCACAGTTATTTTAGCTTTGGTCTTTTTTGAACATTTCCTCTATCATTTATTGAATAGCCGTTGAATAAGAGCAGCTGTGTCTCATGGCTTTCTATTGTCTTGTGAAGTGTCCAGAAGTGTGAGGTGGTTCATTGTAAAAACACTCCAAAAGTCTGGATAATAGACTGCTCAGTTTCTGTCTACTGCAGCTTCCCTGAGGTTCTGTTTGCAGGGCCCAGCTGCATATACAGACATGATGGAATTTGGTTTGTGAAGAACTTACAAAAATGACACAAATAACTCAGATTTTTAATGAATAATACACAGACATGCACCTGCTTCAGGGACTTCACAGATTAGTTTTGTGACCAATAGAAAAGCCCCTTGGAATTCAATTACACGGCTGCAAAACAGAAAATAAAACTGGCTACACTATTATAACTACTATCAGCAAAATGAAAATATTAACTAGTTCTTGGAGAAAGCTTTTTTTTTTTTTTTTGGTTGTTTTGGTTTCCTTTGGCTTCTGTCAGACTTACTATAAAGTCATAATATTCTGCTCATTATTATCTACTGTTCTTGCAGCTGGAACCCCTTGCCGAAGATATTCTCCACCAAACACCGAATATGAATGCTGTTATTTCTTTACAGAAGATCATTGAAATTCAAAGTATGTCTTTAAAGTTTTTTTTTTAATTTCTAATCAGGTAAAACTAATTAAACTTATACTGAAAATGAAAGCACATGAAAAACATATATTCCATATTTCAAAAAAATAGTCCATATTTCAAAGATTTTCAGAGAATGTAAACATTCAAATACTGGGGACCAAAACCTCTGAAAAAAGACTGAGATAAAGGAACTGACAGATGAAGAAGGCGAGACTGGAGAAGATTTTATAAGCTTGGGTACAAAATCCTGTCATTACAGTAACTGCTCATTTCCACTGAAAGTAAATTAAGAGGCTCTATTATATGTTATTCTAGATCTCAAGGAGAGGAATCTTGAAGTGATCTTTGATAGCCTTCTCATATTCTAATACCTCCTTTAGGTCATCAATAGTATAAAAATATCTAGTTTTATATATATTATTTTCTTTTATTCTGAGCATTCTTTTGCCATTATACACAGGTTATTAAAAGTTATTATTATATATATTCTGATCATATCACTTTCAATAAATATTCTTGAATACTTATGACATGTTGATAGAAGATAACTTGATAAGTTATCAAGTTATAAAGAAGAATAAGGTAGTTTCTGGCACCAAAGAGTTATAGTCCAGTGAGTGAGAGACACTTAAATAGATCCTTCCAGTGCAGGGCCATGAGGAGCACTGAGCTCATGGAGAAGAGCATCCTCTTTCTTAATTCCCTTTCAGCTGGGTTGAGAGATGCTAGAGTGAGGAATGCTCAAGGAAGGCTTCTTGGCAATGTTAGGGCCAGAGCTTGTTCTTAAGGACTGAACAGGATTTTGGCCAGATGAAGAGTGAATGTTTGGAAGAGAATAACTGAAGCAAAGATCTCAATTTTTGCATAGGTGTGAAAAAGCATAGTTTGTGTGTATCTTCAGAAACTGTACTTTGCCTTTTATATTAGATCTAATTTCCTAGTAAGGACTTTCTACTGCATGGCTTTCTTCCTTTTACTTACCACTGATGTTTTCAAGTGATTTTTGTAGTCTACTATAGGCAAACAAACCTGTTTGACTCTTGAAAAAGGCTCATTCTATCAAAATTTGCTGTATAACAATTCTACCACTATGGATTGTGAATATTAGTCTTCTGTTCCAAAATGCATTTCATAGTACCCAACACTGACCACTTACTGCATTTAAAATTCCATTTCCTTCTAAACTACTGAGGATTGCATCCAGCATTTGTAAATCCAATACTTCCACAAACTCTCAGCAATAACATGTGGATTTTAATTAGTAGCATTTTTCTATTATTTTTTTCTATTATTTGAGAGGTTTTTGTTGTGTGTTTTATGGTCTGTTAATTTTGGTTCCTTAGATGATAACCATCAGGAGGACGAGAATCACATCTTTTCATCCCTTCAGATGCCTGTAGAAAGGGTTAGCAGCAGGGGAGAGATTTGAAGTGCATGTGAGCCTGGAAATTGAGGGTAGGCAGATTTAAGTAGGTAGGATTTGATCTTTAAGGCTCTAGGGAACAAAAATTTGGTTTGCATCAAAGGGAGCTTCTGAAGAGGACTTCCTCTTTCTTAGTCATGGACATATGATGTAGTAGGCATTGTTGTTGGCTACTCAGCAGTAGTACCTTCCTCACTTCCACTCAAAAGAAGCCTGGTTTTAGTCATGAGTCCTTGCCACCAGATGCCATGCAACTCAGGGGAAGATGAATTTATGCCCAGCTCCAGAGAAGCTGTTGATAGTCTAAGGCTAGTCAACCCACTTAACAGTGGTTAGTTAAGGAGTGGGTACATGATCCAATTTTGGCCAATGAGAATCAGAGGTGGCTTCATGGGTGTTCAGCCTGTGTGGTCACATAGGCCTCACACTTAGAATGGCCTTCTGCATGGTTTAATGCTCTTATTATTGCTGCCTTTAAATTCTTACTAAGTTTTGAACAAAGGACCCACATTTATTTTTGCACTGAACCCTGCAAATTATGCAGCCAGTCCTGATAAGACTCAGAATATTAGTGATGTGAAAAGATATTTGCCAAGAAAGACTAATACTAACATGACCACAGGGAGAACTAAGGTTGTGGTTGAGAAGAACTAAATGGTGAGTTGAGGTAAAGGGAAAGACAAATCAAGATGAGAGTGATCTCTTGTCATTTGGGACATAGAGTAGAAATCAGTACAAAGAAAGTTGTTTCAGACTGTTGCTTTGACACTATGTGGTACATTTTTATGTAGTTCTGTGAATTGTGTGTCTTTTGGGGGTATTTAATTGTATGTCTTTAGAGCCACTCTTCCAGACTACAGAAACAGAAAGGGGCTGCATAAGGCCCATAAGGCAATAAAATAAAGTGGGTGTTTCCGAGTAACAAACCATATAATGGCTTGATAAATTAAAATTATGGGCTTCTAGGTTAGCAAACAATGTTAGATTTCCTTACAAACTATAAAATTGTACTCTTATTTTTCTCTGTTTTATAACCTACTCTTCCATTTCAAGTGCTCTTATAGGACTCCAGGTGCTTGACTGGGCTCCCTATTTCCCCTTTGGTGGGGAAAGTAGTCAGGACTCGCCACATAATTTGTGGATCCCAGTGCAAGATGAAAATGTATGAATGCTTCCATGTTAAAAAATTATCATAATTCAAGAAGGTGACCACAGAGCATTGAATCAAACATGGGGACTCTTCTGTGCATGGGTGTCCTTTGCAACTACACAGGTTGCCTTTAAGGTAGCCTTTGTTTAAGAAATCCTCCTCACATATGTCTCTGAGCATCACACAGGTGCCTCCTTTTAACTTTGGGAAGAGTTTGAATTTCAGCCTACCTCCTAGTATAGGTTGTAAAGGATTTCTTTTGTGCTACAGTTTGGGACTACAGTATCAGAAAACTATGTAAATGTTAAGAAGCAGGATTTGTAGCATGTGGGAAACATTCAGGCAAGTTCCTAGATAGCCTTGTCCTGAGGCAGACAGCAAGGTGCTGACAGGCCTTATGTGAGTTTTTCTTTGAGAACTGAGCCCCCCAGCTGAGGATATGCAGGTGCTGGAGGCTGTGATTAGCATTGGCCCTTTGCCTGGCCACATGTATGAGAATATTTGGCAGCACGACCATCCTGGTTGTCCTGTCCTTCTTTATGTTACTCATTTAACTGAGAAGAAAAGACCTTACAAGGTGACACAGCAGGGCAACCATTCCTCCTGACAGGTAATAAAGAACCCTCCTAACTCTCAAGATGGTGGATGTATATGAAGATCAACCATTTTTGAGATGACAAAAGAGATGGTCAAGAAGCTTTGTTTGCGCATGCAGTTCACTCGGCTGACAAGTGTTTTGCTTCATCCCTCTTTAAGTTTTCTAGACTTAGCTCAGATGTTATCTCTTTTGGGAAGTCATGTATCCCTTCACTGTTACTCTAGATTTAGTACATTTCCTGTGTGTTTTCATAGTAGGGATTGTTTTTGCTGATGTTGGTTTTAATCACTGAATCCTTTGCACAGTGTCTGGCACATAGTAGGCATTGTGCCAAAGTTTACTGAATGAATGAATCAGCTGATCTGTCAATATTTGCCACATTTTTTTAAAATTTTTATTTGTTTATGATAGTCACAGAGAGAGAGAGAGAGAGAGAGAGAGGCAGAGACATAGGCAGAGGGAGAAGCAGGCTCCATGCCCCGGGAGCCCGACGTGGGATTCAATCCCGGATCTCCAGCATCGCGCCCTGGACCAAAGGCACCCGCTGTGCCACCCAGGGATCCCCACATTTTTTTTCTTAGCCCAGGTTGTTTTTTGCTTTGTTTTGTTTTTGTTTTTAACTATCTAAGGTAATTATACTCCTTGGTTAACCCATGCAGACAAGAGATTAAAAAGAATGGGAAAAAATATACATGAGCTCTTTTCTTCTATCTTCCATACCCCATAATGATGAATCATTTCTAACTTAGAAAGAACGTGAATTACTTGTGAGATACCATTTCCATCACTAATCTTTGAAGTGCCAATTCTCAGAGTTGAAACTAATTGTCAGCTGGTGGCTGTAATCACCAAGTGATGCCAAGTAAGTCAGCCCAGAGAAGGATAAATGATCCTCATATGTATGTTTCCTTTCTGAAAACCTATCGCAACAACTTACAGAGTCTTTTGCATTCTTCATTTCTTCTTTTGCATTACAAGGTGAGAAAGGTTTCCAAATGCCATTTTTTCACACCAGTCCTTGCCCATAACATTTTTACTGATTTTGAAGGGAGGAACCATGAAGTGAGTTTTCCATAAAACTAAATTCATGTAGTTTGAAGACTGTAATTTTAAGCTCTAAAACATATAATGAATGATATTGATATTGATCTGTGAAACCCCAAAATATGAAAACCACAAGTATAGAGCCATGGTTTCCTTTTATTTATTTAAATTTTTAGTAAGAAGAGTACTCCTTTTAAGTGTCAACCAATTTTGTAGACCTCCTGCATGATAATAGTGATAATCATAGTATCTTTTGATTTGCGGATCAAGAAAAATATATATGTACACAAAGATTTGAGGATTCTTTAAAAATTTTGCTGCAATCCTCCAGTGGTTTGTAGCTGATAAGTTGAAAAACACTAGTGTAGAGGATTTAAAAATGACAGGAACTCCAATATAATCCTCTCTGCCACTCACAAGCCATGATGATGAGTAAGCCAGTTAATTTTTCTGAGAAATTTCAATATGGCATATCACCATACTACTTCACTAAGTTGGATCTACTGTGACAACAAAATGGGAAATAAGAAGCAGGATCATAAGAAAAACTGGCTAGTATTTTCCCCCTTCACCTCCATTCTCATCTTTTCCCCACTCTAGGGATTCTTCTCTTGTTTAGTGGATTGGGGTCTTAAAATTTCTTATCATGCCAATCACAGCAAAATGGTTACATAGGCCAGAATGAAGAAGGGACAGTATTTGTCATTTATGTTTTTGTCAAACAACATCTATGTTTTCTACACATAAAATTTGTCAGGATAGCTAAATCTCTATTTATTAAAACACACATACACACAGAGTTATTTAGGGCAATGAGAAATGAATTTGGGATCTTCTGAATTAATCCAGTTTCTGAGGCCAGTATGAAGATGGATATGATTTTCTCATTCCAGGAGAATATACCATGTAACCAGATAATTAACTTAGGTAGTCAGTATCCACTATTTCAAGTGCCACAATGAAATAAGAAGTAACAAATGATTTTACAAGCAAACCAAAGGCAAGCTAATTTTGTTGACTTCACTTCTACTCTATTTCCAATGGAGATAACTAGCTGGTAAAATACAAACAGTTTTTTTTTTAAAGATTTTTTTTTTTTTAAATTCATTCATGAGAGACACACACAGAGAGGCAGAGACATAGAGGGAGACGTAGGTTCATCACAGGAAGCCCTATGCAGGTCTCAATACCCAGACCTGGGATCATGCCCTGAGCAAAAGACAGATGCTCAACTGCTGAGCCACCCAGGTGTCCCAATATACAAACACTTTTGATGTACCAGGTGGATAATCGAAGGAGTGCTATTCAGTTCTCTTGGCATTTAAGAGATCTAGATAGTAATTAATGAAACAAAGCTCTTAAAGTAAGGTAAGACTTGTTCTAAAGAAACAACCATTGTTTTCCTTTAAGCGAAATGCCATTCTCAGCCATCTCCTCTTATCAGCCTAATACCTTTTATCTACTCCCTTATCAAGGAGAAGAGACATTCACATCAGACAAATCAGGAGAAAATCCAGATTGTTTCTAAACTGAAAGGAATCTGAGGGAATCCCTGGGTGGCTCAGTGGTTTAGCACCTGCCTTTGGCCCAGGGCATGATCCTGGAGTCTCGGGATCAAGTCCCGCACTGGGCTCCCTGCACGGAGCCTGCTTCTCCCTCTGCCTGTGTCTCTGCCTCTCTCTGCCTCTCTGTGTCATGAATAAATAAATAAAATCTTAAAAAAAAAAAAAAAAAAAGGAATTTGTTTACATCTCTTGTGAGGGAACTGTCCAATATATTGACCTCATGGGGCTATGCACACCGATTAGAGTTGTTCCCCAGATTGCAACATGCATGCACAAATCATCTTAAAAGCTTTACTAGCTTCTTAACTCCACACCCAAATCCTAAACTACACTCCATTTTCTTCTCTCTTTTTTTCCTTATTTTATTTTGCTTTTCTACCTTTTTTTTTTTTTCTTATCTCTTTCTCTTTTCCTCTCTCCTCCATCACCATCCTATTGAGATCCAGGGGAGAAGAATAAGAGATACCCACAATATTGGAAAGGAAGTTTTAACTCAAGGATTTGGGGGATCCATTTCAGTCAGAGAAAGAACTTGGTCAAATCTGCATTTCAAAAGATTATTACGTCTGCAGTAGGGACCGGAGAGTTAGTATGGCTTATTGTCAGATGTGAGCAGTTTAATTCAGAAGTAGAATTGACTTGGTATGTTAATTAATTGTCATGGGGAGGATTAACAATTTCTAGGTTTCAGATTTAGACAACTGAGTAGATGATGTTGTCACCTGTGATAGGGAACAGTGCAGGTAAAAAAGGTTTGAAGAGAAAGATGAAAAATATTATACTTAAGAAGAAGAAAATTGGGGTGCCTGGCTGGCTCAGTCAGTAGAGCATGAGACTCTTGATCATGGAGTTGTGAGTTTGAGCCCCATGTCAGGCGTAGAGTTTACCTAAAAAAGGAGAGGAATAAGAAGAACTTCTGCTGATTAAATGCTTGAAGTTAGGAGGGAAGGCAACATTATCCTAAATACCAGTTTTCTTACTACAGTGAAGTTATTGGGGGATATTAGATTAAATTATGCACACAATGCAAACCCTGTAAACTGCTAGCAAATAATAAAGTAACAATTGCTGAGTGCTTTCAGTGTGCCAGGCACTGTTCTAAGCATTCATATTACTATAAATTAACTTATTTAATCTTAACAGCCCTATGAAGTAGGTACTATTTTCATTTCCATTTTATGCCAAGTAAACTGAGGCATAGCTAGGTCAATTAACTTCCCCAAAGTTATATAGTTAACAAGTGGGTAAAGGCAACATCATAAATCAAGCAGTCTAGCTTCAGTCTATAGTCTTAGCCAATGTGTCATTCTATCTCACAAATTCATTCATTTTGCCGTTTTTGTGTATACTTTTTCCATTTCTTCAAAAAATGACATGTTTAGAAAAAAATCAATTTAACTGAAGATTTGGAGTTTGGGAAGTTCTGGTTAAATGAGGTTTAGTCAGTTCTATGAGGGCAGTGCCAAATTACAAGGAGCCATGGAGCTATGAATCTACTTTGGAGCCCCTTGTAAACTTGCAAAATACATCTAATCACAGAAAAATGCAAGGATTGGCAGAATTTCAAATCCCTGCCCTGTTGAGTTTAAACCTTGACTGTTGTCAGGTGTGAGCTGCTATTTGTCATAGATTTTTTTGGCTTAGACAGAGGCCTTGACGTTGCAGCCCTGGGCCAGGCAGACCTTCATTGAAGAAAAGCAGCATTAAACATTTTCCCACTATTAACCCCACGAAACCTTGCTTGCATCAAATCCAGGCCAAACTTGTACATGGGGGTCTTTGAAAGTTTATTTTGAACTTCTAATTAACCATTCTCCTAAAATGTTGAGACCGATTATTGTTTGGTGGCACACTAATACTAGAATGTACCAAAACTGAAAGGAAAATTTGCTATCTGCTTAGAGTTTTAACCTGCCTGGGTTTTTTTTATTCCAACTGCATCTGTAATTATGAGTTTTGTTTCACTTGAGTTCTACTAAAGCAAAACTAATCAAACCACAAGAATAAATAGAACTATGCATGTTTCCGGAATTGAACACTCTTTAAGAAGAATGCATTGTGATTGTACACTCAGCTGTTAGCACCCGGATGAGCTTCACACACACACATTTGATAGTATTCACTGAGATAAGGTGTGTTAGAAAGTCAAGTACAGGAGAAGATCGTTTGCTAAATTTTTATATATTATGTCTAGTCCTTACACAACTCTGTAATGAATAGTTTCCTCATCTTGTTCATTAATAAATTGAGGCTTAACAAGTGTTAAGTGTTAGGTATCTTGTTGAAGGTCTTTCGACCAGTAAGCAATAAAACCAAGATTTGAATTCGGATCTGACTGTGCTATCAAAGCCCACTTTCTTTCTGTTAAAGCATATGACCTTCCTGTTCTCTTTTCACAGGTAAGAACAAAGTTTCACCACATTTCCTATCCCCAGGTATCTTAGGATACACACTAGACCAGACCTCCCTTGAAATATAATAGGTTCTGTATACATTTAAACAGACTATTTTAATACATTATCAGGCTTGCTAGAATGTAAGGGAATAGGAGAAAAAAAGAAATAAGCTAAAATTTAATATAGAGTAAGTAACACAAACAGGGAGAAATCCATGGGTCAAATGACAAGAAAGCCTAAGGTCTGCACTAAAGTTGGGGATATATATTTGATGGGTTTCAAAGAGTTTTTATCTTGGTCTACTAGTTCTGAGGAAGCAAATGCAGTTTCATTCTGGAGGAAAAGTATCCCTAATTTGGACCCTAGTATATACAGAGATAGAAGTCAACAAAATATGAATTCAAAATATATATATATAAACATATTATCAACAAAATATGAATTCAAAAAATATATATAAACATATTTAAATAAATGGATGAAATCAATTACAAAAGGGCACAAATCACTAGAGAAAGTCAGCAAAAAAGAGAAACAAGAGAATAATAAGCCTTATTTATGGGGTTAAAATAGAGGAAGGGCACTATTTTCAAGTAATAATAATGGATTAAATATACTAGTGTATTTTCACTCCTCCATGGAACTCCAAAGAAAGAGGGTTTTTGTTTTGTTTTGTTTTTCAGACATACACAGATAGAGATAAAGAATAAAAGAGGAATAATAGGAACCTGGAGAGCAGATGACCATCTGTTACTGTCTTAGCAGACCTGGGGAAAAAAATCCTAAACCAATCTCCGCCAGAGAGTGTTACATCAGACCCATATGCCATAGAATTGTCGACCCGCACACCTAAGACTCTTTATTTCATCATATATTTTTATCGTTTCTTTTAATTCATTTTTTTCCTTTCTTCACTACTACATCCATCTTGAAAACAGTAACACTTAAATTCATTTGGCCTTCTATCTTTCAACCTGCCTTAAAAATCTTGCCTTTCTACTTTACCAATCTAATTAAATCTCAACCCTAGATATATTCTACAGAGAACTTTCTCCATCACTGGGCCTAAATAAATAGATCAGCTCATGAACAAACCTTAAACTGTAACTACCAAACTGCTATCTTTGAACTGTTCATTGCCTTCAACATTCAGCTACCTCACTCCAGCTACCTCAGTCCTTCAGTTTACCACCTATTTCTCTTCAAGTCTTCAGGAACAAAGTCTTGAAAATTGTTTCTATCTAGCCATCCCCATTTTCTTAATTCTAATCCCTGTCAGAACCACTCTATTTTGGTAGCAATCTCACTGTGGTCACCAATGGCCTTTCTGCTGCCAAATTTTAAAAGGCAATTTTATTAAACTTTTTATTTTGAAATGATTTTAGATTTAGAGAAAAGCTGTAAGTATAATACAAAGTTCTCATATGACCTTCACCCAGCTTCCCCTGAGGTTGATATCTTATATAACCATAGCACAGTTGCAGAAACTGAGAAATTAATAGTAATACAATTCTGTTAACTAAACTGCAAACTCTCTTTGGAGTTCACCAGTTTTCTTGTTCTATTTTAGGATTCAGTCTATGATTGACCCATTGCATTTAGTTTTTGTGACTCAGTCTTCTCACATCTCTCAGTTCCTGTTTTTCCATGCCTTTTATGACCTTGATTCTTTGAAGAGTTACTGGTCAGTTAGTTTGAAAAATGTCTTTCGGCTTAGTATTCTCTGATGTTTCCTCACAATTAAAGTGAGGATGTGCATTTTGGACAAAATGATCACAGCAGTGATGATGCAGTTGCTTAGTGCTTCAGATCTGTTGTACATAAGGTCAATATGTCTTATTATTGGTGAGGTTAACCTTGATCATTTGATTAAGGAGCTTTCCAATGTGATGTTACCATGTTTCCCTTTGGAGTTAATATATATATGTTGGAAAAATAGTTTGCAATTATGCAAATATCCTGTTTCTCTTCAAACTTTTGTCCACTAATTTTAACAGCCAATGGTAGATCTGACTTGCAAAAATTATTACTCTGGTGTTCCAATACTGATTTTCTATTTTCCTTACTCCTTAGAAGTTATTATTTGGGAATTATTTGTAATAAGGAACTGTCCTTTTTCTTCCTGTTATTTTGTTGCTCAAATTATTCTAGCTCTGGTCATTTGGAGCTCTTTTGGGCTGACTCCTATGTCCCATTGACTTGGTTCTGTCTTTCTGGGAGTACTTTCTTAGTTTCTGATATCACAAGATGTTCCAAGTTCACCTGGGTTTTTCACTATCTGTATTAGTCTGGACCCTCGGAGAGACATAATCTATATAACTAGCAATAACAAATATAAATATAAATAAATACATATTATAAGGCAGTAGTTCATGTAGTTGTAACTAAGGCTGAGGATTCCAAAACCTACAGCTGGCAAGCTACAGACCCAAAAGAGTAGATAGCATCGTTCCAGGCCAAGTTCAAAGACCTGAGAACTAGGAAAATCAGTAGTTTAAGTTCTACTCCGAGGCCAAAGACAAAAGAAGATTGATGTCCCAGCCTGAAGACTGTCAATCAGAGAGAGAGCATTCTCCCTTATTCAGGCCTTCGGCCTACTGAATGAGGCCCAATCACACTGAGGAAGGCAGTTTCCTTTACACTCAGCCTACTGACTCAAGTGGTAGGTCATCCAGAAACACTCTCACAGACATACCAGAATAATGTTTAACTAAATAATGTTTAACCAAATAGTTAAACCAAATGTTCAACTGGACTCTGTGGCTCAGTCAAATTGACAATAAAAATTAACCATCGGAAGTCCACCTCTTGTCAACATAGCATCATACACATCTCCTTAAACCATACTTAATCTCCATTTACAGACAATAACAAGGTTATAGTTCTGCCCAACATGATACAACTTCCTGAGTACAACTGAAAACACACTAAGCATTTCACCAGGAGAATAGCTAGAGTTTTGAGTGATGTTTACTCTTCTCAAATCCCATAACTTAAATACTATTATATAAAATTAACAATAGTTAAATACTATGATTTAAAGCCAATGTATCTTATGTTACATGATAACGGAGAAGGGGGTGGAAGAAAACAAAGATACCTACATACAAGTATATTCATAATAAAATAAGGAGGAAACTCCTCTGACAATTTTACTCCTTGTTACTATAACTAGTCATGTGGCCATAGATGGTATTTATAACTACCTTCTATTACCCATTCTGTATTCCCAATGCCTTCAGGAAGCAACTCAGCTGGTTATGGTACTTTACCTTGTGGAATGATTCAAACCTTCATTCTTGAATTAGTAGTACTACATAAATTAAGTTGTTGTAGTTGCCATTGACCTTAATCACAGGGCATAATGGTACTAAGGTATGCCCTAAGGGATATCGTTGTACTCCACACATTCTCTTCCTTACTTCCATTGTGGAGTAGCAGGCCAATTTTCCTTGATAACCAGAATTAATCATACCAACCAGCACAGTAATTCCTTTCTTTGCCTATAGATTGATTCAGAGGCAAGAGGAATCCAAAGTGGCAAGGCAGAAGTTTTAACTTCCAATTCAATGGAATAATTGTTGTGTCTCCTGGTAGAAGCTTTCTTCCCTTTGGAACTAAGACTTTCAAGCTAGCAGAGTATAAGGTTTCTGGAACAGAAAGTAATAATGTTGCCAGTGGGTGACTAAGTGTAATATTGAGTGGTGAGACTCCCATGTCCACCCCTTGATTTGTGAACGCGTGAATCCTGGATATGAGAGAAACAGTACCATATATTGGATGATGATATACAGCATATACATCCTTTTAAAGAAACTTTCCCCAGTCCTACAAGATATTACTACCTGGCTTGCACTGAAACTGATCTTCTAAAGGCCATTCCACTATTCTATCAAACCAGTTACTTAGACTCTCCTGTCCATTATGACAAGAATACCTACCTTGTCTTAGGCAATTCAATGCTGCCCCTTACTGCCACCACCTAGGATCCAATTACTCCCACTGTATTTAGGCTTCCCAATTCAGTGACCAAAATTCTCATTGTAAGTTATGGTATACAAAAATGAGCAATCACAAGGCACTTCAGGAATTCCAGGGCCCTCCTCTCCCTCACAAATTTATTTCTCACAGTCATGGTGAAAGGTGTGTCTTCTGGACTTTCCCAGTGTAGATGAGTAGGTTGTAAAGGACAAATACATTCTAACAGTCTCCCTATGTCTTTGAATTCCTTCCTCTTCATTAAACCAAAGAATGTCTGACATTTCTAAATCATTCACCAAGAACCAGCTTTTTGTCCATGTTTTAGCCAATGAAATGGACTGTTGGAGCCATTCCTAACACCCCTGGATGCAACATTAAATGAAGAATCTCTGCTTTTTGAGCCCATCATTCTCTACCTAAATCCTTTTCACACTATATATTCTTCTTCTAAGTGTACAATATGAGTAAGTTATTTCAACCCTCTTTACTTCAGTTTTCTCATCTGTAAAATAAAGAAAATGAAAGATTCACAAGGTGGTTTGAAATTATATGATATAACATATACATTATCATAAGTATGCCATAGGCATTCAGTAAATGCTTCATATCATTTTACTTATCGTTTGTCCCAGACCATAGCTTCATAGTCATCTCTATAAGAATAACTCCAAAATTGTGTATCTTCAGTTCAGACCTCAGATTTGAGTTCCAAATGTTTATTAAAGTGCTAGCTCAGCATCTTCCTTTGATATCACAAAGGCACAACTAGTCGACATGTCCAAAGCCATTGTCATTATTCTTTCCCCAAACCTCAGCCTTTTCCAGGTTTCTTGATCCAAGTAGATGGCATCCTTATCCTTCCAGTTTTGCTAGACAGGAATCTAGGAATTATTTTCATGTTGTTCTTTTCATTACTGTCTGCATCCAACCCATTATCCCATCCTGTTTGTCATGTCCCTTAAACATTTCATTCATCTATCCACTTACTTTTGTTTCCATGGCCACTGTCCCAAATAAGGCTTCCATAGCCTTTCTTCTGGATCATTTCTATATCCTACAAAGTGGTCTACCCACATCCACTCTTGTTTTCTTCATCTATTCTCTAAAGTGATGCCAAGGTAATTTTTTACAAAGTAACATTTAGTCTATGTACCTCCTTGTTTTAAACCAGAGGTCAACAAAGTTTTTCTTTACAATGTAGGATAGTACATATATAAGGCTTTGGGTTGCAGCTGTTTAATTCTTCTATTGTATCAAGGAAGCAGCCATAACCAGTGTGCAATGAACACAGCTGTAGTTCAGTAAAACTTTATTTACCAAAACAGGGTGTGGGACCAATTTGACTTCTGAAAAATGAGAAATCTGAAACAAGTGGTATTTGGATGGAATAACAGACACCAGGCATAAAGGATACCTAAAATTCCAGCCTGGAAGGTGGAGGGAGAAATATTCAACATTGCTGCCACCTGGTAAACCAAGCAAGTGTGCTGTAGTGACAGCTTGTGACATGCATGAAAGCACCAAGCCACCAGAAGGTAGAATTAGGAAAAATGTGGGAAATAAAATGTTAGGGATGGATAAAATATATTCAAGAAATAGAGAAAAAGCAGTCCTGCATGTAGCATTTACTCTGAGTGTTTCTTCTATAGAGGTTTCATCAATTATTGAATGTTGCAACTCCACAACTATTTATTTTGTGGTTAGTTACATATTTTAATTTTGCTATCAATACTATTAGCTGAAAGATGTTCAGAAACAAATGTGCATGTTTAAAAATGTAGTGCTCAATAGCTGTTTCCTAAGAAAGTTGATAATAACCATGTAACTTACACAAAATGTTTGTCAATATTCATCATTCATCATGAGGACATAGTGATATCATGACTGACATGAATCCTGAAGACATAATGCTGCTGAATGAGTAGCAAAGTCCACTTTAAAAGTTAGTATTATTAAAAGAAAAACAAAGCAAAAATAAAAACTAAGGCCAAAGGAGGCTGTTTAACAAGTATAGTTGCAGACTGTGCATTTAAGTATCACTTTATGAAGCATGACTTTTTATTTAGATAAAAAGACCATGCATCTACATGTTTAAAATGAACTTTCAATTTCAAGTGTTCTTTTCAAGCTCCAAAGTGAGGTAATAGCTGTTATGTGTTGAGTTCACTGGAAGAATACTTTTGGTTCAATGATAACAGCATCCTTAGATGTTTTATACATGAAATCAGTTAATTCTAATAATGGTTTGATATTTTTCAATCAATTTATGGAATCAAAGTAGAGCTTTTAGAAATAAATTTGCCAAAAATGAAACAGGGTATTATTGTAGATGCTATTGTAAATTACAGTGAAAATATAACACTGATAATTGAATCATTTGATTTTGCATTAATATGTAAATTTAGATGTTAGTGGAGCATATCTTAATCTGGAAGAGCAGAAATGTATTTGGCATTAGTTATGGAGACCATAAATTCCTTAAATTTTATAAATAACTTAACAAATATAATTATGATTTCAAGAAAATTTTATTTAAAAACTTAAAAAAGCAGGCTCAATATTCTATCAATGGAAATTTAAGCTATTTTTCTCAAAACATAATACCTTTATATAAACACAGGATGAAATACAGGTAAATGAACAGTTACATGAAATACAAAGTTTTTGAAATATAGCTGATATTGATGACAAAGGGAAAAAACCTTTAGCATGGCAGTTCAAAATTTTGTAATCAAAATTTCTTTTTTGGTGCCCATTATCAACCATACTTTAGAAATGTTTAAGATGATTATTCTACATAATACTGAACTATTTTGTAAATAGTTTCTGAAATTTTATTCTATTTTTTCTAATCAGTTAGAATTCATTAACCAAAATATTCAGTAAATGGACCTCTGTGCCCATGTATGAAGAAGTAACTACTATAGGAATTGTCCTTTGATCAAAAATAAAAGAAAACCAAAAAGACATATATATGAGACAATGTTTTTGGACACTGGACAACAGATACTAAAGGCCTCTGATCCTGGCAAGAAACAAATAAGAGGAAAATGAGATCTACAGTTGCTTAAATTTACAACTATGAAGCAATTTCCAGGATTCAGCATAGAGAGAGGGTGAATCCAAATAGAATCCAGTAGTTTTCTGAGTTGAAGATAAAGTAATCAGCGTTTGGGGAGACTCAAGTGACTCAAGAATTTGTGGGTCAGAATGTTTGAGATGAAGTTTTTGCACAAATAGTTCTATCTTTATAGTAGTTTCTTTGAACCTTTGTCTTACTTATTTTACATGCATGAGGTGAAACTCCAGAAGGGTGGGGAACTAACCATTGGTAACCAGTAGGTTAAATAATTCAAGTGGTTCACACAGGACTGGGAATAGTTTACATTCTTACTAGCAAGAGTAGAGAGACCTTGTAATACATAAGGCAATATGTAGAGATATCAAAATGGTTTTTCCTTAGCTTTAGGACTAAATTAGCCTTATGCTAAAACCTATTCTGGAGCCAGTCTAACAAAGAATACAAGCAAACCTCAAAGGGATCACACTGATTGCATGTAATTTAACTATGTGCCCAAATAAAATTCAACATCTTCAAAGAATACAACAAAATTCAATAACCATAAATGTTCAAATGAACAATGTCCAGCCTCCAAATGAAAATTACCAGGCATTCAATAAAATAAGAAAATATGACCTAGAAATATAAGACAAATTAAACAGAAACTGACTCAGAAATTCATGATAGAATTACCAGACAAGAATGTTAGTTATTTCTAATGTGAAAAGGAAAGTTGCAAGCATAATGTGGAAAGAAATGAAAAACCGGGATGCCTGGGGGCTCAATGGTTGAGCAACTGCCTTCGGCTCAGGGTGTGATTCTGGGGTCCTAGGATGGAGTCCTGCATTGGGTTTCCCACAGGGAGCCTGCTTCTCCCTCTGCCTATGTCTCTGCCTCTCTCTCTGTCTTTCATGAATAAATAAAATCTTAAAAAAAGAGAAAAACCTAAAAAACATGAAAATGGAGGATTTAGAGATGAAAAATACAGTATTTGAAATAAAAAATTCTGCACCCTGGAAGGGTTAATGGCAGAGTGTACACTGCAGAAGACAAAAACAAAACAAAATAAATAAACCAAGAAAAAATGAAGAAGTAATAGAAACTATTCAAAGTAAAGAATAGAGAAAAAATGCTGAAAAGTAGTATATCAATGGCATATTGGACAGCATCAATTGGCCAACATACCTATAATTATAGTCCCAGAAAAGGCAGCAGTTGGAAATATATTTAAAGATATAGTGGGAAAAGATTTTATAATTTGATGAAAAGTGAAAATCCACAGATCTGAGAAGCTCAATCAACCTCCAGCAGAATAAACATGAATAAAATCACACTGAGGTGCATTATAATGAAATCTTAAAGGAAGCCAGAGAAAAGAAAAATCATATTCATACAAAGAAACAAAAATAGAGACAATAAGATACAGATAAGAATCTTTTTTTTATTTCTTTTTATTGAAGTTGGATTTGACAACATATAGTATAAAACCCAATGCTCCTCCCATCAAGTGCCCTCCTCAGTGTCCGTCACTCAGTTACCCCAACCCCCTGCCCACCTCCCCTTCAGCAACCCTTTGTTTCCCAGAGTTAGGAGTCTTTCATGGTTTGTCTCCCTCTTTAATTTTTCCCACTCAGTACCCTCCTTTCCCTTATAATCTTATAATCTCTTTCACTATTTCTTATATTCCCTGTATGAGTGAAACCATATGATGATTATCCTTCTCTGATTGACTTACTTCACTCAATATAATACCCTCCAGTTCTATCCATATTGAGGCAAATGGTGGGTATTTGTCCTTTCTGATGGCTGAGTAATATTCCATTGTATATATAGACCACATTTTCTTTATTCATTCATCTGTCGAAGGACATCGTGGCTCCTTCCACAGTGTGGCTATCATGAATATTGCTACTATGAACATTGAGGTACAGGTGTCCCAGCGTTTCACCACCTCTATATCTTTGTGGTAAATCCCCAGTAGAGCAATTGCTGGGTTGTAGGGTAACTCTATTTTTAACTTTTTGAGGAACCTCCACACTTTACCAGAGTGGCTGCACGAGTTTGCGTTCCCACCAACAGTGCAAGAGGGTTCCCCTTTCTCCACATCCTCTCCAACATTTGTGGTTTCCTGCCTTGTTAATTTTCCCCATTCTCACTGGTGTGAGGTGGTATCTCATTGTGGTTTTGATTTGTATTTCCCTGATGGCAAGTGATGATTTTCTCATGTGCTTGTTGGCCATGTACATGTATTCTTTGGAGAAATTTCTGTTCATGTCTTCTGCCCATTTCATGATTGGATTTTTTGTTTCTTGGGTGTTGAGTTTGATAAGTTCTTTATAGATCTTGGATACTAGCCCTTTATCTGATATATCATTTGCAAATATCTTCTCCCATTCTGTAGGTTGTCTTTTAGTTTTGTTGACTATTTCTTTTGCTGTGCAGAAGCTTTTATCCTGATTAAGTCCCAATAGTTTATTTTTGCTTTTGTTTCCTTTGCCTTCATAGATGTATCTTGCAAGATGTGACTGTGGCCAAGTTCAAAAAGGTTGTTGCCTGTGTTTTCCTCTAGAATTTTGATGGATTCCTGTCTCACATTTAGATCTTTCAACCATTTTTAATTTATCTTTGTGTATGGTGTAAGAGAATGGTCTTGTTTCATTCTTCTGCACTTGGCTGTCCAGTTTTCCCAGCACCATTTACTGAAGAGACTGTCCTTTTTCCAGTGGATATTCTTTCCTACTTTGTTGAATATTAGTTGATCACAGAATTGAGGGCACATTTCTGGGTTCTCTATTCTGTTCCATTGATCTATGTGTCTGTTTTTGTGCCAGTACCACACTGTTTTGATGATCACAGCTTTGTAGTACAACTTGAAATCTGGCATTATTATATCCCCAGCTCTGGTTTTCTTTTTCAATATTCCTTTGACTATTCAGGGTCTTTTCTGATTCCACACAAATCTCAAGATTATTTGTTCCAATTCTGTGAAGAAAGTCTATTGTATTTTGATAGGGATTGCACTGAATGTGTACATTGCTCTGGGTAGCATAGACATTTTCACAATATTAATTCTTCCAATCCATGAGCATGGAATATTTTTCCATCTCTGTGTCTTCCTCAATTTCTTTCAGTAGCGTTCTGTAGTTTTTAGGGTATAGATCCTTTACCTCTTTGGTTAGGTTTATTCCTAGGTATCTTATGCTTTTGGGTGCAATTGTAAAGGGGATTGACTCCTTAATTTCTCTTTCAGTCTCATTGTATCCTGCCACACTGCCGAATTTCTGTATGAGTTCTAACAACCTTGGGGTGGAGTCTTTTGGGTTTTCTATAGACAGATAAGAATCTTTTAAATCTCAGAAATATTATGTTAAGTGAAGGAAGCCAGATATTAAAGATTATATAGTGTGTGGTTTTATTTATATAAAATTATAGAAAAGACAAATGTATGGTGGCAGAATTTCAGTGATTGTCAGGGGCCAAAAAGGAGAGTAATAAATTGACTCCAAAGGGCCAAAAGGAGGTTTTGGCAACAAAGAAAATATTTTATGTTTTGATTATGGTAGTGGTTTTATGTATCACTGCACCCATTTGTCAACATGTATCGTAACCTTCCCTTAGAATTGGTAAATTTTATTGACTGTAGACTATACTCAGTGACACTAATAAAAAACAGTTATGAAATGAAGCAAAAGTAATAGCTTTTGACGCTTTTAAAGCATTTCAGTTACAGAAATGGTGTTTCTGACCAATTTAAAGAAAAACATTTAAATTGATCCCTACAAAGGAAGGGAATAAATGAACAAGTTGAGGATAAACATGCAAACCATGCACAGGATTTGATTTTGATACCTATCTGTTGATAGAATCATTGATAAAATTCCTATTCATAGTGGCCTAAATTTGTTCTGTCCTGGAATAGAATGAAATTGAGAAGTCATATGATTTTGCAGCATCTAAATTTAGTAAGTAAAATTTTGTAGGAACACAAATGGAGAAAACTTTCTTGATAAGTTTGGCTTACATAAAATGTTTGCCAAAGAAAGATGCCTATGAGAGGAGGAAAAAGACATTAGTCATGAAAATATTTGTTATGGAATAGTCACTCGTTTCAATATTTTAAAAATTGGAAGTGAAAATATTCCACATTTAGCAGAAATTACCACATAGCACCACACTTGTGAAGACAGTATTCGTCAATCTAAAATACTACAGACTCTTGAGAAGAGTGATTAAAGATGCCACAGTTTCAAATTTATTAACCATAAAATTCCACTTTGAAGTATAGACAATTTTATGAAAAAATCTAAAATATTTAAACCACATTGAAAGAAAAATGCATTTTTCATAAAAATAGCAATGATAGTCTACCAGTGAGAAATATGGCCATAAAGTTTACTGCCGTGATTATTTACTAGCAATCATAATTCTGCTTGTTATTTCTACTGTGTAGATAATCAACATAGAGTAGTTAGTTATTGTGCTTTGGCACACATGAGTTATTTTAGAATGAATTTTGGTTATGAAAATAACTTTTGAATAGGACTATTTTATATTTTATAGGTCCACTGATAAAAACAATTAGTTGACCAATAAATAAACATTTCAGTGACATATAATTTTTATTTTTAGCCTCATTTTAAGCTTAAAATTGCTCTGACTTGGATGAAAAATTATCTGGTCACTCTATTGATATACCAACTTACAATACATCTTTATTTTTGCATATATACAATATTTTGGAACCAACTAAAGTTCTCCACTTAGCTTTAAATTTTTCTCTTAAAAAACTATTAAGAAGCTCTGAACTCTGGAGAATCCATGAAGTGAAGCATCTTGTAAATCCCAGAAGTTAGTAATCTCTGAAGTTGTTGGGGATTAGAAAAGGTTTACTACCAGCTTCTTGTACTATGAGAACATGGCATGTAATAAACAAAATACAATATTATTCAAATGGCAAGAACAGGTCTGAGACCTGACTCTAAGCCCCGAGAATGGTAAGGGCAAGGTTTCTGGAATCAGGAGGTTTCAAAATGTCAAAGGCTTTGGTTGGGAAGACTTTTGGCAGATGGGTTATTTTTAACACAGACCTTCATATATCATCAAATTCCTGTTTTTTCCAAATTGCTCATTACCAAGAACAATGTGGTTTATACTGAAATCTGATTGCACAGTACCTGCAAGATGCCTTCTCCTGGCTCTTATCTGACCCAGTGACACTCCATCTGTGGCCTCCTCTCTAACTCTTGACTGTCTACATCCATTAGCTCTTAAGTTTATTTTAAATTCATTCTTTCCTTTGCCTTTATCAGACAAAATGCAAATGTAGAATAGTGAAAGCTAAATAATCAGGAAGAATGGAAGGAAAGAAGAGAGAGAGAAAGAAAGAATGAGGGAGACAAATAAAGAAAAGAAAGATAAAGTACTGAAAAGTAGAGAGATTTACATAGTGGAAAAAACTAATAAGGATAGAGGATATGACCAAAGAAAGAGTGTGCATGTCCAGTTTTAATGGAAACCCTCTCTCTTTTGACAGTTTTATTGCTTTAGGAGAGCAACCCAGTGGTGGTTGTTACTAATATTTTACTTTATAAATAGCTCCTGAAAACTCTAGCAATAAACCTTGGTTCGTTTCTCTTGTGTGCTAATAAGGATATTATTCTCATGCCAACAGATATGATTTTCTGGCACATATGTTCCTGAAAGAAAAAGCCCTACTCATCATGTGAAAATACAACCCATAAATTGGGAGTTTGAATTGGCTGCATATTGCACAGTCTGCTATACCCACTTCCATTTTAATTATTCTCCTTTACAAATAGAGATAGTAGTCTATGAATGCATTATTAATGTAAAGTATTTCCTTTGTTTTTATAGGCTTTGCCAGAGGCCATATTGAATTCAAAGTTTTGGGTTATTTCTGAGTCAGAAACCTCATACATTTGGATAAAAACCAAACTTCTAACATTTAATCTTAACTTAGCAGGATCTTTTATACACATTAAATTTTATTCAAAAAGGTCTTAGCTACTTAAAATCTTTCTTACTATTCACATACATAAAGGCTAAATGTTGAAGGATCATTATCAGTCATTCTGCTGAAAATCATTATTAATAATTCACACCTTCTGTCCTGATTGTGTTTGGGGAGTAAAGATGTTTGTTTTGTCTATGGTCAAAAATTCCTTTCTTAAGGAAAAAGTACAGTGCTTAAAAATTAAAGCACTTGGTTATTCTAGATGTGTCATATTATCTAAAAGTAAGTGTTTACTGACCTCCTCAAGGGTTTACAGACTCACAGAAAGATAAGATTTTCTTCCATAACAAATTCATTATAACATCCAAGAGTATTATATAACATGAGATCAGAAAAATCACAATCATTGAGAACTACAGCAGGGATAACCCTTTCATTGCCATCAAACCCACTACTATCATGTTATAAATGTGGATATTATGCCCCAGAGTGATCCAAATGACTTCTCTGGATTTAGTGTGTAGTCTCCAATCTGGAAATCTTGACCTCTGGTTCAGGGCTCCATCTTTAATGGACTTCTTTCTCATGCTCTTCACTGAGCACTTGTCTCCAGTTTTATGATAGCTTTGTCAGTGTCTTCTCTGGTAAGCAGGTACTTGCAATAGTATAAGGTTATAAGAAGTGAAGAGTAAAAGAACTAGTCTCAACATAGTTGTCTCCCTTGCTGCGATATATCACACCATAGAGTCAATAAAAGGTTGATCAGTTGAGTCACATATCTGAGGAACAAATGTAACCTGTTATTACCATATATGATTTCTTTAGTAAAGCAAAGAATATATAACTCTTTTGCAACGTACATAATTCTTTTAAGTTAGGATTTTTATATGTTGAGTCTGTTTTCATATTTTAATGTATAGTAGGAAGAAGGCGGAGGAGAACTAAATATAGGAGGACAACAGAATACAGAATAAAAGATATTTTGGAGTCAGTCAGTCCCAGATGAATATTTCACATTTTTGCTTCCTAGCCATGTGACTTTAGAAAGATTACCCGACATTGCCTACATAATTATCATGAGGATTAAATTGATTTATAAATTATGAATGTGAAAACACCTAACAGTCCTTGGCACATATTAGGAGTTTAGTAATGCTGGTTTCTCTTTCCTAGATTGTATAAAACATAATTAAACCCATAAACCACCAACCACCTGTTGTTTGTTTGTTAAAGACCGTATATCAGTCACTCTAGAGAAAAAGAAAAGGTTGTCATTCAGCATCACCAATTTTCTGAATATTATGAGCTAAAATAATGGTTAATAGTATTTTGTGAAACACAACTTAATGCACTTATAGATGGTATATGGTATTTCCAATTTGAGGAAGATTATAATGACATTGTGATCTAGAAAAGTTAGGGTTTTGGAATAGAATTGTCAATTCAGGGTCATCTTTCAAAGTTGAGAGATGTAAGGATACACTATAGCATAACCCAAGACACATTCTCATTGCCTACTTCCTAAACCTCTCTTTAGTCCAGCTTCTCATTTCTGTTCTGTCACTTCCTTTTAGTTTTAGACATCATCATTTCCCACCTGGATTTTTGCCAAGATGTGACATTGGTTTTCTTGCTACTACTCTCATCATCCTTCCAATTCATTGTCCATGATCTGTCCAATGGGATCTTTTAAAAACTTAAGCCTGATTCCTTGCCTCTTCTGCTTAAAATGGCCCCCTTTCACCTACAGGTTGAAGTCCGAGATCATGCACATGTTATTCAAGATTGTGTGGTAATTAGCCTACGTCTGTCACAACAGTCTCATTCATCACACACAAGACTTTTCCAAACATTCTAGTTGTTCCTAGCAGTGGACTTTGTACCCCGCACCACCTCCCTCTCTGTATTTCAAGTTGACTAAATTCTGATGGTCTTTCAAATACTTGGCCAAGTACTATTTTTTCTGGTAACTCTTCTCTTACTTTCTCATCATCCTAAGTCTATGTTCTATTTATTTGCTTTCAGAATCGCATGGACTTTTTCCATACAATATTATCATTTTAGACCATGAATTTCTTGGTATGAGGAAAGTATCTTTATGTCCCCAATATCTGGCACAGTTGTAGCTTTCAAAAAATGTTAGGCTGTGGGCTCATTCACAATTAGAATTGCTATCATTTGGTCCAAATTGAAAGCTTTATGATTCTCGGACTTTGGTCAGAATAGGTGATCACAGCAAATAAAGGTGTAGTAGACAACTATGTCAGAAGGTTCTGTTGGTGTTGGAAGTGGATGGGGAGACCGAGTCTCCTCCCCTAACGTGATATCTATACCTTTGTGAAGCAGTAAGATAAGAAGAGGTCGATCGCAAAATGTTAGTTGGAGCTGGAAGTGATTTTAGATCGTTGCCATTTTGAGAATAAGAAATGAAATGCCATTGAGTCTTGCCAGTATTATAGCACAGTCAGTGGCAGAGCTTGCTCCAGAACCCAGTTATCTTCCTTCCCAATCCATGCCAAATTCCTGCCTTCTTGGTCAGGCTGCAGAGATCATTTTAATCTGGTAATTCATGTCATCATCTAGTAGGATTCTCCTGCTTTGATTTGGGACTACTCAATACTTGACCAAAAAATAGCTTTGGGCTGCAAGAAGGCCATTGACTTGCTTTTTCATATTTATTCTGCTGGCATGTTCTCATGAAATGACCTCTTCTTTTCCTCTCATTCCCCTTCTCTGTCTCAAAAAAAAAAAATGAAACTTCCGTCTGACATATGGAAGAGTGCCAACATCAGCCAATGCATATATTAAAGTTTTAAATCAATTATTGTTCTTGTACACACCCTGGGGTTGAGAAAGAAAGAACATCCAGGACTAACAAACTTGATTGTTCTGGCAAAGTTGCCATTCAATTCATGCTGGCATTTCTGGGCTTTTCTTTTTCTTTAATATTCTAACCTCATTTTTTATAAAAAGGTAATAGCTCAAAGTAGCAATTTTTAACATTACTATTTCATTCAGTTTCTCCATGAGACTTCCACCCCCTAGTCTCTTGAGGGTTTCCCAGAGGGCATGATGCCCAGAGTTTGCTTACTTAATTGGAGAGACAGCTGTCAGTCTGATAGGGGGTTCATTAGACCACAGATTATTCCTCACTTTATTACCATCTAAGCAAGGGAGAGACTCAGGCTTGGGACTATGAGTATTTCACAACTTGGCATTTTTATATTGAGAAAAAGACTTAATCATAACATTTAAGAAACCAAATTACAACTGTGTATAACATAGAGAATTTTAACTTAATAACTGCTCTGAGTTGGACCTATACAAGTATTCTGGTTAATACTACTCTAAAATTCTTATTAAAAGTATGATGCATTTTTTTTTCTAGGCAAGTACTGGAAGTCAGTAAGGATGGTGGCTGTGCCAAGGGGCTGTGCTTTGGCTGGGACTCAGTTGCAGGAGGAGACCGAGACCGTTTCTGCCCTGGCCTCCCTGACAGTAGATGTAGAACAGCCCTTTGCTTCAGAAGATAGCAGGTATGGATCCAACATGGGGGAGTCATTAAGGTCAGTAACATCCAGGCTCATCATTAGCATTTGTGAACCACCCCACGCCCCCAGGCTTTCCTTCACCTGTCTCCTCCACTTCCACCACCTGTCTTCTTCAAAGTCACAGATGCCACAGCAAATTCAGTAAGCCACCAAGAATTCATTTGTTTCATTCTTCATGGGAAAGATAGAGCTAGAACCTGTAGTTGCAGTTCACAGAGAATTAGAGTGGATGAGATACATGGTGAGAAATCACTCTTCATTGGATAATTTAAGTGCAGATTATTATAGAAAGAGCTACTTGTGACCTTCACTTCTTTCCTTAGTTATCTGTATTTTTCCAGATATTCTTTTTCATTCTATCATCATTTCAAAATTACTGATATAACAAAGTGAAAAAAAGGAGAGGGGAAGCTGGAAGTATTACAAGTCAGTTGGATAACCTAAATACATCCAAACTCCTTCTATGACTGTCCTTGTGGTACAAGGATTGGATAAAGATAGGAGTTGCCTCCAAAGAAGACAAGAGTGTGTATAAAGGAATGTGTGGACTCCTGAGTCTGATTTTATTCTACTTTATGATAAGAAGTTGATTCCAGTTAGTCTTCATATGAATATAGCTTTCAGAAAAAAAAAATAAGGTTAACTTAAGATCGGGTTTGCTTGTTCTCCTTCTAAGAAATGTTTGTCAGTTTGTGCATTTTGGTGTTCATCGTCCTATCATATAGACATTGTTACTTTCGGGATTTTTTTAAAGTCTGCTACAACCAAAACCATCATAAATGTACATTTATTAACACTGGTGCTTTCTGTGGCTGGCTTCAAAGTCACATTTTCTCAATTTAAAAATGAATCAGGTGAGGCTTTACTAAAGCTCTGCCAGCTTGTACTTTTAAATTGCTTATGAGAAGGAAATCATATTCCCCTCCATCAATAACATCACTATTAATTACACAGATCCTGCTACCTAGTACCTAGTTGGCAATTTTCCCAAGAATGTACAAATTTGGACAGTTTTAGATTTCTTGCTTTTACTGGATAGTCAAAGTTTAATGGATTTAACATCTTGTTTTCAAAAGCAGGAGATGCATTGAATAAGAGATGTCATTTTTATGCAAGTATTTTTTCTTACTATAACCACTTAAAGACCAGATTACCTGTAGAAAAAAAAATAGTTATACAATATTGTATTAGAAAAACATCTTCATTTGGGCATCTGGAGCATAAGGGAAAACTTATTTTACTTTCTTGATAATAGAAACTAACCCCCTGCCATTCCCAGTTAAGAATCAAACCAAGTTCATAATCTAAAGGTGTTGCAGTTATTCCCAAGGCCAAATGCAGTTAGTTGTCTGTCATCTGAGGGCTATAAAACGGAGGAAACTAACATCTGTTGGTGCTGGATATAAAAGAAATACATCTACTCTTTAGAACTCATTTAATATAGAGAAATGAAGCTAAATTCCAACCTGAGTGAAATGAATTGTAAATAATTTTACTTAGGATAATTAAGAATAATAAGTCTGGTTATATACCCCAAGTAGTATAAAAGTCTCAGCACTTTGGCAGGAATTGGCTTTATAAGCATGCTTGCTTATCCTCAGGTAAATAGAGTGTTTGACTTCTGATAATCTACAGGGACTTAACCCTGGCTTCAGTTCACAGTGATTTTTATTTTTTTTTTTTAAGTTCACAGTGACTTTTAAGCTTCCTATGATGGCAGAGAGAGAATGGGAATGGGAATGTTCTGGTGTATAGGGAGACAGAGTCGAAGCTTGTGACCTGGATTCATGTTTGTTTATCAGTATTAGACACATTGTATCTATTTTGGTTGATTTTTTTATGGAAAAATGCTTTTGCTTGAAATACTTTCTATGGGTTTGAACTTTTTCAGCACGGGAAAAGAAAAATTCTTCTAGAATTGACTTTTGCATTTCTGTTGAACCATGCATGAATTTCATCAGAGTCAGAGACAGAGAAACCTTGAAAGCCACGAACACTTATTCTTTTCAGGGGCATGCTATTAGAATTGTCCCTCTACTCAATACAGGAAAGACTTTCAGAATGAGATAAAGAGGTGGACATGTTCTTGGGCCTTTGTTATGAATGTAATATTATAAGTACACAGGAAATTTAAAAATTAGAAAAATCAGAAAGCTAAATGGATGGAAAAGAGTGAAGGCAAGATTCTTTTTATAGGAAATTCTTGCCAGTTATTTTGGAGGATATATTGGTGTTTGGAGTGAGATGACTCATTTTGTACTAAGATTTTGGGTAAAGCAGTTCTTTTCCTGGCCAACTCATATCTGACTCATTTACCACTAGTGAATAAGGGATAAAATGCTCCTGGCTAAGAACCATTGTAAGTATTTTTTGTTCATTTTTCTTGGAGGGGGGTTAGGAGGGAGATGACAACACAGTGAAAACAGTCATTTCATTTTTACAACTTACTGATGGACCATGAAGAGTAAATTATTAGAAAAAGGCTGACATGTGGGGATTCATTTTGGTGATGATTAACTGAAATACAGTTTTCAAAACTTAATTTTCAAGTAGCAAAGGACTTGAGCAAGAAAGAAAAGATAGCAGATCAGGAAAAAAAGACAAAAAAATTAAATAGGGCCCAGTTATATGTTCAAAAAATTTTAAATAGATAGACCTGGTCACATATACCATATCATTTAGAAGAGAGAACTGTGATTTTAGGTTTTTCCTTGTTTGCTAGGAGACTGCATCTTTAAATGATTATAGTTTGCATTGGGTGGATATCTGTTTCAAATGCTTCTGCTTTGAAAAGGTCAGTGCAGTATTCAGGTTTATTCTTAGATACTAGTTTAGGCTCTGCTGAAAATCAAGAAAAAGCTCTCTCTGGCAATCAGAACTTTAGGATGATCAACTATGATGTTATTGAGAACACATTTACACCCTAGAAATCCTGACTGTCTCTTTCTCTCTCTCTTTTTTAAACCAAAACAAAAACTGAAAATTACATTTTTCAAATGTCAGTTTGACCTATTGATTAAAACGTGAATCATGTTAGATTTCTTAGTACAATCCAATCTGGTTGTTTATTTAATCATTTCATCTTCAACTTTTGGCAATTTTTCTCATGAAGAGATGGCTTCAAATCATTATATAATACAAAAGCATAAGAAAATATATGATTCCAAGTCTAGCTATTTTTTTTGAGTAAACTGTCTTATTCATGAATATAAAAGAGGTATAGCAATAAGCTGGAAGATCCCAAGTATCATTTACCTTAGCTTTGAATGACCTATCACTAGTGCCAAGGACATTAATGACCTCATTTTTCTGTTTCTGAAAATTTATATAAAATATAGACCATTATTAATGTCTACTATACCTAGAAACACAACTTTGTTTTCCATTCTTTAGGATTGTGTCCCCAAGGCTTCTAAAAGCTAAATATTGTACAAATTATGCAGGTTTCTGATTTTTCTCTATGATACCTTTATTTTGAGTACTTGTTTATCTAAGCAGGCAAACATTCCAAAATAAATTTTATCCTTAATTTTCATTCACCACATATCCAGTGTCAAAAAAGCCTTAGCTGAAAAGTGGGCTAAGTGGATTGAGATTTGGAAGCTCCTGATAAAAGGAAGGATAATATGTCTCTTCTTTTCTTCTTTTTCCTCCTCCTCTGGGACTATCTTTTTATCTCTGTGTTCAGTGCCTACTATGTGGTCATGGGGCATATATGAAGTCTGACTTAGTAATGATAGGGATTCAATCCAGTGCTCATTTATACATTCAGGGCTCCATTCTGAATTCTTTAAAGAAATGTTTTATAAGGAAAAACATTCTATTCTATTTGAATAGAATTATAAGTAAAATAGGAAAGGCATCTAAGTGTTCATAGGTTAAAAGAATAGTATAGTCATTAAAAACAAGAGAATCACAAATAATCTCTAAGCAAGAAATTGAGTTAATTAACCTGTGATTACGTGACTTAACTTAAAATTTTCAGAATGCCTAATATATTATAGGTAATAAATACTGAATGAATGGATGAATCAGTCAATCACTAAAGACAGAAGATGGAAGGTAAAATATTGTTAAAATGGTAATATAACACTTTATAAATATACCTGAGTAATTCTAATCTCCCTTAATTCACCGTTTTCTGAGAGAATCAGTGGTTTTATATTTTTATGTTTTCGAAATGTGTATTTTATATTTATTTTCTTTTGTAGTGCTAATTGACCATATCAATTTCCAGATGACTAGAATTCATAGAACTCATATCATAAAGATGGATTGGCTAAATAAACATAATAAAGGAGGAGGCGGCAAAGTGTCTATCTGAATGGAGAAAGGAATTATATTTAGGATGGAATAAAAACTTGGTAGTGATGCTGACAGATTACAGGATTATCCTCCAACCTGAAAAATGAGGAAGAAGAATATCCAGTCCATTCAATCTTTAAACACTTTCTGAATATTCTGTATGTGTCAAAGTATTGAAGGGCACAGTTACAAAGACTCCTCGTAGTCCACAAAAGGTTCATATACTTGGGGAATGTAGTAGTTTTCTATTGCTATCTTTAAAAAAGTATTTAAATTCTTCTTTAGAAATAAATTTAGTGACTTAAAATGATAGATCAGAAGGCTGGCACAGGTCTCTTTGGGCTAAAATCAAGAGGTTGTCAGGGCTTGGGTCCTTTCTTGGAGGCTCTAGGGGAGAATCTGCATCCTTGTCTTTTCCAGCTTCCAGAAGCTGCCTGCATTCCTTGGCTTGTGACCCCCCTTCCTCTATCTTCAAAGTCAGCAACTTTACATCCTGATGACCTTTCTTCACTTATCAGTTCTTTTTCTGACTGAAGGAAGAAAGCTAGACAGGCTGGTTTACAAGCTGGGAACTATTCTCTGCTTTTAAAGACTCATTAGATTAGCTCCACTAGGATAATTTAGGATAATTTCTTTATCTCAAGGTACTTAACTTTTATCACATCTAGCCATGAAAGGTTAGCATATTCACAGCTTCCAGGGATTAGAACATAGACATTTTGGGGGGCTATTATTCTTCCTACCACAGGATTAGACATGAGCAACCAACTATAATAAGTGACAAGTAATTTGCTATATTGAGCTGTAAAATAAAAGAAGATCTCACACAGGCCTAGAAATGTGGAACAAATCACAGAGCAGAACAACTGAGCCGGGGTGGAAAAATAGGATTTTACCTAGGAAATAAGAAGAAAGGTATCTAAGAGAGAAAGAATAGCTTGAGCAAACCATGTGTTTTTTTAAACTTCTACTGACAATACTCAGTCTAAAAGTACCTTCATCTCTCATCCAAACTCTTACATTAGCTTCCTTTCTAGTTCCCATATCCACTTTGCCTCCTTCCCAATCCATTTTCTACACAGCAGTCAGGGAGCTCTTCAAAACAAAACAAAACAAAACAAAACAAAACAAAACAAAACAAAACAAAAAACTGGATGGCAAATCCTGTCATGCCTTTGCTTGAAACCCTTCAATGCCTTTCCATTGCCGTTAGCATAAAGATCATCATTGTTAACAGGAACGCATAAGCGCTCCATGATCAGACCCTTCCCTTGATTTTGTATCTTATATATGAAATCTTTCCTCTTGGTTTTCTGATCTGTGTTCTAACAATGAACTAGTTTCATTTTCTTTTTTCAAATTGGGGTATACCTTACATATAATAGTACACCCAAATCAAAAGATTTTTTACCTAATCCATACTTACATGAACATCATCCAGTACCCAGAAAATTTTCTCATGTCTCTTAGTCAATGCTACTTCTTCCAGAGATTTTTTTTTTTTGGTTTTAATACTGTAGATTAGTTCTACCAAACTTTAAATTTCATTTAAAGGGAATCAGTAATTCATTCAGCATTTTATCTGTCTTCTTTTACTCCACTAAGCATAATGTTTTTGAGATCCATCTCATCACAGTTTGTTCATTTTTTATTATTGTGCATTATCCCCGTGTATAAACCACCCTAATTTGTTTATCCATATACCTGTGGATTCATGTTTGGCTTGTTTACCACTTGGGGCTATTAATTTATCTTGCTGTTTTTTTTTTTATTGAGACAATTGATATGTAACACATATTACTAAAATGTAAAACATAATGATTTGATATATGTATATATTGTGAAATAGTTACCCCAATGACTCTAGTTAACATCTATCAGCACACATAGTTATAATTTTTTCTTGTCATGAAAACTTTTAAGATGTATTCTCTTAACAACTTTCGAACAAAAAATCTATAGTCACTATGCTGTATATTACATCTCCAGGACTTATTTATTTTGTAACTGGAAATTTGTACCTTTTGACTTCTTTTACCCATTTTGCCTCCCTCTTACCCCTACTCTCACCTCTCACAACTACCAATCTTTTCTCTGTAAGTTCAAGAGTTTTTTTAGATTCCACAAACAAGTGAGATGACACAGCATTTGTCTTTCTCCATTTGACTTATTTCACTTAATGTAATGCCCTCAAAGTCCATCCAAGTTGTCACAAATGCAAGATTTTCTTCTTATACTACATTTTATTTTTTTTAATTAAAAAAAATTTTTTTTGGAGAGAGAGAAAGAGAGAATAAGCAAGTGGAGGGAGGGCATAAGGAGAGGGAAAGAGAATCTTAAGGAGGCTCCATGCTAAGCCTCGTAGGGGGCTCAATCTCACAACTCACAAGATCATGACTTGAGCTAAAATCAAGAGTCAGCTGCTTAACGAGCTGAGCTACCCTGGCACTCCAATTTTCTTTTTTTATGGCTTAATAACATTCAATTATATCACATTTTCTTTATCCATTCATCCATTAATAGACACTTAGGCTGCTTTTATACCTTGGCTATTTTAAGTCATGCTGCAGTGAGTATGGTGGTGCATATACATTTTTAAGTTAGTGTTGTCATTCCTTTGATAAATACCCAGAAATAGAATTGCTGGATCATATGGCAATTCTGTTTCTAATTTTTTGAGAAAACTCCATACTGTGTTTCAAAGGACTACATCAATTTACAATCCCACCAACAGTGCACGAGAGTTTTCTTTTCTCCTTATCCTTGCCATCGCTTGTTATTTCTTGTCCTTTGGTAATAGCCATTCAGACAGGTATGAGATGATATCTTATTGTGGTTTTGATTTGCATTTCCCTAATTATTAGTAATATTGAATACCTTTTCATGTCCCATCAATCCTCTATATGTCTTATTTAGAAAAGTATTCAGGGATGCCTAGGTGGTTCAGTGGTTGAGCATCTGCCTTCTGCTCAGGGTATAATACCAGGGTCCTAGGATCAAGTCCCAAATCAGGATCCCCGCAGGGAGCCTGCTTCTCCCTCTGCCCATGTCTCTGACTCTCTCTGTGTGTCTCTCATGAATAAATAAAATCTGAATATATATATATATAAATATATATATTAATATATATATATTAAGATCTTCTGCCATTTAGGGCAATTATGAAAAAAGCTTCTATGAAAATTTTTATTATTGTGGTAAAAAGCACATAACATAACATTTGCCATCTGAATCATTTTTAAGTGTACAAAACAGTAGTGTTAACTGTATGGCCCGTTATTGTGCAACATATCTCTAGAACTTTTTCATCTCACAAAACTAAAGCTCTATGCCTACTAAATAACTATTTCCCTTTTTCCCCATTCCTCCAGCTTCCAACAACCATTATTCTAAGAATTTTATTCCTTTAGATATCTCATATTAGTGTAATCATGAAGTATCTGTCTTTTTGTGACTGGCTTACCTCACTTAACATAATGTCCTCAAGGTTCAACCGTATTATAGTATATGACAAAATTCCATCCTTTTTAGAGCTGAATAATATTCCATTGTAGGTATATGCCACATTTTCTTTATCATTCATCTATTAATGGACATTTAGGTTGCCTCCACCTCTTGGATACTGCGAATAATGCTTCAATGAATATGAGTGTGCAATTATCTCTTCAAGATCCTGTTTTCAATTCTTTTGGATATATACCCAGAACTGGAATTGCTGGATCATATGGTAATTATATTTTTAATTTTCTGAGGAACCTAAGTCTCTGAAATTTTCGTACAAGTTTTTATTTTGTGAACACAAGCACTCAGTTTTCTTTGATATATACCTAGGAGTGGAATCACCAAGCTATAGGGAAGCCATGTGTTTTACTTTGTGAGAAACTTCCAAACTGCTTTCCAAAATGGTTGTGCCATCTTTCATTCCCACCAGCAATGAATGACTAGTCCACCATAAGTGTCATACCTACGGTGACACCCTTCAGCCACAGGGGCATACTCCAATAATCAACGTCCACATCTAGCCCTGACTCCTCCTGTCATATCTACACCTACACTATGTAAAATCAGTCTTCAAAATTTTAGCCTTCCTAGTGGGTATGTAAGAGTATCTTATTGTGGTTTTTACATTTTTTCCACAGACCTATATTCATGTTCACATCACGCCTCTTGGCACACATCCTTCCCTCTGTTTGGAACTTATCTTACTTTTCCTCCCACTGACCCTATGTTGGCCTCTCCATTTTCTTCCACTACCCTTTAGATCTCAGATCAAATATCACTTCCTCTTCTTGGAGAATATTCACTGACCATCAATTCTGAAATTAGATCAGATACCTCTGTTATATTTCCTGTGTCTCCTCTATACTTCTAGTACCTAGAACATAGCCAGAGTACATCATAGACACTCAGTAATTATTATTTGAGTCAGTGAAAAATTCGATGAAGTGTGAAATGTCAGAACCAGTAGAGATGTGGAGCTTTGGAGGCTGTGGGAAGGTAAACTATGGTAGCTGTTCTGGAAAGCAATTTAGTACCATTTACTATACACAAAACATATGACCTAGTAATCCTGCTCCTGTGGTGTATACTGAAGACTTTCTCATCTAGAATCATTAAAGTACAGGTACTAGGAAGTTCACTACAGCTTTATTCAGAGGGGGTCAAACCTGGGGTCCATTATTGAGAGAATGGATAGTTAAAATGTGGCAGATATATACCATGGAGATGCCAGGTAGTTCTTAGCAGCTACAGACTAGATAAACATAACTGCATGGATAGATTTAATAAATGCAGTACTAAGTAAAAAAGTTAAGCAACAGAAATTATATATATGTATATAAAAATAAAATTTACAAAAAATAAAAATATATGCCCACAAAATAATAATATATAGCTCTGAAGAACACCTTACAAATAAAATAATGTACATAGTATTAGATTGCCTGCCTTGGAGGAGGAAGAGAAAGCAAGATACAAAGAGATTAAATTAAATAAATAGAACAAGAGAAAATATGTCTTATTCAATAGCATTATTAATATAAGTTTTAAAATACTGTTTTAAAAATCATAAGAAATGAAATACATTTAAGGAAATGTACAAGAATTTAAGGAAAATACAGGAATTTAATTTTACACTATATATTTTCTCTGGTTAAATTCTTTACTTTCTGCTTTACATTTTTCTAAGTTTTCTTAACCTGGGATCGCTGGATAGGTTTCAGCCCTATCTTCTGTCACTGCATAACCTGCTGAGCCCACATGCAGCTAGTCCCTCCAGCTGGTCAACTCATGTCACTAGCCTCAATGCCATGCTCATACCTATGGTGACACCCTTCAGCCACAGAAGCATACTCAAATAATCAAGGCCCACATCTAGCCCTGACTCCTCCTGTCAGTAGCTTGCATCATTGGCTCAACTAGCCCCTTCAGTTAAGTACTTATACCCCATCAGCCTAAGTCCCAACACTGGCTTCCACTGCTGTGTGCCTCTGAGAAGGCCTTGCAACTACAGGAGTACATGCCAAGACCCAGGGCTACTGCAGGCAAGTGTGTACACCACCAGCTCCAGCCACCACAGTGGCTGTCCTGGTCCCTAGCTGCTGTACTTGAAGAAGATACTGAGGACCCCAAAATCCCTTGCAGTCACTCTAACACTTCCCCATCCTCCGCCATCACAGTGCTTATGAAAGACTACACAGCTGTCAGTGTTACAGACCTGAGACACTTGAGCCAACTAAATATGATGCCTCCCTGCCCCAGACACAGAGCTACAGGGATCATGAATAATCAGGGAAATCTGACACCACCAAAGGAACTGAGTAAACTTCTAGTAACTGACCCAAGGAAATGGAGATACATGAATTGCCTGAAAAAGAATTAGAAATAATTGTTCTAAAGATACTCAGAAAGTTACAGGAGAATACAAACAATTTAATAAAAATCAGGAAAACAATAAAAGAACAAAATGAGTTCAACAAAGAGACAGAAAACAGAAAATAATCAAAAAAGGTTTGGAGCTGAAGAATACAATAACTGAATTAAAGAATTCAGTACAGAGCTCAACATCATACTGAACCAAGCAGAAGAAAGAATAAATGAAATTGAAGACAGATAGTTTGAAATTATTCAGTCAGAGGAGCAAAAATTAAAAAAAGGAATGAAGAAAGTGTAAGGGATTCATAGGAAACCATTAAGACAATCTATGAATTATTGGAGTCTCAGGAGAAAGTGACAGAAAGTTTATTTAAAGTAATAATGGGGGGCAGCCCGGGTGGCTCAACAGTTTAGCGCCTGCCTTCAGCCCAGGGCCTGATCCTGGAGACCTGGGATCGAGTCTCACATCAGGCTCCCGGCATGAAGCCTGCTTCTCCCTCTGCCTGTGTCTCTGCCTCTCTCTCTCTGTCTCTCATGAATAAATAAATAAAAACAATCTTAAAAGAAAAAGAAAAAATAATAAAGTAATAATGGCTGAACTTCCCAAACCTGAGGAAAGATTTAGATATCCAAGTTTATGAAGCTAATAGGTCAGCCCCAAATTCCAATCCAAAATGATCTTAATAAAATAATAATAATAAAACTGTCTATATTAAAGACAGAAATGTAAAAGTATCGAGAAAAATATCTCATACTGGGGAACTCTTCATCAGACTGAGTGGATTTCTCAACAAAAACCCCGGAAGCCAGGAGACAGTAGGATGATATTTTCAAAATGCTGAAATTAAAAACCTGCCAACCAGATTAGTTTACTTAGCAAAGTTGTCCTTCAGAAATGAAGGTGAGATAAAATTTTTCCCAAAAAACAGAAGCTGAGTTAGTTCTTCATCACAACACCTGCCTTACAAGAAATGCTGAAAGGAATTCCATAAGCTGAAAAAGAAAGGATAATAATAAGCAACATAAAAACAAAACATGAAAATATTCTCTACACAAGTAAATGTAAGAACACAGAATCAGAATGCCCTAATACTGTGAAATGTTGTGTTAATCACTTAACTCTAGCATAAATTCTAAAGGACACAAGTGTTAAAAATAGCTGTAGCTACAGTAATTCACTAACAGATATATCCCTGAAATTCTAACATGAAAAAAATGTAAGGAGGAAGAGTAAAAGGGTACAGTTTTGCATGTGATCAAAATTAGGTTGTTATCAGCTTACATAGATTTTTATAGATACAAGATGTTTCAAGATTGCCTCAGACTAACCATAAAACAAAGAGCTATGTAGATACACATGAAATAAAGAGAAGGAAATCAAGTATACCGTTCTGAAGAAATATCAATTCAAAATGAAGACATCAAGAGAGAAAGAAAGGAACAAAGGGACTACAAAACAGCCAGAAAGCAATTAACAAAATGGTAATAGTAAGCCCTTAGAGAGAAACAATTATTTTAAATGTAAGTGGATTAAATTCTTCAATCAAAAGGCATAGAGTGGCTAAATGGATTTAAACAAACAAACGAGACCCTTACTGGTTACTGCTTACAAAAGACTACTTCAGTTTTAAGGACACACATAGGCTCAAAGTGAAAGGATGGAAAAAGATATTCTGTGCAAATGGAAACCAAAATAGTAGGAGTAGCATACTTACATCAGAAAAAATAGACTTTGGAAAAAAATAACAAGAGATCAGTTCATCAAGGGAATACAACAATTGTAAATACTTATGCAGCCAACACCATAACCCTTAAATATATTGAGCAAATACTAACAGGCCTGGAAAGCATAATATACAGCAATACAATAATAGTAGGAAACTTCAGTACCCCCACTTTCTCTAATGGATACATCTTCCAGACAAGACAATCAATAAGAAAACATCAGACTTGATCTATACTTTAGACCAAATGGATCTGACAGACATGTACAAAACATTTCATCCAACAGCAGGAAAATACACATTTTACTCAAGTGTACACAGAACATTCTCCAGGACAAATCACATGTTATGTCATGAAACAAGTCTTAACAAATTTTAAAAGACTGAACTAATACCAAGTATCTTTTGTGACCACAATACTATGAAATTCAGGACGAATAACAAGAGGAAAACTGGAAAATCCACAAAAATGTGGAAATTAACAGACTCTTGAACAGCTAATGGATCAAGGATAGAAGCAAAAGAAAATCCAAAAAATATATTGAAACAAAAATGGAAACACAATATAACGAAACTTCTGGGATAAAGCAAATGCAGCGTTAAGAGGCAAACTTACAGCAATAAATACCTACCTAAGTACATACATAGATACATACATAATCTACAACAATCCTTATATCTTAAGGAACCTCTAGAAAAAGAACAGACTAAGCCCCAACTTACAATGAAATATTATTCAGCCATAAAAGAGAAGATTCAACCTGGGTGAACCAGAGGGCATTATGCTACATGACATAAGGCAGAGTAAGAAAAATATTTATCTGTATGATCTTATTTATATGTGAAACCTAAAAACTTTGACTTCGGTATGTGTATCAGATGATGGATATTAACTAAGCCTATTATGATAATCATTTCACAGTATATGTAAATCAAACCATCTTGAACTTATACAATGATATATGTCAATTATTTCTGAATAAAACTGGGAAAAGTCCATGTTAAACTTATAGAAACAGAAAACAGAACGTTAGTTACCAGAGGCTAGAAGTTGGGGGAAATGGAGCAGTGTTGGTCAAAAAGTACAAACTTTTGGTTATAAAATGAATAAATTCCAGGGATCTAATGTAAGGAAAGGTGACTAGAGTTACCAATACTCTATTGTATGCATGAAAGTTGCTGTGAGATTAAATCCTGAATATTCTTACCATAACAACAACAACAAAAGGGTATTTATGTGGGGTGAAAGATGTGTTTTTGTGGTAAACATTTTGCAATATATATGTCTATCAAATCATCACATTGCACTTTAAATTTATATAATATTGTATGTCAGGTCTCAAGGCTGGAAAAAATTAGGAAAATTCAGTCTCCATTAGGGTACCTAGTTTGAGGATTCTACACCTGTATTATCCACATATTCTAAGATGTAAATAAGTTTGCATGTTTACATATAAATTATTCTCTTAAATGTTTTCCTTAAGAATTTTCTTCTCAGAATGCAGATCATTTTTGTTTGGAAAGATTTAAATTGAGTATGACTCACTTAAATAGCTTTTATCTTACATAGCAAATCTAAACACTTTCTCACAGTCTCCTTATCCAGTACACTCTTGGGCAGGCTATAACTTCCTAAGAAATGATTTTTTTTTTTTTTTGTATTCCACATGGACTCATTTGGAACTCCCTCTTTTGGGTAATGTTAAATAATGAATAGCTGATATTACTCACTCTTTAGAGGATGAGTTAAAATTTTTTTCATTACCATATCATTGATAAAACTTGATTTTAAGATTTTAAATTTATTATAAAAACACTAAGTTAAATGGAAACTACTTAGAGATGCCTAGAAATATTGGCTTTTTTCTTATTATAAATCTATTAAAAATGGCTAAATAGTCCATTTGTCTTCATAAACAGCTGTGTTTTAAAGATGGCATTTTTTTCTAATATGAAAGTAACTCATTATAGAATACTAGCAAGTATAAACTGTATGAAAAAGAAAATGAAAGCCACCTATCTATTATTCCACCACCCAAAGAGAGCCATCATCTAAATATTGTGTTTCCTTAGTTTCCTGTGGTAGCACAGGCATGACTCTGTATCTGTGTGCCATTCACACAATTTTATGCATAGGCTAGATGACAAAGGGACAAATCCAAAATATTAAATAAGTAATGTCTCATAGTGTTTATTACTTACAAGCCAATTTTATTTCCTTTTTTTAAACCTTCATTAACTCTGCTAAGAACATTTTTTCCCCACGTTTTTGAACCTAAAGCCACAGCTTCACAGAAGTGTAGTTAGAACATTAGCAAATTGAAGCATTAGCAAATCACAGAGCTCAGATTCAAAATCAATTCTCTTGTCCTCTCAAAACCTAGTTTTCTTCTCTCAATAATCCAACTACTTCATGTATTTGGATATCTGCTACAATCTGTCCCTTTGACTAAATTAAAAATCATTTTAAAAGTTTGCCTTAAAACACCCTCAGAGTGTTACTAAATTAAGTTTAAGTATCAAGTATAAATTTTCAAGCAATTAGTTTTGGTTTTGCCTGAGCAGAACACCCCACAGATGATGTCGAATAAAAGCTATTTACACACTACCATAGAGCATTTCTTGTAAAAACGTTGGTTCTGTAGCAGCGATTTGCTAATCAAATTCAGAATTTGATTTGAAATGCCTCCGGCAGGCAGCCAATCCAGTTATGAAAGAACAGAAGCAAAAACTAGAGCCCTGGTGAGTCTCCTCCAGAAGCAAGCTGGGTCCTTTGCTCTCATTAGCACACTGGTTCCATAGGAAATCATTGTAATTGCTCCTAAAAGAAAATATTATAGTTAATTTTTTCAATAAATTATTGGACCATCCTAGACACAAAACATGTACATTTCAGAATCTAGAATTATAAAATATTTTGACATGTTTTAATATAAACAGGAACATTTCCAATGATTGCTTGGATCTAAAATGTTTTTCCACTTGACATTTGTTTATACTTCCTAGGAAAGAAACTCTATTTATGGATAACTGAATAACACAAATAAACATCAGAGAGAGCTGAAAAATCAGCTTTGATTATGCATGAAAATCTACAATGTCATTGTGTACTCTTATGCCGTATTCTGATTGCCTGTTTATTTTTACAGAACTGCTGGTGAGCCTATGGAAGAGGAGCCAGCCTTGTGAAGTGCCAAGCCCCCCACCCCCATATTTCCTGTGTGTGACATCATTGTGTATCCCCCCACCCAGCACCCTCAGACATGTCTTGTCTGCTGCCTGGGTGGCACAGATTCGATGTAACATAAACACTGGGCACAAAATTCTGAACAGCAGCTTCACTTGTTCTTTGGATGGACTTGAAAGGGCATTAAAGATTCCTTAAACGTAACTGCTGTGATTCTAAAGTTACAGTAAACCACGATTGGAAGAAACTGCTTCCAGCATACTTTTAATATGCTGGGTGACCCACTCCTAGGCCCAGAGTATGAACTAATAACATCCAGTACAGCATTAGATACTGTTAATTATTATGGATGCTATGACAGCCAGTGAAATTTTGGGCAAAACCTAAGAAATACTCATTCCTGACATTCTGATCAGTTTTTTATTGGGTAATTTTTGTCAGTCTTAAATTGTTTACAGGATTTGCTTTCAGCTATGAACGGATAGCAGTTCCCAACATATTGCAAGGGTTGTTTTGTTTTGTTTGTTTTTTGGCCTTTGTTTTAACACATGATTCAACTCTTGCTAGTAAGAGTTCAAGATGGAGAAACTGGGATGAGGCTTTTTTCAGTGGAATAAACCATGCTAAATCTCAAAGTCCAAATGCCAAAGGAACCTCACATACTGTATGTAATGGTGCAATATTTTATGTCACATTTTTTGAGAAAAATAACCCTATTTCCCTGATATCCCTCTGTGCATCCCCACACATGGAGATTTACAATTGTATTTGAGGATGAGGTCTCCCCCCTCATACATCCCTTGCTCTGATGATAGTAGTTTCAAGCATATGTTCAACATAAGACGGTCTTAATTTTTTCCAAATCCATTAAGAACTTAGTTCTCACTTTTCATCTTTCCTCCATCACATCCTTTCTTCTTACCTTTCATCCTTCCTTCCTATAGAAAAGCTAAAGATTACCCGTAATCTCCCCAATTACTCAGGAGCCTTGAGTATTTCGTGTTTGGGTTTTTTTTGTTTGTTGGTTGGTTGGTTTGTTTTACTTTTCAGGTTAACACGGTTGCTTGGCCTGATGTATTCTTTTAGCTGTGACATCATTGAGGTGAAGCAATGTTACTGAATTTTCTAGATCTTGAAAATGTGTTAATGAAGGCATTGCCTATTTGAAGTCACCTTGAATTGTGTTAACCTTAAAGTTGTGCCTTCCTGTGGAGAAAAGACAAACACAAAAACATAAATTTAACCTTCACACATGTTGCCTTAATGTCAAAGGCTAAAAATAAAGGACATTTATTTCTGAGATTAAAAGCAATTTACTAAATATTAGTAGGTTATGCCCCTACCTCCCAAAATTTTATTTCAATGTATAACTCAAACACCTAAAGATATTGATGTAGAATACCTCACAGTATTTAATATCTGATGATGCTTTTGAAAGAGTTGTTTCTTTTATATATTTTCCTAACTCAAAGGATATATTAAAGCCATAAGTGAAGATTGTCATGCTTTTATTCAGAAATCTGAAAGAAACCTTAATTAAAACAAGGTTTTAGGGAAGGCCATGATATGAAAGATATAGAACAATATGGTTTTAGTTAAAGAGGACTCTAACCTGTAAATCAAAGATGAAAGATCTCACTCAAGTAGAATTATATAACTCCCTTTTGTTATACAGTCAGACCATATTTTTCATGCATTTGGTTTTTTTAGGATTACCATTTTAATTTTAAAGACTTTTATTACATATACAAAAATGGCTCAATACTTGGTTTAACATCTTAGAAATTTGAGACACTCTTTGAAATAGGAAATCTTAAATGGAATGTAATTCAGTATTAGTTAAAAATTAGTTTTATTGCATAAGAGTAAGGTCAATCTAGATTCACAATAGTAATGAATTTTTGCAAAAAAAATATTTTCGAAGAAATTCATGCAATCTTGTTTGCTAGCTCTTGCTATTTTCCATAATTGCTTGAGGAGATTTACTTACAGAAAACCAAATAGTGGAGCCAAAGAAAACACACACACACCTTGACAAGGAAAGTTATATCGTATTTTAATTGGAAATGTAATTGTGACTTTTAAAAATCAACTTCATAATAACAAATCTCTGTTACTACTTTCCATCCTCCCAGATATTTTTTAGATGTTGAATAAGAAAATGAAACAGATTAGTGCAATCATAGTAATTTACTGAAGCTTCCTGTAATAATTTTGCCACATACTTATTATACATAGCCATCAAACTGATAAAGCCAAATCACTAGGACATCTCCATGGTTATTTAGATTTAAAACATGACACATTAATGAGTTAATCACACATCCTTCCATGTGATACTGTACCCAATTGGTTGCAGTTAGGGTCTTTAGGATACCAAGAGGCAGATAAACTATGGAGAGGATTAATCACAGCTGAATGTAGTATTAAGAACAGAATGCCAGTACTTTTTGATTATACCATTACAAGCTATAGGATAGCCTTCAGGGACGGAATGGAGGCTTTTGGAGAATATCAACACTTCTTTTGAAATAGACCAGCACTTTTTGAAAGGGTGGTTTCACTTGGTAATCATTTTCTTCACTTACACACTTAATTTCTATTGCTCATAATAGTAAGAGGTTATTAGAAGAACTCCCCTCTAAACATTATCAGCAACATGTCTTTCTGATCCATACTTTGAAGGCTAAATACATAAGCTTTCTCACAATCTCATAACTTATGCATGATGAATAAAAATGATGACTTTTGAGAAATCAATTAATAAATAATCCCAGGGCTTTAATAAGATTTGATAATAAATACAAAAAAGAAAATTAAGTTTCTCAATTATGTACTATAATCCAGGGTTAAATATAAAGTTGAAAAACAGACAATTTTATTAGGATAATAAGTAAAATGGACTTCAAGTGATAATTGAGGCTATATAATTATTGCTTAGTAAATGGAAAGAATGTTTTCAAGTGAAATATTTTAAAACATTTTTAACATATTTACATCAATATCAGAGATAGAAATCTGCTTTTAGAGAAAATGGAGATACTCGTGCAAAACTGTTGCAAATCGCATTTCCATAACCAATCACAAGAATTGAAATCTTGCCTTCAGTTTTTACTATAACCCTTTGCAAACTTTCACATACCTCTCACTGAGGATAGGTGAGGCATCTGGCTGGCTCAGTTGGTAGAGCATGTAACTCTTGATCTTGGGGTTGTAAGCTCAACCCCACATTGGGTGTAAAGATTACTTAGAAATAAAACCTTTTAAAAAAAAGAAAAAGAAAACGTGGTGGATTTGAAAGCAGGATGTCTCCTCACACAATTTCAGAAACTGTAGAGCTGGTCTCTCCTAACAGCTTAGTACTATTTTATTTCCAAAGGTCATTCATAAAGCTTTGTGGATTTACTGGATTTCTTCACAGATTCCATATGGAAATAAAATAGAATTATCATGTGGAAAGTCTCCTGGGAGAAAATTTCTCTTCAATCAGGACTTTTATACTTATTTTTTATGCCAGCATCTATGTTTAGGGTGGTTTATTTAAATATTTATTACTATTTATCTTCTGAAAGTTTACACTCAACTTGTCTCAGTGAAAGTATTAAATGTCTAATAGCCACAAAACAAGCCAAAGGTTTCTGTCTTAAAAGCAATTCATTCTGAGCTGGAAATAATCATTTTGTCAGAGTTTGACATTGTCATTTCTAGGGGTATCTATCTTAACATTCTCTTCCTGCTTCAGGAATGAAATGACTTGCTGAAAAATAGGAAAAAGAAAAGAAGTAGGGAAAAACACCTGTTTAACTCTTCCGTAAAGAGGGCATTTTCACCTCCAAAAGAAATGAAAACCAGATTATCTAAGCTAAGAAATGGAGGCATTTTATTGTTGTCTTTAAAACTGATCATCAACATGGTCATGATCTTCATCGAATATCTCTTGTGTTCCCAGAGGACACAATTATATTTTGGTCTCCAGCAGTATTATATACTATTTACTGCCTTTTGAATGAAGTATTAGGTGTATTATATCACCTGAATCAGTACCATCACTAAAATACATAAGTGCCTATCTGTGGCTTCTTTTCTCAGTCATATTTACATTGAAAACCATAGCCCTTGCCTCCTTGATTTTACTCTATCAAATGCCTCACGAAACACAGCATGCTTGTCATATAGTCCAGAGTATAAATTTTTTTAGATAAACATGGTATATAGGACTCTAGAACTTGATTTCTCCAAATCAGCTCCAGTCTATGTTTTTTATAATATACATGGCTGGTTTTATATAATGGCTTATGCAACAGCTGAGTCAGTTATAATATGTTGGAAATAGCTGGGTCAGACAATTGAAACTTAGACTGTTGATCTGGGGCTTTTTGGACTTGATCTCAATGATAGAGTAATAGGATTGTAACAATTTCTCAAACCATCTTAATTCTCAAACTGGAACTTTTAGCAAATACGTGATGAATTTACCATACAGGGCCAGTCTTAGGAACCAACAATTTCCTTTCCACCCTTCTTTCCCTTGTCTAACTGCCAATAACAAACTGCCATATCTAAACTATCAGAGTAATTTCTTAAATCTCTATGTTTCCTAAGTAGAAACAACCTCAGCAACTTATATTCTGAGACACTACTAGGTATACTTTGAGTCATGCCAATTTACATAAACTCTAGTATAGATTCTCTTTATCTTCCTTTTTATCTCTTCCTTTTCAAGAGCTACTTGACTTTTTTTTACTATTCTTATTTTAAAATATAGACCCAGTTATTGTGTTTTGGCCTACAGTCTTGGATTTGGCACTTTGTTTTATTAATACAGAATTTTTCTTTTGGTCTCAAATGTGGTTTCCCACCATTCTTGGTACTGCCTACTTCTGTTGTACTAGTTATAGCAGTAAGAAGATTATATATACTCTCCATGCCGTTTGGATGATGCCTTTCTGAGTAAACTCAGAAGCATAAACTCTAACCTGAAGAAAAAATGCCAGAGGAGTAATTTTAAATCAATATAATTTGGAAATAAGATATTATTTCCAGACTATTCAAAGAAAATTGGAGTCTTTTATTTTTCTGTTTGGGCCTTAGGCACAATAGAGGCAAATGTTGCAACATCAAATAAAATAAAGGAGGGTCAAATGTTTTGTGGGACAATGTCGTCATGTCCTTTAAGCTTCATGGTTGTGCCCTTTCTTAGAGTTGGCATTTTATGACACTTGATATCTTGCAGCAGCTTCAGGCTGTTGCTTTTATTAACTTAAACTTGAGTAGAAGTGAAGTAATATAACAACTTAGGAATTAAGAATTCTGAGATCTAAAGAGGAATCACACTTTCCTGGGGATGAAAAAAAATGTTTTTAGATAAAAATCTACATATGCTTTTTCTAATTTTAAGATTCTCAAATTTTTCTGGATAAGCAATGTCAGTGTCTATCTCCACAATAGCTGGGTTATATGAAATTGCCCTTTCAGTGGTTGCTAGGCATAAGAAGCATTCTGTTACAAGTGAATGACCATTTTGTAGATTATACCTTGTCAGTTTGTGTCATTTGAAAGCAAATATCCTGATATTTTTAAACAAGGTGGGCAGGGCAGGCAGGAAACGAATATTTATTACTCTCATGATTAAACAACTTTAGACCAGGCTTGTTGATGTGTATGCCAATAATCTGGAGTTTCTGGCTTTGTGTAAAATTAAAATGTCTTTTCTATTGTGGTCTGATATCTGTTTCTGTAATAAGATCAGTTTGTTGTCCTCTGTGCACCAGTGGTTTTGCCCTTAATTTTTTTGGCTAGCATTCACCAAAATCTGTCATCCAGAGCTGCTGAGAAAAATACTTGTTGCCAAACTTCTTTTCTTAAAATTGTGCTGCCAGTGATGTTTTCCCAGATGTGAAAAATAATTATCTAATAAAGGATTAATACCTAATAACAATACCATTGTTGAACATGCTCATGGAATGTTTACCTTCTTTAGGATTCCTTTTTTTGTATTTGAAAATATTGAATGGATAATTCAATGGTGTGTTCCAAATTAATGTCAATGTTGTTAATGTTGTGATTTTCCTTCAAAGAGGATGAAAGATTTCCTTTTGTCTTGTGTTTTCTACTGAATTAGATTTTCCTCTAGTCCTAGTGTGAATAAAAGCTGTTTGAAATAAAAGTGTTCTTATTTGTCTACCTCCTTGGTGTCCACTGCTAGACTCTGAATACTAGATATTTGGCAAGTGTTTGTTGAATAGATAAAATATTAATTATAAGTTACTGTGACATATACTGTTTCACTTTCAAAAACTGAAAGGCTATTGGCAAATAAATCCCCTTTACAAGGGGAAAGGAGAAAAAATGAGTGGGAAATATCAGAAAGGGAGACAGAACACGAGAGACTCCTAACTCTGGGAAATGAACTAGGGGTGGTGGATGGGGAGGTGGGCGGGGGTTGGGGGTGACTGGGTGACGGCACTGAGGTGGGCACTTGACGGGATGAGCACTGGGTGTTATTCTATATGTTGGCAAATTGAACACCAATAAAAAATAAATTTATTAAAAAATCCCCTTTACAATGTGAGAATTAAAAAAGACGAAAAAGTTGGTTAAAACAGAGTTGCTGTTTGAATGTAATGTGCTGCTCAGGATAACGAATAGCTAACACTGGTTAAGCCCAAACTTGTGCCTGTTACTTTACTGAGCACTGTACCAGAATTACACTATTCATCACTTGAACCCCTACATTATATATTATTACTACCATTTTCAGATGAGGCATGGAGCATAAAAAGATTAACTCATTTGCTTACCCATTGTCACAGATAGTAAGAGATTAGGCTTCAATCCTTATCTATGTCTTTCTAGCTCTAAAGTCTGTCCTCTCTCCAAATGGCATCCGTGATAAGACGAAGATCATATCATGGCATACTAAAGGGATTTTTTTTTTAACTATAAAACTATGACTAACCTTCAGAATAGGCTATATGCTCAGTCTCTGCTAACTTTATGATTTTATTAAATTACCATTTTAAATGGATTTGGTAATTGTGGCTAGGTTTGTACAGTAAGTACAAGTTTCAAAACAGTTCTTTTTTTCCCCCTATTTCAACATCTTTCTTTAATCTAGCCAATAACCCTAAAATGTCTTTGGAATACATATTTCAAAAACTCTTGAAATGTATTCCAAGACCAATACTTATTTTTGTATTTTAGAACCCCCTGCAATGTTTAACGGTCTAAAATATAACTGTTTCCAATGGACAATGGCTTGGATTCCTTCTGGGAAAAGATAGTAATATTTTGTCTAACAGAAAGTAAACTTGAGATGGAGTTAGTGGGTAGAGTCAGTTTCAATGGTAAACACCTTCAGTTTAATCAGATTTATCAAATGGCAAATGTTACTTCATGGTTCTTTGTTTCTTTTAAGTTTCCATGGTGAAAAAAGAGCAATTGAAAATATGAAGTATAAGTAAAAAATGAGACTGAGTGCATTATTTTTTAAAAATAGTTTGTAGTTAAAAATAGAAGACTAAGGAATTTCTTTTACTACTTACACTTTTGGAATTATTTGACTCAGAGTACTTCCAAATATCGCAATTACTCCTCAGCTTGTAATATCAGTATCAATATTAACTTCCACAGGCCTTCCAGTTGACCATAAATGGATGATTCCCCACATATCCTAATAAGTACTTTGGAAAAGACTGATAGTTGTTCTTTCAAATGTCATAAGAATAAGGGAACAAGATTCAGAGAAAGAGTGATTGATTTCCCATTTTTAATATTTAAAAAGCTAGAGATATAATAAAGGAAAGATTGCGTTTACCTTAGATCGAGTCAAATTTTTTGAGTCCTTACTGTTTTTAGGAAAGGAACTTCCTATTGAAAGCTTATATAATGCATGTAAAATTTGATACAGTCACATGTATTTTTTGCTTTTTTCCAAGAAATAATAATTCCAAAAAACCAAGATTAAAAAACTTAAGATGTGATAAAGTAAATCAATATAATGATGTTATAAAATTAAGTTAACAAATTAATTATATATATGAAGATTTAATCAGATATGAAAGACTTTATATCCATTTTAAATGAGGTTTTTCCCTTAAGAATCTATATTTTTAGTGTGCTATTTTTAATTTTCCTTCTTTGCTATTTTAGTTGTTTATTTTTAAAATAAATATATTAATAGTTGTCAAACCCTTCACCTGGGCTCTCATTTAAATCTCAAAACACTCCCATAAGAGGAATAATTTAATAGATGAGGAAATGAGTTTAACTGCCAGAAAAAAAGCCTATCTTCTTTACCACTATCCACAAACTTATATTCGATGTAACCAGTATTCACTGAATGCCTACAATATGTTACATGTATTCAGTACTTGTTCTCATAATAGCATGGAAAATAGCAAGAAAATTGGCAGTATGACTATATAAAAGAAATGAAAGCTTCATGAAAATTCCCTTTTATATAGCTACAAAAGAAATACTACCAGCGAATAAATTTGGGATAAGAATTATGTGATACTAAGGCTTAAACAAAATGTGACCTGTCTTTCTCCATCAAATTATGACATAAAGGCAGACATAGAATATGTAGGAGAAATATTTATTCTCTAAATTATATATAATTACATTAACAGGAAGATTTGGGCAAAGATCTATGAAGAGAGTCGATATGATTTAGGGCATTTATTAAAATGTCCCTTTCATCCCTGATGTCTACTATCCCTAATGTCAACATTCAATTAAAAATATATAATTTTGAAAATTAGAAGGAGGACATTAAATTTGTAGAGACCCTAAAAATCCCCTTAGAAATTGCTTTCTAAATTGTAGACATTTGCATTTTTGTCATTATTTCTTTTTTAAAAAAATCAGTTAATTATAATTTCTGTGCATGAAGTCCCAGATAATCATGTTCTTCAATAACCATTTCTGCATTATTTCATTGCCCTTTAATGAAACATAATTTCCAACCTCTTTTACCTTTTAAAGCAGTGATCTTGATAAACAGTACTCTCAGTTCTTTCATCAGAACCCAAATCCTGATAGGCTATACCACTCTCATCAGATACATTTATAGAGGGTCTCTGTGCCATTAAACTATGCTGCCACTTTGAAGTTTGAATTTCCCCAGTTTAAAATTCAGCCCCATACTTAACTAAATGCATTTAACTTCTTTTGTTATGGTTATATGTATGTCTATCTCTCTCAAGACAAGCTATCACACACCGTCAAAAACACTGCTTTGCAATTAGTGAATATTATATAAGGATTGCTAGATACGATGAAATAGTTCCTTCTAGTCATTACTCCTTTAAGCTCAATGGAAAGTGAATAGAAAAGTATATGATGTGCTATAAAATCACTGTCCTTTCTCTTGGGATCAAGCCAAGTCAGGTATATAGAGCTTTGAGAAACTATTTCAAAAGCAGCCAAGTATATAAATCTTGTTTACTCTCAAGTTTGATTGATGTATTCCTAGAGTATTCCCAGAGAAGAAAATGCAGCACCAGAAATCCAGACTTTTGGTCTCTAGACCCATTTCTACCATGAACTAGCTTGTGATACTGGGTAAATTCATTATCTTTTCATGGCCTTAATTTCTTTTTTCCCTTTAATACTGTGAAAGTTAAACATTATACTTCTGTCATTTTAGGGAAATTATATGTTATATTTCTATTATTCTAGTGGTTACTTATATTATTAAAATGCCCACTTGACTTAACGTCACTTAGTCTTAATCATCCGTCTCTACTTTCCCTTTACAGAATACATGAGCCTTAAATTGCATTGATTTCCATATACCTTATTTTATTTTGTCTTATTATTGTCTACTTTTAATTTCTCTTTGTTTTTTTTTAAAGATTTTATTTATTTATTTATTTATTTATTCATGAGAGACAGAGAGAGAGAAAGAGAGGCAGAGACACAGGCAGAGAGAGAAGCAGGCTCCATGCAGGGAGCCTGATGTGGGAATCAATCCCCGGACTCCAAGATCATGCCCTGGGCCAAAGGCAGGCGCCAAACCGCGGAGCCACCCAGGGATCCCCTTTCTCTCTGTTTTTGAATTTTGATTTCATTTATAACAATTATTGTTTTAATACAGTGATTATTAATATTTTCTATTTGCAACAAAAATAATAATAACGTCAGTACTTATTGAGATTTCATTATGTTTACCAAACTTGTTGCTCAATGATTTTGCTTGCATCCCATTTCTCTCTTCTTTCAGACTTGGAGAGAGTAATGTTCTCTTACTTTCTCTGTCTGAAATATATTGTTTTGACCCCACTCTTAAATAATATGTTGGCTGAGTATAAAATTCTGGAGGCCAGCTGGTCTTCATGCAGATTCAATGGCAGGGCCACAGCGGTGGGGCTGAGGGGTCCTCTGATCACTCCCTGGCCTTGGGTGTCACAGCTGCACTGGATTCTGAGGGCTGTTGACTCCCTGCAACTTGGGCAAGCAAGAGAACAAATCGTCTGAAGATTTTCACCTTTTATTTTTAGTGATTCCATACAGCGGCATTTTATAGCCAATGATTGTGGTTTCAAGTTTATTTTAATCTGTAGCAAAGCTTTGTAATGATTTTCTAATCTGTTTCTGAGTACTCTGTAGCCCTGCATTATGAGGCACCTACCTTCATTTTGCTAATGCTTACTCTGAATAAAAGTTTTTCCTTGAAAAAAAAAAAAGAAAACCTCTTCTGAACACTGAATTTGGCCTGTTGTACATAGCCTATACCAAGTGCTGGATTGAGCCTCTCTTTAATAAGGAAAAACAAAGACATGGTACACATTCCAGGGCTAAATATTAATTGCTTGGCATTCTGTATGTATATACTAGTGAAACATATTTAATGATTTAAATTTCTTATTGTATCTGCTTTCTTTTGTAGCCATCTAGGAAACTGTATTTTTGGAAGATATTTGAAATTATGTAATTCTTGAATAAAATGTTTTTCAAAAAAAAATTCTATAAAATTCTAGGTTGCAAATTTTATTTTTCTCAGCACAAAGATAACATCATTTTATTGTATTCTTACCTCTACTTTAACTACCAACATGTCTGTATTCATCTTTGAAAGTGATTTCTTTTTTCCCTCTAGATCTATTAAGATCATCTCTGTAAGAAGGTGTGATCTTTTTGTTTATCCTGCAATGGACTTGTATTTCTTAAATATGAAAATTAAATTCATTTTTCTAAGATTTTATTTATTTATTCACGAGAGACCCAGAGAGAGAGAGAAAGAGGCAGAGATACAGGCAGAGGAGAAGCAGGCTCCATGCAGGGGACGTGGAACTCAATCGCAGGTCTCCAGGACTTGCGTGGGAGGTCCTGACGTGGGACTCAATCGCAGGTCCCCAGGATCACACCCTGGGCTGAAGGTGGCGCTAAACCACTGAGCCCCCTGGGCTGCCCTGAAAATTAAATTCTTTACTCTAAGTATTTTAAATTATTTATGATTGAGAGTAGCCCCCTCAATCTTCTGTTTCTTTCTTCTCTAACTCTTTGGATATAACTCTTCTTAGATCCAGATTGATAGGCCTCACCATACTTTTTGTCCCTAATCTTGCCTTTTACATTTTCCATCATGCTGTCTTTTTATGCTGCCCTCTGCAAAATTTTCTCTAATCTTCCAGGTCTAATTTTATGCATTTCCATCATATGAAGTTCAACTTTCACAGCCCATGTTATTCATTTTAAAAGATATATTCATTATTACTCAGCCATTAGAAAGGACAAATACCCACAATTTGCTTCGACCTGGATAGAACTGGAGGGTATTATGCTGAGTGAAGTAAGTCAATCAGAGAAGGACAAACATTATATGGTCTCATTCATTTGGGGAATATAAAAAATAGTGAAAGGGATTAAAGGCAAAAGAAGAGAAAATGAGTGGGAAATATCAAAGAGGGTGACAGAACATGAGAAACACCTAACTCTGGGAAATGAACAAAGGGCAGTGGAAGGGGAGGTGAGTGGGGTGTTGGGGTGACTGGGTCATGGGCACTGAGGGGGGCACTTGACAGGATGAGCACTGGGTGTTATACTATATGTTGGCAAATTGTACTCCAATAAAAAATATACCAAAAAAAAGATATATTCACTTCTTTTTAAATACTCTGTTGTCCTGGTGTCTTATATTCTTATTGCTCAGACTTTTTGTTTTATATTTTAATTATTTTCTACACATTTAATTTACAGTGTCTATCAGAGTTGTCTATGATCTTAGGTACTAAAGTATTGCTTAAATTGGTTTATTTATTCTTTTGAAAATGTTTTATTGTGAATTCACATTCAGTGGGCTTTTACTTGTGGGAAATTCCATGTTACCTTGATTGAGGGGCAGTTTTGGATTTTCTTCTGGCATGGATCTCAGGAGTTTTACTATGTAGGACCATTTTGATGTTCATTTTGCTGCTTATAAGTTCTTTAACCTTATAACTAATAAGAGTTGAAATCTCAAATCCATGTACAAGCTTATCAATCATCAAACTTTTTTCTCACCCTGTGTCTGCAAAGAAACTACAGCTTCCTTGTCATTCTGCTGTCCATGGGCAAATGTATTTTTTAGTCTACACTACTACTTAGTGGGTCAGGCTTTCAAGGATCCACCCTAATTGTGAGCATGTGTGTGCTGGATGGGTTTCTCAGTTCCAGTTTTCTGCCTCAGTTCAACTCCTGTCTCTGCATAGGTCTGAAAACATAAGCCCTTGGGTTCCTTACATTGGCAAATCCCTACAACCTTATCCCAAGCTCTGGCAGTATCATCTTTCCCACTGGCCACTCTTACTTTCAGTGCCTTCTTCCTGTCTGGTACTTGGAGGTTTCACTGGCCTGGTGAATTTATCTATATATATAAAAGAAATTCACACCTAGTTTTTCTTGATTCTTATGGCAGAAGTGCTACAGTTTAACTCATCCCTCACACTGACAGTACTGAGAATGGTCTCAGGCTCTATGAAATAAGAGCACTGGGTATCTAATCTCTATAGTTCTATTTAACTCTAATATCCCATGAATTCTTCATGTGCATGAAATTGACACTTTTGTATCTGAAATTGCTGGTCATTCCACTGCTTAAGGGAGCTCCTCACTCTGGGTGATTAGAGTTACTGCTGTAAGAGTTTCTCACGAACCTAAAATAAGAGTCTGAAGACTACTTCAAAAGAGGAAGTTAGAAGCACTTATGCTATCTGCAGAGATTTAACTATTACTGGTGATTTGCTCTTTCTTGGACCCTCTGAAACTACCTCTGACAGTGCAGTGCTGGTAGTCCATCTTTGAGTTGTATGTGCTTAATCTCACTGTTGGTAGCAAATGTGAAGAGGAAGGAATTGTAGTGAGTTCCACTTGTCTGAACCTTAGAAGTAAGGCTAGGGTTACATGGACATCATTTTCTTGTCTCTCAAAACATGACAGGGAAATAGATACCCGTCATATGTCAGAGAGTGAAAGATTTGGGCTAATGCTTGGCAGGAACATACAGAGCTGAGGTTTCATTTCTTTGCTCTCTAGTACATACTGTGGCCATGTTAAAGTTCAGGCTTCACATTCCTTTCTGGTGAAAAAGGGATTTAATGAATATGCTACATGTTCTTCTAGCTGCTAAATGGCATGCATCTTCCTCTCATTTTGACTACCCCTTTTTGAATACCTTGGATATATTGTGCATGAGTATCTTTGTAACTAAAAATTACTTATTGAGAAGGAAGAGGAATCATTGCTGTGGGACAAAAACATTTTCCCTCAAAAAAGAATGTACAAGCACACAAAAAAGATGTGGGATTTTTATGAATCATATCCTGTAATTTTTCACTTTTTTCCAGCTACCTCCTTCTTAGAACAGAATCCAAGAAAACCAAAGAAAACTATTTGTACTGTGAGCAAAAATTTTGCCAAATTGAATTACATAATTCATCTAGCAGATTTGATGAGTTCCTGGATGCAATTTGCAAATTTGCATTTTGGGCACAAGGAAATAATGCATTTGTTATATATGAAAAAACACAGTGCTTATTACAAAACCATATTTTGTAACTGCTCAGGAATGTCTCTGTATATATGTATAGTATATATACTTAGACATGAAACGTGGCTATTTATCATATGTACTTCAGGATATTTGACAGTGAACAGAGTGAACTATGGAATCAAGTTTATGAATTATTAGAAATTAATTATTTTTATAAAATCATGAATAAATTATTAAATATATTAATTAACATGATCAACTTTCAAAGCTGGAAAGGATGTATCATACTTGGATTCAGTGTACATTATCCCTATTTCTTAAAATTAACATTCTCAATTATAGGGGGGGGTAGGGTCAGCAAGACGTTGGACTAGGAAGCTCTTGGGCTTCATTCCCTTATTGAATTATCAAATAAACATCCTCAGACTGACTAAAATAACTTAACAGGTACTCTGAAAAACTGCTAAAAATTACAACAACCAAGCAAATGCCCAATCAAGAAAAAGCCACAGAAACGTAGTTAATTTTCTGATACTTTCATTCACCTTTGCCTCAGCTGCTTCATGTCTTTGCAGAATTCTCTGCAGGTCAGGACAAAGTGGATTATCTTGGTCTGCTCAGACTGCTATAACAATATCTCTTGGTAGTTTAAGAAACAGACATTTATTTCTCACAGTTCTGGAGGCTGGGAAGTCTGAGATCAGGTCACCGATATGGTTGGGTTTTGGTGAGAACCTTCTTCCTGACTTGAAGATGGCTGCCTTCTTACTATAACCTCATCAGGGGGTTAAATAACCTCTATTTAAGAGGAAGCTCTGCTGTCTCTTCTTTTTCTTATAAGAGCACTAATTTTATCATGAAGTCTCTACCTATATGACCTATATAATCTGAATCTAAATACCACCCAAAGGCTTCAATTCCTAATACCATTGCACTGGAGGTTGAATTCCTAACCTTTTGGGAGAGGTGTACATTCAGTCCATAACAGGGCCAATTCCTTGTTCCCTCCCTTGGGCTGGAAAGAGCACAGAGAAAACTAAAGTTTTGACAATGTAAAAGGATCAAACTCCCCAATCAAAATATATGCATTGGTGAAATGGGTTACAAGAAACAGGATCCACCTATGAGCTGTCTATATGAGACACATTTTATTTTACTTAAAAAATTTTTAATTAAAGTTTAGTTGACACACAATGTTGCATTAGTTTCAGGTGCACACATAGTGATTTGACAAGTCTTTGCTATGCTTATCACAAGTGCAGCTACCATCTGTCACCATAGAATGCTATTATACCATTGCCTAAATTCCCTATACTGTACCTCTCATATCCATGTCTTTTTAATCTCTCAGCCCCTCCCCCCCCACTGCTTCACCCATTTTCCCCATCCCCACAACCCTCTCCGCTATAGCAGCCATCAGTTTGTTCTCTGTATTTATGGGCCTGTTTCTGCTTTTTGTTTATTTTATTTGTTTATTTTTTAGATTCCCCATATAAATGAAATCATATGGTATTTTTCTTTCTCTGTACTGATTTCATGTGGAATAATACCTTTTGGTCCATCTATGTTGTCACAAATGGACTGAGTAATATTTTTATAACTGAGTAATATTCCAATATATATATATATATATATATATATATATATATATATATATATCACATCTATTCATCAATCTATGGACAGTTGGGCTGGTTTTATATCTTGGCTATTGTAAATAATGCTGCAATAAACATAAGGATGCATATATCTTTTCAAATTAGTGCTTTGATTTACTTTGGGTAAAGATCCAGTAGTGGAATTACCAAATCATATGGTATTTCCCTTTTTAATTTTTTGAGGAACCTCCATACAGTTTTCCAGTGACTGTATCAATTTGCATTCTCACCAATAGTGCATGAGCATTCCTTTTTCTCTCTACATCCTCACCAACAGTTATTTCTCATCTTTTTGATTCTAGCCTTTCTGATAGGTGTAAGGTGATATCTCTTTATGTTTTTGATTTGCATTTCCCTGATGATTATAAGAAAAAGATGCTGAGCATCTTTTCATGTATCTGTTGGCCATCTGTATGTCTTCTTTGGAAAAATGTCTATTTAGGTCCTCTGCCCATTTTTTAATGAGATTATTTGTGATTTTTTGGCTTTGAGTTGTATCGGTTTTTGTATGTATTTGGGATATTAATGCTTTATCTGATATATTATTTGCGAATATTTCCTCCCATTCAGTAGGATGCCTTTTCATTTTGTTGATGATTTCCTTATGCAAAAGTTTTTTTATTTTGGTGTAGTCCCAATAATTTACTTTTGCTTTTGTTCCCCTTGCCTGAAGAGACATATCTAAAAAAATGTTGCTAAGATTATTGTCAAAGAAATCACTGCCTTACTTCTAGGAATTTTATACTTTCAAATCTCACTTTTAGGTCTTCAATCTATTTTATTTTTGTGTATGGTCTAAGAAAGTGGTCCAGTTTCATTCTTTTGCATATAGCTGTACAGTTTTCCCAGAACTATTGAAAAGTCTACCTTTTCCCCATTGTATCTTCTTACCTCCTTTGTCATAGATTAATTGGGCATATAAGCAGGAGTTTATTTCTGGGCTCTTTATTCTGTTCCATTGATCTATGCATCTGTTTTTGTGCCATTATCATACTGTTTTGATTACTACAGCTTTCTAGTGTGCCTTGAAATCTGGGATTGTGATACCTCCAGCTTTGTTCTTTCTCAAAATTGCTTTGGCTATTCAGAGCCTTTTGTGGTTCCATACAAATTTTAGTATTATTTGTTCTAGTTCTATGGAAAACACTGTTGATATTTGGATAGGGATTGCACTGTTAAGTGGACATTGCTTTGAGTTGTATGGACATTTTAACAATATTAATTCTTCCAACCCACGAGCATGAAATATCTTTCCATCTGTTTGTGTCATTTTCAGTTCAAGGGACACATTTTAGATCTAAGGACACACATAGGCTGAAAATGAAAGGATAGGAAAAGATATCTTGTGCAAATAGCAACCTAAAGAGGGCAGATAAGTCTGAAGGCAGGAAAAAACTGATGCCCCCATGTGAAGGCAGTCAGGCAGAAAAAATGCCTCTCACTCATCGAAGGGTTCTTTTTGTTCTATTTAGGCCTTCAACTGATTTGATGAGGCCCATCCAAACTACGGAGGACAATCTTATTTTTTCAGTCTACTGATTCATATGTTCATTGGAAATATCCTCATGAACATACCAGAACAATGATTGACAAAATGCCTGGACACCATGCAGCCCAGTCAAGATGACACATAAATTAATCACATTTTCACTGGCTAAAGACTGAAAACTTTTCTTCGTAAATCAGGAACAATGATGTCCACTTTTACCACTTTGATTCAATGTATTACTGGAAATACTAGCCGGAGCAACTAGGCAAGAAAAAGAAATAAAGACACTCAGACTCAAAAGGAATATATTAAAATTATATCTGGTCATAGATGACAGGATCTGATATGCAGAAAACCCCAAAGGTTCCACAAAACCTGTAACACCTACTAAACAAATTCAGCACAGTTGAAGGACTAACCAAAATCAGTTGTATTTTATACACTAACAATGAACAATTCAAATCAACATTTTAAAAATAATTTTACTTACAAGAGCATCAAAATGAATAAGTTGCATAGGAATAAACCTAAGCAAGTAAATGAAATATTTGTGTACACTGAAAACTACCAAACATTTCTGGAAGGAATTAACGAACACACAAATAAAAGGTTCTAGGAAAAGAATGACATCCAGTGTTCATGGATTGGGCTTAATATGGTTAAGATGTCAATAACAGCTAGAGCAATCTACATATTCAGTGCAATTCCTATCAAATCCTAATGAATTTTTCTTTTTGCAGAAAAGAAAAATATATCCTAAAATTCCTTTGGAATTTCAGGGGATCTTGAAAGGCAAAATAATTTTGGAAAAGAAAAAAGTTGAGTTTAACATTTCCTGAAATCAAAACTTACTACAAGGTTATGATAATTAAAAAACAGTGGTACAGGCATGATGGGACATATAGATCAATGGAATAGGATTGCACCCAGAAATAAATCCTCACACATTTGGACAATTGATTTTTGACAAGGGTACAAGTCCTTTCAAAAAAGGATGGACAATATTTCCAAAAAATGGTACCAAGAAAATTGGATAGCCACATGCAAAATAAATAAATGAATGAAGTTGGACCCCTACCATACATCATATGTGAAAATGAACACAAAATGGATTAAGACCTAAACTTAAGAGCTAAACCTATAAAACTCTTAGAAGAGAAGAGAAGGAAAAAACCTTTGTGATGTTGGATTTGACAATGATTTCTTGGATATGGTACTAAAATCATAGACAATAAGAGAAAAAATTGTTAAGATGGACTTTATCAAAATTAGTAACTTTTGCTCATCAAGGGACACTATCAACAGAGTGAAAAAACAAATCATGGAATGGGGAGAAAACATTTGCAACTCCTGTAACTAATATGGAATTAATATCCAGATTATATAAAGAATCCTACAACTCAACAGCCAGAAACAGAACAAATTTTTTAAATATATGGAAAGATGTTCAATATCACTTCTCATCAGATAAATGCAAATTAAAACAAACACCCATTTGGATGGCTGTCATAAAAAAAAAACAGAACAAAAAAACAAAACATAACAAGTGTTGGCAAGGATGAGGAGAATTTGGAACCCTTATGCATTACTGATGGGAATGTAAAATAGCACAGCCACTATGGAAAACAGTTTGACAATTCTTCAAAAATTAAACATAGAATTACCAGATGATACAGTAATACCAGTTCTGGGTATGTACCCAAGAGAATTCAAAGTTGAGATATTGGTACACTCATGTTCATAGAGATATTATTTGCAATAGCCAAAAGGTGGAAGAAACCCATGTGTCCATTGACAGATGAATGGATAAACAACAAATAGACATACAATGGACTATAGTTCAGCCTAAAAGAAATGAAATTTTGATACATGCTACAATATGGATGAAACTTGAATTCATTTTGCTAAATGAAATAAGCTAGTCACAAAAAGAAAAATATATGATCCCATATATGAGGTTCCTAGAGTGGTCAAATTCTTAGAAACAGAGGTCGAATGGTGCTTTCCAGGATCTGAAGAGAGGGGTAAGTTAGTATTTAAAGAGTACAGGTTTCAGTTGGAGAAGGTAAAAAAATTCTGGTGATGGACAGTGGTGGTGGTTGCATGGCAATGTGAATATACTTAATGTCACAGAACTGATATTTAAAAGTTAAAGTGGTAAATTTTATATTGTATATATTTTACTATAATAGAAAATATTCTAAATTTTTCCTAAAACTTTTGGGAAAAGTTCAGAGATGAAGGAGTCTTCACAGTGAGAAACTGTGGCTGGACACATTTGAAAGAATATTGGTCAATAGCTCATTAATGTAATAGTTGGGATGGCTGGGTGGCTCAGCGGTTGAATGCCTGCCTTAACCTAGGGCGTGATCCCGGAGTCCCAGGATCGAGTCCCTCATCGGGCTCCCTGCATGGAGCCTGCTTATCTCTCTCTGCCTATGACTCTGCCTCTCTCTCTGTGTCTCTCATGAGTAAATAAATAAAAATAAAATCTTAACAAATATATAATATTAATATATATTTATATAATATATTTATAATATACAATAAATTTATAATATACAATATATTTATATATAATAAATATATATTATATTATGTACTATAAATGTATTATAAATTTGTTATAAATATATAAATACATGATATATAAATAAATATATAATACATTAATATATAATATATTAATATATTATGTAATATATCATAAATAAATTAATAGTATATATAGTTATATATATAAAATAGTTAACTTCTAGCTTCACTCTTCCAAGTGAATTTAACATGCAAATGTAACATGCTGGACTAAGAGTTCTGAAGGTGATAGTGCAAATGTTTTATTCCAATATTCACAAAAAAACAATACTATTGTTTATTACACCATTATTTTACACAAAATACATATAAGCGTTACAAAGTTCTATGTACATAACACTGTGAAAATAAATAAAGCAAATATCTTTCTTGCATAGTGTAATGCTTGACATTAGCCTTTGACAATAGTATTTAAATGCTGGACTTAAGCATTTGATTGCTGAAGCGCCCATTGCAAAATATATCCATCTTAAATAGATGTATTGCCAGGTGTATGAAACAGCTACTAACAAAGCAACCAGATAACAAATTAGCTCCCCAATCCTACTCTGAATGTCCTTCTTTCATAAAATCCTGGGGAACCTAGACAACTTCAGTGACCTCATTTCTTCCTTCCTGTGCCCCAATTTCTGCTCTCATCCTTCAAATTAGTCAATAAAGAGTGAACATGCAAAACCTTAGACGCCTCAATCTCAGACCCTAAAAAAGGAAGACCTGCAAAACTGTATGGGACATGGCAGTTACCCTCCCTGGAGGGTAATAAATCTCTTACTCTTTAGTTAGTAATAAATCTTATTCTTTGAAATATCCTGATGGTTTTTGCTAAAGTGTCCTGCAATCATAGTGAAGAGCACAAGATTGGTCCAACCACAACATTAGCCCCAGTGGGGTTAAGTGTCTGCGAGGGCTTGCTATAAATAATGGGGCCAGGAAAGTGCCTCCCATGTTTCTAATCAAGAGTATCACTATCAATAGTCTGTGCCCCCCAAAACAATCTTTGCAAAGTTATTGGCATATCTGGTAGTAAAGACTAAGATTTCTTTTGTATTCTCAAATATATCACTGAATTTTAAACCATTTTGCTTTGCCTCAGCGTTTTTCATGAACATGGTTTCCACATTGGAGTCTATGGTAAGAATCTGCCATTCAAGTCTGATAAACTCTTACATAAGAAGGACTCTGTGCCAAAGTCATTCCTAAACTATATCATCAGAGCCATTCAGCCCTCTGCCCCAAATTTACCACCTCCATCATACAGCAAACAATATATTTAAAATAAGGAAAGTCTTTAACTTCATAAGGAAATACCCTTAGGAAAACTGTGCATTGAATTTAAACTCATCTACCCACATGGGTAGTGCATACAAGCAAAACCTAGAAGGCAGAAATACCTATAAACATTTGAAGGAAAACACCAGGAGGGCAGAAGATACTTTAGAAAAGAAGGCTGAAAGAGCTAAGAACAAACCTGCTTTATATCATGACTGTAGAAAAATCTTCAAAAGGAGGAGCTATATGTTACTCTTTGCTATGATTAGTAATCTTTCTTCTAGTAGAAAATGGAATTTCTTTTCTTCCTGTTCATCTGCATTGAATCAAGAATTTTTAGCAGAAAAAAAATCCTTATATTCACCTATTCATGGGGAGGGGAGGGGAGTCTATGATCTCCTGAATGATTTCATTTGAAGCCAACCACACGTAAAGAAGTGGTCTTGCTTTCCAAGCTCTAAGAAGTTGTGAAGCCCGTGCAGATTAATGTATGATAGATATGACACCACCGCATATTAGCTGGGGATTTCTCTACAAAGAGCTTCTGCCCTTGGCAGTTGCCACAGTGGGGTTTTCCTGCCATTAGAAGGAAGTCCTGTCCGGAATGTTAATTCGATAACTATGATTGTTGTGAGCCGAATCATATTAAGGGGTAGTCTAACTAGGCAGCTGCTTTGGAAGCCAACTATAAAAGGTACTGAAATATCACTAGAAAAAAATAGTAATATGATGCCAGCTAATGCAAATTTCCACATGGGATTTCTTACATAACTGGCAAAAGGTCAATTGGCCCTGATTTCCCTGAAACAGATAGCACCCCAGAGTAGAAATAAAACACACTCATTACCTTCGCTAGCCTGTCTCTATTGAAAGTTTTTGCCACAGATAAATGTAGGTTACATAGTGCCGCTCGCTATAGGTCCTAATTCCTGCGACTGACGTTTCCTGAAGTCAGGAGCCTCAGACCAGGTTACTGGGAACAGATGATTTATATTTTCATTTGAACATGGAACCCATTTAATTTGTCTCCAAAATAAAAATATTTAGTTCAGAAAATCATTTTAAAAAGAGGAAAAATAGGATATTCCTTGGCTCTGTGGAAGCTGGGTGTGGGGCAGATGGTGGGAAAGGAAATTCAAACTATCTCTGTCTCTAGTGAGTGTGAGTGACTGATGCAATGATAATGAGTAATGGAAAGCTTGTGAAATTAAAACAATCTCAAATAGTCTCAAGTTCAAACTGTAGTTTTGTATTCTAAGTAATATGTTCCTAATTATGAAGATAAAATTTATCAATAGAAAATTAGTTTACCTCAAACTCTTCTAATGTTTTTAAATGTTTAAATTGAAATATTAAAAATAATTCTAAATAATGTAAGTCAAGCAAAATATTAAAACAAATAAAATCTTGAAATGGTTAAATCAGTTTGAAGTGATCCTCAATAATTAGTATTGGACATCCCAATGTTGGTCTAGTTCTGGTTGTGATAAAACACCTTTATTAAATGCATGGCGATTCAATAAATGTATTGGAAACTAATTAGAATATGAGTAGGAAACAGCTAAATAATTCACATCCTTCTTGAATATTGATTTTATTATTATTTTTTGACTCTATTATTTTGTTAGAGGTTTTGGAGTTGGGACTATAATTTTTGGTCATCAGAGGATCACTTATCCTGACTGCCATTTCAAAACTCGGTGGTCTCCTAAGCATCCAGCACATGGATAATTCATGTTTAAGCTAGGCAAATTGATACGAAGAAAATAAATTACATAAAATTTTACATATGGAAGAGAAAATAAGATAAAGCTTAGGATTAGATCAATAAGAATTCAGCATATTAAGTACTACTTAATAGGATATTAAGTATTTCCTTGTTTTAAGATTTTATTCATTTATTCATGAGAGACACAAAGAGAGAGAGAGGCAGAGACATAGGCAGAGAGAGAAGCAGTTGGGCTCCAGGGAGCCCAATGTGAAACTCAAACCCAGGACCCCAGGATCATGCCCTGAGCTGAAGACAGGCGCTCAACCGCTGAGCCACCCAGGCGTCCCAAGTACTTCTTAATAGGGGATTATTCCCTGGGTTGGATGACAAGGGCAGAGACGTGGTCTCTATAGGACCCTGTATATATCCTTGTGTTACCTTAGACAGAGCCTATGCTGCTATGGGAAACCTTCTCCAACATGCTCTCATTAGACATTCAGGTTCTCAGATCTATCAGGTGTTATTATAAAAGATAGACTTTTGAGGCACTGGTTATTAACACTGAAAGAAATTTGATTTTGTGGTTCGAGGATGGAAAGACGAGGTAAGAAAGCATGTTGGACAGGAATGACTAGCCAGAGTGGTTGGTCACTCAGGATGCTGGGTGGGGAAGGCAATAACTGCTAGATGTGGAAAGGTTTAGAAGACCAACTTTTGACTAGAGTAAGCCCAAATTGTTGGCACTCTTTACTACAAAAGGATTTGCAAAATGTCGGTTCAGAGAGGCCAACTTGGAGGAAGATGATGTCACAGAAAGGAAAGCAGTAATAACTTCTCTTGACATAATGAATGCTAGTAAAACTACCAAAGAACTGATTATGAACTGGGAACTTATATCCAGAATGATGGAGACAAGTTGAAAGATTTTCAACTAGGAACACAGAAATTATATTAACATTGAGGAGCATAGAAAAGGAACATATTTTATATAAAGATGTGTATTTTGTCTAAGTAGTGAACGTAGGGAAGCCTTGCCATACTATTCCCACATGTCTTTTCCCACATGTAATAATTAGATTTTTCAAGTTCTAGAGAAAATCCAAGCAAGCTGTCCTCCATTCTTTGGAATGTTCTGTAACTTCAAATGTTTTCCTTTCTTAATCCCTTGGAAAATTTGTATAAAAACTATAACAGATTTTACATTTTAGCATCAAAGAGAGAAGGCAATTACTTAGCAGTTTTCAGCATTAACTTTAGTTAACAAATTTTAATAAATGACCAAATACAAAATTTATGCTCTACAACCTTTGCATAGCGCCTTGTACATAGATGTTCAGTAAAGCTTGGATTGTCTCTTGGTTTTCTTAGGCTCTCCTGTTAATGATCTTTTGGTGATATTGAGTGAAATCCCTGTGGTAAGACATGTTTAGTTGGGAGGGTTATTTTTACCATATTTAAAAAACAGGCTGAGAAACTGACAGAGCCTTGGGCAATATTTGAACTGCTTCAGTCACTCCATTTGAATTACTGCAAGGTTCTCTGTGCTTTACATGTAATTCCTTTTGCTCTTTGAGGAATTTTACTTTACTTTTTATGTCTTATCTGTGGTAAATTTATGTGATTTGTTTTTATAATGGGTGAATAGTCCTAATTTCTGCTATACTAACTTAGAAATGAAGCTATCAGGTGACTTGTTTAATGAGCTAAGGGTGGCATCTACTCTATGTTTAATATGACTGCCTTAAAAATATCATTAAAAATGGACTCTTTCTTTATAGACAATAGCTCAGAATTTTTTTTTTTAATTTATTTATGATAGTCACAGAGAGAGAGAGAGAGAGAGAGAGAGAGAGAGAGAGAGAGGCAGAGGGAGAAGCAGGCTCCATGCACCGGGAGCCCAATGTGGGATTCGATCCCGGGTCTCCAAGATCGCGCCCTGGGCCAAAGGCAGGCGCTAAACCGCTGCGCCACCCAGGGATCCCAATAGCTCAGAATTTGAGTTACATGTGTAAATTTATTTATTTGTTGGTTGGAATTTTTTTTCACATTAAATTTTAAAAATGCAATTATTGCAATTGCCTTGATAGATTACCTAAGAAAATCCCACTTTCCTCTAGTCTTTAAAACCTCCTGGAAACCCCTGATTCCTAATGAGGTTCTCAATTTGTTGAGGCATGTTTATTTTATCTTAAGTTTTGTAATTACATGAAAAGTAAGCAACAGGCTAATATTTTAAAAATTAGTAAGTGCAGTTACTAATTTAACTGAGGCCAGGATTTCTGAAACATATATACTTCTCTCCACTCCTCCCACCTTAAATACTACACAGTGAATGGTAAATTGAGGTCACCATAATCATTCAATAAATCTTGAACACAGGAATACTAATAACTGAGCCATCCTCACTGCAAACATTTATTGGGCACTTAAAAATGACAGATTTTGTGGCATTTTTGCAAGCTAAGATTTTTATCCTTTTTTTTTTAAGATTTTTTTTTTTCAATTCATTCATGAAAGACAGAGAGAGAGGCAGAGACACAGGCAGAGGGAGAAGCAGGCTCCATGCCAGGAGCCCAACGTGGGACTTGATCTCAGGTTCCCAGGATCACGCCCTGGGCTAAAGGCAGGCGCTAAACCCCTGAGTCACCCAGGGATCCCAATCTTTATCCTTATAATCACACTATGGTAATAGGTTCCCAAAATAAATGATAATACTATTTTACAAATAAGAACATTAAGGTTTAGTTTACATGCCTCAAAGAGCCCCAGAGAAAGACCATGAGAATTGAAAATCTAAGCCAAGGTCTTGAATATTACACTTCATGTATACAATGGAATTGAGGCATACTTACAAATCAAGTTATTAATAAATCTGAATGTCATTTAGAACATTTTAGACCTAAAACCTAGGTACCAAATAAAAGTGGAGGCCAATGCATGCTCCAGCCAACCCCTGCTGTAGTTTGTACTTTGGCTTTGTGTGCTATGGACTAATGCTAGTGATTTAATGTGAGGAGGCATAAGGCAGAACTGTGGTCACGAAAGCAGCTTTCCATTGCCTATACAATATCCAATAACCTTTGCCTACTGACACAACATTAGATTGTTCAGGCGATGCCTGCAGGACCTTGATCTCAGAGACTTTTAGTTCCTACCCTAAGCCAGGAAGCAAATCTCCTTTGGTCTAAACCATTGTAATTTTCTGATTCCCCTTGGTTACTTATTGATCTAGAAGTAGCCATACAACTTACTTCTAGCCAACAAGCTATAAGAATAAGTCTGTTGGACTGAACTTCTAGAAAGTCTTTTTCTTTCCCAATTAAAAGGAGTGGATATGGCTGGCATTGATCTTTGTCCCTCTTATTTCTTCTTGCCTAGATTGTGGACATAAGGCTTGCTGGTGCATCAGTTGTGTTGTGACTGAGAAATGACAAGCATGAGGAGGAAAACATGCTAAGTACAGCCATGCACCAAGGATGTAGAAAGAGCTTGCATCCCGGACAGCGTTGTTGAGCATCTGCATTGGCCTTGGACAACCTACCACTGACTTGCCCATTATGGAGGGGAAAAATTGCCGATAATTTTTTATTCTGTAGATTTTCACTTATCTGCAGCAGAGTAGATTTCTAAATGATAAAATGTCTCAGAACATGACTCACACAATAACAATTGGCAGACAATTTTGTTAATATATTTATCAAACTAAAAATCACAAGCCCTCAAACCTTTGCTGACCTTACCAGTGGGTACCAGCAAGCTCCTTCTCATTCAGCTTGAGTCCTGAGCTAGACTCAGTGCCTTTGGATTCAGAGGGAAGAGGGGCCACTGTAACGACTTGCAGCAACTCTGGGGTATTTGCTTAAGTCACAAAATATCATGGACTTTAGGCTATCAGGTTGATTTAAGATTTTATGATACACTTTAGAACAATAAATACCTACAATTTTGAAAAGAGTCCGTAGTAATGCTGGCAGAAATGACTGTGAGTAATCTGAAAAAGAACTTGGAATGGTGGAATTCTGTAAGCATGAGACTCATTGAGCAAAGGACCCTTACTGATTATAAATTGTTAATGCTAGATTTACGAAAGAGTTTACGATTTTAATATCTTCATCACAAAACATTTTGAATCTTATTTCTGATATGCAATTTGATTTGCATGAATCCCTTCCCAATTCAGGCTTCACTTTCTTAATCTGTAATATTTCCCCACAGACATTATAATCAGCCAAAGAAATAACAATTTGGGGACCTTCTCTATATTACTGAAAAATGAAATAAAACAATTTTTGAGAAACATATTCTAGATTCTTGAAAGGCACTTTGGGTATTTAATTGAACTTCAAAGTGCCTGGAAATAAGGGTAATGTATATTTATAGACATTGGTCTTTTTAAAAGAGTTTCCTCCCATTTCGTTTGATATACTTTTGTGTAAAGCTTCTAGTTTATATAAACTATTTCTTCCCAAAAGAAATAATATGAATATAATGATTAATATTTCTAAAATGTTATTTGTTTTTCTGATCTTGGAGAAGAACATAAGCAAAGTACATGAACTCGATCTTTCTGTAGCTAGGGAAATATAATTATTTAAGTGGGTATCATTTAATGCTTTGGCATCCTAAGTCACAACATGAAAATGACTTTAAAGTATAGCTTAACTACAGAGTACATGAGACACCAGTAAGGGAACATTTAAAAGCACACTTCAAAGAAGAGTCACTTTCACTAGCATATAAGATATCTCAATGACGTCTGATCAAAAAACAGTTGTGTAACTACATTATTTATGAGGTGCTTCTCTTTTTTTGTCATCTTTTTACATTTTCAAATATCCTTTATCAGGTCAACATGCTGGAGTCATTTGAAAGCCCAGTTACCCATTAGAAAGACCAAAAAATCAGAAGTCTATTAAACCCTGTTTTAAGTGGAAATACCTAGCCAAATTGCAAGTAGGTGCTTCAGAAGTAAAGTAACTAAACCTATAATTTCAGAGAAAGGGTTGTCAAATGGAGTATAGGATTTTTGGATATGTACATGTATACACATACATTTTTCTTTCAGTTGCTTTTAAGTGAAATTGTCTGCAGTAAACATTATACTTAGTCCAATCTTTGCTGATGGAAACCCCAGCAATGAAGCAATGGAAAAGTATATACAAATAAGGAATAATTTTCAGTATCTCAACTCTAATATTCTTTACAATTTTGGAATGGTCAAAACCAGGACAGCTATCTGTTTTCAAGCAATTTGAAAAGTCATTGCCCTCACATTGCCAATTATTCAAGTTAAAGTCTTTGACGTAAAAACATTGAGAGTTACTTATGATTTTTACTCACAGTAAGAGAAATCACCTTGTCTTTTCTTTCATTCATTCAATAAATAAATATTTATTTAGTTCCTACTATGTGTCAGATATTGTATCTTGGGCTGTAACAGTAAACTAATCAAGACCATTGCCCCAGTAAACCTTATATTCTAGCTTGCAGAGGTAGTCAACAAATAATAAAGGTAACAAATACATTAAACAGTAAACTATTAAGTGGCAGTGCTGTGGGAAAAAAGGAAGTAGAGCGGGATAAGGATAATCAGGAGTTAAGGAGGAAGAGTATGAAAATTGCAGTTTTAGATAGGTTTATTAGGGTAGGTTTTATTTCCACGGTAAAATACTACCACTATGGTTAATTTCAAGCTACCAAAGATTTGAAAAATGGCTTGAAAAATTTCTGAATATTTAAGTAACTGGCTCTCGTTAACTGGTAAAAGTTGGGAGAAAAGTCTGGGTTAGGAGTATACAATTTGGAGTACCAAAATACACATGCTTTTTAAAATCATACATTTGTTGGGGTGGTGCCTAGGTGGCTCAATAGGTTGAGCAATTGACTTCCACTCAGGTCATGATCTAGGGTTCCTGGGACTGAGTTCCATATTGGGCTTCCGGATCAGTGGGGAGTCTGCTTGTCTCACTTCCTCTGCCCATCTCCCCACTCATTCTCTCTCTCTGAAATAAATAAAATCTTTTTAAAAATAAATAAATATAGCCATACATTTGGAGGAAAACACCAAGGGAGTAAGTACAGACAGATGAGAACCAAGAACCTAATCATGGTGCAGCTCAACCAGTTTTCTCAGGTTGGAAAGAACAGAATAGATTAAAAAGGGATCTGAAAAGGAATAACAAAGTGGACAAAAGTCAAGGGAGTATAGTGTCCTAGTGAAGAAAGTATATCAAATATGAGTTCAATAACCCTTCTTATTTGAAGTGCATTTTTTTTCAGAATGAGTTTTTGCCCATCCTAAATATGTGGCATCTAGGATTTAAAACTATAGAATTATATTCTAATCAAATGGTGGGCAATAGACACCATAATAATAAAAAATAGCATCCATTTTAGTAATTTCAATTTGACCTGCATTCAGTTCAAAAAGGAATCTAAGATCTTTTATTGGAGATTCTACTATCAAATCAGAATTTTATTTTCATCTTTTATATGTTTGGGGCATGTATTATTGAATTAATCATAATCCTTAGTTTGTAGCATATTCTTAGCATTGCACAGTCTGCTTTTATTCATATAGCTAGTTATGTATTTGTATTTATTACTCATAAGCCTCTACCTAAAAATCCAGCACCCAAAACAAAAGTTAAGATCTTGAAAATTACCTAATTTAATGATATAGTTACCTACCATCTCATTCATATGGCTTTTTCTACTCAAGGTAATCAACTTCATGAAGCTTATGTTTATCGTTCTTCCCATGCTTTACTAGTATTATAGATTTAGTGCATCCATAAACATCCTTTCAAAGTATAGTTCTTTTTTTAATTTGTAAGAAGCATAAAGTGTTTGCAGTTTTGACACTTTTTCATATATTATATGGCTGACATGACATACTGTTTTATGTTTCAGTAGTTCATTAATTTCGATTGCTGTATGGATAAACTCCATTGTGTATCTCATCTCCAATGAATGTATCTCATTCATTCATCATCAAATTGATGGACCTTTGCATTGTTTCCATACTTTTGCTAGTGTGAACAATATCGTTGCAAACATTCTTATACATTTCTCCTATTGTATATTTATTTGTTCCATTGCTTTTTTCTAGCCCTAGCACAAATATCACATTATCTCAGCTACTATAGCTTTATAATAACTTTTAATATCTTATGAAATAGGTTGTACCAATCTGTCCTTCTTTAGTTGTATCTTCGCATTTCTTGGTCATTTGCTCTTTTGCTTAAATTTTAGTATCAACTTGTCAAGTTCTTTAAAAAGTTTGCTGAAGTTTTTATGGCCATTGAGTTGAAACTATATATTTTTTTATTTAAATTTTAGGTAGTTAACATACAGTACAATATTGGTTTCAGGAGTAGAATTCAGTGATTCATCACTTACATACAACAACCAGGGCTCACCAAAACAAGTGTCCTCCCTAATAACCATCACCATCTAGCCCATCCCCCACCATTTCCCTTCATCAAACCTCAATTTGTTCTCTATCTTTAAAGGTTTTTTATGGCTTCTTTCCCTCTCTCGTTTTTTTCTTTTTCCCCTTCCCATACATTCATCTGTATTCTTTCTTAAATTCCACATATAAATGAGATCATATGCTATTTGTCTTTCTCTGACTGACTTATTTCACTTTGCATAATACACTGTAGTTCTATCCATGTCATTGTGAATGGCAAGATTTCATTCTTTTGATGGCCAAGTAATATTTCACTGTGTATATATACCATATCTTCTTTATCCATTCATTAGTCAATGGACATTGGAGCTCTCTCCATGGTTTGGCTATAGTTGATAATGATGCTATAAACATCAGGGTACATGTATCCCTTCACATTAGTATTTTTGTATCCTTTGGATAAATATGTAGTAGAGCAATTGCTGGATTGTAGGGTAGTTCTACTTTTAACTTTTTGAGGATTGTCCATACTGTTTTCCAGAGTGGCTGCTCCAGTTTACATTCCCACCAACAGTACAAGAGTGTCCCCCTTTTCCTGAATCTTTCCCAACAACTGTTGTTTTAATTGAAACTATATATTAATTGGGAATAAGAATTGGATCATGTACTCATGAAGGCTGAGAAGTCCAAAATTTGCAGTCAATGTCCCAGTTCAAGTATGAATTGAAAGGTGACAGATTGCTGTAGAAACAGGAAAAGTCAGTATCTGATGCTGAGCAGAAACAGCTGATATTCCAGTGTGAAGGCTATTAGTCAGAACTCTCTCTTCCTCAGCAGAGGGGCAGCCTTCTGTTTTATTTAGGCCTTCAAAAATTGAATGTGTCCCACTGACATTATGAAGAGCAATCTGCTTCACTTTGTCTAATGATTTAAATGTTAACCTCATTCAAAATACTCTCACAGAAACACTCAGAATAACATTTGACCAAATATCTGGGCACCTCATGGTGTAGCAAAGTTAACAGGTAAAATTAACTTTCACATTCATCTACTGAGGTAATCACATGACTTTCTCTTGTGATGTGTTAATATGATGACTAGTAATTGATTTTCTAATGATTAATCCTACTTTATAACTTATTTTTACATACATAACTTGAGGGGGTTTCACTAGTATTTTATCAAGTGTTTACATTAACCTTTTTTTTTCAAGAAAGAAATGTAGATTTAATTAGTAAAAAGAAAATCCATGGTAAAGTAGGAATTAAACTCTCATTAAATCGCCATATTTATTTATTTTATTTTTTTAAGATTTTATTTATTTATTTGAGAGAGAGAGAATGAACATGAGCGGGGTGGGGACAGAGAGGCAGAGGGAGAAGCCACTGAGTGGGAAGCCCAACATGGGGCTTGATCCCAGGAGAGGTCATGACCTGAGCTGAAGGCAAATGCTTAATCGAATGAGCCACCCAGGCACCCCTAAATAGCCATAATTAATTGCAAAACATATTTTCTGTGTGTTTATCTTTCTAAGTGAGATTTGCCTATAATTTTCCTTTCTTGTGCCCTCATCTACATTTGGGAATATAATTACTTAAGCCACTTAAGATGAATGGAGAAGTGTTTTCTATTTCTCTCTACTTGGGAAAAATTTGTGTATCAGCTTTTTTGTTTTTTTGGTGTCTTAAGAGCTTGACTGTGAAAACCATCTGGACCTAATGTTTCCTATTTGGGAAAATTTTTAACTACTAACTCAGTTTCTTGTAATGGTTATCAAGACCATTCATATGTCTTATATTTTAGTAGTTTTAGTTAGTTACATTGTCTTAGGAATCTACCACTGCTGCCATTTTCACATATAATGACACAAATTTATTTATAATTTCCTCTTAATATGCATTGCTTATGTCCCCTTTATCATTTCTAACAATGTTTATTTATGTCTCCTCTTATTTTCTTAATCAGACAACAAAAGTTTGTCAATTTATGTCTTTTCAGAGATTCAGATGTTTGTTTTTTATTTCTTTGAATCATAGTTATTTTTTATTTCTATAAAGGTCAGATAGTAAATATTTTCAACTGTATGTGCCATATGGTCTCTATAACAACTATTCAATGTTTACATTGTGGTATGAAAGCAACCATGTTCAATACTAAATGAATTGGTGTGGCTACTATGTTCCAATAAAACTTTATTACAAAAACAGCCAACTGCCCCACAGGCTACAGTTGCTGACCTCTGTTCTTTTTCAATAATTTCTTCTCTTATTTATTTTAATTATTTATACTTTCTTTGGGAGTTTTCTGTTATTTCCCTGGGCCCTCTAACTGGATGCTTATTCATTAATTTTTGGTTCTCTTAAAATATTTTATTATTAAAAATAACAAAATATTATTTAAAATGTAGTGCTTTACTCAAATTGTAGAAGCTCTGATACATAAAAATTTACCACTTAAGGTGCAATTTAGTCCATCTCTTTAAAAAAATGAGGTAAGTAACTTTATGGATAATTTTTTTGGAAGTGCCAATAGACACAGATCCTACTCAGTGCATTTCAGATAATAATAGCACTGTAGAACCAAAATTTTCTAGCCTTAGAACACAGGATTTGCTACATGGTTCAAAGAGAAGGACAGATATATTCAGGAAAATCAGTTCCTAAGAATTAAAGTAATATCTAATAGAAGCCATTAAACACAAACAAATAAAAAGAGCAAAGAGAGATATGGAAACCCCAGAAATGCAACAAGTTTGTATTATGCTTGTTGCAGGTTAGATTCTCTGGAAGTAGAGGCTGAGATGACATTTTAGGGGATTAATTCCTGTGGAAGGAAGAGGGTGATAATAGAACAGGCCAGAGAGGAAGTCAAACTTGGATATAGACTACAAAACCTCAACCAACCCTACAAGATCTGAAATTAGAACAGCCCTTCAGAAATATCCAGCACTGCGCTGAAATGGTCAAGCTTTTATAGTCACACCTTGACAAGTCATTAGATGTGGGCTGTCTCAGGAAAAGTGTGGCTATCACCCAGAGTCCTCTGTAGCCAGGAAACTCTGAAGGGGCTAACCCTGGAGGCCACCTGCTGACCGATAGGCTGAAGTGTCCTCCCATGAAATGATGTCTGAGCAGCACCACAGCACTACAGCAAACTCCTGACACCAGGTTAGGCTCCATGGACGGTGCCATCGGGGGCACGCTGTTTAGAAAACCATTCTAAGAATATGAAGACATAAGTTTTGGGTTAATTTTTCGTGTTACTGAAGCTTCTTATTAAGCCAGCCATTAAAATGCTTCTCATCAATTGCCAAGATTTTGCCTGATGTAGAGATCAGAACCCTCAGTTCCCCAGGATATTGGTCCTGTCTTAACAGTGCAGTATTATTCTTGACTTAGTTTCTCCTTATCAGGTGTGAGTGTGTGTATATTCCGACAAGGAAACAAAAAAATAATCAAGAATCACGATCATCTAGTGAATCAGAAAAACTATGCCAAAGGAAGAAACAAAGATTGTGTCATATTTCTTAACTCTGAAAAATGACATCTGCTTTTTGAGAAAAGAAAATTACACAGAATATATGAAGCTTTGTTACAAGCATATTAAGGATGCATATAAACATGGTCAAGGAATAGACTGACCTGAGAGATAAGTAGAATAAGTTAAAATGTCATTGACACCTGTAATGTTCATACATTCCTTTTATTAATGTAAAATCTAATTTTATGAGACTATAATAAGTAAATGAATACTTTTTAAAAGATTTTATTTATTTATTCATGAGAGACACAGAGAGAGAGGCAGAGACGTAGCAGAGGGAGAAGCAGATCCCATGCAAGGAGCCCGATGTGGGACTCAATCCCAGGACCCCAGGGTCACACCCTGAGCCAAAGGTAGACATTCAACCGCTGAGCCACCCAGGCGTCCCAGAAATGACTACTTTTTAAATTTTTGTACTATTTTTTACTCTTGGCTGTTGTGCTGATATTTTTAAATGCAAATACCTTGTGATTTTTTAGAATATTTGGCAAGATGACATTATGTTCTTGGGAAATGTTCTTCCTTTCTATTTCTTGTTGTGAATGTCCACTGAAGGGACTCAGTTATTTGCAGAAAAGGGGGTAGGGGAAGATTCACTTTATAAAGCATTTCTTATCAATCTTTGTCTTTGAAAATTTTTCACCCTCTTAGTCAAAGAAATGAAAGGCTATATATAGCATAACTCAGAAAAAGCAAAATATGTTTGCCTTCAGTGGCTTCTTCCCAGACTATAAACAGCTTAACATAATGTAAGTTGAGTGAAACAGCATCTCTTAGGTGCATTGAAAACATTTAGTCTAGACATTTGTAACCCATAAATTTTGTACACCAAATTTCGGGTTTCTCACTTAAGACTCACCAGTATCTATAGTCCTTTGTGGCAGTAATAGCAGTGAAGGAGTGAATAGTATCTTCTATTTTATGGCCAGAAAATATTTTCCTGTGTCTTTATGGTCAATGCCACAGTGCAAAGTGCTTTGTATTGTACACAATGTGATTATTTGTGAACTCACTATTCTGTGAAGTGTTCTTTCTCACCTCCAGAATTCATCACCTCATAGTTTTCTTTTTGCTCCATCTTATCTAATTTTTTTAAATCACAAATTATTTTATAAATTATATAATATAAAAATAATATGATGAAGTGTTCCAACAACTGCCAGATTTGGGCTCTTTTAAGGAGTGTTGTTGATCTCCCCAGGCATTATTTTGCCTCTAGTGTATACCATACTGTAAGTCAGAATGTAGTTGTCTTGATGGATTTGCAGCCAGACTGACAAAAACCATAGCAGTCATGGCCAATTTTCCCAGTTCCATTTTATGGAGTGTTAACTGAGAAGCATAATTTTGACCTTTTAATGATTGGGCCCTAGGTATTTTTCCCAAACAGTGCTATTCAAGGGAGAGGAAGTGATTCCTATTAACCTATAGGACACGCTTAATTGGGAGGACTGTCTAATTGAGACATCTTCCAGATACTCCATTTAAACATAATGATGTATAATGGCAGTAACTGCTACTTAATTGGGAATAATTCTGGTACATCAGAAAGCAACCCAAACCATGGAAGGGTGTTGCTTTCCTATTAAAAGAGTGAATTTCTTATAGATTCACAAATCATATTTTTACTTTTCTAAACTCTATATTTCTGTGGTATTGAGGGTACTTCCTAGTATTTTAGAACCATTGCTACTCTGAAATTCCAATTAATAAGAGCTGACCAATTTAATTAAGGCAATTTTTACTTGGAATATTATCTTGAAAAAAATAACATTATCTTGAAAAGTGTAGGGTAACAGAACAAAAATTACCAAATGTCTATGCTCAAGGGCTATATTATGTATTTAAATATATGATATTTCCTTTGATTTTCACAAGCTATTAATACTCATATTTTAAAAAACAGAGAACCTGAAGCTCAAAGACATTAAGTAACTTGCTTGAGATTGCATAGTAAATAAAAGTCCAGGTAAATTGTAAGCCTTAATCTATTGGAGTCTCCTTTGTAGCTGTAGATTCTTTGGAATTTAACAAGTATCAATATGGTCCTAGCATTGATCCACATCTATTGAACACTCATGATGAATAAAGAAGAATAACAAGTTTGAATACTATTTCTACACTTTTTCACATAACCGTACCAAGTCTATTAGATGATTCATTTATTTGTAGAAACAGTTCACATTTTCCAACATTTCACTCAATTTAGTAGGTGACAGTGAAATTAGAAGAATATGACAATTAGGTTGAGATTTATACTGCTGCCATGACTAAAAGTGTCTTTTTAAGAAAGCTATAAGATGGTCAGAAATATTATTTACCTAAGATCTGAAGACAATCCTAACCCAGAACATATTTTTAGGTTTTATGTGAGGCCAGCATTCATTCCCCTAGCTAGCTTTCTGGACACAAAAAATGATACCCTAGGTTGTATCTACAAAGCTTCCAGGCTGATGGAAGTCTTCCAGGGAATATATACGTACACCACACACACACACACACACACACACGCACACGCACACAACACTCTACACCCCAGTTATCCCAAAGCAATAGTTATTATTTAGACATTTGCAATCTATCCATCTACCAGAATTAAGTAAAAAGAGCGGAAGCAAAATAAAGAAAGGGAGAAAGAGAGAGAGAGAGAGAATGAGAGAGAGAGAGAGAGGGAAGGAAAGAAGGAAGGAAGGAAGGAAGGAAGGAAAGAAGGAAGGGAGGGAGGCAGGAAAGAAGGAAGGAATGAGGGAGGGAGAGAAGGAGGGAGGAAGGAAGGAAAGGAGGAAGGAAAAAGGAATGGAGGCAATTTCCCAAATTGGGAAAATTTTAGGAAAAAAAAAATGAGTTTGCCTGTCTGCATTGATCAAATTCCACTGTAGAGTTCTTAGGTCTACATTTTGCTTTACTTGCAAGGAGATATCTAAAATAAATCCAATAACAATAATGCTCAGTACAATGTCTATAAAATTTTTGAAACTAAGTCAACAAAAAATTTTGAAAATTTCTACAAATTTAAATTGAAGAAATGACACACATTGTCTCCAATTATTATATTTGTCAATTAGCCCAACTCATATGTAATGGACTACTTCAGTTTCTCATTATAAAAGTGATTACTTCTTTTGATATTTTTTCTGATTAAAAAGTATGAAATAAACCTCAAGATTTTGCTAAAGGATTTTGTTTGAGATTTTGTGGGATTTAAATAGTAGGAAGCAAACTTTTCTGTAATGCCGAACATAAATATTTATGTCAGAGTCATGTTTGAGATATTTATTTGTTTGTTTTTGTAATGGAAAGCTCTTAAATATAGTATAAATTATTATCAGAATGATATTACAATGTTAAATCTCTTTATCCAAAATATGAAAATATTAAAATAGTAGGCACTAGAATTCCTATGTAGTTTTCTCTAGTTCATTCCTAGCTTTATTTTATTATTGAATATATTTGACATATAACATCTGTACATTTAAGGTATACCAGATACTAATTTGATGCTTAAATTGTGAATATGATTGTTGTTGAAGTGATATTTAGCACCACTATCACATTACATAGTTATTCATTCTTTTTGGTGGATGGAATAATTGTTTTAGTCTCTCAGCAAAATTAGAGGTATATTTAGAACTTAAGCAAACAAAGGTTCTTACAGGAAAACATTTTCCTGAGCAATCTGACTCCTTTAAATAAATGTTGTCTAATAATTGTGTGTGTGTGTGTGTGTGTGTATGTGTGTGTGTGTGTATAACAGAAGCATCTATGTTCATTTAGGTAAATTAAAATAGAGAGTAGGTGACTTTCTGAATTGGATACTTCAGCATTAGGCCAAAGTACATCTAACTCAATCTAGTATATCAATACTATCATAATACTATGTATGCAGTAAAGAAGCATATATTGAACATGCGTTCTGTGTAAGATAAAGGGTATAAAAGCAAACATTCTTTCTTGCTGATAAGCCTATGGGGCAAGAGAAGATATAAGAAAAGACAAATTGGGGTCATGTTTTTCACTGACTGACAGACAAGCTATTCCCTCAGAAATGAGTATTTGACAAAATGAGCCTATAGCTTTACAAGTGAAAATATCTGTTGCTCATGATAAAATTTATTCCTTTGAAAAAAATTTTTGAATTTTTAAAAACTTGTGTTAACCACACTGAGTTTAACAGCTTCCCAATACTTAAGACTTTTTGGGTGAGATTGATGATATTAATGAATGCATATTTCTGATATTGTATAATCAAATGTGTCAATATTTGGAAATTCTGCCTAACTTAATCAAAGCATAATGTTACAAAGTCATATATTGGTGAAATATATATTCAAAGTATGAGATAGACTAATAGATTTTAACATAACAGAGAAGGAAAAATGTATTGGTGCAATTTCAATTTCAAATCCCACACTGAAACTAATCTTTTAGAAACTACCATTGTTGAATTTTGGTGTAGTATCAAAGAAGAATGTTGGTGATTATCTAAAAAGGGTAGTAAAACACAGTTGACCCTTGAATTTGAACAATATGGATTTGAAAGCTATGGACCCACTCATATGTGGATTTTTTTCACAAAAAATACAGTACAGTACTAAAAATCTATTTTCTCTTTCTTATGATTTTCTTGGTAACATTTTTATATAGCTTACTTTTTATAAGAATTCAGTATATAATTCACATAACATACAAAATATGGGTTACTCGACTGTTTATATTATTAGTATGGCTTCTCATCAGCAATAGGCTATTAATAGTTAGGTTCCTGGGGAGTCAAAGGTTATACTTTAGTTTTCAACTGTGTGGGTATGGTGCCCTAAGCCCTACATTGTTCAAAGGTCACCTGTAATCTTTGCCCAACTACATATCTTTGTGAAGCCAGATTTTTGCCATATATGCCAACCAAAAGTACATATGGCAAAGTTTGAGTGCAGAAGCTGACTCTAGCTGTCTTTTCTAAAACAAGTCATCAATAGATATGCAAAGCTCTAATACCTTATCACTTTTTTCACTACATTTCTTACTATTAGAAAATATAGTTATTCTTTAGGAAAGTATTCCTAGGTTTTCATTTCTAATATGATAAATAAACATAACCAAGATAGGCAAAACCTTTTTGGGGTGCTCAATAATTTCTCAGAGTGTGAAAAGTATCTAAGACTAAAGGGTTTGAGAAACGTGGATATCAATAGAAACTCTGGCTATCCAAGAAAGGCCATCAGGGGATTCTGATTTTCCATTAGGGAATTTAAAAAAGAAGAAAGGTTGGAAATCAGTGAGTATTATTCATGAGATAGTTGCCTTTTGAGTTGGTAAAATTCTGTCATAATTTTTTCATATCCCAGTGTTTCAGGAGACAGAGATGGCTGAGGATGAATATGTTATCTTTATGTTGTTTCAGAGAGAAAAGCAAAGCAGTCATATGAATTTCCATGATACAGTTGAGTAAGAGCAAATGCTAATAGTGGGGGCTAGAAAAGAGGAGGAAGGCTGGAAGGAAAGGAAAAGATCCTCTATTGCTCCAGGTGGAGCCTTAATAAACCTTGACAATTAAGCTGAGATGAGTGGTGGAGTGAACTCAAAAGAGGTTGAAGAGGAAATAGATTCCACCTGAAGGAGTATAAAAGATGGCTCTGAGATTTCTGGTAAACATCTGAGTGTATTTTGCAAGAATTACAAACACCCCCCAAAACCTATAATATTAATATTGAACTCTAGCTTCCATGGGATTCTCACAATTTCTACCTATAAATCACAAGCCAGGAAATTCTTGGTGTTCTGTGATTAAAACATAGGATAGTATGAGTATCAGGAAGCATCTGCTTGAATTCATTTTACAGATGAAGAAACTAAAACCTAAGTGGTGAGATGATTTGCCCTTATCATGATAGAACTCAGAGTGAAATCTGGGTTTTCTGACTCTTGAATTTGCAAGAGGTTTTTTGTTTTGTTTTCTGTTGTTTTGTTTTTGTTTTAGTAGGCTCCATGCCCAGTGTGGGGTCCAATGCAGGGCTTGAATTCATGACTCTGAGATCAAGACTTGAGCTGAGATCAAGAGTCAGACACTTAACTAACTGAGCCACCCAGATGTCCCAAATCTGCAGTTTTTATGAATATAAAGAAAAATGACACCTTAAAATTTTTATCCCAGGGAGAATGAGAGATTCATTTCATACTAAATCATGAGGATAGTTTTGACTAATGTAAATGTTCTATAATCTAGATTTTAATTCACTGGATATGTCAGAGCTAGATTAACCAGAACAGACTGACTGGCTCTTCCATATGAGATATTTTAAAGAGGAATGTCAAACCTCATCTGCATGTGCAACTTAAATCCTATTTCATTAATTCCATCTGCAGCCACTTTTGCTTTTTCCTATATTGTGCAAGTCACTTTTCCCTCTTAAATGTATTGCATACACCCCTTCTTTTTTTTATGATGTGGCAGTACTATCTCTCTCAAGTATTATTATGATAGTCCATTTCCATGCTTCAGTTAATAGGTCACAACAATGGTACAGCATGCTATCCAGAAAAACCCTTGATTCTCCACATTAAAAGAAAGAAACAGGGTGTGGATAATTCAAAATGGTGACTAATCCAAGAGATATTTAAATTTGTAATGTGTTTTTGTGCTAACATTAAACATGGACATAATTATATTTTGAAAATTCTCCTCAAACAAATGAAGTCACTCTCTAAACATCTCCCTTTTCCTTGTTTTTGCTATTTAATTATCCATACCCTATCTCATATCCTCCCTTTGGTATACTTCATGATAGTTATGTCTAAAACCTTCAAAAGAGCTCTTATTTTAGAAATATAAATAATCTGCTAATTTATGTTGTTGAGCTATAGCAAGTATTTACTTCACAAGTAATTATTTTCTATCCTTCACCCTGAGCAGACATCTCTTACTGATCATGGTACTTTTGACCAATTGGCCTAAATTCTGCACCAGAATCCTTCTCAACACAGTACTCCCAGACATCTGCGTTGACTAACAGAAGAGTTAAAACCCATTTCACACTCCTGATCCAGACATTCCCACTAAATAGTCCCACCAATGATGCTCACTCCTTAACTGATAACAGTTGGCTAGCTATACAGCTAACTCTAGAATGCAAAACTCTTCATTCCAAATCTGTAATGCCCTTTATAGCATCTTTTATTATCAAGAGTCTGACTTTTTTAGATTTAATATGAGTTAGTTGACATAACTCATTTAACTTGAGTTCTATGAGCATATATAACTGCTACCTTTTAAAATGATACTAAGATTTGATTCTAAAAATATACAGTGCAGACAATTACAGTGAACCTCTATTATTATTATTTATCTTAAGTCACTCTTAATTTGATCATGCTTTCATTTTCTTAAGCTAAATATGTGGCTTTCTTTCCAGTTTCATTGAAAATAGTTCACATACATCACTGTGCAAGTTAAAGGTTTACAACATGATAGTTTATCTATATTGTGAAATGATTACCACAATCACTTCAGCTAGCATACAATAAAAAGAAAAGAAAAAAAAAAGAAAGAAAAATTTTCTTTGTGAGGAGAACCCATAGATAGGATTTACTCTCTTAACAGCTTTCAAATATATCCTTCAACAGGGCTAGCTAGAGCAGTCAAGCAAATAAATAAAACATATCATGATCAAAAAGGAAAAAGTAAAACTGTAAAAAAAAAAAACTTGCAGATGCCATGATTTTATATATAGGAACTCCTAGAGATTCAACCAAACAACTGTTAGATCTAATCAATAAATTCAGTAAAGTTGTAGTATACAAAATTAACATATAAAAATCAGTACTATTTCTATACACTAACAAATTTTCCGAAAGACAAAGAAATCAATCACATTTACAATAACATAAAACACAACAAAATACTAGGAATAAATTTAACTAAGGAGGTGAAAGTTCTGTGCTATGAAAACTACAAGATATTGATGAAAGAAATAAAAAACACAGATAGGCAGAAAGGTACCTGTTTCATGGATTGGAAGAATTAATATTGTTAAAATGTCAATACTACCAAACGCCATCTATAGATTCAATATACAATCCCTATAAGATTTCAGTGACATTTTTTACAGAGATAGAAAAAAAACCCTAAAATTTACATGGAATCACAAAAGACCAACCCCAAATAGCCCAAGAAATCATGAGAAAGAAGAACAAAGCAGAAGGCATCACATTTCCTGATTTCAAACTATAGTATAAAGCTATAGTCATCAAAACAGTATGGTATTAGCATAAAAACAGACAAATAGACCAAGAGAAATTGAATTGAAAGCAGAGAGGGATGCCTGGGTGGTTCAGTGGTTGAGCGTCTGCCTTCAAGTTCAGAGTGTAATCCCAGGATCCTGGGATTGAGTCCCACATCAGGCTCCCTGCAGGAGCCTGCTTCTCCCTCTGCCTATGTCTCTGACTCTCTCTCTCTCTCTGTCTCTCATGAATAAATTTTTAAAAAATCTTTAAAAAAAAAAAAAGAAAGAAAGCTCATAAATAGCCCAAGCATTTACAGTCAACTCATATTTGAGGGAGCCAAGAATACATAATTGAAAAAAAAAAATCTTCTCAATAAATGGTGCTAACATAATTGGATATTCACATGTAAAAGAATGACACTAAACACCTACCTTATACTACTCACAAAAATGAACACAAAATGGATGAAAGACTAAATTTAAGACCTGAAATCACAAAACTCCTAGAAGAAAACACAGGAATAAAGCTCCTTGACATGGGTCTGGGTAATGATTTTTTGGATATGACACCTAGAGCACAAACAACAGAATCAAAAATAAACAAATGAGACTATATCAAACTAAAAAGCTTCTGCACAGCAAAAGAAACCATGATAAAGTGAAAAGACAGCCTATGGTTGAGAAAAATGTTTGCAAGCATTTATATATATATATATATGATATTATATATATTAAACATATCTGGTAAGGGATTAGTATGCAAAATATATAAAAAAAACTCATAAAACTCAGGAGCAAAAAAACAAATGGGCAAAGGACATGAATAGACATTTCTTCAAAGAAGATATATGAAAGGCTAACAAGTACATGAAAAGATACTAAATATGTTTTCATATTTTCAAAGTGCGTTATGATTTCTTACAAATTACTTTTCATTTAGTTAACACATTTTAATATTAAAAGACTATATAGATATTTAAAACCCAGACCCAATCATTACTCCCACAAATATATCTATCTGAACTATTTAGTTGGATGTAGCAGAGATAGGCTAAGTGGGTGCCAAATCAGTTCTCTCTTTCTCCTGGGCACACAGCTAAGCTAGTGCTACTTGAAGTGCAGGTCCACACTACTGAAAGCTTGCATGGGAATGCAAATAACAAACTGCTTCCGTCATCAAGAAAGTTGTTACCATACTCAACAGTGTCCTTAGTGACAGCTAATTTACATCCAGAGCAAGTTCCTTATCTAACCAAAGATCACTAACAAATAGTTTATACATGGGCAGCCAGTCCATGAACCACAATTTGAATACTATTTACCTAGACTATGGTCTCTCTTGCAGTAAGATCTAACCACTGGAATGTGGTTAGAAAGGAGGTCCACCACTTCCAGGGCTGCAGATTTAAATCTCCTTTGCTCTTCCCCATTATGCGGTGACTTTGGAAGCATGTGGTTGAAGATGGTGTAGTTGGGCCAAAAGCCTAGGTCTTTTAATTTGCCTACATAAACACTTACATTGGACTTTATATATGTAAAGTATAAATTGCTATGTTAAATCACTGGATCAGCTATTATAAGTATAACCCTAATTATTGAATTACATAATATAGTATGTTTACATGTAAAAATATTCAGTCAAAAATAATCCGTTCTACAAATCAGTTGGCTATAATTTTTAATGATTCATTTGCAAAAAAATAAAACTAAAACTTAAAGTCTAATAAATTAAGTTTAAATTTTAAACATTTTCTTATTCATGACTATCACATTTTACTTTATCGTTTTTTAGACCCATTAGTAAGCCTTTCATTTCTTGTAAGCAGGTCTTGCCTGTTAATTTGCATTTGGAACAAACCAATTACGAATGACCTGATTTGAGTACATTCTCATATTACTTTTCTTTGAAGATCACTCTTACCTGTAGGCTTTATGTGTAAGGAGTTCACCTAGAATATCTAGGCTATCACCTAGAATAAAGTAGGGTATAGATAACTGTCTGTTGAATGAATGATGAAATGAAGGCTGTCATTTTTCACATACACATTGTCAGCACACCCTTCCATACTGAGAAAATTGTTCACTTTAAGATATAATCATCACTTTTTAGGTTTATATCTACATTTGCATTTGTGCCTTTTTGCTTACATAGTACAAAAGATCTTTTCTTGATATTAGAGTTCCATAAAAAGCCCTCTTCATTCGCCAAATTGTACCTATTACCTATTAGTATACACGATAATTGTCAAAATTTATTGTGTGTCAGATGCCGACTAGCTGGTTTTAAACAAGTGTCACTAATCCTCACAATAATTCTCTCACAGGCATTATGAGGGATATTCATATTCATTAGGAATATGAAAAAGTATGCAAATTAACAATTAATTTTAACACTGTTTTATATATATATATAAACAATAATATCTATGGGCTTCTGGCACAGGAGTGGCTCAGAGGAAATAGGATCTATCTATCATTTCTAACATGGTATCTTTCAAACTACCTACTTGTCTTTTCTTAAATTATATTTTTTGCCTTTCTTTTATTTTTTTGCCTTTCTTTTATAATAATATCTAAAATGATATTATAGAATTTTGGTGTTTTAAGTCCTTTTAAAATTATCCTGAATGTTTAATCAATTATAAAACTTATTATTTAAAATCACTCATGCTAAGAACATTTTAGAGAACTCTCCCAATATGCTGCAAATCCATGTTACAACATAAAAACTAAATAGAAACTGCTATTCAAACTGACTATACAATGATAGGACAAACCAATTAAAAAAGGCAAGAAACAAAGCAATGTCAAAAATTGACAATTGACATAGTATTAGCATTTAAACAATATCTACTAATGAAATGTTTCATAAAAGAAAATTTTAAACAATAAATTCTGTCATCTTAAAAGAGAATTCTAGGTTTTCCTGTTTCTTCCACATTGTAGAACTTTGTGTTCTTTAGTGCAGGTAGACAGAGTCAAACAGGAATTTGGTTTTTAATGTTAAGCACATCTAAATACAAACCACATTTTTAAAAAGTAGTAGAAAAATTATTGGAATTCTTCAACTAACCAGGTATTTAATATCTTAATAAAATGAGTCCCTTCATGAGCCCCAAACAGAGCAATTTGGGCAAATCATCTAAAATGTTTTTACAATATACAACTTAAAATTTGATGGTCATAGCAAAATAACTTTATGTAGAGTGTATTTTGCATTGTTATATACATAACTTCTATTGGAATGCAAAGTAATACAACTGAAATAACATAAATATTAACCAAATTCCCATAATACCCATATTTTAAGTCATTTTTCTACAAATATTTAAAAATTCATAGTTAAGATTAAATATACAGCAATTTTGCATTTTAATTTTTACTTATTATATCATAACTGCTTTCAATATCATTAAAAATTATTTCTAAAAATAATTTGTTACATAACTTTCTAACATATGAATGGGTGCTATAATTATTTTCTAATACAGCATATTAAAGATAATTCCATTCTTAATATTATAATAATTCTTTTTCAAATATCTTTAAGTGTAAATTATTACTGACATTTCCTCAAAATAAAAATTTTTTTTAAACGTCTAGTAAGGGCAGCCCAGGTAGCTCAGTGGTTTAGTGCCACTTCAGCCCACAGCAAGATCCTGGAGACCCCGGATCGAGTCCCATGTCAGGCTCCCTGCATGGAGCCTGCTTCTCCCTCTGCCTGTGTCTCTGCCTCTCTGTCTCTCTGTGTCTCATGAATAAATACATTTAAAAATCTTTTTAAAAGTCTAGTAATTATTATTATTGGCTCAAAAGGGAATGCATGAATCAAAATCATTGACATGCCCTTCAACACTATTTAGCAATCAAGATAGCTTTGCTAATCTCAAACACAAGAGTTGGAACTTTTTAAAATCTGCATTAGACATGGAGTTGAATCTTTTTTTAGTTGTATTTATTTTACCTACTATCCACTGCTCATGACCTTGATTCCCTTTTTAAAAAATCTATGTCCATTTAGAAATACTCATATAGCGAGAGTAAGAATTTAGAACAAACTATTTTACAATTTTCTATTTAGAAGTTATGCTATTCAAGTCAAGGATATGTTAAGATTTTCTACAATTAAAAGCATAGGTGTTATATATAAAATACACATAAGAAGGTGGAGAGAAGAAGGCAGACCAACTACTGACATTAGGACCCAAGGAGTAGTCAGATTGGTATAAGTGGAGGCCTGCTGGGAACACCATCCCCTTATCCATTGGTGTCACTGGAGTCCAAGTGAAGATTGTCTTCCACTGCCATCTGGCAGTAATAATGCTGCAGCTTCCTTTACCTAGTGAAATGGTGTCAGAGAAGGCTTACTAGAACACAAGAATTAAGCAAGATCCAGTCTTCTAACATGGTAAACATGATGTCCAGGTTTTGATTGAAATCACATGACATGCAAAGAATCAGGAACGTCTCAAACTGAATAAGACAATCAACAGAAACTAACATGAAGATGACAAAGATGTTGAAAATATCTGACAAAAATTTTCAAGCAGCCATCCTTAAAATGCTATTAATGCTAGCCATCAGTGAGCATTTACTAGAAATACGCTAGAATGAAATACAGAAAGTCTCAACAATGAAATAGAATATATAAAGAACTAAATGGAAATTTTAGAAATAAACATTATAATAACCAAGTTAAAAATCTTAATGAGTAACATTTGAATTTATCTCCAAAATGTAGAGATTGGAAGTCATCACTCCCATCCTTAGACCAAGAAAATATATACTAAGCAAACAAAAAAAAAAATCTATGACTTTTCTTGGACCTATTGTGGAACTGAAGTCTAAGGGCAAGTTAGCATCCTGAATCTGGAGAGACAAGCAAATTCTGAACAACACGGCTAAGGTGTACTTACCTGAAGCAGAAGCTGGTGGAGGCATAAACTTGTAGTAACACTGAAATGACAATTTTGATGAATTGTTGGAGGCTGAATGTGGACTACTGTGGGAGTGAGAAATTCCTGGGGGCTGTATTCTTGGGCAGTCTCTACACTTTTGGGCTTACCTCCAGGAAATCCACCAAATTCTCATGGTGAAAAAGTAGAGAAAGCTCGTTTGTGCCTCTGGCAGGGAAGGTAAAAAGTAATCATTATGAAATATAATCTCCATAGTAAAAGTCTGCTCCTCCTACTCTTCAAGGGAAAACACTTTACCAGAGCCAGAGTCAAGTCAAGGAAGGAGCATTTTTCCCACTCCAACCCCATCTAGACTTTTTGTCTAACCTAAGTGAGAAGGGGAGCAGCTAAGAAATACTTGTAAAGATCACAGCTCAGGGTCACAGGCACACTAAAAGATTGATTTAATCATAAGATTATAGAACACTTTCTCTCCCCGGGCACATGCACCCCAATGTTTACAGTGGCAATGTCTACAATAGCCAAAATATTTATATACACCATATACACATATACACAATGGACTATTACTCAGCCACCAAAAAGAATGAAACCTTGCCTTTTGCAATGACATGAATGGAACCAGAAGGTGTTACAGTAAGCAAAATAAGTCAGTCAAAAAAAGACAAATACCATGGTTTCATATGATATGTGGAATTTAAGAAACAAAATAGGTGAACATAGGGGAGGGGAAGGAAAAATAAAATAAGATACAAATAGGGAGGCAAACCATAAGGAACTCTTAACCACAGGGAACAAACTGAGGGTCGCTGGAGGGGTGGAAGGTGGAGGGATGGGGTAAAGGGGTGATAGGCATTAAGGAGGGCACTTGATGTAATGAGTACTGGGTGTTATATGAAACTGATGAATCACTAAATTCTGCCCCATAACACTATAGGTTAACTAAATAAAAAAACATTTTTAAAAAGAACACTTTCCCTCCCCCCTATACCTTTCCATCTTATAGCAGGGTTCCAATATAATGTTGCGTTACAGCTAAACAAGCTGCAAAAGGGAAACTCTCTGAGGAGGAGTACTTTGGGAAGGTCAAAGTCAACAGGGAAGAAAAGAAAAAGGACAACCCCTAGTTGGGATGTGTTTTTTTTTTTTTAATTTTTATTTATTTATGATAGTCACAGAGAGAGAGAGAGAGAGGCAGAGACACAGGCAGAGGGAGAAGCAGGCTCCATGCACCGGGAACCCGATGTGGGATTCGATCCCGGGTCTCCAGGATCGCGCCCTGGGCCAAAGGCAGGCGCCAAACCGCTGCGCCACCCAGGGATCCCAGGGATGTGTTTAATGTTAATGTAAAAGTTCACACTAAAGACTAAGAACAAATCTCAGGGCATGCTAAAAGGATAAAAATCCACAGCCTGAAAAGACAAAGCAAGCTTTAGAACCCAACTCAGATATGACACAGATTCTGAATTATTGAACAGAAGAGAGAATTTAAAGTAACTATAATTAATATGTAAGGGCTCTAGTGAAAAAAGCATAAAACATGCAAGGACAAATGGGCAATGCAAGCAAAGAGAAGGAAACTTTAAGAACGAAAGAAACTATTAAAAATTTTAAAATGTACTTTTTAAATTTATTGATCTCTGTATTGTAGATACTTAACTCTTTCCCACTTTCTCTCTTCTACTTAATTTGGAGTTAGTTTGCTTTTTTCTTTGTCTTCTTTAGGTGGATCATGCAGTTTAGATCTTTCTTCCTTACAAAAATAATAATTTAAAAATAGAAATTCTCCTCTGAACACTGCTTTAATGGCATCTCACAAATTTTTACATCTTGTATTTCCATTCTTATTCAAATCACAGTATTTTCTAATTGTGATTTGTTCTTTGATGTATGGAATTGTTTAGAAGAGGATTACTTAATTTTCAAATATTTGGTGATTTTTAAGGTAACTTGTTATTCAGTTTCAATTCAATTCCATTGTGGTAAGAATTAAGTATACAATCTATGTGATTTCAATTCTTTTTGAGAATTGTGTTATGGTTGAGAATAAGGTTTTTCTTGGTGAATGTACTTTCCACGTACTCTTGAAAAGAATATATATTCTACTGCTGTTGGTTACTATGTTTTATTAATCATCACTTAGTTGATAGTGTTTTGTAAGTCTTTTATATCCTTACTGATTTCCTGTGAATCTTACCTGTAAATTATTGACATTTTCAACTACAACTGTGGATTGCTGTTTTTCTCCTTTCAGTTCTGTCAGTAGTAGAAGCAGATATGTTGAAGCTGTGTTTTGAGGTACAAACACATTCTGAATTTTTATGTCTTCTTGATGGAATTAACCCTTTTATTATTATGAAATAGCCCCTCTTTATCCCTGATAATATTCTTCATCATTGTCTTCTTTACTAGATATGAATATAATTAGTACACTGCTTAGGTGTATGCATGGTATATCTTTCTCTATTCTTTTACTTTAACATCCATATATGTTATATACATATATCTTATTGTTATAATATCTTCATATAATATAATACATTTCTTCTAAATTGCATTAGAGTTGGATGTATGTACTTAATTCATTCTTATAATCTCTACGTTTTCTTTTATTTAAGTCCTTTTTAAAAATTTATTTAGGTTTTTTTTTAAGATTATTTATTTGAGAGAGAGAGAGAGCGTGCAAGCAGGGAGAGGACAGAAGGAAAGGGAAACAAAGAATCTTAAGCAGACTCCTTGCTAAGTGGGAAGGAGACCCACACCGGGTTTGATTTCACAACTCTGAGATCATGACCAGAGTCAAAATGGAGAGTCCTATGCTTAACTGACTCAGCCACCCAGGTGCCCCTATTTCGTTTTTTGTTTTGTTTTGTTTCTTTGATTTTTGGTTTGTTTTTTTTTTAGAGAGAGAAAGAGAGAGCATGTGCATGTGGATGTGCGTGCACTGTGAGGGGAAGGGAAGAAAAAATCTTAAACAGACTGCTCAATGAGTACGGAACCCCACATGGGGGTTCCATCTCAACTCTGAGATCATGACCTAGGTTGAAATCAAGAGTTGGGTGCTTAAGGAAGTGAGCTACCCAGGTGCCTCAAATCTCTGCCTTTTCATTTGAATGTTTGGACTAATGAATATAATTACCAATATAATTGAATTTAAGTTTGTCACCTTTTCTATTTTTCCTGTCCTTTATTTATTCTTTTATTCATTTTTTTTTTCTCGTTTCCTGCCTTCTTTTAAATTCATTATCTCCTACTTTGGCCCAATAGATTTTAGATGTTCCTTTTTTTGTTTTGGGGTTTTGGTTTATTTTCTTTTCTCTTCGTGCTTTTTTTTTTTTTCTTAACTTTGATGCAAAGGCTTTTGTTTTGTTTTGATTTTTTTAACAGTTGCTCAAGAATTTACAATATGCATTTTTAACATATTGGAGTTTACCATCAAGTAGTATTTATACTACATCATGTAAAAAAGTAAAAGCTTTACAGCTTTATGCCTCTATTTTCCACTCGCATTGTACATACTTTGTTGTTGATTGTATTTTGTTGTCTTCCTTTAAAGAGTATTGAGCTTTGTTTTGTTTGACAGTTACGTCACTTTGAGATCAGCTTAGATGATTTCAGACCTTAGTTTTAAGTTAAATTATGGAAGGTCTAGAGTATCCTTTATACCTAGTTCAGCTTTGGCTAGTTGGAACTCAGGTATCCAATCTTCCCCTTTGAACTCAAGGAATTGGTCAGCTCATTGTTCCTCCGTACTTCCTAGCCTGGCCTCAGGAAGCTCTATACATACATGGTTTAGTAATTACAGACTCCAGATATCCCTATGCAAACTCCTATGACCCTTTTTTACTTAACTACCTCCTCTTTGGTACTTTGGATTTTCAGTTGCCTCAGTCTCCCAGAACTCTGACTTCTTCTTTCTCTGCTCTGCAAAACTACTGCTCTCTCCTTGGGCTCCTCCTCCCTACCTCATGGTCCATAAAAGTTCAGGCAGAAAGCTGATGCACTTTGTTTCCCTTCTCTAAAAGATCACAGTCCTATACTGTCTTCTTTCCAATATCTGAAAATTATGGTTGCATATATTTTGTCAGCTTTTCTAGTTGTTTATAGCAAAAAAGCAAAACTGGCACTAATTACATTTTCATGGTAGAACCTGAACTCTCTGAATTTCCTATTTTTGTTATCTGTAGTGTAATAGTGTAAATCCCAACTCAACTAATGCTTAGCTATGTGATTTTGACCACTTTTTAAAAATTTGGTGAACTTCTTTTACCTCATCGGTATCTAAATCTTTGGTATCTAAATCTTTGCTGTTGGAGGCCACGGAATATGAGATATGAAGCAATTAAATGGTAACAACATTACCATTAGAAACCAAGCACCCATAGTAGTACTGCTCAAAGGATAAAATAGCGTCCTGCAAATCAGTTCATGATCAAAGTAGGAAGACAGGTTCATCTTTATAAAGCCTTTAAAACTCTTCTCACCATCACAGTATCACATTCTTAGTCTTCTTTTAGATGCTTCAAAGGTCATAAAACTAAACAAAATAATAATTATAACAATATATTGTTCTGTTTGTAACATTTATAGATATAATAACCAAAATAATATCACAGAAAGAGGGGAAAGGGAATTGAACTCTATAGGAGTAAAATTTCTATACCTCACAAAAATTAAGTTACTATAAGTCTGATGCTGAGGAGTTGAGATGTATAAAGAATTCCCATGTTCATGGATTGGAAAATTTAATAATGTTAAGGTGGCAGTACTCCCCAAATTAATGTATAGATTCAATGCATTACCTATTAGGATTCAAGCTAACTTCTTTGTAGAAGTTAACATGCTAATTCTAAAGTTTACATGAAAATTCAAGAGATTCAGAATAGATTAAAAAAATCTTGAAAAAAGAAAATCAAAGTAGGAAAATTCCCATTTCTCAATTCAAAACTTACTACAGAGTAACATTAAGCAAGGCAGTATGGTGATGGCATAAGAATAGACATATAAAGCAGATAAATAGGATTAAGGGTTCAGAAATAACCCCATGTGTCTAAGAACAACTGATTTTCAGCAAGAGTTCTAAGACCAGTGGGGAAATACTTCTTTCAACAAATGGTACTGGAAAAACTTGATAGCCACATGCAAAAAAGAATGAAGTTGAGCCTTTACCTCATAATAGGCACAAAAATTAACATACATGTAAGAACTAAAAGTATAAAACTCTCCAAAGAAAACATAATGAAGGGCACCTAGATGGCTCAGTCAGTTAAGCAACCGACTCTTGATTTTGGTTTAGGTCATGATCCCAGGGTCATGAGATGGAGCCCTGCATCAGTCTCTGTGCTCAGCCAGGGGGAGTCTGCTTGAGATTCTGTCCCTCCCTCTCCCTATATCCCTCCCTTCTTCACTTTCAAGCTCTCCTTCTCTCTCTCTAAAATAAATAAGTAAATCTCAAAAAAAGAGAGAGAGGGAGAGAGACAGAGAGAAAACATAATGATAAATATTGATGACCTGGAATTTAGCAATGAATTATTAGATATGATCAAAAGCATGAGCAACAAAAGAAAAAATAGATAAATTGGACTTAATCAGAATTTAAAACTTTTGTGCTTGAAGGGCACTATTAAGGAAAGAAAAGATAACCTAAAGAACTTAAGAAAACATTTGCAAATCATATTATGTGATGAGGGACTTGTATCCACAATATATAAAGAACTCAAACAATTCAATAATGCAAAGATAACCCAACTCTCCAAAGAAGATATACCACAAATGGCCAGAAGGTACATGAAAACATGCTTGGCATCATCAACCATCAAGGAAATGCAAATTAAAATCACAATGAGATAGTACTTCATACACAGTAGAATGGCTACAATCAAAAAGTTAGATTATAGCAAGTACTGGCAAGAATGTGGAAAAATTGGAACCCTCATGCACTTCTGAGGGGAATGTAAAATGGTAAGCACACTTCGGAAAGCACTCTGGCAGTTCTTTAAATAGTTATTTTTTTCAAGTAGTTATACATAGAGTTATTATAATACTCATCAATCCCACTCCTAGCTATATTACCAAGAAAATGAAAACATACATCCAAATTAATACTTGTGCAAACATAGAGCAGTATTAATTATAATAGCTAAAAAGTGGAAAGGAACCTATTTTTCCATCAGCCAATGAATAGATAAACACAATGTGGTATATTCACACAATGGGATATTATTTGGCCATAAAAATGAGTAAAATATTGATACATGCTACATCATGGATGAACCCTGAAAATATTATGTTAAATGAAAGAAGCCAGTCACAGACGACTACATAGTATGTAATTCCATTTATATGAAATGTCTAGAATAAGCAAATCAATAAATACAAAAATAGATTGCTTAGGTTTGGTGGGCATAGGAGCATTGGGAGATGACAATTAAATGATAAACTGGATCCTAAGGGGCATTTGATTATTAAGGGGACCGGCAATCTTTAGTTTAATGTTTTTCTTTTTTCCCTCTGAACCATGATGCTGTGCTTGACAACATTAGTTTTAACTTAGTTCTGGAAAGGTTCATTTCCAGTTCCAAACTCAGATCTCAGCAATTGCAAAGGAGGCCTACATTTTGTAAAAATGCGGAACATATTATTTCCTCTGATTTGAATGATGAAGGAGATTACATGTGACACTGATGAGCAAGATAGCAAGTTCAAACGCTTGAAGTTTTTAGCCATATGTCAAGTAACACATAGCACCCATAATATGCTTTGCCCTAGCTCTCTTTCTTGTGGCTGGGGTATGGGTGAGAGGTGAGAAGGGCTACCACAGGGTCCTTCCTTAAAGAGGCAGGATGGATAGTGTGGTCACTAACCAAGAAAATAGGGCTTTTTGCTACCCTGAAAACTTTGAGAAGTCAGTGAGGTTTTGAAAATATATTTGAAAATAAGCAATCACATAAAGACTTTTAGAATAATGCTCAGTCCTAGATGTCAGGTGACCAGCCTACCTCCTTATCCACCCAAAGGGAACCTTCCTATTATTGTTAAGTCAGAAACAGCTTTACAACCTTTTCCACTGCTGGGAAATAGTCATTGTTACCTCAATTGCTCCTGAATTCCCGTGAGTAAATCAGAGTTACTGAGGGAAGGGGAAGAGGTATAGGAAAAATCATTCATCCCCATGAATAAATGTTATTTAGGAGTGAAGATCCAACCTTCCATCCTCATTGTACATGCACACTTTGATGTTTATGAGTGTGGCTGGGAAAGGATTTAAAGTGTGGGCCAGACTAACAACAAATTTAGATGAGGGGTTAACAAGTTTTTATGTAAACTGTGCGGGATTCTTAGCTCCAAACATACACAGAACTACAGGGAGAATTGTTCATAGATAGTTTTTCTTCCTTTCATCGAAAACAAAGAGTGACTTTTCCCCCCACATCTTCTGTGATGATAGTAGTAGCCACAACAATAACAAAGCCAAATAGTTATTAGGGAATATGATGGGACAGACACTGGTCTTAATCCTTTACATCGAGAGGTAATTGTATTTAACTTATACACCCTCTTAAGACACATACCATTATTGGCCATTTAACAAATGGGGAAACTGAGTGTAAAGAGATTGAGGGCCTTGCAAAACATTATATTGCCGGGCAGCCACAAGGAAGATGTGAATCAAAGAAACAGACTCTGGAAGCTGTGGGCTTCTCAAATATGTGACAATGAAGGAGGGTTCTGGGGCAAGTGAACAGCCACATGGACGGCATATTAGTTCAATTCACCAACCACTGATTGAAAACCTTCAATATACAATGAGTATACACGAACCCCAAATATACCCCATATTAAAATCCAATCACTAGAATCAAATATGGATGGAAAAGAACATTTATTTTTAGAACTTACTCTGCTCATTGCTAGAAAGAAAGACTTTCAGTTGTGTACAAAATATTCAATTTAGACAGCATTTTAAAAACAGATGAGACTCTGGGATTGCAAATTGCTAGAAATTATATAAAAATGACTAAAGAGTCCTATATAAAGCATCATAAAGTGAAAAGAAAACAAGTCTCCCTGTTGAAGAGCTGTAGCAGGGCTGTTGCCTAAATTAGATCCATCATATGATTTAAACAATTTCTCTAGAGGATGGGAAGGGGACATGAAGAAATAGAAATACCTAAAATATTTTTTAAAAGCCCTTCTGGAGATGTGAGAACAAACGCAGCCTGAACAATGTGGGCACCAAGCCCAAAACTGCCAAGTTGCCTTTGGGAATGAAGACAATTAACTGTGTTCCTGGATGGATAACAAAACAGACTGCTTTCCTCTTCTCTTACCTCCCCTGTAATAAATAGTCAAAAATGCATCATGTGAAAATACTGTGTCTGGGCTTTGAGGCCATATGCTGACACTGAAAATCTGAAATGGGCTGACTCATGGGTCTTGTGAATTTTTTCTTCATTGTCCTGATTAATAAGGTTCGTTTAAGTCAAGTTATGAGAAAATCGGTTGAGAAAGGATGGATGATTTTCCTTTCTTTTCAGAAAATACCACCCAGCTCTTAATTACACATGTTGTATTTATAACAACAAGCCAATATTTTTGTTTGACTTCACTGAGAAGAGTAGTATTTTGACAATTCTTTTACCTAAGAAAGCAGGATGTTTAAAATTATTATCAGGCTATAACTATGTGTCCCCAACCTCATTAGAGTGCCCATTCTGACTAGAAATGAAATTGAATAGGTGTGAGGTCATAGTGCCTTGAACCTGACCAACTCAAGTTGAAATCCTGGCTCCGTTCATTAATGGCTGTGAAATCTTGGCTAAGTTACTTAACCTCTCTGAACTTTACTACATTATTTGTAAGATGAGGATTATATACCTTACTCTGTGGGTTACTTTAAGAATTATAGGTAATGTGTATATGGATAGGATATATGCTAACTTACAAACAACTGACTTTTTTATCCAATGAACTGACTGACTCACCGGCATGTCTACTAATCAAGATGTTCCATGATCTGACTGAGACTGCACCAGAATTTTTCAAGTCTTTTATGAAGATCTGCTTTAGCCAAACTCTTTGGACTTAAAGGAGACCTAGATACTTTGTGTTGCTTCTGCAATGCACAAAGTATAAGAGGCAATAGAGAGTAACTTGGAGCTCCAAACTCCTAGCCTCTAATGTTGAGCAACAACCTTGCTACTTATTCAAGAAATATTTACTTAACTTTCATGGAATGGCTAACATTGGGATTACAGAAGTGACCAAAACAGACAACACTTTATCCCCATAAAATTTACATTTGCAAAATGGGGTGGGGATGACAGGGGCAGAGCTACCAGGTTGGAAAGGCAAGAAACAAAGACTATGGGGAAATATAAGACAGGGTTATAGATGGGACTGTGGATTATTTGTGTGGATTGATCTAAAAAAATAACAGGATGTTTGAAGTAGCTCTTCCCTTATACAATGAAAAAAAAATGTTTCTCAGATTATTTAAATTTTTATCACTTAGTGGATTTGCCACTTCTGATTTTAACTTAGGTTTTGATTAATTACTCCATCTGGGTTATTTGTTTGTTTGTTTGTTTGTTTGTTTTAATCCCAAAGGCATCACTCTATCTCCTAGGAATCCCACCTGTATTGGCAGGATTGTAAATTGAATACATTTTATGTTTTCTGCAATGTCAGTAAGAACTGAGGGAAGAGATTTCAAGGTATTTCAAGCAACATTTTTCAGTACTCTGTACAGAAAAGGGCTCTGTTACAGGCTGAATTGTGCCCTCCCAAAATTCGCCTGTTATAGTCCTGACCCTCAGTACCTCAGAATGTGGCTATATCTTGAGAAAGGGTTTTTAAGGAAGTAAGATTAAATGAGTTTATTATGGTGGGTTTCATTCAATATGACCAGTGTCCTTGTAAGAAGAGGAGATTAGGCCATAGAAGAGAGGTTATGTGAAGACACAGAGAGAAAACAGCCATCTACAAGCCCAGGAGAGACGCTTCTGAGGAAACTCATGCTGCCACACCTAGATCTTGTACTTCTAGCCTTCAAAGTTTTGGGAAAATAAATTTTTGTTGCTTCAGTCCAGCCTGTGATCCTTTCTTATGGCAGCCCTAGCGAACTAATACAGGCTCTGAATATGAAAGCCATGTAGTCGGGGATCCCTGGGTGGCGCAGCGGTTTGGCGCCTGCCTTTGGCCCGGGGCGCGATCCTGGAGACCCGGGATCGAATCCCACGTCGGGCTTCCGGTGCATGGAGCCTGCTTCTCCCTCTGCCTGTGTCTCTGCCTCTCTCTCTCTCTCACTGTGTGCCTATCATAAATAAATAAAAAAAAAAAAAAATAAAAATAAAAAAAAAAAAGAAAGCCATGTAGTCCATTTGCCTTCTTGGTCATTAATTTTCAGGTTATGTGACTTCAGCTCATAATAAGGATATAAAATTATAAACATTTTGTAATGTTTATGAAAGAGCCTCAGTCTTCTGAGGACCAAAGATGTGCTTTTCTACTTCAGTCCCCTTGTTTTTTTATTCCCTTTTGGGAGAGAGGTAAGGTATCAGACTAGGACCAGAGCTCTACATTTCTTCTTTATAAAAGAGGAGAAATATTCTGAGAAAATGGCATTTCCATTTTGATTTCTGAGGTCTCACTGGAATGCAAAATAAGTTATATCCTATTCTTGGGGGGGCAGAGATAAATCTGAACTGCAAAACTATCTTAGAAGAGACTGAAAAAAAGTTTATGTTCATTAATTACTTCCTTGATTTTATTTCTTTCTCCTGTGCCATCTAAAAAAAGAAAAAGTAGAGAGGGTAATAGGTTAATAAACAGTATCTGTCAGAAAGAAATGGTTTGGGATGGTATAGACTAGTTCTTTCTCATTGATATCTTAGAGTTTAGCAGAAAGTCAGAATGCTGGACCAGCAGAGCAGGAAATTCCTTACAAACCCCCATTTCCACATCTGCTGCCTGTTTTTAAGTCCATTGACTGAAATTCAACAGTGTCCCCAAGTTTCCTCAATTAACCTGTCAGTTAGAAATTCCCTACCAGTGCCTCTTTATCTTTGGTAGATGAAAGACACCAAAGTCTTTTTTTCCAGAAACATCAATACTGCAAAAATGTTTGCAAAGAGGTCATGAGAATGGGACACCACTCATATACAGTGTGTGCCACACACATCCATTCAGTTACCAGAACAGCACATTTGTAAATCCTTTATAATCCTAAAGATTTTCTTAACAATACTCTCATGGAATCTTCAAGACAACTGTTATAGTAAGTAGCAGTTTTTGTGGCTGTCTTCCTAACTCTTAGAGGGTGTGATAGAGGAAGAGACTAGAGGCAGAGATGTCAACTCAGTCAACAAGTAGGTGGGCCTAGAACCCATGTCTCCTGCTTCTCATCTAGTACATTCTCTCACATAAAAGCACATAAATGCTGTGCTTATGTGCACATATTTTACCTTTTTTGATGATTTGAATACATCAGCAATTTTTTTTTTTTAATCTGGTAGTTTGAAATTACTGATCAATCAAGTGAAAAGAGTTACTCTGGTCGTACATGTAAGCATTGCCTTAGGGCCTGGAGTATCTGGGACACAGGTGTGCTTTGTTATGTCAGTGGGATTCAGGGCAATTAATGTTTTCTTTCTCCTGTCGCCTATTTAGCACACAGCAAGGCTGGCCTGCTCGAGAATCCTCATGTGATCCTTGATTGCATTACAAAATATGATCAAAAGACTCTACCTCAATGGGCATGATTGTGCTGCTTGCTAAACTCAATGGCAATTTATTTAAATATGATACTCTGCAGGAGAACTCCTTCAAAGAAAAGGAACAACAGGCAGTTTATCATTTCCATGCGAGGCATTTGGAGTTATTGCCTCTTGAAAGCACTGGGGAAACAAGGATAATGCTGGTGGAAGAGTTAAAATGTGATATGATCATAAGCCCAGCTCTCTATGAACAATGCCAGTTATATCCTAGAGTTAATAGCTTGGTGGTCCCTTCTTAACACAAATCAGCCTTCCAAACAGAGGAAAGAGATGGGTGTGGGTGGTAAGGAAATTAGGAGCATGGATTCTAGACAATAACACATCTGAGATAATCGAGTGATGCAAGCACATTACTATTCAGTGTGTGGCAGAGTGCCGCTAATTCACTCTAAAAAGCTAACTCAGGCAAATATAAATTAAAGCATGTGCAGGACTGGATTGTAAAAATAAGAGCAATTAGCACTGCAATATGTGCACATCTGCAATAATCCTGTTTGATGCATCTTCTATTAATTAACTTTATTGGAAGAAAAAAATCAGGTCAACAGAAGGAAATGCACAGCTTTTGGCCACTACAAAGCATTTTCAAACATTGACTAAGTTTGCCATGTAAATGTGTCAAATGTCTTCCTTTAAGTCCAGAATAGAAAGGCAAAATGATTCCTATTTGTAAAGCTGTGATTTTTATGCTCACAAAGTTTAATCTTTAGAAGTGCATTATGACAACTTTTGTTCATGTACTAATTTTTCTGCCTGGTAACATGTCTCCTGTGTTTATGGGGAGAAATTATGTTAAAAAGTAGGTTGAATAATTTCATTTATTTATACATGAGCTAATTGCTTCTCGGCCTTTTGGCTAAGATCAAGTGTATTTATACATGAGCTGCAACCCGATCAAATCTATGATTTGGAATATGTAATGTGAAAAACTATAATTGTGCTCCTGAATCTGGAAAGACTTCACTATATATATTCAATAATATGTTTTAAACATTTCTATGTTCAAGTACAGAAAGCAAGATTGTAGATCTAAGTTCATAAATATATAAATATTCAATCAGCATGTAAAGTGTTTTTAGACTGCAATAATTAATCCTTTCTGAAGTATAAAAGTAATTTAACTCCTACTTAATAGGTTGTTAAACGTTTCTCACTAAATGATTGTTATTTTACCAGTATTTTCTGAAATCACTAGTGTAGGCAGGCGAATTATCAATTTTCAATAAATTGAAATGTATATGAATGTATATGAAATGAGTACTTCTTAAATATATCATCCATTATGTCTCATTCTTACAGTCTATTCGTTTTTAAAACAGAGCTCTAAAATGAAAAAAAATTTGGTGAGGTGATATTAATATCAGAAAACAAAAATTATTTTTCTTAATTAAAATTGGAAACAGTTTATGCTTTCTGATTCAGTTCTTCATCTTTCAGATTCCAAATGTGCTTCCTTTAAGTAACTGATACATTTGGCTTGTACCACCTTTCTTATTATTTGCTGATAATAATATGACAAATAATATGACAGTAAATGAAGCAATACATTAATTTTTTAATTAATTATCACTGTTTAACTATTTTGACAAAACTCCAGCTCAACAGAAATACTTTTAAAATATACTACTACTGTCATATGACAATTCTTTTTGGATGATAACATCAAGGGCATATCTATAATACAAGAACTGTAAGTCCTTTCTCTATTTAAAGATTTTAAACATGTAAAGCATTATATTCAATGGAGTGATATAATTTGCTATGACTTAGGCTTAATTGTGTTAATAAATTATGTATTTAATAATTTTTTTGTATTTAATAATTTTTAAACAAAACCACTTTTAATATAGATGTTTTCATTAAAAATTCAAAATACACTTTCTGCACCAAATAATAATTAAATATTAAAATGGAAATAACAGGCAAGCAAAAGTTTTTGAGGAAAAGTATTACATTGTTTAAACAATTCAATACAATGTAATTAGAAACTAGATTAAATATTTTCATCAATAGAAACTTGCTCTTAATTTATGAATTGTGGTTTCTATATAATTAAATGTAAGATAATGTTTGAAAAACATCACTTTTTAAAAAATATATATGCACTATAGCCACTGAACTTTTGCCTCTGTGTTATGTACGTACAGGAGACTTTATTTCCTGAGACCTAATTTGTGTGAATAGCCTGGATCTCTGATCTCTTAAGTGAAATCAGTAAAATAGGTGGACTTGTAAGCACCATTTCTCCATACACCATATACAAAGATTGTACAAGTTAATATTACTTCTAAAAATTCATTTCAGAATATGATTTTTGTCAAGTTCATACCATTGAATACACCTATACCATAGATCAAAATCTGCATTGCCATTTTAGAAGACTGTTGAATTTGTGATCTTTGTCTATGGACTAAGATCGGGCAAGAATTGGTGTTCATGAAAAGTATTATTTTATAGTAAGCCAATGTGAATATTAATGTATCAGATAAATTACACTAATTGTGTGTGCCTCCTACCATATCACCCTGCCAATATTGTGTTTTGTTTTACTTTTTTAAATATTTGGCAGGTATGTGGGCTGGGTGCTACCTGTCATTCTTCAGAGGTCTAAAGTCCGTTGGACACAGAGCCAGATCAGAGCTTCCGCATTAACTCTCAATTTCCTGGCTTTTTGAGGGCTTCGGCAGACCCATAATGTTTCTTTAACATTGGAGGTTTTTTTGTGGTTTAATATTTCTAAAAGCAGTAAATTATTTCCAGCATATGTAAAAAAGACAAATTTCTCTGTGGTTAGTGACCACAAAACAAAACAAGAAACAGAAATACTTCAGAGAATGAATCCTAAGAAAAGTTTCAAGTTTTAAACCCTCACTTTGATGTCATACGTGAAAAAGGAAATTTTGATGAAGAATTGTGAACTAATATTTTAAAGAAGCCTCAAAGCCAATATATATTCATGTATTTCTCATTTTTATTATCAGTAATAAGAATGCTAGTTGTATGTAAACATGTAAACATGTACACTCATTGTCTCTCAGACGTATAACATAGCTATGAATAAGCTTAATATTGACTAGTAAAGAAATCTTATGAATGGTTTAAGATAGAATTTAATCTTTGATTTAAGGGACAAATAACAAATACTTTCCTTTAACAAGAAAATAGTTGCTAAACCATTAGCAAATGGCTTTTAAAAATAGAGATGTTATTGATTTATCATTGCATTTGCATTTGTTTCCAGATTTTGAATTTTCATTTTTGTTTTGTAACTATAGCAATTCAAAGTTCAGCATGAGCTTTTGGATTTTAAATAATGCTTTATTTCATAATTTTTAAGTTAAATTTTTTTCAGAAAATATATTTTAATTAATCTGATAGATTAAAAATTAAGCATATGATAGAAAATGTCTTGAGAAGTTAGTTTGCAATGGTAATTTAAAACTGTATTTTATTGAAGTGTCATCAGGGATATTAGACCATAGAATGACAGAATGATAATGCTTGTGATATAATCTACTGTCCTACCCAATTTTAAAGAAGCTCATGCCCAGATAAATTCAATTAATTGGCAAATGACATAGCTGATAAGTGGCAGAGCTTAGACTTGTTCTTTTTTGTCATGTAAACCCTAAACTAACCCAACTATACATCACAAATGAAACTTTCATTTAGGGCAAAATCAATAAGGCAAGAAGACCTCAGAATCTCAAAATAAAGACACATATACCAATGAAAAGGCCAGCATGAAGGGTTTGATTACTCTATGTAAGGTACAGAAGAGCAAAAATCATGCTTAGATTTTTCTAATGAAGCAGGGGGGAAAATCCTAAGCATCTTTCATTGTTTCATGTTGCTAAAACTTCAACCTTCTTTCTCTAATGTGGCTTTACTTGTAGAGACAGCACAAAGCAATGGAGATTTCTTGGAAGAGAGAGACTGATAATGACAAGATCCAGTACAGATTCTAGACTCAAACTCAAGTAAGATAATTAAGCTTTTAACTTCTTTTCATCATTACTCCTGCTTGTTTATGCATATTTCTTCTGGAGCAGATCAAAACTAAGCTGAGAACCTAGATGGTATGTACAGATAAAGAAAATGGGCATATCACAGAGATTTTTACCCCTGATATGATAAAAACCAATGTTATATAAGGAACAGCTTTTTCTAAGCTTTCTAAATTACATATCTTGGACCTGAGAACTTCTAAACTTAGAAAAATAGGAAGATATACACTCGAGATAGTTTTCTCTTTATATATAACTATCAGTAGGATGGACTAATGACAGCTTCAGGATTCAGGATGTATGATATTAGAATTGTTCCAGAACTTTTTTTTTCATAGTAGTCCTTTACTTGGAAAAATAGGTCCCACAGCAGAAACTCAAAAGGAATATAAGACAAAGGGAAGAAAAGCAAAACAAATAAGTTTTTCCTTTAATAAATTATTTTGCTTCAAATGTACAATTATTCTCAGATGAAAACTAATCTCATTTATTATGAAGTCCTCACTATTCTAAATATATATACATATTCCTTCTGGAATAAAACACAGAAGTGACTTTACTTGCAAACCAGAGTTGGGATCCCTATTCCGCTGAATTTTAAAATTAAAAGTAAATTATGTATGGTGTCCCCAGAGGATATTAAAACATAAGTGTTAAGTGAAATACACAGTCAGAACTGTCAAACATGGAGTTAACAGTAAATCGTATAGTGATGCCAAGGAATAATCCAGATTCAAGGCTCTTTGATTCAGATTAAAAACTGTGACGTTGAAACCAGTAACTATGCTTAAAATGATGAGCAAAACAACATTCCGGGAAAGAAAAAGACAGTTATATGTAAGATATAAATGAAAACTGCTTTTAAGTTTTAAAATGTGCAAATAGCTTAAAGAATTTACACATATATACATAAACACATATCACATTAAATCTATGCTTCCTGCTGAGATCAACCATCTCTTACTTATAAGGAATGGAATTTAAAGATCATACTTCCACTTTCTATGTTCAAGGGATATTTCTTTTATATTTTAGACTCACTGATTTTTCTTTATCTTATACATTTCCAAAGCTGCTACTTTATCCTTCTTCCTTACACTGGAACCCTTTTTCATGTGCACGAGGGTGCCATTTCTTAGAGATTTTCATCCTGAAAGGTCAAGGAGCAGATAGGTGGGATTGTCAAAGAAACACAGCCACGATAATGGTCTGCTAGATGTTACTACTGTTTCCAGCAGTAACAAAGACTCCACCGCGTGCCCTCAGGTGAGTCACTTAACCTGCTGTGTCACAACCGCTCAGTCTGCAAATTAGATAATCACCTTTGCCACCCATCTTCCCCTGAGGGTGGTTTTGAGAATGTCATCACTGGTCACTTGTTTGATGGATTCAAGAAACACTCAATGCCCTTGAACCCCTGAATGTGCACACTCAAGTACAAGCTGAGTTATGAAGCTACACCCAGCAAGAATGTTTCCTTACTGAAAGAGACAAAGGGCAGCCCACTGAAGAATGCCAGACCCAAACGACATCTTGAAGGCCTTTGAGATTCTCAGATGAAAGGCTTTATATAAAAATAAAGTATTGTTATTACCTAGGCAGACAAAAATGCATGCATTTTCTGTCAGCATTCAAGAGCCATATATAGTGGTGCCCTCTGCCCCCCTTTGATATTTCGTTTGCATTTAGTTTGATGACAATATAGATAAATCCTCTATTTGGTGCCATTGGACCTGGGCTGCATTTCAGTGTGTGGAAAATGACGAAATGAAAGAGAGAACCCTTTGAAAGAAAGTGAAAATAAATGTAATAGCCAAAAGCCAAATAATAGTCATAGTGTATTTAAAGTCTATTAAAGAGCAGCAGTCAGGGTATCAAATGCACACTCTCTCATCCTCTGTGGTCAGCCTACTATGTGGACCACCTGCCTTAAATTACACAAGTTCACCACATCCCTAGAGTGAGGGGGGAAGGCAGGAGAAGAATGGGGGTGGAGAAGCAGCTTTCTCCATTCATGCTAATCATACCAAATTTAAAATAGTTTTAGAATACCTCTTTTCAATTCACAATCAATTATATTTAAATCTCTAAACCACCGCTCTTGGGTTTGGAATAATGTATGCATATATATGCAATAAGTAAGTAACTTGGAATTTCAGTTTTTCAGTAGATACTGATTGACATACACAGTTTAGTTACCAGTGTTCATAATGTTTTAGGAGGTGATGGGGTAATGTAGAGCTTTTTCTAGCCTAAGAATATAGGAAAATGGAACTCTAACTGGCTGGAGCAGGAGGAGAAACCTCTCTGGATAAACTGCCCCAGTTTGGTTAAGAAGCACATGTGAAGACTCTGTATTTGGGCCTTTGACAGAAATCAAGTGGAATCAATTTCATAGGCATGAAAACATACTGATAATAAGGAAGTCAGATTTCTTGTTAAATTTGACAATGATTACTTTTGAGGTGCCAAGGCTGCTACCCATGGTTGTGAGGGATGTTCATGGAAGAAGGGCAGTTGGTCCATGGGGTAATGGGACCTGAAGTCAACCCTGCTCTGATAGGCAAGCCATAAGCTCTGGAAGAAAGGGATCCCTTTAGTTAATCACGCCAAGAAATCATACAGGCAAATGACAGCTATTGGCTCCATACAGAAAGACACTCTAAGATACTTAAGTTAAAATTAATGCCTGAATCTCAGTATTTTAGTATATGTCTACTTTTGTGCTTATTTGGGTTTTCTTTCTAAACCTGAGAAGTAAGTATATGGATTATCCCATCATCATAGTATGGGACTGTCATATTGTCATTTGGGGGGTTCTTTTAGATGTAAATTCTGCCTCTCTACCTCAGTTTCCCTAATCAAAAAAAGGGGTTTTCAAATCAACAAAAATGTCTCGTGACAGGTGCTAAGCAAAATGCTGGGATTATAGTAATGAGCTGGATAGTCACAAAAGGCTTAAAGTCTAATAAGCAACTATATAGGATGTTGCTACCAATTACTGAATGTGCATTGAAAAGAAAGTGAAGTAGTATAGGCCAGAAGAAGATGTTCTTAGTCACTTTTACTCTCCATTCTAAGGTTTCTACTCTGAGAATATTAAATGCAGAGTGAACCACTTTTCCCTCTCCACTTTTATTCTTCCCACTGTGTGGGGGGGTCATTTTCTGCACCACCCCAGAATATCAAAGAAAACCACTTGTTGGGGCCTTCAGCACACACACAGCAAATATCCACAGGTGAGACCAACCTTCTGTGATTAGAGGTTCCTATAATGTTCTGATGAACATTACAGTCACTTCTACATAGCCTTTAGACATTAGAGAGGTCCCCAAGAAGTGTTTGTTGACTGAATAATCATGCATTTGTTTAATTGAAGGCAGTGTCATAGTGGCCACCCACGCAACCTGTCACTTGGGGAAAAATGGTTGGGGAAGAGTGAACATTTTGAAATCACCTCTGCAGATCTATGTGATATTTAATTCTAGCTGTATGATCAGACAATTGAGTAGATCTTTCACAGGAGTACGTGAGAGTCACTTGTGGCTCTATACTTGAAAAAGTTCACACATTCTTTACCTAGATATTACTTTTCAGAATTGTGCTACCTGCAACTTGATTTCAAATTGTTCTTTGCATCAGTAACTCATGAAAACAAAACCCACTAGGAAAGCATGTCAGACATAAGCATAGCATCACAGATCAGAAATTGAAAAGGCCTCTGGGATCATTTGCACAGAGTAGGAAAACCCACTTATGATCATTCTCCCTTGGTTCTGCCTCATTCCATAATCACTCCATGGGGCAAACTACACTCCTGGTTTTTCTGCCCAACAAACAGTTTCTGCACATGCTAGTTAAATTATCTTTTTTTCCATCAGTCTTGAATTCATAAGAGTATTCATAGTGGTAATTATCCTTTTAAAAGGCAAAAATAATGGTCTTGGGCATTTTTCCACAAAACAAGGCTTTGTATCAGTAATTGTAAAAATCAAAACAAAATAAAAAGTACTCTGAAAGGTACACATATTCATAATATCACTATTAGAATTTCTAGTATAAACAAAGACTACTCATTTTCATTCTTAGGAAATGAAAGGATGAAACAGCTAACTAGGATGCTGGCCTTTACAATTTACCAGGTGTTACTTATATCTACACACAGAGCAGTGTCCAGACTCACCTATTAGCAGACAGTCATGGCCCTGTTATCTACTTTGTTTATGCAAAACTGTAGTAAAAGAGAAAAATAGTGAGCCTTGGGGAATAGTTGATCAGCTAGAAGAAAATGGATAGTTCTCATACCTGAGTACTCCAATTCTGGAGTTTACTATCCTGCTTAAAATTTTAAAACCATGCTCCCAAGTAGAGAAATGGGCACAGACTAGACCCAGTTCATCCAGGGCAAATATCTTAAACACTTTGGACTCTAGAGTCCTTCACTGTAAATTAAATGGGTTATCAATCAGGAAGGTATGTAAATCACCATCAGGCTAATGTGGACACTAAGAACCTCTTGTCTAAGGAAGCAGAAAGCCAGGTACCCAAAGAAACTCTTGAAGGCCTTGTGAAGTGAACCACAAGGAAAATTGGAAATGATGACAACAAAATCAAACCAACTATCAGGGTTTATCAAAGGATTGATCCAAAAGTAGCAGCTGACCAACAAATTAACCTGCAATTCAATAGTTAATGTTTGATGTCATTTTTTTTTTAATCAAAAGTCCTATAGAAGCTGTAAGTGGAAAATAAGCTAAAGGTCATATATGGAAAAAGTAGCTACTTAAGAGGCCCTGATTATATTTTGGAGATTATTCCAAGCTGCATATCAGTCTCATTCATCACAGTCAACTACAGAAATAATACCACCAATGTCACCTTCCAGCATAAAGGGATTGCTCTCAACATGGCACAATTATAAGCTGGAAAGAATTTTTGAATGAAACATTTCAGAAAAGCAATTTGTGGTAGCCATTAAAAATCAAAAATGGAGGGGATCCCTGGGTGGCGCAGTGGTTTAGCGCCTGCCTTTGGCCCAGGGCGCGATCCTGGAGACCCGGGATCGAATCCCACATCGGGCTCCCAGTGCATGGAGCCTGCTTCTCCCTCTGCCTGTGTCTCTGCCTCTCTCTCTCTCTCTGTGCAACTATCATAAATAAATAAAAATTAAAAAAAAAAATCAAAAATGGCCACACCAATGTACCCTTTCCCGCATCACCTCCTGAAACACCATTTGCTATCACAGATATCACAGACGGTTTTCTACAGCAAACAAATCCCAAACACATAAGAGTTCAACACTAATTTTTCCTTACACAGGACACAGGTGACCCCTTTGACCACCAACCTGTCTTTCATGCTAGTTTTAGAAACCCTGTCAGGAAGAATAAAAATTTCTGCGGCTTGTGGAACTTTTTCAGGGTATAAGGTCTTGACCAGCAAATATGAAAGTATATTGTTTGGTTTCCTCTCAATATCAATACTTAGTATCACATTTTGGGTCTTGTAAGTGCTCCCATATGTTTCAGAAATAATTAAATTTTTATTGACATTTTGGCCTGCCTCCTAAAGATGAATATCCTTCAGCTGTTAAACATTTGATAGGTTTGAAGTTGGAAAAGTTTTTTATTTAATATTTTTATGCTCTTGAATATATACATACAGAAAAGACAAGAGGTGACCTGAGTCTTTTGATGTAGTGACTGGAACTCTAGGAAAAAGGCAGTGACTTCCAAAAACTCTCAGGTTGCCCTTAGAGAGGAGGGGAATAATCAGTATGTCTTTTGTCATATGATTAAGCTTATCAAATCAGGATCGTCTCTGCATAAACCAATAAACTCTGATCTGGTTCTTTGTTTTGTAATGTCACAAAGAATGGAGCAAGCCTGTCCGTTGGAAAATACTCTTTTTGAAAAAGGTTCTCGAGTTAATCCATTCTCTTTTACCCAGGAAATCAGGCTTCTCGACTGGGAAAGCAAACTGCTGACCTTCTTCGAGTTACCAAGCTCAGAGGGACTTGGGAGGAGGGAGTGTGGAGGCTCCTCAAAGAAAGGCTGAAATAGTCAGACACTCTTCCCCCAGATATCACAGATTCCCAGCCTTGTGGGATTCTAAGCAAATAACTAGAATAGCACTCAGGGCGAAACCTTCCTCTGTAAGCAGACGTTTTCTAGCAGTGCCCTGGCCTCGACCCTCCTCACCGCTGGTCTTCAAGCCTGCGCGGCTAATTCCTTCCTTAATTTGCCTTCACCTTGGGAAAGAAGAAAGAAAACAAAGTTCCTCCTCCCCCTTCCCCAATCTGATACATTTCAAAGAAGAAATGGCTGGAAAAACGTCGATTCCACTGGTAAAAGCGTCTGCGGAGGCTACTGCGGGTCGGGCCCACCTTTAGCTTCAGGCTGACAAATGTCTTCAGCGCGTTCCCAGCTCCGCGGGCCCTGGGGGTCCCCCCCAAATCGCTATAGCGTCCGCCCTGTCTGACCTGCCCCCCTGCAGCGGCGCACATTTCAGCTTTTCAGCTCCACGGTGGAGCTCGGAGTAATTGAGTCGGGAGGGTTATTTTTCCTGGCCTCGGCTCATCGTCCTGAGACTGCGGGGAGCTCTCGGAAAGACGGCGCCCCCACCCCCGCCCCCACCCCGCCCCGCCCCGACGCCCCGGCAGCTTCTGAGCTGTGCCCCGGCCTCCGCCCCGCCGGAACCGGGACAGCGATCCGCGCGGCCTCGGCCAGGGGCTTAGGCCGGCGGGTGAAACCACCGGGAGTCCCAGCGGAGGGCTGATTCCCGCCCCGCTGCACATTCGGGGGTCAAATCGCATTAACACCAAACCGCCAACTGGGCGGGAGCAGGTGGTTAATTACATAAAACAGAGTTAACTGCAAGAGGCTAATTTTACAGCGGTGACTCGGTTTCCCTCCGTAGCTGGGTCATCAAAAAGAGAAGGTCTCTCCCTCCTCCTTAGTTGGAAGGCGGGGAAAAGTCATCGGGGGCTGGAGAAGGAGGCTGGTGGTGCGTGCTGTCAGTTTAGGGTGACCCGCAGGGTGGCGCGGTAGGCGCTCCGGCTCCCAGCGTCGCGGCTGTTGGAAGCAGGTTTCCCTCACCCCTTCCTGGAAGGTAAGAGCTTTGGCATCTGGAAGTGTCAGAAAGGAGCCTTTTGCCATAAATCATCCTGAAAAGCATTCAAATCAGACAAGCGTCTAGAGACCCCTTAGACACTCCACCCCCAAAATCCTAGATCAAAGTGCAATTCCTGAACCATAAACACCTATTATAAGCAAAATCCTACTTATCTGGAGGATGCTAAAACTGAGAGAGAACGAAGGAGTAAGAGGCATTTGTCGCTGTAAATCGCCCCGCACAAATTCACAAGCTCTATCTTGTCTTACTTAGATTTGTCAACTGCTTTCCTGGGGATGGCCAACCACAACATTTCTAAACTCGCCCAATACGCGTTTCTGGGGTCCTAAGAACAGCTGGCTGGAGAGTTTAGAACGCGAGACTGGACATTCGCTTTTGCTTTTTTTTTTTTTTTTCCAATCAAGAGAAGCAGGTGCAAGAGTCCGGAGCTGGGCAGGTGGGAGGCGGAGAAAGAGAATTCACTTGGTCCTAGCTTAGGTGCAGCAAGTGCTCCTTACAGATTACGCTAGTGCGGCAACCCTCAGTGCAAAAGCACTGTTCATCCGAAACTTCGAAAACTCCGAACAGAAAACACCCGCCCAGGCAATTTCTGCTCTCGCCGAACTCCCTCTCCGGGCTGAGTTACATTTGCACCGTAGCACTGTAAATTTCCGAGTTCTCTCAAGCGGGATCCTCAGAGAGACAAGGACACTAAGAGAGGACCTCGAGGGGTAGATGTCTGCGATTCTGAGACAGCAACGTTCTTGCATCAGAAATGAGAAAACGCTCCGATTTTCACCACGACTTCCTTGGTCAAGCCAGAGTCAACCGATTGTATGGAAATATCTCAAGTCTGGAGCGGGGATGGCCCAGCCGCGGTCTAAGGCGGAAGCTAGGGGGCGGCGGGGTGGAGGGTAGGAGCTTGGCTGGTGGAGGTCGGTGGAGGGGGGGGGGTACTAGCGTGGAGAGACCTCCCCCCACATACATCCCCTGCCGGGAGCCGCGCTCCCTAAGCGGGCACCGCGAGAGGGGGCGTTAGGAACGGCGCTGGCAGCTAGCTGACTCCTGGGTTGAGATTACTCGACACGTGTCTTTTACTCCTCACAATCCATTTCTTATGGGTGATTTATGAAGGAACCTCTTTGATCTGGGACGGTTTTTATCTGTCCACTGTTACAGATGACAGACGCGGCTGCTAAAATGCCTCGTTCTCCCTGCCTAAAAGGTTGATCCACACCCCCCCCCCCTTTCCCAAATGCTGTTGCTTTTTCTCTGGTGATCCCCACCCCCTGCCTCTTCGTTCTCCTCCCCTACCCCCCAGGCCCGTTCGCTGTATTAGTTGCAGTCCCTCCGGATGTTTTAAGTCAACAAAAAAGTGCTGGGCAGGGTCAGCTGGGAGCCAAGGCAGGCAGATTTGGGGCACGCTCTCCCTTTGGTGCCACATGTGTTGGGGTCCTAAGAAGGCCTCCAGGCAGGGACCAGGAGAACTAACTAGCTCCCAGAGTGCAGGGTGCCCGCCTTGGGTAGGAGAAGGCAATGCCCTGGTACTCAAGTCCCAAGGCGGGCTGGCTTTGCTCAGAGAAGGGACGTGGAGCCTGGATGCGGAGGGCAGTGTCAGTTCGAGGTCCTGTGCGGGGCCGGGACTCATCAGAACAATCACTTTGGCTTAACTAGGGAGGGAAGGAGGCAGCGGAAAAGGGGGAGAGGGGATCACGTTGCGCAGCCTGCTTGTCCCTAATAGGTAAAGGAAAAGCGGAGTCTCAGAAGCGGTTATTAATAGTAGATCTCTCTCTCTCTCTCTCTCTCTCTCTCTCTCTCTCTCTCCATGAGTGTGTGTGTGTGTGTGTGTGTGTGTGTGTGTGTGTTAGTAGTATTTCATTAAAACCATATCCTGGAACAAAGAGCTGCTCTTTCATGTTTCTTTGCTTTGTTATTACTCTGACAGGAGTTCTAAAAACAGGATTTTCCAAATCAAAGGATCCCTGCAGTCCGTGCCCCCTCCCTCCCAGCCCCCCTTTCCTTTACCAAACTGCTCTTGGTATCATTATCCCACTACGGATTCTTAGACTCTTGATTTAGCCGGAGGACATTTAATAGCTGACTGGATTAAATATTGCAGACTCCAGCCTGGGCTATTTGAAAATCCGGGTCGTGGACTGTGCCTAACTTCAGAGAAGGAAAACTGATCTATGAGATGTGTTTTAAGTTTCACTCAGTCGAGGCCTGGAGAGAAGGAAGAGGAAGAAGGATTCTCTGCTCCAAGTCTCTTTAATATGTTACAAAGTTAAGAGTTGTAAAAGGTGTGTGTGGATGGGGGGTAGCAAGAGAAGGCAAGGGTTGAATGAGGCAAGGGGGGCAACCTTAGCAAGAGACTAACACAAGTTGTCTGGGGTGATGAAAGAGGGATTTATAAGAACGTTTTCAAGAATGCTACTCTGGAAGGTAGGGTTCTGCCTAGGAATGGAGCACTGTTGTAGGGGTGCATCAGTAGCCGGTTCTGAAGGATTATCATTGCTAAACGTGCAGGCTGACTGCCTCTCTTTCTGCTGCATGTTGGCTTTCAAGAATAGTAACAATTCCTTGATTGGTGTTAAGTTTCAGAAACAAAAGAGGAAGAGAAATCTGGACTATTGTGTCCAGTAGTATATTTAGAAATAGAGGTCTGGAAGCCCCAAAGGAAAGCAACACATATCAGAGTCAGAGTGTTGGAGTTCAACCCAACATCCATCTTGGCTGGGCAAACCCAGAGGGGCAGGATCTGAGGTCTTCCTCCAGGACGTTTTGGGGGCCATAACCAGATATGATATGTAGCCAAAGGTAATAAATCCAGGTTAAGTTCCTTCAGGGATGGCTGGAGGGGTATTTGGATTAAATACCATAGAGAGAAAAGATGTGTCTGTTTATCCAGTCTTGCGAATTTTTAAAACTGTCACCCTTAAAGCTAACGTGATCACTTTGAACTTTTTTCAATTCTTTGGAAACCCAAAGGGTATTAATATAAACTCCGACAGTAAATTTAGACTTACTATTGTGGGAGAATATACACCAACTTTAAAAATTTCTTTTTAAATACAGAGCTGTGTGGGCAGCTATATAAATAACTCTAAGCCGGGCGATTATCAATTTAACACTTAGCAATAATGTTGCATTTAAATGAAGAGCCACAGAACAGTTCCTTCATTTAATGTACAGTCTTAAAGATATTGTCAACAAATATTTAAAACCCTACTGTGCACAGAAAGCCAGGCCTGAGCCAACCGTTAATATTCACAATAACCTCTATGAACATCTCTCTCTTAAGAACAGAGAAAGGAATTGGACTGTCTTCCACAACTGGGCAACTACTAATTCATTTCAATTTTATGAACCGAGTTTCCTTCTTGCATGGAAAGGGGGGGGGCTCTTATTTGTACAAGAGATTTTTAAAAATCCTCAATCAAACTAATAATGTAATTTCTTAAAAGCCCTACCCAATGGGCAACAAAGATCCCCAGAGCCTGGGTCCCGGCCCCAGCAGGGAGGGATCACCCGCTCATCTTTCAGCCCAGCCAAGCATCTTGGAGGTTTAGGGTCTGTCAGTCCTGGCATTCCTTCGCTCTTATCACTCTCTACCCCTTCAAAAAGGCAATTGATTAGTTTCAGCTTTTCCAAACCGAGATCCGATACGTTTCTCAGGATCAAAAGTCTCTGAGAGGCCAAGACAGAAACGTGGGGGATGGGGAACGTAAAGAAGGAAAGCGCGCGAGGGGGGCGGTGTAGAAATCTGCCAGCCACCCCAACCCTCTGCACCCAAGGCACTTAGGGGATTGGGGGGCTGCTAGGAAGGGGTAAGAGTGTGACTTCTCCTGGAAGAGGCACTTAACGATTTAAGACGTGTCTCCCCTTTCCGGAAGCAAATATTTAAAGGAGAAAATAGATATCTAGAAAAGGAGGTTGATGATTTATGCCTGGATTTTCCTCCAAGCATTTGCCTTCCTTGTATTTACAGGCGTGGCCCCATTTGCAAATCGTACATCTGTTCTCTTCACGTGACATTTCATAAAAGCCCTAACATCTGGGCAAGATAAACTTCCTTCAGTTACCTGCTTAGCTTTTCACTTGTCACACTCGCATCAGCCCCGGTGGGTCCTTCCCGCCCTCCCGCAAGCCTCAGTGGCGGGGTCTGTGGCGCGCTTTGTTCCAGCCCCCGCGCTCTGGCCCCCAGCCTCCTGCGACCCCGCATCGCCCCCCTCCCCACGCCAACCTCTGCCAGGGCCAGCTTCTTGGGCACACCCCGTCCTTACGTCTCCGCCTCGGGCTCCACTGTGCAGGTAAACGAGGGCACCATCTTGAACCCAAGGAGAAAAGTCACATTGCCTTCGGTTCAGGCTTCAGACCCAAAACAAAACAAAACAAAAACTGCCTAATAAGCAATATTCAAACTTGCAAGCTTAGAGCGCACAGTCCCATGTACATCTATATATTCTTCAGTGAACTGAAAAAAAAAAAAAAAGAGTGCTTGCTGTTGATTCTGATGGTTGTCTTTTCATGGAACGTTCGCTCTATCTGGTAGATGTCTAAACTGCATGTTTTATAGAAATTTAATTTCACTTGCTCGTCGTCATCTCCAGTCCCCCAAAAAAGGCTGCCTTTGGGATGGATGTCTTTGGAAATGTTTTTTTTTTTTTTTCTTTTCCTAATCTGGAATTTTGTTCACGCGTAAGTACGAAGACACATCCACAAACTTGGTGGTGGTGATGGTGGGGGGTTGGGGGGGAGGATGGAAGGAAAAGAAAACAGTCCACGTAAACAAGAAAGACAGCCGTTGGAGGCCTTCGCTGCAGCAAACCCCAAACGATCTCATTGCAGGGCGCCCACGAAATCCCGGCTATAATTGAGTGTTTTCTTTGAGGTTTTCTGACCATGTGCTTTTTTACCATGGTTACTATGACTCTGATATGAGAAGCTGGATATTCATTATGATCCCGTCCCATCCGTTCCCCCAAGGTTTATCTCCCTGGCCCTTATAAAGAAGGAGAAATGTAAAGGGGGGGACTTTTGTGCCAGTGATTTTAACCTGCCCCACCTTCCAGTGACCTGCCACATGCTCCTTCTTACTTTATAGACATCTGGGAATTCCATACATGCCTTAAACTCCAATTACACACCTTCTTCAAAGGACACGTGCTTTGATTTGCTAAGAACATTAAGTGGGCTCACGTCCCGGGGCCTTGGGACAAAAGCAAATGGCAAATGTATCCCGTGCCCTGTTTACCGGGTCTATCGTTTGCTGTTCAGCAAATGAGGATAATTAATAATCCTGTTTGCATTTCCGAGGTCTCGGTTTCGAGGTTTCCTGGGAAAAGAGTGGGATAGCCGGCTTTGAGAAATTATGAGGTAACGGATTTCTCCTTCCACTTTGCCGGTGCACTTTCCTTCCACTTTCGCTGGTCCTGGGGGTGGGGCACGCTTTATGACACACAGGCAGAAAATTCTGGAAAAGTGGCCCCCGGGGATCCCCCGCCCGACCCCCGTTTGTCGCTAATAGAGGCCCGTCTCTGGAAATTTGAGGTTGGGCCTTTGCCTGACTCTGTTGCTGCTGCTCCTTCTGCTACCGCTGACACTTGGAACCGCCGCCTCTGCGCAGCGGCCAGACGCGGCCCGGAGCGGTCCACGCAGTCGGAGAAGGGCACGGACACTGTCACTCTCCCCACCGTGTGGCACCGGCCCGCCACCCACGCAGGGGAGTCTGGGCCGGCGCCCCCCTCCCGGGCCCGCCGCAGGTGAGACTCCCGCTCCCCACGGAGTTCTGTTTGGGTTTCCGTGGCGCTTGTTCCCCGCAGGTTTGTTTGTTTTTCTTCAAATTACAGATGCAGGGAAAACCGCCTGACATCATGAGAGCGGGACAAACGCTCACTTTGAAGGATTCCTGGGCAGGACTTCAAGTGAAATCATATGCCTGAGAAGAACTTGATACCGGTCTAGAGAAAATAACCAGTTCTGAGTTTGCCAAACCGTGGAATGTGCAAAATGCTCGACTTTTTTGCAAGAGGCCAAGTGTCCCTTAAAAAGCTCTATTATGAATATGAGCCTGAAGACTGAAGCAGCAGAAAGCTTGTGCCGTTGTTGAGTGTGGGGAAAAAAGTACACACAGTATGTGAGTTTCTGCTATTTAACCTTATTTTATTAATGATATGTACCAGTTTAGGGAGGGTACCTGCAACCGTGCATGAATTATCTATCATCTGTGCATGTGCTTAGCAAGTGTGTGCACGAAGAAGGGAAGTGTGTGTATACAGAATGTTCTCATAGGAAAACAAAAATTTACTGCTTATGACTGAAGGCTATCAATCCAACGAAATTAAAAGATTTAATATATATATGTATACATACATACATATATGTATGTATATATATATATATATATATGCACAGTGAAGGAAACATTCTTACTCAGTTGTTTAGTATTCACCCAAGGCAATTTTATACAGCATTTTCTCTCCAGTAAATGCATTCCTGGCTAAAGAGTAGAGTCCCCTGTCCAGCCACCACATTAAATTCTCACTTCTGGAGCAGAGGTAATTCATTCTAAGTGTCCATTAAATAAGGATAGGTAGCAAAAAAATAAAATGAAAACAGGAAATAATGGTAGAGCAAGAGAAACACAGGTGGCTTTATTTCTATTCTAAAAAAGAATTTGCATTCTCATGTGTAATGGGGGAGGAGATTGCGAACATAAAAAGTTTGCAAACTGAAAATTGTATTCTAATAGTTAAGATTTTCCCCCAGGAATTATTCTCATTCAAAGAAAAGCTATCTGTTACCTTTCTTTCATTCATTTATTTCCCCTAAATTCTAGGAGAAAATATTACCTTCAGTTTAGCAACATAAATATGGCATTTGCTTTTCTGCAAAAGGTTTTCTCTTATCAGAAACGTAAAGAGAATAAAACACTAAAAATTTTTTTTAAAAAAATTAATTAAAAAGCCAAATGAAAGGCTACCTTTTTTGAAACTTCTGGGTTTTATATCATCAGAGATAATATAGAGATTACCTTCTCAGCAATGACGGTCAGCTCCATCCTGATGTACATCAAGAAATCTGAAATATCAAATAGTTATACCAAGCTAGTGAACAAGGAGATTCCTCCATGAACAGTTTAGAAAATGGAGGTGGTAGGATGATACATACACACAGAAGAGAGAATTACCATCTTGATGCTCTCTCTCATCCTTTTAGGGTACCCTCCTTACATTTCTACCCTTCTCTCTCTCTCTCTCTCTCTCTCTCTCTCTCATACACACATTCTACAAATATACCCACACCCTATAAGTACACTCACACATAATCACTTTCCCGGCTCATGTAGTTATTTGATAAAGGACTACCAAAATCCAAAAATTAATTCCCCAAGCCTTCACTAATCTTTCAGTGTGCGTAAATGCTACAGGCTCCTCATCGTAAAACATGGTCTAAGATATTGAGAATAGTAAATTTACAATATTGTTATGTCAGCATTCTCTGATGATGTGTGGGAAGGAAACGAAAACCTTCAGGCAATATAATAACCTCAATCTGAGTTGGGCAAACATGATCTGTTTGGATTCGTGTACACTTGTTTGCCATACCTATTGTTTCAATTAGACAGCAAAATTATTTTCTAGTTTGAAAAATTCCCGGGTTACACCTGAATGCAGTCAACTAGATGTAAAAGTTAAGTCCTAAGTGAGACAAACTTACTACTTATAATGTTGTTAGTTATAAAAACCAGTATTTTCCTGGCTCAGAAATAACCAGAATTAAATAAAATTCAAGCCCCATTTGTTTAACTGTTACTGTTTCACTTAACTTCGGATTTTGTATACCTGTAAGTAACCAGGGAAAAATTGTGTAATTTTGAATAAAATATATTTGCTAAAGAACTGACTGGAAAATGAAAGCTCTAGCACTTAAAATTGTAAGTGCTCTAGTAGTTACTGAAAGTTCAGGTGTTTTGTTTATTGTATTTCTCTCCATAGTTATATGTTCTTTATATATAAAGAAGGAGCATGCTTCTCGAATGGATAACATCAACATGGAAAAATATTCTTAACTTTGGCTTTTCTTTTAAGCAAACGTGACATAAATATCATTTTCATTCATGAAAAAAGAGGGAGGCAAATTACTTTGCAAGTGGAATTCTCTCTCCTGCTGAATTTAAACTTCATTCTTTTCTACGCATTCCTACTGATTTGTAAGTGTACAGATACAGATCATTTTAGTAACACTTTGGGCATCCTTTCAGTGCAATGAACGCTATTACTTAAAAGTCCTGACAAACAGTGGAGGGTAGAACAAAAAAATACAGTAACGAGAGAAAAATAGTCCTGGCTTCATATTGCTTATTTGCATTTAACTGTTTTACAGCTGCCTCCTCAAAATATAAGCAAGAGAAGTGAATAACAAATTTCCTAAGTTTTTGCTTGTTTGGGGGCCTGATAAGAGATGAAGGAGAGATGCTACAAAGTCCACTGAACACCAAACTGGAATAATAATAATAAAGCTGTCTTTCTAAATAACACGCCTGTGCCTGTCAGTAGCTAGTTTATTTGCGTTTTTCACTGCTTTGTTTATATTAGTGCCCCCTCCCTCCTGGGTGCCTCCAGAGTTAAACAAGCAGGTATTTACCTCCAACTTAATCCTGAGCTTTAAAAATATAGACCAAACTCTGAGGTTCTTAAAATTTTCAATCATATTTATTTATTGCAGAAAAATAATATACAAAGATATTTACAAAACAATCATAAAAATATGAATGCATTTAGACACCGGATCTATTTGCATTTTACCATGGGTCATCAATAAATAAATAGAATGTTGTTTTTTGTATTTTAAGTTTTTTTTTTTCTCTCTCAGAGGAAGACTGTAAAGAGGGTTTAACTGACTGTGATTTTGCAAGTCAGTTAGATCCCCGTATTTTTATTTCTAAAGACGTTCTTAAAATTCCTCTGGTTGGTACCATTTTAAAATGGAGAAAGTCCATAATGATGCCTTTCCTTTCAGTGGCTGATTGGCACGACCTCTTGAGAATGCATGCATGAAAAAATAAAAATAAAAACATTCTTCGTCAAAAAAAAAAAAAAAAAAGGAACACAAACAACTGTTCAGACTTCTATCAGAATGTAGAGGTGTGAGGATGGTGCCGCTGCCCGTCTGGGAATCACTGTCCACGGGCCTGTCTCGCTTTCTCTTTTAAAAGTGCGCCCCACGCCCTGTTTCTTTGAATTTGGGTTCTGCTCTTCTAATTTCCAAGAAAATCTTTGGCATATATATTTATTTTTAGTTATCCAGCTCCAGAGTCTCTAGACTGTCCATTTTCTCCTTCTCTGGAAACAATGACATCTGCAAAAACCCAGAAGGGGGGGGGGGTTGGAAAGTTGGTTATTGTTTAGGTCTTCGTGGCTGTTTTCTAAGACTAGCGAGCACTGTTCTTATCACCACTACTGAGAAATTACGCTGAACAACCTGGAAGGATTTCAGCCCAAGGGCAAGAGGAAGTGGGTGGGCGGAAAGAAGGAGGAGGTGGAATTTGGAAGCATTTGTTTTAAGGAGAACGAAAACTTAGAGCCAGAAGAAAGGGAGGCGCTGGCAACCAGACTTGCCCTTCCCCACGACCCTCGAGTGTCTCTCAAGTCCTCCCTCCTGTCCGACACGCACACTCACGCACACGCAGCACACCCGGCACGGGGCGCGTCCCCCTCACCCTAGCGGGGACCCACCTGCCTTTCAGGGACGCTCGGGGGAAGAGGTGGCGGTGCCAGGCTGGGTGGGAAGGCTGATGGGGGGGGGGGGGACGACCTGGGCGGGGGGGGGGGCGCTGAGGAAGGCCAGGTGGGCCGGGAGCCGCGGCCCGGCCGTCCGTCTGACCGCCCGCCACCTGACCCGCGGAGGCGCCGGTCCTTACCTAGGTCTCCGGCCCTGCCGAGGGGGTGGGGAGCTCCGCCTGCTAGTGGGACGCGGACATGGACCAGGCCCCCTCCATCCTCCAGACCGAGAAGGCGTAGCTGAGCCGCTCGTGGGCCACATAGCTGCAGCTTGCCATCTTGGAGTCCAGCTCGTCGCTCTGGAGGACCTGGTAGAGGAAGTCGATGTACCTGGCCGCCAACTTGAGCGTCTGGATCTTGCTCAGCTTATCCGAGGGCAGCGTGGGGATGATCTTCCGCAGCGCGGCGAACGCCTCGTTGAGCGACTGCGTGCGCTGGCGCTCCCGCACGTTGGCCATGACCCGCTGCGTCTGCAGCTCCTCGTACGACTGCGGGCTCCCGCCGCCGCTGCTGCTGCCGCCGCCGCCGCCGCCGCCGCCGCCCGCCCCGCCGCCGCCGCCGCCGCCGCCCGCAGATTTCTTGCCGCGCTTGCCCTGGGCCGGGCTGCCCGGCTCGTCGCCGCCTCCGACGCCCCCGCCCGCGGCCCCGCCGGGCCCCGCGCCGCCGCCCGCGCTGCGCCGGCTGCTGCGCCGCTTGCGCCCCCCGCGCTTGCCGCTCGGCGGCTGCTGCCGGTCCGGCTCCTCCTCGCTGTTGCTCAGGCTGTCGTCGGCCGGCGAGACTGGCGAGCTGGACACGTCCTGCATCATCTCTCAGGTGGCAGCGCGCGGCCTCGCAGGCCCGGGAAAGGGAGGACGGCGGGGAGCCTCAGCCCGCCAGCTTCCCCCGCGCGCGGCGCCGGCCCGGGCGGTGCGGCCGCCGAGGAAGGGGCGGGAGGAGGCCCGGGAGGCTCTCGGCGGGGCGGGGAGGGCGCGCGGGGGAGGCGGGGAGGGAGGCGGGAGGGGGAGGGGACGGTGTGGATGGCCCCGAGGTCCAAAAAGAAGCGCCCAGCGGCCGCACGCACGCCCGGCCCGGCCCGGCCCGGCCCTGCCCTCGGAACCGCCGCCGGTGCCGGCGCGCCCGCGAGGTGTCTGGGAGTTGGACGAGAGCTGCAGCCTCGGAGGCTCTTATACCTCCGCGCGGGCGGAAAGCTTGGGGGCAGCGGTGTCATTGGCCTGACGTGGGGAGGAGGGACTTTTCCAAGTTTTATAGGAAAGTTTCCGCTTTCCAGCCCCCCCTGCCCTCCCACCCCCTTCCTCGTCCCCACCCCCACCCCCCTTTCCGCGGGGTCTAACAATTCGTTCTCCCAAACCATTCAAAGGCGACCTGGCTGCGGCGGCCGGCCCTCTGCCCGCCTCCCCGCCTCCCCTCCCCGCCCCGCCGCCCTCCCCCTTCCCGCCCCGCCGCCCTCCGCGGGCCGGCGCGGGGCGATTTCCTTCCGCGCCCGAGCGCGCGCGGGCCGCGCCCCCGCACCCGAGCGCAGCCCCGGAAGGCGGCCGGAGGGGACCTTTCGGCCGCGGTGTCAGTCCCTCCCGGAGTGGATGTGACAGCAGCGGCAGCTCCGGCTACAGCTTCTACGCAGTGGGTGATGCTTCATCTCGCCCCTGTACCCTCTAGGTCCGCGGGGGCCGCTTTGGGATGGCCGGGGCGGGGGCAGGGGCAAGAAAACTGGCAGCCGCGGAGCTCTCCTCCCTATAGCCAGGTGGACGGAGGGGCTCCCCACCTCCCCACCTCCCCACCCCCACACCCCGAGTTGCAAAGCCCAAACCACCGCGGCTGGCCCTGAGGTCGTGGGCGGTTTTTGAAGACGTGGCCGCGACTGCGGGGACTGCGGCTCGGTGCCCCGGCCTGCTCTCACCCCTCCCTCAGAAGCATCTGGGCCTTCCTTTATCCCGCCACAGCGACCCAAGCCTAAAGCCGCTTGCCACCCCAAAGACTTCACCTCCGACGGGGCTAAAAAGAGGAAGTTCGTTCTTTTCTCGGAAGTCAGCCCTGTCCTCGGAGAAAGCAGCGGGCCGGAGAGGGACAGCGCAGGGTCTTCGCTGCGGCCCGCGTCGCCTGAGCTGCCGGCCCAAGGTGGAGGACCCCGCGGCCGTGTCATCCCTACCGTACCCCCACATAAAGCCCCACATCGTGACCCCTAAAGGGAGGCTCGTAAGAGAGCGAGGTGGGGTTCAAGCCCACCCCCCACCCTCCACCCCGAACCCGCGCAGCGGCCCGTTGTGCGAGGCACCTTCTCCGCCCTTCAATCCTAGGAGCTGGAGTGGGCAGTTATGCTTCGGGTGACCCAAGCGCGGTCCAGTTACTGGGTGCTTTTATTATTTTAAGCAATTCTGTCAACACGTTGACAACAACTAGCCCCCCCTCCCCCGCGAGTGGGGGTTGATGCACATTCTAGCAAATAGGAGGCAACAAAAGTCGGTGGGCTGGAAGGGAAGCCGCGTGGTTGAGAAACCCATCTTTGCAATGCCATGCTTGTTTCTCTCTCTCTCTCTCTCTTGGAACGAGTTGGGATAGAATAACCATTTCTTGTTCATCTGTTAAGTTGCAAAGCAAACGAGAGGTCAGGAACCGTATTCGGTTTTCAGAGGAGGGGGGAGGTCTGGGGGTGTGGAGGTTGTGTGCCCTTGTGCAGGCCGAGGTCCGCACACGCTGTCCCCAGACTGGAGTGTCAGACGGGAATTAACTCAGCGAAGGGCCCCATTCTGGGCCTGACCGAGGGTCGAGGCTGTGGGTGTCGGGAGGAGGAGGAAGCCCCCCCCCCCCCCCCCCCCGGGGTACTAGAGGGCAGGCCAGGTGGCTGTGCCCCGCTGAGGCTCACAGTTTCAGTCCGGAAACCCCCGGGGGTCTGGAGTGCCTGGAACTGGCTGAAGGGCTCAGACTTCTGGGGGAAGTGAGGGCAAGAGGCGTCCCTCCCTCCCCCCCCCGTGGGGGGGGGGTGGGCAACAAGGCTGTGCCTTCATGGGAGGGGCGACTTGCAGGATTTGGCTATCACCATTTTCACAAATATTCAGAAACAATGACCACAGCATGCCAACTGGCCTGCCTCGGGAGTCGCTGCGGTATTTTAAAATGAGATCCTGCCTGAAAATTAAGGATACCTTCACTTAACGGTCTGCAGGCAGGTATCCTTAAAACAAAGCGCACTGTGATAACTCACCCTTTTGTTTACATCTTCTGCCTTTAGGATTTTATCTCTCGGAAGCAGAGAATTCAGCCACACTCTACCAAGTGTTCTAAGTTGCCGATTATTCCACGATTTTTATTTGAAGGTGGCTGCGGAAATCTTGAAATTTTTCCACCTTTACCACGCTTTCTCTCTCTCTTTAAAGATCAATCTCATCTCTTAATTTTGTTTTTCTTTTCCCTTTAGTTGAATTCTTAAAACTAAGGAGATCGAATAATTGGGCTTTTTCCTTTGTGGCTACGGGTAGAGCAAGACAGGAAAGTGTGGGCAAAGTGTAAAGGGAAACCTTACCTGACCAAGGGGAGTTGGGATTGGGGAATGAAAACGAGGGCAGAGAAGCTGGAGGAGAAACCAAGTCCGCAGCAGCGCAGCAGCCAGGGATCATTAGCCAGCCGGACTTGCACAGTCATCAATCTCCAAGACTGGTTCTTAAACAAGTGAACCCAACCCTATTCTGGGCACTAAAACATAAACATAAAGGGGATGAGGAGCGCCTGGCCACTGGGTACCAGGGATCCCCAGGGCTGAGGCTCTGCTCTGGATGCCGGAATACTTACGAGGGGGTTTAAAATGAATGACCTAACCAGAACCATCACAGCATGGAATCTTCCTGACGGAGTCACAATGAATGACTTTAGTCCCGAGAAGAAATTTCTCTTAAACTCTTCCAAAAGAGTGGAGGGTGAGAATGAGAGGGATTTTGAGTGCCTAGCCTGATACTTTTTGAGCAGAAGGCTGTGGCTTGCCAAATGAATTACCTCTCAAAATGTTTGGGGCTTGATACTCCCTCCTTTGCAAACCGTAAATATTTCATGGCCGGATTGTCCCTCTCTGTTCATCAATAGCTATATCCTACCTAACATTTTGTCTAACAATTTTCTTGTCCACACTTGCTGGGAAAGCAGACTTAGTTTGAAAATCCTAATTTCAGGCTCTTAAAAACGGTCTTAGAAATTTCCCTTTGGGGCTGAACTCAGCCTGACTTAAAGGACGGTAGTGGAGAACTACCTTCTTTGGGAATACTGGATTGATTGGAATTAAATCATTTTGTCTACTTCTAAAATAAATTCCCTGAAAAAAAAATTAACTGAAAACAAAAAAGTTTTTCTTTTGCACTCGGATAATTCAAAACGAGCTTTGTTTTCAAAACTGCAAACTTGGCATGTTCGCAGCCCTTCCTGAGGAATGTGTGCTGTGTTAAAAATTGAAAAAAAATACTGTTAGGAGAAACAAAGTTAGGAATCTCATACTGAGCATATGCAGTAAGTTATGCATGTATCTGTATTCTTCCAGTTTGAATATATATGCACTGATATTCTCTTAGCAACAATCCTTTATAAGTACATTCAGAGAAGGAAAAGAAACCTACATATACTCTAGAATTGTTAGCAAGAGAGTAAATTTTGGAGTTGGGTTTGTACAAAAAGGTGAGTATTTGAATCTGTGCCTACTCTTTCTTCTCAGTCTTTGGATGACCTCCCACCTGTAAGTTGGCTTAGAGTTTTGTGAAATAATTTCTCTGAATTGCATGAATGAAGCACAGGAGCATTCCCACAGAAGAGGGCGCAAATTGGAAAAGGCTGCAGTTGAATAAGATTATACATCTTAGATTTCATCTTGTTTTGAACACTCCACAGGGATTGCCTAGTTTGATATTCAAGTAAGAGAATTTTATCAAAGTGGAATATGAAGTTCGTGTCAGCACAAGTGACTTTGATAACTCTGTGTAAAAGCAAATTCTTGCTCAGCGACACAGGCAGCCTTAATGATGTTTGAGCACCTTGCCCTAAAGAAGAGGTCATTCTTTTTCTCTTTTAATGATAGTTGAATTCATGAATTTAATTGATTCTGTATTTCTCTTTCTGAACTTCTTTAAGGAACAAAAATAGAAATTGTGAAACTATCAATCCAGAAATAAAATGAAAAAGAATAAAGCTTAAGAAATTGAGTTGCCAGGAATACCTCGAATGAGCAAATCAAAATTTCAAATAAATTCATCTTTAAACTATCTGACATTCTGCCTTCAAAATAAATTCATCTTTAAACTATCTGACATTCTGCCTTCAAAATGAGGATGAGGTAAAGAAACATGCTGAACTTGGATGTAGAGAGGAATCCAAGTGTGCAAAGAATGGAGCGTTGAAGAACCTCCCCCCCCACACACACACACCTCTATTGGCTTATTGGGTATGCAGGCTAGAGTGGCCACGTCCCATCTTTGCTTCCAGTTAACCTTGGTGAAATATGCTCTCAACTATTTCGGGGGGCTGCTGGAGTAAGTGAAGAAATAATGGAAGAAATGTATAGTTATTCATAAGAGGCCTTTATTATGAATACAGGCTTCCTACTTCACGAGCATGTTTATCTTTTCTTTTTCATCATTGAGCAATTTAAATCTTAATCTAATGGTTTAAATTTTGTGTTTTCCCAGATAAAGTTGCTTTTCTGATTACTCATAACTTTCATGTCTCTCCACTTCAAGGGATTTCCTTTTTTCACAAATGGCTTTTCCTGAAGCCTTAAATCCTATTTCCATTGTTTTGATTGATTCTTCCTGCCCAAAACATGTTGTTTTTGCCAGTGACCACAAGAGGACACAATTTCCTAGAGAACTTAGCTTTAAAAGAACCTCACAGAAGGAGAAAACTAACAAAATAGCAAAAATACTGTACAATCTGTGACTGTCATTTTGCATATGCCTATTTGATTTGTGCCACCTTTATTAATTAAAAAATATGCATGAGTTGGCATTCAAACCTTAGGTTTTTTGGAAGATGTTTTCTTTTTGTTGTAGAATATAAAAGAAAAATGCTTATGAAAATATACTGAAAAACTACCATTTTAAGGGAAAATATTTATTTTACATTAGCAGAATTTTGTACAAAACTCTGAGTGACCTAGAATTTTGCTTTTTCAATTTTAGAGCCATGTTTGGCAATGAAAAACAGGTTTTTGTTGTTGTTGTTATTGTTGTTGTTGTTTTTAAATATGTGACTATTCCAAAATATCTTTGAAAGTTTGAATTTTTAGTTTCAGCATTTGGGATGTCTTTACATGAAAAAATGTATGGAAATTATGTTTTATGGTTTGCCAATTATATTTTAATGCATATCATAGGTTAAGAACTAAATCATTTTTCAAAGATATGGAAAAATAGGACATTTTTAAGATACTCCCAACCCTTGCCCCATATTATTATGCACACTCTTTAATTTGAGATCACCTTCCTCTTTCTTATTACTTTTTCTCAAAAAAGGTTTCAGACCATAAGATTACTTTGTCAATTAAAATACACTAACATGAATTATGTCTTGATACTTTTCTAAAAGAATTTTATAGTTCTGGGTGAGTGCCAGTGAAAACCAGGCTGGGGAATCCCTGCTTTATTTGGAACTCAATGTTTTTGCTTTGCATTTGTGTCTTCTTGCAGATGCATTCCTAATCACATCCTCTGAGACCCTGCTGGAGGACCTGCACAGTGGACCAAAAGAGCTGGAAAGAGAAGAGAAAAAGACAAGGAAAGAACAGAGTGAAAATAAGGAGGAGATCAAAAGAGAAAAAAAAGAATGTGAAGAGAGTGAAAGAGGGAGCTAGAACAAATGACCAAGACTTAGAAGAAAAAGACTGAGGCTTACTATGTAGGGATCAGTGATCAGAGAAAAGGCTTAAATCACAAGAGACAGGAAGAAGTGCACTTAGCGGGAAGCAGAAAAGCACCAAGATTATTTGCCTCAGTTTCTGCTCAAAGAGACTGTTGTAAGTAGCTACCTGTCCCTTGGTGTAGGCATTTAATTTTCAAATTCCCTGTCACTCTCACTGAAGTCATAACGAGAAGTAAGGAACTAGGTGGAGGGCCATGAAACTTTTAATTGAGGTTAATGTTCATCTAATAGATGTGGTCTCTCCAGAATTAGAATAAAGGTGATCTATGTTGTCATCCCTGCCTCTCGTGGTAGTGGACGGGAAGACTTCTGGGCGGGGGGGCACTGATACTATTACTCTGAGAAAAATGCTTCTGATCTTGGTAAGATTTTAGAAATCCTAGCTCATTTCTTGTTTTCTATTTGATCTCTGCAGTGGAGATCAAGCTTGGTGTTTTTCCCTGTGGTTAGCCAAGGTCAGTACCTTTGCCTTCCCCACCTGAGATACCTCAGTGAAGACTTAGCTATAACTGATGCATTTTATTCTCACTTACCCCCATTCAACACCTTGAGAGATTGTAAGGTTCTGGTTCTGCCTAATGGTGCATTCAGAAGACCTGAATTCTGGGTTCAACTGGCACTAATTACAGCACGTTTATTTATTCTTTGATAAAAATGCATCCGTCTCTAATTATATTAGGTACTTAGAGTAAGAAGATTTAGTCCCTGACATCAAAGATGTCACTCTAATGAGAACTAAAACATGAAAACAATTTTGTAACATGGAGAGCCAACTGCTATGATAGATGTTTTCAAAGAATGTCAAGGAAGGACACTGGACCTGGTCTAAGGTGACAAGATGACTTTGTGCATTGGGAAATTACCTCACTGCCATGGTAATCTCCAGATACACTTCTAGGAAGCCTGTTCCAGAGAGAGAAACACACAGAAAGGCTCACCAACCAGATTACGATGCACATGTCACATGGTTTATTAAGTCAATTTAAAATATACATGGGCACCTGGGTGGCTTGAGCCTTTGGCTCAGGTCATGATCCCAGGGGCCTGGGATTGAGTCCCTCATCAGGCTCCTGCTTATCCCCCTGCTTATGTTTCTGCCTCTCTTTCTTTGTCTCTTATGAATAATTAAATAAAATCTTAAAAAAATAAAATATACAGCAAGAAAAGGAAAGAGAGTAGGTTAATATACTAGAATAGGTTGCAAACAGGCAGGCAGGGCCATGCTACCCAAATCCTGGAGTACATGAGTTCACATCATTCTCTCTCTTTTCCTCTCTGTCCTTCCATCAGCTTTCCTTGCTGATGGTATGGTTAAGAGGTCCAAAGTAAGGGTGAGCAATGTTGGAGGATGCTTGAAGGTAAAATAACCTTGCTCTGTTACAGAAGGCAAATACTTTTGTCTTGGGACTTGACACAGCCTCTGAGCAGTTACAGATTTTATCTTTCTATCTGGGCCAGAGAACAAGTGGGCCAGGTAGGATGTTACCAAAAGGGAGCCTAAGAACTCATGATTATGGGATTCCCTGAGAGCCTCATGACTATTTGATGCTTACATAGTCTTTCTATCCCTTCCTATTCACTTTAGTGATATCTAAGATATCTTAGAGGTTACTTTCCATATTTACTATCATCTTTCTTTTTCTAAAGATTTTATTTATTTATTCATGAGAGACAGAGAGAGGCAGAGACATAGGTAGAGGGAGAAGCAGCCTCTATGCAGGGAGCCCGATGTGGCACTTGGTCCTGGGACTCTGGGATCTCACCCTGAGCCACCCAGGTGTCCCAGTGTCATTTCTTTTCTTTGTCTTATTTCTATACTGTGTCATCTGTTCTCTTCAGCAGAATTGGATAGCCATAAATATTACAGGAAGCATACATTGCAGTGTTCCTGAATTACCCTTTATCTCTGCTTTACTCTAGAAGGACCGTGGAGTGAACCAGATGAGAAGTAGAAAAGGTAGAGGGAAGGAAAGACACTGGGATCAGCATGGGCAGAGGCAGGGGCACAGGAGCCTGCATGCTGTGCTCAGGGGCTGGTAAGAAGTCTTGTATGGCAGGAGATGGAAGGAGTGTGAGAACGGCTGGAAAGGACACAAAGTTTAGATCACTAACTTCCTGTGCCATGCTAATTTTATTCTAAATGCAATTGGGGAAATTGAAGACTCTTAAGCAAGGAAAGGACATGTTTAGATTTATATTTGAGAAATACAGCCTATGGGGGCATCTGGGTGGCTCAGTGGTTGAGTGTCTGCCTTTGGCTCAGGTCATGCTCCCAGAGTCCTGGGATTGAGTCCAGCATTGGGTTCCCTGCAGGGAGCCTGCTTCCCCCTCTGCCTATGTCTCTGCCTCTCTCTGTGTGTCTCATGAATAAATAAATGAAATATTAAAAAAAATACAGCCTATGGATAGACAGTGCTGGGGATGGATGAATTAGACAGCTATGTGATTATATTTAGGGAATTCTTGGCTCAACCCACAATATACATTATGTAAGTACAGCAGTTTACTAATGAGAACTTACACCATTGCAATAGCTTTGGGGCACGTGGACAGGATAATACGAAGCTGAGAGAAAAGGACTGGATGGATTCAGATCTGGAGGTATCACTCTCCTCATCTGTCAAATGAAGTAATTGAAAAATGTGTAAAATTCAAAAATGTGTAAACTTAAAGGATTTTAGAAATTATCTAGTCTGATAGTTTTATAGATGAAAAAGTTTTCTCTGGGACTGCTTTGAACTCCACAATTTGACAATATTTGGAATCTAAAAGCATTTTCCAAAGTGATGAGAATGAGTTTCCTTCTAGTTCTGAAAACTGCTTGTGGCCAACTGTGGGCTTAAACTTTTGTGCCAAATATAAGTAAAAACAGGCAGTGAAGTGGTTTGAAAGGGAGCAGGAGGGGCTTCCTCCAAAACCACTTGATACTTCCCATAGTCATGCTTTAAACCTGTTACAAGTAACTCATTATGTTGGGGCCTGGCATTGTCCTCTTCAGGTTCCTCTTTTAGATGGCAGATTTCCCAAGGTGAGGTAACACATTGGCTTACTAAAACCTTTGAGTGAATTCCACTGTATGGCAGTTTTCTCAAGAAGGGAGGGGCCCAAGGTAGCCAAGGACACAGGGACACATTGGAGAGCTGAGATCGGAAGTTAAGGAAAGTTATGAAGAAAGGAATGGTTGTGGTATTAAGGCCTTTGCAGTTTTTCCAAGGCCTGTCTAAGCCTTCCATGCCTGCTCTTCCATGTGGCTGTTGCTGTCGAGGTGTCTTTTCGATTCAGTTCTAGATAGAGTACAATGAGATAGTGAGGAAACAAGAACCCACTGGCCTTCTCATCATTTTGATGTCTGCCAGGATCTTAGAACCTGGAAAAGTGTTTATCAAATAATGCATACTCTTCTGTTTCACCATCAGATGCATGTTAAGAGCAAATATGAATCATAGTCTCTTTGCTTTAATTATAATGGACCTATTTAAATGTAGTTATATTCAAGAGTAGAACTATTTCCAGGGAATATGAAGTATATATAATGACTGAGGAAAACAAAAATAGCCACAAGCAGTCATAAGCAACTTTAATGGCAATTTTAATTTCACAACCAAGTGTTTAGGCTGAGGATAAATAATTGTTAAAAATATTCTGACAAGAACAACAAAGATGTGAAATTTGAAGCATATCAGTGGACTCAGCATAACTGAAGAACAGATACTGCAAATGAATTATATTTAATTTATTTTTTAACTGGGCCATTCTCCAAAATAGACTATAGTCTAATATAATTATCAGGAAAAATCAACTTTAGTTCTAGGTTCATGTAACATTCATTCACTATTGTGTTCATTATTTTGATTCTTACATGAAAAATTGGGCACCCAGATATTTTCTAGAGATTCATTAAAACATTTTACAGTACTTGTTTAATACATATTTTATTTTATTTTATTTTATTTTATTTTAATACATATTTTAAATGGGAGAGAGAATTTCACAGCAAATTTTGGTAAGACAAAGTGATTGTTAGATTTTACTTGTGAATACAACAGCAATAGAAGCTACAAACACAGGGTGCTTTAGCTTTTGTCATTTCCCTGAGTTAATAGGTATGGTAGAGGATCTATTGGAGAATAGAATAGAAGGAAAGCAGATTAAAAATAAGAATCTAGGTCATTTCCCTAGATTAAATTAGATGGTCATTTTAGTTTATTATAAAATTCCTAAAACATTGCAATTGCAGAACTGGAGAAACTGCATATAAAGAAAACACTTGAGTAAAATCATAGAGCTAGAACTATAAGACATTTTAGAAGTCCAGAGTACTTCTCCCTTTTCTGGCAAGACAGAATTGTCATAGAAAACAGTGCAGTAGATTACAGACCAGATTCTGGAGCCAGTCAGCCTAGGTTCAAATATGACTCAACTTATCACTACCCATGTAACCTTAGATAGGTTACTTACTCCTCCATGCTTCCTGTGAAGGAGAGAGGATAATGTACATCATCAGTTGTTGTCATGATGAAATAGAGTCATAAGTAGTTAAAACGGTGCCTGGCACTTGATATGTGTTTGGTATTATTTTATTTATTTAATTTAAAAAATTTTTAAAGTTTAAAATATTTATTTATTTGAGAGAGAAATAGTGAGATAGAGCACAAGCAGCGGGGAGAGGAGGAAGCAGGTTCGGCGGTGAGCCAAGAGCTGTCTCCATCCCAGGACCCTGGCAGGCTGGGATCATGACCTGAGCCAAAGGCAGATGTTTAACTGACTGAGCCACCCAGGTGCCCTGATATCATTATTTTAAATGAGTACTAAGTTAGGTGGTACCTTGTAGACTTGAGATGCAGCATTTACATTCAATTCTAAGTGCAAAAGGAAGGGTTTACAGGGTAAATGAGGAAATTAATCCATGATTCAATTTGTTTGAAGAGCAGCTGTTCCTATGTTCCTGTCTCACTCCCTGAGGTCTCAAAGTTCAAAATGGAGACACTAATTGGAGGAGGTTCAATAATTTATCCATGCCCTGGCTACCAAGAAATGGTAACAGGAGCCATATGACTTCCATTTTCCATAGTAGGTGGTGTTTTGTCTGAGCTGAAGATTCTTATTCAACTATCTGCTTCATACCACACTTTGGGTTTCTCACAGACATCTTGAACTTATTGTTACTCTAATGTAATTTGTTCCTCCCACAAGCTCAGTAGATTATTTATCTAATTGCTTAGCCTAAAAACCTGAGAGCCATCATTAATCCATCTCTTGACTCCAGCCCACCCTTTCCTCCATCCAAGCGATTACAAGGAGTACAGTCTCCCTATCAAGATGGACAGATTGGGTATTCACGCTATAGTAGGAAATTAGTTTGGGTGCAGTGTATTCAGAACTCCAAGAGAGATGGCATTTCCAGAATTCATACCATTGAGACTCCCTGTAGCACAAGTTAGTGTTAAGTGGCTCACATTGGAATCTGTTTCATTTGTTAGTATTTTCTTCCTGAGAAGCTTAATTGCTATGAGAAACCAGACTCTTGGGGCACCTGGGTGGCTCAGTGGTTGAGTGTCTGCCTTTGGTTGTGATACTGGGGTCCTGGAATCAACTCCCATATCAGGCTCCTACAGGGAGCCTGCTTCTCTCACTGCCTATGTCTCTGCCTCTTTCTCTGTGTTTCTCATGAATAAATAAATAAATAAAATCTTTAAAAAGAAGAAGAAAAAAAGAATAAAGAAGAAAGAAGAAGAAGAAGAAAGAAAGAAAAGAGAAAGAAAGAAAGAGAAAGAAAGAAAGAAAGAAAGAAAGAAAGAAAGAAAGAAAGAAAAAGAAAGAAAAAGAAAGGAGGAGGGGGAGGAGGAGGAAGAGAAGGAGGAAGAGGAGGAAGAAGAAGAAGAAGAAAAAAGAAAGAATGAGGAGGAGGAAGAAGAAGGAGAAGAAGAAAGAAGAATGAAGAAAGAAGGAGGAGGAGGAGGAAGAAGAAGAAGAAAAGAAAAGAAGAAGGAGAAGAAGAAGAAGAAGAAGAAGAAGAAGAAGAAGAAGAAGAAGAAGAAGAAGAGAAGAAGAAAGAAGAAAGAAGAAGAAGAAACCAGACTCTTCCCATATTCCTTGTGGGCTCCATAGTGTGCAAAATGGGAATCCCATAAATTCTTGTTTTTCGATTATTACTCTCTTTAGGAATGTACAAAAATATGCAGGTCCTATCACAGGTTAAATATTTCTCAATTTACCTCAGTGTTATCTTAAACTTACATTTTAGCCAGTATACTTAACAGTGAAATATAAAGTATTATCTGTTCCTCAAAAATCAGGGATTTTAAAGACACTTGTTTTAAAAACACGGATTTGGACACTGTTTCTTCCCACAGATATTCAACCAAATATTAATTCTAACTAGATTCTGAAATTGTTTGATAAACATATCTAGTCTTACTATAGCTATATATGCCACATATATAGGTGTGTGTGTATATATATGAATGTACATGCACATATATATGCGTATATACACACACATATTGAGCATTTTGTGTGTGTGTGTGTGTGTGTGTAGGAGCACCAGCACAAATACTGATGAGAAAGGAAAAGACTACAGTCTTTTTTTTTTTTTTGTGGCACCTATTCATATTGTATACTAGACTTCTTAGAACCAAGTTTCTGATCCACCATTTAAAAATACTGGTATTATCGATTATTGCATCTTCTCAATTTGTCCTGCTTTCTTCTTGGGAAAATAAATTATCTCTAATTTCATAAATATCACCCTACTACTTAAAATTATACTCCTCCACTAATCCCTATGCCCCTTCTGGATTATTTATTACTCTACAAAATAAATATCTTTTGTTTTTCCACTCCTCATTTCTTCCTCACACACAGAAATACCATAGGTTTCATGAGGGAAACACACACACACACACACACACACACTCCACACACAGAGTCCAGGAGAAGTCTGACTATTCCTGAAAGATTTTTTTTTTTTTACTTAAGTAAATTGGAAAAGGAAGCATTCAGTTTCATAAAGGATTTTATTCATGACAATATATTAAATACCCAAATTTCATAGGGCTGTTCTGTTTTTATTTTTAAATAAAGCTATTTAACATAGGTTTATGATGTTATGGTGACAAAGATGACTTACTACAAGTAACCTTAACAAAAGCAGTTCTCTCTGTGTGGTTTAATACTGTCAGAGATTTTTGAATGTCCTGAATAATACATATACTTCTGGCTATCTTCAGTAAATACTATCTTTCTTAGCTGAGATATTAAAAGCTATTGAGAAGTGATTTTTAGATTTTGCTCCCTGAAATTTGATAGTAAAATGAAGTAAGGTTGAGAAAACCATTGAGCCCAACAATGTCTTAAATGGAAGACATGAGTAATGTAATTTGAAAGCTTTGTTGCCCTAGTTGGTGGCAAGAGTGTAACAATAATTACCATCTTCTGTAATTTAGTATTCTTAGCCCAGACTTCATTAACCAAAGAGAAAGTCATAAAAGACAGATGAACTAAAAGCATGCTAAATTTCTTATAATTTAAAACTTTGAATTTAGATAAGATATATTTTAACTATTTGTTTGAAAAAATTGTATTGCAATCAAATTTATATTGTTTGTACTGTCATAAAATGACAATACTTTGTGTTCTATAATGTACCCAAGCTGACTTCTACTCTATCACATTTCAGGCTCTCTTTCATTTTGTCCAGCGATTGTTTTTCCATTCTGAAATATCAGACTGATGCCTTGTGAGATGAGGCTAGGGTATGAGGAGTTGTGATATGTTATAAACTGGGGTGGGGAAAAGGCATAGTATGTAGCACTTGCTCTCTCATATCAGCTTAACATGGTTAGAACAATTTAAACTTAGTCCTTGCCTGTTTTTACTCTGGCCTTAGGCTTAAAAACTTGTGCAGTGTGAGTTCATTCTGCTCCTTCATGGTGCACAATATTAATGAGACCCTTTTATATGTCAGGCACTGTTCCAGGCACCTGGGAGGAAGAGATATATTAAGTAGGATATAGTACTATAATAGATTAAAAAATGTACTGGATTAAACAGTACAGCTTGTTTTATGAAAAATTTGGATAGGTGTTATAGGCTTGGCTTAATGGCTCAGCCTTGTTGATTTAACTTCTTACTCTATCCTCAAAATATGACTTCTCTTTCATGGACCACATGACCACCCTAGGTCTCCTTTCAATTTTGCATTCCAGCCATTGAGAAAGGAGAGAAGCCAAGGGAAGACATGTCCTCTCGAAAGGGCCCTGTCTAGAAATTACATGTGACTACTCCTCACATGCCATTATTAGCTCATAGTCCCTTAGCCACAACTAACTACAAGTGAGGCTGTGAAATGTAGTCATTAGCTGGATAGCCATGTCAAGCATCACTTTCACAGTTTCTTTTGCTAAAGGAAGAAGGGGAGAATGGGTCGTGTTGGATAATTAACAGGCTCTTAATCAAGTAGTGAATAAAATAGTCATGAATCTTGGCTTCAGCATGGCTTAGAATTTACTCCTTTAGACCTAGTCATAGTGTGCGTGCTAGGTATGTGGCTGTTTTACTCAGCATGTCAGTGCTCCTCTTCCAGCAGTCTCAACCTAAGGGCATTTCAGTATAAGGTACCACACAACTTACAATATATTAAGTACATGTCTTCTATTATATTCCAATAGCTAGTGTTTCTAAGACTCCCACATGTCCCATCCAGTATCTGCACAAGCTGAGTAAGTGTATATCCCTCATTCCACTGTGAGCTCATTTTAGGGAAGATATCTTAACTGAAGGAGAAAATTGTGTTGAGAACAGAGTCAAGCCCATAGTAAGCATCCAATAAACTTGATAGATTTTTGTTAAATTCTTCCTGAAAGTTAGCACAAGAGTTGGATGCTGAACAGAGCAAGAGAACTCAGTTTGCTCCAGCCCAATTTAAATGTAAACTGAGCCTACATTATTGCTACTTTTCACTCTCTCCTCGCTAACATTTATGTGCTTGCTTAGTGTAGGGCTGCACATAAGAATGACCATACATATTGACTTGGGAAAGGGAAGTCAGGAAATTGTTCACCTTCTTGATCATGTTGTCAACTTCTCTCTCCCAAAGGAGATATTTATAGCCCACTCACTTCACTAAACTGAAGAAAATAGATCTTCATGTTTTCTTCTCTATAATTTCTGTAGAAAACATAATTTGCATGCATTTTTCACAGAAGGAAAGAATCTAGAAAAGAAAATAAACTTTTATATGCTATTATATAAAATTTAGTTAATGAATCTAACAGTGACAACATGAACAAGGGGAAAAACTGTGGGGAAAGAGGGAAGAGAAGGGAGGCAAGAGAGATCTATGAGGATTTTATTTATTTTTTGTTATACATAGCCACTTATCCTTGTGGCATGAATGATCAAGAAAGGACTAGTAGAATTGTAATATAAATGCATTGAAAGCCAATTACGAATGATATAGGAATATTAAAAAGCACCAACAACTAACTTGTAGCAAACCAGTCAGTATGGGGGAAAAACAAATTTATGCAATATTGAAGTAGTCTAAAGAACATTCACAAAATCAGAGATACAATAATGGTCTTATACTTTAAGCTTATAAGGAAAATGTCATAAGTCATGTCTTCTGACACGGAAATTCTCCCAATTGTTGGAATTTTATTTCAAGAAAACTTCTATTTCTGTGTGTGTATGTGTTTTAAAGATTGTATTTATTTATTCATAAGAGACAAGAGTGAGAGGCAGAGACATAGACATAGAGGGAGAAGCAGGCTCCCTGTGGGGAACCCGATGCAGGATTCGATTCCAGGACCCCAAGATCATGACCTGAGCCGAAGGCAGACATTCAACCCCTGGGCCACCCAGGTGCCCCAGAGAACCTCTATTTCTGAATTAAATGTTATAAATCTAAGAATTATATTCACTTATGCCACTTGATTCATTCAGTAGTAAATTTATGATCAGCCTCCATGAAAAGTTTCCAGCCACCCTTAGATTCATAGTTTAGTCTGAATAGTACCCTTCCCTCTTAAAAGATGTTTCACTGGGGTTTGTCCACACTGTCCTCTTGCAAGTAGGACTTGACATTTCTGACTTCGGTGCTGCTCTTTACATTGTTTTTGGGTTCTTTGGCATTATAACTTGGCAATGTTATTGTCTTATACTAGAATTGTATTTAGATATGAACTAGTTTAAACCCATAAGTTGTATTTTCCTTTTGTGGAGATGATGAAGTAAACATCTTTGCGAGGAAATTTTCTCAGTTTTAAGGTTAGAATTTCACTTATAGAAGATCATCTCAATTTAGTTTTAATTTTGCTAAGGAGCCAGAAAAATACAGTGAACAAAAAGAAAAAAAAAAACAAAGTAACTGTCCAGTAGCACAAAGGTTGGACTAGTTAGGACATATCAGCCAAAACACGAGATAGATTTATCTAATGCTTATATATTTCACATACTCTCCCCTCCTCCCCCCCCTTTTTTTTGCTGTTCCAAGCATCATAAATACGATAAATATCCTATGTAGGATACTTTAGATGACAGTGTACCTCATCATTAATTCTAAATCAGAGCCTCAAATGCATCGCATGAAGGAAATATCAAGGATTATGTGGTCTTGAGGTGGTAGCCTTTTTGTTATAGTTATCAGGCAGTAAGAAGCTATACATGTAGGTCACACATATGTATTTCTGAAGCATTTAAGAAAACAGCCCAATTTAGATGGAAGAAACTCTTTCACACTCTGTGAACACAAAGCAATATAGAAAATGAGAGTAAGGAAACAAAACATAAATTGCATAAAATTCAAATCATCCTGCTAGCAACACATATAGTATTGAAAGATGGTATAAATTGAAACCATAGGAACTAACAGTAACCCTTAAAGGAGTCCTTCAGTCTGTACTTAAATAAGTTCCTTACCAAACTGGATGCACAAACAATGCTGGGCCACCTTCACAAGGAGTACATGCCATCGTCCAGCTAATTGACAGGAGCACAGAGCTATACTATGGCAACATTTGTCACAGTCACTTCTAGAGAAAGAGACAACTAGGTCAAAATCAGGCTCCACCCTGTCTAAGTTTAGACAGGATATTTTATCCAATTTGAGCTTGTTTTTTTTTTATTTGTAAAGTTGACATATTAATATTCATCATAGTATTTTGTAAGGATGGGATGACATAGTATATGTAGGCAGCTAGTGCATAGTAGTTGTTCAGTAAATCAATTGTTGTCCCTACTGGCTTGTGATTTCTCACTCAGCACTGTCTGCAGTGGAGTGGGGAGCCACGTCTACAGGAGTGTCTGTGAAATCTGAGGCAAAACACCAGCCAAATACAAATAAAATGGGATTTCTCCTTCATTATTTTTCAGTTTGCCCTTTGACTTGTAGTGAAGATAATGGACTTTTTGTTATCTTTTCTCTTTAGTATTCACCCAGATTTTCATAGTCTCGACTGATGAGTTTTTGACAATCAGACGTGAACAAAGAATAATTGTAAATACTATGTAACATGCATGAACCAGTAGACAGGTTTTTATTCCATTCGAATTAGCTCTCTAGGGGCTAATATGACCATATTCTAGGTATTAATTTAGCTTATGTGGCTCCCACTGAAACTGTTTTGGTTTCTATGGAGACTTTTGCTCTGGTTTACTAGTATATAACTGTTTCCTCACCTTTTCATTTCCTGAAATAGCACCAAGTACAGTATCTAAATTTTGACTAATATAAATCAAAGCACATGCTTTCCTTTCAGTAAAGTCCTCTATTTCAACATATGTGCAGGATTTTCCTTTTTAATGCATTAGACATCTGTTATTGCTAATGGGGATAAAATGTCACATGTTAAAAACAATAAAAGTTATTAAAAGCAGTGCAAGTTTGAAATAATTTGAAATTATGTTAGAAATATATTTTTTCTTTTAATATATGGCAGTTTTCAAACATGAATATGAAAAGTATATGACAATGAATATGCATATGGATATGTACACTTATCTGGTTCTAATATGTCCTTTAAAAAGATGAAGTAAACACTAAATGTTATACAATTTGTACCTTCACACACACATACACACACACACACAATGCACATGCACAAGCACTCATACATGCATTGTAATGCCCATGGAGCTAAATAGGAAGAAAACTGTGGTGCTAATTGTTTAAAAACCAGGAATTTCCTTAGAAATTAGTATAGTTTATGATAGTTATTTTTATTAGGCGTGTGTGTGTATGTGTGTAAGTTGTGGGTGAACTCAGCTGTGTTTAAGAAGGCTCACAACATTGTTAAAATTTCCACTTGCATTTTCTATTTCAGTATCAATAAAATTGAAGTGTATATTTGCAAGTACTTTTCCTTTTAGTTTTTAACTCTGTGTAGTTAATGGTAAATTTATTCCTTATCTTGCTAATTAATTTCAACTTCTCTTGTATGTTTGGGGAGGAGGAATGTCAAAATACATGTTTTATTGAAGACAGATTTGTAATTGAAAAGCAGTCTTTTCCCCAAACCCGATGATTTCCATTACACATAAAACAATACAAAAACTGGGAAGCTAATCAAGGTTGTTAAAAATCAGGTTACTGGATATCCTTGTAGGGAGAGAAGGGCCATAATTGGAGGGAAGCATGAGAGAGGCCTCTAGTATGCTGATAATGTTATGCTCTGCGGTATCCAAAGAAAAATATTACAGAATGTCACATCTCAGCATATTAAATGCCTTGTTTTAAATATTTTAGAGCTAAGAAGGCAATAGTTCTCCCTTGAGTAATAGCATCCTGACACACAACTGACAAAATTCACAAATTGTTTTGTGTGGCTATTTTTAATATAAAATAATTGTATTTTTCTTTTTTAATTTTGATAACATTTAATATCCATTCTCTTATCAACTTTCAAGTCTATAATACAGTATTGTTCATTAGAACAATGCTGTATATTATACCCTCAGAATTAATCTTTTAACTGGAAGTTTGTTCCCTTTGACTAACATCTTCCCATTTCCTCTGCCCCACAACTGCTGGCAGCCACCATTCTACTCCAGTTCTATGATTTTGGTATTTTTAGATTTCACATGTAAGTAAGAATATACAGTATTTGTCTTTCTCTGACTTAATGACCTCAAAATCCATCACTAATTGCAAAAGACAGTATTTTCTTCTTTTTTTAAATGACTGAATAGTATTCCAATCCATGTATAGTCCACGCTTTCTTTATCCATTCATTTATTAGTGGACACCGGGTTGCTTCCGTGTCTCAGCTGTTGTAAATAATGCTGCAGTGAACATGAAGAGCACAGATATCCCTTCCAGACACTGCCTTCATTTCCTTCAGATAGATAACCAGCAATAGGATTGCTGGGTCATATAATAGTTTTATTTTAACTTTTTGAGGACCCTTCAAGCTGTTTTCCATAGTGACTACTAATTTATATTCCCACCAACATTGTAAAAGGGTTCCCCTTTCTCCACATCCTACCAACACTTCTCTCTTTTCTTTTTGGTAATAGCCATTCTGATAGGTGTGAGATGACATCTCATTGTGGTTTTGATTTGCATCTCCATGCTTATGAGTGATGTTGAGCACCTTTTCATGTACCTGTTGGCCGTTTGTAGGTGTTCTTTGGACAAACGTCTTTTCCTGTCCTTTGTCCATTTTAATTGGATTATTTGTGTTTTTTGCTATTGAGTTGTAAGAGTTACTTGTATATTTTGGATTTAAACCTCTTATCAGATAGATATTTGCAAATATTTCCTCTTATTCCATCGATTGCCTTTTAATTTTTTGATAGTGTCTTTTGCTGTGCAGAGCTTTTAGTTTGATGTAGTCCCACTTATTTTAAAATAATTATGCTATTTTTCTGACTACAAAAGAATGTTAGAAAACTGGAAAAATATAAACAAGTACAAAAATGGCCAATTATAGAGCATATGTAAAATATTTATATCCATATATAAATATTTATATGTAAGTAAAGTGCATACATAAACATATATTTATACACATATCTATATGAAACAGAAATGAAATCATGCCTTACATTTAGCTGTATACCTTTTCATTTATCATTTTTTGGAATCATCTTTTCACAGCACAATCTCTTTTGTACATCATCCTTTAAATGACCACAACAGTTTATTTATTTGAGAGAGAGGGAGGGTGGGAGAAAATGAGTTGAGGGGAGGGACAGAGGGGGAAACGGATTCCCCACTGAGCAGGGAGCCCAGTGTGGCTCCATCGCAGGACCCGGATCTTGACCTGGGCTTAAGGCAGACACTTCACCAACTGAGCCACCCAGGTGACCACAATTTTAAACAAGGACTTACATCTTTTAAGGACTTACATTTTTAGATATCTAGGTTATTTTCTCAATATTATAAACAATAATATATAGTGTTATTTTCCTAGGCTAAATTCCTACTAGTGAAATTTCTGTAAGCAAGCTGTAAGAATTCACAAAATGCCCTAATCTTGTAAAATACGGCTTAGATCTTCTCAACTAGAGCCAAAGTTCAGAGAGCATTCTTGAATCCTAACGCCTTTCTTGATATGGTAAATTACCTGAACTTCAGATAGTATTGAATCTCTCCAAGAGGAAGTAGTTCTGCTCCCAGGGAAAATTCTGTTTTTCTCATTGAGTAAATGACCCTCATCTAATCAATGAGTGTTCTGTAGGTTTCCTGAATGGCAATTCCAGACACCTTTTCTACAATTTACTGGCTGCTGGTCTTGGTAATTATATTTAGGTCTGATATACTTATGTGTGGCTAATGATCAGTCAGTAACTGGAATAATTCCTGGGCTTGTTTTCAATATATGTAAAGACACTGATGCTTACTTGAATTTTGGTGACAAAAGTTAGAAATGCTCAACAATCATTAATATTACAAGAAATATTCAAGAAAGAGATGGCAATTTGAAAAAATAGTGAAACTACCAAAGTATGAAGAAAAAGGAAGAGATATGAAATCAGTTTTAAGATTTGAGTTAATAGGGATCCCTGGGTGGCACAGCGGTTTGGCGCCTGCCTTTGGCCCAGGGCGCGATCCTGGAGACCGGGGATCGAATCCCACATCGGGCTCCCGGTGCATGGAGCCTGCTTCTCCCTCTGCCTGTGTCTCTACCTCTCTCTCTCTCTGTGAGACTATCATAAATAAAAAAAATAATAATAATAATTAAAAAAAAAGATTTGAGTTAATAGTGAAAAAATTTACATAAGGACCACCCATTCTAAAACACTTTTGAATGCGTTCTGATAAAAAGACTTTTACATGTATGCATGTTTGCATGTATGTGAACCATACAATGGAAGGAAGGGTTATAACCATAGAAAGAGAAGCTTGGAGGGTGTCCTGGATAAGGACATTGAGATTTGGATTAAAGTATGGTGTATTATTTCATGTGGATGCAATTTGGGAAGATTTTTGTTGTGTTTTGTTGTGCAATACTTTAAGTCCTAAGCATTTTTAAGCCTGCTTCATGTTAACTTTAGAAGTGGTTGATTGAATTTGATGAAATGCAATATACTAGTAAGGGTATGAAGTTTAATTTGTGGTTGTGTCGTCTTGAAACAAAGTGGCATCCTTTATGCATATTTTAACTGAGCTCATCTGCTCTAATTTTAATGGACTGCGGTGAGATTAAGCAAGGGAATAGTGATGAAAGCAATGGTGTGGCATGTTCAATAAGATCTACAATTAACAAAACCACTTGTCAAATGTTTGTTAACTATAGTTACCACATTTTTTGGTCAAAGTATGAACCCATGGTGAGAATATTTGAAAGTGGGTATGCTCCCCAAGTCAGAAAAATTTTAGTAAATTTCAGAAGGCCCTTTACCATCAACCCTCAAATAAACCATTTAAAGTTGAATCAAAGCTTTTCAAAGGAACAAGACATGACAATTATCCTTTTATCTTTCTATGCAAGGAATAAAAATTATTAAAATAGTGGATATGAAAGAGTTACACATTTTCGTTTTTATTTTTTTAATATTTATTGATTTATTTAGCATGAGCAGAAGGAGAAGTAGAGAGAGAGAGGTAGAGAATCTCAAGCAGAGTCTTCATTGAGCATGGAGCCAATGCAGGGCTTGATTTCAGGACCCCGAGGTCATGACCTGAACTGAAATCAAGAATCAGACACTCAACCCACTGAGCCACCCAGACACTCCATTTTTATTTATTTATTTAATTTTTTTAGAGTTACCCATTTTTAAATGTTGAGAGAAATTCATGCCAACTTCATCTTTTCAAAAACTCCTATTTAAATTACAAATAAATTTAGGCCAAAGTGTACAAAACTTTTAAAAGATTTTGTATAAATTTACTAATTTCAGAGTGAAAAAAAATCCACGAATAAAGAGGGTAAAGCTAGGTGCCAAATTTTCATAAAGGTATAAATGGCAGAAATAGTGCAGGATTTCCAATAATGCACCTTGAGACCCAACTTCCCTCTCTGTTGTTCCAAGGAGGGTCCTTTTCTCCTTTCCTCTCTGATTCTCTTCTGTGGAAAGCAGGTGGCAATTATTTAAACTTCTGGGGTGCATAGGGACTCCTATGTCCCTCAGGGAACCTAAAACAAAGCATGATTGTGTATCTATTCCTGGTTGACTGAACTGAGTTCCAGGTTTTCATATTTCATGTTTGTCTAGATCAGGTATGCATAATAATTGAGGCAGTTCTACTTCTCAATTGCTATTACCAACACTACAGCCTTCAAAATGAATTTGTTCAAAAATAAATTCTCGGAGGATTTACCAATCAAGGTATCATCTTTTCATATAAAAAACTTTATATGAAAATTTTAGAGGTTATTTCAGAAAAGTAGGGTTTACAGTGACCTTCCTGGCAGATCAAAGATTGTGATTACATGTCATGGACCAGAAGCCTTATCTTTAAATTTCTATGTTTAAAAACAAAATTAAACAAAAATTTACTATAATGCTGGCAGATTAAATTTGGCACAAATGCCATGCTAATTAAAAGACTGATTCTGTTTAGGAGAAGCAAGACAATTTAATATTGTTTTCGTATTTGTTCTCATGAGCCTTTCTAAAAGGCTGAATTGTCATTTTATTTTATATACACGTTCAACATTGAAATAGCATAAACAATAACAACATTCACTAAATATTTACTTTGTATGAGGCATTGTACTAAGCACTTTATGTGATCTCTTCTGACAATTTATATAACTCTGCATTTATTACTTCTACTTTATAGACCAGGATTGGTACTGAAGCCCAGATCTTTTAAGTGAGTTATCTAATCTAGTAAGTGGCAAAATTAGGATGTGTAGCTCTTCCAACACTCAAACCCATACTTGAGAATGAATGTATCTGGCCAAGGAAGTTGGCATGGACCACAGAATCCAGAATCAGATATTTAGTTCTTGGCTATGACTTTCAGGGGTAGAGTCCTGATTTTCATTCCAGGATCCACATAATACCATGAACAAAACTTGGCTTCACTTTCATGAAACACTTGAAGAAAAATTATAGAACAGGACAAGTATCAAGTATGTGTGAATGTCTCCCTAAAATTAATGATAATTCACATTTGTTAGGTGCTTTATAGGTTCAAATGAATGTCATAGTTATTAACTGATTTTTTCAGTTTTTATTTTGAATTAAGTATAGATTCATAGGACATTACAGAGGTGGTATAGAGATGTTCTGTGTGCCTTTCACTCAGCTTTCTCCATTGGCTATATCTTACATAACTATATTACAATATCAAAACCAGGAAATTAACATCGGTGTAAAAAGACATAGTTCTATGTCATTCTATCACATATATAGGTCAGTGCAACTACTGTTGCAATTAAGATACAGAACTATTCCATTAGAAATTATCTGATTGAATAAACGCACACTTACTTGGACAATATATATTTAAATGTAATGTCTAGGCTGCTGATAAAATAGAACTTCTCTGAATGAGGGGCACCTGGGTGGCTCAATGGCTGGGCATCTACCTTTAGATCAGGGCATGATCCCAGGGCCCTGAGATCAAGTCCTGCATTGGGTTCCCCGCAGTGAGCCTGCTTCTTCCTCTGCCTATGTCTTTGCCTCTCTCTGTGTGTCTCTCATGAATAAGTAAAATAAAATCTTTCTTTTTTTAAAGAGCTTCTCTGAATTCATATCATTTTTCTCAGATTTAAAATCACTTTCCTTTCCTTTAAAATATATATGCAATCGCAGTAGCAAGTTAAAGGAGGGAGTTGGGGGATCCCTGGGTGGCTCAGCAGTTTCACGCCTGCCTTTGGCCCAGGGCGCGATCCTGGAGTCCCGGGATCGAGTCCCCCGTCGGGCTCCTGGCATGGAGCCTACTTCTCCCTCTCCTCTGCCTGTGTCTCTGCCTCTCTCTCTCTCTCTATGTCTATCATAAATAAATAAAAATAAGTTTAAAAAAAAATAAAGGAGGGAGTTTTGATCTCCCTGTTCATTTGACGGGTGTGTATTGTTCCACTTAGAAAGATGCAGAGACCAGAACTAAATGCTGACATATAAGTATTCCAGGAATAAAAAATATTGGAGGAAAAATCTGATATTTTTCAATTTACCTAAAGGTATTTTATAATGAATTCTACTTTTTATATTTTGTACTTTCATATATTATCATTGGTAGTAAAGGTGGTGCCTTGTTCATAGACTTTTTATTGCCATAAAGTTGTAAGGGATATGATGATGATGAGTATTTTAATAGTAGTTACCATTTACTGAGTGCTTGTACACCATTTACTCTGCATACATATTTCAGTCAATCCTTATAATGGCCCAACTGGCTGAATATTATTATATTTTATTTTATTTTATTTTATTTTATTTTATTTTATTTTATTTTATTTTATTTTATTTTATTTTAAAGATTTTATTTTATTTTTTTTTTTTTAAAGATTTTATTTATTTATACATGAGACACACACACACACACACACACACACAGAGGCACAGACACAGGAAGAGGGAGAAGCAGGCTCCATGCAGGGAGCCTGATGTGGGACTCGATCCAGGTCTCCCGGATCACACCCTGGGTTGAAGGTGGCACTAAACCGCTGAGCCACCAGGGCTGCCCTATTATCTCTATTTTAAAGATGAATAAATTAAAGGCCAACAAGGTTAAATAAGCTGTACTACTTCCATAACATGATGTGATGTACTTGCAATTCAAACCCACTTCTGCCAAATTCCAAAGCTTGTGTTTATAATCATTATGTTCATCAAAAAGAGTTTTGTCTCTTTTCTTGTGGCAGGATTGCATTGAAGCCCCTAGAGGAAAGTTTTGACTTTAAAATATCCATAGAAGATTATTTCAAGGCCTCTTCAAAAACTTACACCAGTAGTCCACCTTACCGGTTTTAAAAAAACTATATTCCTTTGGTACATGATAAACACATGTCCACATTTCTGATCCTTATAAAGATAGTTACTTATTTTTACCACATAATTTCTGCTTAAAAATAATAAACATATGCTCATTCACAAATAACCTCAGTCCCTAAGAAATTGGTCTCAAATCCTTGACTGGGTATAAATCTTAGTTTCACTATCTATTTGCTGATTGAGCCTGGGCAAGTTATTTACTTCTTAATTCCATACTCTCCTCATGACTGCTAGGGTAATCATGGTATCCATATCCTAAAATTATTATTTGAACTTTAATAGTTATGTAAAGAACCCAACTCAGTGTTTAGAACACGTGCTATTATATAAATAAAAATATGGTTATAGATATTGTTACTATACTCAGACCTAAGAATCCAATTATTCCATTTTTTTTCCTTCAGACCATTTGTAGCTTCTCCAACATTTCACTAAACTATGGGACTAAATATAGTCAGTGAGTTCAAGATCTGATTTGTAACAAATGCAACTAGTGATTTCACTAAGTTTTGGAGAAATCACAAAATTATCTGCAGTAAAACAATTGTGTAATCATATTCCATTCATTTGTTCATTCATTCAAACACATGTATGTGATGTTGTTGCCTTTTATTGTATACCAACTGTTTGATCTATTTCCAGATTCTCATAGATATTTTCCTCCCTTTTGAAGACTGGAAATTATAAAAAGCTGTCTGCAACAGCTGCTTTGAGGTCATCTACGTTTGCTGACTGCAGGTGGAAATCTCTTTCACAGAGCCCTAAATGGAAGGTGGTAAAATTTGGCTTTGAGGGAGCTGGACTCTACTAGCCTTTTGTATAATTTATCATCCACAAAGTGTGTTAAGGTGCTTTTGATCTTTGGAAACAATATCTTTCAAAGTGAAGTGTTGCTTATATGTGACCGTTGGTCCTCTATAGGTATCTCAGTATCATGCTGATTTCAATGAGTGAATGAATTTTTAAGATGGTATAGTGATGACTCAATTTAATAGAGAGACTCTAGATCCCGTTGAAAGTTGAGAGGATCAAATGAGAGGAGGTACGTGAATAGTGCTTTGAAAACCATAAAGCACTAAGTAACCATAAGTCATTTTATTATGATAATTTCCATCATATTTATTAAATTTTTGGTTTCACTGAACATTAAAAATTCTTTGCTTTCTGCAATATTAAGAATGGATTTCTGCCAAATAGTAACCATAAGAAGTGTTTTAAAATACATTCATACTATTCTTTGCATTTCCTTGTATTTCTTTATGGCATATATTTCAGGCACAGAACTAAAAATTTAGGGTCACAGAGAAAGTTGTGGAAATGTATAGGCTTTGAATTATAGAGACTTGAGGATTTTTTCCATCTTTCTGGTATTTTATTCATGTTAGTTTACATGGCTTCTTTCCTTTACTTCTCCTCCTCTGCCAGGTTTGGTTTTGAGCTTTGGATTCAAAGAAACCCCAAAGTCAAAACAAAATGGTCAGAACTGCTGACTCTTGTTTTGCAATCTTTTTTAGTCCAGCATTCACAGCAAGAGAGGGTAGTGACCAGAAACTAGGACTAACTTCACCCAACATGTTGGCAAAGTTCAGGAACCTTTGAATGAACTTGCACCAAGATAAAGGTATATACCAAAACTTCAATACTTTTCTATCTTATATTAAAGATAAATTTAATGAAATAATATCACCCTATGAAAAGTAGATTTAGTACTTTAAATTAGTCCACCAGTTATTTTTGGAAAAATAAAATAATTTACTTTTTGTATTAAAGACAATCTCCTGGTTTTTCAAATTGCAGGTTCATTTTGGAAGGTCATATGTAAAATGTACTTAAGTGTCTTCGTTGCCTTTGAAATTTTCTTTGAAGATTTGTAATTAAGAAAACAGTTGTGCTAAACTCTGCTTATCAGATTTCATCTCAGCATTTTTATAGTTTTGTTATAAACCTTCCACCATCATGTTTTTATAATGGAATTGCTGGCGAATGCAATAATAAATTCCATCTAAGGATCTTAATTGTATGTTCATGCAGAAATTATGCATACAAGTATAATATTTGGTTCAATTTTCAGTGCTAATTTTGCCAAAATCTGCTTTCACATTGGGCAACCGTAAAAGATGATCATCCTGAATAGCTGCCCATTGATGGTAAAAGGCTTCTGATTATTTTTACTTTCTTTGGAAAGTTCAATTATGTCTTTCAAATACAATTTCATATAGATCTTTTCTTGGTTTACAGTTCTGAATACTAATAGTAACCTGATAATTATGGGGAACTTAGTTTGAGACCAAAAGGAAGGTTTCAGACTGTAAATTGTATGTAAATAAATCGCCCCAAACAACATCTAAAATGGTATTTAGATTCCAAATGTCCAAATAACTTTTAGATTTCAAAAACATTATTTTAATTTTCCAGAAGTAATTTAACAGTAGGATTTTTTTTAACTGGTGGAAGGTATTGAGAATACCTACTTGTAGTTTATTAGTGTTAGTTTAAAAGATAAAGAATAAAACAATTTTGGGGCACCTGGGTGGCTCAGTGGTTGAGCCTCTGCCTTCGTCTCAGGTCATGATCCCAGGTCATGATCCCAGGGTTCTGGGATTGAGTTCCATAGCAGACTCCCCACAGGGAGCCTGCTTCTCCCTCTGCCTATGTCTCTGCCTCTCTCTCTCTGTGTCTCTCATGAATAAATAAAATCTTTTTTTTTTTGAATAAATAAAATCTTAAAAAAAAATTTAACATAAGATGTGCTATGCACTAAAAACATTTGTATTAAAAAGTATACTTGGGGTGCCTGGGTGGTGAAGTACATTAAACATCTGACTCTCGGTTTCTGCTCAGGCTCAGGTCATGATCTCATGGTCCTGAGATCAAGCTCTGTGTTAGACTCTGTAGGCTACATACTCATTGTGGAGCAGAATCTGCTTGGGTTTCTCTTTCCCTCTTCCTCTGCCCCCCACATTCACTTGCACTCTCTTTCTCTCTCAAATAAACAAACAAATAAAAATTTTTTAACAAATATACCAACAGATGGTAGTAGCTACATTGTGGTGAGTATAGCATATAGTGTAGAGTTGTTAAATCATTATGTTGTACGCCTGAAACTAATGTAATGTTGTGTGTCCACTATGGTAAAAAAAAAAAAAAAGAAAGAAAGAAAAATTAAAAGAACATAAAATTTATGTCTCTTACATGAAAAAAAACTGAAGCTGTCATATTGCTTAGAAAAGTTGAGTGTCAGGATGCCTAGGTGGCTCAGCTGTTGAGCATCTGCCTTGTGCTCAGGGCATGATCCCAGATCTAGGGATCAAGTCCCCAATCAGGTTCCCAGCGAGGAGCCTGCTTCTCCTTCTGCCTATGTCTCTGCCTCTCTCTCTCTCTCTCTCTGTCTCTCATGGATAAATAAATAAATTCTTAAAAAAAAAAAAAAAAGTTGAGTGTCAAGATATGGAGGTGTACCAGATTCATGCAGATGATTTTGTCTTACCTCTATGGATGATTTGGTGTAAGAAATAAGTCAACCATTTTTCTGTGTTTATAATCCTTATTTGGATTATTCAAATTATTCTATCAGTACAATGATTAAGAAAATGCCTTGAGGGCAGCCCGGGTGGCTCAGCGGTTTAGCGGTTTAGCGCCGCCTTCAGCCTGGCCTGATCCTGGAGACCCCGGATTGAGTCCCACGTCAGGCTCCCTTCATGGAGCCTGCTTCTCTCTCTGCCTGTGTCTCTGCCTCTCTCTCTCTCTCTCTCTCTCTCTCTCTGTATCTCATGAATAAATAGATGAAATAATAAAAAAAAAAAGAAAATGCCTCGAGACTTTACATTTTAAAGCAGCTTCTAAACATATAAAATAATTTACAAAGGACAAAACAGTTGCGGGTTAATGGATTCAAGAATTATGGATATAATTCTTCTGGTGATAATGAGGACATTGCTTATCATTTAGGGTCTCTTTAGATATTACTTACTATGGTGAAGAGGTATGCACTATAGAATATTACGTGCTTACTAAGAATATGACTGTTTCAGAATATGAGGGAGAGGATTAAGGATGATGGATTGCTTGTATTTATTCTTTAGGACCCAGTGATTTTGAGGTCCTTTTGTCTATACAGATTTTTTTTTTTAATTTCTGGTTTTCAAAAAAATATTGATGATTCCTAGAGTTGAGCCATTTTTTAAAAAAAACTTACCAGGTTGTTTTTTTTTTTTTTTTTTTTAACATGATGTTTAATTCTCAGGAGAACTTTAAGGGGGAGAGTAAGTGAGCTTCTGCAAGTTCTTTCAATTTTGAACCCATTCACTCTATACATAAAATGTCATTATATTTTTTAATTGATTAAATAAATAACTGTATAAACACGAAGTATTGATGGAGCCACTAGCACTCCATAAGAAGTTGGGAAATAAGTAGTTATGTTCTTTCTATATATTAAAATGAGTAATTTTAAATTTATCTTAAAAAATACAGAGGGCACCGGAATGGCTCAATGGGTTAAGTTCTGCCTTCAGCTCAGGTTATGATCCCAGGGTCCTGGGATAGAATACTGCATGGAGCTCCCTGCTCAGCGGGGAGTCTGCTTCTCCCTCTACCCTTCCCCAATGTTTGTGACCTCCCTCTCTCCCTCTCACCCTTTCTCTCCCAAATAAATAGATAAAATCATTTAAAAATACAGACAGATATGCCAGTCCCAGTAGCCAAAAAGTTGTCTAGAAAAAGAGGGAAAAATGAGTAATTTTACCTTATAAAATTGATGTAGGGGTCATTGTCCAAATTTTGGTTTATTTTATAAAGGTTCTAGAGAATAAAAAAAATACATTCCCTGATTTTTTTTTTGTCTTATCTGGTTACATTTTTTTCCCTTTTACTTGTTTATTGTCTTATGGTAGAGGTGGAAAAAATCATGGTGAAAAGACATGGCCAAAATAAGAAATCACCTTTGGTAGGGTGATCATTTCAGAACTAATTCAGTTCCTGTAGATAGAAGAACTAGGAAAAGTTTTAAAAGAAGACACTTGAGAGACAAGCAAATCCCTGCAATGCTGGTGGGAAGGAGTGTAGACTAGCAGAAAAGACCTGGATGGCAATCTGGCCATTTTTAGCCACAAACTTAAATGTTCATTTGGTAAAGAAATTTTCTTTCTAATTATCTAATATCAGGAAATTATCACAGGCAGAGAAGACCATTTAGAAGAGTGCTCTTTGCATCAACATTTATTTTCTTAAAAGGAAGTATTTTAGCTCTCTACTTGTAAAGGACTGGCATTAAGTTGTGGTACATCGTTAGGACAATAAAATACAGTAATCAAAATTATGCTCAAAAATTATTTAAAGTCAGGGGGAAAGTGCTTATTCTATGTTGCTGATTAGAAAAAGATCAATATCGAAAAGTATCTCAAATTTGTTAAGCAAATATAATTTATAACTGTACAGGGAAAAAAAGACTAGAAGGAAATAAAAATAATAGCGGAGGTAATGTGGATTTAAATTTTACTTTTTTTAAACTTTTGCTTTCCAGACTTTCTAGGATGAGTATATAGTACTTATTAATAAAAATGAATCATATTTCTAAAGGTATGATAGGGAGAATAGTGTGTGTATATTGTGTATGTGTGTGTGCACGCATAGGTGTGTGAGGTGAAGCGACAAAGTAAAGCATTGGGATTTATCCTTTAGAATTTCTGAATTTACAGTTAGGCGGGCCTTGTTCCCTCGAGTTCCTCCTCACTTACCTACGCCTATCTGAAGAACCGCAGTTCAGGTGTTTGCAGGTCGCCCAGAAGGAAAAAAAAAAAACGTGGAAAGTCAGAGGATCCAGACTGGGGGTGGGCCCTCACTTTGGTCCCCGCTTCAACCTCATCTCCATCACACACGTTTTCCAAAGTGGAAGGATGCATCTCCTCCTCTGAGTTTTTGCTTTGCCCGTACCTAGCTGCGGCTAGAAGGAAAGCCATCTTCTCTGTCTACAGCTAAAAATTTGAAAGTGCGCGCTCAAGCTGCGCTGCACTGGGAAGACCAGGTCCTTTTCCCGGAAGCCCAGGGGAAGCCCCGCTCGGCGGCCAAAGTCCCGAGAGCTCGAGATCCCCAGAAGCCCGGGAGCGACCCTGGAGCCTGAGCCCGAGCTCCCCCCTCCCGCCTCCCCGTCCACCTCGGGGTTCAAGCGTCGGTCTCCCTCCCGGAGGGACCCGATTGAGTTTTCTGGTTCTGCGCGTTAAGGGGAGGGGAGGGGGGATCCTGTCCCTTCTCAGAGGTCGCCTGTCCCCTGGACTCTTCTTTCCTCATCTCCTTCCTTCTAGACAAGCCAAAGAGGACCGGGCCAGAGGTCCGAAGACCCCACCCCCTGCACCCCCTGCAAATGTTTCTGTTGCAGGACCACCCTAGGCGCGCGGCCCCTCCAGGATGGGGCAGCACCGACTCTGGAGGCTTTAAAAAAGGGGGTGGGGGTGGGGAAGGTAGGAACCTCTATTTTATTTCTTTTCCTTTCTTTTTCCTTCCTTCCTTCCTTCCTTCCTTCCTTCCTTCCTTCCTTCCTTCCTTCCTTCCTTTCTTTCTTTTCTTTCTTTCTTTTCTTTCGGAAAGAGAGGAATCTGGTCTGGCCTCTCGAGAAGCCCCGGAAGCGTGCAGTTTGGGGAGAGGGTTAGCCCCTCGCCCACAGGCCGGCAGAAGCGGAATCTGGGCGCTCGCGTCAGCAGCCCCAGCGGGGTCTGAGTCCCAAAGCGCCCTGCCCTGCGCGCCGCTGCCCCAGACTCCGCTGACACCGCTCGCGTGTGTACTAGCGCTAGGGCTGCCACGCTTCTCGAGGGGCTGTGATTTCGCAACCCCGGACCAAACTCCAGAGGGCCAGACCCTTCTGTCTTGAAGAGTCCCTTCTGGCCCCCCGGCCGCACCCTGCCAGGTCCTGAAGCACCCCGAGGCCGCGCGCGCCCAGGAGAGGAGGGGAGGCCGGAGGCGCCTCCATCCCACTCCCGCTCAGCCGGTTTCTTTCTTTGCGCAGCTCTCCAGGAGCTCGGTCATGAAGGAAATGTAGACGATGGCCAGGCGTAGGGTCTCGATCCGGGACAGCCTCTTCTCGTAAGCAAAGGTGGGCACCTTCCGTCGCAGCTGGTCGAAGGCCTCGTTGAGGTTGAACATCCGCTTCCTCTCGCGGATGTTGGCCGCCTGGCGCTGGGCATAGGTGATCACCCTTTTCCGCTTGGGACGGCCCAGCGGGGAGGCGCCTCTCCCGCGCTCCTCTTCCTCCTCCTCCTCCTCCTCCTCCTCCTCCCCCTCCTCTCCTTCGCCCTCCTCTCCTGGGTCCACCTCCTCAAAGCCTGCCAGCCTTCTGCGCCTTCCCTCTCGGAGCACAAGGTCCCGGTCCCCAAAGGGAAGCCCGGGTGCGAAGTCGCAGAGGAGCGGGTGCCCGGGGGAGTCCAGGGACAGGTCCGCGACGAAGTCCAGCACGGTGGCGTCCACGCAGCCCTCCGGGTAGGCCGCCATCGCACCGCCCCGGCCCTGCCTCGCAGGGAGCGGCGAGACTCCTAGCAGCTCTCGATGGGCGGCAGCGCCATCAGCGAAGGGCCGGGGGAATTCGCATTTATAACCAAGCGGATAACGGGGTTAGTGGCAACGAGAGGGAAGGCTCTGGCAGTGTTGTCCTCCCGAAACTGATGGAAGGAGACAAGCTTGAGCACGCATGGGAGTCTCAAAGGGTTAGGCCTCCGATTCCGAGATCCTTTTCGATGCGCCACCTGGGACAGTTCCTATTTGGCAACAGACCCCAGCTCTTACCTGCTGTGCTTTTTTGTGTGTGTGTCTCTCCTCACCCCCCGCAGCCAACTAATATTCTTCAGGCTCCTTATCTCATGTAGCTCTTTAATTTAGCTTTGGGTTTTCAAAGCGAGGATGTTTTCCACCGCTCTGGCTTCTCCCTGGCTTCAGAGTAGAAGTCTTGAATCTTGCCACCGGAGGCTGCCACTGGGTGTGAAACAAGTGCATGCGCTTTTAATGATGTCCTGAAGAGGGGCCCTGTCTGCCGGGGGTCGAGGGGAGCTGTTTGTCTGGTATCCCAGTGCAGCGGCCACTGAAAGGCAAGATCTTCCATTAGCTTAAGTAAGCACGGTAGGGGGGGCCGAGAGCGCATTCCCCGCAGTCGCTGTTGGAACCGGCTTTCTCCTTCCAGGTCATCGAAAAAGCTCTCCTGCCTCGTTACAAACCCTGATTTCTAAAGTCCGTTTTGTTGCAATCAGCCTAACAACTGAGACACTTGACTCTCCTTTCCCTACTTATCTCTTACTCATGTAAAGAGCAAGATTTCACTTGAGGACAAAAGTTATGAAGGCTAGAAAATAGGGGGAAAAAGGAGGCACATAATATTTTGTCTGAGTGTACTTAACTGTGTAACCCCAGCGTGGGGGGCAAAGCAAACCCTCTCCCCCCCCAAAGCAAAACAACTTCAATCTCCTTTCAAAAATGAGATTTAGCCTTTGATAAGCCAATGGGTCGATCAGATCACCCTCTGTTGTGAAGTCTTTCGACTTTTAAACTCCCTGCCGATCGGTATTTGCGAACACAGATAAATCTTCACTTCCACCTAGCTTATTTTCCTCATTGATTCGTACTGCCCTACAGGACTTAAGAGTGAAAACTTCTGAATTCTATGGAAGGGAGATTTTAAAGTTATCTTTAGATCATGTTTTTGAGGTGAAAGGAGATTTTACATTTGGTATAAGGAAAATGAGGTTCTACAGATTTCATATTACCTCTAATACTTTAACAAAGAAAGGGTTCATTTTTCCTTCTTTGCCAGTAGCTATATTTATTATACAGTGTAGGGATTTTTAAGACACGGAAGAGCAGAATAACATGTTAGAAAATTGTTTTAAAGATGGGTTAGAAGAAATAGTCTTAAAAGATGAGTAAAGAGACACCTTGGCTCAAGGAAGAATCCCCGAAGACAGCAACTCCTACTAAGGAGGTGAGTTGTGTGCCCGTTTTGTTAGTACATTGGACAGCTCCCAGAAACAGCCTATTTCTTACAGGTCAGCACAAATCCTTCTCTTTCTGGCTTCCCCGTGTGTACTCCCAGCAGTATCATCTTGAATTCTTCTTTTTCTAACATCCATCCTTTCTTTTAACCCACTTGTGTCTGTGTTCTCCCTTGCTCTTTTGTTATTTGGTTGGTTTTCTTTTCTTTTGCGTTTATTCTTCATGCTCCAATGTGCATGGTGGTAGCTCAGGCAGAGAATTGAAATATATGTTCTTGAAAGATGTTAATGAATATGAGATCCTTGATTATGATAACCTGTTGATTTTTACTCAACTTCTTTCAAAGAGAAGACTGAAAAAAATGAATTGGAATTTCAACAGTGACTAAAAGATAAGCAAATGGGAGAATTAATTTTTGTTTTGGTAAGCAGTAACATGCTATCTAACTCTTGTTAACAATGTGTTATTAAATATTTGGACACATTTTATAGTTCACTTTTAGTTTTTTAATATTTCTCATAAATTTCTCTTTTAAATGCAAACGTATGTGGATTAAATGCCTGGATTAAATACTTTATCTTGTGAGAATCTAGTTTGACAACAAAATATATTAGGACACTTACTGAAGGGAAACATGACAGACATTTAAAAGCAAAATTTAATAAAATAGGTATCAGAACTATCACAGGACTCTAAACAGACATTTTTCTTGGACTAAAATTCTTTATGATTTTATGCAAGGGAATGAATATTTCAACAATCTTATCACAAAAAAAGCCTACAGCAATATTAATGGAACCCAACGCACAGAACTGGGTTGAAATATTGACATTAATATTAGGGAATTTATTAAAAATTTCTTAATAGGTCTGTAGCAATAATTTAAAAATACAATTTAAATAGGTCTGTAGCAATAATTAAAAATCCAATTTAATCATAATATCCCAAGATTAACACTTCTGTTTATACCACAATAATTTCAGTTTACCCTACAAGGCTCTAATCATGATGACACAATTAGAGCAAAAATGTTAAAGTCCAAGTTATAATGATGGACTCTATTTTTTGTTTATAAATATAACTATGGAACAGAAATAAGTGAAATTGTTTTTATCTGCTTATTTTGAAACATCTACTCTTTTAAAAAATACTTTTGTGGATATTTGGCTCCACAGTAAATATACACTTAAACGTAATAAATTTTGTAAGTGATCTAAAACAGCTCATCTCATTGGAAGGAACCATTAAACCTCATTAAACTTATTTATTTTATTAAAATATTTCCAAATGAAATCAGTACCTTTTCTGCCCTTGGAAGCTCCAGGAAAAGGTTCAAGAAATGTAAAAGGAAATCAATTTTAGGATTTGTCTATATTTAGAGCTACGAAATTCTTGCTTACATCCAAACTATCTTCTTGATATTCTACTTATAATCCTGAGTTCAAATGGAACTAAAGGCTCCTCAGAATGGTGTAGTTCAGGGATTGGCAAGATTTCTTTTTAATTGGCAAAATAGTAATTTAGGCTTTTGACAGGTCATACAATCTCTGCTGAACTACTCAACTTTGCTTTTGTAGTATAAAGGTAGCCATAGAAAATATGTAAATGAAAAAGACTGGCTGTGGGCTCTGAAACTTTATTTACAACATTAGGCAGTGGGCTGGATTTGACTCTTGAACTGTAGTTTGCTGACCCTGTCCTATTTAATAAGCCTATCTTCACATTCCTTGGAGTGCCTATAATGAGGACTTGCTAAGATAAAACATTTAAACATATAAGTGAATATTAAGTTGTTGAGCACATACATGTGTATATGTGTGCCAGGAAGATGGACAGGAATTGTGAAAATTCTCCTGAAGCAACTGAATCCGTAGGCACTGTGACTAAAATTATACTGAGGTGTTATAGAGTAACAAGAAGAGGCTCTGCATGGGAAGCGTGCATACCAGGCTAAAGTTGCTATTGCCCAGACTGAAGGCTTATTTCTAGTCACTGAAAGAAAACACATACCAAATATGATGATGTAGTCTTTAAAGTATTAGCATTACCAGGTTTGGGGTGAATTATATTTAACTAGGAAAAAATAAGGAGGAGGCAAAATTCCTGGAAAGCAGGCTTTTACTTTATGAAGTACTTCTAATTGTCAGAATTCATTCAATAAAGGCAGATGCTTCAAGAGGCTTATTTATCCTTTGTACTCTTATTTCCACCTATATTGCCTCCTGCCTCCTTTAACTGTAGCAGAAACTGCTCAGCATTCCCCAGTATCTACTTACTCTTTTTCCTTTTAGTAATAGACCTGCCCACACATATATTAGCTGGGCATGTTTCTGACCCACTGAATTTTTGCTGAGCACATGTCTACCCCACAACACTGGAGTAAATGAGACATAGTATGTGCAAGTTCAGGTTGGTCTTTGGAAACAATTGAAATTGTTTGCTTTCCACTTGGTCTTTTGCTTTCTTACTCTAGCCTGGAATGTGAGTAGTTTGGTGGTGTGCTAGCACTAACCAAGGGGCTGGAAGACTTTTTCGATACAGGGCCAGATAGTACCTATTTCAGGTTGTGTAGGCTATATGATCTCTATCACAGCCCCTCAACTCTACCACTGTAAGGTAAAAACACCACAGAAAATACATAAATGAATGGAGGTAGCTGAATTCCAATAGAATTTAATTTACAAAAGTAAGGGGCTGGCAGAATTTGATTCTCACGCTATAGCTTGCTGAATCCTGCCCTAGGTGATACAGAGCAACAGAAAGCTGGGACCTGAAATGATCTAATGGAGTAGAGCTGTACCTCTCAAATTCAGATTAATATGTGAGAAAAGATATACCTCCAGTTTATCTCAGATCTCTTTACTTAGTGTTGTGTTTTCTGCTGGTACCTAAAAAAATTAGACAATGATTTGAAAGATTAAACAGATAGATATGCTATTTAATTTTTAATTTTTATTTTTCCACATTTTTAAAAAGATTATTTATTTATTCATGACAGAAAGAGAGAGAGAGAGAGAGAGAGGGAGGGAGAGAGAGAGAGAGAGAGAGAGAGAGAGAGAAATGCAGAGACACAGGCCGAGGGAGAAGCAGGCTCCATGCAGGGAGCCTGATGTGGGACTCATCCAGGTCTCCAGGATCATACCCTGGGCTGAAGGTGGTGCCAACCGCTGGGACATTGGGGCTGCCCTTTTCCCACATTTTTATTTAAATTCTAGTTAGTTAATGTATAATATAATATTTGTTTCAGGAATAGAATTTAGTGATTCATCACTTATACATAATACCTAGTGCTCATCATAACAATGACCTCCTTAATGCCCATCACCCATTTGATGCACCCCCCACCCACCTCCCTCCATCAACTTTCACTTTGTTCTCTATCATTAAGGATCTTTTATGGCTTGTTTCCCTCTCTTTCTCTCCCCCCTCCATATGCTCATCTGTTTTGTTTCTTAAATTCCACATTCATGTGAATGAAATCTTATGCTATTTGTCTTTCTCTGACTGACTTATTATGCTTAGCAGAATACACTCTAGCTCCAAACAGGTCATTGCAAATGGCATGACTTCATTCTTTTTGAAAGCCAAGTAATATTTAATTGTAGATATATACTACATCTTCTTTATCCATTCATCAGTTGATAGACACTTGGCTCTCTCCATAGTTTGGTTATTGTTGATAATGCTGTTATAAACATCAGGGTGCATGTACCCCTATGAATCTATACTTTTGTATCATTTGGGTAAATACCTAGTAGTGTAATTCCTGGGTTTTGGGTAGTTCTATTTTTAACTTCTTGCAGACTGTCCATACTGTTTTCCAGAGTGGCTACACCAGTTTGCATTTTTTTAAAAAGATTTTATTTAGTTGAGAGAGAGAGAGAGAGAGAGAAAGAGAGAGAGAACATTAGCAGGAAGGAAAAGAAGGCTCCCAGCCTAATAGGGAGCTTGATGCAGGGCTCAATCCCAGGACCCTGGGATCATGACCTGAGCCAAAGGCAGATGCCCAACCAACTGAGCCACCCAAGTGCCCCAAGTTCCATTCCTACCGACAGTAGGAGGAGTGCATCCTCACCAACACCTGTTGTTTCCTGTGTTGATTTTAACCATTCTGACAGGTATGAGGTGGTATTTCATTGTGGCTTTGATTTGTATTTCTCTGATGATGAGCAATGTTCACATATCTGTTAGCCATCTATATATCTTCTCTGGAAAAATGTCTATTCAGGTTTCCTGCCCATTTCTTAACTGGAATATATATATATATATACACACACACACACACACACACACACATACACTACTTTATATCTTTTTTTTAAAAGGTTGATTTATTTGAGAGAGAGAGCATTCACATATGCAGCAGGGAGTGTGAGAGGAAGAAGGTCAGAGAAACTCAAGCAGATTCCATGCTGAGCATAGAGCCTGACCCCATGTCAGGCTTGATCTCACAACCCTGAGAGCACAACCGGAGCCAAAACCGAAACCAAAACTTGGAGGCTTAAATGACTGAGCTACCCAGGCACCTCTATATCTATTTCTAAAATATCACTTATAAAAATGGCTTAAATTAATAATGATTTTAATGGCTTAAAATATTAATTTTAAATGTTAATTTTTTGTCTCAAGTTTTTCCTCTTCACATGAATAGTTCCATTTCAGTTAGCCTTTGGAATAAATGTATTTTCCAAATTTTCAATTATAGTAGTTCTTATATTAGTTGTTGTTTGAACCCTCTCCAAAGTCTTTCTTTTTGAAAAACATGTGGAAAACTAAAGAGGTGTGAAGAAAAAAATCCCTCAGGATGTTATAAATTAGTTCCCCCAAATAATATTTTTCATCTCATTTTCTTATGCTATATTTTTGCATATTATTTTTAAATGTGACTTTCTTTTGTAATAAACATTATAGACTTGACAGTCATCCTTAACTCCTTAAGTTCTGTGTATATTCAGAGATTAAAGACTACATGTGTGACTTTACAACTTAATAATTTTTCAAAAGTTTTCCCTGTTATACTATTTATTTATGATATGCAGAAAATATTAAGTTGAAACATATGTTAACTTCCAAAAATCAAACCATTTTTAACTCAAAAAAAGTGGGCAACTTAATTTGGCTTAACATATTTAATGATATTCTTACTTTAAAAAGTGAAATTATATTTAAAATTAATATTATACATGAATGTACTACCTGCAACAATATATACAAATTATAACCTGCTATTCTATTGTACACTAATGCATTGCACACTAAATTTAAAAATATACTATATAATTTTTTTCAACAAATTTTTATTGAATGTCTATGATGTGCTTGATCATTGTGGCACTGATCTAGGAATTTGGTATATATCAGTAAACAAGATAGAAAACACAAAAAATTCTTCATAGTGTTGAGGATAGTAAGTGCTATGGAAAAAATTGCTAAATATAAGCGAGACCATGAATACTGAAATTTAGGGGCAGGTTGCTGTTTTAAGTAGAGTTATCACATAACAGTCTGACTGGAGAGTGATATTTGAATAAATATTTGAAGGTAGCAGGGAGGTAGTTAGTTGCATAGCAAGTGAGAGTGTTCCAGGCAGAGACATTTTAGAGAACATTTCTGAGAGGATAAGGTGGAAGAATGCCTGTGATACTAAAAGAACATCACAGAAGCCATCAGACAGAAAGAATTGGGAGAAAGAAGAAGTAGATGAGGTCAGTATGGTAGTACAGGGCAGGTTTGCATTATGTAGGATATTTTTAATCACTTAAGGACCTTGGCTTTTACTTTGAATAAATTGAGGATCCATTGGAACCTTCTGAAGATTTAATTACTGTTTAAAATAAGCCTTTTGGCTAATGTGTTGAGAACAAATTTGACAGGAAACAAGGAGATAGAGAGGCTCTTATAGTAACCCAGGATGGTAGCACTTGCTGTGATATACAGTGGTTATATTTGGGATATATTTTGAAGAATATTCAATGGGATTTGCTGATGGCTTATATTTGGAATTTGAAGAATAGAAAGGAATCAAGGGCCATCCCAAGGTTTTGACCCGAGCAACTGGAAAGAAAGTGTGATCAAATGAAATGAGAAAGATCCCAGGAGAAGCAGATCTGGGGGAGGATGAAGATCAGGAGTTCAGCTTTGAAAATCTTAGTATATTTATTAACAGTCAAGTGGTGACACCGAATAAGTTTCTATCTCTCTTGGGGTAAGAGTTAAAGGCACCATTTTACATGATACACTATTTTCTCACTCCAATACTGTGAGAGCTCATCTCTTATTTTCCCCTTTCCTTCACTCTGCTTTAAGTATGCTGATCTCTTTGCTGTTCCTCAAACATGTAAGCACATAATCTGTCCGAGGGCCTTTGCATTTCTATTGTCTCTGACTGCAATATTTTCTTAGATATCCAGATAGCTCACTCCCTCTGTTTCTTCAGGTCCCTGGATGATGCTGGCTTATCAGAGAAGCATTCCCTGACCATCCTATATGAACTAGTACTCCCTCTCTCTTGTACTCTCTAACCTTCTTGCATTGCTTGATCTTTCTCCAAAGCACACAAAACATCTGTATATTTATTTCTTCACTTGTGTACTTTCAGTTTCCCTCATTAGAATATGAACTCCAAATAGTAACCATGGAAGTGCACTGACTGGATTTCTCATTCAACTGCAAGGGTTGCAATTAGCCAACATGCTCCATCCTCAGTGACTTAGGAGTCACTGAAGCATTCGAGGTGAGATTACAGTCTTTCTGATCAGCCTAAGCACAAAACAAACTAGAGTCTGGCCATTTCTGCCTAATATGGGACTTCCTCATAGATGATATTTGCTCCAGAATTCCCTATTATGTTTGCTGAGCTTTTTCTCAGCTCTGCATCATAGCTTGAGTTTCCTTCTGTGTTGTTTTCTATTTTTTTTTTCTCCCCACAGCTGTCATATAAGTATTTCGGTCTCAGGCTCTTGCCAGCTCAATTCTGTTTTCTCTCCCTTTATTTTTCACAGGAGTTGCCTGTGAGTAATTGAGAGGAGTTACCTCTCCCAAGAAACTCCAAAACAACAATGAAACAACCACCATTAAAAAGCAAAACAAGGGGATCCCTGGGTGGCTCGGCGGTTTAACGCCTGCCTTTGGCCCAGGGTACGATCCTGGAGTCCCGGGATCGAGTCCCACGTCGGGCTCCCGGCATGGAGCCTGCTTCTCCCTCTGTCTCTCTCTCTCTCTCATGAATAAATAAGTAAAAAATTAAAAAAAACCAAAACATAAAAAAACCTACCATTGGTAATAATAATAATAAATGTTATTGAATACTTACTATGTATTAAGTGCTGTGCATATATTTCATTTAATACAACAGCCTTGGGGACACTTGGTGGCTCAGCGGTTGAGTGTCTGCCTTTGGCCCAGGGCATGATCCTGGGATACAGGATCGAGTCCCACCTCCCGCTCCCTGCATGGAGCCTGCTTCTCCCTCTGCCTGTGTCTCTGCCTCTCTCTCTCTCTCTCTTTGTGTCTCTCATGAATAAATGAATAAAAACTTTAAAAAAATAATACAACAGCCTTATGCAGAAGATTCTCTTATTTCCCAGTTTCCAAATGAGTCTCAAGATGGTTGTTTTCACAAATGTGTAAATGCTCACATAAGCATTCAAACATAAGTCAGAAGCCAGGGAGGGGTTTGATTACCAAGGTACAATGCTTCCCACTAACTAATATCTCTATCTTTCTGATATCAGCACCTAGCACAGAGTTTAACACTGCATTTCCTCAATAACTCAGTCTATGGAATTACACGTTTAATTTTATTTTGCATTGAGTTTGAAAGCTTTTTATCACCTTTTTTCTTCAATGAAGAATATTGTATTGGGCTCACTAGATATTTTCATTAAATAACTTTCTTTAAGTAAGGATACCAAAGGTATCATTTAGATTTATTTCTGTCCTATATTATCTCTTCTAAATTTAAGTGATTTACTTAAGCTTAAAAATGCTGGCTGTTTCAAAACTAACAAAGTGAAACTTTGAAGTGAAAAGGTTCCTAACCATTTTCCTGCTTCTTGACTCACCAGCCTTCCTTGGGCAGGGTTTTTTGGTTATCCTGCCACTGTCTTTAGCCTCTTTGTGGCTTCTTATAGCTATCATTTGAGGATTATGGAATCTCCATATTGGTTAGTATCATGGATGGAGAAAACCATCATTCTGGTGGAAACCATTACTGTCATTATCTCTGTGGGTCCTGAAGGATGATGACCCTCCAGAGCACTCTCACAAAGTGTTGCTTTATGGCAAGAGAAAATTCTAATTTAAAAAAAAAAATCCTTTCATCTCAACCAGGTGGCATTAATAGCATATCAGTCATCTTATTTGGCAAAGTGGTTGTTACACAGTTTTGTTATTCTCTTTCAATACATTCCTTCAGGATTTCATACAGCTCTCATCTCCAGATCTGAGCCTTTAGCACTTTTGTCTTTTAGAGCCACAGTGGTTCACTCACATACTATTAACTTAAAGGACTTTTAAAATTAAGTTGCCACACTAGTGGCCACATCCGTAGATCTATTCTCAAGTTTCCTTATGCTTTATCTCACAAACATAAGCAGTCCCAGTTTACCTATTTTTCCAGTCTTTAAAATTTAGTCTCTGTTACTCCTACCTTAGATTTATGATTGTGTACCATGGTTTGACCTGTTACTCTTCTCCATGGCCAGCTGACTTTGAAGTGGCTCTTGGGACCATTATCTCCAGATTGGTTATCTTCAGTCGGAATCCACCAGAAAGTGTATGATAAACTTCTTTTAATTCATTACAGGGCGCAGCTATAATATGGTAGACAACTGAAGATAGCAGGGAAGATCAGATACTAGAGTTAAATTGATAAGATGCTAGAGAAAAAAAAAATGATCAGGTATTTTTAAAAGTTTCTGACAATTTATCTGTACTGCATAGATTAAAGAAAGATTTGCATGATTTATTTTGTTCTAACCGTAGGTCACAGTGTGGAAACTTGACCTTGTTTGGATTTCAGGTTTGACTTGGCCTGCTGTGTAAAGTACATGGAAAGTGTGAGCTGCAACATTGTTGCCCTGGGAATAAAGTAAACAACAATGCGAGCAATACCAAATGTTGTTGGCCACTGTCTATTCCCTTTCTATCATCCGAGAAGAAACATCCCAAACACACACACAGTATTATAATGGTTGGGCAGGGTTCCACATTGCGCCTTTTTCTGTTCAACCCATTTTGCTCTCCTCTTCTTGCCATATTTTTATTCATTGACTCTCACATCTCATAATTAAACGGCCCTTTCCTTTAGGCCATGGGCTCAATCATGACCGGCACTATGATATTAAAATTGAAAAGGGTGACCCACTGTCAAATTTTGGAAGTCAGATCCCAGGGCTGCTTGCCTGCGGGGAGCACCAGCAGGACTCCCGCGCATGCCCTCTTCCTCGCTCAGGGCCTGGCGCTGCTCCCCGCCCACCTGGAAGGCGCCGCCCCCAGCGCGCAGGTAGGCCGGGTTGAGGTAGACGGGAGGCTGGGCGGGGCTGTCGACCCCCCTGGGGCTCCAGGGGCCAGTGCTGGGACTGAGGAGTCTCTGGGCTGGGACGCCCCAGGTGGCCTGTCACCGTGCTCGCTCCCCGCCAGCCCCCCGATTTGGGCAGCGGTCGTTGGGTGGCTTTGGGAGCCGAAGCGCCGGGGTGGTGGCGGGCTCACGACCTCGGGGTCCACCTTGCAAATGATGGGCGGGGAGTCGTCAGCGGGTCGCGGCGGACCCAAGGCCCGTGGTGCGGTCGGCGCAGCCCGCGAGGCCCGAGGGCACACGGTGGCCCGGGACCCGCGGACGATGGCGGGCGGGGCCTGCTCCGCTCCCGGGGCACCGCTCCCGCGACGAGGCCGTGGAGCTTGCAGGGGACGCGGGTGCTGGCGCCGCGGGCACGGCCTCAGGGAGCGCAAACTCGCTGCGCGAAGGCGGGCCCCGAGCTCCCCCCGGGACCGCGCGGCAGGACTATCAGGCGGCCGTCGGCGTGGTGGTGGGTGGCGGCGGCGGTGCCCCGCAGGGCGCCCGACTGGGACTTGCCCGTCTGGTGGGATGCGGGGAGCCCACCTCCGCGGACGGTCAGGGGGCGGCCACCGGCCGGTACGAGGCTCTGGAGCGCTTACTATGTACTGTGCATGGGCTGTCTACCTCTCATCTGTGTGCCTCCTCGTCCTCGGCATGCATTCGCTCCGGATTAAGTATTTCTCAGTCCGGACCAAGACATTTTCTGGCATTGGAACCATCCATTTTACTTTTTCATCATGAATACCAAAGCGGGCAACTCTTTTTCTGAATAGGATATGGCTATGAATAATACTCGAGGAAAGCAGCGGATTATTTTATCCCAGTAGAATGTTGGTTTGGAATGTTCCCATTTTAGGGTTCTATAAAAGAGAAGGTTGATTTTTTAGAAAAAGATTTTATTTATTTATTCATGAGAGACACAGGCAGAGGGAGAAGCAGGCTCCATGCAGGGAGCCTAACGCGGGACTCGATCCCAGCTCTCCAGGATCACACCCCGGGACGAAGGCGGCGCTAAACCGCTGCACCACCGGGGCTGCCTGAGAAAGTTGATTTTTAATGAATATTGGTATCGTTGTGGGATGAAGTTTTACATTGATATTTTAAAATATGCCATCTTTGGAATCCTTAAAGTTATGAAAAATTAAAGTTCATAGAGTCCTGAGGAAATCAACTGAGACTTTTTTTTTTTTTTTCCAACTGAGACTTTTTGTAGCAACAGTAATTACAAAGAAAACGCTAGCATTTAGGAAGAGCACCGGCCTCTCTCTAGTCCCATCTTACTTCACCAGGAAAAGTAATTTCTGGTGCGCATCCTAGGACATTTTATTGGATCACTGTCTAGAGGATGGAGCTTGCATAGGTGGAACTTCTTTTTAACTGCTCTCCATTACATTGTGTGGAGGCTATGAAACTGCTGGAGCATTCACAAGTCACCTTGCCTCTGATGTCACTTTTCTTTCTGACTCTCCAGGTCTTATTTTTCCTCTGAAACTGAGAATGTGTACTTTAGGCAGACCTTAATAAACAGAGCGGAAGGATACAAAGCTTGTTTTGCATTTAAGACAATGAATATCACTTGATCTATATACAATCTGTCTCAGAATGACTTGCTAGCTAAAAGACAGATTTCTGGACCCACCCTTGATTTAATGGAATCACAATATTTGATGGTATACAAAGGTTGCCCTATCCAGCATATTGTTATGTATGTTAAAGATTTTGTTTCATGGGTTAAGTCTAACAGTGGTTCTCTCTCTCACTCTTTTTTAAAGATTTTATTTATTTATTCATGAGAGACAGAGATGCAGAGGGAGAAGCAGGCTCCATACAGGGAGCCCGATGTGGGACTCGATGTGGGACTCGATGTGGGACTCGATGTGGGACTGGATCCCGGGTTTCCAGCATCAGGCCCTGGGCGGAAGGCAGGTGCCATACCACTGAACCACCCAGAGATCCCCTAACAGTGGTTCTCAATCCTGTCTACATATTGGAACTGCTGTGAATCGAAAATTATTGATAATATGATAATATCCCAGAAAAATTAAATCTGCACTTAAAATGATTTCCCCCAAGAGACTCTAATGCCCTTATAGTTGAATTCATGGATTAGGAAGCAGTATTGCCTAAATAGTGAAATCTTTGATTTGTTTCTTTTCTGATCTTATGTTATGTAGGTTTAATCAAAGTTAGATTCCTATAGAATCAGCTCAGTTAACAAGAAGAAAGATGGGATGTATTTTGAATCAATAAGAACACAACTGGAATATTTGTATTGAGCTATTAGCCTATGAAACTTTGCTTTGTGTAAATTGTACCAATAAAAATGGGATCATCTTAAAGTCAAGTTAAATAAATTTTGTACTTAAAAATGGAATAAGTTTTTTATAGTAATAACAGCTAACATTTATTCAATATTTTTATTCTTTTAATTGAAAATAGCTAAAATACAATGTTATATTAGTTTCAGATGTACAACATAGTTTTTTGACAGTTCTCTACATTAAACTATACTCCCCATGCTAGGTGTAGTTATCATTTGTCTCTGTACATTACACATTATTGACTATATTCCCTGCCCAGTCTGTACTTTTCATCCATGTGACTTATTGTATAACTGGAAGTTTGTGCCTCTTAATCCCCTTCAGCTATTTTGCCCCTCTCCGGAGCCCCTCCCTTCTGGCAAGCATCAGTTTGCTCTCTGTATTTATGATTCTGTTTCTGTTTTTGTTTTGTTTTTTAGATTCCACATGTAAGAAATCATATATATCTGTCTTTTACTGACTTACTTTACTGAACATATACCCTCTATTTTCATTGTGTTGTCACAAATTGCAAGATCTCATTCTTTTTTATGCCTGAGTAATATTCCATTGTATGTCTTTACCATATCTTTGTTATCCATTCATCTATCTATGAATATCAAAGGTTCCTTGAGTTTTGTAAGATGATGGTTGGAGTATCACTTACAGTGAAAAAGAAAGGAAAATTCTTTATATTCATCTTATCCATCTTGCAAGTGGTGGAAATCTGATGCTTAAGGGCCTGGTTACCACAACTGATGCTGGCTGTTTTCTTTCACCCTTATATTGCCAAGACATAATCAATACTCAGATTAATGCACTATGTTTATGTATCAGATCATCTCCTAAATTACTTCCTGGGGTATGGTGAATCATTTCTTTTATTTTTTTAAAAGCTTTGACAGAGAGAGTGAGAGCACACAAGGAGGGGGAGTAGCAGAGGGAGAGGGAGAAGCAGCCTCCCCATGGAACAGGGAGCCCAACTCAGGGCTTGATCCCAGGATCTCAGGATCATGACCTGAGGTGAAGGCAGGTGCTTAAGACTGAGCCACCCAGGCACCCTGATGTTGCATTTTTTTTTTCACGGCTAGAATGCCCATTTAATATTATTTTATAGATTTCATTTCTCTCTTAAAAATGCTCATAGATTTATCCTTTTGGCCCATCTCTTCCTCTTTTTTCTTGAATGTATTGATCAAAGTTTATTTTAAAAGTTCCTTAGGTAGGAAATAATTGCAGAGATTGTGTAATTAGTTCTCTTTAAAAATAAAGAGTAGAGAACTTTTGGGTAAGGTGGAGCAATAACGACTGAATTTACTGCTTAAAACAAAGAAAATATGGACAAAATATATGTAAAACATCTCAGGTGGTAGGATTTTCAAACAATCTTCAAAAAAATTTTTTTTTAGAGTTTTTATTTATTTCAGAGAGAGAGAGAGAGAGAAAGAGAGGAAGCACGAGCAGGGTGAGGGGCACAGGGAGAAGCAACCTACCCAATGAGCAGTGATCCCAATGTGGGGCTCTATCCTAGGACTCCCGGATTATGACCTGAGCTGAAGGTAGATTCTTAACTGACTGAGCCACCCATGCACCGTCTCAAAATCTTTCTGTATCACGCAACCTGTGATTGTAACTTTGACCACCAACCTAGCCACATGTATTTCTTCAATGACACCCCATCAATAAATTTAATTTTGTGTATTGAGAGAAATCAAATGCTCCTCAAAATGGATCTTAGGTTTAAATGTAAAATCTAAAACTACAAGACTTCTAGAAAAAACATGAGAGAAAATCTTTGTGGTCTGAGTTATATAAAAATTACTGAGATTTGACTCCAAAAACATGATTCATAAAAATACTAAATTGTTAAATTGGACTTCATCAAAATTAAAACTTTTGATTTTCAAAAAATATTCTTAAGAGAAAGAAAAGACAAGCCACAGGCTTGGAGAAACTGTTTACAAATTGCATATTGGAATACATAGGGAGTATAATTAGAATATATTAAAAATACTCAATTGTAAGAAAACAAATCACACAAAATACTAGGAGAAATTTTGAGCAAACACTTTATTTTTTATTTTTTTATTTTTTGGACACTTTAATAAAGCAAATATATATGTATGAAAAGCAGAAGAAAAGAGGCTCAACATCATTAGTCAATAAGGAAATACAAATTAAAACCACAATAGGATACTACTGTCTACATATCAGAATGGATATATACAAAAGACAAAATTTTAGAGAAATTGGAACTCTTATGGTCTGCCAGTTGGAATGCAAAATGATAGACTACTTTGTAAGACAATTTAGCAGTTTCTTAGAAAGTTAAACATACACTTAGCATCTGATTCAACTATTCACTCTTAGAGTATTTACCCAAGAGAAATGAAAGCTTATATGCTACACATGAATACTCATAGCAGCTTCACTTTCATAGCCCCAAACTGGAAAAAATCCAAATGTCCATCAACAGATGAATGGATAAACAAACAGTGGTATATCTAAACAATGGAATACTACTCAGTAATAAAAAGGAATGGATTGTTGATACACACTACAACATAGATGGATCTTAATTATGCTGAGTTAGCAAAAAAGGAATAAAAGAGAGTACATATATTATGATTCTGCTTATATAAATTTCTGAAAAAGTGAATTTGTCTATAATAGCTGAATGAGATCAGTGTTGTCCAGTGAATAAGGGTATGTGGTTGGGAGGGAGGACTTAATTAACAAAAGGACATGAAACTCGGCTTATTGTTTTGATTGCAGTGGTAGTTTCACAGATGTATAACTGTGAAAACTTGCCAAATTATGTTTAAATAGGTGCAGTTTACTATATGTTAGTTACACTTGAAAAGACTGCTTTTATAAACAAACAAAAATAAAACCCACACGGGTACACAAAACAGAGTATTTCTAATAGGCAAAACTTCCCTTGAACTACTTTTTTTTTTTTTTTTTTTTAGCTTTCCAGAGTTGATGAGAGGTGTGATTACTCAGCAGACTGAGTGGTACACACTCAAAAGTGAGAGTCACAACCCAGTGTGTTTGAGCAATGTGGCTGCTCATGGCTTGAGAATAGGGTTCTTGAGGTATAGACTGGGAATTCTCAAAACCTTAAAAGTTGTTTTATCAGCTTAGAATTCTGACCCATGATGTCCCATTATACATTTCTTGAAATAATTCTCCTGGTTTTGTGCCACCAGCAATTCAATGAGATTCTTCTGTACACTGTTTAGATTATATATATAACATTTAATGCAGGTAGAGTGTTGTGGAATCCAGTTTTGTAACTGCCTTAATTGATTTTGGTAATTCTGGAAAAGGCCTTCATATCATAATTTTAAATTAGTTTTTTAAGTGGATCACATACTGAACATGCTTTTAAATATGTCTTGATTACATTTATCAGCTGTATGTAACCAGATGCAATTCTAATTTTAAACATTGATGAAATTTAATGTGATTCTATTATTTTGGAAGCTTAGGAAGCCTTTCTGAGTGATGAGCAATTAAATGTAGGACCGATGGTTTTGGTAAATAGACTAAAAAATATGAAAACCACATAACCCAAGTAGTTATATAATACTAAACAAACTTTCTGAAACATATTTTTAGGGCTATATTCAGTACAAAGAAACATGGAATCAGCAGTTTTCTCATGGATTATTTTTTTGATGGCTTAATATTCTGGTCCTTGCATGACTGAAATTATAGTTGGAGTGCACTGGAATTTACATTGTTGTAAAATTCCTTCCTTTCCTTTGCTGGCAATTGTTATTGGTAATATGATCATCTTTATCTCATGTTAGGAAGATGTTCAGTTATGTTGAAATTTCCAAATGCATTTTTAGAGCACATAGAACAAAATTAACTTGGATTTTTTTTTAATTTATTTTTTATTGGTGTTCAATTTACTAACATACAGAATAACACCCAGTGCCCGTCACCCATTCACTCCCACCCCCCGCCCTCCTCCCCTTCTACCACCCCTAGTTCGTTTCCCAGAGTTAGCAGTCTTTACGTTCTGTCTCCCTTTCTGATATTTCCCACACATTTCTTCTCCCTTCCCTTATATTCCCTTTCACTATTATTTATATTCCCCAAATGAATGAGAACATATAATGTTTGTCCTTCTCCGACTGACTTACTTCACTCAGCATAATACCCTCCAGTTCCATCCACGTTGAAGCAAATGGTGGGTATTTGTCATTTCTAATAGCTGAGTAATATTCCATTGTATACATAAACCACATCTTCTTTATCCATTCATCTTTCGTTGGACACCGAGGCTCCTTCCACAGTTTGGATTTTTTTTTGATTGAGAAATAGTATTAGATATGTCTCTCATCAAACATGAGATCAGTTGATTATAGCATTGCTCATATAGACAGTTTTAGGTTTTGTCTTAAGAATCAGATTCTGACTAACTTTAAACAGTTTTGTGGGGGCAGTTCTTAATAGTTCTTTCTCTAAGGAGTATCATAGATTTCTAAGCAGTAGATTGTTTATATCTGAATATTTGTTGCTTACTTAAATTCACATTAGAAGATTAAAATGTGGTTTTATTTTGTGGTTTAATTTGTGCTCATTTATGCTAATTGAGACCTGGACTTGTAGTTTGTAAGGAGTAAACCTTCTTTTTTTTTTTTTTTTCCAGATATTCGTATTTGTTTCAACCATGGCTTAATTGTACAAACTGCTGTCATTTTTGATATCCCATTGGCCTTTTTCAAACTTATCTATTTTGTGTAAAGACTTTTCAATCTTATACGTTTTTTGTTTTTTTTGGAGGAGGGTGGGGGTCATTTCCACGTCTTCCTCTCCATTCTTCTCTTCAGTTGAGGTATGGCTTAAACTCCCTTTCTATGGAGTGACCTCTCAGATAGTACTTCCAGACTTTCTCCTCAAAATCTTTGAATCTTAGTAGGTAGAGTCATATTTCAGTACCACTTTGAAATTTCAATTTAAGCACCTCATTTGTCTCTTGAAGCTTAACATTATTTCTTAATTTAAGAATTTATTTTTTTAAAGATTTTATTTATTTATTCATTAGAGACACAGAGAGAGAAAGGCAGAGAGAGAGGCAGGCTCCATGCAGGGAGCCTGATGTGGGACTTGATCCTGGGACTCCAGGATCATGTCCTGAGCTGGAAGGCAAACACTTAACTGTTGAGCCACCCAGGCGTCCAATAATTTAAAAATTTAAATAAATTGTTTTCAAAACTTTCTGCTACTTCCCATTTCCCTGCCTTCTCTAGTTATATGCTCTACAGCAACACTACCTAAAATTAATGTAAGCCACATACGTCATTAAAACTTTCTGTGCCTATACCCTAGAACAGTTTGAGTCCAATCAGGAGACATAAGCCACATAGAAATTTAAGCAGGGGAAGTTTAATATAAAGAATTGTTGAGGGATCCCTGGGTGGCGCAGCGGTTTGGCGCCTGACTTTGGCCCAGGGCGCGATCCTGGAGACCCGGGATCAAGTCCCACGTCGGGCTCCCGGTGCATGGAGCCTGCTTCTCCCTCTGCTTGTGTCTCTGCCTCTCTCTCTCTCTCTGTGTGACTATCATAAAAAAAAAAAAAAAAAAAAGACTTGTTGGGCTGAGACAGAAGAGTAACTGTGAACATATAAGAGAAACTATAGGGACGCCCGGGTGGCTCTGTGGTTAAGCGTTCAGGACATGATCCTGGAGTCCCCGGAATCGAGTCCCGCATCAGGCTCCCTGCACGGGGCCTGCTTCTCTCTCTGCCTGTGTCTCTGCCTCTCTCTCTGTGTGTGTCTCTAATAAATAAATAAAATCTTTAAAAAAAAATAAGAGAAACTATAAAAGGTGTCCTAGAGCTGGGGAAGAGTACTCAAGGAAGGGTAACCTTGGAAAAGGGGAACACTATTCCAGGGTTGTTGAGGTTGCTGATGGTCTGTGTGCTCTAGAAATTTGGCTGGGGCAGTGCACTACCAGATGTCCTCAAATACCCATTCTGCTGATGATTCTGCTGATGATTGTGCCATAAGAGCAAGATAAATACCAGAAGCCCAGCATTCAGAATCAAGAAGAGGAGTCCCCTTCATCCTGCAGTATCTAACACCCTCAGACAAAGCTTGAAAGCACATGGACTGTACAGGCAAAATGTTTTAAGAATCCAATACAGAGGATCCCTGGCTGTCTCAGAGGTTTGGCGCCTGCCTTCCGCCCAGGGCATCATCCTGGAGTCCCAGAATCCAGTCCCACATCAGGCTCCCTGCATGGAACCTGCTTCTCCCTCTGCCTGTGTCTCTGCCTCTCTGTGTGTGTGTCTCTCATGAATAAATAAATAAAATCTTGAAAAAAAAAGAATAGTGTCCACTTTTACAGAGCAGGTACTGGAGAGTAAATTTGCAGTTCAAAGATAATAAATGGAAGTTGACACATAATCACATATAAAATTAAGTAGGTGAAGTGAATTTTATAATATATTGTATTTAATCCAGTCTATCAAAAGATTATCATTTCAACAGTTAATCAATAGAAGCATTGTTAATAAGATACTTTCCAATCTTCTAGTACTAAGCATTTAAAATCCAATGTAGATTTTATACTTATAGCACATCTCAAGTTGGACACTAAATTTTCACTGGATAAACTTGATCCATATTTAAATTTCATAAAACTTACAGTTGAAAAAGAAGATTTATATACCCAAATTGTTTGAAATATACTTAAAAGTTTTCCAAAAACTTAATTAAGAACACAAATTGTTTTAGCATTTACATTCATATTGGTAAAACTGATTCATATTTTTTAGAGGAATTTATATGAACTTGAAAAACATCAGTTTTAAACTTGTGTTTACTTTAAGTAAATTAGCTCTTGTGATAGCTCTTATGATAAAATTGAATTCAAGAGTGTTGTAAAATATAAAATTAACTCTGAATTTATCAGTATCAACAAAATGTTCTTCAAAATTTCTTCTAGATTTGCATCCAAGTTACATAATGCTATCAACAATTAAAATCTTCTGCATATAGATCCCTGTTAGAAAAGTGCATAAAAGAATTATTTTTGACTATATTATGAAGTTTCAATTTTAAGATAAATTCTCACACCTGTCTAGCTTTTCCTTTCCTTGGTAATTCAGCTTTAGCTCACTCATATGTGATAAGGTATGGATCATAATTTGATAAGCAAGAAACCCACCTGGCTTTTAAAGAACATAAACTAGAACATTAGGAGCAGAGCCATCTTATAATGAAAAGAAGTCTGCGGGTCTTCAACCTTCTATAGACATGAAGCAGACAGAGAAAGTTATTCAGCTCTAAACATGACCAGAAGGCAAAGCCAGTAGCCATGGTAAATCCCTCTCAGGCAACTGGTCTGGCTTCAGTCAAGGATTGGTGTGTGTTTAGTTGTATTTAAAGAGTTGTAATAGGTCTCTGATTGCTTTGAGCTTGCTATTCCCCTTCTTCCAGCCTTTCCTCCACTTTCTGTGGTAAAATATACATAACATAAAATCTACCATCTCAGCCATTTTAAGTGTATAGTTTAATGGTATTAAATACATTCGTATTGTACAAAGATCACCACCTAGCTTTAGAATCTGTTTCATCCTGTAGAACTGAAACACTATATACATTAAACAATAACTGCCTATTCTCCCCTCCCTCAGCTCATAGCAACTTTCATTCTTTGTCTCTCTATGATTTTGACTACTCTGAGTACTTCCCTTAAGATATATTTATCTTTTGTGACTGGCTCATTTCACTCAACAGTGTTCTCAAGGTGCATCCATGTTGTAGCATGTCAGCATTTCCTTCCTGTTTGAGGCTGAATAATATTTAAGTATATATATGTATATATATATTACATTTATATACCAGATATAATATACTACATTTTATTTATCTGTTCATTCATTGATGGATACTTGAGTTGCTTTCATGTTTAAGCTATTTTAAATGATGCTGTTATGAACATGGATATACAAATATCTCTTAAAGACCTTGTTTTCAATTCTTTTTGATATATACCCAGTGTGGAATTGTTGGATCATATAATTCTGTTTTAAACTTTCTGAGGAACCACGATACTGCTTCCCACGGCAACTATATATTTCTATCAACAGTGCACAAGGGTTCTAATTTCTCTATATCCCTGTCAATCCTTGTTATTTTTTGTTTGTTGTTTAATCGTAGCTATCCTAAGGTGTATGAGGTGGTATCTCATTGTAATTTTCATTTGTAATTCCCTAATGATTAGTGATGTTGATAAGCTTTTCATGTGCTTATAGGCCATTTGGATATCTTCTGTAGAGAAATGTCCATCAAGTCCTTTGCCTGTTTTCAAATTGGGTTTTTGTTGTTGTTGAGTTTTATGAGTTATCTATGTATTCTGGATATTGGTTTCCAAATATTATATCCCATTCTATATATAGAATGTATATAATTTTTAAATTTTTGTGAAGTCCAATTTGTCTGTTTTTTTCTTTTGTTACTTATACCTTTGTTGTCATATCCAAGAAATAATTGCTAAATCTAATGCCATGAAGCTTTTCCCTTATGCTTTCTTCTAAGGGTTTTATAGGACAAGAGCTTTCAACAATGGGGGGAGGTATAGCAAAAGTGGCCACCTACCTCTTTGTCTACATCTTTATGATTAGAAGCAGCATCCAGTGATCAGAGCACAGATCCCTGATATTTGGAAGACAAGGTCCTTTTTACCCACTGGGGTTTTTAGAAACCATGTATAAGCTGTTCCTGGAATGCTTGTATGGCTGCCTGTTATGTGGCTGGGTGTAGGTACCAGATTGCTGTGATTGTGCCAAGAGCTGAAATTGACCAAAAATTAACTACAATTGACCCTCCAGGCCTTCTCTTGAAGATTGCAAACCTCCATGGTCTCCAGAGTCCCCAAATAGTTGCATCAGACAGATTTTGCTAGTGCTATTGCAGTCTAGGTGGGGAGACAGATTTCTGGTGCTTGCTATACCACTATATTCCCAGAATCCTCTCTGGCTTAATATAGCTTTATGATCAGTCTCTTGAAGCAGTTGTTTGGACATAGGCCAACCTTTAAGATGTGCTTTAAAGAGCCCATTAATTTGGGCTGGAAAGGTGTGAATAGATCTTGGAAGATTCTAGCAGGCTTACTTTTGGTTCCATATTAAAAATAATTTTAATATGATTGATTTTTATGTACAGTGATGTTCTAATAGTTTCTTTTGTCCAATATGACCTTTAACCAAAAAGTATTTGTATTTATCAGTCTGTCGAATGAAATCTAGAATATCTAGTAATTTATAACTTAAAAATAGATGACAGTAGTTGGGTCATAACTTGTTTTATGTGGTGAAAAGGACTAAATCAAGAATAACTACTCAGTTTGTGGCAATTCATGTTATTAGCCAGTGCAAAGTTTCTCTGTTTATTTAAAAAATCATTTACCTTATTTTATTTGCAATTTCCCTCCTATATCCTATCCTTATGAGCAATCTTAGAGTGTTTGAGGTATATTCTTCTGTTTATATTTGTTCTTACAAAAACCATATATTTATATTGTTGTGTGGATTTTTAGCTTATATAAATTGTGTCATTATATAGATCTAATGTTCTTATTTTTTTCTATTCAGCATTACATTTTAAGATCTATGTTACTTTTAAAATATCTATTCAGGGGCATCTGGGTGGCTCAGTGGTTGAGCGTCTGCCTTTAGCTCAGGTCATGTCATGATCCCAGGTTGCTGGTATTGAGTCCCACATTGGACTCCCCGTGGGGAGCCTGCTTCTCCTTCTGCCCATGTTTCTGCCTCTCTGTTTCTCTCATGAATAAATAAAATCTTTTTAAAAATCTATTCAATATTTTCTCTATTGCCATAAATAGTTTATAGTATGCATATATACACTTTATCTGTCTTCTTTCCCAGTGGTGGACTCATAGAACTCCTATTTCTTATCATTGCAAACAGTCTTTGCACAACTTGTCTTGTGGATTGGATCATACATTTTATTCAGTATAAAACAGTGCTGCTGAAACTGGATTTGAGATAACCTAACTTCATATATTTAACTTTAAAGACTCATATCCTATGTTTCTCCCTGGGAATTTAAATTAAAGGCTACAGGAAGAAACCTTTTAGTCCCAAATTAAGGGGCCACTGGTTTTCCCACAGACTTACTAATGAAGTGAATCAAGCCATTATAGTATGGTTTAAATTCTGTGTGAATATCAAGTATTGTTTAAATAGTCGTTAAAAAATACTTATGGAAAGAAAAATTCTCCCATGGAAGTGTATGAAAATTGTTACTATCATTATAAAGTCATTCAAAAGGAGCATATTATTTGCTATGCAGTCTATCATAAATTCTTACTTTTCAAAATAATTTTAAGTTCTATGAAAGAATTGCTATTTTCTTCCCTCTAATCTTGAATCTTGGCATCTTTGCCAATTCTTCTGAACTGAATTGAAGTTATAATCCACAAATAACACCATCCATCAAAATTTTAGACTAGTGGCTAACATGAATAAGTACACTTGAACCACTGGTCAACATTATGTACCAGTTATAGGCTAATGCAAACTTAAATTTCTAATATTATATAAATTCCTTTCTTCCTATGAACAATGATTAAACGTAGTGGATTTCAATACATTTTGTTTTTCTCCTTCTGACATTTAGGAAGTTAACATTTTTTAAAATAAATTTTAAGATTTTTAAGAGATTAATTTTAAATTATTCTTATTCTTATTCTTCTTATTATTATTAAAAGATTAAGGCTTTATTTATTTCTAGCCAAGAATTTAGTATCATAGATTAAAGGTGGTTACAAATTATTTGACCTTTTATTCATTGAAGGGTAGGGTCTCATCCCCACCTCTGGAATTTAAGTGAGCTTGGTGACTTTTTTGACCAGTGCAGTATGACAATGTGACCTTGTGTCTCTTTCCAAGTCTAGCTTTTAAGTAACTGATAGTTTTTAATTATAGCATCCTGGAATCCTTATTCTGAGTGCAGCCACCTTCCATGTAAGAAGGCTGATTGTGCTAGGAGAATCATGCTATGAAGAAGTTTAGCTGGCCACATAGAGAGCCAGATGGATGTCTAGTTAACCCCTAGCTTTTCCAACCATGTCACACAGGCACCAGATATGTGGGTGAAGGAACCTTGAGAAAACCCCATCCCCAGCCACTCTCTAACTGCAGTCAAATGAGAGATCCCAAACAAGAACCACTTCAGCTGAACTCAGCCAACTCGCAGAACAATGTGAAATAAGTAATAGTTTTAAGCCATTAAGTTTTGGAGGTGATTAATATTCAGTACTAGATATTAGGAACCCTTGATTATTGCTCAGGCTTATGGGATCTTATGAGTAATTGCATTTATTTTTATTTTTTTAAGAATTGATTTACTACAGAAAGAGAGAGAGAGAGAGAGAGAGAGAAGAAAGCTCCCCATGGAACAGAGAACCTGATGTGGGGCTTGATCTCAGGACTCTGGGATCACGACCTGAGTCAAAGGCAGATGCTCAACTAACTGAGCCACCCAGGTGCCCTGGGTAATGGCATTTAAAATAAAATGTGTCAGCATAGCCATGTGGACTCTCTTTTTACTAAAATAGTTTATTTCTATCTATGATAACTGGGACAAGAAGCAAGAAATAATAAGTAGTTGCTGGATGTGTAAGGATTGGACTGAGTTTGAAACTAATTATTGCAGTTACCTATTGGGCAAAGAAGTCCGGGAAGAAAAAGAGACAAATGTATTTGCAACTGTGGGTGACTTTGATGAGCCTGAGAATTCTTATAATCCCAGAGAGTGTATCTCTTAGGTGTTTTTTCATTATTCTCCAGAGAACGGTCTGCATTTCTCTGTGGGACCCTATACACCTGAGAAATTTTTGTTTTGTAAGATGAATCTTTATTCATTTCTCTATTGGAGACTGTTTGTATATTATCAGAATATGTGAAAACTCACCATTGCATGTTTGTATACTTTCCACCGTCCTATCTTTGAGTCCCTATCAGACCTGTGATCTACCTAGATCACTGACACTCAGTATCTTACTCCTTACTCTGTAAAATGAAGATAATGACTGTAATCAGTTTATAAGTCTTTATTGTGAAGAACAAATATAGAATTCCTGAAAGCCTCAGGGGAGTGTCTGGCAGATATTATTAGATGCTTGATGCCAATGGCATATTATTAATATTAATCTTAACATCACCATATAAATAATAACAATGGGAGTAAAAGGTAGCAGCAAGAAAGATTGTTTACAAAGAGATTAAGCTACAATTTCTCTATTTTTGAGCAAAGGCTCCAGTGGGATCCTAGTCTTTCCCCACTGCTATTTGCAATTGTCCTGAAGATTAAGAAAATACATGTTTTCTAGAGTAAGTAGTAAATATTTGGATGTCAGCATAAAATGTTCTCTGTACCTTTCTTTCTATTTTAAATAGAATAACTCTGTATTTTGGAAGAATATGTAGGGTGCAGTTTGGAGCAGGTAGTGGAGGACTGTATAGTTTTCAGATGATACTTAAGAATTTCTTGCCTAAGTTTGAACTGAGTGAGGAACAGTACAGGCTGAATTGAAATAGCTTTCCCTTCCTGGAGTGGTAGAGATGAAAAAAGATGTAAAATTCTTCATGATCTGGAGGTTGGTTTAAAAAATAAATTATTTATTTATTTATTTGTTTATTTATTTATTTGTTTATTTATTTATTTATTTATTTTACCTTTCATACATTAACTCTCCCCATTGCTTGCCTTAGAGTCCTCATTTTCTGCCTTGGTTACATATATTTGTTGCACTGCTACATCTTTGGGAAGTTGTCCATCTCTTCCTCCTGCCATGGTCACTCACCACTTACCCTTTCTCTGACTAATATGCAATGTTTATTTTTTCTAATCTGGCAATAGAAATCACTCTGGGAAGTCTCCTCAGATGCACTAAAAAGTTAGATGTCTTTTTGCTTAGTGTTTGTGTTGCCCACCTGACTTTGCTCAATCTAAGTCCAGTCCTGCTCTACTGAAAAATGTAGTCTTTGTCTGTTTCTTCCAGTAGATAGTAAGATCCTTGAGGGAGCTTGTTTTCATTAGCATGTACCTTGCTTGGCATAGAAAGCAGGTACCCAGTAAGTATTTACTGAGTTAAGGAATAAAGAGATGCTAAAGTCAGAGGGTCAACTCTGTTGAGACCTGTCAGGAGAAAAAGAGCACACTGCTACAGAAATTATAACCTGTGGCTTTAGCCCCCTCTTCTTTAACTACCTTTTGGACCTAGTTGAGTTTTAGAACTTTTTTTTCCCTTCCCATTTACTTTAGCTTTTGTGTTTCCATATTTATCCAGTTTATATCACATATTACTAGTGGACCTGAGCTCCCTCTTTGTTAAGACATTGACCTGTTTTTATATTTTAACCCAAACATTGAATTGATTTTTTGCAGTAATAGTGGTGGTGATTGCCATTGCAAACATGGATGTCCCCTTAACACACATTAAGACCTTATCACACTCTATATAGTATTCCAAAAAGGAAGGTGAACTGTTTTCAAAGGTAATAAATAGCTTTAACAACAAAGGATGTAAACACCTCATGAAACAAAAAGTCTCTAGTCATATGAATGACTTGTGGCTAAACATTTCAACAGGATCAGCCTTTGTTTCTTTGATCTTTAGGTTTTTTACTTTTGAATGTCCACACCTGGCAAATGCAGTAAAATACACAGCATCTGGATTACAGAATGCAAATAACATCCATTCAGGCAAACTTTCAAGAAGAGCTGCCTTGGTATCTGCATCATGCTTTAGAAATAAACTGATTTGGACTGCAGTAGGAATTTTATATAATTTTATGATTTTCAACTTTAACTTTTTGGGAGAATGGGCATATTATTCCTCTCTTGGGTACAGAATAGGACATTCTACTGTTCTTGGTTTCATTTTAATATGACAATATTAATCTAGTATTTTATTAAGAATGGCAAGTTTTGCTTCTTAAATGTACTCTCTTGCTTTGATTTAAAGAGACTTCTAAAATGCAGGAGAGAATCATTCATTGGCAAGATTCTTAAAAATTTCCTTTACATTATTTATTGTCCTAAAGTTATGGGTACCTTGGAAAAATGTAAAATTTGAAATAAGATTTTTTTCCAATTGTACATCATCATGACTTCCTTTTATCAAAACTTTTATGTAAGTAGGGTTAGGAAAAGTGCAGGGGTTGGCAAAAATAGATGAAGTCAAATATTAATTATTGGATATAATTGAGTAATGTGCCTTGGGGGGAAAATGTTTCTGAGACAGGTTTTATGTTAAAGAGACAACCATGTGACTTAGTGCTCCAAGAAGACTCGTATATTATGTTCTCTTTAAGTGGATTGTTAAACTTGCTTGTAGATATAATAAAAGTGATTCTAGGTTACTTAAGCAATTTATAATAATTTTAAGGTCTTTTTACTGAAAGCTGTTTGGTTATTATATATTTATATGTGGCTGATGCAATTGGGTTATGATTTTTAGTTTCTATTATAACCTGGCCATTGTTTATAGAAGGTATGCTAAGAGTATGTTATTTTAAAGTGTATAAAATTATACACAATTAATATCTATTCATTCAGACAGTGCTTTGGTTCTTTTAATTTTTTTCCTATCCCCATCCATCTAAATATCCAGATGTTTGGTGTTACATGTGATTGTATGAAAGCTCTGATCTGAAATCCTATGGCTTACTGGATTACCCTTTACCCACATGGTTTAAATTAATAATAAAAAAATGAACCAGGGCAATCTTGCAACAAAAGAACAAGACTTTATTGTATAACAGAATTGCAGATGTGGAAAGGTGCTCATAATAAAGACAGAATATTTCTGTTTCATAGAGCATCTGGAATGCCACAAGATCTCTAAGTTATCAGGAGCTAATGTTAGACAGCCTTGGTTTGCGATTAATTTAATATTCAGAGAAACTTTTTTAAAACTTTATGCCATTCATCATCATAATGTCATTTTTGCAATCCTAAAATGATTTACAAAGTCAACTCTCCCCCCTAATTTCTAAAACAATATTAAGACATCAAAAAGTTTCAGATACAAACTTCAAAGGGCAGCCAAATCAGAGATTTCTGGCTAAGACAGTTTAGATCATTTAATATCCTCTGGTTTCCCTAGGATTAAATTACAGCTTATAGAATTCTTGGAATCTAGCTAAGGAAGTATTATATAATACAGCATGGCAATTTTGGGGAGGCTGGCAAAGGACTGCACAGAAAAGGAGATGCCATCTTTTCAATTTATCAACCTTTCAAGAGTGCTTGTGAAATGTTAGAGGCTTGAGAAGTTATCCCAGTGTGAATGTGAAGCTCTAGTAACCAAAGAAATGTTTGTGTGTAAGTTCAGGATGATGTTCATGTGGGGACACTTTACTTTTTTCTTTGTCAAGCTGTCACGTTATTTAGTGAAGCTTGGGCTCAAGGAGTGAAATTATGAATCATGAATGAATATCTGAGACAGGAACTGATAACAGGAATTCATTTCTGGAACAGACACAAAGACAGTGCTTCCAGTCACTGGTTTTCTAGGGACAGCAGTGACTGCTAGTTGCTTGTCTAGTGCCATGATGTGGCATGTGAGAATCACGCCACACATCATTCTGGCTGTAGGAACAATCTGTATGTCACCACTGGATCTCTCTGAGGAAATTTAGCATTTTCTAAAAGAACTACATTCAGCTTGAAGTTGAACGGGTAAAGGAGAAGGTCTGTGAAACAAATGTTAGTGCTCTGACTAAACCAAAATATAAGTGATTGTTACAGGAAATGACCTGTTACAGAGGGACTTTCCCAAACACACAGATGCTGCCAGAAAGATGAGCATGTGTTGTATGTTGTGATGTGCATAAAAGCAAGCTCGGATCACCATCAGAATACTATATTTTTAAACAAGATTTGGGCGACCATGGACTACACTGTTGGTCTGAGAGTAGGTTTGTTTCTATGCCTTAAGTTGGCAACAAGTGTAATGAAGTTTTCATAATTGAGAGAGGGGAGCAACAACAGCTAAAAGAAATTAGAAAAAAAACATTTATAGAAAAATTACTTTTCACAATTTTTAATTTGATTTAATGATATAAATATGTACTTGTGATTCCCAACTTCACTGTTTTGTGCGTGTGCACAAGAGCATCAGTACCCTTAAGCCACCAAAATATGATTTAGGTGTGAGATTTACTTAAACTTTTAATGTGTCTAAACCATAGTCTTAGGAAACCAGAATTCACTTTGTAGATATATTTCAATTTAGCATAACTAAATAGATCCAAGCCCTTATTAGTTCAAGCTGCATTTTATACTGTTCCTAACGTGTTGATCGTCCCAGTGTATTTTATTTGCACTTCATATTCTAAATTTAGATATGCTACTCAATCAGAATGTGATTACTCTTTATTGTTTTTAAAGAGCTAAGAACAAAATTCTCTATTTGCTTTAGCATAAAAGTCTCACACAGATTCCTCAAAGTCGTATTTTGGGGTCTCTTTTCTTCCTTGGATTCTCTTGCGTAGTTAGTTACTTAGAATTTCTTTGTGTGTAAAATGTCTCAAAGGAAACCATAACAGCACATTCAAAATTGCAGTAGCCCTGAACATGATGTCAGCATCACTTTACACATTCATTGAATAATATTGGTTTGTATATCCTCATTTAATTTTATTATTTAATTATTTTTTTGGTCTAGCCTCATTTTATAGATAAATAAAAGTTGGTAAAGAGGGATTAGGGAAAGGATAAAAGCACAACATTAGAAAGCAAGATAGGCACAAAATGTCAGAATAGGGCTAAAAGACCCAGTACAGGAAAGATGGCTACTGAGCTATGGTTGGAGCTATGCCATGTTTTTTCCAAAAACATTAAAATTATGGTAATAGCTCATGGTGGATAGAGAAGAAGAGTGCATTTAAATTGGGTGTGACTTCAGGGAGTTCATCAGTGATAAAATGTTATGCTTTTGCCTTTAGGTTGGCAATTCTTCTGTCAGCTTCCTATATACCTGCCAGCATATGGGTTATTTAATTTTATTTAAAAAGTCCATTTCCTCTCTGTTGAGGTCACATATTAATGCTAAGAAGAACCAACCAGGTAGAGAAAAAGGTAGATGTGTCATATTTGGGATTATATATTTTTAAATAAGATTTTGGAAATCTTGGATTTGGAAAGACTCTTTCTTTTCTTTCTTTCTTTTTCTTTCTTTCTTTCTTTCTTTCTTTCTTTCTTTCTTTTTCTTTCTTTTTTCTTTCTTTCTTTCTTTCTTTCTTTCTTTCTTTCTTTCTTTCTTTCTTCTTTCTTTCTTTCTTTTTCTCTTTTTTCAAGATTTTATTTATTTACTCATGAGAGACACACACAGAGAGAGGCAGAGACAGAGGCAGAGAGAAGCAGGCTCCCTGCATGGAGCCTGCTGTGGGACTCGATCCCGGGACTCTAGGATCATGCCCTGGGCCGAAGGCAGACGCTCAACTGCTGAGCCACCCAAGTGTCCCAAGACCTTTCTTTCTAAAAGGTGCAGCCAGTATCTCAATGCTACCTACTCACTGCTGTGAGGGAACGTGAGGTCTCTATAGTTGTAGATAACTCCTTGCCATGTTAATAAGCAAACAAAAATTCTATTTTCCTACTACCAAAAAACGTGCAGTAGAAAAAGTCAAAAGCAAATATAAAATTTTATTATTAAATAATTCATTTCAGATATCTTGAGCTCAAGGGAATTAAATTAAATCACACAGTAACATAATTTTGTGCCTGGATATAGAGACCACATGGTAAGATACACATTCCTTTCTTTGAAAATCAAAAACCTGTGGAGGATGTGGAACCATATGAGATCCTGGATATCCAGAGGGGGAGAATCAAAGCTCTGTATTTCCTTTATTCTATCAGTTCTTCTTACTTTCAGTTTTTTTCTCCTTAAGAATGGCTCTCATGCAAAACCAAGGGACATTAGAACACAGGTTGTATATGGACCATTATGTCTTCCATTGTCTGATTTTTTAAAAAGTCTCATGTATGTTGTTAAAGCAAGAAAACTCCCAAAATTAATTCCAGTGATTACTTTAAGGTAGTTTTGAAAGCACTGCTATAAGTCCTCTGAACTTACACAGGTTCCCCCATAGACATATGTCATCAGTTGTCTGAATTCCATTTAGATTATATTTCTGAGAACTGAACATTCACTGACAAGAACATGTGTGCTAAATGCAAATATTTGATTTAAAGGTAGGATTTAGCAGGATTTGCTGTGTCTATTATGCAGGAGATTGCTGTAGCCTTATTACTTGTGAGATGGTTTGGGGGCATACCTTTTAAAAATCAATCAAGAGCCTTTTGATAAAGGACCTAGGTAATGTCATCTGCTTTTCAGGTATTCAGTTGGTATGCACATTTCTTGGATATAACTTGGACCTTATGAATTACATCATCTCAGACCACTTTTTACCAATGAGAATTGTTCTAGTTTTCAAATAAATAAAAGTATTTTACTTATAAGGAAAAATTATGGTGAGATGTGAAATGTGGAAATACCGTAGCAAAGAATTAACTTTTAGACTAGGTATGTTTCTTTGTAATTCTTCATCAAACACTAATTATAAGAGAACCCCATGTAAAGTATGGCTCTAACCAGATGGTTTTAAGTATTTCAAGTGGCATGAGTGAAATTTTGTTGTATCTATGTACCGTTTTTGGTTAAACATAAATATGGAGTGATCTATCTGAATTCGTACAAATGACTCAGAAGCTAAGAAATATCTCTTTAATTAAGATAAATAAATTTAAAGAAGTTAGATGATTTTAGGCATGTTTAGACTCCTCAGTCACTGTTCACAAGAGAAAATACAGATATTGATATATCAGTTCCCTCCAAATACGTGAACTATCCAAGATGAACTAACATTGAAGACCTTTCCTTTGTAGTTAGTTTCTGATGTCTAGATTCATCTCTTGTGCTGGGCTACTGCAGAGGCTGGTCTGGATCTTGTGCTTGTTTAGGGGAAGAAGCCAAGGGACACTGTACTGTACTCTGTTTTTCTGAATAACCAGAAAACATTATAAACAAAAAGAAACATTAGAATTCAATTTCATTTTTTTCTTATTTTTAAAAAAAGATTTTATTTATTTATTCATGAGAGACACACACACACACAGAGGCAGAGACATAGGCAGAGGGAGAAGCAGGCTCCCTTTGGGGAGCCTGAAATGGGACTCCATCCCAGGACCCTGGGATCACAACCTGAGCCAACGGCAGACACTCAACCACTGAGCCACTCAGGTGCTCCCAATTTTTTTCTTTTTAAATTCGTATTTAATTCTAGTTAGTTAACATACAGTACAATATTGGTTTCAGGAGTAGAATTTCAGTGATTCATCACTTACATGCAACACCCAGTGCTCATCATAACAAGTGACCTCCTTAATACCCATCACCCATCTAGCCCATCCCCCACCCACCTCCCTCCATCAACCCTCAGTTTGTTCTCTGTCCTTAAGAGTCTCTTATGGTTTGTTACCCTCTTCCCCCCTCCCATATGTTCATCTGTTTTGTTTCTTAAATTCCACATATGAGTGAAATCTTATGGTATTTGTCTTTCTCTGACTGACTTACTTCATTAGCAGAATAATATACTGTAGCTCCATCCATGTCATTGCAAATATCAAGATTTCATTCTTTTTGGTGGCTGAGTAATATTCCATTGTATGTATGTGTGTGTGTACGTGTGTGTATATATGTATAACACACCTCTTCTCTATCCATTCATTAGTCGATGGACATTTGAGCTCTCTCCATAGTTTGGATATTGTTAATAATGCTGCTATAAACATTGGGGTGTATGTACTCCTTCAAATCTGTATTTTTGTATCCTTTGGATAAATACCTAGTGGTGCAATTACTGAATTTTGGGTGGTGTTATTTTTAACTTTTTGAGGAACCTCCATACTGTTTTCCAAAGTGGCTGCACCAGTTTGCATTCCTACCAATAGCACAGAGGGTTTCCCTTTCTCTGCATCCTCTCCAACGACCTGTTGTTTTCTGTGTTGTTAATTTTAGCCATTTTGACAGGTGTGAGGTGGTATCTCATTGTGATTTTCATCTGTATTTCCCTGATGATGAGGGATATTGAGCATCTTTTCATGTGTATGTTATCCATCTATACACCTTCTTTGGAAAATTGTCTATTCATGTCTTCTGCCCATTTCTTAACTGGATTATTTGTGTTTTGGGTGTTGAGTTTGATAAGTTCTTCATAGATTTTGGATAATACTAGTCCTTTATCTGATACGTCATTTGCAAATATCTTCCCCTTTAGTTTTGTTGATTGTTTCCTTTGCAGAAGGTTTTTATCTTGATGAAGTCCCAATAGTTCATTTTTGCTTTTGTTTCCCTTGCATCTGGTGATGTGTGTAGTAAGAAGTTGCTGCAGCCAAGGTCAGAGAGTTTGCTGCTTATGTTCTCCTCTAGGATGTTGATGGTTCCTGGTCTTAAATTTAGATGGTTCCCTGTCTTTCGTCCATTTTGAACTTATTTTTGTGTACGGTGTAAAAATGTGGTCCAGTTTCATTCTTCTGCATGCTGCTATCCAGTTTTCCCAACACCATTTGTTGAAGAGACTCTTTTTTCCATTGGATATTCCTTCCTGCTTTGTCAAAGATCAGCTGATCATAGAGCTGTGGGACCATTCTGCATTTTCTATTCTGTTCCATTGATCTATATGTCTTTTTTGTGCCAGTACATATTGCTTTGATGACTATAGCTTTGTAATATAGCTTGAAGTCTGGAATCGTGATCCCTCCAACTTTGCTTCTCTTTTCAGGGTAACTTTGACTATTCAGGGTCTTTTGTGGTTCTATACAAATTTTAGGATTGTTCTCTCTCTGTGAAAAATGCTTGTGATATTTTGATAGGGATTGGATTGAATGTAGATTGGTTTAAGTGGTATTGATATTTTAACAATGTTTGTTCTTCCAGTTTTTAAACATGGGATGTTTTTCCATTTCTTTGTGTCTTCTTCAATTTCTTTCATAAATTATTCTGTAGTTTTCAGAGTATAGGTATTTTACCTCTTTGGTTAGGTTTATTCCTAGGTATCCTACAGTTTTTGGTCAAATTTTATTTTAATAATACAAGGGGCCTAAGAAAGATGCTAACAGTGTAGCTCCTTGGATTATTTTATGCAAATCCACACTGATGGAGTTGCTTTTTAGACACAGCTTTGCTGATGTTGACAGTCTTTTCTCCTCCTTTAGAGCTTTCAGTGGGCCTCCCTTTGTGATCAGGTCCTCTAATTTTTAAGAGTGATTGTCTTTCTTCTTTTCCAAGTAGTCAAGTAATTACTGGAAAAGAGCATATGGGTATCTACACCTGTAATGTTTAGAAAATGCTTTAGGGATTTCATGAATAATAACAGTGGGATTTTGACTTTATTCTTTGACAAATTGATATTTCTGTGTGGATTTGTATTTCTTTAAAGGCAAATGTTCTAGCCACCAAAAGCCCTAGTGTTTATTGCCAATGATTTTTGAACACCAAATTTCTATTTTAATTAAGCCCTTCCTTACTTGGAAAAATTAGTATTTTTGTTTTTTGTTTTATGTCAATATATATTTAGAACCATTTGGAGTGGTGAGATGTGGTTAAGTGGCATGTATGCTAAATGATATTTAGTATTCTCCATCTACTTTGGTCAAATTTGTATGTGCATGTACATGTATATAATAAAAATGTATATAAAATTTTTTCTACTTTGTCAGAAATATGTTTTCAAAGCATTTTCTTTTCATTTCACAGCCTAATTGTCTTTGGGTTTATTAGTGCTTCTAATAGCTTATTCAGGTTTTTCATAAAGTTGAAAAATAGAATGCAGTTGAATAAAGGTAATAGTTCTAAGGTGTGTTCCATGATTATTTTTGCTAAGGAAAAATGAAAAGTAGAATTTGGTAGAGCAGAGTAATGTAGTAAGTAGATGTTTAGTTGATGGCAAACTATTGCTAAGGGGACATTGTGAATTAGGATAGAAAGATAAAAGGAGAGTGGGCAAGAATCCACATGTTTATCCTTTATTGATACCACTTACTCTGTATCCCTCTCAATTTATTTTCAAATATTTATTTAGTTCTTCCTATGTTTTAGGCATTGTGCTTTTTGGTCTCTGGTCACCCTCTGACTTCTTCCATCATAAACTTGATTTGTGACTAAGTCACCCCCTTGCCTTTCTATTTGATTTTTCTCATTCTCATTTTGTTAACATTGGCATAGTACTGCTTTTGTTGTTTTACTCTGTGTGCTCCATGGTGGTCATTAAAAAATTATACAAAAAGCTTTGTGCAATGGTATGAGAACAGATACTTAAATCTTTTTCCAGGCACTCTAGAGGTTAGGAAAGTTGCCTTGAAGGTAGATCTGACAAATAGCAGTATGTCCATATAATAAATTTGTAGTTTCAGATAAAGTAGCAAATGAGGTGTAGTGACAAAAGCCATTGACTTGGAAACCAGAATTCCTGAGATATATAGGATTAATTATTGCCACTCTTTGGTATTGAAAAGGTCTGTAATATTTTTTTAGCCTCACTTTCATCCTCTATAGAATGAAAGAGCATAATTATTTGGTTACTAGGGTCCTTTCCATTATAAAATTAGTTCTATTATTTTAAGAGTACAACCTTAATTAGGGAGTTGAACATGTGTTACCTATTCATTTGGTGGATCAGGAACTTATCTAAATTAATTTATAAAATGTAAGTTAGTAGTATTACACAAGACTCCCTAAGGTTATCGGTTTAATTAAGTTTTTAGAATCTGGGCATCACTACACAGTATAACTACTAAAATTTTCAGGACTCATTAGCAGAATGCACATGTATTTTTGAACACTATTAAGAAAAGTATGTAACTGTCCTCATGATTATATCTCAGTATCTATAAGAAATAAACTTTCCTGGAGTCATTTAAACTCACTTCCTTGTTTTAATTTTCTCAAAAGATAAAGAGAGTTATATGTCAATTTCTTTTATGTAACAACCACTTATTGTTATTGATAGCCTCCTTCACATTCCATGAAGTCACACCTTTGGCTCTCCTCTAGAATAAATAATATTTTTAAAAAATTGTATTTGCCAACTTAAGGGATTTTCAGTGAAGCTAAATAATCTAAAATGAATGTTTTGAGTAATTGTTACTTGGTGAACTTCACTATATCACAGGGCATAAAACAGAAATATGATCTCCTTAATCTTGATTCTATTTTCTACATGTTCCATAACTTCCTCCATCAATACAACCAAAGCAGCTGAAAGTTAGAAAACTGTGGTACTTGTCTTCAAATCCCTTTGCACTTAGGTAGTGGGTGTGAAAACAGAAATGTAAGAAACAGAACATGTGTGATATATGAATCAAAGTGTAGAGGCTATTTGGTGTGAAACAATGTGATCCTTGTAGCTCCTGCTAATGCATCATTCAGCAAATGCCTGAAGAAGACAGAGTTTTCAATGGCAAAAACAGTCTCCTGGAAATAGACCCTTCATTCAGTCCCTTGCATGAAACTTTATTGGATGAAAACAAAGAAATATCTTTATCTTATGAACTTAAAATGGGTGTCTGTAATTGGATACATAACAAATACATGGAAATAAATTTGTTCACATCATTACCTGTATTCTGCAAAACTAGCTGCTTTCTATTTCAGTTAAAATTCTTAACAAGTGAAGGTGTCACATGTAACACATGGAAACAAACAAATGTGGGGAAGGTATATTTTTTGAAGGGTGTAACTATGGGGTTTTCCTGACCCCATATTTTAAGTCCCCAAATATGATTGTAGTAATTAGGTAGAGTTCACACAGCCACGGACATCTGAATATAAACACTTAGAAACATTCTTTAATCCAGAACTCCATGATATATGATGATATATGTAATATATCATCCATGATATACGTAATCTTTGAGAATGACCAATGAAATAGAATTCTATTCAGTTAACCTAAGTATTATTAAATACCAACCTAGAGAACAAATGTTGCAGACCTCAAGTCATTTTATTCAGGAATTGGTGAAAATAGATATGGGCAAGAAAGAGTATGGATAAGAGAATTGTTCAATTCTGGTCTCACACAGGTATTTATGATCTTCTGTGTGTTCTTGATTTTGCTTATCTCATGTTCTTTTGTGCCTTTTTTCTTTGTTTCAGTGGCTTTGTTTCTTCTTTTTAAAGATTATATTTATTTATTTTTGAGAGAGAGAGAGAGAGAATATTAGTGAGAATGAGCAGGGAGGAATGGTAGAGGGAGAGGGAGTAGCAGACTCTCCACTGAGCAGGGAATCAGACTTGGGCTCCATCCCAGGACCCTGGTATCAGGACCTGAGCTGAAGGCAGATGCTTAACTGACTGAGTCACCCAGGTGCCCCTAGTAGCCTTGTTTCTATTTTCAGAAAATACTTTGTCCATACTACTGCAATTGCTCTAAGATCTCTAAATATTGATTACACCATTACTATGGAAGTTTTAATTTTTTTTCCCCTTTGGAAGTCCTGTGGAATGTTTTGAGCCATTTATTACACCAGCATTGACTTCCTTCATTTGTTCAGTACTACAGGTCAACTTTCTAACTGGAGAGTCTGTTCTCTGATCATATACCTCTGCTGGGATTGGAAGGAGTGAGGTATCAGAATGTTTTACTGCTCTTGATTCCTGATTGGGGCCAGAGTTGAGAATGCATCCTTCTGTGGATGGCCACATGACACAAACTGTAATTCAGTTAAATAAGTCCAAACTCTCTGTTGTCCCCCATTCTCATTCCCCATCTATAGAAATTCAGAAATATTACTTCATATGAGTTTCACCACTTCTGGTCCCCTGACTTTTCAACCTTCTTCCCCATTGCCAGGCCCATGAACTAACAAGTCTATACCTGTTTACATCATTTTTTTTTTTTTGCATTTATGTTTCACTTCCTTTTCCTGGAGATATTTTCCTGGGGATATATTTATGTTTCCTCTAAATAGATCTTTTGCTCATTCACAGAGCCTTTTCAGTTTCCCCTTCATTATTCTATCCACAGGCTGGTTGCAGTGTGGACAGGGGATAGAAACTCTGTTGGAATGTGTTTTTGCTTTCTACTAATTATGTGTGGCTTGAACTTGGAGTGTGGTCTAATCTAATGCTGAAGCCATGGGTCCAATGTGGATTAATTCTTACCCTTGTTGATTTTGTTGTTTTGGGTGGGTGAGGAGGAGATTTGGAAATGATCACATTGTTCTCCAAACCCCCAGTGTTGATATTTTTAATTATGGTATCATGAGAACTTGTAAATATTTTGGAGACTACATGGTATCATGTATGTAAAGGTTCAAACACTCCATCTAGAATATAGTTGCTCATTAGATGAACAAAGATTAGTTTTCTTCTGTCTTATAGGGGACTTTCTGAGGACATGTTTTATAAACTGTGTGGATTTTATCATTGGTGTTTGTTATTATTACCCATACATGTGTTTATTTCCACCAGGACCAGAATTCTGCTTCTCACTTTTGGTGAAGTTCAAGCCCTGATTCCTTTTTATAGAAGAGTTGTTCCATTAGGATTTTCAACAGTGATGTCAAAAAAAAAAATAGAATAACACTTTAGAGACAGCACATGACTGGGACATGCTATATCTTTTATGAACATCAGAAAAGCTTGCAGTTAGAATGCCTCAAAATTTTAATCTTAGATTTACCTCTGAGCAGCTGTGCATATTTGAGTATATGTGTTTGTATAAGCTTTCTTGAACTTTTTAAAAACAATGTTGCATATAACATGAGCAAAGGAGCAAAAAATACTTACCCTCATGTTTCTTTTGTTATCTTGTGATTGAGAATTTATAGTGATGACTGGCTAACCCTACAAATTTAAAAATGAGATGCTATGACTAATACATGTTAAAAGATTCATTGGAATGATCTGATTTCGAGGTGCTTTTGTATATAATGGAAAAGTAGGAAGATTTAGTAGAGAAACAAGAATTTTATTTCATTTTTATATATTTAATTCACTAAAATCTTATACTAAACTGAGAGTTCATCTAAAAAAATTGTTTACTCTTGTTACTCTCCCTTTGTAAGTTTGGTTTTACTGTAAGAGCCTCTAACCTTCAATAACATTTATATTAGTCTAATACTATTATATGACCACAATATTAATTACTATTTTATGATAGATTATAACAGTAAAGTACAATAGTTGTTACTATGTTAGATTAATATAATATTTATAGTAGTAAAATATATAAAATGTATAAGTATATTTTAAGTATTTATGATAATAAATATAATATGTTTTATATTGGCCTTTTATTGTAATGAAATATATGTATATATATCTCATAGATATGTATCGGTCTTTACCATGTGACTCTAAGCTCTTTGAGGATACAAATTGTGTCTGTATGTTCTGGGTCAGTATGCTGCCCTTAATGGATAGTCCTTAAGTTTCTATTCCTTAGACACATTTCTTATATCAGGTCCTTGAAATATGAATAGACCTCCCCCCAAAAAGTGTTCTGTGTCAGATAAGTTTTATAAATTGTATGTTAGAAAAGAGAGTAAATAGGTTTCTTTAATGGCAGGACTTAAGGCCTTTGATTGGGTCATGTGTACCGTGAATCACGCAGGGAAGTTTTATCATGAGTGATTGCATTTATTCTTTCAGCATGTTTTTTGTGTCTTAAATATGTCAGGCAGCGTTCCCATTTATTCAGGCTTAACCAGAGAACAAGAAGTTGAGGTCTCTTCTCCATGCAGTTCTTCACTGACACAGTATTTTTTCATCATTATTATTTTTAACTTTATTAAATAAATTTTATTTATTTTATTAACTTTATTAAATAAAAATATTTATTAAATAAAATATTTATTTATTAAAATAAATTTTATTTTATTATTTACTTTAAAGATTTTATTTATTTATTCATGAGAGGAGAGAGAGGCAGAGACATAGGCAGAGGGGGAAGCAGGTGCCCCACAGGAAGCCTGATGCAGGACTTGATCCTGGAACTCCGGAATCCTGCTCTGAGCCAAAGGCTCAACCACTGAGCCACACAAGTGTCCCTAAAAAAATGTTAAATTTGAGTATACTTGACACACAATGTTACATTAGTTTCAGTTGTATAACGTAGTGACTCAGTATCTTTATTATGTTATGCTGTGCTCACCACAAATGTGGCTACCGTCTGTCACCATGCACACGGTATATTTTTCCAAGGAATATCTCCTCAGAATATCTATTTCTCTTCCCTGAATATTTTTAAATTATTATTATATCCAATGCTATGTATTTCTTCCTTCCTCTGCTTCTGTTTTCATTCCTATTTAGAGATACCTGGATGCCCAATCACTACTATGAATGCTGAGAGCAGATATTTATTGGGAACTCATATACTAGTTATTGTAAATAAACCAACATTGTGTTCCCTAAATAAAATGACAAGGCAAAATGATACAACCCTATTTAGCTGCGACATTACTTTTGTCCTAATTGAATTTTCCATTATTTATCATTTTATTTCTAAACTTCCACTAAGCTTAACATTTACACATTGGATTATTTCCCTGGGTATGTATTTTCTTTTAGGTTTCCAGTCACTGCAGAATTACAGGAATGCTAGACAATTAAGGGTTTGATTATTTTGGTGCTGGATCATTTTAAATGGTTTTGTGTTCCAAAACCAAGTAGTGGCTGAGAATAGAGACAAATTGCATGGCTTATTTGGAATCTTGAAAAGTCCCACAAAGGAACTATTGCTTGAAAAGGATATAGAACCGAGATGAGAGGCACTACACCAAGATGTTTCATCACCAGAGAGAGAAACAAGTTCCAAACAGTGGCGGTCCACAGAGAGCTGTTGATGGCCATTGTGTCAAAGTTCTCATTCTTACTTTTCATTGACAGGGAGCTGGCATGCATCTCAGCTGTGTCAGGAAATGTGTTTTTGACATTTGAGAGGTGAGAAGAGAGCCAGGAAGGAGACATTGGGACCTTTTAAATGATTACACAACTTAAGCCAGGTTCTTATTCTGTAGAAATAGTCATATCGAGTTATAAGTATGAAAATTTGGCTCTACTGTTTTATAGTCTCTAAAGAGCTTAACATTTCATCTTATTTTAAATAGCAACAATAATGTACTTCACCTGCATTTAGCATTATAAAGTAGATATTTAATGGAATTAAGTAACTGGAGCTTTATCCTCTGATATAGCTTTTCATAATTATAAAAAGCTTTATGGTTACTATTTTGGAACTATTTTACTTTCATATCAGCAGTACTTGGCCAGTTAAGAAGACAAACTGTGCCCTTATCCCTTTACTTCCAGATTCAACACAGTGTTGTGGAATGAAAAAGTAAGTATAATTCTGTTGAGATTGGGTGTTATTTTAAGTTTAGTTTATAAGTTAATTAAAACTGCTTCAGATTTAGGTCAGGCTATCATGCTTTTGCTGTTGTGCGGTAATATCTGCTTCTTGCTCTGTAAAGGGTTATGGAGCTAGTACAAGTAATCCCTCTTGCTCTCTCTTCATGCTCTGTGCTCAGGATATAAACAAGACGAGTGTGCTGATTCAAGAAAAGCATTTTTTTTTTTTCCAAAAAGGCTGCTGTCTGGTCTGCCTCATATGGACCTCCCAAAATAGTGGCCACAATTTTGTTTGGTCACAACAGGCTGGGAAATTCTTCTCCCTAACAAGACACGAAGGCAGCATATGACAGTAGGCTCTTAAGTTCAGCAAAAGACTGGTTAAAGATAAATTGAATTCATACTAGACAGTTTTCTAAACAACTGAATTCAACTTTTAAGTTAAAACAAAACAAAACAAAACAAAACAGCAAACTGTCTGCTATTTACCTGCTCATTCATTGGCATATTGTTGGGGAACAGGGTCATACAAGACCCCCTCCTGTCATCATCCTGGCTTTGAGTCTTCACTTCCATGATCTGTACTGGCCCACACATCTTACAGACCCACATGCTGATCACTTCCTTGAACCCGAGCCCATATCCTCATTGCAGAGTGCTTTGTTTATGTCTGCAATTGCTCAAATGCCATCTGTGAAGCATCGAGCTATTGTGCCTGTATTTCTACTGGCTCTCGTTATTTCTCTTCCTATTTTCTATGGCACAAATAAGTGCAATTTTTGGGAAGCAGATGTTTTTTCAGTGTGAATGATTCTGCTAACACTTAGCAAAAATCTATCTGCTGCAAAAGGCCTTTTGCACTTGGTATAAGTCGGATTTCAGTGACCTCCCTCAATTTGGGCAGGAAGTTAGGTTTTTATTTGTATATTATCTAGAAGGAAATTTCTTTCTTATATATCTCACAAAATTTTGTTTCTCAAAATGTGTCCTGCCTCTTGGTACTAAATCCTCAGTAGAGGGGATTAAAATTGTCCTGCTTGTTTTCTAGGTGGTGGTTTTGCTAGGAGGGGGAAACTTGTATTTCTAGCAGGAAGCTGGTCCTTAGGAACTACTTCAGAGTTTCCTAAAGATTACTGTTGTTAAATTAAACTACAGTGAGATGCCACCTTATGCCAGTCAGAATGAGTAAAATTATCAAGATAGGAAACAACAAATGTTGGTAAAGATGTGGAGAAAAGGGAACCCTCTTACACTGTTGGTGGGAATGCAAACCAGTGTGGCCGCTCTGGAAAAGGTTCCTCAAGAAGTTAAAAATAGAGCTACCTATGACCCAGCAATTGCACTACTAGGTATTTACCAAAAAGATACAAAAATACAGATTCCAAAGGAGCACCTGAACCCCAATGCTCATAGCACCAGTGTCCACAATACCCAAACTTTGGAAAAAGCTGAGGTATCCATCAACAGATAAATGGATGAAGAAGATGTAGATACATACATACATACATACATACATACATACATACATACATACTAGGGAATATTACCCAGACATCAAAAAGGATGAATACTTGCCATTTACATTGGTGTGGATGGAACTGGAGGGTATTTTTTTTTTATTTTTATTTTTTTGGAACTGGACGGTATTACGCAGAGTGAAATAAGTCAAACATAGAAAGACAATTATCATATAGTTTTACTCATATGTGGAATATAAGAAACAGCAGAGAGGACCATAGGGTAAGGGAGGGAAAACTGAAGGGGAAGTCCTCAGGGAGAAAAACCAGGAGAGACTCTTAACTATAGGAAAAAAAACTGAGGGTTGCTGGAGGTGAAGTGGGTGGAAGGATGGGGTAATTGAGTGATGGGCATTAAGTAGGGCACGTGATGTGATGAGCACTGGGTGTTCGATGGAACTGATAAATTATTGAATGGTAAATCTGAAAAAAAAGATTACTGTTGTTACTTGAAGGGTAACAGTGGGGTAAATATTGGCAATGTTTTTTTGTACACTGGAGATAGTGTTGGTGATACATAGGGACAACTGGGTAATACTTAAAATACAGAGAACTGTGCATGACATGTAGTATATGCTATGTAATTATTACTGTTGTTGCTGTTTGTATCTCTGAGCTTATAATGGAACTACTTATGTAATAACCAGGGAACATGTATTTCCTCCTAAATAGGCTTATCACAGAACTCAAGGAAACAATTAATGTTACCCCTGTCAGAACTTCATCTTGCCAATTATAAGACTCTTTCTAATGAGAAGAATCTTCCCCTAAAATTTTTCTTCTATGTAATTCTTAGAAGTTATTTGTTTGCCATTTTTATTCACAGAAGATTTTCTCATTAGATGTGGCTTGAATCTCTCAAGATACAGAGGTGGTAGTGGAAGGAATATGTGCCTGCTTTAGGTCACTCTCTTTTATCTGTTATGAAACAAGGTAATATTTCAAATAGGCACAACAGATAAAGGAACAATGGCACAAATGGGCTGATGTTTTATATGAGTCAGTGGCAACTTGAAAGGTTTATTGTGACATAGCTAATATAGGCCTGGATTCAGAGTCTGAAGATCTAAGGATTGTTTCTAGCTTGAGCTTTGTATTAGTCACTTAACCTTTGTTTCTCTCCCTTAAGAAGAGTATAAAATTACTAACCCAAACCAAGAAGGGACAGAGGAATAGTTAATTATGTAGGGGTTTTGAGTATAGAAATTCTCAGAAAACGTACTCTTTAATTACTACAGTTTCCCCATAGTACTTGAAAAATGTTAATCTTTTCCTTGTTCTCCAAAGTTCTGGATTGTGTTCTGTTGGACCCCATCAATTATGATCCTACATCTTCAAAAAAAAAAAAAAAAAAAAAACTTCAACATGAATATTATGAGGTGACAAGGTAATGAAAGCAGATAAAGCCTGCTTCTAGTCAAAAAGTTTTTTTTTTTTAACTTAACTGTTTTGGTTTTGATTAGAGTTTAATAATGCCCTTTGCAATTATACATAGGGTAATAAATAACTGATATTTATGTGACATTTTATTGTTTTGTAAATGCTGGCACATGTTATCTCACTTAAACATCACAACAACTTTATGTGAAATTGCCTGAGGAATTTGCATTTCAGAGCTATTAAGTGGCTTGCCCAAGGACACACAGCTGGCAAGAGGTAGACCAAACCATGGACTTTCCAGCTTTAACTCCAGTGTTTTCTCCAAAATCTACCACAGCTTTATCAAAGACAGAAATACATTGTCCCTTAGACTTGTATCCCTCAGACCTGAATATTCTGATCAATATGTGCCATACTAAGACAAAACATAGTGAAATTGATGATAAAATAATGGCTTGGTCTTCAGGCAATCATCCCAACCACCCCTACCCTCAGTTCCCCCAAACCCCAAACTTTCTGTTTATCTTTAATAGGCAAATACCCTAATTCTTAATTTACTTGAACATTTTGTGGATAATGTCCTCATGCAATATAAAATATGAATTCTTGTTTTTTTAACTCAGTCTAGAATTGGCACTTTTCACATGATGTTCTCATGTATCACAAAACAAATGCTCAAACATTTTGAAGTGGAGGAGTGATTTGAATTATAACACAGCTGGCAAAGCTGTAGGCATCATTGGTAATTAAGCCCAATTTGACATGTTTATCCTTTAGTGCAAACAATGTTACCTGATCCAGTTTCCTTAATTCTTGATATTTTACTATGTTTCACCTCTTTAGTCTATGTGCTGGTATTGATGATTAAACCTTGGTTCTTTAAACTGGGGGATATTCTACATAGCTATCTCATTTGTTTTAGATGTTTACCTAGAGTTACCACATCCATTGTTTCTGTGAGCTCTGTCAATAGAAAGAAATTAAATGGCTGCCAAGAAGTCATCTTTGCTCTGTGCTTGATGATTTTCTTTTCTCTTTCTGACTTTAGCCTTCTAGAAGTGCTATCATAGCAACATTAAGTGACTTTTAGGAAAATACATCAATTCCAGGCCTGCCAGCCTTCATACAATGGATTTTCCTTTCTGGTTTGGCTTTAAGTCTTTAATGTACATCACACATTTCTGAGCTGACAGGCAGTTCTGGCTTAGCCCTTATCAGAACATCCATTGTACTGCATTGTAATTGGCTGTTTGCTTATTGGTTTCTTTCTCTAGACTACAAACTCTTGTAGGAAGAAGACTTTATTTTGTTGGAATCCCACCCCACTATCCCTGTTCATAGAAGGGGTGTCTGGCACATAGCGCAAGCTATTCATTAAATGTTTAGTGAATAAATGAATGAATTCAAGTCAATTAAGACAGCATCCCTGTTTTTCCAGTCTCTGACTATTCTCCTTGGGTATGGTGCTAGTATCCACGTAAAAAATGGAGACAATGATAGTATTATTCTCAGAGACCACTGCAAGAGTTAATTAGACAATTCATTTGGATGTTTTATACTGTAAAGTACTCTTCAAATGATGATTATGCTAATTACCACAGCTTTGTATCTGCAATGTTTTATTTCCCATAATTATATCATAACTACTTTTTTGCTTTAGTTCAGGTCTGTTTTATTGCAATAGTAATGTAAGTTAGCCTCAATGCTTCAATTCCTGCTCTTTATTCCACATGGCAACTAGATTAACCATTGAAAATATAAGATAGGATTGCCAGTCTTCACTTCACATCCTTCAACCCTTCACCCTTTAAGGGGCTTGTTGTTATCCCCAACTCCCAGGCTAATGCCTGATATCTGTGCTTATAAACCTCTGGTAGGTGTGTATCCAGTATTGGGAGGCCTCCAAAGAAGACACAAAAACCTTTCATCACATGCTTCCTGATTATCTCCCCAGTCTCCTATCTCACTCCAGCAAGAGCTGGATACATATCCAGGATTGTAGTAGTAAGGAACAGTGGAGAATCCTGCTATGCTCCTTCACACCTCAGGGCCTTTGCATATACTTTCCTTTTCTTCTCAGAAGACAGTTTCCCTCCCCTGCCGGGGCACTCCACCAATGTGTATCCCTTACACTTCAGCTTCACCTTAGACTCATCTTCAAAGTACTTCCCTTTCACCCAGCAGAGGTTTCCTGTCTTTTGATTTCTCATAGCACACTGCATGTAAGAATATCTATACAGTATGCAAGGAATCTGTAATAATTGTTTGCATGTGTGTTCTCTTAACCTGATGATGAGCTTTTTGTGTGGAGCTGAAATGTAATGTCTGTATTCCCTGTACCTAATGCGGCACTTGATACTCCATAACCACTCAATAAACGTTTCTGAAATGAATTATTATACAGCCTTTGTAACTATGATTTTATTGGCAACACTATATTCTGACATATTCTTCTAGTAGAATTTCTGCTGTTGCAAGAATTTTAAAGATTCCCAATGCTCTGTATGTAGATTTCCATCTCAATTGAATTTTTCACTTACTGTAAATTCTCAGGCAATGTGAACATTGAAGAATAAAGTTTCTGATAAATAATGCCTTAAAATTGTTAGGTTAAGTTTTAGAAAGGGAAAAAAATACCTTTGCAAGACTGTTCACAGGTAGGAGCTTTGCAGAGTTCCATGTAAAATACTTATTTATCTATGTAAAACACAGGGAGTTTATGTGCACATGGGACTTTAATTTAAGTAACGAATATATAAAACTATAAGCAAAATTGGAAAATGGGTAACTAGCATGAATAGGCAATTCATAGGAGGGGAACTATCAATGGCTTTCAAGTGTATGAAGAAATGTTTGAATTTACTAGAAATGCAAGAGTTGTGAATTCATATATCAAAAACCATCATTCACTTCACTCAGAATGGCAAAAATTAAGAAGGGGGCCATCGGCAAATGTTGGCAAAAGTGTGGGAAGACCTAATTTTTTTGCACTGCTAGTGAAAGCATAGATCTAAGTAGTCATTCTGGAAATCAATCTTATAGGCTTAGCAAAATTAAGTCTATTTCTTACAGTGACATTTGTGGTAGCAGAGAGGTAAAGGAAGCCTAGCTGCCTAATGCAAGTAAACTACATAAGAAATGTGATAGATGTGACCTATTACAATGCAGCAGTTAGAGGCAAGGGCACTGAATGATATACAACAATATAAATCATAACATAATATTGAATGAAGGTAAGATAGAGAATGTGATATGTTTTTAATCTTTCTAATATACTGTTTTTTCTCATGCTTTAATGGTAATGAGGTCATATGATTATAGTCTTTTGTCTTACTTTGTCCTTGCAAGGCAGAAGCTTCTACAGTAATGTTACATAGTTATGTAACATGTTACAAAACTATAGTTATTTCTCTTTTGTTTAAAGATTTATTTATTTGAGAGAGATAGTGAGTGCATGGGCACAGGGACATAGGGGGAGGGGTAAAGGGAGAGAATCTTCAGGCAGACTCCCTGCTGAGCATGGAGGCTAACAAGGGGTTCAATCCCAGGACCCTGAGATTTTGACCTGAGCTGAAACCAAATTTGGACACAACCGACTGAACCACCCAGGCGTCCCAAGCTATAGTTATTTCTTAAAGTACAAAATAATAAAATGAATTTATTTAAAAAATACTAAAGTAGATTTTTTTCTCTACAATATGATTGTGATATGCTATTCTTTCCTTAATATTTAAAAGTATATTTGCCAGATTGCTGCATTTTAAAAAGTATTTTTCTTCTCTCTGAAAGGAATGGAGATCAAAGGACTAAGGAAAAATAATTATGAAATATTTAAATGTCTTAGTTTGAGAGTACAAGAGGTTACATGTTTACTTTTTTGTGGCATTTTTTACATGTTACTTTGGTAAGTGTTTCAATTTCTGTTAAATGTCAGAGAAGGTGCTAAACTAACTGTATTTTTAACTATCGTGGTGGTAAACTGGAGAGCAAAGATAGGGCATAATGAGTGGAGGATACTACAAAGTAGAGAAGCTGACACATAGTTTTTTGAACAAATCTAGAAGTTTATATATGTCTCACTTTTTGCCATTTATGTTTTTCCAGTGATAAGTTATCATGGATGAGGATGATCCAAAGGTACAAACTTCCAGTTTTTAAATAAAACCATGAGGATGGAATGTATAGCATGATGACTATAGCAATACTGTCTTATATATTTGAAAGTTGCTAAGAGAGTAGATCTTAAAACTTCTCATCCTAAGAAAAGGAAATTGTAACTATATGAGGTGATGGACATTAACTGTACTTATTGTGGCGATCATTTCTCAATATACACAAATATCAAGTCATAATGTTGTATACCTGAAACTAATATAATGTTATAGGTCAATTATATAGCAACAAAAAGAAGTTATGGTTATTTTCAACTAGTCTATTTTATTGACACTGAGATGTACCCAAGGTAAGTCCTGTAAAGTCTCCTTCCTAAATATCTTTCTAATTAATCTCTATTTTACCATAACTTCTTTATTTAACTTCTCCTTTGGTTTACTATACTTTGGTTGACTTCTTTGTTTAACTTCTCCTTTGGTTTACTATAACAGTTTTCTTGTTATAGTAAACTATAATCCATCTCCCCAGTTATCCCTTTAAAATTGTCACCAATTTGCTAGTTCTTCCATTCCCTGCTCATTTTCTGCTTCATCTTCTTGCACACTTCTTCCACTTGGCTTCCTGTGCCTAAAATCATATCTTCATCTGGTGAATGCAGTGTTTAATACCCAACTGAAAACAATCCTCCCTCTCTGAAGCTACTTCAGGAAAATTTGGGCCCATCCTGTGTGTTTCCATTGTGTTTAGTAAATGCATCTAGTGTAGCACTTATCTCAGTAGATCATAAACTTTGGTGTAGGAGTCCATCTTCTAAGGAAGAGCCCTTTGTAGACTGGCAGGGCTAGTGCACACATTTAATATGTGTGCCCTTAGAAAATAATCAGGGCAGCCATCTTCCTTGGAAATTAAAAAAAAATTACTAAATGATGGGAACCTTTCTTTGTGAGAACTGAGATATCTATCAATCTACCTACAACACCATAATTTTACCTCTTTATCAGTTCTTTTTTTCTGAAAAAAGAGATCACAATAGATGATGGAGAAGGATATTTTAAATCCTTTTTACCCTCCCTTCCCCCAAATACATTTATGAACCAAATCTACAGATGTGTCTATGTCCAAAGCCTAAAATTACTGATTTACACTGAAGAATACTGTTATTTACACCACAGGTCTTTTACCTTAAAATTAGTTTTATTATAGCAAAATTGGACTGAGGACTTCTAAAGTCACAACCTTCAGTCACAACCATAGATATGCAGAATGGGAGTCAGATGTTTGAAAGTTCCATTGAGTTCTTTTTTAAAATACCATGCTTGTGTTACTTTATAATGAATTTAGATTAAAGGTATAATTGTAGTCATGAAGGAATGTTCTTACTATTACTACGATTTTGAAGTACAAATAACAAAATTGGGGATCAACCCATTAGCTTCTTATACTTTTGTCCTTTTATAACTCCCTTTTGGGTATAAATAAGACATTGTTTTTATGTAATTTGGAAAATTCTCTATAACTTTAATGGGGGAGATTTTTTCTATCATTTGTTTAGACAGAAAGACAAAACTGGTAAATTTAGGATTCCTTTGTGGAAAGTCTCTGTAAATGAAACTAATGAATCTTGATTCAATAAACTTGAATGAATATGTATTTTGTTATAGTTGAATGATCTAAGTATGCTGAAATCAGATGTGCTTTCAAAATACTCCCATAAATGTAAATTCTTAATTATGACCATTTTTTAGGGTATTTATCTGTCTCCTGGTGGTTGTTGCTACTTTGGCCCCTTTTATATGTTTTGGACAGAGAAGGAAACACAATGCTTGCATTCCTGTGGTTGCTATAGTAATGGAAAAACACTACAGCTGTGATTGTAGAGTTGAAGGAAAAGACTGAGGTAATTTCAGCCCTGGAGACTTAGTAAATATTAATTGTGAAGAAGAAAGCTCTTGGTCTCATTCTTTAATAGCTTTTATATGTGTGTGTGTGTATATATATATGTGGCATATATATATATATATATATATATATATATATATATATATGCCAGAAGTCATTACACTGAGATAAATTGTGACTCAATGTTACTGCCTCTAATTGCATTCCAAAGGTAGGTTGAAATGTTAACTAAGATTCTAAGCAGTAGGATTTTGTATTCCATTCAATGCAATCTCTGGCTAGAGATGATACTCTGTGACCCAGAAGAAAGAACTATGGTTTGATTTTTAGAAAGAAGAAACGTTGTAGATCCTCTCACAGAACAAAGAAATAATTTTCTCTCAGGTATTTCTTGATTAAACTTTTTCCTGAATAGGTATTCCATTTTAAAGTGCTCTTTGGATGACTCTTGTATACTCCATGCAGACCAGCCTCAGAGAAAGCTCCCTTCTGAATTGCATGGAGCCCAGACACTGTGACCACTCAGGGTAACAAAGACTGAAATCATAGTTGATGCTCAATAAATATTAACTTCTGTCTTTATTGTAGTTATTACTATCATCGTTGTCTTTAAAATAGCAGGTGTTACATTGTTGTTGCTTTAGTTCCAGGGGTAGCAATTTGAAAGGGGATCAGGTTCAGCACTTGATGGAATGAGCTCTGGATGTTATATTATATGTTGGAAAATTGAATTTAAATACAATATTTAAAAAAATAAAGAAGTTGAAGGGGAAAGTCAGGTGTCATAAAGTCAGTACAAATGCCAGCTGGGCAGGCAGAAGGACCCGATAGTAGTGAGGAGCCGTGGTGTTTATATTCGTTTTCATTAGCAGATATACATTCACTGAGTGTTTATCGTGTATTGATCACTCTGTAGGAATATGGGTACAAGGAGACATAGAACAACTATCCTTTCTGCCCCCAAATGGGCTCACAGAGAATTTTGGATTATATTACTGAGAATTATATAGTAATTGTAATACATTAATATATTATATGTTAATAATAACTTATTATATTATTAAAAATAACTTATTATATTATTAATATATACTAGTATTGGATACTATTCTATCTATGCATTAATATTAATGTGATGCTTTATTATATTTTTATAAATATATATATATATATAGTGTGTGTGTGTGTGTGTGTGTATAAAATGTTAACTATAGACATACATACATACATACATACTGTTATTTTACCATAATTTGAGAAGCACTACTCCGGAGGTGTGTATAGGGTACTGTACAAGCACAAAGTAGGTTGAAATTGAATCAGCACTTTATAGAAGCACCACTGAAACTTGGTGATTGGGAAAAGACTCTGGAACCAGGCTACCTAGATTTAAATCCCAACCTTTCCATTTCCTCCCTGTGTAATGCTGGCTGTCATTTAGTGTCTCTGTGTCTCTATTTTCTGTTTTGTAAATGTATTGAGAGCTAGTGTATAGGATGTTATACAGATTGTGCTTGCTATAGATGGAGATGAAATGAATATATGTCTATCTATCAATCTATCTGTCATCTTCTGTGTTAGAATAGTACCTGGCATATAGCAAATGCTGTATATATAGTTGAACTGTTATTGTGATAAAAGTTGGGCCAGTAATACTCTACTGTCAAACAGTTTATTTAACACTAAGTCCTGGGCCTTCTGGTTCCTTGGCTTCGGTGGAACTGTGTAAGAATCCATGGGTCCCATAATGAACATCCTTTTAGAAACAGCGTGTTAAATACATATACATTCGAATCTCACTGGGGTTGCTTTGGAGAATCATTAAACACTGTTAAAAATAATCCTGTTCTCACAGTCTCGGAACAGATTATGTAGAGTTGTACAAATTAGAAGCCATTTAATTAAAAATCATGCTTGCAATTAAGAAAGATTACTGTTGAGACTTTCAAGGTTGTGTGTGTGTGTGTGTGTGTGTGTGTGTGTTTAGAGAGAGAGCACGAGGGAGCAGCAGGGAGAACAGAAGGAGAGAGAGAATCTTAAGTAAGCTCCTTGCCTACCATAGAGCCTGACATAGCATTTGATCTCACAACCCAGAAATTATGACCTGAGCCTAAATCAAGAGTCAGATGCTTAACCGACTGAGCCACCCAAGTGTCCTGAGACTTTCAGTTTTAAATATGAATTCATATTTATTTATTTCTAGTGTATCTTTTAAAATATGGCATATCCTTTTCAGTTGGCAGACAGGTAAACATCTTGTTATATCTTGTTACTTTTTTGAGGCACATAAGAACATTTGTGACTGATATAAATCTATATTGTAATGGACATTTCCGCAAATATACCCTCTAAGTATGACAGATTATACCTATCCAGTTTGGGGGGTGTAATTCAGGAAAGATAGATGTGCATGTATATGTGTCATTACATTATTGTAGTTATTGCTGCTATTGTATTACCCTTATTGGTAGGAACAGTGGACTGGGGTGGGCACCATTCTCACATTCCTGCAAAGCACATATGATTTGATGTGCATTTACTAGTCGTAAGTACCCTTAGGCATTTCAGATTAAAAAAATAAAAAGTGATTCTAGAAGACTGAAGAATATTTGGCCAATGATTCAAGGTCCAGTAAAGCTTAGTAGAGTTATTGCCACTCAGGATTTAATACTTTGTCTTTCAAGTCTCGTAAAATGATTTAGTTTTAATAGATTTTAGAGACATTTATGTCACACTTAATTGATTCCATAAATTCAATTTATACGAGTCTGATTTATAAGGTAGAATGCAAATTTACTTCCCTCTGCAAAGAACTTCAATGGCTCCTAATTACTTATTGGGTAAACTCCAAATCTGTCGGAATTCTTTGCTCCATGATCTGACTCAAGCTACTTCTCAACCTCATTATTACTTTCTTTCTAAATTCATGACCTTCAATTGGAGGAAAAGAAAATGGCACTTATGCCCTCAAGTCCTCCATTTTTTCCAATAAGGACTTTAAAGTCATTAGAGATGCATCCTCTATTTCCTTTGTGTTTAATCCTCCTATGAGTCAGGTGTCTTCCCTGGTGAGTCAGGTGTCCTACCAGGTGAGTCAGGCAGCAATTGATAGCAGTTGGTAGGTTTGATTAACTAATGATTAACTTGTATTCACATTTCATATCCATGGTCCAGAAATATATATTACCTCTTAATTAGATATAGCAATTCTTCATTATGCTGTCTTTGTATTTTTTAACTGAAAGCTGTCATTTGGTAATGTACATCTCTTCATTTTGGCATTAATAACATCTTCAGGGTTTTCAAGGGCTCAGCATTTTTTTTTAACCATTTCTTGGAGGAAAGGGTGTCATCTGTTCTGTTGCAAAAATTCTAACTGATGGGCAGCCTGGGTGGCTCGGCGGTTTAGCGCTGCCTTCAGCCCAGGGTGTGACCCTGGAGTCCCGGGATCGAGTCCCATGTCAGGCTCCCTGCATAGAGCCTGCTTCTCCCTCTGCCTGTGTCTCTGCCGCCACCACCCCTTTGTGTCTCATGAATAAATAAAAATAAAATCTAAAAAAAAATTCTAACTGTAGCTTCTTGGAAAATCTCAAATGTATTGTGTTGCTGCAATAGTATAGATTTTTTTCTCTTTTTCTACTCTATGTCAAATTATTATTGTTTTCTGTTGACCAACCCTTGAGACGGACTTTGAATTTTATTCTTTTTGGAATCTATTTCTTTTGTCTGAATAATTCTTCTGTTCTGTCCAGCAAATCTTCAGTCTCCTTAACAAGATGGAGGATATAGAAGTATTTTTAAAACTTATCTACTTTCTACATTCTGTAAAACTATTAGATCACTGTGAGGGAGTCCTTTGCAGTCTTGGGTATCAAGAATGGCTTCTCAAACTAGATACCTGTGAAATAATTCTTCCAGGATTAGTGGAAATATTTTTCAGTGAGAAGGGAAAGGAGGAGTTGCAGGTAGAGGGAAGAGCATATACAGACACAGAAGAATTGAATAGCAAAGTGATATATTTGGGTCCTCTGAAGTGCTGGTTTTGTCTGGAGCTTATGAAACAGAGATAGTGGTATGAGGTGAGATAGGGGCAAAAGTAGGTGCTTGGTGGGAGGGACCACGTATGTCTTGTGGAGGACTTTAAGCTTCATTTGAAGGATTTCAGTCTAGGGACTGAGGATCAGTCCAGAACAAGACAGAAAGTGACTGCAAAGGTCCCTGCAATGCCAGCCTGGAATAAAGCAGGAACAAAAAATTGTAGTAAAATATATATTGCATAAAATTTACCATCTTACTGATTTTTAAATGTACAGTCCATGCTAATTATCTTCAGGTTGCTGTGCAGCCGACGTCCAAAACTTTTTTCATGTTGTAAAACTAAAACTCGGGGATCCCTGGTGGCTCAGCAGTTTAGCACCTGCCTTCGGCCCAGGGCATGATCCTGGAGTCCCGGGATGGAGTCCCGCATCAGGCCTGCCTCTCTCTCTCCCTCTCTCTCTCTCTCTCTGTCTGTCTCTCATGAATAAATAAATAAATAAATAAATCTTAAGAAAAAAAAAAAAAGACAAAAACCTAAAACTCTATGTCCCTTAAACAACAACTCCCTCTCTCCTCCCCTTAGCCCCTGGCAACCAGTATTGTACTTTCTGTTTCCATTAATTTAACTGGTCTAGGTACCTTATGTAAGTGGAATCATGTGGTATTATTATTATTATTTTTATAACTGGCTTATTTCCCATAGCATAATATTCTCAAGGTTTGCCACATTGTAGCAAATGCCAGAATTTTCTTCCTTTTTAAGGTGGGTGATATTTTATTGTGTGTGTGTATATATATATATATTTATATATCTCACATTTTATTGATCTACTCATCTGTCAACAAACTCTGGTTGCCTCTATCTTTGGGCTCCTGTGAATTATGCTGTTGAGAACCTGAGTATACCCATTTGCTTATCTTTAAAGTGCAGATAACAATAGCATCTACCTCCTGGGGGGATTTGTGAGAATTACTTAGTATTTAACATAATGATTTGCGTGAAATAATTACCTAATAAATTTGGTTATTTTCATTGCCTCTGCGCAAGAAAGAACTAAGGATTAGGAGTAGGGGAGGGAAGGAGGTCTTCGGTGGTCTTGGTGTACTGAACTAATTCAGCCTGACTGGGGAAACAAGATTGAAGTTGTAGTCAGGGCTCCCTTCCATTGCTTCCCCCACTTCTGCTCTGATCTATTTCCAAGCTTGCCATACAGCAATTTCATTATTCATAACTGCTTTTGATGTAAACCAAAGTTTGATTTTTAAACTAAAAAGAGGATCACATTGCAAAGTATTTTGGATGCTGAGGAAAGGTTATCTTACATGAAATTTTAGGCTTTTTCATTTTATGATTCAAGCACATTAGTGGTTGCAAGACCTGAAATAGACACATTTCAGTAAAAAAGCAGCTTAAGTGGTAGTTGCTTTCTGACAGATGGAGGAATTTAGTTCATATCTAAATATGAGCTTTGTTTATTTTTATCAGATTACCAACTCTGCAAATTGGATTAATGTGTAATTTTAAGCACGGCAGGCATAAAACTTTATAGAAGGGTTTTATATTTCTAGCATTTCCATCTTATTTTTTAATTTTTACAAAACTGATATTGGGCAATAGCATATTTTTGCTCTTTTTTCAAAACTGCCATATCAACTAATGCTATCTTTCTGATAGACTCCTTTAAAGAAATTGTCTAGGATCACATTTGCCTAAGATCTTGGAGCTCACTGGGAGAGAAGCTCAAACCATGCTACTGCGAGTTTGTGAAAAAAAAAAAATAAATAAAATAAATAATAAGGCCTTGGTGTTTTCCCTTTCCCAAACCCACATGATTTTAGATCTGTGTTCAAGGTCACTGTTGGACTCTTTAACAAGCTCAGCTCTGGGCTCAAGGCCAGTAATTCCTGGGCCTCTGCCATCAGTCTGTCTTTTGGACCAGGGAAAAGAAATCTGAATTCAACATCTATGTAATCCCTTCCTCTAGCTGCATGTGTCCCTATGTAACTTTTTAGTTTTTCTTGTCATCTAGATATCAAAGTGACAACTTTTGGCACTTCTGGGTAGCGGTCCCTCAACTAATGAGGTGTAAAGGTGTAAGGACCACCACACTCCTGGCCCCTGCTCTCCAGAATCAGAAAAAAAAAGTCTTCTGGGGGAATAGGCATGAAAAGAAATGATTACAGTAGAGTTTGAAAAACACAACTGAGTATGTCTTTCCATTAGATAAGTTCATGAATTTTTTTAAATTTTATTTATTTATGACACACACACACGCAAAGAGAGAGAGAGGCAGAGACACAGGGAGAGGGAGAAGCAGGCTCCATGCAGGGAGCCCGATGCAGGACTCGACCCCGGGTCTCCAGGATCAAGCCCTGGGCTGAAGGCAGGCACTAAACCACTGAGCCACCCTGGCTGCCCGCGGGATTTCTTTTTCATTAGTGTCCGTGGTTCTTGGTCACACGGCTTGGAAGAATGAAGAGGTGGACTGGGCAAAGAGAGCTGGGCAATAAAGCAAAGTTTATTGAGTGAAAGTACAAAACTCCCGAAGAGGGAGGGGACCTGAGAGGGTTGCTGATTTCACAGTTTAAATCTAGGGTTTTGGGGGGGGCTTGTGGATGTGGGCTGTTTTAATCTGATTAACCCTGTATGCACCTGTCACCCAATCAGGTTTTTGTTCACACTTTCATCTACCTTTCAGGTCATTGTTCTCATGGGAAAGGGTGGAAGGCTCCTTCCAGGGTGGTGTTTCATAGCCTTGGGGGCCAAGAAGGCTGGGGCTGCCACTGCCCCAGAGTATACCAGTCAGTGGTAGGCCACTGGATCTAGCTCTTTGTTTAAATCCTCCTGGCTGTTAAGCTGGTCCCAGGGGCCTGGGTTAAGACTCTCAAGGCCATTCCCTTCTTTTCTGTCACATACAAGTTTTAAGTCCTCCCAGTAGGAAGACTTAAAGCTGGGGCATTGAGTAAAGCCTAGAATAACAGGATGGGGTCTTTTTCCTTTTAAGGGTAGTTTTGTTTTAGGACAGGGCCCTTGTCCCTGCCTGCCTTTCTTCCACCTATCCTTCATTGCTACACTAACTCCAACTGTCCTAGGGAGGGGTTTTACTAGGTTGACTTTAGGAAAAACAACTGAAGTGCCTTTTTCTTTCTTTCTTTCTTTCTTTCTTTCTTTCTTTCTTTCTTTCTTTCTTTCTTTCTTTCTTTCTTTCTTTCTTCCTTCCTTCCTTCCTTCCTTCCTTCCTTCCTTCCTTCCTTCCTTCTTTCTTTCTTTCTTTCTTTCTTTCTTTCTTTCCTTCTTTCTTTCATTTTAAAAATTTATTTTGAGAGAGAGAGAGAGAGAGAGAGAGAGAGCATGAACAGGGGCAGAAGCAGAGCCAGAGGGAGAGAGAATCTCAAGCTGACTCCACATTGAGCATGGAGCCCGAAGTGGGGCTCCAGTTCCACAAAGGTGAGATGAAGACCTGAGGTAAAATGAAGATTTGGTTGCTTAACCGACTGAGCAACCAGGCACCCCCTTTTCTGAAACATTCACAGCCCTTAGGTGATCTAAAAATTGTTCAAGCATACGTATGATTCTTAATAACTCCAAGATCTAATTGTGCGATTTTTACTCATGGATGCACATTATACCTCGCAAAATGTAATCTTTTCTTGTATAGTGTGAGCCTTATCAAACTTATGTGGCAAGGATGCCTGGGTGGCTCAGCGGTTGATCATCTGCCTCTGGCTCAGGGTGTGATCAAGTCCTACTTCAAGGTCCCCCGCAGGAGCCTGCTTCTCCCTCTGCTTATGTTTCTGCCTCTCTCTCTGTGTCTATCATGAATAAATAAAATCTTAAAAAAAAGATGCCTACATGGCATAAGCATTCTGGGTGCAATCACAGGCTCTAAGGACAACTTAAAGTTAGGGTTACATAGATGACCAAGAAGCAGAATCTCCATTTTTATCAAGAGGGAAACCACAATAATTGTAAGAGTATTAAAATGGCCGATTCATCAAATGCAATTCAATTATGATTCTATCGATCAAGAAATTGAATTTGCATTTCTATTTCTTGTTGCAATTTGTTGGTATGGATATATGAAATAACTTTATATTTTTGAAATCAATAAAGATTATGAAAATTATTTTAAACAACTGAAATTATCTGGAGCTAGAGATCCTAATTTCCCATTTTTTGAATCAGTCTTCTTACGTTAGCTGAATTCTAGCCTCCATCTGTATACTAATATTCAGTTACAGAACAAACTTTAATGGAAGTTCATTAAAAATGCACAAAACTGGGACGGGAGGTTCAGTGGTTGAGCATATGCCTTTGGTATAGGTCGAGATCCTGGGGTCCTGGGATCGAGTCCCACATCGGGCTCCCCGCAGGGAGCCTGATTCTCCCTCTGCCTCTGTCTCTGCCTCTCTCTGGATCTCTCATAAATAAATAAATTAAATAATCTTTAGGAAAAATGCACAAAACCATCTATAGTGCCATGTACATATTTTCCAGATATGTTTACTGCAGGATAACAAAATGAATGTTAACAGATTAATATTTTAATTCTATAATATATATCAATACTTTGTGTATACTAAACTTAATATTTTACTGAATGTGCATGCACTTTGCAAATATTCTTCTGCATTTTAAGTTGATTTAGTTTAAAATTTGCATGTCTTCAGAACATCTATTGATGAAACAGTAAATGAAGGTTAATGTGAATCTTTAGTAATTTATTATTCAGTTTTATTTGACATATTTATTTTAATGTATTTGCCTTCATTATAAAAGTAATTCATATTTATTGAAAAGATTAAAAATATATAGAAAAATAAAATGAGATTAAGATCATTTATCACTTTAATAACCAGATAATATTTGGTTAGCATTTAAGTGTTTTTCATGTCTTCCTAAATAAGACAATCATTATTAATATCTATGGCTTAATATATCTATTGATCTAAATTTATTATGGATATGAAATTCCTGGGTGGCTAACTACAAATACATATATTTGTCTTATCCATGGGAAGCAAGACTCCCTTTGTCTATATGCATATAACTTGACTTTTCTTTATTTCTCTCTTTTCCCTTGACACCCCATACTCACACAGCTGATTAGACTACTTAAGTGGCCTAACAATGAGATCTTCATCTGGGGGATTTAGAATTGGAATTAAGAGATTCCAACCAACACTCCTTGGTCTATTGAATAGAGGGGAGACAAAATGTTTTCTGACATGTACAACAGAAGGCAGAGGAAGTCAGCTTGGAGCACGGGAGGAAGGTAAGACAAACCAGTGGAAAGGAATGGAATTCAGAAACAGGGAGAGGGTTCTAAGTACCATGAAGGCCGTAGTTAATATATTTCCAAGGCTCCAATAAATTCCTGTCTTTCGTTTTCATGATACATTTTCTTTTTTTTTTTTCTTAACTGAGCTGTAATGGAACTTATTTATTTTAATAGCAGAAGAACCTTAGTTTGTCATAGTATTTCTACAAACTATTTTACTTAGCAACATATTATGGACATTTCCCAAGCTTATTAAATACTTTTCTAAAAATTTACTTTTACATTGTGATTATTTGCTTTTCAAAACTTCCAGAAGCGTAAGTACTGAGTTAAAGAATGTGAATATGTACACAGCTAGTTGTTAACATTTACTGATTTTCTAGAAGGAGCTAGGAAGTAATGAATTTCCTTGTATTTTTACCAGTACTGGTTATTATTAGTAACAAATAAAGATAAACCTGAAATAATATTTATTATACTTTATTCTTGTTACCAAGTATCCTCATGAAAATGGGCAAAATATGAATTTCTATTATTGATTCATTTGATTATGATACATCTCCATATGAAATATTATGCAGCTAAGTTAGTACATAAAAAGTTACGTATAAATATATATGTCTATACATGCTTTTCTGAGCATAGAGAAGGGCGTAAGAAAGATATTCTAAAAATGCTTAGAAAAGTGTTAACACCTGGTATTTTGGGTACAGTAGGATGGGAGAGAGGGAAGAAGAGATCACAAACATTACACGTCTTCACTGACTTGTTATATGTACATACTTGTTTTTGTAATTAGAAAAACATTTTGAAAAAATTTAAAGAAAGAACAAAAAAAGAAGGAAATAAAGGAATATAAATCACTTAATGTGTCCTAAATTACTGACAAAAACTATTTGGAGAATATAGCTCAGGTTGGTGGAAATAATGTACCAATCTTAAGCAGAATTATCTGCACAGGCACAAAAAATTGTGGAAAGACAGGAGCCACCACCCCAAATGCTCCTTATCAGGGAACATTCAGTACACATGTTCCCTGAGGTAGGCATGTCTCAGGATTCAGAAGGGCTGGGCCATGTGTTCTTAGGTTTTCCCTCATAATTTCATCCTTCAGACGGAGGAAAGAAAGCATTTGATTCTAATAGAGTCTTCTTCACAGAGAAATAAAAGGTCTGGGAAATGGAAATTCTCTCAATGAAATTACTAATAATCCTAGACTAAGATTAAAAAAAAACAAAGATCTTTCTCATGTTGCTGCCTCATTTAACCTTCCAACTTCTTATGTGGCTACTCTTTGCAAACTCATACATAGCATTTCTTAAATGTAAATATGGAGTCTACTTGGAAGGCTGATACAAAGGAATAGGAAGAAAACCCAAGGAGAGTACCCGTATGTTACAAATTAGACAAATGCTTACTGAAATTATATAATAGGTTTGGAGTTTGAAGGAATACTATAAATGTTACTCTTGTTTTCCTTCTGAGTTGGAAACCAATTTAGAGATAGACACAAACCATTTAGACAGATGAATATCAAAGTATGAGCTTAATGCAGATAAATGATACATTGCAGGATGTGGCAATGAAATTGATGAATTACCTAATGTTGATGAAATACCTAATGTTGATCTCCAGAATTAGTTTTCCGCACCAAGTTACAGCCAGCCTTAAACAGCCACAGAGGGCAGCCCGGGTGGCTCAGCGGTTTAGCGCCACCCTCGGTCCAGGGCGTGATCCTGGAGACCAGGGATCAAGTCCCACATTGGGCTCCCTGCATGGAGCCTGCTTCTCCCTCTGGCTGTGTCTCTGCCTCTCTCTCTCTCTTTCTCCCTCTCTGTGTCTCTCATGAATAAATAAGTAAAATATAAAAAAAAAAAAAACAGCCACAGATGTTCCTTCATGGGAGTTCTTGTCTTGTAAGATTTGTGGCTTCAAAGAGCAAACTAGAATGCATACTCACTGCAGACTGGGAGGTTCTTGAAAGAAAGGTGAGGAGGCTGAGTTACTCATGGTCAATTTCTTCTTCTACATATTGTTTATTAGGTACATCTCTCTATCCTCTTCTTCTCTGCCAGGGGATGGAGAGAGACTGGAAATGTTCTGTGGGAATCTTATCTTAGGGAAATTTGAATAGTGAGGAATAAATATTTCATTCTAACAGCACATAAACTTAAAACTAAATAAATTAACAAATGTAAATAGTTAAACTGGATCTTAGGATACTTAAAAAAGATGTTGGAGGGAACCTGAAGAATAGGGACAAGAAATGTATAAGGTAAGTCGTGTGTGAGTATGGGCAGATGCATCAAAAATTAAGATAAACTTTTAGAAAAGTATAGCATGGAGAATTTGGTCACTATTACTGTAATAATGTTGTATGGTCACAGAGGGTAACCACACGCATCATGGTGAGCTTTGCATACTATATAGAATTGTCGAATCATTATGTTGTGCACCTGAAAGTAATATACATTGTCCCCTGTACCTCAATGATAAAAAATTTTAAAACCCCAATGGTTGAAATTACCTTAAAATATTAGGGTAAAGTTGCTGCAGCCACCTGTTGCCTGTTAACATGAAAGCAAATACTTTTGCCAGTCAGTCAGTATACGAATTTGATAAGTTTTGCATTCATAAAGACTTAAAGTATCAATAACTTCTAGGACAGTCCTCATGATTAATAAAATATAATTCTGTAGGTGATGACTCATTAGTTTTGACTGATATTTGCTACATATTATGGGATAATGAATCAGGGATTTTTGAACATAACATAGTGAGTTTTGCAATCTGTATCATTATTTAGAACCCAGCATATGTATCCCTTTTCTCTAATTTCTCACAAGTAAGCTACCAAAAATTGGATAGGTAGGTCTACTGGGGTGTGGAATTTAGGCTTCATAAATTTTCCAGAGAAGGGAGAATGTTCCTAACCTTTCATGAGATACCAACAGATGTATACTAGAATCATCCCTGGAACTTATTAAAATGAATAATACTAGCTTCCATTCTAAAATATTCTAATTCAGAAGTTCTGGGCTGTGGCCATGGAATCAGCTTTAGTAACAGGCTCCACCTATGTTATTAAGGAAAGTGATTCTTGAGAATATTGATATCCGCAGGGACTATGCACATTGCCTTTTATGTTCTGCACCATCATTAATTATATTCATCATTAACTTTTGACCATTATGTAATGTTTCTCTTGAAACAGTTTTAAGGGATGTGCTGTGACATTCTAGAGCCACTCATCACGCTTCTACCCCAAGAAGTGATAGAAAGATCATCTTTGGTAGAACATTTTCAAGGCTTTTCTTCTTTTTGAATTTGAATGTGGGAAGCTCATCAGTACTGAGAAAGTAGATAGTACAAACGCTATCTCTCTATTTACTGTGGATGCAATTAGATATATTTTCATATGCGTTTTAATATTATGCAATCCTGTTTTCTTGTGACTTCCTTCTCATTAAGTGATTTTCCTTTCTTCAGAAAGAAAACAAATGTAATCTTGACTGAAGGGATGGTGAGGTACAGTACTGATGGTAATTTTTTTTTTCAGTCTATAGCAGAAAATACTATTAAGAGTTAAAGAATTTTCAAAATCCCTTAAACTATATCAACACATTTAGGTTGCTAAATGTCATAGAACAGAACAGATAGGAAGTTGGGAGAGGAAATCAGATGCAAAAGTTCTTTTCTTTTTTTTAAAGATTTTATTTACTTATTTATTCATGAGAGACACAGAGAAAGAGAGGCAAAAACACAGGCAGAGAGAGAAGCAGACTCCATGCAGGGAGCCCGATGTGGGACTCGATCCCGGAACTCCAGGATCATGTCCTAAGCTGAAGACAGATGCTCAACTGCTGAGCCACCCAGGCATCCTGATGCAAAAGTTCTTGTACTGGGGTTAAACTTTGAAGAGAGTGGGCAAATAGGTAGGTATGTTTGGAGATGATACATTGGCATTAGGATACTGCTCATTTAGGCATAATCCAGAGAAGCTTCAGACTCTAGGAGAAACATAGCTTCCTGCTCAACACTTCACCACAATTGGAAGAAAAGGTTAACTGGATGGATGAACCAAGAATTATACTCCTGGCTGTAGTCTGTTCAATCTGTATGGAAGATCCACAAATTTCTGCTTACTTGTCAGGGAGAACAAGGAGCTTTTGAGGACTCTGATGCCAGAGTCACATATATCTCCTTGATTCCTGATTGCATCATGAAGAAAGGTAAGAAAGGAGAGAAATTGGAAAGACTAGGATATTCACAAAAGAGACTAAATCCAAATAACTAGCTAGAAAACTAACTAACTAACTAACTAACTAACTAACTAACTAACTAACTAACTAAATCAGAAGACACTGAGAAACTAAGATACCATTGATTGTTTAAACACATTTCCCAACTAAACTTTTATTGGGCATGAGTGGAAATATACAGTGATAATCTGCCTCTAAATCTGCATATTCATTATGAGGTTCCAGCATTCTGTTCAGCCTACCCTGATATTATGGAGTCTACCAACCATGAGGTGGGAATGTCACACAGATTAGCCTTAGAGTTCTTAGGTATTTGTAAAAAGTGCCCATGTTTCAGTACCAGCAGAATGTTGGCATTTATGGAATGCTACCACCACCATACCACGAAAACAGTTGCCAGACATAAAGTAGCTTAATAAAAATACATGTTTTATCCACCAAGAGTTTCCATCAGCTTTCCACTATTTTTAATTTCAGCAGTTTTTAAAATAACATGAGATTGTGAGTAAAACTAGATTGAATAATTGGAGTCCTAAGATATAAAATAGAGCCCTAGAACTAAAGGAAGTCCCCAATTTTTTGACTCTGTGCTGATCCAATGGTGAGATTGTGTGGTAATAGTTGTATTTTTTTTTTCAAATAGTCATTTTCTCCCATTCATTTTATTTTATTTTTTTAAGATTTTATTTATTTGAGAGAGAGGGCATGAGAGAGAGCGAGCGAGAGTGAACAAGTGAGGAGCAGAGGGAGAAGGACAAGCAGGCTCTCTGCTCAGCAGGGAGCCTGATGTGGGGCTCAGTCCCAGGACCCTGGGATCATGACCTGAGCTGAAGGCAGATGCTTAACCCATTGAACCACTTAAGCACCCTTACATATGGTTTTTTATTGGCAGTGTTGTGGAGTGGGATGACACATATCAACCCACTACACTAACGTAGTATAAATTTATTTATTTATTTATTCATGCATTCATGCATGCATGCATGCATGCGCATTCTCATTCTCACTCCCCCTCCCATTAGAATGTCAAGACCATGAGAACAAGGATTAAGTATGTTTTGTTTACATCTGTATCTTGACCAATTTCTGGCACACAATGGGATCTTAATAAATATGTGTTGAATGAATAAAATGAGAAAATGTGAGCAAGATATAGGACTTATAACTGGAGTTGAAAATAGAAAAAAAAAAAAACAGGGAAAAAGCTTGGAAAAGGGACCAGACTTGCATGAAGAAATACAGAAAAGAATGTTGCTCCTGAAGTCAAGAGTATTTGCATCATTAGGGAGTGATTGCTAGTGTCAAATGTCAAGTTGAAAAAGGTACGGCAAAGTGGCCTCTATGATTGGGTATTAGATTGGATTCTGGTGAGGTCTTCATATCACTTGGAAATATGTCCAAAGCTGAAGCAGGGTTTGCTTATGTATTCTGGTATCTTTTTGGTTATTTCACTACCTTATTAAAATGAGATAGAACAGATCAAGAAGGAAGTAATTTCTGTTGCTGGATTAGAACTCATTGACTTTGGTTTTTAATAATGTTCTTGTGGTATCTCTTACCTTCTAGACTCATCTAACCAGTGTAGATCTGGTGTTTGATAATTACTGGAGCCTATCAATATGAGTATTATTTCAAGACTTTGCTTTTTAAACTGGAAAAATGTTTTTACCATCATTAGTTCTATTCTGCTAATTCCAATGCACATGTCTGTTATGACAACTTGTGATGTTTGTTTTCCATTGACAATATCTAAGCAAAAAAATTAAATTCATCCTACTTTTAGTAGAAACTAAAATGCAAGTTACTTCTAGTATATAAACAGTAGCACATAGTAAGTATGTAGAAGTATATGTTTTATTCAATAACTATACAAATTTATTAAATCTTGGACAGTAGTGCAACATGTCCATAGGATGCCATTTGCAGTTCAATGGTTGCTTTTCTAGTGAAGAGGAACATCTACAAAATAGTGTAAGTACTTTCAACATTAACCACAGTGGAGATGAAATGATTTCTTTATGTGCAAATGTTCTGAGTGTTATTACCTTAAAACATTTTCATTATTACAGTTTAATTTTTTTTCAAAATTATGTATATAATTAATTGTTTTATAAATCTTAAAATAATTTAAATTTCAAAAATTTTGTTTTAAATTAATGTTTTCATTGGAATTAAAGTATTTTATTTTCTCTTAGAACCCTCAAATGTGACTACATTTATTTATTTAGAATGGGAGACAGTGAGGTGGGGTGGGGAGCAGCAGTGGAGAGGGAGAGAGAAAGAATTTTAAGCAGGCCCATGGCCAGCATGGGGCCCAATGCAAGGGCTTGATCTTAGAACTCTGAAATCATGACCTGAGCTGAAATCAAGAGTTAAGATGCTTAACTGACTGTGCCACCCAGGCACTTCTCATTTGTGCAATTTATAGTAATATTATTTCTTAATTATTTTATAGATATGTATTGGTATCTATAGAGAGAAACATTGTTATATAAAATGTATAGTGTAAAATTATATAATACACTGTTATAGAGATAGCTACATAATTTTTATTTTACTGTGACCAGTCTTTTTCTTTTCTTTTTCCAAATTCACAAGCTAGCTTTTTTAAAATAAGAATGTTTACTGAAGCACTACTTTTATTTTTTAATTTTAATTTTAATTTTATTTATTTATTTTCTAAGTGGGGTCCATGTGCAGTGTGGAGCTTGAACCCATGACCCAGAAATCAAGAGTTGCATGGTGCTCTGACTGAGCCAGCCAGGCACCCTGGAAGCTCACTATTTTGGATCTATTTTTTGTTAAGTCTGCTAAATAGTCTTTCCACTATGCCCCAGTTAACTTTTTGGAGACTTCATAAAGTCTATCAGTTGGCCTTCTAGCATTCTGATCCTATAGCTTTTTGCTTACCTAAACCCTTTACCTTCATTCTCCTTCAGCCTCTTTAGAGCACAGAAAATTTTTGTTGAGTCTACTTTGCCTCTTTGGTGGGCCTCCCTTCCTTCTGTGCTGTAACTGACCCTTCCTCCAAGCATGTCCCCAGGAATGCTTTTTTATCCATTAGGGTCTTACTTCATTGGCTCTCTGAATGCTGGCTTATTCCTCTGCATTCAGTATTTGCTTTTCTTATCCTCAGTTTGGGCCATCTCTTTCACCCTACCTCCATTTCATTAGTTGGCCTACTCTCTAATCCCTTAGTTAGTTTTTCTCCGAAGCCTCAGATGAGAAGAATGTCTACCATCCACTGTAGACCTTCCCATTGTGTTAATACTCTGATCTCTCCAGCAAGTGATGGCCCAACCAAAACTCTTAGATCTATTCTTTGAACTCTAAATCATCTTAATCTCAGTGTCCTGCCTTCTACATTTGTACCTACTAATCATGGATCTTTTAAGGCTTCTTTGGACTCAAAATTCTCTTGGTCTTTCACCCTTGTTCTGTATCCACGTGCTTGTTCTGACACCCTATGGTCAGTCATTTTACAGAGCTTTCACTAGTACTTGGGGATCCTTAGCTTTTCACAACTCTCCTACTTCCGGGCTTTCAGCAATTAATATTAATCACTCATGTAACCCTGCTCAGAAGATGGACAGTTTCTGGCATGATCTTTCTTGGCTATTATCCTCTCCCTCTCAATGAATTGTGTATCTCCACCAACCACACCACCTTTAACCCAAGATGAAATGTATCTTCTTGTCAAGACTAACAATTTTCTAGATTCAATTTGCCACACCACTCAGACATGCCCTTTATTTTGTCTTCATCCTCTACCTCTAATTTGTTTCTGTTTTCTTTTTGGTTTCATGTTATCTATTCCATAATAATAAATTACCTAAATAACTTAAATAAAACTCATTTAACCTTAACTCATGCACAATAAGCTATTTTTTCTTAATTTTTTGCTTCATACCCTGACATGAGGTCAGGACCTCACCACTGATTTATTGTTTTCAATTTATAACTTAGCTTTCCTCTCCAAACCCTCTACTGAAACTGGAATCTTGAAGATGAATGATAACTCTATACAATAACCCTCACAGCATTTCTTCTCTATCCTCTCCTATTTTGTTAGAGCCATGATGACTCCCTTATCTCAGTGTTTTTCTTCTCCTTTTTTTAAAAGATTTTATTTTTATTTATTCATCACACACACACACACACACACACATACACACACACACAGAGAGAGAGAGAGAGAGAGAGAGGCAGAGACAGGCGGAGGAAGAAGCAGGCTCCATGCAGGGAGCCTGACATGGTACTCCATCAGGGGTCTCCAGGATCAGGCCCTGGGCTGAAGGCGGCGCTAAACCACTGAGCCACCCAAGGCTGCCCTCCTTTTTTTTTTTTTTTAATGTAGGCTCCACATTCACCCCAGCATGGAGCCTAATGTAGGGTTTGGAACCCACAACCCTGAGATCAAGATCTGAGATGAGATCAAGAATCTGATGCTTAACTGACTGAGCCACCCAGCTCCCCTCAGCTTTTTTTTTTCTTCTTTAAATTTATTGTTCTTTTCCCTTTCTATGAGGAAGGCAAGCAAGAGAGTGAGGGAGAGTTCTAATAGTTACTGATGGTTAGCTATGCACAAGACATGGTGTTATGTGATTTTATATATATCTTATCTCTTTTATTCTTCAGATTACTTCTTTGGGGATTATATTTTTCTGCTCAAGAAGTTCTAGTAATTTTTTTTTCAAACTTACATAGCCTTTGATGGAACTCAAATCTGGGACTGTGTTCTATCTTTATTCCATTGCATCTTGTGACCTGATATGTCATTTCCTCTTTATACCCACAAAATGTAGGTGTCCCTGTAGTTCTGTTCTCTGCCTTGTTAGTTTGTGATGTTTGTCTTCATGTCTTGGGCTTATAGGCAAATGACGCCCAAATATATATCTTAAGCCCAAATATCTCAAAACCCTTGACTTTCCTTTCTTCCCTCCTTCGTCTTTCTCTCCTACTTTTCTTCCTTTCTTCCTGCTCTCCCTCCTTCCATCTCTTCTTTCCTCTTTTGTTTTAAACACTTTTTGAGCATTCACTGTATACTTAAATAATAGGTGCTTTGCATGGATGGTCTTACTCACAAGGCACACTTACTGGTAGTTCAGTTTTAAATAGGAGGAAACAGAGACTTAGAGAAGTCACACAACTTGCCAGAAGCCAAACAGCTAGCAACTGCAGGATCAAGGGAGGAGTGCATTTTCCTCTGAAATCTTTGCTCACTTTCTCATGCTGCTAAGAGATTACTAATTGTTCTCTGGACATGCAAACTGTTTTCCTACTGTCGCTTTTGCTTATACTGTTCTCTCCTATTCAGAATTCTATCCATTCCTCAAGGTGATCTCCAGTAGACCTTCCCTAAACCCTTTGATTGTGCATGATGTTTTCTCCTTTCCCAGCTCATGGCACTTTGCATCTTGTGTATTTATTTTCCTATTTGCACACATATGTTTTATTCCTATAATCGTGTAAGTTCCTTGAGGTAGGAACTGCTTTTCATACACAATTGGTACTCTCAATAAATCTTGTTGAATTGAGGTGAATTCCAAACTGGCAGTGCATTGTAGACTTAATAATTATTAAGTTCTTATCTTTGTAGTTTGCTAAATTTCTTTTTCCCTTTACTCCAGAGATTACTCTCTTATCCACAGGATAGGAGTTCCTAGAAAACCTTCCATTGTTAATATCTATAGCTGTTTGATTGGAAACAATTTCCAAATGGTAGTGAGCTTATTGTATATGATGGTATCTTGGTGTCTCTTTAATTTTTTGGTAATTCCCTCCAAATCCAAGGAAAGAATTCCAAGCCTGTTATCTTGCTTAATGTAATTAAGCAAGGCAACTACAAGAGACTGATCAAACAGGGTTGTTTTGCATTTCCTGTTTGTTTTATTTTTAGATTTTCCAGTTTCTAGTTTTGGAGGTCAGATGCTTTCATTTTCATGGATGCAATTCCCACACAGAGCCATGGGAGATTGGTGTGAGAGGGATAGCAGCCTGGGTATAAAGGAATTGTGTTTTGCCTTTCTTTTCTTTATTCTCCAGCTGCTGTTCCTTAAATAAAACTTTAAAAATAGCTTTTATAGGGTGGTTAATACATTCCTACCCTGTGGGGACAGGCTACATTCTCAGCTGCCCAACATTTTAAGCAGGCTCTAGTAATTTGGGTAAAGAAACAGGCTCTTGTCTTGAGTCTTGAAGAATTGCCACAGGGTCAAGGCCAGAGCAAGGGAAGTGTGGATACTGGTGAATTTGTATTCTGCATATACTTCCCTAGGGGCTGCAGGAGAAGGAAGGGATAGAGTGGTGGTGAGGAGTGGGACAGGGTCATAGGGATAGTCTGAACTGTATGATCAAAGAGAGAACATCACAGTTTTTAAATTTAGAAGGTCCTGTACCTTTCTCAAGTATTTTTAAAAATCATTACTTGGCCCACGTTTTATTGAGTTAAACTTGGGTATTTGGCAACCTGTGGGAGTACAGCAGGTAGTGTATACCCTTACTATGACTCCATATGAAATCCATGTGTGTTTAGGGTTCCCAATTTTCTTAGGGGAGCAAGCTGGGTAGAGGTATGTTGGAGGCTCTAAAGTCCCAGTGGTCCTTTATGTAAGCATTACTACCCTCTGAGCACACAGGTGGAACAGTACCATGTGCTGTGACACCTGCCTAGTTTGCCCCCAGGTAATAGGCATTGAATCTGTGAAGCTACTGGTTTGGCTGTTTGTACTGCATAGTCTACTTGCCCTGCTCTGTGAAAGAGATTTAGCTTTCATGGAAAAATGCCAACTGGAAGGTGGGAAGGATTCTTGGATATCAGTTCTCCTCTCCACCCTGTATTTATTCCATGTACACTTTACAAATAAGGGAATAGATAGGGTATAAGAAAAGTGGGCAGAGAATTTACATTTGTTAAGTGTGTCAGGCAGTAGTACCTATCAGTGTTTATAACACTTTATAAAAAGTGTTTTGACTTATGCTATTTGCTTTTCATAATAGTTAGGTGAGGTGTGCAGAGCAGATATAATTATTCCCACTTTGCTGATGTAGATAATAATGTTCAAAGCTTTTAAGTGAGGCTCAGGTTTAGGTAGTAAAGAGGTGAACTAGCACACAGGTATTTGATGACCTCAGGCTGCCTAAGTACGGTAGGTACTGAGCACCTGAATAATTATCTAACAAACTTTGGCCTTTCATAAGTCTTTTTAAAAAAACATTTTATTTATTTATTCATGAGAGACACAGAGAGAGGCAGAGACGTAGGCAGAGGGAGAAGCAGGCTACCTGCGGGGAGCCTGATGCAAAACTCAATCCCAGGATGCCACGACCCCAGGATCATGCCCTGAGCTAAAGGCAGATGCTCACCACTGAGCCACCCAGGTGCTCTGGCATTTCATAACTCTTTAACAGAGTTTTTACCTAATAAAAGCTAATATATGTGTCTATAGAAAATTCCCCCAATTCTACCACAGTAGATTGTCATTATGGCTTATTTCCTTCCAGTTTTTTTTTTCTAGACAGATAGAAATATGTAAACTGGCATATTTTGTACAAAGATTTTTCTTCTACTTGTTCACATACTATTGTGGTTTTCCCCCATAGTTGCACTGTGTTTTACTTTATATGAAATCAATAAATATATAAGGTAAATAAATAAAAATATATTTTGAGATATGATTATATATTTAAATAATACATCTATTAGATATGATAGCTATATAAAACTTTATCTAGTTTTATGATAACATTTATACTGCATTTAGGCATTTTCTACTATAGTTTTCATTTTTTACTATAAGAAATACAGCTGTTATTTAAAAATGTATACCATAATCATTTTTGGCCCCCTCAGGCCTTCCTGTGGTAGGGGCAGTGGAAAGAAAGCCATTACATTTGAAAGCAGACTTGACATGGAAAGAGATTCATAATCAAATATTTGAGCAGTGGGATTCTATATGAGCACTGCTGGAATTTTTACCTGTGAGCCAGTCTGTACCTTTTCTTATTATAACATTTTGAGTTGGGTTTCTGCACTTGTAAGCAGAAGGGCTGATTTAGTACCCTGGCTCAAAAGGGTAAACACGTATGAAGGTCTTTATACATCTTGCAGTTTACTTTCTGACAGCACTACAAACCATGGAGAACTTATTTCTGTGTATCAATATTGATACAAGTAATATGCATTTTAAATGTGAAAACATTCCTTTTCATTTCTATAACATCTTCTGGATCTTTTATATTTAATGATGTCTTATATTTCTCCTCTAATTTGTATATTCTTCTCTAATTTGCGGTCATTACACAGATGAAGATCTTACTTGCTTATTTCCCAAATAGCTTCCTAACAAGTATTGGTGCTCTGTCCTTTCACTAATAATTTATAATATTTGCTTTGTCATATGTTAAACTCATAAATATGCTTGAAAGTGTGTATTTCTAGACTAAGATTTTCTGATACATATGTTAGTTTCTGTCAGTTGTTTCAATAACTTTATTTCCATTCTTAAATTTTTTTTAAATTTATTTATGATAGTCACACACACAGAGAGAGAGGCAGAGACATAGGCAGAGGGAGAAGCAGGCTCCATGCACCGGGAGCCCGACGTGGGATTCGATCCCGGGTCTCCAGGATCGCGCCCTGGGCCAAAGGCAGGTGCTAAACCGCTGCGCCACCCAGGGATCCCTCCATTCTTATATTAAGATCAATTTCCCTTTTTTCTTCTTTCCAAATTTGTTGCATGTATAGTCTTCCATTTATTATTTTGGGGAAATTTTGTTTGCATATACAAATGAAATATTTTTATAATAACTATTCTAACTTATTAAGAAAAGCTTTTATTTTTATTCATTTGTCTTATACCTGGCCATTTTCATAATCTTTAATAATACTAAGAAATTTGCAGTTCTTTTGGAATTCCAGTTACATAAATTGTATACTAGTCAATAATCTTTTATCTTCTAATTATATCTTTTATTTCCATTTTATATCTTTTATAATTATTCAGAACATCCAAGAAGGCAATAATTATGTTTATGAATATTGTTATGAGCAAGAATAGTACTTGATATCTACTGACACTTACCATGTGTCAGGTGCTATTAGAAATTTATGTGAGTTCTCTTATTTAATCCCTATTGCTATTATTCCAATTTTGCTGATGCGGAGACGGTGGCTTGGGAAGGTCAAATTAATTGACCAGAGTTATACATCTCATACATGTTGGAGCTGGCATGCAAAAGCAGGTCTGTCTGACTCCAGAAAACATAATTGTAGTGATTATTTAGACTACCCTTTTTAAAAAGGAAAAGACAATTTATTATTTAAAGGTATACTTATATATTGAGGAAACTTAAGAGAATTTTATAACAAGACATTAAATGTTTCTTGCATTTCTAAAGAGGTCACTGGTAAAACTTTCTATCTTTGAAGTCTTTTGTGAAAATGATTAATTAATACATTTTGCAACCTTCTCCATGGTTGATAGTCTATCCAAGTTTTCTGTTTTTCTTTGGGTTAATCTTGATTATTACATATTTTCCTCCTAGAAAATTCTCAATACAATTTCATTGAGATTACAATGAGAATTTTATAATTACATTGAACAGTCCTTGCAATTTTTGTTTCAAGAAAGAGCTATAATGTATGTAGCTCTGCCCTTAGAGTGAAGCGCATAGATGACAGACTGGATCTCAAAAGTTCTCTTTTAAAATGAGAAGGAAGGAAGTAGTATGCAATCAATAAATCATATTCTTTTTTTTTTTATAAAGTTCATTTTATTTTATTTTATTTATTCGAGAGAGAGAGAGAGAGAGAGAGAGAGGCATTTCACACAGGCAGAGGGAGAAGCAGGCTCCATGCAGGGAGCCTGATGTGGAACTCGATCCCGGAAGTCCAGGATCACGCCCTGGACCGAAGGCAGGTGCTAAACTGCTGAGCCACCCAGAGATCCCCGATAAATCATATTTAACGGATTTTCCTTTCATTCTTGACTCAAGAGGGCTAATTTATACAAAAATTGCCAAATGCATGCAAACTTGTGACATTTTTGGCATTTGAGCACATTTTTACATTATGTGTTGGCATATCATCATCCAAATATGTTAACATGATAACTGCAGTTAGTATACTCTGTAAGCAAATGTGCATATATTATCAGTATGATGGGGAATGAACAGATTACATGTGTAGGGAGATGAGATTAGGCACATTCAACATGGTATACAATGGAATACTACTCAGCCATTCCCCCCCCCCCAAAAAAAAGAAATCTTGCAATTTGCAACGACATGGATGGAATTAGAGGTTATTATGCTAAGTGAAATAAGTCAGTCAGAAAGATAGTTATCATATGATATCACTCATATGTGGGATTTAAGAAATAAAACAGAGGATTACAGGGAAAGAGAAGAAAAATTAAGCAAGATGAAATCAGAGAGGGAGACAAGCCATAAGAGACTCTTAATCATAGGAAATTGAGGGTCGCTGGAGGGGAGAGAGGTGTGGAGATGGGGTAACTGGGTGATGACATAAGGAGGGCATGTGATGTAATGAGCACTGGGTATTATATAAGACTAATGAGTCACTAACCTCTACTTCTGAAACCAATAATATATGTTAATTAATTGAATTCAAATGAATTTTTAAAAATGTGTAGGGAGAACATCCATTGGAGTATGCCAAAAATACAGTAGGGTGGACTGTGTCAATCTAGTTTGGCATATACAGGAACAGATATAACTTTCTAAAAGGGTTTTCTGGCCTTCTGGCATTGTTCAGACACAAATTCTGACAAAGGTGAGCAAAATAGGCCTGGATTGATTGTATTTTTAGTGTGTTTGAAAGGTAGTAATTCATGACTTTATCAATATGGCAGATGAAAATTTACATTCAATATTGTAGCCACTCTAATTTTATTCTAGATATAACATAACATAGGGGTGCCTATGTGGCTTAGTCAGTTAAGTGTCTGCCTTCAGCTCAGGTCATGATCTTTGGATCCTGGGATGAAGCTCTTCATGGGGCTCCCTGCTTTCAGAGTCTGCTTCTCCCTTTCCCTCTGCCCTTCCCTCTGCTCATGCTCAATCTCTCTCTCAGATAAATAAAATCTTTTTCAAAAACATAATACATTCACTTGTTGGTATTTTGTTATATTGATCAAGTAGGTTGCATGGTTGAGAGTAGTGAACTCGGAGCTCAGTTTTGGTCTTACCTTTGACACTGATTTTCAATTTGGGACAGATACTTTATCTCCTTGAGTTTTTTTAAAAAAATTATTTTATTTTATTTTTAAGATTTTATTTATTAATTATTCATGAGAGATGCAGAGACATAAGCAGAGGGAGAAGCAGGCTCCGCGAGGGGAGCCCAATGTGGGACTTCTGGTACTCCAGAATCATGCCCTCAGCCCAATGCAGACGCTCAACTACTGAGCCACCCAGGTGTCCCTCTTTGAGTTTTTTTTTTTTAAAACATTTTTTTATTTATTTATGATAGTCACAGAGAGAGAGAGAGGCAGAGACACAACAGGCAGAGGGAGAAGCAGGCTCCATGCACCGGGAGCCCGACGTGGGATTCGATCCCGGGTCTCCAGGATCGCGCCCTGGGCCAAAGGCAGGTGCCAAACCCCTGCGCCACCCAGGGATCCCCTGAGTTGTTTTTAAAAAAGATTTTATTTATTCATGAGAGTCACAGAGAGAGAGAGGCAGAGACATAGGCAGAGGGAGAAGCAGGCTCCCTGTGGGGAGCCCAGGACCCGGGATCATGACCTGAGCCAAAGGCAGATGCTCAACTACTGAGTCACCCAGGCATCCCTATCTACTTGAGTTTTATTGCCTCATCCACAAAGAAATAATGAGTGAGGCCTATATGCAGTCAGAGAAAGAGAAAATATTATAAACTTATTAAAAAAACCATTTTATCAAGGCTTAAACCAAGAGGGCCAGAAAGGTTGAATAAACATCTTCCTCAGGACATAGAGCTTACAGTGGCATTAAGGCCATTATCCTCTTCCAATAGATCTAATTCTAAATTCTATACACTGAGTAGCATTGACATGCTTTTAACCACAGCTCTAGCAGCTGAAGCAGCCTTACCCTACAGACAGGTTAATGATGTTATTAATTTTGTAAAATGTTTGTTTATTTTACAGATATTTAAATATTCCATTAGTGACTAAAGAAACTTACTCATACTATTAATAATATGTTAGATTAATGCATTTATATGTAAATATCACTTCAGTATATTTGAAACTGTATGAAGAATTGAGTAAAAATTTAAGATAAATAACTGAACATATGTGGCAGATTGTGTATTCCAAAGATGGCCACAATATCTCCTATCTCATGCTTTGGTTTTACATTGTGATTTTGAGAAGGAAGTCTAAATTACTCCATCTTGGAGTTAGATGGACCTGTGACTACATGTAAGTGACCTTCTGTGACTTCTGAGGCAAGTCATAAATGGTGGTGCACATTCTACCTTGATGCTTCAAACACTCAGAGTGAAACCCTGTTTCTCAGAGGCTGCCATGCTGTGAGAAAGTACAGACTGATCTATGTGGAAAGACCACATGAGGAAGCCTTGAGACTGCATCAAAACAGAGAATGTGTAGCCTGTCCCCACTGGTTACTGTCTGCTTGAAACCACAGCCCAAGTCAGAATCACTCAGTTAAATTCTTCCCAAATTTCCAAATTCTCTGTAGTTGAGAAAAGAGACAAGTATTGAATGGGATACTTTCTGAGAAATAGGTGGATGGAGCCTTTAAAAAAACAGTTGTGTCTAATTTTCTGTTTGAAGTTATCTACATGATTGTAGTATAAAATTTTCCTTCCCTTGAGGAAAACTGCTTCACTATCCTTGGGAAGATTTACAAGCAAGAACCATATTTTGAATGAGTGGCTTTGATTTTGACTTGTTAGAAATTACAGAATGCCCTGGATTTCCCATTTGGGTTGAAGCAATGTAGACAGGTAACAAAGCACTCAGAACATTCAGATAATCCAAAACTGAGTTCATTCAGTAGAAGCAGCTACTCAGAAAGACCAGAGGTTTGGGAAGGAATTACTCATCTAAAGGACATGGCATGAGTCAAATAATCTAGCTGAGATCTTAAGACATAAGTGGATGCCAGTTGACATCTGGGCTACATGTGTTACATGTGTTACTGATGTTCATCAACAAGCTATTATTTAACATCATTCTGAATGCCTCTCTAGGTATTAATCCATCTTAGATATTGGGACTGAGATAGCAATTTTCCCCCTGACTTTCTGTAAAACTGATTATTTTTGAATGGAATTGTCTTTATTTTGATAGTTACTGTATTTCTTGAAAACTGCTTATGAATTTAATCATAGAAATGAAATCTTCATATACATCATTTAAAAAATTCTGCATGTGAAGTCTAGCAGTTGAATACATAAAGTATATCATAGCTACAAATTTTCAAAACTTAATCACCAGTTTTATTTAAAAAATTATTTTTAAACTTTAAATGGGCCATAAAACCCAGCTACTTTTACAAAACTTATCCCATCATTTTAGTAAATAAAAATCTAAAAATATCACTCTACCTTATAAATTACCTCCATAAAATACAGCAACATAAAACTGAAAAATATAAGGAACCTCCTCAGATGCATAATTATGCTATGAATAAAGCACTGAAGTCATTTACAAATGCTTTTACAATAAATGCCAATAAAATACACTCCATATTACATTTCTGAGGAAACATTAACTGAATATGCATAATTAAAATAGTAACTCTGGATGGTGTTGATGTTTCCTGTGTTAAGCACTAGAGGGATTCATGTAAGCAAAAACATTTTATTTCCATATCAGCTTATCTTGACTTTAAGGAACAGCCTCTAATTATTTACATCTCTAAAACATACAAGCCCTGTGCCACCTGTTACTTTATAGGGTGCTTATATAGACTTCTGGCTTTTTCTTCAATTACATTCCCATTTAGAATTATGTGTGGCCTATGTGTAAACTCACACCGCAAGTTTTCTTTTAAAGTTTTATCTCGTTTAATGATAACTTTTTGTACTGAAAGTATTAATTGTTAAAGTATTCCTTAGATTTTCTTTTTCCTTTTTATTTGTATTTAATGTACACAAAATATGGTGAACTCATTCATACAACTACCACATTTCATTGTGTGTTCTAATTTATCTATAATTTAATTTTCTGGCCAAGGAACTGTTGCTTTTTAGACCACTCCATTTTCTTTTTGTTTCTATCAATAAGGCTGGCTCTTGGTATTCTTTGGGATTTTCCACAGAGACAATGCTTTATTCATTATACAAGACTTATTAAAAATATTGAGGAAGGGACACAAATGAAATCTTGATATCAGTGCATTGAAGTGAGGTATAGATACTTTGGGGGGACACCAAGGCTCACTACTAAGCTAGCCTTTAAGTGCACATGATCCAAATTGAAACGCAGAAAAATGTACTTTAGTTTCATAGCCTTTTAGGAATTTAAAAATTTTTTTTCTAAAAGTTTAAATTGGAAATGTCAATTACTCAAATGCCATGGGTCTACTATAATTTTAGTTAAGACTTGTATCAAGAGACTTGACAAAAACCGGGAGTAGCAGCTAACAGTTTTGTAACTATTGTCAATACTCAATAACTAAGGTCTGTCCTAATTGAGAAGTTGTTTCCCTTTCCTGTCATTTAAAGATGAAGAAAAAAAGTATGTGCCCTCTAATTTAATCCAAAATCTTGGAAGAATAACTGACCACTTTCAAAATCTGGTTTCAGAATAAAAATGAAAGTATTTTAAATTTCACACTGCACTAATTATAGGTGCAACTTTGAAATTTCTCCTTCTCTTAGATTTGACAAATGTTGCCTAGTGTTTTCATAATGACATAACAGTTTTGTGTAATACACAATCAAAATGTCATTATAGCATATTACCCAACCACTGAACACGCCATTCTTTGCCAGACAGTCTTTTCTTAGTACATGTGTTTCAAAAGCACTTACTCTGTAAATGAAAGATTAAGGCTTAGCTGACCTAGATTGAGCTGTGGGGATTTAAAATCCAGGGATCAATCATCTTGGGTCTACCTCAGTTCAGTTCTTTTTTTCAATTTTTTGGATGACTCAGTGGATTCATTCCAGTTTTCTGGACAAAGACAATCTTTCATATTTGCCCGAAAAAAGCCTCAAAAATGAAAACAAACAAAATATGGTGGAATAGGCAAGCATGATTAGATGATCCTCTTTTGAATAGGATACCACAAGTAGCTTCTATTTTATATTCTGTTAGTAGAAACTGGAAATTGTATTGCTGTCTCTGTATTTTCAGTAGAGATTGACTGAGAAGCCAAAGTAGTTGTATAGTTTTATTTGGAAATAAACTTGTCTTCGCAAAAAATTTCTTTTCAGCTATGACATTTAATGACATTTAACTTCTCTTACTGCTAGGCCCTGAGATGAACAGAAAATTCTTTTATCCCTTATTTATGAAGAACCAACAATAGAGAGACCCAACATAGGCAGAGCCATTGCTCTTTCACTTTAAGTCATATAATTAATGAAAAAACAAAGATGAAGACTTTGAAGGGTCCCCAGTAAATATGGAATTTAAAAAATGTAATCCTACATAGAGAAGTTATTTTTTAAAAGTCAGCATTATGTCCAATTCTGCTTGATTTTTAGGAAAAGGAAAATATTGAAAGTATCTTTGGAATTTTAACAACTCATTTTCCACTGGAAATGAAAAATACAATTGAACTTAAGAATACTTTCAACTTTAAAAGAAAACCAATCTTATGTAGCAATTTGATTACATATTAACACATGACTTAAATATACAGTGACAACAAATTTCAAAATACACTTATTTTTCTAGCAGATCTTATTTGAAAATGTATCATATATTGGTAAGACCTTGGAAGAGAAATAAAAGAATTAAAATTTAGTGTTACACTTTTTTTTTAAATTGAAGTATAGTTGACATACAATGTTACATTAATTTTAGGTATGCAACACAGTGATTCAACAGGTTTATATGTTATGCTATTTATGCTCACAAGCAGCTATCATCTATCACTATACAACACTATTATAATACCACTGTCTGTATTTCCTTTGCTGTACCTTTTATTCCTTTTGTTAAAAGATTATACTTTTTAAAACATTTAAAAACTTACACAGAAAAAGCAGCAGTATAGACTTTTTTTCACTATGATGGAATAATGGGATCAGATTTACTCTCACATTAAACAACTATAAAACCAGACAATTAGTGTTCTGTGCAAAAATCAAATATTAAGAGAAGGAAAACAAAGTATGTGAATCTTACAACTGCCTCAACTCATGTCTTTGTTTCCAGGAGGTGGTGTGTTAAGAGAAACCTCAACAATGTTTAGAAGCCTTATGAAGTTGGGGAGAGAGAGTTTGAGGAGACCAGGTCACCTAGAATTTGTGGGGCAAAATAGCAAATATGAGAGAGCAAGACAGACCAAATATCTGCACAGAATCCTTTTGAAGTTCTAGCTGAGCACTTCTTTGCACATATTTGTGAGGAAAATACATGAAACTAAGAAAGCAACAGAAGAGAATAGACAAAGCAATCTCTGGAACTCTCATGAGACTGGAAATAATCAACATCACTATCAGCCAAAGTGGAGATATTTCCTAATATATAGGACATTAGGTAGGATCCTCAGAAGTGTTTTGCCTTAGTGGCAAAACAAAAGTATACTCAAATAGAGGCTTTTCTGAAATTGTTCTAAAAAATTAAAGGCAAATCTCAAAGCATAAAATGATTCTATTAAAGTTAGCTGCATCTCTAAATTAAAATCAAATATCTAAAGGAATACAAGAAAAACCCAACAGCTAAAGGTCACAGTGTCTGAAACCCAATTAAAAACTCCCAGCAAATGGGCAGCCCCCGTGGCTCAGCGGTTTAGCTCCTGCCTCCAGGTCAGGGCATGATCCTGGAGACCTGGGACCCAGTCCCACTTCGGGCTCCCTCCATGGAGCCTGCTTCTCCTTCTGCCTGTGTCTCTGCCTCTCTCTCTCCCTCTGTGTCTCTCATGAATAAAAACTCCACCAAATAAGCTGGGAAGTATGGCCCAGAAGGAATAGAACAGTCAATCAATAGGAATAGACCCAGAAATGACCCATATGATAGAATTCACAGGAAAAGATGGAAAAATAGCTATCATGAGCATACTCCACATGTTCAAGAAGATAGAAGAAAAAAATGAATATTAAGAAGAGAGAAACATATAAAAAAGACACAAATGAATTTCTAGAGATGAAAAATAGAATATTTGAAATAAAAAATACACCCAAAGGCCTTGATGAATACCAGGTTCAACTTTGCAGAAAAATTCTTTCAAATTAAAAACACAGCAATTATATGGAGAAAAAAAATCTGTAAAAAAATATTGCAAAATTGACCTGTGGGACGACATTGAGTATTCTAATGCATGTGTTATTAAAAATTCAGAAGGAGGAGATAGGGGAAAAGAAGTGATAATAAATAATGGCCAAAATTTTCCAAATTTGTTAACTAAAAAACCAAAAACTATAAAACCATAAATCCAAAGACTCAGTGAACTCCAAGAAGAACATATATGAAGAAAACCACACCAAGTCATATCATAAACAAATATCTGATAAAGAAGTAATGAAGAGATAACTTATGAGTTGGCAGGGAAAAAGGCATTACACACATGGAACAAATATAAATATGACAGCAGAATCAGCAGAATTCTTTCATGAACTGTGCAAGTGAGAAGAAAGTAGAGCATCTTAAAGCACTAAAAGAAAAAAAACCAACTGTCATTCTAGAGTTATATGTAGCAAAATATCTTTCAAAAATGAAGGAAAAATAAGACTATTTCAGACAAAACCAGAGAGAACTCCTTATCAGCAGAATTGCACTGTAAAAAATATTAAATGTTAAAGGTACAAACAATGGAATATCACTCTGCCATCAAAAAGAATGAACTCTTGCCATTTGCAACGATGTGGATGGAATTGGAGTGTATCATGCTAAGTGAAATAAGTCAGAGAAGGGCAAATACCATGTGATTTCACTCCTAGGTGGAAACAAAAAAGAGGAACATAAGGTAAGGGAAGGAAAAATAAAATAAGATAAAAACAGAGAGGGAGGCAAACCATGAGACTCTTAACTATAGGGAACAAACTGCAGGTTGCTGGAGGGGAGGAGGCTGGAGGATGGGTTAAATGGGTGATGGCCATTAAGAAAGGCACTTACAACAAGTAAGTGGATTATTATATTACATTATAATATTATTATAATAAGTGTATTATTTAATATTATAAGATCAATATTCATATGAATACATTAAATGTTAATATATAATACATTAATATTAGTATATTTAATATATGAATATTAATATAAATATTAGTATACTTATATTATAAAATTAATTATATAATAATTATTAATCTTAATGAGCACTGGGTGTTATATGAAAATGTTAAATCACTAAATTCTACCCCTGAAACTAATACTCCTCTATATGGTAACTAACTTGAATTTATTTTTTCATTTTTATTTATTTTTTTACTATCTTGAATTTAAATAAAATCTTGAAAGAAAATAAAAGAAATGTTAAAGGTAGTTTCCAGAAAAAAATATATCAGATTAAAATTTGTATCTTCATATAGGACTTAAGATCACTGGATATGATAAATGTTATTAAATATAAAATATTTCTTATATATTTTTAAAAATCTTTAATATATAACTGATTGCTTAAGGAAAAACTGGTAATATAGTTAAAAATTATAACATGTAAAAGTAAATTACCACATAATCTGGTAATTCCACTACTGGTTATATATTGAAAACACTAATTCAAAATATATCTGTATGCATTCCTATGTTTATTGAAGCATTATTTATAATAGACAAGATATGGAAGCAAACTCAGTGTCCACTGATAGGTGAATGGATAAAGAAGATGAGGTATATATACATATATATATATATATATATATATATATATATATGTACACACATACACACTATGGAATATTACTTAGTTATAAAAAAGGATAAGATTTTTGCCATTTGCAATAACGTGGATGGATTTTGAGGGTATAATGTTAAGTGAAATAAAAGAAAGACAAATATGATTTCATTTTTATGTGGAATTTAAGAAACAGAACAAAGAAAAATGGAGACAAACAAAAAACCAAATTCTTAAGAACAGAGAAGAAAATAGTTGTTACCAGAGACGAGGTGAGTGTGGGAAGGGATGAAATAGGTAAAAAGGATTGGAGTATACTTCTCTTGAGGAGTACTGAGTAACATATAGGATCATGGAATCATTATTCTGTATACCTGAAACTAATATAACCCTATGTTAATTATACTTCAATAAAAAATACAGATTTTGGAATAAGGGGTCACTCTCTTATAGGTTTTATTTTATCTTTTAAAGATTTTATTTATTCAAGAGAGATAGCATGAGCCGATGAGGAGCAGAGGGAGAAGCAGACTCCCCACTGAGCAGGGAGCCTGACATGGGACTCATTCTCAGGACCCTGGAATCATGACCTCAGCCAAACGCAGATGCTTAACTAACTGAGCCACCCAGACACCCCTCTTACAGGTTCTAAGAGAGAACGAATTAAAAAAGAAGAAAAAAATAGGAACTTTATTTTTTTTTATTTTTTTTATTTTTGGAACTTTAAATCATAGACTTTTCTATATTCTTGATTTTTTTCTCAAGAAAATGTGAAATATATGACAATAATAGCGTGAAGGAAGGGAGAAAAAAATGGAACAATGTTTGAAGATTCTTTCAACATAGGGCAGCCCTGGTGGCTCAGCGGTTTGGCGCCGCCTTCGGCCCAGGGCGTGATCCTGGAGACTCAGGATCGAGTCCCACGTCGGGCTCCCTGCATGGAGCCTGCTCCTCACTCTGCCTGTGTCTCTCTGCTTCCCTCTCTCTGTGTCTCTCATGAATAAATAAATAAAATCTTAAAAAAAAAAAGATTCTTTCAACATATATGAAATGGTATGATAGTTAATGGTGGACCATAATAAATTAAATATGTATGATGTAATCCATAGAGCAACCAATAAAGAAATAAGAAGTTTAGATAAAAAGCAAATAGCAATGATAAAATGTAATCACACATAGATTTTTTCAATTAATCTAAAAGAAGACAGGAAAATAGGGAAAGAAAGAACAAAGAATAGATGGAATGTTGGCAAATTGAACACCAATAAAAACTAAATTTATTATTAAAAAAACAAAAAAAAACCCAAAGAATATATGGAACAAATATGAAATAACTAGTAATATTCCAACCATATCAGCAAATATACTAAATGTTAAATTCTATACTCTCCATTTAAAAGGCAGAGATTCCCAAATTGGACAAAAAACAAGATGCAACTCTATGTTCTTCCCAGAGAAGCTTCGTTAAATATAAAGTAGAGTGATAGCAAAAGGATCTACTGTGTATTTACATATATTACATATATACTGTTTTTTTTTACCCATTACTTTGATGTATTATTTTCTTTGTTTCATTTTTTATGAATACATATGTCCTTTCATATCTCCCATGTTGTATTTGACATGCTCTTCTTAAAATGTGGTTGGGAAATGTTCCATGAAAATTTTCTTTGAATGAAAGTTACTCCCCCTCTTTCTTTTTTTTTTTTTAAGATTTTTTTTTATTTACTTATTCATGAGTGACACAAAAAGAGAAGGAAGAGACACAGGCAAAGAGAGGGAGAAGCAGGCTCCCATGCAGGGAGCCTGACATGGGACTTGATCCCAGGTCTCCAGGATCACACCCTGGGCTGAAGGCTGCGCTAAACCGCTGAGCCACAGGGGCTGCCCCCCATATTTCCTGTATATGAAGGTACTGTGCCTTTTAATACATTTACATTGTTGCTAAATGGAAAACATAAAGTATAGAAATGTAAATAATAAGTAAAGCATCGATTCTCTCTTCTGGTGATCACCAGTTCTTTGTATTTAAGGATCTGTTTTTGTTTTTGTCTGTTTGTTCATCTGTTTTATTTTTTAGATTCCACGTATAAGTGAAATCCTATGGTGTTTGCCTTTCTCTGACTTATTTCATTTAGCAAAATATATAATACATGCCACATCTTCTTCACCCTTTCATCTAATGATGGACACTTAGGTTGCTTCCATATCTTGGCTATTGTAAATAATGCTGCAATGAGCTTAAAGAAGTGCATTTTTAAGACATTGGCCAAAGTTAGTGAATCAGATAAAACCTGCAATTTTGTCTTTTGTTATTCTCATGCTCTTATCAACTTAAATGACTGGCATTGACCTTAATTACTAATTGGCTTATTCTTTTTTTTTTCCTCTCTGAAGGTAGTGACATTTATATTATCTTGGGGGTATATAATATAAAAATAATTATCTTGTATTATTACAGAAATGGAAATATAAAACACTTCATGATTACAAAATAATCGTCTTACAGAGCCCTAGGGGAATGGTCTAATGGTTGCAAATTTAAAGAATTTTGCTTTTTAAAATTGACTTATTTTTATACATGGAAAAGTACCTTTATTGCTTAGGTGGAAGTAACACTACCTTAATAAATTAGAAGTTCCCTAATTGGGATAAAACCTCTCTCCTAACAAAGACTATGTGTCTTTTTCTTTTTCTTTTCTTTCAAGACTTTGTTTTAATATAGTGAACATCAATTTTTTTTTCAGATAATTACAGATGATTTACTAATTAGATACTAATTATAGATCAGTTGTTCTTAAATTCATCTTTTAAAATAAAAACTCATTTAAAAAACATATTAAGTATGCAGATTCCCCCAAGCTCTTTAGAGATTCCTATTCAAAATATGCGATGTTATATCAAGAATTAGTATTTCTGACAATTGCCCTAAGTGATTCTGGTGCTAGTGGTCCAGGGACACTTTGACAAACACTATACTAAACTTTCTGAGCTTGTACAGAACAGTGGTTAGTGATTCTTAAAATAACCTGCATCATCATGCTGCAGTAATTGTCAGCATAGGTTGGAAGAATTCTTTGATGAATGAGGTAATATTTTCCATGGAATAAAACATAGCTGTGTTGTAGTTCCACTTCTTTTTAAATTAAATCACTAGCTGCAGCTTGCAGGTGAACTGAATACAAGCCTTCCTTCTCTTTCTTGTGCATTATTGAAAAGCCAAGAGGAAATACTCTGATATAATGACAACAAGAATTGTTTATTAACATGAACATGGAATAACTTAAAAAATGAATTATCTTAAAGATATATCTTAAGATAAGCTCTTCCAAACTTAAGCTTAAATCATCATAATTAGTATATATCCTTCGAAAATCACTAGCTTTACTATCTCATAGGCTCTTTAGACACGTGCATTTGCTCTTTATATCTAAGAATACATTTTATAGTTTATTTGTGTGAACAAGTATTTAAGAACTTAAAATTGCTTAAATGCAGATACTCTAAGAGTAAAATATTGATCTCATTGCCCAAGTTTTGAAAATATTTCATTAATTATTACTTTTTGATTTTTTGGGTCAAAATTTCTTCATACTTATTAAAAAGAATGACTATAATTTTGTAACTTTGATTTTTATTGAATTATATAGGCCAAAACTGATGTATCCATATTTTATGATATAGAACCATTGGATACTTTGTTCCCCATTGTTTCATGCTTTGAAATTAACTCCCGATTATTTCCTGAGATTGTTGAGGGGGATGAAGAGTAATGTACCTCTTAGGCTTCACATTGTTTTTTAAGAGGAAGTTGACATGGTCTTCTTTTAAAGCCTAGAGATCTCCCTTTGACTGGCAGTGAAGTCCATCTATATTACTTTTTTTGTCACAGAGTAAAACTTTGGGACCTTTTCAGTCTAATGTTCATCAAAAGGTCCATCTAAAAAAATAGAAATTATATTTGTGGAGAATTACTTGAAGGGTGTGCCCTTCATCTGTTTTTCTTTTCTAACTTTTAGGTGGTTTAAATGTCTCTTTCTTGTGACTTTAAAAAATCATTTCATATAGCTGTCTTATTGGAACTTAGGATCTTCTGTTTGTCCTTCTGCACATTTCTTCTTAAAACTAAGTTAATTAATTATGAAATAATTTAGGTATATAGGACATGTCAGAGAATGAGAAAATCACTATTCCACCACACAGACATTTCTTAAATGCTAACATTTTGGGTCCTATTTTCTTCAAACCTTTTTTTTTTTTTAATATTTTATTTATTTATTCTTGAGAGACACAAAGAGAGAGAGGCAGAGACATAGGCAGAGAGAGAAGCAGGCTCCATGCAGGGAGCCTGATGAGGGCCTTGATGCCAGGACTCCAGGATCATGCCTTGGGCTGATGGGAGGTGTTCAACTCCACAGCCACCCAGATGTCCCTGCTTCAAACCTTTATGCTTAGAGAGCTAAGCATCAGAAACGAAGTAGAAGCCCTCGTTTCTATTTCTTCTGAACCCATTCTTTGCCCTTTCTTTCCAGATGTAATGAACATCCTGAAGTTGGTTGTCTTCCTCCCAACCATGTTTTAAGTTTTTATATTTTTATCATAACAGTGTGTTTTATAAATATAGAGTGCATTTAGTGTGTTTTAATTTTTATGAAAAACTAATGTAGATATACTCTACTTTTTTGGGGAGTTTTTCACTCAACATTATATGCTCTAGATGAATTTATAGTTGACAAATTATCCAATTTTTAAGATTTTATTTATTTATTAGAGACAGAGAGAGAGAGAGAGAGAAGAGAAAGAGAGAGGCAGAGACACAGAGGGAGAAGCAGGCTCCATGCAGGGAGCCCGAGGTGGAACTTGATCCCATGGCCCCAGAATCAGGCCCTGGGCTGAAGGCCGCGCTAAACCGGTAAACCACCAGGGCTGCCCTTATCCATTGTTTTTAATGTTATATAGGATTCCGTGTATCACAAAACACATTTTTCATATTTTCTTGTGTTGATGGACTTTTAACTTTCAAAAGTTTTGATATCAAAAAAATTTTTTGATATCATGAGTGAAATCATAGAAATCGTTGTATACACCTACTTGTGTAAGAAATATCCTAAATTCTGTAAAGCTGTAAATCACTGGATCTGTAGTGTTCTTGTATGCCAGGTTATTTTAAAAGAGTTCCTTTGTTTTACTGTCATCAGCAGCCTATGAAAGTGTCTCTTCACATCCTTACAAATACTTACTTTTGCATACTTAAAAATGTTTACCAACCTAGTGGATGTACATGGGTATATCCCCATAGCTTGAATTTGATGTCTCTGATTACTGTTATACCTGACTACCTTTATAGAAGTATTTTTCTTAATTTGTGAGAGTTCTTAGAGTTTTTTCAGTAGTAATAATTTGTAGGTGAGGAGTTGACATTTGTCTCTGAGTTTTTGGCTTATATTTAAATCAAGTTTGTGGTATGGTATACTGAAACTTTTCATTTTAACTGAATCAAGTAGGCAAAATAAAATGATTGTGAAAAACATGGATTTTGAATCAAGTCTTGGTTGCAGTTAAAGTCTAAGACCTTAGCCTACTTAACGTCTTTGGGCCTCATTTGTACAATGGAGATGACAATAATACCTACTTCATAGATAACTTAGTATAGCAGTACAGAGAAGGCACTTACTATATGTTAGATATTACAACTTCCAAAATATTTTTTTAATTTTTATTTAAATTCTAGTTAATTAACATACAGTGCAATATTGATTTCAGGAGTAGAATTCAATAATTCATCACTTACATACAACACCCATAGCTCATGATAGCAAATAACCTCCTTGATACCCATCACCCATCTAATGCATCTTCCACCCACCTCCCTCCATCAACCTTTAGTTTATTTTCTATTGTTTAGAGTTTCTTATTGTTTGTTACCCTTTCTTTCTTTTCCCCCCTCTCATATGTTCATTTGTTTTGTTTCTTAAATTCCACATGAGTGAAATAATACAGTATTTGTCTTTCTCTAGCTGACTTATTTCTCTTAGCAGAATACACTCTAGCTCCATCCACATCATTGCAAATGGTAAGATTTCATTCTTTTTGATGACTGAATAATATTCCACTCTCTGTGTGTTTGTGTGTGTGTGTGTGTGTGTACACACACCACATCTTCTTTTTTTATATAAATTTATTTTTTTATTGGTGTTCAATTTCCCAACATATAGAATAACACCCAGTGCTCATCCCGTCAAGTGCCCACTTCAGTGCCCATCACCCAGTCACCCGCACCTCCTGCCCACCTCCCTTTCCACGACCCCTAGTTCGTTTCCCAGAGTTAGGAGTCTTTCATGTTCTGTCTCCCTTTCTGATATTTCCCACGCATTTTCTCTCCATTCCCCTTTATTCCCTCTCACTATTTTTTATATTCCCCAAATGAATGAAACCATATAATGTTTGTCCTTCTCCGATTGACTTATTTCACTCAGCATAATACCCTCCAGTTCCATCCACGTCGAAGAAAATGGTGGGTATTTGTCGTTTCTAATGGCTGAGTAATATTCCGTTGTATACATAGACCACATCTTCTTTATCCATTCATCTTTCGATGGACTCCGAGGCTCCTTCCACAGTTTGGCTATTGCACGCCACATCTTCTTTATCCATTTCTCAGTTGATGGATCTTTGGGCTTTCTCCATAGTTTGACTATTGTTGATAATGCTGCTATAAACATCGAGGGACATGTACCCCTCCAAATCGGATTTTTTTGGTATTCTTTGGGTAAATAGTAGTGCAATTGCTGAGTCATAGGGTAGTTTTTTTTTTTTTTTTAACTTTTTGAGGAATTTCCATACTGTTTTCCAGATTGAACTTACCAGTTTGCATTCCCACCAACAGTGCAAGAGGGTTCCCCTCTCTCTGCATCCTCGCCAACACCTGTTTCTTGTGTTGCTAATTTTAGCCTTTCTGACAAGTGTGAGGTGGTATCTCATTGTGGCTTTGATTTGTATTTCCCTTATGATGAGTGATGCTGAGCATCTTTTCATGTGCCTGTTAGTTATCCATCTCTATGTCCTGTTTGGCAAAATGTCTATTCATGTCTTCATGACAGTAAAAGAACTCAAGAATGCCTTAACTCTATTTTCCTCCTCTTATTTTTTCTATTATTTTTGTCGAGTGTATTAATATAATTTTCCCCTTACTTTTATTTATTATTTATTTTAAATTATGGCAAATATTTATATGTTCACTCATTCAGCAAATATTTATGTGTACATATAGACAAATCATAGACATCTGCTCTAAGTTTAAAAAGGGTGATCAGAATGAACAAACTACCTTAAATATATATATGTATATATATATGAATTTTAAATAGGTATATAGAGAGGGTTTTTTTTACTTGCATTAGCAAAATAATGTGATAATCATACTGAAAACTTTTGTTTGTTCTGGGTCATTTTAATAACCTTGTAGAAAGTCACAGATTAATTTGACTTTAGTGTTCTTTTTGAGTCACACAAGACTCTTCTCTTACCTTTTAAATTAGTTAAGTGAATTCCAGAGCCTTTGCTACTAAGTGGCTTCAATATTTATCCAGATTGTGTTCCATTTCAATTATAATTGCTGTAATAAAGTATGGTACTAGTTGCTGGGTTTTCTGGTGATTTTGTTATATATATGTTGAGAGTACAAGTAAGGAGCAAGCTCACCAGTAAGTTTTGGTTCTAGTTTTACTTAAAGTCAACCAAAGGAATTAAAAAGCTGTTTATTAATAAGTCTTTCTGTGCCTTATGCCTTGTATTTAAATTATCTAAATTAGTTACTATTATTCTTTATCTTACTATTATTATTCTTATGAGCAAATACTTAGATTTACTAACATTTTAAGAATTTATTTCTTTATCATTGCATACCACTTCTTCCTTCTGAGTTTAATTTTATTCTTACCAAATAGTTCTGTTGGGGAATATAGTGGTAAAGTGGTTTATTTATACAATAGAATATTACTCAGCCAAGAGCAAAATTTTAAATAAAATATATAATTCTGTTAATCTTTAGTTATAATTTTAGAAAAAAAAGTAGTTTTAGCAATTTAAGGTAAAAAGGATTTGTACTTTCTTTCTTTCTTTCTTTCTTTTTAAAGATTTATTTATTTATTTGATTGAGCAAGGAAGCATTGATGGGGTAGGGGAGAGGGCAGAGAGAGAATCCTTAAGCTACTCCCCATTGAGTGGGGAGCCTGAAGTGAGGGTTGATCAGAGGACCCTGAGATCATGACTGGAGCTGAAATCAAGAGCCTGCCACCTAACCAGCTAGACCACCTTGGCACCCCAAGGATTTTTTTTTTTCCTCAAGGATTTGTTCTTTAAAAAAAAAAAAAAAAAAAAAAAAAAGGATTTGTTCTTTAAAAAGAAAACTACACAAGAACAATAAAAACAAAACAAAAACAAAATAATATAAATTCAGATTGCATTCTCATGCTTGATCCTTTCCTGAAATTTTTATTTCTCTGCTTTTTATCATATTTTATTTTGGTTTATATAACTGTCTCTAGATCTAAGTCAACAACTGACTGCGTTCTTTTTTAAAGAAAGAATTAGGGATCCCTGGGTGGCTCAGCGGTTTAGTGCCTGCTTTCAGCCCAGGGCGTGATCTTGGAGTCCTGGGATCAAGTCCCACGTTGGACTCCCTGCATGGAGCCTCCTTCTCCCTCTGCCTGTGTCTTTCCCTCTCTCTCTATGTCTCTCATGAATAAATAAATAAAATCTTTTTTTTTTTAAAGAAGGAAGTAGATTTTCAGGCCATATTAAAGATGCTGTGCCCACCATGTTTCTCATCTCCTGTATCCATACCAGCAGTAGAATTCTAGTCAAGAGACTCTTGATCCTACAGATGGATTGAAACTCCCAGGAGCTCACACTTCTGCTCACCACTTGAAGTTTGATTTATCTCCATAATTCTAGGAACCAGGATTTCCTCCTTTTAAAGGTCTTTGTTTGTTTTAATATGATTATATTTTGTACAAAATTCTTATATAATGTGAGAAAATCTCATGTGTGTCAGTTTAGACATTCACATTGCCAGACAGCTATGACTAGTTTCTAATTAAGTAAGATGAATTTGATGGATGACTTTTTGTTTCAAGGTCTTCTAAAGGTATTTTTGCTTTCAATGTGGTGACAAAAGCAATGTTTTCTGCTTGGGCAAAACCACTGTGAGCTTTCTTAAGTACATAGTGTTAGTAGTAATTTTTTTTACAAAGATAAAACTGATGCACATGTAACTTTCAAATGGCTTTACAAAAACCTGTGAACTTGAGTCTTTGGTCATAATAAAATTGGTATGTTTCAGCTTTCATAAAGGCAACCTTAGAGAAGAACCTCTCAACAAAAGAAGCAGTTTGTCAAGGATGACAGCTGGCATTTTTCAGCCTCGAGTGCCAGGGTTGACTTAAATCAAGTCAACAGCCACGTCAGTGGTAGACTCTATGGTCTAAGTTTACTCACACAAGTTGTAAAGATATAAATGTTTTGAAAAAGCCACTCTTCTTTATCGTTTTGAGTAGTGATTCTCAAACTATTCTATTGAAGTATCTATATCATGCTTTACTTTAAAATGTAATGACCTCTGTCTTCTACTTCGTAGTTCTGTTTGTTTAAATGGTTTAATTATTTACTTGCTTTTCTATATCCCCTCAATTTTTTAATGTGATTATACTTATACATAGATGTGCTATAGCTACTTTGTGGCATCATATATTCCCTTGGCCCTTCCTTGTAGATACAAATTCTGTTTGAAAAGTACAAGTTTAAATAAGACTACTTTATGATTGGCTCAGCCATGCAATATTGAGTAAGATAAAAGTTTTAGAGATGACTGTGTTGTTCCTCATGTATTTTTAGAAGTTTAAAAGAATGTACATATTCTTTGAAGTTTAAGATCCTAGAAATCAGATCTACTCAAGTAAACATGTAGAGGGAGGGGGAAACGGTCTATAATTGTTATGAAACACTTATCTTAAAATTTTTGAAAACCAAAGTACATTGGGTAGTCAAAGAAACATTGATAGTATTTATTATCCACTCTGTGCCAGGAATTGTTTTAAATATCTTGTATGAATGAACACACTTAACTATTCAAAACAAAGCTATTATATGTCATGCCCATATAACAAACGAATAATCTGAGGCAGAGGGAGGGTGAGTAATTTGCCTGAGATCACATGACTAGTAAGTGGCTCAGTTAGGATATGAACCTAGTTAGAGCCTAGGCTTCCAATGGTTAAGAATAAAACAAGAGTAGTTGAGTAGAGGTGAGACTTCTATGATATCTCCTAACTTCTGATTCAGTGCTCTTTAAAGGGTTTCCATTTCTTATGGATGTTAAATATATATGTTATTGATTGCTAAATTGAAGGATAAAATAATTTATATTCACAAATTTAGGATTTGAAAAGCATTCCTAGCAACTTAATCTTCAAGATGTTTGGTATGGCATTTTTAATAAGAATGGTGAGAATTTAACTGTCGTTCATTTCTTTAACTCTTAAACTGTTCGTTAATTGCTGTTAAGGCAAAGAAACTTAGGTTAAGTGATTATATTTTTCAGTTCTTTGTACTATTTCTTTTTAATATGACTGCTAAGTTTTCTAGATGCATTTGTTTTGTGGTATTTCATGGCCATTTTTCATCAGTTATAAACAGTTAATCAGTATTCTGTCAAATTCTGAAAGCGCTGCTTTTATAAATTTCTAATAGAAACTAATATAGAGCCATTCAGAGATGAGTATGCCGTGAGTTGGAATGAGAAATTTATGGTTTGCATTTCATTCAGTTGCAACATTGTGACTTAGTGTTTTGTGAGCTTTTTCTTCTGCATTAACAGTATTCTCAGAAACTATGATTTTTTTTTAGAAACTATAATTTTTTTGATAAAGTTCTAAGAGTAATCAATACAGTATTTCAGTCTACTTACCATTTTGTTCTTGGTGAACCTGTTAAATAAATTCATGGGTTATTTCTTAATGTTCAAGCTAATTTGCCACGTTTAATGTAAGAATGGTTGAAACTCACTGAGATTAAAATGGCATTGTCTAAGATAGTAAGTCTATGGAGATCTGCTTCCACAATTGTACGGTAATCACATACTAGCCTGCACACTAGTAAGAAATGTCATCGTTAATTGGGATCCTTGTACAATTGGTCAGGTTTTGGATATTCCTTCTCTTGAATAAGAGGGTATTTAGCTTTATTTATGATCCTGAAAATGCACCTTTCAATTCTCAATTGTAAACTGGCTACCACAAATGCTATGTTCATAAGTTCCTTAACCATTATGGTAACATTGATGTACCAAGAAAACTTATCATTGCCAAAACTGGACCACAGATCTAGAATCTATTTAAGTGAGAGCTCCAAACCATTTTATTTACTTTCAGAAAATAAAAACTTAGGATGTTGGCCTTGAGCTACATTGCTACAAATGCATTTTGGTTTAGATAATATGATTAATTTTTTGTACTTAAGAAGCAATTAAATTCTATCAATTTAACTATTAATTGTATAAGACATTATAATAAGATATTGATTAAGATTAAATATTGGCTAAACTATATATGATTATAGTGGTTGATTAAATTCTAGCATAGATATGACTGTATAAATAAGTATTTTAGATTTTTTTTGGAATAAGATTTTTTAGATTAAGACATTTTAAAAGTTAATCTTGATTTACTTCCACATCAACACGTTTATTTTAGAACTGGAGCATCTTCCATCACATCTTATTTTTTTTCCTATATATATATACATTTCAAAAGCTCTTAGGAAATTGAACAAATTGAAAGGAAATGCTATCCCATTTTATTTTCAAAATAGCAAAACATTTTGTAGAAGAGCTGATTTAAAGAGTTATGGGAGCAAACTATAAGTTTGAAAGTGCATTTGGTTTTTTATATTCATCAATCCACCAATACCACCTTCACCATATTTGATAATTCCTTTAGATAGAATAACATCAAGATGGCAGAACAAACTGATAATCTTGAGACATCATAGATGCTAGAATTCCCCATATATCCATAGTAAAAAAAATATCACTGTGGGAGCCTATTATTAAGAAGCAAGCACAAAAGTGAAAATTCATATGACCTGGTAGTTAGATTGACCACATAATTTATCATGTAAACCCAGAAACTTTTGAGAGTGAAATGGGGCATTATTGATACTATTGACCCTTGAACAAGACAGAGATTAAGGGTGCAGTTGATAATCCACATATAACTTTGACTCTCCCAAAACTTAACTATTAATAACCTACTGTTGACTGGAAGTCTTACCAATTATCTAAATAGTTAATACATATTTGGTATGTAAAATGTATTATATATTGTATTATTACAATAAACTAATCTAGAGAAAAGAAAACGTTATTAGGAAAATCATATGTAAAGAAAATATATTTATAGCCCTGTATTTACTGTATTTATATAAAAAAAATCCACATGTAAGTGGACCCATGCAGTTCAAGCCCATGTTGTTCAAGGGTCAGCTATAATTACACTAACACAGTAGGTATGAAGTAAGTCTGCCCTGGATATATATATATATATTTAGCTTATCTTTTGCTTTCATGAATCACAACTCTTTGTCCTCTTATGTACTCTGTTTAGCACTCTGAATATAAGGTTTACTTAAGGCAGGTGCAAAATTCCAGAACAGCATTGTGTTATTCTTTTGGTCAACAGAGGCCAAAGTTATGATTGGACAGACCCCTTAGGATTGAGCCTAAGGCAGTATCCTAAGGGTATAAGTTACAGGCCTTGCTAGAGTTCATTTTTAGCTTGCCCATAAAGGGTGAAGGATGCTTTTAAACTAGTATATGTGAATCACCCAAGGATCTTGTCAAAATGCAGATTTTGATGTAGCAAGCTTAGAGCAGAGCCTGAGATTTTACATTTTTTTGATAAGCTCCCAGGTAATGTTTATGCTGTTGGACACTGGACCCACTTTCAGTAGCAAAACTGTAAATTATTTCAGGCAATTCATACATCTAAATTACCTCTACTTTCACTAATGAATGCTAAAAAAATTAATTAAGAAATATTAAATGTTAAAGGTACAAACAATGGAATATCACTCAAATGAACAAGCTATGTCACCAGTTTCACCAATAAAAACCCATTTTAGATATCCAATAATCAATAATCAAATTAATAAAACATTGGCTATCCATCAAAGACAGGAATTTTAGGAGGGCTGGGTAGCCATGTCTGAAGTTTGGCCCATTCTCATAGTATGCTGGATCTCTCTGCATTAAGACTGGATAATTTTGATTCACTTGTCAGTTGACCACTTTGCAAATATGCTTTCTTGGTGGGCACTAGGGTGTTGTCTTACCTTAAGTATTATGTATAAATTATATCACATCGCTTATGCTGAGGTTTTTCAAAGTATATTTTACATCATGACTCAATCTCTTTTGCATTTCATTTTTCCATAGTCAATGTATACTATTTGTGTAGTTTTCATAGTTGTGTGATCATCTGATGCTAACATGAGGGAGAACACAAATACTAAGAGGTTGGCCTGAATGTTACATGGCACTGACTCACAAGATGAAGATAGGGGTGACCTCCCAAGACAGGTCTCCTAAATTAGTGACAAGAGTCTCTAAATGGTCATCTGAATTCCCCGTGATAGTAACGGGAGAAGCTTTTATGTCTTTTCAAAATGTACTCTGATCATATGGAGCCTAGCTTCTTTGTCACATTTGTCTTTGACATGTTTGAGTTTTTAGGTCAGTCATTTAATGTTTTTGTTATTGCGTTTTCATTTGTTTGTTTGTTTTTAAAGATTTTATTTATTTATTCATAAGAGACACAGAGAGAGGCAGAGACATAGGCAGAGGGAGAAGCAGGCTCCCTGTAGGGAACCTGATGCGGTACTTGATCCCAGGACCCTGGGATCACTACCTGAACCAAAGGCAGACACTCAACCACTGAGCCACCCAGATTTTCATTTGTAATATAACAAAGGCTGTCACCACATTGCCAAGATGATCAAATGAGTTGATATGTGTTATATGTTTTGAAAAATTAAGGTACAATAACAATGCATGAAGTTGCCAATTCACATTTAAAATAGTGTTGAACTCAAAAAATAGTATTCCACTGTTTATAAATCATCACATGTCACTTTTTATGGCCATAAACCCATGAAGATATTGACGGAAAACAAAACCAACTTCTCTCACCTCCTAATATCTTAAGAATTAGTCATATGTTATGGTTGGGAAGAGAAGCAAATATATCCGTGTAAATCATAAGGATATGTATAGATTTGTCTTGTTTAGTTCTTAAAATTGAGAATGCAGAGAATTTAGAATAATGAAGCTCAGATATTGCATTCCTAACATTAGAAAGTGTAACCATGAAATTGAGTTTCCGTGTTCTAAAGAAGGAATCGTTATCTTCTTTCTTTTCTAAGGTTTGACCCTCCTGCCTGGACAAAGAGTACTTATGCCATATAAATGACCATTTGTTTTAGATTTAAGTAGATGGATATTTTCTTTTCTTTTTGCTTTATAACTAGGATCACAGACATTATGGAAAGTCTCTTTGAAGTTTTATGCTAAGTACTTTCTGCTAAAGCTCTCATTTTTCTCTCTTTATTCACTGCCTTTCCATTATGATAAATCACTGAAATCTCATAGGCTTATCCTTACAACAAAACTATCATTCCTTTCTTCCCTCTTTTTATTTTTCTTTTCCTTTTATGAAGTTTTGATGACTTAGATGACTTAGGCTATACATGCCACTTCTAAGAGTTATGTTATATAAATAGTAGTTTTTCATCTACTAAGCAAGGATTCCCCTTCCAAAGTATGTCACCTGTGAATCATATGGTAATCGTGAAATAACTGTTAAATACTAGTAAAATAAAAGTAAAAAGAATCAGGCCATATATCACTTACCTTAATCTCACCTTCCTACTTTGTCACTATATCCTTCACTTTCCTTACTTACCATAAAACAATGCTGCGCTGAATCTTTAACTCATTTATGCTATTCACTATACTAGACACAACTTAAAACATTTTCCCCCATGCAAATTACCCAGAGGTTAATATTACTCTGTATAAAATTGACAGTGGTTTTTATTTATACTTTTTCACATTTCTGGTCTTCAAAAGTGCATATATTTTATTCCACTGTTATTTGAATGAAGTTTTGCATCACTTTTTATTTCTTATGTATATCAACAATAAATAATGGATATGTACTGTGTACATCTCAAAAAGTTTTATAATTACTATAAAATTCCCCAAACAAGAAGTCGGTATTTGCAGTTTGATTCACAGTGTATTAAACAATGTTCGCAAAATCACTGTGAAATAGCCTGAAGTTGTTATTCCATTTTAAATAAAATTATATAAAACTCCCTTTATAAATTACTGAATAATAAGACATTAAAATATAAAGACTTGGGGATCCCTGGGTGACGCAGCGGTTTAGCGCCTGCCTTTGGCCCAGGGCGCGATCCTGGAGACCCGGGATCAAATCCCACATCGGGCTCCCGGTGCATGGAGCCTGCTTCTCCCTCTGCCTATGTCTCTGCCTCTCTTTCTCTGTCTCTGTCTCTGTCTCTCTCTCTCTCTCTGTGACTATCATAAATAAATAAAAATTAAAAAAAATATAAAGACTTAACTACTATTGCTGCAATTAATATTAATTTTCCAAGAAATCAACCTGTAATAATAGTTTACAAATGATCAAATTCTGAATTGGACCAAGGAGAAAATTATTTCTATGAATTGCATTCTGTCAAGTTGCTGATAAGCCAATTTTCCAAGATACAGATGTGACACAAGTGGAAACTTTGGCTTGTATATACTCTTTGTTGTCAGGAGTCCTGTTTTATTTATTTTTGTATCCCCAGCTGAAAGAAGACTTTCAGCTTCTTGAGCTGGATTACCAAATCACTGGTGGGACCATTAGCCCAGTCTAAGTATTTTGTGTAAGGAGAAATTTTAGTGAGGGATCAAGTTGGGGTGTGGGGAGAGTGTTTAGTCTAAAACATGTTGAGTTTTCTAGACCACACCTAAATCCATAGCTGATTATCTAAACACAAAACACTACGCTAAGAACTCCAAAGGAACAAAATCAAACAATTCCAAGCCTCAGTTTTACTCTTAGGAAAGGAATGATGCGAGGACTGCAAGTGACTCAAAGTTGAGACAGAATATCCTAGGTGGCATCAAATGGAATGTGCAGTGTTATGATAAATAGAAAAAGCGCTGTTCTCTCTGAATGATCAGGATGGGCTACATGAGTAAGATGCTCCTTGAGGGGATCCCTGGGTGGTGCAGCGGTTTGGCACCTGCCTTTGGCCCAGGGCGCGATCATGGAGACCCAGGATCGAGTCCTGCCTCGGGCTCCCGGTGCATGGAGCCTGCTTCTCCCTCTCCCTCTGCCTGTGTCTCTGCCTCTCTCTCTCTATGTGTGACTTTCATAAATAAATAAATAAATAAAATTTAAAAAATAAAATTATATATAAAAAAAAGAAGATGCTCCTTGAGGTTCACCTTGGTAGAGCAGGAGTCTTTTAGTTAACAGAGATGGTGATGAAGGAAAGAAGTGTAGGAGACGAGAAATGGTTGTAATGGAGGGGGCATGGTCTATAGGTGGGGATCACGGAATATATTTACAGAGCATCTAGTCTCTCATTCTGACTACAATTTAAGGTTCAAAAAAAAAAAAAAACCCACTAGTGAATGATGAACTTGAAATAAAAATTGGGACCAGATGCAGAAGGGCTTTGACTGCTAGGTGTTGTAGTTTATTTAGTTGGCAACTACATTGGGAGTTGGAGCTTTACACTTAAGAATGGTTTTAAGGGTAAATTGATCATATCAGGGTTTCACTGGGGAGAATAGAAAACAACTGTGGGATTCCGAGTAGGAGCCTATTACAGAAGTTCATAAAGAGAAAATGAAAGCCATAAAGGGCAGTAGAAAAGAGGGACAGGGTGGATATAATTTATTATTTTTAAAACAAAAATGAAAGAAAGGAGGGAATCATGGATTGTTCTAAGAATTTGGGGTAGAAATTTGAGGGGCAGTCTGGATAGCTGTGTGGATCTGGGATGATCCCAGATGACTGTGTATTGGGGTAAATATATGATTCTGGGTAATTGGGAGGAAATAATTCTCTGAGAAGAAACAATTACCAAAAATAGCAAAGCCAGAAAAGAACAAGACTAAGAAAAAATAATTGTGAGTAATTCATTACCTCTGAATGGATTTGTTAAGATTGTGTGCATAGAGGGAAGACTAACAAAGGCATGGGTTTTTTCCGTTTATTTGTGACATGATTTAATTAGAATAAAGATTTGCAAGTTTCTTTCCAACTCTAGTGATCTGGAAGTCTAAGATTCTGGGAATATTAAAAACTTGTGGAGAGAATGGGGAGTAGGTAAATGGAGGTGTTGTATGTAAGGATGATTTGATTACATTTGTAAATAAAGTGCAGTGATCCACAAGGAGTAGAGATCCCACAGAAGCAAAAAGACAAGTGATAAGGATAGAGCAGGATTCCTTGAGAAGGAGGAAGGGATGAGAGCTAAAGTGGAGATGAAGACAGTCACTGTGGCAAGCTGCACAAGTCCGCAGCAGCCACGAGGAAGGGAAGGTGAATCAAGGTAGAGGAGGGACACAGAAGGGTCTTGAGGTAGTCTATGTGGTGGAGGAATCAAACTCCTCCCCCTGGGGAGCGAAAGGATATGGAGAGGGAACTGGAGGAGCCTGCAGAACATCTGCAAGTACTTGCTATCAGGAGCACAGCAGACAAGAGGAGACGCACTGAAATTGCCAAGCAGCTATGAAGCTGTACATGGCTTTGTGGCTCTTTGTCTGCATGAACTCTGTGTTATTTTCTTAGGCAGATAGTGATCATTCGGAAGGCTTTTAAAAATATGATTTTTCTGGTGAGTATAGGGATAAATGGATGTACCTTTTTCTATAGTCCTCTTTCAGGGAGATTAATTGAGGCTGTAGAACACCATGGCATGCAGGCTTGTCATGGGGAAAAGGCATCTGATATAATTTGGAAGGGAGATATTGTTTCTTCAATCCATTGCATTACATTTAGAGAAACAAATATTACATAAATTCTTAAAATTTTCCTCTCCACCATCAACTTAGCCCAAATTACCATAGTCAGCAGTACCTTAGTTTTGGATTGAGGGTAGTAGCATTTAGGGTGAGAAGCCCAAGGGCAAACCTCCTGTCCAATATTATGCAGGTTTAGAAAATCTCATGCGTTTGACATGCAATGCCTTAAAATATTAGCCATGCATGAAGGTCTCTTTTTTTTCAAAGAAAGAGATTATATAGATGATTTATATTTTTGTAAATTAGAAATTCACACCCAGGTAGAACATAATAATGGCAACACATATGTGTTTGGCCTTTTTCAAAGTGATTAAAGAGAATCTTCAAGAGGGCTGTTGGAAAAATCTTTTCTGTCAGTAGTTGTCTATAAACCTCTTTTACTCACAATCACAGTGGGAAACAGGAACAGGGTCAAGGGCACATACCATTTCTTCGTGCCAGTGAATCCCCAGTAATTGGACTTCAAAACGATGCTGAGTCCTTGTTCCTTGAAGACCAAACTGAGATTTGTGCAGCATTTAACGACAAAATACCATTCTCCAGCCAAAATCAAAATCTCAAAATGTAGACAATGTACAGTCTGGACCTACTCCACCTGCTTTTGAAAGCTGCCAAATGTTTACTTTCTTCTCATTTTGTCCTGTGTTGTGTTTTCACTCATAACACATATTTTGCACCAAAAATAATTTACTGGCTTAGTGGGAATAGAGTCATAAATGAGGAGAAAATGGAGAAACTGCTGGCTGGTGGAACAGCCCACGATTAATAAATTGTGCAACATGTGACTTGGCAGCTCTTTGATTCACCAGCAGAGTCCCCTCCCTTGTAAATTCTAGTTGGCTTTCCCATACATTATTATGTGGATTCCTTATAACCACTTCCCTTTCTGATTTTCCAGAGACAGAGTATAAAGTTTCCCTAAACGCCAATAAAATGTGAAATCTTATCCCCCTCTTTAGGCTGGCTTTGTGCAGTCATCTTCTAAAATAAGAACAGCAAATGTCTTAAACGTTGCTGTTTGCTATTTTTATGTTCATTCATTAGTTACAATTCTTTGTAATATCACAGTTTTCATTTCAATAAGTTTGTTAATTTGGGGGGATTAATATTGAGAGGAATCATGTATGTTTTCTTTGTTTCCTTTAAGAATAAAATTAATTTCACATACCATTGTGAAGGTATATCCATGTCCTTAAATTAGTAAAGATTATACATTAATTTTTCCACCTAATCAAAATCTGTAGGTGAATGGACTTGAATTAACTATAGTAACTTCAACTCCTTCAACACATAATCTTGGTTTGCTAGTATATTCCTAAGACAACATAAATACACCGAGGCTTCAAATGTTGATTTTGTTTACATAATCAGAGACTATTTGTTCTTTATGGAGGCAATAAATGCAAGCATTGTTATTAACTGTGACACATTAAAAACAAGGATTCTTTACTGTACCACTCTGAGACATTTGTTGACAAGCTTTTAAGAGGAGGTTTTCATTTTGACAAAGGGGGAGTGGTGGAGGGATATAAATAGCTTTCATCGCGTGCAGTGTCTTCTGAGAATAATTTCTTTTTCTTTCTTTCTTCTTTTTTTTTTTTTTTTTTTTTTTTTTTTTTCTTTTTTTTTTTAAGTGGAACTTTGGCAAGGAAAAGCCTAAAATATATACATGGCATTACATCATTTGTATTAAATCATTTTGTGTTTTGAGTGCCTTCTAGATTCAGAGAGTAGAAATTAGTTGGAGTGAAAAGATAAGTCGTTCAATATGTCTAAAAGCCTCAGAATCCATGTTCTTGGTATCAGAAAAAGTTCATGGCATATTTATATCAGACCTGCAATGTACAAGCCTTGCATGTTTAAAAGTTGCCTTGAGAAGAAACTGGAGAAACGGGATTTGCAAAAGGAGTTTGGTACATTTGGGATGAAGGGAACGTGGCTTCACTTAGTTTTGACTCCTGTAGTTCCCCATCAAACTTAGCTAACACAGGTAAATTTTTGGAATTTGTGGTATGATTTTCTCTTTTGCATTTCTAAATATGTGCTTTAATCCTATACCTCAGCCCCCACAATGGCCACTGAACCCATATTTTCTGCCTCACCTTTCATTATCTTCTAAATGTCCTCCTCTTCAAACACAGCTATGATTTCTTCACTTGTATTTGCCTGATTACTTTCCTCATGATGTTCGAGGTCCTTTCCCGGCAAATGACACATGCATACGCTCTTAGTTTCTTCATAGCCTCACAAAACCCTTAGAATGTAAGAGTTAAGTCAAACCAAGACCACAGATATTTCCTTAAGATGCCACTATACACAAGGCATTGTGTTGGATGCTGCTGGGATCCATTCCCATAAGGAGATAACAGTATCTGGGGGAGTAAAACACATAAAAACACATACAAATTAAATTAAACATATGGGGCATTAAATAACAGATCAGTAGAATAAGAGAGAAGATATGATGAAGAAGTATAACCCGTGGCGCCACAGAAATCTGTACGAGTTACCCACATCGTCTGTGTCTCCTTAGGTCAGAGAATCAGAATCTTGGTTTTGTGTCAGAGAAGAATCGCTCCATTTCTTTCAAGGGTATCACTGAAATGTCAATTTAAAAAATTTATTCATTTAAATTGAAAACAAAATCTAAGCACAAATGCAATTTATATCAATTTACACCTCAATTTCACGCATGTATACACACATAAAAACACAAGATGAACATTTACTAGAAGTTAATAAAGATTAAAAGCATGCACTTAAATTTCATGGTTCTTTGAATTTCTTTGCCTATGGTTCTTCAAAATTTTGCATTTTCCAACTTGATAATGTTGAAACAGATATAGTTGTTTTCTTGTCACTTAGTATAAATTAAAAACATGATTTTTTTTCTCAGTTTACCAGAATTCTCCTGGAAGAACTTGTTGCCACAAAAAATATGTTCTAGGAAACATGAGAAATTGTTTTCTATCTTTCCTGTCACACTGTCAGGACTTACTACTTTATGCTTAGTCCTACTTAAGAAATCACAAAGATATCCTGCTGGTAAGCAAGTTAACTGCTAAATAAGGCTCTAGGGTTAAAGGTTAACAAGCATGGCTTCAACAACAACTTTTTATAATAGACATGTACCACACCTATTAACCTAAACACCCTATTATATCTATCATATTGGGTTATATTTTATTTTGGTTTTCACCATTCCCACCTAGGAAAATTGTGGTTCCCCTTCTATTCCTGGGCCTATGTCACTGTTGCCCTTCTGAAATTAGTTCTATTGATGACATTCACGTCAGGTGTTTAAAGTATTACTTAATTAAAACCAGTATAAAACAAGTTCTAAAGAGAGTTTAGTTTAAATAAGCTGAATGAATGCTGCTGTCTCTTTCTTTCTGTTGGCTTTCATGATTTACTTTAATTGGGGAAAATGAAGCAGCATTTACCAAGAGGTTATTGTTTAAAAATATACATGGCAATCCATTTATTTCAACCAACCTAATGATTAATTAATGTAGATTAATTACTTAATTTTGCTGGATGGTGTCCTGTTGGGGTCAGTGATGACCACCCATCTCTATTCTGGCATTGTTGAGGCAGGGGAGTAAAGGCATCACAGGATACTGGTAAGTTTAGAGTCCTTCCACAGTCTTATTTACATACTGGGAAGAAAAATAATTCATTTTCTTATTTAAACAGCCTCACAGTTTTCAGTTTAAAAGAAGTGGGAAAAAAAAAGGTACATGGGAGTTCAAGAATACTCCCTCTCTCTATCACATTCCCAGGACACTACTGGAAGCCTATCAGACCTTAGTTGAAAAATCCCTGGTCTTTGCCAGTCTGTTATTTAGCAACTAAATCATTCTCTCCTTCTCCATTTGGTCTACTCACCTTGCAACCTAGAAGACATAAATAAATAAATAAATAAATAAATAAATAAATAAATAAATAAATAAATAAATAAACAAACAAACAAACAAATAGAATGAAAAAAAATCTATGCTACATGTGCAAAATAAGTATGGGGGCATCTAAGTTCAGATTTTCATTGACTTAAGGCCATGCCAGGAAAGTAGCTAAGCGGTAATGTTTTCTATGGTATCTCTGATTAAATGAGCTTTAAGTGGATTTGAGTAGCAAAATTTTATCAACTCGTGTAGTTAATTTACCAAAATCATTTAATGGCCCTTGATTTCCAAATTCATTAGCAAGTATTTTTCTCTGGAAAAAGGAGAAAGAAGATCCTATGTTTCCTTTTTTAGTGAACAAGCAAAAGAATAATCTTATAATTTTGGAAAGTTGGTGCCTAGAATAGGGACATCATGGGGTTTTCTTTATAATAGCTAAACTTTCTACATACTAGGAAAATGTGTATGATTTCCATTTTATTTATGAAAACTTATTTAAAAAACACAGATTTTAAGACAAACATCTTACATTCATGTATATACTCATTACAGTTTTCATCTTTTTTTTTTTAACTACTCTCTAAATGTCCAAGTTTCTCTAAACATTTACTAGGGCAAAGGAGAATCTTGAGTTATAATTGTAAAAAATGCATAATTTGAAAAAAACACAAAATTGCACAAACATATATCAGTATAGTAAAAAATGTACTGCTGATAAGGTTTTCTTATCCAAATATTTGTAAAGTGTTTTGCCAGGACGACAACCATCACAACAAACCAATGGAACAAACTTTAATTTGGGGCCACAAGACTGTGTAAAGCAGGCTCGCTGATAATTACAAATTAGGCAAAATTGTGGTTAGCTTAATGAAAAGGCTCAAAAGTGTGCCAGGCCAATGGCAAAGGACCTAAATCTAAAGACAGACAAGCTTTTCTTGATTACAGTGATTACATCATGGTCATTAGAATTTAAAGTAACTAACCCAAACACAGACATCATATCTTCATTTGATAGCTGTAGTCTAGTAAATAGTGGGAAAGGATGTTATGTATGGATTAAGCTTGATGAAATGAAAACAGACATTCTTTTTGAACCTGTCTGGCAAGGAAAATGAAAACTTCAGAATCAGGCAGTAAAGTTAACTTTTAAAGCTCAGGCTCTTTGATTGGAAGGGGTCTGTGTAGTGTTTTTGGCTATTCTTTGTTTTATAGGGAAGCCACTGCAACAGCTAGCTGTGCATAACTCATTGTTGCATGCAATCTGTAGTCAAGTAAGATCTTTGAGATCTATTCTTTGGAACTTAAGTAGTATTTTCAAATTTTCAAAATATAATGACGTATTGGCATGGTTCAATATTTGTTTTCTCATCAGTTGTAATACAATTAAATCTTAAGTGTGAGTTTTGACTCTCCAAATGTGGTTCTTCCAGCATTTTATGCAGGGTCCTACTCTGCTCTGCATGTGGACAATTCATGCTGAGAAGACAAATGCTTTGCTCAGGGGAAAGGGATGCATTGGGTTACAGTTAGAGCTACATACATGAAAGCAAGTCCTTTGACCTCTGACTCTCAAACCCCCCTTCATAGCACTACCTGTGGGAACACTGCTTCTAACAGAAGAGCAGCTATTTAGTAAGATCAGGGGAGTGAGGAAAAGAAAAACAAGGCATAGAGCCTAAAAGAGTGTATTACCTATCTTACTGATAGAAGATTTTGGTTTAGATTAAGAAAATGCACCCCCCACTTTTAAAAATTTGACATTGAAAAAAATGAAGATGAAGAAGAAATAGACTTATATAACAACTACATTCCGTAATTTTGAGAAAAAAAATAAAACTGATAAGACAACCTGTGATCTGATCTTTAGTAGGACATTCGGTGTTAAGTAAAGAGAAGGAACACCCAAGTTAAAATCAACTTCATCATTATCATCAACAAAAAACATTTATTGAGTGTCTGGATGCACTGAGCACCACTGAACCTACTATGTTTAAAGTACTTAAGAAAGGAAACTAAGTCTTAACATAAACACAGCTCAAGTAACTTGAATTGGTATCAGTTCCTTAAACTGCACCTAAAGAACCCATTAGGCTATTTAAAGAAAAACTGTATAGAGACTGCATGTGAAGCATGCATGTTTTATCACTCTGGTAAATAAATGGTTTCGTTTTCTACTTTACTGAAATTTCAAAATAGTCAAAGGGACTCACAACAGTTTCACAGCAATTCTAAGATAAGGTTTTATTATCACAAAGAACAAAACAGGATTAAACTAATCTTCCAAAATGCATTTTCTTGACTCACTTTGTCTTAAAATAAAAGTCGATCAAACTTGCAGAGTTTATATTACCTGTTGTCCCTAGCATCTGCCACAGCCACTGCCAAGGAGTTCTCTCAGAGCCCGGAAAACACACATTCATAATGGCATTGCCCAGGAACTGTTAAGTCTGTTCAGATACCAAGAACCTGAAACCTTAGTCTGCTCAGATGGAAGCCAGGTTGGTGGCCATGTCAGTAAGAATGCATGAAAGCTTCAGTAAGCAGATATGCACATGTTCACCTTCTTTCAGGACACTGGCTCCCAAATGATTCTTATTTAACTGTTTTGGGCTAGGATCAAGCAGAAGCACTTTATAACTCTCCCTGGGTGAATCTAATGTTCACTGTGATATAGTTTAGGTTCTTTGTTGATTTTTTGTCATTAAAGCAATGTTTCTTATACCAAAGTGACTATTGATTTTTCTATAACAGAGAGGAGAATGACTATATGTCTAGGAGATGAATTATATGTTCACCTTCCTACATATCTACAGAATCTGATGATTCTTCTTTTGCCTGTTAATCCCTATAGCTCTGCCATGGAAGATGAGAGAGAAAAAGAGCTCTAAATTATATTGAGTTGGTCACTTAAAAAGTGGTAAATTGCTGTATAGATAATAAAACCTGACAACATTGTATGGATAATGGTCAAGTGGGGTTCCAACTCTAATGGACCCAAGTGGGGCTGCCAGGAGATGCATTTATCATACTGGAGAGAAAACAAATGCAAAGTCTGAAGACCCCAGAGAATTAAACACTGAGGACTTAGGAACCCAGAGCCTGGTAAGGATGTAGTGAGGTGAGGAAGCCATACTAAAAAGCAAGGAGTGTACTTAGACATGTGAAGAATAACCTGGGAACAGAGGCTATGTTCTTGAGAACATAGAAATGATACCCATATTTCTTGTATGTACAGTATAAACATACAAAGCTAAACAATGAGTTCAGGAAAGTGTGTAAAAATATCTAACAGGGAGTCTGAAGCAGTAAAAGTCAACTCCAGTTCTATATCGTTGATCGTTTTACAATCTCATTGATCTGGTAAAGACAATAAAAATATCAGTGATTCATGTGCATCAATTCACTTTTCTAGAGACTTCACATATACCTCCACATTTAATTCCCATCATGCTAACAGATAAGAATTCTTTCTTTTTTTTTTTTTCAGATGAAGGAACTGGAAGTTCAGTGATATTAATGAACTTGTCCAAGGTACATACCTATTAATGATAGAGTTAGAGTTGAACTATCTGCTTGTATAGATGTTAGGCATTTTATCTCTTTTATTTAATTACTTTATACATTACTTTATTAAAATTTTTGTAGTCCAGAATAGAGATTTGGGTAATAAGTTATAAGGTTTTGATGCTTTTTATAACATTTGTGAAAACTTAGATTTGTTTTGGCTCATTTTTCATTTTTTTTGTGTGTTTTCATATGCTCATTTCCTTTTCTTTTAGTTTTGCAAACCTTGCTAGGTATATAAGAAGTGCCTATATTTGGCAATAAATTTTTAAAAATCTTAATGTCAGTAGTTTGTCATAAAGTTAGTAGCATTAAATACATAAGAACAGTATTTGCTTTTATTATGCAGTGAATATTTTTAAAAATTACTTAAAGTGGTAACATAGGGTCTCTAAGAGTGCATGATTCTGGCAAAATTTAATAATAGGATTTTAAATTTATTTTAATCAACATTCAAACACCAGTTAAATTACTTAGGTTTCATTTTATAAAGATGCAGAATTTAAAATATATAAGTATATATTTATATAAAAATATATATATTTTAACCATGGAAGTTGTCTGGATAGGAAATTACTGTAATGTTCCCAAATCCAGAACCTAACCTAGTAAGGTTAATAACTCACACTTTATTCAATCTTGCTTTTCTTTTAAATTTTCTAATGTGCTGATATTTGAATTGAAAGAAAATTAATGAAATCTTTGAAAAGTCACTTTTTTTGTGTTTAAAATAAATTTCTGCTATAGAAGGCAGCATTTATTCTCAGTCCACAAATCAGACTTTATTAATCTTTTCCTATTTACTGAATGCTTTTCTTTTTAAATTGAATGCTCTTGGATGCTCTTGAATGTTCAAGAGAAGGGCAATAAGACCCATTTCCTGGTCTCAAGAAAACATGCAAAAAAATATAAAGGGAATAATACAAGACAGCATTGAGTAAACCAGTATTTAAATATGTGGTATAAACTTTATTCTTAAGATATGTATGAAGCAGAAAGTAAGGCTTGGAGAAGGACTTACAAAGGACTTGGCATGTTAACTAATGCTCAGAGAAAGATTACTTAAAGGTGGCAACAGCTTTTCAGACATAAAGAAAGAATGGGAGTAAGAAACTTGTGATAGCTAGCAGGAGAGAAGTACTCTACAGGAGTGATGCTGCTGGAAACAGAAGGTAAGCCAAGGTTATGGAGAGTCTTTGTTTTCCAGCAATGTTTTATGCCTGGAACAATTGCTGACATTTTTTAGATAGGATCTAGTCTTAAAAATATTTGTTTAAAGAAGATCAAGTGCATAAAGTTTTGTGCAATGGCTTGTTGGACGGGGAACAGAGTATGTAGCAAACTTGAATGACAAGGGCCTGAAGAGGTAGTAGCATAGGGGTAGAGGCAATAGAAAGAGAATACACTACTTGGTATTTTTTGTTTTTGCAAAGGTATAATATTAAATATTATTCTGAGAAAAGGAGAAATATCACTTTTAATTGTTCTACTCAAATACGAGAATTTTTATTTTAGAGTATGCACTCCTAGTCTTGATTGCCATATGTATTTTGACATCGTGGTGTTTAAAGAGGTGTGTAATTTAAATATTTTCTTGAAATATTATTGCTATAATATTATTGCTATTATTGCTATAAACCAAAAAGAAGGGCAGCCCGGGTGGCTCAGCAGTTTAGCGCCGCCTTCAGCCCAGGGCATGATCCTGGAGTCCCGGGATCTAGTCCCATGTTGGGCTGCCTGCATGGAGCCTGCTTCTCCCTCTGCCTGTGTCTTTGCCTCTCTCTCTGTGTGGGTCTCTCATTAATAAATAAAATCTTAAAAAAGAAACAAACCAAAAAGAATTTTGTAGAAAAAACGGAAAATTGAATGCTTGAATACTAGTGTTGTAAATGATAAAAAAAAAATGTGACTCCAAAAATATTTGTAACTGGTACAAATTATAGAATGGGAGCTGATTAGTGAGTGAATATTAAATTCAATTTTCGACATACAGTAAATTGAAAAGTATCCCAAAGATAGTTGGACACATGAGACTAGAGATCTGGTCTAGAGATACAGATTGAGAACAGAGAAATAGTATGGCATAGACTTCATGTTTATACAGATTCAAGTTTATTATGATTCTTTCTGTCTATTATCTGGATAACCTCAGGCAAGTTATCTAAGTCCTTGAGGGTTTTAGTTTTTTAAAAAAATAAAAACATATCTTTCAGGCTTTGAAACTAGTACTTTGTAGACACAATTAAAATGTTTATTCTGAAGAAATAACAGTTATAGAAAATTTTTTTTTCAGTTATAGAAAATTAATTGTGGCATGTCCATTGACATTTCACTCTAATTGGACATTTCTCTTGGCATAATAATTGGGAATACCATTATAAGCCAATATGAATTTTCTATTTTTTTAAAATCAGGAATGCTCTATGTTGGGCAGATTGACTCAGTACATACAAAACCATCTACTAGTTTGGCATAAATCTGTTCTAAATTAGATAACTGAAGGAATAAAACAGATCATCATATATATTTTTGTGTTTTCCCTAAATTAATTTTCGTTCAGCACTATATAACCTTCCTGCCAATAGCCAATGCTAATGTAAAATCCCTATTTTTGCAAAGCTGTCTGAGAAATGAGTAATGAGAAATGGTGATTTCTGTGTAGCCGGAATATGCCTATCAGAAATGATACTTGATGAAATGTGAAAATGCTGATTAATGAGGAAGAGATTGTACAGGTCTGGGAATGCCAGATAACTTTGTACTCCAAGTTGCATCTGAAAGCAATGTTTAACAGGGAAAATGCTCTGCTGTAGCCTGTGAATAAAAGAACTTCAGTCTCTTGACTGCCCATCTGGCATTTTTCACCAGCACCAAATTCATTAGCAATGATTAGTCCTTTTCTCCAAACCCCTCACTCAAAATAAGTAAATAAAAGAAGAGTTTGGGCAGTAAAAGATCAAGGAACAGTATCTCTATTTTGAGATGTTCTTAAGTTATCCTGATTGGTCAAAACCTAAACAAGCATTAAAGAAAGAGCTACGTGATGAAAAGATGAATTCTCAGTAAACATCTCCAATGTTATGTTCTATTTAAGGTAACAGAGAATTTAGATGCAGTAACTCACAGATATTGACAATTTCTCATGTGAATTTAGATTTAAAATGATGGAAAATTACTTTTCTATTTCTCGACTTCAACTACAGAGAAAAATATTTATAGCTTGTTTTATTGATATACTTATCTACAATAGTAACACTCAGGATATACATAATTTACTTTTTTAGCTTAGTTCTTTTTTGCGTATGATATTATACAGAAGATATGTTCAAGGTTACGTTATCATGTTGTTATAATATAACCATATTGTTTGATATTGTAAAGCCAATAAGATTCCTAAGGATTTTAGTAGTACCTTCTACATTTATACATCGGCAGAGTAAATTCTAGATTTAAGAATCCAGTTTTAATTCGAAGCTGGAGTGAGATAGAGACAGAGATGAAAATTTAAGAATAGATTTCCTCTAAGGAAATCCCTAAATCATTCACTTCTCAGAAATTGCTGTTTTAGAGAGTGCTTTGGAAGAACATGATATAATGTGGTATGCCTAGACTAAAACCAGAATTTACAAAAATGTTAGAAACCTTACCTCAATGTACTGATTAAATGCATATGAGTTGCATATTAGACATCAGTTATAAGGAATAGAGAGACATAGCAATCAAAATACTATGGTGCTATATAATAATTTTAATATTAGATTTAAATATATGCTAGTTAACAGTGCTGAGAAATAATATGTTGCTTTTTCAAATTCCACAGGATAGTTTCTTTTCCTAAATATCGTCTCATTCATCCACGGATAAATTCCTGTTATATTATTTGTTGCTGTCCTTAGACAGTTTTATAGTTTATCATTAGGATTGAATGTATTAGTAGAATTATAGTAATCACTAGTGTTTGGCTAAAAAAAAAATCACTTTTCCTATCCTCAGTATCTACCGTGTTTCTACCATTTAAACTTGGTGGTTCATTTCATAACATTACCTTATTTGCATTGGCTGCTAGACCACTGAGCTGAACCCATGTCCTACTTTTGAAAAGTTCAGTGGACTTAAAGCATTCTTTTCATATATTAACCTTTTTTCCTCCATGCCCTTATATTTCCTTTAGTTACATTATATATTTTTAGATACCCATTCTGTGGCAAGCTTTGTCCACATAACTGCATATTTAATATCAGGAACATATACTCTAAGAGTGTTTATAACTTTGGCCACATAAGTAACATGCATTATAGGAAGCATGATGTAGAGAGCCATGGAGCATTTCTTTTCTTGGGTCTGATTTGTAAATGTGCCCCCAAATACAGTATTTGGAATATCGTTTAAATTTTTTTTTAGAAAAAATAAAGGTATCCAGTGAGAATGCTAATGTTTACTGAGCAGTATGCTAAGCAGTAAATATATACAATCTCATCTGTGCTTACATGATAACCTTATAAAAGTGGGTACTATTTTTATCCCTGTTTTACTGATGAGAAGAAGGAAGCCCCAAACCTTACTTAAGTAGCCGGATGTTACATTGTAGGTGGTATGACTGTAATTAGCAACCTTGAGCTTCACATTCTTGCAAAACAAAACAAACTACTTAGGAAACAAGTAATTGTCATGCATTTGGTGTAAAGCCATATTGTAGAAGGCCCACACATTTCTTGGTTAATTCTGCGACTGAGAGATTAATTTTCTGCCATTAAAAGTTGTCCCTCATCTTTTTCCAGTTCGCTAAACGCTACCTACCAAGGAATGTGTGCGTGTAGGAGGGGTAAGGGAGAAAGGATTTCAGAGAACGTTAATTCTTCACAGGACTAGGGGATGCTGAATACTGCTGAATATGATTTCTTTCTCCTGGGAATTAGTTCTTGAAAATTCCCGGGAACGGGTATATGGTACCAGAAACAAGACTTTAGCTGGAGATCATCATTCAGTTTTGATAAGTTAGGAGTTGGGCTTTCTGATTGGATGCAACTGGTTGGGGACACATGAAGTTTTCCTTTAGGAGGGCACATTCTCTTTCTGATGGCATTAGCAGATTGGGAATTTAAAAAAGTGTTGCTTTCAAAGAGGATCACCAAGAGCCTAGAATGAGAACTAGCAGAGTGAAATATTAGCAGTTAGTACATGGAAATATTTCTTTGATAAGTCCATTATTAATCATTGTGGTAGCAAAATTTGCCGAATATTTGTGATCAAGACGGTGTGGCTTCTTGTTTCAACTTTAAAGGTGCCTTTAACAGGAACTTAAATTTTCTGTCTTCATTGAAGGGCACATCTGTTGGTGAAAGTGCTAATAACCCAAGCAGGTCCATTTGAAGTCTGTTGACCCTCTGAGTCTCTTTCCTGGCTATTTTTATTTGTTTAAGGATTACAAATAGTCAGTTCATCTTTGAAATGGGAGCAAGTTTTATAAGTTTATCTATTAATGAAAACCAGAAGTCTCTGAACTATCCTACCACTTGGCCATTTAAGTGGCTTGTGATAAACTATAAATCCTTCTTTCATCAAATGTTCTACAGATACATTTTCCTGACGTCCACAGTGAGTTGATAGCTTATCTCTGCAGGGACTGTGATTTAGTTTTGCAGATGCAGCAGAAGAAAGAATTGCCAGTACTTAAAAAACAAAATAAAACTTGATTTCCATCTGGGCAGTTTGGATTCTCCATTCACATAACTGTAAAACAACTATGAATAAAAATGTTCTAGGGGCACCTGATTGGCTCGGTCAGTAGAGCATATGACTCTTGATCTCAGGGTCATGAGTTCAAGCCCCAGATTGGGCATGGAGCCTACTTAAAAGAACATAAAAAGGAGAAAAAAAATGTTCTAGCAAGAGATGTCTATTGAAGAACAGTATGGGATAAAGACTATTGGACTAGAAGTTAATAACCTTCATTAAATTGTTGTTCTTGTATAATTACAAAATAGCTTAACACTTTGATAAAGTCATTTAACTTCTCTGGGGCCATTCTTTTCATTTGTTAAACACAAATCTTGATATCTAAATTTTTCTCCTTACCTGAACTCAATGAATGTCATTTCCCCACCCAGCTTTGTCTGAGACCAGACATCCCTGTTGGTGTGAGTACTTGCCAAATTTGGTTCGGTTAGTGACACTAGATAAGACTAAAGTTTACAAAACTTCTATGGCTTTAGTTGTTTTGGCAACAGTTTTTATTATCACATCGATGTTTTATAAGTATTGATTGGGACAGAGGACACAACAGAATTTTTTCCATAAATGTTTTACAGACTGTAACCTATTTTTTTTTTTTTTATGACATCAGTTATTCGGCTGGAATTGAAGAAAACTGGTTTTATTTGAAAGGATCTATTTTCAAAACAAAACAAAACAAACAAAAGTACAAAAGGCTCAAAATAGATGTGTTAGAATATGAAATATCAGGATTTAAAAAGCTGACTTTTGGGGATCCCTGGGTGGCACAGCGGTTTGGCGCCTGCCTTTGGCCCAGGGCGCGATCCTGGAGACACGGGACCGAATCCCACATCGGGCTCCCGGTGCATGGAGCCTGCTTCTCCCTCTGCCTGTGTCTCTGCCTCTCTCTCTCTCTCTCTCTCTCTGTGACTATCATAAAATTAAAAAAGAAAAAAAGTAAAAAGCTGACTTTTATCTGTCATGAACTTATTTATGAAGGAATTTACCATACATAGTTGGCTCAAATGTGGTTATCTGGGGGGAGCTTATGTTTTATTTCCACAAATGTGTTAATTAGCTACTTCAAATTTAAACTAAGGCTATTCTTGTTTAAGTAAAACAGTCAAAACAAAAACACAGAAGTGAGTTCAATGAGATTATTTTCAGAATTTATATGTATCATATTCAAAAGTTATAACTTAAATAACAAAGGCTATATAGATCTCAAAACACATATAAATTCCATTTTTTAAATTTCTCCTCTCCCCTTCCTTCCCCATCCACCTCTGAAAAGTCAGCAGTTTCTAGACTATAACATTTGCTGAGACTAATTTCCAGCTCAAAGTTATTACATTATGTTTGCTATTGTTCTTCATTCTACCAAAACTCTACATTGATATTCAAGAACAATTCACCCAAACTTTGAAAAAAGTACCTTTTCTAGTTTTCTTAAATCTTACAGCTATTTTGAGTGCTATCCAAGAAAGAAAATAGATTACGAATGTTGATAACATAGGAAGAAAATATTATTATCACAGCTTGAAATCTGTTAAACAGGGACTTTCTTTAGGGAAATACAGAACATTAAGGTTCAACAGAAATTTAATTACAAGGAGATTTTCCACTTGTCAGAAATATTTGCATTAATGTCGGTAATAACCACAATAAAAAGACTATTGTCTGGTGCTGCAAGAAAAGGAAAAGATGAAAGAGATCCTTGTAATCCCTGTTATACAGATACACTAATGGGTCACTGATAACTTAGATTTTCTTTTGGGTGACCCTAAACAAAATATTAGGTAAAAACCAATGGCAATGCTCATTTGTTAGTGTCATGTTGATTGTCAGTATTTTACTAGGAAACGTCAAGGATACTATTTGTCCTTCTGGTCTGGTATGGAAGTAGGTCACTAAGTGAATAACATTTATGGAAAAATGTGAGAACTATAGAAAATCTTTTATCTTTTATTAATTTTTCCTTTGTTTTATACCTTTAAGTTCAGAGCATTGATTATAGGAGGAGTTTCATGAACACTGTAAGAGAAATCCAGAGATTAAATTTACTTGGAGTCTGAATCTTAACGCCGTAAGAGTCAGAGTTCATACAAAATCCCCTGGCAAATCAGACAGTGATTTCAAATGTTCTGGTTTTAGATCCTCTTGCTGTAGAGAACAGCAAAAGATGCTAATGAAATGAATTTCTAATAAGGAAACAAGAGCGGTCTTATGAATTAATTTTTGATATCCATCTAACATCTGTTGGAAAGACAGGAACACTTTACCAAATAACTCTTATTATGTGTGAAACTCTTTATATATAGCAATTCTTTTTTCCACACAACACTTGGTTGATGCATATATAATTATACTCTTTTCAGAGACTCCAGAGAAGCAAATTGCATTTCCTAAGGCCATTCAGCTAGAAAATGGTGGAACCATAATTGAGATATAGGTCTGCGGAGGTTGTAACCCACTCACACTCGTTTTAACCACATCATTTTTCTACAGCTTTGGTGGGAAATTTGAGGAATCCTCTGATAACATTTTAAGGTCCAAATAATAGAAGCAACACTCTTATCCAGTGCTTACCAGCTATGGATCATGGGTCCCTGGGTTACATTCAAGTTAGCATAAGGCATGCTTGAGTCCAAATATTCATAAAGCATTATCTGTAGACAGTAAAGATGTCACATACTACTATTTATTAAATGTAAATATAGGCTTTGTGAATAAAAAATGTAGTTCAATTATTAATCACCACAGATTCTTCGGAGTTTTATTATTATCATTTTTCTAGCGAATACTTACAACAAAAAATATTCTTGTTGAGTATCAACTATATGCCCAATGCTATTTCTAGTCACTGAGAAGATAGCATTAAAGAAAATGAACAAAGATCCCCACTTTTGAGGAGTTAAAATTCTAGTGTTACATGTACTGCATTACAATGTATCTGTAGCACAACCAGAATTATTTCCTAAAATAATATTAGCCTTAACTGAAGATATTGCCTTTGTATACTTATCAGTGGAGTTGGGCTGGAAAATGATTCAGACTAGTATCTTGTATTTTCCGATAGAAGAGATTTTGGAACAGGATTGGACAAACTGTCAATCAGGATCATCCATATACAATCCCTATACTCCAGGATATTGTCAGAGACTATAACCCTTATCACAACTTGGTTTTTGAAAAGTGATATTCAAAAAGATTGCCTGAAGGATTTTAGTTCATCTAGTGTGCTAAATAGCATTCAAATTTACCCCTGGATAAAATGAGACAAACAGAAACTGTGTGCATAGATCGTGTGGTTTTGGCAATCCTTTGAAACCACGCTTATGATATTGTGCTTTGGCGTGAATTTCCTGCGAACATGGTAGGGCAGCCACAGTAAGAAAAACAGCTCTGATGTGATGTAGTGATATTACTGAGGATGATGTTTCTAAAGTTCCTCAGTCTTCCCTGTAAGAGGAACTGTGGGAGAATTTTGTGTGGACTTCAGTGTAGGAAAATGTGTGTTTCTCTGTGATAGCTGATATGTTTTTTATCTTACGCATGATGATAATATAACTGATCATATTTCTCACTTCAGTTTGTCTGATAGAGGATTTGGAACTGAATTTATGGTCCACCTTTAATTCCTTTGCAGAAATGTACATATAGTTTCTGAGTTCTTACTCTCTGGCTTTTTCATAATATATGAGCCTCATTTTGTCTATTCCCTGGTTTCCCTAATTTAAAATGTTATTTTACCATTTGGAGTTTTCTAAGCAACTGCAAGTACTTTTGGAACAAGGCAAGCTATATATTCATTAATGAAATAAATAAAATAATAAGTGCTAGAAGAGATTTAAAGATGTCAAGTACTCTAAACCCTTCTGCCTTAAAATCACATCAAATGTAAACAGTGTAAGGTGACTGCCTGTTATTTTCTTTAAAGCTCTTCAAAACTGGCTTTAGAAAATTCACTTTTGAACCATCTTCAGATTCCTACCCCTGTCCTTATGGTTTGCTGTTCTTAAGGCTTCTCATGTCAGTAGAGGGTGATTCGAAGAAAACAGTTTACCTGAAACATGAAGTGAAGCAACTAGAGATAGAGTTGCATGATATATTTGTGACATCTTATTTGAATTCCACCAATGCATCTTTAAGAACCTCATATTTTTGTAACTAATTCTCAGAATCTTTACCATGGGTAACAGATTGGATAGAACATTTTGACAGCTATGATTCTTTGTGCGTCATGTTATTTTTTCTTTTAGGTTACTTTGAAAAGTCATTTAATTTCAGTCTCCTATAGAATAGAACTCCTATGAATAGGAATATTTGCTTATATAGCAAAACAGATTAAAAAATCCCTCAGTATATGTTTCTAAGATCCAGCTTCATTAAGAATATAGAGCTATCTTTATTCTCTAGTCATGCTAGTCTATCTTTATTTTTAAAAATAAGAATGTCACTCATACACAACTGTCAGTTTTATTGGTTTATTAACTGTAGAACTTTTGAAAGTAACTGATGCTCACAGGAGGTTCCTGTTTGAATTCACTGGACTGATGCTGGTAGATCTCTTAAGAGGAATTTAGATGAGGAGATGTACAGCCCTCACAGGTCATATTAAGCTTACTTTCCCCACATATGACTGCAGTTCTTTTCATAGAGCACAATTCATACTCCTCCATGGTCCCAAGGAGATTGTACATGTAAACAGGAATTTTCTCTTGCGGGGTGAGAGAGGAGTCGAGCAGGATGTGAACCAGGCTAATAAAATGTGAATTTATAGGTGTTCTGCTTCTGAGCCCACTCTGTGTCTGTTAGGACCAGCCCATCCTAATCCTTCCTCACTGCAGAGAAGGGCTGTTTTGTTTTTTTTCTTTTTTCTTTCTTTCTGTTTTCTACCCTCTCCCCTTTCCTCCTTCCCTCCCTCTCCCCCTTCCTCCTTCAGTCCCTCTATCTCTCTCAGTCTGTCTCTCCCTCCCTCCTTCCCTCCCTCTCTATTTCTTTTCTTTTAATACATAATGAATTTGAGGGTGTGTTCTGAAGATAGTACAAGCATTGCAGACATCACAGCAAACCGATGCAATCACATCAGGGCTCAGGTGAATTAGGAGGAGCCAAAGCCCAAGTTGAACAGTTTCTCAGAGCTTGCTAACATTTGTCCGTGTACTTGAAAAGAGGATATACCATTTCTTTACATTTTTTTTCTCTGAATGTTTTAGTTAATTTTGAACCGATTCGTTGTCTTGATAATTATCTGCATATTTATTTTGAAACATAAATATTGATCTAAATAAAACATTCAGAAGCATTTGAACAGCAGGTAATTTCTGAGGCCCATATGGTTACCACATTAGGACACATTTTATTTATCACTTAAACAGGCAAACAAACATGCCTCACAGCATTTCTATTAGAGTCACAAATAATAAACCGTGTAGTTTTACAAGATATCTAACACTTTTTTCAAAGTGAAAAGCTTTACAGAGTTAATGTTAGATATTCCTGTTGAGTGATTTTTAAAATGCATAAAAATGTAAGTGGTCTAAAATTGAAGTTAACCTCTTTTGACAATTCTATAATATCTACCATTATAGACTCAAAACAGGGCAAAAATTCCATATGAAAACTTGGCTAGTTTGGTCTTAAAAAAATTTAGGATAAAAAGCCATACAGGATGCTCCCACATAGTATTTCGTAAAAATATGATTTGATCTGATCATCATAGTCTGGAACATATTTTTCTTGGTATTTGGCTTTTTTCCCCCCTCATGCCTGAAATAAATTTTCTGGAGTCTGTGTCTTTGCTGCATACTATGTATTCAGAACAAAAATATCTTTCTTCTCTAGGGAGTGACTGAAGCAAATGCTTCTTTACATGGGATATTTTACTGCCTGCACTTTTTCAGGTGCTTTTGCTTAGCAATGTTACCTATTACATTTTTATTTCTTCCTATTTTTCTAAATGTACTAAAATCCTCTTTCTTTTCTTGTCTATTATTAACTTTCTTAAGTCCAGTTCAACCTGCTACTGATACAACTCTTAAATATATCTAGAATACTGCCACTTAACCCCTATGGTCTTGCTTTGCTTTTTATTTCTGTCTACTCTCTGTTGCTTTTCTTCGTGCAGGCTCTTTGGAAATACTTAACAAATATATGTGGAAGGAACAAATAAATATGTCTGTTGCATTTACCAGACTACCTTGTGTTGTAGTTAAATTTTGTACATATAAGCTATTAAGATCTTTGAGGGCTGCAATGGTAGGATATACTCTTTTTCCCTACACATCCATATGTACATGTGTGCATGTGGTGTGCACGTATGTGCGCACATGTGTGCACATGGGCACACATCACATGCACAACCATACACAAACAGCACTTAGCTCAGAATATTGCCACCATATGTGGTAGATGTCGAAACATTTATATTGAATATGTAAGTTAAGTTAGGGTAGTGATAAACCAAAACATGGAATATAATGATACTACATCTTAAATATGGTACTGTTCTTCATTCATTTATTGAACAAATATTTATCGAGTCCTATTATATGCCACACACTGTGCTGTGAATATAGGCAGGTATTTTGAAGAGTTTTGCTAGAAAGGAAAAGAGAGAAATGGGGCAGGTTTCCATAGGGAGTATTTAGGTCTAGGAATATTTTCTGTTGCCCTTTTTTATTTTATAACACAGTAAGTATTATTACAGTCTATATATGTGCATGTGTGCTGTGAGGAGAACAATGTATTCCACAATGAATAACATCTGTTCTCTGCCCCTGAGATAAGAATGAGAAGTTGTGATGGAGTCTCTCTCTGTCTCTGTCTCTCTCCCCAATGTAGATTAGTTCAGGATTCTTGAGATGGCTTTAGATCTGGTGGAATAATTTAATATTGGGAGAGGGTCTTAACAATTTTTAACTCCCTACATCTAATTCTCTATTCTGCGTGAAAAGCCTATTAATATGTTTGTAGAGTATTCATTCATTTCTTAAGTACTTTATAAACAGCCATTCTATTCATTAGACATTGTTCTGGGTGGAGAGAAGTGAAGGGACGTGTCATCTGCCTTCTTGATATTTGCACTTTGTACTTGGTTGATTCTTCTGATTTTACATTGTGTATCTGTGGCACCCTGGTCTAAATAGTACAGGTTGAAATAGCAGATTTAAAATACGATCCTATTTCTATGGGATTAATTAAGTTTCTATTTTTATAAATGCATTATAATGAACAAAGTTTCTTTGTTATATTTCAGAGCCTGCCAAGAGATTTTGGAGCATAGTTTAATTTTATTGAGAAAAATATTTTTAATTACTGATAACTTCTATGATTATTATCTCCACTAGTAATAAGTAAAACCTTTAAGATTGTTTTTAAATGTGATATAAGATTGTGAAATACTCTCTCCAAAATAGGATCTAGGAAAAATAAAAACAGTTTCACTCTGGTGAACATCCAAGTCTAGGACACACACTCATCTCTTATTATCTGGGATAAATATCTGTGTCATAATCCCAACTAACCACTATATTTGCTATGTGACTTGTCAGGCAAAAATTATTAACTGTGTATTGTGTGTTTGATTGGTATTTTTGTTGTCTTTTCTGCCTTAGCTTTAACAAAAGATTTTTTTAAACTTGAAAACTGAACCACTTGCAGTCCTTTGGGGGAAACAGTGAAAGGGAATTTTACGTGAATCTGTTCCACAATGATATACGCCCAGCATGGGGTGGAATGTGAAGAAGGGAAAAGGTTGAAGAAACCGAACAACTTTATTGAGCCTCCTGTGTGGTGTCGTTACAGTAGGACGTTATTATTTCCCTTGGAGTGGACCCCCAGAGGAGCAGATTCCAACTTAGTCAAATGTCAGTATAAAAACACAATCACTTGATTCAAAGCACAGGCTTCCTAGGACGATCTGTCAACTTGGATTGTTCACCCTTCTGTTTTCTTCCATTGATACAAAGGACTAACATTTATTTATAGTTATATGAGACATTACAATTTTTCTTCATAATTAATTATGTGGTTTATTTGCTTGATTTTTGCAAACAAAGCTGATGAGAAAAATCCCAATGTAATATTTCCCATGTGTCTTAAGTTTATATTTTCACATCCACAAGTATTATCTAGTTTATTAAAATAGCTGTTAACTTACAAACGATATGCAATTTAAAGAAAGTATGATCTCTTCCTGGATATGGGGGATCACTAATATTTATTGAAGACCTACCATGTATAGTGTATTGTTCTAGGTGTTATAGGGGAGACAGTGACACTTTCCGTATCAGTGGAAATGATGGGATCATGGAATTATAATTAAATTGGAGAAAAGAAAAATGCACTTACAGAAGTTACAGAATGAAAGAAAGAATGCTTCTTTGGAGGAAAATTTTCGGGTTAATGGCTTATAAGCCACTTATTTCCCCCCACATTCTCATTTAAAATGGTAAAGTCCCCCCTTTTTTTAAGTTAAAATAATCTAATAACAAGAAAACATTGCAGTAACTTTTCAAGGGAACTTACCTAAGAAGAAGTATTTTAACCAGGAAGATGTGAGACATTTTAGTAATACAAAGTTCACCTTGGGAAGAAAAATGTTAACCTTTAAAATTATTTTGTAATATTTTCATACAATCTTAATTCTGAAGGAGTTGACCCACTCTTAATCCAAGTCTTTTAAAAGTGTGTAATGCCAGAGAAGAAAATTTTAGACACAACAGCACATTTTTTTCTCACAAAGTTATGAACCAGTAAAGAAAATTATGATACAAAAACACTTTCTGATTTTAATTACAGCATTTTCCTGCCATACAGGACTTGCATAATTATAGCTGGGGGGATGGCTTAGCCTGATGTCTTTAGTACCTAGACTCCATGGAACCAGAGTTCTGAATCCTGCCAGACTGAACTCTACTCTTAATCCCTTTGAGGCAGATAAATTGAGTTCCACACAGTTTAGTTTGTGATATCCCATTGGTTCTACAGTGTATTAGTGATTTCATGGTTGTTGTAAAGACCATAGATCCACCCTGGTGTCCTTGGCCTGAACCTCTGTGTTTAAAAACAGGGGAATACTAAGATCTCCAGTTAGTTGCAGGGTGATGTTGCACTTGTGTTGAAGATATATTAAAATTCAGTGACAGGATAAAACCATGATGGCATTGGCATTAGTTGGGTTTCCTCATTTGATCATGGAAAAAAATGTTGGTTGGTTCACTTACAGTAGATTGGAGGGATGGGGGAGGATCCGAGGGTTTCAGTGTCAACAGCTTCAAGTCCTTTCCTGACAAGTTCTTGGAAGTTATGGGTACTTCACCTTTTGGAAGAAGAGGGAGGGGGGAAGAGGAAACATAAGTAAGCATCTATTTAATTTTTTCCTCAGTTTTGATCCTCTTTCTACCTGTCAGCCAACTTGCAGGCATACCCATACAGCTAAGTCCATATTCCCCGTATCCGGTCCACCATGCCAGCTTCTTCCCCAGTTCTGAAGCAGGTCTTGTTAAGTATCGTACTCTAAGGATTTATATTATATTGATCTTAGGCTTAGAAAAGGGTGAGATTAGGTTGGAAAATCAGAATTCAGGAAGCTCAATTTGTTTTCTGTTTCCCGAGGTATATGGATAAAGGTTAATGTTAGGCGAGGTCCTATCTAATCACAAGAATTTCCTTTATTTTTTTAAAGATTTTATTTATTTATTCATAGACACACACACACACACAGAGAGAGAGAGAGAGAGAGAGAGAGACGCAGAGGCACAGGCAGAGGGAGAAGCAGGCTCCATGCAGGGAGCCCGACGTGGGACTCGATCCACGGTCCCCAGGATCAAACCTCGGGCTGCAGGCGGCGCTAAACCGCTGAGCCACCCGGGCTGCCCAAATTTCCTTTATTCTAATTAAACCTTCCAACCTCTAGTAGCATCTCACATAAAATTACACATTGAGATATATATGAGAGAGCACATACAATCACTATCCATCCTTAGATATCTGGCTTTAATCTATGTATTAAGGGGATCCTTTCTTTGGTTATTGTGTTTTGACTCATGTGCTATTTTAAAGCCATGCAAGAATCCCATGAAACTTAATTCAGTATCCTTTACATTTCCTTCTCCAGGATGAAAATGAAGCAAGCATGGTTTCCACTTTCCGCTTTGATTCCCAAACCCAACATTAACATAGGACCATCCCTTTTTAAACAAGATGATAACATAAACCGAAGCAATCATGTGCTGCTTCCTCATCTTTAATTGGTTGTATTATACACATTACACTAACATATAGTGATTTTCTAAACTCCTTAGAACTCCATATTACAACACATCCACCAAAATTAATATTAGCTGTTTCCTGCCAATTCACCCCCTGTGTTCTAGCCAAGCATATTTATAATTAGATAGCTATTGCTTCACACTCAGGTTTCATTCCAAATTGTCTTTATAGGTGATTTGACCCAGTTTTCACCTTAATGACTACTCTGTTAACTTCTCTCCTTGCACCCATGGGTACACCTTCAAACCTTATGCTTTCATTCCGCACATTCCACTCCAGGGAACTGTCCTACCTTTGACAGTCAAATCTTTTTCTTTCAAATTCAATCCATAACAAATTGAATCCATAAAAAACCTTAACAGCTTCCCACTATGAGCAATGTCACAATGTCCTTTAATGAATACTTATTTTATTGTCTTAATTATGTTAATTAATCACTTTAATCAAGTGATCTATCTTAGACTTTTTAATTTCTCCTTTAGTTCCTAATACAAGGTATTATATGCAAGATTACATACATTTCTATATATCACATTATATATCTTTCATGTTGTGTGTTCATAAAATTAGTAGGAAAATATTTAATGTTTTTCTTGTTCTTTTATTTGCAAACTCAAGCAAATGACACTTTTGAACTCTTTCTGTGTCTTTCTTTAACTTGAAAAGTCATTTCTTTAAGAAAAGAAGATGTAAACTTAAAATCCTAGGTCAATATAAATATTTTCTGTTTCTTAGGGTTAATTTGAGAAAATATTTACTTTTTGCCCCAAGAATCTATGATCTCCTTGTAGTTTTTTGGGGTATCATTTTAAATAAAGCAGATATTTTAAAATGGCCAATCATCTCAAAGTATTTAGTTTTGAAGAATGGAAATGTTTTAAAACAATTAATTTGCTAAACTTAATAGTTAATATTAATAATATAATTAATATAACAAAATGTTCTTAGCTTTAAGAATATTATAGAGAGGGACACCTGGGTGGCTCAGCAGTTTAGCGCCTACCTTTGGCCCAGGGCATGATTCTGGAGTCCTGGGATCGAGTCCCACGTCGGGCTCCCTACCTGGAGCCGGCTTTTCCCTCTGCCTATGTCTCTGCCCCTCTCTCTCTGTGTCGCTCATGAATAAATAAATAAGATCTAAAAAAAAAAAAAAAAAAAAGAATATTATTGGGAAGTTCAAGATTAAATGTATATGTATTTTGAACCCAATATTTCTAGAATTAGGCAGGCGTAAAAATCACTTATACAAAGTGATTAAGTATATTTCATATAATTATTAAAAAAGAGGATTTGTGTTCATTTTAGAAATTGGCTAAGCAGTTGAATGATTCTCTGTGTATGTGTAAAATAAGGGGCCATATTTGGGGCACCTGGGTGGTTCAGTGGTTGAGCGTCTGCCTTTGACTCAGGTCGTGATCCCGGGGTCCTGAGATAGAGTCCTGCATAAGCCTCCCTGCCTGCAGGGAACCTGCTTCTCCCTCTGCCTATGTCTCTGCTTCTCTCTGTGTGTGTCTCTCATGAATAAATAAAAATAAAATCTTTACATAAAAGGCCATCTTTGGATAAAAATAAATATTTAAGAGAAGGAAAAAAGCAGAGATACTAGAATACTCTTAAAGACTCTGTAGCTCCAAGTAGTCTTTGGAAACTTGTTTTAGACACATTAAGCTAGTCCCATCTTATTTGTCAGATAAATCTTCCCCTTCAAATGAAGCTTAGTAGGAAATTTGATGTTTAAAAAATATTATCTGATTCTGAATATTTTTTGTAATGTATTTACACATGGAACAGAATGACTATATCTGAAGAGGGTCTTAATAGTTTAGGTTTCTATTAATGTGAGATTATATCCATAATGACTGAGGAATCTCATTACCATGCTTTGTATATACTCTAAAAAGTGGATAACAAAGCAGAAAATTCTCCATCCTAGGAACAGTTTTTTATTTCATCCATTTTTTTCATTATATATACTAATTTACATATTTCCAGGAAAAACTAGCACTCCAGCTCCTTCTCGGTGAGACATTCAGACTGTTTAATAGAGTAGCAAGAACACATCTTGTTTTCTGCAAGAAGACAAATTACCATGCTTGTTTTTGGCTTTTGGGGATTTTTTTTTTTTTTGTAATTAATTGCTCTGCTGTCTGGATCAAACAATGTCTATGTCAGATATTTGAATTCCATAGATTACATTCATGGTATCTGTAAGAGGGACATTAATGATTTGATATATCAAAATCTGTTATTTAGACAGAGCCTACTGTCCTATTATTCTGAATGAATTACCTGGGAAATTTATTTAAGAACAACTCTATCTGCCCTTAGTGTGAGAGACCTTTCATTCAGCTCATTACCAGGCAGCAGTTTAGGGAGACATCATTCAAGATGATGATAATGGTTTGAATTATTTTGGGCCCCCAAATAATAAGGTATCTCCTGCAAGTGACCGAAATTTATAGCTGTGGCTTGCATAGTAGCTTAGCAGTTCACATATGGCTTATGTCAGTGGCAGAAACAACATTATTTTCTAAATCACATTGATTTGTTATGTGGTATTGAAAGATCTTAAACAGAATCAAGGTCTATAAATTGCAGAATGGAGTCCTCAAAACTTCTTATCTGTGTTTCAGTTCTGTCAAAATGAGCCCAAGAGCCAAGCATTCTATGTACACAATGCTACTAGTCAAAGAATAAGAACTGAGACCATTCAATTTCCTCTTTTTTTGGCAAAACGCCAGACTGACATTTTCCTTTCTGTTAGTTTTGGCAAGGGAGAAAGAGAGAGGAAACTTTACTGCTCAGTTACTGATGGTTTTTCTATTTTGTTTTTATTAAAAATGTTGAAACATGGACCCTTTGTCAAAATTATTTTATTATTGAAGGGTGGGTGGGGTGAATGAACTGGCAACTGCTCAGAAAACCATTAACAGTACTGATAATGGACAATCTTATTTTGGTTCCCCAACACAGAAGTGCTTAATTGCAATAAATTATGCTGCAGTCTGGTGACTGATGTGCATGTTTAATGAATTGGTACAGACTTGGAGGTTAATCTGCTGGGAGGTAACAAACTTAGCCCATCTGATATTGCAATAAAAACTATGATCTTTTAAAGTTACATGATGATATATTTTGGGCACGGAACTAAAAGAATGAGTTTTCATTGGCTGTGGATTTGTTGGGTCTCTAAGACTAAAACATTGAAAAATCAACATCCCAAATGGTGACATTTGAATTAAGTACAAAACCTAAGTACATCAGCAGTGGAATGCAACCTGCCCAGACTGAGACTGGTGGCCATCAGAGAACTTATGGAAGATGCAGTGTGTTCTCAGAAAACAATTGCTCTTAAGCCAAGCCATCTTTACCTATGCGATGGATTATATTTTTAGCTCTCAAGTTGTTTATATAACAAGAAAACAAATACTCTTTCTACATAATTCTGTGATAAATACCCGTGGAATTTGGAAAGAAATGCGACTTCTTTAGGAATCACAGGGAGAAAATGATCTTACAAACTTAAACATGAAACTGAGAACCAATTAGAAAAACACTGATAATGAATATGCTCCTGGTTATGGGGTCACTACCATGGTGAGTGGAGAAAAAAAAAATTCGGTAAACGAAGCAACAAAACCCTTCAGTATGTGAAAAAATTTGCAGATGGGGAAGCAGGAGAGACAATTACTTCTGTATTTTCTAACCAAGCGCTTAAATTGCCAGTTGAAAATGTGATATTTAGATCTGGCAGAAAGTGAGATGCGTTGATTCATAGCAAGCACTTCCATACTTTAATGTGAGAAGTGTTTTTTTTTTTCCTCATCTTGAAGTCAGTATCCTGACTTTGAGGAGATCAGACTAAAATATCTGGAAGCCACATCCTCTAGCCGTGTTGCCACCAAAAGAAAAAAAGAAAGAATCAACTAATTAAAAGGGTTAATCTGCTTAGAATTCCTATCTGGAGTTTCTTGTAGAGTCCTTTGCAGATGATTTAGTGAATAATTGCTGAGAATTAAAGGTCCTTGAGAAAAGTTAAAATATGAAGTACTATGTTTCCAAAAGAAGATAAGAACTGCTCTTCCAGATAAATTAATCAAGAGGCCTGTTTTGATAACAATTACTAAGTGACTATAATAGGTTGTAAAGAATAGAATTATAATGAGCGGATTTGCCTAATTGGAGACATTGTGCAGACTCTTGTCAGATAAATGTCTTCATTTATTTTTATTAAGTGTTTTTTTTTTTTTTTTCTGAACATACCTATGGATTCTTTACAAAGCTGTGCAGATGAAAACCTACAACGAAATGAAGGAAACAAATAATGCAATACTTGCTAAAGACCAGTGTTACCAAATCCTAAGCTGTCAGAGTTCTCTTTTTTCTGAACCCTCACATTGATGACACTGTGCTCATTTTCTATAATTTTCAGAGATTAAAGAACATCCTTATATGTTTGCCAGTTTCACTGATATGCTTAGCGCACGCTCTCTCTCTTTCTTTTAAAGATTTACTTATTTCTTTGAGAGAGAGGGAGAGCATGAGCTGGAAGGGCAGAGGGGGAAGGAGAGGGAGAGAGAACCTCAAGCAGACTCCATGCTGAGCACGGAGGCTGATGCAGGGCTTGATCTCATGACCCTGAGGTCATGACCTGAGCTGAAACCAAGAGTCAAATGCTTCACCAGCTATGCCATCCAGGCACCCTGGCTTAGCTTTCCTTTTGACGACAGAATATTAGAGGCTGTTTTGTTCAGATTTTACTCATGCAATCATTACTTAGTCCAATAAATCTTTAATATAAATATATGCAAGTGCTATTTTTCTAGTCTTACCACAGAAAAAAATAAGGTGTAATATAAAATTTTGTCCAACTGCTTCCTATCTTGCTTTAATGAGTTGAGTGAATAATAAATTCCCTAACTTAACTTTTCACATGCATTGGCTAAACTTGAGGAGAATTTGGTGATAGACACCCTAGCAAAAGGATTTGGCAAAATAGATGAAGCTATAAGTCCAAATTTCCTTCTTTGAAGAATGAACATTTGTAGCCATGTCATTCTTTTGTGAGAGAGGAATTTGCAAGGAAGGAGAAGAATGACAGGGGCTCCCTTTTATGTAATGATGCAGGGCCAAATAAGATGTTGCTACCATAGCTTACTCTACCAATCAGTAATATTTTCCTGGAAATCACCAAAGTGTCTTCTCATTTTGCACTGAGTCTACTGAAAAAAAATTATTTTTAAGATTTTATTTATTTATTCATGAGAAACACACACACACACACACAGACACACAGAGAGAGAGAGAGAGGCAGAGACATAGGCAGAGGGAGAAGTAGGCTCCATGCAGGGACCCCGACACAGGACTTGATCCTAGGTCTCCAGGATCATGCCCTGGGCTGAAGATGGCGATAAACCACCCGGGCTGCCCTACTCAAAAAATTTTGCTCTCAAAATGTACTTTTCAATTTGTGTAAATAGATGCCCAGTATAAATTTAACATGTTAGATTTGATGACAAATTATATACAACAGTTTTTAAGAGAAAGGGTTTTTTTAAGGGAGAGTTTTTTGTTTATTTTTTAACATCAAATCAAGATGTTTAACCTATGTAACAGGTAATATTGGTCAAAAAGTTGAACTAGGATTATATTGGTTAAAAAATAGCCTGAAGAAAGCCATGGAGCATATAGGGAAACCTGGAAGTAGTCAAGAGACATATTCAACACATTGAACTGAATTTGATATTTGCAGATCCTAAAGATTCTATCCAAATTATACTTTCATCTTCGCCACCATAATATTTTGACTAGCTCTCTAAGGAGCATGTTGTTGACCTGTACAGACTTGAACGGATCATCCTTACATAGTTTAATGTTTCTTTACTGATTAGAGAATATCATGTTCACTGAAAGCAGAAGATGAATGACAGTGTATAAAATCATATTCTGAAATAGGTTGAAACCAAGGTTCCCACCTTCAATAACTGAAACAGAACCGCATGGAAATGGGAGATCTTATGGAGAGAACTTGAACAGGCTATCTTTACATATGTATATAGGGATTTCTTAAATTATTTGTGATGAGAGGAGAGAGTTGTTTTTGCTTCTTGAAGGAATGTACTAAATTAAGGATGGTGATGAAAAGGGAAGGATGAAATATTGCTTGGAAACTGTCAAGATGATGATAGAATGATGGAGTAAGGAGGGTCATCGCAGTGTGCAAGAAGAGAAGAAAGAAAGTAAATACTATGGTAATGAATTCTTTCCCTTTCCTGGTGATATTCCTAAAGGTAGAAATAAATAAAAGAAGAAAATCTTGTTAAAAAACAATTTGGCCTAATTGTTTTTTATTTTTTGGAAAGCAATATTTGTTCAGAAATGCATGCTTATAGCTTACAATCTTACACTTAAATGTTACTTTTCAAATGTTGAGTACTAATTTAGATTAACCTACAGTATTTAAGGAACTTGAGATAAGTAGCTAATATTATTAATCTTTATGTTTTCCTGTTGTAGTAGAGTTATGAACATGCACTTTTGAAGGACACATAACCCCCATTTTGTAGTAGGAAAACTAGATTTAAAGAAGTGATATTTTCAAAGACACATAAATAAGTAACATCTGTTAAAATTAAAACCAAATCTTTTGATTCTCGTATCAGCGCACTTTCCGATATACCGCGCTGTAGGTGAATAGATAAATTGGTCCCATATTACTAGTGAAAAATTTAAGATTCAGTGATGTCCAAAGCCATAATGTCAGCAGCAGAAGTAAGGATATCAATCACTCAAGCCACCAGATTCTTACTTACATGCTTCTAAATACACATACACACAACCTCTCATGAAAGATTTGGTATAAATGTTAAAGGAATTGTATGTATTATTCTATACTTGAAAAAATTATCCGAGTATATCAGAATTTGTTTATGGGATGGAGAAGCAAATGGATTTGGGTGCAAATCCATTTTCAACCATTGACAGGTGTGACCTTGGGCAGTCTCTATAATTTAGTTTGCCTGGCTATGAACTTGGAATACTAATAGTACTTATTTCTCCTGGAGTGAAAAATTAAGGAGATGGTGGGTTCATTTAAATGCTGAACCTAAAAAAGTCTCAAAGAATGTTCACTATTATTAGCAACCTGAAAATGTTCATCTATGATATAATCATCTATCAATTATTTTATATTCCCATCAATTCACAGCAATACATGGTATACCAAATAGTCCTGAATTTAGAAATCTTTTTTAATGTATTTTAATTTTTAATGGTAGTAAAATACACACAACTTAAAATTTACCATCTTAATTTCTGAGTGTACACTCAGTTGTGTTACGTGCATTCACATTGTGGCATACTGATAGCCACCATTCGTCTCTAGAACTCTTCATTTTGCAAAACTAAAACTCTGCGTCTATTAAACGATAACTCTCCATTTCCCCCCACTTCTTTAGCCCCAGAGAGCCACCATCCTACTTTCTGTTTCTATGAATTGGACTATTGTAGTTATCTCATATAGTAGAATCATAGAATATATCTCTTTTTGTTACTGTATACTTAGTATAATGTCCTCAAGTTTTATTTATGTTATAGCATGTGTTAGAATTTCCTACTTTTTAAACTCAGAATAATATTCCTTATTATTCAATAGTGTTAGAATTTCCTACTTTTTAAACTCAGAATAATATTCCTTATTATTCAATATATATATGGTTTAAATATATAAAATTTCATTTATCCAGTGGTGTACTCTTGGGTGTTTTTTTACCTTTTGGCTACTGTAATGTTGCTATGAATCTTCTTGTACAAATACCTCCTTGAGATCCTCATTACAGTTCTTTTGGGTACATACCCAGAAGTGGAATTGCTAGATAAGGATAATTCTATGTTTAATTTTTTGAGGAACCACAGTATTGTTTTTCCATAGAAGCTGAACCATTTTACATTCCCAGCAACAATGCACAAGGGTTTCAGTTTCTCAACATCCTCATTATTTGTTATTATTTTTTTTAACAGTAGACATCCAAATGAGTGTGAGGTGGTTGAAATTTTTTTAATATAAAGTATTTTGAGGAACTGTTGACATTTGTTATAGAATGTGACTATTCCACACACTGGGAGCTGTGAATGTGAGTTTGCAAAAGTCACAGCAAATCATTGCAGAGATAATTCTTAATGACTCACTGGCATTTGAATGATAACTGTGGAATGAAATCACAAACTGATAAGTAAAATTATTATCTAAAATTGTTAGGTTTATACTAGTTACCCTGAATTCTAATTATTACTAAAAACTATCTAATAATTATAGTGATAAAGCCCAATTAGTGTTGAGGAAATAATGATGCTTAAGTTTGTTTGTTTTATAGATACTAATATTAGGATGGCTTCTTAAGATTTTCACCATTTAATTTCTCCCTTATGAATGTGTTGCACAGAGACTAAAATATTCTACCCAGCACTGAAATACCAGAGTGGAAGATTTTTTTCCTACTTATTATAAATGTAAAACTGCAGTTTTAAAAAATCAAAACCAAGTATTTCATTCTTTTGCTATTTATAGTTATATGTATCTAACTATAAAGCCTGAGCACTAAACATTTCAGAAATAAGCATTTTATTGGGGTGTCTAGGTGGCTCAGTCAGTGAAGCATCTGACTCTTGATTTCAGCTCAAATCATGATCTCAGGGTCATGACATCAGGGTTGTGAGATCAAACCCCATGTTGGGCTCTACACTGAGCATGGAGTCTGCTTAAAATTCTCTCTTTCTCCCTCTGCCCAACCCCCTACCCCCACCCCACACCACACTCTCTCAAACAACAATGAGAACAACAACCCTAAAAAATAATAAAAGAGAATTATTCATTTTATTATTGAATGAAGGTTAAAACAGAAACATATTTATGAGTGTCTGTTTTACCTAATTTTAGGGAACAACAATGATTAATAAGTTATACTATGGAATTTCATGAGGTAGTATCTATTTCCTCAATAGGACTAATGAATGAGTAAACCATTAATCCTTCCAGTGTGTTTATGCTCTCTTTAAACAAATAGACACAAAGGATAAAAAATATTAAAGAACTGAAAGTTCAAAATTATGAATGAAATCACAGAATAAATAAATTAGTTATGTTCATGGATAGTAAAACTAAATATTGTCAAGATATCAGTTCTTCTCAAATTTATCTATAGGTTTAATGCAAAATCTGAGCAAGTTAATTTATGGATCCCAATAAGCTGATTCTCAAGTGTACATGGAGAGGCAAAAGCCAACAAAATATTGAAGAAGAACAAAGTTGGAGGACTAATGCTGCCTTCCTTCAAAACTTAGTATAAAACTACAGTAATCAAGATGGTGTGCTATTGGCAAAAGAATAGAAAAACAGATCAATGGAACAGAATAGAGAGCCCAGAAATAGACGTCTGTAAATATAGCCAACTGACCTTTGACAAAAGAGCAAAGGCAGTACAGTGGAACAAAGATAGTTCTTTTCAAAAAAGGTGCTGGAACAACTAAACACTCACTTGCAAAAAAATTAATCCACACACATACTTGGTACCCCTCACAGTAATTAATTCAAAATGGATCACAGACTTAAATATAAAGTACAAAACTCTAAAACTCGTAGAAGATAACAGCGGAAAATCTAGGTGGTCTTGAATATGACAGTGACTGTTTAGATATAGCAACAGAGGCAAGATCAATGAAAAAAATAATTGATAAGCTGTATTTCATTAATATCAACAACTTCTGCTCATGAAAGGCAATGTCAAGAGAATGAGAAGACAAGAGAAAATATCTTTTCTGGGAGAAAATACTTGCAAAAGATACATCTGATAAAAGACTGTTTTCCAAAATAGACACAGAACTCTTAAAAAAAAAAAAAGGTATAAAAACTAGCCATCAAAGTTAATTTTGTTTTCCCTCAAACTTATCTGGTGATTTGTTGGCATATCTCCAATTGTATTTTTAAGCCAATTAAATAGATGGTTTTAGCCAGGGCTCATTGTAACACAGAAAACTTATGAATTTTTTTTCTATTTGTTGTGATGTTCGAATGTGAAAGAAATATATTTTACCGTAAATTTGGGCTTATTAAAGATAGTTTGAAAGCCTTTATTCTTATACATTTTATATTTGGAAATAAATGATGAGTTTATACCTTGACTACGATTTATAAAAACAATTTGAAGGTTAGTAATGCCAAAAATAATACTTTCTTCCTTTTTGCCTATTTGGAAATATCAGGAAAAAAGATTTGGGGGAGTCTTTTCTTTTTCTACACAGAAGAAGAAAAATGGGCATAGGCTTTAGTTTCAGACTATGTATACAATATATTCGGGCGAGATTGTTTAGTTATGGGCAGAGAGAAACTGTGTATGTTTGATTTGTTTAAAATTGAATCTGTACCCACTTTATTTATATATGAGTATTCACATTGTTTCTATTGGTATTAAAATGTATGCATTTTATTTCAACTCAAAATTATCAAAATAGATAATTTCTCTATAGCCTGTCAGGAGGTTGGGAGAGTTATCTTTGAGTGAAGACTTAGATTTTCTAGGGATTTTTTTTCCCTCTTTTGTTACATTAAATGGAGCTGACAACTGCCACAAAAGAAAGTATTGTTCAGAAAGCTACAGCTGGGATTGTTGATGATATTATGAGGCCTTCAGCAGGCTGACTTGAAAAAAAGAAAGGCTGTTAAGGCTCCTACCCCAGATGGAATTTAGAGGCTCCCAGTGAGGAGAAAATTGAGAGTTCACCAAAACCATGTCTGTATTGAAAATGATACCTTTAGATATAGATAAGGAAAAAAATCTTGATTTTGTACATAATCACAGAGAATAATTTTAATGAAAATAGGTCATTTTTCTTAAAGAAGTCTTAGAGAATGTTTCCATGTGATCTCATTAATTTTGCTAGAAATAGTACCATATTCCAATGAATTATTCTGTGAACAATCTTACTAATAATTTTGATTACTAATTATGTTGAAATCTGAGTGAAGAATAGAAAAAAAGGACATATAGGCACAGTTGCTTTCAGATTTTATTTATTTATTTATTTCAGATTTTAGAAGTAGGAGAAAGTAGAGGAAGAAATTTACTCAGAAACAAATTAATGTTGGATTGCCCAGACCATAAATACAGTAATGTATTTCTACTATTCTAGTTTATATGTATGTATGTATATATATATATACACATATATATACATATATATAGATTTTAAACTGTCATATTTATAGGTAATAATAATTATAAATATGACATTTTATTTTATTTTTTAAAGATTTTATTTATTTATTCATGAGAGACACACAGAGAGAGAGAGAGAGAGAGAGAGAGGCAGAGACACAGGCAGAGGGAGAAGCAGGCCCCTTGCAGGGATCTCAACGTGGGACCTGATCCTGGGACTCCAGGATCACACCCTGGGCCGAAGGCAGATGCTTAACTGCTGAGTCACCCAGGTGTCCCAATAATGACATTTTAAAATATAATATTTTAAATAAGTCAGAGAAAACCTGGTATTGTTTGCTCTTAATTCTTTTACGTGAGATTCTTTTATGTGAGAACAAGAAATTTCACATCTGAAATTTCCTCTTATGTAATTAAAAGGACAATGGATTGGGACACAGAATAACTAAAATCTTGAACTGTTTTCACTTGAACAAGGAATTTATGTCTTTCATGCTTTTGTTTATTCATCTTAAAAAGGAGTTTGTAGGACTAGGTCATATGTAAGGACTCTGGACAATAATCCAGATCCTTATATCCTCCCAAACATAAATGAGGTGGCTTCTGATGTTTGACTGTATTTACCTGATGATAATCATTTCGGTACCCTTTCCCTGATTACATTAATTAGTTTCCCTTTGTAAATTTTTTTTTTCTATTTTAATAACAAACTCTTAGAATTAATAGGTTGTGTATATTAATATTTATTATAAAATTTGCATATAATATGTGCTCAAAATTGAAGCAATAGGTAAGAATTATTAATTAGACATCTACTACTTACCATGTAATATGTATTAAGTACTTACAACATGTGAGCATTTAAATGAATGCTATGGGGGAACACAGATGTTTATGACCCAGTTTATCATCTCAGGAAGAGAAAATAATATGACTTAATAATTTACCATGTGTAATTTTATGTAGTATTTTATAAATTTATGATAACTTTTGGTTTGCAGAAGTTCAAGAAGCATTTTGAGTAGATCACTGTATGTTATTTATAGAGGAGGAAGCTAAAGTATTTAAATAGCTTACTAAAGGTCACATGGTTCAGGAATTGCAAAACTAGAACACAGCCCTAACATACTTTCTGAACTCAAAGCATGTGTGCTTTTCCATAGTGAAATAACATTTATTGAGAAAATCAGTGTGAGACAGTTCATGATTTATACCATAATGACATCAAAATCAACGTGAAATAGAAGTGCAGAGAGGAAAGAAGACGATTTCTGATGTGAGAGATTAGGAAAACTTCATGGAGGAAGGATCTTTTTTTGGGGTCATGAAGAATGGTTAACTTCTGAGAGGGAGAGATGAAGAAGGGAATTCTAGGCACTAGACTCATCGAAATAATGGAGGCAGAGAGTGTTTAAGGAATGGTGAGAAGCTCAGTTGCTGAAACTGAGAGATGTTGAGGAATTAATTAGACAGCATAGCAAGTGAGGTTGCAGTCATATCTTTGAGATGCCCCTAGGCTTATGCCCTACTTTATCTAAAAGAGAGTTAAACACTGGAAATTTTCATCCTTTCAAAGATTAAACCGGTCCTTATGTTCAGGACAGTGTTAAATGGGTAAAACTTAAGAGGCAGGGGAGGCTGGCGAGGAGGTCAAGAAAGAGGAGATAAGTACCGAAACTAGGCAATGCCAAAGAAGCACTTCTCTCCTCTGGATGACTCCCAATTCACAGATTTGTGGTGCTGCCTTTCCTCTTTCACTCCTTCTTTATCAATTTTCAGTAGACCATCAAAACACTCTTAAAATTTAAATTTGATTATGCCATTCCTTTGCTTAAAACTCTCCAGTGGCTTTCCTTGGCACTTAGAATACAATCCTAACTTCTTGTTTTCAAGTTTTTATTTAAATCCCAGTTAGTTAACATACAGTTAACTAGTACTAATATTAGTATTGGTTTTGGGTGTATATATAGTGATTCAACATTTCCATGTAACACCTGGTGCTCATCACAAGTGCACTTCTTAATCCCCATCACCTATTTAACCCATCCTCCCACCTACTTCCCATCTGGTAGCCATCAGTTTATTTTCTATAGTTAAGGGTCGGCTTCTTGGTTTACCTTTCTCTTTCTTTCTTTTCTTTCTTTCTTTCTTTCTTTCTTTCTTTCTTTCTTTCTTTCTTTCTTTCTTTCTTTCTTTTTCTTTCTTTCTTTTCTCTTTCGTTCTTTCTTTCTCTTTATTTCTTTCTTCTTTCATTTCCTTTCTCTTTCTTTCTTTCTTTCTTTCTCTCTCTCTCTCTTTCTTTCTTTCTTTCTTTCTTTCTTTCTTTCTTTCTTTCTTTCTTTCTTTCTTTCTTTCTTTCTTCTTTCTTTTCTTTTTTTACCCTATGTTTTGTTTCTTAAATTCTACTTATGAGTGAAATCATATGACATTTGTCTTTCTCTGACTGACTTACTTTGCTTAGCATAATACTCTAGTTCTATCCATGTCATTGCAAATGGCAAGATTTCATTCTTTTTGATGGTTAGGTAATATTCCATTATAATACACACACACACACACACACACACACACACCCCACATCTTCTTTTTCTTCCTCTCAGATCTAGGGTCAGGGTTAGGGTTAGGGCCATGGTGAGGGTATGTGCCTGGTGTCCTGCAGTTCAGAGACCTCTCCAGAGGGGGTGAGGTTATGGTTAGGTTTAGGGTTAGTGTTAGGGGGTAAAGGTTAAGGGTTAGGGTTAGGTCTAGTGTTATGGTTAGGTTTAGGGCATGTGCCTAGCATCCTGCAGTTCATAGACTTCTCCAGAGCACAAAACCCCAGACTCTTGCTGGGGTGAGAATAGATATGGCAGCCATCTCACCAAGTGTTACAAAAACTATGTATCTCATGCTACACTCACCCTGGCTCACTTCTTTTCAGCCAACAAGTCTTTCTGTTTGTTGATCCTTCTGTTTTATTTAGGATTTTCGTAAATGAGTTTTGGATATTTTGTAAATGCTTTGTTGCTTCTTGGTATTTGTCCCCCTTTCTTGCAATGTTCTCCTCTTATATATATTAAGATCTCAGCCCACATATCACTTTCTTAGGAAGATATTTACTGTTTAAATCCTGTTGTTATTTTTTTTTAAATACTAGTCTCCTGTTTGTTTTCCTTCATATCATATCACGTTTGTCATTGTTTTATTTATTCATTTATTTACATTATGGGTCTTCTCCTTAGAAATTGCAGGCAGGCCATGTTGATAGCCCACAAAGAAAGGCACTGAATTTATAGCAAAGCTGAAAGAGAATTATAGAGCTAAGAAAACACAGTGAACACATGTTTTTCATTTTGTTAAAACAATAGCAAATACTACTTTTTAAAAATTACATATTTTCTTTGTGATTGTTTATACTCTGTCCATTCTGTTTTTCTGTGAACTACTGTGACATGAAATACATATGAGTTAGCAGAAAGAGTATGCTTCTCCCAGAAATGTGCATGGAGCATTGAAGAGTATGTTCCCAACATTTAACAATTCTGCAGAACTAAGTTAGGGATTGCTTCTCTCGTATAAGACACAAACACAGCTATTTTGTTTTACTTTTATTTTTGTGCAACAAAAATGATTCTAATACCTTTGTACTAAAAGTTCTGAATGGAGTAAAGTTTCCTCAGATGCCAGCAAGGCTTCAACCTATTTCCTTTCCTTTGTCAATGATAATATTCTTCATTGTTGAGCTCTTTTGGAGTATCTTTCCGACAAGATTTTCTTTGCAACCACACACACACACACACACACACACACACACTCAAGTGTTTATGAGACCTGTGCACTTGACTCCAATTGGCAATAGGGTCATAAGCAGATACTACACAGATCTTAACTGTAGTTGACTGTTACAGCCACATTATGTCATAATTAAATTTATTCTTGATTTTTCTCTAATACATGGTAGTCGATGTAGAAGTCTCAAGTTTTATGTGCTAGGTCATTGTTGGTAATCACTTTTATAAAGTCTGTAATATTATTTTCCAGCTAATATTTTAAAATCTTTCTATATATATTGATCAAGGGATAATCATATATATTTGCCTTGTGAATAACATTTGTTAGCTATTATTAACATTAAATTTATCTTCATCATTCTCTTAGACTCTAGAGTGACCTTCTCAGGAATTAAATTCACTAAATCCAACTCTCAACATTCCCTTTGTGTTTTATTTCCTTCATAATTATTATGGGACCAAGAAAGGCACATTGAACTATCTCATGTTTTTTAGGGCATTGTAGAAGCAATCTAGTCCATGCCTCTTCACGAATTTAACTTGTTGCCCAGAACAGATTTTTACTATGAGGAGTATCCTATGTGTTGGTATTCATAATTAGAAAATCTTGACTCCTTTGGGGACAGAAATGATAATAAGATATCATAAAACATTATCTTGTTTTTTTTTAATTTAATGACACAGTGACCTTGATTGACTAGAAATTTATTCAAAATTATAAAAATAGAGGGGAAAAAACCCATTAGTGTTATCAGATTTCAGCTTAGATCCAAGACTGGCTTGACCAATATAATAAAGTTCTTACTGTCTTCAGAACATCAGAGAACTTACTATCCGTGCTTTGGTCTTTGAAGTCACCATGACACCATTGCCTCTGATAAAAGAGTTTATTTATAACTTGCTCAGCTTATGTCCTTTCCCACTGAATCAGCAGGCTTTCTAAGGTTTGGGGATATAATTTCAAGGACTGTTAAACCTCTGTCAAAGTTTGGTTGGCCCCCTGAGGGGCCCTGTGTTTCAACATTCTCTTTGCTAAGACAAGACTTCTCAAGAAAGCGCTCAGAAAACTGACAGCTTCAAGTACCAGAGGTTTTGTAACTTGAAGTGGCATTTAATCTGAAAAATAACATTAGCAAATCAGCATATAATTGGCTTTCTATTTCCTTTTCCCACCCCTCATTATTTTTTCTTTTTGGTTGGCTAAGATGCAAGTCAAAATTATACTTGATACAGCAATTTCCTAATCTCTTCAAAAGGATGTTCCTATGCACACAATTAAGTAGATGGAATGTCATTTCTTCAGAAAGTAGAAAAATGTATATTTTAATAGGGACTGTTTATATTTCTAATGTACCTTTTTCATTGTCTCTTTTATAATTCATATATCCACTGAAGTTTAAGGGGACTCTGCCAACAACTAAACTCTGTGAACAAATTTGTCAAAATATGTAAAAAAGGAAAATCCTCATACAAGCATTTCACTTCTGTATTTAATTGCTCTTGGGTCCCCTCATCACTTTTAAAGTTTGCTCTGCTTCTCAGCTCTTGTGTTCTATACTATCTTCACATTTCAGATTTATCAAGCTAATGGGTCAATGGGAAATATCCCAGGACCTTCTATGAGATATGGATCCTCCTGACACCTTCTTAAATTATCATTTTCCATAATATGACTTCTAGCATCCTTTTTTAATACCCTTTGTCTCATTTTTTCCACAAAGCAAGGTTTTATTAAATAGCATTTAGGTTAATAACCTGTCCTTTCCTTGAATTTGTTTCACAATGCTTTGGTTAACATTCAGTACTGTCTGCATAAAATACATGCACACAGTAGCATTTCTATAGTATTCTCTGTATGATAGTGTTTCATTCCAATATGACAGCACTGTTCTGCTCCCCTTATTGCTGAGATCAAATAAAGCTAGGGGGGATATTAGCATTGCTTAAGGTGACTTATGTTGATGAGAGAATAGGAACTGGACACTAGACTCTGATTCTCTTCTGCAGCTTAGTTCTGACAGCCTTGCTTCTTTACCACAAGTGGTATTTTCTTCAGGAGTAACAATCAGACTGTTGATTCACATCTTTTTGATAAGGTCCACAAGGACCTATTGACATCTACATGAATACAAACTAAGCTTAGGTTCTACTCTTTGTGCTGTGTTCTGCTGTTAGTTTCATAGGCTTTAGAATGTAATCCAAGTTCTCTATTTAATACATTATAACTTTAAGTAAGTTTCTCAACCTCTCCAAGACTCAGTTTTCTCAAATGTTAATGGAGATCATAATAACTTCATTATAGGGCTATCGTTAATTTTTGTAAGATATTTCATATAAAGTGGTCAACACCCAATGAATGGTGGTGGCTATTACTGCTAATACTAAGTAATAGTTATAAATCTTGCTCTTAATCACATTGAAATTTGATTGGTAAAATAAGAATTATCTATAACATAAGAATTACAAATTATTAAAAATTTACTGTCTTACTTGATATTGGGATAAGCATTGCACAAATACCTAATTTAGTTGTAATAATAAATCCATAAGAAGACATTTTGTACCATCCATTTTTTGGATGATGAAACTGATGCTTCAAGAGGCTAAATTTCTTGCTCAAAGTATCCAATGTAAAGCAGAGCCAGGATTAAAACCTAGGCCTTTGATCCCAACGACCATGCTCTTCCCTGCTTTCTGATATGAATGCTAGGTGACATAGTACAAAAGGTTTAACAGATGTTGAAAGAATTTGGAAGAAATGATTGCTGTCGGTTTGAAAAGCTCACAGAAGAGTTAAGCTTTCAACTGAATCTTGAAGGCAACGAAGCAGTGGGTATCCCACAATGAGAGGAAAGAGTCTTGTTTTCCCTGCATACTTTCTTAACAATAAGATATTCAAATTTAAATATATTCATTTAGAGATTACACTTACTAAATAAATCACAAATGCCTAGATCTGAAAATAAAAAAGAGATCGATCTTACTTGGTCAGGCTAGCAACCACCAAAAATATCTGGCAATTTCTGTGTTCTGCTTCATTACTTAAAGGTATTAGGAATTCTTCAGTCAAAAAGAAAAACTTGAGACCGGGCTCGTCCGCTGAGGGTGGAGACGTGGGAGCCGAGGCCACCTGCAACGTTCTGCGAAGCTGGTGGGACACCATGGCAGACAGCTGGGATCCAGTCAGCGACCAGATGAAGCTCTGGAAGGAGCAGCAGGCCGCACAGAAACCTGACGTCCTGACCACTGGGGCTGGCAATCCAATAGAGACAAACTTATGTTATGACGGCAGGGCCTCGTGGGCCCCTTCTTGTTCAGGATGTGGCTTTCACTGATGAAATGGCTCACTGTGACCAGGAGAGAATCTCTGAGAGAGTTGTGCAGGCTAAAGGAGCAGGGGCTTTTGGCTACTTCGAGGTCACGCATGACATTACTAAATACTCCAAAGCAAAGGTATTTGAGCATATTGGAAAGAGGACTCCCATTGAGGTTCGATTCTCCACTGTTGCTGGAGAGTCAGGCCCGGCTGACACAATTCATGATCCTCGTGGGATGGAGTGAAATTTTACACAGAGGATGGTAATTGGGATCTAGTTGGAAATAACACCCCCATTTTCTTCATCAGAGATGCCATATTGTTTCCATCCTTTATCCATAGTCAAAAGAGAAACCCTCAAACACACCTGAAGGATCCGGACATGGTCTGGGACTTCTGGAGCCTGCACCCTGAGTCTCTGCACAAGGTTTCCTTCTTGTTCAGTGATCGAGGGATTCCAGATGGACACAGGCACATGAATGGATATGGATCGCATACTTTTAAGCTGGTTAATGTGGCAGAAGAGGCAGTTTATTGCAAATTCCATTATAAGACAGACCAGAGCATCAAAAACTTTTCTGTGGAAGATGCAAGACTTTCTCATGAAGATCAGACTACAGCCTCCAAGATCTTTTCAATGCCATTGCCACAGTCAACTACCCCTCCTGGACATTTTATATCTAAGTCATGACTTTCAGTCTGGCAGATACCTTTCCATTCAATCCATTTGATCTTACCAAGATTTGGCCTCACCAAGACTACCCTCTCATCCCAGTTGGTAAACTGGTCTTAAACCGGAATCCAGTTAATTACTTTACTGAGGTTGAACAGCCTACATTTGACCCAAGCAACATGCCACCTGGCATTGAGCCCAGCCCTGGCAAAATGCTTCAGGGCCGTCTTTTTGACTGTCCTGTCACCGCCACCACCTAGAACCCAATTATCTTCAGATACCTGCGAACTGTCCTTTCTGTGCTGGGGTGACCAACTACCAGCATGATGGCCCCATGTGCAAGCTCAACAATCAGGGTAGTGCTCCAAATTACTACCCCAATAGCTTTAGTGCTCCTGAACAACAGTGTTGTGTCCTAGAGCATAGCAACCAATGTTCTCTGGATGTGCAGCGTTTCAACAGTGCCAATGAAGATAATGTCACTCAGGTGTGGATGTTCTATTTGAAGATACTTGGTGAAGAGGAAACACCTGTGCAAGAACGTTGCTGGCCATCTGAAGGATACACAACTTTTCATGCAGAAGAAAGCAGTCAAGAAATTCAGTGATGACCACCCTGACTACCGGGCCTGCATTCAGGCTTTTTTGGACAAATACAATGATGAGAAACCTAAGATGCGATTCACATCTTTATGCAGCATGAGTCTCACCTGGCTGCCAGGGAGAAAGCCAATCTATGAGAGTCGTGCCCTAAGTTGCTCTCCACCTGTGAAGCAAAGCGTGGTGTTTGCACACATACCCACTCTTTGCTGGATAGAAGATTCTCCTGTGCTAGGTACATTTTATGTCTTTAAAATGATAATCCAGGTTTCTATCGCAAATAATGTTGCAGTGGCTTCTAATGCTATTGCCCTAGGGAGAAGTAAGGGTAGGGCTTAACAATGATGTAAAAGAAAATGTATTTGTTTTTGGTGCTGGGTTGGATTATTCACTTAAAATGACTAGAATGAAAGTTTCTGGCAGAAATAGGATTTTATTTGATAAGATAAAGTCTTGGTGAAATTAGTATGTTTGCATATATCATCTCATGGTCTTATTATATAAAAATATGGCTGTAATTATATAAGAAGAAAAGATAATCTACCCAGAAATTTTAATTTTTCTCAGTTCCATATAGGAAAAACACATTTAATGCATTGATATCTCTTGAAAATAACTTCAGTGACATCATGCCTTAATGCTTATTCCTGCCTGAAATTGATCAGGTTTTTTTAAAACTTGGAATTACATTCATGCTAACGTAGCATTGATTTTACAACAGACTGATTTGTAATTGCTACATTTTTAGAATAAAATAATCTGTACATAAAAAACAAAAAGAAAAACTCATGAGGGCAATGGATAATATGGTCCTTTTATATTAATTATTTAAGGTGAAAATATGGGGAAAAGTTTTAATTTTCCTGTGCCTTTCTCCTGTTAATTTTAAGATTTCCCTAATGCACGGTATTGGACTTCTCTATTGACTTCCTGTACTCTCATTTTTTTTTTTTTCTGGGAAGTCTTCTGTAAATAGAGTTTATATTTTGCTATCTATTTGCCAAATAGTATATATTTCCTTGTATTTTAACCTTGTATCCTATAACCTTGATGTAATTGCTTAATAGTTCCTTTCCAGGAACTATTTATTATAGATTTTTTTAGATTTCTACCTAAATCAAAGTTTTTTTTTTTCTTCCCTTTTATTATCTAAAACTTCCAGTACAGTGTTGAAAAGCAATGGTTAGAGGGGACATCCTTGTCTTGTTCCTGATCTTAGCAGAAAATCTGTGAGTTTTTCACCAGTAAGTATGATTTTCTTATAGATAGGCTTTATCGAGTTGAAGACTTGCCCCTCTATTTCTTGGTTGCCGAAAGTTTTTATCATGAATGTATATAGGATCTTGTCATATGTTTTCTCTGCATCTATTGATATGGTCATGTGATTTTTCTTTTTTAACCTATTGATGTGATGGATTATATTAATTGATTTTTGAACATTGAACCAAGCTTGTATACCTGAGATAAATCATACTTGGTTATGGCATATGATTTTTTAATGCATTCTTGGGTTTGATTTAACAGTATTTTTTTGAGGATTTTTTGAATCTATGTATATGAGATATATTGGTCTGTAGCTTTCTTTCCTTGTGGTGTTTTTTTTCCCTTTGAATTTAGGTTAATACTGGTCTTGCAAAATGAGTTAAGAGGTATTCTCTCTGATTCTACCTTCTGGAAGAGATTGTAGAGAACTGTTATAATTTCTTCCTCACATGTGTAATAAAATTTTCCAGTGTACTCATCTGTGCCTATTGCTTTTTATTTTGGAAAGTTGTTTGTTTATTCAACTTCTTTAATAGATATGGTCCTATTTGGATTGTCTATTACCTCTTATGTGAATTTGAGCATCATGTGTTTCAAAGAATTGGTCTGTTTCATGTAGGTTATCAGATTTGAGGGCATAAAGTTGTTCATAATAGTCTTTTATTTTTCTTTTGTTGTCCATGGGATTTGCAGTGTTGTCACCTCTTTCATTTCGGATACGAGCTAGTTATGTCTTTTATTCTTAGCTAACTTGACTAAAGACTTATCGATTGTGTTGGTTTTTTCAAAGAACTGGCTTTGGGTTTGTTGATATTCTCTAATGGTTTTCTATCTCTATTTCATTGATTTCTGCTCTAATTTTTTTATTATTTCTTTTCTTCTGCCTACTTTGGATTTAATTTGTATTTCTTTTTCTAGTCTTCTAAGAACCTTAGATTGTTGATTTTAAATTCTTCTTTTTAAATATATGCATTCAATGCCATCTCTAAACACTGCTTTTGATAATATCCCACAAATTTTGATAAGCTGTATTTTTTCTCACTTAGTTGAGAGTATATATATTTTAAAATTTCTCTTGAGATTTATTGCTTGGCTTATATGAGGTATGTTTTTTAATCTTCAAGTATTAGAGGATTTTCCAGTAATCTTTCTTTTGTTGACTTCTAGTTTAATTCCACTGTGGTCCGAAAAAAGATAATAATATATTATTTCTATTATTTTGAAGTTGTTAAGTGGTATTTTATGGTTCAAGATGTTGTCTATCTTGTGATCTTGAGATGAACGTGTATTTTGCTCTTGTTGAATGAAGTAGTCAATCAATGTCAATTATATCCCTTCAATTAATGGTGCTGTTGATGTCAACTGTGGCCTTCCTGATGTTCCACTTGCTGTATCTGTCCATTTCAGATAAAAGGTTGTTAAAGTCTTCAAGTATAACAGCATATCCATTTGTTTATCCTTACAGATATATCAGGCTTTGCCTTACATAGTTTGGTGCTCTGTTGTTAGGTGCATACACATTAAGAATTGTTATGTATTCTTGGAGTATCTATCCCTTTATTATTAAATAGTGCCCCTCTTTATCCCTGATAAATTTCTTTATCTGAAGTCTGCTCTGTCTATAATTAATACAGTTATTTCTGCTTTTTTTGTTAATGTTACTGTGGTATATCTTTCTCTATCCCTTTACTTTTAATCTGTATGCGTTTTTATGTTTCAAGTGGGTTTCTTGTAGATTACGTATTTTTGAGGCTTGTTTTTTGAAAGAGATGGTCTCTGTCTTTTAATGGTGTATTTAGATCATTGATGTTTAAGTTTAAGGTAATTATTGGTATAGCTAGATTAATATCTATTGTGTTTGTTACTATTTTCTAGTTGTTGCCCTTGTCTTTTGTTCCTATTTTCACACTTTTTTCTACTTTTTTTGTGATTTTTATTGAGCATTTTGTATGATTTCATTAAATCTTTTTTAAAAAATTATTTGTTTATTTTAGGGAGAGAGAGAGAGTGAGTGAGTAGCACATGAGTGGGGGTGGGGGTAGAGAGGGAGGGAAAGGGACAAGCATATGAGCTGAGCATGGAGCCCAACTGGGGCTCCATCTTATGACCCTGAGATCATGACTTGAGCTGAAATCAAAAGTCAGATGCCTAATCGACTGAGCCACCAAGGCACCTCATCATTTAATTTTTCTTACTTTATCAATTATACTTGCTTTTTTTTTTTCGGAGCTTGCAGCATATATTTATGGCTAATCCAAGTCCACTTTCAAATAATGGGTAGCACAAGTACCTTGTAACAACAAATTATTCCTAATTTTCCCTTTCACCTCTTGTATCATTATTGTCTTTCATTTTACTTATGTGTAAGCATATATGTACACACAAATATATTATTGCTATTATTATTTTGAGCCAACTATTATCTGTTAGGTCAATTAAGGATAAGAAAATAAAATTTTACCTTTACTTATTCTCTGATGCTCTTCCTTTCTTTGTTTAGATCCAAGTTTCTAACCTATGTCATTTTTTTCTCAAGAATTTTTTAAAATATTTTTTGCAGAGCAGGTCTACTAGCAACAAATGCTCTTAATTTTGTTTGGAAGGTAAACTTTTTACTCATCCCTAATTTTACATCTATCTATCTATCTATCTATCTATCTATCTATCTATCACTTTCTCACCTTCACACGCTGCTCTGTCAGACTGTATCTCTTCCTTAATTCAAAAAACCATTATGAAACTTTCACAAAATCCTCTCTGATTCCTCCCTCTTTATGCTGTTTATACAGTTATTCTAGTGATTCTTAAGGAATGGGCCATGAATGTGTTATATGTCCAAATTCTTTTGTCCTGTGTATTTTAAATAAGTTTTTCTGTCTCTCTCCTTTGACTTCTAGGCTTTCATTTCATCATGATGTCCCAAAATATATGGGATAATGTTCATTCTCACTTTATGATTGCTTAAATGCTGTTAATCTATGATTACTCTCAAATAGTGTGGTCACCATCTATTTATGAGATGCCTTTAAATCATATGCCCTTGGGCTCTAGGCTCAAATAGAAAAATACAAAAAACTCTGTTACTTTTTTTTTTTTTATACTGGCATAGGAATGTCTACAATTTTCATTTTGAAAAGATGATAACGTGTCATCATAGCAGTCCTGCTTGATTGTTACGGTAAAAAACTCCCAATATGCACTTAAACCAATAACAATTTAGGTAACGAAAGTTTGTAAATCAGTTTATATTTTGATCAGGAAAAAAGTCAGGAGTTTATATTTTGATCAGGAAAAAAGTCAAAAGTTTGTTAAAAATTAAATGTCTTCAGAATGTTAAATGGAATAGTTCTATTGAGGCCTGGGCTGGTTTCTGATTTTATACAGGGCCTATGAATTTTGAACCTGATTTTTTTAGGTCATCCAATTGACATGTCCCTTGATGACTTTGAAGAATGCTTGAAAAAAAATGCATACATAGATCTGCCAGATTTCCAGTTCTGAAACACCTTTTGTAATAAGTCATGTCATAGTATTTTTGTTACAGTACATAATTTGCCCAATATGTTTCAAAATTAGAGATCTTAAATTTTATGAATCTCTTGATACTCTTTTCTTACTATTTTGTTGGCTGAAACAGAAATCCTTTCAAACATAGGTAGGAATAAAATGAACCTGCCCAATCATAATCATTTCTACTTATGGCCAAATGACAATTACTAGAAAGGAAAATAATTTAACAAGGAAAAGTGATATAGAGGAGGATCAATGGGGATTTAATTCTTGTTATAGACAATCCAAAAATCTCTTAATTTTTTTTCTTTTACACATGTTATTGCTTGCACTCATTTCTATTTAGCAACTATACTTTTGTTCCAAAAATATTCAAGAAAAAGGAATTAATTTGTTCATGAGTTATTGTTACTAATATGGATCAGGCACTTGCAAGACACCACAATTATAGAAGTGAATAAACCAGACATCATAACCTTCATTATGGACCATATTAGAGTAAATGAAAGAGAAAAAAGAAGTCCGTGTGAAGAGTTTAAATTTTGATTATAAGAGAAAACAATATATATATATATATGTATGATCTCAACACTTTTAGATTAAAAATTATATTAAACAGTAAAATACATATGGAAATAAGTAGTAGGTTTTATATTTATCTGTTGGTCTTCCACTTTATCATTCCTTCTCCATTCTAGTCATATTTCTTGACTGTGAACAGGCTCTTACCTGTTCATTCATTTATCCATAGACTGTATATTTATTTTTTACTAACTTTTAAGAAGATACTGATAGTAATTTTTCTAGTGAGTGCAGATTTAATAGAAGAGACCACTAACATATGCCAGAATATACCATCATTTAAGAGGCTATATTTGCTATATGCTAAGTGTTTAGGCATCCAACAGTTGGAATTCATGATTGTTTTGAATTAAGGCCCCAGATTTCTAATTGGTATGACGTGTGCACTATAATCATTTAGTATTTTACAGCTTTGCTGCACGTGATACCTTATAAAATGTCATCCTCACTGTGCTGAAGTACTTTCCCATAGTACACTTTTCTGTATGTTACTAGTTACCATGAGCCAAATGAACCCTAGTTGTCTGCTTCACTCTGGCTGATAGGATGCTAATTTATAGACATCTAAATGAGGTTTTCCTGGACTGGCTAGTCCCTAGCCAACCACCTTATGGTCACAGATGCTTGAGTAGGCCCCTATAGAACATGAGAGGCAGCTCAAACCAACCTACAGCATTTGAGCTAAAAAATATTTTTAAAAATGTTTTTGATTTAAGCCATGAAATTTGAGGTAGTTTGTTATCCAGGAATAACTAACTGATACAAAACAAATGAACATAGAGAAGAAAGAGCTATAGATTGGGATAATTTTATTTGCAATTTTTTTTTTTTTTGGCAAAATAGAAGTTAAATCCCTTACGTTCAGTGAATATAAAGAATATTTCCCAGACCAAAACATAGAGTACCAGCTGAAATTCCAACTGTGATGAAAGTAATTAGTTGAAGGGAATCTGGTGCAAAATAGGTATAGAGCCTTAGTGAGTCTAAATAAGCTTGACTATTATGTAATTTAACGTATTGACTTGAGCCATACAATCACATTTTTATTTTTATTTATTTATTTTTAAAGATTTATTTATTTATTCATGAGAGACACAGAGAGAGGCAGAGACATAGGCAGAGGGAGAAGCAGGCTCCTTGCAAGGAGCCTGATGTGGGACTCGATCCCAAGACTCCAGGATCATGCCCTGAGCTGAAAACAGAGTCCCAACTACTGAGCCACCCAGGTGTCTCTCTCTCTCTCTTTTTTTTTTAAAGATTTTATTTATTCATGAGACAATTATATTTTTAAAGCAAGTACATAATTCAATTTTAAAGATCTCTAGATATTTGTCTATTATAATAAATATTTTTAATTCCTAATTTTATTGAATAGCATATTGAGTAACATAGAATATGACATAATTTATTCAATTAGACTATCCTGTGAAATACTATTATGCTTTTACCACTTATATGGTACTATCCCATAGTATCTTATATGTTGGCCATTTACCTGACTTTTGTTTCTTTTTAGTTTTTATATTTTACATCTAAAATCCTTGTATACATGTAGACTGTGTTTTTAACAGTATGTGCCATTGACCATCTGTGCCAGAAACAACTGGAGTGTTTGTTTGAAATGCAGATGTTTGGAACCACCCCAGAGCTTCTTAAAGAGTCTTCAAGGATGTGGTTGGAAACTTCCTTCCCTAGAAAATTTCCATAGAAACACTAATGTTTGAGAATCTTTACTATAGACCTGGCATAGTACAAGGTGCTGAAAAATATTTTTAAAATGAATGACAAACAGGAATATGTGTGCTAAGTTGAAACTCTTATTTTGATATATAAAATTTGTCTATAGAATTCACATAGCAAATAGTTTATGCCAGTATCCTTAAGCAAAGATTTTCAGACAGACGAAGTGTTGTTTAATATCCATTTGCCATATTGGAATAACACAAGTTACTCATCAGGCTGGGTCTGGTGTAACTAGCAAAGAAAAAAACACTTTTTACCTTAATTTGGCAGAAGCTTCTTTGACTTTCAGAGTCAAAATAAAAATGAGGAAAGCAGAAGGTTCTGGCTGAATGAGAAGAATTTTTGAAGAGATTTGTAAAGTCTCTAAACTAATGTCTGTATGGCAGATGTATGTACAGGCTCTATATAAAATTGAAATTCAAAGAAGAGTTAAACCTAATTTTGCATACTTCCATCTTAATTTTTTAAAAAAGATGATGAAAAAAGTTCTTAAGGCCGACGTCATCATTATGTTAATACCTTGAGGGAGTAATTGGAAACAGCAATAAATAAACTCTGAATCAATGTTAGCTTTAAAAATGTGGTGGTGGAGATAATTTAAAGAACATGTGAAGAACATAATTAAAATATAGTCATGTGTGGTCTGGAAGAAATAAAATGCTAAAGAGTTCAGGCATTTCTACGGATGAGTCCTTGACTTTACAAATATTTCTTGATTCTATCTTAACATGGGAGCAAACTACAGTGTGAATTACCTACAAGGATCAAGAGCACCGGAATATTACTTATAGATTAGAAGAACAGCAATATCCTTTCCTGTTGTTTTTGTACTAGGCTTTGCTTATTTGTAATTTCTTCTATTATTCCTTTAAGGGAATTAAAGTTACCCCATCTTTCCTTTTCTATGCACTTGATTCAAAATCAAAGAATTAAAAGTGGAAAAATTATTTCCTTGCACTTTTCCAAATTAACTAAAATAAAGGTTTCCTAACAGAGTCATGACAACCATAGTTTTGGGAACAGATGCATAATTGAAGAAGAAGAGATGCCGAGGTTAACTTCCTGTTGCTTTGAATATATGTAATTGCACCACAAGAATAAGCCCATATGACATCCAAACTAAGCAGGTTTTGTTTTGTTTTGTTTTGTTTTGTTTTTGTCTAGAATATGTCTCTTAGTCATGAAACTTCCATTGAGTGTATGTGCCATCCAGAGTGAGAAGCATGTTTTCCAAGTCTGGTTTTGTAGATTTCTCAGAACCCCTTTTGATCCTTTTAATTTTATTAACTGAGATGGAAACCTCTTGACATCAGAATTTTTGCAAAGTTTATTCCATATCCCAGCCCCTGAAAGCTTTTAAATACCTAGGGGTTGGTCCAGATTGTCACCTAATGAATAAGAAAATCTTCCAAAGTCCCTAGTATTTGAGGCCATTAGTTGCCATAAAATCACGAATGATTATATTATCCCTGTAAAAACAAATTAAAACCTTAGGTTTATTCTACTATTTTTCCATTATAAATAGGGACTTTCCAGCATCACTAAAGAAGTATCTTTGCCAAAAATGTTTAATCTGTCATTTCTTTGGACCAGTTTATAGCAAATACCAGGTATAGAAGAACAAGTCCAACAACAGAACAAGCAACCAATCACAAGAAACCAGAAACTAAGGCTGCATATAGGACTACTACTTTCCCATTCTTCTCAAGAAGCTGATGTCTTAAAAAAGGGGGGGGGGGGCAGAGTTAGAGGAAAGGAAACTAGAGCACAGTACAAGATATTTTAGAGATAAAACAACCATATGATACATACAGTCTTTGGCTGATCCTGGTTTGAACAAACTAGTTATAAAACATAGCTCTGGATTTATTAGCTCTGAAAATTTAAATATGCACTAGATATTAGATGATATTAGATAACTATTATTAATTTTATTATATCTGATAAAAGCATAAATATTTTTGTTTTAAAGAATGCATACCTTAATTAAATGTAAAGATAAATTGTCATGATCAATGTTATTTACTTTACAACATCTAAGCATAAGAAAAAATATAAATAGGTTGATTAGTGAAGCAAATATGATGTAATAATCACTGATCTTTTTTAACAATTTATTTATTTATTATTTATGATAGACACACCCAGAGGGGGAGGAGAGACACAGGAGGAGGGAGAAGCAGGCTCCATGCCTGGAGCCTGACGTGGGACTCGATCCCTGGACTCCAGGATCGTGCCCTGGGCCAAAAGGAGGCGCCAAACCACTGAGCCACTCAGGGATGCCTGATTGCTGATCTTTAAATCATAGTTTTAATGATATGATTTCATTATACTGTGTTTTCTATGGTTTTATTGAAAATTTTCCTAATAATTTTAAAAGGACATAGTTGTCTTTCATAGTTCAATTAGAATTAGAATTTTTGAGTGAGCATAGCCCTTAGATATCTAGAAAGTGCAGGTTTTAGTAGCAATGAACACTTAACTTAGTGTTAAGAGATCTGCATTCAAGTAAAACCATGGGCGAGGGCCCAGTCCAATTGCTTTCTAACCATAACCCAAGTTCAGTCAAGGACTTTTCAATCAGATTTAAAACAAGAACAATAATCCTTGTCACCCTCCCATGTCAAGGGGGTGTTATAATGATGAATGAGCTCCAGGAATAGATTTAGCCTGCTGATGTATTTGTAACCCATATGGCTATATCACCCTTTGACTTTTCTAAGAGGAATAGAAAATAGTTACATTTAGTATGCCACAAATTAAATTTCTGTCAAGTTTGGCTTTAAAAACCACTTTCCTAGAAATCCAGGTTTCCATAGGCTAGCAAAGAATCTTTATAAGATCCCACATAGGGAACTGAAGCTAGTATTGCTAATAGTGGGTGATTTTGTGTAAGCAGAAATAAAACTTTGTTGGTTTCGATATATATATATTACATACATATAATACATGATACATACATATCAGTGTATATATTCTCTTTTATAAAACAGCTTGAGATATACCTGACATGCAAAACTGCACATATTTAGTATATATATATATATATACATAATTTGATTAATTTAGACATGTTTATGCCTGTGAAACTATCACTACAATCAAGGCAATAAATATATCCATCTCAAAAAGTTTCCTAATGCCCCTAAATTTTTTCTTTACTTGAACAGCTTTAAGAATTATTTGTTATTACTGTGCACTGTATGTATTCTATGTTAAGTACTGATACAAATAGAAATATTTAGTAGAGCTTCAATATTTTTAGTATTGATCACATCAAAACTATATCAATTAATATAATGATGAATGGTATGAGTAAAATTCTATAGGCTATTACTGCTGGGTTGTTACATTTATACAAAATTCCTATACCAAAAATGTTTAACAAGTACTTCAAATGTGTGATAATAGCATAGATTAAGCCAATATATTTGATTAGAAACATGTCACACTCTAAGGTAGAAGATACTTTATTTAGTTTCTCGATTCAGTTCAGTAAACATTTGTTATAGATCTTATTTTTTTCTTCCCTGCACCAAGTGATATTTTATAAGAGCCTGTACAGAAAAACTCATCTATTTGCCTTTTGGAATTTATATTTTCAGCTAATCTTATATAATCCTCATGCCTCTTCCCATTTCAAGGAAAAGATATCCTGGGCATCTATTTAGACTCATTTCCCTGAACTCAGACTGCATGAGGCTGTACCATATATACAGGGTTTGGAGTAAATCAAAGTAGAGTTAGAGTCCTAGGCAGAAATAAATTTAGAAAATGAAGAAATTAGCCTAAATATCCAAACAAGATTAAAGAGTGAGAAAGAAAGGAATGCCTGTTCTATTCAAAACTGAGGAGTTCGCAACTTAGAACAGGTTAAAAACAGTGATCAGGAGGCCACACTAGAAGAGAAGAGGGCTTTCTAGATACCTGTAGCCTCATGCTTGGTCAGGAGGATCCTCTTTAGGGACGAAGGCTGCTCACGTGTCCAGAGCCCTGAGTATTTCACCTTAGCTGAGTTGAAATACAGCATAAGGGACACATTTCTTGAAGGTGGGGGTTTCTGAGAGCAGCCCACTTGTGAAAAAAACACACCCAATGAGGACACTTCACCTGGGAAAACAGAGTGTAGATGTTAATCAGAGGGCCCATGGCTTCTGCACAGGGCACATTTTGGGATTAATCATGCCTTAAGACAGGAAGAGAAGCATTTTTGAATAGTGGGCCTCTTAATTGCTAGTAATCTCAGTGCTTATGGTCTTACTTGAAAAACCAAAGAAGTTTAAAAGGCCAAGTTGAATACTTGGTTTGCATGTGCCCACACACGTGTGCGTATGTGCGTGGCACACACACACACACACACACACACACACGTCAGTGATTTCTTGGTAGTATGACTAGTCCTTCCACATTTTCAGAAGAATTATACCGTACACAAAATTGACAAAATCATAATATAAAAACAATACATTTTGGGCAGCCCCGGTGGCGCAGCAATTTGGCGCCGCCTGCAGCCTGGGGTGTGATCCTGGGGACCTGGAATCAGGTCCCGCGTCGGGCTCCCTGCATGGAGCCTGCTTCTCCCTCTCTCTCTGCCTGTGTCTCTGCCTCTTTCTCTCTGTGTCTATGAATCAATAAATAAAATTTTGAAAAAAAAAAAACAATACATTTTTATTTGTATTATTTATATGACAGGAGAAATGGACATTTAGTTATTTTATAATGTATAGATATAGTCATTTTTCTTTAAAAAAAAAAACACTTTCTTTAATATACAAGAAAAATGTGAGACACAAAGATAACCCAAGAAAATGCTCAGTCTCTGAGCTGCGAGTTCATAAAGTCCAGTCTTCCCAGGAAAGATGGGGTTGAGGGGATGCTATGTCACGAGTCCCCTGGTGAGCCCAGCACTGGGGCCACACTCGGCCTAGTTCTCCACCAAGTTTGGTAAATGCTGATTCTTCTTGTCCTGGTCCTCGTCCTGCTCCCACACTTGGCCTCCAGTTTTCAGAAGTCTGTCCAGATCTCAGAGTGGCCCTTTCCTTTAGTTCCCTAGCATTTTCACTCAGGGGAGAAGACTGCTTACCTTGTCGTGGTGGTAGAGTTCCAGGGTAGTTGTCATCCTGTAGGATGGTGAGAGGAGATCTCCCTAGTACCTTGCCTTTTGTTTTCTGTCTGTTTTGCTTAGAACCTGAAGATTGGGGAGTCTCAGGGTCTCTCAAAAGCTTGTCCTAGTCCTGGCTGGCCATGGGAGTTTCTGAGGGCTGTCTTGCTTCTTCCTTGGAAGACACCTGCTTGTAGGGGAGCTCAGTCTGGCTCCAGGGTGGCGTCTGGTCCTCAAGGGAAATCTGCTGCTGGTCTTCATAGGTGTCCGTGCAATGCCAAGGGTAGGAGAGCGGGGATCTGAGTCTTGGGCCTGATTAGGATCCTCCTGCTGTTTGCCTGCTGGTAGGTTTACCTGTGGAGAGCTCTTCACCTGGATGGGAGTGCGCAGGTTGCTGGCGGTACGTGAACAGGGGTCTGCCACTCGGGCCAGAAGCTTGTTGTGTGGCAGGGGCCTCACCGGAATGACTGAGGCGCTCTTGGATGAGCCCATCTCAACCTGGAGGAATAAGGTGAGGCAGGGCCTGGCCCTGGGCGAGGAGGCGATGCCAGGCCCGATTCCTTTTTTGGGCGCAAAAGAGCTGGAGCGTTAACTCCCAACGCGGAGTTTCAAACCTCAATATAGTCGTTTTTCAATTGTCATACTTTAAATAGATCAATTTTTTGAAAACCCATTGCGTACATATTTATTGAATATGTACTTAGAGATGGAAACATCATAGCAGTAAGCCTTCCTAAATGATGATAGTATTTGCATTGCACGTACAGCATTACAATTACATGTACAACAATTAGGAATATATTAGGTAAATGTAACAAAAATCATGACTTACAGTGATTTAACCAAAGGAATGTTTATGCTTATACTTTTTCATGTAGCAATTAAATCTAGAAATAGAAGCTCCTGATATTGGCTCATAGGTACAGTAACATCAAGATAGATTTCTCTGCAGTTCTCTTGGTCTTTTCCTTAATTATGGCAAAATGATGCACCAGCTCTAGGAATCATGGCCACATTTAAAGTATAAAGGAGGGGCAAGTGAGCCCTGCCATATCTATCTCTTTTATCAGGACAGCTAGAGGCTTCTAAGAAATATTTCTATTGGTCTTTCCTTTATGTCTTATTGGCTGGAACTCAATCATATGATTATTTATAATTATAATAAAAGTGGAAAAATCAAATATTTGGCAATGAGCAATAGGAATATTATGATTGGTTTGGGTTAATCATGATTCATTGCTAGGAGCTAGATATATTACTACCTTGAGTATAATCAAGTTTCTAGTACCAAGGAAGGGCAGAGGGAGGGAGATATTATTAGGCAAGTAAAAGTGTATGCCACATTTTGCTTCACATTTTCCATCTATACAGAACACCACTTTATGCTATACAACATGAAATTTTAGGCATGTCAACCACTCTACTAGATAATCTGGTAAGCAGCTAACCTATGTGCAAAGTGGTAAATGAATATGATAATACACTTAAAGAGTACTGGTTTGGTCAGTCCAGAGAATTAAACCATATGAATTTTATTTGGACATTTTAATCTTTGTGTTTATATAGCCTCTGTCCTGTGTAAAGGAAAACACCTAAACTGCAAAACAACCATCAAATTATTGTAATAGAAGAATCCAACATGTTATAATAAACAAAGGCAAAGTAATCAAAATATATCGTATCCCATGTAACATCCACAACTAATGAGTGATATGGCCTTAGAAAACTTCTATTGCCTGCCTAGTTGGTTTCTTAAGAAAGAATTATGAAAAGATTTTGTGAATCTTTTTGAAAAAGACTATGAATTATGAAAAGATTTTGTGAATCTTTTTTATGAATCAGCTTTTGAAAACCTGATTTTGTGAAATTATTTATGCCTTAGTATTTGTCATAATTTCTCTGCACTCAGAATTTCACAATGTAGTTATGTAAATTATTTTACATTTGTTCAATTAACTAATTATGGATAGGAAATATTTTTGTTGCATTCCTAGAAGAAAATTATTTCATAATAGTCCTTTCTATTTGGTCTCTGTAGTCCAAATTCACTCACTGTAAAACTCATAATGTTGGTAAAATAAGGTGATAGGGATTGGCTCCAAAGATTTGATGATCATATATATGACTATGTAGTTCAGAAGAAAAAGATAAATAAATATTTGATTCTCTAACTGAAGCTGAAATTATATAGCTGATAGTTATAATAACATAGCTTTTGATTTCAAACATATTTTAAACATGGTTTATTAGAAGAACAACTGGAAAGAAAGGATGAATACTTAAATGTCAAACTGAGGCATGCCACGTACAGTCTTGGGTCATTCTTAAAACATGCTGAATGTGAGATAGTAAACAAAAATGAGATAAATATTATGCATTAAATTTATTTAATTTCTAGTATATGATATAATTTAAATGATTAGAAATTTCTCAAAGGAGGCATTTGAAATATTGCAACATTAATTTTAATGATTTTCTTCTAGCTGCATTTTCAGAAAAAAATGTAACTGATTTTGTGAAATTATTTATGCCTTAGTATTTGTCATAATTTCTTTGCACTCAGAATTTCACAATGTAGTTATGTAAATTATTTTACATCTATTCAATCAACTAATTATGGATAGGAAATATTTTTGTTGCATTCCTAGAAGAAAATTCTTTCATAATCTCTGCCTGTGTACATTGTGTATTTATAGTAGCTACATTTGAAAATCCATTTATGGTATAGTTTGGCTGAGGATTTTTCTGTTAAGTTAGCACCATTAGCATTAACTTATGATGCCAAAATTGAAAAATAAAATGGTATAAAATAAAAAGAATAAGTTACCTTTAAAATTTAAGGGTAGAAAATTATGCTCAATTTTGTAAGTAAAGTCTTTGTGGTTGTTCAATCAGTGCATTCAGATATATTGCCTGAAATTTTTAAGTTGCACTTAATCAGATTGGCTGTGGAAATAGCCCTTTAGCAAAATTACATGCAGCTTTTAAAATTAAGGCCTTAAAGCTATAGGGTATAACAACTAAACTGTAGAGTCTTTAAAACACATCAGCAAAGTTAGGAAATATTTGGCACCTGGGAATTTTCTTTTGGCATTATTAGGGTTACAGATATAGTCAAAGTATTCACGTCAGAAAGGTTTTCAATGAATATTCCAGATGTTTGACAAATGTGTTGCCTTATCCTCTTTAGACTTATGCAGTATGTTCATTCTTTCTAACAATGTCTCTTTTTAAAAAAATGTATGTATCGGTAAATACCTTGGCCTAATGCATGGTGAATATAGATAGTTTAGATCTTGAACAAAGGAAAAAATGACACAGTATATGTCTGGTTGGCAGTTTGGGAAATATTTCCATCTATTCTTAGTGACATATTATAGTAGAAATTTGTCATTTGGGGGGCTGCTTAGCACATACCTTTTCAATATTCTACCTTTAACTATCCGTGAGAGATAAGGCCCCCTCCCAATTTAGAAGTGGAGTGTGTCTGATATTTGCATTCCTGGATTCCTTAGTGTACAGGGTACAGAGCAATGACCACATTTCATCAATCAAATTCACCAGTCTCAGACTTTGAAGCAGGTGTTAGTGATGCAAACAAAGCCAAAAACTCCTCTATTGTATTGGAGATTCCAAGAAGATTCAATTCATAGAGCAGGGATGGCTGCTTTGGTAGTGGTGCCATCCTGAATTTAGTGTTTTCAGTATTAGCAATGTTAAGTTACCTGATCCAATCCTTAGAGGTGAGCCAGTCATGTCTTGGACGGACAGTCTGCAGTATGATTTCCAGAGTTGTTTTTGGCTGCTTAGCCCTGAGTCTTGTTCTTTAGTTCTTTTGGTACATGTGGCCAGGAGAGTGTGTCTCACAAAGCTCCAATTATATAAAGTTTAATTAACCAAGTGTTCAGCTGTTGTGGGTCTGAATTCCATCACTGAGTTTGTTCTCAGGCCATGCTTTGCATAGGCTTACAGAGCCAATAAGTGTATTCAGCAAGAATTCTAGGACAGGTGCTCTTTTGGGTGACTGACTGATGGCCTCACTGAACTCTATTTAAGACTGTAGTAAGGGGGAAAAATACTGTAGTAAGGAGCTTTCACCCTATCTTTCACCCTTCTTTCCTTCACCAGATATCAGATTGTTGCATGGTCTGATGGCTCTTCTAGCTGACCCAGGTCCTTCCCAATTTTCTTCTGAGGTGTGTTTTCTTAATGAAGCTCTTGTATTTTTAAGAGTCTTGGTGTCTGCATCTTGGAATGGAACTAATACAGTTACCATGAGAGCTAACACATTTTCTTCAACACATTCTTTTCTGTTTAAATAAGCCAGAGTTGGTTTTTGTTACTTGCAGAACCTTCAAGGATAGATATAGATATAGATATAGAACCATTAAAAATTACTATTAACTATATCAAAGCAAATCTAGTTACCTTTCCCTGCCCCAGGGTTTTAGATGATTGGGGTATCTATTTACATACCTAATATTTCATTGAAACAATATTCACTAAAAGTCATCCAAATTAAAGACTGAAAGGTTATAAATGTTTTGGCCTATTTTAAGTGTAAATACTGTATACAAGCATTTACCAAGTCCCTTTCTGGAAAGAACTGCTTGGAGCAAGAGAGTGCATTACTTAAAGGAAGACATCACACAAGTTAATACTATCCTTTAAGGATAATTCATGATGCATCAATTTTGGATAGTATGTAAATAGCATGAAACATTTAAATAGAAAAAGTCCAATTAGACAATAAGCTACAATATATTTTTAGATTTTTACATTTGTGTGTAATAAAATGAACAGACTTTAAATGAGAAGTTTGAAGGGTTTTGATAAAGTGAATGCATCTGTGTGACCAATTAAGATGTAAGATCTTTTTATCACACCAGTAAATTTCCCAGAGCCCCTTTCCAATCTATCTCCACTTCCCCAGGGCAAGAAATCTGATTTCCATCACTATAGTTTATGTAGTCTACTGATCCAAAAATTCATATAAATGGAATCATACAGTATGTCTTTTTTGTGTGTCTGGCTATCTTGAATCAACAAGATGTCATTGATAGCCTTTCATTTTGTTGCATATAGCAGCACTTTGACCTTTTTATTGCTAACAGTACTCAATTTTAAGAATATGTCAATTTGTTTATCCAGCCTATTAATTGGCATTTGAGTCATTTCCAGTTTTTGTAGATTATGATTAAAACTGCTGTGAACATTCTTATGTAAGCCTTTTGTGGACATATTTTCATTTTTCTTGGACACATATCTAGGGGTGTGTCACATAATAGACAAATCTCTGTGTTTTACAGTAAATGAGTTTTCAACTTCATATTAGATACTGCCAAATTATTTTCCAAAATGATTTCATAATTTTCTCTCTCTCCCAGTAATGTATGAAAATTATAGTTGCTCCTCATCGATTTTAGTGCTTCTATTTCTGCCTTCTTTAAGATTTATTATTATGTATTACTTTGTTTTCCTATTTCTTCTATTGTATTTTTAGCCATTCTTCTTTATGTAGTTTTTAATGGTTGTTTTAGGAGTAAGAATGTACATTCCTTTTCTTTCTTTTTTTTTTTTAACATTTTAGTTTTTAAGATTCTATTTTGTAAGTAACCTCCACACCCAACATAGGGCTTGAGCTCAACACCCAAGATCAAGAGTCATATGCTCCACCAACTGAGCTAGACAGCCGCCCCAAGAACATACCTTCCTAACTTAGTAGAGTCTACTTTGTCATACTCTCCATGTATGAGGTAAGAATGTGACAGCAGTATAATTATATTTGTACCTTTCCTTATTCCTTGCTATCTTTGTTATGTATTCTACTTCTTTGTGTGTTATAAACCTCATAATACATAGCTGTTATGTTAGTTTTAACAAATGAATTGACTTTTAACGAATCCAAGAAAATAATAAAAAGCAATCCTTGTATTAATAAATACAGTTACCATTTCAGAGTCCTGGCTTTATTCTGCTTTATGTTGGGATGTTCGCTATTGACTATTCTTCAAGTTCACTGTTCCTTATTCAGTAGATTCCACTTTTTTAAAAAAGATTTTATTTATTTATTTATTCATGAAAGACACACAGAGAGAGAGGCAGAGACACAGGCAGAGGGAGATGCAGGCTCCATGCAGGGAGCCTGATGTGGGACTTGATCCTGGGACTCCAGGATAACACCCTGTGCCAAAGGCAGGCGCTAAACCTCTGAGCTACCCAGGGATCCCCAGATTCCACATTTATCTGTTATAATGTTGCCTTAACTTTTAGGCAAAAAATACTCTTACCTTTTACATAAAGGAAAATGTCATTACTTCTCTCTTATTCTGAAAAATTAAGGTCAATTTATATATAGGGAAATGTGTATATCTAAAGTGTCCAGTTTGATGAGTTTGACAAATGTATACAATCATGTAACCAATGATCCACTTAAATTATAGAGCATTTTCAAATCCCCAGAAATTTATTTATGTCTCCATTTATTCAATTCCTGTATACTACCAGCAACTAATGTACTTTGATTTCATTTTTTGAAATACATTTTTTCTGAATATAGAATTTCAGTATAGCACTATTCCCTGCCTCCTCCACCACCTCCAGCACTTTTAAAGCTCCATTCTGACTCTCATGGTTTTTGATTTGTCATTTGTCATTCATACTACCTCTCCACAGTTTCAATGGTATACAGTATGTCTTTTTTATCTGTATTTAAATATTTTCTCTTTATTATCGGTTTTCAGCAATTTGATTATGATGTACCTAAGAGAGGATAATGTCCCACATTTCATGTCCTCATTGTTTATTTCTATATATTTTTTACTTTTTAGTCTATGTTTGGGTGATCTTCATTGGCTCTTCTTTAATTTCACAGCTCCTTTTCTGATCAATTTTCTATTAATTCTAACTTAAATTTATCTTCAAATATTATGTTTTTTTAAATTATGCAGTTTCTATCTGCATCTGTGGAATCATCTATTCTATCTGTGGAATTTTAAAAGCTCTCCTGAAACTACCAGTTCACACTCCTGTCCTGAATCTTTGATTATAGAATCTTTAACATATTTGTAATTGTTATTTTATAGCTCTTTTCTGCTAATTCCAAAATCAGAATCATTTGTTGGTTTCTTTGAACTGATTTTTTTTCTTGACATGCATTGCATTTTCTTGTTTCTTCACTTTTATAATTTTTAAAAATATTTTATTTATTTATTCATGAGAGACAGAGAGAGAGAGAGAGAGAGAGAGAGAGAGAGAGAGAGGCAGAGACATAGGCAGAGGGAGAAGCAGGTTCCATGCAGGGAGCCCGATGTGGGACTCCATCCCAGGTCTCCAGGATCACGCCCTGGGCTGAAGGCGGTGCTAAACTGCTGAGCCACCCAGGCTGTCCACTTTAACAGTTTTTAATTTCATACTGGACATTTTGGCATACTCATTATTGAGACTCAGTTCTGTTGCCTTCCTCTGAATGGTACTTAAGTTTAGTAGTAAATTACTGGTGGATCACTCTTAATGTCTGTAGGCTTGGTTTTGTGCTCTGTTAAGGTATGTCTGCTTTAGTTTTGCCTTTAATACTGGGATATAATTTTTATTCCTATGGCATGGCTTTTCTGGAGTTTCAGTGGAAAGCCTGAGATCTTTACCACATCTTTTTAAGATCTGAACTCAAACTCTGTATCTTCTGCCATGGAAAAAACTACAATGTCTGCTTATCTTTTTCAGTTTTTGAGTTTTTGTTTTCTCTTTGGATCCTTGAAGTCTTGCCTCTAAGGTTTGCACAACTTTAGAGGTCAGCCAAGGATTTGAGGGAAAGTTTAGGTGCATTATTTTGGTATTTCTCCTTTGTATTTTGGTATTTCTCCTTTGGTATTTTCCTTTTCAAGCTTCTGCTCTGAATTCTATCCATTCTTGTAGTTCCAAACTCTTCAAGTTTCTCAAACTGTGGCTTTCTGCTTGAACTTGTGATCTTTTCATTAATTTTTGAATATAACAACTCTCAAATTTGAGGATTAAAGTGATGTTAGCACAAAAAGGGTTATAGCAATATGCTCTTCCCGTCCCATCTATCCCATTCCATTAGATCTAGAGTATTTGGAAGTAAGGCATAACAGTTTTGGATAGAGTTAGAAAGTAGAATCAACACAAATGGTTTTGTTAAAGTAGGGTATGCCAAAAAACAAAGAGTCTCCTTCGTGGCCAGATACTTCCCAGTTAGAGATATTAATATGTACACATACATCTTTAAAATGTTCTGCCTCCATTTTCTTCTAGGATTTAATTATATAAAGGAGAATTTGGAGTCATTCTGGTATTTTCCCCTTCTCTTACTACTTTCCCCTTCTCTTATTTCTTGTAAAACGCCTTATTTATCATTGATATTTAAAAATTGTTAGAATATGACTATGCATGGATTTCTTTATATTGTTTGGAAAGCAACAAAATTTTTTCCATTTACATACCCAAATTTTGTTTTCATTCCAAAAATATTTTAAGTTGTCTAGAATGATTTTTATATGTGTAATTCCAATTTATCTAATAAAAATATCTATGCTTGTAATTCTAGGGTCTGGTATCCAGTCTCCAACATCCTCCTCCAAATATTATGTCCTTTTCACTGTTCTTGCTTTCTGGAAGAATTTTTCCTTTGTTCTACACTTTACCATTCTAATGTTCTGCTATTTGTTTTTGGCAGTTTTTGGCTTTTTCCAGTGCAGTTTTTAGATCTGCTCTTCAACTTTCAATTCCTAATATAATTAATCTTTCTTTGCTCATATGTTCATATTCGATTGCTTTCTTTAGGGCTTTGGCTCCTGTCTTATAAAGGTCAAATCTTTTATGTTATGAGGATTAGTAAACTCCACAACTAATTAGGAACTCATATTTGCTAGGCATTGTATTTATCACTGTGAATACAATGTGAGTTTATAGTCTACTAGGGACAGAAGAAGATCAATAAAGCAAAAATAAAAGCATAATTCTAAACACTTAAGCTTACTGATAGAAATAAATTTGAGGGTGCTATAATGTGAGTAATTTTTAATTTTTTTTTTTTTTTTTAGAAAGAGAGAGTGTGTGAGCAGGTGAGGGGAGGGGCAGAGGGAGAAAGAGAATGTTAAGCAGGCTCCACTCCCAGCCCAGGGCCAATGAGGGGGCTTGATCTAACAACCCTAAGATCATGACCTGAGCCAAACCAAGAACTAAACACTTAAGTAACTGAGCCACTCAGGTGCGCCAAGAGAGTAATTTTAAATGAGTTTACTGAATAATATTTATCTCAGAAATATAAATATGGGTCAGTAGCAGAAAATATATCAGAGTATATCATGATCTTAAAAGAGCAAAGCTTCAATGTTCAAGAAACATCTATAAGGCAAGGTGATTAGAGTGTTAAGTTCTGGGGAAATGGAGTAGGAAAAGAGATAAGAGAATAATGGGAAGGAGCAGATTATGCAGTCTTGTAGGATTTTGATTTTTACATCAAGTGCCATGGCAAGACTGGTTCTTTGTTTTTGGGGGGTAGGGCAAATGAGTGACATCTGACATATTTTAAAAGACTTACTCTGCTCTGTTAAGATATTTTAGGGATGGAAGAATGGTAGCAGAAGGATGATCATTGTGATACATTTTTAAATACTGCTGAGATCTTTTTCTAATATTTTATATACTATTTTTTCCATCTACTCTCACGAATAATATTAGTTTATATGGTTTTCTATTTTTGTCCTTTACTAGTTTTTGTTTCATGATTAAGCAAATTATCCCAGATTTGGAGAGTAGGAGCCTTTTTAAGCTGGATCCAGTGTCCTTTTACATGGCTTCGTCATATCTGAACACTTGACTCTTATACTTTGAGGTAATCTAGAATTATACTTTCTTAACCGCAGGCAGGCCTGGAAAACAGCAATGTCTACAAGAAACCCTAATTCTTATTTGTTAAGAATGTTACTTAGAAACAATATTTGGGCATTGGGGTATTTTGTATTTTTGAATCTGTTTTTGTCATTTAAATTCTTTCCAAGAAACTTACTTTTTTAAGCTAAATTTTCAGATTTGTTGGCACAATTGTGTTTATAGGATTCTTTTATGTTTTAAAGAATCATTATTATACTTCCATTCCTAAATAGTCTTGATTTTATCCTTAAGATAATAATATTCTCATATACACAAATTTGGGTTTTGTACAATTCTTTCTTTAGGGGTGGTTTGCATTTTTTAAAATGTCGCTAATTTCTGCCTTAATTTTCAATTTCCTTTGGAGCAATCACATTTATCTTTAATATTCTTAATTAAATGGTACCAGGCTTCATGTTTTTTACAGATCTCCAGGTAATTCCTGTATGCAGCAAAGTTTGGGAACCACTGGGATAGAATATTCATTTATTTGGTCACTCAACCTTCCGTTCCTTACAATATAGTCATAAATTAACATTTTTGATGTGCCTGTCTTAAATATTATTTCTTATAATGCATGCTAAAATCTAATATTTTTTAAAAATGCTGCCTGATAATGAATGACCTTTTAGGAGACTCAAGAATTGTGCATTTCATCCGTATCTGTGAAATGAAAGTAACAAGTACTGTAGAAAGAGGTTGTGTGTTTAGGAAACTAAAAGAACCTTTGTTTAAACTAAGAAAATGATCAGAATCAGAGACGATTTGAAATCCAAATTTATAATTAATAAACCTGTAATTATTGTTTTGGAGAATTAATTTAATGACAACAGGGTTCTGCTCCTATGAAAAAAGAGTCGCTTTCGTAGGGGAAAGAAGATGAATTCATCTTCCTATTACTGAGACCAGATAAATGAGAATTCACCACTAAAAAAAAAATTCATCACAGTCCTATGCCGCGTTCTTTTTTTCCCGGACTTTCCTACTTGCAGAGTCTTCTCTCTTCCAATCTCTCCCTTCCCCCTTCTTATTTCATTATATTTGCAAATTCTTGCCATTTGGAACAGTTTTTAGAGCAATGGAAAAGTGATGCTTGAGAGGTGAAAGGCAATCACAAGCTGGCCTGGAATCAATCGATAGGGAGAGTTCTTGACGGCACTCACCAGCTGATTCCCAGCTGTGCTTGGGATGCGGCTGCTCAGCAGCCGTCCTAGCAATTTGGGTCCACTCATGGTAATTGGTTTCAGATGAGACCAGAACAACTCATTTTACACTGTCTTCTTCCCAGTGCCCAAGGAATTGGAGGACATAATATAACATGTTCAAGGCAAAATCCCAGCTTCATGGAAATCCCATCACTTAAATTCTAGTCTGAATTGGATCTGATTGTGTCCTGGTAGTCCCTGTGTGGTGAGAAGGATTATTATAATGTTATTTCAGTGGTTAGTTGTGCTCACCCTGCTGCTCTGGCTATGACCCTTCTATTTTTCTCAGAATATCTTGCTTTACAAACACTAAACGTGTCCCTAATCATGTAATTAAGGAAAATGTTAGTGATCATATTCCTAATGTGGAAAAGAAATAGTGGGTACAATTTTACCTTGTTCTCACTAAATGCCTCCCCTTTTTAAATTTGAAGCTTCAAATAAAATGAAAATGCCTCCAGTATATGTTCCTCTTGTTCCTCTCATTTCATCTTTACTCTGATAAAAGGAAATAAATTTCAGAATTTCTCTAGTAGAGAAATTGAGTGTATCCAATTGCTAATTTCATAAGCTGCAATGCTATTTTCAGCTTCAAGTAAAATAACAAGATGTCCAGTAGTAGTGATTTAAACAATGAGGACCTATTAGCTAACATAAGACGAAGTCTGGAAGCAAAGTGTTTCCAGGGTTAGTTCAGTAGCTGAAGAATATTACAAAGGACCCAGGTGTTTAGCATCGCAATTGAACTCTCATTTCCACTATCCTCACTGTCACAGTGCGTGAGGGATGTCTACACTCATGGTGACAAGATGGTGTCATTAGAGTCAAACATCACATCTTCAGAAAATACTATTAGTGGTGTTCTAGTCAATGTTTAATGACCCACTCTCTGGAAAACAAAAACAAACAAATAAAAAATCCTAACTGCAGCATTTGAAGATTTCCATATTGTGAATTTTCCCAACCATGGCCAATTTCAGACTCCAATATGGTGTCACTGAGTGCAGCATGCAGAAGTAGCAGTCATGAACCAGTGTATGCTGGCTCCAGCATACCACTAGATGCCATCCAGAGTCAAGCAGAAATATTTTTAATGCTATCTAGAGAAGAAAAACTTTCTCAGAAATCCTTAAACACCCTCATTGGTCTAGCTTGCGTCTATCCTTAAGCTCACCTATCCTTAAGCTCACCACTGTCAAAGGGCCTAAAATGATCAGGATTGCTTGGAAAGATTAATCTACATTCACTCCTGGAAGCAAGGTGACCTTCATAAGCTATAGGCAAGTAAATACCTCCAAAATATTGAAGCAGTCTAGAAACTAGGAGGGGAAGAGAATGCCTGGTGTGTTGGCAAATAATAGCATCTGCCAAAATGAAAAAACCAGACATACCATGTTCTTATGCACAATACACATGAGAAGGAATGTAGAAATGTAAGGATATACAATTTTTATTCTACTTCCAGCATCTTTTTATGAGCCTTCCGCAAAAACACACACACACACATCATTTGGATGTGTCATCTTTTTGTTTGGGCAACTCCTGGAGCCTAGTCATAGTGAAACATCAAAGTGGAAGGAGATTACTAGCTGAGTTGGCTCAAAGGCTCTTAGAGAGCACTTCAAACAGTGTGAATGGTTGGGAACAGCTAAAATTCCCCTAGAAAAACATCATCTCTTATAAGAAACATGACCCTAAACAATGTTAATATATTTTTGAACTTGAGCACTTTATTATCTGCTGTTATATAGCACCTTTCTAAGCATGCTAATCATTTATATCAATTGAGATGTTTCCTTTTGCTTAAAAGTATGAAGTCTTCCCCACAGAGAAGTACATAGCTGAGTTAACAACAGTAGCGAGGGATGGTTACGAAGGGTTTGGGAAGATAAAAATACTGTGTTTCCTTGAGGTCAGAAGAAGCATGTTTGTTCCTTTTGATTAATGGATAGTAATTCAAATCTTTCTTTCCATTATGCTATTTTCCAGTCTTCTTGTTGTATTTTTATTTAAAGGAAGAAGATGCCAGCTCTTTTTTTTTTAAGATTCACTTCTCTTATTCATCTTTCATATTCCTCCTTTCCCAGTACTTCACCCCTAATACACGCATGCCACTTTATCTTTGAATCTACATTTTTTTCTGTTTCCAGATAAGTAGATTTTAGATCTTTTTTGTTCCATCTGCCATTGTTAACTGTTATTTTTCTTATTGATAATGCAAAGGTGACAAGAGCAATTCAAAATTCTGTTCCCATTGTTAGAAGGGGTTAGTAACCCTGGTGGTTCAAATTCTAGGCTATCAAATCAAGATATAGGATGCCTTTACAAATTGAGGAATTGATTTTCTCAGGTGGGGCAATGCACAGTGTTGTGATACAGGAAGAGCTCTTAGTAATGCCTTTGTAAAGGTAATGAGCTACCTGTTGCCATACGTTAGTAATGTTACATTGGTATTGATCTATAGTAACTTTACATGGTTTAACCTATGCTATAATTAGCAATTCAACATTAACATTTGTTATTATGTGCTAAGTCTTAAAAAAATGTTTTCTTTCTCGCTTTTCCTTTTTTTAGAGAGGAATGATAATCACTTTGATCTCTCTTGTTGGGGAACTTCTCAAGGTGATGTATATTTCAATTTTGAAATGCTTACTTGGATTTAAAAAAAAAGAAAAGTTGAGTAGATGTAAGGAAGCAACCCTTTGAGGTTGATAAACCTCCAAGAATAGTGAATTGTCAATCTTGGAAACCTTCGGAAAAGAAAAGAGATGCTTTGCCCTTAGTATCTTAGTAGTGCTTTGTGCAAAGTGCAGAAGGTATGCCAAAGGAGATCTGGTGTCTCCTTCTAGGTTTGTGTCTGTTCAGTGATATAAATTTACTGGATAGATGTATCTTGTCACTGGGGTATAAAAAAAGTGATTCCTTCACCAGAGGCATTTTATGAATATTTTGGTATCAGATAGTCATTTTGAAAGATGTTTTCTTTGACCAATTGCTCAAGCAATACATGGAGACATATAATGAAAAACTAATCTAGTATTTATACTTCACATAAAGATGATGATGCCATTTTCCTGATGCCGAATTTAGAAGGAATAAATTTAAAAACGGTTTTGCCTATACAAGATAGCTCTTCCTTTGTATACTAACACCTAGGGCTGTTATATTTAGATTCCTTGTTTCACTACTGATCTATGCAGAAATTTCAAATTTGAGGATTTTTTAATGTTTCTTTTCAATAGCAAAATGTGTTTTAATGAAATATGGATGATTTACTTGTATTATTAGAGTAATTTAAAAATTTAAATATAGAATCTACTTTGTTCCCGTGGTTACAAAGGTGAAACAAAGAACAAGCAAGAATTACTCAGAAACAAATGTAATTTACAATTCAACTCTTTTAAGCAACATTTCTCCCTCTCTCTTGTAAGAATTGCATGTGGTTACCACAGATTCCTGATTAATAAAATTTTCATAAGAGCATTTTTTTGCCAAGTGCATATTTTACATTTTAAAAATTCAGTTTTTGTTCTAGAATAGTTTTAGATTTATAGGAAAATTATAAAGATGGTGCAGAGAATACCCATGTGCCCCCATAATTTCCCCTATTATTAATGTCTTACATTAATATATGCAGTTATCACAATTAATGAACCAGTATTGATGTATTATCATTAAATGATGTCTGTATCTTTTGAGAGTTTCTTAGTTTACACCCAATGTCCTTTTTCTGTTGCATCATGTCCTTTTTCTGTTGCATATCCCATTACAATTAGTAGTCATGCTTCCTTAGCCTCCTCTTGGCTATGACAGTTTCTCACACTTCCCTTATTTCTGATGACCTTACTAATTTTGAGAACTTCTGATCGGGTAATTGGGTGAATATCCCTTGGTTTGGGTTTATCTAATGTTTTCCTTATAATTAGACTGACATTATGGGTTTTGGGGAGAAACCCGAGTGCTTTTTAAAATGCAATTGTTTATTCTGTCTTCCCATTTTCAGACAGTTGGTATCGTATATGTTAGTGAAAGTACGGGTTCAGGTCTCCTAGAAACATGCGTATTTAACTGCCCTGTTTACCATAAAGTTATAAGTAGATCATATAACAAAGTTAAATCTTCCAAAGCAAGGAAATTCTTAACTAAAGAAAAATTTTGTTTTTCTTTGACTCTCTTTGGAGTCAGGCTATTATGAATTTTCAGTGGTGATTTTCTGACTTCTTAATCATAAATATACAGGAATAGAAAAGACCAATCCCAAATGCTCAGGAAGCTCTGTAGTTAGTATAAAACAGTAGTTTTTTGACTCATTGGTTATGAAAATCTCTATTCAAATGAAGTCTTGCATGGCTCCATAAACAAATAAATAAAATAGAACTGGTCTGATTGAAGCAGCACCCCAGCGGACTTACTTAGAGTATAACTGCAAATGTTCTAGAGATTGGTAGAATGAACAGAGAACAAAAATACCTATTTCACATGAGATTGGTAGAATGAACAGGGAACAAAAATACCTATTTCACATGATCGATATGAGGCTTCAGTAATATGTGAAGTGTCTAGTGTTGTACATTTATGGTACATAGTTGCTCAAAAAATATCAGATCCATTCTCAAACTATAATTTAGTAAATGTATCTTTACTCTGTCATTTGGATACGTCTATGTCTCTTTATGACTGTATCTGTATATTATCTATCTGTATATTTGTGTGTGTAGGCGTATAACCCAAAGAAAACACCTATAATGGTAAGAAGATGAAAAAATTGCATTTAGTAATTACATTCATATTGTGAAATTGAGAGAATTACTAAGGGTTAATATCTAAACAGGGAATAACCTAATAAGAACACACAAAATATTTCTAACATCTAAAACATACCATTCTTTAAAATGCTTTTCCAAGACATGAATATTGTTGGTGACAGGTTTGAAAAACTACTGTCCCCATATATCATATTGCATTGAAAATATCATGGAATATCTTGTCAGTCACACTTATCAATTATTAAACTATATTTTCTATTAATAAAAAAACTCAAACATTATCATTTATCTAGTTGTGTTCCAGGAAGATGGTAGGAGTAACAGAACTTAGAATGCCATGGAAAATTTGTACTAGTGTTAGCTGAGAAAAATGAGCCAAGTAAAAACATTAAAGCCACTTAATTGGAATCCATTTTTTTAAAGATTTTATTTATTTATTCATGAGAGACGGATTGAGAGAGAGAGAGAGATTGAGAGAGAGAGAGACAGACAGACAGAGGGAGAAGCAGGCTCCATGCAGGGAGCCCGCGGTGGGACTCGTTCCCAGGACACCAAGATCATGCCAGGAGTCCAAGGCAGATGCTTAACCGCTGAGCCACCCAGGCATCTCCTAAATTGGAATCCTAATATACTTCGCTGTGTCCATGTTTGACAAAAAATTTGCAATAAGGGGAACAAAAATTTTGAAATGCTAATCATAAAAATAATAATTTGTCTTCTATGTTTGGCATACTTATGAGTCTAAATAATGAAGTTTATGAAATTAAAAGGTCTTAATTATGTTTGGTTATGGGTGGATGACTTTTTAATGTGCTCCGGTACTTTATATTATTATTTTAGTGTTTAATTGCAGTATTACAAGACATTATATTAATAATAATATTACAATTGACTTTAAAGCATTGTCACTTCCATGGGAGGTAGGAAGTGAAAACAATTGCTTTTCGAGTTTTACAGATGCACGCAGCAAAGCAAGGAACTTGCTGGAAAGTTGGTAGATCATAAGAAGACTCATTGGAGGAATTGAGTGTCCTGAATATTGAGTCAATAACCTTTCCATTGAAGAATATGTTTAGTTTTCATAAATCTATTATATTTATAGTTTTTAAATTTGTTTTCTCCCTCTTTACATATTTAGCTGAGTGTTCTCTTTTCTTTATTTGAATCTACTAAGTGATTTCAATCAGATAAAATTCAATATTTAATATATTTGGATTTGAAGTAGCAAATTTTTAAATATGTGAAAGAATGACAAAGTAAGGTGACACTGTCATGTTTTCACTGAAGTTCTGGGTCACTGTCACATTGGTCAGAGCTTTATCCTTTGTGAATCTGTGCTGTTATTTTTCTGCTGAATTTCCCTGGGCCCTGGCCAGTATATAGCCTGTGTCCTTTTTAGTTCACAAGACAAAATGCAATAGATAAACTATAGTCAACTCACCACCACCACCAATAATAATTACTAACACCATCTTCACATACTATTGTCAAAATTGCTTAATACTTTGTTTTATTACCAAAACCTGGTTATATTGGGAGGTTTTTTACTATTTCTTAGAATACTGGAGATAGCTAGAAAACACTTAAATAATTGACCTGTAGAACTAACTAGAAAGACAGAAATGATGGCAAGATAAACTATATTATTTTCGTATCATTTTAATTAGAGAAAGCTCATATTCAACATGGAGATCACTAGACTTTTCTGGGTTCCTGGAGGTCATGTAAAACTGAATCCATATCAGAAGACTAGATCTTGCCTCGGGTTGCCTTTGCTGAGCTACAGCCCTTTTATTAAGGGAGCCACCCCTTCCCTCCTTCACCTCTTTGGAATTCTGGACGTATTTATGGCTCCACCTCCCCACTTCCTTCCCCCCATCAGTGGGATGATGGAGGGAGGGTTGCTGCAGGGAAGAGGAGAGCCCCCTGCCCTGCCCAACCCTGTGCCCCTTGCCCCCAGGCCTGTCCCCATTGCCCCGCCCTTCTGTTTGTGCCCCTCCCCCAATTTCATTAAAGATTTCATGAAATGTTAAAAAAAAAAAAAATTACCATTCTGTCTGGCCAGCATCTCTTTTTCCAAAAGCCATCCCTATTCCTTTGCTTTATTTTCATTATTTTAATGTGACAGTAGTTATTCACAATCCTTCATATGACATATTTCAAGAATATGGCAATGTTCAAGACATATTTTAAAGATTTTATTTACTTATTCGTGAGAGACAGAGAGAGAGAGAGAGAGAGAGAGAGGAATGCAGAGACAGAGCAGAAGCAGGCTCCCCTTGGAGCAGGGAGCCCAATGTAGGACTTGATTCCAGGACTCTGGGATCACGACCCAAGCTGAAAGCGGATGCTTAACTGACTAAGCCACCCAGGTGCCCATCAAGGCATATTTTTTTGTTGTTGTTGACTCCTGCTCTTTGTAATACTTCTTACCATCTCTGATTTTCCACTGTTATGCATTTTTACTTTCTGGTGTACTTCTTTTTGTCCTGTGTGATAGTTACATGTGTGTGCTTGTTTTATCTTCTCTATTTGAGCACATATTTGGTAAAATAGTGAGAGCTGTGATTCACCACTTGTTTCCCACACTTCTAGTCTGTTGCTCAGTGTAATGTAGAGAGTCAGTGAACATTTATTGAAGTAAGTCTTTAGACTACCACAGAATGACATTTCAGAAAAATGCAACTTTTGCTTAATATCTCTGAATGTTTACTGTTACTCAAACACTACCAAAATTACTCAACTTAGAGCAGAATGTACCTCCACACTGGTGTGTGTCTTTTGATTTTAGTGTGCATTGTATTTTTTCTCTCTCTTGGATTTTGGAAAGCCCAAAGTTCCTTCTAAGTATTTTCAACCTAGAGACTTCTCTAGCTTTCTAAGTGTTTGCAAAAGCCATTTACTACTTAAATTTATCTGTTTCACTTGTCACTGTTCTGTGTCATCTTCTTCAGCTTTTTAATAGTTTATGTAGCTTACTAACTGCACGATGTTTAAGGTGTGTAGGTGTCATTTGGAGGCTTCATAAAAGGAGTTCACATAGAGTTCAAAATGTTTAGAAAAGGGAAAAAAATTAAGAAGTTTCTTCTTGAGGTTAGCAATTTAGAATCTCTTCATTGTTTCCACTCAAGATACAATACGCCATGCTAAGTTTATCTGTTGTGAATAGGCTAAAAAGAAAGTAAAAAATTGGGGCAAAGTAAGTGGTATCATATTTAAAGGAATATTTCAAATCCCTTGAGCCTGAGTCATTTAAATTATGTATGTGTAGATGTGTGTGTATATGTGTGTGTAGATTCATGGTAATTTTAAAATGAGACACTTATTGAGTTTGAAAAAGAAATTTAAAGAAAAGAATAATAACAGAAATTTCCATTGCTCTGCCTAAATTTATTGCTCACAATCATGGAACGTATATCCCAAGCCATAAAGACATGAATGAGGAGCTTCTGAATCATTATTCCCTTTCTTATTTTGGCCAGGAGAGAAGTAGAATTTAGGATAGTCATTTATGCATCTAAATATACTACTCTAAATGTTGCCAGTCAGAGTATCCATTGAGAGAAGAGAGCGAAGAGAGAGGGAAATGACCAATAGCTGGTTCCTGGCTGGATAAAACATTTACACATAACTTCTGGCTTCCCCTCAAGTGGAGCTTTTGCGAGGGATTTATAGGTCAGATAGCTCAGCAGTTTCAGCCTGTTGCCCACTGTACCTTAACAAAGCTTGTGCGTGTTTGTACAGCTGGACTGGTAGCTGTGGGAGTCCCAAGAATCCCACAAGGCCCCGTCCTTTTACCTCCCTTTCGCCATTTACCAGCACACAAATACATACAGAATGAAACTGTCTGACTAGCAGGTTAAAGGCCCACAATTCAAGCCCTGTTTATTTTCTTTCCTTGATTTCCTGCTGCTACAGTGAGTAAATGGTATTTTTCCCCTTGGCTTTTTTTTTTTTTTTTTAAACCTGTTTGTCTATCAATGTCTGCTAGGGAATGAAAGAAATACCGATATTTTAACATAGTTTATGGAACTTGTTGGTACACTCTGGTGTACTATTTTGAATCTCTCCCCGTCTCTCTCCTCCTTCTCCCTCTCTTAACTTCCCTCCCCCTCACACACATGCCTCTGTCTCCTTTTTCTCAAGCTCTTTCCATTCTCATCTTCTTCTCATATGTTTTTGGGAAAGGAATTATTTACCCAAAGGAAGGAAGAAAAACCATCCCCAAACTCTTCAAGTGTAACTTCACCCCAAGGAAGGGTGTTATTTTAATTACTGTTGAACCCATTCTGTAGGGAGGCCTGTAAATGCTTGATGCAGCTCAGAGAGTGGCAGTTAATATGCCTTTTGAATCAGTGCCACAAACTACAAAGACTGCCATCTGGGGAGGTATTACATTTGTAAGAAAAAATAGTTGAGACTTTTCTTTAAATGAGCTTGTAAATTCCAGTCAATCTTAGGTTCATTTCACTTTTTTTTTTAAATCCTCCCTTATGAAATATTTAAAATCATATTAATTAACCAGGAAAGGAATAGCAGTCCTGAATTTCAGTGAGTATCGCTCTACTTCTCTGTCTGATCTGCATGTTTATATTTTGAGTTGTTTTCTGTCATTCTAAGAGCAATTTCATTAAACTCCTTGAATTGGAAGAGAATTAAATTGCTGAAGAAAAATTTACCTGTTCAATATTCCTAAATTATCTTCTTTCTTCATACTAAAAAAGTTTTAATTATTAGAAAAGCAAAAATAGTCTTTTTTTTTTAATTTTTATTTATTTATGATAGTCACAGAGAGAGAGAGAGAGAGGCAGAGACACAGGCAGAGGGAGAAGCAGGCTCCATGCACTGGGAGCCCGATGTGGGACTCGACCCCGGGTCTCCAGGATCGCACCCTGGGCCAAAGGCAGGCGCTAAACCGCTGCGCCACCCAGGGATCCCCGCAAAAATGGTCTTTTGGTTAATTCTGACATTTTGGTCATTCTTCATCTCCTCTAGCTCTTTTGGCAGATGAGGCAGGAATGGAGAAATATTGGGAGTTGGACAAAACTGGTTGGAATTCAGGTCTCTCAGTGTAATTAGCAAACTGTTCTGAGAAAAGGTGTGAAATCATCTGGAGCCTTGACTTCTTCATCAGGAAAATGGGAAAAATGGTACTTTGCCAACTTCACAGAGTTGTTGAGGGAATCAAATGATATGATGGCTGCCAAAGTATTTTATATATGGAGAAATTTTCTGTAACTGTGAATTAGTATTCTTTTTTTCAAAGTTTTAAATTATTCTTGACAGTTGAGCTTTTCCTCTCTTTTTTGAGAGGATACTTTTATGGCAAATACATGGTTACTGGCAGGTATAAATTCTAAATTTCAAGGAGACTCTAAATCAGACATAAATTATTTTTTTGTAAAAGTTGTATTTGCGTATCTTTTAACAAATGATAGTGGTACCTTAAATATAATGGGGGAAAAAAGCCTGGTTATATTAGTGGTAGAGCCAATTGATCTAATTATAAATATTCAGAAAAACTGCCCATAATCTTATTTCAGAATACTCCAGGATACTTAGACTTCACACTCTGTTGACATTTTAAATTACTTTGCAGGAAGCCTTCTGATATTTATCCTTCCATTTGCTAAAGTTCCTTAGTTCAAAATCCCCTATGGAATTACGAACTTATAGGCACTGATTTAGTAAGGAAAATACTCAAGAAACAGGCTCTAAGTTACATTGGATTTCATGTAACTCCTTTGCCATTAAGGACTATTAGAAATACTTTTTTTAAAAAATCTACATATTGCATTGAAAAGCAATTCATACTATTCCAAGGGAATAATGGTTGAACAACTTTTCACTCAGGAATTTTTCTTCATTAAATATTTGAATTATCATGTGGAACATATATTTCAGTTTCTTCCTCTCATCTCCTTTTTTCCTTTCTGTCCCTATGTGATCCCTGTCTATGGTTGTCTATATTTAAAAAGTAGATATCTCTAGAACAGAGTTTATGTTTATGTTTATGTCCATTTTCATGTCCATATCCCTATCCATATCCACGTCCAAATCCAAATCCATCCTTTGTCTAATAGGAATAGGAGGTCTTCCCAGAAAATATATTCTCATCATTTGGACTCTATTACAATAGTGTTATTTTCTTTAGCTGATAGCGCTTGCTCAAAAGTATTTTATTTGTGCATAATTAATATTGTTCTTCATTTTGAAAAGTAAAAACGTTTAGTTTATTTTTATTTTCTTTAAAAATTTTCTTAATTTATTCCTTCTCCTTCCATTATTTTCTGCTCCACCTAACATTTTATCAACCTTCACAGTAAATCTTTATTTAAAGAAATAAAGCATGTATATCCCTATATGATATATCAACTTTGTAATCCTCATGCTCTAATCACTCTGTGAGGTAGAATCTTTGTGACAGTATGTTTGGCCACTCTGTGCAACTGTATGACTGTTCTTAATGCACTTACATGCTAGAACAGGTAGTGAACACTAGAAGTATCTGTTGCTCTCATAACATCTCCACGATGGTGGCTTTGCTAATTGTGTGAGATAAATTTATGTGTTTTGGCTCATTCTCGTAAGTGCCCAGCATTTACTTCTCATTCAGTTGTCCTCTTACTTAAATAGATTCTTATTCTAATAGATTCCAAAACATCCTTGAACAATCTGCTTAATAAATAAGAGGAGGTCACTAAAACTTATAGGCAAACTCTAGGTTCAGACCAGCAGATAACTACATTTTTTTTTTAGTGTTTTGGTTAAGGAAGCATTTACATTCAAAATCTTTAATGAGTATCTTAACTGAGGCAGAAGAAGATACAATCAAGATGTGTTTCCCCTGTGAAAAGTGGAAGATTGCTGAAGAGTATTAAAAGTGTAACAGCTGGCCACTGTTTATGAAAACAGCCAGGCTCTTATCCATAATACAGGAAAGAGAGTCAAAAGCCAAAGTCTCCTTTTTTTTCCAAGATACAGCTGGAAGATTTTCAGAGCTCAGGGAGAATTTTAAACATAGGGTACACATACCTTTACCCCTCTTGCAAATAGAGGAAAAAGAGGAATAAGAAAATATCTTGGAGGTAAAAATATCTTTATCAATTCTACAATTTATATTCTACCAAACACGAGCCTTTTCACTTTTGGGAAAAGGCATTTTGTTAACTTTCACTAGAAGTAAGAACAGGTGAATTATGTAACCACTATATGAAAATAACAGGAAAGTTAATTAATTAATGTAAAATGGAGGTTAAAAAGAGTAAAACAAACAACACAGCTAAGGATTAGTTTTAATTCCTCTTACAGTCTCCTTATTGAAACAAATTAATGACTTTAGCTGAAGATACTTTTGCCAAGTATAATGAACAACTTTCTAAATCAATTCTTGGGAATCCTGGCAACCTATCTGTTATATTATAGATTCAATGAGTTTTATGGCCAAAGTGATGTACTCAGAAAAGAAGCTCTGGATAGGGAAATTAAGGAGTAAGAAAATTGAATGCTTTATTTGTACACTGTTCTATTCATCATTTTAATTTTTCCCATTGGGTAGTAAATATTATCTACTGGTAGAGAAATATTTTGTCTATCTTAAACATAAGTAGAAAACAGAGTTAGAGAATTTGAAGAACCAAGAAAAAGAATCAAAGCTAAAATACAACTTGATCCTACATATAATCTTCCCTCTACTAGGCACTTGTAGTTTGGAAGTATCAAGTATCAAGATGACCCTATTTTAATAGATGACTTGAATCTTGTAAAAAAAAAACAAATGAAAACAAAACAAAAAGCTTGTTATCCAACAGATAATATGAATTTGTTCAGAGTCTTCCCCATCTCTGACATAAATGCTCCATTTGGTGCTTTTCTTTCTCTTTTAGAATGCTACTGAGTTCTAATAAAATCACAAGTTTGGGCAAGAGAATTTGAACCTTACGCATAGAAAAATGAATATGCATTTATACACTTTACAATGAAATCCAAACTGTGTATTTATTTCCTTTGTTCAAGTAGATTAAAGTTGAACTCCAAAGAAAAGATATCAAAATGAAATACAGCATGAGGTAAACAATGGTTTTTAAAATTTGCACACATATCATATATCTAGATTTTCAAAAAAGTCAGGTTAAATCAATTGTTATTTCATTTTATTGTCATCCTAAGCTGCTTGTAAAATATGCAGTAGGTTTGTCAAATGTGATTATTTCTTTATTTGGGGGGGGCAGTTTCTAACCTTATTATTAGAATCTTTCTAAGACAGCGACCGTAAAGCTAAAGATTTGGGCTGTCCTTTGATTAAAAACAAAACAGAAAAACTCCTCATAAAGTCATTAAGTCTCAGATGATATGAAGCCTTTATTACTTTTCCTTGTTATCATTCTCTCTCCCTATAATAAACATTCTTTGAATCAAAATCAACATGCAGCAAATCCTGGTTTCCTAATACCTAGGGCACTTTCAGATATAAAATAAATGCTTTTAGTTTGAGCCAGTTAAACAGAAGCCTGGACTTACTGCTAGGATAGGTAGGATTCGGGTGAGAGGGAGATTAGGAGAACCCCAATGTGAGAGAAAACAGTTCTGCAGCTTCAGGAAAGCCAGGGAAGGATGAGGGGTTGGGGGCTGTTCTAGGGGTTGGATGGTGGCAGAAGCTATAATGGAAGTGGCTCTGTCAAGAAGCCAGGTGCATCTCACTGCAAGTAAGAGAAGCAATAGGTTGTAAGATCCATATACTCAGCTTTAGCTTTTTAGTCAATGAAATAAATGTGGTATCACCATGGTACACGTCAGGGATGTCTATGATCATGTGTTTTCTTCTTGCCTTGGATCAACCTGCACCGGGCAATCCTCAAGGTAAATGAGCTCCTTTGATATCCTAGTTGTCTGTGTTCTGAGCCCTGAACGTGGTCAAAAGCCAATGAAGAAATAGCATCAACATTCAACAGAATCCATTTCTATGGTGTATACAAATATAAGCTAGTTCTACTATGTGACACAGATTTTGGGTGGAAATACTTGCTAAAATAAAGAGTAAGCAACTTTAAAGATTATAATATATATGTTTCTTTAATCTTACATATTCTGCTTAGGTTAGTGAGCTCTTTTTGCAATATTTTGAAGAGGAAATATGTGATATGGATGTTGAGTAACTAGTAGTGATAGAGAACAGCAGGAACTGAAGTGATTCCGAAACAAAAGGCAATTAAGAAGACATATTTAATCTCAATGACAAATCATGATAACCAGAAAACCAATTTATTGTTCTACATTAGTATAGTTTTTTTTTTATTTTTACTTATTTATTTGAGAGAGAGAGAGTGAGCATACATTCAAGTTGGAGGGAGGAGCAGAGGGAGAGGAGAGAGAGAATCTAAAGCAGACTCTGTGCTGAGCACAGAGCCCAAGGCAGGGCTTGATCCCATGACACTGAAATCATGACCTGAGCCAGAATCAAGATCCCATGACACTGAAATCATGACCTGAGCTAAAATCTTAAGTAGATTCTCTCTCTCTCTTTCCCTCTGCCCCTCATGCTCCCCCCCTTCTCTCCTTTCCTAAAACAAAAAACAAAACAAAACAAAAAACTATTAAAGGATTAAAAATATATCAATCCACAAAATAGATGACTTTTATATTTAAAATTATATTAAATTTTAATTATGGTTCTTTTTCACATGGTACTGGAAATGCATTTTATGAATTTGTATGTATTTTTGGTTAGTCTGCAAATAACAAGTGTCATCTCTAAATATATTTTATTGACAAATTAGTTTTCACTTTACTTCAAAGAATCCACACTGGGATTAATAATATCTTTGATCCATTAGAACAGGCATAAGACACTAAGTGCTTTTGGTATAATTTTATTTATGGATCTGGTTTCTAATCTTTACTATTTTGTCCTTGCCTCCATCTCAGACCAGTGTTGCTGACATTATATTCTGTTCTATGAATTTAGGTTTTATCCTCCTAAATAAGAACAATATCTCTCTTTAACTCCAGCTGAATAATTTGAGACAGCACTCAATAACCAATTGAGCAAGATTAATTTCAATCTGGCACTGCAGAGAGTTCTACTCTGTAGCAGAAAGTGTTGTTTTTGGAACAATTGTAGACACTCTTTACTATTTTACTGTCTCCTGACAGAAATTAATAGTGAAGGTCTTATAGAGTAATTTATCAACAACCTTCTGAATTCACACTTTTACAAACCACGTATCCTCAGTTGAGGGAATATGTTGCCTGCGATTGTGCATCAAAATGTCAATGGAAGGCAGATTCTTACCAGGGTAAGTTTTTCGGAGTAACTGATCTGGGTGACTTGGACTTGGTTGGACTCCTTGAGGCCTAGTCTTGAAAGAAGCTGAAAGGACCTTCAGCAGGGCTCTGAGTGATCCCACAAGATGTGTAAACACAGATGCAGCAGACAGAGGCAAGTAACCCAGCAAAGAACCTGGGCCAAAGTCCGAGCAATTAGCACATTGTGAAACAAAGTGCCCAAGCAGGCCTCAGAAAATCAACAACCTGTTGTGTGTATGTGTTTTTAAAAGAAAGCTTCAAAGTAGGCTTAAAATTTTATGAAAGATCATGAAAATGGGAAGGATTCTATATGTTTATGCGTTTGGAAAAAAAATGTAGTTGTAACATGCATGATTTTTGCGTATCTGTAATATAAAGGTGAATGTCCGTTTCTTTTAAGTGTGCTTGTAGTTTCTTTTAAGAATAGCTTGGGTCTTAGTATTTATTTTACCAAAAGTATATTTTAAAAGAATATTAAAAATGTGCCACATCGATACAAGAGAATAATAAGAGAAACTGGGGAAGGAATAATATATGGTAACTGTTTTTCTGTAAACCTAAAACTGTTCTAAAAACCCCAATGTACATTAGTTTTTAAGAACATAAAGACTCCTAACTCTGGGAAATGAACTAGGGGTGGTGGAAGGGGAGGAGGGCGGGGGGTGGGGGTGAATGGGTGACGGGCACTGAGGGGGGCACTTGACGGGATGAGCACTGGGTGTTATTCTGTATGTTGGTAAATTGAACACCAATAAAAAATAAATTTATTAAAAAAATAATAAAATATTTTAAAAGGATATTAAAACCAATACCATAATTTATGATGGGATAACTCTCACTGTCTACTATCATAAAGTCAAGTAGTTTAGAAGTACTTTGCATATGTTTATAATGGAAATGAATATTACGTAACCTGTCTAAATGTTTCCTTAAGAAAATGATGAGACTAAAGTACATATGAAATATTTTTTAAAAATAAGAACCTGCCCCACTCTGGGGTTTTGTGTAGAAAAAGGCAGATAGAATTAATATGTATATGTGTATGTATATGTATATGTGTATTTTACATACATATGTGTGTGGGGAAGGAAGAGTTTGGTGATAGTATTTTTCAGCAATAGATAAATAAGCCTTTTTCTTAAAAGCTTTTGAAAATGACAAAGATATAGATAAATGTTGATTTTAAAATCCTCCTCTTGAGTAATTTTAATAAGTATTAATATGTTCAAATTAGCCCTCATGGTGTGTTGGTATGGGTCTGGATAATGTGCATTTTCCAAAATCTGTTCCTAGAAAGAGAGAGAGAACACATTAACTGAAGTGTGATTTTCTAGTGAAAACTATTAAAGAGATTTTTTCGGTAGCAAGCTTTATTTCCAGCCATTTATCTTGTACCACTTCCTTCTTTAAATATGACTTCTGATTTTACTTTGTCTGAGAAATAACAGCAAGTTGAGTAAAAAGCCCTGAAGTTAAAAAGAAAAAGTCTCAAGTTTTGACAAAGAAAAATATTCTTTCTAATTCTGTCATGCGATTTCCAGGATCAGAATTTATAGAGGCCCGAAGTTCCTGGCACTACCTGACATAACTGGCATTATTTGATCTCTCTAACCACAGCACCCCAAAGCTGAAAAGAATCAGTCAGGTCGAATTCACATTTATTTTTTCCTTCAATGAAATTCATTGTATAGTAGCATGTGTTTAAGGGAATGTGTGAGTTTTATTGCAGGTCACAAAGGCTGCAGTTCTAATCCGTGATTCACAAAGAAAACAGAGTGCACAAAGACCAGTGCAAGACTGCTGGGTTGGAGATTGGAAGGTTTCAGTGTGTAAACTATAGTCCAATCTGATATGTGTGCAACAATAGGGTCATAAAAAAATGAAAACATTCCATGTGGATAGGAGATAGTCTTTGTTTTAGGGCTCTTAATGCTTTATTTAAAAGTTGTTGGTTAAATTCTTGCAAGGCTAGAATGATTCTGATTATGGTGCTTTGTGAAGTGCATAAACCATTTGTGAACTCAAGGGGAATATTAAATACATTTCACTTGCCAAGAAGTTAATCAGTCAACCACAGATCCTTATTCAATGCGATTTATTGAACACCTGCCATATTAGAAGAGCCATAACAAGCCAGGTGGTGAACTCAAATGGCAACACTGCCCTCAAGGTGCTTATAATCAGAAGAAAATAAAGAAGATGGCAACTAAAATTTACAAAGGCCTCCCAGTTTACAGTATTTCACATACATTTACAAAGGATGGCTGGAGCATGATCACTACACCCAACACCATCATCATCACCACCAAGAAGTAGATACACATACATGATCAGTTATGGGTACGTGTGTGTGCACATGAGTGAGTGCATGCACATGTAGAAGGGGGGCATTTGTCCTTAGTCTGGAATAGCTTTAGGGAAGAATTGAAGTTGAAACAGATTTCTGAAGAAATGGTAGAAAACAAGAAAGAGCCTTTGTAGTTAGGGGAGAGAATTCTGAGTGATGTGACTGTTTGGAAAATAAATACTGTGTCAAATTGTAGTAATCAAGTAATTATCTGTTAGCTTCCCAATTCAAAGTATTAACTTGATTTTGAAACTAATTGAGAACAGTTAGTTAGAAGGTTTCGAGCATGGAGTGATATAAATAAAAATTTACTTAAAGAAGGCTCTTCCGTCTTCTCTTTGTGGGACAAATGATTAAGACACTAGAGGCAGGCTGGTCTCACGGCTTGAAAGTATGAAGAGAAAAAAACTGATCCTTCTAATTACATTGGAAAGTTCTGGACACATCAGAAGAGGTAGGTTTAGCTTTAAGTTAATTACACCCACTCTTCGCCTGTTAACTCATCAAGACAATTAGATTTATAACTAAAGATTATTATGAAGATTGATGAAATATTATAAAAACATATGGCACGTAGACACTCAAATGGCTTAGTTTAATATGAATCTAAAATACAAATCCAATTAAAACAATTATAATAATGATTTAATATATAGCCTCAAAAATAAAGGGTTTTTTTTTTTTGGTAAAAAGATATTTTGGTTTTACAGTAGGGTTATCCAGAGAAAATTTACATTCAACAAAAACTACATAGTACCATCTCACCTTCAGAAAAGAAAAAGAGGTACACCTTTATAATAGCGTTCCATTTTTGGCCAAGGTTAGGATGAATCTATAGTAAATCTACATTTTTTAAGTGGTCTTATTCCTAAGAAAATCGAGAGGGCTGTTACAGAATCATTTTGCACAAAGTGTTCCGTGTCTCTTTTCAACCAAATGGCTGTTTTAATGTAATTTCATTAATGTAATTTCTTAATGTAACGTAGTCTACTTTATCTTTCCTTATCAAATAGAATCTCAAGAAAGTGCCAAACCCTTTTTAATATGAGTATATAAAACAAAACAAAACTTAACAAGATTTTTTCAAAAACATGAATTGACTGGTTCTAATATAGAACATTGTTTTAACTGGCTTTAATTTTATAGTTCTTTACGTTTAAGGATTTGGGTCCTTTTGATTATGTATTTATGTTTGTGACATGTAAATAAACAAGGGAAGATTTTCCTGTGGTCATTCTCTTGGAGTATCAACTTTTAAGTTAGTCTGTTTTTGCAATTCATCTTCTTTCCTTCCTGGTTCTGGGCCTCTGGCAGGGTCAGCCTACCCTCCAGAATTGCTCCATTAAATGAGGTTACTTACGGAAAGCAGCCTGTGCAGAGCACACACTCATCAAGTAGCTTACCCTTTTCTCACCTTTCTCTTCTCTATTCTTACTTAGAACCTCAGTCCTAGTACAAACTCAAGCCCAAAATAACTGACAATACTGAAAACAGTCATTTGTATTTACCCAGCACTCTGTGGTTTACAAATGCTTCCAAGTTTATTATATTACTTGGTATGGACAGAGCAACTGTTAACCATTACTGTTAACACCAAAGATTATTCTGAAACTAAGCAGTTCAGAGAAATATCGTAGATCACAAAATCAATAAATGTTACAGCCAGATTGAAACCCAGATGTCCCTACACTAAGGATAGGGCTCTCTACCATTTTTACTGCTGTTGGGAGATGGGTGGACTTTAGGAGAGCAAGATAAGTAGACAGATAAAAGGCAAATTCAAGCTAGGAGATTAAGATAGAGTGATAGGATAATTTAAATACAAGTTAGTTAATATATACTGTAGTATTTGTTTTGGAGTAGAATTTAGTGATTCATCACTTGCATATAACACCCCATGCTCATCCCAACAAGTGCCCTTCTTAATACCCATCACCCATTTACCCCAACACCCCACCCACCTCCCCTCCAGCAAACATCAGTTTGTTTTTAACCATCAGCTAAGTTTCTTGTGGTTTGCCTCCCTCTCTGTTTTTATCTTTCTTTTTCTTCCCTTACCCTATGTTCATCTGTTTTGTTTCTTAAATTCCACATATGAGTGAAGTTATATGATATTTGTCTTTCTCTGACTGACTTATTTCGCTTAGCATAATACACTCTACTTCCATCCACATTGTTGCAAATGGCAAGATTTCATTCTTTTAATCATCGTGTAATATTCCATATAAATATTCCATATATATATTATATATATATATAATATATATATTATATATATATACCGCATTGTCTTTATGCACTCATCAGTTGATGGACATTTAGGCTCTTTCTATAATTTAGCTATTGTTGATAATGCTGCTACAGTGGGGTGCATGTGCCCCTTTGAATCAGCATTTTTTGAATAAATATCTAACAGTGCAATTGCTGGGTCATAGAGTAGTTCTATTTTTAACTTTTTGAGGAACCTCCATACTGTTTTCCAAAGTGACTGTACCAGTTTGCGTTCCCACAAATGATGCAAAAGAATTCCCTTTTCTCTGCCTCCTCACCAACACCTGTCATTTCCAGAGTTGTTAATTTTAGCCATTCTAACAGATGTGAGGTGGTATCTCACTGAAGTTTTGGTTTGCATTTCCCTAATGATGAGTGATGTTGAGCATCTTTTCATGTGTCTGTTATCCATCTGCATGTCTTCTTTGGAGAAATGTCCGTTCATGTCCTCTGCCTATTTCTTAATTGGATTGTTTTTTGGGTGTTGAGTTTGATAAGTTCCTTATAGATTTTTGGATAATACTAGCCCTTTATGTGATACGTCATTTGCAGATATCTTCTCCTTTAGTTTTGTTGATTGTTTCCTTTGCAGAAGGTTTCTATCTTGATGAAGTCCCAATTGTTCATTTTTGCTTTTGTTTCCCTTGCCTCTGGTGATGTGTCTAGTAAGAAGTTGCTGTGGCCGAGGTCAAAGAGGTTGCTGCCTGTGTTCTCCTCTAGGATTTTGATGGTTCTCTGTCTTACATTTAGGTCTTACATCTTTTTTGAATTTATTTTTGTGTGTGATGTAAGAAAATGGTCCAGTTTCATTCTTCTACATGTGGCTGCCCAGTTTTTCCAACACCATTTGTTGAAGAGACTGTTTTGTTTTGTTTTCCTTTGGATATTTTTTTCTGCTTTGTTGAAGATTAGTAGTCCATAGAGTTGTAGGTCCATTTCTGGGTTCTCAATTTTGTTCAATTGATCCATGTGTCTGTTTTTGTGCCAGTAAAATACTGTCTTGATGATTACAGCTTTGTAATACTTAGCTTGAAGTCCAGAATTGTGATCCCTCCAGCTTTGCTTTTCTTTATCAACATCACTTTGGCTATTCAGGTCTGGTTCCATAGAAATTTTAGAATTTTTTTTTCTAGCTCTGTGAAAAATACTGGTGTTATGTTGATAGGGATTGCATTGAATGTGTAGATTGCTTTGGGTAGTATAGACATTTTACCAATATTTATTCTTCTAATCCATGAGCATGGAATGTTTTTCCATTTCTTTGTGTGTTCTTGAATTACTTTCATAAACATTCTGTAGTGAATAAATCTTTTATCTTTTTTGTTAGGTTTATTCCTAGGTATCTTATGGTTTTTGGGGCAATTGTAAATGGGATCAATTCCTTGATTTCTCTTTCTGCTGTTTCATTATTGATATATAGAAATGCAATAGATGTATGTTGATTATATCCTTTGACTTTGCTGAATTCATGTGCCAGTTCTAGCAATTTTTTGGTGGAGTCTTTCAGGTTTTCTTTTCTTCTTTTCTTTTCTTTTCTTTTCTTTTCTTTTCTTTTCTTTTCTTTTCTTTTCTTTTCTTTTCTCTTTTCTTTTCTTTTCTTTTCTTTCTCCTTTCCTTTCCTTTCCTTTCCTTTCCTTTCCTTTCCTTTCCTTTCCTTTCCTTTCCCTTCTCTTGCTTGCTTGCTTGCTTGCTTTCTGAGAGAGAGTGAGCTGGGAGGAAGGGCAGAGGGAGAGAGATGGAGAGACTCTTAAGCAGGCTCCACACCCAGTGCAGAGCCCAACATGTGGCTTGGTTTCACATGTTGAGATCATGACCTGAGCAAAAATCAAAACTTGGATGCTTAACTGAATGAGCCACCCAGCCACTCCCTTTCAGGTTTTCTACATAGAGTATCATGTTGTCTGCAAATAGTGAAAGTTTGACTTCTTCTTTGCTGATTCGGATGCCTTTTCTTTCTTTTTTGTTGTTTTATTGCTGAGGCTAGGACTTCCAGTACAATGCTGAACAGCAGTGGTGAGAGTGGACATCACTGTCGTGTTCCTGACCTTAGGGGAGAAATTCTCAGTTTTTCCCCATTGAGAATGATACCAGATGTAGGTATTTCTTATGTGGCCTTTATGATGTTGAGGTATGTTTCTTCTATCCCTACTTTATTGAGGGTTTTTTTTTTTATCAAAAAAGGATGCTGTATTTTGTCATATTCTTTTTCTGCATCTATTGAGAAGATCATGTGGTTCTTATCCTTTCTTTTATTAACGTGGTGTATCACATTGATTGATTTGTGGATATTGAGCTATCCCTGAATCCAGGAATAAATCCCACCATATCCTGGAGAATAATTCTTTTAATGTGCTGTTGGATTCGATTAGCTAGTATCTTGTTGAGAATTTTTGCATCTGTGTTCATCAAGGATATTGGTCTGTAATTCTCCTTTTTAGTGGGTCTTTGTCTGGTTTTGGAATCAGAATAATGCTGGCCTCATAGAATGGGTTTGGAAGTTTTCCCTCCTTTCTACTTTTTGGAATGGCTTCAGAAGAATAGATATTAATTCTTCTTTAGGTGTTTGGTAGAATTCCCCTGGACTTCTGTTTGTTGAGAGATTTTTTGATTACTGATTCCATTTCCCTGCTGGTTATGGGTCCATTCAAATTTTCTATTTCTTCCTGTTTCAATTTTGGCAATTTATATGTTTCTAGAAATTTATCCATTTCTTTCAGATTGCCTGATTTGTTGCTGTATAATTGTTCTAACATTCTGTTATAATTCCTTATATTTATGCAGTGTTGATTGTAATCTCTCCTTTTTCATCCGTGATTTTATTTATTTGGGTCCTTTCTCTTTTCTATCTGATAAATCTGGCTAGGGGTTTATCAATTTTGTTAATTCTTTCCAAGAATCAGCTCCTACTTTTGTTGATCTTTTCTACTGGATTTTTTTTTATTTCTATATTATTTATCTTTGCTCTGACCTTAATTATTGCCCTTCTTTATATTTGAAGATATTAAGCAATAAATATCAAGATAAAATTACCTTATATGCCTTATGACCTTGCATTAAAATATGCTTCTCACTTCTTACTTGCAGCAAGTTGACCTACAGCAAGTCACATGACTTCATTAGTTCATAGCCACTTTAACATACATCACAACAATGGATTGTTCATTCAGCTTTAGACAAAATAGGTTTAACTTATTTTTCAAACTTCCAGAATCCACCAGTAAGAGGATCACAATCCGAAGAAGTTACAGCGTTCTGATTGAGAAAGAATGACATTCTTAAGGATACCTTCCATCAATTATTGATGCCAGTAATTATTTTATTGATTCATTTGCTTAAAATTATTAGATGTTTGTGCAGGCAAAGATGATTATGAATAACTAATTTCTTTTCCAGAGCATACCTCTTATTTTGGGAAGGCAATTTAGCTACTCTTTTGAAATTTACAATAGAAAAATATATTAGATCTAAACATACTTTTTAAAAATAAATAAATAATAAACACACTGACTTTGAGTTTATTCTTAAAATGGTCCCAATATGGACTCTTTTTAAATGCTTTCTGATCATAAGTCCGTTTTCTCTTGCATTCACTCATTCTGCTCCACCCACAGTGGCTTCCTTGCTATTCCTCAATCACAATAAACTATTTTTATTTTTTAAGATCTTATTTATTTATTCATGAGACACATGGAGAGAGAGGCAGAGACATAGGGAGAGGGAGAAGCAGGATACCCAGGGAGCCTGATATAGGACTCAATTCCAGGACCCTGGGATCATGCCCTGAGCTGAAAGCAGATGCTCAAACACTGAGCCACCCAGATGCCTTGATAAAGTTATTTTAGACTCAGAGCTTCTTCCTTTTTTTTTAATTTTAAATATTTTATTCATTTACTTGAGAGAGAGGAAGAGAGAGCGAAAGAAAGAGAGCATGAGTGGAGGGGCGGGGTGGAGGGATAGAGGGTGAGGGAGAGGAAGAAGCAGACCCCTGGCTAAGCAAGAAGCCCAATGCAGACCTCTATCCCAGGACCCTGAGATCCTGATGTGATCTGAAGACACATACTTAACCAACTGAGCCACCAAGGCACCCCAGAGGTTCTTTTATATATGTGTTCTCTATAGCTAGATTGCCTTTCCTCCCGTCCACATGGCTTGCTTCTTGCCTTCAAGGCTCTGCACAAATATCACCCTCTCAGTGACTATTTAAATAGCAACATTGCTCTCTCCAACCTCTATTACCACCTGCTTATTCTCCCTAGTTCCCTTATTTTTCTTTATAGCTCTTTTTACTTTCTAATATATTCTATCACTTTTTTGTTTATCACTTATTTTCCACTGTTAAAATAAAATATAAACCTCACAGGAGAAGGGCATTTTCCTTATTTTATTTGCTGCTATATCATTGATTGCTATCACAGTTTCTGGCACATAATAGATGCTACATAAAATGTTTGTTAACTGAATGACAGTATTATCTGTCCCACTTAGTCAATATCTGGTTAATCACCACTACAGTCAGCAATGCAGATCAACTTCTAAATTATTTTCATAATTTTGATTCAATACAGTAAGCTTTTTGAAGGCAGGAACTATTTATTTCTTTTAAATCAGTTGGAACTCTAATTTGTGAGGTAAAGATTGACCTAGCCAAAAATAGACTATGTCACTAATCAACATGAAAAGGTTTCAACATTGCTTACTTCAGAATTTACGTTATTTGAGTCAGGTATCAGCCTCTGGCTCTACTTCCATTGTGTGGGTTATCAGTTAAGCTGAACAGCAGCTCTTAGACCTGTATTCTCTTAGGTTTTAAGTCTTGAGAGAAGGATCAAGTCCAGTTTTCCAATAGCTTCAGCATCATCCAATCAACAGAGTCCTGGGACTGGGACTTGTAAGCCTCTGATGACTGTTCATCAACCAGTTTCTATAGCAATATCCAGGAGTCTTCTGTTTGTCTAAGGACTAAGCACCCGTCCTACCTACCCTTGGAGTCAGAAAGTAGTTGCTAGGATCACATAGTCTGTGAGTGGAGAAGGAAGTAGTTAAACAGTAAGTCCAAAAAAATAGATCCTAAATACTATATAAAGTATGTAGGTATTCCATAAATGCTGGTTGATCACGTTTCTCACAATCATTTTCCTTGCTTAATAACGACAACTTGCAAATGCTTCATTTTTACTTAAATACTGGAGACAAACGTGTGAAAAGTAATTTTTTTACCCTTTGAATTATATTTTTAAATTTAATTTTGTTTTGTTTTAGGATTCCCAGAAAATGTCCTTCCTCTGCTGTTTTTATAGGAGATAGTCAGCTTCAGTCAAGGGACACTGTTGTGGCAAGTCCATAGAATTCTCTGGAACAACAACAAAAAATTCTCTGGAACAATTGGAAAAATGAAGATCCAATCTAGGTGGGGATCTAGCCTATTCTTGTCTTGCCTTGGAGATAGTTGGTGCCTACTTTTTAAGCATAATCAAAATTAAGGTTAGGCTTCCCAAGACATCAATGTACCAGAAGCACTAAAACATTACTGAAGTTCTTAAACCATATAAAAGTCTAAAACAAAACAAAAACAAAACAAAAAGTCTAAAACAATTTTTAAAACAGTGGGTAGGTATCATGAAGGCTACTTAATACTATGGTGGTATGTGACATTTCCCCATTTGGCTGTGGTACATAGAAGTTGTGACATTTTTGCTGATTTTATATGCTAAACTAACATGTGAGTCAATAAGTGGATTTTTGTAATTTGCATAATAATAAAACAGTGTATTTTTTAAAGTATTGTGTGGTGTTAAAAGGAAACTTTAAAATGCAGCTCAGAGTTGGAAATGAAACTTCAATATAATGGAAAGACTTGAATGTAATGATCAGCTTTGCAAATGGTGTATAATAAACCACCCAAACAGTAGTGGCTAGCAACAATAAGCATTTATTCCTATATTTGTGGTTCTTCTGGTTGATGTTCAACCAGTATATACGGGGCTTCATCTGGATGTGGCTCTAACTTGAAGATTTAGTTCTGCTTAACATGACCCATGCCGAAGGGGCATTGGTCAATAGGACCATAATCAGTGCTGCACAGGAGAGCAAGTGGAAATATGTGATGCCTCTTTGAATCTTGGTCTGGAAATTTCACACCATTACTTTCTTCCATATCTCATTTACTGAGACAAGTCACATAATCAACCCAATGTCTATGGTATGAGGAAATATCCTTTACCTTTCATGGAGGAAATGGAGAGTCTCAGGGTTAAAGATGTGGATGTATAATTCTAACTTAGAGGTGTATGAAGAATTGGAAGTAAAGATTCAATCTTCCACATTAAGTAACAACATATATATGCTAAATTATTTCTTATAACAATAGGAGCTACAGGGTAATTTACTGAGTCAAGGTTATAGATTAGGCTCCTTATTGGTCATTGTTCTCCAGAGAAACAGAACCAATAAGATATGTGTGTTTTATACACACATAAAGACTGGAAAGTCCCAAGATCTTCCAGATGAGTGGGCAGGCTAAAGACCCAGGAGAATCGATGGTATAGTTCTAGTCTGAAGGTTGGCAGGCTAGAGACCCAGGAAGAATATAAATTTCAGTTAAAATCTGAAGGCAGGAAAAAAGTTAATGTCCCATTTGAAGGGCATCAAGCAGGAAGAGAGGGTCAACTTTTTTGTTCTATTCAAGCCTTCAACTGATTGGATGAGGTTTGCTCATATTAGTGGGGGCAGTCTACTTTACTCAGTCTACCAATATCTCATCCAAAAACACTGTCACAGAAGCACCCAAAATAATGTTTGACCAAATATCTGGGTACTCTGTGACCCAGTCAGATACTGACATGTTAAAATTAGCTATCACAAGCCCTGGTTTGTTTTGTTTTTGTGTTGACTTTTTATGACAAGAAAGGAGAAGCTGAGTGTATATTCCTTTTCTGTCTTTTTCTTACTGAATTCCCAGCCTCTTTTCTAAATAAATAGTGAGCCAGCCAAACTTTGAAGAATATAGATTTAAAGGGATGCCAAATTATTAGCTTGTCTTGAATGCCCACGAATCTTGGTCTGGCCCTGTTCCTACAGTTTGTGCATGTGGCCCTTGGAAACTCAAGACAGTGAAAGTTCCCTTTCCTTCAAGAGAGAACCACACTCTGTGGGAATCTTAAGTCTTTGTTCACATGACCTCATTGTGGAACTCAGCGTTGAAACAGTGGGTAGGAATCTCTGAGGCTACTTAATAGTATGGTGGTATATGAAGTTTCTCCATTTGGCTGTGGTATGTAGAGTTTGTGGTGACATTTTTGCTGATTTTAAATGGTGAACCAACATGTGAGTCAATAAGTGGATTTTTATAATTCACTTATCCATTTGCATAATAATAGGAGTGTCTGAAGGACAGGTTGAAGAAGCCACATCCTGCCTTTGGAAAAACAAAGTATCCAAGGTAAATTGTTGCCAGTTGAAATGTCATCTTTAGAGTATATTAAAAGTGGTATAATTTAGAACCTGAATGTACAAAATGTGAAAAGAGAATAGTCAAAAAAGTTTTCAGTATCGTATTGGTCAAAGGAAAATGACCTAACTTTAATAAACACTTAAGACTGAATAGTTCGTTTTTATGATTGCCTTTAAGGAGAAGAGTAACATGTAGGATTCTATTGCAAAACTCAAGAGAAGTACCCAAAGAATGTATTATTTGTCATGGTTAAAGAATGAAGGATGAATGCATAGAAATGAGATTGAAAAGCAAGCTCTGGCTTTATCATTGAGGGCCTTGCTTGTGAACACCTAGGGAATGTGGACTGCCTCTTATGAGTGTCATGGACCTGTTAAGATCTGTAAGCAAGTGAGTTACAGAATTGTTCAGTTTCTGAAAAATTTGCACTGGTGGTAGTAAGCAGGATAGAGGAATATTTGATCAGAATTGTTTAAAGAACTAAACATTGAGAAGATTCTGGGGGCACTCTGTGCAATTTAAACTAATATACAAAGCATATACAATGTTGAAATTAAAATAATGCCTAAAACTTAAATGTCATAATTATGACTTCTTTCTAGAGATTCTACTTTTAGAAAACCTGGGTAAATTTACTGAACCTAAGCTTTTCTCATTTTTTATTTTGTGTTTGCTTTACTGACACCCTAAGAATATGATTTTATCACCTACTGGGTGATCTAGCATTCCATGAGAATTTCAACGGAGGCAGTTACAGTGGGGATGCATGGACAGCAGAAAATCTTAGAAGATAGAGCTGAAAGAACTTGGTGTTTGACTGGCAAAGGAGAGGGTCAGGGATTTGGATGTTTCTAGCTTAGAACCATTGGTAGATTAAAATAAAAGCACATAGAAAAAAAGCAATGGTAATGGAATGGAAACATAGTCAATCTAAAATGTAGATGAATTCTTTACTGCATCACATAGAATCTGTTTGAAAGTAAGTCTCCTGGTGGTAGGAGAACTTTTTTCTAAACTTATATGGACTAAAGTTGTATTTTTGAAAGTGGTGATTTAAATAGCTTCCCGAACCTAACAGAGATTTAGAATAAAAATTTTACCTTGATATTATCTAGGAGGTTTTTGATAACATTGTCTACTTATTTGGAGAAAGGCTGGTATTCATTATCAAATTGCAAGCTTTATAATTTTAGTCAATTATCTATTATTGGTCATGCCTGTGAATGTCTTAAATTTCTTCAGCCAATGCCAATGATGAATGTGGGTAGATGATTTTAAAAAAATAATAAAGGAACTAAATAGTTTCAGAGTCCTACTAAAGAACTCATTCCTGCTCTAGAATTCTGAAAACCCCCTTCATTTACTCAACAAATGTTCCTTTGACACAAAGAAGCATACAAAATCTGTATGTAGTCCTGTTCTCTGATATGCTATATGAAAGCATGTAATCCATTCTTTATGTACTAGAGTGTCTTTGACCTGAAATTATATTGGAAAAAGCTGGAATTAAATGAAAGTACTAATGAAGTAAGTTTCTTTTTGCCTTATTGCTAATCATGGCACCCTTTGGAATGTTGTCAATGAATGTTAACAGAAGTAAAAGAAGATATTCAAACTAACTCAGGTTATGAGTCTCACCCAGGAATATGGCCTTTCCCCTCCTCTTTCTCCTTCTCTCTTTTCCCCCCTCCTCCTCTTCTTCCTCTTCTCTCCCTTCTCCCCTATAGGTATCAAATGCAAAAATGAAAAAGGCAAATGGAGTTTACTTCTCAGGTTCTTGTACTTGGTGATCTGTCTGTCTCCTGACATTAGTCTTTTTTTTTCTTCTTTTTGCTCTGGGAAAACATCAGCATGAAGACGGTGACCCTGTGCACTTGTTTTAGATGAGGGTAAACAGAAAACGATATTACTTGCCTGAATGGAGTAGACTATCCCATGGAGGAGAATAATAGCTGTCTTCTAGTTTCTGTTTTTCTAAAAAGACCAGTGAGAACTTAAAAGGAGAAAGACCTGGAGAGGGGGTGAAAGATGATTACCTTAAGGATTAGAGCTGTTACCCTGGTGAAGTCTGCAAATACTGTTTCTAAGTGATGGGTTCAATGTCTCTCGAGTAAAATGAATTTCAACTAAGGGATTAGCGGTAAATCTTTACAGGAAAATATCTCTCAGTTAGTTATCCATTATGATAGTATGATTTCAATAAAAATTGATGTTGTTTCACTCATTAACCAGGCTGCCATATAGATATTATTTTAAAAGATCAGAAGAAATATACTATTTTTTGAAAAAAGTTCAAATTGCTGAAATTTTATTACAAGCTTGACTATTTCAAAGCAAATTCATCAAAAATGATTTTTTAAAATGAGACTGCGTTGTTCTAGCCTTCTTAGTAACTTTATAAATTGAAATATTTTAAGTGTTTTATAAAAAATCCAGTAGATAGAGACTTCATAGATGCCTTATAATTTGCTATATACTCTTTTTGGCTTTTTTTTATTTTTAAGAAGTAATCAAAAACACATTGTGAGCTCGGGAACAGCATATATGCTTCAGGTTAACACGGTAATGGCTCTGACCTTTAACCCTGATGCAACTGTTCTATGCTAACAGCTCTTTGTGAAAGGACACCAAATACGGAAGAAATTGGAAAGGTTAACAAAGTTAGCGGACAAAATAAACTTGATACTGAGAATGAACTTTCACATGTAGCAAAAAAATAAACACTATTCTCTTAAGCTGATCATCAAAGGATGTTTAAGATGCCTATATATGCTTCTTAGTGCTAAGTTCATACTCTCTTTTGAGAGTTGTTTATACAGAGGGTTACCAAATTCGTAGCGAGTCAATTACTGTAAATTCATAAGAACTAATATGTATGGGATTATTTTAAAACAATCAAAGTCCCAGCACCACTAGGGTGGCAATCCTACTTAGGAACTTGCTATTTTTTTCAAGTCATTTTCATGACATCCAAATCAAGAGGCATTCTTAACTTCCTTATGTAGACTCGAGTGAATTATTCCCCAACATAATTTATAGAATTTGGGTCCAAAATATAACCTGAATTCTTGGCTGCAGCAGGTAATATAAAGCCTGACTTCTGTTACTGACACATTTTAGAAGTTCACAGCTCAGGCTGACTCTACAATGGGAATTACATATCAGGTTACTTTTGTAGAAATGGAAAAGAGCAAAGTTACGGCAAAACTGTGTGTGATCACCTAGAACACGGTGTGGAAAGGTCATTTAAACACTGAAAAGGTAGATATATTTTATGCTAGTTACTGCTTATCTTCTGAACCGTTTTATTAGCATTTGCTAAAAGCCACGTAGCATCCTAAAGATATAAAGATGGTTTCTCTCTCCTGCACACAAGTGCCCCTTAAAAGAGATACCCCAGATTAAAATTCACCAAAGTACTCTTAGTGTTATTTTTTGTAATGAGAAGTACAGGTCAGGAACTTTTTTATTTCTCACTGTATCAAGAAAATAATGTTTACATGAAAAGAAAAGCAAACGACAGACAAGAATGGTCATATCTGGTTTTGCATTTAAAAGTCCAATCCTTGATGGCTTAAAAAAATAAAACTTCAGGTGGTCTTATTTTTTAACTCAACAAAGTTCCACTTGTTACATACGTCGTCTTACTAATTTATTGTTGGGCTTTGAAAAAGCTTCTCCATTTTGCCGGTCTTCCAAAGTATTGGTTGATGTGGCTAGCAGTCTTTCAGAAAACAGCAGGATTAACAGGGTATTTGCACACCTGCAAAGCTCATTTAATGACTGAAATTGCAAATGCTGTACAAGTAAAACCAAAAAAAAAATGTATTTCAAAGTTATTTAGTGACTGCAGCTATATAGCACTATTCAGACAACCAAGAATGTGTATCTATATATTATGTATCCCAAAATGTAGTTTTGATTGATTATTTTTCCATGTCAAATATTTTGATTTGCTGGAAAAGATGATAAAAAATCCTTAACAAAAATGGACAACTTTATGAGAAAATGTCTGAGCAGCAAAAGCAAGAAAATGATCTTGGAAATCTTAAAGTCATCAGATAAATTAGAGGAGAAGAGAGAACATGTACATTAAGATGGCAAATATGGCTGCTTTTTCTTCTAAGGACTTGTATTCAGATGCATTGCCATGAATACCTAGGCTAAGCACATTACCTTCCCAGAGAAGTATTCTCTGGATGGATCATCTGTCTTTCAGACATTTAAAAACTTTTATTTATTAGTTACTTGATTGTTTGATCAAGAGATTTTCATTTTGATGATTGCTAGGTTTCTTGAAAATTCTTTCACTTCTCATACAATCATTTGAACTGAGGGCTAAGTTGTCACCCGGACTGAGTATTGCTTTCTATGGAGATAATTTTTGGAGGGCTCACTGACGTAGAGAAGGATGAGGTATTAAGGACTGAAATTACAGCCAGAGCACCTGATACCATATAGGGATTCTTTTTACTCCCCACTTCTGAGGCCCATGGCAGACATACATAATGGACTAAGGATCTTAGTCAGAATCTTCCTTTAGTCTGAGCTCCAGACAGCCACCATTAATCTCTTAGATTGGCTCAAATGGTGAAATCTATGTGCTACCCTGCATTAGATTTTTATTCTTAACTTTAATATTTACTCTTCCTCTCTTCCATGGAGATGATCACATCACTTTCTGCTTCATTGGCGTGATGACTAGCCCTAGAGAAGGGTTAAATGAAGACATAGTACAACTTTTCCTTCTAAAGCTTTAGGTCTACCCATGATAAACCCACTAGGATTGAAAGGGACTTTATCAAAATTTCCCTAACAGATTATAATCTATTTACTTCTAAATTACTATTGTTCATCCTGTGTTGACTGTAGCACAAAATGAGTTAATCTGAAAAGTAATTCTTTATGATGTTAGGTTTCATTTGTGAAAATAATTTTAGTTTATACTACTGATATAACTTTACTATGAGTGAGGGAATTAGAAATGCTTGAGATTTCACATAAATAGATGAGTTTGATGCTATTTACTTAGGGAGAAAAATGATCCTTGAAGGGCTTAAAATCATAGCTTGCTAGAAATCAGCGTCTAATGAATTAATGTCCTGCTTATACTTTTCAAACTGTAAACACTTTGTTACTTAAATTCTCAGCCATATTTGAGAATCAGTTTTCAACTTGGAAACTTTGGGCTTTGTACATAGTGAATATAAATGCATGGGTACTAAGTTATAGATCAGGCTGTAAATAAGTGGAGATTCCTGTGAGTGGGTAGGAGAGCACATCTGCAAATTGTAGTTAGATGCGGCCTCAGGCTGTTTTCCCCAGTGTGACTCACTCAGTCATCACCCGGTTTGCGTTATTACTGACTCCCAACTATGTGAAACACTCAAACAGTTGGGATTCCTTTTGGAACACCTACAAACAACCCAAATCTTCCAATTCAGATTGTGTGGTTGGGCCCAAGACTGTTTTGAAGAAAGGGAGGAAAAACCTGAAAGCTGTCTGTGGCTATGGGGTGTGGTGTTGTGGGGTTGGTGGTACAGTTCTAGGGTGTGAGTTAATACAGGAAGGTACTCAAGTTACATCCACTGTAACATACCAAACTTGGAAAATCTCTCTCCCTCTCTTTTTCTTTCTTTCTTTCTTTCTTTCTTTCTTTCTTTCTTTCTTTCTTTCTTTCTCTCTCTCTCTCTCTCTCTCCTTCTCCTTCACTCCCCCCCATCCATCTCACCCCACTCTTGCTCTCTCTATGGCAATTGCTACCTAACCTTCCTGACAATGTAACCTGAGGTAGGTTACTTCGGGTAAACCAGAACATCATTTCTCTGCAGTATTTTTGTCCTTACAATCAAACCCATGTCAAGTCTAAATAAAAGCTCATTCTGACTATCAATATTTATTTTACTTAGTTCTGTATAAACTGCAATGCCTGCTCATCAATTCTTACTCAAACTCTTGAACTCCTTAAATTCGATTGCCACAAAATTGCTGTGGGTGGAAGCCTTTCATTATACTGCCTTTGTTTTCTAATTTTTTTGACTTTTAAAATTTGAAAAAAATTTCAAGTCATCATTTTAAAGTGTACAATTCACAGAGTTGTTCAGCCATCACCACTATCTAACTCCAGTACATGTTCATCACCCCAGAAAGAAGCCCTGTGACCATTAGCAGTTACTCCCCATTCTCCTCTCTTCCCAGCCTCTGGCAACCATTAATCTAATTTCTGTCTCTATTGATTTGCCTAGGCGGAATATTTCATATAAATGGAATTGTAAAATGGGTGGCTTCTAGCAACTGGCTACTTTCATTAGGCATAATATTTTCAGCTTTCATCCATGGATGAATAATATTCCAATGTATGGATATAATACATTTTATTTATCCATTTATCATTTGATGGATATTTCATGGGGAAATGTTTTTCCTTTTCTCTCTTTTTTATTTCTCTCTCTCTCTTTTTGCCTTATGTTCTGGTTTTTGTTCTCCTTATGATATTTGCTATAGGTTATTTAATCTCACACATTGGAAATCCTATTATTAACTTCTAAATTAATGCTTCTCAGGCTTCAATATGTATATAAAACACAGGGCTCCTTTTATTTTTTTTGAAGATTTTATTATTTACTTGAGAGAGAGAGAGAGTAAGAGCAGAGGGTGAGGAAGAGAGAGAATCTCAAGCAGATTCCATGCTGAGTATGTAGCCTAACGAGGGGCTCTGTCTCAAGACCTGAGACTGTGACCTGAACCAAAATTAAGAGTCCAACACTTAACTGACTATGCCATCCAGGCACTTTGGGGCTCCTTTTAAAATTCAGACTCCGATTCAATAGGTCAAGGAGTAAACCCATGATTCTGCATTTAACAAGTTCCCCAGGTGATATTGATGCTGCTAATATGTAGACTACTACTTTAGTACCAAAGTTTCTGACTTTATGTTCCATTGAAAGAGAATATTCTATATAGGGTAGTTCATGCTAAGCACACTTGTAGATGCCTTCACAAATTTTATATTTATCTAAATATTTCACTAACAGCTATTTAATACTTACTCAATTGCTTTCACATAGTATTTAAGCAAGGTATAATTAAAACAGAGGTTGGAAACCTAAGACCTGTGATTTTTGCCTGCCACCTAATTTTTGTAAATAAAGCTTTATTAGAGCCTAGCCACACAATCATTTGCATGTTGTCTATGGCTGCCTTAGACTACAACAGCAGAGTTGAGTAACTTTTACAGAAACCATATGGCTTGCTAATTGTGACAAAGGTACATGGTTTACAAAGCCTGAAATATCTACTGTCTAGCCCTTTGCAGACAAAAAATGCCAACCCCTGGATTAAGACTTTCTGTGTTATGAAACATTTTAAGTCAGTTTGCTTAAGCAAATCTATAGACTAGAGAACTTAGGGTATAGGATTGCAGTTATCACTAAGAGCATTTCATCAAGATGAGATTAATGTTCATCAAGAACATTCATATATGTGCCACTTTTTAAAAAATTTTTATTTATTTATGATAGTCACAGAGAGAGAGAGAGAAAGAGAGAGAGAGAGGCAGAGACATAGGCAGAAGGAGAAGCAGGCTCCATGCACCGGGAGCCCGACGTGGGATTCTATCCCGGGTCTCCAGGATCCTGCCCTGGGCCAAAGGCAGGCGCCAAACTGCTGTGCCACCAGGGATCCCTATGTGCCACTTTTAAATGAGGATACAAGCAAAAAATAAAAGTGCAGTCAATATTTTCAACTACTTGAACATTTAAAGTTTGGTTTAACTTAATTCTATGAATGTACCCAAGCAACTGAGTATGGCTGGAAAAAAAACCAATTGTCATAGAATAATTTTATGATCACTAAACTCAACTAGATTCTTAATGAATCACATAATCCGTTTGCATTTCCACACTCATGGATGACTACCCATGTCTTTTCCTTTTTGCTCAAACTTTTAACATTTCATATTCTCTTCTCAGTCTTTTTTTTTATTATTTATTTATTCATGACAAAGAGAGAGAGAGAGAGAGGCAGAGACACAGGCAGAGGGAGAAGCAGGCTCCACGCGGGGAGCCCGACGTGGGACTCGATCCTGGGTCTCCAGGATCAGGCCCTGGGCCGAAGGCAGTGCTAAACCGCTGAGCCACCGGGGCTGCCCCTCTCTTCTCAGTCTTAAGTGAGGACCACTTATTCACTTAGTTACTACTAAAAAAATAAAACCTGTTGGAAGAGAAATTCTGTTTGTTCTTGTCATTACATTGTCTCTTACCTCATCTCAGCCTCCAAACTCTGGTTTTATTTTTGTTACACCAGATCAATTGTCTGTCCTCTTGACAAAGACCATTTCTTCACTTGTGCACACCACATCCTTACCTTTATCACCTACTTTAGGGCTTTTTTCTTGCTCCTTCATTGTAAAATTTGCCCACTCTACCTGGTATTTCCCATCATTATACAAATATGTTCTTATTTCTTTCATCTTAAAATAGACTAAACTTTCTTGACTCCACTTGCCTCTCCATGAACGTCCATCTCTTTCCTTCCCTTGACAGCAAATGTCTTTGAAAGAGCTGTCTATACTTAGTCTCCAGATTCCTCCTTCCATTCTCTGTTCAGCCTGCCCTAAGATTTTATCACCATGCTTCCCCTGAAATTGTTCTTGTTAAGGCTACCATGACCTTCCTAATTCAAATTTCAATGGCCATTCTCAATGCTGAATTTGTCAGGGGCCATTTACACAGCTGAACACTCACTTGTTTTTTTCTTTTTTCTTTTATATCGTATTCATCCCTTGGTGTCTAAAACCCACACTCTTCTTATCTTTCTTCTAGTATTCTATCCATTTCCCCCCACTCCTTTTGCTTTTTTTTCATTTCATTTATTTTTCCTCCAAACATGGATCCTCTTCCCTTCTTTTTCTACACTCATTCCCTTCATGAATCATGGTTTATAATACCACATTTACTATGATGGTTTTAAGATTTCTATCTCAGCCCAAACTTCTCTATAACTCTAGAGTCTTAAATCCAACTGTCCACATACCATCTCAATTTAGATATCCAGTGGGCACTCAAACTTAACGTGCCCACAACTAAATTGCTGACTTTCTCCTTCACCCTAAATCTTATCCTCTGTCTTACTCATCTCAGTGAATGGTAATTTCATTTTTGCAGTTGCTCAAACTGAAGGGCTTGGAATGATTCCTGATTCTTCTTTCTTTCACACCCCATATCCAATCCATCAAAACATCCTGTCAACACTTGCTTTAAGATACATCTGGAATCCAACCACATTTCTTCACTTTAGCCACCATCCTCGTCCATTCTACCACCATCTCTCACCTGGATTATTGTAATAATGTTGTGATGAGTATTCCTGCTTACTGCTCTTGCCACCCTTCACTATTTTCACTGCAGCAGCCAATGATACCATTAGAATACCTTGGCACTCTATACATCTTTCAATAACTTTCCATTTCATTCAGAGTAAAAGCCAATGTGTTTCCTATGGACTATAAGGAACTACACATCATCTCTATGACTTTGTCTCCTCCTTTCCTCTTGCTCACTCAACTCAACAGCCTTCACCTCTTTGTTTTCTCATGAACCTGCCAGTCATATTTATGCCATAGAGGCTTTGTACTTTTAGTTCTGTTTGCCTGGAGTACTCCCCCGATATTCACATGGCTCTTTCCTTTATCTTCCTCAGGTTTTAATTCTTTTCCTCTTAGGAATTCCTCTCTCATCCTACTTACCTGATTTAATATTCTCTGTAGCATTTATGACTCTAAAACAGACAATTTATACCTGGGTATTTTGGTTATTGTCTCTGTCCGTCCATTGAAATGTAAGCTTAATGAGATCAGGGATTTTTGCATCGTGCTTATTGTTTTATGCTATAGAACTAAAGATAAAACTTTTGTCTTCAAAATGAGAAGAGTTTCTCTGGCTAAAGCAATTTCAACTCAGTGTTATATCTCCCTAAGTTAACATCACCTCCTCAGAGTGATATTACCTGTTGTCACGTGTCATTCTTTTTTTTTTTCTTCTCCTTTGCTCTACTAGATTAAAAAAAAAAATGATGGCTGACTTTCAACATCATTCAGAAACACTATATTGTTACAGTGATTTCCCCACAAAATGTCTTCTTATGTCTTTGAGTAAGCAGTTACCAGTGCAGCTCTCTATCTGTCTTTGAGTTGCTTTATCCAGAAGAACTCCTGTCATTATCTCAAAACACTAACATGTTCTGATTAAAACAAAAAAGAAGCTTTTATTCCAGAGAGAGGTCCTCTTTAGAATGAGTTTAGTTATTACAAGGGGAGCATTGTAGATTTTAAAACTCAGTTCCCATTTTCAGAAAACAAAAATAACTTTTTCAATATCTGTGAATGTTAAAAAGTCTTATTTTAAATCCTCTCCCAGAGGGGTTTATACCCAGGTCATTTTTGCCTTCTGTATTCTGGCTCTTTAGTCTTTACCTATTGACAGATGAAGTCCCATTCAAACTCCATGGAGCAGTTGTAAAATTGTTGCTAATAATTTGCCTTAATAAAATGTAGGCATTTAACAACTTGTTAGTAAGATTAATTTGTAAATATATTTTGTTTATAATTATATATTTGGATTTGTCTCTGTAATTAGAAACTACTGGAAACTTTGCCCCCAAAAATATGATCTAAAAATTAAGACTAAATAATAAGTCAGACTTCCTGTTAAATTGCTCTCTTGCTTTGAGGAATTTTGCCAGCACAAAGAATCAGTCCACAGTAGCCCCACATAGTGGTTTTTGGCTAAGCATCAAATGATTAACATTATTCATATGTATTCCAAAATACAAAAGCTGGCTATACTTCATGCTGAATATAGAATTGTGCTATTTAATACTTTTAAATATTACCAAGGGATTTGATTCTTTAAGTTGATTTTAAATTTTTTAAAATTAAAAAAAATTGTGCTATGTATTCTTTGGTTTTATATAGAATTGTATTTATATTGAACTCTAAATCCTACCTTTTTATATGTATGTATAATTATGTAACTTCTCTATTCATTTTTTACTTTCATGTGCCATCATGCTTTTCTCCCATCTTGTAACAGGGGAATAAATAGGCCCTGCTCCAAATCTGAGACTAGTAATAGTGTCCCTTGGTTCCATTTTTTTCTTATGTCCTAAAAGAGTTTATTCCATCAAGTGTTCCCTGGGCCATTTGTCTATAAAGATTCCATCTTTTAAATCTCAAGTCTAACTATGATACTTTCAATTACAGAAAACAACAGTATTTCCTGTTCCCTTTTAGTCCTTTATAACACAAACATAACTCTTTTAATGTTTTTACAATTAAAGTGCATTTGCCTCATACCTGAATTTAATTTGCAAAGTCTTAAGGGCTGCTTTTAAAATCCATTTACTGACTTTGAGGTTAGAGAACAGCCTAAGTGGAAGAGGTGACTTGTGGGCCAGTTTTCTGTGTAGATGGTGATACTAAGTAATAGATTTTTTTGTGCTTTATATTTTATAAGTCACTTTTAGAAGCATTTGTTTATTTATTACTGGAGATTCCTACATAGTTCTGTTCCAAGCAGATTTTAGTTTATAATTGTTATTGATTCTTAACATTCTCTTTCGTAAGAGGGGGTATTTTAGGTATATCAATGGGAAGGGAGAAAAATCTTCCCTGTATTTTCTATCTAGAATTATCTTAAAAATGTCTGTTATCTATCATCTATTTAGTATTTCTGTTTTTTTCATTACTTTTTTCACTGATGTCTGTTTACAAATCTAAAAAAAGAAATTTTTGTAAAAGATCTTACAAAAACTTTCCAATAATTCCTTAATTACCAAATTCATTTTTAGTTCATATTCTTCTCTTATATTGCTAAAATTTTTTATTTTGTTGAAACCAATCTCCTCCCAGAAATCATTTCTCTTGACTTTTTGTGTAAGAGTCTCCTGTTTCTTTCTCTGGGTCTTGTTGGCTCAACAATAAATGTTCTGGACTTTTCGTTTTCTATTCAAGATTTTATACTTGATTCCTTGTAACTCTTTGGTGATATCCTCAACCAATGAATAGCTCTTTTGTGAATCTGCATCTCTGGCACTGGTTTTGTTTGTTTTTGTCAAGGTTCCAATTGATCATGACAGTTAGCTGACTCCTGTTTGTAAATTTTGCATGCCCTCATCTAAACTTGTTTCTGTCCTACCAATCCAGTTTTGTTATTTCTAATAATGGTTAGAAGTTTTGTCCTACCAATCCAGTTTTGTCCAATTTGTCCTACCAATCCAGTTTTGTTAATTTCTAATAATATTTCCTTTATTCAGACATCGACTGCCCCACCTATTCTCTCTTAATTTCTATCTAAACTCATTGGAACAACCTCTTATTTTTTGTTTTGTACCTCTAATTTTATTCTCTAATTTCCTTCCATCTAGTCTTAAATTCTATTTATGATTTTAGGTCACATATCTAAACTCATGGATCCAATCCCCTGAAACTCATCTTTGCAGCCTTGGCTTTTTGAGAAAATATGAATGTTAGACTCTTTAGCCTTGTATGTCCCAGGTATATCTACTCATCTTCCAGGAAGACTTCCCTGATCATTATGTTTGGAAAAGATTCCTCTGCTATCTGAACTCGGACATGATATCATCATGTTCTGGCTGGCTTGTTTCCTATGCTGTATAATTACTATTTAATTGTGGGATTATAAACTCACAGAAGACAGATTTCAGGCTTAGTTATCTTTATATATCCTATAGTGACTGTTTTAGTGCTTTACATATCATAGGTACATGATAATTGTTGAATGGATAAACATCAAATATGCATTACTTTTATACCACAGTTGCTTTATACAACATTGTAAGAGTCTTTTCATTCTTTACGTATGAAGGATAATTATTCAGTATAGCATCACATTTTGTATGAATCAACTGACAGGTTCATAATTTTGTTATGATCGTATGGTTTTATAGCTTTGCATTTTATGGGAATCCTTAAGAATGGACACAAGTAAAGGAGAGAGAAGACCATTATCTTGGGAGTTTTCTTAAAATGTATAGAGGAAAAGGCCTGCATTTGACATCACAGACCATTGTACTCTCATCCTCCACCACAACTACTGTCACACACCCATAACCACCCCCCAAACCCTGTACATGAAACTTTAGAAGTCCCATGTATAAATCTACAGAAATCCTTCCCACCCTTCAGAAACAAAGTAATTCCTGATCGTTATGTTGCTGAATGCCATCATATTATATGGTGTTAAATGATATGGTGTTGGTTGTATATTCTACATATGATTTCCAAGAGTTATATATTACATTTTTTTCAGGAGAAAAATTCTAGAGTTGTTTTCATTTTAATATTTCATGTTAAATAAAAAAATACTTCAACAGAATATGTTGCAAAGGGGGCTATTTTGAATGTAAACTGAAGCAAAATTAATTAGAAGTTGCTGAAATGCTAGAGAAATAATCCTAATTTTAAATGGGCTCCATGTGATGTTTGATTTCATTACTGACAAATTTAGAATGAACTTCATTTATTATGCTGTGAATGTTCATTATTTTTGCAATGTATTGCACACACATTTCCATTCCTTCCAACCTATTTTTTAGTCTCAGCATTTCTATTTTGACGTTAGAAAAATATACAACCAAAATCTATAAGACTTTGATTAAATGTTGATACAGCTGATTTCAACACAGCCAAAGCCAGTGACCATACATGGAATCTAAACAACAGCTAGTAATTACAATGTCAAAGGCATGTATACACTGTGAGTTATGTTTCATTGTCTGGCATGCAAATATAGTCTCCGTTTCCTTTACACTATGTCCAAAGTATAAAGAAAGCCAACCAAAGAGTTCTGTTTCGTTTACACAAAAGAACAAGGTTCAATCATGTTTGATAAGTTGCAAATTACTGGTAATACCACAAGTGTTGTTACAGCTGCTAAGAATGGTCAGGAGGATGTACAAAATACAGCAAAGGCATGAATCAAAAGAAAAAACCTAAACAAGTTTGAATGATGGTGTATAGTATGGCTAACTTTAACTTCACTTGGGGCCTAGAAATGCCATATTGGGTGCAGTGTGAGGTGCCTCATATGGAATCTGGCCTCATGAAGATCTGCTGGGCTTTCAACTCTCTTCATACAAATGAAAGGGCCTCTTCTCGTTTGCATGCAAGCATAGCATTTACAAATCAAAATTCTTACAGTTTTGTGATATAAGATGTGAGCCACTAGGGACAAAGAAAAGGAATCAAGAAGGAGAAAACAGTCTGAGACAATAAGAAGCAATCTGAATTTTTTTCAACAAAACTAAAACCCCTTTTCAAGAATAAGACCAAGTTGGCATATTAAAAGAAGAAAGAAAAAAAAAAAAAAAAAAAAAAAAACAAGATGCTACACTTTCCTGGGAACCTGAAGAGTGGCAATACGAGGGTTCTTTAAAGTCTCTGATGTTGGAATTTAATTAGGTAGCATTTATTAAATCTTACTGTGTACTGTAACTTCTCATTTTATATACTTTTACCCCAGTTCTCCTCCTCACCAATCCAATGAGAATTCAGGACAATGTGTTTTAGAATGGGAAGATGACTGCAAAAGCATTGAGGTGATGAAAAAAGACTCAAATGATAGTTCCTATCCCTTGTTGAATGCTGGGAACCTGGATAACTTTCTGAGCTTCCTGAGCCCTCATTTGTGTGCATGTAAAATGAAAAGGAATGAATAACATCAAAAGTTTCAGGCAAATGACCCTAGACCTAAGTGGGGCCTACAGACATGTTCAGTTGGATCCACAATTTGAATTAGGTTTCAATACTAGCAAGCCAAGACATTTTATATAAAACTCCAGATTGAAAAAAAAAATTGTAAAATCTGCCACTAGTGGATTGGCATTTCCACATAGCAACAAGTGGGTACTGCTAAGTAGCACTCTCCTCTGGAGGGCAGGTCTTCATAGAGGTAATTTAGGTTACCTGTTCTACCCTCAAATGGCCATTATCTTCTCTGAAATTTCTAAAACCATTTTTTAAATTTTGCTTCAGAGCCATCTATTTCTGACTAATCTTATGCTATATTTGTAAGATAAATACAGATAGAAGTGATTCATGTCTCATGTTAAGCAATTCTGGAGTAGTAGTACCCACTTCATAGTTCTGATACCATTATTACAACTACTAGTAGTAATATTAACAATAACAGCAAATATTTAATGATGGCTAAGTTCATGTCTGGCAAAATTCCACAGGGATTAACTGAAAAATGCTTACAATGACCTATTATAATGTAATCTCCAGGAGGACAGGACGTTATATTTTAAATCAGTGGTTCTCAAACTTGGCCATGCATTAGAGCCATCTGAGGGCTTGTTGCTGTCAGTTGCCAGGTGCCAATACAAGGTTTGAAAGAGGAAACTATGAGAGAATCAGAAAAACAATCACAAAAATGTATTAGAATCCTGTATTCATAGTGCTTTGCATTTTTTTAGATGATGTATTTAATGTTTAAGTTTAAAGTTAAAACTTGAAAGTCACACTTGATCTATCACGGATGTGATTTGTGCAAAGAAGAAAACAGAGCAGCACCATTGAACCTATGCACTAGAGGTTGGCAAACTATCGTTGAGGTCACTGGCCATGGCTTGTATTTGTGCAGACCATGAACTAAGAATGGTTTTTGCATTTTAAAGGGGTATAAAGAGAAGGAGAAGGTGAAAAAGAAGCAGCAGAAGAGGGGGAAGGAACAAGACGATGTCAAGGAGAAAATGCACAAAAAAGGAAAAGAAGAAGGAGAAAAAAGGAGAAGAAGGAAAAGAAGGAGGAAAAGGGAGGAGGAACCACAGCAGCAGCAGTGATAGAAGACAAATGTGGCCCTCAAAACCAAAAATATTTACTATTCATTCTTTTACAAAAACAGTTTGAAGACCCATGTAATGCAACAAAAATGACTTTGTCCCACTTGAGAGGTATGTCTCCATAATGCACATTTATTTGGCTGTAGATTAAAATATTCTAGGCTTGCATATGTCTTTCTTAAAAAGGAAAGCTTTAACTGATTTTTTTCTATTATTTAAACTGTCTTATATATATATATAAATTGGAAAAGTTTTCCACTTGTAGAAGCACTCAAAAAAAGACTGTTCTCTTGTTCATTTGCCTGATTGAACTTAGATCTGTTCACCTTCCCTTAGTGACAGGATTCTTCCAAGGATTTATTCCTGATCTAGCAGTTTTTATCATCAGTCTCCCTGGATAGTCTGCTCCTATGGGTGTGGATATTTCTTACAAATAATAGCAAACTCATACAGCTTTACTCTAACAACATTTTAAAATGTATTCATTGATTTATCCTTCATTAATCAGATGCCAACTTGGTGCCAGGCAATGTGCTGGTCACCGTTTCCTACGACCCTCTGTGCCTCTTAACACAAGGGCCTCATTTTCATATCATGTTGAACTACGGAAAAACCCCTGCATCTGCTTTCTCTCCTTCCTGTGTTGGTCTTTTCCACAGTGAGTGTCCCTGAATGCATTATTTGGAAGGAGAATTTAATTCACTTCTCAATTACTTTGCTTGATTTAAGTATGACTTCATTCATTAGAATCTTGGCTAGGTGAGGTAGTAGGAAAAGGTAAGCGTATAAACTATAACCTTTCTACATTAGCCAGTTTCCCCCAAAATGTAGAGAGGTACTGGTATTTTTTTGTGTAGCACAGAACAACCTTAGGAAATAGTATTTTTTAAAAAGGCCTTTTAATCTCCAAGGTGAAATAAAGGTGTACTATAAAGCCATATGGTAATACTTTACAACAGCTGGGCTGAGACAGTGTACTGCTAATTTGCACAGTTCTTTTATGTAAGTTAAATGTATTTCTTTTGCTAAATGCAGTTCTAAAGGCAAGGGTATTATTAATTGCTAATGCTGCCCCTGGTATTCCGATATTCTCTGCTAATTATATAAACCGGTATACTTCAGTCTTAGTGAACCATTTTTCTTCTGCTCTGAGATATTTGATCAGAAGGAATTCCACCTCTGGAACAACTTGTATGAGGTTAGCCCTCTGGGAAAGTTCTAATTTACAAGATCCTTACTAAAAAATCAAATCTGTTTCAAAGAGATTACATTATAAATGTAAACTTCCTAATGAGCTTGAGTGAAACGCTGTGGGCTACAACTGGTGAACTTTGAAAGTTTTTACCCTTTTCCTTTTCCTATATATATATTTTATGTAATCTGTATCCTAAGTCCTATAAAGAGACCAGCTGTTACTCCCAGTGAACTGATACTTGTAGCCAAATCCTACATTTTCCCTGATATGGTGATCCTTCTCCTTTTATTTTTTTTCATGAAAAAAATTATTTACTACTAATAAAAACAGCTAACACTGTGCTGATTATATACCAGATGCCAAATACACACACACACACACACAAACACACACACACACACACACACACACGCCAGGCTCAGTAAGCACTTTTGCATAAACCATCTCATCTGATATTCACAAGGTAAGTAATTTACCCAAGGTCTCTTAGCTCTTACTTAGAGATTTGAAAAAAAATGTGATATTTCAGCTTGCTAGAGATTGAGACAGTCAAACACATATTAAAATCATGAGAAGATCAGAGATTGCAATTATTTAATTTATTTTTTATTTATTTTATTTTATTTTTTTAAAGTAATAAGTATTTCCAACTTTTGAAGGTCAGGATACTGACTTGTATGATTTTGGTGTTCTTTCTTTTCTTCTCTTTGCAAATATGAAACAGATCAAATTGATAGTGTTTTACAGTAATGTGATTTATAGCTTACTCTATTCTTATTTTTATTTTAGTGTAAGTCTCAGGGTAATTTTTGAGTTATTAATTATCCTAATAAATATTGTCAGTTGACATGCCTTGTACGCAATAACCTATGTGTATGATTGTAGAATATGAAAATATTCATGTTGGTATCTAGCACTAAGCTTTTTGCAAAATACCAGTTGTCTGTATTTCAGGTGACTTGGATTCAAGGTCCAAATTAATCTCTATTATTACATGTATGACCCTGGACAAATTTCTTCATGTCCATGGACTCCAATTTCTTTATGTAAGAGTAAAAGAGAATAGTTGGATTTTGCTGTATCTAACTTATAACTTCAAAATTCTATGAAGTTTTTAATTTGAATTTTCAAAAATCTTGGTTGTTGGCCCAATTACAACCTCAGCTTTAGAAATCTTATGCATAGCTTATTTGTTTCTTGCCATCCATTTCTTCCTATTTGATTCCATTCAGCTATTCTCTTCTTCACTTCTTTGCTTTTCTGAGATAACACTGACTTTGCACAGAGAGACTTTTTTTACTGCATCTGTATATCCATGGCAGTGTGGAAGAGAGTTAATTCCAAGGAGAAGCTGGCCATTGGTAGAAAGAGAAAAGCAGGGGAGGGAGGGACTTCTAGGCAATCATCCTTTGATAACTACCCAACTTTCTTTCACTCTATCCTTTCCTCACTTGCTTCCTGCTGTCATTGAGCAAACCAAGCCTAATGTGCCTTCTGTTCCTGACTTGCCCAAAAGCAAAAGGTTTAATATCTATGCCTCTTCACTCCCATCTCACTCTCAGTATATTTCTTAAAAGAAAATGAAATGTTAAAGGCCCCTGAAAGCCCACTTGGCAGCCTCAGGCCCAGCCACACTTTGAATAGTTACCTTTCACTGTCAAGGGCACTTTTCACCCCCAGTGAAGGGGAGGAGATGTGAACAAGGAATCAGTTCTTGACTTTTTCAGTAGTTTCTGGGTATGACACAAATATGTAGAAATTGGAAATGAAATCTCAAAACTTAATACTCTTCACCATGGACAATAGAAATTAATGGTAATCATGATGTACATGGAAGGGGTAGGGAGATTTAGAAGGAGAGAAATAATAAAAAAGAAGAAGCAGGAGAAAAATATTGTGAGCACACTACACATTGAAATAATCTATCAAGAAGTAGTTTGCAGCTATAGTTATTTTTTTCTTTTCTTACCTATTGAAGTTTGGGTTCTAATTGAGGTTTTTTTCTCAAATTAGCAGTGGGCCAAGGATATTCAATATTCATGAATTTTGCTTTTCCTAATATACCCTATACTTCCTTTCTGAATATGAAGAGGTTTGCCCCTAAGTACCAAAACTGAATAAATCCTTACAGTAATGGATATATCAGTGTGGGGTAAAGAGGTGCTAATGTAGGGAGGTGAAATGTATATTCTGAAATGTTGGTAATTAGAAAATGTAAAAGACACCTCCTGCATAATTGCTTTAATTTTTTTAGTTTTTTTTTTATTTATTTTTTAAAAGTTAATATGTGCATAAAAGGAAACCAAAAAACACAAGAAGCAAAGAACAAAGTCATCCATAAATCACAAGCAGTTTACAGTTTGACTTCTAGGTCCCGTGTGTGTATCTATCTACACAAGTAAGCATTTTAATGTAAGATCATACAGTTATGTATCATGTTTTTACACACCATGGATATTTAGCATGTCAAAGTCCCCAAACCATGAGTATTTTGATAACCAAGAATACACTACACCAACTCCATCTGAAAGAAAAAAATGTAATCCTGCCTTTCTTGGCGATAAAAATATAAAAGAAAAATGGCAACAGGCCTCTAGATGAAGGTATTGGCAGAGTTACAATTAATCATTCTCCATGGCTTTCTTAAATACACTACAGTAATTTTGAGCAGAAAGTAACAAATCAAAGGTCCAGACCTGTGTTCTCCTTTATGGAGTCAGTAACCGTTTTGACCTCAGCCGGCCCTGCCTCCTGCCTCCTGCCCTAGTCCATAGTACTCTCTCTTTTTCTCTGTGAGTGGTATTACTTTCTGCTTTGAAGAATTCTGAACAAAAATGGCATACTCTTCTCCTTCCTTTTCTCCTGAGATTATTGTCATTATTATGAATCTAATGATATGGAGAAAATGGAGTTTCCTGAACAGCTAATGTGAGACTCTCTTTGTAGGGCAAGCTGAGCTTTGCTGAGAAGATATTTTGAAAAGCCTGTGGTGGGGAAGAAGCTAGACTGGGGCTGGCATCTAGGGCTGGTGAAGGAATACTTCAAAGAGGGAAAGGAAAAGAAATGGTGCTGAACACCATGTGGGAGGAATGGTTAGAGCTGTGTGACCTTGTGGTTGGCAGCAGGAAGGAAAGACTTGGCAAAGAGAAATGTCTATTTTTTTTAAATGAAATGCCAATGGGCTGTGGGATGTTACCTACCCACCCCAAGCCACAATCCCATAAAAATTCAAAAATAATATACTAAATATGCTTGCATTTCTTATGCAAGACAGTGAAGGGAGTTGTGTTTCATGTCAAGATTGGCATTGGCTGAAACATATCCAAAAAAATGGAAGGAACAGTTGACATCATGGTGTTATTATTATTCTGAGGCCAAGGTTTTTAATGGATTTCTAGAGGAAACTCTCTCAGCTTTAGAAGTTTCCTACCATGTATACCCATGGCATAGGCACCAGATTCAGGTAAGAAATGTTCTTAGAAAGAGCCTCAGACAAGTATGAAGAGTGTCAGAGGCACAGCAAAGGTGTAGGCACTGATTGGTATTAATAAGTGTTTAGTAAAATACATTAATTTTGTTAATCTCTGTGTAAATCTCAGTTGCATGCTATAATGCCATAGCCAAACCATTGGTCTACCTGCAGTTCTATCACCAGTTATATTATTTTAGTCAGGAAAATCAAGAAGGAATGAAATTCTACATTGTTTAAAATTTGCCAGGAATCCTTAGTCGATGAAACAACCATTCTCAAAGGCCTCATCTTCTCCATTATCCCAGTTTTAACTAAACACAGAAACTATTTTGTTAAAATGGATTGCAGACACAAAGAAAAACTATTTCCAAACCCTCCAGTCAGGTGAAAAAAGTTGCTGGCACTTTGTCCAGGGATCTACAGCAGTGTTCCCAGAGCCAAGAGCTCACACAATGCTTCCTGCATGCCTTGCTGCTGGCAGATATGGCCGCTGGTTGGAAATAATCGTTTTTAATAATGCAGATCATCACAAGAGCTCATGGGAAATCACTCTAAATATTACCCTTGGACTTTAGTATAGAAATATAGCAAAGGGAAATTGTCCCTATGATGCTCAAGGGTTAGAATAATATGGAAAAACCAACTCAGTTCAAATAATTTATTGTCTCTGCCATGCTTTTTGCATAGCACAGCTTAAGCTGTCATTCACCGAAGGGCTATTTATACAGTCTGAAATTCCAAAGGAATCCTGGATTTGTGTTCTTCTACTCTCTTTAAATGATGCATAATAAGGTACTCTACAGAGGTCTTTTGTAATGAATGTGGAACTGTTTAGTTTGGGCCCCATCAAAGGGATGGAAGAACAGTAACTGGCTGTTTGAAATTTTATATTATAGAAACTATACTCTGCCACCACTTGAATTTGTTAGCATCTTTAAAATAAACTCTATCCCCAGACAAAAACCAAATAAATCTTTGTATTCTTGACATTTCACTGCAGAGGCCAATGAGAGGTGTAAATAGAAGCCCCAAGGAATAGAGGAAGTAGTTTTCCTGGAGGGGGATGCTGGAGGAGATATGCTGGCTATTGTTGATGGTGTTTTTTCTAAAGGTGGCCAAGTTTTTCTTGGCGTCTTTGACCTAATTATAATGCTTGCTTTCAGCTAGGCATGGCAGTGTTGAGATTTGAGTTGCAGAGTTGTCAAGCCAAATACCTGCTAGACATCTCAAGCTGGATGTCCTACAGAAACTCCAACTTAATGTTTTCGGATTCTTGCCTCCAACTCCCCGCTCCCCACAAGTACTTGATATTTCTCCCCCATTCCTCATCTCAGTGAGTGAAAAATGATTTACCCAGGCATCCAAAACATAAACATGGGAATGAATATAGAGTGAGGAACAATATGAGGAGAGTGGAGAGACACTAACTGAAGTTTGGGTCATGTTCACCAGATAGTTAAAAATTGGGCTCTAATAAGATCAGGGGATTGTATCAAATTATTTCATACAACTTCAAATGAATCTATAATTATCTCATAATAAAAAATATTAAAAAAATCTCTTGATTCAGGTATAGAAATGCATATCAACATTACTCTTTTAAGCATAAATTCTATTTCACTATATGATAGATGTGTGCATAAAATGTTATAGCTAACTTAAAAAATATTTTTCTTCTATTACTCTAGTTCTTTGGTTTTTCAGAGTATTACGCAGTAAATCAGATAAATCAAACCATAGTCCTACACTACTGTTTGATGTCCTATACAAAAAAAAAAAAAAAAGACACATGGCTGGCTCTGAGTTGACCAAAAATGCTTTCAGGGCTAAGCTTGCACTCAGTAGGTTTCTTCTCTTAGCATATAACTCTAGCATTGAGAGAGACCTTTACCTTCTCCTGAAATGCAATGTGATTTTTCTAATTGTGTGTGATTTACTTTATATCTCGGATTTTTCAAAGAGTACTGGAGCAGATTAAGACGATTCTATTTATGGATTCTGTTTTCTTATTGATGACTAAACTTACAATTGCTTAAATAGTTTATGTATGCTGGATTATAGTATTATCTCTAAGGCCATCTGAGGACCTCAGAAAATGGCAAGATACATTGAGGAATTGTATGCTTGCTTCTTTCTAAGTAATGTTTGGGGATGTGGTTTGTTAGAAATAGATGAAGAAATCAAAATGAAGGTTAACTTTATCAAAAAAACTCTCAGGCATTAAAGTTGCACTATACTCCAAGAAGTATATACATAATTCCTCAATCTAATGCTTACCTAAAGAAAATAAGCAAAGCATGCTGCTAAAATTTTCAATGCAACTTATAAATTTCCAAACAATATTTGGATGAACTCTTGGTTTGTGAGTTGAACATCCATCTACTACTTGGTTGAGGTGAAACACAAATAAAGATGGGACCCAATTATAGATGAAATATATAAGATAAGAAAAACTTTTATTCCTTCTGTTCTAGTAGACTGTTTAGGATTTGCTTGCATCAAGTGCTTTGATTTTCCCTCTCTTCATTTTGCATGAGAGGATATATTTATTCCCTGGAAAGCTTAATCTGTAATCAATTATATTTAACAAGTTAACTCAATTTTAAATGATATGATATAAATGAAGATTAAAGCTAATTTAAGGCAGCATTTTTTTACTACTGTTTAAATTAGCATTGGAAAAATCAGAAGGAACTGTGTTTTTCATTAAAGTTTGGTTTAGGCTGAAGAGTTTCAATAAGATAATTTTCATAAAACTCTGAACTGGAGCCAATACCTGCTAAAAGATAACAAGATATATTAAAGCCATATTAGACATTTAAAAATAAAGTTTCTAAAAACCTTTAATCAGGAAACAAACTGTGTGTGTGTGTGTGTGTGTGTGTGTGTGTTGTAAAGCCTACCCCCATCTGCCACAGTTCTGTTGTGCTTGTACCCTTCAGTTACCTCATTCCTGTTACTTTGATTCATGCACAATCCACTGTGGCCAGTACTTCTGGTTTACTGACTAACATCCCCTGTGTACAGTTTTTATTCTGCCTTAAAATTCCTGATTCATTTTTCACACTAAAATAAAAATTATCTAAAATAGCATTCTGATCATGGGCAGTTCTCTACCTAACACCTTCTGGTACTTTTCCCTGGGCCTTAAGAGTCCAAGTTCTTTGCCTTGATGTAGCAAATAGGGTCTGTCCCAGGTCAACTAATGCGATACCTCACCACCCCTTTCTAGGTACCTCTTCCACTTACTTTATGCTATATGAATGTGTTGAGATTTCTCTTATCTCCTTGTCTTTGCAATGTCTTTAAACTCTTCCTGAAATATATTCTCCTGATTCTCATATCTGTCATCTGTTGTAATAATGTCTCCAGTCATATCTTGAAAATGAAGAATCTCCTGGTTACATGTGATAACTTATTTGTCTATCTTCTCAATAAGTATGAAAGTTAGTTAGATCAAGGACTGGGTCCTAGCTCACCATTATATCTCTGTATTGTATAAGATTTAAAGATTCTTTTGATGAGAAGACACAACAGAGTGACACTTAGATGGATGAAAGGTAGTACTTTGTTATTTATAGCTCTAAAAGAGATTAAACTGATGGGCAGGGTCACATAGGAGGTTGTACCCTGGGACAGGTGAGCAGCAAGCTAGAGTATTTGGAGTGGCTTATGTATGGCAAATAGGATGAAGTAAGATGGATTTTCCAGTCTCCTATAGATTGGCTAATTTGCCCCAAGTTGTCTGGTATACAGCCCTTCAGTGAATAAGGAAGTGTATAGTGATCCCTGACTGTAACCCAGTGAGGGAAGTGGCTGGGGTATGAAATTAAATTAGCTGCATTAGAAGGGAGTCTGACTGGTGTCTAGCCAGTGTCAAAGCTGCATCAGCACAACATTTCAAACAAATTCTTGAATGAATAACAACCAACAAAATACATCAAGTTAAGTTAGTACTTACATTATGTACTCAATAAATTTTTTTAAGATTTTATTTAATTATTAATGAGAGACACTGAGAGAGAGAGAGAGGCAGAGACACAGGCAGAAGGAGAAGCAGGCTCCACGCAGGGAGCCCACCGCGCCACTCAATCCCGGGTCCCCAGGATCACACCCTGGGCTGAAGGTGGCGCTAAACCACTGAGCCACCTGGGATGCCCCTCAATAAATGTTTAATTAACCCCACAAATTAAAACAAAATGGGTATACATATACATGAATGTATGCTACCACTTGGCCCTATAATAAGTATTATGCTTTTTTTCAAATAGTTATATAGAATGGACTTAAAAGTGCCCAGTGTCATCTTCCAGTCACTGTCTCTGGACCTCAGTTTTCACATCTTTAAAATGGATTTCAGTTTCTTTCCTAAGTAAGAAGTGGTAATGAATTTGATAAATTTAAAAGTAAACATTTTTTTATTTTCAGAAATATTAGATAATTATATTTATTCAAAGTAAAGCTACTATAAATCTGCTTGTTGGTTGGACACATTTTGATAAGGTCTAGTCAAGAAATAGTTTCCAGTGCTAAAAGGCCAAATTTGCACTCTGCCTTTTAAAATATACTTAAAAACTAGCCTTTTAATAAAACAGTAGTCTTCTGGAATATGAGTGCTGAAATTGCAGACAATAATATTATCACATAAATGGAAAAATAGTTTATGTTTTAATTTCTTTGACATCAAGAATAGTGTGGATAATTTCCTTCTTGCTGTAGTTGCAATTTGAGAAGCATAATAAATAAAAGTATTTGCAGGGTGTATTCAGATGAACTATTCTCAAGAACTATCTGAAGACAAATGCTGCTTTTCATCCAGGGGCAAAATAAAAATGTTCTGTATAGCTGATTTTTTTCTGGAGATAATATCTTTTATACTTTCTAGACTTTTTCTTACACTGTTAATATTATTTATAATATGATTAAGACTGTATTAGTCAGGGGTCTTCAGAGAAACAGAACCAATAGGATATATTTACTAGAAGATTTATGATAGAAATTGGCTTACAGAATTATGGAGGGCAGATAGTCCATGATCTGCTGCTGCAAGTTAGAGACCATTGAAAACTGGTGGTGTAATTCAGTCCAAGTTCAAGAGAATATGGATGTCTCAGCTCAGACAAAGAGAGAGGAAATTCACCCTTCCTCTGCCTTCTTGTTCTGTTTAGGCCCCCAAAGGATTGGACTTGGACAATGCTTAGCCACATGGAGGAGGGTCATCTGTTTTACTCAGTTGACTGATTTAATTGCTAATCTCTTCTGGAAACACCCTTATAGACAAACACCCAAATGATATTTTACCAACCATTTAGGCATCCTTTAGCCTGGTCAAATTGACACATAAAATTAACCACCTGAAAGACCAAAGAGCTTGTTCTATAACTTTCTTATTACATACCATGTTGTCTATGTAAGGTATAGACAAAAATACATTAAAAATGAAGGGATGGAGAAGATATATCATCCTAATACCAAAGGAAGGCTGGTGTAGCTACATTCATTTAACACAAAACAGACTTTTGAAGTAGGTAAATTATCATGAATAAAGAGGGAATTATATAATGATAAAGGGGTAAATTTTCTAAAAAGACATAACAATGCTGCATGTATGTATTCCAACAAGAGTATCAAAATACACGAGGCAAAACTGTTAGATCTTGATGACAAAAAATCAGTAAGAATGAAGTTGAACTGAAAAGCAGCATCACTCAACTGTATTTAATTGATACTTATGGAACACTTCACTCAATAACAGAATACACATTTTTCACAATCTCACACAGGACAGCCATCAAGATGGATCATGGTCTGGGCTATAAAACATATTTTAACAAATTTGAAGTATAGAAATTATACCATGTATGCTCTCAATCCACAATAGAATTAAACTAGAAATTAATAACAGAAAGGTAGTGGAAAATCCAAAATATTTCCACATTTAAAAATGCACTTTTTTTTTTAAGATTTTATTTATTGATTCATGAGACACACACAGAGAGAGAGGCAGAGAGAGATACAGGCAGAGGGAAAAGCAGGCTCCATGCAGGGAGCCCAACGTGGGACTCAATCCCGGTCCTCCAGAATCAGGGCCTGAGCTGAAGGTGGCGCTAAACCGCTGAGCTGCCCGGGCTGCCCTAAAAATGCACTTCTAGATAACATATAGACGGGGTGCCTGGATGGTGCAGTTAAGTGTCCAACTCTTGGTTTTGGCTCAGATTGTGCTCTCAGAGTCCTGAGATCAAGCTCTGTGTTTTGCATGGCTCAGCACAGAGTCTGCTTGAGATTTTCTCTCCCTCTCCCTCTGCCCCTCCTGCTTGTGTTCTTGCCCTCCTTCTCTATCAAAAAATAAAAATGAAAAAAAATAACAGAGAGATCAAAGTAAAATCCTTAAGAGAAATTATAAAATATTCCAAAGTAAATGAAAATAAGAATACAACTGTCAAAATTTGTGACGTAAAGCAAATACAATATTTTAGAGAGATATTTGTAGCATTGAATGCATTTATTAGAAAAGAAGATAAATCTAAAATTAGAAATCCAAGTTTCTATCTTAGGAAAGTAGGAAAAGAAAGCAAATTAAATCCAAAATAATAAGAAAATAAGTAATAAAAATTAGAGCAGAGATCAATGAAATTTAAAGTAGGAAAGTAATAGAAAAAATCAGTAACAAAAAATAATTCTTTGAAAATATCAATAAAATTGATAAGCCTTTAGTCAGTTTAATCAAGAAAAAAGGAAGATACAAATTATGAAATAGATTGATACCTTCAAAAACATAATAAAACTGAAATTACATATCTATTAGGGAAAGACACAGTTTGAACAGACCTAGATCAATTAAATAATTTTCATCAACAATTAATAATCTTCCAAATAGAAAGGTCCAAGTCCAAATGGTTTCACTGGTGAAATTTGTAAAACTCAAAGAAGAAATGATACTAATTATTTACAGTCTCCTCCAGAAAGTTGAAATGGAAGAAATATTCCTAAGGTGAGTATTCTATAAGGACAGCATTACTCTCAAACCAAAACCAGAGAAATATAACACTAAGGACGAAAATTACAGATCCATATCTTTAATAAGCATGCATGTAAAAATTCTCAACAAAATATTAGGGAAAAAATCCAACAATTTATAATAAGAATTATATACCATGACCAAGTAGAATTTATTCCAAGTATTCAAGGTTGGTTCTACGTTAAAAAAATTAGTTCATGTAATTCATCACATCAACAAGCTAAAGAAGAAAGATGTATAATCATATCAATAGGTGAAGAAAAAGCATTTGACAAAAACCAGCATGCATTCATGCTAAAAATTCTCAGGAAATTAGGAAAAGAACAAACATACTCAACTGGTGAGAAAGTAGATTTTCCTTCTTAGATCAGAACAAGAAAAGCTATACCCTCCTATCACTCTTATTCAATACCAGACAAGAAGTCCAAGCTAATGCAATAAGAAAAAGAAATAAAATATGTGCGATTTTTGAGAGAAGAAATAAACTGTCTTTGTTCATCGATGATATAATCATCTCTGTACAAATTCCCAAAGAATAGACATAAAGCCTCTTGGAAGGTTAGCAGGATACAAGATTAATTAATATAATCTTAATATACAAAAGTCAATTGCTTTCTCTTTTTAAAAGATTTTATTTATTTATTCATGAGAGAGAGAGAGAGAGAGGCAGAGACAGGCAGAGGGAGAAGCAGGCTCCATGCAGGGAGCCCGACGTGGGACTGGATCTCGGGTCTCCAGGATCACGCCCTGGGCTGAAGGCGGCTCTAAACCAATGAGCCCACCCGGGCTGCCCAATTGCTTTCTTAAATAGTAATAATTAGCAGTTGGAATTTGAACTTAGAAACACAAAATCATTTACGTTAGTAGCAAAAGACCTGAAATACTTAGTATAAATCTAATAAAACATGTATAAGAGCAGTATGAGAAAAACTACAAAGCTCCAGTGAAAAATTAAGGAAGACCTAAATAACTGGGGAGATATTCTATGTTTATGGATAGATAAATTCAATATTATCAAGATATCAGTTCTTCCAACTTTATCTATAAATTCAGTGAAATCTTAATCAAAATTCCAACAACTTGTTTTTGGATTATCACAAACTGATCCTAAAGTCCATATGGAAGCAAAAAGCCAGGATACTTAACAGAACACTGAAAAAGAATTAAATTGGCAGACTTACACTATTAGAGTTCAAGATTAACTGTAAAGCTACTGTAACCAAGACAGTGTAGTATAGAAAAAAAAAGTAGACAAATAGATAAATAGAACAGAAGAGAGCAATTCAATAGAGGTGGGATAGTCTTTCTAATAAATGGTTGTGGTATAATTGGACATCGAAAAATGAATCTAAACATGTACAAAAAATGAATCTAGACACAAGGCTTATACTTTTCCCAAAATTTATGTTAAAATGGATCATAGACCTAAATGCTATACTATACAACTTGTAAAATATAACATTGAAGAAAAACTAGGTGATCGGTTTATCATTGACTTTTTAGGTAAAATATCAAAAACATAATCCATGAAAGCAAAAATTGATAAACTGAGTTTCCTCAAAGTTAAGAACTCCTGCTTTCTGAAAAGCAATGCTAAGAGAATAAAAGACAAATACACTAGAAGAAAATATTTGCAAAATACACATCTGATAATTGGAATTATACCCAAAATATACAAAGAGCTCTTAAACCTCAATAATAGAACAAGCAATCCAATTACAAAATGGACAAAAGATCTAAATAGACACCACCAAAGAAGTTATGCAAATGATAAATGGGTGTATTAAAAGATATTCAAAATTATAAGTCATTAGGGAATTGCAAAATAAAACAACAGTGAGATACCAGTGTACATTTTTATAAATGGCTAAGTTCCAGATCATTCATCATCAAATTTGTGCAATGATGTAGAACAACAGGAATTCTGACTTGGTGCTCATGGGAATGAAAAATGGTATAACCACTTTGGGAGACAACCTGTCAGTCTTTTACAAAGTTAAATGTAAGCTTACCATACAAGACAGCAATTGTGCTCCTAGGTATTTACCACAATGAGATGAAAACTCATGTTCATACAACAGCTCCCACATGATAGGGTATAGCAGTATATATACTTATTATATAAGTATATACTTATTTATAAGTACCAGAAAAACAAAATATTTTTAATGGATGGATGGATAAACAAACATACATCTATAGATGAATAAAACTATTTAGAATACTATAATGGTGGATACATAATATTATGTATTTGTCAAAACCCATAAAACTATACAACACAAGAAGTGAATTTAATTCTAACTATGGACTTCAGTTAACAATATATCAATGTTGGTTCATCAGTTGTATTAAATATACCACATTAATGCAAAATGTTAATAATGGGAGAAACCATGTATGTGGAATGGGGAGAGAAAGAATAGAATATGGGAACTCTGTATGGTTCAGTTTCCCTGCAAACTTAAAGCTGCTCTAAAAGTAAAATGTATTAATAAAAAATAGTAATGTATGCACAGAGAATATATGTATTCATTATAAAAAGTTAAAGAATAGAAAAGGTTCTTTGGACCTGTAGTCCTACTTTTAATTATCGAAATGTTCTTGTATTTCCTTGTAGAACATTATCTATTCACTAACATAAGCACATGTGCATGTTTTTATATACATTTATATATGTGTGTATCTATAACTTTTATTTTTACAATTTGACAGTGGTTTTATTGATAATATAACTTGGAAATCTTTGCATCAGCACATAGAGGCTATCATATTTTTTTAAAAAATTGAGTAACATTTGTCCTATGTTGATGAATATTTTTTCATTGTTGTCATTTTCTTTTTTTCCATTGTAAGCAATTTTCTATAAGAATCTTTGTCCAGATCTTTTGACATGCTTTTGTTAGTGTATCCACAGAAGATTCCTGGCTGTGGAATTGTTTGGTCAAAGGGCATGTGCATTTTAAATTTCAATAGGCATTACCAAATTCCTCTCTACATTTGTGGCAATTTATGAGATCTACTTCCCCAAATCCATTTTCACCTATCTAATAGGTGAAAATTGGTATCTTATTTAATTTTTATATAATAATTAATTTATTAAATAATCATAGAAGTTTATTTTACAATTTTTAAAATTTGAGTATAGGGGACGCACAATGTTTCATTAGTTTCAAGTCAAGTGTACAACATAGTGAATCAACTTCTTTATACTTTATACTATGATCACTACAATTGTAGCTACTGTCTGTCACTGTATAATGCTATTACAGTATCAATGACTATATTCCCTATGCTGTGCCTTTTATCCTAGTGACTTATTCATTTCATAGCTGGAAGCCTGTATCTCCCACTCTCCTTCACCCATTTTGTCCATTCCCCCCACACTCTTTCCCTGTGTCAACCATCAGTTTGTTCTTCGTGATTTTTAGGTCTGATTCTGCATTCTATGTTAAAATTCATTTCTTTTGTTTTTTTGATTCCACATATGAGTGAAATCATAATTGTCTTTCTCAGTCTGACTGATTTCACTTAGCATAATACCCTCTAGCTCCATCCATGCAAATGGCATGGTCTTATTTCCATTTGTATTTATGTAATTATAAGTTAGATTGACTATTGTTTCAGATTTATTAAATTTTTGTACTTTTTTTTGTAAAGAATCATTTTATTTTTAAAAAGATTTTATTTTTATTTATCCATAAGAGACACAGAGATTGAGAGAGAGAGAGAGAGAGGCAGAGGGAGAAGCAGGCTCCATGCAGGGAGACCAACGTGGGACTCCATCCGGAGTCTCCCAGGATCACATCCTGGGCTGAAGGCAGCGCTAAACCGCAGAGCTACCCAGGCCACCCAAGAATCATTTTATATTTTACTTTAGAAGCTTGTGGAGTTAGACTCCTTCATTGTTTTTTAAATAGTTTCTTGACTCTTTCAATACCTTTTTTCCAGATGAACTTGACAATAATAGGCACATTAAAACACAGTTATTCCTATTACTAACATTTTGCACTAATGTGGAATATTTGTTACAGTTGATTAATAATTAGAATATTACTGAGTATTGTATTTACAAAATAATTTAAAGAACAGTAATATCTTTATATATTGTCTTTCCTTTCATAAATGTAGTGTCAGTTCTCACTTGATTCTGTTCTTAGAAGATTTTGAAAATTCTCTCAATTTAAGTCATGTGTATAACACACATATGTTAATCTTATTTCTAGAAATATTATCTCTCATGGTCTTTTAAATAGTAACAATTCAATTCTGTGAAAATATGCCTTGATATAATCTAAGGAACATACTTAAAAGTTTTTTTAACTTAAAATTTTTTTTAACTTCCTATCAGTAATTATTTTCATAGGAACTGTTCAGAAGATTGTGTTAAGTTAATGGCAATCCTAAAAACTCTTCATGATTAAGTTAACCTAAAACTATTAATATGCAGTGAAAATTTACCACTATTCTATTCTTTCCCCACACCCTTATAATATCCAAAAACATTTGAACTTTTAGCCTTTCCTTATGAGATATAATTTACGAAGTCATGTTTATAGAAGTAACTGGCTTCTCTATAATTCCAGGTTTGACTGTTATCATAGATATTACCTAAAGAAGGAGGATCAATTTCTGGATCAGATGGGATGAGGTAAGGTGGGGCTTGAGGATAAGGTATTTGAGTGGGAACATAAATTTAAAAAAAGAACAAAAATTTTAAAAATTTAAAAGACTTACTTTATCCAAAATTGATTGGTTTCTGTATTTTGGGGGCAAACAAACAAATGAAAATCGTGACAAAAATTATGAAGGTGGAGAAAACCATATCTGGGGGCATCACAATGCCAGATTTCAGGTTGTACTACAAAGCTGTGGTCATCACGACAGTGTGGTACTGGCACAAAAACAGACACGTAGATCAATGGAACAGAATAGAGACCCAGAAGTGGACCCTGAACTTTATGGTCAACTAATATTCGACAAAGGAGGAAAGACTATCCACTGGAAGAAAGACAGTCTCTTCAATAAATGGTGCTGGGAAAATTGGACATCCACATGCAGAAGAATGAAACTAGACCACTAGTTTGCACCATACACAAAGATAAACTCAAAATGGATGAAAGATCTAAATGTGAGACAAGATTCCATCAAAATCCTAGAGGAGAACACAGGCAACACCCTTTTTGAACTCGGCCACAGTAACTTCTTGCAAGATACATCCACGAAGGCAAAAGAAACAAAAGCAAAAATGAACTATTGGGACTTCATCAAGATAAGAAGCTTTTGCACAGCAAAGGATACAGTCAACAAAACTCAAAGACAACCTACAGAATGGGAGAAGATAGTTGCAAATGACTATCAGATAAAGGGCTAGTTTCCAAGATCTATAAAGAACTTATTAAACTCAACACCAAAGAAACAAACAACCCAATCATGAAATGGGCAAAAGACATGAACAGAAATCTCACAGAGGAAGACATAGACATGGCCAACATGCATATGAGAAAATGCTCTGCATCACTTGCCATCAGGGAAATACAAATCAAAACCACAATGAGATACCACCTCACACCAGTGAGAATGGGGCAAATTAACAAGGCAGGAAACCACAAATGTTGGAGAGGATGCGGAAAAAAGGGAACCCTCTTACACTGTTGGTGGGAATGTGAACTGGTGCAGCCACTCTGGAAAACTGTGTGGAGGTTCCTCAAAGAGTTAAAAATAGACCTGCCCTACGACCCAGCAATTGCACTGTTGGGGATTTACCGCAAAGATACAGATGCAATGAAACGCCAGGACACCTGCACCCTGATGTTTATAGCAGCAATGGCCACGATAGCCAAACTGTGGAAGGAGCCTCGGTGTCCATCGAAAGATGAATGGATAAAGAAGATGTGGTCTATGTATACAATGGAATATTCCTCAGCCATTAGAAATGACAAATACCCACCATTTGCTTCAACGTGGATGGAACTGGAGGGTATTATGCTGAGTGAAGTAAGTCAATCGGAGAAGGACAAACATTATATGTTCTCATTCATGTGGGGAATATAAATAATAGTGAAAGGGAATACAAGGGAAGGGAGAAGAAATGTGTGGGAAATATCAGAAAGGGAGACAGAACGTAAAGACTGCTAACTCTGGGAAACGAACTAGGGGTGGTAGAAGGGGAGGAGGGCGGGGGGTGGGAGTGAATGGGTGACGGGCACTGGGGGTTATTCTCTATGTTGGTAAATTGAACACCAATAAAAAATAAATAAAAAAAATTATGAAGGTGGGCATGAGAATGAACATTGTGTACCTTTCTGTGCTGCAACTAACATATACATCAGATTAGCAGCATTTGTTATTTTACAGATCAGAAAACATAAGCCCAAGAATGCTAGAATCAATTTCCCAAGGTGAAAATTGCAGATTAGTGATTAAGCCTGAGAGCTTGAATTTAGGGTGACACCCAACTCTAAAGCCCACGCTTTTCGTAAGATCACTGTGCCACTAGGAAACCAGTATCTACAAGTGGGAAGAATATTAGGTAAAGGACTGCAGGTAATAAACCATAATAACAAATAAAACATGAATAATATGCCCAAATAAAATGTAAAATAACATGACATCTTTTCTATTATATCCTATAGGCAATTACGCAAAGCATATCACATTCCATGGTACAAATAGTGTAAGCACCACTGCTTCTACATTATATACAAGCCCAATCATGCTGGCTCCCTAGGCCATGTACTGCATGTTCTTTTTTTTTTTTTTTTTTTTTTCTGTGAAAGGTTTTTATTGGCAAGGTAATTAAAAAACTTAATTTCTGTTTATAAAATAAGGACTCAATATTGGTCATTTAGTAGGTTCTACCCACTTCCCTTTCCTATTCCTCTTCCACTCATTTTTCTTTGTTCCAGGCACTATAACCTTCCCATGTACACACTTATACATTTGTGAGTCTGTAAAGATTAACTTCTAGAAAATAAGGAATAGAGAAATTTAGAATTGAGAAGGCCCATAGAGGTGATCTGGACCGACCATTTTTCATAATGCCTAGGAGATATGGAGCCAAGAGCAAAGGCTGAAATTGCACACAGAACTGACCTTAGGAAGACTTCTCTACAGATACCGTGACTTTTCCTGCTGACAATTCCTAGTGCATGACTTAACTGCGATGCCTCAAGAAATTAAATCTACAGCCTCTGATCTTATCCTTGCAGAGTGTGTTCTAAGTATTCCCTCAGCTTTGCATTCCTGGTTCCCAAACTAAACTCAACTGCAGGTGCATCTGATTAGAGCCTAGCTTTAACCCAGCAACATAGCTTCAAAGGTTTGAGCAAGCAGGTATCTGATGTCTTTGATGGAGGAAAAAATATCAAACATTCACTGCATTTGTCAAGGTCCCTATTACAAAAGGGCTCCCTAAACTGAACGCATCATTCCAGATGGCTTATGACCAATGCAGTATGCAATGCAATTAACAACCTTCATCTGGATAAAATACATGATGATATTAAAGCACATACTAAGATTATGTGAACATTTTTCAGATCCACATCAAAGTTTTGGTTCATGATTAAGCTTGCAGTTAACTATAACCCTAAAACTTGTTCACCTTTCACTGCTGTTTAGCCATGTGTTCTCCATCTTATATTTGTGTTTCAGTTTTTTTAAACCCAAACACGGAAATTTATTTAGCCCTGTTAAATTTCACTTTGTTAATTTTGGGTCATCTTTCCAACTTTTGGCAGTCCTCTTGAATACTGCTTCTGTCATTCAATACAGTAACTATCATTCCACACCTTTGTGTTATACACAAATTGGATAAATATGCTTTTAATGTTCATCCAAATCTCTGATAAAAAATGTTGAAAAGAGTAGAAAACATTGTAGAATACCACAGAATATTTTCATCGAGGGTGGCATCTAACCATTGATTAATATGTTACGCCATATTGACTAAACTGAGTTTATGTAGAATTACATTAAACACATGTTTATTCTTTAGCTTACATGATGCTGATGATGATGATGATGATAATGGTGAAAAGAAATAGATGAAAAGTCCAAAGGAAAAACTTTTATAGTGTGAGCATTATACAGAAAGTGAGATGTGATTAAGAATTAAGGATAGGGATCCCTGGGTGGCGCAGCGGTTTAGCGCCTGCCTTTGGCCCAGGGCGCGATCCTAGAGACGCGGGATCGAGTCCCACGTCGGGCTCCCGGTGCATGGAGCCTGTTTCTCCCTCTGCCTATGTCTCTGCCTCTCTCTCTCTCTTTCTCTCTCTCTCTCTGTGTGACTATCATAAATAAATAAAAATTTTTAAAAAATTATAAAAAGAATTAAGGATAAAACATTTTTCAATGGGTGGATCCATAGATTCCTCCAAAAAGTAAAATTAAAGAAATTCAGATCACTATCACTTGTATATTAAAGATCAATCTTAACATTGCATGCCTTTAAATCCCAGAGTATATTAGAGCAGGGGCCAGCAAACAGTCTCTGTGAAAGACCAAATAATAAATATTTTAGACTTTGTAAGTCCTACAATCTCCACTGCAATGATGTTACTTTGCCCTTGTAGCACAAAGTCAGCCATAGACAACACATAAATTGGCATGACTAAAAAATAAAAATTTATAAATAAAATTATTTAATAAATTATAAATTTTATTTATAAAAACAGCCAGATTTGGTCCATCTATATATAAGATGGTTTTTCTAAGGGCAGTAAGTAGACATGTGCATTTGTACTTGGATGAATATATTAGAATCTTACCAATCATAGATATATTTCTTATTTTAGAAATTTAGTGCAGTGGGTCCTCAAGAGTAAAAGTTTTCCTATTCCCTTTTGAACTTCAGTACCTAAGTATATTTTTATACTTGGTAGTTGCTTCATAATTATTTTTTTCTAAGATCATGAATAAAAACCATTAAGGGTTCTGTTAAATCCCAGATTCATTATTTTTATGATCAACTAATCATAATACTTATAGACATTAATGTGCTATTGAAAATGGAGTCAGCATTCATAGGGGTGATGGTTGAAAGATCTTTCAAGAATTATGGACTTATTACCTCAAATGCTAAGAGTCTGCTGGCAGACAGCCCTCCACTGAATCCTTTCTGAAGATTACTTAGGTGAAAGAGAACCACCTCTCTAAAGACCATGCCTCCTTTCCATCATGCTCTGTATCCAGTGATTGGTCAGCATGGAGGTAGAAGGCCTAGCCCTTCATCCTAACAAAGGACAACCCTGAAAGTAATCTCAGCTTTACAGTTCCTAGCTGTGACTTTTATTGAGATTACATTTCAGCTAATCTCTCTTCTCAATCTTTCTTCTTCCCTTCCTCAAGTGTTGATCCCAGACTACTCCTCAATAACCCTTCTGTACTCTAATCTCTATCACAGAATCTGCTTTCTAATTAATGCAACTTGAAACATTAAGAATAATATATTTTTCTCTAATTATGGCAACAATAGTCATATTAATGATATCCATTCAAGTTGATCTTCAGCTGATCTTATACATGGCCTAACCTATGAGATATGGTATTGAGTGCTGGTCCACTTTTTAGAAGTCCATGTGCTCTTGGTCTTTCCAAATTAATGAAGCTCACCTATGACAGTAGATCTTAAATAACCATACCAATTGCTTACCACTTATATCACTTCATGGTTCTGAAATTCTCATAATTACTAGAGCAGGCACTGTCTGCTTACTGGCACAGAGAGGCACTAAAACCTTGCCCTTACAGTCTTGAAAGTTTTAAATCTCCACCAGAAAAGACAATAAATGAATCTTCAACAAGTTTATGCTTTCAAAAGAGGCTTTGTGGAACACTGTTAAATATAATAAGTGAATATAAGATCACATTCATAGGCCACATGAATTTAAAACTCAGTATTAGAGATGAGGAAAATGAAAAGGAAACTAATGCTTCCTTAAAAATGGGAAGTGCCCAGCAGACGGTGAGGAAAGCTCAGAGGAGGTAGCTAACAGTGTGGTATATGATGATCTTGGAAGAAGTCAATGAACTGCATTTAAAGAAAATGCCGATTTTTTTTCAAATTACTTTCTCCCAAATAATCTCAAAGTCATACATAAAATTCCTGTAGGCATGGTTGAAATAAAGAGAGAGGATAAAAAGGAGAGAATATAGAGAAGGGAAAAGAATTAACTTTTATTGAGCATTTTCTGTTTTCTATTGCTAGTGATCCTGTAAATTGTTTTACTTTTGTTGGTTGTTTAATCATTAAATCTCTGCAAAGTAAATTTGGCTGATAACCATCTTATAGTAAGGCAATTGAAGTTCAGAGAGGTTAAATATGTAGAGACATACACTATTCAATAGCGGACTGAGAATCTAATCTAATTTATTCTGACCGTAAACTCTTTTTTATTCTTTATACTACCTTGAAAACATACATAAAACCTGCAGATTGGCCTAACAGGGCAGTGACTTTTATACTTTGTTTTAATTGCAACCAAGCTAAGATGCTTTATCATATTTTCTTCAGAGGAAGAAACTGATAACCAAGTTCTAAATATCTTCAAAGCTTGCACTGGTAACGATGTGTTATTTGCATGTGGACTAGGATAGCTGTGAATATTCTGAACTCTGTCCAAGGAAGGTTTATTGGCCTCCACCAATTTATACCATTTACATTTTGGAACGAGAATACCTCCCATAATTATGGTATTTCTAGAAAAATAGTGAAATACATTCTTCAGAATTAGAAATTTCTAAACTTCAAGTGTTTTGTATTTTTGATACTTCTTTCCTAAATGTTGTTGCTGTATTCAAACAGATACTGTCATTACAACATGGAAGTATGAATAGAATGTGGATTGAGAAAGGAGAGGGTTGGGAAGAGAATTGGTAATGAGGCCGTGCCAAATGTATATAAACAGATATTAAATTGGAAGTTTCAGTTTAGGCACTAGATGCAATCAAGGCTGATTTCTGAAAACAGGTTATGAAAGACTAATCAAAAACTGTTAACACACCTTAAAAACTTCATACACATTAAGACAGTTGAAGAATGGAGAGGCTGGTGAAGAGTTTTCTTTAGAGAGAACTGTGTTTTGAATACTACTCTCTAAATTTGTAAAGTGAAAGGTAATTCCCCATTTCATGTTATGACAAAAGAGAGGGCTTTTAGTGTTACCACTCAGGGAGATTCCTGGGTCTCCTGAAGCTACCTGATGCCTGCCAGGAAAATCTAATGCAGAGAAGCCCTCCCAGTCACTTGATAGCAGTGTTTGGAATGTGCTTACGATGTTGTGATTGGACTGTGCTTTGAGAGTTTGTACAGGTGAAGAATGCTTGAGTGCTTCCTGAGGACCAGATGCAGTGCATAATTATAGGCCATCTTAGAGCTTGTCCAATAGGGCCACCTAGAGGGGAAGCTGAAGGTGGCTGAATGAGTTCTGAGAGGTTGAGTTTCATTATGGATCAAATGGTCAAGAAGCCTGTTGTTGAGATCACCAGTGATGGGCAGGAGTCTTTGTAGGACCCATGAAAGTGTGTCATGAGAGAAGAGATCTGTTTTAAATATTCTTCAGGTCATGCCTCAATCCCAGCCCAGAATGGGTCTGAAATAGCAGTTAGGAGTGGGAAAATGTACAAAAAGGGAATGGAACAAGAAGCCAATTACAGTTCCCAATCCCCAACCCTTCTGTTGCATACAACTAGGTAGCAGGAAGGCGTAATTGAGAGAAGGCAAAGAAGTCTTAGGTTTGCATGGAGATTGAGTGTGGATTAATGTGTTCTGATATTCACACTACTGAATTTGTACTGTTCAAAGGTATAAAAGTGACTACACAACTATAGGACGACCTAGGTTTTCATCAAAGGTGGCCACCATGGAAGAAACTTTCAAAGATCACTGGAAACAAAAAATAAAGATGTTTTAAAATGAATCTTCATTTGTCAGTGTATCAGGTACATATATTTATATGATAAAGATAATTCCAGTGATCTCAGAAGATGGAGTTTGGTAGAAAAGTTGATAGGACGAGAAATTAGTTAAGTAGAGGATCATGAATGTCAGGCTAAGGCAGCTGGACTTTATTATATAGAAACTGGGAAATCATTGAATATTGGTGCATAATAGGTAACATGGTTATTTTAACAAGTGACATTATTTTTAGTGGTGGCATGTACTGATTCCAGTTGGAAGATTGGTAATGCAAGAGGCAGTAAAAATCTCTGGAACTGTTAAGTACATGAGTAAATAGAAGTAGCCTTTTATTTGTTTAAATCAACAACAATAATATTTGATGAGGTTTAAGTATGCATGAAATTAAAATATATGACAATAATAACACAAAAGAAATAAAGCACTGAAATATTGTAAGTGTTTAATTTTGCTCTGAAAAATATTTACAGTAAAAATTAAGAGAGACTTTAATAATTCCAAGATATGTGTTGAAATCTCTAGAGTAACTAGAAAGTTTTAAAAATTCAATAATGTACTAAAACCTAATAAAGAAGGTATTGGAAGAATAAAAATATTATTTATTCTACAAGAAGGCAGGAAAAGAGATAAAAAGGAAATACAAGCAATGAGGAAAATAGAAAGTAAATATTGAAATGCATGTTCAAGCTCATATACATCAGTAATTACATTAAATATAAATGGACTAAACACTTCAATTAAAACAAATATTTTTCTGTTGGGAATAAAAAACATACCTTGCTGCTTTTAAGAATCATGCAATAAATATACAGACATAAAAACATGTATAATACAATAAATAAACAAGAGACAGTTGGTGTAGCTCTTCTGATAACAGATTAAACAGAGTTTAAGGGCAGAAACAGTATCAGAATTAAAAAGCATCATTATATCATAATAAATGAGACCACAAGAGGAAGATATACGAATTCTCTATTAGTATGCACCTAAAAAATATTTTAAAAAATGAACAGAGGCAAAAGGAGAAAGAGACAAATTTGAAACTATAGTTGAAAAATTTAACACATTGCTATTAGAAACCAGTAAAATAAGCTTTTTAGAAATCAATAAGGCTATCTATAGACAATTTTAACATGGCTAACAAAATTTCCCTAGTTGAAGTATATACAACATTGCATTCAAGAGTTGCCAAAAACACATTTTTAAAATATGCATGTGGATCATTTACCAACCTCTGGAGCAAACTTAAACAAAATTCAAAGAGTAGAATTTAAGCACAATATATTCTCTGACTATAGTGGAATTAAACTACAAAGCAACTACAAAAATGTAATTAGGAAATGTCAGTGAGGGTGACAGAACATGAGAGACTCCTAACTCTGGGAAACGAACAAGGGGTAGTGGAAAGGGAGGTGGGCGGGGTCTTAAAGTGACTGGGTGACAGGCACTAAGGGGGGCACTTGAAGGGATGAGCACTGGGTGATATATGTTGACAAATTGAACTCCAATAAAAAAAAGAAAATTCATCAGTGTTTTAAAATTAAATATAAAACATTAGCAACACATAAGACAAATAAGAAACCACATTGGAAATTAGAAAACAATTTGAACTCTTGATAATGAAAATATGACATATCAAATGTGTGAGGTATAGCAAAATTTGTAATTAGAACAGCAGTTCCCACTTGGGGGATATTTTTTCCCCTAGGGAACCTATGATAATGTCTGTAGATAGTTTCGGTTGTCACAACTGAAGTATGGAGGTGTTAGGGCTCCCAGCAGGCAGAGGCTAAGGTTATTTCTAAACATACTCCAATATACAAGGCAGTACTCCACAAGAAAGAATTACCAATAGTGCCATGGTTGTGCAGTCCTAGATTAGAGAGAAATCCATTGCCCTAAGTGTAAATATTAGAAAAAAAATGAATATCAATTATCTAATTATACATCTGAAAAAGCAAGGAAAAAATAATACATTATAACCAAAGAAACTAGGAAAACAAAATTGAAAAAGGTAAGAGCAAAAATTAATGAAGTAGAAAATTAACCTATTATTAAGAGAAGCAATACAACCGAAATGTTATTGAGAAGAATAATAAAATAGACACACCTTTAGCAATAGTAATCAAGAAAAAAAGAAGGCACAAATGACTGATACTAGGAATAAAAAATGGGACTTCATTTTCACACCTTCAGGTACTAAGAAGATTATGAGACTATTATAAACAACGTTACATCAATAAATTTGAAAATTAAAATAAAATCGATAACTTGAAAACGACAACTTACCATACTGACATCAGAAGCAAAAAATATGAATAGACCTGTATGTGCCAAATAAATCAAATGTAGTTCAAATTTTCTTTCTTTCCTAGAGATTAAAAAAGGGAGAAATTTTCTAGTATGTTTTACTGAGGTAGCAAAACACTGATACCATAATCTGACATGGGCACTATATATCTCCCCCAACCCCACCCACACTCATACAAAATTACAGTGTGAATCTCTCTAGAACATACATACACATAAAATATTATGAAATATTAACAAATATAATTCAGTATTCTAGAAAAGGAAATCACAACCAATCAGGGTTTACTCTAAAAATGTAAGGTTAATCTAACATATTAAAAATTAATTACTTTATGTAGCAAACCATATTAACAGTAAAGGGAGAATAACAATATGAGCCCCACTTAAAAAAGATCAGAAGCAGCATTTGATAAAATCCAACACCCATTTGTGATTTTAAGAAAAGCTCTAAGAAAACTAGATTTAACTTCCTTAATGAGGTAAAGGGTATCCACAGAAACATGCAGCAAGCATTTTGCTTTATGATAAATTATTTAAATTTCAACTCTGATATTGGGAATGAGGCAAGGATATTTATTAAAATTATATCTATCCAATACATTTGCTAAAGGTCTTTCCAAGTATTATAATGGCAAGAAAAGAAGTTAAAATTTAAAGGAAGATAAAGATTATATTTATAGATAATTGAAAAAATACAGATAAGATACAAATATTAGAAATAATAATTGCATTTTGCATGGTCACTTCCTTCAAGGTGGGTATAAATAAGAAATTATAATTATTTTACTGTATACTATTATAATATACTTGAAAATAAGATTTTGTAAGTAATACTATTTAGATTAAAAATATCAATTCCTAGGAATAAATATAAGAAAAGATATATAAAACCTCCATACAGTAATAGTACAGTAAGCTGTACTATTGAAAGGAATTTTAAAAGACTTAATAAAGGAAGGAATTGTCCATTTGCACTGTTTGTGAGACTGAATTCTAATTAGTTGACTCTCACCAAAATGATTGATAAGGTCAATGAACATTCACTCAAACATCAATAGGATATTTCATGGAAATAGACCATCTGATTTCAAATTTTATATGGAAATGCAAAAGACCAAGAATAAAAAAGATAATATTAAGAAGAGTAAAATTGGTGGCATTTCAATAACTGATATAATTATTTGTGATAAAGTTAGTAAAATTAAACAATGTGGTATTAGTATAAGGATGGTCAAATAAATCAAATAGAGAAACTCAAAAATTATTTATACATAGAGAATCCTCTGACTTTTTCCTTGAGGCAACTACAAAGCAGTATGTAAAGAATAATCTTCAAAATAAGTGGCCTGGGTCAATTCGATGTCTATATGGAATTTTAAAAATGAACCTTTCTCCCAGTGTCACATAATACACGACTATCAAATTTAGATGAAGCATGGGCCTGTAATTAAAAGTAGAGTGACTAAAATTAAAAGAAGATATCAAAGGACAATATCCCTGTGGTCTTGGGGTACCCCAATTTATCTTTTACTGGACATCAGGTGCACTAAACATAACAGAAGAATTGGGTGAGTTGGACTAATTAAAAATTGGATCTCTTATTTATCAAAAATTACCAGTTAAAGATTGAAAAGAGAGGAGATGATATTCACTATGTATGTGTCCAACAAAGAATTCATATCCAGAATATAAAAGGATTTCTACAAGTCAATAAGAGAAATACTTAAAACTATGCAAATGATTTGCATAGTCATTTCATAAATATCCAAATGACTGATAAACATACAAAGTTTCTCAATCTCATTATATATTTGGGATATGCAAATTAAAAGTGAAGTGCAGTGTTATAATAAACCTTCCAGCGTTGCTCCCTAATTTTTTTTTAATATTACAAAGGATCTTCAAGGACAGAGACTAAATGAAACTCATACATTGTTGGTGAGACTGTAAATGAAACTGGCAATATCTTTTAAGCTGAACTTTTACATACGCTGTGACCCAGTGATTTAATCACTAGATATACATTTACTAGAAATACATACAAATGTACATCAAAGAAATATACATGTTCAATAATGTTCCCAAAGTGAAGTTTGTAATATGCAATACCTAAAAGCCCTTTGAATCTGACTTAACAGGAGTACTTATACTCCTGTTAAAAATCACGTTTAATTACTCAGTGAAATTCAATATGACAGTGAAAGAAAAATCTACATAAAAGAACAGGAATAATTCTCATAATCCTAAGTTTGAGTGAAAGAAGACAAAAATAACATAAATTTCATAATTCTGTCTCTATAAAACTAAAAATAAGCAAAACAAATCTTTGCCGATATGGCCTGGAGCAGAGTTTGCTCACTAGATGGTCAGGGGGTTGGTCTGGAGTTGGTCATGTTGAAAACAACTGGTCTGTAGATTGCGTTGACAAACTTTTTCTGTAAATCGTCACATACTGAAATTTCACAGCTTTGTGCACCATACAGTCTCTGTTGTGACTACTCAACACTGTTGTTGTAAGGATGAGGGCAGCCATGGACAGTATGTAAGCAAATGTGACTGTGTTCCAGTAACACTTTACTTACAAATATAGGAGACAGGTAGGCCATGTCTTTCCCAAGGCCCCCAGTACTCTGATGCTTGCAGTAGATAGAAGATCACTGTACTTTTCACTCAGCGTTGCTCCCTGCAGATCATTTTATCCATGACTTTCTGCTATTTTATAAGCTTTGGCTTACACCAGTAGTAGTTTCAGACATTCCTTAAATTTAAGGTTCCATTTTATTGTTCTATTTTAAATTTCAGTTCATTGTGTAGTTTGGCAATATAAAAACAGAATCTGTGCAACTAAATTTGCATAACATGAATTCTAAAGAAAGAATTGAAAATAAATCTAATCTCGCATTAAAGAGAATCATCATTTCCTACTTAATTGTTGCAAATGTGATCTACAATACCAAAAAAAGTGCACTTCACTGTTTATAGACTTACTGCTAATAAACATAAGCCCTCTATTCCCAATCCTTCCATCTGTATTGTGAACATGGATCAAGTACAGAATTACCTAGAGAAATTAAAATAAAATAGAAGAACTTTGGGTCATGGCAATATCATACTTCCTTGCCCCAAGAGAAGGTAAGGAATGACTTCTTAAATTTAGATTGGCTAAGGTGGGAATTCACTCCAACTTTTATACTCCTATGATCCTTTGGCACAAGATTTTTAACATTGTATTAACTTTATCTCTAGAGTTAAAAAAATAAATCCCAAAGGTTAATTATAAGCAGAGTTGTCCTTGGTAGGAAATATCTTTCATTCCAGTCATGAAGAAAGTGCACAATAGTGTAATAAAGCTGTTTGGGAAACAGATAATGGTCAGGTGCTTTTCCCTATACTCTTGGGAGAGAATATGACTCTCTGTTGGAAAGCAGGCGTGGGAGCTAAGATGCCTCTTCCCCCTCATCTTACCATGACTGCTTAGTATGCTCCTGTGAAATTACTTTAACCTTTTCCATCTAAGGTGATGAGTTTGCAAGAGCACTGCCTTTTACTCAGAGGTTCCAAGAGGCATTATTAACTCTTTTTTTTTAAAGGAGTTCTTTGTGCATCTTTTTTTTTAAAGCATCTTTAAAAAAAATGTCTATGTGATTTTTCTTCCCTCTCAAGGTTTTGATTGGCCTTTCCAAGTATTAAGTAGAAAAAAATATACAGTTTTCATTTCATGAAATATTTATTCTGTGCCACAATGAGAAAATGAACAACTGAATAATAGTTAATTTTGAGGCTAGATGGATTTTCTTTTGGCTGCAAATGATTGCTCTTTATGGGTTCACAGTTTCTAGGGAATTTGGCTGCAGTTTAAGTTTTGTTTCTTGAAACTATTCATATAGCCTTGATGTACACATGTGTGAAACATTATAAGAAGACTTCTCCTTTTGGGATTGGGAACAAAGAAAAATTATGAGGACACTAGATAAGGAAACTGGGGGCTCCCACTGGTGAGGTCTGAACTGTGTAACCAACCTATTCTGTTTTTCAGGCATCTGGGCATTTTTAGGAGACCTCTCATCCTTACTGACCCAACACAACCATACTTAGGCTAGCATTCCTAATTTAATTATAGCTCCAAGAGTCACGTCTATAAATGGAAAAAATTTGAATACAGATACCAATTTATATACCATATCTGATAGTTCCCTAAACCCAGAGACTGGTTGTGGTTCTCTTATTGATGTTTGAAAAATAGTAAATTTGGAGCATTTCTCTTTTATCCAACTTAGTTTTGTAAAAAACCACTCAAAATATATGACAAATATTAGGAAATGGAGGCAGAGGTTAAGTATTCTCAGCATTCTAAGAAAAAGAGCTATATAAATGCAAAGCATTCATATTATCATTATGGAAGCACATTTCCTCCTTAACCTCCATTTCCATGCCAACAAATATTCTTCAAAAGGCTCATTTTATCTTTGACCATTTTACATGCAGACCTTGGCAGTCACCTAGTAAAACCCTTGGTGCTGTGCCTACTGCTTGCAAATATTTCATTATGAATCAAGCCTTTCAGTTGGTAAACACAGAAAATTAAGCATGAAATAAACCAACACTCCAAACCAAGAAATAGCTAAAGCAAAAGTGAAAAATCTTAGGCCAGACCTCACAAACCAAATAAGGGTTTAAATCCCCTGTTCCATAATAAAACCCAATTTAGTGGAAAGGGGCAGCCTAGTTTTAATTCAAACATGATCATTTATTTAAAACACATAATATCCCTAGAACTATGAAGAGAAAGGCAGTAGAGAAAGAGGCAATTTTACTTTTATTCTCACTCAAATATAAAGAATACTTACCAGATAATTCATACCCAGCTATTTACAGTTAGTCTATTTGTAAGATTTGACTATAAGATATGATGTTCCATTAGTTGGTACAGCATAGGGAACTTAGAGATTCATATAGCTACTTGGTCTTAATTCTCATAGTAAATTAGAGAGTTCCTTTATACCTCTTCAAGACATATTAAATAAATGAGTTGACATGTCACTGAGATTATTAACATAACCTCTTCAGAAATAGGTTAACTTTTTAAATGATTCTGAAGGACTAGTTATAAGCAAATTTTGAGGGTGGAAGGCAATACTCTATTAACTTAAATGAAAAAATAAAAACATCAGCAAAAATAGACTAGCTTTTATACATATTTTCTTTAAGTTTCAATAATTGCTGTATTTAAGGTGATATTTAGCTCTAAGCAGTTGATTATTTTAATCTAGCTCTTCATTTTTGTTCTTGAGTTCTGTAACTCATTCTCAAACATTCTGTCAAGTATCATCATTTTAAGATTAATATATATTAAGTCCAAAGGAAGTTTATTTAATTTATATTATGACAAAAAATATGGAACTGATGCATATTTTACAGTATTATTTTTTGTTGGGAAAATTGTAAGTTTAAGATGGAGTTATAGAATAAAAATGTTATCATTACCTCATTCACTCATTCATCACATATTTAACACTTACCATATATGGGAAATATACTACAAACATTCCCTGTGTTCAGAAGCTTTGACTAGTGCCTATGGAAAATCATTCAATTCTCTTTTCTTTTTTAAAAGATTCATTTGTTTGAGAGAGAGCACAAATGAGCAAGGAAAGGAGTAGAGGGAAAGAATCTCAAGCAGACTCCTTGATGAGAGTGGAGCCCGACGAAGGGCTCAATCCCATGACCCATGAGATTATGACCTGAGCCAAAACCAAGAGTTGGGTACTCAACTGACTGAGCCACCCCAGCACCCCTCAATTCTTTTTTATAAGTATTATGGGAAGAGATGATTCTCTAGTGTTCATTGGTCTGAGACTGAATCTGTATAATTCATCTCAGAAATTTTTTACCAAAATGATCTTGTTGGGCTTGATGTTTCAAAAAGGGAGCACTTTTGGGGTGCCTGGGTGGCTCAATATGTTAAGCATGCAACTCTTGGTTTCTACTCAGGTCATGATCTCAGAGGCCTGAGATCCAGCCAGCTTCAAGCTCTGTGCTCAGCAAGGAGTCTGCTTGGGATTCTCTCTCTCCCTCTCTCACTCTCTTCCTCTGCCCCTCCTCGTGCTTGTGAGTGCTCTCTCGCTCTCTCCCTCCCTCTCAAATTAATTAATTAATTAATTAATTAATTAAATCTTAAAAAGAAAAAAGAAAAGGGGCACTTTCTATTCTTGTTTCCATGTGTTGTGTGTGTGTGTGTGGGGTGTATATGTGTGACACCCTGGCAGCTTATACACCTGTATCTGAGATGTTCTGACTCCCTTATCTGATCTTATACTTACAGTTAGTTTTTTTTTTTTTTTTTACTAGAAGCAGCAAAATGTGATAATTAACATAGAATTCTTAACACATACTACCGTGGCTTAATTGACTCTTGTTTTCTATGAGTATTTTATATAAATCAAAGACTATAGCGTTACAAGCAAATTGCTTGCATTCTGAAATGAAAAGCCAGCTAAATATAAAGGAAGCCAAAACATCTAAGTATGCATTCATGCCAGGGTAACCATATAATTTAATCTATCTGAAGGTGTTAGGGAGTGAAAAAAGATACTTATGATAATTATGTCAGGAAAAGGTTAAGTAGGACCTTGGCAAACTGGAATATGTCGTTATCTCTCATATTACATATATGTTGAGCTTTATAAAGTCACATATATATGTAGGTATAGAAGTGATGTGCTGCATAGTAAAATCCAATTGCTTTGAATAGGACAGCATTTCAGTTTAGTGAGTATGCTGAGAAATTATTTAAAAGTAAATGTTATTGTTAACATATACATGTACTATTAATGTCTTTGAGGATTAAGGAGTACATTTTGCACAATATGAGGTCATTTATAACAACTATTAAAGTCTAGGCAAGTGAAGATAATTTTTTAAACTGGTTAAATGAATAGAACTATTTGCCTCATGCCTCCTCTGTAGCTGCTATTGCTGATGTGCATATGAAAAGCTATATCCACCTTCTTTTGGAAGTTGGCATCTTTACTGAGCACTCCAGCCTCTACTGCCATAACACCTGTGATTTTTTCCCTTGGTTTAGGCAGCATCATAATAGAGGCCAGGTAAAATTAATAGTGCCATTTTAATTCTTAGCCTAGCCAAGCATATTTTGACAGTTATAAAGAAAATATTTGTATAAGTCTCCTTCAGGATTAAACTTTAAGTTAACCTTAAATTGAGTATACTTGAAGAGAACGGATTTGCACTGTTAATTGCGGGAAGTCACGTACTAGCACTCAAACCTTATAGGGAAAACTTAAATATTTAAATATTCTTTCTTTATAGCCATTCTAAGATCTTCAAAAAGTCAGAATATATATTATACATACATATATGTAATATTTCCTAGTTTTCTGTTGTATGCATGAAGAGAATTTTCACTCATAATTTTAAAGGTTCAAAATATTTCATATCCTGGGATCTCCCAACGTGATAGTCTTCAAACTTCACAGCAAACTCAAGAAAATGGATCCTTCTATTACTAATGATGCATTTCTCCGATTTTTAACTGAAAAAGCTTTCCTTGAGCATACGTGTCACAGACCCCCATGTTTGGTACAGTTTCCTTTAGTTTATATTATTACTTTGTAAAATTACTTTAAAATGCTACCTTTATAAATTATCTTGTTGACAGCATTTGAAGATTCAGGACCAAAAGTATTACGCCTGATTTGTACATTGAGTGGGGAAAGTAGATGATAGAATCCCATTACAGGAAAACAAGTAAACTGGATTGTCACTTTAAGAGATTTCTTATGGAGGATTTATTCTTTAGCTTGTTATGATTTCTTTTTTATAGAAGCAGCTGTACTTGTTATCACAGTCTGCCACATCATCAGTCATCTAGCTACTGCAGAGAATTCCCCTCGGCAGAACAGGACATTCATGAGTTTATATTACTGCCATAAATTCTTTGGCTGTAAGTTTTTATACAAATAATCCCATGTCTCTTGTATACATTGCACCAATTGGTTAATAACATGATCTCTACCAGGGGATTTCTGGAATGTTCTATCTGTTAAGAATAATGGCCAGAGTACATTTTTACATACACTAAAAATATTCTAAATGAGATTGGGCAATCTGAGGACATCTATATGATGAGAAGATGTTTTTCCTTCATTTTCCAGTTTAGCCCGGCGAGCTTTCTTTTAGCTAAAAGACATGAAAACAAGTATTTACAAAAGGGGTATGATAAGGTTAGTTATGTTTTAAAAAAAATATATGGAGTATCTTTTCAAATGAGAGTGAGGAGTTCCTGGCTGTGAAACTCTTTTTGCAGTTTGTGCATCACTTTTCAGAATTGAGGAATCTCCATAAAGAAGCCCAGCATTTTCATCATGCCAACCACTAAGTAGTTGCCAGATTTTCTGCCCATTGACAAATTCTCCTCACAATAAAAGTGAAAAGAATGCTTAAGCACACCAGTTGGTCCATTGACTAATTTCTAATGGTACTGATACAATTTCCTTTTACCTCCTTTTCTTTCCTTACAAATATATTAATAAGATCTCAGATATTTCCCACAACTCTGAAAGATGAAAATATCATTCCCTGGGTCTTCTTTCATCAGTGACACCATCTCCCATGTTTTTGTGACTCCATTTCTGGTTGTAGTAAACCATTGACCGAGTCTCCGATTTAGTGATGGAAGTTAGTATTATCTGAAGAACCAATGGAAGTTTTTCAAAAGGGAACACAGATACAACATGAAATACCTCAATTTAGACTTGGGGAAGAGATTGAGATTAGTGTTTATGAAGTAAAGTTATCTTTTTCAACATCATTATTCCAAATCCAGTCACAATCTTCTAATATGGAAAGTATGATCAACTAAATTGAAACTTCTAATTGCTCTTATACTACCTTCAGTATGTTCTTCTAATACAAACATCTTTAACAGCTTACATTTAGCTGCAGTGAAATTAGAGTTTAAAATGTGCTTGCTATTGAAATACAAAATGAGGTCACTGCAATAAAGATGTCCTCAAAGTAGAGATAAGTAGATAATCAAGTTATAGATTCATATATATAGTAAGATCCCATTTGTAGGGAAATACTGTACACATAGTTTGCTTATGATTATGATATTTAAATATACCTTCAAAAATATTAATTGTGGCTATAGACTGGAGATTTGGGAAGTGATAATAGCATAAGCTGTAATATTGACTTTATTTGTACTTTTGAGTTTTAGAAGAATCAACTTTGAATGAAAAAAATTAAAGACATTAAAAAAAAACAGAAAAAAAATCAAGAAAGGTACATTTATTTTCATTCTGAGATATAAAAATAATGTGTTTGATTCTAGAATAAAAATGAGTTAAATAAACATTTTAAGAATGTGTTAAGAAAAGCAAATAAAAGTTATGGTGAACCATATATGGATCATTTAATTTGTGCAGTATTTCAATAGCATAAATTATCTAGTTTAGTAACTTACCTTAAAATAAAGAATAATATTTTAGCTGTGTATAAATTCTCCTTTAAAATATGGTGGGGTTTTTTTTGTTTTCTTTTTTCTGGTAATCACAAGTATGCCAAATAAACATGATCTCTATGAGTGGAATGATAATTGTTTTTAAAGCTGAAAGAATCTGTCTTTTTAGATTTCAAACTCCATAAGGTTTATGCTACATATATAAAACATCTGTTAGAAGGAGTGATAAAAATCAAGAGAAAATACATATGAACTGTAACCAACTACTGCTGTCTAGGTCTATGCTTAGTCTCAGGGATGATAGAATTACTTACTATATTTTGGGATAAGCATGATAAAGATAATTGTAAGTGATGCCATTTGAGAGTTATAATTAATAGAATTTTCTGTCCAACATTTTCTGTCCAACATTTCAGGGAGTTGTTGAGTTTTGTAGTTTGGAACAAAGTGGGAAGTATAGATGGCACAGGTCTATATTATGCCACCCCTCAATTAATGAACACTCAAACTCAGTAGACTTGATCACACTTTTGTTATCTAAGTGCTGTAAAGGTTCTTTTCTGGAATATTCTGTTTCTGGTTTTCAGGCATGAATAATTTAGATCAGAAGTTTAATCAAAGCATATTTGCTATGGGACAAATACAGAAAATGAAGGAGAAAAAAAAATTGAACAGGAGGTCCAGATTCTAGTTCTGGCCAGATTTTGAAATCTGGAGGCAGATTTCAGTTTTGCCTCCATGTGAAATTTTGGCTTAATTTCTTAATCTTTCTGGGCCTCAAAATATGAGCTTGTAAGTTATATTCTTTAACAAATAAGTTCTAAGGCCCTTTCTAGTTTCCATAATCTCTGATTCCAAAGTACTTGAAAGTCTTCAATCATAGTGTGTGGGATATTAGATACCATATCCCTCCTCCAGCAGGCATCTTCTGCCTTTCCCTAGAAATCCAAGTGCTTCCTTTTCTTTCTTTCTTTTTTCTTTATTTTAGTCTGCCCAATGAGTATGACTGGATAATAATCAATTTTTTAAAAGTAAGGATGGTACTAACAGTGATCCTCTGACTTACCTAAAGGAAGAAGTGATTAATCTAAAACATTACATAATGGAAAATTAATTTATCTCAGCCAGTAAGCATAATGTTTTAGACATGCATGATGTTATGTGTATATTTGATGGGGTGAGAACTCACTTTGAACAGAATAATAAAGCCATATTGTGAAGATCTAACATAGGAGGAACTGGAAAGGAGCCTACTTCTACAATCTAATTTCAAGCTCAATCTTGTTCTATAATTGTCTCCAGGAAGAAAATAGAGCAAGTTCTCTCCTCTCTTAACTATTCTCTGTAATATAACACGTATCCAGTTGTTTTGGAATCTCTGTGCTAAGAGAAAATAGGAGGTCATATATCAAGAGAGCAAATATTTCACTGATGTGCTTTTGGATTTTCACACAAGATAACTCCATGACAGAGATAACCTACCTTCCCATAGATGTGTGGGAATTTACTATTAATCAAAGAAAAATAATTTTTAATAAACTCATGTGTTCATTTATTTGTTAATTTATTCAACAGACGTTTACTAGTCAGCATTAGTACCACTTTTGCTTTGTGCTAGAGTGTCAGTATGATAATGAAGAGCATACAACTGCTGAGCATGAGCATACAATTGGGAAGAGAAGATAAATTATGTCTACACGTGACAGTTATTGAAATCATTATGTGATGTAAATCCAGAAGCTAAATTATGTTGAAAAATTTTTACCTTGGCCGTGATGATATAAGTCTTACTGGGAAAAGTTCCTTTTTTGTTGTGTAAAGTTCCATTTCGGTGATTTATTCTATGTTTCCCACAATAACAGTATTTACTGTTATTTGTGATCTTCTAAGTTAATGGTTACATGTTTATTATTTAGGAACATATATTATTATCTCACCTTTATATGTAAATCTAGGAATACTGGACAGTAGGCGTGGTAGTGGAGATGGCAGAAGAGATTTCATATATTTCCAAATCACCACATAAAAGGTGATGCAGAGCAACTAAACTGCAGCCCCCAAATCCATGTACATTTACAACAAAAGAAGAAACAAAGTGTGGAATAATGCTGAGAAGAGGAGAATCATATAAGAACCAAATTCAGGGATTTCTTGATGTGCTTGAATCTGAGTGAAAAAAATTTACAAATTGTGATTTCATATTGGAGAAGAGTGTGCTGAAGTTGGGTCAAGAACTAAATGATCATTTTTCCATGTTAGGAGAATCAAATTAGAGTGAATATGAAAAAAAATACATAGCAACATTATGTGATTTAAAACTATAGAAATAAATGCTGGCTCAAAGAGTTGAAAGCAGCAACCAGGAGGATAAACAATGGGGAAGGAGGCTTCTATTTTCTCCTATGGCCTCTGTAATACTATTTGATTGTTTGAACCATGTATATATGTAACTTTGAAGAAAAAAATGTCTGTATTAATAATATTGGCAAGAAAGTAAAATATATTTCAATGATCTAAGTGAAAACTGAGTATAAACTTTTGAGACTAACATTTGACTGCATTTTAATGTTAATATAAAAATATAGGAAAACATCAGGGAGAATTTCAGTTAAATCTCAACTCCATCCAGAGAAAACAACACATGCTGCCTTCACCCCGAGCAATTCTGGCTCCAACATATGTTCTGAAAATTGTAGTATTCTCTTCTTTCCTCAACCAACACTGAATTTATTTTGATGAAGATTTCTGCCTGTGGAATATTTCCAAAATATATGGGAATTTAAAAAATTAATTAGTAAAGTAATCAGGGTAATGATAAATATCAGTTCACAAAGAGATGTCAAATTCATTTCTTGTTAGATCATCAAAAAATATTGAGAAACCTGTCTTCATATGATCAACAAATAATTTCTCATACAATTAAAGAAACAGTCAAGCCTCAATTCCAAGTGTTTTGACACAAGACTGAGTGATACTAGAGTTTCTCCAAAAGAGAATTCTAAGAATCAACATAAGTGATAAAACTTGCTTAACTAAAAAAACAAAACAAAACAAAACAAAAACAAAAAAAACTTACTTAACTAGAACATTGGTTAATAGTCTTTAACCCAATTTATATTAATAATCTTCCTTGATTTTTTTCTTAAATGATTAAAGTTGAAATAGAAAAAATGTTTCATAAACCTTTCTATCTTTCAACACATGTAATATTTTGTCCTTCCCTTCCATAATGACTTACTGATCTGTCAGTACTTCAATCCTGAAACTTTCAAATTGCTATTAGAGATTGATTGATAATTTTGTGGGGGAGTAAGAATAACTTCAAAAATAAAGTATACATAAAATATAAAGTTTTTATAGAGGTACCACATAATTACAGAATATAACAATGTAGAAGTCCTCAGTGAAGTGAATCCTAGTACAGTGAACCCAGCCACTTTACCAGCACTCTGATGAAGAAAGAGAGTATTATTGTACTCCAGAAGCTCTCATTCACAATATGTTATTTTTATCTGGCTTTGAACTTTATAGAAATGAAATAATATAATTTGTATTCTGATGTCTGCCTGGCTTCTTTTGGCTGACATTATGTTTGTGGGATATACAGTTGTTGCAGGTGTTTTGAGATTTTGGAGTGTTAAGAATAATGCTGCTAAAAATTTTCTTTTGCATATTCTTTGGTGACAGATGGGTACCTATCTGTTAGATATACACAAAGGGTAAATTTCAGGGTTGTGAAGTATGCATGTGAACTGATTTGGTAGATACATCAAAGAGTTTTCCATACTCTACCAAGGAAAGAACACTAACACCAACAATGGATGAGTTCCAATTTCTGTACAAACTTGTCAACACCTAGTATTTTCAATATTTAATTTGGCCATTTTAAAAGATGCATTAGCATCTTTCTCATCACTACTAAACAATGCATGCCTTTTTGTGTATTCATCAGTCATTTGAATATGATCTTTTGTTGTTGACATACGTAAATCATGTTGATATGTTTAAATCTCAGGATATCTTTCTTTTGAATTTCCTTTTTTCATTGATTTGTATGAATTTTTTTAATATTTTGGACATAATAGATTTTTCTTTAGCTAATTTTATTTATTTGTTTTTAATTTTTGGAAGTTTTGATGTATTGGCAGTGGATATTTATTAATATTAATATTAATATTAATATTATTAGATTATCCTCTTTGAGATTCACTCCACTTCTTAAATCTAGAGTTTTCTGTCTTTCATTAAATTTGGTATTTATTGACATTTTGATATCTGATATATTTTCAGCTCCATACTGTTTCACCTTTTGGGATTCTGATGGCATAGAACTAAGATTTTTTTAAAATTGTGCTACACATCCCTGAGAGTCTATTCATTTATTTTAATCTATCTTCTCTCTGTTGTTCAGACTGTATAGTTTTTATTGATGTATCTTCAAATTTACTAATTTTTTTCCTCTACTCTTGATTCCTCCCAATGAATTCTAAAAAAAAATTGTGGTTATAGTATTTTTAGTTCTTAAATTTTTTATTTTCTTGCTCTTCATATCTTTTCTCTCTTTTGTGAGATTTTCTACTTTTCATATTTCAAGAGTGTTCATAAATTCTCATTGAATTATTTTTCTGATAGTATTTAAAAATCCTTGTCAGATAATTCAAATATTTTTGCCATCTTAATGTTAATGTCTATTTATTGTTCTTTTTTATTATTTTATTTATTTACTTGAGAGAGAGAGTGCACACAAGTGGAGGCAGGGACACTGGGAGAAGGAGAAGAAGAAAATCTCAGGTAGACTCCATGCTTAGCACAAAGTTGAACCTGTGATTATGACCGGAGCCAAAACCAAGGATTGGTTGCCCAACCAAATGAGCCACCCAGGCACTCTGATTATCCTTTATTTGAGTTGGTGTTTGATATATGATGAGTTATTTTCTTTTTATTGTATAATGGTCATCTTCAGTATTATTAAATGACATTCAGGTTTCTATTTAAAGCTCATCACTGACAAACCAGGATGGTAATTTGGGCTGTGTTCACACAATCTCTGCAGGTATCCCCCTGCCAGGAGGAGAGCTGTATCCTTACTATTTGTATATGATTGTAGGTCAGGAGCTGCCCTTACAGCCTCTGTGCCTGCCCACCGGTTGAAAAGAAAACTCTCCTTACTGCCATTTTGGAATGGTAGTAAGTCTGCTTATGCACAAATCCTCTATAAATGCCTACTAACCAGGAGACAGATCTACCTTCACTGTAGAAGTGGAGTGAAAATCAGAGTTCTGCTCACTTCAGCTTGAGTAGAGCTAGTATAGTCAAAACATTTTTGTCCTTCCAGGGCAGAGCCTCTAACAGCCTTGTAGGTAGAACTTAAAAAAAATAAAAAAATAGAAAATAATAAAAATAATTTTAAAAGCATAGCTTGCTTTAGTCTCTCTGTGTGTGTGTGTGTGTTTGTATGTTTTTGGTTAATGCCTATGGTATATCCAGGCTACAAAAACTTCTTTATCAAGTAAACTAGGATATATGTAGGAAGAAAAAAATCAAGAAATCAACAATGACAAATCAACACCAAATAGGAAACTCAATCCTGAATCCCAGGGTCTCCAGAGAGCCCAGTCTTCTTTTTCACCATATTTCAAAGTCTTCTTTGTTTGTTTCATGTATTTTTCCAAGGTTTACTTGTATACTAAAGCAGGATAAGATACAGTGAAGTACATCTATTCTATTCTTTCCAGAACTAGAAGCAAAATGGTGTCATTTCTAAGTTTTATTTTCAAATTGTTTGTTGCTAGTAAATAGAAAACATTTGACTTTCACTGGCATTTTCTAAGTTTTGTTATAAATTCTAATGCTCAGTATTCCTTTTTTGGATTTTTTACATTAAAAAATATGCTACCCATGAATAATTGATTCTTTTTCTTTTTGAATATTTTTAACTTAATTACTATAGCGTGCACATTTTAGTAAAAGCTTTATGCTTAGATTTGTTGGAAAAGTTTTAATATGTAATTATTAAGCATAATATTTACTCAAAGTAAAAAAAAAAACATTTGAATTCCCTGGTTTGTTATGCATTTTTATTATGAAAGAGCAATTTCGTCAAATGTTTATTCTATAATGAATAAAACAATTATTTGTCTTTTTTGTACATGTTGTAGTGAAGCTGGTGAGTTTTCTTGATAACTTTTCATACATTAAAGTAAAAAAGCTAACTTTATCATGATTTCTTATCCTGTTTTTATATTTTCTTGGGGTCTCTTTGCTAAAATTTATTTAGGATTCCTCATATTTATTCAGGAAAGATCTTAGCCTTTAGTGTTCATTTCTTATAGTACCCTTGTCATTTTTTTTTGTTGTTGTGGTTGTTTACGTTTAAGTTGGCTTCATAAACATGTTAGGAAATGTTTCCTTTATTTCTATTTTTGTATGATTGATTTTAGTTTTCTTAAATGTTTGAAAGAATTCACCAAAGGTCATTGCTTTGTAGGAAAGTTTTTAATTACAAATTTAATTTTGAAAATACATATGACTCTTCAGATTTTCTATTTCTTCTTGTGTTAGTTCTGGTAATTATATTATCTATAAATTTATTCATTTTAACTTAGAGCACAGCAAGATTGAAAAGTGGTAGATACAAGCCTTTTTGCCCTTTCCCCAAAAGACAGCACATATATAATATATATAGTGGAATATTATGGAGCCCTAAAATAATAAGAAAATCCTGCTATTTGTGGCAATGTAGATAAACCAATAGGATATTATGCTAAGTGAAATAAGTCAGCACAGAGAGATAAATGCTGCATAATCTTTCTTATATATGAATCTAAAAGTAAGAAAATCAAACTCTTAGTAACAGAGAAGCATGGTGGTTAACAGGGGCTATGAAATAGGGAAAAGAGATGTTGGTCAGAGTGTACAAACTTACAGTATAAGATAAATAAATTCTGGAAACCTAATGTACAGCATTATATATATTTAATAATATATTGTATACCTGAAATTTTCTAAGAAAATAGATCTCAAAAGTTCTCATCATAAAAAATAAAAAAGTAACTATGTGAGTTGGTGGTTATGTTAATTAGTTTGGATGTGGTAAGCATTTCACAATATGTATATATCTATATACATTACACCACATTGTACAACCCAAATATATGCAATTTTTATTTCTTAATCCTAGCACAATAAGACTGGAAAGCAACTACTTTAACATCAGAAAAAAAAAGTGAACATTTTTAATTTTTATTAACATTTTTATATTTATTTTAGTAACTTTACATTGTTTAATATTTATTTTGAGAAAGCTATTCATAATAATTCCTATAATTTTTCACACTTTCAGAATCTATAGTGATGCCTTCATTATGTATAATGATTTTGATATTGAAGATAATTTCTTTTATTTTTTCTTTTTGCTACAATAACATTTTTGATATTGAAGATAATTTATTTTTCTTTTTGCTACAGGTCTTACCAATTTTATCATTTCATTAAAGAACCAATGTTTAGCTTTTTCCCCTTCCTCTGTTCTTTGATTCCGTTTCATTAATACCTCTACTTGTTTTTAATCAGAGTTTTTCTTCTGCTTTCCCTGTTTTATTTTTGTAACTACCTGAGATAGATACTTTGGATGAGATGGAGATGGATCACTGATTTTCTGCCATTTTTTCACTAATATAAATTTAAGATGTAGATTTTTTTAAGCTTAGCTTTAGTGCATTCCATAAATTTTGACAGGTCATATTTTTATAATTTAGTTCAAATTTTAATATAATATCCACGGTGACTTCTCCTTTAACCTTTGAATTACTAAAATGTATTTCTAAAACCCAGTGAAGTTTCTGGTAACATTCTTTTGCTTGATTTAGGTGCTAGTCGCATGTGTATTCCTTTAAAAAAACACTTCTTAATTATGTTGTACATTTTGATTTGTATACTTTTCATTATAAAGGTATTCTACTTCATCCAAATTAGATTAGAGAATGTTTTTTAAGATTAAAAAATTAGAAGATATATTTTTAAATTTCCAAATATTTTGGCAATAATTAAATTACTGGGTTTTTTGTTTTGTTTTGTTTTGGTTTTCTTTTTTTGGTTTGAGCTCATCGAAATACCTTGAATTCTTTCAATCCTTTGTTGACACTTGTTGGAAGTGTAATGTGATAGTTATTTTTTTAAGAAATAAGTTTTTAAGATATTTTGTGGATGTAGTGTTATATATGTCAACCAGTCCAGGATTGCTAATCATGTTGTTCAATTATTTAGGAGGATACATTTTTTTCCACTTGAATTCTAGATTTGTTGGTCTCCCTTTAGTTTTGCCAAATTTTAACATGCATTTTGGAGTTATTTTATTAGATATAAATTTATAATTATTAATTGTTACTAGTGTATTGCCTCTTTGATATTTATAAATCCCTTTTTATAGATGTGCTAGAACTTCCTACTTTAAAGTCTACATTTCTGATGATAGTATAGGTGTATAGGCTTTATTGTAGCTAGTGGATACATATTTTTTTATGTGTGTTTACCTTTGAGTTTTTTATATTCTCACATTCAAGGTGAGTCTTTTTAAAATAGCATAGAGTTTGTTTTTTGATTCAATCTAAGAATTGTTATCTTATGGGACGCCTGGGTGGCTCAGCAGTTGATCATCTGCCTTGGGCTCAGGGCGTGATCCTGGAGTCCCAGGATTGAGTCCCACATCGGGCTCCCTGCATGGAGCCTGATTCTCCCTCTGCCTGTGTCTCTGCCTCTTTCTCTGTGTGTGTCTCTCATGAATAAATAAATAAAATCTTTTTTAAAAATAAGAATTGTTATCTTTTAAGAAAAATAACTGCATTAATGCAACTTCAAATATGTTTGGGTGTATATTTACTATCTTACTATTTCTCCTACCTATTAAATTATTAGACACCCATTCTTGTTCTACTCTTCAGTGATTACTATAGAGATTTTAAAAATGAATCCTCATATAAAACATAATTGGTATTATTATTAACCTTCTCGACAATGCTAAAGTCTTAGTCATTTAATTCAGTTTATTCTCTTCTTGTCTTTTATGTGATCATTGTCATGCACTTACACATATGTACACACATATGATACAACACAAGAAGACTTTGTTATAATTTCACCTACACTTTTACTTCAATTGCTCTTTATTCCCTCCTGTGTTACTTTATTTCTTACTGATTATTTACCTCTACCCCAAGAATTCTCTTCAGTATTTCTTATACTATAGTTCAGCTAATAAGAAAATTCTTTACTTTTTGTTCTCTGGAGATATATTCCTCATTTTAGAGGAAATTATCACTGGATATAGTATTTTGATCTGAAAATTAATTCCTTTTTACATTTTCAAGATGTTATTCCATTGTCTTTTAGTTTTCAACACAAAAGTTTACTAAAAATATAATTGTTGCTTCTCTGCAAATGATATCTTTTTTTAATCTGGCTAATTTCAGGATTTTCTATTTCAGGATTTTGTATTTCTATTTCAATTGTAGTGTAATATACCTAAGTATGATATTCTTTGTATTTCTTTTGCTTGGCGTTTCTTTTTCTTTTCTTTTTTTTTTTTTTTAAGGTTTATTTATTTACTTGAGTGAGAGAGAGAGAGAGAGAGAAAGAGTACTGAGGGAAGAGAAGCAAACTTCCTGCTGAGCAGAGAGCCCCACGTGAGGTTTGATCCCAAACCCATCCTAGGACCCTGAGGTCATGACCTGAGCCAAGGCAGACAGTAACTAATTGAGCCATCCAGGTGCCCCTGCTTGGTGTTTCCAATACCTACTGAATCATTGCTTGTCATTGTTTTGTTTAGGGAAATCAGCTAGGGCAGCCCAGGTGGCTCAGTGGTTTAGCACCGCCTTCAGCCCAGGGTGTGATTCCGGAGACCTGGGATAGAGTCCCAAGTCAGGCACCCTGCATGGAGCCTGCTTCTCCCTCTACCTATGCCTCTGCCTGTCTCTCTCTCTGTGTGTCTCTCATTAATAAATAAATTAAAAACCTTAAAAAAAGAAAAATCAGCTAATATCTCCTAATTTTTTGTCCTATTCTATAGAGTAACAAATTTCCACATATATCAGCTATTTTAGTTGTGTTACATATTTTCTTAGAAGATTTTCTCCATTTTCCAATCTCCTTTCTCTCCTCACTTCAGCCTGGATATTTTCCACTGATCTCTCGCTATATGCATTGTGCTGTTAAATCCACCTAAATTTGGTACTTACTATCAATATTTTATTTTAGTTCTATAATTCTCATTTGTTTCATTTTAAAAATTCTAGCTCTCTGGAGAAATTTTCATTATTATTATTATTATTATTATTATTATTATTATCCATTTTAAGTCTAAGGTCTAGGTCTGAAAACTTCATTAACTAGTGATTTGTGTGTTTATTTCTGTTATCTTGTTCCATTATGTCTTGGGATTATTTATTTTTCTACTCAGTAGTTATCAATCGAATGCTGCATATTTTGTATGAAACATTATAGAAGATTAATTCTGGTTTACATATCTTCAAAGACAGTTCAGTCTTTTCTCTGATAATCAATTACAATTCGTTCAATGTATGGACTTTGTAGTACTTGATCTACCTCTGTTCCAGCCCCTCCCTGTTAGGCTTCTTCTGCTAGTGATCCACCTCCTTTTAGGGTACTGAGCTCCTGTTTTGAATCTTCTCATTAACACTGTGAGATACTTCACCCTACACTCTGTATTTATTAAATTTCTGGTAGGCTTCGCAGCCTTTCACCCTGTGTAGCTGGGGAGTTTGATTGGTGTGTTAAGGGGAAGTTCACTAGTGTTTTATTTGAATCTTGACTACTTTTCTGAGGTCATGGTCCCACGATTACTGACTGCCTTGACAGACACAAAATCTATTTTTTTCCTCCTAGCTTTGTAGGACTTCCAAAGCCTGATGGATTCTCTTTATTTTAGTAATGATTATCTGCCTCAATTTGTAGTGTCTCCCACCACCAACAATCAGCAAATACTCCAGGAGTAAAGTTAGGTAAAGAGTCTGCTCATGTCTCCCTTCTGTCAGTTCTTTGCTTTATAGTTATATGACTTTGGGCAATTTAATTATGTTCTTCCTGTCTTAGTTGCTTTATATGTTATAAATGTAAAAACCCTTAGCCTCATGATTTTGTTCTGAGGATTAAATTGTATATTACAAAACCCCAAAACCCAGTCTATATTAACGAGCCAATAAATGCTATTTATTTTTTTTAAAGATTTTATTTACTTATTCATGAGAGACACAGAGGGAAGCAGAGACATAGGCAGAGGGAGAAGCAGGCTTGGGGAGCCTGATGCGAGACTTGATCCCAGGACTCTGGGATCACCCCCTGAACTGAAGGCAGACACCCAACCAACTGAGCCACCCAGGTATCCTGCTATTTCATTTTTTACCATTATCCTGTCCTCTGCTAATGATATCAAGTAACAAGGGATAACCAAATGATGAGTAATAGGAGAAGACAGTAAGGAAGCTGCAGATAATGTGAGTAATTGAGCTTTGACATTCAGTGCCAATATATATTTAATTATATAATTCCAATATATAATTATGGAATTAAGTTAAATTATTTATTCCCACTTATATAAAATTGTGAGAATGGAGTGAGGGGAGGGCAGTGGAAAAGTGGAAAAGCAAACAGAACAATATATATCTTTCTATCATCAAGCATATAGTAGGCTCTAAATACATACTTCTAAAGAAAGTTATGAATCTGTTACTTTCATAAAAGAGATATACTGCCCATTGTTTATTAAATTGTTAGCTTCATCTAATTGGAAATATCACTTGATAAATTGTCTTTGGTGAAATATTTGTGGTAAGCTCATCTGCCATATCAGAAAATTTTAAGCCATATCTGAATTTTTCTTCATCAACCAATCACATTGCTATTGCCACTAAAGCAATATATACAGTATGCTAAAGCACAGGGTCTGGCTCCCTTTAACTTAAATTATACCTTTATGAAAGATGCCAAATGTAAAAACTTTTGAAGTCCTTTTATTTTAAGCATTGAGTCAATGACTTCAATTACATTTTAAAATCTGTAAGATGTTCCAAAGGAAAGAAACAAAGGTGGTAAAAGCATAATAGGAAATTGTGTCCTCAAAGGAAAAATAAAAGACATGAAAGTGATTTAGCCAAGAAAATAATTGATTACCTGATGGTCACTTATAAAATGCTTTTAGACTTTAAAAATTCTGTTGCCTACCCTGATCAGTTTGGTTGGAAAAAAAAAAGACATGGGTTTGAATTAGAAGAAACAAAAATATCCTCTTAAAACTATGTTTCACCAAAGAAAACTGAAGGGTGTTATTTTCCAGTGATGTTCCGAGAAAGCAAGCAAAGGTTTAAAAATGTAGACTTCACTGTCATGCTCTTGACTATGCATGTATCTTGTTCTCTGGGAAGTGATATTGAGCAAACTTTTTTTTAGATTATTATTATTTTGTTGTTGGGTATCTGCTAGTCTCTACAAGATTCAGGGAAAATACATATGGATAAGAATGCAAGATGAGATGAAGAACAAATACAGGTGAGTTCAATGAAGATATTGAGACTTCTGTAGAAGAAAGGGATAAGGAATGTTGATAAGCCTTAATTTCCAAAATCTTCTGTGAAATTACTACAGGAGTGAACTTCCCATGCTTTGGATTTCTCCATTTTTCCGTCCCTTTTTTTTTTTAACTAACTGTTCTCATTTATACAAAAATGTTTTCAATCAGTGCAGATTACCAAATCAAGCATGATTTATATTTACAACTTCAGAGGTGAACTTGACTGTTTCATGGAGTGGGTCAAACCAAACATTTTTTAGAGTCATCCAGCCTATTTAATTTGAAAAGTAGCTGACAATGGCATGTTTTTGTGTAAGTTAATGATGTGAGAAATATGCGTTGCATCCTGGGCTATTTCAACATGCAGAAAGGTTCTCCACTGGCAGAATTTCTAATACGTTTCTTTTATTTCTTTCATGACACATTAATTTAGTTCTCCCAAATAACTCAAGTTCAATTATATGCTGGTCAAGTGCCTGGATTTTTCAAATAAGACTTTCTTAAAGAGTTACTTTGCAACCATGGATGGTTGAACAAATGGAGAAAACTCTTGTCAGTAGAAGCCCGAATTTTTTCCTTACTCATTAGTTATGTACAACAGGAAAGCAAGATGGCCTCTGGGCAATGTTCTAGAAACTGTGACCTGTCAAGGGCTTTAGTGTTCCAGTTTATTTTGTCCCTTTCTCTGTTACTCCCTCATCTACTTGTTGGGCCAGTAATTCTAAGGTTCTGGTAGAGAAGGCAGTCTTTGAGAATCTGCTGCCATAAATGTGTTTGTATTTGTTGTGGCTTCTATTTTGCAGAGATAAGAGAAGGAGTACATTAAAAAGTGATGGAAAAGTAGGAGGTGGCACTAATATTTGTATGCCTCATTGTCTCTCTATGTAGCATTTATCATCAAGAAGTACTGTCTGCCTATGTGAGTAGAGATGGAGTAGAATAAAAAGTCCATTGCTTTGGGAACCCAGAAAACTGGGTCCTGATCTCCATGTAGCCACTAACACTATAATCTTTTTATTACTACCCTTGTGGGTTTCCTCAGCTATAAAATGGATAGTGTTAGCACATCTAAGATTCTTATTTTACATATCTTTGTTGACTGAAATATGACAAAGCCAGAAGCTTATGAATCCCAAATGTTATCTGGTCATATTTTCTAATGAATGCTTACTCTAAATGTTTCCTCAGTGATCTCATTTAAGCTTCAGTGAGCCTAAAGCTGTTCCAACTACTGGTCATGGGTTTTGCCTGGCAACTCTGAGTGAGTATTTGTAGATAATACAAGAATTTGGTAAGGAACAGGAGGAAGGGCTGCCTTTGCCTGCTGTGGCTCCTTATTTGCAAGAAGATAAGAGTAGAGCACTTATTAAGAGTATGGAAAATGAAGTGAGAAGAATAAAAATGCCTGAAATACATCAATTCAAGTGTGGACCAAAAAAGTCTTCACATTAAAATTATCTAAGAATAGATTAACAGTCTATATCTATGGTTGTATAAGATCTTTTTACTTTAGAAATTTTACTTATTTCTCAAGCCATGTTCACTAAACTATCATTTTGGCAGGCATATGGACAAGGTACAAGAAGCGATGGAGGAGATAATGTACTATCTGTCAGATGCAGTGCAAGCATTATATATTTATAATTTCATTTAATGCTCACAGCTATTTTATAATATCTAATATAAAATTTTTAAAAGGGAGATCATAAAGATCAATTAAGCAGTGTAAGATCACATAGCTGTTTAAGTGTTGGAGCCTGGATTGGAGCCCAGGTCTTCTTCATGCCAGTACTCTTCATTTAGGCCATGCAGCCTCTATCAGCACAACAAGGGCATTATCATTAAGATCTACTCATTCTAGACACTGATGAATCCTTGATTTTATTCTACTTACCAGCTAATAAGTTAGCTGGTTACTGTCTCATAGATACTGGCAGAAGACATGAAGCTTCTGGGTCAGGAACAAAATAATTGTTACAGCATAGCAAGCAACATGACTTTCAGATTTGCTTCATTCAGTTCTTGCATTAGATCCCTTGTACCAATGTAAAAACTTGCTGCAAAATAAGCAGCTTAAAACAATATTTCTTTATCATCTCACAATTCTGTAGAGTGAAATCCAGTAGACTTGTTTGGTTGTCTGCTTCAGGGCTCACAAGGCCAAAATCAAGGTTTCATTGGTTCTGGGATCTTCCTTGGAAACTCTGGGAGAGAATCTGCTTCCAGGCACGCTTAGAATTCTGTTAGCAGAATTTAGTTAAGATCCATGTGATTAGATGACTCTGGCTCTTGTTTCTTTGCTGACTCTTGGCCAGGGTTTATTCTGATTTTCTTAAGCTTACCTGTGTCATTGGCTTATGGGCTCCACTGTTTTCAAAGCGAGGAATGACACATCAGGTATTTCTTTTTCTCTGAATCTCCTTGACACTCTCCTCACCTGTATCTCACTGACTGTCTCTTCTGCCTCTGCCAATGATGACACAAACACATGGATGTGTATACTCTGATATCAATACCTTGAGCTCACTGATAATCCAGTGTAATGTCCCTATTTTAAATTAAACGACTTAGTAACCTTGATTACCTCTGAAAATTTCTTTTTTTGTGTGTAAGACAACATGTCCACAATTATGGTATCTCATGATAGTAATAGTCCCAGGGATTAGGGGTAGAATATTCTTAGATCATAATTCCTCCTGCCACAGGTCTTGCTGCCCAGGTCCCTTGAGGACAATAAATATGGTCCAGATGGACGCTTACATGGAGTGAGATGGCATCCAGCATGAGAAATTCTAAACTTGAGTAATCCACCACTTTTATAGCAAGCAGTGAGAGAGACTACTCTTTGTTTAGTAGAGAGACACTTTTTCATCTTTCAAAGTTATATCCCTCTTTTGCACAAATACAACCCTGAGAAACTGCTATTGTAAAGAATGGCCAGGACACTACATTCTTGGCAAGACTGGCAAGAATTGTAGAAGGCAAAAGACCCATAAAGGACTATCTATTTTAACAGACTCCTAAAATTCTTGAGGAGCCCAAATGACAAATTAACCTTAAATCTCCAGATACACAGGTCATTCCCAATGAGGTAAAAAAAGATCTCTTTCAGATCAGACTTTCAGTTGCAGTGAAAAATGTGCTTCTTGAATTTCAATTAAGAGGGAAGGGAGTAGAAATAAGGCTGACTATCAAAATATATGTAATTTTTGTGAGTAGGGCATAGTCTCTACCATTTATATATCAGAGACGAATCAAAATCTATGAAAAAGCTCAGGAAGGCAGATTGAAAAGAACTATAATGGAAACACCTTTGATTACATTATCACAAGGCCCCCAGGTTTGCACCTTACCTCTACAGATACATGATTTTTGGACAAGTTACTTAATCTCTCTGAGCCTCTGTTTCCCAGTCTATTTGATGAGAGTAATAATACATGTCTTAAAGATTTATTGAAAGATAAAAACAGGATAATTTCTGTAAAGCCAGTAGCACTATGCTTATAATACAGTAGGTTTCCCACAAATGTTTCTTTAGCAGCTCCCTCCCCAATTCTACATATATCCAAATATGAACTAGTATGGCATGAACCTACCTTTGATATGATAGAATGCCACAGTTTCCATCCTGCAAAAAATGTCTGCTAAAAAACAATAGGTAACATTTGTATGAATATCTCTTTCAAAATTAGTTTCAAATTTAGCATGACTATATATGTATGTGATAAAAGAATACAAGATTCTTTAGAGAGCTTTCAAAGAAAAGTTTTGAGTATCATATGTTCAGAATTTTTAATTCACAATGAAAATGTTATTAAGAGTATAGAAAAACCCTCCCAAGCTTTGGTAGATGTGGCCCTTTCTCTGAGATAAATACTCACCTGTAAGAGACATTGGGAAAATTATGGTGGTTCCATTGCTCTGCAGTGGTTTCCACAGATGACTTAGGCAGGGCATAAGGCCCTGTGGACCACCTACCCAAGTATATTCATTTCTTTGATATCACAAAGCCCTCAATACTATTTTGTGGTGTTTTTGCTTGGCTCTGTAATCATAATTGTGGTTAGATTTTTTTTAAAGTTCATTTTCATGCTTTCCAGCAGAGGCTCAGATCTGCCGTGGAAAATACATTTATAAAAATGTGTTGTTGTCTGCGTGACTTGCATTTTGAGCTTGTCCCAGACCACCTGGAACACCTTCATGGGTTCCAGTTATCCAGGAGCCACATCGTGAAGATCAGTGGATGTTTCATTAGGTTACTACTGGCTGTGCTTTGAGATCCCCAAGTAAAAACCAGAAGCTGTTTTTTTTTTTTTTAATTATTCTCTATTTGCTGCAAATAAAGTGTACCTTTTGCACATGTTAGTGTCTTGGCTGATATTTGAAATGTGCAGCATTTAAAAAAAGAATAAAAAATATTGGCCTTTAACTTAAGGCAGAGGTAAATTTACAAAATGACTGTAACGTTCTGAGACTCTGCTGCCTGTTTTTCTAACCCGGGCACTGGAGTCTGCAAAGTACAGACCACACCCTCAGAGCCTACCTCGGCTTTATAGAAGGCCTAGTGTGTGGTCAAGACCTCTAGACTGCAGTTACAAGTTCATACCAGGGATGGGCTCGATGACACTGATGGCTTTTTATGATTAGATTGAACCCTTCTCTGGCCGAAGTCCCAAGCAATCAGTCTCTCAAGCATATACCACCAGGGTAAGGCATCTAAGCTCCACACATTTTTTCAATGCTCAAGGATTCTGATTTTTAAATAAATATTAATGCTCCAATTTCTATGCTATGGAAAGAATAAGGAAAAGGCTTAGGAATCCAGCCCACAAATTTCATGGTTAGAGAGACCTAACTACCTGACCGGCCCATAGAGAAGTCCAAAGGCACACCAAACCACACAGCAAAAACTTGGTTTGCCAAAACTGTGGCTGAGTTGAAGTGGATTTGGCCCTAAGTATATTAATTCCAGGCACCCGGTGGTCTGAGACAAAAAAGGCAAAAGTAAGCAAACTAATTGGTAAGAGGATAAGCTTTTTCCCTCCTCATCCCTTTTTTGTAACAATTTCTCTCTCACATGTACCTCTGGCTTTCCCATACAGCAGTGGAAGGAAAAGAGAGGACAGCAGGTGACAGTGCGGTTCTGGGATGTTGATGCTAGGGCCAGAGACCTCGTTTGGCAAAAGTGTTCTAAAGTTCCAGGTGTTCTCCAGCCACATGAAGAGTGACCTTGTATTTCTAAAACGAGAGGGCTGGGGCACTAAGTTGGTTCAGTGGGTTAAACATCGGATCCTTGATCTCCCTTCAGGTCTTGATCTCAGGATTGTGGGTTCAAGCCTAGCGCTGGGCTCCATGCTGGATGTGGAGCCTATTAAAAAAAAAAAAAAAAAAGATTTAACGTGAGAAGTCTGATCTCCTTCCACTTTCCCTCTTTCATGAGAGACACTGAGAGAGAGAGGAAGAAACATAGAGGGCAAAGCAGGCTCCTCCTTAGAGAACCCAATGCAGGATGTGATTACCGGACCTAGGATCACGCCCTGAGCTGAAAGCAGACACTCAACCACTGAGCCATCCAGGCATCCCATCACTTTCCCTCTTTTTAAAACAAAACTATGAACTCCTGATAACAAGTTATTTAGGTTTGCATAAACTGGCAAATTCTAGACAATAAATCTGAGGTACTGACTACATTGGAACTTGTCTGCTTACTCCTTAAAAATGTTAAACTTTCTCTGCTTTCTTTATGGAAAGGAGAAAACCAAAGAACACAAATGTTAAATCAAATACCAGCTACCCATTGTACTTGCATATTATTGCCTTTATTTAAAAATAAAGTGATTTTTTTTAACCTTAGATTTATTTCTTCTCTTGATAATTGTTTCTGAGACAAAAGGGCTCCCTCTAGCCACCAACTTAAATAACACACACTCTGTGAACCAGAATAAAATTTTTCCTTAAGTGTGGGCTTATGTTTATATAGTAATAAAACTGTATTCTGAATATCAGTGACAAGACTTCTGCAGAGCTATTAAAGTTCCAATTTATTGGATTGGATTTTTTTACTGTGTTTTTTTTTTTTTGTATTATTGTTAGGAAAATATTTCTGTAGAAGACAAATCATGGGGGATAGCCACGGGTAGTAGGAATTATCTTTCAAAGCAATAAACTGGAAATGTGTTATAGTATTTAAGGTAATGCTACTCTTTATACTCTTTACAAATATTGAGGGGAAATCCAATTTCAAAAATAGTTGGATCTTAAGGTCAAATTATGTGAGAATTAACCCATAAAACTTGCTGTAGAATGTGAAATCCTTTAGGTTTGTGTGAATTTGTCTAAAAAGACAAAGTTAGGAAGTATTTAGACATCATGCTTCTATTTTGAACCTGCTTGTGCTGTTATTTTACCAAGAATTATACTTCCCTCATGTAGCTGTGCCTGTATACTTATGACATACATAATATGGGCATACATAATATGCCCACCTTTAAATGTTAAAACTGAAGATCACAAACAATCCAAGTCTAAATTATTTCAAGTTATGTTTAACTGTGCCAAATCAGTAGGTTTAAAATTTTCATCTATCAAGCACGCATCCCCCAGGCAAACCAGCAGCCATATTCCACACAATGTGGTGATGGCTATCTCCTCATTGCCTCTGCCGGGCAGTCTTCTGAGAGCTGGGTAGAAAAGCAGGACTAAAGAAGAAACTTGAAAGGAATGGTACACAGAATAAACTAAAATTATGATAGAATGTTCTAAAATAAAAAAATTACAGTAGTAAAAAACAAAAAAAATTACAGTAGTGATAAAAGTTAATTTTTAAAGTTCTTAAAATGAAGAAAAGGAGTTATCTTGAGTTAAATTTATTATAACAGTTACTAGCATCTGATGGGAATTGGAGCCTTGGTAGTAAAACTTGTATTGTTTTGTTTTGTTTTGTTTTGTTTTGTTTTGTTTTGGGGTGGAGGAGAAGTGGAAGTATATATACATAGCTCAAACTTTCAATTGTTCTGAGAGGACCCAAAGAGCACCCAGAAACCTTAGTTCTCAAATCTCCTGCTGGAAACACCTAGAACTTGGCTCATGTTCACCCAGAGCTCCTTAGTACTTCACCATTTTTATTTTGCGTGCACATATCTTGCATGTGGGAATGATTATGGCATTCCCTGAAGCACAGTGGCTTTGAGATGATATATATTTTCCCCTCCCACCTCCTTGAACAAAGATTTCTATTTTTGTATCACGTCTTTATGAATGGCAATATACCACTTCTTGGCATGATGTCCAACATTTTGTGGATACTCTAGATTCCAAAAACCAATTGAACATTACCTGTGTGCTTTCCTGAAACTAGCTGTGTTTATTAGAACATTATGGGGTTCAAACCATTTGTAAGCCTTTGCTTTGATAATAAATATGTATTATAATCATGTAGCAAAAAATTTAGAGATTAAAAAACAATCTCATTAACTTTTAGGGTGAAAGGCAGGAAGTACCACTGCTTCCTTCCTGTCCTCTCTTATTGAATCCTGTATATTGGATGCTGATCCCACATACTGCCCAATGTGCATGATGCATCAATATTTATCTGTTGATGCTTATGTTTCCAACTGCTAAGTATAAAGAACAGGAAAATATCTAAAATGCCAGAAGAAAAAAATTAATTATTTTTGATAAGTTTTTAAAGAACATATATTTCTACTTTTTCAAAATAATGACAAAAAAATATCTAGTGGGGAGATAAATTTGGTTTCCCCTGCAAAACAAAAACAAAAACAAAAACAACAGCAACAACAACAAAAAAAATACATATCTATTTATTTTCCAGGTTTCCTTTTGAAAGTGCTTCCTATATACAACTTTGTAAAGTTCTGGGTCTCCTCTCTTTGCTTTCATCTTTCATGGAATTATCTGTTTCAATGCTTCATCTGTTGCTTCTGAGCAAACAGATTTAAGTGCAACAAAAGCGGCTAGTAGCATCATAGTTTCTGGCTATAACCTGGAAGTTTTAATAGTATTAAAAGATTTTTCATTTTTACAATGTAACTTAACCTATAATCTTCTTCTAGCATGACTGCTTCCTAGTTTCTATGTTGCTTATTGAAAACTTTATTATTAAACTAATAATTGTTAAGTATCTCTGTGTACTAGGCACTGTTTTAGAGGCTGCAATACAGCTGTGTCTTACTTGGTGAAATTTTAATGCTTGTGATGATTAGATTACAAAATAATTATATTTTTTTTCAGTGGTGATAAATTCCAGTAAGTAGAGAGATGCATAGGATGATTCAAAGGATATGGAACACAGATTTGGTCCAATCAGGAGGTCTAGAGAAAGGTTCCTGAGGAAAATAACTTTTGTATGGAACATTCTTGCCAAATTTCTAATCAAGTATTCAAGTATTTTATTATACATGATTTGGCCTTACTCTCTGAATTCTGTTGGTGGGGAAACTATTTTTATTTTAGTTAGTTGCCAGTAGTAGGCACATACAACTACACCAAATTTTCTGTTCTGTTCTGGAGAAGACAACCTATTTGTGCTTATTTTTCTGCATATGAAAAACAGGATAATTCTAACTTCTTTAAATTCACAGCCCCTAGGGACTGAAACTGGCTCAGAACCAAAGGGTTCTGTTTCTTGTCTACAGCCTGGACAATTGTTCATAAAACATCACAGTGTTTAATTTCTTAATCTGTCAATTTATGACATATTTTTGGAGAAGAAAAATCACAATTCTTAATCTTTTGGGGTTATCCTTTTGAGATTCAGAGAAGCTGCACATTCCTGACTCAAAACAATAGCAAACCATATCTAAGCTCACACAGCTCTCTTTGAGAGGTATGATTATGTTTAGATCAGGTAACGCCAGATTTCTTCAGGATCTTATAGTTATTCTCAAATTGGTAAGAACAGCTCTCTTTTTCATTTAGCTAATTTTAAATTGTCAGCTTTAAAAAAAGGTCATATGTTTAGTTTGTATTCGAAATTACTTTAAAATAATTGTATATTTGACATAGAAGACACTTAATTTGGAATTCTCTCTCACTTTTCATCCAGCCAAACCTAACATAATAAATTTTTAAATATGACAGAAAAGATTTCAAACGGATTGGGGTTTTGACTTTCCATTCATTAATAACCAGCCAAAAATACTTCAAAAATTTTTAAACTAATTGTTTTATTTGAGTGTGGTTGACACACAGTGTTGCATTAGTTCCAGTCAAATATACTTTGCTTAGAACACACGTATCAGAGTCAACTGAATCTGTACTTTTGGAACTTGGAAACAATTAAGTACATATTGAAATGGTGGCCTGTAGCAAGGAAAACTAGACTTAGAATGCTTGAAAACTATTTTATCCCTCTTTAAAATGGATAATTTTGCAATTTATTAATCACTATTTGTGAAAATATAAGTGTTTTTATTTATATGACTTAAAGATTATTTTCTACTTATATGTCTAATAGTTCCAAAAAATAAACTTAAGCAAATTCTATCATAGCATGGATAGAAAGCTATCACTAAATTAAGTAAAATTGCATATTTTCACAATTATTTTCAAGAAAGCTTGGAAACTCAATGCAATGGTAATTGTTTTATTAGTATTATTGTCATTATCATTGTTAGAAGCAGGATCTACCAATGTGGAAAATTTGGGCAACTGTTAATTTTTCTAAATTCTAAAACAAAATCATACCATTTTGCCTAAAGTGGAAAAATACCAAACATTACCTTGGGCTGCATGGAAGAGATAACCCAGGGACAATATAATTTTAAAATGAGGGTGTGTAGGGTTGGTGGTAGGTAGGGAGATGCAGTGCCAGAGTACAGCAGACAAAGCCAGGAGGGTAACATTTGCACATTTCCTTTCCAGATTAGAACAAGCAACAAACAGCTAAGATACTTGAATGAACAGCATAATGTATGTGTGGTGCTGTGCATAGACACAGAGCCCTGTTGTAAGTGACTGCTATGTAATGAGAGCACTAGAATGGAAACAGAAACCCAGAACATGGGGCATATGATGAGTCCATTTTCCAACACATTTTAATAGGATTGGACTTAGTGTTTGCAGTAGAAAAGTTTAAAATTAATTATAACAAATTCTAGCAGACATTTAGTTTAGACTGTGTAGGATTCTTTGTGATAGACGCATTTCCCTAGTTTAGGGCTAGCTAGTTTAATATCTTAATCTCCCTTGTTATCAGTTGCCAGTTATATCTGTCTTGGTCAATGATCAAATCAGTCAATGGCACATCTCAGAATGCTCTAGCAAATATTTATTTTTAGAAAGAGAGAAGCCACAAGTGGGGAGAGATGGTATCAGCTAGACTGAGGCCTAACAAGACCATGACCTAGTGAAATGGAAATAGAAGTCATGAAAAGTACATGATGGGGCAAAAAATCAATCAAATATACATTTAACTGTGATCCCATCATATTAGAAGGCAAAGGCTTGCCTCTTGGTGACAGCAGCCTGTGATAGAGTTTATAAAGAAAATAGAAAAGCTCAAAAATTGTTCTGAGCCAGGTTAAAGTGTGGAAATCAGATGAGAAATGATTAGAGAGTGGAAATCTTTTTTAAGAAAATGGGCTATTTTGTAGCAACATAAGAGACATCTCTTGAATTATGAAGTTTGGACAAACATCCTAGTCTGTAGTCTATCCCTATGGGAACAATTCAACTACAGTTTGGGGAAATCTAATTAATATAAAAAAAAGATAAGAGAAAGGAATACATTCAACATCCTACTAAGATACTATATAAGAAAAGGAGAAAATAATCAACATAAATTTCCTTCAAGTAATCAAAAGTCATCAGGAATATATGCCATTAAATGGATAAAAATCGTAACCCAGCATTCCATTTGGGATTTAATCAGAACATCAGAGCTACTATGAGTAACATAAAATAAAGGCTTTTGTTCAGGGGTTACATCTTATGCAGTTTTGAGAATTGCCTCCATATCTAGTGTTGATCCTGAAATGTCTCTAAATCAGCCAGAATGACATTTGAAGAGTCCAAGAGAGTAAGAATAACATGCAACATGCATCTGTCTTTGACCATCTCCATATTTGAATGTGTTGGTTCTTACTATTTGATCAATGACTTGAGCATCTTCTTTCCTAAATCAGACAATAATTTTTGAATAAAAGAATATATCACTTCCCCATTTTCTTGTGCTATTTACAGTGTAAAAGCTTTAGGCACAACACAATTTTAAACTTAGTTTGTGTTATTAATGTTATTCATCATTCTCTAAATCCAGATAATCAGCAAAACAATAAAGTGCTGATTTTAGCATTTGCCCATTTCTGTGGTGCAGATGCTCCCTCCTTGGTCAATTTCAGGGTACCAACATGCCATCACTAAACAGAAAATTGGAAAGAGATAGAACACATATGTAGTATTTCCACCATACACTTAAATTAGACATAAATAACTTCAAAAGCATAATAGTTGTATACAGTAAAAAGGGGAAAGAGATTGGAATATTTATTTTTTGTGATTAATATTATATGTATAATTATAAGTTTACATAATTTAAAGAATACCTGTATTTAACAAATGGCTCATAAAATTCCTGAAAATTAGTAATCAGCTTTTATCAGCCAGTATGAGCCACCTCCAGTAAATTGTACACGTAGGACTTGTGTGTACTTCACTGTGTGTAATTTAAACCTCAAAATTAAGTCTTACTAGTTAGTCAATTTGCTTTTAAGAATGCTGTGGGTTAGAAGTTTTGAAATTAATTATTGTGTATTCTGAGCTTGAGGAATATGTGTAAATATATTGATGAAAGTGGGAGGCAGTTTTCTCACTCTTGAAGAAGGAAGTTAAAAAACATCAAAATGAGAGAAACTAGACTACATCCTGTGCTGTTGGATTGGAGTAGGAGGTACTTACTAATTAGATACATATACACAAGTAAATATACACATATATGTTTATAAGTGAAATTATACATTTATATATATAAAGATATAGGTAAATATGTCTGTATATCTAATATATGTATATACATAGGTGTGTGTGCATGTGTATGTATATACATATATATGTACATGGCTAAATATTTACATATATTTATCTCTGTTGGGACAGCCTAGAATCAAAGGTATGCTAGTCAGTCTGAGTATATCTATTGTCCATGAGTGCTTGTTTCTTTCTTTTTTGTTTTTAAAGAATTACTTATTTATTTATTCATGAGAAATACAGAGAGAGAGAGGCAGAGACACAGGAAGAAGGAGAAACAGGCTCCATGCAAGGAGCCTGATGTGGGACTCGATCCCGAGTCTCCAAGATCACACCCTGGGCTGCAGGCGGCGCTAAACCGCTGCGCCACAGGGGCTGCCCTGAGTGCTTGTTTCTAAATGCCATTTTTCCTTAAAAGGAATCAAGGCTCCATGGAAAAATGTCTGATTCCAGAAGTGGGGAAGGAAAAGAGCAGGATGAACCCGAGAAAACATTTTACATCACAAATTAAGGAAATGAACAAAGAATCAAGAGCACATAGTAAAAGAACACAGGAGCTAAATAGCCCATTGAATAGGATTTGAACCTATAAATTCATTCTGATAATAAATGAATACAGTAGAAAGGAAAGTTTGTTCATTCTGTATAATCCTATCTAATTAATATAGAAGGAATAATGGAGTTAGAAATTCAAAAGTGGATGATAAAAATAATCAACTAAATTTGATAATGAATAGGAAATTTATATATGTTCAAGATCCATCACCCAAGTTACTTATTAATTAAATAAAAAGCACTATCTTTATAATGGGTAGGTGTGGTAAACTTTACCTTAACCAAGTAATCAATGTTAATCTCACTAAAAGAAAGTAAAAGCATGTGTATTCTAATTTTATATACTGAGAAGTAACACCATTTTATCAATAGTATTCCTGTCAAAACTACATACCCTGAATCTATTCATCAGGAAATATTAGAAACTATACACAAGATTTCTAAAAAATCTCAAGTAGATAGGATTTCTACAAAACAATGTTTGTCTTTGTCAAGACTGTCAAGATCAGGAAAAACAAAGAATTTCAGAATAACTCTTCCTGATTAAAGGAGATTAAAAAAAACATTGGATGACTAAGTGGAATTTATCCCAGGAATGCAAGGACATTTCAATATTAAAAATTCAATCAATTTGGTTCACCAAAACAATAAACTAAAAAAGAAGACCTGTATCATTAATAAGTGCAGATAAAATAGTTTTGAAAATTCAATGTCTATATCCATTCATGATGAAAACTCTCAAGTAACTGAAGGGATTTTATTGAACTTGATGAAGAGAATTAAAAAAAACCTCACAGCCAATATGTACTTAATGGTGAAAGACAATGCTTTCTTCTAAGATCAAGAACAAGGGAAGGTGTTTGATCTTGTCACCTAATCATCATTATACATGAGATTTCAGCCAGTGCAATAAGGAAAGAAAAATAAATAAGAAAATAAAAATAAGTAAGAAATATACAAATTGGAAAGGAAGAAATAAAAATATTTCTGTTCACAGATGACAAGACTGTCTATGTAGAAATTCATATCATCTACAAAAGAGCTCCCAGAACTAATAAGTGAACTTTTCAAGGTGAAAAGATTAGTCAGTATACTAAAATCAGTTGTATTTATGTATACTACAAATGAAAATTTGGAACTTTCTGTAGAGAGAAACAATACCATTATAATACCATAAAACATGAAATGCTGGTGGATAAGTATACCAAAATATATTCAATGTTTACATGCTATAAACCACAAAAGAACCTCTAAGCAAAGAGAGATTTATATCATGTTCATAGAATGTCAAATAAACACATAAAAAATGCTCAAAGTCATTAGTCAACAAGAAGGTGAAAATTAAAGCCATGATGAGATACCACAAATCTACTGAGATGGCTATAAATGATAATTCTAAGAACAACAATACAACATACAGGCAAGGTTGTGGTGCCACTGTAGTGCTCACACATTACTTGTGGGAATGAAAAAAAAAAAAAAAAACAACTACTTTGGAGGACTCTTTGACAGTTTCATATGAAGATAAACATATACTGACCACATTATCCACAGATTTCATGCCTAAGTATTTAGAAAAGAGAAATGAAAACATATATCCACCTAAAGAATTCTTCATAACAGCCACAAATTAGAAACAAACCAAATGTCCTCCATTTGGTGAATGAGAAAAACCAAGTGAGGCATATCTATACAACAGAATACTACTCTGAAAAAAAAAAGGAATGAAATATTGATGCTTTACAACAATATGGAAGAATCTCAAATGCCCTGAATTAAGTTGTAGAAGTCAAGCACAAAAAATTACATAATGGATAGTTCAATTGATATGGGATTCAAGAAATGACAGAACCATAGAGACAGGAATCAATCAGTGATAGTGGAGGGCTGGAGTTGGGGAAGAAATTGTATACATAATGGTGGAGGAAGCATATTGGCATGCCATAAATGTGTGTCTTGATTTTGGTGGCTGTTAAGCAACTGTCTATTTGTCAAAATTCATAAATCTGGATATCTGAAATGGGTCCATTTTACATTAATAAACTTTACTTTAAATTAAAACATGTGACAACTAAAGGCAAGATACTGGATTCTGGACAAGGGAAAATGATGTATGAAAGACGTTATCAGGACAATTGACAAAATCTGAATATGCTCTACTGGTTAGATAATGTTATCATAATTATACTAAACGCTCCTAATGTTGACGGTAGTATTACCGTCGTCATGTAAAAAATGTCCTTGTTCTCAAGAATTGTGTACTAAAGTATTTGTTCTAAAGGGACCTAGCATTTCCAACCATACATAGTACATAGGTTATATATGTATATATCCATAAATGTGTGTCCCTATACATGTGTACATGCATATCTGTGTACACACACACACATATGATAGAGAATGAAGAGGAGAAGAAAGGAAAAGGAGGTGAAGAGATGAATAGTAAAAGTAATTGGGGTAAAATGTAACCCTTTGTGATTAGGGTAAAGGGCATACTGGACTTTCTTATGCTATTCTTGCAACTTTTAGGTATTTCAAATACAAATAGAATTTTTTAAAAAGAAGTTAAATGCATAATATTTTGTGAAAGAACTAAAACTGACATTATTCATAAACTACTTGATATTTTTTACATCAAATTCCAAACACATGTACAGAAAAGGTATAAGTATTAATGAATTAATTTATCAAGTTTAAGGTATATTATTGTAATACTACAAAGTCAATGTTAGAAGCATATAAAAAATTTAAAAAATTTAAAATGATGCAATGTAAAAATGATCTAAAAAGCATCAAATACCTTGGAATACATCTGAAGAAATATGTGCAAGGTCTAAACTGAAGACTATAAAATATTATTAAGGCAAATTAATACAAAAACAAATGAAGAGTATAGCATATCATGGATTAGAAGATTTAGCATTGTAAAGATTTTCACCAATTTTTCCTCAAATCCTAAGTTCAAAGGTATCCCATACAATTTCAGTAAGATTTTCTTTTAATGGGTGGACAGAGAGGGTTATTTTCCGAAGTGTTCATAGAAATTGAAAAATTAAGACGTATGAGACAATGTTATACAAGAAAAACAAGTAGAAAACTTACATTAACATTTATAATAATATGTATTATAAGTCTGCTGTAATCATGGCAACACTCACCTGGCAAAAGATACACAAATAGATGATTAGAACAGAATACAGAGTCCATATACAGACTCACCTATACATGAATACTTAGAAAAATCAAATTTCATAATTGTACTGTAGTCACACAGTGGACTGCTATGTAGCAATGAGAATGAATAATCTAGCATACCTAGGAAATATGTGGAATCTCCCAAGCAGGGAAAGCAAATGAAGTGACTGCAAAAGAAAAAGAGAGAGAGAGACCTGAAAGACGTATGTCTTAATGACTCCATTAACAAAGAGTAAAACATTTGTTGAAGCAGAACTATTCTGTCCTGATAGGATTGTGGAAAGTGGATACTCCACAGTGTGCTGTGACAGAAAGGGGACAAAAAAGGGCTTTGGTCTCCTGAAAATGTTTATTAGCCTAGATGCTGGTTATAATAATGTGTACGGTTGATAAAAATGTATCAAAAATATACTTGTGATAAAAGCATTTATCTTCCTATGTGCCATAGTTCAATAAATTTTAAGTTAAAAATATATAAAGTTTGAAAAGATAAAATTAGAGTAAGAATTAAAATGAAATAAGATTCTTTTTCTTCCTTAGACAAAGGTTGAGAGAGATGTGAAGTTGGTAGAGGGAAGAGATAAGGAGCTACAATTTGTTAGCCTTTATGCATTTATCTTTTTTTTTTTTTTTTTTTTTTTTTTTTACCCCATACAGGGTAAAGTAATCTAAAATTTAGGAGGTTTGAGTGCCTTGACTTACATAGAAAGATGGTCAGAATTCACTGCTCAAACATTTTCGAGGGATGCCTTTGATAGTCTGTTGTAACTCACAGGACAAACCCTAGTGAAGCGCTTTGAAGGCTAGTAAAAGTTGGGCTCACTGCTGGAACACTTAACTTCTGTGACCTTTACTGAAGGCATGCCAGGAACTCTACAGAGTGCTGTGTTGTTTCCTGAAAGAAACTGTCACATGGGATTAGAAATTCAGTCAGAAATTTGACTTTGCCCATAGGTTCTGGTGTGACTTAATCAAACTAGAGAATTTTCTAGAATAAAAATTCTTACTTGTGATGCTGATGAACTATCTGTGTAAAAACTAAAAATCAAAATATTAAGAGGTCTGTTTTCTAATTTTTTTTCAAAAGAGAGAATTTCAGTTATATAAAATCCTAGATGTTAGTTGCCCATTTAACCTATTTGCAATTGATGTAAACTGCCAATTTACCAAACTATTAACAAACATTTCTTTTTTAAAAAATTTTTATTTATTTATTAATGAGAGGCGCAGAAGAGAGAGAGGCAGAGACACAGGAAGAGGGAGAAGCAGGCTCCATGCAGGGAGCCAGACATGGGACTCGATCCTGGGTCTCCAGGATCACACCCTGGGCTGAAGGCAGCAGTAAACTGCTGAGCCACCCGGGCTGCCCTTAACAAACATTTTGAGGCATTTTCCATACTTAATGTATTTTTAAATATCAGATAGATTAATTAGTTCAAATGAAAATATTTTTAAAACTTAGTAATAAATTTTAAAGGCCTCAACACATCAAAATTTAAGTCTTTTAGCCCTTTAAGTTTAATGTACTTTTAAATGCATTTTAAAATGCATAACATGTCCCCATGCCTGGGTGGCTCAGTGTAGGTGTCAGACTCTTGATTTCGGCTCAGGTCATGATCTCAGAGTCATGATGATTCCTCAATTTCAGGGTCATGAAATTAAGTGCTGCGTGGGCTCTGTGCTGAGCGTGGAGACTACTTAAGTTTCTCTTTTTCTTCCTGTCCCTCCTCCCCATTCATGCTCTCTTGAGTGCTCTCTCTCGCCCCCTCCTGAAAAACAAAAACAAAACAAAACAAAACAAAACTGCATAACATGTCAACTCAGAAAAAATCAAGTTCACATCTCTTCAACTTAGGACAATTATGCAGATAACAGTAATAGTAATAATTGCAGCTAGTATTTTTTGACCTCTCAGATATTAGGTTAAATCCTCTATAGAGTTTAATCTACCCATTACTGAGAAAACACTATAATAACTGAGGGTATTGCTACTAATAAATTACATATATATATATTCTCTGTTATAATATACAGTGTAATATAATACAATAAATAACATTACATATACATATATGTATATGTATTCTACATTATAAATAGGTATGTGTCATATATTATAAACATTGTTTACTTTGTTTCAAATCAGAGAATTTTTAAAAGTCTAATTATATTTTGGACCATAGACAATACACCAAAATATATAGGTTTTACAGACCTCTTTATCTGATCAAGAACATTAAATGAATTAAAAATGAAACTGTGAATAACAAGTAGATGCCTCTCAGTCACTTAAAAATCTTTTTTAAAAAAGCATCTCTCTCTTCCATAATTTTTAAGACAAATTAGAAACCAGTTGAGTTACATTTTTGGAGATTATAGCATTTCAAGGACATGGGAACTATTAGAAGAGTTCTCACCAGAGTTAAAATCTTAAATATAAATCCTTTTATCTTTAAATAGGAAAAAATGGAAATAAACATTTAACTCAAGTAGATAGGATGGGAACAGCATGACAAACTAGAGCAAGTGGGAAGAGGGTTAATAAAGATAAAATGGAAATTAATTAACTAAAAGTTGCATAACATTGGAACAGCTAATTATTTAGAAGAACCAGGCTAATGAGGTAAAAAAGAGAAAGCAGAGGAATAAAGATAGAATTCAGATTCAAAGAGATTTTTTTTAAATATCTGAAAATATCATATAATATGAACACAAATAATGAATTTGGTGATTATGATGCAATGCATTATTTTTTTAAATATGTATTATGAATATTACTTTTAAAAACTATTATAAGCATAGGCAGTTTAATACCACCCCTAACTTTAATAGCATTCTAGAATTTGTAAGTAATGCAGTAAGATGTGTAAAAATAAGAGGCATAAATATTGAAGAAGAGTACACAAAATTATTGTATTAATATGTGATTGCCTACCTGGATAATTTAAGCAAATAAGCTGAAAATCTGTAAAAACCAATAAGAGGGTTATGTAGAAGTCTAATTCAAATAATAAATATTCAGATGGGCCAGGAAAGTTTGTATGGGACTTCTACAAAACCACAAAAGTGCTTCATTCTTTTCACAGCTCCCATGGGGTTAATCTACTCACCAAATATGAATGAGATTCTATTTAATAGGTTAGAATTAAATGGGACCTTGATTCATTTAAGCCATTAAGTGTCCTCTGTCATATAATATGCCCAGGCCTATGGAATGAAGCATATTCTTATGAATAATAATTAGGATATATTTTTCTTCATGTTGTTTCATCTTTGTTTGCATCAAGTGTGAGGATAATAAAATGGCTTAGTAAAAGTAGTAAAATAAGTACAATCACTTAAAAAAAACACTAAATATTCAAGTTATCAACAACCAAAACCTAATTGAAAATATAAAGCTAACAAGATACAACTCAAAATAATAAGAACAGTATAAAATAACAGGAGAAGATTTTTACAAGAAATGTATAGGATCAGTATGAGGAAATTCTAGGAAGACTAGAATGAATGTAAAACAAGATTTGCTGATTGACAAATTTTACCAAGTACAGATCTCACACAGTGTAGGAACAGATACTTAAGGTGCACTGATTTGTTTATGCTACCAACAACTCATCTTGTAACCAACCTTTTTTTTTTTTTTTAAAGATGTGTTTATTTATTTTAGAGAGAGAGAGAGAGAGAGTATGGTGCGCAGGAGGAAGAGGGAGAAAAATATCAATTCGACTGTCTTCTGAGTGTGGAGCCCCATACCGGTTCAATCTCATGACCCTGAGATAGGGATCTGAGCCGAAACCAAAAGTCGGCCCCTTAACTCACCACACCATGCCGGTGTCCCTCCCCTCCTGTACCAACCTTTAACAAAAGTGTCACTGTTATAGGGTAGGTATGGATGTCATTTCACCGAGAGATTTTGAGGCAGCATGGAAAAATATGCTACATGTTCACTGAGTTTGGATTTAAAATGATGGTTTTATTTCTTAGATTTCATACATGAAATAAAAGGAAAGGTAAATTGCATTCATCTACTAATTTTTAAAATGAGGCATTGATCTTAAATGCCTTTAAGGTCAATGTTTTGTCAGAGTCCTTATTAAAACTGGATGTATTGAAAGTCATAGTAGTCCTAATACATGTCTTTAAATGAGAGCACCACAATTACTCGATTTTTCTTCTAAAAAGATCTGCTAGCAGGAGTAGACATGCCTAAAACTCTTCTCCTTCAAATGTCTCTTAGTGGACATAAAGGGGAGAAAAATCACTTTAATGTGAACAGAGATGCCCTTGGCCTCTACTGTAAATAAATCACACTGAATGCAAATTAATTTTCTAAGAAAAATCTTATTATTTATCAGATATTTAACATTGGGGAATTTCTGAATAATAAAAGAATGCTCAAAATAAGTGAGAGGAATTTCTTTCACTTGATTTTTTTTTCACTTGATTATTAATTGTGGAACCTAACCTTGATTCTTTGGACTCACTGCTGCTTTGCTCAGATTGAGAAGTACAAAGTGAAGACCCTGCTGTGTGGGTAAAGTGATGACTCACTTTTAATATCAGGTTGAGCCAGGAGCTCAAACTCTGCCAAGTGGACTCCACAGGGAGTTCCACTTCAACCCACTCACATTTCCTAATAACAGCACTCTTTTTCAACAGTGCTGAAATGAACTGAGCGTCTCTTTGGCATTTTGATTTGTAAATGAAGGTAGCATGTAAAATAATGCATTGCAGTGATTTCTAGGATAAAGTTTTAAAGCAGCAAGTTAAAAGGACACCTATATTCTGACAATGGCAGGCAAATGTATCCTGAGGAAATTGAGAAAAGACACTCTCAGCATAATTTTGCTTTCATTTTATTCCACCTGCAGAACCAGAAAAATAATTTTGTTGTTATCTCTATTCCGAAGATGGCAGTAGAGAGGAGGGGCATTTATTAATTTATGCTTATAAAAATAGGGAGTTTGAAAGAGGTTTAATTTATAAACGTGGGGCCAAAGAAGCTTCATGTGATGTAGGCCATGCATTTCTGTGTTTTGACATTGGGATTTAAGCTATCACGCTAGTTAGGATTTTTATGACTCCTTTAGACATGTTTATTTGAAATCTCTCTGGCTCTGCTTGGTGAACTCTAGACATGCAGAAGTACCCTAAGGGCACACACTCACCTCTGGCAGATTTGTTTCCCATTTTTCTCCTTTGAGAACTCTGGCTCTACCACTATTGCCACCCAGATCAAAAGCCTCGTGTTTATTGTCCTGGCCACATGGTAGAAATATATCTCTGGGAGAGCCTGGCATAGGTTTCCTGCCTGAAAAGACAAAATACTTTCTGTTCAGACACAAAAATTGTCCTTAAAGAGGCTTGGGTTTGCAAATGAAGCTGCATTGCCACAGTGATGGCAAATCCAGCAACAGTTTGAAATGGTGACAAATCACTACTTTGGTTTTGTTTCTTTAACGGTAACTTCCCTTTCCTCTCCCCTCCCCTCTCCTCAGAACCGGGGTTCTTTGAAAAAGTTGTTCTCACTCCTTCATTTCAATGCACAATGTTCTTCCTGAGGTTGAAAGAGCCAGTTGGGTGTGCAAAGGACTAGTAATTTGAAATGCTCTGAGCTTTGAAAGGTGAACCACAGATCAATCACACTCACTAAGTTATGAGTGCGGTGACTTCGTGACACTGCAGGTGTACACACAGGGAATTAAATAAGCAATCCTTTAATTGAACAGGTCCCAGAGCAGTGCCAACACCAAGGGACACAGTCTTACTCAACAGCAGGATTTCAATTACCAAGGTAGAAGCAGACAGATATAGTGATCTATGCAGCCACCTGTAATTATGCTCTATTAGCATACAGAGTGTTAGCTTTCACTTTTTCTTTCTTTTTTTTTCAGTTTTAAATTTTTATTCCAGTATAGTTAACATACAGTGTTATATTAGTTTCAGGTGTACAATATGGGGATTCAACAATTCTAGACAGTACTCAGTGCTCATCATGACAATTATACTCTTTTTTTTCTATCTCTTTTTTTTTAAATTTATTTTGTATTGGTGTTCAATTTACTAACATACAGAATAACCCCCAGTGCCCGTCACCCATTCACTCCCACCCCCCGCCCTCCTCCCCTTCTACCACCCCTAGTTCGTTTCCCAGAGTTAGCAGTCTTTACGTTCTGTCTCCCTTTCTGATATTTCCCACACATTTCTTCTCCCTTCCCTTATATTCCCTTTCACTATTATTTATATTCCCCAAATGAATGAGAACATATTATACTCTTTAATCCCAATGGTCCATTTCATGAATCCTGTACCCATCTCCCCTCTGGTAACCATCAGTTTGTTCTCTATAGTTAAGAGTCTATTTCTTGGTTTCTCTCTCTCTCTCTCTCTCTTTTTTTCTCTTTGTTCATTTGGTTTGTTTGATAAACTCCACATATGAGTGGAGTTTGTTTGATAAATTCCACAGATGGCATTTGTCTTTTTCTAATTTACTTGTTTTACTTAGCATTATATTCTCTAGCTCAATCCATGTTGCAAATGGCCAGATGTCATTCTTTTTTATAGCTGAATAATATTCATAGATATATGAATATATATATATAATTTTCTTTATGCATTCATCAATCAATGAATACTTGGGCTCCTTCCATAATTTGGCCTTTGTAACTAATGCCGCAATAAATACCAGGTACATGTATCCCTTTGAATTAGTGTTTTTGTATTTTGGGTTATATACCCAACAATGCAATCACTGGATCATAAGGTAGCTCTATTTTTAACTTTTTGAGGAACATCCATACTGTTTTCCACAGTGGCTACACCAGTTCGCATTCCCAACAGTGTAAAGAAGGTCTCCTTTTTTTTTCACATCCTTGTAGTGTTGGCTTCTTATTGGAAATTTTATTTTGTGCCTTAAATTTTATTTTGTGACTTATAGTCCTCTATTCTGCTTTGTAGAGAAATTTCATTAAAGCAGAAACAAAAGAAGACATATTTAAAAGCAGACAAATACACTAATAAAAGAAAGATTTTGATAGGAGTCCCTCTTACAAAGGCAGATCAAGTGGACAAAAAAAACGTTATTGAAGCTTTGTTATTGACCTAAATAACAGTCAGTAAGATGATTCTGATAAATACAAATACTGAATCTGTTAATAGGGAATACATCTTATTCTCACAAAAACCTCAGCAAAGTAGAAAAAATAGAAATAACACAAGTGGTATTTTCTGATTATAACACAATAAATCTAGAAATTAATACTAGAAGATAAAAAAATAATACTAGAAGATTTTAAATTTTTCCTCACCTAAATATAGAAAGAACACATTGTCAATTCTTTTTTTTTTTTAATTTTTTTTATTTATGATAGTCACAGAGAGAGAGAGAGGCAGAGACATAGGCAGAGGGAGAAGCAGGCTCCAGGCACCAGGAGCCCGACGTGGGATTCGATCCCGGGTCTCCAGGATCACGCCCTGGGCCAAAGGCAGGCGCTAAACCGCTGCGCCACCCAGGGATCCCACGTTGTCAATTCTTAAAGAATTTCAAAGTTAAAGTGAATATTTGAAAAACAAAGGTGTTGAAAATATGACATTAAGATTTCAGGAATATAGCTAAAACAGTTGTGAATGAAAATATTATTACTTGAGATAACTATATCAATAAAAATGATGAAAGAAAATGATAAGTTAAACTCCTAATGGGATGCCTGGGTGGCTCAGCGGTTGAACATCTGCCTTGGGCTCAGGGCGTGATCCCACGGTCTCGGGATCAAGTTCCACACGGGGCTCCCTACATAAGGCCTGCTTCTCCCTCTGCCTATGTCTCTGACTGCCTTTCTCTCTGTCTCTCATGAATAAATAAATAAAATCTTAAAAAAAAAAACAAACTCCTACTTCGGTATCTAGAAAAATAATAACTGAACCAAAAGAAAGTATAAATATGTAATAATGGTAAAAACAGAAATTAACAAGTTAAAAAATGAAAAGAACAATAGAATAAAAACAAAAACAACAAAATAGAAAACCACTAACTAAACTGAGAAAAGAACCTGAATATACAAAGTTAGCAATCACAAAGGAGACATAATCATCAAAAGTTAATTTATAACACATCTTCCTTATCCATTGGTCTATTGACAGACATTTAGGTTGCTTCCATATCTTGGCTTTTGTAAATAACACTGCAATAAACGTAGGGATGAATATACCTTTTAAAATTAGTGTTTTAGTCTTCCTTGGATAAATACTCAGTAACGGAATTATTGGATCATATGGTACTTCTACTTTTAATTTTTTTCAAGGATCTCTGTACTGTTTTCTTCAGTGGCTATACCAATTTATACTCTCACCAACAGGGGACCAGGGTTCCTTTTTCTCCACATTCTTGCCAACGTTCCTAATTTCTTGTCTTTTTTACTTTAGCCATTCTGACAGATAGTATCTCACACATACATACACAAATAAGAGTATCACACAGCTGTAAAAATGGATGAGATGTGTGGGAAATATCAGAAAGGGAGACATACGTAAAGACTGCTAACTCTGGGAAACGAACTAGGGGTGGTAGAAGGGGAGGAGGGCGGGGGGTGGGAGTGATTGGGTGACGGGCACTGGGGGTTATTCTGTATGTTGGTAAATTGAACACCAATAATAAAAAAAAAATGGATGAGATCTTGCCACTTGTGACAAAATGGATGGATCTTGAGGATATTATGCCAACTGGAAGGAGTCAATGGAGAGATGCAAATACCATGATTTCACTCTTGTGTAATCTAAAAAGCAAAACAGATGAATAAACAACAACAAAAAACCCCCTCAGAATCAGACCTAAATATACAGAAAACAAACTGATGGTTGCCACAGGGAAGCAGAGTGGGAGAATGGACAGAATGAGTAAAGGGGAGTGAAGATTCAGGTTTCCAGTTACGGAATGAATAAGTCACAGAAAAAGAAGCCACAGCATAAGGGCATATAGTGAATGGTACTGCAATAGCGTTGTATTGTGACAGATGGTGAGCATAGCATAACCTATAGAGAAGTTGAATCACTATGCTGAACACCTGAAACTAATATAATATTGTGTGTCAACTATACTGAAATTTAAAAAATTAAAAAGATAGTTAATTTAAATAAATATTAAGAGACTGCTTTGTATAACTCTATTTAAAAATTTAGGTAAATCAGTATTTTTCAGATATATCAAAACCAATCTCTGTAGAGATAGCTATTCTAAAACACATCAATGAAATAGAAGAAATACAGAACGTATTCAAACAATTTGTGCACATAAAAATCCAAGTCCATATAGTTTCACTGGAGAATTCTACAAAACATTAAGCCATTAGATACTTTCAATGTTACTAAACAATTTCATTACATAGGAAAAGAAGAAATGCTTTGAAGTTAATTTCATGAAGCAAATATGCCAATCAAAACCTGATCATGAAAAAAAAGGAAACTATATGCCAATATCACCTTTGCATATCAATGCAAATAGCCTTAAATGGTAACCTACGAAGTCTAAGAGCATATAAAAAAAGAGCATATAAAAAAAGTAGTATGTTATGACCAAATAGGATTTATTTTAGAAGTTCACAGGTGTCTCCCTCTTAGAAAATCCATCAATATTAATAATAATACAATCATCACCATATATGAAGAAAATACATTTAAATAATTTTGTCCATTCACATGTTCATGGACACGTTGTTTTCAGCACTTGCATATCATACATAATGATGTAATGAATATGACAGTACAGATTTCTCTTCAAGGTTGGAATCACCCAACTTATTTCATTTCCTTTGGGTATACACTCAGAAATGGGATTCCTGCATCATATGATGGTTCTATTTGTAGTTTTGGGGGGAATCTCCATAGTGGCTGCACATTCCCACCAACAGTGTTTCCCGCAAGGGTTCACTTTTTTCCTCACCCTCGCTAACACTTCTTATCTCTTGCCTTTTGATGATAGTCATCCTAAGAGATGTGAAGAGCTAACTCATTGTGGTTTTTGCTTTGCATTTCCTTAACAATTAGTGAACTTGAGCACTTTTTCATATACCTGTTGGCCATTTGTATGTCTTCTTTGGAAAAATATCTACTCAGGTTCTTTGACCATTTTTAAATCAGTTTATTTGGTATGCTTGTTTGTTTGCTATTGCATCATATGAGTTCTTTATGTATTTTGGGGATTAAACCTTTATCGGATATATGGTTTGCAGATATTTTCTCCCATTCTGTGAGTTGTCTTTTCACTTTGATGATTACTTCCTTTGCTGCACAGAAGCTTTTTAGTTTGATGTAGTCCGATTTATTTATTTTTGTTTTTGTTGACTTTACTTTTGGTGTCATATCCAAAAGATCATTGTCAAAACTCCATGTGAATGAGTTTTCCCCCTATATTTTCTCCTTAGAGTTTTTAATCCATATTGAGTTCATTTGACTTTATAAGGTTCCAATTTAATTTTTCTGCATATGTGTATCCAGTTTTCTCAGCACTATTTATTGAAGAGACTATCCTTTCCCTTTTGTGTATTATTGGTGCCTTTGTAAAAAGTTAGTTGACTATATATGCATGGGTTTAATTTGGGGCTCTCTATTGTGTTGCATTGATGTATGTGCTTTTTTTTAATGACTGTACCATATTGTTCTGATTACTATAACTTTTTAAATGTATTTTGAAATCGGAAAGTGTGATCCCTCCAGCTTTGTTGTTCTTTTCCAAGATTGCTTTGACTATTTGAGGTCTTTTGTGGTTACACATGCATTTTACCATTTGTTTTCTTTCTGTGAAAAAAAAATGTCAGTGCAATTTGAGGAGGGGTTGTGTTGTCTGTAGATTTCTTTGGGTAAGTATGCACATTTAACATTAATCCTTCCAATTCATGAACAAGAGATATTTTTCTATTTGTTTGTATCTTCTTCCATCTTTCATCCATGTCTTATAGTTTTACATATGTAGATTTAGAATATGCTCTAGGGAGCAACACAAATCATAAGGGAAAAGAATGAAGTTTTTAATAAGTCCTGCTAGAATAAGTGAACAGCCATGTAGAGAAAGACAAAAATGGATTTATTCCTTATGTTATACGTCAAGGTCAGTGTGACATGGATCAGAAATTTAAATGGGAGAAACAACCATACAACCACTGGAAAATAAAGTCATGAGTGAATTCCCCTATATTCTGGATGTGGGGAAAATGTTCCTATCACTGAAATTCATCAATATAAGAGGGAAAGTGATATATTGGAATACATAAAAGTTTTTTAAATGTGTCATAGAAAAACAGAGTAAATATAGTAAAATACAAATGTCAAACTTTTAAAAATATTTTCAAATAAAGTTAAATCTCTATTAGTTTCTTATTACTGATATAGCAAATCATCACAAATTTAATGGCTTAAGACAGCATAAATATATCATTTTATGGTTCTGGAGGTCAGAAATCTAAAATGATTTTCACTGCAGGTTTTCATTTCTTTGGGATGCCCTAGGAAGAGAACCCATCCTCTTATCTTTTCCAGATTCTAAAGGCTGCCAGCATTCCATGGTTCATGACCCTTTCCTTCATCTTCAAAGGCATAAGCATAGCCTTTAATTATGCATTTTCAATTTTTAAAACTATGTCTATTACAATAGCTTCTGGGAAGTTTTTAATATAATGACCTATTTTTCTAAATCAACAAAACTTTGAAAGCTCTTAAAGCTTAGTTTCCAAATGAAGCATGATGTTTAGAAATATAGCACAGATTTTTTAGTGGTATGTTCTGCATAAATATTCTACCTGGTATCTATACAGTCTGGATCAGGGCTAGAAATTAAAGGAAAATAAGGCCCTACATTCAATTATAGAATATTTATCTGTCCATTTTATTTCAGTCACAACTGATATTTTGAATTGTTGAAAAGAAATGTACTAGCCAAATCTTATCTTGGGCTTTCTATGGGTAGGAGTTCTGATAATTTTGAATGATGCTACAGTTTTCATAGTTGTAAGCCTATCCTGTGGAATGAACCTTAGACAGTTTATTTCTATAAATTTAAACTTAATTTTATAAAGAACACAGTATATTCCATTTCCTTATTCCCTTGCTTAGTCCCTTCATTTGGTTTGACCAAGGGAAATTTTTCTACTTTGCTTCCTTAGATCCTCTTTTTCTTTCCATCATCCTCATTTTGCACAATTCAATGATTGTGTTCTGCACCTCAGTCTCTGTTAGAATCATAATTATAATTTTTTATTAGTTACAGAGTAGTCAATTACTTTCTGTACAGTAGAACAAGGTAAGACATGTGTCAACTAAAATCTTTATAATTTGATTGCTTTCACCATTAGTACTGCTTTGAAACTGCTCTTGAAAATGCCCATGCATGCAAGAACTGTCGGGCTCTTGAGTGTATACTATGCAAAGGCCTTTCCTTTCTGAACCTTATCTTTGCACTGAGTAGAAATGCTGAGAAGATTAGTAAAATGGGCTGTCTTGACTTTTACTTCTTACAGAAAAAGTGGATAAAACATTTTGAGTACTTTTGAAAAGATTCCTCCATTGTTCAGAAGTTTTTTTATTCCTTATGGCTTTCATATCCTTCTGTTACTCAACTGCTTAGGGTTTTATATATTAGGCTTTGCACCACCAACCTTGTATAGGTACCAAGGAAATGACTAAAATTATAATTGCATATATACATATTGGAAGCTCCTTTTGCTAGTGAAGTGTTCTTCTAAACCTTAATAACCGACAATAAATGTTTTTGAGGGTTCAAATTTAAAATCAGCACATAACTGATTAAGAGTATAATGTGCAAAATCAAATTAGAAATAGAGTAAAACTTGGCCTCCAAGAATTTGCTGCTGCATAATTTAATATATAAACTTACATTAAGAAGAGTTTCTTTGGAAAAAAAAAAAAAGAAGAGTTTCTTTGGTGGGCAGTATGTTTGGATGATAGTTTTTTAGCTATGAACTAAAAAGGAGTAGGCATACAGACAAATGAAAGCTCTTCAAGCCAGAATGTCCATGAGAGAAAGGAGTTTTTGCAAATGGACTTTACGGATTCTATACTCTTTCACAAAGCCAATATGAATGGAGAAGACTATAGACAGTGAATTTTAGAATTCTGTCCTGTTGAGATGAGCGCATTAGCCTATCTTAATCAGGTTCCACTAAAATTTGACCAAGTGTCTTTTTATCTGATTTCATGTATATCAAGAGAACTTCTATTTAATTTGACTTTCCATTTCATTTTTCCAGAGAGATTATATGCTAATCAAACAGACAATTAGCATTCGGATTTCCAGTAAAGTTATATTTCTCATTGCAAATTTAAAATTTCTCATCAGGTAGTATGTAGCTTGATGGCAAAGAAATCTATTCTGATCTTGTAGACTTGATTATTCTTGTTCATGTGACAGTTTTTTCTCTTCCAAATTAATAAAATAATAAAATAAAATAATTTCTCTTTGATATAATTCCCTCTTGAATTCCTGAAGTTGAGTATACCCCCAAGAGGCAGACATACTATACATGTGTTGCTAAAATTGAGACAAAATTTTGTTAAATTGACCATTCAGTCAACAAACATTTATTGAGTGCCTACCATGTATCACATTGTTCTATGCGCTTAGGACATAACAGAAAACAAAACAGACAAAATTCCAACCCCCAGATTTTAGCTCAGACTCTAGCAGTAATACATGGAAGTCTGTGAGATGTCTTCCTGACAGCTTGCTAGTCTTTCTTCTGCCCGGCATGCTCAAACGTAATTAAAATATTCGTCTTTCAAGTGAGTAACATTTATACTAGATAACTCCAGGTGGAAGTATGACATTTCTATCTCATTTTAAGAAATACTTTATTATAAGGCACTTAAAAAACATTCTCTTTCTCACAAAGCTTGCAGTTTTCCCATATTCAGGAAACAATTTTTCTTGGAAATTCAAATTCCCTACCCAAACATTCTGAATCATTATTTCTTTCTAATCAGAGCCATCATATCTCTGTGGGATTAAACGTTCAGCTGTGAAAGCATTGTTGAATTCTTCCTCTCCATCTATTTAAGTGATAAATTGGCTTCTTTATGCAACAATATTGCTCTGAAAACTCATTTTGGATTTTTGTGCAAAGAGAAAGCATAGCTTTCAATGGAAAAAGTAATTAGTTCCTAGATTTTACACTCCTAGGGAACGCTTTCTAAAGCCAAGAATTATTAGATGAATGCATCCATATGATATGTGATGTATCAATCTCTTAAAAGGCATCAAGTCTTTCTATCAAAAGTGTCTCCTGTGCAAATCTCCAGGAGCACAAAATCCTTCCACAAAGTCAGCAACTTGCTAATTATATTACATGATGTTTTAGAACTGAGGCACAATGATTAAACATATTTTAAATAAAGCCTAAAGTTGAGTAATTGACCTCATGTATATCCGTGTATTTATGAAAAAGTTCCAGAAAAAAATGGCAATATGGTTTTATTTTTATGTTTAGTCTCAGCTTTTTGTTTTTCCATGTCCTACACATTTTTCCCCTAAAATCTTTCTGAGGTCTTTTTTGTCTTCTACATCTTTAATATCCTGGTTCACGCTTTTATCAGACTAGAGCATTGCAATAGTCTCCCTAACTCAGTGCTACTCAAATGGCTGACAGAAGGTAAAAGTAAGTACAGAAATTTAGCTTAAGCATTTAGAAGTTAGTATAGCATTTGAATGTTTTTGAGAATTCTAAGTACATGTAATGATCAGATATATCTCACTTGTGGATCATGCAGGGTGTTGTTGACTCTTATGGTGAGTGGCATGCAGCACAAGTGAATACTAGTGAAGTGCAATAAGACCATATATTGATCTGCAGTCAATTGAAGATTAAAAACCAAATAAAATGAATAAACAAAAAACTTTTCCAACAAAAATGGGTGGTAAAGAACTAACCTACTTTCTCTCTCTTCCTCTTCAGCTCAAAGAACTTATCAGTGGCTCTCAGTAAAGCGCTAGACCCTTGTGTATCATGCAAGATCTTCCATTATCTTTTCCTTTCTCCAGGCTACCCATTCATTACTCTTTCACACACACTGTAAGCAACAGAAATGCCAAATTGCCTGTGTGCATTGGGAGGCCATATGCTGTTTACACTTTTATGTCTTTGCTCAAACATGTATCTCCTCTGGTTTGAAACCTTCCCTGAACACTCAAACTGGTTTTATTGTACTCTTCTAGTATAATTCTTAATGTGAATGCTCATTATTACACACATCTCACTGGAACAGCACTGTTTGTCTGTCTCCCTCTCAAAAAGGTGAGCTCTTTCGGATAGGTGCTAATGTCCTCTTCCTTATTATTAAGCCCTCGTCTGTCAGAGTAGACATTCAATACCAGACTGTTAGATTAATGAATATTTACTGTGTATTACATAAAAGTTGAGATTCCTGGGTTTGAGCTCTCCATCTGTATCTATTAGGCATAAATGCCTCCTTGGGTAGACTTGCAAGTTTATCTTTCTGTTTAGGAGCATGCTCAAATAATTGGACTTAGTGATTGCTAGTGTCGTGTCAATAAAATTTGAGGCTCTATATTTTGAGAATTCTGTACTATATACACTGCAAACTATAGAAATATTTTATTCTTTATTCTTTCTTCAGACATCCCCTAATCCCTTAGACCTGCTGAACCATTTAGCAAGTGGAGAAGTCTTCAATTATTGTTATAGAAGCTTTTCAATCATACTAACTCTACTTTTCAACATCGTTGTTTTCTCCTAAAGAGTACATCTTATATGTACACTTAATTCAAAGTAATAATGAATTATTAATGAAATTCCTTTCCAAATGAACATTGCAGGAATGTGGATAAGCTTGAAAAATATTGGAAATTTTACAATCCTTTTTGTTTTAAAAGCCACACAGGTAGTAAACCTATATTAGACTTTTAATAGAAATTCTAGCAGTTTGAGGAGCAGTGAAATATATACATATAAAATAAAAGGGCTTCCATGCAGATATATAAAGTTATGTAAGTGATAGGCCAATTAAAATTATAAATGTGTTGGGAGCAATGCAGCAGACCACCTCCCTTTTAATGTACACACACTCAGAGACACCCTTCACCTTCTTCCCTACCAATGACCACCCAGACACAGTAATGGTTACCTAAGGGTAATTCAGTAACATGACACATTCAAGTACTCTGGGTCACACACAGTGTGAGATCATTATTCAGTACCCATATACATTAAATTTTTAAAACACTCCTTGGATTTGATCCAAGAATTATCTCATCAACACTTAACACCCCAGCCACAGATAAAGAAGCAGGAGGGTGGAATGTCACACTAAAATATGAAGGAAAGGAAGGACTGAATTGAGACATGGAGACGGGAGGGTTTCATAACCACTCAGTGGCCACATTTAGCCCCTGGTCCACACACTTGGTGAGTCCTCATGTGTTGCAGAAGCCCAGCCAGTGCACATGTGCATGCACCTCCACCAAGTGCTCTCAGCTCCTGATTGGTAGTAGAAATGGAATTTGGAATGGGTGCATGTGAAAGGAGAAGGGAATGAGAGGAAGTGATTAAGAGAACACGTAGAGCTGCTTGAGAGAAAAAAGAGACAGGATGAAGAATGTAGAGCAGGCCTGCTTGTTAGCATAGGTAGCTGTGTTTTCTGAGAAGGAAAATAGAAAAGCTTCTTTCTATGCCTTTCAAGATTTAGAGGTCTACAAAAGCAGGTTTATCTTAGAAGATATTTAGCTATATGAATATTACCTATAGGAGAGAAGCAAAATTTTGGGCATGCTCAAAGCATATATGTTGTTCTTTCTTTAAATAAATATTCTTCTTCTTCAAGGGATATAACTTTTTACTTAAAGCAGTCTAGACTAATGATGGGAAAAATCACTTATAAACTAGAAAGAATTTTGAAAGATGGTCTGTTGTTATGACTGGTATTCTTTTAATTCTTTTATGACTTTCACAGATGTACTACATCTATATGACTTTTAGGACTATTTATTAACTGTTGGTGACTGAGAAACGGGGACAAAATGACAAACTAGATGACTCATTCTGATGTCTTTTATAGTCCACTGAGAAATATAGGCCAAAAAAAATCACAATAAACTGGTAAGTGTTATGATAGCAAGGTAGTAAGTATTGTGAAAGGCATAGCAGGAACTCCTGATCAGTCTAAAGGTGACAGGAAAATTAAAACAAGTGACATTTTTTTTCTAAAATATGAAGGGTGAGTAGGAATCCGCCCAGTGAAAACTGAGATCAAATGTTTCATTTTCATTTGTTCTTCTTTTTGATTCTTAAAAGGTAACTGAGAAGAAGAGGCAAGAAGAAGAGAGAAAGGATGGATGGGAGAGAAAAACACACATGTATGTGAAAGACAGTTATTTTATCATAGCTACAGTATAGATGGCAAGATGGGGAGTAGTGTGATGAGAGCCTTGAAGGCAGAGAAGCTGATCAGGTCAAGGAAGCCTTTACAAGGGACACCTGGGTGGCTCAATGATTGAGCATCTGCCTTTGGTTCAGGGCATGATTCTGGGATCGAGTCCCACATCGGGCTCCCTGCAAGGAGCCTGCTTCTCCCTCTGCCTATGTTTCTGCCTCTCTCTCTGCATCTCTCATGAATAAATAAATAAAACCTTTAAAAAAAAAAGGTAAGTCCTTATGATAGTGACCATATACTTTATCATGTAAACTGGGATTCTTTTGAGAATGAGAGGAGGCATTATTATAATTATACCAGGACATAGGCATGACTGGAAACATATGGTGATTCTATTGAAAAGATGTAGGAAGAATTTTAAGCAGAAGGATGGCAGGTTGACATTGCATTTTTATTTTTATTCATTTTTTGAGATGAGGGAGGGGCAGAGGGAGAGGGAGAGAAGAATCTTAAGCAGGCTTCATGCCTAGCATGAAGCCCAACAAGAGGCGCAATCTCAAAACCCTGAGATCATGACCTGAGAGGAAATCAAGAGTTGGATGCTTATCCCTCTGAGCCACCCAGGCACCCTAATCATGCATTTTTTAAAAAATCAATTTAAATGTAGAATGGTTTGGGGAGAAATAATGATGGGCATAGGGAAACCAGCTCAGATGTTTTCAGATTAACTGGGATGATTGATGATCATGATCTGAACTAGGATAGTTTTGGCTATTTGGAGTAGAATAGATACCCCTTGATTTAAAGGAAGTAGAATCAACAAGAGTTACTGGAATTGAAGAGGTGAAGGGAGTGGATTGAAGAAGAGGTAGAAGTCCAGGATCCTTTCCAAGTTATGACTTAAGCCACGGAGTGCATGGTGATGACTTTTATTGAGATCAGGAACACTTCTAATTTGAGAAGATGATATTAGAAAGTGTTTAGTTTGTATCCTAGTGAGTTTGAGGGGCCTAGGAAATTTTTAGTTCAAAAACTATTCAGTAGACAGATTTGTACATCGGGAGATATAAAAGCAGGGGTCACTGACAGAGGTAGTAAAGGGAAATGTATAAATTTTTTAAAGAAGAGAATGTAAAAGAGATAAAAAGATCTTGGACCAAGCCTTGTCCTCCAACATTTAATAATTGAGTATAAAAAAGAAAGATTGCTCAAGGAAGCTGAGAAAGAGAAGCCAAAGAGATAGGAGAATATAAACTTCTGAATGAGATGTCAAAGAAAGTAGTAAGGATTAAAACTAAAATAAGTATACAGTGAATCCAATCACAAATAGGTCATAGAGGTTGCCATGTGTTTATCGCTTTCTTTTCTTTCTTTTTGCTATATTTTGCCACATAGACTGCTCTGTGGCCTGCTTGTTTGATTTCTTTTGCTTTGATTTTTCAGAAATGTATTTTGATTTTAATTCTATTAATGATAACCCAGGCATTATATACAGATGTACATAACCTCTGTATAATTTAAAAAGATGAAGCAATAATTTAACCCTATTTTGTAAACAAATGTTATAATTTTTTTTGTTGTTTACCTTTCTTCTTTCCTCATCTTTTCCCCCTTTATTTAACCTAGAATTACAGATCCTATATGCATCTGCTTTCTAAATTATCTGTGAGGGACACCTGGGTGGCTCAACAGTTGAGCATCTGCCTTCGCCTTGGCATGAACCCAGAGTCCAGGGATCAAATCCCACATCGGGCTCCCTGCATGGAGACTGCTTCTCCCCTCTGTCTATGTCTCTGCCTCTGTGTGTGTGTGTTTCTTATGAATAAATAAATAAAATCTTTTAAAAAATCTATTATTAATATTTCTATTTTCTCTTTGCATTCTCTTTTGATGGTATGATGACAATTATTCAGACATCAGATCAAACTTTCACAAATAATTATTTCATTTCTGTTTGCCCTCTGACAGATTTGGATATAAATACCAGCTCAAGCTTCTATTAATAGTATGAACTTAAGCTGTTGTCTTTTGGAAATGGAAACTTTCTGGAACAAGTTTGTGTTCAGAACGTGTTTATTTTCTTTCACTTTATTCCTGATCTTTAGCTAGTTTTAATATCCACTGTCTATTCTACTAAGAGTCCTCAGTTTTGGGGTTCTGCTCTTGATTGAGTCATCTGAGCACTTAGAAAACTTTGGTAAGAAAAATGTGCTGTAGTAGTGCATTTTTCAAAACCTTGTAAATTTGAGGATGTCTTTATAATACAATAAAATCATTGGATCATAATCCTTTCCACTATCAAATATTTAAAGATTTTTTTCGTTGCCTTATGGAATTTTATTGTCACAAAGCAAAAATATGAGACTGGTTTAATTTTGCTTCTTTGAAAGTAAGCTCTTTTCTTCTTTCTGGATGCTAGCAGAATTCTTTAATCTTGAAATTTAGTATTTTTACAGTTTATGTGTATATGTGTGTACTATTAAATTTAGTATCCTGGTTTTGCTTGAACAGTTTTGCATCTCAAGGGCTCCCAAGTCAGATCTTTTTGTGATTTGGAAAGTTTTCTTTACCCATACAGTGGATTGTTGTTTCTAGCCTATTTTCAGTGTTTTTCAAAATCGTCTATATTTTTGTTTAGGTGCCCCCTACCTGAGTCTAAGCCTAGGGTGGGTGATGGTCCAGTGAGACTGAAGAAAAAACCTGGAGACGGTGATCCAAAAATAGGTTTATTGGGTGAAGTTACATACAAAGAGCCTAAGAGTGCCAACTGAATGAAGTGTCCATGTTGGGATCTCTATGTGGCAAGTTTTTGTAGTGTAGCGGCTTAGCCCTGCAAACATGGTGAGACCTGACCCTCTGCACAGTCAGAATGCCAAGGAGATCAAGTTCTGCCATTCGGACACTCTTTACAAGAGAAGCTCCTGGTTGGCCACCCCCAGAGCCACTGACTTTGAATGCTGAAGTACACCTTCTTCTACACATTCTGTTTGATGGGAATATAAAGGGAGGATAGGATCTCTACCTTCCCAAAACAGTGATTACCAGGGACATTCAGGTTGTGCATGGAAAACTGGCTATCTAACAGGTACCATACAATTTTATAACCTGAATATTTATGTTTTGCCTTCTATTAGTTCACCTTCCATTATATTTTATTTCTTTATGTAGTTTGTTCTTATTTTGGTAGTCTTCACAGATTTTGCCTTCTTTATTGGCACTTATTGGAAATATTATGTAATTACTAATATTTCCAAATTTCATTTAATTTTGTCTTCTTTTTAAAATTTCATTGATCATTTAAAAAAAAATAAAATAAAATAAAATTTCATTGATCTTTATAGTGAAGAAGAGGAGAAAAAATATATTTTATTTTTTCTATGAAGTATGAGACAAGATATAATTTCACATTCTTTATTGGCACTTATTGGAAATATTATGTAATTACTAATATTTCCAAATTTCATTTAATTTTGCCTTCTTTCTAAAATTTCATTGATGAAGAAGAGGAGAAAAAATATGTTTTTTTTCTATGAAGTATGAGACAAGATATCTACTGATAATGAAGATAGGCATACATAAATAGAAGATTGGAGAAGATTGGAGAAGTAGTGACATAGTTATAGCGGAGAATGGAAAGGAAATTGACCAAGACAAGAAAAAAGAAGATCTAGGCAAACTAGTATATTTGGCTAAAAGTGAGAACCATAAATTTGTGGTTTCTGCCCTCAGGGAACATAAAATCCACTTGGGGAAAATGAGAAGTACTCAAACCATTACAACCCAAACAATATACACTGCTACATAACGATGAATAAGCAATACAAATAAATTTATGACTCAGACTCCTTTCCTTTTTATGCTAATTAGACATTCCCAAATACACAAGGAGAAACATTTTCTTCTTCTTCCATCAAAAAACCTAAAAAAGAATAACAAGCATGATCACATCTCCTGAATAGCTTATCCACTTTCTGACAAGTTTTCTTATAAACTTATTGCTCATATTGAGATGAGAAGTATTCAAATTTACTTAATTTCTTATATATTTTAAAGATGTAGACTCTGAATTAGCTTTCCCCTGCATACTGAATACCTTTAGCTTTTAATTTCAAATTTAAGCATAAAAACGTAAAATGAAAATGACTTTCTGAATACAAAGTTGTTTCCAAATAAAATTGCATATATTTAAGGCTTGATTGCTATTTAATCTGAACTTATTATTCTGTATTTAAAAAATGTTTCAAGGATAGTTATAGTAAGTGTACATATGAATCTTAAACTGTGGATTATATCATTTATATTGAAATAAAGAAGACAAAAAATTATGCCATAAAATTACCAAATGTGATAATATATAATTAATAATATAATAATTAATTCATATTAATTCAATGCAAAACTAAAGAGCTTACAGATATACTGAGTCCTAGAGAGTAAAAATCTGGGGAATGAAGAAGCAAAAAGGAATGCCACAAACAAGAGAAATTTTGACAAGATGGAATGACATCATAGATTAAGTCTAAAATTGTAGCTGTCTGGCGTATACTGGGGTATTTTGATGCACTAAGTAACATGGATAAGTCATGATTCTCACTAGAAATTCCCCCAAACAGTTATTATAATCTTTAAAGAAAATATAGAAAATTCCCTGGATATGTTGTGGTGTGATGGCCTGCACACTTTCTTTATTTTCTGTCTGCACTGCTGTAACAAAATGCCACTGACTGGAGGGCTTTGACAGCAGAAATATAGTTTCTCAAGTTCTGGAGGCTGGAAATCCTTGATTAAGAGGTCAGCAAATTTGGGCAGCCTGGGTGGCTCAGCGGTTTAGCGCCGCCTTCAGTCCAGCGCATGATCCTGCAGACTCGGGATCGAGTCCCACGTCAGGCTCCCTGCATGGGGCCTGCCTCTCTCTCTCTCTATATATATATATAGGTAGATAGATAGATAGATAGATAGATAGATAGATAGATAGATATGGATGCAGTTATTTTTTGAGCAACATGAGTTCGATTTGTGAGCGTCCACTTACATGTGGATTTTTTTTCAATACAGCACAGTACTGTAATATATTTCTCTTCCTTGTAATTTTCTGAATAATTTTTTCCTCTAGCTTTATTCTAAGAATATAGTCTATAATACACATAACAAACAATGTATCAAGGTGCCTAGGTGGCTCAATTGGTTAAGCACTTCGACTCTTTTTTCTTTTTAAGATTTTATTTATTTATTCATGAAAGACAGAGAGAGAGAGAGAGAGAGAGAATGAGAGAGAGACAGGCAAAAGGAGAAGCAGGCTCCATGCAGGGAGCCTGATATGGGACTTGATCCCAGGACTCCAGGATCAGACCCTGGGCTGAAGGCAACGCTATGGCACTGAGCCACCCGGGCTGCCCCAGCACTTTGAATCTTGATTTTGGCTCTGGTCATGATCTCAGGGTCCTGCGATCAGGCTTCATGGTCAGCGGGCAGTCTGCTTGAGATTCTCTCCTTCTGCCCCTCCCTCCACTCTCTAAGTAATTAAATAAATAAAACCTTTAAAAACAAGCAAAATAATGTGTTAATTGTTTATGTTATAGATAAGGCTTCTGGTCAATAAATGATCAAAAAACTATCTTCTGGATAGGCCAAAAAGCTGCTTGCAGAATCTGAATCCCTTTTCCCAAAAATATCCACTATATTCGTAGATGGAATATTTCATTTGAAGCATTCACATCTTCAAATAAGTATCCACCATGTTGTTGGTTTCTTGGAGCATGCAACTACCTCTTTTTTTCCAAGGGTGATCTTGACTAGATTTTACCTGCTTAAAATATTTGACTTTCTTATTCCCCTATGCATTTGCTTTCTGAATGCTCTTGTGAATAATAATGCTTCATGTATAAGTAAATGCATATTTCTGTTTCACCTTTACCTGAAATAATTTTAGCAAACCTGCCTTGAACCATGGATCTTGACAATTTTTTAATTTAATCCTTACCAATATTGTTATTAAATATTATCCTAATATTCCAATTATTGCCTAAACCTGATTAACTAATAGCACTCTTTTTTTTTTTAACTTTCCTAGTTATATTTCTAATAGAGTTTTCTCTTCATGTAGTTTTTTGAGCTGAGGAAGTAATTTACTGGACCGTTTTATGTTTTCATTTGTTTAATTCAATTTAAGACAAAACATATTTCTGGAATGGATTATTGCAAAACAATTGTGTCAAAAATAAAGTATCTAATAACCTCTTCACTGCCTATGCAACAGCTCACTATTAAAACATTTGTCCAGGGTATTAAAATGACATACAGATTGATGTTTATTGCTGTGGAGTAAAAAGCCCTGCCTGTTGTTTTTCCAGAAACTCTGTTTCGTCTTAATGCATGCTTGGATTTGCTTTCCAATATGATTTCCATTCCTTGGGCCCAGGCCTCCTAGATATACCATCCATGATCTGCCACTTCTTGTCTTATATACATCAAACAATGCAGGAATCGTTGGAGTATATTATTTTTAAAAACAGGTCTGGTACTTTCTTGGCTCTTTTGTAACTGTTATTATTGGAATTTTTACAATTTTATGGAATTCAATGGGACCCTACAATTTCCATGAGTGTAGGATTTCTTCTTTCCTGTGTTTTTATGCCACAAAACTGAGTTTCAAAGAGAAACACGAGAAACACTCTTCTTTCTGCAAGGACTAAAAGGGCCTCAGCAAATTCCTAATCTAATTAACATCTTTAACAACTCAGACAATAAATTGACTGCAACTGCTCTGGAAGCTCTGTGCCACCTTGTTAAGCTCCTTTCCAAGACTGCTATAAATCAAAGGAGAAATGCTAGGGTCGTTGCACATGTTTGTTGCTTGTTCCAATGTGAAAGGCTGATTGCTTTACCAACTGCTCATTTAGACTGGATATTTTTTTTAGATGTGTTTAGCATTTCAGGTTTGGAAAAGAGGCCCCTCTGAATGCACAGGATTATATGTTGGCTCCAGTTCTTTAGGCCAAAATTGAATAACTTCATTACTTAATATAGATTATGCACATTTTTCAAAAAGTATAATGGGCAAATTAAAACATGAAAAAGGTGAGACACTACCCTCCAGTATTTGATCAGAAGTAATGGCATGCTATTGGACTTCTATAATTCATTTTTTATCATGAATTTCTAGGAGATTTTGTTGTAAAGTCAGTTCACTCTGTGGTTGTGATAATGGTACTTCTCCAAAAGCACTGAGTTATCATTAATATTAAGTCAATGTTTTATTTCAAGCTGAACATTTATACAACTGAGACACAGATAGAAAGGCAAGTATTACTTAATCATTTGAATGTCAATTTAGTCTATCTGAACACATCCCATCTTTCAGTTGAGTATTGTGGTAGACTTAGTTGGATGAGATTTTGCCCCTTGTGCAGTTAGCTGCAGAGTTTCTACAAAGACCACAATATATTCATGACTATCACCCTGGGATTTTAACCAATGTCTTTTTTTTTTAAGCAATGTCTTTTATTAACTGCAAATTACTGAGCCTCTCAAAGATAGATCTTGATCTAGTAAAGACAAAAGAGGATCAACTATTATAATATTTAATTCAAAAAGAGTTTTAATTATTATCACACAGTATTCCAACTGTCAAGTAACTTTGTTGAAATAAAAAAGACTAGAGAATTGTACTGTGCTGTGTCAACAAAATAACAAGAATAGACTTCTGGCCAATTCACAGGAGGGGAATAAAACAGTAAAGAAAAAAAATTAAGAAATATCTTATCTCATTAGGTATTAAGAAAGGATGAATACAATACCCTTGAACAATCATCATTTTACATCTATTTATTATAAAAATATATAAATAATAATACTTAGTAAAGTTGGTACCTTCGTATACTATTCATAGTATTAACAAGGGGCATAATTTTTTGGAAACCAATTTCACAGTATATCTATACAATTAATACTAATTCCAGAAATCCCATAGGTAGTTATCTATCAAAAGGAAATAATAGAGATGTTTGGAGAAGAATTGGTAACTGCTAAAAATTGATAACATGATGACAGGGTCTGATAATAGCCAAATTGTTAATTAAATTATGACACATCAACTACATGTATTTTACTCCACAATTAAAGTTATGGCTATAAATATCATATAATTTATATGGAAAAAAAGCTTATCGTGAGCTTATGTTGGAGGAAAAAAGCGAATAAAAATCTTGTGTGCACTATAATTACAAATATTTATGGATATACCTGTAAAAGATGGGAGTAATACTCTAAAAGAGGAGCAATAATACTCTATAACAATACTCTAAAATAATTATAGATGTTTATAAATATACCTATAAAAAGAGGGGGAATAATACTCTAATACTTTAAAATAATGCTGTTTGAGGGTAGTGTTTTATGGATATTTTTCCTTTCTGCTTTCTAAACTTTTTAGTAATATAATATTATTTTTGATATTTTTTAAAAACCTGGTACATTTTTTAAACCTTTATTTGTAGATGAGTAAACAAAGCCTCAATGCAAACAACAACCTGGGAATTGGCCTCTGCCCAGTTTCACACTATGCAGTAAGTATGCATTTATTTCTGAACTATTGTGAAGTACAGAGAAAATACCAAAGATAAAAGAAGCCAAGCCTACCTGCACTTTAGGAGCTGATAATATGTCATGAGAGTGAGTTGTGAGTAACTGCAGGGGATTTGACATTTGACACACTGACTCAGTGGTTTGTGTCCATATCTTCTGAACGGAGGCTCAAAAATATTTTGTAAAAACATTCTCATGAAATGTCTATAGTATGTCAGTTGAAGCTTGTGGAAAGTCTGATGCTTAAAATGATAGGAAAGTCAGCCAGGAGGCAGGCTGACAAAGACTACGGTACGGCTGAGTTTTTGTTTTTTGTTTATTCCAGGGTAATATCACAAACCTTCCAAATTAGCATTTACTCTTTGGGGTGAGACTTGAGAGATGGAAACTTCAGAGTCTATGTTATCCAGATGAGTGTCTTCTTTTTCGCTAAGTTTTGATGTAGTGTTATGTCCATATTTAAGGTTAGCAGATATCTGCAGTTTGGGGAGAAAGCCTGGGATTTGCTTTCCCAGATGCATCATATCTCTAGGTTGGAGGAATAACTTGGAGAATTTAGCCACTCAAGAGGGAATAAAGGATTAAGCTTGACTCTCTTTATGGAATCAACATCTGGTTGAATATTTGTTGTTTGCATTCATGCATGACTGCCTAAATGAACAAATCAAATACTTGATTGAATCATATTTTTATTCTTCTCCTTATGGGCTCTAATTTAAAAAAAAAATTTCTCTCGATGAGTGTGGGGAGGTTTGCAATACGTTTTCATCACATATTTAAGGGCAAGGTGGATGGTCTGACTTCACAATCTGGTTCTTCAAAGTGAGAGGTACTTTATTTCTATACCACACAGGAGATCAATTGAAATGATCTTTTCAATCAAACAGATCAAACCCAAACTAGAGCGTTAATGCTTCTATGAAAGTATTTTTACCTACAGAGTGAGTCTGATCTTTTTAAATCAGAACAACAGATAAACTAGAACAGTTCTTAAATTTCTCAACTCTATAAAAACTATTTAAATCCGAGAGTTTAGAGACAAAGTACCAAGATCCTTAAGAATTGGAGAGGTACTGAGGTCAGCCCCACTCCAGATTGATTTTACCAAAGACCATGGGCAACCAATAAAAAGGACTTCTCACACTGGGAGGACCTAGGGAATCTGCATCTGAATTACAAGTCACCTGCAAGAAGTGAGTTAGGCCTGAAGGGTTTTTTAGTTTTTAAAGAAAAAGTCTGAAAAAGTTTAGTCTGCTCTATCATAAAAACTACCTTTGTTGAGTAGTGAGTAGAGTTTTTGCTCATGTTTGTCCATAGTTTTTGCCATAAACTACTTTTATGGTCATTTGGACACAATCAAATGATACTATGCTTCCCTTTTCCTCCTAGTTATCTTCACTACTACAGACAGGTATCATTAGAATCGTGAATTTGTGCAACTCCTTCATTTAATTATTTCCTAACCACTTCGAAGCAGTGGTTGTACTGAAACTCATCTCCACTCTTCTAGTGTGAAGTGTTTGGTTTTGTTCTACCTTACAGTTTGTCAGTTTGGAATTCTTATTTTAATGGTCCTTAATTCCTTGCTTATGCTGGGTCTCCCCTCCAGGGTTTTACATGGTTAAAAAAAAAAAAATCATCTAGTTGCATTAGTCTCACTTGCTTTTCTTCAGGCTATCTTTATTATAATTTGCTGGACCTGCTTAAAACCTTTTATGCCTTTATTAATCAAGCCACTTTTCACCTTGGATTTGTGGTTACTAACTTGTCTGTTTACGTAGGGGATTCAAAATATCCCTGATATCAGCATTTTACCAATAAAAACCTCATGTAAGGCTTTGATTGCTTTTGTGCAAGAAAAATTATAGGAGCAAAAGGCTTTGTTTCTTCTTGCTCTCATTAGTGTGTTTAGTGGTTAACCTCAAAGAAATAGCAAAATATAAAGGAACTAATTAAAGAAAAACTATATGCAATTGAGTCTTTTTACCTATTCACCTTTATTTACATCTCTAGCACAAAATATTGTGCTTAACACATGGTAGGTACTCAATAAACCTAAATTAGATTGCTATGAAATTAATCAGTCGGTATATTATTAATGTGTAAAAAGAAGCTGCACTAAATTTCATGAAACATAAATCAAGATTTTCAGATTTTCCTTCTCAAATTATATTCAAACATGTGATCTAATGAGATTCTGGGACTGCAGTCAACAATGAATTTGGTTGTAAAATATATAATTCATTGGTCATCACTAAGCAAATTGCTGAGACAGTAAATCATTTTATAAATATACAGAGCGACAACTGTGTTTATCTCTCGTTTCCATGAATTGGTCATGCAAACAAAAGATTTGCCTGGACTGTTTTGTTTCTTAACATAAAAACTTGAAGTCTTGAGCCTTCCAATTATGCCTAATGAGAGTTCTTAAGAGTTATAAGGTCCATGAGTAAATTGTTAAAAAATCTAATTTAGTAAGGACTTAAAATAGCTATGTTTTAAAATATTGGCTTGACCAGACACATACACACACAGAACCCCTCATATTGTACTATTCCATTATACAAATGTCTAGAAAAATCAGAGACACGGAAAGAAGATTAGTGGTTGCCTGGGGCTGTGGGTAGGGACAAGAATTAACTATAAATGGGCATAGAGATCCTATTAGGGCGATGGAAATGTTCTATAACAGAATCATGAAGACAGTTACAGAACTTGGCAAATTTTCTAAAATTTTCACATATATATTTATAAAGAATGTCTTATTAAAATGTTTTCAAATATGGTTATTTCAGTGATTATATAATAAAGCGTTCTCAGTTTAAGCTGCTTATATAATTTATCATTTTCTTTCTACCCATTTAGTATAATAGAAACAAGTTCTGGACATATGCTATGGCTCCCTACATTTGGGGATGCATTCATTTTCTTCCAATTTTAACCACTTTACCAGAGAATTCAGAAAATGGCAGTGACCCAAATATTCTGTGGAAGGAAATGTAAAATCTATGCAGGCACATCATCCATGTTTATCTTTATCACAGTTCTGTATCTCCAGAACCTACTATGGTGTCATGTACATGGTATACCTTTGTAAGTATCTATGGAATGAAGTGGAGCACTGCATGAATATAGTTCCATAATAAAATTGTTGATTCTATAGCAGAATATCTTATAAATGTGGGAGGATGTATTAAGTAATACATAACTTGCTATTTGTTTTGGTACTTTACAGTTATTTAAGATTAACACATAACACAAGTTTTTTTTTTTTTTTTTTTTTTTACCAAATATCACTTTATCTGTATGCCACTATTATGAAATATTATTTTCTTTCCCTCTCAACAACTGAATATTTCCCTCATGGGGGGGGGGTAAAAATAAGCACAATGTTCCATCAACTTACTAGAATACAATAAAAAGCCATTTTTACAATCACAGAAATCACGGGTAATTGCATGTTCTGGTTTATTCATAAAGCTATGCTGGAAAGACCTACTTGCAATTCAGCTTTTGGCAGTGGACCTTTTTAAGCAACACAATCAATAAAAGTCAGGGTACATTAAGGAATTTATGGATCAAACAAAGGCATTTTGGCATAAAAGAGAAATTAATTTTTTATAACCTGAGTTTGACTTATGATAGTCAATTCTATTGAACTAAAATGATATATTTAACTCGGTCAGAGAGTGCTAATTCCACAGTCCCTTTCTTTCCTCCAGCTGTTCCTGCATAGGTGTTAGAATTAACTGCTGTTTTCCCCAGTAATTCAGAAACTGTAATTCAGAAACTGTAATGAATCAAAACCTCTGTATGAGTGATTGTAGAAAATGGCAACACTTCGCTTATTGTATAGTGCATCTTTGTTCCAGTTGTTTATGTTGAGAGTGTTTACCCTAGAATTTATTATGCATAACTATTAGACAACTGGTTTCTCTCACTAGATACCAACTTTAATCCATTGATGCGCATACACATACATACATCTGTGCACCCTCACATACATACATACAAACATGAATATACATTGACACACCAAAAAGCTATAGAGTATTTATGGTAATTGTAGCTGTGAGTATGATTGATTAAATCTTCAGTGTTATGTTCAAACTAAGAGCCAGTACTTTTGAACACAGAATTGTTTTTCATTGTTCCATCCTTTAAAAATGGATATCTTTTGGGGTGCCTGAGTGGCTCAGGCAGTTAAGCATTTGCCTTTGGCTCAGGTTGTGATCCCTGGGTCCTGGGATCGATCAAAACATAGGGCTCCCTGCTCAGTGGGGAGTCTACTTCTCCCTCTCCCTCTACCTGCCCCCCCAACTTGTGTGCTCTCTCTCTTTCTAATTAAAAAAAAATGGATATCTTGTGAGAGAATTGTGATTCAGATTCGTACATGGCCATAGCGTGGTAATAAGAAAGAATGCATCTTCTCATTTTATGTACAGTGCCAATGGAGAAAATTTAAGTGTCATCATCAGTATCAGTGACTCAGAGATACTCAAACTTATACCTGTCTCCCAACTGAGATCCCTAATAACTGCACCTATTACAATGAATCCATTTGAAAGTTTACTTCTGGAAGTAGTTCCATAATTGGAAGCTCAGTGTTCAGCTCATTAGCATACTGTCTGGGCAGCCTGCTAGGAAACAGTTGGTAGTTGCTTTCTGTACCTTTGATCCTGTGGCAGAGGTAAAGGGTTTCTAAAACCAAGATCCAGCCTCTTATTTGCAATCAAAGCCTGCCCTGGAGGCCAAATGTGTGTAATTCAGCCGCCAGAACCACAGAGGACTTGCCATGTGTTTTTCACCTTGGCAGTTCTATCAGCAGAGTTTCCACTGGATGTTGTGTTTTCATTTAAGAGGTTGATGATAAGGGACTGTACTGTGACCATGACCAAAGTCACCACATACGTAAGCAAGGTTTTCTTATGGCAGAGGTAAGCTAACATGATAGAAATGCCTTCCTCCTTTCTCCTTTCTGTCCTGGATGGACAGAAGTACACCAACAAGAGCATGTCTTGCCTGGAAGACAACTTTTCAGCCTTCTTAGGACCTGGAGGATTCATTAGTTAAATTACTGTATTGAGTAATTCCCTAACACCTTGTTTGATAACGTCTGTCTTTCCTGCTGCACTGGAAGCTCCTATGGATAAGGGCCATATTTTTTTTCTTTTTGTTTGCTGTAGTAAACACAGAGCCTTTAGCATAGTACTTAGTGCATTCCAGGAAATTGATATTTGTTGAAATTAAAAAAAAATGGTAAGATACATTTGTGTGAATAGTCACTTAACTGACATTCAATTACAAACTCACAGCCTGTTATGATTTTTGAAGCCCACTCTTGTAAAAAGAGCCTGATAACTGCTGTGTCACTTTGATGGTATTTTAATTCTCAACAATTACCAACTTTTGTTTTTGGAACTTTCAAAAGAATGTCTCTAGTGAAGACATATTTACAAAACCAGCCTATCTGTTTGCTTCCATGTGAAAGCATTTCTTCTTTCTGAGATCATTGGGGGCAATTAAGAACTGACTTTTTTTTTTTTTTTTCAAAAAAATACTCCTTAGTCCTTAGGCTTTAGATTTACTCATTTTCAATTAGCTAACCATTTGAGACTGATGTCAGCTGTATCTCAGTTTATACTTTCGAGTCAGCACCCCATGCCTGCAGCTTGCAGGAGCCACAACTCTCTGAAGCACCATGCTCACATCGAGTAACAGTCCTTATTTTCCGTAGTGGCCCCTGGCTAAAATGGAAAAACTTATCACAATGTGAGCATCAGGTCTAGGGTGTGCATTCCCTCCCGGGAACAGAATTTCCCCTTGCCTTGATTTCTGCCCAGGTAAATGTCGGCTCTCAACTCCAAGGACGGTTATTCTGAGGATTTATTTGGCACTTGTGAAGTACTGACAGGGTCCCCTGCACTGAATACCAGCAGAGGAGGCAACATGCTTCACTTTCCCACTGGCTTAGCGTTGAGGTAATTATGGTTCTGGGTTTTGTGCATGTTTGGAATTTAAAACTGTTGCTTTGTCAGTGTGTTGATTTTATGGTCAGTCTCAAGAGTAAGTAGATTTCAAAAACATAGCCAGTTAAGAGGAGAGTTGGCTGACTGTTGGATGGAAGTATCTGGATAATAGTAGTATGCGTCCCACAAGATGGTTCTGAAAGGAGGACTGTAATTGACTTAAGCCCGTTTGTGCTGCCTGTTCTTTTAAACATGTGGTTGGAAAGCCTCTTCTGGTCTCTCAGCTCAAATGCTCAAACATATTCTGTAACAGTCATGCAGCCTAGTCCAACACAAAGAAAGTATTGTACTTCATCACTTGCCTAGGTTTTTCTACAAGATCAAAAGTGAAAGCTATTTCCATTTGAATTGGAAATATGCGGTAAACGTTTTCTTGATAGATCTTTTAAGATTTCTCTGCGCATTGTAAGGAAGGAAAAAGTGAAATTGGATTGTATCCCCTTAAGGCAGAAAAAAATGGAATAAGAATTTTTTTTTTCTGGCAGTGCCGCAGGCTAATATCAAAAAGACTATCAAACTGTTCAACTGCATAAGGGACAGTACTTAGAGATGGGAAATAGGATTTAGGAATATAGTTAAATCTTATAGACTGAGAGTTTGTGATACTTTCAACAAGGGTTTGCACTAAGTATAACTTAGAGTGATTTATAAAAGAAAGAGTTGAGAATCAACTCTTCAGGTAAAGACATTTACAGAGGGTGTTTATGTGACTTAAGTAGATGTGGCTCCAACATCTCTTAAATGTGTTAGAAGGGCCATTTTCATAACGGCAATTAATATGAAGGAGTCAAATATTCCTAACAAGGAATTTATTAGAGAAGGATTTATTGTATAATTACAGTCTGTGACTAAACAAAAGTAACAGAAACCATTGTTTTACTGCAGAGTATTACGTAACTAATTATTAGCACCAGCACTTTGCATCTTGTGTCTTCCATACCCTCACTTCCCCTGTTGATTTATAGGTCCCAGCAACAGCCCTTGACACAAAGCAGAGTAGGATGAGGGCCATCAACCTGGTGTAGTTATTTCTTTTTTATTACAGTGGGCCCAGCATATAATGATGCACCATTAGGAAAGGAGAGCAGAGACGGAGACATGAGGATTTACAACTGCATCGTTCTGCTGTCTCTCATATGGATTTAGGACAAATTATATGGTGGAATCTGCATCTGGGAAAGAGTCCAGGGAAGTTGACCATGGCTGCTGGAGGTAGGGATCTGGCAAGAGACACAAAGGACACAGCTATGGAAATGAATATGGAGGGCTCAGATCCAAGGAACCATCCAGGTACCTGGAGTCCTCAGTGTGTGTCCCTGGCATGGACAGGAGGGTACAGGAGGCAGAGCAGACCCTGAGAGAAAATAGGAATGGGCCTGGAGCTGGTTCTCAGAAAGACAAAGGCTCACAGCATTTGCAAAGGGAAGAACCAAGTGAGCAAGGCACATTTGCAGTTGGGAGAGGCCACAATAGACCCTAAACCTGAACCTATGTCTTTTATCGTATTTTGGCCTAGGAATCCTGTCCATTTTGAATGAAGCCAGAGGCAAAGGCCTTCAGTGTCATGTGCCTGGGCACATTTGGTTAGGTCCAAATAGGATAGAAAGCCAGGGGAAGCTGCCCCCTCCACTAGAACAGGGCAGTTCAGAGCAATAATTTTTCCTCCTGATGTGCAGAGGAGAACCTGTATGCAGGACCTGGCCTGTAATTCTCTGTTCTACTCAGGACACAGTGTTAGGGGCTAGGCTTGATGAAATTGCTCACTTAAAGATCATGCAGTAAAAAAAAAAAAAAAAAAAAAAAAAATCATGCAGTAGAACACAGAAGAGATGTATAAGAAAACATCGGACTCTAGTTGGCCTCATGGCTAGCCTGCTGTAAGTGCTATGAACTCATCAGAATCTGTAGATATGGCACCTGCTCTTCCTTATACCCCTATGCATGAAACCCTTGATAAATGCTTTTGACAGTATAGAATTTATCTCCTTAACATCAAGAAGACCCTCTTGAATGTTTTCCAAAAAGTCCCACTTTTTGTAGGAGATTCCTCATGAATCCAAAGATGAAGGAGTTGGCCTGCAAGGGAGGCACCTTGAAAGACTTCAAGCTGCATTTTTGTGTGATTCTCAGGGACCTGCTTTCCATCGACAGGGCCAAGGCCAGACAATACCACAAGGATGTGAGATGATGAAGTCTTAACCTGACAGAGCAGAGACACAGCCTCCTCCTAGGATTTAATGTTATCATTAAGTGGTGACGGGTCAGGAAACCCCAGCAGGCTAAATGTTATTCAGGTTCCATATATTACTGAAAATAGAGCAGAACAGGTTTTGATGGTATAAGTAGTGTCCTGAAGGACTTGCTCTGATGACTCAGGGACAAAATCCACCCCAGTAAAGGTACTTGGTGCCCATGGCATCACCATAACCACTTTTGCAGAGAGAGAGCTCCCGGGAATAATGAGACAGGCTCTGTTATTCCCTGGGAGGATGACTGAGTTTGGAACAATGTGTTTGAAGAACTCAGCAAAATAACTTAAAGGATGTTGTTAACCAAGGGCCCTCTTTTCCCTTGCTGTCTCCTTTACTTTTACTGTATGAAAAGTTCTAATTTCAGCCTGACTTGTCACTTCCACTATTATTTAAAAATAAGTGACCTTTTGCTAGGAGCTTATTTCTTAAGCATTTGCCTTTGAAAGGATGAACAATTTAGATCATCACTATTTTGAAAATCAGAAGCTAAAATTCTCAACCTTAAGGACAGAACTGGAGAAATACATATACAATGTGAAGCAATCAAGTATTCCAGTCTCAGACCAATACCCATGGCTTATTTGAAATCCAAAACAGAAACCCATTCCCAGAATCAGGAATTTTGTAAAGAAATTTAAAGTGGAAAGGCAGCATATTGCAGGGAGTAAGGGCAGCAGCTCTGAAAACAAAGTACCAGGATTTTAATCCCAGATCCAAAATTTAAAATTGTGGCATCTCTTTCAAGTTAATTGGCCATGCTTTGCCTCAATTGCTCTTTCTATAAGATAAGGATAATAGTTACATCCACTTGCAAAGTTGAAAATGTTATTTGACTTTTTTCACTCTGAGTTCAAGTCTGATTCTAAGAGCCTTGGGCTCTACTTGTGACTCAGACTCCCATGTACATCTACGAGTCTATGTAAAGGCAGAGGGAATAAAGTGAAATACCAGCTTAAGTGACACCAGTGTGTATCCTATTATACCAGGTATTTAAGGAGGCAAGCAGTTCTTCATTTGGGGAGGGTTATTTGGGCCCAATAGGAAGGGTCTAATGTTTAGTCTTCACGGAATCCTAGATTGTCTGGGTTTTCCACCTCCCTTTTGGAATGCTATGCTGTTGTCTATTATTTAACCAAAAGAGTTTTGCCAAACCCAGATCATTTGGAAAATAAAAGCAAAGCTCCAGACAAATATTAAGACAGGAGTTTCCAACTGGTTTTGAAAGGAAGAACTACTTTTCACTTTTCATTTCTCAGAGGACTCAAATAATGCATTTGTGGGGATGGGGGTGAGGTGAGGATGGAGGGTTATGTACTGGGAGAGGAGCTGGTGGGGGAAAATTGTACTAATGAAGTCCCTGAGATGGTAGGAAAGTGGATGTGGGAGGAGATTTAAAACGAGAGGTTCAGAAGAGGTACCATATCATCAACACTGGAAGTCTTGGTAGTTGTTTCAGGAATTGAGTGGGAAATGAAAAGTGGGAAGTGGCAGTATCACTTAGGCTGGAATATTGCCATTAGATTTCTGTCTATTGGATGGGCAGACACTCTGTCGAAGGTATGCCAAAGACTCCAAAGTCAGAAGACACAAGACGAAACTAGTTGAATCAGTGTGAATTGAGGCATTTGGTTAGTGGGTAGAAGAATGTCATATGGATTGCCAGTCTGAGGTTTACTCACTTATTTTAAATGTATTGTTTAGTGTTGTATAATTAAATTCTAAGAGCTTCTGAGTGTGGAGAAATAGAGGCATGTAGAATCTAAGCTAGAAGGATGATACATTATTGTTGCATTTCTGTAGTTATAGTTTTATTTTAAATATGGCAAAATAGCTTACTACTTATTTATTTTCCTGACATTTTATAAAGTGAAGACCCTTTTCTAATAATAATGCCAGTGATGCTGGATTCTAATATTATAGGTTTTTATATCAGAGGTTCTTAAAATAACTCTCTAATCTAGTGACTCAATGGTTCTCCAGACTAAAATGACTCTCTATCTAAATAATATATTCATAACCCAAGGCAAAGGATCAATAATAAAAAACAAACACACAAACACCAGAGATCCCAAACTGGCGACCCTGTGAGCACATACAGTTTTATGAAGATTCAAATCAGTTGTAATTTTTTAAGATTTAAGATGTCCTTGAAAATTCATCTCTCAGCTTCTTTTGAAGGTGCTCTAAAGACTGAACACATCCTTCAGTGGCAGGAAGGATTCCTAGCCTTCACTGTAGTACTCCTGACCCACCTGCCTTTCTCATTCACCTTGTCTAGCCCCAGATGGCATTTGAATCTAAGACGTCTAACTTAGACTTATCTTCATAATACTTACCAATAGAATTTTTTAAAAAATTGAAGAGTCAAAAAGAAATGAAGTTACTGATGCATTACAACAAAATGGATGAATCTGGAAAACATTATGTAAGTAAAAGAAGCCATAAAAGACAAGCAAAACAAAACAAAAGTTAATAAAAGAAAATATGTGAAACAAAAGAGAAAAAAAAGTGGCTAAGTGGTTGGCACTATCACGCAGCCTCCACATTTAATCATCAAGACAATCTTCAGAGGCAGCAACCTTTGGGAAATTCTCTCTTTCCTTTAAGCTTTTCAAGCTGTTCTCATCCAGTTAAATATGAAATTTTGAGAAAGGAATTTTGCTGTTGGAGTCAGAACCCCCAAACTCACTAAGACAAGCAGATGAGTAAAAGTACATGAGTAGGTATTTCTTAGAAACTTCCACTGTCCTGTTGATCTGTCTTGTTGCAGCAGGGATTGCTTGCCTGTGGGCAGGGCCAGACTACCAGTGCCTGGCCCCCTGAGGTATTACTCATGCCAGCGGGATTGGGGAAGATTATGTACAGCAGCTTTCAGAGAAACAACCATGTTTGTGCTTTATGTAATCAACTACTTTTTTATGCCATATTTGCTTCCAGAATGTTTAACCTGAAGTTGTGGGATCCAGCTCTTTTTTTTTAAAATTTTTATTTATTTATGATAGTCACACACAGAAAGAGAGAGAAAGAGGCAGAGACACAGGCAGAGGGAGAAGCAGGCTCCATGCACTGGGAGCTCGACGTGAGATTCGATCCCGGGTCTCCAGGACCGCGCCCTGGGCCAAAGGCAGGCGCTAAACCGCTGCACCACCCAGGGATCCCAGGGATCCAGCTCTTTTATGTTAGACAGGTAAGATGACCAAGACCCCAAAGTGGTTAATTGTCCATGGTAATACATCCCAGAAAAAAAAATACTGAATATAAATTCAGATGAATGATTGGTTTGAATGATATGGATTTTGCTTTTGTTTCTCTCCCTCTCTCCCCCAAGCAACCAACCCCCCCCTCCTCCTCTATCTCCCCCCTTCTTCTTTTTCTCTCTCTTTCCCTGGCATTTAATGGATGTTGGTAACCATCTGTCCATACTCTTCCGTCAATGAGAGGGATAGTTAAACTAGCCTAATGATTATCTGGAGATTAATTTTTAATTAAATACTTTTTTAAAAAAGATACAGCCTTTCATACAATCTTAAAACACCATGTCCTTTAAAAAGAAGAAAAGCTTCTGATTAAGGACATGGTCCTTACTATTCTAAGTAACAATCATTTACAAATAATTCATGGGCTAGAGGATTATATAACTTTTGGAAAACCTATATTGTAAATATTGATGATGATAAAAATTTAGTGCAGAAAGAACAAACTTGAAGAATTTAATGGAAAAAAATAGAAACTTATTTCATGCAAATTATTCACAAATTAAAAACATAAAAGATAATTTAGAAAAGAATATGCAGTTTCTTCCTTTTACAAATATGTTATTTTCTGAGTTCTCAATTTTTTACAATGCTTTAGAATTCTTAGACATATCCACATACATTTGACATTTTATTTTTACAACCTTGTCTAAAGGCCAAGAAATTATTGTTCCCATTTTAAAGGTGCAGAAACTGAGTCTGAATCAGGTATGTTTTGAGTCACTTTCTGGAGGTCATACAACCCATTAGCAGCAGAGCCAGCTGTGGAATTCTATTCTGACTTTCAGTCCAGAACTCTTTCCACTGCATTACCCAGGCCCTCAGTTTGCAGTAGAATCTTTTCCAAAGTAGCACAGAAATTAAATGTCTAGTCCCAAAGGTGCTGCAATGCTAAAATATGAGATGTGATTTAAATTAATTGTCACGTTCTGTGGTAAAGAAAAGAAAATATTATTCAAGTTTAACCTTTGAGACAAATTCATTTGAACTCAGCCAAATACTTGGAGAGAATTCCACAAAACTACTCGATGGAAGGTGAATCAGTTTTAGCCAAAACCATCTGCAGTGTCCTCCTACTGTTTAAAGTGGAAGCTATTCCCCTGTGGTACTGTTTTGAATGCCATTTCTCAGGATATATTTTTGTATCATCCTGACATGCTGAGAAATTGCTAAGTTCTTTCTAGATATTTCCACTTTTTAATTGCTTGAGCAAATGGATAAAAACAAGTTTTGCAGCAGACTAACAGTCTCCTTGGATTTCCTGGTTCTCATGTCTTTTATGGATTGACTGGTATAAATGAGCAGTGAATATAAAAAAAGTATTGCAACTATTCTATTTTTTTTAAGATCTAAAAACCAATGTTGCCTAGTACAGTGGGTAAGAGTTTGTCCTCAAATCAGACATTTCCCACTTTCCGTTGTTCAGCTATGTGAATAAATTGCTTAAGTTCTTTAAGCCTCATTCATTCATTTATTCATTTCAAAATATTTATTGACTCCATCACATAATCACAAATGCCATAAAATACTTAGAGGCTAAAGATATGGCAGTAAACAATGAAGACAAAAAATCCTGTTCTCATGGGGCTTCCATGTTCATGACTCAGTTTCACTGAATGTAAAATGGAAATAATTATATTTACTCCAGTAGGATGTTATAAAATTAGCCGTGGCCTAGAAGAGTACTTGTGCGCATTAGATGATCTAATCTTTGCCTTGAGCAGGTTGGAGAATAGATCTGGGGAATAACACTTTTAATTCCATAATACCGGGCAGCCCCGGTGGCTCAGCAGTTTAGCGCCGCCTTCAGCCCGTAATCCTGGAGACCTGGGATCGAGTCCCACGAGAGGCTCCTACATGGAGCCTGCTTCTCCCTCTGCCTGTGTCTCTGCCTCTCTTTGTGTGTGTATGTGTGTGTGTGTGTGTATGTGTGTGTGTATGTCTCATAAATTAATAAAAAAAATCCACAATACTCTCCTATGTAATTAAGCTGTAATCCTTAGTGAAAGCAAAAATAAATGGAAGAAACAAACAAAACAAAAACAAACAAAAAGCAAAGAGGATCCAGTCCAGGGAAACATATCATAAATGAAAGAATGCTAATTTAGCATATGCCTCTCCCCCTCTCTCTATTTTTTACTGTTTTTTAAAAATAATTTCAAACTTCAGAAAATGTTTGAAAATGGTACAGAGAGTTTTAGTATACCCTTTCCCCAGATTCCTCTAAAGTTAATATCTGGAATAACTGTAATACAATTAGCAGAACCAAAAAATTGACACTGATAAAGAGCATTCAATAAACTATCAGTGTAGTATAGACCAGTTTTCTAATGTGTTTTTTGTGGGTTTTTTTTTGTTGTTGTTGTTTACAAATATCCTTTTGCTCCAGGAGCCTATCGAGGATATCATACTACATTCAGTTCTCATGCTTCCTGACTCTGTGTCAACCTTTCCTTGTGTTCCATGACTCTGACATATTTGAAGAAGCCTTGTCAGGTAGGATGTCCCTGCATTTGGTTTTGTTCAACATTTTCTCATGGTTAGATTGAGGTTGTGTATTTTGGCAAGAATAGTACAGAAGTGAGGTAGTCTTCTCAGTGTACCATAAAGGGGATTTAAGATATCTTACTTCTGGTGATGTTAACGTTGGTCCCTTGATTACATTTTTTTCTGCTAGGTTTTATCTTTGTAATTAATAAATATTCTGGGGGAGATACTTTGAGACTATGTGCAGATACCCTGTTTCTCCCCAAGACTTTATCCAGTAATTTTAGCATCCATGGGTAGATTTTGCTTGCAATGATTATTATTGTGGTCTAATGGAGATATTTCTATTTGCTTCATCCCTTCTACATTTATAATTATTATTTTTCCGTAAGGAAGATATATCCCTTATCTTTCATTTGTTTACTCACCTTTAATGAAATTGTAGATTTTTGTTGTATACCATGGTTATAAACACTAGTCTTTTATTTATTTTTCACTCGAATTTTTCCATTTGTGATCATTACGAAGTTTTTTGACTTAAGTCCTGTGTCTTTTCCACATGTACCTAACCAAGTCTGAATACTTCCTTACTCTCTGGCACAATAAGATGCCTCTCTTTCCTTTAAGGAGAGGCTGTCAGGTCCTTGAGAACATAATCTGTGTGAGGCTTTAATATTTTTTAAATGCTAAAACCAAGAAAAGATTATCCTCCAAGACTTTGTCCAGGAAAGATTAATGTCAATGGATGTCTTTGCTCCAACATTGTACCAAGTACTAAACTGTTTTCAAGCTAAACTAGTCATATTAAAGAATGTGTTTTTCTAGATTCCCCACTTTATTTAAGAGTGATGGCTTAAGTACATCAATGTACCATTGAAATGATTTCTGAATGCACTTCTCTTCCCTGACTTGGTGAGGGTATCACAACATCCAACATGCAGTGATGTGTATTTTGGTACATAAAATGAACAAGGAGAATTTTATTCACTTGACATTACTCACCAACACTCTTTAGTTCTGCTGGATCTGGGAGTGCGGGGTCAAGCCAAATTAAATGCTATTTCCAGAAATCTGTTAGGTGGACTTGTTGGCTCTGTTATACATTTCAAGAGAATGAGAAAAACACACCCACTCTGTAGAAGGGAGGCTTTAGTCTAATTTGTCTGTAGTGTCTACCTTCTTTTAGAATGGAGATTAGCAAACTATGGCCTTTGGACCAAATTGAGTTAGTTGTCTGGGTTTTTTTTATTGTTGTTCTTTTTTTTAAAGATTATTTACTTATTTATTCATGAGAGACACAGAGAGAGAGAGGCAGAGACACAGGCAGAGGTAGAAGCAGGCTCCACCCAGGGAACCCGATGCAGGACTCGATCCCAGGTCCCCAGGATCACACCCTGGGCTAACAGTGGTGCTAAACCACTGAGCCACCCAGGCTGCCCTGCTGTTCTTTTTCTTTAATCACTTGTATGTTGTTTGTTACATTCTCAAAAGACTAGATTTTGTAATTATATAAATCCCAACATACTATCCTCTGTTTTTTCTCTTGGCCCTCAAATCATTCCTGACTTCTTTTCTACAAGTCACGCCTCTTTGCTTTGCTCATGCTTTTCCCTCTGCCTAAAACACTCTTCTCTACTTTGCCCACTTGACTGATGCCTAATTGTCCTTTAAACCTCAACTCCAGGATTCCCTATTCTGCACTCTTTCCCGTACCCTACAAGGTAGAATCAGATATCTGTCTTTGGAATACCTAGGCTGTGAGCCTGTAATCTTAGGGCTTGCCTCCTTTATAATTGAGTGGTATGCTGGAGCCAGATGATAGGACCCAATTATATACATCTTTTCTCAGCTCCACATTCAGTGACATCATACTGGTATCCTGAAATTGACCATGCTAGGATTATTTACACTATGGAAATAGGCAAATTTCACAAGTCAGTAACTTGCTCCTCCCACTGCCCTCTAGTGATCAGGGTATTTAACTCTACTAGCACACCACTGCTTATCACAGTGGTTTTTGTGTGCTTGGTTTTTGATTTGTGTCTTTTTTTCTTTTGTTTTTCTGATTCTGCCAACAGAATCTGAGCCACTTAAGGATTGAGTCTTTCATAGTGCCTTATATACACTAGGCTATATTTGAATTAATGAAAAACTGAGTTAGTGAAAGTTGTATGCAGGGTGAAAACCCTTTTTCTGTAATTATTTCTAAATGTAAGGAATAATAAATTAGTTAACGTAGTGGCCTAAAACTTATGTAAATCAAAGATGTTTGCTTAAAGTAACCATTTTCAGATCCTTAATAAAAAGTAAAGAATGGGAATAGTTAGGGAATAGAAAGAGATTGGATAATAAGATAATAGAATTTCCCAGTTGAAGGCATTCTTTAAAAATCATAAATTCCACAATGCCGGTGGCATTCTGGAATAAGCCTTGAGGCTTTTTGATTCATGTCCCAGGCTGTTTCCACTATACTGGATGCCAGCAATTAGACCAGATTTGTCCAAAGGGAAGCCCCATCTTTTATGTCTGTATTTTCTTTATTCTTAATCACCTCCACTTAGTCTCTCCTCCAATTCTTTAATTTAGGTGAATAGGCTAGAGGAGAGAAAAGTCTATTGCAGAGAGTCTGCAATTATGTAAAAACTAGGAAACTGGATACATTTCTCCCCAACAATTATTGGTGGACAATGAGTGGTAAGAGGAAGCAAGGGAAAGATGACTTTGTCAAAATTAAACATGCAGAAATGTTAATAATCTATATTCACATTCTAGGGCATTGTAACTTCAAAAATCTCACTTCCTGGGCACCTGGGTGGCCCAGTCCATTATGCATCTGCCTTTGGGTCAGGTCATGATCCAGGGTTCTGGGATAGAGCCCCACATCGGGCTTCCTGCTCAGTGGAGAGCCTGCTTCTCCCTCTCCTGCTCCCCCTCTCCCCAGCTGCTTGTGCTTGCTCTCTCTCTCTCTCTCTCTCTCTGGCAAATAAATGAAAAAAACCTTAAAAAAATCTCACTTCTCTGACCAGTGTGCCCTTAACTTGGCACAAAAATAACACATACATACCAAGATGCTTTCTCTATTACTCAGGGTGCTAGGTACCATTAGTCCATCTCTATGGCTTCTAATTAGGAAAAATGAACCTATTTCAAAGGGCAAAAATGATTCCCTACATATCCTAGTCAACCTCTTTCTGGGACTCCTGGGGTCCAAGTGGTACATCAGTTCTATGACTATGAATGTAAAATCAATTCTCTAATTTCTTTTTCCTGTTTCTTTCCAATTAAACTAAGAAAATATTTCATGTAAATATTTCAGTAAATATAGTACATTTAACTTTAAAGTAGAGAAAATGAGGTACAGAATTTACACCTTGTTAGAAAACTCACAACTATCTTTATTCATAGAGGCAAACCCAAAGAGAAGAGGCTATTTTTACAAACTAAAGATTCCTGCAAAGGCAGTGGAAGACACTGGAAATCAGTGCTCCTATGTCTAACCTCAATACCTGAACCCTTCAACAGGTTTTGTGGTTTTAACGCACAATTCTTTCTCACTCTACTTTATTCAAGAAAACTTTCCAAAAATTTTGAAATTCTTGTTTCATAAAAACAATAGATCTATCAAATATATATTTTTTCAAAGGACCCACGATCTGCTCCCTAGAAATATGCTCTCTCATTTACCACGCCACCGCTGAGAATCATTGCAAATGATCAATTGGTCTGTAATGAGTAATCACTTTTCATTACCCCACTGTATTCAAAATAATAAAGCTAAATACATGGACTGTCTTTATATTTGCATGACTTACTTGATATTACAGAAGGCAGCTGGAATATGAATTGTTCAGGGTTAAAGGAAATTGCTTTTCAGTTTTAAATACAGAGTTTTTTTCAAAGTCCCAATACTCATAAGTGCTACTAAAACTATTTCACAAGTGCAGTCCCAAAATCTTCAAGCAGTTCAATAGTCCATGCTGTCTCAAAGCAAAAGAGAGAAAGTCCAAGTGATGATGTTGCCAAGGCGAGAGGGTTGTATTTGGCTCCTCTACTTGAAGGACAATCTAGCTACTGTGAAAAGCCTGGGAATTTGACTTCTGTTATAATTGGATCAGATCTTTCCAACAGCTCCTTCAAGGGGATATTAGTTTCATATGGAACCTGTAGTTCTTCCAATTTGAGGCTTTGATCGTACAAATAAATGTTGAAATGCTGATTCTGATCCTGTCATGCTAATAGAATTGGTGACTGGATTTGTATTCAACTGTATAAAAGACACAAGGGAGTGGGCAAATAACTAAATGGGCCATTTACTTAGGAGGCAGTGGTGCTGGTCTAAAGATGATGAAAAGATTGTCTAAGTTTAAGGTTTTCAGGAGATTTGCTTTTATTGCTAAATTAATAACCACCCCTGTATCATCATAAAACCTGAAGTTGCTACTGAGCTATGAACAATCAGGCTACAGATTTCTTGAGGAAAAATTCTGTAGTGTTAACATTTTGGAGATATCTCTGCCATCATTATTCTTAATTCACCATGTGGTTAAGGCTGATGCATCTGAAAAGTATATGGAATCCTCTTTCAAAATGTATTATATTTGATGACTATGCTACTGGATATAAGCGTTCCAACTAAGGATGTATTTGAAATTAAATATGACATTTTGCTTTTTTTGAAAACAAACTTTTTTATTATAAAATAGAATACTTTTGATTTATAGAAAAGTTGCAAAGATAGCAGTTTTTATAAACCTAGATTCTCATATTGTTAACATTTTACTTTAGTGCGATGCTTTTGCTACAGCTAATGAACCAATTCTAATTCATTATCATTAACCAAAGTCTGTACTTCATTCAGAATTTTCTTAGATTTTAGCTAATGTCCTTTTTCTGTCCCAGAGTACCATCCAGGATACCATATTAGTTTTCGTGTCTCAGCCTCCTCTTAGCTCTGACGGTTTCTCAGACTTTCCTTTTTTGATGGACTTGACAGTTTAGAGGAATATTGGTAAGGTATTTTGTAGAATATCCCTCAATTTGAGTTCTTTGTTGTCTTTCATGATCAGACTGGAGTTACAGATTTTAGGGAGGAGGACAGCGAAATTAAATATACCTAGAGGAAGTAGTGTATGTAACATTTCTTCAATGCAAAGTTACTCTTTTTCTTCTCTTTTCATCCTGTACTCTTTGGAAGGAAGTCATCAAATGTAACCTACACATAAGGAGAGGGGAATTATGATCCACCTCTTTAATTGGGAGTATAACATAAAGTATTTGGAATTTTTCTGGACAGGAAATTTGTCTATTCTTTCTCATTCATCTATTGATTAATCACTTATTTCTATCACTATATACCCATGGATATTTACTTTATAATCAATGCAATATTATTTATTTTGTTGCTCAAATTATGTCTGCTTTTGCCATTGAGAATTCTTTTGATTGGCTCCAGTATCCCTTTGACATAACTCTTCTCCTCCCAACCCAACATTTGTTCCAGTGTTTTCTTACACTATAAGATCTTTGGATATAAGCTCATCTTGTATATTCCATGACTTCAGGTCAAGAATCAGCCATTTGGGATTTAAATATCAAATCAAACTTTAGTCAATAATTCAGCAAATCTGTGGCTATCTTTTAATCTTCACTGCTCATCAATGTGAACTGTGTTAGTAATAAATATAGGAGTTTTTGTTTGGTTCCTAGTAGATTATTTTAGAAAAGCAAGTGACTTGGTGGCTTTTAAAATTAAAAGCTTTTAAAAGGTGACTTTTAAAACTAAATTAAATTTACAATTTTAAAATTGTAATAAAAATGTGTTAATCTAATTACTTCTGTTCAAACCCAAAGAACATTAAGTTAAATATTTCTAATTTGACTAATTTGATGAAATATCATCTGATTGAATCATGACCTTAAGAAATAATTTTTGGCTGAAAGAGAAGAGTCAAATTACCCTATGGTATTGTACTCCCGGCACAAAAGGCTAGCTGTTCTGAAAAAGAAGAGTTCAGAAATAACAAGCAAGCAGCTAAGATTGTACCTAGACTATAATTTGAGAACCTGGCAAAAATTTTAAAAAAAGAAAAGAAAGAAAGAGGGAAAGAAAGAAAGAAAGAAAGAAAGAAAGAAAGAAAGAAAGGAAAGAGAGAAAAGAAAGAAAAGAAAGAAAGAAGAAAGAAAGAAAGAAAGAAAGAAAGAAAGAAAGAAAGAAAGAAAGAAAGAAAAGACTTCACTCGAGATTGTCAACTCATTTATTACCTGACTGAAAATACAAAACTAAAACTAAAAAACAATATTGTGGAACTTTACTTGAGAATACATATAGAAGAATCCTACAGAATTCTAAAGAAATAGAAGAGAAAGTTTTGTATCCATTCAAAATTCAACTTAAAAGAACAAACATGTGGGATCCCTGGGTGGCTCGGCGGTTTAGCGCCTGCCTTCAGCCCAGGGCGTGATCCTGGAGTCCCTGGATTGAGTCCCACATTGGGTTCCCTGCATGGAGCCTGCTTCTCCCTCTGCCTGTGTGTCTCTCTCTCTGTCTCTCATGAATAAATAAATAAAATCTTTAAAACAAAAAAGAACAAACACGTTTCCTTTAAAATTATGATACATTACTCTTTTGGGATGGCAGGCAGGAAGAGGGAATGTTGGAGAAGAAGCCATAAGCAGCAAATCCCTTTTACTCATTTCTTTTCAATGTAATCCTGTGGGTTTTTTCCAGAACATTAGGTACTTGTCATTAATTTCTGCTAGTAGTCTCATGTTCGTGAATCATCTCTTGAGAACACACTTGTCATGGTTTAAAAGAAGGTATTTGGTGCTTGTTAAGATTCTTTAACTTTCTTCCTGTTTTGGTGGTTTTCTTTTAAAGGTCAACTTCCTTTATACCTCTAAAATTTTGTTATGCTAGACTCTGTTTTGTCATAGCAGTAGCACTTATGTTTTCATTTGAAGGGCTGAATCAGCAGCATCATTATAAAAAAAACTACTGGTTTTTCCCCCTCTTTATTTTGAGTATTTTGAAGGAACAGTAAGTAAACTAAATCAATTTTTTTTTATTTTTCAATGAAATCTGTTCCTTTTCTTTAGTTATTAAAATAAGTTTGTTATTCATTATGTGTGTGTTTAATGCTGATTTCCTCTCATATAACAGCTAGAGCCAAAGAGAACACTTTATTTTTTTAAAATGTTTCAGTATTTTATAAAGTGAGAAGAATTGACCAGCTAGAGACCATCTGTGGAATACTATCCCAAATCTACTGATAACATTTATTTTTAATTTATCTATTCTTCCATTCCTCTACCCATTCATTCATTTATCTACCTGCTGTCTCTCAGCAATGCTGTGTGAAACACTACACTAATAGAATTCTGAGTAGTACAACTGTTATGGAATTCCTGTATAAACAAGACAAGAAGCTTACTTTCTAATGGAAGGCTACATAAGGATTTTTCCAAAAGGTAGAAGATATTATAGGTCAGATGAGTGATATAAAAAATAAATACTATAGACAGGCAAAATTATAGAGTTTTTCTTGACATTGGGTCAATCTTATCAGGTCAGACATAAAAGCATAAAATGACATTTGAGCTGATCAAATATCATTGATCAAAAAGATGGGTTGGATGAGAAAGAAGAATGGATTCAGGAATGAATGCATTCCCTCACCCATTTACTTAGAAAAGTGTTCAATAAATATTTGAGCACAAGGTACTTTGCTAGTTCTGAATCACAGAATAAGAGCACTGATGAGGAAAAGCTGACGATCTATCTTCTAGAAAGAATCATATTTGTGTTACAGTGAAGACTGTGACTAGAATTAGAAGTCAGAGACTGGTCTTGTAAGAACTTGAATGCTGGGATCAAGAGAAATCTAAACATTAATTAGTGGATACTAACTGATTTGAACAAGAGGTGATAGCAGGTCCTACACTTCAAAGACAAATAAAGAAATAGGTGATATTATGGGTTTGGTTTATAAAAGCATTTATGAGTTGCTGTAGAAAATAGGAAATTAATAAGAGATGAATAGAGATTCCTTAGCATTTACTTGAGAACTGGTAATATCCACTATTATTAGAAATGAGGAATCCAGTTTTATTCATTACTAGCCATACAAGGGAAGCAGAGAAAATATAAGGTGAAAGTGGCTTAGAGTAGAAGAGTATCTTATTAGTCATAGAAAAAGATGAAAGGATCAGCTTTCAAAATTCAACAAGGTAATTATGGAAAGAAAAAAGTGGGTGGGCTCAAAGAACTTTTGATTTTATTACGGTGGTTTTTGAGACAGAGAGATTTATAGATATGTATGGTATGTGTATGGTGTATGGTATGTGTGATGGTTAATTTTATGTGTCAACTTCACTAGGTTACGGTGCCCAGATGTTTGGTCAAACACTAGTCTAGATGTAGTGTACAGATATTTTTAGATGAGATTAAAATTTAAGTCAATAAACTGAGTAAAGCAGGTTACCCTCTATATTGTGGATGGGCCTCATCTAATTAGTTGAAAGCCTTAAGGCAAAATAACTAAGATCCCCTGAGGAAGAAGATACTCTGCCTCCAGACTACCTTAAGACTTGAGCTGCAATATCTACTCTTCTCTGGACCCCCACTCTGCTGCCCTCTGTAGAATTTGACTTGGCAGCACGACAGTTGGGAGGACCAATTCCTTATATTTTTCTTTCTCGCTTTTTTTCTGTCTCTTTCTGTGTATCTTTCTGTGTATAAATACACACACACACGCATGCACACACACACAGAGGAACACAAAATATACACACATGTATATTAGTATATCCCGTTGGTTTTGTTTCCCTGGAGAACCCTGACATATATATGTATATATGCGTGTGTTTTTTCTCAGCTCTGACTATGGAGGAGATCTAAAAGCAAGGACATCCTGTGGGGATGAGCATAGTTAGCACTTACATCTTGGTTTCTAATTATTCTCCAGTGAAAGGTACTGAGTCCTTGGAAAAATGGCTGATTCCAGGATTGAAGCATGGAAAATATGAGATGAGCCTGGAAAATCTTGCAATGCTGGAGTATGAGTGATCTAAAAATAGAATGGGGGTGGGGATGTTGAAAAGACACATGAACAACTTGAAAGAATCTACCATGGCCAGATTTGAGATAATTTGAACAACAAATTAAATAAAATTCATAGACAAAAATAGATATCCATGAGTCTATACTGATATAAATAAATCAATAAATGAATAAAGAAATGAGGAGAGAGACAGCTCTTCCATTCTGTAGAGTTCCAACTAATAAATGCAGAAGGAAAGATGGAAATACAAAGTCACAATTGGCATAGCAATAATTTTTACAGGCAAGAATCATCAATGGTTGCTAAAATAATGAGTAAAAGTGTAATAAAAACAGAATATTTGAATAGTCTCAGACTTTCTCCTACAAGATACTTACCAATTACAAATGGAAAAAAATGAAAATGTTATAATTTTCAGGTGAAACTTTGCAGTTGTAGGTGAAACAGAAAAACTCATGAAAGTTAACATCACCAATAATGATACATTGAGTCTTCAGATGTTTCCTGATATGATCCGCCAAGAAAGTATGATGTCATTTCTGGGATATTTTTAACAATAATGCTTATAGATTTTTATCAGATGAATTGAGATATAATTTTCACAAATCACTTATATGAGTCTTTAAGTGTATACATATTTGTGTTTTTTTAAACTTACATGCTGTGCAGTTATCATCTTAATCCAATTTTAGGACATTTCTATTACCACAAAAAATTACCTCATGAGAAGCTGTAGTTAATCCCTGCTCCGACCCCAGCTCCAGGCAACAACTGATCTGCTTTGTCTCTGTATAGTTTTGCCTTTTCTAGTAATGTTATATATGTAGAATCATATATTATGGCTCCTATATCTGGTTTCTTTCACCTAGAATTACAGTTTTAGATTTTCTGTGTCTTTTGTAGTTTGTTTCTTTGTATTGCCAAATAGCTTATTATTATGTGGATATACCATATTTTCTTATTCATTCACCAACTGAAGGACATTTTGTTTGGATCATTATTATGAATAATGTCCCTGAGACATTCATATGCAAGTATTTGGGAGAAAATAGGTTACATTTTCCTTGGGGAAATACCTAGAAGTGGAATTGCTGGGTCATATGGTAAATGTATGTTTGTAAGAAACTGCCAGTCTGTGGGGAGAGGAGAGGTAACTGGGTGACAGACATTAAGGAGGGCATGTGATGAGCCCTGGGTGTTATACAACTGATGAATTACTGAGCTCTACATCTGAAACTATACGTTGACTAATTGAATTGAAAGAAAGAAAAAAAGAAAGAAAGAAAGAAAGAAAGAAAGAAAGAAAGAAAGAAAGAAGAGAGAGAGAGAAACTGCCAAACCATCTTCCAAAGTTGCTATCATTTTGAATTCCCACCAGCAATTTCTAAGAGTTCCAGTTCCTCCACATCCTTACCGGTACATGGTATTGTCAGTATTTTTTTTTTTTTTAATTAAGACATTCTAGTTGATGTATAGCAGTATCTCATTTTGGAATTAGTTTGCATTTATCTAATAATTAATGATGCGTAGTGTCTTTTCAGGTACTTACTTGCTATTTATATACCCTCATTGGGGAAGTATCTATTAAAATATTTTCCCAAATTTTTATTGGTTTAGTTTCTTTTTTATTATTTTTTTGTTTAGCTTCTTATTATTGAGTTATAGGATTTCTTCATATATTCTAGATAGAAATCCTTCATCATATATATATTTTTAATATTATCTCCTACCATAGGGATTACTTTTTCATTTTCTTAACAGTTTTTTGAAGAACAAAAATGTGCAATTTTGATGGAGTCCAATTATAAACTCTTTCTTCTTTATTGCCTTAAGTTCTTTTTTGTCCTAAGAAATATTTGTTGAATCATGTTCAGAGATTTTCTATTTTCTTCTAGAAATTGTATCATTTTAGCTTTTATCTCAGATCTATGATCCATTTCAAGTTTGTCTCTGTGTATGATGTCAGTTAATGATAGAAGATTATTTATCCATATACAGATATTCAATTCTTTCATCCTCATTTATTTAAAAAATGACTCTTATTGAATTACCTTGGCACTTTGTATAAAAATGATATTCTTTTCTCCCTTAAATGCTTGATAAGATTCTACATCAACAACTTCTGGGCCTTGTATTTTGTTTTACATTTCTGAGGGTTGTTGGGGTTTAAAATAATAAATAATAATAATAATAATAATAATAATAAGACTCCATTTTGAGTACTATTTTATTTTATTTTTTTTTTTTAATTTTTTTTTATTTATTTATGATAGTCACAGAGAGAGAAAGAGAGGCAGAGACACACAGGCAGAGAGAAGCAGGCTCCATGCACCGGGAGCCCGACGTGGGAATCGATCCTGGGTCTCCAGGATCACGCCCTAGGCCAAAGGCAGGCGCCAAACCGCTGCGCCACCCAGGGATCCCTTGAGTACTATTTTAGATTTACAGAAAAATTGAGCAGGTAGTACAGAGTTTCACATACCAGCCCCTAGTCCTCACACCACACCTCCCCACACAGAGTTTTCCCTCTAACTGAATCTTGTATTCGTGTAGTCCATTTGTTATAATTAACAAACCAATACTGACATTATTAACTGAAGTCTGTAGTTGACATTAAGATCACTCTGTGTGTTGTAAAGACACAAATACATAATAATAAGTTTGACAAATGCATAATAATATAGATTTGCATTTGAGTTTTATATAGGATAATTTAACCAGCCTAAAAATCACCTGTTTTCTCCCTGTTTACCTCTTACCTCACTCCCTGTTAACTGCTGACTACCACTGTTCTAAAAAGATCTATAAAACTGATCAGGTGGGCAGCCCCAGTGGCTCAGCAGTTTAGCGCTGCCTTCAGCCCAGGGCGTGATCCTGGAGACGTGGGATCCAGTCCCACATCGGATTCCCTGCATGGAGCCTGCTTCCCCCTCTGCTTAGCTCTCTGCCTCTCTCTCTCCGTGTCTCTCAGTGTGGTACTGGCACAAAAACAGACACATAGATCAATGGAACAGAATAGAGAATCTAGAAGTGGACCCTCAACTTTATGGTCAACTAATATTCGACAAAGGAGGAAAGACTATCCACTGGAAGAAAGACAGTCTCTTCAATAAATGGTGCTGGGAAAATTGGACATCCACATGCAGAAGAATGAAACTAGACCACTAGTTTGCACCATACACAAAGATAAACTCAAAATGGATGAAAGATCTAAATGTGAGACAAGATTCCATCAAAATCCTAGAGGAGAACACAGGCAACACCCTTTTTGAACTCGGCCACAGTAACTTCTTGCAAGATACATCCATGAAGGCAAGAGAAACAAAAACAAAACTGAACTATTGGGACTTCATCAAGATAAGAAGCTTTTGCACAGCAAAAGATACAGTCAACAAAACGAAAAGACAATCTACAGAATGGGAGAAGATAGTTGCAAATGACATATCAGATAAAGGGCTAGTTTCCAAGATCTATAAAGAACTTATCAAACTCAACAGCCAAGAAACAATCCAATCATGAAATGGGCAGAAGACATGAAGAAAAATCTCACAGAGGAAGACATAGACATGGTCAACACGCACATGAGAAAATGTTCCATATCACTTGCCATCAGGGAAATACAAATCAAAACCACAATGAGATCCCACCTCACACCAGTGAGAATGGGGCAAATTAACAAGGTAGGAAACAACAAGTGTTGGAGAGGATGTGGAGAAAGGGGAACCCTCCTGCACTTTTGGTGGGAATGTGAACTGGTGCAGCCACTCTGGAAAACTGTGTGGAGGTTGCTCAAAGAGTTAAAAATAGATCTGCCCTAGGACCCAGCAATTGCACTGCTGGGATTTACCCCAAAGATACAGATGCAGGGAAACGCCAGGACACCTGCACCACGATGTTTCTCTCAGCAATGTCCACAATAGCCAAACTGTGGAAGGAGCCTCGGTATCCATCGATAGATGAATGGATAAAGAACATGTGGTTTATGTATACAATGGAATATTCCTCAGCCATTAGAAATGACAAATACCCACCATTTGCTTCAACGTGGTTGGAACTGGAGGGTATTATGCTGAGTGAAGTAAGTCAGTCGGAGAAGGACAAACATTATATGGTCTCATTCATTTGGGGAATATAAAAAAATAGTGAAAGGGAATAAAGGGGAAAGGAGAAAAAATTAGTGGGAAATATCAGAAAAGGAGACAGAACATGAGAGACTCATAACTCTGGGAAACGAACGGGGTGGTGGAAGGGGAGGTGGGCGGGGGGGTGGGGGTGAATGGGTAAGGAGCACTGAAGGGGGCACTTGATGGGATGAGCACTGGGTGTTATTCTATATGTTGGCAAATTGAACACCAATAAAAAATAAATTTATAAAAAAAATAAAGTTCAGCTTATTTCTTGAAAATAAATAAGTAAATAAATAAATAAATAAATAAATAAATAAATAAAACCTTTAGAAAAAAATGATCAGGTTTTTTTTAAAGATTTTATTTGTTTATTCATAAGAGAAACAGAGAGAGATAGGCAGAGAGAGAAGCAGGCTCCATGCAGGAGCCTGACATGGGACTTGATCCCAGGTCTCCAGGATCACGCCCTGGGCTGAAGGCAGGCACCAAACCACTGAGCCGCCTAGGGATCCCCCTGATCAGGTGTTTTTTAGAAAGGAGAGTAAAAAATTGTCTCTGTAATTCTGTGTTTTCCAAAATGCCATGTAATTAAAATCATACAACTTTTAGCATTTTTAGATTGGCTTCTTTCAGCAAGGTATATTTAAATTTCTTATATATCTTTTTATGGCTTGATAGCTCATTTCTTTTTATTGCTAAACAATATTCCATTTTATGAATACACTGTGGTTTATCCATTCACCTATTGTAGAACATCTTGGTTGCTTTCGCTTTTAGCCACTAGGAATAAAACTGCTATAAACTTTTGAGTGCAGAGTTTTGTGTGGACAGAAATTTTTAACTCAACTGGATAAACACCTAGGAGCATGGTTGTTGGATCATATGGCAAGACTATGCCTATCTTTGAAAGAAACTATTAACTGTCTTCCAAAGTATTGTACCATTTTGCATTCCCACCAGTAATGAATGAGTATTCCTGTTGCTCAGCATACTCACAAGCATTTGTTATTATTATTGGATTTTAGTTATTCCAATAGATGTGTAGAAGCATCTCATTATTATTTTAATTTGCAGTTTCTTCATGACATGTGATGTGGAATATCTTTTCATGTGCTTATATGCCATCTTTGCTGAGGTTTCTTCAGATATTTTATTCTTTTGTAATTGTGTTGGTTTAAATATTATTGGATTTTAAGAGTTCTTGTATATTTTGATACAACTCCTTTATCTAATATATATTTTGCAAATGCTCTCACCAGTTCTGTGACTTATTTTTTCATCATCTTAACAGTGAACAAAAATATTAACTTTAAGAAAACCCAAGTTTAAGAAAATCCATATCAAAAATTTCTTCCACAGATGATGTTGTTTGTATTATATCTAAAAACTCATCACCGGGCAGCCCTGGTGGCCCAGCGGTTTAGTGTCGCCTTCAGCCCAGGGCGTGATTCTGGAGACCCGGGATTGAGTCCCACGTCGGGCTCCCTGCATGGAGCCTACTTCTCCCTCTGCCTGTGTCTCTGCCTCTCTCTGTCTCTGTGTGTCTCTCATGAATAAATAAATTTTTTTAAACAAAAAATAAAAATAAATAAAAATAAAAACTTATCACCAAACCCATGGTCAGTTAGATTTTGCCCTATTATCTTCCAGAAGCTTATAGTTTTGCATTTTATACTTTGATGTTAAATCCATTAGGGTTAATTTTTTCAAAATATATTAGGTCTATATGCAATTCTTTTCATATGAATGTCCAACTAGCTGTTCCAGCACCATTTGTTTAAAAGACTATTATTTATGGAATTGCCTTTGTTCCTTTGTCTTTTTTTATGTATCTATTTCTGAGCTTTCTATTCTATCCCATTGATCTATTTGTCTAGTCTTTCATAAATACCACACTTCCTTGATTATTGTAACTTTATAGTAATTCTTGAAGTGAGTAGTGTCTGTCCTCTGACTTTGTTTTTCTGCAATGTTATGTTAACTGTCTTGGGTCTGTTTCCTTTCTATATAAACTTTAGAATGAGTTTGTTGATAACCAAAGAATAAATTGGAATTTTTATTGGGATTCCCTTAAATCTGTTGGGATCAGGTTGGGAAGAATAAGGTTCTTAACATTTCTATCCATAACATTTCTAGACTATTTCTTTAAATCCTTGATTTCTTTCATTTCTTTCTTTAAATTCCCTACTTTTTCTCACATAGATTTTACACATAATTCATTAGATGTATATATAAGTATTTCATATTTTTTGGCGATAATGTAAATGGATTTTAGTTTTTATTTCAAATTCCAATTGTTTGCTTTTAGTTATGGGGGGAGCCATTGACTTTTCCATAGTAACCATTTATACCCTCCTCTTGAATGGGTCCACCAAGGTTGCCAATAAAGTGTTCTGATATTTGCCATCGACTTTGAACAGTTCTCATCCACCATTCATAAAGCTGCGGTTGTTGTGGCCTGAACTAGAGTGGTGGAGTGAGATGGGGTTGGAAGCATCCCCATACAAGACAGCCACAGAATTGCCATTGGTTTTTCCCAATCTGGTAGCATTCTTTTAGGAGTAAACACATTGCATTTGGTTGTGTCTTTGGTCACTTTGAAGCACCTGAAATACTTCATTTTTTCTTTTTCTATTTTATTCAGTTTTATACTTGCTTTGAGAATTGCTTGATCTCCTCAATAGTTATTATTGAAAGTCCACAACCTGAATTTAATTATAAGGAAACATCAGACCTGTCCAAATATCATCCCTCCTGCCTTAAATACACTTGATACCCAAGAATGATGTTAGCTGACTTCTTCCAAAATAAAGAACCAGTCTAATACCTCCATATGAAGCAGAAATGTTAAAAGAAAATATGTTTCTTATGATACTTACATTCAATGATATTTCTTGCATGAACAGAGAAGAACCGATGGCATTACAGACTTAGAACCAGATAAGATGCTGGGAAATTTGACACAAACTAATCTAGTCCATAGAATTATCAGATATATGATGGCAGTATTTTCCATGATTTAATAAATAAGCACTAAGTGCCCTAAGAGAGAAATGAAGTAGTATGTAGATCTTTATAATCTGATTCTGATAAAGTTTTAATGATTGTAGGAAATGTAGCTTTATCCAAACTTACCCATTATGCTTTCTATCTAGTTTTGAGTAAGTTATAAGATCTATTTGGTCTCTGTTTGAAGAATGGAAGTCATTAGAATTAGCCGTGTCACTTAGGAAATTGACTTAGGGAAAGGCCTTGTATAATGAAATGTTGAAGCCATAAAAATAAAAACCTTAATTCTTTCTGCCAAACAAGCACTGGAATAGGAAAGCATGATAATTTCCTATAGAACTTTCTTGGAAATGGAGGATAAGGAATTCTGATTAAATCCACATTTGATACAGCTGGCTAGAGGTAGCATGCAAATCCCACAAAGCTTCCAAAGCAACAGAAGCTGTCCTCAAACATTTCAATTACTCACTAAATTAAGTCTACCTATGAGAATCAAAGGACTAAATAATATCAGCAGAGAATCATTCACAAATTCAAAGATTACAAGCTATTTATACTTAATGACTATTTCTGTAAGAAGTTTTTATTAAGTCCACTAGTTACAAATAATAAATAAAAATGATCTTGAACTTTGCAAGTATATTTGATTTTTTACTTGCATTTCCTATTAATGTCTGGGCTCACCAATTTGAATACTGATATCAACAACAACTAGGTATATATGTTTATTTGTATGCACATTTTTAATGCTAATCTTTGGTAATGGCCTTACATGCATTAGTGATTTCTGAGTCTTACAAATAGGTATGTTGTTGATATTTTGATTCCTCTTTACTTCCTTCCTTATGCCACTTGGATTCCACAGCTCATTATTATAGACCTTCATTGGCAAATTTCTTCTATTCACTGTCTTTTTCTCCCTCCATATACTTGACTGTCTGCAATCCAATCTTAAATGGACCCAAACATCCATCTTCTGCTTTACTGAATGTGTACATCTCAGCAATGATGGAAATGATCACACATCTGGCGGGTTGTTGTCAGATTCCTGGCTACACCCTCAAATGGGTATACAACCATGATGTTTTTAAGTAAACTCACTCTTTTACTGTACTACCATGCAAATATTGCACCTTTCCTTCTATTCTCCTACTTTTCTCATATATAGCTGGTATCTTTAACCCATATTAATGATCCTTCCTTGAAAGTTTTGTTCCATTCAAAGCATGCTCATCTATTTGATGGCCACTCCTTGTCATTTTTATCAGGCTAATAGCTCTGGAGTCAACCTTGCCTCCCCTTCTTTTTTCACCTTCCATCCCTGGTCCATCAGCAGGTTCTCTTTATAGTCAAAAGAGTTTCAGAATCTAAGCACTTCTCACCTTCTCCACTGTTGCCGTATGTTCTGATCTACAATCTTGATATTGCAGTATCTTCCCAGGAGATCATGAACCTTGGTTTAATTATCTTGGCTCTAATGACCATCATTTAAAATAATGCCGGCCACGTAGTAGATATTCAGTAAATATTTGATAAATTAAGACAATTTGATTGAATGATGCATCAGCATTCAAGTATAGCTTAAAATCTCCATTAAAAATAACTTAGTCTTGGGACACTTGGGTGGCTCAGCAGTTGAGCATTTGCCTTTGGCTCAGGGCGTGATCCCAGGATCCGGGATCGAGTCCTGCAGCGGGCTCCCTGGATGGAGCCTGCTTCTCCCTCTGCCTATGTCTCTGCCTCGGTGTGTGTGTATGTGTGTGTGCCGCTCATGAATAAATAAATAAATCTTAAAAAAATAAAATAAAAATAACTCAGTCTTTTCAACAAATGGTGTTAGGACTTACTGTAAAGATGGCAGTACCTTCCAAAGTTATCAATAGATCAAAGCAGTCTGAATCAAAATCCCAGTGAGAGGGAGGGGCAAGACGGCGGAAGAGTAGGGTCCCCACGTCACCCGTCCCCACCAAATTACCTAGATAACCTTCAAACCATCCTGAAAATCTACGAATTCAGCCTGGGATTTAAAGAGAGAACAGCTGGAATGCTACAGTGAGAAGAATTCGCGCTTCTACCAAGGTAGGAAGACGGGGAAAAAGAAATAAAGAAACAAAAGGCCTCCAAGGGGGGTGGCCCGCGAGGAGCTGGGCTGAGGCGGGGGCGAGTGTCCCCAGGACAGGAGAGCCCCGTCCAGGAGGAGCAGGAGCTGCACCGACCTTCCCGGGCGGAAAGGGGCTCGCAGAGAGTTGGAGCAGGATCCAGGAGGGCGGGGATGGCCTCGGGCTCCCGGGGACACTAACAGACACCTGCGCCCCGGGAGATGCGCCGAGCTGCCTAAGGGCTGCAGCGCGCACGGCGGGACCCGGAGCAGCTCGGAGGGGCTCGGGCGGCGGCTCCGGGAGCAGCTGGTGGAGGGGGGGGGCTTGGGCGGCGGCTCCGCGGAGGGGGCTGCGGGGCGGGAGCAGCTCGGGGGGCTCGGGCAGAGGAAGAGGCTCCGCACAGAGGGGGCTGCGCGGCTCTGGGAGCAGCTCGGCGGAGTGGGGGGGAGCTCGGGCGGCGGCTCCGCCGAGGGGGCTGCCCGGCCAGGAGCGCAAATCCACCAGCGCAGGCCGCAGAGCACAGGGCGCCGGGGACACGGCCCAGGATCCGAGCTCCTCCCGGGATAGGCAGAGGCTGGGAGGGCCCAGGACAGCGAGGACGCTCCTGCCCCAGCTGAGCAGATCAGCGGCCCCGCCCCGGAGCCTCCAGGCCCTGCAGATGGAGAGCTCCGGAGTTCCTGGGGGGGCTGAATCCAGGGCTCCAGAGCTGGCCCCGCCACTGGGGCTGTTGCTCCTGCGGCCTCACGGGGTAAACAACCCCCACTGAGCCCTGCACCAGACAGGGGCACAGCAGCTCCGCCAACTGCTAACACCTGAAAATCAGCACAACAGGTCCCTCCCCCAGAAGACCAGCTAGACGGACAAGTTCCAGGGAAGTCAAGGGACTTAAAGTACACAGAATCAGAAGATACTCCCCCATGTTTTTTTGTTTTTTGTTTGTTTTTTTTTTTTGCTTTCTGATTTCTGTTTGCTTCCCCAACCTTTTTTTCTTCTCTCTTTTTTTCTTTTTTTCTTCCTTCTTTCTTTTTCTCTTTTTCTCTTTTCTTTCCTTCTCTCTCTCTTTCTCCTTTTCCCAATACAACTTGTTTTTGGCCACTCTGCACTGAGCAAAATGACTAGAAGGAAAACCTCACCTCAAAAGAAAGAATCAGAAACAGTCCTCTCTCCCACAGAGTTACAAAATTTGGATTACAATTCAGTGTCAGAAAGCCAATTCAGAAGCACTATTATACAGCTACTGGTGGCTCTAGAAAAAAGCATAAAGGACTCAAGAGACTTCATGACAGCATAACTTAGATCTAATCAGGCAGAAATTAAAAACCAATTGAATGAGATGCAATCCAAACTAGAAGTCCTAACGACGAGGGTTAACGAGGTGGAAGAACGAGTGAGTGACATAGAAGACAAGTTGATGGCAAAGAGGGAAACTGAGGAAAAAAGAGACAAACAAAAGACCATGAGGATAGATTAAGAGAAATAAATGACAGCCTGAGGAAGAAAAACCTACGTTTAATTGGGGTTCCCGAGGGCGCCGAAAGGGACAGAGGGCCAGAATATGTATTTGAACAAATCATAGCTGAAAACTTTCCTAATCTGGGAAGGGAAACAGGCATTCAGATCCAGGAAATAGAGAGATCCCCCCCTAAAATCAATAAAAACCGTTCAACACCTCGACATTTAATAGTGAAGCTTGCAAATTCCAAAGATAAAGAGAAGATCCTTAAAGCAGCAAGAGACAAGAAATCCCTGACTTTTATGGGGAGGAGTATTAGGGTAACAGCAGACCTCTCCACAGAGACCTGGCAGGCCAGAAAGGGCTGGCAGGATATATTCAGGGTCCTAAATGAGAAAAACATGCAACCAAGAATACTTTATCCAGCAAGGCTCTCATTCAGAATGGAAGGAGAGATAAAGAGCTTCCAAGACAGGCAGGAACTGAAAGAATATGTGACCTCCAAGCCAGCTCTGCAAGAAATTTTAAGGCGGACTCTTAAAATTCCCCTTTAAGAAGAAGTCCAGTGGAATAATCCACAAAAACAAGGACTGAATGGATATAATGATGACACTAAACTCATATCTTTCAATAGTAACTCTGAACGTGAATGGGCTTAATGACCCCATCAAAAGGCGCAGGGTTTCAGACTGGATAAAAAAGCAGGACCCATCTATTTGCTGTCTACAAGAGACTCATTTTAGACAGAAGGACACCTACAGCCTGAAAATAAAAGGTTGGAGAACCATTTACCATTCGAATGGTCCTCAAAAGAAAGCAGGGGTAGCCATCCTTATATCAGATAAACTAAAATTTACCCCGAAGACTGTAGTGAGAGATGAAAAGGGACACTATATCATACTTAAAGGATCTATTCAACAAGAGGACTTAACAATCCTCAATATATATGCCCCGAATGTGGGAGCTGCCAAATATATCAATCAATTAATAACCGAAGTTAAGACATACTTAGATAATAATACACGTATACTTGGTGACTTCAATCTAGTGCTTTCTACACTCGATAGGTCTTCCAAACACAATATTTCCAAAGAAACGAGAGCTTTAAATGATACACTGGACCAGATGGATTTCACAGATATCTACAGAACTTTACATCCAAACTCAACTGAATACACATTCTTCCCAAGTGCACATGGAACTTTCTCCAGAATAGACCACATACTGGGTCACAAATTGATACCAAAAGATTGGAATCGTCCCCTGCATATTCTCAGACCATAATGCCTTGAAATTAGAACTAAATCACAACAAGAAGTTTGGAAGGACTTCAAACACGTGGAGGTTAAGGATCATCCTGCTAAAAGATGAAAGGGTCAACCAGGAAATTAAGGAAGAATTAAAAAGATTCATGGAAACTAATGAGAATGAAGATACAACCGTTCAAAATCTTTGGGATGCAGCAAAAGCAGTCCTAAGGGGGAAATACATCGCAATACAAGCATCCATTCAAAAACTGGAAAGAACTCAAATACAAAAGCTAACCTTACACCTAAAGGATCTAGAGAAAAAACAGCAAATAGATCCTACACCCAGCAGAAGAAGAGAGTTAAAGATTCGAGCAGAACTCAACGAAATCAAGACCAGAAGAACTGTGGAACACATCAACAAAACCAGGAGTTGGTTCTTTGAAAGAATTAATAAGATAGATAAACCATTAGCCAGCCTTATTAAAAAGAAGACTCAAATTAATAAAATCATGAATGAAAAAGGAGAGATCACTACCAACACCAAGGAAATACAAACGATTTTAAAAACATATTAAACAGCTATACGCCAATAAATTAGGCAATCTAGAAGAAATGGACGCATTCCTGGAAAGCCACAAACTACCACAACTGGAACAGGAAGAAATAGAAAACCTTAACAGGCCAATAACCAGGAAGGAAATTGAAGCAGTCATCAAAAACCTCCCAAGACACAAAAGTTCAGGGCCAGATGGCTTCCCTGGGGAATTCTATCAAACGTTTAAAGAAGGAACCATACCTATTCTACTAAAGCTGTTTGGAAAGATAGAAAGACATGGAGTACTTCCAAATTCGTTCTATGATGCCAGCATCACCTTAATTCCAAAACCAGACAAAGACCCCACCAAAAAGGAGAATTACAGACCAATATCCCTGATGAACATGGATGCAAAAATTCTCAACAAGACACTAGCCAATCGGATCCAACAGTACATTAAGAAAATTATTCACCATGACCAAGTAGGATTTATTCCCGGGACACAAGGCTGGTTCAACACTCATAAAACAATCAATGTGATTCATCATATCAGCAAGAGAAAAACCAAGAACCATATGATCCTCTCATTAGATGCAGAGAAAGCATTTGACAAAATACAGCATCCATTTCTGATCAAAACTCTTCAGAGTGTAGGGCTAGAGGGAACATTCTTCGACATCTTAAAAGCCATCTACAAAAAGCCCACAGCAAATATCATTCTCAATGGGGAAGCACTGGGAGCCTTTCCCCTAAGATCAGGAACAAGACAGGGATGTCCACTCTCACCACTGCTGTTCAACATAGTACTGGAAGTCCTAGCCTCAGCAATCAGACAACAAAAAGACATTAAAGGCATTCAAATTGGCAAAGAAGAAGTCAAACTCTCCCTCTTCGCCGATAACATGATACTCTACATAGAAAACCCAAAAGCCTCCACCCCAAGATTGCTAGAACTCATACAGCAATTTGGCAGCGTGGCAGGATACAAAATAAAAGCCCAGAAGTCAGTGGCATTTCTATGCACTAACAATGAGACTGAAGAAAGAGAAATTAAGGAGTCAATCCCATTTACAATTGCACCCAAAAGCATAAGATACCTCGGAATAAACCTAACCAAATAGGTAAAGGATCTATACCCGAAAAACTATAGAACACTTCTGAAAGAAATTGAGGAAGACACAAAGAGATGGAAAAATATTCCATGCTCATGGATTGGCAGAATTAATATTGTGAAAATGTCAATGTTACCCAGGGCAATTTACACGTTTAATGCAATCCCTATCAAAATACCATGGACTTTCTTCAGAGAGTTAGAACAAATTATTTTAAGATTTGTGTGGAATCAGAAAAGACCCAAATAGCCAGGGGGAATTCTAAAAAAGAAAACCATAGCTGGGGGCATCACAATGCCAGATTTCAGGTTGTACTACAAAGCAGTGGTCATCAAGACAGTGTGGTACTGGCACAAAAACAGACACATAGATCAATGGAACAGAATAGAGAATCCAGAAGTGGACCCTCAACTTTATGGTCAACTAATATTCGACAAAGGAGGAAAGACTATCCACTGGAAGAAAGACAGTCTCTTCAATAAATGGTGCTGGGAAAATTGGACATCCACATGCAGAAGAATGAAACTAGATCACTCTCTTGCACCATACACAAAGATAAACTCAAAATGGATGAAAGATCTAAATGTGAGACAAGATTCCATCAAAATCCTAGAGGAGAACACAGGCAACACCCTTTTTGAACTCGGCCACAGTAACTTCTTGCAAGATACATCCACGAAGGCAAAAGAAACAAAAGCAAAAATGATCTATTGGGACTTCATGAAGATAAGAAGCTTTTGCACAGCAAAGGATACAATCAACAAAACTCAAAGACAACCTACAGAATGGGAGAAGACAGTTGCAAATGACGTATCAGATAAAGGGCTAGTTTCCAAGATCTGTAAGGAACTTATTAAACTCAACACCAAAGAAACAAACAATCCAATCATGAAATGGGCAGAAGACATGAAGAGAAATCTTACAGAGGAAGACATAGACATGGCCAACATGCACATGAGAAAGTGCTCTGCATCACTTGCCATCAGGGAAATACAAATCAAAACCACAATGAGATCCCACCTCACACCAGTGAGAATGGGGCAAATTAACAAGGCAGGAAACAACAAGTGTTGGAGAGGATGTGGAGAAAGGGGAACCCTCCTGCACTTTTGGTGGGAATGTGAACTGGTGCAGCCACTCTGGAAAACTGTGTGGAGGTTGCTCAAAGAGTTAAAAATAGATCTGCCCTAGGACCCAGCAATTGCACTGCTGGGGATTTACCCCAAAGATTCAGATGCAATGAAACGCCGGGACACCTGCACCCTGATGTTTCTAGCAGCAATGGCCACAATAACCAAACTGTGGAAGGAGCCTCGGTGTCCATCGAAAGATGAGTGGATAAAGAAGATGTGGTCTATGTATACAATGGAATATCCCTCAGCCATTAGAAATGACAAATACCCACCATTTGCTTCAACGTGGATGGAACTGGAGGGTATTATGCTGAGTAAAATAAGTCAATCGGAGAAGGACAAACATTATTTGTCTCATTCATTTGGGGAATATAAAAAATAGTGAAAGGGAATAAAGGGGAAAGGAGAAAAATGAGTGGGAAATATCAGAAAAGGAGACAGAACATGAGAGACTCCTAACTCTGGGAAATGAACTGGGGGTGGTGGAAGGGGAGGTGGGCGGGGGATTGGGGTGAATGGGTGTCGGGCACTGAGGGGGGGCACGTGACAGGATGAGCACTGAGTGTTATTCTGTATGTTGGCAAATTGAACACCAATAAAAAATAAATTTATTATTAAAAAAAAAACAAAAACAAAATCCCAGTGACATTTTTGGAAGAAATTTTAAAATCCATCCTAAAATGCTTATGCAATCACAAGCACCCCAAACAATCAAAGCAATCTTGAAAAAGAACAAAGTTGGAAAACTAAACTCATTGATCATCTCGTATTTCCACATCCTCTTCCAGTTAATGCTTCATTTTCTACCACCACCACCTCCAACCTCCTCATGCCCAGCAAACACAAGTGTTCCTTCCTTCTGATTGTGTCTACTTGCTCACTTGGCACTTGCCTGTCTTCTGCCTGTGGATTCTGCTTTCACGTCTCCCACCACTCCATGTTCAAATTCAAACAGACACAATCTACCCTTATCTTATATGATCCCTTAGCAGGATTTGACATGCTTTTATTTTCTTTATCATCAGGTCTACAAATTTTTCTCATACCACTCTGTGTTCCCATTACTTTTCTACTTTGCAACTTATTTCTCTAACCAGACTTCAACTGTCAGAAACCATCAAGATTCAGGACGAGGTCCCTTGTCTTTTCTCTCCATATTCTCTTGTCTTTCCCTCCAATATCCCCAGCCCCTATTCCTTATGACAGATTCCTTCTCATCCCTCAAGTATCAGTTTAAATGTCATTCAAAGAAGGCTTCTGTTAATGACCCTCAGCCTCCCTGTCCTCCTTTCATTTTGTGATTATTCTGCTTATCTCCCCATTTTATTCATTTCACCTTTCATTATTTTCTCTGAAGTCACAATTTGAATCATTTTTGAAGATTAGGTCACGTATTTGTATAACCTCTTAAATTATCTCATAATTTGTTAAAAATTGCTATGGTGTAGTAGAACATAGCTGTAATTATTTAGGAACTTCTCTCTGAAAGTATGGACAATATTCATTTACATTTTTACGTACACCGAAAAAGTTGCCAATGACAGAGGAAAAGAAATGTTATTTTTAAAAGTGTGTGTTTTTCTTACTTCCCACTTATTCTGAATATTATATCTTACCAAAGCCCTTTAAAAATATTTATTCATAGAAATCTCAAAGTAAATATAAACATATATACTGCTGTTACCAACTACTATTATTTTCATGACACAGATTAAATACAATATACATAATAACTAATTGTTCTACCTTTTTTTGGAAGGTATGTGACAAACTTGCCATCTCTTGTGTATTTCCTCCATTTATCCCATACAGCACCATCACAAACCCTTTAGAACCATGGAATAAAGAAAAATAATCTGCCTCCAGAGGTTCTCCAGGATTCCAAACCAGATTTGTAGCTCATGGCCAGTTTGGTAGAATACGGCTGAGCCATAGTTCATAGAATATGGCTGTAAGCTTGATTGCAATAATAGTCTGTGTATACTAAAGAGAGACACAGGAGGTGGCTTGGGCAATTTGGGGAACTATCACTTTATCTTTGTTTTCTTTAAACCTGATGAACTCCTCATTGAAATTATGCAAACGATAAAAAGGAAGGAAGCATAAATGAAAGTCACTAATTATGAATAAGAGATAAAGAACACCTAAAATAGGAAGAGAGACTAAGTTTATCACAGAAAATAGTTTGGAAGGGTACCTATTCTAACTATATATGAGACTCCAGGTTATTCATATTCTTGCAATTCAGCACTAACTTGGTGCAATATATTCAGTTATCAGTATATATTTTACTCAAATGCATTATCAAATTAAGCTAAGTGATCAGAATAATAGCTAAAAGCATTTTTTTTTTACTGGGTCCATGTGACAGGCTTCAAATATTTTTAATGTAAAAGGTTTTTTTAATTAAATGATTTTTTAAAATCCTACCAAACTAAATCCATAAAATAGAAAGAACATGGGCTTGCAAACAGCCAAATCTAACCCATTATAACATTATACTAGCTATTCAAGGTACTATTAATTTTCTCAATATCTTTTGTCTTAATTTATCTATTAAAATATGGGAATAACAAAGCTTTGGCCATAGAACTACTGCAAAAAACAAACTATATGACATATAAGGACTTGCTATAAGAAGCAATTTTTAAAAGAAATTTTACTAATTGAAGTACATTGATGTTAAAGTCTGTCATATGCCTCAATTTCTGGATTATTCAGCTAAAATACAATTTCTCTATTGTCTGAAACATGAATACAATGATGTGTGTTAAACTTCCTCTCCCATTTTAGAGATTTGTAAATGTTAGCAATTAAGGTGACTGACGGTGATCCAATGTTCCATTATTCCTATCTTCTCAGTTCTCTGGAAGATGCGTTTGAATCCTTGTAAAAATCTCAATGATGTGATACTTTATTTTAAAAGATATGTGAGGTCCTCTGATGTCCATAATTGATACTTTTTAATTGCTGTGCAAAGCTTGAGGTAAACTAAGGAGGAAAGAAAGTGTAAAGGGGATAAGAATTGATTCAACTCTTCAGTTAAAGAAAAAATTCTGTTTAGTTTGCAAAACAGCAGTACTGAAGCCACCATTACTGACACCATTACTGGGTAGTCGAGCAGCATTTTAAAAAAGTGTATAGTACTGATAAATTATTGAACACTGTATTTGAAAATAATGATGCACTATATGTTGGCTAATTGAATTTAAGTAAAAAAATGCATACAGTAAAATCAGTATTGATTCTTAGGAGTAAAAGTGCTAATTGAGACAGTAAGATCTTTTAAGAATTAAGAACTACAATAAATTACTATTTAATAACCAGGGGAAAAAGTGTATAGTGATTTAGACCGATGGTTTTCAAAGTTCAATGTGCATATATAGCATCTGAGAGTTTGTTACAATGCAGATTCCAAATAAGTAGATCTGTACTGGGAACTGAGAATCTGCATTTCTAAGCTCCTGAGTGATGCCCATAGTGTGGGGCTTCAAACTACTCTCATTTGCAAGGATTTGGAGGCCTTTACTTGGGTAAAGAAATCTGAGCAAAAAAAGGAAATTATTCAATTGAACTTCATTTATCACTTAAAAAAGATTTGGACCATGCAAAAAAATCATCTCCAAGAAGTTTTTATATTTTTAGAAGGCAAAGTGAAGAATGAATAAATGCATATGGAATAAACTCATCCAGTATATTGGAAATAGTGTAAGATTTGATGCCAGATCTGGCTTTAAATTCATCTGGGCCACTCACTAATTGTGTGATCATGGCCAAAACTACTTAAATAACTGTGGTCCTCAGTTATTCATAAAATAAGTTCATAATCTAAGATTGGTATGAGCATTACATGAGAAAACATCAGCATGATGAAAAATAAAAGTATTTGTTTCTCTTTTTCAGCATACAGAGCTTTATTTTTAGATATTGTCTATATTTTATACTGATTGTTACACTTCAAACTAGCACTATGTACAGTATGAATACTTTTTCCTATTTTAAATAATTATGTAAATGTTAATCATGTCATAGCAAATATTAAGTAATATATATCATTTTTAATGGTGAGTCTTTGATAGGAGTCAAAAGTTGTAATTATATAATTATTACCATGCTAATAGACAAGTATCTTTTTATAACCCAATGAATGAAACACTCTCAAAAAATTAAAAATTGTTTGCACACATGTACACAAAATCAGAAGAATTCTGAATTCAAAGCTCAGCTCTGCTATTAATTTATGTTTCCTTGGGAAAGCCACTTAATTTCTGTGGATCTTGGTTTCCTACTCTGGAAAATCATATTGGATTACAACTAAAATCTCTTCCTCTATAAGATTCTAATCTCCACCCTATTAAGATTCTTGCAGCTTCATTGGCTGCAAGTTTAACCACATGTATGTATATACCATAGTACAATAGCAAGACTATTCTTTAAACAGCCGAGTATGAAATCAGCTATGTAAATTCAACACTTGCCACATGAATATATTTACATTCAGTTAATATTTGATGTTGATAAAAATCACTTATCTGAATCTAAAATAACTAAATATTGTTGAGCATTTGTTAGCTACTCCTCCAGGCCTTTTTTTTTTTTAAACAAAACTTAACTTGTTAAATCCTCATTATAACTCTGTGAGGTAGGTGCTATTATTATATTTATTTTACAGTCGAGGAAACTAAGACATGAGAAGATTAACTTGCTTATGCTCATTCAAGGCTTTGATCCTCATGACTTGGCTTTGGAGGTCACATTCTTAACCACTGTGATAAGCAACCTGTGTCACCATAATCATAAATGCTTCTTAATTCATAATTTATTTAGTTTGTCAGGTAGGAGCATTGAATTGACTTTTTATTAGTCAATTTATGTATACGAGGCTCCCATAAAATCACTCTGTCAATCCCGTTAAAGATTGGCCTCACAAACATTTTGACCAAACATATTATTTTGTCATGGTATCCTGTGCAGTCACATGCTTGACAGATTTTTGATATGTGCTTTTCACCCTGCCATCCCCTGCCCTCACTGCACCATTCTTCCCTCAGATAAGAGAAAAGCATGCTTAAGGGACCAAGAAATTAAAATTCTTAGGAAGTAACTCATTCTTTTTTTTTTTTTTTTTGTTAGCACATTTTAAACTGTTAAAGGAGAGGGATTTTCTTCTGAGTAGTTTGCAACACATTGTGCAGTTTCTAGGGAAAATAGTTCCTTGATTTTTTTTGGTAATGAGTCAAGTACATATAAATTCAAGTTCAGGTTAAGTAGTTATGCTTTTTGAAGATTTTATATCTGGTGTGGTCTGCTCAGTGTCACCAGGTTTCCACAGCAATATAGCTGTAACATTCCTTCTGAGAGAACTTGCATTGGGCACACTGGAGCAGATTTATGTCATCGACCCCCACAAGGTATTAATCATTCTTTGAGGTCATTTTCAGCTATCAAAGTAAGTGCATTTGAAAAAATTGTTAAAACTCCTTTCAAGCCAGGTCTCGTGGTTAGTTTTCATGGTGGAAAAACAAAGGTTGAAAATTCACAAAACAAATTTCTTGGCAGAAGGACTATGAAGATTGAGATTCAGATGAGGGTGTTGCCATTCATTAGCACACTTACAAAATGTCTGTATTATGAAAACCAGGGCACACTTAGAGGAAAATAAACAGATTTATCAGCCTGTTTACAATTTTATGTGGTACAATGTTGAAAAGTTTCCACTGTCTGTGTGAAATCCTGACAAGATAATTCAGACATGGCTGGACTGATGTGACTTTTCTGTCTGGTGCTAGAAAATGTATTAACATCCAGATACACTTCTCATTTGAGACTAGGCCAGCTTCTAAAGAACTGTTTATATTTTCAAGATTTTATCTTTGTGGAAGTCAGACAACCATCTTTGGTACATGAATGGGAGCTGGTTATTACCTAACTAAATGTCTATAGTCAAACTGAGGGGAATGAGAGTGCTGACATTTAGTCAGGACTATTTCATTGTCAAGTGCCTCAGAACTTGGCTGACAGAGGAATTTCATCTCCATGGAAAAGCCCAGAGACCTAAAGCATACCTGAATCTGGGCTTGCAGTATGGAGATGAAGCAGATATTTAAAGGTGGTCTAAGATGTGTAAAGATTACAATGATTTCCATGGAAAACAGACTCATAAAGAGTCTTTTATTTGAAATTTCTATCTGTATGTACATATGAGTATTTTATACTTGTATGCATGTACTTTCAATAGAAATGAAATAGAATTTTAAAAGGAAACACTAATTGAAAGCATCTTTTCTGAACTATTCTTTCCCATCACTTTTCTCCCCAGCCCTAAGTGGGATCTTATAGCTTGAGGATTCTTTATGCACAGTTGATTTCAAAGTCCACATCTAAGAGGGAGAGTGCTGGCATCCTTGGTGAAGCTTTCACTTTGGGTCAATACTTCCTGGTTTCTACAAGCATTTAAGATGGTTAGGGTTGCAATTCAACTATTTCCAAGCACTTGTGTTCTTAATGTTTCTCATTTTCCAACTGCAGTAGTTTGAACAATAGGCTTTTTTCTACTCTAAAAGTATTTAAGGGTAGTTTATTCCACATTTTCTTGAAACGCTTACCAATGTCTTAAAGTCTTATCCAAATTCATATGTATTTTAAAGAGATTTTGCCCAACTTTTTGAGGCTTACCCAATTTATAAGCACAGTGTGAAATATCTAAAAAAATATTCAGGCTGTAATAGAAGGAGTTTAATGTTTTTAAGAATTGTAATTCCTTTTTCGTAGCAACAAATATTTACGAGATTTTGTAGGGTGAGGAGTGATTTAATGAATAATTTCCCAAGGCTGCTTGGGAGTTTACATGTCTTCCTGGCCTTGACCAACCCCTTATCCCACAGAACTTCTGTCCAAGATTCCTGTATCTCACCTCATACTGTTTAGAAATAAGTATGCTTTATTTGTCCATCTTTTCCCATGTATATGAATATAAAACATACAACTTTAAACCAACAAATATATAAATATATTTTTGTTAGAATCAGTCCATATTAGGTACTGTACCAGGCACACCTTAGGTCAGATAAGAAATAATGAATCCTTTAAGTATAGACTTGATTACTTCAGTGTGACAGTGGTGGAATTATATGGAGTAGAGCAAAAATTCCAGACAGGAAGATAACTTCAAGCTGCTATTTACCACTGACTTACCTAGCCATTGTGACTATTTCAGCATACCTTAAGTATTCTCTACAACTGCCTTCATATCAATGTAGAAGGGAAACATTTGGGATGAAAGAATACAGCCTACTTTGAAGATGTCTGCCTCTTTAGACTTAGCCTATTTGTTGTCCAAAATGCTAATTTGGCTTCTCACTGGCTGCTGAATGTTCATGCCCCTCCAGAATTCTTATATTAAATCCTGATACCTAATGTGAGAGTATTAAGAGGTGGGATTAGGAGCATTAGGAGAGTATTAGGAGGTGGATGCTCTAATCACTTTGGGACGTGATTAGAGCATAACGATAGAAGATAGAGCCCTCATGAATGGGATTGATGCACTAATAAAAGAGGCTCCAGAGCGCTGTCTTGCCCCCTTTTTATCATGTGAGATTACAGTGACAAGGCAGCCAGTCATGAGCCCGGAAGCTGGCCCTCACCAGATAGCAAATCTGCCAGGGCCTTGATCTTAGACTTTCAGGCCTCCAGAAGTATGAGAAATCAATTTCTCTTGTTACTAAGCTACCCTGTCTGTGGTATTTTGTTATCAATCCAAATGGACTAACACTCTGGCTTATGGCCAACTTTTATAATCCAAAGTGTTAGGTAGTAATTTTCTTTGATGTTTGAAGAAGGTGATACAGTACTTACTTCATAATTGTTTGTATGTGTATGTGCGTGTGTATGATATGTCTTCCCAATCTCTAATCATAAATAGTTACCATTTTATTTTCACAGTCTTTTTTTTATTATAGATATGAGAAGCAGAGTGATAAAATCCATAGAAAATTAGACAATATCATTTTATGGAAAATAATGTACTTTTCCAAATCTAAGATGAAAAGGCATAAAAAATTCATGAAAAGGCATTATTGATTTCCTAACATCTTTTTAAAAAGTCTACTTTTAAAAAGCCCACTACGAAGGGAGGCAGGGGGTTGGAGTGACTGGGTGATGGGCACTGAGGGGAGCACTTGACAGAATGAGCACTGGGTGTTATGCTATATGTTGGCAAATTGAACTCCAATAAAAAAATATACAAAAAAATTAAAACTGAAATTGTTTAATTATCAAAAAATAAATAAATAAAAATTAAAAGTCCACTACAAAGGTATGCATCAATTATAAAAACTGCATACTAATTTAGAAATATTAAAATGTGAATATACATATTGCTTATAAATATGGAAATACAATAGTTTTTCTCTTCTTAATTATGTATCAAATTATTTTACCAGACATATTATTAAATTATATTGATTCATAAGTACTTGAATGCCACCCATTTATGCTATAACAATACCTTATTATACTGGGTGGTCAGCCATACAAAAACTTAGAGAATAGAATTCTAAAATGGAAAATAATTGTGCTCTCCCTCTATCTAAACTTGTTCTTGGAACAATTTTGCTTTGAGAACTGTAATAATGGTAAGGTTCACGAACCTTCTCTGTCTCCTCAGAAACTTATCCAGATCAGCATTTCCCCATCTTTGATGGAATAAAAGGTGGGGATGTGGTCAGTTTTTCTGAGACATGTTGCCAAAACTTTAAGGTTATATCAACAATAGAGTGGATATAAGAATGAACCATCCTTTCTATTGAGATGGGAGGAAAAGAGACCCAATTTCATTTAGAGGTTTGCTTTGAACATTTTCTGTGTTCTGAAGTGACCTGAAGTTGCTTCTACTACCACACCCAATCCCACAAGGATTTTAATTGGCATGCTTGATAATATTGTTTTAAATTTAGTAGGGAAGGCCTCCCACCACTAACTGTTTCTATAGAGTATTATTGAACTCTTGGGGAATTTTTCCTCCAAAGAAAGCATGGAATTCCTCTCTGAAATATTTATTTCTCTAGGACTCCAAGTGGAAGTGTCTGGAATAAAAAAGAGAGTGAGAATAAGAGAGTGAGAGAGAAAAGAGAGATGGGGAGTGAGGGAAGGAGGAGGGAGAAAGAGATTCTTGGCAAATAACTCTTTTTGGATTTTTGCACATTTGCATTCATCTGAGAATATATTTGACTTTTGCCAAGTAAGATTTGGAAGATGCTAACAAAATCTTCAGAAGTGTGAATGAAAATCTACTGATCATTTTCCCCTATCTTTGGAAATATGCTTATTTTCAAATTACCCAATAGGAAGAAAGGGAATGAATATTTATTTGCTGTTTGTTGTCTAATAAGCAGATATCATTGAATCTAAAATCATCTTTTTCTTAAACATTTAGGTTGCATCTAAACTCCAGGCTGCAATAATAGATAACTCACCATTTTGGGTCCTGCCAAGACTTTTTTTCTGGCAATAATTTTCCAGTAGTACACCCAAATTAAATTCCAAGATGTCCAGAATATTTATGTCATGTCAAGATGAGATGTCCTCTGCTCTGCCCTCTAGATAGATGGCATACTACCTATAAGTCTACTCCATCAAAAGAAACTAATCTACATTTCTTTCTCTTTTTTTAAGTCTACCTTTCTTTTAATTTGCTTGTTCTAGTGTAAAACTTCACTATTGGATATATAAACCATGTTTAATTTCTTTCTTATTATATCCATCAGATGGTCTCAAATGACCCACATCCTTTCTTATGCATCCTACAGAGATAATCACCAAAGAGTGGATTTTGGCTGATAGACACTGATGCCCAGAAGACCGATCAAAATGAAGAGCCAGAGTCAAGATCCTGATTCCTTTACTGCCATCACTTCCAAAGTAGCCTTTTTCATGCATCCAGGTAATGCTTGGACTCTCAATCCAAGATTAAAAACATCTGCTAGAGGACTTGTCAAACAGTCTTGGAACACTTAGTCGAATTCACAGGAACTCCATCTGGGACTGGTGATACTTATTTCTTTCATATCTTTAATTGTTTCTAGCACCTCCATAGATCAAAGTTCTCTCCATAATCCTTTCTTTCCATCATGGCATATTTACCCATTTTATATCAAAATATATAATCTTTACCATCTGGTTTCATAGAGGAATATAAATCTTTATCAAAGTAGATTAACATTAAGTAACTTTTTTTTTTTTTCCGGCTCTGTATGCCTGTATTTCTTTCTTGTGTGCAAATTTAAGAAAATCATCCTCTCTTCCATGTTCGACTTTAAATGTAGAAACAGGATTCCTGGGCTTTTCTAACTTTGGAGTATTTTTACATGTTGCCCTGTGCTTAAATTTTGAAGTTCAAAGGAAGTCAGTGTTTCGTTATCCTTCATCTTCTGTACTAGAATGATATATATTGCTTTTACAGTGCATGTCACATGATCTTAATTATAGTTTTGCACATTTGCAAATCTGTGTCATGTCACAAAACTATAAACATCAAAAAGACATGATTAGTTTCTAACAGTTTTTTAGTACTTGGTCCAGGAACTAGTTCATAGTAGGTACTCAGTAAATTATTATATTAATAATACAATAGATTATTATGTTATTATGTAATCATAATACTTATGTTAAATTGTAGATTTTCATGTTAAAATGAAAATTGTAAATCACCTAAATGTTGTAAAGTCTTAAGTAATAGAAAGCTAAAAGTATTACACATACACAGAAATATATAATGATCTGATTCATAGTTATGAATGTATCAATCTAGTTGTTATAACTCATAAGTCCCTATAAAACATTATTCCTACAAAACTTCATGTTTTTTCTACTATTGCACATCTAATGTACTCTTTTGTCTTGCACACAATGCAGTGTATTGCTTCTATTCACCCCACATTTTCTATCATGCACACAATCTGGGTTTTTAATATAAACAGCACATTATATACAAGAAAGTAGATATTTAAATCTTAAAATGTTTGTTGTTAATTTCTCTTCTATAGCTAAATATTATTTTTAATATTAGCCACTGGGTGGTTCAGTGGTTGAGCATCTATCTGCGTTTGGCTCAGGTGGTGATCCTGGGGTCCTGCTATGGAGGCCCATATCAGGCTCCCCACAGGGAGCCTGCATATGTCTCTGCCTATGTCTCTGCCTTTCTCTCTGTGTCTCTCATGAATAGATAAATAAAAACTTAAATAAATACTATTTTTTTATTTCAAATTTCTGATTGGGTGTCACTCTTGAAAACAGAATCCTTATTAATTATTATCAGTGAGATAAATTCACATTCTCTCTCATTCCCAACACTGAAAAGTAGGCATGAACTGAAGAGACACTTTTAAGAGAGGAAATATTAATATAAAAAGTGTTTTGGAATTTGGTAGACTTAGCCTTTTTATCCTTTTGGATAGGATAGTTACCAATTCTCTAATCCTAGTGTTAAGAGTAACACCTCAATCATGTTCCTCTTATCCAGGACTAAAATGTTTCTTTCTAAGGCAAAGACCTCTTCCAGGGAGCACACCATAAATTCTAAATATATCTCATATTCTTCCATTACCACTGAAAACTATGAAAAATGAACTATTTTTAAGGCAAAGCTTTGAAAAGATAGCATTTCTCATAGGAGCGTCTATCCTATCGAACTTCAAAGAGTGAAGTATTTTAGGAGCAAACGTCAAGGCTGTGTTGGGGAAATCTGTAGAGAGAAAAAAAAAGAAATATCTAAGGTCATATGACTACACCAATTTTTACTGAAATTATAGCTCGAGAAACTTTAGGGTTTTGATGTAATGTCATATTTACTTGATAAAGTGAAATATTTGTGTTTGGACCATTAAATTTACAAATACATAGTTATCTAAAAATCAAAATAATTTTTAAATATTTACAATGATACCCTTTTATCTCCTGAACTAACTGTAGCTGTATAAAGCACCTTGGAAAGGAGAAAGAGCCTTGAATTTGGAATTCAAAGACATATTTTAATTCAATATCTGATAGTAAGTAGACAATATGATCATAGGCAAAATATAAAATTTCTCTGGCCCCTTATATAAAATTAAAGGAGTGAACTATATAATTTTTAAAGTTCCTTTAAACATTGAAGTTGTATGATCATACAGAAAACATTTAGATTATAATCACTCTACTCGAGCCAGATGTTACACAAAACCCTGCAGTGTCATTTGAGCCCTTACCAGTAAAAGCTGAGTAAGAAGCTTAAAATTCACCTTCATGAGGTTGTAATAAGGCACTGCAACACCCCCCTAACTGGTGATGTCAGGGAAAGCCGAGTAGAGAGCTGGGACTTTCATCCTTACTGGCCAGTGATAAGCCCTCTTTCTAACCCCTCAGTGTCAGTGGAGCCCAACTAAGGATCCTGGACTTCCATTTCCACCCAGGAGTAATACGATATCCATCCCTTCACCTGTTTCCTGGGTGGTGTTGGAGAAGCCCTGGTGGAAAGTCAAGACTTTCACTGTAGCTAAGCCCACTCAGCAGTAATGAGGATTTTTCCTTCTTGTGTCAGTGGAGGACAGGTGGGAAATTGGACTTTAACCATCTAACAATAATGAAGATCTGTCCCACCTCCCTGCCAGAACAGTGTCAAAGAAAGCTAGCTAAAACAGAAGATTTAAATAAGATCCAGGTTCTCAAAAGGTAATGCAAAAATGTCCTGGTTATAATAGAAAATCATTTATCATACCAAGAAGCAGGAAGATGCAAAGAAATAATTAAAATATAGCAACAATATAGCATCAAGATGACCTAGATGTTAGAATTATTTGACAAGTATTTTAAAAGAGCCATTGTAAAAATACTTCATTGAGCAACTTAAAAACATACTTGAAACAAATGAAAATTTAGAAAGCATTTGCAAATAATTGATGATATAAAGAAGAACCAAATGGAAATTTTATGACTGAAAAACACAATGACCAAAGTTGAAAGGCTCAATGACAGAGTAAGGGACAAAGGAGAGGAGAACGACAATTGAAATTACTCAATTTGAACAACAGAGATTGAGGAAACTAAACATAAATGAACAGAGCCTTAGGGACCTTAGAGATTAAAATAAAATTTCTAATATTAGTGTCATAGGAGAAGGAGGGCAAGGCTGAAAAAATACTCAAAGAAATAATGGCTGAAAACTTCTCAAATTCAGAAAGACATATAGACCTACAGATTTAGGATACTGAATGAGCCCCCACAGAAATTAATGTGAAAGCACATCAAAATTAAAACAACTGAAAATTAAGGATAAACAAATCTTGAAAGTAGTCAGAAAAATACAACACTTTATATATGGAGAAAAACAATTAGAATGACAGACTTCTTATAAGAATGCACGGAAACAAGGAAGGGGCACAATATTTATTTTTCAGATGCTGTAGGAAAGAACCATCAACTCAATCTTACATCTAGTGAATATCTCTCAGGAATGAATGGGAAATCAAGAGCAAGGAAAACTAAGGGAGTTTGTCCCAGGAGACCTACCCTAAAAAAATGGCTAAAGGAATTTCTTTAAACAGGAAGGAAAATAATATGAGAAGGAACATTGGAATATCAAGAACAAGGAACATAATAAGCAAAAACATGAGTAAATACAATTGGTTTTTATTTTCCTCTTGATTTTTAAAAATTACGTACAATGGTTCAAGCAAAAATTATAAAAAAGTCAAATGTGGTTCTAAATATATGTAGAGGAAATATTTAAGACAATGATATAGTGAATGGGTGATGGTAATAAGAAGCAAGGGAAGCTAAGGTTTCTACACCTTACTTGAACTGGTAAAGTGAGGATAACAATAAACTATGGTGTATATGTAATGTAATACTTAGAGCAACCACTTAGAAATCTATAGAAAGACCTATACTCAAAATATTATAAATATATCAAAATAAAATTCTAAAAAATGTTCAAGTAACCCACAAGATGGCATGAAAAATAAAACAGAGAAATGTAAAAACAGAAGGAGCAAACAAAAACAAAATGGCAAACTAAAGCCGTAGATATATCAATAACAATCTAAATGTAAAAAAAAAATCTAAATATGCCAATTAGAAAATAGAGATTCAGCAGAATGAATTAAAAAATATGACCCTACCATATGCTATTGACAATAAAATCACTTCAAATAGAATGAAAAAGGTAGATAGAAAGTAAAGGTATGGACAAAGATATATCATCTAAATATTAATCTAAGGAAAACAGGAGTAGCTATACTAATATAAGACTTCAAGACAAAGAAAATAATTACCAGAGACAGAGAGAGTATATAATTATAAAAGGACCAATCCACAAAGACATAACAATCTTAAAGATGTATGCACTAGATAATAGAGAAAATCCAGTAGGAAAAAACTCACAGAACTGGAAGGAGAAAGAGACAAATCCACAATTATAGTGAATCTAGGTTTGACAATGAATTCTTAGACTTGACACAAAAAGCACAATCCATAAAAAGAAACACTAATAAATTGGGCTTAATCAAAAATTTAAAATTTCTTCTTCAAAAGATCCTGTTTAAAACATGAAAAGATAAGCTACAGGCTGTAAGTCCAAGATCAGGGTGCCAGAATTGTTGGTTTCTGATGAAGATTCTCTTCCTGGCTGGAGATGGGTGCCTTCTCATTGTTTCCTCACACTGCAGAGTTGGGGGTGGGGTTGGGAAAGATTTCTTCTTTTTCTTATAAGGGCACTAATCTCATTACGAGAGCCCTAGCTTTATGAACTCCTGTAACCCCAGTTACCCCCCAAAGACCCCATCTCCAAATACCATCACTAGGTGTTGGGGCTTCAATGTGTGAATTTGGGAGGAGGGACACAAACATTTAGTTCATAACAAAGGAGAAATATTTAAAAATCTCTAAATTAGAAAATACAGAGTTGAATACTTAGGTATGCATAAAATATCATATCAACCCCCAGAATCGATAAAGAGACCTGGATATTTTAGAGTTCAGTTGGAATTGGGAAGGAGTTTAAAAGAATTGCAGTAAGCCCTTTGGTGTTTTCCTTGAGGATAATCAACAGCATTGTTTGATTGTTTATATAGATAAGTATATTTGTTTATGGATAATGTTAGATTTTCTTGAATGAACGTCTTTTATGTAAATAGATCTGAAATTCATACTATTCAAAACTGTCTCGGCTTAGATTATTTTACACTACAGTATTTGTACTGTAACATAGTACAAATAACTGATACTGAAACATAGTGCCTCTGCATATGTGCATTCTCAGCCCCACACTAGATAAACTAGTTCCAGTGAAACTATCTAGGGAATTGGGCTCTAGATAAACAGAAAAATATTAGATAAGATGTTGAGATAGAATATACACAACTTGATGTTAATGGAAATACAATTGCTGTTTTTTAGGATTAATTCTCTTGTACAATTTTTTCTTTTAAAAAAAGAACTTGAAATAACTGTAGCATGGTGCCAGCTGCACATTGGATACAGATGGGAATTCCCAAGTAACTTGCACTATAACTACAAAAACTTACAGACAATACACGTTTAAAAATTTTAAAGGGAATCTTTAAATTACTCAAAGAATTTTGGGTTTGAAATAATTCCATAGTGAACAAAGTTTACAATGAGCAGTCAGAAATGATCCTGGTGAATGAAACTATAGACATTCAGAAAGGAAGTGAAGAGAAGAAAAAAAAATAATGAGGAAATGAAGAATACTTTTTAAATAAATAGACATGAAGAATTTGTACTAAACGTTTTAGAATTGTGAGAGCTGGGAAAATGCCTAGTGATCGATATAAATATTGACCAAGAGTTGGTAATTAGCGAGAAATAGGTGATGAATGTGTTCTTAAATTCACTATCTGCTATTTTACAGATATGCAAATACTTTATATGATATCTCTTTCTCCTAATAACACTGGAGCTAGGATTTAACGTAAAAATTTTGGAGAGATACAAACATTCCATCAGGATGTCAAAAATGTCAATAGAGGTTTTGATAGTAGTAGTGTTTTGTTTTCAAGCACAAATATAGATAAAAGAAATAAGGAAATATGCATGCATAATTACAGCTTTTTTTTCTTACACAAAAGGTAGAGTGTAATAGAAAATTTTTGTTCCTTGCTTTTTTTTTTAAATCTAACAGTGATATCCTCAAAATCCTTCAATATCAGTTAATAGAGATATTCACTCTTTGTAGCTTGATGGTCTTCCGTCGTATGAAAGTACCATAGTTTATTCAACCACTCTTATATTATGGGCATTAGGTCATTTCTAAAATTCTGATACTGCAAATAATGCTGCAATGAAAACCCTTAAGCATATATATATATATATATATATATATATATGCTTAAGGGTTATATATATATATAAACAAGGTTTTTATATATATATATAATTTTGAGGGATGTATCTTAGGTTAAATTATTAAAAGTGCATTGCTGGACAAAAATTAAATATGAGCATATTTCTGTATGTTAAAGGTGATTTGTATATCTTTCCCTGTAAATTGTCTACTCATATTCCTTGCACATTTTTCTAATTGATTTTGGCCTTCTTTTTTTAAGAGTTCTTTATTACTGGTGGTGGTTCTAAGAGTAAGTTTGCTACATACTGGTGTGTTGTAATGAATGCCCAAGCAACATAATACTGAAAATTAAGAACTAAAATTTGCAGATGATTTCTTTCCTTTAAAAAAAGAAAAGCAAATATAAGGTCATCCCTAGAATAATACTCTTGGTCCATTGCTTTCCATTCTAGCTTGTTGCATAGAAGGAAAAAAAAAAAAAACAAAAAAAAACAAGAGTTCACCAGCCCTCAGGGAACTGTATCTAACTCAGGTAAGCCTACTAGAACATGTTCTACATTTGAATGTCATCTTTCTTGTATGATGAGAAACATACAAATAGCTCTCTTCAAAATAATCCATACAGAATTGATAAATATATCCATTCTTACTTGGTTTAAATAGAGTACAGTTCTGTACATATTGTTACATATAAATTTGATTATCATTGTTAAAGCAGTCCTCTGTGTCCACTGACCAGAACACTGCTTTCATAGAAACTTTTGGTGTACCTCATTACAGTACAAATTGCCTTTGTTTCCATATCATTCTTCAGAGCAAACCCCTCTCATTTTCCCACTTTATGTAATACATATACCTTGAGGATCTTTATTATTACTAGCCTATCAGTCTGGCTTATAATTATCCGGATCATAACACAATGGATTCCCTAAATATTTATTTTTACATATTATTTTTAGTAACATCAGCCAACTTCCTTCCTGCCTTCCTCTGCACCTCTTTCCCTCTCTCCTTCCCCTCTTGTTCTCTCCTTTCTCCTTCCCTCTTGACTTTTTTTGTTCCTTTTCTGCAACACAATCATATGTCTTCTCAGACCCAGTTTATACCACGTAAGGCCTCTCTCCATTATAACTTCATCATTTTCAGAGTTGTTTCAGCATGGATATGTAGACCACGCACTTCGGATTACAGAATAAACAAAAGTGCCTAAAACTTGATGATCAGGTGCTCCTGATTCTGTTAGACTCTACTACATATTTGCATTCTTTGTTACCACATGTTTAGAGATTCAGGTGAAAGGCTGAATTTTTATGGCAATGTTTTGTGTATTTTTCTCTTCATTTTGGAATTGGCTGGTGGAAGATTTGCTGGTGAGAACACCAACTTAGATAAAATAAACATCAACTCAACATGGCCATGTATCACGTGTTTACAAACTGAATGTTCACACTTTTGCAGTTTATTACCCCTGCCTAAGTACTTTTACACTATTTTGAAATCTTTTATTCATTATTTCTCCATTTTCTTTTTGCTACTATTCAGATTCATCCCCATTCAGATTAAAAATAAAGTAAGTTGCTTCTTGACATACATAACTACTCACTCTGCAACCTGAATTTCTTTCAAAAGCAATCAGATTTATCTCAACTAATGAGTCATTAAGTTTCATGTCTATTGCCAAGTACACATTATCTTTTATTCAATATGATGTGCTGAATCCAGAAACTTCCCTGAATGCCAAAATATCATTTCTCTCTCTCCACACTCTTTCTCCAGGGATCCACACATTTGTTCACTCACCTCAGCTCTGATCCACATGCCTGCTATTTCCATCACAGCCATCACCATGAGCTGCCAATCATACTGTATTTGGCCAGAAGGCTTAGGCCTTTTGAGTTTGTTCAGCCAAATATCCCGAGACTGGGCTCACTCCATCCAACACTTTCGGATTTTGGTTTCAGCATTGTTTTTCACACAGACTTCCAGGAATGAAAAGTGGCTTTACCAAATCCCCATGCCACCTGGCTCTTTCCACTTATATTTTGCGTTTTCCCAGCTACAATGCAGCAGCCAACCTAAGAGTAGGTAGCAAAAGACTCGTGGAGGTACGTTGAGTTTCACAATGAGTGGATGCTGCCTGACTGTTGGTTAGGGGGCTTAATTACTGAAAATTTTACAATTTTGACTTTCTTTCTAAGCCATCTCAGCAAGAGCTTTTGACTTTCAGTGGTGGAAGATGATAGAATGATGACAGGCTGGCATGATGTAGGTTTTGCCAGTTAAATAAAAAGAAGCTTAAAGACTTTAGAGAAATTATCTAGGAATGGCCAGACATCATTTCCTTTGAGAACTCTGAGTAGTTCAGTTGAGTAACTATAAACTATTAAAGGTAGCCTATTTGCTCCTCACAGTGACATTCTGTTTTCTTCTCAAAATTTGGGGTGAAAGAATTTGGAATTAGCAAAATTAGCAAATTACTGTTTTTCATTACCTCACATTTGATGATCTTATTGTTAGGATATGCAAATATCAGCCCATCTGACCAAGGAGATTTTTAAAAAGTACCTTATCAAAAAAATAAAAATAAAAATAAAAAATAAAAATAAAAAGTACCTTATTATAGATAATTTGTTGCTTGTGTCTCGTGAATTTAAAATAATAATAATTTCATTTCTCAATTCCAAGCCCCTAAAATGGAGGACCTATTATTAGTAAAAACTGTTAACCTTCAAGTAGAGGGTACTTTTGCTGCCTTTTTTTAAAGAAAATGTTTTAAGCATCACAGATACCAAATGGAGATGGCCTTGTAACATCTTCCCCCGACAAGCTGAGAAATCAGAATTATAAGATACTCTTAGTGGTACTCATTTGACACAATTTCTCATCTGCATCTAGACCAAAATATATCCTGCATTGTTCTCTTGTGGATACAGGAAGCTAAAGCTGCAGGCCATATCACAATGACATCCATGAAGGTTTTTGAGTATCAGTGGAGTTATCATAGTGGCCTAATATTTGGCTCTCAGCTTTTAGTATCCAGAATTCAGGATATCAGTTCTATATTGAGATCTTGAAAGTTGTGAGTCTGATTATATATGTACCAGAAATACATTTATAAGGCAATTTTCAGATATATGTATTTATCTTGGAACACATCTTTCCAATGATCAAAATGATCATTTATACTATACAAGATACCACCCCTCCTTCTGAGGACAGGAAATGTTACTTGAATCTTCCATACACAATCAATCTCCCTCACACACTCGCTAATTCTGTTACTCTCTTGCTCCTTCTCTTTTTTTTTTTTTTGTTCCTTTCTAAAATTGTCCTGATAACCAGGGACACATTTTTTTTTCTGACAAGCTCTCTTTGTTTCATATTCCATTATAACTACCTTTCATTTTCATTGCAATAGCACCTTTCTTCATTTCAGTATACTTTCATACTATGTTACAACTCACAAGGGTATAGATTTTTTTAAATGGCCCAGAAGAATTACTATTTCCTAGTTTTTAAAAGATTACTGCTATTGATAAAATTTCCAAATATGTTTTTTTCCCTTAAATAATTTTGGACAAAGAATCCTGTCTATCCATGCTATACACATTTTACTTAGCTTTCCTCAGAGTTGCTGAAATTTCCTTTGGGAGTCTGTCTTTTAGGACTTTAAACTTTATACATCTAGACATATCTCTCCAAATGGCTCTTTTACAAGAGTCATGGAAAGTAGAAGTGCCATCTTCAGTGAAATTGCATGGGAGAACAAACTGCCTTTGGCTCCCTGAGCCATAACCAACAATTTTTTCAAAGAAGAAATAGATTAGAGAGACAGTATTGTATGCAGTTCGGAAATAGTCTCTTTTGCCAGAGATTTGGATTTGAACTACAGCTCCACTGTTACCTCAGCTGTGGAACTATAGGTCAGTTCCTTCTCTTAGCTTTAGTTTTCATTATCTATAAAAGGTGGAAACTAAAGCTCTCTTTCCCTGCTGCTCCCTCTACCCCACACCAACTCTATGGTTATGGTAAGGCTTTATTGAGAAAACATGAAATACTAAGGACAGTGACTGGTAGAAGCTAGTCATCAGCCAGTGTCGGCCAGCATGTTAACATCTGAATCAGGGTAAGGATTATGGGATGAATTGTTTGCTGCCAGCTCAGCATCATAACTACACCTTTCTAAGGTCTGAGAAGTTGCATTCCCCAAACTCCCCTTTCTTATTTCATCTTAGGTAAGATTTTCCCCTTTCCGTTTGAGAGGACGTTGTCTGAGGTTTGGACAGCAGAAGAGAAGTTAAACATATTGTCTGGATATGGTGGCAGCCAGACTTGTAGGCAGGCATGAGAATCATAGCAGCGTTTTAGTGAGCACATGAGAACTACGCATGTCATGCCTTCAGATGGTAGAGGTAACCTGACCTCCAGGCCATCTTCCCAGACTTCCTAGCTTCAGTGCCCTTGATTTTCCATGGCAACTCTCTGATCTTCCCTTTCCAGATCTTCCAACATCTATATAAAGCCGAATTTCTAACTGAAGCCTTTTGTTCTTGGAAGAATTATACTAGTGAGTCTGTTTTCCTGACTGATCCTAGCCTGATGGCGCTGGCTGGGGTCAGGTTCCGGGAGATGCTAGAAAGTAGAACTCACCTGAAACAGGGCAACTGCCCCTGTCCTCCACTGAGGAGGCTTATTTATAGATTATTTGAATAATATTGTTCTTGTCCATTCGATTGTGGCACCAAGTCTCATGCTTGGCCCATTGTAAGAATTCAGTAAACATTTCTTGAAAGCCAACATGTATATATGACTGCTTCTGTTTGACCTTCCACTCATTCCCCTTCTTCTCAAAATGCATTCTTTCTTCCTCCTCCACCACTGTGTAGTTGAACAAGAGCCACAGTCCTGTGGTCACATTTCACCGTTGCTTGTTCATTGTTCACATCCACATCACATCTGTCTAACAAAATTTTTCCGAAGAGTTTTTCAAGTAGAAACTAATAGAAGAGACTCATAATAACCTAGAAGCTATCAGAAGCCCTTATTTCAACAGTATGATTTGTCTAGGGGAAGGAAGTGGACATGGAAATAGTAGGCAAGTGAAGTTGTGAGAGGATCCTGTCAGTATTCAAATCCCCTCCTTGCCCGGCTGAGGTTGGCATATTCCTCACTGTTACATTTGGTTGTGAAAGATGATGCATCACCTTTCTTGACTGAGCAAGTGTGAATTGAGTTTCTGTCATTTTGCCAAAAGATATATCTGCTTACATCCCAATAGTTTTATCATACACCCACTCCTGCCTTCACCTTTGGCTATACCCTTAGGATCCACTTTTGGGAGGAGAGAAATGATAGAGACAAAAGTTAGACTTGAGTTACAAAAAAAAAAAAAATCTGGACATCTGTAAAAGGAAGGCAGGAAGAGTATTACTGAGGTCTTCAAAGACTAAGCTGTGAGAGAGCAAAATTAAAATTAATATTTTTAAGTTTATAAATAAATGCACTCTCTTCTGGCAAAAATAACCTAACTAAAAGCTAGCTTTAGGACCACCATTCAGCTTCCCATGGTGTTAATTACTTCATTCTTCGGATCCATGCTAACTTAATAACTCCATTGGGTCCCACGCTCAAAACTGTTATACCATAGTTTTTCTACCTATTAGCCATTTTACTTAACTAATTTATAATCTCCAGCAAAGCAGATATCATATTTTATTTATCTGCTCATTTCCAACATCTAGCATACTGCTTACCCCATAGTTGGTGATCAGTAATTTTATGTTGAATTAATGAAATGAATTTACATAAAGTGTATATAAGAAAGTAATATCTTTGTGTTGACACATTTTTTAAAAAAGATCAAGAGGCACATTCATTCAGAGAAACATAGTTTAATAAGAAATTTGGACAGTTTTTTGACATGTTGATTATATAGGAAAAAAAATATATATATGATGTAAATATATATAATTTCCATACACTACTTTAAAATGTTTTCTAGAATTCAGACTGAAAATATTTGGAAATACTATGAAGTAATTCTTTGGTGTCTCTTCCATATCTTTTTCCCTCCCTTTCTTATTTCTGAGTAGTAAGTCATATGCTACAGGAGCTATAGACAGCAAGATGTACAAGCTTTTGGTCCTTCCTTAAAACAGATGCTGTAGTCTAATGGCAGAGTAGAGATACATATACTGGTATCTATCAATCTATCTATCTATCTATCTATCTATCTATCTATCTATCATCTATCTATTTATCATCTATCTATTCTCTAACATGCATAAGGTTACTAGAGACAAGTATTATTTTATTATCAAATGACCAGGAAAGGACCCAATAGCAATGGTGAGTTTGTGTCTTAAAGAAAAAACTAATTTCTCAGCCCTCAAAATATGGAAAGGTGCTATAAAAATTTAACAACTTAATAGAAGTGGAAAAGAATACTTAATGAATACTGTGGAGTAAGAATAATGATAACAGTAATGTCTAATATTTATAGTGCTAAGTACCATGAACTCTGATAAATAAATTACATATAATATCTATATTACTCTATACCTACAATAGCCACATGAGGTAGATATAAATTATTATATATTTTGCAAATAAAAAAATTATACTAAAAGATGTTAAGTAGCTTTTCCAAGATCATGTGGCTAACATGTGATATGGCCAACATTCAAACCCAAAGGTATCTATCTGCAGACCTAACATTCTTTTGTAAAACAGAGAGGCAATGTTCAAAAATACATTTGACGAAGAGAAAAGTCACACTGTTATAATTGATAATATGGAGTGTGGACCCATAGAAGCTGTGTGGAATAGGGTTTAGTAGAAGCCTCATAATGGAAACCATGCATTTAGGAGGGTTAGGAAGGAAGTTTAAATATATTAGAAAAGATTATAGCAGTTAAGACCCAAGGTTCATCCTCCTGCACTGTTGGTGGGAATGTGAACTGGTGCAGCCACTCTGGAAAACTGTGTGGAGGTTCCTCAAAGAGTTAAAAATAGACCTGCCCTACGACCCAGCAATTGCACTGCTGGGGATTTACCCCAAAGATACAGATGCAGGGAAATGGCAGGACACCTGCACCCTAATGTTCACAGCAGCAATGTCCACAATTGCCAAACTGTGGAAGGAGCCACGATGTCCTTCGACAGATGAATGGATAAAGAAAATGTTGTTTATATAGACAATAGGATGTTACTCAGCCATCAGAAAGGATGAACACCCACCATTTGCTTCAACGTGGATGGAACTGGAGGGTATTATGTTGAGTGAAGTAAGCCAATCGGAGAAGGACAATCATTATATGGTTTCACTCATACGGGGAGTTTAAGAAATAGTGAAAGAGATTATAAGGGAAAAGAAGGAAACTGAGTGGGAAAAATTAGAGAAGGAGACAAACCATTAGAGACTCCTAACTCTGGGAAACAAACAAGGGATAGTGGAAGGGGAGGCAGGTGGGGGGGTGGAGGTGATGGGTGACGGGCCCTGAGTGGGGTACTTGATGGGATGAGCAGTGGGTGTGATACTACATGTTGGCAAATCGAACTTCAATAATTAATTAATTAATTAATTAATTAATTTTTAAATCTGCTTTTTCAGCCACTTGGACTTTCCCCTGAAACTTTGGGCAGACAAAGTCCCCATGCAGACTTTAGACTGTGACCTCTGGGTCTCCAGCCTCATGTAAATGGGGAGGTGGGTGGGGGGTGGGGGTGACTGGGTGGCGGGCACTGAGGTGGGCACTTGACGGGATGAGCACTGGGTGTTATTCTGTATGTTGGCAAATTGAACACCAATAAAAAATAAATTTATAATTTTTTTTAAAAGACGCAAGGAAAAAAAAGACGCAAGGTTCACAATGTCAGAGGTGGATTGGTGGAAAACAGTCTTCAATAAATATTTAACTAAATTATGGCATAAATATGCTACTATAGAAAGGATGATGATCTTCATTAAGTCAATGCAGACTTTTCAAAAGTTAGATAAAAAAAGATTCTTTTATCCACTTTAAAATGTTTATTCTACAAATATATAAGATAAATAAATTAGAAATACACAGATCAGCAAGAAGGTTACTTCTAGATAGAGAGGCTCCATTTAAGCTACAAGGACTGAGAGTCTGGAAGAGATAGTTCATTGAGGAAAAGTAGAGTTTTCTCATCAAAGAAAGTGATACTGGGCAGGAAAAATAAAAGCAGATATTTGCTTCATGTAGCATTTGAAATACGTGTCTGGATTTTGTCTAGAATATGTAGGTGGAATTTCAAGGGCCTTGACTCTACTACTTTTTTTTCTTTCTACCCTTGGCTTTACATGTCTTGTCACTACTGGCTGTAGCCTCAGCCATCATAAAAGAGGTCAGATGTTATGGTAGAAAGAGTATCAGATTGAGAATCATCCATTCCAGGCAGGATTCTGTATATTCTTTGATTTGTCTACACCTCATCAAACATCAACTGAATTTGTTCTAAATCAAAAGAAAGAGGTGACTCTAGGACAGATTCAGTGTTAAAATTCTGTTATTCTTCACTGGTACTCATTCCCTAGGTTGTAAAATTCCTTTCCTATAAGCACTCCTCCTACAACCATCCTGAGTTGGTACTTCCTTTTCCTATACGTATTGGCATATGAACTTGCGGTCTGTGCTGAATAACTTTTTGTTAAGGTTAAAACATTTATTTATTTGAATTTTGTGGTCAACCCAGCTCTGAATTATTTTTTAAAGTGCTATGAACATTGTACACTGTGACAAAAAAAGTAATGTCTCTAAGAATTGTTTTTATCATGAGAGATTAGTTAGTGCAGTTTTATTTTACAAAGGAGCAAATTGAAATGAGGATTAGATGAGATTCTTGTCTAGGTCATACCTCAAGTCCTCTGATTCTAAATCTAATTTTCTTCCATCTATATCACATAACCATTTTCTATAAAATGTATGTTTGAAATTAGCAGTCCCACGAGCTGATTCTTCTTCCAAATGTCTATCCATTTATTCAACCATCATGGGTTTTGTACCTACTGTCTGTCAGGTCCTATGCTAGGCACAAACAGAAGAGAAAAAAAAAAAAAGGAAGCCAGTAATTGCTCTAAATTGGCATTGGCTTATGAGGTGGTGATCGGGTGCATGAGGGAAACAAAATGGCACTAACAATATAGTGTGAGGAGTAGAATGATGAGTCAGGATATAATGTAGGAAATATAATCAGAAGCATTTAATCAAGACCAAGTGGATGGAACAAGAAAAATTTTGGGGTTTGTTTGTTTTTGTTTTGCGGTAATGATAAAGCTGAGTCTTACAGGGCGTAGAAGTCAGCCAGGCACAGAAGGAAAGAATGGACATCTTAGACTAACAAAGCAGCATACACAAAAGCAAAAAGAGATGAAGGTGCCTCACCCCTCTGGAGAAAAGCAAATGGCTCAGCCTGGCTGGGCCAGAGGCAAGGAAAAGACTCTTCATAAGAATTCTTCTTTTGTAAAATAACAAATAGATTTATATTATGCTTAAAAGAAACACGCAATTAATCACAAAGTTAAAAGTTTTTAAAAAGTTTTAAAAGTTAAAAGTTTTAAAAGTTTAACTTTAAAAAAAAAAAAAAGTTAAAAGATAAAGGAGGTGTGACAATAATATAAGGCCTGAAAGAACAGGATCAATCCCAGAAGGAAAGAAAATGAGAGAGAGAAGCATGAAACTATCTTGACCTTTGGTTGCTGGGAAGCAGAGGAAGGTCTCTCTGTGGTCCCCCCCAGCACAAATCAGTCAGCCAAGGTGAAAGTCACCTGAAGAAACAGACATAAGTCACTGTGTGCGTTTATTTTCCCTACCACAATCCAGAAGGAGGACCAAATCAATTCAGAATCTGTGGCTTTGCCTGCATGAGTGATAGCAGGTCGTTTTCAGTGGGCCAAGTCCAGCACTGTATTTATTCAGCGCTGAAATGTAGTGAGGGAACAGGGAGTTGGTTGACTTCCAGAATTATGAAATAAAACATTTGGCCACAAAATTAACCAAATGAACAAACGTCTTTTGAGGTTTGTTGTGGTAGCTGCATTTTGCATCAAGCCTACTTTGGAATGTATAGGATTTTCCTCTTATACTACATCAATTGGCCTTAGCCAATGAAAATCATTAATGTCAGAATATATACAATATTGTGTATTATGAAGTCCTCAGTCTTTTCCCTGAGCTCCAACAGAAATCAATACCTCGGTCACTTTTATAAAGGAATTTTGCTTTCAACACTAGTCATCTCACCAAGGAGGTAAATCTTTAATTTTTTTTTTAAATTCTAGAAAGCCAATATTAACAAACACCCTGAAGTTCTATTTGCTTAAATCTGTCAGTTTCCTTTGTAAGATGCGGTTGAAATTGGCTACACAACTAGACTTAATTAAGTTGTATTCTCTTAGCTCTGTATTTTATTACTACTCAATAAATGCCTGATAAAATAGGATAGGCCCACCCACTCTATCAAAATCTTCAAGTTGGGAAGGAATATAATTAAATAATTTTCAGTATTCTTTGTATTCTGTTGTGAGTTCTAAAACATAATTCTAAAAGAATTTTTACTAAGAGCAATAAATTACTATTTTATAATAATAAAAGCGACTTCTTTTAGTAGAGTAGAAATATCATTGTGCTTAGGATCAGAAGACCTATTTTTTTTCTCCTAGATCTGGAGCCAAATGCACTCTTTATATTGGACAAATCAAACCTTCATGGTCTTCAAATTCTTCTGTTTAAAATAAGGTATACGGACTAGGTAGCCTCTTTGATTCCCTCCTATGATTCCCTGAATATTTAAACAAATGTAGTTCATTCAAGACTTCTATTAAAAGAAATCTGGAGACAAAACATTTCTTACCATGACATCATAGCATCGAATCATTTTTTAATGGGTTTCATAGTCATTCTAATAATGAGAGCCACTACTATAATGATATAGCATTTATCAAATGTCTACATGCTCACGTCACCATGCTAGACACCAAGATATTTCAGATAAACTAAACAGATGCGGTCCTGGCTGGGCTCCTAGGAGCACAATAGATAAAAAGAGAAAATGGTTTCCCACATGAAACTACTCCCTCAAAGGAACCATTCTTCAGGCTTTTCCTTCAACATGATTCATGATGTGTAGTATTCTGTTCACTTCCAGGTTAAGAAAGAAGAACTAAGAGCAGAGCTGACAAATTAAGTCAGTCAGTGCCACCTGCAGTTGGAACATTGACATAAATCCTACCACTTTTTATAGGTAAATTTAATGGAAACTGTTCAGAAGAAAATCAATGAAATTATCAAATATTGGGTCCTTGTTATAGTTTTCAAAGGAAAGGAGATTGGAAGTATAAGATGAAAATCAGTACCTTAATATATTTATTAGGTGAGAAGACAAGATCTTTGATTTACAAATTGAAATTCACTCCAGAAATTCATTACCGTTTTTAATAGTAATCGAAGCTTACTTACACCGAAGTACGTATCAGTGAACACAGGATGTAATGATTGACATGAACAGAAAACAATCTTTGAGCTGAACATAGGGTAACTGCTATGATCTTTCAAAGACTCATCTGCATTTAATGTTGTCTTCTTAACACTCTTTCATCAGTGTCTTACAATTTTGGTGTACTGCTCTTTTGCCTGTTGGTTCAATTTATTCCTAAGTATTTTATATTTTTTGGTGCTATTATAAATGAAATTGTTTTCTTAATTTCCTTTTCAGATAGTTAATTGGCAGCATATAGAAATGCAATTAAATTTTGTATATTGATTTTGTCCTATAATATAAATAAATTTGTTTATTACTGCTAGCATTTTGTGACGGAAGTCATTAGGATTTTGCTTATACAATATCATGTCATCTGCAGAGATAATTTTACTTCTTCCTTTCTGATTGCATGACTTTTCTTCCTTTCATAAATAGATAGATGATAGGTAGATAGATAGATAGATAGATAGATAGATAGATAGATAGATATAGATAGATGATAGATAAATAGGTTTTTTTTTTTTCCCAACTACTCTAGCAGAACTTCCAGGGCTATCTTGAATAAAAGTAATGAGAGTAGGCACCCTTGTCTTGTTCCTGATGTTAGAGAAAAACCTTTCAGCATTTAATCATTGAGTATGATTGTAGCTGTGGGTTTGTCATATATGTGCTTAATTAATGTTAAGGCATGTTTTCTCTTACCCAATTTATTAAGTGTTTTCAATTATGAAAGGATGTTGAATTTTTACATTGGTCTTTGCAATAATTTATTGGATGTGATACTAAAAGCATAAGAAACAAAATCAAGAATAGACAAATAGAACAACAACAAACTAAAAAGCTATCTATAGCAAAGGAAATCATCAGCAAAATGAAAAGGCAATCTATGAAATGAGATAAAATAATTTTAAACCATATGTCTGATAAAAGGTTAATATCCAAAATATTCAAGGAACTCATACAACTCAATAACAAGGGGAAAAAAAGCAAAACACAAATAACCCAATTTAAAAATAGGAGAAAAACCTTTACATACATTTTTCCAAAGAAGGCATACAGGTGGTCAATACATATGCGAAAAGGTGCTTAGCATCATTAATCATTATGGAAATGCAAATTAAAACTATGATGAAATATTACCTCACATCTGCCAGGATGGCTATTACCTGGTTCCTCAAGGAATTTAAAATAGAACTACCTTTCACTATTATTTATATTCCCCAAATGAATGAGAACATAAAATGCTTGTCCTTCTCCGACTGACTTACTTCACTCAGCATAATACCCTCCAGTTCCATCCACGTTGAAGCAAATGGTGGGTATTTATCATTTCTAATGGCTGAGTAATATTCCATTGTATACATAAACCACATCTTCTTTATCCATTCATCTTTCGATGGACACCGAGGCTCCTTCCACAGTTTGGCTATTGTGGACATTGCTGCTAGAAACATCAGGGTGCAGGTGTCCCGGGGTTTCATTGCATCTGTATCTTTGGGGTAAATCCCCAGCAGCGCAATTGCTGGGTCGTAGGGCAGGTCTATTTTTAACTCTTTGAGGAACCTCCACACAGTTTTCCAGAGTGGCTGCACCATTTCACATTCCCACCAATAGTGTAAGAGGGTTCCCTTTTCTCCGCATCCTCTCCAACATTTGTGGTTTCCTGCCTTGTTAATTTTCCCCATTCTCACTGGTGTGAGGTGGTATCTCATTGTGGTTTTGATTTGTATTTCCCTGATGGCAAATGATGCAGAGCATTTTCTCATATGCATGTTGGCCATGTCTATGTCTTCCTCTGTGAGATTTCTGTTCATGTCTTTTGCCCATTTCATGATTGGATTGTTTGTTTCTTTGGTGTTGAGTTTGATAAGTTCTTTATAGATCTTGGAAACTAGCCCTTTATCTGATAGTCATTTGCAACTATCTTCTCCCATTCTGTAGGTTGTCTTTTAGTTTTGTTGACTGTATCCTTTGCTGTGCAAAAGCTTCTTATCTTGATGAAGAAGTGTGTGGGAAATATCAGAAAGGGAGACAGAACATAAAGACTCCTAACTCTGGGAAACGAACTAGGGGTGTTGGAAGGGGAGGAGGGCGGGGGGTGGGGGTGAATGGGTGACAGGCACTGAGAGGGGCACTTGACGGGATGAGCACTGGGTGTTATTCAGTAAGTTGGCAAATTGAACACCAATAAAAAATGAATTTATTATTAAAAAAATAAAATAGAACTACCATATCTCCGTGTCAGCAATCTCACTAGTGGGTATATATTCAAAAGAAATGAAGTTAAGATCTTGAAGATATATCTGTATTCCCATGTTCATTGCAGCATTATTCACAATAGCCAAGATATGGAAACAACCTAAGTGTCCATCAATGGAAGAATGCATAAGGAAAATGTAAAAGAAATTAAAAATTAAAATAAAAATAAATAAAAGAAAATGTGGTATATGCTTACAATAGAATATTATTCAGATTTTATTTTTTTAAAGATTTTTTTAAAGATTTTATTTATTTATTCATGAGAGACACAGAGAGAGAGAGAGAGAGAGAGGCAGACACACAGGCAGAGGGAGAAGCAGGCTCCAGACTCGATCCCAGATCGTCAGGATCACACCCTAGGCCAAAGGCGGCACTAAACCACTGAGCCACCCAGGTGTCCCTTATTCAGGCTTTAAAAACAAGGAAATTCTGCCATTTGTGACAACATGGATGAACTTGGAAGATGCTATGCTAAGGGAAATAAGCCAGAGACCAAAGGATAAATAATACATGATACAACTTATATAAGGAATCTAAAATAGACTCATAGACACAGAGTAGAATAATGGATTCTAGGGTCTGTGGAGAGGGGGAAACAGAGATATTAGTCAAAGTGTACAAAAAGTTATACAAGATGAATAAGTCCAAGAGATCTACTGTACCACATATTGTCTGTAGTTAATGATACTGTGTTATATACTTAAACATTTGCCAGGGCATATTTTATGTTAAGTATTCTTACCACAAAAAAGTCTACATGCTGTATGATTTTCTAAAGACAATCTATAAAGACAGAGAATAGATCAGTAGTTGTGAAGGACTGGCATGTGGAAAGCGTTTACTACAAAGGGCACAAGTGAATATTTGGTAGGGAGTGAACTGTTTTATATCTTGATTGTGGTGGTAGTTAATATTACTGTATACATTTGGCAAAACTCAGAATTGTATGCCAAAAAGGGTGAATTTTATTGTATATAAATTATATATCAGGAAACCTAATTATATATATACATATATGTATGTATGTGTGTGTGTGTGTGTGTGTATATATATACATATATATATATATATAAATGAGTGGGGGAGTCCAATGGTTTATTAGGAAAAAAATCTATCAAACACAAAGAAGGCAGTATTGGAAGATGTGAGGAGAAAAAGATATAAAACATAGAAAATAAGTATAATATATATATTACCAAAACTGAATCAGGAAGTCAGTTCTGTAGATAAATTCTGTCAAACATTTGGAGAAAAGTTAATACCAATTCTAATCAAATTCTTCCAAAAAAATAAAAGATGAAGGAACACTTCCTAACATGTCTTAAGAGGCTAACACTATCCTGATACCAAAGCTGGACAAAGACGCTACAAATCAATATAAATATCCCTTATTAAAATAAATGTGAAAGTCCTCAACAAAATACTAGCAAACCATATCCAACAGCATATTAAAATGTTTATACACCATGGTCAGCTGGGATTCATCCCAGGAATGCAACAGTGGTTCAACACAAGAAAGTCAATCAATGAAATACACCACAGTAATAAAACAAAAGAACAATAAAAATGATCATCTCAATAAACAAATAAAATGTGTTGACAAAATCCAACAACTATTCATAATAAAAACACTCAGCAAACTAGGAATAGAAAGAAAATTCCTCAACATAATAAATGGCATTCACACACACACACACACACACACACACACACACAAAACCCCACAGCTAATATTATACTCAGTGACGAATGAATGAAAGCTTTCCCCCTAAGATCAGGAATAAGGCAAGGATGCCTGCTTTCACCAATGCTATTGAACATTGTATTGGAAGTCCTAGCAAGAGCACTTAGGCAAGAAAAAAGAAATAGAAAGTATTCAAATTGAAAGGAAAAAATAAAACCATATTTGCAGATGACAAGATTCAATATATAGAAAATCCTAAAGAATCAAAACCAAAACAAAACAAAACAAAACACCAAAAACCATTCTAGAGCTAATAGACAAAATCAGCAAAATTACAGGTTACAGAATCAATATGCAAAAAGCAGTTGCATTCCTTAAGTCAGCAATAAACAACCTGAAATGAAATAAAGAAAATAATTCCATACAATAGCATCCAAAAGAATAAAATACCTAGGAATAAATTTAACCAAGGAGTTGAAAGAGTTGCATATTGAAAACTAAAACACTGCTGAAAAAAAGTTTCAAAAACCTAAATAAATGAAAAATATTGTGTCCAGAAAAGTTTTAAAGACCTAAATAAATGAAAAATATTGTGTCCAGAATTGTGGAAGACTTAATATTTTTGAGATGGCATACTCCCCAAAGTAATCTAAAAATTCAATGCAATTCCTATCAAAATTCCACTTGCTTTTTTACAGAAATGGAAAACCTGATCCAAAAATTCACATGAAATTATAAGAGGCCCCATTGAAAAACCATTGAAAGAGAAAAACATATTCTGATTCACATATCCTGATTTCAAACCTTATTACAAAGTTAGAGTATTCAAAACAGTGTGGTATTTCCATAAAGATATAAATTTAGACAAATGGAATAGAATTGAGAGCCCAGAAATAAACCCAAACATCTATGGACTATTGGTTTTTGACAAGGGTGCCAAGACATTTCAATGGGGAAAGAATAGTTCTTAAACATATGTAACATAATATGCTGAGACAACTGAGTTGCCATTTACAAAAGAATTAATTTGGATCCCTACCTCATTTCATATGTAAAAAATAACTGGAAATGGATCAACAACCTAAATGTAAGAGCTGAAACTATAGAACTATTAGAACAAAAAGCATAAAGGTAATTCTTGACCTCATGATTGACAATAGGATTTTCAGATTTGACACCAAAAGCACAAGCAACAAAAGGAAAAAAAATAGGCAAATTGGACTTCATAAACATTAAAAAACATTTCTCCATTGAATGATATTATCAGGAAAGTGAAAGGAAACGCACCGAATGGCAGAAAATATTTGCAAATCATATATCTCATAAGGGTTTAATATCTGGAATATATAAAGAACCCTTAAACCTCTACAACACAAAGTCTGGTAAATGAACAAAGGACCTGAATAGACATTTCCCCAAGGAAGATATACAAATGGCCAATAACACATGAAAAATATATCACATCATATTTATTAGGTAACTGCAAATCACAGCCACAATGAAATACCACTTCACAACTACTAAGATGGCTATAGTTTTTTTAAGAAGGAAGATAACAAGTATTGACAAGGATGTGAAGAGATTGGAACCCCTATACGTTGCTGGTGGAAATGTAAAATGATGCATCTGCTGCATAGAACAGTTTGGCAATCCCTCAAGAAGCTAAACATAGCATTACTGCATGACTCAGCAATTCCACTTCTAGATATATACCCAAAAGAACTGAAAACAGGAACTCAGATAAATTCTCATATGGCAGTGTTCACTGCAGAAGTTTTCACAGTAGCCAAAAGGTGAAAATAAGTGCCCAATGGATGAATAAATAAAATATGGTATATACATGCAATGGAATATTATTCAGCCATAAAAAGAAGGATACTCTGATACATGCCACCATGTGCATGAGCCTTGAAAACATTATGCTAAGTCAAAGAAACCAGACACAAAAGAGCACATATTCTATGATGCCTTTGATATGAAATATCCATAATAGGCAAATCCATGGAGCCAGAAAACACATTAGTGATTGTCCAGGGACAGAAGGAGCAGAGAATGGGGAGGACTACCTAATGGGTACAGGGTGTTATGAGGTGACAGAAGCTTTGAAACTGGGAAAGATGGTAGTTGTGCAACATTCTGAATGCACTAAATGACATTGAATTGTGGGCTTTAAAATGTTATATGAATCACACCTCAATAAAAAAAAAATAAGTTGTTAGGCTAAACATATAAATGTTTGGTCTGTTACCACTCAACAATTATAAAAAGAAAACCTAAACTCTTCAGTTCAGAAATAACCACTGTAAATGTCATCTTTCTCTTTCCAAATTTGAATTTGTCATCCATTACTTTCTTAATCTTGGCTCTGTATACATACTGAGGATGACATGAGGGATACAAGAAAGAATCTTTTTCCTTTTTTTTTTTTTTTTTTTCTTTATCCAGTGCTCAGAAGTTGAAATATTTTGAAGAGATAAATCTGGATGGGGATTCTGAAGCATTTTGGTGTAAGTCAAGAGCAGCACTTCAGTGGTCTTCTAGAAGTCTGAGATGTAAACTACTGGATACTACTTAAACATGCTTTCTTTACTTTTATGCATAATTGTCATTTGATCTGTGTGCTTCCCAATCATACCTCCTGTCATTAACCCATTTTTTTAAAATTTTTATTTATTTATTCATGAAAGACAGAGAGAGAGAGAGAGAGAGAGAGAGGCAGAGACACAGGCAGAGGAAGAAGCAGGCTCCATGCAGGGAGCCCAACATGGGACTCCATCCTGGGTCTCCAGGATCACATCCTGGGCTGACGATGGCGCCGAACCACTGAGCCACCCGGGCTGCCCTGTCATTAATCTACTGAGGAATAAAGAAGAGGCTTTGGCAGGGAGATGTCATGGATATGTAATTTCATGACTGCCAAATCCATAAAAATCCATAAGGCCCAAGTAGCCTTAGCTTCCATTTGTGCTTGTTCTGAGTTAAAAGAGCATTTAGTAATTAGGAGGAGACTAATGTATCCTATCTAGGAATTATTTAATGTCAATAAATAGACTTTGTTTTAGTAAGTCAAGTCTTTTGCATGATAGTTCTGAATTAATTTAGTAGCACAACCATATTTCCAGAAAATGGAGTATAAGTCAATAAATATTTTTCAATACAAACTGTACATTATCACAATTAATACGCATATACATAAAATAAAATGAAATTTAAAAATTAATACATGTATACAAAATGCAAATAAATAATCAAAATAGTAGACTATTCCATGATTTCTGCTTTTGAAGAAAAAACATACACAATTGGATGAAAATTAAATACCATTTCAAGATACTATGTCATAAAATCTCCACAGGAATTGAATAGATTGCTTTGCTTTCTTCCTTTGGGGGCCATTGAATGAAATATTTGTTTAATATTTGTTCTTGGGACACCTGGGTGGCTCAGCGGTTGAGCATCTGCCTTCGGCCTGGGGCGTGATCCTGGAGTCCCGGGTCGAGTCCCACATTGGGCTCCCTACATGGAGCCTACTTCTCTCTGCCTATGTCTCTGCCTCTCTCTCTCATTCTCTGTCTCTCATGAATAAATAAACAAGATCTTAAAAAAAGAAAGAACCATGTATCTGCTGGGAAGCAAATTAAAAAGTTAGGAATTAAAAAAGGATTGTTCTTAATTATACCTGAGTAGAAATTCAAATGATTCCTATAGTGTTCAAAATTTTAGTACCCAAAATTTCAGCATTCACTAAAGCCCTACTTCACTATTTATCTGTGTAATAAGATTAATGTAGTTAGAAATGCATGGTGTAAAGAGATCCCATATTTAAAGCAATACTCCACCCTGTGGTAGAGTATGAAAAATGCATAGAAATTTTTCAACAACAAATAATTACAAATGCAAGGACTCAGAAGTAGACCGTATTTTAAAATTGACTTTTGCTGCTTGAGAAAATGCTAGATTTTTAGGCTTTTTAACAGTGATTTCTCAAATAATAACCACACAAAAATCAAAATTTCCATTTAATTTGGAGAAAACAGACTTTTGAAAAGAATAAGACACTTTATTATTGACTTATTTTAATATGCATACTTTGACAAAAATACATTTGAAATTTAAAATAGAAGTGCTGGGTTAGTTTTCTCTAATGATAGGACAGAGACTTTTTAGAATCTTAGAAAAGCCAAAATTAAAAACTAAAATTAATGTATGTATATATATTATAAATTTATAATATAAATGATTTTATAAATTATAGTTACACCATAAGGAAAAGCATATTTATGGGAGCATTGTTTATGGTAAAAAGAAACCCAGTGTTTAAAAAAAAGTCAAATATTATCGTGAAATCCCTATAGTTAATATGGTTTTTAACTTAAAATCTGATCTTAATCATTTGGAATTTTAATAATAGAAGTATTTGAATAAAAGTATTGAGATTTTTAAGGGTGCATTTTTTCCAACATGGCAAATTTTTCTGTTTTTGCTTTTTAAGGAAGAAATTCTCTGTGTGCAAAGTAATTGATGTTTCAAATAGTCACTATTAATTATGAGCCAGCCAATGGACCAAGTTCTTTTCTTTTACTATCTCTAAACCTATAGCATTCCTACAAGATAAATCTTATTGTCCTCACTTAAGAGATGAATAAACAGGTTCTCAGTTAAGTAATCTGCCCAAAATTTGTACCTAATTCTGACAAGGTTCAAGCCCCTACCAGCCTTGAATAATTTTTCTGTTTGCTTGGTCAGGGCAAAGTGGTTGGTTTATAAAACAAGGCAAATCTCACAAATTATGTGTGAATCCCCCCCTCCTTTTTTTTTTTTACAAATCATGAGAAACAGTATGAAGTTTATATAAAATAAATATCCAATAACATACTGCTCACAATACAATAGTTAGAAGACAAAGGGTCACCATAGGTCAGAATAAACTAGCCTTTTATTAAAACGGAAGTTCTAGGGAACCTGGGTAGTGTCAGTTAAGTGTCCACTCTTAGTTTTGGCTCAGGTTCTTGTCGCAGGATCATGAGATCGACTCCCAAGTCAGGCTTCATGCTCAGCATGGTGTCTGCTTAAGATTCTCTTTCCCTCTGCTCTTCCCCTCCACTCTCTCACTCTCTCTCTAAAATATACAAATACAAAAAAAATAAATAAATAAAATAAAATAAAATATACAAATACATCTTTTCTAAAAAAAAATGCGAGTTTTAAGTATCATGATGAAACCAAGGTGAACAAATTGAGGAGTCCAATAGGTGTTATTCATGGGCTAAAAATATTTAACTACAGTTTGAGCTGACAATTGCTCAGCTAATCCAAATGGAATATCATGAAAGCACTCAAGAGGAAAAGCTTAAGTGTGAAGACATGACTTTACTTAGGGAATAGGCTAACAATATATTTATCAAAATTGTCAAAGACATTGATAATTCTAAATGTGATATGGAATGTAGGGTATCTCTCTCCTTTCAGAAAAGCATCATGATTCCTTGATTTCCCCAAAGTGGTTATATTTGGCAAACTGAAAGAAATGTACTTTGAAGATATTCTGAAGGGTTTGAAAAAAAAACAAAACAAAAAAACAACATCCAAATTTATTTGCCTTCGCTGCTTTAAAGCAGCTTTCCAGGCAGGAAGACTCTTCTTAGAAATCAAGAGACTACAATCAGCAATCTCGGGGCCTTCTTAGTCTTCACTCAAAGAATTGGTATCTTAAGTCCTCTTTCAATTAACAGTTCATTTATTTTTTTAATTGATTTATGATAGTCACACACACACACACACAGAGAGAGAGAGAGAGAGAGAAGAGAGCCAGAGGGAGAAGCAGGCTCCATGCGCCGGGAGCCCGACGTGGGATTCGATCCCGGGTCTCCAGGATCGCGCCCTGGGCCAAAGGCAGGCTCTAAACCGCTGCGCCACCCAGGGATCCCTAACAGTTCATTTATATCGGGAAGCCTGAGTGGCTCAGTGGTTGAGCATCTGCTTTCCGCTCAGGGAGTGATCCCATAATCCAGGATCGAGTCCCTCATCGGGCTTCCTTGTGGGGAACTTACTTCTCTGCCTGTGTCTCTGCCTTTCTCTCTCTCTCTCTCTCTCTCTCTCTCTCTCTCTCCTCTTTCATGAATAAATAAATAAAACCTTAAAAAATTCATTCATATCAAATGTAGTAGGAACGACATTTTATTTTATTAGGAAAACTATCCATACCCACAGCCACTTAGCATAAAAATCAACCCTTAAAATTCATATGGGGGACGCCTCGGTGGCTCAGCGGTTGAGCGTCTGCCTTCGGCTCAGGGCATGACCCCGGGGTCCTGGAATTGAGTCCCACGGGTTACCTGCATGGAGACTGTTCTTTCTCTGCTTGTGTCTCTGCCTCTCTGCATCTCTCTGTGTCTCTCATGGATAAATAAATAAAATCTTTAAAAAAAAATTCATATGGAAAGAAAATGTAAATGTCATTTTGTAAGAGTTCAAATTAAACATAAGGAAAGAAATATTGATTGAATTATTTTGAAAACCTGATATTTTTTAGCTCAAAAGTGAATAGTCTCCAAAATCCGGGTAAATGTACAACTCAATTGCACTATTTAAGCAGTGATTTTAGGGGATCCCTGGGTGGCTCAGTGGTTTAGCACCTGTCTTCAGCCCAGGGCATGATCCTGGAGTCCCAGGATGGAGTCCCACATCAGGCTCCCTGCATGGAGCCTGCTTCTCCCTCTGCCTGTGTCTCTGTGTGTGTGTGTGTGTGTGTGTGTGTGTGTGTGTGTGTGTCTCATGAATAAGTAAAATCTTAAAAGAAACAAGTGATTTCAGAGGTCAAATCTATAACATTAGGCAGTAGACTTTAACAACATATCTTTGAGCACAAATAGGAAGAAACTGAAAATTTTGGTATATTTATATATTTAATACACATATTTATTCTATAACTTATAGAGAATTTGGATGTGTTAAAATACTGTGTATTTTCTTTATTTCTTATATAAAACAGTGAATGCAAAAGGAGCAAGAGAATACAACTTATAAAGAGGCTATATTGAATTCTAATGTTTCCAACCATAGAATTTTTATGACACTAATATTTTTAGTTAAATACTTTGAAATTGACTTCTATTATACACAATTTTGAGTTTTAATGCATATAGAGATTTATGTAATTAACTCTACAATACAAACACAGAACAGCTCCATAACTCCCCTAAAAATTTCTTCCTATTTGTAGTCAAACTGTCTCTCCATGGCTTAGTCTGGCAACCACTGACCTGTCCTTAGCTCGAGTTTCACCTTTTGCAAAATGTCATATAAATAAAATCATACAATATGTAACTGTTTGATACTTCCCTCTTTTACTCAACACACTGCCTTTGACATTTATCTGTATTGTTGCATGTACTAATTATTCTTTCCTTTTTATGGATGAATAATACACAGCTGTAGAGCCAGACTGCAGTTGGTTTGATTCACTTACCACTGAGGTACAGTTGAACTATTTTCAGTTCCTGGTGATTATGATAGAGTTGCTATGAATATTCATGTATTATTTTTTAACATAAAAGTTTTTTTAATTTTTAAATTCCACTATAATTAATATACAGTGTTAGTTTCAGGTGTACAATGCAGTGGTTCAACAATTCTATGCATTACTCAGTTCTCATCATAAGTGTACTCTCAGTCCCTTTACTTATTTTACCCATCCCCTCCTACCTCCCTTCTGGTAACCACCAATTTGTTCTCTAGATTTAAAATCTGTTTTTTTCATTTCTCTTTTTTCTTTATTTCTTTGATTTCTTAAATTCCCCATATGAGTGAAATAATACAGTATTGTGTTTTCTGAGTGACTTATTTCACTTAGCATTATACCCTCTGCTCCCACCAGTGTTGTTCAAATTGCAAGATTTCATTCTTTTTAACGGCTGAGTAAGTGTATATATATATATATATATATATATATATATAAAATAAGTATTATATTATATATATACTTATATTACTTATATATAATATTGTATATTATATATAATATATAAGTATTATATATTTTATATATAAGTATTATATTATATCTATTATATATACTTATATATAATATATATTATATATTATTATATAGTATAATATATAATAATAGTAGTATATAGTATATTATATAGTATATATAATATATATTACTATAATATATATAATCTCTGTGTGTGTATGTACCACTAATTTATCGATTAGTCTATCAATGGACACTTGGGCTGCTTCCATAATTTGACTATTGTAAATAAAGCTGCAATAAACATAGGAGTGCATATATCTTTTCAAATTATTGTTTTCTTATTCTTTGGGTAAATATCCAGGAGTGGAATTATAGGATCAATTAATCTATTTAATTAATAGGATCAATTAATCAATTTAATCAATTCTTAATTTTTTGAGGAGCCTCCATACTGTTTTCCACAGTGTCTACATCAGTTTGCATTCCCACTAACAGTGCAAGAGTTCCTTTTTTTTAAACACATCCTTGCCAACACTTGCCGACACTTTTTTATTTCAGCCATCCTGACAGGTGTGAAATGATATCTCATTGTGGTTTTTATTTGCATTTCCCTGATGATGAGTGATACGGAGCTTCTTTTCTTGTGTCTGTTGGCCATCTATATATCTACTTTGGAGAAATGTCTGTTCATGTCTTCTGCCTACTTTTAATTGGATTTTTTGGTGTTGACTTGTGTAAGTTCTTTTTATATTTTGGATATTAACCTCTCACTGGATTTACATTTGCAAATATCTCCCATTCAGTAAGTTGTCTTTTGGGTTTTTAAAAATATTTTATATATTTATTCATGAGAGACACAGTGAGAGAGGCAGAGACACAGGGAGAGGGAGAAGCAGGCTCCATGTGGGGAGCCCGACATGGGACTTGATTCTGAATCCCAAGATCACACCCTGAGCTGAAGACAAATGCTCAACTGCTGAGCCACCCAGGCGTCCCAGTTGTCTTTTAGTTTTGTTGGTTGTTTCTTTTTGCTGTGCACAAGCTGTTACTTTTGATGTACTCCCAAGAGTTTATTTTTGTATTTGTTTCCCTGGCCTCAGGAGACATACCTAGAAAGATATTGCTATTGCTGATGTCAGAGAAATTACTGATTGTGTTGTCTTCTCAGATATTATAGATATATATTTCAAGTCTCACATTTAACTTTTAATCCATTTTGAGTTTACTTTTGTGTATGGTGTAAGAAAGTGGTCTAATTTCTCTTTGTCTTTTGCTTTTTTGCATATACTGAAATAAATGATTGTGTGGTTTTTATCCTTTTTCTTATTGATGTGATGTATCACATTGATTGATGTGCAGATGTTGAACTACCCTTCCATCCCAGAAATAAATCTTACTTGATCATGGTGAATAATTTTTAATATATTATTTAATTCAGTTTGCTAATATTTTGTTGAGGATTTTTACGTTTAAATAGATCAGAGATATTGAACTGCAGTTCTCTCTTTTTTTTTTTATAGTCCCTTTATCCGGTTTTATATCAGATGAATACTGGCCTCACAGAATGAATTTGGAAGCTTTCTTTCCTCTTCAAGTTTTAGGAATAATTTGAGAAGAATAGGTGTTAACTCTTCTTTAAATCTTTGGCATAACTCACTTGCGAAGTCATCTGATCCAAAAGACCTCCTGGACTTTTGTTTATTGGCAATTTTTAAATTTTTTATTCAATTTCATTGCTAGTAATCAGTCTGTTCAAACTTTCTATTTCTTCCAGATTCAGTTTTGGGAAGTTATATGTTTCTAGGAATCTATCCATTTCTTCTAGGTTGTTCAATTTCTTTGCATATAAATTTTCAAAATATTCTCTCATAATCCTTTGTATTTCTGTGATATTAGTTTTGTTTTTGTCTTTCATTTCTGATTTTGTGTATTTCAGTCCTCTCCCTTTTTTTGATGAGTCTGGTTTATCGATTTTGTTGATCTTTTCAAAGAAACAACTCTTGGATTCATTGTTATGTTTTGGTTTTCTTAGTTTCTTTTTTCATATATTTTTGCCCTAATATATTTTTTTTTCCTGCTAAAGGTTTTGCTTTTGTCTATTCTTTTTGGAACTCCTCTAGGTATAAGGATAGGTTGAGATTTGTTTATTTGAGATTTTTCTTGCTTCCTCAGGTAGGCCTGTATTGCTATAAACTTCCCTCTTAGAACTGCTTTTTCTGCACCCAAAGATTTTGGATCATTGTGTTTTCATTTTCATTTGTGTCTTTCCTCTTCAATTACATTTTTTATTTCGTATTTGATGTCTTGGTTCACCCAGTCATTGTTTAGTAGAATATTATTTAACTTCCATGTATTTGTATTCCCCGATTTTTTCTTGTGGTAGATTTCTAGTTCATAGTGTAATGGTTGGAAAAGATGTGTGGTATGATTTCCATCTTTTTGAATTTGTTAAGAATTTTTTTGTGGCCTAACATGGGATCTATTCTAGAGAATGTTCCATGTAGACTTGAAAAGAATGTGCATTCTGCTGTTTAAGTATGAAATGTTTTGACTGTGTCTATTAGATCCATCTGGTCCAATTGTCATGCAAAGTCACTCTTTTCCTTTTGATTTTCTGTTTGGATGTGAGTGAGGAGTTAAAGTCCTCCACTGTTATTGTATTACTATCAATTATTTCCCTTATGCTTGTTATTAGCTACTTTATGTATTTGAGTGTTCCCATGTCGGGTGCATAAACACTTAGAGTTATTAGGATTCTTTGTCTCTTGTTACAGTTTTTGTTTTAAAATTTGGTTGTCATAATAAATAAATAAATATATAAATATAATAAATAAATAAATAAAATTTGGTTGTCCTATATAAATAGTGCTGCCCAGGCATTCTTTTTTTTTTAAGATTTTATTTATTTATTTATTTGTTTGTTTGTTTGTTTATTTATTTATTTAATTTGAAAGAGAGAAAAAAATGAGAGCAGGGGTAGGAGCTGAAGGCGGGGGGGGGGGGGGGGGGGGGGGGGGCGGGGGGGGGGTGGTAGGAGGAGAGAGAATCCCAAGCAGACTTCACACCGAGCATGGAACCCAATCTGGGACTCAATGCCATAACCCTGAGAACATGACCTGAGCTGAAACCAGGAGTTGAAAGCTCAGCTGACTGAGCCACCCAGGCACCACCACTCCCAGACTTTCTTCTCACAGTGAAAAGTCTACTTGTGTCTTTAGGTCTAAAATGATGTCATGTAGGCAACATACAGATGGGTCTTGTTTTTTTAAACATTCCATCACCCTGTATCTTTTGTTTAGAGTGTTTCGTCTATTTTCGTTAAAAGTACTTATTGATATGAATGACCTTATTGCCATTATTTTACTTGTTTTATGGGTTTTATATTTGTTTCTGTTCTTTTCTTCTCCTGCTCTCTTTTCTCAAGGTTGCTGGTTTTCTTTAGTGATATACTCGGATTCCTTTCTCTTTATTTTTTGTGTATCTATGAGTGATTTTTGATATGCAGTTACTATTAGGTTCATACATCTTATGCATATAATAGTCTACATTAGGGATCCCTGGGTGGCGCAGTGGTTTAGCGCCTGCCTTTGGCCCAGGGCGCGATCTCGGAGACCCGGGATCGAATCCCACGTCGGGCTCCCGGTGCATGGAGCCTGCTTCTCCCTCTGCCTGTGTCTCTGCCTCTCTCTCTCTCTCACTGTGTGCCTATCATAAATAAAATAAAATAAAAATTAAAAAAAATAGTCTACATTAAGTTAATGGTTACTTAAGTTTGAACGTATTCTAACAGCACTGAATTTTTTCTCCTCTCCCCCATATTTTAGGTATATGGTGTCATACTTCACATTATTTTATTTTGTGAATACCTTGACTGATTTTTATAGATATACTGATTTTTACTTCTTATTTTTCTTACTCCAGCCATAGTCTTTCCTTTATACCTACAGAATCCCCTTTAACCACCCTTGTAAGGATGTTTACTGGTAATGAATTCCTTTAACTTTTGTATGTCTGAGAAACTCTTTATCTATACTTCTATTCTGAATGACAGTCTTGCTGGGTAGAGTATTCTTGGTTACAGGTTTGTTTTTTTTTTTTCTTTCAACACTTTTATTATATTAACCATTCCTCTCTGGCCTGCAGTTTCTGATGAAAGACCCACTGATACCTTTATGGGGTTTCCCTTGTATATAACTGTTTTCTTGTCTCTTGCTTCTTTTAAAGTTATCTCTTTATCACTACTTTTTGCCATTTTAATTAGTATGGGTCCTTCTATGGGCCTCCTTGGGTTGATTTCGTTGGGTGAATCCTGTGCCTCCTGGATCTGGATGTCTGTTTCTTACCCTAGATTCAGGAAATTTTCAACTATTATTTTTTTCAGATAAATTTTCTGCTTCTTTTTCTCTCTTTTTGCCTTCTGAGATCCTTATAATGTGAGTGTTACTACATTTGATGGTGGCACTGAGTTCCTTTAATCTATTCATATTTTTTTTCTTTTTTCTTTCTTCTGTTCAGGTTGATTGCTTTCCATTACTGTTCTCCAGGTCTCTGATCCATTCTTCTGCTTCCTATAGTCTACTATTTATTCACTCTAATATTTTTAACTTCTATTACTGAGTTCTTCATCTCCAATGGTTCTTTTTTCTTTTTTTTTAATTTTTATTTATTTATGATAGTCACACAGAGAGAGAGAGAGAGGCAGAGACACAGGCAGAGGGAGAAGCAGGCTCCATGCACCGGGAGCCCGACGTGGGATTCAATCCCGGGTCTCCAGGATCATGCCCTGGGCCAAAGGCAGGCACCAAACCACTGCGCCACCCAGGGATCTCTGGTTCTTTTTTTCATGTTTTCTATCTCTTTGTTCAGGTCTAGACCTGAACAGAACTGCAGGGAGTTCTTCTGCTGTTCCTTGAGGAGTTCTCACTGATACACAGCGTCCTTAGTCAGACCAGATGTCTAACCCAGTGCACTGATGAAGCTTCAGTAGACCTAAAGTGTATGGTTTATCATCCCCTTTTTCTGAGATAAGATTGATTTTTTTAATTTTTTGCTATTGAGTTTGAGAGTTCCTTATACATTTAGGATATAAGTCCTTTGGCAGTTATATGATTTGAAAATACAACTGGTCCTCATTATTTGCAGATTCTGTACCTGCACATTTGACTACTGCTAAAATTTATTTGTAACTCCCAAATCAATACATGCCATCTTGCTGTGGTCATTCACAGATATGCAGAATAGTGAAAATTTTGAATTTCCTGACATACATTTTCCCAGCTGAATCAAACAAGGCAACACTCTACCTTCTTATATCAGCTATCATACTATAAAAATGTTTTCTTCTTTGTCTATTTAGTGCCACTTTTTAACATTTTTGCCTATTTTTTTGGTAATTTCACTGTTTAGAATAGCTCCCAAGAATTGTGCTGAAATGCTATCTAATGTTCCTTAGCATAAGAAAATTGTGATGTATGTTATGGAGAAAATATGATTGTTAGATAAAGTTCATTCAAGAATGAATTATGGTGCTATTGGCCATGAGTCCAATGTTAATGAAACAGTACTATATTTTAAATAAGGTGTCTTTATACAGAAACATACATAGAATAAGGATATATATTAATTAGTCAATAAAAATATTGTGACCAGAGACTCATAGCAAACTAACCTGTATTCCCTTCAGGGATAATGGTTCAGTTTTCATCAATTCTTTTTTTTTTAAGATTTTATTTATTTATTCATGAGAGACACAGAGAGAAGAGGCAGAGACATAGGCAGAGGGAAGGGAGAAGCAGGCTCCATGCCGTGGGACTCAATCTCAGGACCCCGGGATCATACCCTGAGCGGAAGGCAGACACTTAACCACTGAGCGACCCAGGCATCCCTAGTATTCATTAATTCTGAATTAATTAGAAGTGATTATTCTAATTATAAAATATTTTATAGAGCAAACTACTGTATTTTATGGGCAAACTACTGTAAATAATGAGAATCAATTATACTTTCTTCCAGTTTGTAGCTTGTCTTGTCATTCTGTCAGTAGTGTCTTTAACAAGGCAAAAGTTTTTAATTTTTATAAAATCCAATTTACTTTTTTTCTTTATGGATCACATTTATACATAGATTCAAAGTTCAGAACCAGACAAGGACAAAATCTTGAAAGTAACTGCAGGCAAATTTTAAAACTGAAATCCACCTGTAGCCTGTAGATAAACAATGATAATAATTACAGTGGTCTTCTCATCAGAAACCATGTAAGCAAGAAGAAAGTGGAGTGAAATAGTTAAAATGTTAGGAGAAAAACACCACTAATCTAGTACTCTATATCCAGCAAAGTTGTCTTCAAAAGTGCAGAAGATATAAAGAGTTTCTCAAACAAAAATTGAGAGAACTGATCAAAAACAGACTCATTCTAGAGCACCTGGTGGCTTAGTCAGTTTAGCATCTGAATCCTGATCTCAACTCAGGTAAGAAATGTTAAAGGAGTTGTTCAGGCAACAGAAATATTATATAGGACAGACAAGGAATTTGCATAAAGGAAGAAAGAACTTTGAAGAAGAAACAAATGAAAGTAATATGAAGTGTTATTTTTAATTGATCTAAAAGATAACTACTTTCTTAAATAAGAATATTAACAATATATTGGGCAGCCTGGGTGGCTCAGCAGTTTAGCACTGCCTTCACCTGGGGCCTGATCCTGAAGACCCGGGATCGAGTCCCACATGGGGCACCCTACGTGGGGCCTGCTTCTCCCTCTGCCTGTGACTCTGCCTCTCCCTGCCTCTCTCTCTCTCTCTCTGTGTGTCTCTCATGAATAAATAAATAAAATCTTTTAAAAACAAAACAAAACAATGTATTTGGTGATTGGAACATATATAAATCAAAAGATTAACAAAGCCTCTAAAGGAATGAGAAGAGCAAATTGGGACTGGTCTACACAAGACGTATAGTTATTTGAAAGTAGGCCCAGATTAGTTAACAATTTATATCACAAACACTACAGAAATCACTAGTTTTATTTTTAAAAGTATAATTGATACACTGAGAAGATAAACAGAGTTCAAGTAAAATAAAGCTAGAAAAAGCAGAAAATAGAAACCAAAAAAAGGAATAAATGCAGTGAGTAGATGATCTAAATATGTCAACTAAAAGGGACACTGTCAGAGTGAATAAAAAACAAGAAATAAATTTATGCTACCTTTAGGAATTATATATACCAATCAGAAGAAACTGAAGTGGATGTATTAATATCAAATATCAATATCAAATATCATTTTATCAAATGATATCAAATTAATATCAAATAATCTATTTGATATTAATACAAAGTTCTTTTCTAATCTGAGTAAAGAAAATTATCAGAGACAGGATGTTCACATAATGACAAGAGCATCAATTCACCAAGAAAATATAGCAATCCTAAATGTGTATGCAACAAACAATAGAGCTACAAAATATGTGAAGTAAAAACTGATAGAACTAAAAGGGGAAATAGAAAAATCCCTATTTACAACTGGAGTCTTCAGCACCCCTTCCTCAATAATCGATAACACATCTAGACAGAAATCAGCAAGATTAGAGAAACTCAACAATATCATCAATCAACATTTATAGAACACCCAAAAAAAACAATACACAATACACATTCTTTTCAAATACCCATGACATATCATATATATGTGTGTATATATATATATATATATATATATCAAAACAAACAAGAGCTCAAAAAAAAAAGATACAGATAGGTTTAAAGAAAAGGAAAGGAGAAAGGTACATCATGCTACCATTAATCAACAGAAAATGAAAGTAGCTATGTTAACTTTAGGCAACACAGGCTTCAGAACAAGGGTGATCATCAGGAATAAAGAACATTAGATAATGGTAAAGGAGTCAGTCTTCCAAGAAGAGATAACATGTGCACCAAACAAAAGATCTTCAGCATATATGAAGCAAACTGACAGAAGTAAAAGGAGAAATAAACAAATCCACTGTTATGGTTGGAGATTTCCACAACCCTCCATTGTTAGCTGATAGATCAAAAGGCAGAAAATCAATACAAATTTAGATGTCCTAAACAACACTGTCAACCAACCTGATCTAATTGACTTTTATAAAATATTCTAGCAAACAACAACAGAATACACATTCTCAAATTCACATGGACCTTCATAAAGGTGGACCATATGTTGGGCCCTTCATTCCAAAATGAAGCCTCAAGAAAAATAAAAAATAGAATATTTTGAATTAACTAAAGTAGAAAATATGACCTTTAAAATGCAGTGAGTACAGTGTTTAGAGGGAAATTTATAGCATTACTGACTTACACCCCAAAAGAAGAAAGATCTAAATTCAATAACATAAGCTTCCACCTTAGGAAAGTAAAGAAAGAATAATCATTTAAGCCTAAAGCAAATGGAAGAAAATAAATATTAAAAATTAGAGCAGAAATAAATTTGACAATAAAAAATAGAGAAAAATCAATGAGACCAAAAGCTGATTTCTTGAAAAAAATCAATAAAATTAGTAAACTCTAATGAAGAAAGAGAGAAGACCCAAATTATCAATATTGGAAATGAAAGAGTGGTTATTATTATTGATGTCATGGTTATTAAGGTGATAATAAAGAAATACTATAAGCAACTCTATGTCTACAAATCTGAAATGAAATGAATAAGTTCCTTGAAAAATACAAACTAAGAAAACTCACTCAAGGAGAGATAACTTTAATAGCCCTAAACATAATTCTAAAATCTAATCAATAATTAACCTTTTAAAGGAAAATACCAGGACCAATTTGTTTTACTGGCGAATTTTATCAAGCATTTAAGGAAGAAATAATACTAATTTTCCACAATCCCTTCAGAAAAAGTAAAAGAAGCAGAAGGAAGACTTCTTAATTTATTCTAAGAGGCCAGTTATTATAAAAAACAGATAAAGACATTATATGATAGAAAAACTACAGACTGATATATCTCATGAACATGTAAATGTAAATTTACATGAAAATGTAAATAAAAATTTTCAACCAAACGTTAGTAAATTGAATTCAGTAATATAAAAAAATTATACACCATGACCAAATGGGACTTATTAAACATGAGCAAGACTGGCTAACTTTCAAAACTCAATCACTGTAGTCTGTCTAATCAAAAGACTGGAGAAAAATCTTATGATCATATCCACTGATGCAGGAAAAAGCATTTGAAAATATGTACTGCTGATTCATGATAAAAACTTTCACAAACGGAATAGAGAGGAATTTCTGTAACTTAATAAAAATATCAACATAATACCTTTTTGAAACAGGCTTAAAAGAGGCTTATTTTCTAACAGTCTAACACTATTTAATGGTAAAAGACTAGATGCTTTTTCCCTAAGTTGGAAAAAGACAAAGATGTCATTTAAAACCACTTCTATTCATCCTCACACTAGAAGCCCTACTTAATGCAGTAAGGGAAGAAAATAAAAGGTATGCATATTGAAAAGGAACAAAGAAGACTGTTTTTAATTGCATATGAAATGATGGTCTATGTAGGGACACCAACGAATGTGCACAATAATCCCTCTAACTAATGAGTGAGGCAATTTCTTTTCTATATACCTTATGATATACCATAAATGAACAACTGGAAGTTAAAATTAAATAAGCAGTACATTTACAATAGCACCAAAAATGAAACACTTATATTTAAATCTATTAAAATATGAATAGTATCTGCAGGCAGAAACCACAAAACACTGAGGGAAGAAAATGAAGATCTAAATAAATCAAGAGCTGTTTTATATGTGATTTGAAAATACAGTATAACTAAAATGTCAACTCTTCCCAACTTAATCTTTAGAATTAATGGAATCCCCCCAAAATTACTGGTACATTATTTGATAGATATGGACAATCTTATACTAAATTTTTTGTGGAAAGGCAAAAGACCTAGAATACCGTATTAAAAAGAAGAACAAGGTTTGCAAACTCACGCTACCCAATTTTGTGACATACTGCAAAGCTACAGAAATCAAGGCAGCATGGTATCAGTGAAAGAACACGTCCATAGATAGAGCATGATGGAATAACAGAGAGCCCAAAAGAGATGCACACCTATAGAGTCAACTGATTTTTGGCAAAGGTGCAAGGCAATTCAAAGGGGCAAGGTAATTTTTCAACAAATGGTGCTGAAGTAATTGGATATTAATAAGCAAAAAACATACACCTCGTCATAGACCTTACACCTTACCCAAAATTGATTCAAAATGGATCATAGAAACTTCAAGTACAAAATTATAATACTTATAAAAGGAAACATAGGAGAATATTTGAGCTTCAGTTGGTGATGAGATTTCAGATATATTACCAAAAACATAATCATGAAAGAAACAAAGTTGGATCTTATTAAAGCTAAAAAATCCTGCTTTTTGATAAACACATAAGAGAATGGAAATAAAAACCAATTCAAAAGCCAAACAAAAAATCCAAAAACCCTAAAATTCAACAATAAGGAAATAAAACCTCTCAATGAACAAACTGAGCAAACTATCTAAACAGACACCTCTCCAAAGATATATACAGGTGGCAGCTAAGCAAATGAAAAGGTGCTCAACTTATATATCTTATAACTGGAAGTTTGTACCCTTGACCACTGGTAACTACAGAGAACAATTTTGTGTTATATATTTGAAAGTTGCTAAGAGAATGAATCTTCAAAGTTCTCACCACAAAAAGAAAAAATTGTACATGTGGTAATAGAAGTTAACTAGTTATTATAGAATCATTTTGCAATATATATAAATATCAAATCATTAAATTGTACATCTAAACCCAATATAATATCATATGTCACTTGTATCTCAATAAAAAATGCTCAACAGTATTTTTCATTAGGGAAGTACAAGTTAAAAAATGAGATACCACCACATAACTATTATAATAGTTACAAAAAAAAAAAAACTGGACAAAAACCCATCAGTACTAACTGCTGGTGAGGATTCAGAGCAACAAGGACTCTTATTCACTGCTGATGAATGTAAATTGGTACAGCTATTTTGGAAGACATTTGGAAATTTCTTGCAAAATTAAAAATAGTCTATCATACAACCCAGCAATTGCACTCCTAGGTATTTCCCCAACTGATTTGAAATGTTACAGCAGCATTATGCAACTGCCAAAAATGGAAGCAACCAAGATGTCCTTTGAGGGATGAATGAATAAACAAACTGTGGTATATCCACACAATGGGATGCTATCAGCAATGAAAATAATGAATATCAAGCCATGAAAAGACATGGGTGACTATTAAGTGTATATTGCTAAATGAAAGAAACCAGGCTATATATTGTATAATTCCAGTTATATGGCCTTCAAAAAAGGCAAACTATAGGGATGGCAAAAAAAAAAAATCAAAGGTTTAAGGGAAGGATTGAACAAGTGAAGCATGGAGAATTTTTTGAGCAGTGTAACTATTTTATGTGATACCATAAGGGTGGATACATGAAACTATGTATTTGTCAAAATGCAAAGAGGTTAACAGCAAAAATAGAGCATTTCAATTTATGCTGATTTGTTTTAAAAACCACTTAGGAGTTCAGAGAAGTCCTAGGATAGAATGCAGAATGTGACAAAGCAATCTAAGTATTACAAATGTATGAAACAACTTCACTGAAGGGAGTGGAGGGAAAAGTGCTGACCATGTAAGTAAGAAGAGCCTTTAACACTACATAAAAGGGAAGCTGCACATAGCACTGTACTCTAGTTGATCAAGTTTTTCCCACAGGAGTACAGATTAACAATTCTGAAAATACTATATATATATATATATATATATATATATATATGCAGAAATGGAACGATTAAGTAAATGGTAGGTGAGCCAGGTTTCTTACTGTTGGAGAGGGAGAATATAGAAAAGCAAGAGAGAAGATTAGAATTGTCTCATGGTGATAAGTTAGAGTTGGAGACATGAGTCAGGACCCATATTTACCTAATATAGTACAGACATAAATATTTGTAGATACATGCATATACATGGATTAGTATACATGCATGTATTCCTTGATTCGTCAGCTGAGAAGGCATAAATGCAACAACGCAGTCGCAATGAGCACACTGGCACCCAGCTCCTAGTTTCTAATACCATTCTGTAATAAATAAAAGGAAATGAAGGATCCCTCAATAGCCAAAGTTGAAGTAATTTAACAACAAAATAAAGGAATATAGAATTACAAACCAGAGTATTAAATCGCCATAAGGTCATATTGACATAATTCATAATTAAGTAAATATAGACAGAAGAATAAACAAGTTTCATCTGCAGAAGAATTCCAAATAACTGATGTAAATTCTCCACCTTTGGGGATCCCTGGGTGGCGCAGTGGTTTGGTGCCTGCCTTTGGCCCAGGGCGCGATCCTGGAGACCCGGGATCAAATCCCACGTCGGGCTCCCAGTGCATGGAGCCTGCTTCTCCCTCTGCCTGTGTCTCTGCCTCTCTCTCTCTCTCTCTCTCTCTCTCTCGCTCGAATAAATAAATAAAATATTAAAAAAAATTCTCCACCTTTAAAGTGGTGGAACACTAACAGAAATACTAATTCAAATAGATACATGCACTAAAAATGTTTACAGGAGCATTGTCTACAATAGCCAAATTATAGAAACAGCCCAAGTGCCTATCAACAGATGAATGGATAAAGAAAATATATATATATATATATATATATATATATATATATATATATATATAACAGAATATTACTCAGCTGTAAGAAAGAATGAAATTTTACCATTTGCAACAACATGGGTGGAGCTAGAGAGTATTATGTTAAGCAACATAAGTTAGAGAAAGACAAATATTTCACTCATGTGGAATTTAAGAAACAAAACAAACAAGCAAAGGAACAAAAAAAGAGGCAAAGCAAGAAACAAACTCTTAATTATAAAGAAAAATGTGGTAGTTACTGGAGGGGAGGTAAGTGGCAGGGGGATGGGTAAAATAGGTGAGAGATTTAAGGAGTGCACTTGTGATGGGCACCAGGTGCTGTATGGAAGTGTTGAATCATTGTATTATACAACTGAAACTAATACTACACTGTATGTTAACTAACTGGAATTTAAATAAAAATTAAAAAAAAACATAAAAATAAAAAAAAGAACTGTAGTGTAACTCCCCATTCTAAATGTGAGCTGCATGTAATGACTTCCTTCTTAAGGGGACAATTGGAAAACAGGAGGAGGCTGGGGTGAGAGAGAAAAGGACCTTTACTGTAGAAAACTTTGACAAACACTACCTCAGCCAGGTGATGAAGGTCAGAATCAACAGTGGTAAATCATGGGAGAAGAATATTTTACCCCTGTAGTCTTCTTCACAAAAATCCATAACTCTGGTCTAATTGTGAGAAACACATCAGAAAAGTCCCAACTGAAAAAAGAAAGTCCCAACTGAGGAATTTTCTAGAAAATCTCTGACTTGTACTCCTCAAAATTGTCAAGGTCATTAAAAATAAAGAAAGTGTAAAAAACTGTCACAATGAAGAGGAGACTAAGGGGACATGATAACTCTCCTGAATGAAATCCTGAAACAGAAAATGGATGTTAGGTAGAAACTAAGAAAATCTGAATACAGTGTGAACTTCAGTTAATAATAATATGTCACTACTGGTTCATTAATTGTAACAAATACACCATACTAATGTGAAGTGTTAATTGTAAGAGAAATTGGATATAGGTATATGGGAAGGCTCCATTATCTTTACAACTTTTTCTGTAAATTGGAATCTGTTCTAAAATAAAATGTTCATTATTTTTTTTAAATCATCTGGCTGTATTTGTATGGGTCTATTTCTGAACTCTTATTTTCCATTGATTTTGAATAAACCCCTTTGATACCACACAGTCTGATTACTGTAGTGATAGATTAAATAATAAAATGGGGTGTGTCAGTCATGATATTTTCAAATAGGGACCATTTTATTTCTTCCTTTCTAATTTGTATGTCTTTTGTTTCTCCTCCTTGCATATTGCTGCATTGACTAGGACTCTAGACTACCTTGATTAGGAACAGTCAGGGTGAACATCTTTGCCTTTTCTCCAAACTTAGGAGGAAAGTATTCTTTGATTGTTATATAGGATGTTAGTTGTGGATGTTTTGTAGATTCCATTTATCAGAAAGTAGTTCCTTCTTCCTCCTAATTTGCTGAGAAATTTTTTTTATATGATGAATGGATGTTGAATTTTGTCAAATGATTTTTCTGCAATAATATGATCTTGTAGCTTTTCTTGGTTTGTTAATATGAGTTACATCGTTTATTTTATGAATATTGAAATTGCCTTGAATTCCTAGTATTAAGCCAACTTGATCATGGTGATTACTTTTTATATATTGCTTAATTCAATCTGTTTTTTTTTTTTTTGAGGATTTTTGTGTCTATGTTCACAAGAAATATTAACCAGTAGTTTGACTTTCTTGTACTTTCCTCTAGTTTGGAGTAAAGCTATCTCAATGAAATGAGTCAGAAAGTGCTCTCTCCTTTTTTCTGGAAGAGATCGTGTAAAATAGTTTAATTTCTTCTTTAAATGTTTAGTAGCATTTGTTAGGTTGAAGCATTGAGCTCCTACCTGATTTACACGGGCTGTAGTTTTAATGTCACTCCAGTGTCAAAGTGCTTCTTAATAGCCAATATGAGACCTGAGTAATAGTCTAAATCCACAATTCAGCTCTTGAAGACTGGTATGCTATTGAGGGTCAGACCCATGCATGTGTAGCTAAAGAGTAAAGAAAAAGCTAATACAAAACTTCAGGGTATTGTTTTCTTGAGTTCCCTCCTCTCTGTACACTCCCAAATGTTTGTGATTCTCAGAGGTCGCTCTTAGTGGTCCTTTTTATATAAAAACTGTGGTTTTAGTTTCCCTACTCAGCCAAGCATTCCTGAAAGTGTCTTCCTCCAGAGCCAAGTGATGAGAGGGTAGAGTGAAAACAAAGCAATAGGCATTCTCCTCATGCTCTTGAGACCACAATCCTGGTCAAAGAAAAAAGATTCCCCTGCCACCATCTGTTTGCTTGGAAGTCAGCCAGAAAGAATTAAAAACAAAACAAAACTATCTCACACGGTACTCCTTTCCTACTCTTTGGATGGATCAGAAATAGAAGTTTTTTTCTTGAAACTGTCTGTCAGCATGTAATACACAGTTATTGGTTTCAGGACTCTTTTAAGTGTAGATCAGGAGACAGTGAGGGAAACAGAAATGACTGAACTCACTACTGGTTCCACAGTACATTACTTTCTGCTTTCCTTCCCCTAACCACCAGCTGCCACTACTCCCCAGAGTCCTCAAATAGCTGTCCTATGTATTCATTTCAGCATTTTTAATTTAATTCAGATAGGGTTGATCTTGCATATTCGATCTTGATGATAAGCAGAACCACCTCTAAAACCTTAAAATATAATTATTTTTAATTTAGCAACATTTTAGTCAGGATATGTTCCTAGAGGCTTGAGGTGTGCTTTATGAGCTAGTTTCCTGTCTCACCCACACCTTGTCTGATAATTCTAAGGATAGAAGAGAATAAAATGAATAAAGTGTAAGTGATGATTTCTCATAAAAATACATTAAATTTTCTTATATATTGAAAACTTAGTAATGAAATACTAATAAATAAAATAGTGATGTTTATTGAGCTATGATTTGCAGGTAGAAAGACTAATCTAAACAAAATAACTTCTGGTAAATGACAAGATTAAGAAATAATAAGTACTTCAAGTCTCCAAGAGAGAGTGAGAGAGGGTAGAGAGCTGTTATCTGATAAATTAGTGTTAGTGTTTCTTTTTTCCTTAATAAGTATTTTTCTTTTTAACTTTTTATTTAACTTTTTTTTAAAGATTTTATTTATTTATTCATAAGAGACACAGAGAGGCAGAGACACAGGCAGAGGGAGAAGCAGGCTCCATGCAGGAAGCCTGATGTGGGACTCGATCCCAGGACTCCAGGATCACACCCTGAGCCAAAGGTAGACACTCAACTGCTGAGCCTCAAAGGTGTCCCTTATCTTTTTGTTTCTTGAGCAATTTTTCACAGCAAAATCGAGGTGAAGGTATAGATATTTCCTATTTACTGCTGGCCTCCACATATGCATAACCTCCCCCATTATCAACATCCCCACTAAAGTGGTACACTTGTTATTTTTGGTAAACATACATTAACACATCATTATCATCCAAAGTCCATAGTTTACCTTAAGGAGTAGTCTTAGTACTGTACATTGTGTGGGTTGAGACAAATACATAATAGTATGTACCCAGCATTATAGTATCATACAGAGTATTTTCACTGGCCTAAAAGTCCTTCATGCTCTTGCCTATTCATCCCTCCCTGTCTGCTCCCACTCATTCCCCTTGCAACCACTGATCTTGTTACCATCTCCATAGTTTTTCCTTTTCCAAAATGTCATATAGTTAGAATCACACAATATATAGTCTTTTCATATTGGATTCTTTCATTTAGTAATATGCACTTAACATTTCTTCCCTGTCTTTTCATGTATTAATAACTCATTTGTTTTTAGCACTGAAAATAAAGACAACTTGGTTTCTTCCAAGTTTTGGCAATTATGAATAAAGGTACTATAAATATCCATGTGCAGGTTTTTTTGTGGATACAATTTTCAGTTCCCTCGGGTAAATACTAAAGAGCATGATTACTATACCGTATTGTAAAAGTATGTTTGGTTTAATAAGAAATTTTCTTTTCTAATATATGTCTTCCATGCTTTAAATTTCCCTTTAAGAATTCCTTTTATTGCATCCCACAGATTTTGACAGGTTGTGTTTTTGTTTTCATTGAGTTCAGAATATTTTTCAGTGTCTCCTGAAATTTCTTCTATGACCCATGTGCTATTTAGAAGTATGTTGTTTAATTTCAATTTATTTTGGGATTTTCCAGTTATCTTTCTGCTACTGATTTATAGCTTAATTCCACTGTGGTCTGAAAGCAGGCATTGTATGATTTCTGCTCTTTTAAATTGTTAAGATGTGTTTTATGGCCCAGGTTGTGGTCTAACTTGGTGAATATTCCCATGTGACCCTGATAGAAATGTGTATTATGATGTTGTTGTATGAAGTAGTCTATAGATATCCATTATATGCAGCTGATTAATGGTGTTGTTGAGTTCAACTATGTCCTTGTTGATTTTCTGACTGCTGGATCTGTCTCTTTTTAATGAGGTATGTTGAAGTTTCCAACTATGATAGTGAATTCATCTATTTCTCTTTGGAGTTCTACCAGTTTTTGCCTCATGTGTCTTATGCTCTGTAGTTAGGCACCTGCAGTCTTACCTTCTTGGAGGATTGACCCCTTTGTCAGGTAATGCAATTCTTTATCCCTGATTACTTTCCTTGTTTGAAGTCTGCTGTGCCTAAAATTGATTTAGCTACCTCTGCTTTTCTTCTTCTTCTTCTTTTTCTTTTTCTTCTTCTTCTCCTTCTCCTTCTCCTTCTCCTTCTCCTTCTCCTTCTCCTTCTCCTTCTCCTTCTCCTTCTCCTTCTCTCTTCTTCTTCTTCTTCTTCTTCTTCTTCTTCTTCTTCTTCTTCTTCTTCTTCTTCTTCTTCTTCAAGTGTAGCTGATAGACCATGTTACATTGGTTTCAGGTGTATGGCAGTGATTCAACAAGTCTGTCCATTATGCTCTGCTCACCACAATTGTGGCTCTTCTCTGTGACTATACAAAGCTATTACAATGCCACAGACTATGTTGTGCCTTTAATTCCCATAATTTATTCATTCCATAACTGTAAGGCTGTATCTTCTACTTCTTCTCACCCATTTTGCCCATCCCCTTACCACCCCAGCCATCCATTTAGTAAGCTTAATTAGTATATATCTTTATATCTAAAATGGGTTTCTTATAGACAGTATATGGTTGAGTCTTGTATTTTCATGCAATCTGACAATCTCTCTCTCTCTCTCTCTCTTTTTTAAAGATGTACTTATTTATTTGAGAGAGAAAGAGAGAGAGAGAGCCTGGGGGCAGAGGGGCAGAAGGAGAGGGAGAGAGAAACCCAAGCAGAGTTTGTGTTGAGTGCAGAACCAGACTTGGGGCTCGATCTCATGACCCCAAGATCAAGACCTGAGTTGAAACCAAGAGGCCAACATTTAACCAACTATGCCAGCCAGGAGCCCCATATGAATTTTTAAATTAGTACATTTAGACCATTGACGTTTGAAGTGATTAGTGATATAGTTGGATTCATATTGACCAGTTTGTTACTGGTTCCTCTTTGTTACCCTTCTTTTTCTGCCTTCTGTTCTTATAACTGAGATTTTGATTCCATTTTCTCTCCTTTCTTAGCCTATTGGTTAAACTTCTTTTCTTACTTTTTTAGTGATCACTCTAGAGTTTGCAAAATATATTTAAAACTAAACATAATCTACTTTCCACTGCATGAGTAGTATGAGTACTTTATAATAACAAAATAATTCTAAATTCCACTTTCTATTCTTTATATCTCTGTTTTTATTCATTTTACCCATATATTAAAAGCAAACTTACATGTATATACATGAAAAATAACAAAATAATAGTAACAATGTATTTGCTTAGGTATGCTTATGTTTTACTTATGGATAAAATACTTAAACATATATGCTTGTAAGTAATATATATAACATGAGCATACTTAAATACATTGTTGCCATTATTATTTTGTGTTTTTTTTTCAAGTTTTTATTTAAATTCCTCTTAGCATACAGTATAATGTTGTTTCAGGTATATAATATAGTGATTTGGTATTTCTGTACATCAACAGGTGCTCATCACAAGTGTGCTCCTTAATCCCCATCACCTGTTTAACCCATCCCCCAGCCCACCTGCCCCCATAACCATCATTTTGTTCTCTATATTTAAGAGTCTACTGCTTGGTTTTCCTTTCTCTCTCTTTTCTCCTCCCTTGCTTGCTTGTTTTGTTTCTTAAATTCCACATATGAGTGAAATCATATGGTATTTGTCTTTCTCTGACTTATTTTGCTTAGCATAATCAAATACACTGTTGCCATTTTTTTAACAAACCATTGTCTGTTAGATCAATTAAGAATAAGTAACATGAACGTTTTCATTTTACTTTTCACCCATTCCTTTTCAATGCTCTTTCGTTATGTATATCTGTATGACATATATTATTTTCCTTCTCTCTGAAGAACTTCTTTTAAAAATTTCTTGCAAGACAGGTCAAGTGGCAATAAATTTCCCCAATTTTTCTTTGTCTGAGAAAGTCTTTTTTGTCTCCTTCACCTTTGAAGGATAATTTCACAGAGTACAGAATTCTAGTTTGGTGGCTTTATTCTCTCAACATATCAAATATTGCACTTTAATCTCCTTATTTGCGTGGTTTCTGAAGAGAAATAAATGTTAATTCTTATATTTGGTTCTCTGTAGGTAAGGTGTTTTATTTCCCTCTGGATTCTTTCACAATCTTTTTTTCTTTGATTTTCTGTCATTTGAGAATGATATGCTTAGGTGATTTTTTGGCATTTATCCTGCTTTCTGTTCTCTTAGCATCCTGGATCTATGGCTTGGTGTCTGGTATTAATTTGGGCAAATTCTCAATCATTGTTTCAAATACGTTTTTGTTCATTTCTCTCTTTTCTTTTCCTTCTGGTATTTCCATTATGCATACGCTACACCTTTTATAGTTGCCCCACAGTTCTCGGTATTCAGTTGTGTTTTTCAGTCTTTATTATTTTGCCTCTCAGATTTGGAGGTTTCTATTGAGATATTCTCAAGTTCAGATTCTTTCCTCAGCTGTGACTAGTCTCTAGCAAGCCCATCAAAGGCCACCTTTATTTCTGTGACAGTGTTTTTGATCTCAGCACTTCTTTGTGATTGTTTCTTCGGATTTCTATCTCTGTGCTCACATTGCCCATCTGTTTTGTGTGCTGTTACTTTATCCATTGAAAACTCTTAGCTTATTAATGTAATTTTTTTAAATTCCCAGGTGGATATTCCTAACATCCATGCTATGTCTGGTCCTAATGCTGCTTTACCTCTTAGAACAGTTTTTTTACGTTTTAGTGTGCCTTAGTTTTTCTTTTTCTTTTTTTTTCTTAATATCTAGACATGATGCACCCGATAAAAGACCTACTATAAATAGGTCTTTAGTAACGTGGTGATAAGATATGGGGAGAAGGGAAAGCATTCGATAGTCTTATGATTAGATCTCAGTTTTGGTGAGCCTGTGCCTTTGAATTGTGAACCTCACAAGTTTTTCAGGGATTTTTTTCTTTTCTTCTCTTAAGTGGTAGTTAGGTGGGAGTTAGATGGGCTGAAGTTAGGTATTTCCCTTCTTCTACATGGAAGGCTAGAGCTGATAAGTGTTTGTTATTTTCCTTCCCATATTATATCCTAGCAGGTTAGGGTCTTGTTAACTGGGTTTCCCTAAGAGCAGGCCTTATTAATAACAACGTGCTCTGGCCTCTCAAAATGGTTCCTTTCCTTTCCTGATGCCAGAAGCATAGGAAGTTTTTTTCCTGGATGTTTACTATAAGAACATGGTTGAGCTCTTGGAGGTAAGTCTTACAATATTGCAGAAGACTCCTGTATCCTCTCCTCTCATATGAATCCAAGAAGAGTTGTTAATGTTTTAGTCTTTTCAGCTTTTTACTTGTTAGGATAGAGTGGTAACTAGCAAGTCCACTATATGTAGAGCCAGAAACTGGAAGTCCTCTTTTATGTTTTTTGATTTTTAAGATTCTACTGATATTTAAATTTAACATAAGTATATTTATGAGAAGGGATAAATTAGAAGGATATTATGAAAAAAATAATTATATTATAGATATATTAACCAGAGTGGATTTTGAGGGATTATCTGCCATAGGAATGATTATTTATAATATACAAAAGATTCAAATACGGAGAAGTAAAGGAAAATAGGAGGGATTGAAAAGTTGATACGATGAAAGAGAGTATTGGTGGAAATATGAGGAAGTAGAGGAGCTAAGAGATAAGAACAGTAAGAAAGGTGTTATTTTTGTACCCTGGAAATTGTGAAATCAGAATGTTAAATTATTTACAGAAGCAAAAAATTGAAACAAAAATAATGGAATGCATTCTCAGAAGTGCAAATATGAGAAATTAAACATCCCTATTAATGTTTTCTCATCTTCATTGACTCAAAGTGTAGGAAGGGCCCAAGCATACTTCTCTTTTCTTGGAGTCATCCTATTCACAAAACCCCTGAACTATTAGGACTTGTTTTCTCATTACCTTCAAGGAAAATTATGAGGTCTTTGCATGAATAACACCACTTATATATGATTGTCAGTCCAGTTAAATTTATCATTTTTACCTAATGTTTCATGTAAGTTTTTTGCCTAATTTTATACTATTATAGTTAACTTTATTTCTGCCTTAATTTTAACATGTCCAAGTTATTTTAGTAATTAAGTAATTAAGTACTATTATTGAGTTATTAGATTATTCTTGTAAATTCTATCTGGTCCTTAATTATTTCTATTCTTCTCAAAATCACCTTCAATTTGTTAACTGTATCCATATCTTTGATATATAGCATTATACCTTTTACCATAATAGCATGGCATTTACTTATAATAATTATAATTTAATATAGTTTTAACTATGGTAACTCCTTGAAAGCTTTTAAGGTCTTTTTCATACTGACTCTCAGGGTTGGGCAAAGTTTGCATTAGAAATATATATATATATTTATATTATATCATATATATATGTCAAATATATATATATATATATATATTTGACAAAATGTAGGTCAAAATATCTTCCCTTCCCACATTCATGATATCATAGATTTGCAACCTGAAAAACAAAAATTTAGGACTAAAATTTAATAATGTTACAGACTGTCTTGCCGTGTTATAATAAAAACTGAGGATATATTTTTCTGTAAACATTGTTTCATCTTACAAAATAATTTCTTTATCCTTCACTTCAGAAAGCATACAGTATTTCTCTAATGTCATTCATTAATCTAATAGTTGACTGATCATAAAAACATTGTTAATCCTCTTGGCCTGCCCATACGTATCTGTTTTATCTATTTTTTGGTTTTAGTTTTTAAAACACTAACCTAAGTCTTGCCACTGGGTGAAGAGTTTCTGGATGAATAAGTTGAGAAACTTACTTGATGTTTTATAAATATGTTATAGTAGCTTTATGATTTACCCTATAATTCTTGTGCATTTTGTGAGACAGTTAACATAATAAGCTTTCTAAAGATCGGTCTCTACCATAAGAAAACGTTAACCAATGTGCATTATTTGGCCATCACAGTGAACAAATTTGAATTGTAGTCAGACAATCTAGAATATGAACCATTGCTTTTCAAGAGATTTTCTTTACCTCAAAATTTCCTATACAGGAAATGGAACAATATGAATACTGCCTGTTAATCACATTGTAGCCCTCTGTAAATTTAACATAAAACCTGTAATTAGTAAGTTTTTAATACACAATTTTAACAATAAATATACAAAACATTTTCTATCACTGATGTTTTCCATCTACTTTAGGTTACTTTGTTATAAAATGGGGAAAGAAGGAGAAAAAGGTATTTAGAAGGGAAGTTATTTTCAAATTACTAAAGAAATAAGACCCATTCACGTGTAGATGAAAGTAGTTATAAGCCTAGATATTTCCCCCAATAGTGAACATGATACACACTCATAAATGGAATTTGAAGGTGCTCAAATGTGGCAGGATAGTCACTAAGCTCACCTTGATTCAAATGAAAAACTTCTAGTTATGGATATCTACTAGAAATCTGAGCAACTTTTTACCATACTTAAACAATATTTTATTTTATTTTTTTAAATTTCTTTTTAATTTTTATTTATTTATGATAGTCACACAGAGAGAGAGAGAGAGAGGCAGAGACACAGGCAGAGGGAGAAGCAGGCTCCACGCACCGGGAGCCCGACGTGGGACTCGATCCCGGCTCTCCAGGATCGCGCCCTGGGCCAAAGGCAGGCGCCAAACCACCGCGCCACCCAGGGTTCCCCTTAAACAATATTTTAAAGGCTGCTTAAACAATGCAACAAGTTTAACTTAATTAATATAAGTCAAATCCTTACAATAGCCAGTCCCTAACAACAGTCTAGGGCTCTTTGTAGGAAACAGAACCCCCTCAAAAGGGTTCAAATTAAAAGGATGTTTATCATAAAGAGAAGAATACTCTCATGGAAGCCAACAGCAGGAAATATAGCCAGGCCTTACATGATGTAGATATTTGGCTTGCAGCCAGTCTCTCAAACTTTATCCTTCTGGGGATAATCCATCTTCTCACAGAAAACTAGCTCTCTTTGTCATGTCCTAACTTTTGCTTTTCAGTAATTGTAGCTTGCACCAGAATCTACCTGATTGTTTTTCTGACATTATTTATCATTATTTATTTATCTACTCTAAGTGAATTTACAGCTTGAATCTCCAGTAAATATGCTGATTCTGTCTCTCTACATTCCACATTCTTTAGAAAGAGACATGATAATTTCAGCTTGGAACGTTATCCATCCCTGATCAAATCAAAGTGGCTAGAAAACTGTAGTTGTATGATACAAAGACTTTTATTAGGACTGTGGACCAGACCTGACTGGGTTAAAAAGGGTGCATGTGGGAAGAGAGGAACTTCAATTCTAGTTATACTTAAAGTACATTTCTCTTATCACTTACCTGTGATAGGATATTAAACTACACATTCACCTCCTTACTCTATTTTCATCTGGTTTCATTGCAAACTATCAGAGTAGGTATTTTCACAGACTTTTAAGCACAGACTTTTAAGCACAGACTCTGTGCATATAAAGAAAGCATACCTGAGTCAATTATTTAAACTCCCTGGAAGATAAAACACTGAAAATTGGCATGTGGAAGCCACTACATCAATGTTAAGCAGACGGCATGCTATTTAATCTACTAATTATGGTATACAAGTGGAAAACCTATGAATATACTATTTTCTTCTTGTAATTTGAAATCAAACCAGATAGCGCATATTTCATGTGACACTTAATATTTTAAATAGATTTTTCCAATTAGAGGTCCTTGTTTAACCTTGATATAATTGATATTCAAATAATGATTGGGCAAACACCATTCACTGCTTCAGAGTATGTTCTTTAGATTATTGGCTAGGGTTAATTGATGTCAAAGATACAAAGATGTAAAAGGAAAAATTACCTTTCTCCGAACTCATCATGTCTCCTACTCACCTAGCTCACTTTGCTGTAGCCATACAGGTATCCTGGGTCTGGAAGTCTTTGAGAAATCTGAACCCCAGGACACTTTCCCATTTTTACTCCTCTTCAGTCTCTATGCCCTAACTCTAAAATTCTCTAGATTCCATCATCTTTAGTATTTGTTCTAATTTTACCTTCTAAATGACATCTTTATTCACTGTCCTATTTAAAATTGTAATTATAATCCTTACTACACTGAAATGTCTTCTGCATTATTTTTCTTCATTTCATTGTCTGATCTCTACCTATTTACTTACATTTTTGTCTGTCTCCTGCAACTAAATCATGCCCTCCATTGACAGTTTTATCTGTTTTTTCCTCTGATAAAATCCCTAAATCAGAGTGTGACAGTACCTAAATCAGAGTGTGACATATAGTAGGTATCCACTATTTGTTATGTGAATGAAAGGCTTAGAGGAAAAAGAAAAACCAAAAACTGTCTAAATATAACACAACAGATGGCCTTTTAAGGTGAAGGTTTGTTCACATTCAGCCTCACAAAATAACTTAGAGCCACCAGAGACCTACTAAGTCTGGGCCTTATGGTATAGCATCATGTGATCTCAAATAGGATATGTATCCTGAAACCAAAATTAACAGAAAATACAAGTTTTAGTTAAAAAAAAAAAAATATATATATATATATGATAAATCCAAAGCTCTTTAGTCTTATTGAGATTATACATATGCTTCCAAAAAAAATGATGTAAACACCATAGTTATGATTGGTAGAACCTTACTGATACCTATGTGAGATTAGAACTGTCATTTTTGAGGGGAGGGCATGATGGCGGAGGAGCAGGGTCCTCACCTCACCCCGCCCCACCAACTTACCTAGATTACTTTCTTTTTTTTTTTTTTTTTTTTTAAGATTTTATTTATTCATGAGACACAGAGAGAGAGAGTTGTCGAGACACATGCAGAGGGAGAAGCTGGCTCCATGCAGAGAGCCTGACGTGGGACTCGATCCTGGGACCCCAGGATCACACCCTGGGCTGAAGGCAGTGCTAAACCGCTGAGCCACCCGGGCTGCCCACCTAAATTACTTTCAAATCATCCTGAACACCTATGAATTCGACCTGAGATTTAAAGAGAGAACAGTTGGAACGCTACAGAGAGAAGGGTTTTCACTTCTAGCAAGCTAGGAAGGCTGGGGGGCAGGGGGGATCCAGTAGGAGAGGGTCCCTGCGAGGAGCCGGGCTAAAGCGGCACAGAGAGACCCGGGCAGGGAAGCCCAGCCCCGGAGAAGTGGGAACTTTAAAAAAATCTGCACTGGATTCTTCCGGGACTGACTGGCACTTAGCAGGGAACTTGGGCAGCACGGCAGGAGGGGCAGTGGAGCCTCCAGGATCCCGGGGTCGCTAACAGAGGAGGTGCACCCTGGAGAGAGCGCCCCACACACTGCCGGCAGGTCCTGGTAAAGGGCTGGAGCCCCGGCGGGGCCTTGGGAGCAGCTCGGGCAGCGGCTCTGGGGAGGGGGCTGCACCCTGCTGCCTTCGGGAGCCGCGGCCGCGGGAGGGCGATTCCAGGAGCACAGGCCACGGAGCCCAGGGCGCGAGGGGACACAGCCCAGGGGACACAGCCCACCTGTCCTGTGCTCCCCCCAGGACAGGTGGACAGTGAGGAGCTCCTGCCGCTGGTGGCCCCCAAGCTGTGCACATCCGCGCACCCGCCCCGGGAGCATCCAGGCCCCTGCAGACTGGGAGCTGCGGTAGTTACTGCGGGAGCTGACTCTAGGGCTGGAGAGCTGGCCGCCGCCAGTGGTGTTGTTCCTCCTGGTTTCACCCTATGCCTGGGATGGAGCAGGGCCTCCAGGAAACAGGGGCCTCATGGGGTCAACAGCTCCCACTGAGCCCGGCACCTGGTGGGGAGGGGGAGGCTCCGCCAGGTGCACACACCTGAGAATCAGCACAGCAGCCCCTCCCCCAGAAGATCAGCGGGAAGGACAGGGGAATAGCAAGTTCCTGACCCAGCAGCGCTGGAAAGTTCCAGGGGAAGTCGAGGGATTTATAGTATATAGAACCAGAGAGTGCCCCTCCTATTTTTTTCTTCCTTTTTCCAGTACAACTCGTTTTTATATCAGACTGTAAATTTCCTTTTTTTTTCTCTAGTCCCACCTTAACTACAATATTTTACCCCCTCTTCATTTTTAAGATTCTTCCTTTTTGACTTTCATATTTCTACAATTACAGGTCCTAGATATATCTTCCACTTCTAGATTCTCTTCAACATACTCAACTTAATTTGGGGAGATATACAAGATAGGGGTTTTTATTGTTTTGTGTTTTTTGTTTTCTCTTCCTCATTTTGTTCTACAATGGCAGAAGCAAATACCTTCTAAAACATGACCAGCATGCCCCCAGAACTAAGTGGTATACTGTGCTGGTTCATTCTGTAAGATTCCTCATTCCCATTCTGCCCCCCTCTTTTATCTCATTTATATTTTGGTGGTCAATGTTGGGGCCCTCTACAAGTATTTCTGGTTTAAATAAATTTGGGACTGAGAATCTTCTAACATACAGAACTTAATATACTCAGAAACAAGAGGATCATCCTCTAGAACCCCTCATGTAGACTACATTCTCCCTCCACTACAACTTCGTCACCACCACCATGTCCCAGTCCCCCCTTTTTATCTTCTTTTTGTTTCTCTTTTTTCCTTTCTTCTTTTTCTTTTCTTTTCTTTTTTTTTCTTTTTCTCTTCTTCTTTAGGATTCCTGGCCTTTTAGTTTTTTACTACTTTAAAATTTGTTTTTCACTTTAGTGGTTCTTTTATTTCATTCTTGTCTTTGTTTTCAATTTCTGGTCTCTGACCTTGGCAGAATCATCTAGGGTGAAATTTACTTAGGTCGTGGTTGATATTCTTGATGCAGCCCACTCATACAGCCACTCTGCACTGAGAAAAATGAATAGAAAGAAGAACTCACCACAAAAGAAAGAATCAGAAACAGTACTCTCTTCCACAGAGTTACAGAATTTGGATTACAATTCAATGTCAGAAAGCCAATTCAGAAGCAAAATTATAAAGCTACTGGTGGCTCTGGAAAAAAGCATAAAGGAATCAAGAGGCTTCATGACTATAGAATTTATATCTAATCAGGCTGAAGATAAAAATCAATTAAATGAGATACAATCCAAATTGGAGGTCCTAACTACAAGGGTTAATGAGGTAAAAGAAAGAGTGAGTGACATAGAAGGCAAGTTGATGCAAGGAAAGAACCTGAGGAAAAAAGAGAAAAAAAAAGACCATGAGGAAAGGTTAAGGGAAATAAATGACAGCCTCAGAAGGAAAAACCTAAAAATCTACTTATAGTTGGAGTTCCAGAGGGTGCTGAGAGGGACAGAGGGCCAGAAAGCATATTTGAACAAATCATAGCTGAGAACTTCCCCAATTTGGGGAGGGAAACAGGCATTCAGATCCAGAAGATAGAGAGGCCCCCCCCCTAAAATCAATAAAAATTGTTCAACACCTTGACATTTAATAGTGAAATTTGCAAATTCCAAAGATAATGAGAAAATCCTTATAGCAGCAAGAAACAAGAGATCCCTAATTTATATGGTGAGAAATATTAGATTAACAGCAGACCTCTCCACAGAGACCTGGCAGGCCAGAAGGGGCTGGCAAGATATATTCAGGGTCCTAAATGAGAAGAACATGCAGCCAAGAATACTTTATCCAGCAAGGCTCACACTCAGAAGAGAAGGAGAGATAAAAAGCTTGCAAGATAGGCAGAAACTGAAGAATATGTGACCACCAACCAGATCTGCAAGAAATATTAAGGGGGACCCTGTAAAAGAAAGAGGACACCCAAAGAAATAATCCACAAAAACAGGGACTGAATAGGTATTATGATGACACTAAATTCGTATCTTTCAAAAGTTACTCTGAACATGAATGGGCTAAATGATCCCATCAAAAGACACAGGGGGGGAATCCTTGGGTGGCTCAGCAGTTTGGCACCTGCCTTTGGCCCAGGGCATGATCCTGGAGTCCCAGGATCGAGTCCCAGGATCGAGTCCCACGTCGGGCTCCTGACATGGAGCCTGCTTCTCCCTCTGCCTGTGTCTCTGCCTCTCTCTCTCTATCATAAATAAATAATAAATAAATAAATAAATAAATAAATAAATAAATAAATAAATAAATCTTAAAAAAAAAAAGACACAGTGTTTCAGACTGGATAAAAAAAAGCAAGGCCCATCTATTTGCTGTCTACAAGAGACTCATTTTAGACCTAAGGACACCTACAGCCTGAAAATGAAAGATTGGAGAATCATTTACCATTCAAATGGTCCTCAAAAGAAAGCAGGGGTAGTAATCCTCTTATCAGATAAATTAAAGTTAATCCCAAAGACTGTAGTAAGAGATGAAGAGGGACATTATATCATACTTAAAGGATCTATCCAACAAGAGGATCTAACAGTCATGAATATTTATGCCCCTAATGTGTGAGCTGCCAAGTATATCAATCAATTAATTATCAAAGTAAAGACATACTTAGATAATAATACACTAATACTGGGAGACTTCAACACGGTGCTTTTTGCAAATGACAGATCTTCTAAGCACAACATCTCCAAAGAAACAAGAGCTTTAAATGATACACTGGACCAGATGGATTTCACAGATATATACAGAACTTTACATCCGAATGCAACTGAATACACATTCTTTTCAAGTGCACATGGAACTTTCTCCAGAATAGACCACATACTGGGTCACAAATCAGGTATCAACAGATACCAAAAGATTGGGATTGTCCCCTGCATATTTTTGGACCATAATGTTTTGAACCTTGAACTCAATCACAAGAAGAAATTTGGAAGAAACTCAAACACATGGAGGTTAAAGAGCATCCTGCTAAAAGATAAAAGGATCGGCAGCCCCGGTGGCACAGCGGTTTAGCGCCGCCTGCAGCCCGGGGTTTGATCCTGGGGACTGTGGATCGAGTCCCACATCAGGCTCCCTGCATGGAGCTTGCTTCTGCCTCTGCCTCTCTCTCTCTCTCTCTCTCTCTCTCTCTCTCTCTGTGTCTCTATGAATAAATAAATAAAACCATTTAAAAAAAATAAAAGATAAAAGGATCAACCAGAAAAGTAGAGAAAAATTTAAAAGATTCATAGAAACTAATGAAAATGAAGATACAACCGTTCAAAATCTTTGGGATACAGCAAAAGCAGTCCTGAGAGGGAAATATATCGCAATACAAGCCTCCCTCAAAAAATTGGAAAAAACTCAAATACAAAAGCTAACCTCACACCTAAAGGAACTGGAGAAAGAACAGCAAATAAAACCTACAGCAAGCAGGAGAAGAGAGTTAATAAAGATTCAAGCAGAACTCAATGAAATAGAGACCAGAAGAACTGTAGAACAGAGCAACAAAACCAGGAGATGGTTCTTTGAAAGAATTAATAAGATAAATAAACCATTAGCCAGCCTTATTAAAAACAAAAGAGAAGAGACTCAAATTAATAAAATCACAAATGAGGGATCCCTGGGTGGCGCAGCGGTTTGGCGCCTGCCTTTGGCCCAGGGCGCGATCCTGGAGACCCGGGATCGAATCCCACGTCGGGCTCCCGGTGCATGGAGCCTGCTTCTCCCTCTGCCTGTGTCTCTGCCTCTCTCTCTCTCACTGTGTGCCTATCATAAATAAATAAAAATTTAAAAAAAATAAAAATAAAATAAAATAAAATAAAATCACAAATGAAAAAGGAGAGATCACAACCAATACCAAGAATATACAAACAATTTTAAAAACATATTATAAGCAGCTATATGCCAATAAATTAGGCAATCTAGAAGAAGTGGACGCATTTCTGGAAAACCACAAACTACCAAAACTGGAACAGGAAGAAATAGAAAACCTGAACAGGTGGATAATCAGGGAGGAAATTGAAGCAGTCATCAAAAACCCCCCAAGACACAAAAGTCCAGGGCCAGATGGCTTCCCAGGGGAATTCTATCAAACGTTTAAAGAAGAAACAATACCTATTCTACTAAAGCTGTTTTGAAAGATAGAAAGGGATGGAATACTTCCAAACTCGTTTTATGAGGCCAGCATCACCTTAATTCCAAAACCAGACAAAGACCCCACCAAAAAGGAGAATTATAGACCAATATCCCTGATGAACACAGAGGCAAAAATTCTAAACAAGACACTAGCCAATAGGATCCAACAGTACATTAAGAAGATTATTCACCATGACCAACTGGGATTTATCCCAGGATGCAAGGCTGGTTTAACACTTGTAAAGCAATCAATGTGATTGATCATTTCAACAAGAGAAAAAACAAGAATCATATGATTCTCTGAATAGGTACAGAGAAAGCATTTGACAAAACCAACATCCATTCTTGATCAAAACCCTTCAGAGTGTAAGGATAGAGGGAACATTCCTCAGCATCTTGAAAGCCAACTATGAAAAGCCCACAGCAAATATCATTCTCAATGGGGAAGCACTGGGAGCCTTTCCCCTAAGATCAGGAACAAGACAGGGATGTCCACTCTCACCACTGCTATTCAACATAGTACTAGAAGTCCTAGCCTCAGCAATCAGGAAACAAAGAGAAATAAAAAGCATTCAAATGTACAAAGAAGAAGTTAAACTCTCCCTCTTTGCAGATGACATGATACTCTACATAGAAAACCCAAAAGCCTCCACCCCAAGGTTGCTAGAACTCCTACAGCAATTCAGCAGTGTGGCAGGATACAAAATCAATGCCCAGAAGTCAGTGGCATTTCTATACACTAACAATGAGACTGAAGAAAGAAATTAAGGAGTCAATCCCATTTACAATTGCACCCAAAAGCATAAGATACCTAGGAATAAACCTGACCAAAGAGGTAAAGGATCTATACCTTAAAAACTACAGAACAATTCTTAAAGAAATAGAGGAAGACACAAAGAGATGGAAAAATATTCCATGCTCATGGATTAGAAGAGTTAACATTGTGAAAATGTCTATGCTACCCAGGGTAATGTACACATTTAATGCAATCCCTAACAAAATATCATGGACTTTCTTCAGAGTTGGAACAAATAATCTTAAGATTTGTCTGGAATCAGAAGAGACCCTGAATAGCCAGGGGGATATTTAAAAAGAAAACCAGATCCAGGGACATCACAATGCTGGATTTCAAGTTGTACTCTAAAGCTGTGATTATCAAGACAGTGTGGTACTGTCACAAAAATACATAGAACAATGGAACAGAAGAGAGAACCCAGAAAAGGGCCCTCAACTCTATGGTCAACTATTATTCGACAAAGCAGGAAAGGCTATCCACTGGAAAAAGGACAGTCTTTTCAATAAATGCTGCTGGGAAAATTGGAAAGCCACGTGCAGAAGAATGAAACTAGACCATTCTTTTGCACCATACACAAAGATAAACTCAAAATGGATGAAAGATCTAAATGTGAGACAAGATTCCATCAAAATCCTAGAGGAGAACACAGGCAACACCCTTTTTGAACTTGGCCACAGTAACTTCTTGCAAGATACATCCATGAAGGCAAGAGAAACAAAAGCAAAAATGAACTATTGGGACTTAATCAAGATAAAAAGCTTCTGCACAGCAAAAGAAACAGTCAACAAAACTAAAAGACAACCTACAGAATGGGAGAAGATAGTTGCAAATGACCTATCAGATAAAGGGCTAGGATCCAAGATCTATAAAGGACTTCTTAAACTCAACAGCCAAGAAACAAACAATCCAATCATGAAATGGGCAGAAGACATGAACAGAAATCTCACAGAGGAAGACATAGACATGGCCAACAAGCACATGAGAAAATGCTCTGCATCACTTGCCATCAGGGAAATACAAATAGAAACCACAATGAGATACCATCTCACACCAGTGAGAATGGGGAAAATTAACAGGACAGGAAACCACAAATGTTGGAGAAGATGTGGAGAAGGGGGAACCCTCTTACACTGTTTTTGGGAATGTGAGCTGGTGCAGCCACTCTGGAAAACTGTGTGGAGGTTCCTCAAAGAGTTAAAAATAGACCTGCCCTACGACCCAGCAATTGCACTGCTGGGGATTTACCCCAAAGATACAGATGCAGGGAAACGCCGGGACACCTGCACCTCGATGTTTATAGCTGTAATGGCCACGATAGCCAAACTGTGGGAGGAGCCTCGGTGTCCATTGAAAGATGAATGGATAAAGAAGATGTGGTTTATGTATACAATGGAATATTACTCAGCCATTAGGAATGACGAATACCCACCATTTGCTTCGACGTGGATGGAACGGGAGGGTATTATGCTGAGTGAAGTAAGTCAATCTGAGAAGGACAAACATTGGTCTCATTCATTTGGGGAATATAAAAAATAGTGAAAGGGAATAAAGGGGAAAGGAGAAAAAATAAGTGGGAAATATTAGAAAAGGAGACAGAACATGAGAGACTCCTAACTCTGGCAAAGGAACAAGGGGTAGTGGAAAGGGACGTGGGCGAGGGGATGGGGTGACTGGGTGATGGGCACTGAGGGGGGCACCTGACGGGATGAGCATTGGGTGATATGCTACATGTTGGCAAATTGAACTCCAATTAAATAAATAAATAAATAAATAAATAAATAAATAAATAAATAAATAAAATAAGACAAAAAAGAGGTAATTTCAAAAAGGAGAAAAAAGAGCTGTCACTTTTATGATTTGAGTTGTCTTGGTCTATAAACTTTCCTTGGAAAAAATTCAAAAGTCCACTTTAGAATGCAGGTGGAGTGGTCCTACTTAACACTCCAGTCTTCACTCTCCTCTTTAAGTCTAGGTGTTCTTACAGCTAATAGAAGAGACTGAGAACAAAATTGTGTATAGGAAAACATATTTTAAAAATTTAAGTCTTGCTAGTAACATACAGTAATTATACTATATGTGATATATATATTACATATGTGGTGAGCATGGGGTTACATAGAGAATTGTCAAATCACTGTTATTCATCTGAAACAATATAACTAAAACACTATGTATGTCAGCTATACTTCAATTTTAAAAAAATGGTCTTGCTACATAATACCTCTCAAGACATTAAAAAAACGTGTCTCAAAACAAAGTTCATCACTCTTTATTTTTTTATTTTTGTTTTTATTTTCTTTGTGAGCTTTTCTGAAGTTTAGTCCAAGTGTGTCTCTGAAATGTGCATTTGGACATTTTGGATACCAAGGAGTTTCTTATAATTTTATTTTTAATTCCAGTGTAGTTAACGTACGGTGTTACATTAATATCAGGTGTACCAAAAAAAAATATCAGGTGTACCACATAATGATTCAACTTCCTTATATTACTCAGGGCTAATCCAGATAAGTGTACTCTTTTTTTTTCTTTAAAATATTATTTATTTATTTGACAGAGAAAGCACAACCAGGGGGAGCAGCAGAGGGAGAGGGAGAAGCAGGAAGCCCAATGTGGGGCTTGATCCCAGGACCCTGAGATCAAGAACGAAAATTAAAGGCAAATGCTTAATTGATTGAGCCACCCAGGTGCCCTCAGATGAGTGTACTCTTCATCCTCTTAATTCATACATTCCTCCATTCACTTCCCTTTTGTTAACAATCTGTTTTTTTCTAGAGTTAAGAATCTGTTTCTTGGTTTGTCTCTCTTTTTCTCCTTTGCTCATTTGTTTTTTAAATTCCATCTATGACCGAGATCGTATCATATTTGTCTTTCTCCGACTTATTTCACTTAGCATTATACTCTCTAAATCGACTTATGTTACTGCAAATGGCAATATTTCATTCCTTTTTATGGCTGAATAATCCAGTGTGTGTGTGTGTGTGTGTGTGTGTGTGTGTGTGTGTGTGTATGAATATCACATCTTTATTCATCTATTGATGGACACTTGGGCTGCTTCCACATTTTGGCTATTGTAAATAATGCTGCAGTAAACGTAGGGGCACATAAATCCTTTTGAAATAGTGTTTTTATATTCTTTGGGTAAATACCCAGTACTGATAATACTGGATTATGTGGTAATACTATTTTTAATTTTTTGAGGAACCTCTATACTGTCTTCCACAGTCGCTGCACCAGTTTGCATTCCCACTAGCGATGCATAAGAGTTCATTTTTTCTCCAGATCCTTGCCAACACACTGTTTCCTGTGTTTTTAATTTTAGCCATTCTGACAGATGTGAGGTAATATCTCCTTGTGTAGGGCAGCCCAGGTGGCTCAGCGGTTTAACGCCACCTTCTGCCCAGGGCCTGATCCTAGAGTCCCGGGATTGAGTCCCACGTCGGGCTCCCAGCATGGAGCCTGCTTCTCCCCTCTGCCTGTGTCTCTGTCTCTGTCTCTGTCTCTCTCTCTCTGTCTCTGTGTCTCTCATGAATAAATAAAATCTTAAAAAAAAATTTCCTTGTGTATTTGATTTTCATTTCCCTGATGATGAGTTATACTGAGCTTCATTTCATGTATCCATTGGCCATCTGTATATCTTCTTTGGAAAAATATCTGTTCATGTCTCCTGCCTATTTTTGACTGGATTATATGGTTTTATGAGTGTTGAGTATTATAAGTTCTTTATGTATTTTGGATATTTACCTCTTATTGGATTTATCATTTGCAAATAAATATCTTCATTAATTTGTCTTTTAGTTTTGTTAGTTGTTTCCTTTGCTGTGAAGAAGCTGTTAATTTTGATATAGTCCAATAGTTTATTTTTGCTTTTGTTTCTCTGCCTCAAGAGACTTACTTAGAAAAATGTTGCAATGGCTGATGTCAGAGAAATTACTGATTGTGCACTCCCTTAGAATTTTTATGGTTTCAGGTATCACATTTAGGTTTTTAATCCATTTTGAGTTTACTTTTGTGTATGATAGAAGAAAGTGGTCCAATTTCATGCAGTTGTCCAGATTTTCCAGCACCATTTCTTGAAGAGAATATTTTTCCCCTATCTTATCCTCCTGCTTCCTTTGTGGTAGATTACCATTTAAGTGTGGGTTTATGTCTGGGCTCTCTATTCTGTTTTATTGACCTATATGTCTATTTTTGTGCCACTACCTTACTGTTTCCATTACTACAGCTTTGTAATAGATCTTGAAATCTAGAATCAAGGTACTTCCTGTTTTGTTCTTCTTTTTCTTTTTTTTTTTTTTAATAAATTGTTCTTCTTTTTCAAGATTGCTTTGGCTATTCAGGATCTTTTGTGGTTCCATACGAGAGATTATTTTTTCTACTTCTGTGAAAAAAACTTTTGGTATTTTGTTAGGGATTGAATTATGCCTATAAATTATTTGGATAGTATGAACATGTAAATGTAAATGGGATTATTTTCTTAATTTCTCTTTCTGCTACTTGATTATTAGTATATAGAAATGCAACGGATTTCTGTATATTGATTTGTATAGTGTGACCTTAGTGAATTAATTTATCAATTCTAATAGCTTTTGGTGGAGCCATTTGAAATTTCCATCTGCAAATAGTGACAGTATTACTTCCTCCTCCATTACTATGTTGAATACAAGTAATGAGAGTGAACCTTCTTGTGTTGTTCCTGACCTGAGGGAAAAAGCTCTGTTTTTCACCATTCACTATAATGTTAACTGTGAGATTTTCATAAATGGCCTTTATCATGTTGAGGTACATTGCCTCTAAATCTATTTTGTTGAAGGTTTTTATCATGAATGGATGTTGAACTTTGTCAAATGCTTTTTCTGCATCTATTGAAATGATGATATGGTTTTATCCTTTCTTTAATTAATGTGAGGTATCATGTTGATTGATAGGAGAATATTGAACTACTCTTGCTTGCACCACCGGAATGAATCTCACTTGATTGTGATGAACGTTTTTTTAATGTATTGTTGAATTTGGTTTGCTAATATTTTGTTGAGGATTTTTGGATTTATGTTCATCAGAGATATTGGCCTTTAGTTATCTTTTTTTGTATTGTCTTTATCTTGTTTTGGTATAAGGATACTGGCCTCATTTGGAAGTTTCGCTTCCTTTTTTTATTTTTTGGAATAGTTTGAGAAGAATGGGTATTAACAACTCTTCTTTAAATGTTGGGTAGAATTCACCTGTGAACTGTCTAGTCCTGGACTTTATTGTTGTTGGGAGGTTTCATTACTGATTCAACTCCTTGCTGGTAATCCATATGTTCACATGTTCTATTTCTTTCTGCTTCAGTTGTGTAGGTTACAATTTGTTAGTATATAGTTTTTCATAATATTCTCATAATAATTTTCATAATATTCTCTCTCTCTAATATAGTTTTTAATAATATTCTCCCTGCATGGAGCCTGTTTCTCCTTCTTCTCAGTATTGTTTGTATTCCATGGTGTTGTTTGTTATTTCTCCTCTTATATTTGTGATTGTTTGATTCCTCTCTCTCTCTCTCTCTCTCTCTTAATGAGACTGGCTAGAGTTTTATCACTTTTGTTGATCTTTTCAAAGAACCAGTTCTTGCTGTCATGGATCTGTTCTATTGTTTTTTCTGGTTTGTTTGTTTGTTTTTAGTGTATATCTTTTATTTCTGCTCTAATCTTTATTTTATTTCTTCTGCTGTTTTGGGTTTTGTTTGCTATTCTTTTTCTAGCACCTTTTTGATGTCAAATTAGACTGAGATTTTTCTTGCTTTTTGAAACAGGCTTATATTGCTATAAAAGTTCCCTCTTAGAACTGCTTCAGTGTTACATTCCAAAGGTTTTGGGCCATTGCCTTTTTTTTTTTTAATTTTTATTTATTTATGATAGTCACACACACACACACACACACACACACACACACACACACACACAGAGAGGCAGAGACACAGGCTCCATGCACTGGGAGCCCGACGTGGGATCCGATCCTGGGTCTGCAGGATCGCGCCCTGGGCCAAAGGCAGGCGCCAAACCGCTGCGCCACCCAGGGATCCCGGGCCATTGCCTTTTGATTTTCATTTGTTTCCATGTACTTGTTGATTTATTCTTTAAATTCTTGGGTGTCTCATTCATTGTTTAGAAGCATGTTATTTGACTTCCACATATTTGTGGTCTCTCCAGATTTTTTTATTCTTGTGGTTGACTTCTAGTTTCACAGTGTTCTGATCAGAAAAGATGCATGGTATGACTTTGATCATTTTGAATTTTCTGAGGCTTGTTTTGTGGCCTAACATGTGATCTGTTCTGGAGAATTTTCTATATGCATTCATAAAGAATATGTTTTAGTATGGAATGTTCTCAATATATCTGTTAAACCCATCTCATCCAAAATGTCATCCAAAGCCATTGTTTCCTTGTTGATTTTTGTTTGATCTCTCCATTTATGTAAGTGGGTGCTAAAGTCCCCTACTCGGGGATTCCTAGGTGGCTCAACGGGTTAGTGCCTGCCTTCAACTCCGGGCATGATCCTGGAGTCCCCGATCTAGTCCATCAGGCTCCCTGCATGGAGCCTGTTTCTCCTTCTGCCTGTGTCTCTGCCTCTCTCTCTCTCTCTCTCTCTCTGTGTGTGTGTGTGTGTCTCTCATGAATAAATAAATAAAATATTTTTTTAAAAAAAGATAGATATATAAAAAAAAAGTCCCCTACTATGATTATATTATTGTCAATTACTTCCTTTATGGTTGTTACTAGCTGCTTTTTGTATTTGGGGGCTTCCATGTTGAGTGCATAAATATTTAGTTATTTAGTCTCCTCGTTGGATTGTCCCCTTAGTGATTATATAGTGTTCTTTATCTCCTATTAGTTTGCGTGTTTCTTTCATATCATATGAAATGAATTTCTTGTCCCAAGCACACAAAAGGGTCTTGTTTTTTTTTTTTTTTTTTTTTTAATCCATTCTGACACCCTATGTCTTTTGACTGGAGCATTTATTTCATTTATATACTCTGGGAAACGAACTAGGGGTGGTAGAAGGGGAGAAGGGCGGGGGGTGGGAGTGAATGGGTGATGGGCACTGGGGGTTATTCTGTATGTTAGTAAATTGAACACCAATAAAAAATAAATTAAAAAAAAAGATTAAAGCAAAAGAATTTAGAATCTAAAAAAAAAAAAAACAAAGTAATTATTGTAAGTATGTGTTATTGTCATTTTGTTACTTGTTTTATGGTTGTTTTTGTAGATTTTCTCTGTTCCATTCTTCCCTTGTGCTCTTCTTTTAAAATAAGTTGGTTTTTTAAAGTTACATACTTAGATTCCTTTCTCTTTATTTTTTGCATATCTATTAGTGGTTACCAGTAGGTTTGTATATGGCATCTTCTGCACTTGGCAGTCTATATTAATTTGATGGTCACTTAAGTTTGAACCCACTCTTTACTCCCTATCCCCACATTTTATTTTATTTTTTTCCAAAATAACATTTAATTAGAATAGTAAAATATGAGCAATAGCAAATAAAATATCTTCATTCTGACAGTTTTCAAGAGGTTGAAACCAAAGCATTTGTCCAGGAAGTTTTATGTATCTAGATCTCAGCTATACCTATCATAGTTTCTTTTTAGTTCATCTAATAAATGGCCTAGCCACAATGTGTTCAAACAAATATTTAAATTAGATGCCCATGCAGTAATTTTTGTTAAATATTTATTTATTTTTTGATTCATCCGTACTTTAGTACACTTGTGGATATTTTTCATTTATTTATTTATTTATTTATTTAATAAATTAATTTTTTATTGGTGTTCAATTTACCAACATACAGAATAACACCCAGTGCTCATCCCGTCAAGTGCCCCCCTCAGTGCCTGTCACCTATTCACCCCCACCCCCGCCCTCCTCCCCTTCCACCACCCCTAGTTCGTTTCCCAGAGTTAGGAGTCTTTATGTTCTGTCCCCCTTTCTGATATTTCCCACACATTTCTTCTCCCTTCCCTTATATTCCCTTTCACTATTATTTAGATTTCCCAAATGAATGAGAACATACACTGTTTGTCCTTCTCCGATTGACTTACTTCACTCAGCATAATACCCTCCAGTTCCATCCACGTTGAAGCAAATGGTGGGTATTTGTCGTTTCTACCTATCCCCACATTTTAGGTAGATGGTATCATTCTTTAGATTTTTTCACTTTGTGAGAAGATTGACTGATTTTTACAGATACGCTTATTCTTACTTTTGTGTGTGTGTGTGTGGGTGTGGTTGTGCTTTCTACCGAGTCCTGTGTATGATCTTTCTTTTTCATTCATAGAATCTCCCTTAATATGTCTTGTAGGGCTGGATTAGTGGTCATAAATTCCTTTAACTTTTGTTCGTCTGGGAAACTATATTTCTCCTTCCATTTGAATGATAGGTTGCTGGATATTCTTGGGTGCAGATACTCCTTTCAGTAATTTGAATATATCATGCCACTTTCTTCTGCCCTGCAATGTTTCTGCTGAAAAATTCACTGATAGCCTTATAGAATTGCCCTTGCATGTAACTGTTTTCTTGTCTCTTGTGACTTTTAACACTCTCTCTTTTCACTACTTTTTACCATTTTAATTACTATGTGTCTTGGCATGGACTTCCTTGGTTGATTTTTGTTCAGGGATTTCTGTGCATTCTGGATCTGAAATTCTGTTTCCTTCTCCAGATTCAGAAAATTTTCAGCTATTATTTCTTCAGATAAATTTTCTGCCTCCTTTTCTCTTATCTTTCTAGGATCTCCATAATGTGAGTGTTATTACACTTGATGGAGTCACTGAGTTCCTTAAGTCTTTTCTCATTTTGTATATATATATATTTTTTTTTTTCCTCACATCTGCTTGGCCTGATTATTTTCTATTACTCTGTCCTCCAGGTTGCTGATTAATTCTTGTGCTTCCTCTAGTCTATCTATTTCATCTAGTGTTTTTTAAGTTTCACTTATTCTGTTCCTCATCTCTGACTGGCTCTTATCTCTTTGCTAAGGGTCTCACTAATGCCCTCTGCTCTTTGCTCATGTCCAGTGAGTATATTTATGACCATTACTTTAAATTCTCTATCAGGCAATACTACCTATCTCCATTTCATTTAAGTCTCTTGATGTGGTTTTGTCCTGTTCTTTCATTTGGGACATATTCATCTATCTTATTTTGTCTAATTCTCTGTGTGTTTCCTTGTGTTAGGAAAGTGAGCTCTATCTCGTGCTCTTGAAAGTAGTTGCCTTTATGAAGATCAAATCCTATAGAACCCTGCAATGCAATATCCCATTTCCTGGAAACTTGTTCTTTAGGAGTGCCTCCTACATGTGTTGTGTGTGTCCTGCTGTGGCTTAGCCATGGTTTTGTGTGTGTGTGTGTGTGTGTGTGTGTGTGTGTGTTTCAGTCTGGTCATCTGCTATCTTTGCCTGTTGTGGGCAGGATTTGGTCTCTTTTGTGTTAGTAGGCCAGACTGGGGCTGCCTTGCACTTGAAGTGAATCAGACCAAGTATTTTCCAGAGATGTAGTAGCACCAAACTGCATGGCACCTTCCCTGTGTTGTCCCCTGAGAAGCTTCATTGGTGGGTGGGGCCTGCAATCAGACCTGCTATTTGCCCCCAGCCCACTGCTGGAAACAGTCTGATTGGTTTGTGTGATTATTTTTCTTCTTCCAAGAGCAGGAGTCACTTTGGAGTAGTGGTGATCCTTGTTGGGGCTACTTGCACACTGCCAGGCTTGTGGCCCCTTAAAATAGTCCAATATGCCCTTGGACTCTGGCCAAGAGCATATTCGAAAGGGCAGATCTGCAATGTGTGTGGGGGTGGATCACAGTTTTTTACATCTATTTGCATGCTGTCCCTCAGTGTGAGGAGACTTGCTACTGCCAGGCCCCGGGCTACATAAAGCACAGGTTGGCAGTCAGGGTTGTGGTTAAGTTTGAGGTATTTTCTGGGACCCATGATGCTGAGACAGACAGGCCTGTCTGAATGGGTGGATCCCAAATGCCAAGGGGCAGGGTAAAGTGTAAGCAAGTTAATGTCTATAATGCTGGTTCCTGCAGGTGGCCATGTGTTTATGCTAAGAAAGAAGGCAGAAAATGTTGCCTTCTTGCTCCTTTAGTTTTAGAGGAGTCTTCCAGGATCTCTATCCCCCCAGGGTACACTCTGAGAGTAGTAAATAATTCTCCCTCCAGTATGCCCCAGGTATTTTTTAAACTGCTGCTTCTCTGCTGTATCTCCATAGGCTGTTTGTTCTGCTGTCTCTTTAAGGGCAGGGACTCGGCTTCCTCTGGCCCTCCAGACTTTCCCAGAACCAAACCCAAGGATTTCTAAAATTCCAGGCTTCAAGTCCTGCTATTGTAAAAACTCACGAAATCTGGCCCCTCTGGTTCCAAAGCCAAATACTATGGGGATTCATCTTCCTCGTGTGGACTTCCCCGTGCGATAGTCTTGTTTCTTTCCTTTCTCCATGCCTGTGGGTTCCTCGCTCTCATGGACAGTTCTGTGGTTCTTTTTGTTCCCCACTGTGTCTCCACCCTTCCTACACTCTTCCATGTGGCCTTTTGTCTACATTTACTTGTGGAGTTCGTTCTGCCAGCCTTTGGTCATTTTCTGCATCATTTATACTGATGTGAGTGTCACTTAGTTGTATCCCTCGGACAGGGTAAGCTTAGGGTCCTCCCATTCCATCTTGCCAGCAATGACTTCATTTGTTTTTGAATGTGTCAGCATTACAGGTTTTCCATATATTGAAATAATTTAAACTCAAATGTGGATACAATTAACAAAGGAACCCAGATCTAGGCTGTCCAAGTGTGTTTTAAAGATTTTATTTGTTTGAGAGACAGATAGAGAGATAAAGAGAGCACGAGCAGAGGAGAAGGAGAGGGAGAAGGAGAAGCGGGCTCCCCACTGAGCAAGGAATTGGACATGGGCTTGATCCCAGGACTCTGGGATCATGACCTGAGCCAAAGGCAGGTGCTTAACCAGCTGAGCCACCCAGGTGCCCCTAGGCTGTGTGTTCTCATTACTTCTCTCTTCCTGTCACATGTAGGTTGGTAAAATATACAGAATTTCCAACATTTAGCTGAATGAAAACCATACTTCTCTTGGCTTGTCTTTAATCTAGTGACTAGACCCACAAAGGCACTTTGGCAGCCCCCGTTATGTTTTCATTTGTTTTTCTTGCAGAAAGCAATAAATATTGTGCCAGCACCACAAGCCACAGCCTCCAGGGCAATAAATGCAGAATCAAACAAATGAATGGGAAGAATAGAATAAACTGTGCTGCCCCAGGGATGGCTATAATTAATGAGTGATTTTAAAAAAATAAATGGCTTCTTTCCCTTTTTAAAAAAATATAACTTTTGAAAGGAGGAAATGGATGAACCGTGTATTTCATAGTTAAAATACAAACTTCTGGTACTATAGCTTAATACATTTGTAAATGCCTCGCCTAATCCACCATTTTTTCATTCATTTGACAGATGTGTATTTACTGCCTACTATGTGACTAGCAGTGTACTCCGCACTTGGGATTTAGAGGCAATCTGGATCAACCATGTTTCTGTTCTCCTGGAGGGTGATAGGCTATGTTCCTGCTCTCCTAGAAGAGGAGAAGATGAGAGAGAGGATTTCTTAGTTTATGGGCTACAGACGTTCGAGAAGATGGTTCTGACTTCAGGTTGACTGATTGTAGGAATTCAGATTATTATCAGTTTTCTCAATCTCTGTGGCCCTGTTCCCCTCTGTGTTTTCCTGATAATTGGCTCATTCCACATGACAGTCAAAATAGTTACTCTCACCGGTAGATGGTATTAACAGCTAGTGATCTGTATTAGCTCCTCCAAGAAACAGGCACCTAAGCACAACTGAACATCTAAGGATTTTCTTCGGGAAAGTGACTGAGAAAGAATTGGGAGGGAACTGGGGAAGATAAGGTAAGCTGTCAGACAACAATGTAAGTCTGACCTGGAAGAAAACTCAGGTAGAAGTGTTCTAGGTTGCTATGTAACCTAGAGAATATTCATAGAAGAGCCATTAGGGCTCTTATGGGTTGTTAAAGAACTCCTGTTTTCCTAGACATGTGTCTGCCTTACATTCATGCTGTCTGCCAGTAGTAGAGAGCAGAGCCTTGATGTGAATGTAGTTAAAGATTTCAGAATGCAACAGCTAGGGCAGTTAGCTAATTAAGCTCCCTGTTTGGGAGGTCTATAAGGCTTATTCCCAAGGAGGTTGAATGATCTCTAAGAACATAAGTTTCTTTCTTACAATGTCAAAATTAATATTCCAGAGTTCCTCCTGCCATTTGCTTAATCAGTTGGTTATGTCAGAAGCCATAATTCCTGGGATGGGGTCACATGGAGCCCCAGTATTGGGCCCCACAATTTTATAACCCCGTGTTAATCCATGGAATAGAGGAGAGGTGGTTTCTAAAAGGGATATTGCACATAAAAATTAGTAGATATCCACCAACATGTGTGAGTGTATATATGTATAAATGTATGCATGTGTGCATATAATGCACCAAGATGTTAGTCCTTTATTTGACCATAAGCCTTAAAATAAGACAAATGACATAAACAGTAAGCAACTAAGTTTTTAAAAGATAAATCTATAAAATAAAAATTACTATTTAATATTAAAATTGAGATAATGGGTTCTCTAATATGAATATATTACTATATACACTTGCATATATCATATCAATCTGTAGTGACAAATAGTATATGTATAAATTATATAGAGAATATAAATTGACCTTATCTTTGGAGAAGAGGTTATTTCAGGAGAAAGTTTTCCACTAGTCTCTTGCATTCCTGCACATCTTGTAAATAAGAGGCACTCATAGCTTTTGCTCCAGACTAACTTTTCAAGGATGTTTACATAGCTAAAGTCATGGAAAATAAAAATCGTGTCTTTCTCCATAGCCGAGACCATGTTGGTTTGCTCTCTAGTGAAATAATGGTAACATCTTCCTCTGAGGCAAAGGTTGGGCAAGTTTATTTGCAGCCGTTACAAATTATTAGAATCCCTAAGCATAGGGTTTCTTAGGTGTACCACAAACTTACTTCATGCACAGCATCTGCCTGGGGCCATCAGCATTGTCGTAGGGGACTTGTGGGGCAAAAGGAACTGACATAATTTTTTGATGGATGCCTTATAAGAATCCTCTTTAACTGATGATCTTGCCTACAGGCACCCAAATCAGAAAGACATTAGACTATAACAAAATGTGGTGGGATGCAGAATTAACAGGAATTTCTTTCATGTATTAGACACACTGTGTTTAGATATCTTTCCTTCCTTGTTCATAATCTCAAAAATCTCTGGGTCATTTTATGTATTAATACACTCTAATATTAATTCTAAATCTTGGTCCTATTTCATGGGTCTATTATGCTGTATTTTCAATTGTTTACTAAGACAAAAATTAGCAAGGTATTTCATTTGTCCTGTTTTTTTTCCCTTGAGCAGTAGATACCAGAGCATTTTCTATTTATATCCAATGAATGTGGAACCTGGTTACCTACAACTACAAAGACTGTAGCTTATTTGCTATTGGAATCTTGGTTGCAAACTTCTATTTGCTGATTTAGCTTCTATTCTCCAATTTTACAACTTACTATTTTCCTTATTAAAAACTTTCAAATTCAGACAAGTTACCAAAATAATATAAATGGGAATAATAGGTTTATCAATTTAATGTCTGGCAAAAGGGAACTGGACTTTAAAATAATCCAGTGCACTAAATATTTACATGAAATAAGAAAAAATAATAACATATAGTTATTTACTGCTGCCAGAACAGAGGTTTGAAAGAGAAAAACAGTTTAGACCAAATGTTTGAACATCTTAGCTTTTCGTGAGGAGAGCCAATGACACCCTAAGTTGAATATTTATTACATTTTCCATGAATTACCCAAAAGAAATGCCAAAAAAGTCAGATCCCATGCAGAAGTATCCATTATATTTCAATTTTGTTCTCACTGTACTATCTATTAAGACTATTATTTAAAGATTCGTATACTTTTTAAAAGATAAATTTTCTTTGCAAATGCCTACAGAATATTTTTGAAAACTGGCCATGAACTGGGCTCCATAGAAAATCTCAATTTCCAGAAGTAGAAATCAGAGCTTACTTTTGAAGACCACCATGCCAAAAAAACAGCTAGAAACTTTTTAAAAAGCTAGCAGTAAACATCATCAACAACAGAAATCCTTAGAAATGTTATCAACACCCTTCTAAATAAATTGTGGATTAAATAATTCAGAAATATCTGAGTGTTAGAAACAGTAAGAACAGTACATATATATTCTCTTGGATATATATGAGTAAAATCACAGGAAGATTTTATTAGAGTCCAATGCTTCCATTAAAAAATGAGAAAGCTTGAAATTGGAACTAAGAATCTAAGAATCCTAGAAAACAGAAAGTAGGCCAAAATATAGGACTTAATGAAGATAAAAAAGAAATTGGTAAACCTGGTAAATAAAATCAGTGGTAATTTAAGAAGGCAAATAACATACAAATCTTTGGCATACCTGGTCTCATTGAATATTAGTATATAAATTTATTTTATATTTTAAATCTTCCATCAATGTTTTTGTTTTTGTCAAAGTCTGGTTAAGTTTTGGTGTTTTTAGGATTTTTAAATTGAAATATGATTAACCTACAGTGTTATATCATAGTTTCAGGTGTAGAATATAATGGTTTAACAATTCTATACATTACTCAGTGCTCATTACACTGGGTATATTTTTAATGCCTTTTATCTGTTTCACCATTCTCCCACCCATCTCCTCTCTGACAACCACCAGTTTGTTCTCTGCATTTAAGAGTCTGGGTTTGTTTTGTTTTTGTTTTTTTCTGTTTCTTGTTTTGTTTCCTAAATTCCACATATGAATGAAATCATATGGTATTTTTCTTACTCTGTCTTCTTATTTCACTTAGCATCATACCCTCTAGGTCAATCCATATTGTTGGAAATAGCAAGATCTCATTTTTTTTTAATGGGTGAGTAATAACCTGTTTTATGTACATAGCACTTCTTTATCCATTTATCGGTCAGTGGATACTTGGGTTGCTTCCATAATGCTTCTGCAAACACAGGCGTGCATGGATCTTTTCAAATTAGGGTATTTTGATAAATATACAGTAATATAATTACTGGATCATATGGTGATTATATTTTTATTTTTTAAGAAATGTCCATACTGTTTCCACAGTGGCTGAACCAGTTTGTGTCCCCACAACCAAGGTTCCATTTTCTCCACATCCTCACCAACATTTGTTTCTTTTGTTCTTGACTAACCAAAATCATTCTGGTTTTGATTTGAGTTTCCCTGATTTACTAGTGATGTTGAGCACCTTTTCATGTGCCTCTTGTCTAGCCATCTTGATGTCTTTGGGAAAATGTCTGTTTATGTCCTCTGCCCACTTTTTAAAACTTAAATTCAATGTAGTTCACATACACTGTATTATTAGTTTCAAGGGTAGAATTTAGTGATTGACCAGTTGCATATAACACCCAGTGCTCATTAAGTGCTCATCAAGTGCACCCAGTGCTCATCAAGTGCCCTCCTTAATGTCCATCACCCAATTATCCTTTCCTCCACCCACCTCCCCCTTTACCAACCCTCATTTTGTTCCCTATAGTTAAGAGTTTCTTATGGTTTTCCTCCCTCTTTTTTTTATCTTATTTTTCCTTTCCTTCTCCTATGTTCATCTATTTTGTTTCTTAAATTTCACAAATGGGAAATCATGTTTTTGTGTTTCTCTGACTTGTTTCACTTAGCATGATACCCTCTAGTTCCATCCACATTGTTGCAAAGGGCAAGAGTTCATTCTTTTGGACACCACTTCTTTATTCATCTGTTGATGGACATCTGGGCTCTTTACATATTTTGGCTATTGTAGACATTACTGCCATACCCACTGGGGTGCATGTGCCCTTTCAAATAACTATTTTTGTATTCTTTGGATAAATACCTAGTAGTGCAATTTCTGGGCCATTGAGTAGTTATATTTTTAACTTTTTAAGGAACCTCCATACGGTTTACCAGAGTGGCTGTACCAGCTTGCATTTTTCCCATTCTCACTAACATCTGCTGTTTCCTGACTTAATCTTAGCCATTCTAATCAGTGTGAGGTGATATCTCATTGTGGTTTTAATTTGTATTTCCCTGATGCCAAGTGGTGTTGAGCATTTTTTCATGTCTGTTAGCCATTCTTTGAAGAAATGTCTGTTCATGTCTCCTGCCCATTTTTTGACTGGATTTTTGTTGTTGTTGTTGTTTGGTGTTGAGTTTTATAAACTCCTTATAGATTTTGGATCCTATGCCTTTATCTGATATGTCACTTGCAAATATCTTCTCCATTCCATAGATTGCCTTTTAGTTTTGTTTCCTTTGCTGTATAACACATTCTTGTGTTATTATAATGCATATAGTTCATTTTTGCTTTTTTCCCCTTGTCTCTGGAGATGTGTCTAGCAAGAAGTTGCAGTGGCTGAAGTCAGAGAGGTTGCTGCTCATGTTCTTCTCTAGGATTTTGATGGATTCCTGTCTCAGACTTAGGTCTTTCATCCATTTGAGTCTATTTTTGCGTGGTATAAAGAAATGGTCCAGTTTCATTCTTCTGCATGTGGCTGTCCAATTTTCTAACACCATTTGTTGAACAAACTGTCTTTTCCATTGGATATTCTTTCCTGCTTTGCCTAAGATTATTTTACTTAGAGTTGAAGTCCATTTCTGAGTTCTCTATTCTGTTCCATTGATCTATATGTCTGTTTTTGTGCCAGTAGCATACTGTCTTGATGATTATACTTTGTAATACAGCTTGAAGTCCAGAACTGTGATGTCTCCAGCTTTTGTTTTATCAACATTACTTTGGGTATGTGGGGTCTTTTCTGGCTCCATATCAATTTTAGGATTTTTCGTTCCAGCTCTGTGAAAAGTGCTGGTAGTATTTTGATAGGGATTGCACTGAATGTATAGATTGCTTTGGGTAGCATAGACATTTTAACAATAATGGTTATTCCAATCCATGAGCATGGAATTTTTTTCCATTTCTTTGTTTGCCTCAATTTCTTTCATAAGTGTTCTATAGTTTTCAGAGTACATATCCTTTGCCTCTTTGGTTAGGTTTATTCCTAGATATCTTATGGTTTTTGATGCAATTGTAAACAACATCAATTATTTTATTTTTCTTGCTGCTACTTCATTGTTAGTGTATAGAAATGCAACAGACATCTGTGCATTGATTTTTATATCCTGCAACTTTGATGAATTCTTGTATCAGTTCTAGCAATTTTGGGGTGGAGTCTTTTCAGGTTTTGTACATAAAGTATCATGTTGTTGGCAAAGATTGAAAGTTTAACTTCTTCTTTGGCAATTTGGATGCCTTCTATTTCTTTTTGTTGTCTGATTGCTGCCGAGGCTAGGACTTCCAGTTCTATGTTGAACAAAAGTGGTGATAATGAATCCCTGTTGTGTTCCTGAACTTAGGGGAAAAGCTCTTAGCTTTTTCTTAATGAGGATGATATTTGCTGTGGGTCTTTTGTATATGGCTTTTATAATGTTAAGGTATGTGCTCTCTATCCTTACATTGTGGAGGGTTTTTATCAAGAAAGGATGCTATATTTTGCCAAATGTTTCTTCTGCATCTATTGAGAAGATCAAATAGTTCTTACCCTTTCTTTTATTAGTGTGGTGTATCATGTTGATTGATTTATGATGTTGAACCCATGCTCCCTGCTCTGTTCTACTGATTTATATCTATTTTTATGCCAGTATTACACTGTTTTGATGACTACAGCTCTGTATATCTTGAAATCTGGGATTTTGTTAATGTCAAGTTCTTCTTTCTCTAGATTTCTTTGGTTATACAGAGTCTTCTTTTGTTCCATACAGATTTTAGGATTATTTGTTCTAACTCTATGAAAAAAATGTTGGTATTTTGATAGGGATTGCAATTTGTAGATTGCTTTGGGTAGTATGGACATTTTAATAATGTTGACCCTTCCAGTCAATCCATGAGCATGGAATATCTTGTCATTCTCAATTTCTTTTAGCAAAATTTTAGTTTTGGTAGTACAGCTCTTTTGCCTCCTTGATTAAATTTATTCCTAGGTATTATTTTTGGTGCAACTGTTAATGGTTTTTTGTTGTTATTGTTAATTTCTTTATTTCTCTTTCTGTTACTTCATTATTGGTGCATAAACAGGTAAGAGATTTTTGTTATGCTAACTTTGCATCCTGTGACTTTACTGAATTCATTTATCAATACTGGTAGCTTTTTGGTGTATTATATACAGAGTTTCCTATATGAAGTAACATATAATCTGCAAGTAGTCAAAGTTCTACAATTGTTGTATCTACCTGTTGGCTTGTCCCCTTTATTATCGTGTCTTTGTACAGTCATTGTTTTAAAGTCGAGTTTGTCCTATATAAGTATTGCTACTCTGGCTTTCTTTGGCACCCATTTGTATGACAGAATAGTCTATAGTAAGTGGACAATATTTTAAGTTTAAACCCATCCTTTACTCCTTTCCTCTCCACATTTTAGGTATGTGTTGTCATATTTGACATCCTTTTATTTTCTAAATTTCTTGACTGGGTATTTATAGAAATACTCATTTTTACTGCTATTGTGTTTCCTACTTTAATTCATATGCTCACTTTTGGTTTTTACTTTCCACTTCCAGGCCCCTTTATTATTTTTTGCAGGGCTGGTTTAGTAGTCATGAACTCCTTTAGTTTTCATGTGTGAAACTCTCTTATTCTGAATGATAGCCTTGCTGGATAGAGTATTCTTGGCTGCAGATTTTTTTTTTTTTCTTTCAGGCTCTAGGGAACAGGAAACGCTACACAACAGAACCCCATAGGACCTCTTTCTCATAAAGCCATATTTGGCTGCTATATTATTTTTGAATATATCCTGCCCTTTTTAGCTTGAAGTTTCTGCTGAAAAACCTGCTGGCAGCCTTATGTGGTTTCTATTGTACATTAACTATCAAATCATTCTAAATTCAGAAACTGACCTGAAGACTTGCAGAACAAACTCCACAGCTAAAGGGAGACAGGAGGCCATATCAAAAAAGATAGTAAGTAAGGAGATGTGGTTCAGGGGAGAAATTGATCATGCCCCACCCCCACTCCACTCTCCCAGCCCAGGGGATTGGTCCAAATCTCAGCCAACACTACATTTCCCAAATAGGAGTTTTGCAGGGCCTTGGTTCTGGTGGCAGTGGTGATAGATAAGCAAACCAGAGCACACCTAGTTACAATGTGCCAAATTAAGGCCAGGGACCAAATACTACCCACAACAGGCAAAGTCAGCTTCTGCAGATGACTGACTTCTTTCTTGCTGCTTTAAAAAAATTTTTTTATCACTTGATTTTGTTATTTTAACTATGTCTTGGTGCAAGTCTGCTTTTGTTGGTTTTTGTTGGGGGTTCCCTATGCCCCCTGTATCTGGATATCTGTTTTCTTCCCCATTTTAGCAGTTTTCAGCTATTACGTCTTCAATTTTTTTTCTCTCTCTCTCTTCTTCTGGGACTCATATAATGCAGATGCTACTATGTTTGATGGAGTCACTGAGTTCCCTAAGTCTTTTTTCATTTTGCCTAATTCTTTTTTCACTCTTTTGTTCAGCTTACTTACTTTACATTACTGTCTTCTAGGTCATTGATTCATTTCTCTGCTTCTTCAAGCTTGTGTTTATTGCATCAAGCATATTTCTAATCTCATTTATTGCACTCTTCATCTCTGATTGATTCTTTATGTTTGTGTTAAGGGTCACACTGATGTCTTCCATTCTTTTCTCTAGTCCAGTGAGTAACCTTATGATCATTGGTTAAGTACTCTCTCAAGCATATTTCTTATATCTGTTTCATTTAGATCTCCGGCTGTGGCCTTGTCCTTTTTTTTCATTGGGACAAACTTCTCTATCTTCACATTTTGTTTAAGTTTCTGTGCCTGTTTGTTAGGAAAGTCAGCTATATTTCCTGTTCTTGACGGTAATAGCTTTATGAAGAAGAGGTTGTATAGTGTTGTGCTATGTAGCATCCCCTGTTCCCTAGGGCCTGGTGCTTTTGGCATTATCTCAAATATGTGCCACATATGTTCTGCTGTTTTGTCTTGGCTGGTTTATCCTTCAAGCCAGTTATCCGCAGAGGCTGTCTTTGCCTGTCGTGGGTAGTATTTGGTCCCTGGCCTTAATTTGGCACATTGTAACTAGGTGTGCTCTGGTTTGCTTATCTATCACCACTGCCACCAGAACCAAGGCCCTGCAAAACTCTTAGTTGGGAAATGTAGTGTTGGCTGAGATTTGGACCAATCCCCTGGGCTGGGGGAGTGGAGTGGGGGTGGGGCATGATCAATTTCTCCCCTGAACCACATCTCCTTACTTACTATCTTTTTTGATATGGCCTCCTGTCTCCCTTTAGCTGTGGAGTTTGTTCTGCAAGTCTTTAGGTCAGTTTCTGAACTTAGGATGAATTTGATAGTTAACTAATTATATTTGTGGGTCAAGGCAAGCCTAATGGCCTCTTACTCTGTCTCATCTTGTCTTGGATTCCCTTTTATTTTTATTACAGGTTTTGGATTTGTGGGCATTCATAAACAACTTAGGTATATAGCAGTCTATTTCAAGTTGATGACTACTTAAGTTTGAACTCATTCTGAAAGCACTTTTTAATCGGATTCCTCACAGTGTGTCATCCTTGACGTCCTTATTTTGTCAAACATTTGACTGACTTTTTAATAGATCTGATTTCCTGCATATGTGCTTTAGCTCCCATAATAGTTTTATAAGAGTTTAATCTACTTTTGTTTGCATTTATCTGTAAATTTTTTTCCTTTCATTATTTTCTTACTCATGATTATGGCTTATCTGCTTTTTTTTTTTTTTAAAGATTTTATTCTATTTTATTTAAATTTTATTTATTCATAAGAGAGAGAAAGAAAGAGAGAGGCAGAGACACAGGCAGAGGGAGAAGCAAGCTCCATGCAGGGAGCCTGATGTGGGACTTGATCCTGGGTCTCCAGGATCAGGCCCTAGGCTGAAGGCAGCGCTAAACCGTTGAGCCATCCAGGCTGCCCATCTGCTAGATTTATGGGGTTTCACTTGCATGTAACTTTTCTCTTTTTAGCTTTAAAATTCTCTTTATTAGTATTTTCTCTCATTTTAATTTCTATGTGCCTTGTTGTGTAATCCCTTGGGTTAGTTTGGTTGGGGTTCTCCATGCCTCCTGAATCTGGATGTTTGCTGCTTTCCTCAGATTAGGGAATTTTCAGCTATTATTTCTTCAAATTTACTGCCTGCTTCTCTCTCACTGTTCTCCTTCTGAGATGCCTATAAAGCATGTTATTATGCTTGATGATGTTGCTGAAATTCTTTAATCTATTCTCATTTTTTCTTTTTGCGGTTTGATTTCCATTACTACCTCTTCTTTATCACTGATTCATTATGCTTCTCCAGTCTACTAATTCTCTCTAGTCTTTTTGTTACTGAGTTCATCTGTTTCTATTTTCTATTTCTGCTTAACATCTAAGATCCTCCTAAGATAGATCCTAAGATACTACACTTTTCTCAAGTCCACTCAGTAGCTTTATGACCATTACTTTAAAATCTCAAGATGTATTGCTTGTGTCTGTTTCATTTAGCTCTTTTGCTGTGGCTTTGTACTGTTCTTTCATTTGGTCCATTCTTCTCATTTTGTCTCTAAGTATTAGGGAAGTCAGCTATGTCTCCTCTTGAAGTGTGTGGTTATCTTCCCCTCTCCTCTAGGCAGGTGTCACTTTGGAGTGGTGCCAGTTCCTGCGGAGGTTGCTTGTGGGGCATATTGAGAGAGAAGCTACACTGGAGACAGCTGGCAAATGGGGTGAGTTGGATGGGGCAGATGTGCATGGGGGTAGAGCATTAGTTTTAGCAAGATAGATGGAGAGTGCTCATTCCAACAAGTGTCTGGCTCTCTAGCCTGGGAGTGGGAGGAAATGGTACCTATCAACTATTTTGTTCTTGGAGAAGTCTTCTAAAAGTCCCTGCCCTTTCAGCACACACTAAGATTAATAACTCTTCATTTATACTCCAGGCACTTTGCAAATTCCTGCTTCTGTGCTGTATCTCAGTCAGGTGATGGGCCTTTAAGGGCAGGGACTCAGCTTCCTATGGTCCTCAGCTTTCCTAGAGCTAAGTATGCAAATTTTAAGTAGTCTGTGTTAAGCCCTGATGGCTGTAAAACTAACAGTTAAGTGCCAGTGGTTTTCAAAGACAAAATGTTAAGCAGCCTTGTCTTGCCAGTCAGTGCAGGTCCCCTGTCTGGAATGCCTGGTGTGAGGTCTAACCCTCTTCAGTCTCCATGCTTGTGGTGTCTCTCCCATTCCTGGTTAGTCTCACTGAGGGCTTGATTCTCAACCTTGTTTTCACCCCTCCTACTCTTTTAGATGTGACCTCTTCTCTACCATGAACTGTGGGAAGTCTGTTCTACTGGTCATTTTCTGAGCTACCTGTGCTCATGTGGCTGTTATCTCGGTGAGTTGGAAAAGATGAGGTTAGGATCTCCCTACTCCACCATCTTCCCCAAAGTCCTTTTTTTTTTTTTTTAAGATTTTATTTATTTATTCATGAGAGAGAGAGAGAGAGAGAGAGAGAGAGAGGCAGAGACACAGAGGGAGAAGCAGGCTCCACGCAGGAAGCCCGATGTGGGACTTGATCCCAGGTCCCCAGGACCACACCCTGGGCTGAAGGCAGGTTAAACCGCTGAGCCACCCGGGCTGCCCAATGCTTTAATCTTTTAATTAATGTTTTCTGCCAGGAGTTTTATGGTTTTAAGGTCTCACATTTAAGTCTTTAATTCATCTCGAGTTTGTGTACGGTGTAAGAAAATGAGGCCTTCAGTACTATGTTGAAGTGGTGAAAGTGGACATCCTTGTCTTCCTGATCTTAGAGAAAAGATTCAGTCTTTGACCAGTAGGAGATTAGCTGTGGGTTTTTAATATATGGCTATATTATGTTAGGTATGATGCCTCTAAAAAACCTGTTATTGATTTTTATATTGGTTATTAAAAACCTGATATTGGTTTTTAATATATGGCTATATTATGTTAGGTATGATTGCCTCTAAAAACCCTTTTTACTATGAACGGATTTGTCACATCATTTTTTTCTGCATCTATTGAGATCATATGGTTTTTAGCTTTTCTCAATGTGATAGAGCATGTGACGGACTTATAAATATTGAACCATACTTGCAATCACCAGTTAATCCCTTGATCCTGGTGAGTGGTTTTAAGAGATTGTTGAATACTGTTTGCTAATATTTTGTGGAGGATTATCCAGATACCAAAATCATATAGATATTACAAAAAAAAAAAAAATCCCACAAACAAAAAACTACAGGCCAGTATCTAAATGCAGAAATCTAACAAAATATTAGTGAGCTTCACATAACCTTTTAATCCTTTAGCCAAAAAAAGACCACAAAATAAGCTAAAGTTAAATTTTATTTAACACACTATCAAAAATAGAATTTCACCAATATACAAAATTGAGATATTTTACATTCTTTGTACATCTTCAAAATCTTGTATTTTATACTGATAGCACATGTCAATTTGCATTAGCCATATTTTAAGGGCTCAATACCCACATTAAATTGTAGGAAAAGAAATATTGGCCTGTATCTTTCTATTGTCTGGTATTACTAAGTCACTTGAGAATAAACGTGTGAATGTCTGCTCCTCCCCAAATTCTGCATTCTATTAATTACAGATTTGGATCAGGATATGCTACTAGCAGGATGTAAATATTAACAAAATTAAACCATATAAGACCAGTTAGTTATACATCTCTGATACGAGAAAAATGGCAACAAAATAGTTGCCACATGAAGTTCATTTCAACCATTCATCCATTTATAGAGATTAACACAGAATAACAGTGTTATTAGTAACACTGCATAGTCAAGAACAGTGAATAGTCTTTTTAGTACTTACCAGAATTACTCATTTTTGTATTTCCTTACTTATGTGTACACATCTGTTTCTCTTAATGCCATTCCATAAGAGAACGAACTACATCTTCCTAGTCTGCCATTATATGTCTTTTCCTTAGAGGTATTACACACAGTGATGCATAGGTACTCTTACATCAATGAACATGGCCATGCATTGATAATCAGCCTGAACCAGCTTGCCATTTCATTACTCAGTGTTTTCTAGTAGTTAAGAAAGACATAGTCCATGTTTTCTCAGTGAAATTTTCTTACACAGTTTTTAGTATTTAACCTAATTATTATAGAGTTGAGAAATTCCCCCACTAGGGACAAATGGTGTTTATCATGTCTTAATTAGACTCTGCTCCTCCAAACACAGCAAAAGCAGACAAGTACAAGAGAAGAGCCTTCTCTATCAACCTCTTAGAGAAAAAAAGAGAACATGCATTTGGAAGGAAAGAATAGTGAACAATGTTTCCTACTACAGTCAATAGTGGCATGGAACTCCTTTGGCAAACCCTTCTAAGTTGAACCACAGAAACACTGTAGTAGCCAACAAAATCTAAAAATCACAGGTAATATGACTACAGGGCAAACCTATTTAAAAAAACAAACAGAAGCTCAAACTCATTCTTCAATGATATGAATAACACTATAATACAAAGTCCTTTTGCCAGTCTTCAGAGTATAGAAATAATTTTATTTAGAATGTAAAAACGGGAAAAATGCAAGACTCGAGAGAGCAGCTCTTTTTTATTTTGTATACAATAAAATGGCAGTTTAATAATATTGGTATTTCCCATAGTAATCGTCACTTTAATAATTTAAGCACCAAAAACTTCTAATCAAATCTTTCCTGTTTTGTAGACTACTGGAATACACAAACATCTCCTACCATTTTGACATTTATTCATCTGTTGTATCTTAATTTTTAAAAAACAATATTTAAAATACACTAAAGAAAATTACTTTCCCCTTTTCTTTTTAGGTGAATGTTCCAAAAGTGGGGTAAATTCAGCTTCCTCACTGTATTTTCTTTTCTTTTTTTTCTTTTTATGGTCACTCTGGTAACCACTGGAGTCACTGCCTTGGAAAACAGGATCCTGGTCCTGATCTTGCTGCTGCTGCTGCTGCTGCTGCTGCTGCTGCTGCTGCTGCTGCTTCTTCTTCTTCTTCTTCGGCTCATCCTTCCATAGGCCATTCATATTATCAATCTGCAGGTCTGTCTCTTTCTTCATTGTGGCATCTGTAACATCAGCTAGCTCTCTGTTATCACTCTCCACTTCATAGGACTCTGGGTCTTTCTTCTTCTTTTTCTTCTTGAGAGGTTTTTCAATAATTTCTTCAGTGCTAGTTACTGTTATTTCTTCAGGAACTGCAGAGCACTTGGTTTGTAAACTAAATTGACAGTTGAAAAAATTTACAGAGCAATAAACAAAAAATAAAATGAGAAAGACTATCCCAATTTTTTTCTAAAAAATGACAGCAGTACAAGATACAGAAGTATGGCATAAATTTGAAATATTCTATCCTGTTATCTCTCACCCATTAAAATGTCTGGGAAAGGTTAAAATTTTTCCAAAGTACTTCTTCCACACTGTTTTCACACATAAAAAAATGACATAAATTTTATCAAAATGTAGCTTCTAAATTTTGGTTTGGTTCAGAAAAAATTGGTGACAATAAACATCACAATACCCAGGCTTATTAGCTAAACTGATGAGTGATAAAATATATACTTCCATTATCTATGAAACTAATGGAGTTTCCTTCTACTCTCACAATCCTTGTTTCATTTTTTTCCCTTACCCTTGCTTGAAGCAATAATACCTTCAAAGCCATGAGTTAACACTAAAATAAAAATAGTTATCAGTGGAACTCTGGAACTGCAAAGTCCTATACAGTAATAATATCTACATATAAATAAGTAATTTCAACAAGATAACTTCGATATCACAGATGCTGCACATGTTTCTATCATTGCAGAAAGTTCTACTGCACAACTGCTCTAAAACTGTAACCCATACTCTTGTTAATTATCAAGGTAAAATCTAAAAAAGGAATTAACACCAGCAGTATTCCCAAAGCCTTTTTTTTCCCCCTACACTCCATTAAACTTGGCTTCCATGGAAACAAACTCAAGATGAGAGTAATTCTTAGAATAATTTCAATATCAAAAGATACAGAACTTACCTACCTGGCATAATGACAATAATCAAATTTGTGTTTCAACTGTGAAAATGCTAAAAATTAACTAGAAAAATTAATTTTAGTTAAAAATTAACTAGAAAATACTCAGTAAGACTGAGTTTTAGTAAAATACAGAACAGTTAGCTAGATGTGTAGAGATTTAGAATATTCAATGCATTGTCTTAACACTTTAGATTCCTATTTGCACTGACTTTATGGTTTGGAAGCATGAATACCCTAATAATTTTTTTTTTTTTTAAGAGGGACTTATGTTCTCTAAATTGAGAATTAAACAAATGACTAAGTATCAAAATTAAAATAATGTGATTAGGAACTGACCTAGTGATATTCAACTTTCCCCGAATGCAGAATACTCCAGCAGCATCTGAGTCCAAACGAAATACTTCAAATTCTAGTTCATCACCTACATTTATCTCCAGGATCTGCCACTGCTCAGTAGACATCTGCTCAGGTTTAGGAATGGAGGCATTGAAACACCCATGTACTAAACAGCCAATGTGGCTGGATGACACTTTATTAACTATACCCTGGGAAGAAAGAGAAAAAAAAAACTAACATCAAGAAATCCAGAGTTAAAAGGTAAATAAAACTTTATAAGCTTCAAGTTGATCTTCAAAAAAAAAAAAAAACATCAAAATATGGTATAATTTGACATGGAAAAAATTTTTTTGATTAAAATTTACATATTATACTAAACCATCATTTTAAAACACTGTAGAGATTTGAGAAAAGTTCAACTTTACTAAGTAATTGCATATCAATTGCCTAACTGGATAAACAACTATTCTTCTCACTCCCCCCACCCCAATAAAAACAACTCCTTTGCTCCTACTACAGGATTCCCTGGTGAGTAGAGTATAACCATAATGAAACCAAGCAGAAAATACTCTTTGATATAACCTAAATGTGAAATGTAGATCTTGAGCATGGCTATTTTGACTGAATCACAAAACATTTTGGGAAGCTTTAAAAAGTATGTGCTATATGATTTTAAGCTTAAAATATGAAAGTTTCAAAAAAAAAAAAAAAAAGCCTTAGTTTTCTTTTCTTCCCCTACAAATCAATGTATATAATGTATATAAATTAACATCTGAAACGTTTAAGTCATTTATTTTAAACTTTAAACAAAACTGTATACATGTTAGTGTTGCAACTCCTTATACACAAAAAATTCATTGGCTGTCATTATTAGGAGTCTGGTGTTCCCAATGGTACATTCTGGGTGGTATGGACAAACTGCACTGCATCTATACAATGAGTACTAATCAGCAATAAAAAAATAACTATCAAGCCATGAAAAGACATGGAGGAACCTTAAATGCATACTGCTAAGTGAAAGAAGGCAAGCTGAAAGGCTACATACAATATGATTCCAACTATATGACATTCTGGAGAGGGTAAACCATAGAGACCAGACAGTAAAAAGATCAATAGTTGCCAGGATTCAGGAGGATGGAAGGAAGGTGAGGGGTGAATAGGTAAAATAGAGAATTCTGAGAGCAGTACCCAATTATTCTACAGGATACAGTAAAGGGAACACAGGACACAGGTCATTAAGTTGTACTTACATTCCCTGGGTTTTAGAATGTACAACAGGAAAAACTAATTCTAAACCCTAAAAATAATAATGTATCAATATCAGCTTAAGAACTGTAACAAATGTTATCACACTAATGCAAGATGTCAACAATAGGAGCAACTGTGTTTGTGTATGCTGGGGTGGAGAAGTGAACAGAGGTATTTTTTTCTACTCATTTTTTCTGTAAATCTAAAACTGCTATAAAACAATAAAGCCTATCAATTAAGGAAATAATAGGAAAACGAACATCTTTTCAATACAGGGTTCTAGAACTACTGAATAACCATATGAATAAGAAAATATATCTCAAGGATCTACTTCATATTACACACAAAGATTAAAGACTTATCACAGATCTAAATGACAAAGCTAAAACTAAAAAATTCTAGAAGCTTATAAAAAGTATCTTCACAATCCAGCAGTAGGCAAGTTTCTTACGTAGGATCCCAAAAGCAACAACCAAAAAAATAAGACAAACTGATCATCAATATTAAAAACTTCTGTTTATGAAATGATACCATTAAAAAGAGACAAGTTTACCAACTGGAGTAAAATATTAACAAATGATCTGAAAAGGATCTGTAGGAAGGCTACAAACAGAACTACTATACTTCAATAATACAAAAACCCAATTAAAAATGAGTAAAGCACTTAAATAGGCCCCTTACTGAAACACATGAAAAAGAGCTCTAGAGAAATGCAAATTAAAACCATGATGGGAAACTCGTATATGCCCATCAGCAAAATTAGAAGAGTGACAAAACCAAATGCTGGCAAGGATGCAAAGCAAGTTATAGTGCTGAATGGGAAATTTGCCTGTTTTTCATAAAGTTAAACACATCTACTCTGTGACCTAGCATTCCACTTCTAGTTTTTACCTAGGAGAAATGAAAATGTACATTCACAGCTTTATTCATAATAGCTCCATAATGGAAACAGCCCAAATGTCTATCGATGAAGACAGGCAATTAAATTATACATTCATGCAACTGAATACGACGAACAACAAAAAGAAACCATTACAACAAACAGCATGCATGAAATGCAAAAAAAAAAAAAAAAACATGTTGAGCAAAAGAGGTCAGATTTTCAAACACTGTATAATGAAAAATTCCATTAACATGAAATTTTAGAATAAACAAAACTACTTTCACAATAAATGTAATCAGAACAGTGGTTGTATTCTGGAATGGAGAGAGGACTGACCAGGAAAGGGCATAAGCATCTTTCTGAAATAGAACAGAATACATGCTCTCACCAGAATTTATTTAACTGTACACTATGATCTGTGCGTTCTGTTGTATGTAAATTAGATCTCATTTTATTGTATGTAAATTATACTTCATATTAAAAAAAACTGAACACACGGTCCAAATGTATTTGAAGACTGGATCTTATTGTAGGGAATAGAGTAAAAGGATTGATTTCTTTTTTCATTTCATATTTTCTGTATAGTGTGGTACTTCCATGTATACATTTACAGTAACTTATACAAAAATTCCTACACTTAACTGTTACCAGCTTTAAGTACAAATCTATTGTCAACTTTAGAAGTATAGAGGCTGGTTGTAGGATCCCAGCTGGTCATGCCCAGGATGCTCTACCAGTTTAACTGATTCTGAAAAGCTTTTTTAAATTATTAATGCCTTACAGATTTGACAGTAAAATTTTACCTGTGTTTTTATTAGCAATAAAGGGTTAGTTAACAGTTCTTAAATGATTATGCAATTCCTACATAATTTTTTGTTAAAGGAAAAAATAGACACGTGTATATATATTCTTATGTATATATATATCAATGTATACATGCAGAACTGGTAGGAGAGGCTAGTGCAGAACATATGAGGATATACTTCAGCTTCTTTTGAAAAACTAAAAGACCTATCCCACAGGGCCTTTATCATATGGCGCGTTATGGGTGCTCTAACCTCATTCTTCATTCACTTTCATTACCTGCCTGGTCCTGCAACCATTTGAATTTTCAACTCCTATTTGATATAAAGGATTCGAACAGGGTAGTAGTATGAAGGAACTATTGTGTATAACTGAGAAATTATGAAATAAAATTTTTTTCTTACTGCCTAAGATCATTCTGATGCTATCCAAAGAAAAGAATAAATCCTATTAGACACATTATCTGCATACACATGTGAGTTTGAGAAGAATGGAATTTAAAAATTTACCAAGATTAAATGGACAGTAATTTTTTTTCTTTTAAAAATAATTTTCAGGAAACCACAACAGCAATCCATTTGCTTCCCAAATCTCTTAAGATTTTCCAAATTACATAATTATACAATTAGAGAAAGCATAAAAAAGTGTGTGTATAAATACATACCATAAGCTTTTTCCCTGGTTCAGGACAGAAAATAACAAAATCTGCTTCGATGTTAAGATGAATGTGTCCTTGATCATCATAAATATCTCCCAGTTCACCCACTACTTTGATGTTATCATATGCAATGGGGACACCTGAAAGGCTATTAGAAAAGAAAGAAATTTATTTTTATCTTCTTTTAAACTAGGCCATAATTATTAAATATTCAGAGTCCAAAAATTATATGCCTCTTAAATATACTCACGCATGCCAAAACACAATAGCATATGATTAATCCATAACAACTTGAGTAATTCAATTTCACCAAAAGGTTCCAATATATTGACTAAATAAAAGACTGTTCAAGACAGGTACCCAGAAACAAAATGTCCAATTATACATGAGCAGTAGGTTGACCTATTAGAATTCTAGTCATGCTAGAATGTGGGGGTGGGGGTGGGGGGAGACTTGAATGAAAAATGTCTCTGAGTATAACCAAATCAAGACAATTTTGGTATTATCTACCATTACTGAATTTCTGTACTGGATGGCCTATAGTAAGAGAATTACCAGAATCACAGGTCAAGCCCCTGAATATTAAAGCCAATGACTTAGAGAAAAATCCTCAAACTCCATCTGTATGTAACAAATACTAATGTTAATAAATGAAATATATAGTTATAATTATTAAGAACCCATTTTGCCACTTTAGTCTACATAGGGGACAGGATTAGGGAGCAACTACTATTTGAAAATGTCATTTCCAAGTACTTAACAAATTTTAACTACTAAGGAGGCAGACCTGGTGGCTTCACTACCACACCTACTACTTGATCAAGAAAACATCCTAGACTCAGCAAGGCAAGGATGAAATCACTCCTCCTCCACTCTTAGAAGATTCCATGGCACAGCATCATCACTGAACTTAATCTCATTTTATGAACTATCTGCAAATATGTTTGCATTCCACACACTACTAGAGTAGTGGCCCTTCAGAGCCCAGCACATTTTTGTTGAACTCTACTAAATTTCTAAAACTATTCACATAGCATAAGAGAAAGAATTTATCCCTAATAGCTGCTGCTTAAATAAAACAGCCAGGAGCCACTGGAAAGGAACTTTAATAACTATCAAATCAAAAAGACCAAAAACTCAAGAGATTTATTCCAGAAAGCATTTTTTTGAACTGTTAGTGTCTGCTTGTGTTTTCCCAAACAGGAACTACACCATCACAGAAAATCAAGAAGTCTACATGACCTCTGAGGGAACAAACTGATTTATAAATAGATGGACACAGAATCTAATTTTACTGTATACACACACACTTTATATGTGTGTGTGTGTGCGCGCATATATATATATATATGCACACACACATATATCAGTGTACAGGCATGTTTCCACGGTTTCAATATACATTAAAATTTCCAGGAATGTAGTAGCAAATTCAAGAGTAGTAGGGAATTTTACTGAGAACTGCTCATCACTTCAGAAAAGCATTTCACCGATGGAGATAACGTATGTCTTCTCTAAGTTGTCAACTCAAAACCCCTGCATCAATCCACCGTTATATAATGGAGACATTCACAATTCTTGTGTCAGTGCAGAAGTCATCAAAGTACTTCAACTATTCCTAGGTAGTCATGCTTAAGCATTATCACATTGAAATATAATTTATTGTATTGTGTAGGAGCACTTACAAATTCTTTTTTCAATTATGTAGGTAAGTTGTGTTACCTTTAAGTTTCAATTCACAGTAAAGATGTACTTTCGTGATAGTAAAGATAGTATTGCAAAATATTTACTCTAAGAGATGTATTGGGTTCTGTAGGGTTCAAAATTGATAATTAGGGAATGTGACCATAGAGCCTAAACCCAAAAGGATTTGTGTAAATCCATCAAACCTTTGAGAAACCCTTCACTAGACATCTCAATTTTTTCCTAAATAAAATACCAAAAATATTGATTACTACACATAAATTTATCTACTTTTGTCTTATTAAAGAGAAATTAAAGATAAATTTAGATCTGTTCATAAACATGTTTTATCCTTACTGAAAGATCATACCATAGAGGAGGACAGACCTTGGGAGGAAAGAACACTGGGGGCAGAGAGGGAAGAGAAGACCTAGCCCCCAGTACCCCGGGTTGGGGGACTGCAGTTAAAACACAAATCCCCATAACATTTGGCTTTGAAAACCAGAGGGCTTCTCCAGTTTTGTTAACAATCAACAGGGCTTAACACCTGGAACTTTAAAACTCAGCAGGCCCAATACATTAAGAGGCAAGAGGTTGATAGAAAACTTGACTCTCCCTGCCCTTAAAGAAACTGCACAACAGCCCTGCTTGAGATACAGCACAGAAGTAGCAGATCGAAAAATGCCTGGGGTATACAGGAAGGAGATTTATTTAATAATCTCAGAGCATGTACTGGAGACGCAGGGAACTTTGGGAGATTTCACCAAAAACAAAAGACCTGGTGGGTGCTATTTCCCTCCCCAGCACCTGCCCCCAGCCTGACTACATAGACAGCTGCAGGGTCCAGCACAACCATCTCTACCTATCCACCTAGCTTGCTGAAAGCATGCCCCAGCCACACACTTAATGTGGACCCACCCCCTTCAACTGCCTACAGGAGTATTCCCAGGCTGCTTCAGCTCCCTTCTCACGGGAGACCAGTATATAAGAGACCTTGCTGGCACCATGTGCAGGACACCCAGCTTCTCTGTTCTCCTGAAGATCTTGGCTGAAGCCCATCCAAAGTAGTGCCGCACGCCTTGCGCCTTATGCGTGTAGCCCCCACAGGGGCCAGCAGCACTCCAAAGTGACACTTGCTCCTGAGAGAGGAAAAATACCAACACACACCAGTCCAGATGCAGCACCCTGCCCCCAATTAGTGGACTGGGAACAGAAATCTGGTCTAACTGCAGACTCAGCCCACCAATAAAAGTTTCTCAGGTGACCACAGAGGAAAAGCACCCTTGAGTTTGGTGCTACCATGGCTCTGGCAAAAGACTGCTCTCGCTCATTTCAAGCCCAAGGTGGACCCAGATTGGTCCACTAACAACACAAGGACCAAACCCTGCCCATACAGGCAAAGAGAGCCACTGCAGACGACTGGACTGAAGGGAAACATGGCTCAGCCACAAAAGCAATACACATGCAACACACATAAGAGACACCCCTGCAGTGTCAGGTTCTGGTGAACAGGAGACATTGCAATGCAGGCAGGGAATTACAAGAGCTCTTGTTCATACAGGCATTACTTTCCAGATCAGAGGACTTTCCTAATACATAGAAACAGATGCAGAATTAAACAAAATGAGAAGGGGTATGTCCCAAATGAAAGAACAGTATAAATTCACAGGAAGAGTGCTAAACGAAATAGGATAAGTAATATGCCTGATAGAGAAATTAATGATCATAAAGATGATCACTGGATTTGAGAAGAGTGGAGGACATCAGTGAGATCTTCAACAAAGAGACAGAAAACATAAAAAAGAAACAGATACTAAGAACTCAATAGATGAAATTAAAAAATACACTAGAGAAAATAAATAACAGCTCGAGGATGCTGAAGAATCAGTCAGTGACCTAGAGGAAAGAATAATGGAAAGCAATCAAGATGAACAGGAGAGAGAAATGAATAACAAAAAAAATGAAAAGAGATTAAAGGAACTCAGGACACTATCAAATATAATAACATTTGTATTATAAGGTTCCCAGAAGGAAGAGACAAAAGGGAGCAGAAAATGTATTTGAAGAAATAAGAGTCGAAAAATTCCTGAGTCTGGAGAAGGAAACAGACATCCAGATCCCCTAACAAAAGCAACCTGAAGATGTCCACACTAAGACACACGTTAATTAAAATGGCAAAAAAAAAAGGGGGGGGGGTGTTATAAAGAATTTTAAAAGCAGCAAGAAAAAAGAAAACAGTTTCATAAAGGAGACTCAATAAGACTATCAGTGGATTTTTCAGCAGGAATACTGCAGGTCAGAAGGGAGTAGCCTGATATATTAAAAGAAAAAAGCCAGTTAACTAGGATACTCTATCCATCAAGGTCATCGTTCAGAATAGGAGAGCTAAAGGGTTTATCAAAATAAGTTAAAGGATCTCATCACCACTAAACATAATAACAAACATAAACGAAGTAATCAATAATAATACAATAATAGTAGAGGACTTTAATACTCCACCATCATCAATGGATAAATTATCCAAATAGAAAATAAACTAGAAAAACAGTGGCTCTGAATGACACATTGGAACAGATGGATCTAACAGATATATACAGAACACACCATCCTAAAACAGGAAATACACATTCAAGTGCACACAGAATATCCTTTCCAAGACAGATCATATGTTACCCTACAAAGCAAGTCTCAACAAATTAAAAAAGACTGAAGTCATACTATGCATCTTTTCCAAATTTAATGCTAACAAAGTAGAAATCAACCACGAGAAAGAACCTAAAAAACCACAATTACATGAAGTAACATGATACTAAACTGTGAATGTGTCAGCCAAAAAATCAAGAGGAAATAAAGAATTACATGAAGACAAATGAAAATACAGCAGTCCAAAATGTTTTTTGAGATGCAATATAAGCTATTTTAAGAAGGAATGTTAAAGCACTACAGGCCTACCTCAAGAAATGAGAAGAATTTCAAACTAACCTTACAAACCCAAAGGAGCTAGAAAAAGAAAACCCAAAACAAGTAGCAGGAAGAAATAATCAAGATTAGAGCAGAAATAAAAGAGAAACTAAAAAACAATGGAACAGATCAATGAAACCAGGACCTGATTCACTGAAAGGATTAACAAAATTGATAAACTGATCAAAAGAGAAAGAGAAAATCAACAAAATCTGAATTGAAAGAGAAAGCAATAATCAACATCAAAGAAATATAAAGAGCATTTTAAGACATTAAAAACTATATACCAACAAATTGGATGGACATCCTAGAAGAACTGGTTACTTTCTAGAAAACTATCACCACCCAAAACTAAGTAAGAAATAGAAAATTTGAACAGACTGATTGCCAACAATGAAATTGAATGAATAACCTTAAAACTCCCAACAAACAACAGTCCAGGACCAAGTGACTTCACAGGTAAACTTAAAGACCAAACATCTAAAGATTTAATACTTATTATTCTCAAAATATTCTAAAAAAAAATAGAAAAGAAAGAAAGCTTCCAAATTCAGAGGCCAGCATTATCCTGATACCAAAACCATATGAAGACACCACACACACACACACACACACACACTACAGGCCAATATTTCTGATGCCTGTAGATGCAAAATTTCTCAACAAAATATTAGCTAGCTGAATCCATTAATACATTAAAAATATTCACCATGATTAAGAGGGATTTATTTCTGTAAACCGAGGTTCAATATTTGAACTTGATTGATTTCAAATCAATCAATGTAATATACCACATCAAAAAAGAAAATAAAAACACTATCATTGGGGCAGCCCGGGTAGCTCAGCGGTTTAGTGCCACCTTCATCTCAGGGTCTGATCCTGGAGACCTGAGATCGAGTCCTACGTCGGGCTCCCTGCATGGAGTCTGCTTCTTCCTCTGCCTGTGTCTCTGCCTCTCTTTCTCTCTCTGTCTCTCATGAATGAATAAATAAAATCTTAAAAAAAAAAAAAAAAAAGTATCATTTTAGGGCACCTGGGTGGCTCAGTTGGTCAGGCATCTGCATTTGGCTCAGGTCATTATCTCAGGGTCCTGGGATCATGCCCAAAGTCAGGCTCTCTGCAGAGCGGGGAGTCTGCTTTTTCCTCTCCCTCTGTCCCTCCCTCCTGCTCATGTGCACCCACATGTGTGCATGCACTCCCACCCTCCCTCTCCAAAGATAAAGACAATCTTTTTTAAAAACCCTATCATTTGGGATCCCTGGGTGGCGCAGTGGTTTGGCGCCTGCCTTTGGCCCAGGGCGCGATCCTGGAGACCCGGGATCGAATCCCACGTCGGGCCCCCGGTGTATGGAGCCTGCTTCTCCCTCTGCCTGTGTCTCTGCCTCTCTCTCTGTGTGTGTGTGTGTGTGACTATCATAAATAAATAAAAATTAAAAAAAAAAAAAAACCCTATCATTTCAAATATTGTAGAAAAGGCATTTAACAAAGTGCTATATCCATTCATGGCAGAAACCCTCAACAAAGTAGGTTAGAGGGAATATACCTCAACATAATAAGAGGCCTTAGATGAAAAACCCACAGCTAACATCATACTGAATAGTGAAAAACTAAGAACTTTTCCTCTAAGATCAGGAATAAGACAAAGATGTCCATTCTCACCACTTTTATTCAACAGAGTACTGGAAGTGCTAGCCATAGCAATCATAAAAATGAAAAGAACTAAAAAGCATCCAAATTGCTAAGGAAGAAGCAAAAATTTCACTAATTATACAGGACATGATACTATACATAGAAAATCTGAAAAGACTCCACCAAAAACTACTAGAACTGATCAATCAATTCAGTAAGGTCACAGAATACAAAATCAACATACAGATATCTGTTGCATGTCTATACACGAATAATGTATACCATTACAGAAATTTAAAAAAAAACAATTCCAGTTATAATTGCACCAAAAATAATAAAATACCCAGGAATAAACTTAACCAAGGACGTGAAATACCTGTACTCCAAAGACTATAAAACACTGATTTAAAACTAAAGACAGGGTGCCTGGTAGCACAGTTGGTTAAGGCATCCAAGTCTTGATTTCAGTTCAGGTTGTGATCTCAGGGTCATGAGGTCAAGCCCCACAATGGGCTCTGTGCTCAGCATGGAGTCTGCTTGGGATTCTCTCCCTCTTTCCCTCTGGCCCCCACTACCATCTCTCTCTAAAAAAAGAAACTGAAGGCAAAGTAAACAAATGGAAAGATAGCCCATGCTAATGAATTGGAAGAACCAGTAGTATTAAAATGTGCATACTATCCAAAGCAATCTATAAATTTAATACAATCCCTATCAAAATCTCAACAAAACTTTCCTCAGAACTAGAACAAATAATACTAAAATTTCTACACAACCACAAAAGATCCTGAATAGCCAAAACAATAGTAGTGTATCCAAATTACACTACAAAGCTGTAATAATCAAAACAGTATCGTAGTGGCACAAAAATAGACACATAAGATCAATGGAATGGAACAGCTCAGAAACAAACCATTATTATAGCTCAATTAATCTTCAACAAAGGAGACAAGAATTCCAATGGGAAAAAGTCTCTTCAACAAATGGTGATGGGAAAACTGGACCACTACATGTGAAACAATGAAAATGGACCACTTTCTTACCATACACAAAAATAAACTCAAAATGGATTGAAGACCTACATGTGAGACTTGAAACCATAAAAATCCTAGAAGAGAGCAAAGGCAGTCATTTCTCTGACATCACCTCTAGCAACATTTTTCTAGATGTCTCCTGAGGCAAGAGAAACAAAAGCAAAATAAACTACTACGACTACATCAAAATCAAAAGCTTCTGAATAACAAAGGAAAAAACTAAAAGATAACCTACTGAATGAGAGAAGATATTTGCAATGGACCTATCTGACAAAGAATTCATACCCAAAATATATAAAGAATTTAGGTAAGTCAGCACCAAAAAACCCCCAATAATCCAATTAAAAATGGGTAAAAGGCATTAACAGACATTTTCCAAAGAAGTGATATCGATTGCCAAGACACATGAAAAGATGCTTACCATCACTCATCATCAGGGAAATGCAAATCAAAACCACAATGGAGTATCACCTCACACCTGTCACAAAGGTCAAAATAAAAAATACAAGAAACAAGTTTTGGCAAACGTGAAGAAAAATGAATCCTTGTGCATTTTTGTTGGAAATCAAACTGGTACAGCCACTGTGGAGAACAGCACGGAGGTTCTTCAAAAAATTAAAAATAGAATTACCATATGATCTAGTAATTTACTACTGGGTGAATACAAATACAAAATACTCAAATACAAAAACATTAATTCAAAAAGATATATGCATCCCTATGTTTATTGTAGAATTAACAATAGCCAAATTATGCAAGTAGCCGGAGTGTCCAAACAACAGATGAACTGATAAAGAAGTGGTACATCATATAGGGATGCCTGGGTGGCTTAGCAGTTTGGCGCCTGCCTTCTGCCCAGGGCGTGATCCTGGAGTGCTGCTGTCAAGTCCTACGTTGGGCTCCCTGAAGTGAGCCTGCTTCTCCCTCTGCCTATGTCTCTGCCTCTCTCTCTCTCTGTCTCTCGTGAATAAATAAATAAAATCTTTAAAAAATAAATAAATAAAAAGTGGTACACATATATATACAATGGAACATTACTCAGCCATAAAAAAGAATGAAATCTTGCCATTTGCAAAAACATGGATAGATGGAAAGGGTATAAGGCTAGTGAAAAATGTCACTTGGAGAAAGACAAATAGTGGAATTTAGTCAGATATGGAATTTAGGAAACACAAATAAACAGAGAAAAAAAGAGACAAGCCAAGAAACAGACTCTTAACTATAGAGAACAAAGTGATGGTTACTAGAGGGGACATGGGTGAGATAGGTGAAGGAGATCAAGAGTGCACTTATTATGATGTGTGTTGAGTAATATATAGAATTGTCAAATCACCGTATTGTACATCTGAAACTAATATTGCTTACTACTTAGTTTTCACTAGAAAGTAAAGTTTCTAAGCATTAAGAATTCTAACAAATGTCATTTAGACTATTGGAGGGGCACTCAGGTGGCTCAGTCAAGTGTCCACTCTTGATTTTGGCTCAGGTTGTGATCTCAGGGTCAAGGGATCAAACCCCACAATGGGCTCTGTGCTCAGCATGGAGTCCTGCTTGGTATTATTCTCTCTCTCCCTCACCTCTGCACCTTCTTCCTGTGAGCATGCGTTCTCATGCTCTCTCAAAAAGTAAAATAAATAACATCTTTAAAGAGACTACTGGAAATGAAGGAAGCAAGTGCAGATGCAAGGAAAATAAGGTATGTGATATGTTTTTGGTAATAAAGTATAAGAAATGGGAATATATTTTTGTTTGGGTAAAACAAAGTAATTTGTCCTACCTAAAATGAGGCTTATTTAAAGAGAGAAAACATGAAAAAAATCTTAATGTTAAAAAAAAGTTGCAGAAAGTCTGTGAAAAAGGAATATTTACAAAAGAATATGCAGTCAGAAGGAAGATTGGAATTAATGAGTTTTAAAAGTACACTGGTTTAAGATTGGAGTTTCATTTTTCACTCTGTTGAAATGACAGGGTTTTCCTAGAATATTGGTCTGCTTTTGATAGAAAAATACAAAAGGTTTTTCCTTTAACTGCCCAGAAAAAACAAAGTTTGCTATCAGGGCTTTAATTACTTCATAAATCTAAATCTTCTTAATATCAAAAGAGCTAAGTTTTGGTAACAACTATGTAATCTTCTGTACTTGCCTTTAGAATTTCTACTGCCATTAGGTTAAATAAGTAATTAAGTGTTGTAATGATCTGTGGTCTTTTTTAGGCATTGCTTTAGGATTTTATTTATTAGAGACAGTGTGCACACAAGAGTGCATGAGGAGGGAGAGGAGCAGAGGGAGAGGGAGAGGCAGACTCCCCACTGACCAGGGAGCCCCTTGTGGGGCTCAATCCCAGGACCCTAGGATCAACACTGAAGGTAGACACTTAACCCACTGAGCCACTTAGGCGCCCCTAGGTATGAGCTTTAAAACCTCATATTTTTAACAAATTTATGAAAATTCAAATTCTAAGTAAAGTCTTTTTAGCTAATAAGGCTTATTGATTTGGTATGTTAAATTACATGGGAAGCACTGTGAGATAGGTGATGATAAATCTTTTTAGGTTATATTGCATGGGTGAATACTATGAAATTCCTAAAGGTTTAGTATCCTGATATAACATCATTATTTGTAATTCTAATTATTGAAGTACTATCAGAGAAATAACCAGATTTCCTTGTCAACTGCACTATAATGAAATCTCATATGATCTTTGACTGTGGCCTTTAAGTCTTTTGTCACAGTTATTGTTCTAATGCTCTTACAAATATGTTTCATCTTCAAGGAGAATCACAGGGAAGACTTGACAAACACAGGTTTCTGATACCTTTTAGATCATAAAACTAAGCCAAATAAAAATTTCTGGGAATAATGGGAAAACTGTATTCAAACTGAAAAAGAATTAGGAAAAAAAAAAAAAGAATTAGTAACAGAAGACTGAATTAACTGAGGATGATTACAGTTTTTATGACTCTTGTTTGAAACATCACTGGTTCTCTAATGTTTGCGCTTCAGGATTTAAGAAAACATTTATCTTTTTTTCCCTACCTGATCCCTCCAGAATTCAAGAAGTGATCTGAGTATTTTTATGTCCATGGCAATTATAGTTACTTGCATAAATTCACTAAGAATCCCTTCTTGTAATAGGTCACCATTAGGAAAATTAGTTCAATTACTAAGGCTTTGACTGGAATGTCATTTGAGAAAGACAAGCACAGAGACTCAGATATAGCCAGTTTTAAGGAACTAAGGTTGACTTTATGGAGCCAATGAAGCCCCCCTGGAATAAGTGGCACAGCTGGTACCTTGCTTACAGGGTTTCCAGGAGCCTTACCAGGTAAGCAAGGAAGGTTGCTTTCTGACAGAATCAAGAACCTCAGGATATTTGAGGTACCCCAAGAAGTGAGGAAATAATCAGATCTTTGGGTACTGAAAGAAAGTCTGATGGCAAGTATTTGGCTTGGCTTTTAGCCTTGAATGGCTATTAAAAGCTCAATGTGAAATTCTTTATGCAATGTTCCAGCAAAACAGAGCTGAAAGAACATATGTGGCCAGTTGTACTTACATAATTATTTAGGCCGAATTTGCTAAAAAATGGACTTGTTTTACAAACGAATTAGTCTTGACTATTGCTGATGGAAATGAGGGGGATTTTGCGAAGAAAAAAAATCATATTTCAGTAACATATCTTTACGGGTGTTAGATTCTAGTTCTAATTGTCCTCAAATGTTTTTTGTTTTCCTATAACACTGAGTCAGATTCTGAATTCCCTGGTTTCCTTGAATATCTGGATTTCTATTGGACTACTTATACACTATAGGCAGACTTTGAAAACCCACCTGGCAGGACCACCTCCTGAAATGATACAACTGTTTAACTGAACTGACATGATTTTACCTCATTATGAAATGTGGCATAAGATGCTAAGACTACACATTACGGTTCCAAAAAAATGCCTCTATGAAGGATGGGGGCTCAACCTCATATTAGGGGGTATCTGCAACTGGATGCAAGGCAGTTTCATTCCTCAATCCTGATTTATGCCCCCCTTTTCAGCACGAACTAGCTGGAAACATTCCTGTCACTCAAAATGGGGAATGATGAAAAGCCACAGTGGTATGGAGACCAAACAGCTACTGTGTTGTCAAATGATTTGCCTTGTCTACTGCTGTCAAACATTGTCTTATTGCCCCAGCCTTGCATTGCTGATGTCCCTCCTTCTTGCCTCAGGAAGCTCTCCCTGTTGTGGGCCACCACGTATGCTGAAATTCACAATTGCTTTGATGGCTTTTGCTGGTGCCTTCACTTATGACTCATCTCTTGACGGTCACTAAGGAACTACTAAGTATTTTCTTTGGTCTTATACGTATCTTAACCTCATGTTTCTGTTTACATTACTGCCATGATATAGGCATGCAACCCAACTCCCAATATCTGACTCTAGGGTCATCAGAGAAGAATGGCATGTAAACACTGTAGGAGCCATCAAGGTATATGAATGCTGACAATACTGACCCCATGTTTCGCCCTCCAGCTTGTTCATGTCCGGGTGATGACCTCCCTCAGGGCCACAGGTTTCAGGCCCCTTGGAGGTTAACATATGCCCTGACCAGAATACAAGTTGTTCTGATTTTCCCTAAAGTTGTTTAGATAACTACTATAGGTAACACACTTTCCTCCCCCTCTTCTGGAGCACACGTGGCACCAGAAAGTCTGTTGTGTTAGACCTCTGACCTAACCAAAATGCCTTCTGCACACCCCTTTGTACTCTGTAAATGTGAACTAAGGCCCAAACTTTGTGGAGAATAGCTGTGCAGCTGCAGGATAATCACATGTCCAGTCCCCTATGTCAGTAAATTACCCAGAATCGAAGGGTGTGTAAAATGTATGGAGTCACCTACTTCATTTTCAAATCTCAAAGTGCCTTCTCAGTTTGGGGGATACTTTATTGTCCCTCCTCCACTTCCCAACACTCTGGTTTTCCTCATTTCTCAAACAAAGTGAAACAAGTCTTCCTGATTCCTCCTGATGGCGCCAAAGTCTGTAAATCTACCTATACACGATAAATGATTGACATTACAGTTCAAGGTTTCGTCCCTAATTAGAAATGTATAGTTCAATGTGTGCTGCTTTATTTGCCCTAAGTCCGAGTCTTTATCACACTGGGGTAGCCCACTACCCAGAGTGGTACTGGGGGGTGGGGGAGGGGAGGGTGTGGTGGGCAGTCCTCATTTGTTCAGAGCGCAACCTGCTCCATAAGGCCACACTGTCCATGGGTTCCTTATATCTCTGGGGTAATGGCTCGGACTTGGGACACTTCAGGTGGCTTCCTCCTAGCCTGTCAAGTGGAAGCACTGATTGGTTCCAGAAAGTAGTAAGTATATCAAACAATGCCTCTTTCCAGATTTTATGACCACTTTTATATCCTTAATAACTCTCAATTCCATACTCTCTAGTCATTTTCTCTTGGACAGTTGTAACAATCTCTTAATTGGTCTCCATGTCTACAGCCTCACTCAAGCCATCAGCTAATGCTATCAAGCGTGGTTTCTTCTTCAACTGTGTATCTGATCATGTCCCAGAGATCGGATATGCACTACTCTCTCCAGAGTGCACCAAATTTCAGAACTGGAGGGCACTAGGAGGACGAAGCGCCAAGCCTGCTTAAGCAAAGAGGAAAAAAAAACCTAGTAGATAAGAAGGAAAGAGCAAAATGTACATCCTGAGTGATCCCCCACGCTGCCTCTGCTCTCTTCAACTGCACACAATTTCTTTCCTCTTAACATAAATCTTACTCCAATTATATAGTACTTACAATTCTCTGACCAAAGCAGTCTATTTTTATCTACTATCCGTTTACGTTACACTTTTTATGCCTTGAATACTACCATCTCAGAGGTCCTAATATCAAATTCACTACTCTTTCTCTTAATATAACTTTAGACCTCTGTCAAATTTTAACATTTCATTCGATTTATCTGACATTTATATCTTTACTAGAGCTTACAGTTTCTTGAAACAGGGATCTTGTTTTTTCTTTGTTTTTAAATCCCAAGTCCCTAGTACATAAAACAGCCACCACACAAGGGTGCTGGTGCTTGGAATGAGCCGTACATCCTAGACTTGCTTGCTTCTTAACCTGTTCAGGATCCCTGGAGAAAGGGAACACTTTGGATACTTTGACCTAGAACACGGACAGCAAATTTCCCGAGGGGGGGGGGCGGCGGGCGGGGGGAGGATGTCATGAAATTTCTGAAGTGCAGTAAGGAATCCCCAGGAATTCCACTTGTCCCAGCTCCGGAACCTTTGCTTTTGAGGCAAAGCAGCCCTATTGCAATATTAAAGTACACATGCCCCCTTCCTTTGACCCTCCGTTCTTGTAGCTTCGTTTCTTCTGAACACATTAAACGAACCACAAAGGTTTTTCACCCCCAAGCCCAACAGGATGGCCAGTTAGATTAATCAAACTGCTCTTAAAAACAAAACAAAGGGGGCATCCCTGGGTGGTTCAGCGGTTTAGCGCCTGCCTTCAGCCCAGGGCGTGATCCTGGGGTCCCCGGATCGAGTCCCGTGTCGGGCTCCCTGCATGGAGCCTGCTTCTCCCTCTGCCTCTCTATCATGAATGAATGAATGAATGAATGAATGAATAAATAAATAAAAACACAGTACTTTTCTCGTCCCTGATCAGGTCCCAAGCAAGAGAACCCAGCAGAAGTATCTCTCGGGCAGCCCGTGTGGCCCAGCGGTCTAGCGCCGCCCGCAGCCCGGGGCGTGACCCTGGAGACCCGGGATGGAGCCCCACGTCGCGCTCCCCGCGTGGAGCCTGCTTCTCCCTCTGCGGGGGGAGGGGCGGGGGCACCCGGGCCGACGGGGTTTCTAGGCCCCTGCTCTATTCTTCCCCCTGAACGCCATAGAGCAGCTCCTCCAGCCCGTCCCCCTTCCTGCCTGTTACATGGACCGACTAGGCAGGTACCGGCCTTCCGGGCCCGAAGAAGAGTCCCGAAGGCGTCCAGGTGGCCAGGGCGCTCCTGCCCCCTCACGCCTCTTCCGCTACCTCGTCGCTACCCCCGCCCGTGCGCCGGCGCACGCAGGAAGGGCCCGAGGGGCCGGTACCTTTCGGAATAGCGCAGCAGCTCCGCGTCCAGCTGTTCCCGGATACCGGTGCGTTTCCGGTGAAGGTAGCGCGGCGAAAGCGCGATGTGTCTTCGGTGCGGCCCCGCCACCAGGCAGGAGTAACGGCTACTCACCAGCGCACAAGCCGCCGCGTAGGTCGGAAGCTCTAGGCAAGGCAACACGCCGGCCGGCCCCTCAGAGGCCGCCTTAGGCGGCGGAGACTCGCAGCAACCTGCAGCCATGCGCTCCGGCCAGCTTTCCCGCGGCGCCCACGGCTGACGCACGCGCCGCCGCCTCCTGCGGGCGCCCGGGTTCCACGTCATCCACCCGCCGGCCCGCCCCTAGGAAATTGCTCTCCTTGAGTCGCGTTACGCGCTTGTGACCAGCAGAGGGCAGCCGCTTTTCCGCCTGCGGGACGGCGGCGGGAGCGGAGAGCCGCGGCTCAAGTCCGGAGCGTGCTACAGGCCCGGCCACCACCTCCTCTCCTCGGGGCAGCCAAACCTTTATGTCCGCTAACGTCTTTTTTTTTTTTTTAATATTTTATTTATTTATTTATTCATGAGAGACACAGGCAGAGGGAGAAGCAGGCTCCTCGCAGGGAGCCCGACGCGGGTCTCGATCCCAGGTCTCCAGGGTCACGCCCTGGGCTGAAGGCGGCGCCAAACCGCTGCGCCACCCAGGGGATTCCCCGTAACGTCTTTTTTGGATTTAATATGTAGACTTAATAGGGGTTCGCACTTTGATAGTTTCCAGTAATAACGTGGTCTGGTAAATTTTGCCAGCGTGGACAATACAAATAATAAACTTTAAAATTTTAGGGCATGTATTTTCTGCAGGGAATCCAGTCCTAAAATGCAGCCCAGATGCCTCAACTGCGAGACATCTGAAAATCAACCCATCATCTCTCTCTCCCGTCTGGATTCTCTGCTCAGCCTGTAACAACTAACTCAAGAGATCTTACCACTTTCCAAAGGGCTCAGCTCGGCTGGTCCCCTAGGAGCCTCTCTTGTACCCTCAAATATCGAGTCGGCCCCACGGCTTGTGGGGTCCACGGCGGAAACATCGGCCTATTGGGGATTCTTCTGTCTGTCCTCACTTCCCAAACCGCAGAAGTGCCTGTGGAAGCTTAGTCCTGATGGTCAAGAGGACCCCCGGGAGCCCCTTCTCCCAAACACAAATGGAACCATGACTTGTTCCCATGGGCGCCCCAGGTTTCTCAGGGTAACACAGACTCCTTAATATGGCTAAGGTACTTACAAGACCATATAGGGATCTGCTGCCAGCCCCGGAGTCCCATTTATCACAATCCCCACTTTACCTTTTCTGCTAGCCACCACCCGAGTTCATTGATTCCCTTTCACCTTGCAACCTCTCTTTTCCATCACTTTCTGCTCCCTGGGAAAATATGAATGAATGAATGAATGAATGAATAGAAAGAAAAGAAAAGAAAGAAAAGAAAGAAAGAAATAACAGGCTATAAAAAGCTCAAAGTCTAATGGGGAAATAGAATCTAAACATAAATATACAATAGGATTACACTGCATAAATGCCAAGAGAAATGCATAGCAGTTAGTGAGGTAACTTCTAACACACCTCCACCTCCCCAAGGTATTGCAAAAAAGTCTCTAAGCCTCTCTCAACTTGTTTTCTGCCTGTTATAATAACGTACCTACCCTGCTCAATGGGAAGAAAGTTCAAATAAGATAAGTGAAAAACATTTTCTCTAGTAGTCTTTGATTTCAAATTCAGCATAAGATGATAATGGGATGAAACTGCTCCCAAAGCCCAGTGATAAATGTGAGCCCATGAGTAGGAAATGTAACAGCCTTTACCTGGATTTGATTGCAAAGTCCTCCAACAGTCCTATGCAGGACCCCTTTGTTTAGTGTTCTCAGCTTTGGCTAAATATCAAAATCACCTGAAGAGCTTTAAAATCTTATGCCTTAACAGCGTCTCCAGACCATTTAATCAAAACTTCTCCCTGCAGTCAAGGTGCATGTAGATTGTCTGCAGGTGAATTGAATGAAAATTTGTCCAGAGCAATTTAGTCAAAACAAGCTGGACATCAAGACAATTTAGTCACAATGAACTTACTTGAAATCAACTACACCAGAAATTATTTTTCACAAATTTTAAATATGGGATAGTTTTATGACCCTTTGTGTGCTCATAAGAGATTTGCTTGTTTGATTTTGAAAATTGTTTTCTACTTTTTAGTTTTTTAAAGTTCTGGCTTGATTGTTAGCTGCTACCCACGATCTGCATGATTTGGAAGTGTGAAAAGGTGATTTAGCCTACGTGTAAATGTTCACTGTTATGGAGTTACTTTACCAAATTAACCTGTTTCACCTATTACCCAGAGAAGAAGAAAAGAAGTACAGTGAGATTCCTCCCACCTATCTCCCACCGCACACAAATTCACAAAGTTTACTTGATCAAGGGCTTGTAGTTGAACCATACCATTTTCTTTTTGCCTAAAATTTGATCAAAGTGGCACAGGAAGTCAGGCATTGGTGATCGCTGTCTCACAAAAAAAAAACCCTGTCAAGTCAAAGTAAAGCATGTGCTAAGAAAACCTCTTTTCTACAAGGAGAAGAGAGAAGTTTGGACGTGACTTAGTCTGCATGTCCACTGATCCTGCCAAAAAAGAGAGAAAAGTGTCCCTGAAACTCTCTGTATCCTTTTCTTACCATTGACCTTTTCCTCTCCAACATGCGTACGTGCACACACACACACAGTATTATGTTTCTGTTCCTCACAATCATTAAATCCCTGGAGCAATATAAATGTGCAATAATTGGTAGTTTGCTGAAATAAATCACAAAGTAATTTGTGTCATATGCTCTGATTTTTATGGAAAATATGCACATTTATATGGTTAGAAAAGAATCTGGATGTATAAATACCATGTGTTAATATTAGTTATCTCTTGAGAGTGAGTTAATGGCTTTCTAAAATTGTGTGAATTTTCATATACTGTAATGAATGTGCATTGTTTTTATAGTTTTAGAAAGTAGAAACTTAATGAAGGAAAGGATTCCTGTTGTTGGTGTTTTGGTTGTTACAAGATATCCTCAATTTTTCAGTTTAATATAGTGCAAGGTGAGGAGCCTGAGTGCTAAAGTTACATTATTTGAGTCTGAATCATGGCTCTGCCAGTTACTAACTGTGTAACATTACTAGCCAAGTTCTTACTTTTTAAAGAAAAAAATGTGAAATTATTAGAGTAGACTTTACTGAAGAAATGGAATTAGAAAGTTTGAACTATGTATAAAGATTTCCATAAAATAGTTTTATATAAAGGGCAGTGCAAGTAAAAATATCATTGCATTAATTGGCTTTTGCTGCATAACAAACCATTCTCAAATTTGGTGGCTTTAATAACAATCATTAATCCAGTTCCTAATTCTGTGAATACAAATTTGGACTGGGCTCAGCTGGACTCACTCAAGCATCTGTAGTCAGGTGTGGGTGGCTCCATGTGTCTCATCCTCCAGCAGGCTAGAGTAGGTTTGCTTTCCTGGCAGCTGCGCATGTTTCTGAGCGAGAGAGGGTGTGAGAGAAAACAAAATCTCTTGCCTAGACTCTAGAACATAGCGCAATCCAAGGCATGAAATGCTTATGATCTCAAGTACTTTGTCCTTTGCCTAAGAAAGGATCTGCTACTTCTGTCCTATACCAAATGTGCACTGGAAATCCCTAAACGTTCCCCACCCCCCAACAATAGAGTAATAATAGTCTTGACAACAAAAGTTTCATCACCTTTATGCATTATTTGTTTCACATTGTTGGAATGAGTGATTTCATCAACATCACAACCACCACCATGATCATGATCATCATACCTGAACTTTATGGCAAAACTGCCAGGCACTGCGGTAAGTACTTTATACAAATCACCAACACAGAATCTTTATATACTTACTACAATTATTATATACTTTTACAGATGAGAAAACTATAATAGAGGGAAGATTTTAAAATGTTGGCCCCATGAAGGTAACAATCCTATCTGTATTGTAAAAAGCTGGAAACCTAGTTAGTGCCTAGCGCATATTTCTTGAATGAGCAAATCAATGAGCTTTCCAAGGATACACAGCTGCTAATCAAGGAATTTAACCCAGGCGTGACTCATTCCATAGCTCATGCTTTGGATCACTAAAAATCCTCACTTTTCCTATACACGTGGCCAAAGATTATAAAGGAAGAAATTTTAAGAGTTAAGAAAATGAGTGCTTATTTTAATTAGCCTTTGCCTAAAAGCAAATGGGAAAGCAGGAATCAGAAAAACTGGTAAGTACTAGTCCTTTCTAACAGGCTTGGAAAGGTGTCAAAGAATTACCAGTTTAGGCCAAAGTGTGAGGGCTCGGGGTCTTGCAGAAAGTATTTCACAGTATGGCATGGCTGGTAAAATCCAGGTGCTAGCATCTGGTGATATGGGTGTCAGTTTTGGCTCTGTAATTTGGCTAGTCTTTTTAAACTTCAACTTCCTAATCTGTAGGGTAGAAGTATAATGATATGGAGAAGCTCTGTGGAGTAAACGAGATAATGGTAGTGTCATACTAAGCACAGTGACTGGCCCATAGTAAATGTTAAATAATATGTCCTTTTTGGAGTCCATGATGAACACATCGATTAGAATATTCTTGGTCAGCCTGATGAAGGCTGTAAAGCTGAACTAGGGAGCAGGAGGTTATAACTTCCTTGAATGAAGAGCAAGGCAGGGCCCTGGACCTAAGAGGAAAATTCATGTAAGAGTATGAATAAAAACTGGAGAATAACTTGGCCTCATCTCTGGGAATGAACTTTTTGTTTTGGTGTTATTAGCATGATTAATTTTAGCTCCTCTTTCAATGTACTACCCTTATAAGCAATTTATATACACAAACATTTGATTCAACTTAAAACAATGAAAGATTTCAATATACTACCCTCTTAAAATATTTTGATAAAATTTGCTCTAGATAAGAACTATGTTTACTGAGATACGAACTTGCAATCTTAAATATTTTTTTTAAAAAAATCATTTATTTATTTTAGAGAACAGGTAAGTGGGGAGAAGGACAGAGGGGGAGAGAGAAAGAGAAAATCTCAAGCAGACTTCATACTGAGTTAAGAGCTCATGATGGAGCTTGATGTCATGACCTGAACTGAAATCCAGAATCTGAGCTACTCACGTCCCCCTGCAATTTCTTTTGTCAGTAGGAAGGATTAAAATGTCTTCAGTACAGGGCAGCCCAGGTGGCTCAGCAGTTTAGCTCCGTCTTCAGCCCGGGACATGATCCTGGGGTCCCAGGATCCGGTCCCACATCAGGCTTCCTGCATGGAGGCTGTTTCTCTCTCTGCCTTCTCTGTCTCTCATGAATAAATAAATAAAATCTTTAAGAAATATAAAAAAATAAAATGTCTTCAGTACAAACTAATCGTTTGAAATAAATATGTTTAATTTGGGAATAGTTTTTTTGGGGGGAGGCGGGAAACACATGTATAAAATTTGCCTAATGGGTTTTGAAAATGAAGAAAACAAAAGTCTGAACAAGATACTAATGTATCAATCAGCTATTGGTTGATGCTAACTGCATGTGATTCACAAATGTGTCAGCAGATGGCAACTGTGAGCTTTCAATTTCTAAGTTTTGCTTTAGCCTAAAGTACTGCAGGAATGGCAAGAATCAAGGCACTTCCATATTAATGGTTGGTTTTTAACCTATAATCCTTCAAAAAAGGACTTGGCATCAATTTTTAACTCTGAAAGTTCTTTCTACCTACTTATGAGATTGCTGAACTAACAAATGTACACTGTGCTTTACATTGAGGAAAAACAATAGTAGATATTATATTTTATTGAATATACTAGATTTTACATTTTGCAAACTATAGCTGTTGCTGAAAATACATGGAAATGAAGTCATTCAAATGCATCTGTTTGTAAGGTAAGGCACAACTGCTTTAATAAGGCTGTGTTTTATTCGCAGTGAAACTGTGCCCCATATGTTTAATGAAGTTGAAACTAACAGTTGAAAGCTTGTTTTTCAGAGAACTGTTTTCTCCTAATAAGCAGAATTCTGTCTCTGCAGAAACCTGGGCTCAAGGTCAACTGATATGGCTCCAGCCTATGAAAAAGCAAGATCCTGCATTCCTTACCCGAGATAAGAAACCCAAGACCCCATCCATTTTTATACTGGCTCTCGAAGCATGCCCATAGTCTCTTCTCCTTGTCCTAAGATAACTTTCTGACATGAGGGGCTAAATTTTGCCTTGCTAGTGTTAAGTCTCCACCCCAGGAATGTTTGTTACATATGTTTGCTCAATGCACATTCTCCATCTTTCTTCATGAATAGTCATCAGTTTTACTGCCCTTTTCATCAATAGGTATGTAATCTCAACCCCCATGATTATAAAAAAACTTGTTCTCTCCCCCTTCAGGGAAGTGGATTTAAGACCTGTTCTCCTGTGTCTCCTGGTTTGGCTGCCTCTCAAATAAAACCCTTTCCTTGCTACATACCTGGTGTTTCAGTGATTGGCTTTACTGTGCATCCATCGGGAAGGGAGATATGGGTTTGGTTACAGTAGTCCTTAAAGTCAGGTCCCTGGGTGTCTTCAGCATCACCTGAAATGTGGTTAGAAATGCAAATCTCAGGCCCCACCCTAGGTTTACTGAATTAGAACTCTGGAGGTGGTGCTCAGCTATCTGTTTACCAAGCCCTCCAGGAGATTATAATACCTGGGAAGTTTGAGAACCAGGACCTTAAAAGAAACTTGAAATACGGGATGGAGATTCTGAACTGATCATTTTTATTTAGGTATAATTGACATAAATGCAATAAAATTTAACAATGTAGTTGATTATTTCTTTCATATGATTTAGTGTTCACACACAGTAAAGTTTGCAAAATAAGGAACGTAAAATAGCACATAATTTACATAGACTCAGGGAGGTAAAATGCCATTATTTAATTTCCACACATTTCTTAAATGGAATGAAAAATTTCAGTTTATGTACCCTTCTAGATTTACTAAAAGGGATAATATTATGGTAAATTATATGTTGGAACTTAACCAACAAATTAAAATTACATCAAAATGTGATTATTTCCAAGGAGTATAGAACAATCTTTAGGAAGCTAAATAGTTCCCTATTAAAAGGGTGTTACTCTTATTTGTATTAACACATGGGCATATTCCATTCTTTCTCAGGCATAGTTAAATTGTCCTGCAATTCCGTTACTGAAATAAGGGGTATAACCACTTAAATTAACAACAAATCCACCCGGGCCACATTTTCATTTGTAAATAAGAGAAAGTATGCAAAAATTGTTTATCACTGTGATAATTTTATCCTAAATACTTCTTTGCCTCAATTACCTTCCTACCAATTTTTTTTTAGTAATTTTTGTACTAATTCAGAATTTTTTTTTAATTCAGAATTTCTAAAGAACACATAAACTACTGATTCCCATGAAGAGGCAGTGTTTACTCAACTTCAGTCTAGAGGCAACCTTTCTTCTTGTTAATGTATGAATAGTTTTTACAGTGTTAGTAAATGGATTATTTGTAAATCACATTAGGTACTTTTGAGGGAAATAAAAGAGCAAAAAAACCCATAAGTAATCATTGTATTCTTACTCTCTCTAACAATGGAATTGTGTCTTTCTCACTTTTGTGGTAATCAGATGCAATAATGTGCAAACACCCTGATGTTTATGCTTGGATTTTATCTCTTGGCCGTAGTATAGATGCTTTGATTATTACCTAGAATTTTTGTGTTAGAATTCAATAAATATATACATGCATAGTTTAAACCTGAACTTTAAAATGTAGACTTTCATAAAATCATACTAATTTTCAGCTCCACTTACCTGGGGTTACAAGTATCTATCTAGGTATCAATTATTAGCAGGAAGGCAACTACATACCCTTTGGATGAAAGATTCTAGTTAAAATTAGGATTGTTTTAAATAGTAAAATGAACATAATGCTCTCTAGCTCCATCCATGTTGTTACAAATGGCAATATTTCATCCTTTTTTATAGCTGAATAATATGGTAGAATAAATACATATATTTATCTGCTTTTTTATGGCTGAATAATATGGTGGATAAATACATATATATTTATCTACCATATATATCCCATTATATATATTTACCACAACTTATTTTTTTATTCACATACACTTGAGATACTTCCATAATTTGACTACTGTAAATAATATTGCTATAAACATAAGGGTGCATGTATCCCTTTGAATTAGTATTTTTGTATTTTGGGGGTAAATATCCAGTAGCGTAATTAGTGAAATAAGTCAATCAGAGAAAGACAAATACCATATGATTTCACTCATATGTGGAATTTAAGAAACAAAACAAATGAGCAAGGGAGAAAGAGAGAGGGAGAAGGTGAGAGAGAGAAAGAGAAAACAAGAAACAGACTCTTAACTGTAGAGAACAAACTGATGGTTACCAGATGGTAAGTGGGTGGGGAGATGGGAGAAATAAGTGTTGGGAGTTGAGGAGTGCACTTTTCCTGGTGAACACTGGGTAATATATGTGATGTATGGAATTGTTTAGAATTCCAAAATTCCATGTTTGGAATTTGATGTATGGAATTGAGTCACTATTTTATATACCTGAAAATAATACAACACTGCATGTTAACTATACTGGAATTAAACATTTTTTTAAAGAAAAAAAACAGTAAAATAGTTTGTATGTGTGAGTAGCTATGTAATCTTGAGAGTCTTGGTTAGGAAGGAATAAAGGAGGTACAAGATGGGGGTGGGGCTACTTTCGGAAGCTATGATGTCATCTTTATATAATTTACTGACCTTTTATGAAAATTAGAGTTAGTATTTCTTTTAAGGCCCTAGTTCCTTCCCAACCAGACTTTACTGCAGCAGAGTTTCAACATCTTTTGAAAGGTTTTTTAATCCAAGGAATCTAGCCAGTAAAATTAACCATGGTGCTTGCAAGAATACCTATTGACATTCCCCTTTACTTCCATCTGCCTTTAGCTCACTGCAGAACAAAAATAGGAAATGACTTCCTTTTTTCTTTGACTATTACCTTAAAATTGTAGTTGAATAAACCACCTGCTGGCTGCAGAGTTTGCGTGGGTGTGAATTCACAGATCCTTGACACTAAATACATTCCAAAGAATGTGATATGGGAAGTTTGAGGGTGGAAAGTAGATAAAAATGAAATTTAGACACAGTACATTTTTGATACACAATTTACTCTCAAGTCATTAAATACATGCTTATTAATGAATCATATGCTAGACTCCCTCTTATGGTCACAGGGTGCTCTTAATATCTCTATGCTTTGGAAATTATTACAATAATGAATTCATCTTTATCCAGTGGCAAAGGGGACCTTCCCAGTTGTGAAAGAATGCAACAGCAAACAGAATTTTATAAGGGAAGATACTACATAAAAGCCACAATTTGTCAATAAAATAAAAATCCAGAACTCCAAGATTCACACTGAAAGGAGTATTCCTAGTCAAGAAGGATCAATGACTAATGAAAGCATCCCTTGTGTCTCACTTTCTCTTGACGTTTCTTGTGATCCCTGCTGTCATGCATATATCGACTTTAGTGTGACACATACAGGGTTAGCTCCCTTGAATAAAACCTCTTCCTCTAATGTTCTTGGCAAAGATAAGTAGGTTAAGCTAGAGATTTAAAAGAAGAAAAAGACAACTACTACAAGAAATGAACATATCTGATAATAAAGGCAAAATTTTGTCATGACAAAATTCATTTTTTTCTATAGCTTACTGATCTAATCCCCTGATGAAACCCAGGGGGAATATGATCTTGCCTCAGTTTCTTACTTACAGCTCCCTGCCTGTTTCCAAAGACCTCGTATAGATTTTCCAACCTTTTTACATTCAAGTTATGGAGAGCTCATGTTTTCTCTTTAGTTATCTGGGATCCTTTTTTTTTTGCATTCCTAGTTCCATTTGGAGCACATGCCTGTTTGCTTGTGACTAACATTTGTGTTGAGGCTGCTTTTGTCACTAGCTGCCACTGGCTTGGTGACCAAGGCTGGACTTCACCAGCTGGCTCAGGGGTAGGGAGTCCTGTTAAACAAACCCAAGTGCCTAGAGTGAAGTGAGTAGCTGTAGCGGTGAAAACTTGACAACTACAGAGATAATGTCTCAGGTTCGAGTGCAGGAACCAGAAACGGAAATCAAAGTACCACCACAGAACCAGAAATTTGGATCTGAAATCAAAAGAAGCTGAACAAATAAAGAGCAGTGGTTCCTATATGATAGAGCTGTGGTTTTATAAACTTACGGGTGTATAAATTGCAAGATTTGGTTGAATGGCTCTATGATTCATGGGTACAGCAAGAAATGACCTTACTTTTCAGATGAAATATTAATAATGTCTTAACACATTATCCACATTTCATATTAAATAAATTATATTAATATGATAGAGGAATATTTACATTTATAGACAATGCACATTATAATAACACTTGATAGATGTTTTTCAACTGCTGCACTGCCATCCTTTTTGCTGATAGATAGCAACAGGCTAATATTAACACTACTTATTCTATTGTGACTTGGAGACAGTCTTTTTTCCAGCAATTTGTTTTATTTTAGAAGACCTAGGGCCCTTTTAAATCAAATTAAAATTTTAAAATTCTTTTTTCTCAGACATTGATGCGGAAGTATTAGTATAATTAAAAGATAGAGAAGACCCAGAAGTCCAGATATCAAAAGGCATTTTAGATATTAATGAATGGAGTGGACATCTAAGCACAGGGTCCTTAGAGTACATTTATATAAGACTGAGTGTTACCTCTTTCCTGTCTGACTTACAATGAGGAACAGAGTGAGGGGTGGTAGATCCCTTCCTGCAACCCCCAATGAAGGAAACTGTAGCTTTTCTTTCCTGAGCAATGGTCTTAGAGAGCCCAAGGGGTATCTTCCAGCCCTCCATCAGGATGCTGTGAAATGACATTTCTGTCTTAATGAGTAGGTGAGGACAAATAGCCTGATTAATAACAAGGAACAGTCATGAGTCCTGATTCCTTGAGGTTAATAGAACACTTGCTGAAAATGTGACAAGATTTTAGGATTTTCTGTGAAGCTTCAGCCAAATTCTAAAGTGTCTCTGGCAATTTCCAGTAACACAATGCACTTTGGCTTTTGGAATAGGGCTTGCAATGTATTATGTGGCTAAGAGAGTAGAGTCTTAGGGTGTTAATGAAGAAAAACTTCAAAATCAATAGTCCCTACTTGATGTGAAGGAAAGTTTAAAGACGGAACCTAGTTCTTAAAGATTTCCAGGTAAATGAAAGCTGTGTGCCTATAACTAGTTAATGCATACAATATTGAACTATTAAAATATTGAATCAATTTGTTTAGATCTAGAGTTTGACTTTTTACAATATATTTCTTGGGAAATACATTCCTAATAAAAGGCTTTTGTATTCAGTAAATATTTTTCCTGCCAATAGGAGTAAAAAACCAAAACCAACAAGAACCAAAAAACTTTAGTGTAATTTTACGAGGCACCCACATTTCAAGCAATTTCTGAATTGGTTTCCTCTTCTCTGAGTAACTCACAACCTGTGATTTATGGTTTTGGAATAATTGAATTTCTTGGTTGTCACACACTTTGAGTAAGAAATATTACATAAGTTTCCAGAAAAAAAAATGATTTAAGGAAGACAAGAGTGAAGTGATGCCAAGTTCTAAAACTTTATTTGGAAACTGTGTTCTAACCAAATGGTACTTAAGATGCTCGATCTAAATTTCTGAAACATGTTTGCTAAATAATCTTTGAAAATGCAGCCTTGGACATACGGTTTCTAAACATGCCACGCTTGAGCTCAAGTCAGTGAAAAAAGTGGAGGGCCGCATATTGTTCTCACCTTCCCAAGCATAAGAAATGCAGAGTTTTTCATTGATGTGTGGTAATAGGCTGAGTAAATTTCTTCAAAAATAGAAGTTACACAACATCTCATTTTACCTGTCAAACATAAAATATTTAGTTATTTAGTGGAATGTTTCTGTGAACAGAATTTTTTAAACATGAAACCTCTACAACTTTTCGACTTTATTAAGGATTTGGCCTACACTGCATTTTTGCTAGTTTTTCCTAGTCCATGGATTTAACTGGTCCATCAACTTTAAATTCCATGGAGAGTTTACTAATTTTTTTCACATATTTTATTATAATGATAATTGGTTGACTGAGGGTTAAGGACAGTTTTCCTCTCTGTGGTTTTGACTAGCATTGTCTGATAGGATGTTCTGAGGTGATGTTGTCCATATGTGGCTATTCAGCACTTGGAATGTGGCTAGCTCAGTTCAACTGAGAAACTGAATATTTAATATTGTTTTGATTAATTTATATATATATGTTTAACCACACATGGTTAGGTTAGTGGCTACTGTATCAGATAATATAGGTAGATCTTAGAACAGTGAGTTTATGACCCTGAGCAATTCAAGTCTACATTTGTAAAAAAACATTAATATTGGCCAGTCTGCATTGTATTCAAGGGTTATTCTCAGTGGTTCTAGGTTAGGAATCAATACTTACCTGCCAAAAAGATAGGTTAAAATTTGTTAGGACACTTCTGTTTGCTATGCCTGCAGTATCTTCCTGACATTTAGTACATGGGGGATCAAAGATGCTTAATGGCCTAAGATGCATAGGACAGTCTGCACAATGAATTACTGTCCACCCCAAATGCCAGTAACAATTATTTGACAAATATAAGGACAGCAGAGTTCTCTGAATATTGTGGTTTCATCTGTGAGATCTCCCATAACTTCAGTCCTATCTATCACTAAATCCGTCTCCTATAAAGTGTATCTTATGGACGAACGCCTGCCTCCATGGGACCTCACTTTCTCACATTCATTTTGTCCTGCATCATCAACCACTCCCTCTCTATATTTGAACACACTTTAATCTCTTCTATCTCAGAAAAACCCCTTTCTGAATTCCATATCCTCTAGCTGGCACTCTCTCTGTCTCTTCACTCACAGCATCCTGTCCCCTGCCAATCTCAGAACCTAGCAGGAGAAATTATTTTTTTCTATCATGATGAAAAGAGAGGTCACACCATATGTAGTTTCAAAGCACACCATTTTATTATATAGACATATCAATAGAGTCATCATACCATGTTCCACTTCTAAACAATTGTATATGTGTTTGTGTGTGCACACATATACATATATGTTTAAAAATTTCAAAGCAGAGTCCACTTTTATTCTTTTATGCTTATTATAACTTTACCTTTGTGTAGCTAGTCTTTACAGCACACCACCACACTAGTTTCACATATTTTTTCCTAATTTACTTTCCCCCAAAGGTAGGCTCATACTAAAAGTGTAAAGTAGTCACTTAAAATATTCTAATTCATAGTTTGATTTATTGTGAAAAATAAATTTTCAAGTACTTGAACAATGTCTTCCAACTTCCCCTACTAATCTCAGAAAGAATCACTATACATCCTAAATAAATCCCTCTAAATACTGAGCCCTGAAAATATTGGGTTAAAAGAACTACATTTAAAGACATATCTATACCTGGTTATATACACTGTAGACTATTTGGATAATTGTAATGGTTGCATCTCTTCTTAACTCTATATCAAAGCAGTGATATGCCTACTTTTGTCCTTTGATGGGTGATTTCATAAATTATTTCAAAAGGCATTAAAACATATTACTGATGTACTAGAACTCTGCATTATACAAATATGTCTACAAAGAAACACCACCTAAAATTAGTCAGTGGTTATCCCTTCAGTACAAAACTACATCCTTGCATAAACTCAGTAGAGTCATATATATATACAAAATGTCTGCATTGTATAGTTCAGATTTTCAGTGATAAAGATTATGTCAGTTTGTGGCATCAAAAGAAATGTGATAATGCTGATTCACTATTTGAGGTTGCATTTATGGGCAACTTCTGTAATCTGGATAATGAAGTTTTTCATATGAGTTAGGAGACTTCAAATGCTACACCAAACAACCATAGTCCAGCTATTTCTTTTGACTATATATGGGTAGAATTTTTTTATGAGTTGACTTAAATAGGGTAGGTGATGATCATGTTGCTTTAAAACTAGAAGAACTTCAGATTTCTGTTAACTAGAATTATTATTTTGTTATCACAATTAAAACCCATATTTTGTTTCTAAATTACAACATGTTCTCCTCCTGAATATTAAAGGTTGAATCTACCTGTCGTTCAATAAGTAACTCATAAAAATGGCTCAAAAATAGATAAGCCTTAGGGAAAAATAAAAGCATACAATACAGTGAGAATTACATATTTTAAAATATTAGATTTCTTTATCTGTTACCAGAGGTTGTGTTCTCATAAATATTTTTAAAGACCATGCTATTTTCTTGCCTATTCATAATGTCATGAATTGCTATTTTAACATTTCATTATGGAAGAGAAGGATTGAATCTAGCTATATAAATGTAAGCCTATGTTTTGTATTTCCTTCTACAAAAAAAAAAAAACTCTTTTAGATTCTTTGGGTATATATATTTATTCTTAAAAGTGGTCTTTTGTATTATTTCATGTAAATTAAAATTTTTTAATTTTAAATTAAATTCTAGCAAAATGAATTGTAAATTTAACTTTGGGACATACATCATTTGTCCTTCTATATAATTTAATTGGGTTGTAAAGTGTTTGAAATGTAAGTATCATGAATAATCACAAGTCATTATGTCTATTTTTATAAATGTGTAAGCATGTGATTTAAAGTTAGGTTTATAAATCAGTATTAATCATTGTTATTACATAAATACCATAATAGTAAAATAGTCAAATAATTAATCTATCTTTATACTACACTATTCAGATCACTCAATTCCATAAATATCAGTCACAATGATATTTACACACAGCATATATAATAAAAAGAATAAAAATGAACAAATTTAGTAGAAATCAAACATGTGATTTTGTGGGCATAGAAAAGCCTTGAAAAAATGCTTTCCCAACTCTTTGGGAATAGAATTTTAGTAATACCCCAAAAGCATTACAATTTCTTTTCAACTACCTATTTACATTCATGAATGCTATAAATATATGCTGTATATATTTTCTATATTTACAGTCTATATACACACATACATACACATATTTTATTCTTAGGCTCATTCATAAACATGCAGATCAATCTGCACGGTATAATCAAAACATATTTATTTTCCTTAAGTGATATTCATTTATAACTTTTCACCCTTGTGCAAAAATGCAAAAATATGATACAGATTAGTATTGTCTCTCTAAAAAAAATTTCTTTTTTATATGTCAGGGTTTTTGTCATTTACAAATAAATTATGAAATATAGTTCATTCACAAATTGGAAATAATTATGTTTTTACAACAAGGCATTACTGAGGTCTTGAATTGTGGTATTCTTGAAGCCATTGTCTTTAAAAACAAAGACATTGATAAGTTATTGTTATTCTTGATATTCGCACTTTTGATTATTTATATGAAATATGTCATTACAAATCTAATACTCATGCTAGTGAAATACTGTGTTTATAGAATAGGAGTCTTTCTGTTTATTCCTTTTTTTTTTTTTTCCTGAAAAGTCTTTAGAATAATCTAGAAAGTCTGTTCAAATTACTGCACCAGAACATTTCAGGAAAGTTCTCACCCAATATAAAAAGCTGAAGAAATAAGTGAGGCAAAACTGAGGGAGAATGTTTATATTGGGTGCTCACAAGAGATAATAGCAAATTCAAGAACTGTTTTAATTTTATCCCCTAGTCCTTTGGTATTTCCTCTCCTCATGAAAATCCTAAAAAAAAAAAAAAAAAAAAAAAAAAATGTACGGGTCTTTAAAATATTGATTATACTCTTCCATTAAATATCAGTTGTGGTCCTCCATTGCTCATGTTGTCTGTCATTTCCTGTTAGGAAAATAAGATGAATTAGTTAAAATTTACTTCCAGAGTAAGATATTGACTTGGTTAATGGGTTTGCAAAACATAGACTTCAAGCTACTGAAAAACTTGCTGAGTTTTGGGGAAGGACGAGGATTGATACTGTTGTTGCATTTGAGAAAATAAAATTTCATGGCATCTTGGAGCACATGAAAATGCTGAAATGACAGTCTGTTAGACCAAAGTCTTCTACACATAAAAATAGTTCAATCTGTGCCTAGTCCCCTGAGTCTCCCCTTTTATTTCTCAACTTTATTTTGGAAAGACCTCACCTAGAAAGAAGAAGATGGTTAAATGCCTACATTTCCCCCCCTTGCATTGGCTTCTCTGCTGAGCATATCAACAAAGTGCCAACATATTCTGGGGGTTACCTCATTCTACAGAAAAATGTGTGGCCTTTTTGCAAAGAACTGAAATAGGCCCACAGGCGATCACTGCTTACATGTAACAGTGGATCACAAATAAATCAGGGTGGGAAAGATTGGTTTTCATGACACTATCACTCATACAGTAAAAAAAAAAACCCAACAAACAAATAAAAGCTCTTAATATGTTTCTTAAGGGATCAATTACTAGGATATTAATAAGGAAAACTATATGGAAAGCAAATGAAAACTTAGATAGAAAGGATGAACTGATAAAAGTTTCATTTGCAATTTTAGAAAATGTTAATTTAAGAAAAATTTAGATGTTTTGAATTCATATATTTTATTGAACATTAAATTCCTCCCTAAACATTAAAGGGTAATGAGATGTGAAGCCCATTCACATTTATAATGGTCAGTACACCATATTATAAATAACATTTAGGCAAAAATATCTAAAAATCTTTCATCCTTGAACAAGCCTATTTGCAAAAGTGTGGTAAAGAAAATTCAAATCAAAATTATTGCTCATTTATCTCAAGCCTATCAGTTTATATTTGATTTCTGTTTGGGAGAATTAGGAATGTTTGCTTTTGTAAACTTCAGAAATTCTTCCAAATATTTATTTGAAAAATGAAAAGGTATCCATGTCTTATTTTGACTATCTTCTCTTTGAAAATTCAATATAGGAGATAAAATAGAATAAAGATGCTTGCTCCTTGTTTTGACTGGTTTGGAAAGTTCCTTAGAAGGAGGATCCATGAGGGACTGGAAGGTAAAAATTGGCCTGGTCACTGAGCTTTGTTTTTGAAAACATTATTGTCTTTTGAAAGTTGTGGAAATTCTTCCAAGGAAATTCTGAGAAAGGAGACTATTTGCACTGGAGACTTGTTCTCCTTTCACATCAAGATCTGTCTTTCCAGGCAAAGAGCTTGCCCCTTCTAGGCCCTAGGGAGTTATCTCACACCTGAGTATCCATTATATCTCCCCAGTAAGATGCCAAGGAATTACAAGAAAAAGCCTAGAAACTCAAACTCCTTTAGTGTAAAAACTCTGACAGAAGGCGAAGGTCCTTTGGCACCAGCTGCCTGTTTCTATGGCCCAGCAATGGCTCAGTGACTGGCTCTGCTAGACGTGCACATGGCAAAAGTGTAGAAACATAGTAGGGTTGTCAGGCTGAGGTTAAGTTTATAGGTAAGAAACCTGATTTGAGGTTTCATTCAAGAACTCACTGTGGGTGGCAAGATAAATAGAAACAATTCTTCAAAAATGATTTTTAACAAAATTACTCATATAGCTTTTCTATTCTTCATACTAGTACAAAAACAATTTTCTAGTGAATTTATAGAAGTAAGATTCTTAGGTGCTTGTTCTTCTCCTAAAATAAATTTGCATAAAAAATTAGCTTAAAAACCATAAAAATTAATGTATAATGTTTTATTATAGGATTAAGAAAAAAATCCAGTTTTTAAAAATCTTACAAAGAAAAGCATTTTCTTAGCTAAATTCACACTACTATGGACACAGCAAAATCATAGAAGAAAACACAAAAATTAGATTTTAAATGTATTAGTATTTTCAGTTTATTTGCAAATAGGCATGTCCAATTTACATAAAGAATATTCTCTAAATTTACACAGGACCAAATGTGACTATTTGCAAGTGGGTATACTTTCTGCCATTGGGCTATAGTATCAGTGTGACTTTCTACATTTTCAATTATATTGTATAGCCAAAGTGAGAGTGGTGACTATTTTTAGCAATCCAAAATATAATAAATAAATTTGAAATTTATCACATAAGATAATCTTATAAAAAGATGGCTTTCATAAAGCATTTTTACTGTATTAGTGTCAAACTTAATGTCTGCTCATGCAATTTTGGCACGAGGAAGATACAGTCTGTCTTTATCAGACACACCTATTATTAAAAACAAAACTCTGGTCTGTGAATGATGGTATTGAGTCAGAATCATGATACAGCAGAAAATAAAGGAGTCATGAATCATCCAAACAGAAATGTGTTTGGATGTTTATAGGAGGTTGAATATTTTAAATACTCAACCAACTTTCAAGCTGCAAGACTCTGCCATGTAGGTTTATGTTGGTCCTCAAAAGCAGTTCCCATGAAAGTGCTACTTTGAGGAACAACAAACATCACAGCATCAGCCCAGACTGATCTGCTGACATCATGGCTTCCTACAAGAGGCATTGCTGCTTCCTGCAGTGACATTACAACATGGTAACTCCCTAGAAATCAGCGTACCTTGTAGGTAACTCTGGTGTCGGGGGCACCACCGGGCAGCTGGGCAAGTCGGTAATTTCAATAGCCCTCAATCTCTAATATAAATATAACAATCATATAATAAATATTGCACAAACATATACACAAAAAAACTAAATCACAGTAGTATAAAAATAGAGCACAAAAGAGTCACTATCCAAATACGTAATGGTAATCTATTTTTAACAACCCATTTCTTTAAATTACCAGTCCTGCTAATTGTCCTATAAAACTTTTTTTGAAGAACATGTGTACATCTGTTTCACATTGCTTTTTTCATGGAACAATTTAAGAATATCTATTCTCTTTATTTTAATGTATTGATTGCATACAAAATGGAAACATAAAACTATAGAATAAATATTTTTGCTTCAAAAGAACATTATAAAGAAATATGCCGTTGTAACTCTTGCTACTCTGTCTTCTATCCTGTGGTTATGCAGTTTTATTTCCATGGTATCAAGTGAAATATCATGTGGTCATTATCTTAGCTGGTTTATTTTACAGATGTTTTATCTTTTCCTTCATAGATCCAGTAACAGGAACTGAATTAAGAAATACGTACAAAATGTAATAGAAACACAGCTCACTATATCATTTGTCCTCCAAGCAATAAATGTTACTCCCTGTTTGAATGAGTTTCATGAAACAAGTATGCAAGAATACTATTTAAAATATAGGCAAAGCTACCCAAATATGCATGAAGTTTAGATGAGAATTTAATGAAGCCTTATGTGGATTGTACTATCTGCACTGTTAGGCAAGGCTTTTTGCTGTCTTATTAAAAGGTCCTTTTATGCTTCCAAATCTAATTTACATAATCAAATGCATCTACTTACAAGCACAAGAGGTGAGCTAGAAAGGAGAATTCATCAGATTTCTAAAACTGGCATTATTGAGTTGAGAGAGTATTTAGTTTATATGTTTTTCCTCAGCACAATACATAAAAATCCATATTTATAAGGTATTCAATATTTTATGAAATGCTATTTTAGGAATGGTGTTTTTGTATAGCTAGAGAGCTATGAAATTGTTGAGAATAGGTGTACCCAAAATAGCAGAGAAAAAAAAAGAAAGAATTCTATTCTTAGCCCAATAGGGCCCAACTTTTATAAAACTCAATTCCTCAAGTTCTCGCCTAGAGCTGCAAGTTGATTGACCATGATTTGACTGCAGTCTTCATCACATGCTAGCAGTGAGTGAAAAAGGTATAAAACTCACTTTTTCAGCCATTTCATGAGAGTGGTGCAGCGAATGCTCCCTTTCTGAGAACATCCTCCTCTGTTCGTAGCTGGCTAGTCGACAAGTGAGCCAGGAAGACAGGGTGCAACCACCGATCCCAATGCATGCAAGGGACATGGAGGCGAGATGCAGAGGGTAGAGAGAAGAGGTCTTCTTTGTCACTGCCCGAAGAAACTGAAAATTCAGGATGCCCCCAATGAGTCCACAGATGCAGCAGGCAGAAAAAAGGATCATCTGATAAGAAAAAGAAAGGGAATGTCAAAGTTGAGGAAGCAAAGCTGACCAGAACACAGTGTGCTGTCCTGTGGCACCTCTAGGATGGCAGAGCTATATTAAAGAGAAGAGGCTTTGGGTGCTTCCTGGAGGACAGGAGCTCTCCTTTCTGAGTTTCTGTGCAATCTGACTCAATGGTGAGAGAGCCGACCACAGTGTTTCAGAATTAATAATTGACTGTATGAAGGCCAGGGATAGATCTTTCAAAAATCCTAAAATAAGCAAAATTTATCTTCAAGGTAGATTCAGATTTCAATAATATTTACTCACTATCTATCATGCGCTTACTACACTAGGAGCTTGAACACATAGCTCAATTAACCCAACCAGTAAACCTCAGAGAGAAGTTATAATATACATTTTGGACAATGAACAGTGAGCAGGTAAACACTCAAGTTGAGGGACTGAATCCAGATTTTCTGACTCTAAATCCAGTTTCACTATGTTAATGCTCCTATCACATGTCTTCTCATTGAACTATCTACCAAACTTCCGATCTTTATATTTCTCTAGCTAAGTGAGCTTGGGGAATCTGGTTACTTCTCTTTTTCATACCTAGGAGTTTGTGTATCTAGTTCCCCAAAGGAGAATTTAGGGATTCCTTGTGAGCTGGCCCATTCTATTACATTTTTTTTTGTTACTCTGTAGCACCACAGTGAAGAATACACAATAGACATTACAAAAATACAGAATGGTTGGTTTGGGGAAACATAGGATGTGCCTTTGCTTTTGATCCAATTATTGGTTTGATTTGGATCTCTGTTAAGAACCGTGAGTGTTTAATTCTACCTAAATATTATAAATTTAACTGAATATTACAAAAGCTTTAATGATTTTATTTTGTATTTGCATTTAGTCTAAATTCCCCTGGGGGCTTTCCTTATATTTTATAGTGTGATACTAATTTAATTATCTACACCTATTTCCATTTTTCTCCTGAACATGGTCTCCACTCCAGCTATCTCTCTTTGCCAATCCTACAGCTTGTTCATTCCCATCTCAATGATATTTTCCATTTCCTGGAAATGATTTTGCTTCTTTCATGGACTCCTAGACAGAAGGCCCAAAGGGAATCCTAACTTCTTCAGAAAGCCTTCCTGGATTTGATTGTCTCCTTTGGCATAATTCCATAGGGAAAACAGCTGTAAAACTCAATTTAGCATTTAATTTTACATTATCAGAAACTATTTGCTGTAGACAGTTGAGTTTAACAAGCATTTATTGAGCACCTAGCATCTGTTAGGCCCTGAGCGAGGCAGCTGTTGGCATAATATTTGCAGGTGGGATATTGAAGGTAATTAGGTCAGGAAGGTAGAGTCCGCATAAATGGAGTCAGTGCCTTTTTGAAAGATTCTAGAGAGTTCTCATGCCCCTTTGCCACATGAAGACACAATCAAACATTTGCAACCTGGAGAAGAACCTTACCAGAACCCAATCACACTAATCTGGGCCCAGCCTCTATCACTGTGAGTAATAAATTTCTGTTGTTTATAAGTCACCCAGTCTATGGTACTTCGTTATAACAGCCCAGATAGATGAAGATATCTCCCCTCTCTTCCTTTCCCCCTCACTGATTCCCTTTCTCCTCTCTCTCCCTCCCTATTTTCTTCTCCCTCCCTCATTCTTTCTATCCTTGACTTCTCTTTTCTTCTCTCTCTCTCTCTCTCTCTTTCTTTTTTCTAAGTGCCAAGAAATTGTTATTATACAGCCATAAAGATTCTGGTAAAATAAAAGTAGAGAGACAATGAAGGCCATGTCTAAAAAGTGATGGAAGATTCAGATGCAAATTACAAGCCTGAAGAAATTTGTATCTAATGGTTTCCTTTTAGGTAACTTTTAAAAAGTACATCTCACATGTCTAAAGCAATGGGTGCTTCATTTTTTTGTCACAATAGGTATTCTCACAAAAAAAGATATAATTTCAGAAAAAAGTAGTGAAACAGAAATAATTCTCCCATCCCTGCCCTCCTCAGATAACTGGCCTCCCCCTGGAAAGCTCTTTTTAGACTCAAAGACCACTTTCTAGGGTCCAAGTGTAGTATTAATTTTGTCAACTTATAAAGGTCTATGATCTTTCCTTTTACACACAACAAAATAATGTTTTTTCCTTCTTTTGAACTCTCAAAAAAATGTCACAGAGGGAAGTGGAGAATCTACCCTTCAGCATACAGCAGTTCTCCTCCAGCCATTATCAGAGGTAACAGGGAGCATGTTCCATACCCTGGAAACCCATGATAGTACTGTAAAACATCTGAAAACACTTACGTTTGCATTCACAGTAATAAAATAAAATTAAATAAAAAATCATTGGGAATTAACTGTAACTATAACAACACAGCTGTTTTGCTGCATTGCAAAATTGACTTCACAGTCAAAGCCAGTAATCCATAGGCCAAGTTCCACATTTAAACAGTTAAATTTCCCATGAACTCAAGCTATGTCTTTTTTAGCTTACTGAAGGATTCATGTGAGTGTCTGGGCGTCTTTAAACTGGAAAAGTGGAGATTGTCAACCACAGCAGTCATTATGAGTTGCATATTCATGCATTTAAAGAGTATATCAAAGCTTTTCTTTCTTTTTCTTTTGTCATGGTCTCTAATAATCTTGATTTTTTTAAAATGAAAAAGCCAGTATTTATTTGTCAGTCCTCTTTTCATCCTCAATGAGTAACATTCTCTATGTGAAAGTTGGCATGTCATCATTTCCATTTTCGCGTTCCTACATTTCAAATGCTTCAATGCAAAATATAAACGAGGCAGAAACTTACGACAAGTCCAGATTTTTTTTTGGCGCACAATATTCCACATATGCCACAAAGAAGAAACTGAAAGGGAAAAGAATAAAAATTATTCCATATTCAAAGATAAGAAAACTGCTAGTTTTTAGCTTATAGCTCACTCATGACACTTGCTCCAGGGAAGCTTGAAAATTTTTATATTCCCATCAAAAGCCAGAAAGAAAAATACCTCATTCTAGAGTAGTAAGAAATAAAAATGCTAACTCTAGTGAAAATTTGTTCTTTGCAAGGTTGATATAGGTAATTGTGGGACTTAAGCAAAACCTGAGTCAGTTTTATGCCAGGCAAATTATGAAGTAAATAAATTTAGAGTTTTATTCCGCCTATTTTCTTTCACTGTCTTCTTATCCCTTTCTACTTTCTTAAGGAGAGAAGTAGTGTGATACATTCATTCAGAATTGACTTTTAAGCAATTAGAAATCAGTGGGCTTCACTACAGGTAGTGAACCTCATGTAAACAAAAAGATAAGGCTGAAAGGGAGGTGTTCTTTAGAGACATTCTTTGTACCTCTCAAACTATGTCAGGTAAAATGGTGACATCTTCATTCTCCCAGAAATATGGTCCTTGTAGATACGTTGGAAGAACTCAAGGAAATGAAGCTATTAATGGCATGTCATTTCTTGTAAATAAGCACTTTGGTGACAAAATTGCTTTGCAAAGCAGATGCATCAAAAAGTCTACCAATGATGCACTATTAGATATTTTGGTTATTGGAAAGTGATAAATCATTTAACTTGGTTAGAAACATTTAGGGATATTTGAATGCACATTTATACATACATCTGGCTGGAAGCAAACCATTAAAAAAAAAAAAAAGCCCACTAAGGGCTTTCAGACTAACAAATAAAGCTTTGAATGCAGTTAAGTTTATCTTTTTGATTTTCTTTTAAATTGTGCTGTTTCAAGTCAACTAATAATTTAAATGGTTTCAACTAAGTGTTTCACACATATGTAGATTTTTAAGTATACACATAAAACTATTCTAAGAATTACCTGAAATAAATAATATGCTTGTGAGAAAGACCAACAAAATTTGATAAAGAAATAATGAATTAGGGAAGTTTACCTTAACAGGAAACTTTCCTTATAAAAAGAACAAAATAATTACAAAGCAGACAATGATGCAGCAAGACAGATAAGAGAACACAAGGATATATAAGAATTTTCTTATAATTAGATGATATTTCAAATTAATGCAAAAAAAAGAGCAAGATCCAAAGGAATTAGGACAGTTTATAAACCTCCCCTAACGTCGTACACTAAAATGTCAATGAAACAGGTGAATATTTAAGAGTATAAGAAAATAAGTATAGTAACATTCAACAAAGTAAAATATTTATGTAATTTTACAGGAGTGGGAAAGATTTACTAAACATAACAGCAAAGTCACAGACCAAAATGGAAAATATTTATAAATATTAATACATAAAATTATATTTTTATAGTAAAAAGTAACATAACTCTCAAAGGCAAAAAAGAAATTGGGATTATATTTAGAAAGCATATGCAGACAAGGGTTAACATACCATAGAAATTGATCTAATAAGATAATTTTAATACCTCAAAACCATGAGAAGATAAAAACTCAGAAATTTATAAAACTTGAATATTTGCATGCTTTACTTTTCCGAAGTTTTAACAAGCTACTTCTGAGTAACCATTTGTCACCCTTGCCCCACTTTGTGTCCTGGTCTTGATGAACTTGTCTTTAAGAGTCCTTCAGGACTCTTCCTAACTTACTGATCCTGTCTCCTATCTACCAAGGCTGTGCTCAGTCCATTCCAGTTTGGACCAGTTGTGTACCTCTCCATGCTTCCAGGCTTCAGATCAAAGCCTCAGCATGTCCTTCTTGCTTGCCTGACTAACCCATTACTCACCCTGAAAGTCCATTTAACCAGAATTCATTCCTGAAATAATTTGAAAGCAATGTAGTTTTGTATTCCTTGGACCTCCTCTGAAATCTATAAACATTGCCATTATTTATTCACAGCCAAGCTTGAGGGGACCTCTGGAGTTTTAGCAGAGTTCTCCTTCCCAGCCACTTGGTTAAAACATCTAGGTGGCAATAAAATTGCTTCCTTCCATGGTCCACTAAGGAAAGAAAGTTCAGGGCTTGGGAGGGGGAAAGAGAGACTATGAGGGCAATCAAACAATATGTTTCTACTCCCAATCAGGCCTGGAGTGTAAATACATCTCGATAGTTACTCGATAGTCAGGGTAACCAAAATCCACATTTCCTGGAGGAAACTTGTAATCTGAGAAAAAACTTACCCATGTAATCCACCCTATATAAAAGCACAGAATTTTTAAGGAGTCTTTTAAGGGATGCTAGCTAAAATTCAGCTGTTACAGTTTATAGAGAAGTGTAAAAGGAGCACAAAAAAAGCAGTAAATGATCTTTTGGTTTCACCGGCTATCTGTATCCCAAGTGAGAGCACTGGAAGGGATCTTAAAAGATGACTTAATTCAGTCCTTGCATTTTTGCATGTGGGGGAGTACAGGTCCAAATAGGCTTAGTGCCTCAAGGTCACTCATCAAGGTCACAAATCACATAATTTAAGGCTCCTATTAGTGTCGAGGGTAATTTATTTCTAAAAACGTAATGAAATGCTCTTCAAAAGGATTTTTCAGTTCTAATACAGTGCGTTATACTAGCAAATCCAACCAGAAGTGATTGGTGAACACTTAGTCATCTATAATTACTCTCTTTGACCCTGCCATTGTTAATTTTTGTTGTAATAAGAATGATTATAAGATAATCAGTTGAATTACAGTCTACAGTTAAGTGTATCCTATTATATAGGGAATTTGTTATATTTCAAAATACTCTTTTTTGCTCAATATCACTTTATCAAGGATGCTAAGCATTTATACCACATTATGAAAAAAGTGAAAAAAATCTGTTTACAAAAGTAAAATTCATGGCTGGAGGTATACATTATCTGAATTAGATATACAACTTTATATATAATATAATAATATAAAATAAAATATAATTTTATTTCTGAGAAGATGGGATATTTAAACCCAGGGAGAGTTATTTCCTTTGCTTTTACTACAAAGTTGTATAAATGAAGTGATCCAATAGGAAGTGGAACTATATAATGAAACTAGTTAGCCCTCCAAGTGGAATTCATTTGATTCCAATTTAGATTAAATTCAATAGATAACTAAGGTGTGACTTGTTGTAGGATGAAAGGGAGAATAATGGAAATAGCATTCTATATTTTGAATGGATTTTCTTCATGAAAGGTCTATGGAGCCTTCTGCTTTAGTTAAGATGCAGAAAGAACAAAGATGCCATTCCCACTTAAACAATACAAAAAAGCAGAAAAACTAATAGATTGATAACTTTAAGAACCCATCAGAATGCTGAGGTCCAAGACAATAAAATAACTGCAATTCAAAGAGGAATAAGGCCCTCGGAAGAAATTCTGGTTACACAAAGCATGTCATTTGTTGCAGAGACAGGAAGAGGGAACAAGGGTTGTCACATAAATGGGTATGTGGGGAGGCAAGGGAGGTAGTGCATAGCTCTGCTCTGTCCTTAGGCCTTCTTTCTTATGAAGCACATGTTTAAGCCCCTGGCCAAGGAGTAGCAAAGTCTATTATTTCCAGGATATATGCAAATATGGATTGCAACTCTAACTAGAGGAAACAGAAAAAGATATCTGCACCAAACATAATCACTGCAATAGTACAATCAGTTCCTCACTAGAATGACTCTGCCTTTTGTACTAACAGCCTAAAAGAATTTATCAAGATATAATACAAGATTCTGAAAAAAAGTACATTTGAACTTTTGACATCCAGTCAAATTCTCATTCACACAAGAGATTATAAAAAAGACAAGATCATTTGGACAGAAGCACTGTGGTGGGCTGAATTATGGCTTTCCAAAGAGATGTGTGTCCTAATCCCCAGAATCCATGAATGCTGACTTTATATGGGGAAAAAGAAAAAAAAGGGGGGGGGGGCTTTGCAAATGTGATTAAATTAAGAAGCTCAAGATGACACAATTGTGCATTGTCCAGGTAGGCCCTAAATATATTCACAAGAGTCCTTTAAAAGGAAGACAAGAAGGTCAAAAGACACAAGTTCCAAGAAGGCATAAAGAGACACAGAGAAAGAGATCTGAAGGAGTCATACGGCTGGCTTTGAAGGGAGAGGAGATCTGTGAGGCTGAAGCTATAGGCAGCTTCTGTGAGCTAGGAGTGGATTCTCCCCTGTGGCCTCCAAAAGGAATCTAGCCCCACAGACATATTTTAGATTTCTGGCCCCCAGAACTTTCAGAGAATAAATGTCTGTTGTTTTAAGCCACAATGTTTGTGGCAATTTGTTCTAGCAGCAAGGGAAACTAACACAGGCTCCGAAACGTCTGACATGAGACACTCTACAAGCACCACTAAAAACTGTTCAGGAAAACAAACCAAGAAAGCCATAGGATAAGAAAGAAATGTAGTAGAAAAAACACAAAAGAAAACAAAACAGTAAATCATTTGGATTGAAAAGTATTGATTGGAAAAATTACCATCTGTTTAGAATGAATATCCCAGGCGATTTTACCATGGGAGATGGTGAGGTGCAGGTAAAGAAGACGTAAGTAGTGTTCTAAAACTCTTATCATTTAGAACATAACAGAAGAGCTGACTAGTTCTAGATAGTTTTTAGACAGAAAAGTACAACTTTAAATTTGTGCATTGATATAGAGACAGAGAAAATAAAAATAAAGAGAAAAATACAATTTGACAGTAAAGATTGAACCAAGATATATCAGAGAAGTTGAAAATTAATGAGAGGAAATGAAGTGAAAATATAAAATAAGTTACAATAAATAATTCAATATTATAAGCAATCACACTACATGTGAATGTATTCAATTTCCCTAATAAGAGGGAAAAACAGAAAGGAAAAAACAGTCTACTAGGCAAAGAAGGAAAGGAATTTGTTTAAAGATCCCTAAAATAAATAAATGAATGAAAACGTCTTCTTTCCTTCTGCTTTTCTCTCTCTGTGTCTCTCTCTGTTTTGTTTCTCTCTGTTTCTCTCTCAGCACTGACCAAGATGCTCATTAATAAATTCTTTATTAGGATTTTTTTCTGTCCAAGGAAGTTTATTTTGGGAAAGACTAAGAGTGAAAAAGGCTATTGTAGAATTTCTCAATTTTAAATTGTGAGTGGAAAATGTTGAAACCATGATTGTAATGGAAGCAGATAAAAACAATAGCCAGAAGAACAAACAAGTGTGTGGTGAGGGGGTTTTATGAAAGATGGTGGGTCTACCTTGTTTTAAGAGAACTTATTAACATTTTTGCCACACCACATTTAACGACCTCAGATGAAATAATTTTCACTGAAATTTACTAGTCATTACATAAAATATACATACTAGAAAGTAGAAATGATGCTACTTCCCCCACACTAAGATAATGAACTGAACCACAAATTGAATGTAATACTTTGATAAACATTAATGATTTATACATTTTTGTCAAAATTAATGTTTCTTTAAAATATATAGAAAAATATCAAGAAAACAAATATTAAATGTTGGGAGACTGATTGGAAAGAAATCTATTTCTGGTTAAACAATATATTTTTCCTTGTAAATAGATTAAAAGTTTGGTAATTTACTTTGCTACTACCAGTTCTCGAATATTTTTATTCTACTTCAATCACCTGTTAAAGATTGATAACTGGAGTCTTTTTACGGATTATTTTGTAGTTTAGCACACAAAATGCTACTGTGCTAATGTAGTTCATATTTTCCCTGACACTATCCTGGTGTGATAGTAATTTTCTGGCTAGACTCATCAGGATGAGTAGTTTTATTCTCAGTTAAATATAACGAATCATAAACCACTGCATATTAAAGTAGATGCAGCTTCAATGACAACCATATTTTATTTTTACTTAGAATTTTTTTTAGTTCTACACATTCATAATAGTGGCTGAAATAAAGCTTTTATGCTGTAAAGCATTTTGATAGTCTCTCAATTCTCTAGAAAAAAGTGTATTGAAAAAGGGAACTTTCATGATGGGCAAGTCAGTGAAGAAATTATGGAGCAAAGAAACAGTTCTGAACCTCATGCTACATAAAAAAGAAATAGAATGTGTTATTTCATTCGCCATTACTGGTATTGCTAGGGTGAGAGATCATCTATTTTTATATCTAGCGTTGCCATAGCTCCTCAGACAAAGCTGTGCTGTTGAAATGAAGTTTCTAGATAACATAATGGAATTTCAAACTGAATAAATGAATTAGTAAATGGGTGGAAGAATGTATCACAGTATGCATGGAGAGGGGGAGAAATTAATCAGATTTAGCCAATTCCAGACACATAACTGGATGCAATTAGTCTTTTTACTGAATCAAATCCCATTAACTTTTTTTTTCCTGAAACACTCATGATTGGTCAGATTAGGTTAATTCTCTTCTCAATGGTGGCATTTGAAAATAATTTGGATGGTGTTAACCTTTTAAATGTTGCAATCATAGCTTTGTGGGTTTCAAAAGTTTCCTTCTCAAACCTCAGATGTCCTTGAGATGTCAGCATGAGTAGACCTTTCTATAGGAAAAGGAACACACACACACACACACAAAACCTCATTGAAAAAGATATGGCCTTGACACTGAGTGGTAACTGCCGAGATCCTTTTTAAACATGAGAAGTACCTTCCCAAACTAGAAAATGTTGTGCTGTTTTTAAATTTTTTATTGATGGGCAACCCGGGTGGCTCAGCAGTTTAGCGCTTCAGCCCAGGGTATAATCCTGGAGACCCAGGATGGAGTCCCACGTCAGGCTCCCTGCATGGAGCCTGTTTCTCCCTCCTCCTGTGTCTCTGCCTGTCTCTCTCTCTGTGTCTCTCATGAATTAATAAAATATTTAAAAATAAATAAATAATTTTTGATTGATATTTAATTGACAAATTACATTATATTGATTTGTGTACTCAGTTGAGACAAAATGGCTTGAGAAAGAGCCCTATGAGTATATAATCCAGCTTTTGATTTATTTTCCCTCAACAGACACACTATAGGTATTTTCCCTTGGTGAAACTAGAAATTGGGCAGTGTCTCAGCACTCTCAAATGAATGCAATTACCTACTATCACCTAATCTGTTTTGTAAGCTGCTCTGAGTGATTAGAATCCATTCTCCCCAATAGTTCATTTTTGCTTTTGTTTCTTTTGCCTTCGTGGATGTATCTTGCAAGAACTTACTGTGGCTGAATTCAAAAAGGGTGTTGCCTGTGTTCTCCTCTAGAATTTTGATGGAATCTTGTCTCACATTTAGATCTTTCATCCATTTTGAGTTTATCTTTGTGTATGGTGCAAGAGAGTGGTCTAGTTTCATTCTTCTGCATGTGGATGTCCAATTTTCCCAGCACCATTTATTGAAGAGACTTTCTTCCAGTGGGTAGTCTTTCCTCCTTTATCGAATATTAGTTGACCATAAAGTTGAGGGTCCACTTCTGGATTCTCTATTCTGTTCCATTGATCTATGTGTCTGTTTTTGTGCCAATACCACACTGTCTTGATGACCACAGCTTTGTAGTACAACCTGAAATCTGGCATTGTGATGCCCCCAGATATGGTTTTCTTTTTTAAAATTCCCCTGGCTATTTGGGGTCTTTTCTGATTCCACACAAATCTTAAAATAATTTGTCCTAACTCTCTGAAGAAAGTCCATGGTATTTTGATAGGGATTGCATTAAACGTGTAAATTGCCGTGGGTAACATTGACATTTTCACAATATTAATTCTGCCAATCCATGAGCATGGGATATTTTTCCATCTCTTTGTGTCTTCCTCAATTTCTTTATAGTGTTCTATAGTTTTTAGGGTATATAAGAAGCTTTTGCACAGCAAAGGATACAGTCAACAAAACTAAAAGACAACCTACAGAATGGGAGAAGATAGTTGCAAATGACGTATCAGATAAAGGGCTAGTTTCCAATATCTGTAAAGAACTTATTAACCTCAACACCAAAGAAACAAACAATCCAATCATGAAATGGGCAAAAGACATGAAGAGAAATCTCACAGAGGAAGACATAGACATGGCCAACATGCACATGAGAAAGTGCTCTGCATCACTTGCCATCAGGGAAATACAAATCAAAACCACAATGAGATACCACCTCACACCAGTGAGAATGGGGAAAATTAACAAGGCAGGAAACCACAAATGTTGGAGAGGATGTGGAGAAAAGGGAACCCTCTTACACTGTTGGTGGGAATGTGAACTGGTGCAGCCACTCTGGAAAACTGTGTGGAGGTTCCTCAAACAGTTAAAAATAGACCTGCCCTATGACCCAGCAATTGCACTGTTGGGGATTTACCCCAAAGATACAGATGCAATGAAACCCCGGGACACCTGCACCCCAATGTTTATAAGCAGCAATGGCCACAATAGCCAAACTGTGGAAGGAGCCTCGGTGTCCATCGAAAGATGAATGGATAAAGAAGATGTGGTCTATGTATACAATGGAATATTCCTCAGCCATTAGAAACGACAAATACCCACCATTTGCTTCAACGTGGATGGAACTGGAGGGTATTATGCTGAGGGAAATAAGTCAATCAGAGAAGGACAAACATTATATGTTCTCATTCATTTGAGGAATATAAATGATAATGAAAGGTAATATAAGGGAAGGGAGAAGAAATGTGTAGGAAATATCAGAAAGGGAGACAGAACATAAAGACTCCTAACTCTGGGAAATGAACTAGGGGTGGTGGAAAGGGAGGAGGGCAGGGGATGGGGGTGAATGGGTGATGGGCACTGAGGGGGGCACTTGACAGGATGAGCACTGGGTGTTATTCTGTATGTTGGTAAATTGAACAACAATAAAAAATAAATTTATTATAAAAAAAAAAGAATCCATTCTCCCCTTTGAATACCCTTTATACAGACACTATCCCTTGATGCACACACTATCCCAATCACATTCAGAAATTTGCTCCAGGAAGAAATCAAGATACTTGTCATTTAGTCAAGATCAAGCAATGTAAAAAAAACAAAAAAACAAAAAAAAACCAAAAAAACTGCACACCACAAAACAGTCAACAGTTATGACAAAAAGCTTCAGGACATTAAAAAAGCAGAATATAATTCTTTAAAATATAAGATTAATTGGTTTGTTACTTTGGGGTACTTTCAAGCCCTCAGGTACCATAGCTGGCAAGCCTTTCTGTCTAAAAGCAGAGATTCTAAAGGAAGGAGAGGAGTTCCACATTTAATGATTGTAAACAATGGCCTGTCCTGGATGGACCATGGCTAAAGATAGGTAACTACCACCTGTATGTGTTCTGTCTGGGAAAACAGAGTAGGGAGATTAGGATCCCTAAAAACAACTTCATCAAACTTTATAGAGCTTTTGTCACAATTATAACAATCCTGACCATATGTAACCTCCTTGAAATCCTTTGTAAGATCTCAAAGTGAAAGGTTCTCTTCCCATTTGAGGACATGTCTCACACAATCATCCCTTCTGAATATGTAGCTATCTAGTTTCAGGTAACAAGATTTTCCTCAACACTCTTGAGATTTAGGCAGGGTACAAAAGTTGCTCATGCTACCTCCCTTTTGATTTTACCAGGATAATCTTTGAGAATACACTTTGGCTACCTTATTGATTAGACCCAATTTGACTTATATGACCTCAGTTACGAAACCTTGATAAGGATTTTTTAAATAATGGCATCTGTAAACTATTTTTATCAGGATGTCTTGAGGATACTTATCATAAATGCAGAGTTGTGAGCCCCCATCGAATCAAATTTTGGTGAGGTGGAGCCCAAGAACCAGCATCTTAGATAAATTCTGGGGTAACTGCTATGCTCCTTAGAGTAGGAGAACATTAGGTGTAGAATCACTGGATTGACTTAATTGTCTAGTTTGACTTAGGTGAGCTGTCCCTACCAAGAGCTGGCCAGATGTGGGACCTACCATGGGAGTAGTATGCCTGAAGGGAGCAGCAATGGATGGATGTCTAATACCAGACTCTAGAGATACCCTACACTTATATGATGAACAAAGCTTCTTCTCTTTCCTGAAGGATTTAATAGAGAATATTTGTCTCTTTATTCCCACGTGTAAAGACAGTTATCAGCAGCACTCCAGCAGAAGTAAGGATGTTTTATTCATACATACCTCTATCAAACATGGTGGGTGGAGTGGGGAAGGAAATTGATTTTGCTTTCTCTGAATCCTACTGTTGACATTTTATGCCTTTACATGGTAAGTTTTAAGGGGCTTATTTTTGATAGGTTCATTTGTTCATTTCCCCGAATAAAAAATAGTGGCTTTTAAGGTCTTCAAGCACTTTTCTTTCCTTCCCTGTTTCTCCTGATGACAAATCACTTCTAGTGATCAGAACACCTAGACAGAAGCACAGGTGAGGCTGTCAGTGCTCCACACAGAGCCTCTAAGCAATGAGAGACTAGTTCCTTTAAAGGACATTAACAAAAGGGAAATTTTCTTGTCCAACTTTTCCTGTTCATTGTTTTCTGTCTTCTAAGAGAGTTTGGAGCAGTCGATTAGCGTCTCTCAAAAGTAACACAGAGAAGAATTTTATTCCCACTCTGTGGTCCAGCATTATAGTTCATATTATTTTGCCAGGTTTCTGTGTCTGCTACAGTTCTCATAATGAATATTCTGGATCAGGTAAGAAATTATAGTTTTCTTCCTGAATGTATTTATGCCAGAGCCTGTCAGTATATGTAATTGGACTGTGAAAACCATTAAGTTGGAAAGAGTAAACTAGAATAAGATGCTTCCAAACTCCCTGGGTAATCAGAGTGCAGAGCACTATTTATAAGGCACCTGAAATTCACCAGAGGTGGAAGTGTCTTTTCTCTCCACATACCTGTTTAGTTAACTTCAAACTGATTTTAAATGATGGCAAACATGCATTACATCTTTCCTGTAACCTGGCTCAATTTGATTGCCAGAGAGCCCTAAAACCTTAACAAAGTAAATAGGGAAATTTGTAGGTCAATCCTCAAAAGAGGTCATTGGAAAACTTAAAAATTGGGAGCTGATTAAAAATCTTTGTTGCCTGAAAAGATCTAAAATAATATCTTTTCAGAACATGAGTTAGGCTGTTAAAACTAGCAGATTCTGGGAAGTGACTCTAGAGAGTGAGGTTTTTGAGGACTAAATTTTGGAAAGAATCATTTAATTGAAGTGCAATAATAGTGTAGAAGATTTATAAATGTAAGTTAATAAAGGACCCAGGGAAGATGCCGAGTTTCTGAATTGTTTTGGAATAGCTCTAAATGGTGGTTTCTGAGCCTCGGTGATTTATGTTATTAATCTGACGGCTTTCAGCTTTCTCTGGATAAAGAGGACCATCATAAAATAATTTCGAGACCTCCTTCCAATCTCCCACTGATTCATTTCTTCATTACTCAGCAACTCTATTATCCCCCTGAAGTTGCATAGACACTAATCCATCTTTGTAGTTTATAAAGTGATACAACAGTGAGTAAAAAATAAGTTAGACACTTAGTTGAACCAGACAATAGGTGCTGGCTCTTAAGGAGGTAAAAAGATTAAGTCTGACAGATTTTCTATTTCCTGGAGTTAAGGTGTACTTTTACCGAAACCCCCACAAAGATTGCAGAAAGAAATAAAAATGTAACAAAAAGAAATAATTTCGGATCATTAAAAACATGCTTGGGTAATGGGCTCCGAAGAAAATATCACATGCTGTATTTTCCATCAATATCCTTCAGCACAAAGATTATTTGCCTTACTGGAAGAAAGTTTACAAGATATCTTAGCAGATGGACTTTTACCCTCATCTTCCAGTCCTTTTAGTTTGGTTCCTGTTAAAGGACCCAAAATGGAAACATTTTCTCAAGTATTCTGTTAGGATAAATTCTCAAATTTCCAAAGTTTACTTTTTCAAAAGTTCACAACACTTACTATTTGGGTTCTCTCTCCCAGTATTTCTGGGAAGGCTAAAAAAACCACTCTTTGCTATTTCCACTTTGTGGGTAGAGGAATTAAGACGCCAAAAAAATCATACAGTAAGTCAGTTGCAGAAATTCAATAAGAGTGGAAAATGGGGGTTCACAAATAATTGCTTATTGTACACTATACCCCTTTTCACGTTAGCTCTGTGTAGATTAGAAACACCTTGTCAAAAAATATTCTTTTTAGTAGACAAGTCATAAAATGTCCCTAATGAAAAGCTTGTAAGAGAAATCTATCTGGTGGGAAGGATGGCTATGTAAGAATGACTGTCACCTTGGCTTTAAACTTCCTTTTGGAATTGGTTTTCCTTTTCCTCACAGTGACTATCATACTTGGTCTCCCATTCCCAGCTGCATCTCTAGCTTACTTGCAGATAAAACCTAATGTAAGATAAATCCCTGTTTAATCCTCCCCACACAACTAAAATAAGGTTATACTTTCCAAAGTACTTGGTAAAAAACCAAAGGGAGTACAAGAGCAAAATTAAGGAAGAAATTGTAAGCTACATGGCAGTTGTCCCCTTCTTGATGTATATCTCATCTCCTCTGGAGGACCTGGGCCAACCCACATCCAATCTGCAGGACCCAAGATTAACGATTCCAAGAGGATACAAAACCTTAGGAGACAAAGTGTCAGGGGCCTCTTTTGGGGTCATCTGCTCCCAATTAAAATTATTCTTTTGAGGATTCTGTGAGTTGATTTAATAAAAAATCATGATTCTTTTGCATTTCATTCTGATTTCTATCTAGATTTTATGAAATAACTCAGAGGACCTTTATTTTTATGTATTTTAAAGTACTGAGACCATAAAAATGCCTATCTGTGAGATAGCCTGATTGATGAAAGATAACTCATAAAGAAAAGGTGCATTCAGTACTGCAGGATGTGCATATTCATCAGTGGAAACTAGGACTACTGAAAATTCTGTTCATTGGTATATCTGGGAAATGGGGGGTAGTTTAAACTATTGCCTATTATTTCTGGATTTAAATGCTAGAATCAGGAATAATGGGTAGGAGTTACAAGGAGGGAAATTTCCACTCATCACCAGGAACCTTTTTCCAGTGAACAGATCAGTCCACAAAGTAGCTTGGGCTTCCTCATATTAATGAGGTCCCTTTGGAAATGTTTGGAGAGTGCCGGAATGACCACTTCCTAGGGTGCAGAGAACAAATTGGTACAATCCTGACAGGGGATTGAAGTAGGGTTTTATGTAATATACTAACATTCTGATTGAGATTAATTTACCACATGGCTACAAGATCCATTTTCAAAGAACTGGAAATCAGTGACAAAGTGGTGTTGTGCAATCTATCTCTGATGAAACAGAAGACATTTCAGGCTCCTCAGTGTCTTGGGCTATTTATTGTTGTGACCATAAATTAGCCAAGACAACATATAGATGTATGGTTAATTGACGCTACTGAATATAGAATGCCGGGTAACCCTTTACTTAACTGCAGAAACAGCTGTGCTATTTTTATCTTTCTTTTTCTTTCAGGTTAATAATAGATGACTCTTGATGGTTCTTAGTGTTTAAAATTATAACTGGCATCCACAAACAGATTTTATAGTTTAGGCCACTTTCTGAAACGTTAGTTAATATACATTCTTTATAGCACCGTGGGAGTTAGGGGACATTATTACTTTGTCTAGAACCTCAGCAGGAAAGAACTACAGTCAGATCTAAATTTAGAACTTAGAGTGACATGATTGAGATGGTAACAGAGATTGTTCCTGACTTCGCTCCCTGCCAGGAGAAGAAGGACTAACAGCCATTCAAGAAGACACCACTGAAGGAGCCCTGGAATCCAGCAGGGGTTGGGTGGGGACTGAGGGCATCCCTTAGTGCCAGGGACACCAGGACAGACTGCATCTGTAGGATAAGAGAAGCAGCTACCCAGTGACCACATTGCCCCTCCCCCAGGCCAGCGCATCACCATGCAGCAAGGTCTTCCCTGAGCCTCAGGCTCCTCCAGTGAGAGAAGAGAACTCGGGAGGGACAACCAACGCCACCAGCATTGTGGGTCATTTTGTGGGAGCCTCTACTCTGACCTCATACCGTGGGGATTGCAGGGAAATCTATGGAACTTACCCATTTGTAATGTGACTGTGATGGAGAAGTGGGGGAGGGGCTTACAACCACCAGCACAGGGATCTCAGGAGACTGAGTTCTTACCTTCAGGGCTCAAGTGGTAATCCCAATCAGCAGCTCTGGCCATCTGTAGAACCAACCAGGAACTCTGGGGTGTAGATATGCTCTGATTCAGATACTGAGTCAAGTAGTTCTGCTGGCCCTTGAGCCAGATCTGCCCATGCTCAGGCAAAGAGCTGAATCACAGCCCTACCTGCTGTTGGGAGTGTCTTCTGGGCCCATCTGTTCAGAAGGGCTGGCAACAACCCCTGAAGCTGTATGGCCCAGTGACACTCAGCCTCAAGCTGAGAGTGGGGAGGCAGAGCTAAACACCCCCAGAGCAAAGCTAGTACCAGGTGTGGAGCCCAAAATAAGCAGAAGAAAGGATATAATAGATACTGGAGCAGAAATTAATGTAGTAGAGAACAGAAAAATCATAGAAAAAATGAACCAAAGTAAGAATTGGCCCTTGAAGAGATAAATAAAATAGACAAACCCTTAGCTAGACTGACCAAGGAAAAAAGAGAAAGAACCCAAATCAACAGAATATAAATGAAAAAAAGGGACATTACAACTGAAACGTAAAAAGACTCCAAATAGCCAAAGAAATCCTAAGAAGAAAGAACAAAGCAGGAGGCATCACACTTCCTGAATTCAAACTGTACTATAAAGCTAGTCATCAAAACAGTATGTACAGGCATAAAAACAGACAAATAGAATGATGGAATAAACTCAAGAGCCCAGAAAAAAGTTAGGCATATATGCTCAATATATGACAAGGCAACCAAGAATGCTCAATGGAGAAAAGATAGTCTTTCCAATAAATGGTGCTGAGATAATTGGATATTCACATGTAAAAGAATGAAACTGGACCACTATCTTATATTACTAAGAAAAATTAACTCAAAATGGATTAAAGACTTAAATATAAAACCTGGAACCATGAAACTGCTAGAAGAGAGCATAGGAATAAAGCTGCTTAACATGGATTTTGACAACGATTTTTTAAGTATGACACTTAAAGCACCACCAACAAAATAAAAAATAAACATGTGGGATTACATCAAACTAAAAAACTTCTACACAGCAAAATAAACCATCAACAAAGTGAAAAGACAACCTACAGAATGAGAAAAAAAAATTGTACTCATATATCTGATAAGAGATTAATATCCAGAATATATAAATACATATCCCGAATGTATTAAAAACACATACAATCCAATATTAAAAAAAGTCACAAAACAACCCAATTAAAAAGCAAGCAAAGGACCCAAATAGAGAGTTCTACAAAGAAGATATGCAAAAAGCCAACACGTACATGAAAAGATGCTCAACATCACCAGTCATTAGGAAAATGCAAATTAAAACCTAAAGAGGTATTACCTGAAGCCCGTTACAATGGCCATTATCAAAAAGATAAGATATAACATTTATTGAGCACTTGCTAGATACCAGGCTCTGGGCAAAACATTTTATACACATCACCTAATTTAATTCACATATTCAGTTGAGAAAACTGATCCTTAGAACATTTTTTTTCACACTATACGGCTAGCATTTGGCAGAAGTGGTATTCAAACACTGGCTTCTCTAACTCTAGCGGCTGAAATAATTTAGGATTTTCCAATCATAATACTACCCCAGCTCTTTGTTGGTGTAATGATGCAATGGGAAAGGATGAAATAAATTGAGGTCCACAGGTAATTACTAAATTGTGATAAGGGAGCTTTTCCCCCTAAAGGCTGCTGGATTCTAGTCCCTAAAGAAGTATTTTCCTACCACTTGGTGGCAGTAGCTACCAATTAATTCACAGCGTTGTTTTTCTTTTTTTTTTTTTTTTTTTTCACAGCGTTGTTTTTCAATTTAACTGAAGAAGTCTATTTCTATTTAGGAGTTTTTTAAAAAGATTTCTCCTTTCAATTAATTAACTTTTTCATGTAATACATTTATTTCCAATTAAAAAATATATTTATTATTATTATTATTACTATTTATTTACTATTGTCATGGATCTCATTCAGTTCTTTGGATTTCCTTTGGAATAAAGGCCATAGACAATAACAGAGGAAAAGTTTCCAGTTTCCTCCATTCAACATTATAGCTTCAGAGGTGTTCACCGTGAGGATGACCAAAATAGGGTAATGACAGAGCTTGGAAAGAACGACAGGACTGCTTATCAAACCATAAATAGAAGGGAATCTATAATCAATGAGTATTAACTTAATATGGGTTTATAATAATCAAGAAACTTCAAGCATGTTTTCCCAATCCACACATGCAGTCCTTTTCACAGAAGAATAAGCTAAGGTCCACAGAAGTTTAAGTAATCTTATCCAAGATACACATGAATGGAGTTTACAGCTAATAAATAACAGAAGCAGATTCAAATCCAGATGGCTCTGACTCCAAAGTGTGTGCACTCCCCATTGTCTCATACGGCCTTTCTGACAGTGGTATTATTATTATTCTAAGAAAGTAGTCACAAAATACCTCTAATTTTCAGACTCAAGAGAAATATCAACATTCTAAGTATGTTTAACTCTCCAATATAGAGACCAGAGGAAGAAATGAGGGTATGGTGATAAAGAATATATTTCGTTTAGCTTTAAAGTCAGGTAGAAAGTTAGAGTAGTCTACCAAAATGAACTAAGGTGAATCTTTTTGGGGAGATGCAGATAATATTAGTCTTACATAATTGTATGACACTATTTGAAAGTAGTACTAAAATTTAGGACTTAAAATCATGGATTCTTTTTAGAATATGTTAGGCCATGATGAAATGCTTATAACTCTATTTTAACAAAACAGCAGACTGCAAAACTGTACACATTTTGTTCTTATATTACAAACATTATTAATTTCATACATGCAAAGCTGAGGCACAATGTAAATAGTGATTTTCTCTGAGTGGTGAGATCACTCGTCATTTTAATGTCATTTTGGCTCTTTTGTATTTTCCCAATTCTTTAAGGTAAACTTATTAAACTAATAGGATGTTTCATTTAATCTTTCCAGAACTTTGTTTTAATCCATCATATCATATTGGCGTATGGCTTTAGCATTTAGAGGAGTTAATGAATATAACAAGAAGGGGAAAAAAGCCAGCAGAGGCAATGTTCTCAAAAGTGAAGGAGGATCTCCTCATAAAGTACGCTATGGACAGAGCTCATCAAAATATTTTCACTGCTGACTTTTAAGTTCCTACCATGTGAATGACTTACTTGAATTAAGTCACAGAATCCCCAAAGGGCATCCATTTAAAATCCATCCTATAATTTGGGTGGGTTTTACATACACAAAACTAGCACCCATGTGGGAAACACTATTTTCCTGCTTTATGTCTGTGTGAGAACCCTCTATAATAATCCAGAACAATGCTAAATGTCCTGGAGAGTCCCATTTTCAGTGAAGCGGAAGGTCAAGGCTTTTTGTGAGTGAGCCTTGTATTCATTAACTCCTCCAGATTCCTCTTTTCCACTAATCTTCCTTCTTCCAAATAAACAACATTCACAAACAATTCTGTTAACGGAGGCTAAGCTCAGTCTGTGCCAGTGGAAACTAGAATGCTAGTGAATCATAAGGTGCCCAACATCAATAGATTATTTGCACTTCTGACTTGATGAGAGTCTTTACAGTTTAGGATCAATATCTTCCACTAAGAGAGGCAGGCTTTTTCACCTTTAAGGAATTCTGATTGTCAAAGTTTGTTCTTTCTTTCTTTCTTTCTTTCTTTCTTTCTTTCTTTCTTTCTTTCTCTTTCTTTCTTTCTTTCTTTCTTCTTTCTTTCTTCTTTCTTTCTTTCTTTCTTCTTTCTTTCTTTCTCTTTCTTTCTTTCTTTCTTTCTCTTTCTTTCTTTCTTTTTCTTTTTCTTTTCTTTCTTTCTTTCTTTCTTTCTTTCTTTCTTTCTTTCTTTCTTTCTTTCTTTCTTTCCTTCCTTCTTCTTCTTCTTTCTTTCTTTCTTTCTTTCTTTCTTTCTTTCTTTCATTAAGCCTGAAGACTTTATCCCTGTGATATACACTCATTGCTCCTCATTTTATGACAATTACACCATTTAACCCTGTGTTTTCTCTAGGGCAAACATACCCTGGTTTCTCAGCCATCTTGATGATAATTTTCTCTTAAATGTTCTGTTGTCTTTCTCTCTGTGTATGTCTCTCTCTTTTTAATTTTTTTAAGTAGGTTCCACGCCCAGTGAGGAGCCTAATTCAGGGCTTTAACTCATGACCCTGAGATCCAGACCCAAGCTGAGATCAAGAGTTGGGTGCTTAATTGACTCAGCCACCCAGGTGCCCTACTCTCTCTGTGCCTCTTTAAGGAAAAAAAATGCCACCCATAGAATTACCTGGTAAGTGAACTGATAAATTGGCAGACCTTCTTCTTTCAGTCAAGAGACTTCTTTCTAGAAAGTTTCCAGCTCATGATGCTCTTAATCATTATTATGTCTGTCCATAACATACGCCCTCACTACAGGTATCTGTATCTTAGGAGAATTAACACAAATCAGTTTTTACCTATGGTGATTGGCTGCCAGGTGGGAGATACTTTTAAGCATTGGCTTTTTGGTGTTCTTTATTAATTGCAGGCCATTTTCTACTCTCAAAAAGTACAACAGAAATTAAAATATATTGGGTCTATGACTTTTAGAAGTCTATAAACAAACACCATCCATTATCCAAATCCTTTCCGAGTAGTTCTCTAATTTATAAAACTCAATAGAAATGACATCATTCCCTCAGAAATAAAGTGAGGCTTGCACAATTTGTAACCAAAATACAGCTTCAGAATCTGTGAAGGAGGAACAATCACATATCATGTCTTTTTAAATATTTGTTTTAAAGATTACAATTTCCTAATGCTCGTTTCCTTGAAGAGTGTTTTGTTTGTTTGAATAGTGTTTGACAACCTTTGTCTCTGAGAAGCAACTAGAGCAGTTGGAAGAGGTTGAGAGGAATGGTTAAAATGTAATGTGACTTTAAGTTCTACTCTGATTTCAGGGGGGAAATAGTAAGGAGAGCATCTGATTAGATAAAAAGGATATTATGATTATTTTAGGGTTTAGTGCAGAACTAGAAAGAGGTGGGTTGGCATGATTTTTCTCTTAAATGGCATGAAGAGGAGACACATATATTGGGAGAGAAAATAATCCCTTTGCCCTGACAAGATAGATAGTGTGATGGTTATGCATCAGCTAGCAGAACGAGATTACAAGCAGGAAAAAGGTATTTGTGATGGCTTTTCAGATTGAACTTCTGGGGACTGTGAAGCATTAGAGGAGTCATATGTATGCTCCAGGACATTTCTCAGTCTTAGGAAAGATTAGTTGGTAGGTCTGTCTACTAGGGTCTGGGATATACATCAGCACTGTCTGTTAAGAACAGAGCTTTACAGACAGAGCTTAAAAGAAATGGATGGAGAATAGCATAATGGTTAAAAGTACAGAATTTGGAGTAAGGGAAACATGGGCTTTATATCTGGCTATGCCACATATTAGTGAGACTTGTAGCATCTACTTAAACTCTTTGAATCTCAACTTCCCCATTTGTAAAATAGGGATACTACTACAAGTATCCAAAGCTTATCCTGCGGTGCTATTAAAAGGATTAATGAAAAAAGGATTAATTATATAATGTTTATGATGTGCTTGGTATAATTTCTACTATCCAATAAACCATAAATCAATGGAGTTATTAATAACATTATTAAAATTATGTGATATTTTTTAGTATCTGATGAGTACAGACCAGTGTCTGAATTCCTGATAGGAATTATAAAAAAATATTTTAGATATTCATTCTTTTTTTTCTCATTCACAGAATCTTGCTATAGACCAAAATTGTGTCCTATGTTTGTTTGCTCATGTTCTCTCCTTCATGGAGGTAGATTGTTCCATATCAAATCAATATGTACTCATTAATGTATACACTACTACTTTCTCCAATTTCCATCCATGATATGCTGTGTAGCAGTATAAGACTTTAAGGCTTATGACTGGACTACCTTTCAGAAAGTAATTATCAAATGTATTAATTTCTATTTGATACAGGGAAGTCCTCTAAGTGTTTCCAATAATACTTGCCTTTGAATGTGATATTTCGAAGCAAAATGTCATGTCTACAGTGGGTCCATGTTCCAAGAGATCAGAGAATAACACAGGATGTTGGTCACCATGAAAGCTTCATCTATTTTTAGCTCAGCCTACAATCATTTCACAGTTTAGTGTGCTCACAGCCAGACGCATGAGAGTCAACAAAAGAGATCCAGCAGGGATACTATAGTCATAAAATATGAGTTTCAAATCTGCTTCCACTCATAGCTTTCTTGTTTATATCACTCTTACCGCTATTTTCTCAAAACTCAGAGGCACTTTGGATCCTCCCTTCCCCTTTCCATATAATTTCTATCAATCCAATTACTGTTTGCCATTAATTCTACATCCACAGTGAACCTCTTTTTTCATTCTGGCCTTTACTAGCTTGCCCCTGGATAATCTAAAAGCTTTCTAGAGAGCCTCTCTGCCTTCTGTTTCCCTAACATCATTTGTAGTCCATTCTAAGGATGATTTTTAGTACCTCACTCCTTCATACAATTTTTTTTAATGGCTCGACAAATGTCTTAGCTTGTTATCAGAGCCTAGATGGATAGTTTCAATCCAGTTTGCAAACTGGTCTCCTGCTGATATCCTACAGCCAAAGTGGACTTAATAATCCTTGTACATACTCAGTTTATCATCTTTGCTTATAACCACTTCTCTATTTGCAAAATTTTGTCCTTGTTCTTATCTATTCTCTAGGGCCTATCTCAAGTTTTCTGACCAGATGTGATTCTATCTTTTTTTTTCCTGATTTCTCATAGTGCATCTCCTTATGTGCATCTCTTTTGGACCTTGTTACATTTTGACTCATAGTTATTTTAGTGTTTGCTACCTGTATCACTAGATAGGTTTTCATGTTTTCTTGTCCTACAAACTTGTCTTTTTGAGGAAGAGACTTTTTTTCATATTTATATCTACCACCAATACCCCAGTCCCAAACAGAATAATTAAAATGGTCCCTGGTGTAACATTACTCACTTATGACATTGTTGGAATGGAAAAAGGAAGATCTTTGGTCATGGTACTATCAAGCAGAAGGTTCTCAATAATTTGTTGATTAAAGTAATACATACAGTTTTTGTTCCTACGCTTCACTAAAATTGCTCATTCAAAGATCATCAATGACACTCTCCTTACTATTCTTTTATTTTTCAAATAGTCTCCTCACAGAATTCCATTCCACTGTCCCAATTGCTTTCTTTCTTTTCTGTCCTTCACTCCTCAGTCCCTATTGTTGGGTTCATTTTTTCCTACCCTTACTGTACACTGGTATTCCTGAAGTGTTGGTTCCCACTCTATGCTCTTTGCAGCTTTTCACTATTACTTCTCTGCCAACAACTTCTCACATCTATTGAGTGATAGATTCTCACTCACATTGAGTGCTGGCTTCTATCTGAAGTCAGAAACAGAGTTCTAACTGTATTTTTCACAAAGATACCCTCCCCAAATTTCAACCTATACATTTTTATCTTTATTCAATTCTACAGTATCAGTTATTATATGTGGTGGCAGAAAGCCATTATTTTGGTCTTCAGAATGTATTTTCCCATTTTCTGACAATCATGTCTCATTTTTCTACGGAGGAGGTCATCTATCCCTCACTCTCAGTCATGTGTTTCCCATCTCCCACAGCCCTGTGAACCAACTTTAATGAATTAGGATGTTCTGTCCTCCTTGTCACAGTGATTGCTTCAGAGATGGCCACAAGATATAAGTAAGGCCAATCAGAGGGAATTAGAATACATTCTAGACATTTTATTTCATCATTCAAGGAGGCAGACTGTCTTTTCCACTGGCCTAGGTATGGTGATGATGTGACCTGAGGACTGCTCAGGGCCACAATGTGAAAAGTAAAAATGAAGTCAACCAGAAAAATCAGGCACAGAGGTGCCTCACAAAAATATCTGCAGTCAGAACATCCTAATAATTTCCTGAAGATATTGAGATAATATTCTCTTGAAAATACTGTCATCATCCCCCTGAAGATATTATTCTCCTCCAAAACTTCTCACGTCTGGAAATAGCATAGCCATCCACTGAGTTCTCATTCTTGACATCTGGGACTCCTTACTGACACCTCACTCAAACTCTCATATATGTAAGTGAACCGCACAGTATTCTTTATGTCTTCAGAATATAGCTGAAATATATCTGCTTCTGTTCACTCCCATTGCTTCCACTCTATCCCAAATCACTATCATCTCTAGTCAGTGTTACAGCAAAAGCTTCCAAATTTGTTCTTCCCATCCTTGCCTTCATCAAACCCACTCTTCTCTGAACTTGTTACTTTCACATTTCAAATCTTTCAATTTTATACCATTGCCTTTAAGAAAAAATGCAAAATCTTTACATGGTCTATAAAGTATTTCATAATCTGCCTTCTACAGCCTCAGCCTTCACTGACTTGTCTACTGACTTCTTGGAACTCACCAAATTCCTTTTCCCTCAAGGACTTCATATCTGATGTTTCCATAGCCTGAAATAGTACTATTCTTCTCTGCCTGGCTATTATTCCTGGTTTAAATATTAGCCAAATATTACTTCTTCATAGAAGACCCCCCCCCCTTAACTTTCTGGACTGAGTTTCCATTTTAAGCTCTTTTGGCATCCCGACTTTTTCCCTTTGTAGCGTTATAATTAAATACTTACTTGTATATTTATTTGTTAAATGTTTGTATCCCTGCCATAGATTGTGTCCTGAAGGCAGGAACATTATCTTCTTGTTCTTTATTGTATCCCCAGAATATAACACAAAGTCTATTATAAATTGATGGATGAATATTTTATGAATAAATGAATCAAAGAGGCACAACTTGTAATTTGTTTCCTTGCCCTACAAACTTGCCTCTGTTTTTGTTTTTCTGAGCACAGTATACTCTCATTCTCTTTAACCAGGGCAGAAAGTCAGCCTTAATTTCCGATCTCTTCCACTTTTATTTTTCATAGCCTGTTTCCTACCAAGTCTTGTTGAATCTTCCTCCATAAAGTTTCTCACATATGCCCTTTTTATTTCCATTCCCACTAGAGTGAGCTTCCTTTTGATTCTAAATTTCAACATGAAAGATATACATAATCCCCCGGCTCTAATTCTTTACACTGCTGCCTAGGTGATTATTCCTAAAATACATGTTGACTCATGTTACTCCTATCCTCAAAACCTTTAAAATATTCTTAGTACCATCCATTTCTTAAAAAGTGTGCTGTTCCAATTCCATAGTATACTACTCATATTTCATAATATACTACTCAAGGTCTTCACAGTTAGGTCAAGCCTCTCTTTACACTCTCTTCTTTCTGCATGTTGTGTGTTCTAAAACCAATGATCTCTTTACCATTCTTGAGCTCTCCATACATCATGTCTCCACCAACCTAGAATGCCTTTTTTTCCTCATTTCCCATCAAGCCCTCTCTACTTTATTTTTCCAGACTTGCCACCAAAAGCACATCTTCCATGAAGTTATCTGTCTCTCTCTTTACTTTCTTTTATGTAACCACAGGATGTTCATATGCTGCATTATGTATTTAACTATATTTATTTGGATTTAGTAGAAGACAATATAGTTTAGTGATAAGAATGGCTTCTCTACTGTCAAATGGGCTGGGTTTAGATCATGATATCATCATTTTCAATCTCTGTGACTTTGAGAGAGCTGCTTAAATTATCTGCCATAGTTTCCTCTTTAATTGGATGCAGAAGAGAACATACTTCATAGAATTTTTGTAAATAATTAGATGATATAATTGGTACAAAGCACTTAGAAGAATTCAAGTGTTCAATATCTGTTATTGTTTGCATACATTTGTGTTACCAGCTATAAAGCCCTTGAATCCAGAGTACAGATAATTATCTATCTCCAAATTCTCAGCAAAGTGCTTCATTTAGAGTAAAACCAGTAATTATTTGTCACATTAATTAATTGGGAAGTTCTAGCGTCCTGTATATCTTCAGGCTTTGTATTACCACAACTGCCTCAAGAAGATCTTGTTAAAGTTCCTGTTAAAGGAACAACTATTTAGGAAAGCAAAGAAAGGGAGGGGAAATTATTAGAATTTTTAAAAAGGAGGAAATTATGTGTAAACATTATCAATAATATTGTAATTGCAACTCTAAACAGGAGAATACACAAGGGAATCTTGCATAAACAAGCTGAAAACTTATAGCAAATGATGGTAGGGCTTGATATGTGCTGTTACCAAAATGCAGCTTTTGATGGAACTGTTTTTTGTAGTCGTGAGGTAAGAGGCTATGACCATGTACTACTGAGAAAAATCTTCTGTACTTTACAACAGAACACCTTGACTCCCATTCAGTCTTCCTCTGTCATTTAACTACATTGGGCAAATCAAATGAATTCTCTTGGGCTTAATCTTTAAAAGGGAAGAGTTAGATTGGATGGGATTCCTGCATTCCTCCTTGCTCTGACACTCTCTGATCACAAATTTAAGTGGCCCTGTTTTCTCTCCCACTCATTTTTAGCAGACATTTCACCAGTATTTACGAGGTATTTCCTGAGTATCTACGTTGACACTATCACAGCTCTCTGACACTGAATATGTCATTTATAATGAAATTATATTCTCTATTCCCTTTATAGAAAGGAGGAGACTAATGTCACATGATTATGGAATTAAAAGAAGCAATTCATGTGAAACTGCTCTGTCTTGCAATGGTATGTGGTGGGTGCTGATAAATGTTTATATTCTCCCTCTACTTGGGAAATTTTTATTAAGTTTCAGGATCCTGTATAAAGTTTATTTATGAAGACTTTTCAACCCCTCCATGTACTCCTGGTCAGAACCTAACAAAATACATTATATTCATGTCTATTATTACACTGATGCCCTGATCATATTATATAGTAATTATTCACTACTTATCTGTCATTCCAAAAGGTTCTGAACTCCTAGTCAGGTGTTATATATTTTTAATTTTAAAACTTCAGCACTAATACAGGTCCTCATATGTACAAAAAATTTAATGAATCCTTGTTGATGAATGGATAAAAGAATGATTAAATTTCCAGTTAGTAAGAGAAGTGGGAAAAAGCTTCTCTTCTTTCAAAACACCTTTGGTAGTTGGCAAACGATACTTGAAATTTTCTTAATGAAAGGTCACCCACAGGGGGGAGGAGCAAGATGGCGGAAGAGTAGGGTCCCCAAATCACCTGTCTCCACCAAACTACCTAGAAAACCTTCAAATTATCCTGAAAATCTATGAATTCGGCCTGAGATTTAAAGAGAGACCAGCTGGAATGCTACAGTAAGAAGAGTTCGCGCATCTATCAAGGTAGGAAGACGGGGAAAAAGAAGTAAAGGAACAAAGGCCTCCAAGGGGGAGGGGCCCCGCGAGGAGCCGGGCTGAGGCCGGGGCGAGTGTCCCCAGGACAGGAGAGCCCCGTCCCGGAGGAGCAGGAGCTGCACCGACCTTCCCGGGGGAAAGGGGCTCGCAGGGAGTTGGAGCAGGACCCAGGAGGGCGGGGATGCCCTCGGGCTCCCGGGGACAGTAACAGAGCAACTGCGCGCCCAGGAGAGTGCGCCGAGCTCCCTAAGGGCTGCAGCGCGCACGGCGGGACCCGGCGGGACCCGGAGCAGCTCGGAGGGGCTCGGGCGGCGGCTCCGCGGAGGGGGCTGCGCGGCCCCGGGAGCAGCTCGGGGGGGCTCGGGCAGAGGAAGAGGCTCCGTGCGGAGGGGGCTGCGCGGTTCCAGGAGCAGCTCGGAGGGACTTGGGCGGCGGCTCCGCGGAGGGGGTTGCGCGGCCCGGGAGCGCGAATCCAACAGCGCAGGCTCCGGAGCACAGGGCGCCGGGACACAGCCCAGGATCCGGCCTCCCCGGGACAGGCAGAGGCCGGGAGGGCCCAGGACAGCGAGGACGCTCCTGCCCCAGCTGAGCACATCAGCGGCCCCGCCCCGGAGCCTCCAGGCCCTGCAGAAGGAGTTCCTGCGGGAGCTGAATCCAGGTTTCCAGAGCTGCCCCGCCACTGGGGCTGTTCCTCCTGCGGCCTCACGGGGTAAACAACCCCCACCGAGCCCTGCACCAGGCAGGGGCACAGCAGCTCCCCCAACTGCTAACACCTGAAAATCAGCACAACAGGCCCCTCCCCCAGAACACCAGCTAGACGGACAACTTCCAGGAGAAGCCAAGGGACTTAAAGTACACAGAATCAGAAGATACTCCCCGATGGTTCTTTTTTTTGTTTGTTTTTGTTTTTGTTTTTGTTTTTGTTTTGTTTTGCTTTTTGATTTGTTTCCTTCCCCCACCCCCTTTTTTTCTCCTTTCTTTTTCTTTCTCTTTTTCTTCTTTTTTTTTTCTTTTTCTTCCCTTTTTTTTCTCTTTCTCTTTTCTTTCCTTCTTTCTCTCCTCTCTTTTTCTCTTTTTCCCAATACAACTTGCTTTTGGCCACTCTGCACTGAGCAAAATGACTAGAAGGAAAACCTCACCTCAAAAGAAAGAATCAGAAACAGTCCTCTCTCCCACAGAGTTACAAAATCTGGATTACAATTCAATGTCAGAAAGCCAATTCAGAAGCACTATTATACAGCTACTGGTGGCTCTAGAAAAAAGTATAAAGGACTCAAGAGACTTCATGACTGCAGAATTTAGAGCTAATCAGGCAGAAATTAAAAATCAATTGAATGAGATGCAATCCAAACTAGAAGTCCTAACGACGAGGGTTAACGAGGTGGAAGAACGAGTGAGTGACCTAGAAGACAAGTTGATAGCAAAGAGGGAAACTGAGGAAAAAAGAGACAAACAATTAAAAGACCATGAAGATAGATTAAGGGAAATAAACGACAGCCTGAGGAAGAAAAACCTACGTTTAATTGGGGTTCCCGAGGGCGCCGAAAGGGACAGAGGGCCAGAATATGTATTTGAACAAATTCTAGCTGAAAACTTTCCTAATCTGGGAAGGGAAACAGGCATTCAGATCCAGGAAATAGAGAGATCCCCCCCTAAAATCAATAAAAACCGTTCAACACCTCGACATTTAATTGTGAAGCTTGCAAATTCCAAAGATAAAGAGAAGATCCTTAAAGCAGCAAGAGACAAGAAATCCCTGACTTTTATGGGGAGGAGTATTAGGGTAACAGCAGACCTCTCCACAGAGACCTGGCAGGCCAGAAAGGGCTGGCAGGATATATTCAGGGTCCTAAATGAGAAGAACATGCAACCAAGAATACTTTATCCAGCAAGGCTCTCATTCAAAATGGAAGGAGAGAGAAAGAGCTTCCAAGACAGGCAGCAACTAAAAGAATATGTGACCTCCAAACCAGCTCTGCAAGAAATTTTAAGGGGGCCTCTTAAAATTCCCCTTTAAGAAGAAGTTCAGTGGAACAGTCCACAAAAACAAAGACTGAATAGATATCATGATGACACTAAACTCATATCTCTCAATAGTAACTCTGAATGTGAACGGGCTTAATGACCCCATCAAAAGGCGCAGGGTTTCAGACTGGATAAAAAAGCAGGACCCATCTATTTGCTGTCTACAAGAGACTCATTTTAGACAGAAGGACACCTACAGCCTGAAAATAAAAGGTTGGAGAACCATTTACCATTCGAATGGTCCTCAAAAGAAAGCAGGGGTAGCCATCCTTATATCAGATAAACTAAAATTTACCCCAAAGACTGTAGTGAGAGATGAAGAGGGACACTATATCATACTTAAAGGATCTATTCAACAAGAGGACTTAACAATCCTCAGTATATATGCTCCGAATGTGGGAGCTGCCAAATATATAAATCAATTATTAACCAAAGTGAAGAAATACTTAGATAATAATACACTTATACTTGGTGACTTCAATCTAGCTCTTTCTATACTCGATAGGTCTTCTAAGCAAAACATCTCCAAAGAAACGAGAGCTTTAAATGATACACTGGACCAGATGGATTTCACAGATATCTACAGAACTTTACATCCAAACTCAACTGAATACACATTCTTTTCAAGCGCACATGGAACTTTCTCCAGAATAGACCACATATTGGGTCACAAATCGGGTCTGAACCGATACCAAAAGATTCGGATTCTCCCCTGCATATTCTCAGACCATAATGCCTTGAAATTAGAACTAAATCACAACAAGAAGTTTGGAAGGACCTCAAACACATGGAGGTTAAGGACCATCCTGCTAAAAGATAAAAGGGTCAACCAGGAAATTAAGGAAGAATTAAAAAGATTCATGGAAACTAATGAGAATGAAGATACAACTGTTCAAAATCTTTGGGATGCAGCAAAAGCAGTCCTAAGGGGGAAATACATCGCAATACAAGCATCCATTCAAAAACTGGAAAGAACTCAAATACAAAAGCTAACCTTACACATAAAGGAGCTAGAGAAAAAACAGCAAATAGATCCTACACCCAAGAGAAGAAGGGAGTTAATAAAGATTCGAGCAGAACTCAACGAAATCGAGACCAGAAGAACTGTGGAACAGATCAACAGAACCAGGAGTTGGTTCTTTGAAAGAATTAATAAGATAGATAAACCATTAGCCAGCCTTATTAAAAAGAAGAGAGAGAAGACTCAAATTAATAAAATCATGAATGAGAAAGGAGAGATCACTACCAACACCAAGGAAATACAAACGATTTTAAAAACATATTATGAACAGCTATACGCCAATAAATTAGGCAATCTAGAAGAAATGGACGCATTCCTGGAAAGCCACAAACTACCAAAACTGGAACAGGAAGAAATAGAAAACCTGAACAGGCCAATAACCAGGGAGGAAATTGAAGCAGTCATCAAAAACCTCCCAAGACACAAGAGTCCAGGGCCAGATGGCTTCCCAGGAGAATTTTATCAAACGTTTAAAGAAGAAATCATACCTATTCTCCTAAAGCTGTTTGGAAAGATAGAAAGAGATGGAGTACTTCCAAATTCATTCTATGAAGCCAGCATCACCTTAATTCCAAAGCCAGACAAAGACCCCGCCAAAAAGGAGAATTACAGACCAATATCCCTGATGAACATGGATGCAAAAATTCTCAACAAGATACTGGCCAATAGGATCCAACAGTACATTAAGAAAATTATTCACCGTGACCAAGTAGGATTTATCCCTGGGACACAAGGCTGGTTCAACACCCGTAAAACAATCAATGTGATTCATCATATCAACAAGAGAAAAACCAAGAACCATATGATCCTCTCATTGGATGCAGAGAAAGCATTTGACAAAATACAGCATCCATTCCTGATCAAAACTCTTCAGAGTGTAGGGATAGAGGGAACATTCCTCGACATCTTAAAAGCCATCTATGAAAAGCCCACAGCAAATATCATTCTCAATGGGGAAGCACTGGGAGCCTTTCCCCTAAGATCAGGAACAAGACAGGGATGTCCACTCTCACCACTGCTGTTCAACATAGTACTGGAAGTCCTAGCCTCTGCAATCAGACAACAAAAAGACATTAAAGGCATTCAAATTGGCAAAGAAGAAGTCAAACTCTCCCTCTTCGCCGATGACATGATACTCTACATAGAAAACCCAAAAGTCTCCACCCCAAGATTGCTAGAACTCATACAGCAATTCGGTAGCGTGGCAGGATACAAAATCAATGCCCAGAAGTCAGTGGCATTTCTATACACAAACAATGAGACTGAAGAAAGAGAAATTAAGGAGTCAATCCCATTTACAATTGCACCCAAAAGCATAAGATACCTCGGAATAAACCTAACCAAATAGGTAAAGGATCTATACCCGAAAAACTATAGAACACTTCTGAAAGAAATTGAGGAAGACACAAAGAGATGGAAAAATATTCCATGCTCATGGATTGGCAGAATTAATATTGTGAAAATGTCAATGTTACCCAGGGCAATATACACGTTTAATGCAATCCCTATCAAAATACCATGGACTTTCTTCAGAGAGTTAGAACAAATTATTTTAAGATTTGTGTGGAATCAGAAAAGACCCCGAATAGCCAGGGGAATTTTAAAAAAGAAAACCATGTCTGGGGGCATCACAATGCCAGATTTCAGGTTGTACTACAAAGCTGTGGTCATCAAGACAGTGTGGTACTGGCACAAAAACAGACACATAGATCAGGGGAACAGAATAGAGAATCCAGAAGTGGACCCTGAACTTTATGGGCAACTAATATTCGATAAAGGAGGAAAGACTATCCATTGGAAGAAAGACAGTCTCTTCAATAAATGGTGCTGGGAAAATTGGACATCCACATGCAGAAGAATGAAACTAGACCACTCTCTTTCACCATACACAAAGATAAACTCAAAATGGATGAAAGATCTAAATGTGAGACAAGATTCCATCAAAATCCTAGAGAAGAACACAGGCAACACCCTTTTTGAACTCGGCCATAGTAACTTCTTGCAAGATACATCCACGAAGGCAAAAGAAACAAAAGCAAAAATGAACTATTGGGACTTCATCAAGATAAGAAGCTTTTGCACAGCAAAGGATACAGTCAACAAAACTCAAAGACAACCTACAGAATGGGAGAAGATATTTGCAAATGACGTATCAGATAAAGGGCTAGTTTCCAAGATCTATAAAGAACTTCTTAAACTCAACACCAAAGAAACAAACAATCCAATCATGAAATGGGCAAAAGACATGAACAGAAATCTCACAGAGGAAGACATAGACATGGCCAACATGCATATGAGAAAATGCTCTGCATCACTTGCCATCAGGGAAATACAAATCAAAACCACAATGAGATACCACCTCACACCAGTGAGAATGGGGAAAATTAACAAGGCAGGAAACCACAAATGTTGGAGAGGATGCGGAGAAAAGGGAACCCTCTTACACTATTGGTGGGAATGTGAACTGGTGCAGCCACTCTGGAAAACTGTGTGGAGGTTCCTCAAACAGTTAAAAATATACCTGCCCTACGACCCAGCAATTGCACTGTTGGGGATTTACCCCAAAGATACAAATGCAATGAAACGCCGGGACACCTGCACCCCGATGTTTCTAGCAGCAATGGCCACTATAGCCAAACTGTGGAAGGAGCCTCGGTGTCCAACGAAAGATGAATGGATAAAGAAGATGTGGTTTATGTATACAATGGAATATTACTCAGCTATTAGAAATGACAAATACCCACCATTTGCTTCAACGTGGATGGAACTGGAGGGTATTATGCTGAGTGAAGTAAGTCAGTCGGAGAAGGACAAACATTATATGTTCTCATTCATTTGGGGAATATAAATAATAGTGAAAGGGAAAATAAGGGAAGGGAGAAGAAATGTGTGGGAAATATCAGAAAGGGAGACAGAACGTAAAGACTGCTAACTCTGGGAAACGAACTAGGGGTGGTAGAAGGGGAGGAGGGCGGGGGGTGGGAGTGAATGGGTGATGGGCACTGGGTGTTATTCTGTATGTTAGTAAATTGAGCACCAATAAAAAAAAAACAAAAAAAAAAACAACAACAAAAAAAAAGAAAGGTCACCCACAGACTTGAATTTCACCATTTAAACAAGAAAGGTTGAAAGGGTTATGTCATGAGGACAGGAAACTTGGGTGTCCACTTCGGGAAATGCCACTGGAATACTCAGCAGTTTCTGCTGTCTCTACCAGCCAACTAAGACAATTTAGCCTTCCAGTTCACTAATAACTCAAATTGTCCTAAAGTTCCTCATCCATAGTTCACATCTTAGGTAAACAAAGCATGAAGATTTGCCTGACCAGCTAATTATTTCTTTTCATAAGAAAAATGTATCCAGATGAGAGAAATTAGAAATCTAACATAAGCCACAGATTTGAGTCACATATACAACTTTTCATTTTCTAAGTTACATTAAAAAGAAAAAAGTGAAAATGTTAATATTAAATTTTAATATTAATTTAATAATATATTTTATTCAACTCAATATATTCAAGTTATTAATATTTCTTGGGCTCAATCCCAAGACCCCAAGATCCTACCTGGGCAGAAATCAAGAGTTGGAGGCTTAATCAACTGAGCCACTCAGGTGACCCTCCCTCCCAAATATCTTATCACCCAGGAGATAAGATGCCTTCCTAAATTAATTAATTTCAGTTATGTGTGAGCATCAGAAGCAACTTACTTTCTATTGGCCCAGCTTTTCTGATAATCCATTGAGTGATGTCTGCCAAACTTGTATCTTTTAACTCATCCAATCCTTTTACTTTGATATTTCCTAAACTCCTCATGTATCTCTCTAAGACTATTTTGAAGGTCTGAGGGCCTAAGATGTTTGGTGGTACCCCTTAGCTACAGGTGAAAAGACATTAGCATAATCATGAGTTAAAGTTCTACCTCTTTCTCAAAAAAAAAAAAAAACTGTTCCTTTGAGAACATCATTTATTTTATAAGTGATTGGGGTATAAATGTGGTGAATACCAATTATCTTTCATAATGATATTTTAATTTCTTAATGTCACAGTAGAAAACAGCTTACCCTATCACTAGTAAGTACTACTCTGCTGTATCTACAGTCAAAGATAGATTTATGGAAAAGTGCACCTTTTTAATGTGGCCTTTTTAAAGTCATCTATGTTTATAAAATATTTTGACAATTTTTAAACCAGTATTGGATGAAAGCCTAATATATATACAAACATATACAAATATATATTTGTTCCTAGCCACTTTAGGCAAATTGTATACTAAATCTCATTGTTAATTTGATTTCTATATGTTTAAATTAAAAAAAGAAAAGCCTCAGAACTACAGGACTTTAACATTCCCTGTCCAAGCCCTGCAAATGTGTATAGTTTGATAAATGAACTTTGAATCTCTTCTTTAAAGGCTTCTTGAAAGCAATTTGCTTACTTATCTAAATTGATCACTAACTCTTGTGGTTTGAAATATTAGCTAACCTCTAAAAATTAGTTTAAATTTCCCCATTACTTTGGAAAAGCACCATGGAGTATATGCCACAATTTCTGTAGTAAGCCTTGAAACTCCCAACTGGGAGGAGATCCTTAAAATTCGTTAAAATACTTATCTCCTCATGATAGTTTAGCAGTGCCAATAATTTGAGATCATTCCTGTTCAGTTTGAGGCAGTAACCCAGTAACTGCATTTTCCTTTTGGTTTAGCACTTATCTTAAGGATTACTTAATATTTTGAGGCATCTGTGAGAACTATGTTAGACTAAGAATTAGATGAATTGCCCTCTTGTCCTGGCTCTATAGTGAGCCAGCAGTGCTATGCTAACTCTCTGAGCTTTAGTTTGCTTATCATAAAAGGATGAATTTGGAATAAATTATTTCTATGTTTCCATCCAGTTTATATTGTGTGACTTAACTATAATTCTCAACCAACAGGGAGAGGAAACATTTTAATGGCGTCCTTTCCCTTACCCTTAGCTATGACAGACCTCAGATTAGACAGAAAACGCAAAAGCCATCAGAGACTCCTCTCACCATTTGCCATTAAATGTGACAAACTGCATCAGTCATGCTCATCTTGCTTTCCTTTTTTAAATATACAAAAACGAAATTTGTCAGCACAAAACATGCATTTCATCTCTAAATTCAATCACCCGTTTTCTACTCAGAGACTTTCTCCTCCCTTTCTCCTCCATTATTCACCTCAGCAGGGAAAAAAATTCCAAAATATCTCTTAAAAACAAAAACCTTCCTTGACTCTGAATCCTTTTACATCATTTGCTCTATCTCTCTACACAGATTGATTTTCCCTTTACCACCACTATGCTTGTTATCTCCATATTCTTCCCATTCTTTCTTTAGCAAACTTCGCACTCAAGTATATGCCCATTACTTCAACTGCTTTTGCTAAGGTCAACAATGACTTCCATGTTACAGTCCTCACCTTACAAGGAAGCTCTCTCCTTTAGACATCTCTGACGCCCTACTATCCTGATTTTCCACACATTTCTCTGGTCACAACTTCTCAGTTTCTCTTTTCTATCTCCTCATTGATATCCAGCTTTTGAATATTATAATAACTAAAGTCTTTGTTTTGGGGTTTCAATCAGTAATATGGCTTTAAAAATACCTTTAAATGTGCTTAATGTATTTACAGACTACTCCCATGTTTAGATTTCTAGTACAGTCTTGTGTTCTGGACTCTAGACCCGTCCAATAGTCCACAGCATGTTTCCAATCTTACTTAACAGATAACAGGTAACTCTAACTTATAGATCACAAATAAATTCTTGATCTCTCCCCACCCAACACAATTATATCCTGCACACACATATGCACACACACGCATGCACACACATGCACGCACATGCACACATACACATAGTGTTTTTACTTTTCTATTTATTTATTTATTTATTTAAAAGAGTGAGAGAGAGCATGCACAAACTGAGTGGAGGGGCAGAGGGAGAGGGAGAAGCAGACTGCCTGCTGAGCAGGGAGCCGGATGCTGGACTGGGTCCCAGGACTCTGGGATCATGACCTGAACCAGATGCAGACATTTAACTGTCAGAGCCACATAGGCGCCACAGTTTTTCCTTTTCTAATCATCTAATTCTCAAAAGAATAAATGGGATCCTATCAGTTGTTAGTCCCCCAATCTAAGACTCATTCTTAATACTTTATTCAACAATGGCATCTAATCAAACACAAAGTCTTGTCAACCCTGTGTCTCAAATATCTGCTTCTATGTTTATTTTATTCTTTCACTGTCATCCATGCAACCATAATATCATACATGTCAGTAGCCTCCTAATAGACATGTGACTTTTTGTCCAATTCCAATATATTTTATAAACTGCAGGCCCAAATGAGCTTCTTTGAATGTCAATATAATCTTGTCACTTAATACCTTTCTACTGCTTTTAATAGACTCCTGTTATAATTAAGGCACTTTATGGCAAAGTGCCATAATCGAAACATTGTAGCTTGCATATAAAGCCTTATGTGAGCTTTTCCCTGTTTGCCTCTCCATCTCTATCTCCTCCTGCTCATGTGCCATAATCCAGTCACTCTGCCCCTCTTTCAGATTTTATTTTCTTTTTGTTTTTTAAATATTTTATTTATTTATTTATTTATTTATTTATTTATTAATGAAAGACACACACACACACACACAGAGAGAGAGAGAGAGAGAGAGGCAGAGACAGAGACAGAAGCAGGCTCCATGCAGGGAGCCTGACATGGGACTCGATCCCGGGGCCTCCAGGATCACACCCTGGGCTGAAGGTGGTGCTAAACCGCTGAGCTACCCAGGCTGCCCACTTCTTTCAGAACATGAAACCTTTCTTATCCAAGGATCTTACCCATGCTATTCCCTCCAGTTTCCCTGCTTCATGTGGCCAATGTCTCAACATCTTTTAGAAAATATTGCTTCCTTAGAGATGTTTTTGCTAATTCTCCCATTATTAATAAGTTATATTCTTCATAAGCCTACATATCTCCTGTTTAACATGTCACAACCCGTAATTGTTAATTTGTGCATTATTTGTTCGTTGTCTGTATTTTTTTAAATTAAGCTTCAGAAGACCAGGGATCATGATTATTTTATTCACAGCTAGATCCTCAAAACCTAAATCAGATTGTAAAACGCTGTAGCTGTAGAATAAATATTTGTTGACTAAATCTTATAAGAAAAAGAACTAAGGAGAATAAGCATCTGGCTCATGAAATTGGAATAAAACCTGACTCTTCTGACTTACTTTAGCGCTTTCTCCACATTACATTGTACATTTCTCTTCTTCACTCATCCCAACCCAGCACAGACCATGTAGCTCAGGCCCATTAAATATTTTTCCCTTTGATCTCTACATTGATTTGGCCCCATCTCCATGAGCCTAAACCCTATAGGTCCCAGGCCCTGAGTTGTGCTATTCCACAACCCAGCTCCCTGGGATTTCTCTGCCTTTATTAGATTTACAGATATTCTCAATGGCCTCTGCTTTCCCCTCTCCCAATTCTTTTGCATTTTTAGCATAGTGTTCATCTTTAAAAGAAATCACTTTTCCACATTCCTATTTATATTTCTTTCTTTTCTTAGTCCATGGAAAACCCTGCTATTTATGCAGTGTTATTTTTTCCCTTAAGCTAGAACTAATTTCTTATTTTCCACCCCAAAACAGAGCACTGAAAAAAGCAAGGCAAATAGATCCATATACCATATTTCTTCCACTCCAGAAAATGTTGAAATTTTCAATATTTCAAAAATTCAACTGGAAAAGGGTAAATGTACATTCTTATCAATAGAGCCATGAACTCTCATAAATATGATCAGATCACCTTCACATTAAAAAAATACCAAAAAGGTAAGATGTACAATAGATATGCTGTTGTGATAAGCAGTTCTCCATTAGCATGAGGCCATCTTGGTGGCTTAGCAGATAGCATGGGATAGAAGGCAACCACAGTGAATAAAGAAATTAACCAAAAGCACTAAAGAGAGAAATGGAAAAACAAACCCCACAGTTGTAAATGGGGATGCACAGCACGTAGTGAGAGAAGCCTTTTTTCAGAGACTGTAAAGCAACTGAATGAAACCAACAATCACGGAATGAATTTCAGAATAAATCATCATAGAATGTAGCTAGCTGGCATGTCAAACTCTTCTAAAAGAATCCACGTCCAAAAACCTCAGAAACTTCCCACTGCCCCAGAACCCAAACCCTTCTGTGTATAGAAAAAAAATCAGCCTTGATTCTCAGAATGCCATTCCTTCACATCTCCCTTTCAGTGTTGGTGGAATGCAATCTTTCTTGTATTTAATGCATTATGCATTGTATTCTATTCCAAGTCTGCTTTGTGATAGTGTTCCTTTTTAAAAAATAATCTGTTGACTATTTTGAGTATGCTAAGTAAATACAACGTTTTGATGTTAGACCTATTTCTGCTCCAAAAGTAGCAAGGGAAATTAAACTAAACTTGTGAATTTTGAATAAGAGGGACTTGGAATTTGCAGTATATTTAAGAGTCAATTGTCTAAGTCATTTTTATGTATACTTATTACTCATGTTAATCTTTAAAATAAAACATCTCATAGATTGTAGTAACACAATCAAAAGAATTTGTCTCCTGAGCCCAAATTTCTGTTATTTTAGCCAATTAAATAAATAAATGAATTTAAAATTTCAAACTAATATAAAAATTTAAGATAATGATTATTTCTGGAGGGAAGCAAAAGAGGATGTAATCAATATTGAACACCCACATATGGAAATATTGTCAAATAACATTCTGTTTATTAAGGCAACTTAATTTATGTCTCTTTTGAGTAAAATTAATGTAGGTGCTATAATATATTTGGACAACATTCAAATATAACACCCACTACTTGATACATGTGGAAAACATAACAAAGTTTATAATGTAGAAGATGGATTTGGTGAGGATGAAACAAACAAAAAAATATTCCCTTGGGTATTCGCCAGCTTTGAGTCTATGATTTGTGACCTGTTCTCACAGAATTGAAAACAGCCAGGGACTCCAGGGGACTAGAGGGTAGAAGTTATGCTCTTCCCAAGAATTGTCAACACCATAGAAGAATGTTCATCCAACATGCCAGGCAGTTTCTGAAAGCTAGCCAGTTATGGAAATAAGTTGCAGCTCATAGAGGATCACAACATTGTGAGGTTGTACCAAATCAGGGTACTAGCAGCCTAAATTCAGCATACATTGCATATCAATGACAATTAACAACTTCCTTGTATGATTTTATCTCTTCATCTCTCCTGCACACGCATATGAGCACATGCATGTGCACATGCACACACATACACACATGCACATGTGCTTTCTTCAGTTGATTTAGATCACTAAATCCTAAATTCTTTAGGTTTTCATCCTTTAAGTGAAGAAACTCATCTGCTGAGATAAATGGTACAAGAAAGCAGTTGGAATTCTTAGGCGATGTAGTACATTGTAAATATAAGCTGCCATTGTTACTATTATTAATGTCCTTATTATCATTATTATTTTAATTCCTCAGAGTAAATGATGTCCAAAAATAGTTGATGGAAAACAAATAGAAAGAACTAAGAATTTCAATAGTCCATCCAAAAATAATGATAAAATCAAACACACATCTCCATTTGGTAGAACAAACAAAAATTATGCCTTTCTATATCAACATTGACCCAGAAAATATTCTTAGGACCCTAGGACATGCAAACTAAATCACAACTAACTATTAATGTTCAAAATTGGTTATGAAAACTACATATTTTCTAAGAGGAAGTATACGACCTAACTGTTACCAAGCCTTGAGTCCAAGATCAATTTCATCAATGGCCTTACAAGAAGCTCCCCCTCGGAAATGTATAAAAATAAAATGTCTATTAATACACAAATAGAAACCACACACAGAAAATTGAATTTCCAAGAATACAGCACTAGCATGCAATCATTACTGTGGGCTAGTCATAGTTATTAAACACTTAACATGTATCAAGCCCTTTGTATAAGTATTACTTTTAATTTTTCGAACTCCATGAGATAGATAGTAATATTGTTATTTTACAGATAAATAGCTGATTGCTCTGGGAGATAATGTAACTCATTCAAACTTAAACAATTAACAAATGCTAGACCTAGAATTTAAACCAAGTCTTAACCTCTAAAATCTATTTTCAGGGCATCCCGGGAGGCTCAGCGGTTTAGCGCCGCCTTCCGCCCAGGGCCTGATCCTGGAGACCCAGGATCGAGTCCCATGTTGGTCTTCCCGCATGGAGCCTGCTTCTCCCTCTGCCTGTGTCTCTGCCTCTGTGTGTGTGTGTGTCTCTCATGAATAAATAAATAAAATCTAATAAAATAAAATATATTTTCATGTATTAATGTCATGCTAGTATCTCCTATTAAATAAATGAACTCTTTGTCAGGCAGCTGTAGGACTAATTGAACACAGGAAATTATGATCTTACAAATGCACCATCAACAGGAAAATCACCTGAAATGAGGTTAGGTTGTGATGGTAGATTTACACTTCCTTCAAGTCTCAAGATTTCCCTCAAGCCTTTCTTTTGACACAGGACACACACTTGGAATCAAAGGCTGGTGTTTTGACTTAAAATTGAGCAGCAATTCCTGGCCCATCTGCCTTGGCCTCATTGATTGTCAAGTTTTACACAGCAGACCTCACCAAGTTTAGTTAAGAATCAAGAGCACTGAGGTGGGCACTTGACAGGATGAGCACTGGGTGTTATTCTATATGTTGGCAAATTGAACACCAATAAAAAATAAATTTATATAAAAAAAAGAATCAAGGGCAGACTAATCCTATCATTCTTTCAGGACCCTTTTAAAGTTGGTCCCATTGTATTTAGATGAATTAGATCTTGCCACTTATTATGTGAACGTACCTTTGCTCTAACAACTCCAATCTCCTCTATCTTCCACAAATTCTCCAACTTTGCACATGTTAATAGCTCTGCTTAGCACTCCTTCTCTCTTCTGCCCACTGGAAAGCTACCCAATCTATCAGACCTGGATAAAAATCTCCCTCCACGGGGAGTCAACCCTGATCCCTCACTGATAACACTCATTTTGAACTACATTTAAATATATTGTTTGATGTCTTCCTGACTTGCTCTCATAACATTTAATGAACATTTGAGATGCATAATTTTGTTTTACTTTTTAAGGCTAAAGCCTAAGCTCTAAAGGTAGGAACAATTGAGTCAAATATTTCATGCTCTTCTTGGAATATGGAGGTGTGCTTGTTGATCAGTTGACTATGCCAATCTCTTCTGGAAAATAGATACAAAGGGTGATAGGGATTGATCTTTATGCCATTTTGCCTGACTCATATATTCAAGGATGGGAGCAAATAATGAGGTCAGACCTCAGTGAATGACTTTTTCATGACAATTTCCCATGTTCCACACAATGCAATAGAAAAAATACAAATTTTAAAATAAGACTACCAGCTTTAAATACGAATTCAACTGATTAAATAACAGTGGATTCTAGGGACGTCCTTTTCTCTACATAAACTTTATAAGGTACTATATTCTTTACAAAGTTGTTAATATTGGAAATAATAGCATATATAAAAGCATCTGGGGCACAGTTAACTATTAATAAATCACATATTGTATTATTTCTACAGGGCAAATAGCTTGAGGAACGCTATCTTCCAAGGTGGTCTTCTTAAACACTAATATTTTCTTTTTTGTATTGACTACATAATTTTGTCCAATATTTAATAATAGATCATGAACTAATAGAACTTAGAATTTCTTTTCAGGAGTCTTAATACTGGTGTTAAAAACATGAGCACTAATTAATGTCACAAGAAACATTATTGAAATCCAGATATTTGATTGATGCACCTATTAATAATACATGTTATAAGCATTGCTTCAAAAACTACTTGGGTAATTCAAGCAAAACCATATAAGTCTCTAAGATATTAAGTAATTTTATTAGACATATTAATTTGTACTTATAATTTGACTACTGACAAGAACTCATATAGTTTAAATGTTTTCAAGGACTTTGTTTTGTGGCATAAATAGTGGTTCCTATATCCCCACTGTTTCATTTGCCTAACTTAGATAATTGTTTAATGTCTGATTATAGCAGTAGCTGTTACCCCATGCAGTTTTAAGCTGAATATTTTATATGACCTATCCAATGCAGGTATTTTGGTACATTTTTGTAGTTGCTAATATATATATATATATATATATATATATATATATATATATATATATATATATATAAAATCAAAAGCTAAAGACACATACTATATAAAAAAAAAAGAAATTAAAGTTGATTGAGGGCGTTGGAGGAATGTTGAGAACCAGAGCAGTACTAGTGTGGTCTAGGTCCTAGGCAGTCATAGGACAGCATGAAGACAGTAGAGGAAAAAAGAAACTAATGCTCCCTGAGCACTTAATCTGTGCCAGGCTTGGTAATGGCAGTAACCCATGAAACTGGTACTGGTATTTCTCTCCTTGACTTCATGAAGAAACATAAGTTATCCAATACCACAGTTATATGGAGTGAGATACATGAATTCAATCTGTCATTCAATTTGAATTAATTTATAGAGATTAGATAGATCTACATACGTGAGAAGAACTGCATGGCTTCTTATATCACAACGGAAAGTAGTCATACAATTTCTTCTCTCTCTCTCCTAAAATATGTTGAATGAGAGTCTTTATATATCACCATCCATTTATTTTGGAACTGTCCACTTGGCATATTGAAATAAACATCTATCTGTAGAGTGACCACAGTAATTTTACTAAGACAGTGAAGTAAAATATATTTTAAGACTTTCAGCTTAGTTATTTATATATAGATATGCTTTTTGAATGAATAAGATTATATATAGATACATACAGTACAGTAGTAAAATGAAATTTTGTTTGCTTCACAAGTAAATGACCCAATATCATTTGGACATAAAATTGTTGGGGTTTCCCCCCTTCGTGGGTGTTTACACACACCGTGACCAAAATATATTCTAGTTTTTATAGAAGTTTAAAGGCAAGTATTTCAGTTTGAAGGGCTGGCCTGTGCCTCCCAACTACCAGTAGAATTAAATATTATCTGAGGCTAAGTGACTATACAAAAAGTTAAATTTCTTGACCATATCTGAAGTATATATTGGATGATCTGGCTAATAATCATGTCAATACTGAAAGCTAATTTGAATGCTTTAGGCAAAATCATCTAAATAAAAGAATGATTTTACTCATGTTTGCATCAACCAAATTGCCAACAAATAGGTGACCAATGCAATTATTAATTATTCTCTAATATTTCTATTCTAAAGTCTTCAAGATCAGTTATATCCTTGGATAAGGGTCAAAATCCTGAGACAGAATTTGTTACAGGCTCTAAATGGGAATTCAAACACATGTCACTTATATGTGAATGAAATATAGACTAAAACAAAATATCTCATTAGGTAATGGCAAAAGTCATCATTTTTCTTCTATCATACCATTACCAATCAATACTAGAAATAGACATTTTATTTATGTTTCCTTGGCACACAATATGGTTCCCTGATTAATAACTACACTTCCTAGTAGTTTGTCTTGTCTAACTGATTTAATTGTCCCAACCCCAGTAGATAAAAGTGGCACTTAAGAACAACAGTATGAATCAGATTAGGATGATATTCTTTAACTGAGGTTTACAGAGTCCACGAATGGGCTTTATTATATCAAAAAACTTAAAATTGATCTATATGTTCAAACAATACTATTTATATAACAGAAATACCTATGAGATTACATACTAAATTTATAATGGTGGCTAATTTTAATGAAGTGGTAGAGAACTTCAGTTTTGATTCTTTTTTTTAACCCTTTGAAATAAGAATTTATGCATGAATTACTTACATGATTAAAATTAATTCTAAAATTGGCTATAATGTATATTTGTAATTTTTATGAGGATGGGACAATGCTTTCATCTCATGCTAAGAAATACAAATCCCTTATGTTATATATTTTGAATCTGGAGAAAAGTGACGTATCTGATTAGAGATACACTAGCCTCAAATTCTATACATTTGAAGTAACTTCAAATATTTGAGGAGTTTCTTTCACCTCATTTTATTTGTTTTAGCATTAGTGAATTGGACTAGATTTAATTATTAAAAATAATACTTTGAGGTAGCTCTCATTTATATATAGCACCTCTCATATTGCTACATTATGGATCAGAATGTATAGTAGGTGAATTTCAGCACAAACTTATAATTGGCTAAGTTGTTGCCATGGTGAATCAAGAGTTCCCATAACAGGTAGCCTTGATTATGCTATAAATTTCACTCACCTCAAGAATCAGATTTAGTAAGTGGAGAAAGTCATAATATACAAATCAAGTATTGTCCATAAAGATAACCAATAAAAATCATTCAAACTTCATATGATTTAGATAAAATTTTTTGAATATTCAAGAAGACTGTGTTTGCATGTGGTGTAAACAAGGCTTAGAAAAGTTCCTCTTAATACATTTAATTTATAAAATAATTATCAGATATAGATGGATGAAATTTAGCATGATATATATCAAATACAACTTAGCACCAGATGTTCTGTACACAACCATTTGAATCTCTACATTTCCAAGTGCCAATCTAGGCAACAAAATAAAGTTTTCTTGAAACCATGAATCTATGTAGTACTAACTACAGTCCATTTCCATTATTGATGATGCACTGGAGACTGAGAAAAGTGACTATCATACAGCAACTTGAAACAGAACCCTGTCTATTTAACTCTGTCAATAAATCTTTCACATCAGTTATATTTCAAAAGACTGTCTTTTCCAAAGCAGATTACTCAATGGTTGTTTCATTGCTATCTAGCAGTAATGTCTTTTATTATGCTTTCAACAGGTGACTACATCAGCTATAACAAATGGACAACAAGAAACAAAAATCCTGTAAGGTTTTTATAGCTTTCTTTCTCTGTGAAATTATAGTGAAATATTTTTTTCTTGCTAATTGCCCACACCTTTAAACTGATCACAGGAAGCACTCTTGCCTGATTATGAAATAGTGACTAAAAATATAAGCATCTGGCCCGTGGATTTTTAAGCCCTTTATTTTATTTTACTATTTTAAGTCACATTTTAAAAACTTTGTATATTAGGGTTCAAAGATCAAAATAGTTGCCTGAATTCTTAGTGCACTCGACCTAGATAAAAAGCTTATGATGTCAGAATCCATAAAAAAAAGTAATCCTTAATAGTATGGTTTTATTTGACTTCTAAAATTTAATTCAAAGATCTTGTAATAATGACAATAATGTATTGAAAAAAACCTTCATGGCACCAATCCAAACACACTCTGATTATAGACTGGTTATCGTGACAGGTTAATTATTATAAAAATCCCATCTAGTGTCCATAAATAATACAGATTTTTAAATTCATAAAATACCAAAGAGATTAATATTTTTTATCTAGTTTTCCTCTGCATCTCCTTGACTCTCTTTGGGAAGTAGGAATTGATGTCATTATTATTATTAAAAATATGGGGGTGGGGATCCCTGGGTGGCTCAGCGGTTTGGTGCCTGCCTTTGGCCCAGGGCGTTATCCTGGAGACCCGGGATCGAGTCCCACATCAGGCTCCCGGTGCATGGAGGCTGCTTCTCCCTCTGCCTGTGTCTCTGCCTCTCTCTCTCTCTCTCTCTCTCTCTGTCTATTATAAATAAATAAATAAATAAATAAATAAATAAATAAATACATCTTTAAAAAAATAAAAATATGAGGAAATAAATCTATTGCCTTTGACTAGCACACAGCCTCTTGTGATCTGGTCCCAACCACTCTTTCCATCCTTATCTTCCCCTCACACATAAGCCCCAGAAAAATAGAAGATCCTGTTCCTCCTGGAACATAACCCACATCATCCCAGTTTGTGACTTCATCTATGCTACCTAAAAGGCTCTCATTTCTCATGCCCTTCACTGCCATTATGTGCACCCAGTATTAGCAGCTTGCATTTAATCAGGGCTTAGTATACACCATGCATTTACTAAGAGCATTATTTCATTTGTGCCTTTTAACAACCCTATTTTACAGAATATGAGAAACTTTGGAATTGTCCAGATGGTTAATGACAGATCTGGGATCTGCACCCAGGTAGACTTCAGATTTCACTCTGTGATGCATTACTTAGTACTGTGATACATAAATTACAAGTCCCAGCAAACTGTCAAGATCAAGATAAAACAACTGTTCTCCCATGGATATTTCATTGACCACCCAAATTTTCCTCCCCTTTTTCTGCCTCTGTATCACTCTGAGGTCAAACTTTAATTTCTCACCTCTGATAAAGTTAGTGATATACTCCTCTTGTTTTCTCTACTAGGTATTCTGATTCATCTTAATTGTCTTTGCATTAAATAGTAAAATGCATATGGTAAGCCTTCTGTTAATATAGGTTAAATGAATTCAGCATTAACCAATATAAGAGATAATTCAGAGTATATCACAAATGACTTCTGAAAAACAATTTAAAAAATCAATTTGGCAAGTCTATAATTTAATAAATAATGAACAAAACTGAGTATCTCTTCACAAATTTGATTTTCTAACTTGAGTTTATAAAAGCCAGCAAAAAAGTGACCCATTTGGGCATCCTAGTTTCAAATCCATTCATTCAATTACATTCGCTTTTAAAAATGTTTATTGAATCAGACAACAGAATTCAAAACTATTGTTCAAGGATCCTCGGTGAATTTTGGCTACTCTAAAGAACCAGTTGAAAACGGAACTAATTCTTTGTGATAATGATTATATATTCTTTTATTTGCTTTTTACTGAGCTGCTACAAAATTTTCATTTTTTTGTACAAATAAACATGTTGACTCATTTAGATAATGGTAAATAGTCTGGGAAAATAAAAAAAAAATAATTTAATTACTTTTCTTACATCATGCCAAGCAAATGTAACCATCTTTTTAAGTTCTTGAAGATAAAATGGATACTTTAATACTATTTAGAGACAACCTATGTTTATTCACCCAATTTTTCACATTTAAGAGGGGAAGTGATTTAAAGAGTATTTGAGGCTTCTCCTTCATAATCCATCAAAAGGTCATATTTTCCCCTTTGTTTTAAATGTTGGTATTATATTTCATTTTGACAGTTGTTTGATAGAAGTTTTAAAGTCTGATTTTTTCTGTTTAAATAAGAACTACAACTCACAAAATACTATGACATATAAGATGTAAAATGATTAATTTTAAGGTTTGCCTTTTAGCCTTTCATACTTAAATTTAAAATGCATATTGACAAAAATTATGTAATAAAGAAAAAATTTGCAAGTTGATAGTAACTTACTGAATTTAGAACAAGGATTCTTAGGAAAAATTCAGCGTTAAAATCGAGTACCATTTTTACTTTTCTTTTTAACTTCTGCAATTTAAAAACACTTGCCTTATTTTGAAAAATTAAAATACAAAAACTATTTTTCCAAAGCACAATTGTACCAGTTTTTAAGATGCTAGAACTTTCCTCAAAAATGAATTACTTCAAAGTGATTTTTCTTGAACTCATAGTCATTTTTTTTCCTCAGTGACTTAAAGCACAAATAACCAAACCATGATTGTTAATTACACCTATTGATCATCAGTGACAGAATAGCATCCTATTAAATTATCTTGGAAACTGAAATCAAGCTAGAAACCAAGAAGGACATAGCAGCTATACAACTTATAGAAGAAGGAAAGATTATTTTCACAATTAGGCCCCCAGTAGGTAGGAATAGTCCTGCTATTTTATTGATCATTGGTGGAAGGAATGGGTTTCTGAGGCTTCCTTGGAGATTCACCCAAAGTAAACAAGCAGGTCATTGGGTCTGACATCACAACTGACATAGAGGAAATTATGACATTTTCTCTGAGCTGTTAGGTACTCTTTAAGATGAGTTATTCTCCAATTAGAATGTTGTTACATATCATACTGTTTATTGTTTAACTTACAACTTACAATAGAGTCTTTAGATGTGAAGTATCAGAAAGCTAGCAAAGAAAGAATAAGAGCAATGTTTTCTGGAGTAAAATACTCCTTTTACACTCACACATTTCTTTTTGTTGTATCAGTGTTGCCTTTAGTGTACCTTGGGCACTGTTGCCCAGAAATAAATGCATAAATCTACCCTTGCTTGTTCCTGATACAAGAAAATGATGTAACACTTTCATTTTGATTTTCGTTGTAAAAAGAAACAGGCTAAGTGAGTCTGCCCTTGACAGGTGTGACTCCCTAATCAGCACCACTAGGCAGCCTTATGCAGCTTCAGCCAGTGGAAACTCCCCTCCCCCACCCCCAACTTTAAACAAAGCCATTTAATTTGGTCTTAAGCCGAGGTAAGGGGGGGGGGGACCAATTAGTAAATAAAGGGACAACATAAAAAGGCATAGTCTGCCAACAAGAAACTACATGCAAGCCAGAGGAGATTTATGGTTTTCATCCCCAGGGAAGGAGTGACTAACGCACGCACACTGACCATCACCGTAAAGAGGTAAAGAGAGAGTGAAATGGCTCAACGTACACACACCCCGCTCCATACCGGGGACGAGTCTCCGAGCTGCGGCTTGTGCTCTCGGAGGGCCAGGCTGAAGCTGACCGCCCCCACGGCCACGCTGGACACCCCCAGCCCTATCTCCAGCACAGAGAGCACCAAGAGGCTCCCAATAATCTGGCCGCTGGTGCACATCCTTCCTCGGTCATCATTCCTTCCAGATCACAGAGGGGAAACCAACCATCCACCTTCTTTCTTCCACTATCCTCCTTCCCCTTCCGCCCCCTACCCGACCCCAAAACTTTTCTTTCTTCACCAGTGAAGCATTATCCGCAAGGGTTAGATTTGCAGAATCGGAGACCCTCTTCCCTGACCGGGTGAGAGGCAAAAAAAAAAAAAAAAAAAAAAAGAAAGAAAGAAAGAAAGAAAAAAAAAGAGTCGCTCCACCCCCTGGCACGTTCCGACAGGAATCGTAGGATTTTCCTGGGTTCGGTGGTCCGAGTCCGGGGAGAGGGGCTTTCAAGAAGGAGCCAGAAACCTGGAGCCGGGAGCGCGGAGCCCCGCTCGCGAGGCGCTGTCCAGAGTCCTGCCGCGTCCCAAGTCTCCGCCAGAAACCCGCTCGCTTCTAACCTCCTAGACCCCCAGGCTCCCCTTTGGTTCCTTGCGGAGGAGATGGCCCTTGCTTCCCGGAGAACCAA